>NC_064641.1:627255156-632055156 GCF_023864345.2 Schistocerca serialis cubense | reverse complement strand
GCGGGAGGCCGGGTGGACGTACCGCCGAATTGCTCAACACGTGGGGCGTGAGGTCTCCACAGTACATCGATGTTGTCGCCAGTGGTCGGCGGAAGGTGCACGTGCCCGTCGACCTGGGACCGGACCGCAGCGACGCACGGATGCACGCCAAGACCGTACGATCCTACGGAGTGCCGTAGGGGACCGCACCGCCACTTCCCAGCAAATTAGGGACACTGTTGCTCCTGGGGTATCGGCGAGGACCATTCGCAACCGTCTCCATGAAGCTGGGCTACGGTCCCGCACACCGTTAGGCCGTCTTCCGCTCACGCCCCAACATCGTGCAGCCCGCCTCCAGTGGTGTCGCGACAGGCGTGAATGGAGGGACGAATGGAGACGTGTCGTCTTCAGCGATGAGAGTCGCTTCTACCTTGGTGCCAATGATGGTCGTATGCGTGTTTGGCGCCGTGCAGGTGAGCGCCACAATCAGGACTGCATACGACCGAGGCACACAGGGCCAACACCCGGCATCATGGTGTGGGGAGCGATCTCCTACACTGGCCGTACACCACTGGTGATCGTCGAGGGGACACTGAATAGTGCACGGTACATCCAAACCGTCATCGAACCCATCGTTCTACCATTCCTAGACCGGCAAGGGAACTTGCTGTTCCAACAGGACAATGCACGTCCGCATGTATCCCGTGCCACCCAACGTGCTCTAGAAGGTGTAAGTCAACTACGCTGGCCAGCAAGATCTCCGGATCTGTCCCCCATTGAGCATGTTTGGGACTGGATGAAGCGTCGTCTCACGCGGTCTGCACGTCCAGCACGAACGCTGGTCCAACTGAGGCGCCAGGTGGAAATGGCATGGCAAGCCGTTCCACAGGACTACATCCAGCATCTCTACGATCGTCTCCATGGGAGAATAGCAGCCTGCATTGCTGCGAAAGGTGGATATACACTGTACTAGTGCCGACATTGTGCATTCTCTGTTGCCTGTGTCTATGTGCCTGTGGTTCTGTCAGTGTGATCATGTGATGTATCTGACCCCAGGAATGTGTCAATAAAGTTTCCCCTTCCCGGGACAATGAATTCACGGTGTTCGTATTTCAATTTCCAGGAGTGTATAATTGACGATTTAAGTATCTTTTGTGTGTATCTGTTTTTGTTTATTAAAGTTATGGAAAGACGCTAAGAAACGAAGAACCAACCCAATAGTTTTATCACATGTATCACAAGAACTGCTCGTCTTAGGATTCAGTCAGCTGTTTGTAATACTCGCTGTCTGCGGCGATGCAGTCTGTCTTTCAAGTTACGGGGTTATCGCACGAAGTTATTTGTTTTCGTTGGACTGTACGGCAGCAAAACCGTTGTATACCCCAGCGCTGACAGCTAAGAAATTGCTTTTCCACGAGCACTTGCGCTTACACGTTATTAACGTAATCGTGTGGAGAGCTCTGTGTAACATTTCTACGATGGGCCTTAAAATATTGTTCGTTGTAAGAGCTTAGCAGCCTTCACGCGAACGTTTTTTCACTGGACAGTAAAAAAGGAAAGCGATCATCAATTCGAAGATTGGTTTGAATTCCTAGAGCGCTTTATTAGGAATGATCCTATCAGAGATGGTATGCCGTTACCTGCATCCTATCTTCGACCTGACTAACTAAACCACTTGAACGGGGAGCTACGGTTAAACTAACATTCAGAACCACAGTAGAACTCGGCAGTTTTCATATTAAGATACATTTCCAGAAAAGGAAGAAGAGAACATGGAAGTTAAATTAACGCTGAGCAGTCAGGGAAACATACTTGGAGGAAACGGAGTAGGTAAACAGACAGAATACGGCGCTGCGGTCGGCAACGCCTGTCTAAGACAACAAGGGTCTGGCGCAGTTGTTAGAGCGGTTTCTACTGCTACAATGGCAGCTTATCGACATTTAAGTGAGTTTGAACGTGGTATTATAGTCGGCGCACGAGCGATTGGACACAGCATCTCCGAGGTAGCGATGAAGTGGCGATTTTCCAGTATGACCATTTCACTGATGTTATCCGGTAAAACATCAAATCTCCGACATCGCTGCGGCCGGAAAAAAAGTCGTTCGAGAACGGTACCAACGATGAATGAAGAGAATCATTGAAAGTGACATAAGTGCAACCCTTCCGCAAACTGCTGCAGATTTCAATGCTGGGGCATCAAGAAGTGTGAGCGTGCGAAGCATTCAACGAAACATTATCGATATTGGCTGTCGGAGCAGAAGGTCCACTAGTGTACCCTTGATGACTGCACGACACAAAGCTTTACGCTTCGCCTTGGCCCGTCAAAACCGACATTGGACTGTTGATGACTCAAAACATGTTGCCTGCTATGACGAGTCTCGTTGCAAATTGTATCTAGCGGATGGACGTATACGAGTATGGAGACAACCTTATGAATCCATGGACCCTGAATATCCGCAGGGGACTGTTCGATCTGGTTGAGGCTCTGTAATGATTTTGGTTCAATTGGCTCTGAGCACTATGGGACTTAACATCTGAGGTCATCAGTCCCCTATAACTTAGAACTACTTAAACCTAACTAACCTAAGGACATTCGAACCTCTGACCGTAGAGGTCGCGCTGTTCCAGACTGAAGCACCTAGAACCGCTCAGCCACACCGACTAGCAATGGTGTTGGGCATGTGCACTTGGAGTGATATGGGACCCCTGGTACGTCTAGATACGACTCTGACAGGTGACACATACGTAAGCACCCTGTCTGATGACCTGCATCCATTCATGTCCATTGTGCATTCCGAAGGGCTTGGACAATTCCAACAGGACAATGCAAGACCCACGCGTCCCGAATTGCTACAGAATGCCTCCAGGAGCGCTCTTCTGAGTTCAAACACTTCCGATGGCCATCAAACTCCCCAGACATGAACATTATTGAGCATATCTGGGATGCCTTGCAACGTGCTGTTCAGAAGAGATCTCCACCCCCTCGTACACTTACGGATTTATGGACAGCCCTGCAGGACATGGTGTCAATCGCTCCAGCACTATTTTAGATGTTAGTCGAGTCCACACCACGTCGTTTTGCGGCATTTCTGCGTTCTCGCGGGGGCCCTACACGATGTAAGGCATGTGTACCGGTTTCTTTGGCTCTTCAGTGTGGCTCTGGTAAGTGAAGTGAATACTGTCAGTGCCAACAAAATGGTCTTATCATTGTAACTTCATCATTCAGCTGAAGGTGTCAGGCGCTAGTGTAAACGATGATAGTGACCCCAATGGAAACTGGAAGCTTGACGACTCCTTAGCAAATGCTGTATTCGTTACCTTTCCACAGAACTTTGCGGTTGACAAAGGTCACAATATTTTCAGACTTTTCTAGGGTTTACATCTTTTGCTTTCCATGATGATAGGATTTAAGCATAAATTATTAATTTATCATTAGTATAAAAATATAAAAACGGCCAATTTCTTGGAAAGTACTGCCATATGCATAACAAATATTTTGTTGAAAAGGGGGAAAAGAGAAAACACAAACGTGACGATTTAGCCGTTGCTGGAGAGGATGTACAGCGTCCTTTGTTTTACACACGGCCGGCCGCTGTGGCCGAGCGGCTCTAGGCGCTTCATCCCGGAACCGCGCTGCTGCTACGGTCGCAGGTTCGAATCCTGCCTCGGGCATGGATGTGCGTGGTGTCCTTAGGTTAGTTAGGTTTAAGTAGTTCTAAATCTAGGGGACTGATGACCTCAGCAGTTAAGTCCCATAGTGCTTGGAGTCATTTGAATTTCACACTCGACGTAGTTCAAATGGTTCAAATGGCTCTGAGCACTATGGGACTCAACTGCTGAGGTCATTAGTCCCCTAGAACTTAGAACTAGTTAAACCTAACTAACCTAAGGACATCACAAACATCCATGCCCGAGGCAGGATTCGAACCTGCGACCGTAGCGGTCTTGCGGTTCCAGACTGCAGCGCCTTTAACCGCACGGCCACTTCGGCCGGCACTCGACGTAGTAGTCAGTCACGAGGTTGGTGAGACAGTAAGCGTACCTCAGTGTAATAATACTGAGTACAGACTGGGACATGTATTAGGGAGTACCGAAATGCAATTCCAATTCCCTTTGAAGAGGTACTCAGTAAATAATACGGAAGCAAGAAGGAAATTCCAGGTATACCTAGGAGATGTCAATACATCAGAACATGATTGCGTTATGCTAGATCATGCTCTGATTTCTCAGCCCATACTTTCGGCCCTAACATGTTGTGTCTACAATTCTGATTCAATTAATTGCAAAATGAGACATTAAGTTTTAGAACAGTTTTTATGGGGTTAGTTTGTGCTTAAAATGTTCAATTGATTAATTGAGCTGATTGCCAATCCGGTTAACACAAACCGATTAAAACATGCAATATTGTGCAAACAAGTATCAAAAAGATATGACAGAACTGTGACACGGGACTATAGGGCATCAGGTAATGATGCACTGACGTTGGTGAGCAATGTATTTAACCTACGCAACGTAAGATAGACAACACAACAAAATCTTCACCACCGACTGAGAAATATCTGGCAGTTGCTAGTAGAGCAGAGTACTATCCTAAGACATCTCTAGCGAGACATTTAATATCGGATTACATAATCTGGAATGATACATTCGAGGCTTAGGGAAAGTAAAGGATTACCTCCTCCCGATCGGACGTCGGCGACGATCTGAAAGATGCTGGTATAGTCTGGCTAAAGAATGAGGAGCGAGCCTTGCTTGGCTGAAGAAGGGATGTAGACACGTGCCGAATAGTCTGGTTCGCAAGCAGACCGAAACACACTCACAAACACAAAAATTGCAGACAAAAAACATATCCAATACGATTTCGTGCTAAAGTAAGGTATCTCATAGCCTCGCTGGATCCGAAACTGACTTGGGGTGTCCGCATAAATACATCGCCAACATGACACGCGCGAGGCTCAAGCAACTGTATGCAATGTTTAGCAGGCAAAGCGCTCTATACAGGACGGTGTCGAGGTCCAAGTACGCTACATGATCAGAAGTATTTGGACACCTGTTAGCGGACTTCAATATGGGGTATGTCCTTCCTCGCTTTCACAACGGTTTTAACTCTACAATAATGATGGAAGCTGAAGAAATGAATTAAATTTTGTGCCCCAGACGGGCCTAGAACCCGGGTTTTCTTTCTTTTAAGGCAGAAATGTAGGCAATTACACCACCGCAGCACTATGGTCAACATAACTGCGCGAACTACGAAAGACCATTGTCCTCCCCCAACAGAAACTTCCATTCATACCTTCAGCTAATTCCCTCCCCCCCCCCCCCCCCTTGGTAGTTCGTGCAGCAATGTTAACCATACTGCAGCGATGGTGTAATAGTCAGCATTTACGCCTTAGTAAGCAAAAAGATCTGCATTCGAGTCCCCACCGTAGCACAAATTTTAATTCATTTCTTCAGCTTCCATCATTATCGTAGATAAAGATGAGACTTAAATGTCTCGGGGAAAATTTAGTTACAAGGCTTTAACTCTGTTGGGGACACTTTCACTGAGGTTTCTGACTGCCTGTGGAGAAATCGCAGTCGATTCTTCCACATGAACCGAAACCAAAGAAGCTAGGCTACTGTTGAGGTTGGATGCTAGTGTCTTGAGCGAAGATGACGTTCTTACTAATTTTAAAGGTGTTCTGTTGGATTCAGGTCGGTACCCAGGGCAGGTCAGTCCACTTCAGAAATGTTGGCCACAAACCATTACCTCACAGATGATGCTGTTTGATAGGGTGCATTATAATGCTGATATAAACAATCTTCTTTTCCTAACAGTTCCTAAACTATAGATACTACAAAATGCTGTGAATTTTATTCATATCCTCCAAAATTTAGCGTTTTCATAAGCGAAATAAGGGGACCACAAACTAGCCAAGAAAACATCCCCATATCATGACACTAACGTCTTTGTACTTCACTGTTGGCATTACAAATGGTGGCAGGTAAACTTGTCCAGGCATTCACCAAACCCAAAACCTTCCATCGGATTGCCACATGGTATAGTGTGATTAATCACTCCAAATCACTCGTTTCCAGTCATCCACTCTAAAGTGGCGTCACTATTTACTCCAATCAACCGTCGATTAGCGCGAATTGCAGGAATGTATGGCTTATGAGGAGTTGTTCGACCATTGTACCCCGCGCGAATGGCTAATTTCGTTGATTCTATGCGATTTTTTATGACCATCCTCCGGAATCGCGACGGTCCCTGTACATAAAGCCTATCTGTTCTTCGTTTAGCTGCGATTGTTCCTTCGCGTTTCTGTTTCACAGTCATGTCACCAACACTCAGTTTTGACAGCTTTACAACACAAAGGCTATTCGGAAAGTAACCGAAAATCAAAACTATTTGGGTTGCAGTAGTTAGCTACACCTTACAGCTACTTATTTACATAGTCACCGCTCCGACTTAGACATGTATCGTAGTGTTGCATCAGTTTTCCAGTACCCTCTTCATAGAAGGCAGCCACGAGTGCTTTCCTCCAATTCTCTACCATGGTCTACAGCTCATTATCTGTGCCAAAATGTTGTTTTTATAGCCACCGGATCATCTGAAACTCAGGACGATACATTTACAAGGTGTGTTGTGGGTGATCAAAAACGCACGAGCAGCTTCAGTGCCCCTGCTGAGTGTCATGAGGAACGAAACGCATGACAGTTATGTTATGTGGACTGCAAGACATCCGGCGAAATCTCTCACCAGGCCCTCATACATGGTGGGAGACACTATTTTCTACCATCTTTACGTGCTCACTGTGATCTCTGAATTGAAGAGAGCAACGTGGGGCTATCGACGGGCATACGAGAGACACTACCCAAAATACTGTGCAAAATTTCATTGGATTTCCAAAGTGGTTTCCACTTAGCTACCAGTCGGAATTTAATTTCCGAACAGCCCTCGTACTTGTAATGCCCCTGAAGGGTTTGTTGTTTGGGTGAGATCCAATGGCTAGTGTACGTTAGAAGTTATTGACCTCTGTTACCCGACACATTGTGCTGCTATTACTTTTTCATTGACAATATGGCAAAAAATGTCTCCTTCTATTATGGTGGTTCTGCCTCTTGCTACATGTAGTCATCAGTTCGGCATTACGTAAGGGAGTTCGGATACTTTCAATCAGAATCACATTTATCTGCTGGAATTGTCCAAGTCGGTCTGAATGCACAATGGACATGAATCGATGCCGGAGATTGGGCGGGATGCTTACGTATGTGTCACCTGTCAGAGTCGTATCGAGATGTATCAGGAGTCCCATATCACTCCAACTGCACACGCCCTACGCCTTTACAGAGTCTCGAGCAGTTTGAACAGTCCCCTGCTGACATTCAGGGTAAATGGATTCATGACGTTGTCTCCATACCCGTAGATCTCCATCCGCTCGATACAATTTGAAGCGAGGCTCGTACGACCATGCATGTTTCCAGTCATTAACAGTACAATGTCGGTGTTGACGGACCCAGGCAAGGAGTAAAAGTTTGTGTTGTGCAGTCGTTAAGGGTCCGGAAGCCCATATCGATGGTATTTCAATGAATGTTTTTCACGGTGACACTTGTTGAGAGCCCAGCATTGAAGACTTCAGCAATTTGCGGAAGGGTAGCACTTCCGTCACATTCGACGATTCTCTTCAGTCGTCGTTGGTCCCGTTCTCGCAGGATCTTTTTCGGCCGCAGCATTGTCGGTGATTTGATGTTTTACTGGATTCCTGATATTCACGGTACACTCGTGAAATGGTCGTATGGGAAAATCCCCACTTCACCGCTATCTCGGAGATTCTGTGTCTCATCGCTCGTGCGCCGACTATAACATCACGTTCAAACTCACTTAAATCTTGATAACCTGCCACTGTAGCAGCAGTAACCGATCTAAAAAGTGCGCCAGACACTTGTTGTCTTATATAGGCGTTGCCGACCGCAGTTCCGTATTCTGCCTGTTTCCATATCTCTGTACTTGAATACGGATGTCTATAACAGGTGTTTTGGCGCTTCAGTGTAGTAACCGCTTCGTTCTAGCCCTGGTAAATTTCGATCACAACCATAGGAAAAAGATTAACAGACCAAAGATACTCTTCAGCTGATAAAACTAGCCACATGTGCATAGTCGAAACAGAAAGGTACACAAAACAAAAGCTCGCGAACGCCTGTATCACAGAAAGTCTGACTGGTTCTGGCAGCTACACAGTCACAACAGCCAAATACCCGGCAACCACAGGCAAGCTGGTAAATCAAGAATGACAGACACATCGCACAGAACAACTTACATTGGGCGGCTGATCATATAATGAAATTGCCGACTCCGTTGACTACCTTGCCGTGTTGCAGGATGGCGACCACTGCTTTCAACACAGAAACCAACTTTGGTACCCAACAAGAACTTCCCTACTACTGACAACCTCTACACCCTTCACGAGCTGTCGCTGTTAGCAGTACAAATCCGCCAACAGCTCTACCATCCGTTCAGAATGTCACAGAGGTGATTTTTACCACAGCTCGCAGTTGTAGCGTTGGATTTAGGTGGAGTGGAGCCCGAGCTGTGGGTTATCCAGACGTGACTCAATTTAACAGTTATTTTACTTACCCTCAACGAAACAGAAACACACTTCCACCAGACCAAAGTACACTACTGGCGGTTAAAATTGCTACACCACGAAGATGACGTGCTACAGACGCGAAATTTAACTCACAGGAAGAAGATGCTGTGATATGCAAATGATCAGCTTTTCAGAGCATTCACACAAGGTTGGCGCCGGTGGCGACACCTAAAACGTGCTGACATGAGGAAAGTTTCCAACCGATTTCACATACACAAACAGAAGTTGACCGGCGTTGCCTGGTGAAACGTTTTTGTGATGCCTCGTGTGAAGGGGGAGAAATGCGTACCATCACGTTTCCGACTTTGATAAAGGTCGGATTGTAACCTATCGCGACTGCGGTTTATCGTATCGCGATATTGCTGCTCGCGTTGGTCGAGATATAATGACTGTTAGCAGAATATGGAATCGGTGGGTTCGGGATGGTAATACGGAACGCCGTGCTGGCTGCCAATGGCCTCGTATCACTAGTAGTCAAGATGACAGGCATTTTATCCGCATGGCTGTAACGGATCGTGCAGCCATGTCTCGAACCCTGAGTCAACATATAGGGACGTTTTCAAGACAACAACCATCTGCACGAACAGTTCGACGACGTTTGCAGCAGCATAGACTATCAGCTGGGAGACCACGGCTGCGGTTACCGTTGACGCTACATCACAGACAGGAGCGCCTGCGACGGTGTACTCAACGACAAGCCTGTGTACACGAATGGCAAACCGTCATTTTTTCGGATGAATCCAGGTTCTGTCTACAGCATCATGATGGTCGTATCCGTGTTTGTCGACATCGCGGTGAACGCACATTGGTAGCGTGTATTCGTCATCGCCATACTGGTGTATCACCCGGCGTGATGGTATGGGTTGCCATTGGTTACACGTCTCGGTCACCTCTTGTTCGCATTGACGGCACTTTGAACAGTGGTCGTTACATTTCAGATGTGTTACGACCCGCGGCTCCACCCTTCATTCGATCACTGTGAAACCCTACATTTCAGCAGGATAATGCACGACCGCATGTTGCAGGTCCTGTAGGGGCCTTTCTGGATACAGAAAGTGTTCGACATCTGCCCTGGCCAGCACATTCTCCAGATCTCTCACCAATTGAAAACGTCTGGTCAATGGTGGCCGAGCAACTGGCTCATCACAATACGCCAGACACTACCCTTGATGAACTGTGGTATCGTGTTGAAGCTGCATGGGCAGCTGTACCTGTACACGCGATCCAAGCTCTGTTTGACTCAATGCCCAGGCGTATCAATGCCGTTATTACGACCAGACGTGGTTGTTCTGGGTACTGATTTCTCAGGATCTATGCACCCAAATTGCGTGAAAATGTAATCACATGTCAGTTCTAGTATAATATATTTGTCCGATGAGTACGCGTTTATCATGTGCATTTCTTCTTGGTGTAGCAACTTTAATGGCCAGTAGTGTATTTTTCTATGCCGTAAAGTTCCTTAAGTTGATCTGCGCTTAACGGTGTCCGCATACTTTCAATCAGATAGTGTACGTGAGTCTTATAAGACCACTGATGAAATACGCTCCTGCAGTGGGGGGATATACAGCTCCAATACTTCTGCGCTGCCGCATGAGCCATGGACAACTCTATTCGTTTTGCAGCTCAAAATTCACTCGACGGGAGACTGTATAGGCTACGTTGTCAGTGTCGCGAGGACACATTTCAATTCGTACAATTGTTTTTAGTGCGCTTCCTTTTTTATGTACATATTCCACATTGGACTTAAAGCTATGTGTATTTGTGATTAGTTACCTTTCGTAGGTGTTCGTTGGATGTAGTGAAGCAACATCTCTCTCCTTTCATAACCAAAGATGCTTAACTACATTTTTACAAATTGCACACCGGAACGTATGACTTATACTGTTGAAGCTGGTAGTTATATGAAAAGACAGGTGTTAAAAAATAAAGGTTTGTGACTAGTTACGCAATATTGTTAATTAAGAACGCCTAACCTAGTAGTTACAGTCACTGAATGCCCACCACTTAATGTCTATTAATAACGTAGCAGAACTATAGCCAAAACCTTACGAGAACAAAATAAGTACCAGAGTTCACGGTACTTACAACTCTGAACTACTAAATATGAACGTCATCCACCAACAAATCGTAGAAGAACACTACTTCAACATAAATTTCGATGCCCACATCTCAAAGAAATTTACGAACAAAGAGAAACACGTTACACTTACTAAGACAAAGACCAAAATGACATAAAAACTTACCTACCACCAAAAGTCAGCTGACAAATAAGTCTACACACACGCACGCACACACACACACACACACACACACACACACACACACACACACACACACACACACACACAAACAAACAAATTAATTATTTCAGAAACCGACTGAAAACACCGTCACAAACACTAGCCCCTGGTTTTATAAACATAGATTTTGCTCAATTTCATAAATTCCTCTCGGTACTGACGCTTCGCACATACCGCCAAGTGGCTATATAATTGTGGACATATATCAGTAAATGCCACATAGTCGCCCATAGCACAACCAACGAACGATTAGCAAATTCCGTTGTAAAATCCTTCCATAGTACCAAACGCAGCTCCCAAAAATAACTTTTAAACCATTAACAACACAACGAAGCAACAAATTCAACACCGAAAACAGTCCTGAAGCCGAAAAGTAACGACGCTAAAGTAATTCACTGTCAAGCCGACAAAAACTGACTCTCAAAACATCTAGTAACACACAACACTAAGTCGAGTGCCGCACTAAGTAACATCACTCACAGTCAATTAGACACACTAGAGGGTGCCACCGCGTACTCCACCACGTCTGCAAAAACAATCCACTTCAAACGCGCTGCGCCTCAATGTCGTCACAGAATTACGTCACGGGTCAAAGGAGACGGGTGGAACCTGACACTTCCATTTTGTGGAAATTTGCAAATTTGTGGTAAGGTCTATATGAGATCAAACTGCTGCGCTCATCGGTCCCTGAGCTTACACACTATTTAATCTAACTTAAACTGACTTACGCTAATGACGACACACACATCCATGCCATGGGGAGGACTCGAACCTCCGAAGAAGTAAGCCGCGCAGACCGTGACAGGACGCCCTTAGGCTGCGCAGCTACCCCTCGCGGCTCCATTTTCTGCACTTATCCTAATTTTATGTATAGATGTCTTTGCCATCTTATCCCAGAGTTGCACTGGGTTTTACTGTTGTTTTTTAGTGATTAATGTTTACCTGAAGTAATACTGAATGTGAAATTTTCGATATTTGGAAAAGGTTTTCTATCAAAATCCTAACAATAAAGATTATAATGAGGGTACGCTACGTCATTACTATCGCATCGTGCTTACGTAAATATTTTGTAATCCCTTTAATTTGAAAATTTACTCCCGCGCACGTAATGATCGACGTCAGCAATACACGTGTTACCGATTCTTGTATGAAGTCTTGCTATGACCAGTTGATTTCAGAAATAAAACTGGCGCTAGTATCATTTCATTTTAATGATATATTCGAATAAGCATTATAAATTAATCTTTGTATTTACATTATTTCGCAGTAATATTGTACACTTAACTGCAATGTTGGTGATTAGTCATAGCTTTCCACATCGTTCCTCTAAAGTTGCTTTGGAATCGATACCTTTCCAAAAAATTCGTTACACATAATCATGGCCAATGTATCGTATTCCAGGGAAAGTGGAGAGGCTACATACTATCCACTAATGAACAAACACTCTGACGAGCCTAAAGCGAATGTACCATGTGTCTTAGTTTAGGTTCCATACTCTACTCCAATAACTGCAAATAAGGAAATGTAAGTTGCAACATTTCGCCGACCAGGTCATTCGACACAGAATTTGGAAAGAGCTCTGTACTTTTCACAGATAAGTATCTTCGGAAAGTGGTTACTGGAAAAAGATGCACCTTTACCAAAGACATGTGGATATTTGATAACTTAATGCTACACATTTCTGCACACGTTAATGGTACTGACATTTCTAAATGAAAATATCTCCTTGCTAAGAATATATTTAGGACGTTATGAGTAGACTATGGGCCCGTTATGATATTCTAGTAAAAACATTTCACTTAAAGACTTAGTGTACGAATACTTCTCTCACCAACAGTTGAAACAATGTTGTCCAAGTCACCTGCTGACTTGAGAATCTCCGACTGCACTCGTATCACAAGATATGAGCACGGCAGTTTTTGCTTGAAATTGCACAACTATCCTACAGTGCACACCTGAAAATGGTTAGAAGCTGTCTCTTTGGAATTTTATGCAGTTTGCACATCACCATCGGACCCAGTGACAGAGGACATTACAAGCACTTACAACACCTGGAAGTTCTCAGGCATCACATTCGACAGTTTTTGATTGCAGGACAGATGTTTCTTACTTTGAAGCTGTCAAGTGGTGGAAAAAAATAACTGGAAACGTAAAGAAAAACACAGAAACGGCCGTGAGCGAGATAAATGAGAGCCTTCGGATCGTTGTTGAAGCACAGGAAACTTGCTGCTCGCCTGCGAAAGACTGTTACAAGAGGGTTGCAGGTTCTGTGTCAGAATATCACTGGAGCATGCGAGATCCCTATCAAGGGGCTTTAACAAGGGACGAAACGTGAGCAGAGAAGGACTGGACGGGGGCAATCGATCTCTAAGCCTCGCGTGTAACATAGCATTGTTCTTTTCTTAAAAAAGAAGGAATAAAACTACCATTTGATCTAGTTGACAATTGCCCAATCGCTCAAAGAAAATTATTCGCAGAATTTAAAGAAGCAATCTTTAGGGGTGAGCTAGAACTATTCTGTACTTCTGTGCTTACAGCTGCGTAGGAAATGGCACAAGATAAGGAAAGAATTTGAAGACTATTAGTATTAGAAATAATCATGTAAGTTCCCATTCTTAATTCTATTATTTGCACGATTTGTTGACAAAACTAATTACCTACTGCCCTTGAAAGGGAAGGGTCTGCGTTCGAATCCACTTCTCCAAACAAATATAATAAAAAAAAAATAAAGAAAAATTGAACAAAAGTTCAAATACCCCAGTGTTGGATTCTGCTGCAGTGCACGGCACATTGGGTGTGGTCAGACACTATCTGTAAGGCTCCTAAGGGTGTTGCAGTATTGCAGCGTACGTTGTTCTGAGAAATAACTGTTCAGAAAAAGATCCGATTCATTTAGCCATTTCGGAGGTAAACTGCATTGAAGATAGCCAATCAGGTCGGTGCATGCGCAAATTCAAACGTGTTTTCATATGGTAACCTAAAACCGAACAAGAGCGATACAAAAATTTGACATGGCAGAGCATACTCGTACGCTATCGTCTACGCTATGAGAACGAAAAATGATTCAAATGGCTCTGAGCACCATGGGACTTAACATCTGAGGTCATCAATCCCCTAGAACTTAGAGCTACTGAAACCTAACTAACCTAAGGACATCACACACGCCCATGCCCGAAGCAGGATTCGAACCTGCGATCGTATCAGGCGCGCGGTTCCTGACTGAAACGCCTAGAACCGCTATGAGAACAACTGATACTAATCGTTCCTCGAACGCCGCATTGTTTCTTAACATCATTTCTCAACACGCCCTATCCTGCGACACCTTTACTTGCTTTCTGAACTGTGTCTTTCCACCCTGTACATGAACATGGCGACCAATTTAGATCAACAACAAGGACGCTAACATCCAATATTCATCTCGAGGCGGTATTTCCTTAATGGAGCTCACGATTTCCGACGGTGTTTAGTTGGACTGTGGATATATTTTGATGATTCTGTCTTGAACAAAATACAATTTCATGTTTTTGTCTCTTCAGGAATTCATACCTCTGTGATGTTACGCCATCTATGATTTTCATTTACCTCATTTAACAGCACACTTAGTTGTTCGTATCAGTGTCTGCCATACGGCTGACGTTTTAGGGCAGTTTGTCTTCAGAAATTCATTCCAGCGGCTCAGTATGGATGTACAGGCAGACACAAAATTTGTTTCCATCAACTTCGCTCATAAATAAAAACGAGAAAAAATGCTCTTACTGTTTCGACATGTACAAAATACTATTGAAGTGGAAGGAAGCTTCTCGAACTATCGGCTGTCCTTCACAGTTTCCTGGATCATTTTCATTATTTTCATCCCAGCATCAAGTTCACAATGAAAGTACAAAGGGACTGAAAGCTTCCGTTCCTGGATGTATTGCTGTATGGAAGGGACGTTTTCATTCTACGCTGCCGGCGTAGTTTTCTTATGATGAGTTATAGTGAGAAAGTAAACTGTTGTACTTGCAACAACGGCAGCTGCCCTCGCAAGTCTGCTTGTTCACGTAAGCAAAGGCGGCAATGTGCGACAGCCTATCCCACCACCTCCTCCTCTCCCCCCCCTCCCCCCCACTCAACTCGACTGCCACAAAGCACGACGCAGTGGCGCACGCAAGCATCACTGCCGAGCAGCGCATGCGAAGGAGCGTGGGCCGGAGCGCTTATCTATGCATCGTGCTATTGAAGTAGCTATACATTATACAACATGCACATTGCGTAACAAATTTAATAATTTTTTAACGTGATTTATGTTCACTAAAGTAAAACTACCAAGCTGCATTCCCTAATTCACCCTTTTAGAGGTAGTATTATTTTTATTTCTAAAGAAGCTAATGTTTTTTCTCAAGGTTCAATCTATCACTATACGAAATTTCATCGAACTGAATTGAGTGGTTTAGTCGGGAAAACGTAATAAAAAATGGTTCAAATGGCTCTGAGCACTATGGGACTTAACTTCTGAGGTCATCAGTCCCCTAGAACTTAGAACTACTTAAACCTAACTGACCTAGGAACATCACACACATCCATGCCCAAGGGGGATTAGAACCTGCGACCGTAGCGGTCGCGCGGTTCCAGACTGTAGCGCCTAGAACCGCTCGATCACCACGGCCGGCAAAACGTAACAGACAGAGATACTTTCACATTTAATAATATTGGTATGGAAGTACTGATTAAACACCCTGAGGATTGTATAAGTGTTGTATTCATTACGTTGAACTGTACTGTGTAGAACATCTGAACCAATAAAGAAATTTTCTCAAAATATGATAAAAGTCAAAGAGTAAACAGATTTTTCAAAGGATTAGTATTTTCCCTAATTTACGTAATATTCTTCAAATCAACAAATATCTTGTACTACACACTATGGTGGCCTGCATTCTTCGTCAGAGTTCAAGCTACCTCCATCTCAAATTTCATCGAAATCAGTTCAGCGGCTTAGTCGTCAAAATGTAAGAGTTAGAAGTACTTTCGGTATGAGTAATACGTCGGATAGATGTAATTCCGCCATAAAAGCTGTGGGCACGACGTTTCCTCGGAGTGTTATTTTTACTGACTAACTCGTAACAAACAACGAAATACCGAGAATAGTTAACTAAACTCTTTAATTAAATTAACGACTATCTGCTAAAGTAGCAATTCATCTATCTCAGGTACTTGCACACAAACTGATGCCGCCACACGCATTTATAATACACTGAGAGAAAAAACATCGCAGCACCAAACACTAATCAATGCAGAGTAATCAAATTTGGGGACTACATTTGTATCATATTTCAGTTATTAACATTGCAATGTCACTGGTTAATGTAAGCACGAGATAAAAAATTGCAAATGTGGAACGCTGGTACATTAATAACCTTTGTAACCGCCAGAATACTAAATGCCAGCATGCAAACGTGCATCAACTGTGTTGCACAGATGCCGAAACTCCGTCTGTGGGATGGAGTTCCACACCTGTTACACCTGGCCGATCGATGGACGGACAGTTAACACTGTTTGTGGATGACGCTGGAATTATCGTCTGACGATGTCCCATTTGTGCTCGTTCCAGCAGGCCAAAGGACATGTCGACGCTCTGTAGAGCATGTTGGGTTACAACAGTGGTATGTGGGTGAGCGCTATCCTGTTGGAAAACACCCCCTGGAGTGCTGTTTTCTGTTCATAAATGGCAGCACAACAGGCCGTATCACCAAACTGGCGTACATACTTGCAGTCAGGGTGTGTGGGATAACCACGAGGGTGCTCCTGCTGTCATACGAAATCGCAGCCCAAACCGTAACTCTAGGTGTAGGTCAAGTATTCATAGCACGCAAACAGGTTGGTTGCAGGGCCTCGATTGGCCTCCTTCTAACCAACACACGGTCAGCACTGGCACCGAAGCAAAACCAGCTCTCATCAGAAAACACAACAGAACTCTGCGCTGTGTTCCAATGAACTCTCGCTTGACGCTACTGAAGTCGCAAATGGCGGTGGTATGGGATCAGTGGAATGCAACCTACAGTGAGTGTGCCTTGGACATTTTCTTGAAGTAACCGATCTGTAACAGATCGATGTAGCACTGTGGTGCTCGAATTGCTGCTGAAGATATACAGTAGTTTTTTTTGTTTTTTGGTCATCGGTCTACTGACTGGTTTGATGCGGCCCGCCACGAATTCCTTTCCTGTGCTAACCTCTTCATCTCAGAGTAGCACTTGCAACCTACGTCCTTAGTTATTTGCTTGACGTATTCCAATATCTGTCTTCCTCTACAGTTTTTGCCCTCTACAGCTCCCTC
Source organism: Schistocerca serialis cubense (assembly GCF_023864345.2). Lineage (NCBI taxonomy): Eukaryota > Metazoa > Arthropoda > Insecta > Orthoptera > Acrididae > Schistocerca > Schistocerca serialis. The sequence goes on along the minus strand of NC_064641.1, from coordinate 632,037,937 downwards.
TAGTACTATGGAAGTCATTCCCTCATGTCTTAGCAGATGTCCTATCATCCTGTCCCTTCTCCTTACCAGTGTTTTCCACATATTCCTTTCCTCTCCGATTCTGCGTAGAACCTCCTCATTCCTTACCTTATCAGTCCACCTAATTTTCAACATTCGTCTATAGCACCACATCTCAAATGGTTCGATTCTCTTCTGTTCCGGTTTTCCCACAGTCCATGTTTCACTACCATACAATGCTGTACTCCAGACGTACATCCTCAGAAATTTCTTCCTCAAATTAAGGCCGGTATTTGATATTAGTAGACTTCTCTTGGCCAGAAATGCCTTTTTTGCCATAGAGAGTCTGCTTTTGATGTCCTCCTTGCTCCGTTCGTCATTGGTTATTTTACTGCCTAGGTAGCAGAATTCCTTAACTTCATTGACTTCTTGACCATCAACCCTGATGTTAAGTTTCTCGCTGTTCTCATTTCTACTACTTCTCATTACCTTCGTCTTTCTCGGATTTACTCTCAAACCATACTGTGTACTCATTAGACTGTTCATTCCGTTCAGCAGATCATTTAATTCTTCTTCACTTTCACTCAGGATAGCAATGTCATCAGCGAATCGTTTCATTGATATCCTTTCACCTTGTATTATTTTAATTCCACTCCTGAACCTTTCTTTTATTTCCATCATTGCTTCTTCGATGTACAGATTGAAGAGTAGGGGCGAAATGCTACAGCCTTGTCTTACACCCTTCTTAATACAAGCACTTCGTTCTTGATAGTCCACTCTTATTATTCCCTCTTGGTTGTTGTACATATTGTATATGACCCGTCTCTCCCCATAGCTTACCCCTACTTTTTTCAGAATCTCGAACAGCTTGCACCATTTTATACTGTCGAACGCTTTTTCCAGGTCGACAAATCCTATGAAAGTGTCTTGATTTTTCTTTAGCCTTGCTTCCATTATTAGCCGTAACGTCAGAATTGCCTCTCTCGTCCCTTTACTTTTCCTAAAGCCAAACTGATCGTCACCTAGCGCATTCTCAATTTTCTTTTCCATTCTTATGTATGTTATTCTTGTAAGCAGCTTCGATGCATGAGCTGTTAAGCTGATTGTACGATAATTCTCGCACTTGTCAGCTCTTGCCGTCTTCGGAATTGTGTGGATGATGCTTTTCCGAAAGTCAGATGGTATATCGCCAGACTCATATATTCTACACACCAACGTCAATAGTCGTTTTGTTGCCACTTCCCCCAATGATTTTAGAAACTCTGATGGAATGTTGTCTATCCCTTATGCCTTATTTGACCGTAAGTCCTCCAAAGCTCTTTTAAATTCCGATTCTAATACTGGATCCCCTATCTCTTCTAAATCGACTCCTGTTTCTTCTTCTATCACATCAGACAAATCTTCACCCTCACAGAGACTTTCAATGTATTCTTTCCACCTATCTGCTCTCTCCTCTGTATTTAACAGTGGAATTCCCGTTGCACTCTTAATGTTACCACCGTTGCTTTTAATGTCACCAAAGGTTGTTTTGACTTTCCTGTATGCTGAGTCTGTCCTTCCGACAATCATATCTTTTTCGGTGTCTTCACATTTTTCCTGCAGCCATTTCGTCTTAGCTTCCCTGCACTTCCTATTTATTTCATTCCTCAGCGACTTGTATTTCTGTATTCCTGATTTTCCCGGAACATGTTTGTACTTCCTCCTTTCATCAATCAACTGAAGTATTTCTTCTGTTACCCATGGTTTCTTCGCAGTTACCTTCTTTGTACCTATGTTTTCCTTCCCAACTTCTGTGATGGCCCTTTTTAGAGATGTCCATTCAAAAAATGGTTCAAATGGCTCTGAGCACTATGGGACTCAACTGCTGAGGTCATTAGTCCCCTAGAACTTAGAACTAGTTAAACCTAACTAACCTAAGGACATCACAAACATCCATGCCCGAGGCAGGATTCGAACCTGCGACCGAAGTGGTCTTGCGGTTCCAGACTGCAGCGCCTTTAACCGCACGGCCACTTCGGCCGGCAGAGATGTCCATTCGTCTTCAACTGTACTGCCTACCGCGCTATTCCTTATTGCTGTATCTATAGCGTTAGAGAACTTCAAACGTATCTCGTCATTCCTTAGTACTTCCGTATCCCACTTCTTTGCGTATTGATTCTTCCTGACTAATGTCTTGAACTTCAGCCTTCTCTTCATCACTACTATATTGTGATCTGAGTCTATATCTGCTCCTGGGTACGCCATACAATCCAGTATCTGATTTCGGAATCTCTGTCTGACCATGATGTAATCTAATTGAAATCGTCCCGTATCTCCCTGCCTTTTCCAAGTATACCTCCTACTCTTGTGATTCTTGAACAGGGTATTCGCTATTACTAGCTGAAACTTGTTACAGAACTCAATTAGTCTTTCTCCTCTTTCACTCCTTGTCCCAAGCCCATATTCTCCTGTAACCTTTTCTTCTACTCCTTCCCCTACAACTGCATTCCAGTCGCCCATGACTATTAGATTTTCGTCCCCCTTTACATACTGCATTACCCTTTCAATATCCTCATACACTTTCTCTATCTGTTCATCTTCAGCTTGCGACGTCGGCATGTATACCTGAACTATCGTTGTCGGTGTTGGTCTGCTGTCGATTCTGATTAGAACAACCCGGTCACTGAACTGTTCACAGTAACACACCCTCTGCCCTACCTTCCTATTCATAACGAATCCTACACCTGTTATACCATTTTCTGCTGCTGTTGATATTACCCGATACTCATCTGACCAGAAATCCTTGTCTTCCTTCCACTTCACTTCACTGACCCCTACTATATCTAGATTGAGCCTTTGCATTTCCCTTTTCAGATTTTATAGTTTCCCTACCACGTTCAAGCTTCTGACATTCCGCGCCCCGACTCGTAGAACGTTATCCATTCGTTGATTATTCAATCTTTTTCTCATGGTAACCTCCCCCTTGGCAGTCCCTCCCGGAGATCCGAATGGGGGACTATTCCGGAATCTTTTGCCAATGGAGAGATCATCATGACACTTCTTCAAATACAGGCCTTATGTCCTGTGGATACACGTTACGTGTCTTTAATGCAGTGGTTTCCATTGCCTTCTGCATCCTCATGTCGTTGATCATTGCTGATTCTTCCGCCTTTAGGGGCAATTTCCCACCCCTAGGACAAGAGAGTGCCCTGAACCTCTATCCGCTCCTCCGCCCTCTTTGACAAGGCCGTTGGCAGAATGAGGCTTACTTCTTATGCCGGAAGTCTTCGGCCACCAATGCTGATTATTTATCAAAATTTAGGCACTGGCGGGGATCGAACCCGGGACCGAAGACGTTTTGATTATGAATCAATGACGCTCCTCCTAGACCACGGGTGTCCCTCAGACAGTAGTACGATGCGCCAAAGCCATATCCCGAACACGATCTTCCCCATCGGTAATGCCACGTTGCCGTCCAGAGCCCCGTCTGCTTCCGGCCGGATAATCTCGTGACCACTGCTGCCAGCAATCACGTACGGTGGCTACATTCCTACCAAGTCTTTCTGTGGTATCACAGAAGGAACATCTAGCTCATCGTAGTCCTATTACACGACCTCGTTCATACTCGTGAGGTGTTGATAACGGCGTCTTTGCCGCCTTAAAGGCATTCTTGACTAACATCAACTCGCCGCATCCAATCTCAAAGGTACCTAACGCTCACGACAGTTACGGCTTGTACATAAAGGAAACTTATTTACATCCTCATAGTAGCGTCACTCTTGAATGTCTAGCGTGAAATCTGAATAGACATCCTCTTACAGATGTAGCAACAGGCCTACCAACTTTCGTTTATGTCGAACAACTACTTCTTGGTTACATTCGTTTTCGTTAGCGTATTACACTGAAGAGCGAAAGAAACTGGTACAACTGTCTAATATCGTGTAGGGCCCCCGCAAGGACGCGGAAATGCCGCAACACGACATGGATGGGCTCGACTAATGACTGAAGTGGCGCTGGAGGGAACTGACACCATGGATCTTGCACGGTTGTCAATAAATCCGTAAGAGTAAGGGAGGTGGAGATCTCTTCTGAACAGCACGTTGCAAGGCATCTTAGATGTACTCAATAATTTCCATGTCGCCGGCCGGTGAGGCCGTGCGCTTCTAGGCGCTTCAGTCTGGAACCGCGTGACCGCTACGGTCGCAGGTTCGAATCCTGCCTCGGGCATGGATGTGTGTGATGTCCTTAGGTTAGTTAGGTGTAAGTAGTTCTAAGTTCTAGGGGACTGATGACCACAGATGTTAAGTCCCATAGCGCTCAGAGCCATTTGAACCATTTTTGAAGCCAATTTCCATGTCTGGGGACTTCGATGGCCAGCGGAGTGTTTAAACTCAGAAGAGTGTTCCTGTAGCCCCTCTGTAGCAATTCTGGATGTGTGGGGTGTCGCATTGTCCTGCTGCAATTTCCGAAGTCCGTCGGAATGCGCAATGGACATGTATGCAGATGATAAGACAGGATTCTTATGTACCTGTCACCTGTCGGAGTGGTATCTAGACGTATCACGGGTCCCATTTCACTCCAACTGCACACGCCCTACACCTTTACAGAGCCTCCATCAGCTTGAACAGTCCCTAGTTGACACGCAGTGTCCATGGATTCATGAGGTTGTCTCCATACTCGCAGACGTCCAATCGCCCGATACAATTTGAAGCGAGACTCGTACGACCGTGAAACATGTTTCCAGTCATTAACAGTGCAATGTCTGTGTTGACGAACTCAGGCAAGGCGTAAAACTTTATCTTATGCAGTCATTAAGGGTACAGGAGTGGGCCTTCGACTCCGAAAGCCCATATGATGATGTTTCGTTGAATGGTTCGCACGCTGACACTTGTTGATGGACCTGCTTTGTAATCTGCAGCTGTTTGCTGAGGAGTTGCACTTCTGTCACGTTGAACGATTCTCTTCAGTCATCGTTTCTGCCCTTCTTACAGGATCTTTTTCCCGCCGCAGCGATGTCGGAGATTTGATGTTTTACCGGATTCCTGATATTCACGGTACACTCATGAAATGGTCGTACTGGAAATCCCTACTTCTACCTCGGAAATTCTGTGTCTCATCGCTCGTGCGCGGACTATAAGACCAAGTTCATATGCACTTAAATCTTGATAAACTGCCGTGTTGCAGCAGTAACCGATCTGAAAACTACGACTGACACTTACTGTTTTATATAGGCGTTGCCGACCGCAGCGCCTTATTCTGCCTGTTTACGTATCTCTGTATCTGAATACGCATGCCTAAACCAGTTTCTTTGGCGCTTCAGTGTAGAATGGATTATGCAACGATCTGCAGGAGGTCACGCACCTTTTGCTCCGTAAAACACGTGATGAACTGCAGTCTCCTTGCATGGGTAATTGTGTGTGTGCGTGTGCGTATGTTTGTGGCTGATTTATGTGCGTGTCAGGGTATGTTCTATCAGAGCACTTAAAAGTCTCTGACAATACATCAAGTATCTCTGGGGTAATACATTACATGAGTAAAAACGGTTAAAAAGGACGTCACCATCGGCAGCACCTACGAGTCTTCGTATGAGAATCAGCACGCACGACGCGCCAAAGTGATAGCGTGCACGCGATGCCTCGGCTCCTTCAGCCAGTGACCCTGGGAGGTCATCAGCGCCAATGCTGGGGCCCTCACGGCTACATCAATGAGGCGTCTCAGACTGCTCATTCTCCTCGCCCAGCGCGCATACAACACGCTCACACTCATAGCATTATCACGGCTCCTTCCGAGGACGACAGTGGAGCAGAACAGGAATCAACACTAGAGTTTCACCGACAGGGGCTTACGTCTATTCGCAATTACTTCGCCGTGCGTTCCCTGCAACATATTCTGCGCAGCGTACAGCCGCCGATACCTGAGAGATCAGTGGCACATTTTGCATTTTTCAAAATGATTCATCCGATTTGAGTACTACTTCTTCTACAAGAACGAAGATAGGAACTTGTGATAAATTTCAACGTACGCATAGAACTAAAAGGCAGTTTACTTTCAAAAGAAACATTTAGTTTAACGAGGACTGACATACTGGTACATACAATCTTGGTGTACCTTTTAAAATAAGTTTGTAATCAAAGTTTTCATTTACTCCATCATGTTCAATGTGACCTTCACCAGACGCTCGATAAGCATCCAGAAGACAGCCAAACTCTTGCCATACTTTTGCAAGCATACCACGAGTTACTGCATTCTCTGCTGTTGCTCTGCGACGTCACAGTTCCCCTAAAGGAAGGCGCAAGGACACCCAAAAATAAAAGTTATATACCGTGAGCTGAGACGATCCTAGAGGCCAATGGTGCAGTGTGAGACCCGCACGTTCCTTATAGTCCATACATCGTTGCAGTTCTTGTTAAGAAATACTATTACAAGCAGACGCCAGTGCAATGGTGTTCTGTCACGTTCAAACATGACATCTTCAGCATGATTTGCGACTGTGGGGAAAGCCAGATCTTCCCTTTACAGCTACTAGGAGTGACAAGATATGTGGAACACCTTGTACAGTAGTGCATGGTCTCTGCACTTTCTTGTTCACTCCGTCTATCACGGTCGTACCGCCCGGCTAGCCGCGCCGTCTAACGCGCTGCTTCCTGAGAGGGAAGGTGTGCCGATCCCCGGCACGTATCCGCCCGGCGGATTAGCGTCGAGGTCCAGAGTGCCGGCCAGCCTGTGGATGGTTTTTAAGACGGTTTTCCATCTGCCTCGGTGAATGCAGGCTGGTTCCCCTTATTCCGCCTCAGTTACACTATGTCGGCGATTGCTGCACAAACACTTTCTCCACATACGCATGCACCATAATTACTCTACCACGCAAACATCTGTGGCTACACTCGACTGGTATGAGACGTTCCCAGGGGGGAGGGGGGGGGGGGGGGCGTCCACTGGGGGGCCGAACCGCACAATAACCTTGGATTCTGTGTGGGGCGGCGGTGGGGCGGGTGGACTGCTGTAGCCTGTTGTGGGGTTGTGAACCACTGAGGGCTATGGCGGAAGGAAGCCTCTCCGTCGTTTCTAGGTCCCCGACTCAATACACAATCACCGTCGTAAAAGCTGTTACTTGGAACTTCTTATGAGCCTTTTGTAGCAATGATTCGTTCATTGCCCAACGTCACAAAGACACGCAAAAACACAAATATAAAAGTAGTTATTTATCGACAGTACGAAACATCTAATATCTTTATGTCGGACTAATTGATGAACTAACATGCTAAAAAATCCCGCATCCAAGACGAAGAATGTGTCACTGGATAAATGTTACTTGCGAAAGATACAAAAAATGGTTCAAATGGCTCTGAGCACTATGGGACTTAACTTCTGAGGTCATCAATCTGCTAGAACTTGGAACTACTTAAACCTAACTAACCTAAGGACATTACACACACCCATGCCCGAGGCAGGATTCAAACCTGCGACCGTAGCGGTCGCGCGGTTCCAGAGTGTAGTGCCTAGAACCGCTCCGCCACCCCGGCCGGCGCGAAAGATACAGAACTATCTTCCATCGACTCCAAAACAAGAGTTCTCTTTCATTTAACAGTCAGAAAGGGACTTAATTTGTCTGTTAATTACCTATAATAGGCAGGGAAATTCAGCAGTGGTTAAATCGAATGCAGTATCACTGTTCCGTCGACTTAAGGTCCCATACAGAAAGGCACCCTCAGTTAAAGACTTATATTCTACTCGAATGAACGAGGAATGACCAAAAGTTTGCGTTATCATTTCCAGCAGGGAAAATAGACTGTATGAAGTCATTTTATTCATATTCTTTTTTTCTTCACCCTTCGTGGATTAGGTGATAACAGCTGTTCCGTTCATAAAAATCCAGACATTGCTTCCGAGCTTTTCCCTTATGGTTCAAATGGCTCTGAGCACTATGGGACTCAACATCTTAGGTCATAAGTCCCCTAGGACTTAGAACTACTTAAACCTAACTAACCTAAGGACATCACACACACCCATGCCCGAGGCAGGATTCGAACCTGCGACCGTAGCAGTCCCGCGGTTCCGGACTGCAGCGCCAGAACCGCTAGACCACCGCGGCCGGCTTTTCCCTTATGTGTTGTCCTTATAGGTTCATAGTGAAGCATGTGCACTGAAAGTATATTTTCAAGCAGTCTATCTACATATCTCTGCTGAGATCCATTTGCTTGTGGATTCAGTGAACTTGTAATTAATTTCTAAAATCTTGATTTCTGAAGTGATATTCTCTGGTGCATTAACACTACTCAAAAATCTCATTTCCTCAAACTCGGTCCTGCTTTTATCCTTTTCCTCCGGAGCCCGGCTTTTAGATGTATAAAGCGTAGCAGCTAATGTCATAACTTTGTAAAACTTCATCTGTGCCCCTTTTTCGGCTTTTTGCAAATTTCTACTTGTTCTAGAGACTGCGTTGTATTTTATTGTCGAAAATTAATCCTACATCACAGCAGAGATAATGCAAGTGAGTAGCGGATCACTTGCTCCAGTGATACGAGGGAAGATCGTAAAGTAATACACAACAGTATCATTACAAAAATGTTTAATAGGTAAAAAATAACAAAAATCACAAATGAACTTACATCTTGTATCTAGTTTTGTACATAGTCACTGACGTTATTTACACATTTCCCCCAACGTGGTACCAGTTTCAATATGCCCTGTTGGTAGAAGTCCGTTTGGTTGGAGTATAGCCATAGCCATCTGCGGACTGCTGATTTCACTATTTCACTTATACATCTCTAAGAAAGCGTTGGCCTACCAAGAATTTCTTCATGGGACCAAATAGATGAAAGTCCGGCTGTGTAAGGTCCGGACTGTATGGTGGATGCTGGAGAATCTCTCGCCCAAATTTGGCGACTTTCTCACGAACAGGAGCAGCAAACTGTGGGTGCGGCGAGGGGGGGGGGGCAGGGGGGGGGGAAGTTGTCATGAACAACTTTGATACCGTTAGCATTAATGTTGTGGCGTGTGTCACGAAGAGCACGACTCAACCTAATCAGAATTTTAATGTAGGCTGCAACATAACAGTGGTACAGTGTTCCGAAAAGTCCACCAGAAACACACCATGCGTATCCCAGAACACTGTAACAAGCACTTTCCTTGTATATTGAGTCATTCTGAAGTTTTTTCGTTCTGGGGAAACAGCATGTACGCTCAAGACTCATCACCAGTGACCATTCTTTTCAGGAAGTCGTGCCCATTTGCGCTGTAACGCATTAAGTGATCCAAGCTTGTAATCATACGCTGACCCTTGTGGTTGTCTGTTAACTTCTTTGGCACCCAGCGAACACCAACTTTACGAAATTCCAACGTATCAAGAGCAATATCGTACATCGCACTATAGAAAATATTGTACTGCTGCAATAAGGATTGCAGCTGCACGCGCCGGTAGTTCAAAAGTGCTGCATCAAATGCTTCGACATTCTGCGGGGTGGCAGCAGTTACCAGCCGCCGGCAGCGTGACGAATTATTAAGGTTCACATGGTCCTGTTGGAAGAATGCACTTTACCTGCAGACATTGCTGCAGTCCATACAGTCGTCTCCATACCCGCTGTGCATGTCTCTGTGAATTTTACTCGTTTTATGCCCTTTGGACAATAAATATCGAGCTGCATTTCGCTGCTATTCACAAGTTGATGACAGTAACATGCGCACATGCTTGTTTCACAGCTCAGTCTTCTCTCGCTAGACCTGCACATGAAAACAAATGCCCTGTGTTGCGCTAACTTCAAACTACATCGTCGTGCAATTTCAAAATTCCAGCTGCAGTAACAGGGGAGTAAAAAAGGTTGTGCGTTACTTTGCGATCCTCCCTAGTAAATTGAAGTCGCAAGCTCACATCGGTCTGTATACGAAGACTTATCTCAGGAACTGCTGTAGGGATTTTGATCCAGTTTCTACTAACCCGGTTGATACACTGATTCACGTGGTAGGTTTCTGCAATGACTAGAGAGAGCAGCAACGCCTCTAGAAAGCAGTAAGATGGAGCAAACTCGCGTGTGTTGTGGTGATATACCGGTAGATCGTGTGGCTGGAAACCGAAAGGTTGTGGGATTGAATGCCGGGCGAATCAGTTTTTTTCAGTCCATCCTTCAACGTAGGATTCAGCTCTCTGTGACACATTTCGAAATATGAAGACAATTTCAGGCTGCCTAATTATGTTTACCTCAGATTAGGATTCGCAATTCGTACTCTTAATTCACTGCAAATTCTTCGAAAAACGGGCAGTTGAAGTATCGTAATAAATATGACTAATAACGAAAAGATAAACACGTCAAAATCAGGCTGTGATGTGAAATTTACAATTACAAATAATCATATATTTGAGACTGTGAATACATTCTTCAGTTAGCAGCAGAGGCACTTGCTAACAATACTGAAGAGATCTGAATTAGTAATTGTTATCTTCACAGAATCAGAGAGAAAAAAAGAGAAGAGAACTACCTGAAATAATAAAATCAGGTTTTAAGAATGACATTCCTGCACTTCTTACTGTTCATTGGGATGGTAGAACTGTTGACAGCATTGAATGTCAGGGAGCCAAAAGAAGAAAAGCCTCCAAGCGCTGTTATTTTTGGGGACAGTGAACAGCTCTTTGACTTTCCAAACGTACAGAATGGTTCTGGTAAAGAGCACACGAACGCTGTTTCGAAAGCATCAACGTATTGGGTTACTGAAGAAAATGTACAAATTCTCTGCAGCGACTCAATTGCCTCACACTGGTCGTCTTAAAGGGGAATGCGTCTTACTTGCACACAAATCGCCAAGGGAGTTGTATTTCCCACACCATCATCTCACATATGTACTTATCTTAAAAAGTGTATTTAAATCTAAAGATTATGGTGTAACAAGCAGTCCTGACTGACCAGTTTTTAACCATTTGAGAGAAAGCTGGAAAAGTGTCAGCGTCACTAATTTTGAAACTGACAAAAAGATTGTGGATTTGTTTTTTAATGAGTCAGAAATTAAGCAGATGTTAGACTTTTGCGAAAATGAATTAAATAAATTCACAGTGAAGGTGATAACCGAGATCTGTGCAATATCTTTGGAAAGAGACTTTGGAGAAAACCTGAAGATATAGCCTCTTGTAGCAATGAATCAAGCAAGGATAATGGCAAGATCAATTTATTGCATAAACGTATTTCTGCTAAGATCACAACTGGAATTATTAGTTGAAAATAAGAATTCATTAAGAAGTATCTTTTTTTTTATTTCATTGTAACTGTTTATGTCAAGCAATGACTTCAGTACAGTGGTGCTGCGAAAACTCCTAATCTGGATCTCTGCTTCTTAAACGATTTGAAATCATCTGAAAGGATAGATTCCACGATTTCAGCTATAAGGAAATTAAGTACCCATTTGTTGTATTTAACGGAACAGTTGTCTCTGTTATCGCTTTTTGATGATGAAATAGACGAACAAACCAAAACAAAAATGTAGCAAGTTCGGACAGAGACAATTTACAAACTGAAAAAGGGATATATTCATTTTTGTGGAGAATTGGATGGACGATTATATGATAAGGTTATTACTTTTTGATTACCACTTATTACTGGTTTTAAATAGTTAATATGGCCCTTCTAACTCAACCTTCATTACAGAGAAAAAGTTGGCCGGTTTCGTGTCAAACAAGAACGGATATCTATTCTCTTGCCTGAAGATTAGGGACACTAGTTTTATTTGAGAATGCACTTCGACGTGGACGAGCAGCACTTCATATTTAGACGCTAAAAGGATAATTAAGGAGTAAGAGTCGGTTAATGACTCCGCCGAAGGGCATGCTAAATTCTGAATTTTTTGCCTAAACAAAAGGAATCAAGATCGCTTAATATATTTCTTTGTTTATAAAGCCGCTTCTGTTACTCCCATCATCAGACCAAACTTGTGAAATGACGTTCAGTGTCGAAATCAATAAAACCAGGGCCTACGCAAGGCGTTGACTTGATGAAAAAAATACATTAAGCAATCCAGACGGCTTTGTACACAAAACATCCACAGTGATCGCAGCCCCATTCAGGAACTATATTACTTTTATCGCTATATCTGGACTGGAAGAAATCCTTCACTGTATGCGAAATAGGAATAAACAGCAAGCATGCTGTGATGTACTCGCCGTTTTGAGAGCGCCGTCGAGAAGCACCTGCGAGCGGACGACCAAACCTGAACCAGTGGCTCCCAGAACGGGGCCTCCTGTGACACACAAACGACGGTCGCCGCCATTGGGTGTAGGATGCGGGCGATTGGCTGCGAGTGCGGTGACGTCAGCGCGTTTCTGAAAGGACCAGCCGGAGTCACTCGCTGTTGTCCCATTCGACTCTCCTGGCACGTGGCGTAGTATACTGGACAAGTCACGAGCTCTGAAGGTGTGAGAGAACACTACACAAATCACCGACACTCAACTTTTTCACGAACTTGCAACAACACACACTGTCACCGAGTCAGGTGCAACAACGCGCACATCGTTGCAGGAGGATCCAGTGAGGTACGAGATGCCGACGAGGATGCCTTACGGTATGAGTGAGACTTGCAGGAATGCGCGTGTTAGCGGCGACTGGCGCCGTCGACGTCGGCGACTTGGAGGTTAGGGCAGCGTCGGCGGCGTCCGGAGCGGGGCGCGCGCGGCGAGCGACTGTGGCCCAGCAGGGCAGCTCCGGCCAAAGCAGGGCAGAGGCGGCGGGCCGCCACGTAACGAGCCCTTCCTGTGGCTGTGGCCTCGGCGCGCTCCCACAGTAAACAGCCAGCAGCCGGCGGTCGGCCCTCTGACGCGGTCACCACGCCTCGCCTCGCTGCCGAACCCGAGCGTCTATCAACCGCGTGACGTCACACCCAGCGTACCTCCAGAGATCAGGATATTCCTCGGAGGTTGGACACTCACGCCCATTCGTGTACGGCCTAATTAGATTATAGCTGGTATACATATTTTTTTAAAATTATCATCATCACCATCATCATCATCATTTAAGACTGATTATGCCTTTCAGTGTTCAGTCTGGAGCATAGTCCCCCTTATAAAATTCCTCCATGATCCCCTATTCAGTGCTAACATTGGTGCCTTTTCTGATGTTAAGCCTATTACTTCAAACTCATTCTTAACGGAATCCAGGTACCTTCTCCTTGGTCTATCCCGACTCCTCCAACCCTCTACTGCTGAACCCATGAGTCTCTTGGGTAACCTCGCCCCACCATCTAAGCCTGTTCGCCCTGACTGCTACATCTATACAGGGTGTTAAAAAAAGGTACTGCCAAATTTTTAGGAAACATTCCTCACACACGAATAAAGAAAAGATGTTATGTGGACATGTGTCTGGAAACGCTTAATTTCCATGTAGAGCTCATTTTAGTGTCGTCAGTATGTACTGTACTTCCTCGATTCACCGTCAGTTGGCTCAATTGAAGGAAGGTAATGTTGACTTCGGTGCTTGTGTTGACATGCGACTCATTGCTCTACAGTACTAGCATCAAGCACATCAGTACGTAGCATCAACAGGTTAGTGTTCATCACGAACGTGGTTTTGCACTCTGTGCAATGTTTACAAATGCGGAGTTGGCAGATGCCCATTTGATGTATGGGAGCACGGGGCAATAGCCGTGGCTCGGTACGTTTGTATCGAGACAGATTTCCAGAACGAAGGTGTCCCGACAGGAAGACGTTCGAAGCAATTGATCGGCGTCTTAGGGAGCACTGAACATTCCAGCCTATGACTCGCGACTGGGGAAGACCTAGAACGACGAGGACACCGGCAATGGACGAGGCAATTCTTCGTGCAGTTGACGATAACCCTAATGTCAGCGTCAGAGAAGTTGCTGCTGTACAAGGTAACTTTGTAAAGTTGACCACGTCACTGTATGGAGAGTGCTACGGGAGAACCAGTAGTTTCCGTACCATGTACAGGGTGTGCAGGCACTATCAGCAGCTGATTGGCCTCCACGGGTACACTTCTGCGGATGGTTCATCCAACAATGTGTCAATCCTCATTTCACTGCAAATGTTCTCTTTACGGATGAGGCTTCATTCCAACGTGATCAAATTGTAAATTTTCACAATCAACATGTGTGGGCTGACGAGAATCCGCACGCAATTGTGCAATCACGTCATCAAAACAGATTTTCTGTGAACGTTTGGGCAGGCATTGTTGGTGATGTCTTGATTGGGCCCCATGTTCTTCCACCTAAGCTCAATGGAGCACGTTATCATGATTTCATACGGGATACTCTACCTGTGCTGCTAGAACATGTGCCTTTACAAGTACGACACAACATGTGGTTCATGTACGATGGAGCTCCTGCACATTTCAGTCGACGTGTTCGTACGCTTCTCAACAACAGATTCGGTGACCGATCGATTGGTAGAGGCGGACCAATTCCATGGCCTCCACGCTCTCTTGACCTCAACCCTCTTGACTTTCATTTATGGGGACATTTGAAAGCTCTTGTCTAGGCAACCCCGGTACCAAATGTAGAGACTCTTCGTGTTCGTATTGTGGACGGCTGTGAGACAATACGCCATTCTCCAGGGCTGCATCAGCGCATCTGGGATTCCATGCGACGGAGGGTGGATGCATGTATCCTCGCTAACGGCGGACATTTTGAACATTTCTTGTAACAAAGTGTTTGAAGTCACGCTGGTACGTTCTGTTGCTGTGTGTTTCCATTCCATGATTAATGTGATTTGAAGAGAAGTAATAAAATGAGCTCTAACATGGAAAGTAAGCGTTTGCGGACACATGTCCACATAACATATTTTCTTTCTTTGTGTGTGACGAATGTTTCCTGAAATTTTGGCCGTACCATTTTGTAACACCCTGTAAGAGTTCATTCCCAGTTTTTCTTTGATTTCCTCATTGTGGACACCCTCCTGCCATTGTTCCCATCTACTAGTACCTGCAATCATCCTAGCTACTTTCATATCCGTAATCTCAACCTTATTGATAAGGTAACCTGAATCCAGCCGGCCTCGGTGGTCTAGCGGTTCTAGGCGCTCAGTCCGGAACCGCGCTACTGTTACGGTCGCAGGTTCGAATCCTGCCTTGGGCATGGATGTGTGTGATGTCCTTAGGTTAGTTAGGTTTAACTAATACTAAGTTCTAGGGGACTGATGACCACAGATATTAAGTCCCATAGTGCTCAGAGCCATTTAACCTGAATCCACCCAGTTTTCGCTCCCATACAACAAAGTTGGTCGAAAGATTGAACAGTGCACAGATAACTTAGTCTTGGAACTGACTTCCTTCTTGCAGAAGAGAGTAGATCGTAGCTGAGCGCTCACTGCATTAGCTTTGCTACACCTCGCTTCCAGTTCTTTCACTATGTTGCCATCCTGTGAGAATATGCATCCTAAGTACTTGAAACCGTCCACCTGTTCTAACTTTGTTCCTCCTATTTGGCACTCAATCCGTTTATATCTCTTTCCCACTGACATTACTTTCGTTTTGGAGATGCTAATCTTCATACTATAGTCCTTACATTTCTTATCTAGCTCTGAAATATTACTTTGCAAACGTTCAATCGAATCTGCCATCACAACTAAGCCATCCGCATATGCGAGACTGCTTATTTTGTGTTCACATATCCCTAAAATAATGGAGCTGCCACTACAAAACTCAGTAGTGGTCTCTACACGCTCATCATTCAATGCTACACATTTTTCCTTACGATGGACGACTTGGTGGAGCCTCTGGTTGTGCAAATGTACACTTTTACTGGTCAGGACACGTTTCACCTTGGAAAGCAACTCGCGTCATTCTGTAAGTACCAGTTACGAAACGACGCTTTTGCTGGTCAGGACATATTCCACCTTGAAAAGAAACTCGTGCCATTTTAAAAATACCAGCCACGAAAGGATTTCTTCAGCCGAGGGATGCGGAAGAAGTCTCTGAGTACCTCTGCAGGAGAATACATCGGATTAGATGCAATTTGATAGGCCGAAGATCAAGTGATGGCCAGTGTGGCCGAGCGGTTCTAGGCGCTTCAGTCTGGAACCCAGCGATCGCTACGGTAGCAGGTTCTAATCCTGCCTCGGGCATTGAGGTGTGTGATGTCCTTAGGTTAGTTAGGTTTAAGTAGTTCTAAGATCTAGGGGACTGATGACCTCAGCTGTTAAGTCCCATAGTGCTCAGAGCCATTTGAACCATTTTTTTCGAAGGTCAAGAACCTATGAATATCTCACATACAGAATGTTATGAGGCGTTTTCATAAAGCAGAACATCCCCTTGGACATATTCCTGCAACCCTTCGCCTTTCCAACCCCTTTCCAACCTCCCTCCCCCCCCCTCCCCCCAGTCCCTGCAGATAATATGCTCCTATAACGCACTGCCTTTATCAGCGTAATGTGTTACTACTACACAACGTCCTTGTCATTATCTTTAGTCTGATGCCTGGTTTGTTTAAAGAAGGTCTTTACGCTCTTCTATCCTGTGCAACTCTCTTCATTTCCTCTTCCCGCCGACCCCCTTCCTCCACCCAAACACCCCTCCATTACGAAATGGACAACGCTTGTTGCCACCGCATATGTCCTGACAACAAATCCGTCCTCTTAGTCAAGTTGCACCACTAATTTCCTTTCTCTGCAGTTAAATTCAGAATCGCCTTACTCGTTATTTTATCTATGCATTCAATTTTCAGAATTCTTTTTTTTTGTTATCGTCTACTTGACGCTTCCATACAAGGCTACACTCCAGAGAGATACCTTCAGAAATGTTTTCCTAATATTTAAGTTTACTAAGGTGACAAAAGTCATAGGATACCTTCTAATATCGTGTCGGACTTCCTTTTCCCAGGCATAGTGGACTCAAAAAGTCGTTTGAAGTCCCCTGCGGAAATATTGAGCCATGCTGCCTCAATAACATTTCATGATTGTGAAAATGTTGTCGGTGCACGATTTTGTGCACGAACTGGCCTGTCAGCTACGTCCAAATGCTCGATGTATGGCCAGATCATTCGCTCGAATTGCCCAGAACTTTCTTCGAACAAATCGCAAACAACTGTGGCCCGTCATCCATAAAAATATCATCATTGTTTGGGAATACGAAGTCCATGAATAGCTGCAAATGGACTCCAAGTAGCCAAACATAACCTTTTCCAGTCAACAATCGGTTCAGTTAAACCAGAGGACACAGTACATTTGACGCAAACACAGTCCACACTATTATGGAGCTATCACCAGCTTGTACAGTGCCTTATTGACAGGTTCGCGATCTCGTGGGGTCTGTGCCACACTCTAACCCTATCATCAGCTCTTACCAACCGAAATCGGGTCTTATGTGGACTCAGTTTTCCAGTCGCATAGAGTCCGAACGATATGGTTACGAGCCCAGGAGATGCTGTGCAGGCGATGTCATCCTGTTGGACAAGGTACTCGCGTCAGTCGTCTGCTGTCGTAGCACATTAACTCCAGACTTCGCGACACTGTCCTAACGGATATGTCTGCCGTACGTCCCATACAGATTTAAGCGGTTATTTCACACAGTGTTGCTTGTCTGTTACCAGTGAGAAGTTGACGCGAACGTCGCTGCGCCGGGCGTTGTGACCGAACGGTTCTAGGCGCTTCAGTCCGGAACCGCGCAGTTGGTTCGGTCACAGATTCGAATCCTGCCTCGGGCATGGACGTATATGATGTCTTTAGGTTAGTTAGGTATAAGTAGTGGACTGATGACCTCCGATGTTAAGTCCCATAATGCTTAGAGCCCTTTGAACCATTATTGAACGTCGCTGCACTCGGTCGTTAAATGAAGGCTGAAGGCCTCGGCGATGTCAGTGGTGAGAGGTTAATATATATATATATATATATATATATATATATATATATATATATATATATATATATACATGAAATGATGTGGCATTGTAGGCCGGAAGGCCCCGTCCGGGAAAGTTCGGCCGCCGGGTGCAAGTCTTATTGCCGGTGCCGCCACATTGGGCGACTTGCGTGTCGGTGTAATGACTGAAATTAAATATCCTCAGCACACTATTTATACTGTGGACCTTGAAGTATTGAATCCCGTAACGATTTCCGAAATGGAATGTCCCACGCGTCTAGCTCCAACAACCATTTCGCGTTCAAAGTCCCCTTCGTGCCTCCATTAACACGTCTGAAACGTTTTCACATGAATCACATGAGTACAAATGACACTTCCACTAATGTGATGTCTTTTATACCTTGTGTAAGTAATACTACCACTATTTTTATATCTGCATGTCGCTATCCTATGACTTTTGTCACCTCAGTGTATATTAGACTAGGTGTTAGCCGTGGCTACTCATATCAGTAGTTTTGTTATGACGAGTGATAGTGAGTAAATAAGCTATTGTATGTGAAATAACGTGTCTCCCTGTTCGGGAGACATAGCTGGCGATGTGCGCTGCCCCCCATCTCGCACCCCTCACCCGGATCCAAGCGTTACAAATAACTCGACGAACGAGGAGGGCACGTTACGCGGATGTGGCGATTTCGGAGTTGTAGTTAGTCAACATCTTAAATTGTTGCGAATGAAACGAGGAGTAATAACATTCATTCTCTTCCTTTGACAAACTCGATAGAAATTCCTGAGCCTGTTGATAATATGTGTGGTAGTGAATCTCGTCCCTGCCGCCTACAAGCAGGCAATCCAGCTTTCATGGTGGATGGTAGACGGTAGGGATTTTAAAAATATTTTCACTAGCTTTTTATAGAATTCCCAGTGACAATTTAAATTTCAGAAAAACTGCATCTGTATCCTCCGTGAATAAGTTTAGTTCATGTGACGTAAGTGAACCTACATAGTGCTATGGTACGACAGAAAAAAATGGCGTCCCAGAATAGCTCGCACGTCTCCACCACATCAACCACTTGTGACAAACAAGCCGGTACAGCCCCCACCCCAAACATAATAATTCACGACGCGTGGGTGCATGCAACATATATATGGCACGGCCTTTTTATTTATTTTTTCTTTTTTTGCGGTCGCACTGGTCTGTACGCAGATAGATTTATGAGAATGATCCAACGACTACAGTTTCAAGCAAAATATTGTGAATTATTGTGGGCCCAAGTCTCAAAGACAGAAATACGTTTGTGGCTATGAATATGGATTTCGCAGAACCTCTTGTAATTAAACAACATCCATAGTGTTTATTGTGTCATAAAACATGATCCAGCAAGGCAATGAAGCCAAGATCATTGCGAAACATTTTTCTAAAAGCATCGCATTATGACAAGCCCACTGAATATTTTTTGGAAATATATAAAAAAGTCAAAATAGTTAGACAATTGTTACACAATTTAAGAAACAACATATAGTGAACAAAGATGGATAATTGTCACTGCTCATATTCCACAATTAATGGTAAAGGTGGGTCTATATTAGACAAACTAATAACAACAGCTATAACAGAATTTTATCTCAACGGGAATGCATCATGATGCACTTGAAATTTAAGAAACGTTGCCGCTAAACAATAGCACAGTCAAGTAACAAACTGAAGAAATGGCAGTTTATGTTGTAAAACCCTTCTAAGTATTCTTCAAAACTTTTAATTTCCTATGCAACTGTACGAGTCTGCCATTGCAGATGATTATGCTGTATTGGTGACACATTTATTTGAGTGAAAACTAAACTTTAAGAGAAGAAATGTTCATGTTGAATCTAAATACAGACATAACTGGATTATCTATATCTAATACTGTGAAATCGTGCTGTATAAAAATTAATATTTGTTTAACTAATGCTGCTGTGTACGGTAGTGATAGAGCTCCATTGATGATACGTCGCTATCGCAGGTTTGTTTGTTATTTCAAGCAACAAGTGTAAAATGTTTGGTGTGTTCATTGTGTTGTGCAGAGACAACATTTTGCAGATAACCTCTAAGTATTCATCATTAGATATAACAATTTGAGCTGCAAAAATTATAGAATAGTCTGTAAACTTCTCCAGGACATAAAAGGAGATTTTATTAGATTAATTATGCACAAAGAAGTTCTATGTCTGTCATAGGGTACATTTTTGGCTCGTTTTGTAGCCTTGTATGATAGTGTTACATAATTTCATGAAAGTATTAATGTGACCAATCTACGTCAGCAGTTAGAAACAGTCGAGAACTACTCTTTTATTTGGCAGATATTTTCAAGAGATATAATGTGTCGATCTTCAAGTTGAAGGAGCAAATGAAGCTCATATCTTGCCAAAGTACTGTCATTATTTGTTGACAAATTTCAACTACTTCCTTATAATCTATGGAAGAGAGAATCTTATCACTTTCCTCAATTATCATCTGTAATAAATGATGCAACTGCAGAACGTATTGTCAGGTTCAGTAGTCACCTCAACGAATTTAAACTGGACACGGAAGGAAGATTTGAAGATATTTTGAAATTGTTTATGGCCGAATGAAAAATTCCTTTACTACAGTACTGAAGAGACTGATACATCTTGCAAAAAGATCTGTGACAAACTGGATATGATGAAGAAATTAAACATAAATTCAATAGTGGTGGATACGAAAACCTATGGAAAAATAAAAACATTTCTGTCTTATATCCAAATATATGGAAAATGATATTATATTTATCAGTAACTGTCTTTACCTTGTATCTTGTGGGGTCAGGTTTTAGTGCTGTTAATCATATTACAGCCAACGAAATTAACAGCCTGAATATCTCTAAAAGACGAACCATTGTAAGAAGCAGTGCCTCAGTGGCTATTCACTCACACAAGAGTGAATGCGCTAGACAGGACAGTGTGCTCCTTATATAGCATCAGTCCTGGCGCACGCAGCAGATGTGGACGACTGGGCGCCCATTGATAAGAGCGCCGGAAATGACTCTGCAAAAACTTGATTATAGCCCGCCGCGAGCCTAGTAATACTAGGGCTCGCGGCTCGTCTCTCTCACACACTCCACAGCGCTTTTATCAAAAATTGATGCCGCTATCCATTATTTAGTTTCGCTGTATCAGCCTCAGGGGTGTCGTTAATAATTCACTTACCTAAATGTTATTTCATTAGACTTATATTTCTATGTATGCAAAGTATAAAGAAGATAGATGAATTTAACTATAGTAAAATGTTTTATAAAGATTTATTGTGACAAACTTAGCTTAAGATTGACATAAAGTATCTGGTAAGTCATTGTTATTATGTACGAGTACATTACCTTGTCGTAACTCTGGTTTATAAATTTCACAGAGTTAAGTTAATTTCATACTTTATAAATCGGCATTACAGTGGAACTAGAGGACTGTTTGAAAATTTTATTACTAACAGAGACACAAAACTGGGCGGTTGTTATAAGAGGATAGACTACTCCTGTCTTAAAATATCTTTTCAAGGCGCTGTTCATTACTTCATTTGCCTTCCCTTAATGTATTACCTCAAAGTCTTGTATCTTCTCTCTGATCTTTAATTCCTTTCGAAAATTCCGCCTTGGCTTCCATTAGTGATGGCTCCATGTACAGATTGAATAGCAGCGGGGACATGTTGCAATCCTGTCTGCTTCCCTTTCATGTCCTTCCATTTTTGTAACTGCAGTCTGGTTTTTGTTCAAAGTGGAAATGACTCTCGCTCCCTGTGCTTTATCTATGCTTTCTTCAAATTTTCGAAGAGTGTTGTCCGGTCGACACTGTCAAAACGTTCTCTAATCGTACAAATTCGTAGTATAAATGTAGGTCTGCCTTGCTTCTACCTATCTTCCAAGATAATTCTATGATCAGTAATACTTCGCATGCTCCTACGTTTCTCCAGAACCCTAAATGGGCCTTCCCCGCGGTCGGCCGCTATTTTTTGCAAACTATAACAGTGCCGAAACAACCCAGTACCACGTTCCCAGACGGCATTAAATAAATTCGCAATTGCGAATGAGGACAACCATCATCTGTAGAATCGAGTGACGACAAGGAAATTTGTGCCGCACCGGGACTATAACTCGCATGCGTAATTTTGAGTGGGATGGATACATAAGTGCCTACAGCTCAGCTGGTACCAGAGAAGGCGAAAATGGTGGGCGGAAGGTTGGAAGCCTTAAAAAAAGTTGATAAGAGAACTGGACGACGAAGGCGTTCGGGTCTAGTTCCGCCGTACTGTTTTACTCTGTCACAAATGACATTACAACCTATTATCCGTCAAAGAAGCGAAGGCTTGTCTCAAAGAGATTTTTTCTAATTAAAGAACAAACCACGCCTAAATCACATTTAAAACCAGCGATAAATATAGAACACTGTCCAGACATTATTACTGTTGTGGCTTTCAGTCTGAAAATGGGTTTCTTGCAGCTCACCATGTTAACCTGTCCTCTGAAAGCATTTTCATCCCTGCGTAATTACCGCAACCTACGTCCATTTCAGTCTGCTTAGTGTCGTCAAGCCCCGATCCCCATCTGCAATTTTAACCCCCAACACTATTTTTCATTATCAAATTGGCATATTGGCAATTCATGACTCAGAATGTGTTCAAATTGCTCTGAGCACTATGGGACTTAACATCTGAGGTCATCAGTCCCCTAGAACTTAGAACTACTTAAACCTAACTAACCTAAGGACATCACACACCTCCGTGCCCGGGGCAGGATTCGAACCTGCGTCCGTAGTGGTCACGCGGTTCCAGGCTGAAGCGCCTAGAACCACTCGGCCACTACGGCCAGCCCTCAGAATGTGTCCTATCAAATGACCGCTCATCGGCAGACAAGAAAGGACCTATTGTGACAAAATAAAACACCTACAACCGTCCTTATGATTTTATTTTGTTGCAACCAGTTTCAACGCTTCAATGCGTCATTTTCAGGCTGTTGTGGATGCGATAGGGGTTGATATGATCCCATATATAACACATCAGTTGGCAGCATTACCGGACACGCAGATAATGTAAGACGTACGTGTCAGCACTCCAACCATCAACTGGAGTGCTGACACGTAAGTTTCCGATTATCTGCGTATCCAGTAATGCTGCCAACTGATGTGATATACAGGGTGGCGCAGGGAAACGGGAAATTTCGAAATAACGTCATTTCCATGAATAAATTCATAAAACTAATAATTTATTAACGAAAGTGAATGTATTCAGTATGCCATTATTCAGTATGTCTTTACAATCAAAATGTCCAAAAGTGTCTCTTTACTTTTTAAAGATGACATCGGAAAGATGTGCTCCCATTCGGTATTCACACTCTAACAGCCTGTTATGAAAACTCTGGAATGCGCGGTGTAGCAAATCTTGGGGGATGGCAGTGATTTCGTTTTCAATGTTCTCCTTCAGTTCATGGATTGTTGCAGGACGTGTACGGTACACCTTGCCTTTAAGATATCCCCACAGGAAGAAGTCGCACACAATAAGACAGGGAATCTCGCAGGCCATGCAATGTCACCGCTACGTGAAATAATGCGTCTTCCAAACAACTGACGAAATGCTGCCATCGATTGTAGAGCAGTGTGTGACGTGGCTCCGTCCTGCTGAAACCACATGTTTTCGACGTTAAAATTAAGCTCGTACAGTCTCGGTGTAAAGAATGTTTGAAGCATTTCAACATATCGAGCGGATGTTACTGTCACTGCACTACCATCCTCACTTTCAAAAAAATAAGGGCCGATAACACCATGACATGATACAGCACACCTTATTGTGACCTTGGCGCTATGTAGTGGCCGCTGGTGAAACTCACAAGAATTGTCCTGTGCCCATTAACGAAAATTCTGTTTGTTGACGAATCCGTTCAGGTGGAAATGGGCTTCGTCTGGTATCCATAAGTTACCAAGGAAATTCGGGTCCTCGTTGATTTTAGCCAATACCTGGCTACTAAACTCCATACGTGACGCTGGGTCCCGTTCATGTAAGTGTTGCACAATCTGCAACTTATAGGGATGGAAGTCTATTTCGCGCAGTATTCTTTGTAAGATTCGTCGCTTAATCCCTAGCGAAGACGCATGCTGTCGAACGGAGCGGCGAGGACTTCTCTCGATTGCAGCTCTAGCAGCTGCAATGTTCTCTGGGGTACGTATATTTGGAATGTCACCTGGAGGTTTCTTTTTCAAGCCAGATCCTGTTTCTTCAAAATTACGCACCCACGTTGTAATCGCATGCGCAGATGGGACACGTCCATGACGTCGAAGCTAGTAATGCTGTCGAAATGTTTTCTGCGCGGCAGTCGCACTATCACCATTTTTGTAAAACGCTCTCACAGCTACTGCACGTTCCGCACCAGTCCAATTCTCGATGATTACTAAATGGCAATGCGTTTACATCAATTGTGCAAAGTTTCGAACATCTGCCGGCGCTACAGTGCTGCCAACTGTAACATTCAAAATTTCCCGTTCCCCTGCGCCACCCGATATGGAATCATATCAACCCGTACCGCATTAACAACAGCCTGAAGAGGACGCATTGAAGCGTTGAAACTGGTTGCAACAAAATAAAATAAAATCATAAGGACGGCTGTAGGTGTTTTATTTTGTCACAATAATAAATGTCCGTCGTCCTAGAGACCTCCTGCAAAAAGGATGAACATACAAGAGAGAGGACCTTTTCTTTTCCATAAATTTAATCAGTACTTTTAATGATTGTAGTGATGGTAACTATAACATTTCTGCCGGAAACACGTGCAGGATACAATGGTCACGGATACCAGTGCCGTACTTACTGATGAAATTCATGTCGAATTTCGAGCCGTTGGAATGTTCTAATTGTTACCCATTAGAACCATTTATCTCTCTTCAAAATGTTTTTAAAGTTGCAAGAACAGTATTTTTTACACTAGATGAAAACAAGTAATTGAGATTTGTAGAAACTATTTCCACTTCCTAATTGCCATCATCAGATCTATGAGCGATGTTCCCACACCACATTCATCGCTTTGGACGGTGAAAGCCACACTTTTGTCTGGACTGCTAATATTATTACAAACACTGGACTTCCAGGTCTCCCAACAACTGCTAACGCAACATCGTGCGGTTATCATGAGATACGACTGGGGTCACCGTTATCAGTGCATGGCAAGAGGCTTTATCTGCGAAACAACACAAGACATCAAAATATCCTGTTATGAAGTACAACTATTGAGTATCAACAGAAATTTGCTTTGATTCGTAACAACAACAGTTGATAAGGCGTCCCCGAAAGTTATGCTGTTGTGCTTTTTTTAGATAAGAATATTTTCCTTGGAAATTAAAGTTATCCGTAGGAAGAGAAGACTGAATAAAATCTGCAAACAATTTCTTCGATCCTGCAAAAATATTGGTAGTGATTGTTCCTATATTAAGAAATTGCCATAACCAGCACATATTGTCCCCTCACGGTGGAAACATGCACTGCTTCCTTTATAATTACATTTCAAACAAATCAATATATCGACATAACTTACTTTTGGATCACAATGTACAATACTAAAGTTTCGGCAATGAGCAACATTCACAGGATGACAACTAAATCAAATAAAATCGTCATAAGTTCTGAACGGTTTGCGTTAGGACGTTCAAATTGCACGATTGGCAACTGGGCATGATGGGAATTAGTATGCGCATAGATGATTTGGTTTAGCGACTATGTCCACCTTCATTTGGATGGGTTCGTCAATAAGCAAAACTGGCGCATTTGGTGGACTGAGAATCCTCATTTCGCTATCGAGAAGCCTCTTCACACTCAACGGGTGACTGTGTGGTGTGCAATGTACAGTCAAGAAATAATCGGTGCGATATTCCTTGATGACACAGTGACTACCGAAAGGTACGTGAAGATTTTGAAAGATGATTTCATCCCCATTATCCATACTGTCGTCGATTTTGACAAGATGTGGTTCATGCAACACGGAGCTCCAGCCCATCGAAGCAGGAGAGTGTTTGATGTCCTGGAAGACCACTTTGGGGACCGCAATCTGGCTCTGTGGTGCCGAGAGGCCACTGGCATGAGCCTCGATTGGCCTTCATGTTCTCTGGCTCTGAACACTTGCATCTCCTTTTTGTGGGGCTATATTAAGGACAAGGTGTACAACTATAATCCCGAAACCATTTCTGAGCTGAAAACAGCCATTCAGGAGGTCATCGACAGCATCGATGTTCCGACACTTCAGCGGGTCATGCAAATTTTGGATATTCATCTGCGCCACATCATCGCGAATCATGAAAAGCATATAGAACATGTCATAACCTAAATCCGAATATGTGTAGTGACGTTTACATGTTGAATGAAGTGCTTGCATGCCGTAGTTTGAAACTAATTACGTTTTTTTTTTTTTTTTGTTTTTCATATAGGTCAATAATTGTCACCCTGCATTTTGACTACTGTACAAACGTAAAAGCGGGCACAGGCTTCTTTTTCTGTCGTATTATATCACATACAGTGTCACAAGCATTTTAGACGGAACAAAGATGTTGTCTAGAGTCTAATATGTGCCAAAAACTTATAAAAGAATTATGTTGACAACTGTGACAAAAGTAAAAACACTATTTTGGACGAAGAGCGAAAGCATTTCGGAGGTCTCTAGTAACACAGATGAGGAGAAATTTAAATGTGAATACGTAAAGCGGTCACAGATTTTTCTCCTGTCGTGTTTACATAACTTAATACATTGCGCACATCTAAATAAACATGGTTTCATGGGACCGCATAAGATACAGAACAGAGAATGGGAATCGATATTCAAGCAAAACTGAAATAGAACGGCCTAGGTCGTTCGGGTACTACGACAGATTTCCTTTGGACGGATGGACCAAGAGAATAATTAAATGGAAAAAGCGGCTCAAACATTCAGTAAGTCATGAGAACCGGTTTCTGCGTGGCGGTAGAGGATAACGGAAACATTGACCACTTGTACGGAAGCTGCTGTTATAAACTGATGTGATGATGATATTTCTGAGAACTTGACTGCAAAATACTTATAAATTATTATTCAACATTCGAAGTTATTCCATCTGGGAATGTCTCCTTTTTCATTTTATCGCTATGGTATATTTTCAAATAACAGACACTTCTTGCAAGCCACATTGTTCGATTGCTGTTTCGAAGAGAACACTCACAGCACAGTTTTCAGTTTTTTCGTATTTCCCCTCTCAATTCTTAGAGGAGTAGCGTCTTCCGAATTGATAGTTCCACTTTAATTAGGAAATATTTATAAGCCATTAGGATCCCGAGTTACATTCTGTTTAGTACCCTTTCTATAAACATAAAAGTGTCTGCTTTACTTGCGTTTCCCATTCTGTGCTTTGGTTACTTGGAGTTGCAGCGTTTTCGTGCATAGCGAGCGGTCTGCTAATGCAATGTTACGCGCTATAGAAAGAAGGCACCAAAGTACGTTTTCTGGCAACACTCTCGCTCCTGTCACACTTTTTATGCGCAAGTGGAAAACTTTCTCGTTTACGGGGCAGAGAGTATTTCAAAAACGCTGCGCCACTGCTAAACGTAATCATACTTTTTTATATTTTCGTCCGTTGCAGCTGCTCTCGCAGTTTTCTCGCCTGAAATTTCACCGACGAAGTCTTTTCGAGGAAACTCTGAAAGGAAATATCGCATGAATCCGGACCGTGAACGCCGCCGCTCGTAATTCAGTGCGCGGAAAAGAACCGACACTGCTACAGAGATGGTGGACAGGATTAGAGACATTAATGTTGAGAAACTTATTCTGAAGACATAGTACATCTCTTAAAGGCCAAGAGTCTTGTTATGACATTTGACTCTGTATCCCTTTAACAAAACTTACTGTCTCTTCGCTACACTATTACATGTAATGTAGCTCCTGTGAAGTTCTTGTTATATTGTTATAGGTAATGTAATTCCTGTGAAGTTTCTAGTATTTGCTTTACAGGAAGGTAAAATATTACAACACACAATGGCGTAAGTATCGTTATCAATTGACCGGTACACATCGGTTGTGTGTTCCCTCTCTCTATCTCTCTCTCCCCCCTTCTCTTCTCTCACTCACCATCACCCGCCCACGCACCCACCCACCACACACACACACACACACACACACACACACACACACACACACACACACACACACACACACACACACACACAGACACACACACCCATTCTGTGGGCACAAGCAAAAATAAATACACATGTAAAAGCTGTGCTAAAATCCGTAACGGTTCATGTATATCTTTAGTTGCAAAGGTATGAATATTGTTTGCACGGTGCTGATTACGGAAAGTAAAATAACCAAGTTCTACAAAATGAAGGATTTACTATTTGACTTCTGTCGGACTGTATAGTCCGTTTTGTTCAAAAATGGTTCAAATAGTCTCTGAGCACTGTGGGGCTTAACTTCTAAGGTCATCAGTCCCCAAGAACTTAGAACTACTAAAACCTAACTAACCTAAGGACAACACACACATCCATACCCAAGGCAGAATTCGAGCCTGCGACCGTAGCGGTAACGCGGTTACAGACTATAGCGCCTAGAACCGCTCGGTCACCTCGGCCGGCTCTGTTTAGTAGTTTCAGTGCGTTATCACGCATAAGAAACAAATAAAACTAATCCCTCGTAATCTCCTTTGCCGTCTGCTTATCGAAAAAATGCAGTTTTGGGTCTGGTGGAGTAAAGCTCACGCGTGTGCCTGGAAATCAAAAGGTGGGATCGTATTTTGCTCGGACCACTAACGCCAAGAACGAGACGTGGCTCTGATTCCACGTTAAACTGCAAGTCTCCATTCCCCGACAGGATTACTGGTCTCGCTTATGGTGTAAGGATATCACTGTTGCTAGTATTCCGTAGAAAATAGTACCCATTACGCGTCGCTGGTTTTCTGAACTGAGGACGCCTTTTTCTAGCAGACGTATTATCTTGCTATTTTGTTCAACAATGCCAAGCGCTACTGATCGCTCACAGTTATGCGGAAGTCATTGTTCAGATTTCGTGCCGAACTGTTTCATATAGATGCGTCGCACCACAATTATTTGAATATAGAACCTCCTGGCAGATTAAAACTGTGTCCCGTACCGAGACTCGATCTCGGGACTCTTACCTATCGCGGGCAACTGCTGCACCGACTGAGCTACCCAAGGACGACTTACGAGTCGACCTCACAGCTATAGTACCGCCATACCTCTTCTCCCACCTTCCCGACTTCACAGAAACAGCCCCGTGAAACTTGCAAGCCTAGCACTCCTGTAAGAAAGGATAGCATGGAGACATGGCTTAGTCACAGCCTGGGGGATGTTTCCAGAATGAAATTTTCATCTGCAACATAATGTGCGCTCATGTAAAAGCGTCCCGTCTTCGAGGTTCTGTTCAGCACAAAGTTTTAATCTACCAGAAAATTTCTTATCAGCGCACACTCCACTCAAGAGCGGAAATTTCATTCTGGCATTATCTGAGTAGTTTGCTAAAACGCTGAGCTATGAGCTTGGGAGTATTACGCCAATAGGTGGAGTAATAGCGGGCAACGATACGGTTTACTTGCAGAAGGTGCGCGTAGTAATAAATGAAATTAGTGGACAAAACAATATCGTCGCCTTTTTCAGTGGCTTCCGTTGGTTGAATATATTGCCATATGAACAGCTATAAAACAAGCTACCGAGGACAGTTATAGCCCGAAAGACGTGGAGTACATTTAACTATTAACACAAGCATGGCTGGATCTAGGCATTGTTAGGAAGTGTGTTACGTGCAAAATAGCCGATAAATGAAATAATGTGACCTCTACTGTTATCCTTTCAAAGCAACATTTTTGCAGTTAAATTTGATGAACTTTGGTATTATAGTGGTAAAGAGACGCGTTTTCGTATTGGATAACAGAGTAAAATTTTCTTAGCAACGAAGCCTGTTCTCGATGTTAACCATCCCATGCCGATGTTCGATCGCGGCAAAATTAAGCTATAAAAGGGTGAATGTAGGTTACACGGACATACAAATCACTAAGTGGCGTCCAATTGAGAGACTTGCACCAGACCGTTTAACTACACCGAATTATTATTATATGATCAAATTAAAGAAAGCGTCGTTGCATTATTTCTTCACCTCTACTTTGTTGTTGTTGTTGTTGTTACTGACATTTTCATATGCCTGTAAAGATCTAATGCGACGTTTCACGCGAAGTAATGGATGCGACGTCGCATGTATATCAGCGCGTAAGCAACTTATTCAGATTGTTTGTTGACCCGCGTAGTGATTCACCCAATGGCTGTGCATGCAATGCTGGTTCTCACTTTCTCTCAAATAATAGTTACGTTTCGCATTCGGAATGAAACTGTAGGTGAGATGTTTTCACCACCTCAGGAATGTTCACAGGGTAAAGTTTCCAAAGTGGTAACAAACCAACAACATACAGTTTTTCGCGTGGTTGTTTCTGTTGGTGAAACTACGTCGTTAGATTCCCAGCGGGGTCAGGGATTTTCTCTGCCTCGTGATGACTGGGTGTTGTGTGCTGTCCTTAGGTTAGTTAGGTTTAAGTAGTTCTAAGTTCTAGGGGACTGATGACCATAGATCTTAAGTTCCACAGTGCTCAGAGCCATTTGAATCAAACTATGTCTGTTATTGGAAAATGCTATCTGAGTCATAACTGGCAGGATAAAAGCAACAACAGCCAAATAGTGATATGGACCTACCAGGAAGATATTAGGGGCGATTAAAATTTTTCCGTTCGAATGTCGTGCAGTCCGTAATCGGTAGGTCAATCGGGAAAAATTGCCATGAGCACTGAGGCAGTCATCCCACCGACACATCAGATTGAAGATACCCGTTTGGTGGAACACAGTGTTCTGCTACTTGAAGAAGTCCGTTACTGCGTGCTGCACATTCTTGTCCGAAAGGAATCGTCGACCCTTCAAGGCCTTTTTTAAGAGGTCGAAGGCGGAGTAATCGCATGGGAAGAAATCAGGACCATGGCGTGGGTGCTCGTGTGTTTCATACTTGAGTTGGCGTGGCTTCTGCGTTACAACGTTTGCGATATGGGGACGGTGTCTTGCGTCGAATCGCGATGAGCACCGAACTTTTCAAAGCATTCGACATCGATGGTAGTATGCTGACCCATACACATTGCTCATTCTTGGATGAATGTGTACCGGTGTTTGTCCTTTGGCACCCAAGAAAAGAATTACAGCACGTTGGTCCCGTTTGGACGCAATTGAGACTAAAGTCACCATAGTTCACTTTTCCGCATTTACCGCACGCGCGTCGGAAAGACACGAATTCCACATAAAACCCTTGCCTAACCATCGGTGCCTATATACCCACATTGAAGTCGCGCTACGTTGCATATACGGTACGCTACAACAACGTCATCAAACGGAAACGTTTTGATAGTCCCTTACATAATATCACATATACTTAAGGTGCGTACCAATGGAGGGAAGGTTCAGATGGATTTTGCTTAGGGTAAGCTGACGGAGATCATTTTTATATAATCTAATTCGCATATTACGTGTGTTTGTAATTAGTATTAACGTCCCAGGACACATGAGCTCTCATACCGATTTCAGTTTCCATACGCTACAATAGGAACAAAAATTTAAAGAATTACATCACCGTTCGTACTTCACTAAATTCATACCGAGGCTGAGATCAGAATATAACATTTTAGTGAGTGTAATGGGCCTATGTACTCATGTCAACAAAATGGCTCTGAGCACTATGGGATTTAAATTCTGAGGTCATCAGTCCCCTAGAACTTAGAACTACTTAAACCTAACTAACCTAAGATATCACACACATCCATGCCCGAGGCAGGATTCGAACCTGCGACCGTAGCGGTAGCGCGGTTCCAGGCTGTAGCGCCTAGAACCGATCGGCAACCACGGCCGGCCATGTCAACAAGTAAATGTCTCTTTGAGATCGACACAATAGTAGGAGGTGCAACGTTAATAGCACTACGGAAGTAGCATGAGCGGACGTCATTCCGGTCTGTGTTCCACATGTCTCGTTTTCACTGGATCACTGTTTCCCAAACTTGCTAAGACCATTTTCCCTTAAGTGGATCAGATGTTAACCAGTATACACAAAAAACTTTAATACTTTTGTAAACACGAAGCTAACTAAAGGAAATTAATATTCTTATGCCTAAAGAGCCGAAAGATAAATTGCAGTTATTACTGAAACAACTAAAAGTCACGTGCATTTTATATTTATATTTTAAAACGGAATCAAGATCTAGGAAGTCCATTAAACGATGTGTTCTGTTTGTTTCACAGTCCTTTTTGTCATATTTGGTTTGGTGATGGCCAATCTACATCGTAATCACCCGGACGGTTCATTCGGTTCCTGTCTTTTGTTTCCGTTACTACCTTAATCGAACGTTTAGTTTTAAACGTGTTTAAAACGAGTTGTGGCGAATGGAATTGGTACTCTTAAAAGATTTACCGATAATAATGGATGCCAGACGCCGAGCGTACGCTAAAGTAACGTCACTTACATATTTCCCCAGAATCTATTTTTAGCGCGAACAAAAAAATTACTTCCGGTGAAATTTCACTGCATGCACATCGTCTGAAATTCCACTGCCTGTAACCGTTTGTTGATTCACTGAAAATGGCCTTAGAATCCAGAGATTTGCTTATCGGTGCTCCCAGTTACTGAAATCGTTGCTATCAGAATTTACTACCGATGACTAGAAACGACAACTGCCACTGGATGGAAACCAAACGAATTAAGCAAATTACACTCTGTCTGGAGCTTTCTTGGTAAACTCTCAATATGTCAGCAAGCGAAGCTTTACAGGGTGTGCATTACCAGTTTTGATTTACAGCAGTGAGATATGAAGTTTGGACGAAAAAACCATGCAAAAATTGAGGGTTGCTCAGCTACCAATGGAGAGATGCGTAGTGAGAATTAATAGGAAAGAGAGGAAACTCAAAGAGAGGGAGCAGGGAAGAGAATGGTGTATAAGACGAACCATAATTTGGATGAAATGATATGGATGAAAGACTTCATCACCAGCGGTCCCACACAAGGCACACAATAAC
The DNA here is from genome assembly GCF_023864345.2 of Schistocerca serialis cubense. Lineage (NCBI taxonomy): Eukaryota > Metazoa > Arthropoda > Insecta > Orthoptera > Acrididae > Schistocerca > Schistocerca serialis. The sequence goes on along the minus strand of NC_064641.1, from coordinate 632,005,081 downwards.
CCAATACATAACACTACATGCTATGACAATTGGGGAGTGTTCACAATTTTGACTTACGTAAAATTTATTATTTTTCGTTTATACAATTTCTGGAGATATTTCTGGAGATTTTATTTCAATTTTTTGCCGGTTTCTACCACATCCTAGTTCTTTTATATTATATTTGTTAATGTGCTCTACAATACCACGATATATTGTGTAGTCAAAGATATCGATTCATACGTATTGTCTTCTGTGATTTAGATAATTTCTATAGCCGTCTATGTAATTATTTTGCCCGTTTAGTTTAATAATAATAAGTATACAGAATGTAATTAACATAAAAGTAAATGTTACAAATTATAATACACACATCGAAAAAAGTTTTGCATCACCCCTGTTCCCAGAACTCTTAAAGATACACGTTGACTATGGATATTGTGTCACAGACCCAGTCCCTCTGACTGTTCAGAGACGTCACTAAGCCCGCCCAAACCATGCATGAGTAGCGTCTATTAGACGGAGGGGGTCCGATAGCCGATCAGTTCCAGTCATTCCACCAGGAAGGAGTTACACGGCTCGTCTTGTCTGTAGTTCAACCACGCCAAGACGGTCAACACCGCGGTTCGATCGCGTCCGCTTCTTTGTGCCAGGAAGGACTCAACAAGGGAAGTGTCCAGGCGTCTCGGAGTGAACCAAAGCGATGTTATTCGGACATGGAGGAGATACAGAGAGACAGGAAATGATGTCGATCACATGCCTGGCTCTGGCCGCACAAGGGCTGGAACTGCAGTGGATGACCGCTACCTACGGATTATGATTCGGAGGAACACTGACAGCATCGCCACAATGTTGAATAATGCTTTTCGTGCAGCCACAGGACGCCGTCTTACCACTCAAACTGTGCGCAATAGGCTGCATGATGTGCAACTTCATTTCCGACGGCCATGGGGGGTCCGTCTTTGCAATCACGACACTATGCAGCGCGGTACAGATGGACCCAGTACGTGCCGAATGGACCACTCAGGATTGGCATCATGTTCTATTAACCGACGAGTGTCCCGTATGCTTTCAACCAATCGTCGGAGACCTGTTTGGAGGAAACCCGGTCAGGCTGAATGCCTTAGACACACTGTCCAGCGACTGCAGCAAGGTGGAGGTTCCCTGCTGTTTTGGGGTGGCATTATGAGGGGCAGACGTGCGCCGCTGGTGGTCATGAAGGCGCTGTAATGGTTGTACGATACGTGAATACCATCCTCCGACCGATAGTGCAACCATATCGGCAGCATATTGGCGAGGCATTCGTCTTCATGGACGACAGTTCGCGCCCTCATGGTGCACATCTTCTGAATGACTTCCTGCAGGACGACGACATCACCTGACTGCATATTCAGCATGTTCTCCAGAGATGAACGTATTATAACGAGTGTGCAGACCTCCGATTAGTCAGTCACCATTAGTCTGTACCAGTCTGTACGAGTTCTACATTTGTTTGTACCAGTCTATAGTCTAGTTTCAGTCTGTGCCTAATAAGATTACCATATTCCTGTACGTAGCCATGAAGATAAATGTTTTGTCAACTATTTGAGATATATGTGAGAATAAGATTAACGTACCAATACCAAAGGAACTTCAGATTGTCAATTGTAAATAGCATCCAGAACCAAGTTAAGTAATTTTATGCTTGTTATTATTTTAATAAATGTGTGTGAAAATTAATAAAGTTCTGTTTAAAGTTGGTCACCGTCAATCTGCTACTCTAAGCGTGCTAGCGGCATTTCTATCGTCTGACCTAACGGCAGAAGATAAACACGCCACGATAAGATCACGTGACATATTGCTGACACTCGCCTACTTCGTTAGAGCGACAAGTCAAATAATCTGATGGTGTGTGTGTGCACTGCAGGTCTTACAGTACGCACACCACTACCAGGTTAAAAGGACAAAGAAAGAGAAGAGGAAGAGATAGAAAGAGAGAGGAGAGAGTAGGAGGAGGACACAGAAAGGAAAGAGGAGTAGGTGAACAGAGAGTGAAGACAGGAGGAGATGGATAGAGAGTGGAGAGAGGCTGAGATGAACAATGAAAGGAGGAGGAGGAGGTGGAGTGGACAGAGAGGAGTTATGAGGAAACAGTCAAGAAGAGGGGGAGGAGGAAATGGACGTAAATAGGGGGAGGAAGGGTTGAACAAAATGGGAATTAGCAGTGGACTGAGTTGGAAGAGCAAATGGGTAGAGAGAAGACAGAGGAGCAGATGAACAGAGGCAGGATGAGATGGGCAGAGACTGGGGGATGGTGGAAGTGAACATTGAGACGGAGGTGAAGGAGATGGAGAAGGGGGAGGAGGAGATGGACTAACAGAACATTAGGAGAAACACATACCTGGGCAGCATTGCGTCCTCAATTAGCGCTTAATAAATAAATAATATTTATTTATTTTAGTAAATGAACAAATTTTGTTACTAGTGGCAGTTTGTGAAAAAACCTTTTTGTATTCAGCTTTTATTCTCCGAAAGTCCCATTTCATTCCCGACGGCATAATTACCCCGAGATTGGGAACGACCGTGCCAGGGTGTGTCCAAACTTGCTGGTCACGACCTGCACGGCTCCACTTTGGTTGGTGTACGTGGTCCAGCGTTCGCCAGGTGTCGATATCGAAGCTGCCCCACGCCAGCAGAGGCCGCGGTAATTCGGTGGCGAGGCCCATCAATATGGATGGCCCGGCGCCGAGGCCGGCAAACACGGCGAGCGGCGAGCTGCGAGCGGGGGCGGCGCGCTGACCTCTGCGTGTCTGCTGGGCAGCTGCCTGACTACCTGCCTACCGGCCGCACGAGAGCGGACGCTGCACTCCTCTGTACATTGATCCGTCTGGTTACCGATGCCGCAGGTGTACACTGCAAAGTTACACCATTACAGACCCTTAGTTCGTCAATAGTCTGATTAAAGCTGCGTACCAGTTCACGTTTCGCGCCTATGAACATAGTTCCTCCAATCACAGCTCCCAGTGCCAGAGGCGGACAGCCCGGAGTTGCCAATGCGACAGGACAAAAGTCTGTTCCACAGCATTCGACTGCACCACATCCAGTAATGTGGTATCGGCCACTGCCAGCAGCCTATTTGACTATCGCCGGTCACAGGAAGAAAATCGAAAAACTCTTCATATTCTTCTTCAATTTATTCTTACACAGTCGACGTAGCGACCCCTGTAGGATCTTTTTGAGGATCTTCTGCCGTTCCCCTCTAGTTGAACACTGTCAAACACTACTATCCCGTTTACGTATAACAGGGGTTTTTCTTGGTCTTTTCCTGAAGGAGTAGGGTAATTTCCGCCGATGAGAGATGTTGAAATATGTAGAGCAAGAGAGGGGGAACGTTTATCAAAATACAATACCTGGAAAGATCCGATGACCGTACATGCCACCTTAGGGATAACAAATGTACTGATATTAACGTCGTCAGCGAACAGATAGCGCAATTTGTGTCTACGCCTTAATAGGAATGCTCACAGCCGGAAGTAGAGATGGGTCGAGCTCGTTCATTCCCGTGAACTACTTCATTTCACTCTTTGCCGTGAAGCGTTCAAATGAAGTAGTTCATTCATGAAGTACGGAAGGCTGGCGAAGTTGCCCAGTTCGCCGCTCAGCCGCGGCTACGCTCGCTTCGCCTCGCTCGTACAGTAAAGCTTCGTAATACTTCATAATTTTACCAACAGATGGCCGAACTATGCAGTAACGTGAACGCAACGTACTACGTTCTTACAGTGTCTGAGAGTTAAATAGAGCATGGTCGAAGGGGACAAAGGAAAGATAAACAGAGAAACCTGTCACATATAAAGAAGGTATTACATTTAATCTTGCTCGACATTTTCTTATGAAGCGCCCAAAAAAGTCTTTATCTGCCAAGTGAAACCATATTTGTTGTATCCATGGACTGAAAACTAGGGCTACCAACGAAATGCAGTCCAATATTGTTCCTTTTAAAATTTAATCCAAAATAGAATGAGTATGTTTACCACTGTTACAAAGTCTATATACCTACATTAAGCAATTATTCAGAAGTTTTCCTGTAGATTTTATTTTTGTTGAGAATAATAACCCTCCAAATTCAAAACGTAAACTGTCACCTGTAGTCATTGGTACGATTTCAGGTAAAATCCCTCTTTATTTTCTTTGGAAAGCAGTTTTTGTGTCTGTTCGCTCTTATACAATGGCTAGCAACTCGCGGTCGCGTAAAAGTAGTGAGCTTTGGGGTTTCTTCGCCGATTTAGGTGATGGGAAAGCAAAGTGCAATTATTGTTCTAAGTGTACTTCGTATAAAGGAGGAAATACATTTAATCTAGCGCGTCATGTTCGAGTGCTGCATCCAACAGTGTCATTGTCAGTCAGGCGCTTAGCGCCCCCTGCTCCTGCATCTTCCGATATTTCTTGGATAAAAAACCCGCACAATCCGGAACTAACATCAGCCAAGGCCAGAAGCGAATAGCAGTTGGTGCCAGAAAATAACAGTACCACTTCAGTATCAGAAAGCAGACCTCAATATCAAGGAAGATTACCCATGTATTTTCCGAAACCTCTTTCTAACAAAAGAAATCAGGAGATAGATTTCGCACTTCTGCAGACTGTTGTAAAGGATTATTTGCCCTTCAACATAGTGGAAAGCAAACATTTCCAAAGTTTTGTAGGCAAACTGAATGGTGCTTACAGAATGCCATCTCGGAAGACCATTTCCAATACGCTGCTGCAACAACAGTACGCCATGATGAAAAAAATTGTGAGAGCCAAAATTAATTCTGCGGAAGCGGTTGTGCTGACAACGGATGGGTGGACCTCAACTACAAATGAGAGTTATTTGTCGGTGACAGCACACTACGTTAAAGACCTGGAGCTGGCGTCTTCCCTCCTAGAGTGCTTTAAATACGACGAAAGGCACACGTCAGAAAAACTCTCGGAAGAACTGCTACGTGTCACAAGGGAATGGGGCATACAAGAAAAAGTCGTGTGTGTTGTCAGCGACAATGCTGCTAATATTGTGGCAGCTATAAGACTCACAGCCAGGAAACACATCCCCTGCTTTGCGCACACACTCAATTTAATTGTTCAGAATGGGCTTCCGCACATTCAACCCATTCTGAATAAAGTAAAAAAAATTGTTGAATTTTTTAAAAGAAGTTCGCAGGCCTGCACGAAACTGAAAAAGATGCAGGAACAGTTAAAAGAGCCAGTTCTGACACTAAAACAGGACACTGTTACAAGATGGAATTCAACCTATGATATGCTGCGAAGAATAATCGAGGTTAAGAATTCCCTAATGACAGTTATCACTCTGAATTATCCGGATCTTCCAAATCTGACTGCAGAGGACATTGCAAGTGTAACACAAGCCTTTGACCTGTTGAAAGTTTTCAAAGACTGCACTGAGGAAATGTCAAGTGAAAATGTTGTCACTGCTTCTAAAGTTATACTCCTTAGTCGCTCGTTGAAAAAATGGTGTTGCAGGTTTGTTAATAACACTGAAATTCATGTAGACGTGCAACAGATGGCTGAAAAGTTAGCTGAAGACCTAAAACGACGATTTAGAAATATAGAGGAAAATTCCATTTTCACGGAAGCAACTGCATTGGATCCTCGGTTCAAATTACATGGTTTTTCTGATAAAAATTCAGCTGAGAAGGTGAAATTAAATCTGATCAGGCACTGTGAGAAATTTGTGACGAACACATCCACTGCTACTGCAACAATCTCAGTTCCAACCACTGAATCTACTTCCAGTCTCTGGCTCGAATTTGATGAAGTGTTTTCCAGGCTACAGAGTAATCCACACCCGAGAGCTGCTGCAATAGTGGAAGTGGACAAATACTTACAAGAGCCCCTGCTACAGAGACAAGGCAATCCACTTCAGTGGTGGTCTAAACGGCTGTCAGTGTACCCCTCGCTCTTTGAACTTGCAAAAATACGACTGTGTATTGTCGCAACCTCCACGCCGTGTGAAAGAGTGTTCTCGAAGGCAGGACACCTTATAACTGACAGAAGAATAGCCTGACAGGGAAAAAAGTGGAACAAATCATGTTTTTAAACGGAAATCTCTGAAGATTCACCAAATCCGTTGATGTTTATTCATAAATATATGTGTATTTTTTTTAAATTTAATTATGACAATCCTCAAATTCACATTTAGTGCAACTATTTCAATTATGTGTACGAGATAAACATTCCTACATGAACGATTATCTTTCAAGCGTGGATTCCACGCATGCTTCAGTCCCAGACTCACAAGGTAAGCATTTTATTTTCATGTTGGCTGTGCCTGCTCACACAGCCAGCCTCGTCGTTTGTATTTTAATATTCATTTGTCTGCAAGCGCTGCCAACTGTAGCTTACCCGTAGACGCGAAGTATAACTGCACAAATAGTCGCTTGTAATGATGTCAGCACTGCAGGAAGCAGCTGACGCTACCTTCCCCTCGCCCCTCATCATCGCTACCCCTCCTAACCCAATCGTTCTTCACAAACACCGCGCGATTCGTCGGCCGGCAGTAGAGGGAGGACTGAAGTGAAGGGGGAATGAGTGACGTAGCGCCGATGTACTGGTGGAGGGAGAGGGGAAGAGAGTGAGTGAACTAGAAAAAAGTGTGGAGTGTGCTATCTGTGAAGAGTTTGAAGTACCAGTTCTTTGAAATTGAATGGTTAGTTCACACTTCACTGGAGTGAAGCGTTCATTTGAACGACTCATTCACGAGCTCCCCATCACTAGCCGGAAGGCTTGGTCTGATGCAGACGTATGAAGCAACCAGGCAACCATGTAACGGAGACGCACTCGTGCTTCCATAACCAACTGAGCAAGCTCGAAAGGGGCAAACTATGGCCATTCGAATGCCTCACAAGTTCGACATGCTGCGTCAGTTGTGCGACGGTGCTGGTTCAGTGGCCACGTGAACATTCTCACAGCAGTACATAAGGTTCTTGACATCCACACAGCACAGACGCCCGCCACGATCGTCGGATTGTAAGGGTAACAGTGGTAGATTGTAAAGCTACCACAGCACAGCTAAGAGGGCTTGCTAGCCCAGACGTGTCAACACGAACTGTTGAGATCCAGTTATCAGCAATGAGACTACGGGTACGCACGACGGGCACTGCTCAGTTGGTGCCGGCAGATGATCATTTGGAACATGAAATGGAGCTCGGTGGTCTTCAATGACGAAAGCAGAGTCTTCCTACAAGCAAGTGATGGCCGTGTGCGCATATGACGTAGACTTGGTGGGTGCTGTCTTAGCAGAGTGCATTCGGCCAAGACGCAGAGCCAAATCCCAGGCCTTTAAGGTCTGGGATGCTGTAAGTTACAGCTCTCGTCCATCTTTTGTTCTTCTGGACGGGACGATAATCAGCGCTCGTTACGTGCAGAATGTTGTTAGACCCATTTCTTCCGTTCTTGCAACAGTAGGGTGATGTATTGTTCCTACAGCACAATGCTCCCCCGCACACAAACCGTCAAATTCAACGTGCTCAGCAAGACGTGCACCAACTTCCCTGGCCAGCACGATCCCAAGACTTTTCTCCAAACTAGCACTTGTGGGATATGACGGGACGAGAAGTGACTCACGCGACTCGTCAATCAACAACTCTTACAGAACTATGACAGTGGATCGACCTGGTGTGGCATAACGTATCCCAGGCCAGTGTTCACCATCTGTACACCGACTGGATGCCAAAGTCAGTGCCTGCATTGCCGCCTATGGAAGCTACACCACATACCAGAATATGTGTTTCAGCATGGGTCGACACCTGATACCTGAGAATCGCTTCTGCTATTGATATGTAAATGTAATCATTTCATTTACTCCATATGCACTACTGCAACAATAAATCTTGTGTGAATTAGAATCCTCTAAAAGGGTGTACTACTCTTATCCTGCAGTCTATGAGAACATGACTGGTACGGATCGCTTCTCGACCCTGCGCCAATTCATTTACATTTATTTTTCTAAACTGAAGCGGGCAGTGTAGACAGTTGGGTGGTGGCTGGAAGCCCCTCATGCACTACGTACGGTCACTGACGTGCAAGACAGAAAGAAGCTTTGCGCAAGACTTGGGTGGCATCTTGAGGCTGTTCCCACTGCCAGCTTGGCGAATTCTGAAGTTGCACCTTCCTGTAGTAAATGCCTGACGCGCGGCAGCAACTGTGCTATAGGATGTATGTGTCCACTTGAGATGTGACTATTCAGCATGGATGCCAACAGGAATCCTGCCTTTCCGTACCCATGAAATGTGAAAAACTAAGAACCTCCTCAATAACATTTTCTATGCGGTCATTTCTGTGAACCCTTCCTGCTCTTCTAGACACTGTGTATCCTTCGTCAGCCAATAGTAAATGTCATATCAAAGTCGGAATCGATCTTAGAAATTGTCCATGCGTATCTGTATCCCATATCAGAGAACCTTTTGCAGTGTCTCCCTCTATTTTCATACTACGAAGCACATTGACGTTCGTGACATTGGGTGCAATCTTGCTGCCTTGTCTCCAAAGAGAGTTGGGTCTGAGTACAGAGCAGTTGGTATTCTTGTCATTGATTTCCCAGGAGTCGTCCCTTGCCATCTAGCATTGGCTTCCTGGATATCGTCCCGTGCCGATGTTGTGGTCTGAAGATGTAGGTGTTGCTTTTGCTGTAGCATGAGGCGTTAGTTTCATACCTCAGAGTATGCACTCTAAGCAACTCCAATTTATCGGATTATTTGTGCATTTTGGATGCGGCTACTTCTCCTGTTAACTGCAAAATGTGAATTGTGCAGATGAAGAACTGTGATTTTGTTCTTCTTTCAGTCTTCCTCAAGATGCCAATCAAAGTCCCACAAGAGTGACATTGAAATGAGATTCCGTCTTGTTCTGAAACTGAACGCCGGCCGCAGTGGCCGAGCGGTTCTAGGCGCTCCAGTCTGGAACCGCGCGACCACTACGGTCGCAGGTTCGAATCCTGCCTCGGGCATGGATGTGTGTGTTGTCCTTGGGTTAGTTAAGTTTAAGTAGTTCTAAGTTCTAGGGGACTGATGACCTCAGACGTTACGTCCCATAGAGCTCAGAGCCATTTGAACCATTTTTTTTTAAAACTGAACAAATGTTTAGTATTCTGATATCGGCTTTGATTTACGAACCCTACTTCCTACAACTTCTCCCTTGATTAGGCCTTATTTTTTAAGAAATAGGATCAGAAAGACCCTAACGTGTTGTTTCAGTGTGATGGTCTTTCTGTCGTATGCAGTAACCAAACTATTAATGGGATGTTGTATAACATGCAAAGCTGTTTATTGTGTTAACGGGCGGGTGGCTCTCCTAGTGCAGTATTATTTTCTCGTACTGCAGTGATGGCTTCCTGGTTATTGTTTCTATTTTGTAGCTTCTTATTTTCTTCCTTCGTTGAAGTGGGTGGGGCGGGGGGTGGGGGCGGGGGAGGAATCACTAAACAGGAATCCTATAGTCGTCTTCTCTAATGAAATTACATTTGTTATTAGTAGAATCTCAGCCACTTCTCGGACTTGCTTTGTCTACTGCACATGTGTTCTTGCGCTCCTCGTAAAAGGTCCGGAAGCCCTGCACCCCGCCCCTAATCGGTACCTATGGTGTTCGCACATTGCGTTGCACAGAGATTGGCGTGATCACAGTAATACAACGATTGGATGTTCGTTGGAGGCCCGATACACGGGGAAAGATAAGTCTGTGCACCACTACATTTTTCATCCCATATATAGCATAAATGTGAAAGTTTGTGTTTGTTCGTTACTTTTTCACGCTCAAACGGCTGGACGTATCAGCAAGAAATATGAAATGCAGTTAGTTTATACCCTGAATTAACACACAGGCGATTTCTAAAAGTGTGTAGTACAAGATATTTATTGAGTTGAAGGATATAATGCGAAATGTGCAACAGTAATCACTCTTAGTAAAAGCTGTTTACTCTTTGACTTTTGAACCGTATGGGTTTGATGAAAATGCTTTTGTTGTCTAATATGCCCTAAATAATACGATTCAATGTAATGAATACGATGCTTATACAATCCTGAAAGTGTTTAATCCGTACTTCCATAATAAGCCCGTTGCATTTTAGCCGCTGAACGTCTGGCGTAACTTACACAGGACCTTCCGAGACTCTTGAAGACCCGAGGCGACGGTGTCTTTTAAATGCTTTACGACAGAGAGACGTCGTGCCTTTACATGGGCTTTTAGTGAGGCTGGATTTGGTTATGATAAGTGAGCGTATACGCTGCTAAGAGGCACACACGTGAGGGCCTATGACGCGTGCTGTTGCACGCACAAATCTCATTACAACTTGCAGTGCACCAAACTGGAAATTGATTATTCTCTTTCTTCGTCGAGTTAGCATGTTTCTTACTCCTTCACGCTGAAGCGGCTGGACGGGTTTTGAGGTACATTTGAATGGAGATATCCTATATCCTGGATTAACACATAGCCTGCCTTTTATCCCGGAAAAAGTCATTTTTCTCGTGATATGATCAATGCGACTACTGTTCTCGTGGTATGGGTAATGTGACTAAAAAGTCATCCAAAGTCAAATATCATATGAATGCATTAAGATTAATGCATTTTTAACTATTTTCACACATGAAAGAAATATGTACACAAAACTTGGACCGCAGAAATGTTCCTGTAGGATAAAATTATCACTGTACTCAGTAACAATGTAACATATCCACATGAAAGTATATTGCAGAATTTAGGATTTTTGGGATTGTATTGGATTGTGACAATGTAGTGATTCTTAAGTACTGACTTGGCTTTTCTGTTTGTATTTGAATGATTTTATTTTCTTTTTCTTTTTTAGTTGAGAACTTGGATTGTCGTAGTGTATTGTACTGTGATAATTCCCTACTATGTCGCGTAAAATTTTTTTGCTTGAGTAAACGAGTGAATTCTGAGCGACTTGTATTGTGTCAGTTTTTCTCATCATCTCACAATCTGCTGTTATTTTGTTTCGATGTCTGACGGTTTGCTGGGCTGCAAGTGGTTCATGCCTCAGTACCTCCAAGAATTAACTTTTGCGATGACGCAAACGCGTGGATAGTAAGTTTGTCATTAGCAGTTCTTTATAAATAGTCGTTTAACTGCGGATAACACAGCGGCTCGCAGCTAATCAAATGGTTCAAATGGCTCTGAGCACTATGGGACTCAACTGCTGTGGTCATAAGTCCCCTAGAACTTAGAACTACTTAAACCTAACTAACCTAAGGACAGCACACAACACCCAGCCATCACGAGGCAGAGAAAATCCCTGACCCCGCCGGGAGCAGCTAATCAATTACATGAGAAGGTTTAAGGGATACTCCATAGACATAAATGAACTCGTGTGCCCCCTCTCTCCCCCTTCGATATCGCCCGCATCTCGTGGTCGTGCGGTAGCGTTCTCGCTTCCCTCGCCCTGGTTCCCGGGTTCGATTCCCGGCGGGGTCAGGGATTTTCTCTGCCTCGTGATGGCTGGGTGTTGTGTGATGTCCTTAGGTTAGTTAGGTTTAAGTAGTTCTAAGTTCTAGGGGACTGATGACCATAGGTGTTAAGTCCCATGGTGCTCAGAGCCATTTGAACCTTCGATATCCTTTGCCCACAATCCTATAGAGCACATCTGGGATGCCATCCAACGTGAAGGTATCCAGCTTCAAGCATTGTTCATGATCAGAGGGCAGCGACTGAGATTTAATGGACCAGGATGGAGAGCAGGGCGAAACGGCTTTGTAGACGTCATTAAACAGGTGTTGGTTATTCAAATGATTGTGATTGCACGTGCAGATTTATTATAAATCACATTTTTTCGGATTCAACCGCTCTCAACTCGTTGTTAGCTGAAAAGTGTTCTCGATAGGAAATTACGCACCTCACAGGCCGAAACACCCAACTGCGCAATCATGTGACATCGGTAATAATGTACAATCATTCCCTCTTCTCTTGTTAGTGTATTTCTTTCTGAAACTGACAATGTCCACCGTGCCGTTGCCCACAGCTTCATACTGCTATATAATTACTGTTTTATAAAGTTACTAATTCAAAGTGCGTTTGCAGCCCGTATAGAAATACTAGTAATAGCTCACAATCTCAAGTTCTTGTGCACCACAGTTTATCGGTTACGGTAAAATAACACTGATGCAGAACTAGCGGAAGTATCAGTACACCCAAAATATGGTTATTAATATCATGCAGATGAAGAAAACAATCATCACGATTCGTTTAGTACATCGCAAATTCATTCTTCCGTGAATGTCAAGAAGGAGTAACGGCTACTAGTATCAGCCAGCATTGCCTGATCCATTGTGCGGCACTCTCCCTGCATGGAGGGAAGCTTTTATAAACAAGGCAATAAAATGGACTGAAAGTTTCCAAGACACAGCATAATCTTGATGTGGTAATATTCGAGAGCTTTACGCGGGTCCTTTAATTTGTTATTACTATAAAGGAAGAAACAGTTAACATTTTTTTCTCCTGGTGCACTAGGTGATCAGCTGAACTTTGTCAGCGAAAGCAAATTATTGCGGACAATTTTGGGAAACTTTATCACCCACTTACAGTTCACATTTAAGTAAACTACCGAAGCTGTACATGAATGAAAACCATTTGCTGATAACAAGGGTATCCGAACGCAGAGAAATAATCTTGATATTGTTATTGTTTGGCGTTTCTCTTACGTGTGATACGGACCGCTAATGACGACCCATCAAAGATTTGGCAATTACTTTTATTCTGTGACAAGATGTGAGACATACCGAAGGTAAAGAGTAACGTGCGCCATTCAACAATGAAATTTGGAATTTTTGTTTGACAAATGTCCGTATTTTTGACTGTTTTTGTGTTGTGAGACTGAGCAGAAGACTGGTAACCGTCCCGACATTTGCCTAGACAACTGTGAAGAATTTCCGGAAAACTACACTCACGCTGCCCGACTTACAAAGATTATATTCCTGCGGTGCTTTTAATACAAGTATAGCATACTACGCAGCACGTTGTGATTGTAAAACGACTCTTTTTTACTTAATTAAGAAGTTGGTTTTATTCTGGAACCGAAATTCTAGTGTAAATTAACCGCACTACTGTTGGATGTTAAGTGTGTAGCGTAAACTTTCTTACTGTTTTATAGGCACTTTATTGTCATTTAATCCTTTAGTTGCACAATGGATTTATTGTGCTGCAATTTGGTGGCGTAATATTAAGTAAAACTCTGCGACATGCAATGCCTATTGTTGAATATTGAATCATATCGCCTTCCTGTGGAATGTACGTATCGATATATCCTCTACGCCCGAAGTCAGAAGCAGATGGATGTATACATTCGTCTTTTCGCACTAAAAAAAGGTATTGTTATGGCGTATATTCCTCTGTTTTCGAGCTGTTTTTCTACTCTTTCAAAGTGACCATAGACAGGAAAATGCAGTATTCTTTTCTCCTCTGTAGAAGACAGTTAGGGGAGACCGGGGCAGAACGGCCCACCTGACGTGTGGAAAATAGCGTAAAATAATATATTTTGTTTGTTATATCAATAAAGTAAAAAAGTGTTTTTAATTCCGTTCCGCCCCATACAAGAGGGCGGATGGATGCTACTTTTTTTTTTCTTTTTTTTCCCGATGGCGCCCACCTTACAAGTAAGCTGGTCCTTCATCATCCTCTCTATCTATGCCAGGAGTTATGAGCCCACTGTGTACACTTCTGACATGGAATCCAACCCTGAGTTTGTGTGAAATGTAAATCCTTTCCGTATACACACTGAGGAGCGAAAGAAACTGGTACACCTGCCTAATGTCGTGTAGGGCCCTCTCGAGCACGCGAAAATGTCTCAACACGACGTCCCACCGACGCGACTAATGTCTGAAGTAGTTCTGCAGGGAACTGACACCATGAACCCTGCATGGCTGTCCATAAATATGTAAGAGTATGATGGGGTGGAGGTCTCTTCTGAACAGAACGTTGCGAGGCATCCCACATATGCTTAACAATGTTCATGTCTGGGGAGTCTGGTGGCCAGCGGAAGTGTTTAAACTCAGAAGAGTGTTCCTGCAGCCGCTCTATAGCGATTCTGGACGTATGGGGTGTTGCATTGTCCTGCTGGAATTGCCCAAGTCCGTCGGAGTGCACAATGGACATGAATGGATGCAGGTGATCAGAAAGGATGCTTACGTACGTGTCACCTGTCAGAGTCGTATCTAGACATACCAGCGGTCCCATATCACTCCAACTGCATGCGCCACACGCCATTACAGAGCCTCCACCCGCTTGAACAGTCCCCTGCTGACAAGCCCGCTAGGGACTTAAGGTTAAATCTTTTCAGAATGATTACATTCACTTCTTGCTTAGACCAGCACAGGGTGCCCTAACAAGAATGATCAGTATTCAGTAAGACGACAGGAACGATCGTGCGAAGAAAAAATATCTAGTAAGCATTTGAGAGGCCATGTTCACTAGACAGTTTTGGTTAGAATGATCGTTCCTGTCACATCCCTGAAAATTAACGATTCCTCCGGGGACACACTCTATGCTCATATCAGCCCAACCCCAGGCCCCTCTCCTCTCTTTCTCTCTCCCTCTCTATTTCTCTATCAGAATGGAAATGAGAAGAAATTTTATATAATTAACGAGATGCCTCATATAACTTTTACGTTAGTACAAGAATTCACCCATTCCATATGATAAGCTTAGAGAAGGGCGAATGATTGGGAGGTGTTGGGGAGGGGGGAGGGAAGGGGGCGAAAGGAGGGTGGAGAAAATAAAATACACCAGCAGCATTACTTAATTAAGACCATGCCAGTAAATTTGTTAGTTTTAGGAGTAGCTTGGAGACTCCAAATTTGTGTGTAACTGCAGATTTATGACTCTCGACAAAATCACATCACCTATGAGAAACTCCTCTAGGTACTTCCCAAATGGAACAGAAGATAAATAAATGATTACTAGTTAATTATGCATTGTCTGTCTCTTTTAACCTAACAAATGTGAAAGTGCTCTTAGAATTCGCAAAGAGCGTCAAATTTTAATGGCCTGATCCAGCCATACATATTCACGAGACGCCTGCAGTTGTTACGTTAAGCCAGGCTCGATCCTCTCGCAAAAAAGTCCTTAGTCCTGAATGAAAATCAACTGCAGATCACTGTTGACACTCCGAGCAAGCTTTCGAAAACATGGGCGCGTTTGTAAAGCGGCCGCATCTCAATTATTCATAATTTTTCAGTCGAGCGCTCTTCGAGTAATCATTTCTTCCATTCAGTTACTCACTCTGGTTTTAAACGAGAGTACTAGAGAAATATATAGTACCTGATGGTGGATTGTGCTATATCACCTAATCAAACGAATGGACTTAAAAATCAGTGGCTACTTCCGTCAAGATTCAATGACAAGACTCATTTATTTAGATTTAAGAATTTATGTCATGTCTAGGGAACAATATTGTAGTAGACACCTTTTTCTTGCTGTTAGTCTCACTGTGTACTTGGGATGGTGTTAGTATCCAATCCGCTGTGAAGTGGTCCACAGGTGACTGATGACTCTTTCGAATTTCCTCCGACGGTTAGTTCATGAGATCGGACAACCTTGTATTGTTAATATGATTCTTTGGATCACCTCTGACCGTTCCTCCTGCCTTCAGTATCAATTATTTAGTTTAGCTCCTCCGTAACAAGTCCACAATAACTTATGTAACAGTGGAACAGGGCACATGTGACTCCTGTCTAATCTCAGTCGAGAAGCACCCATAAGATCACGTCAAATTCAAAATTACTTACATTCATTCCCCTACGTTGACACATTTATTTCGGGAAACGCATCGTGCTGACGCGTTGCAACATTGCATCACCACTGCAACTGTATTTCTTCCGACGCATAGTTTAGAAACATTTTCTCATTGTGATAGATGGCGCTGTAATAGTCACAAACGTATAAGTACGTGGTATCACGTAACATTCCGCCAGTTCGGACGGTATTTGCTCCGTGATACATTACTCGTGTTAAAATGGACCGTTTACCAATTGCGGTAAAGGTCGATATCGTGTTCATGTATGGCTATTGTGATCAAAATGCCCAACGGGCATGTGCTATGTAGGCTACTCGGTATCCTGGACGACATCATCCAAGTGTCCGGACCGTTCGCCGGATAGTTACTTTATTTAAGGAAACAGGAAGTGTTCAGCCACATGTGAAACGTCAACCACGACCTGCATCAAATGATGATGCCAAAGTAGGTGCCTCAGCTGCTGTCGCGGCTAATCCGCACATCAGTAGCACACAAATTGCGCGAGAATCGGGAATCTCAAAAACGTCGGTGTTGAGAATGCTACATCAACATCGATTGCACCCGTGCCATATTTCTATGCACCAAGAATTGCATGGCGACGACTTCGAAGGTCGTGTAAAGTTCTGCCACTGGGCAGAAGAGAAATTACGGGACGATGACAGATTTTTTGGACGCGTTCTATTTAATGACGCAGCGTCATTAACCAACAGCGCTAACGTAAACCGGCATAATATGCACTATTGGGCATCGAAAAATCCACGATGACTTTGACAAGTGGAACATCAGCGACCTTGGTTAATGTATGGTGCGGCATTATGGGAGGAACGATAATTGGCCCCCATTTTATCGATGGCGATCTAAATGGTGCAATGTATACTGATTTCCTACGTAATGTTCTACCGATGTTACTACAAGATGTTTCACTGCATGACAGAATGGCGATGTACTTCCAACATGATGGATGTCCGGCACATAGCTCGCGTGCAGTTGAAGCGGTACTGAATAGCTTATTTCATGACAGGTGGATTGGTGGTCGAAACACCATACCATGGCCCGCACGTTCACCGGATCTGACGTCCTCGGATTTCTTTCTGTGGGGAAAGTTGAAGGATATTTTCTATCGTGATCCACCGACAACGCCTGACAACATGCGTCAGCCCATTGCCAACGCATGTGCGAACATTACGGAAGGCGAACTACTCGCTGTTGAGAGGAATGTCGCTACACGTATTGCCAAATGCATCGAGGTTGACGGACATCATTTTGAGCATTTATTGCATTATGTGGTATTTACAGGTAATCACGCTGTAACAGCTTGCGTTCTCAGAAATGATAAGTTCACAAAGGTACGTATATCACATTGGAACAACCGAAATAAAATGTTCAAACGAACCTACGTTCTCTATTTTAATTTAAAAAAAACTTACCTGTTACCAACTGTTCGTCAAAAATTGTAAGCCATATGTTTGTGACTACTACAGCGCCATCTATCACTAAGCGAAAAAAGTGGTCCAACTAAAACATTCATATTTCTCTACGTTCTACACGAATACGTAATAAAAAAGGGGGGTTACTATTTTAATAAACGCAGTTGATATCCGTTTGACCTATGGCAGCGCCATCTAGCGGACCAACCATAGCGCCATCTTGTTTACCCATTCAAGCTAGACAAGTTTCGTTCTTTGTAGTTTTTTTCGTTTGACGCTTATTTCGTGAGGTACTTGGCTCGGTCACGACCACCCTGTATACTCACCATCGGGAAGAACACTTTTCAGCCAACGAGACATCAGTTTGTTTATACTGTCACTGTAGAATGTTTGACTTTGTTAACGGAGCAGTAACCTCACCTCTTCTTGCGCCGCTTCATCACTATCGAATAAAGTCCTCGAAGGTGTTCCTTAAATTTTGGGATCGGATGAAAAACAGATGGGGGCCAAGTTGGGACTGTATGGAGAATGATCGATGACAGTGAAGCAAAGATGTCGTATTGTCACAGATGTCACAGCGCTCGTGTGTGGTCTTTCATTCTCATGCTGAAAGGGGGGGAGGCTCCTTGTGTTGCCAAACTTTTCTGATTTGAAACTCGATTACAGCATGCTGTTTCTCAATCACTGCCGTGTTACACGATACAATTCAGAGCCCTCTAGCATCAGAGGGCTGCAAATACGTTTCATGTAGTGTTACCAATGGTCAGTGACAATGAGAGAATATGTACAATGGAGATTATATACACAAAATAGACGCCGAATGTAATTTTATATACCGACAGACCAATCACAATAAAAATTGTCAAATGTCCTTATTCCATAGGACACTACGAGGATATTGAGAGTGTGTAGCCCAGCCACTGGCACACAGGAACTGCAGACAAACACGTCTCTGCTTGACGGCTAAATACAAGTGCAAAAACTTTTCCCCAGCAGCATCATGCGAATAAATTGCTTCGATATTGAGCAACTGCTTACGACATCAACTGCGAGGGGGGTTGTGAACTAATTGTAATTACCTAAAAAATGTAGTATGGTAAAATAATTCGCACGAAGTAACAGGCTACGTGGATAGTTGAACCATTTATATGAACTAGTCTCCTGTCAAAGCATTACATCACGCTTACAGACAGTGGAAAATTCTTAATAAAGCTTTTTAGGAGTTTTAATTTCATTCATTTGTTAATTCAGCTATCTCTTGTATGAGTCGCCCAATTATGCTTCGTGCCTTACGAACTCTCGGTGTATTATCAGAATAGTGATATACCTTCCAGGTGTGATAAACAACCTTAGATACAACGACGGCACAAAATGAGAGCTTCCTAAACCAAATATGTGAAGAGATCAATTTGCTTAAAGCTGAAAGTAATTTTGTTCTGACAAAGTTTATTGACGACTTCGTATTGCGTACAGAGCATAAATAGCGAAAAAATAATGCTCTAAAACTTACAGAAATTTCAGTACACAAACTGTCAAAACATCTTGCCAAACTTTTACAGCTTTACCACGATTACTCACTACAGTTCAGCATTTCACATTCTGCAAAAATTTTTGAAATGTCACCGCAAAAATGTGCAGTCTTCATTTAAGAGGCTTCCTCTCATTAAATATTATAATTTGGGTGCTAGATATTTTTGTATCTATCTTTTTTATTTAGAAAGTTGTATAAAAAATATGAACAAAGCTTTATATGGTTGAATGAGGACCCCTAAACCACTCGACGCTCCAATGGCTACCAGCGTCCTATAACGCGTATACCAAGACGATTGTTTTCAAAGGGTACGACCGATTACCTGTCACGTCATTACTCATAGGGATCTGTGTTCCATAACCAGTCACCTTGACACTGACGTCTTGTTAAACTCTGACATATTATTAGAGCTGCCAACATATTTACTCTTGTGAAGGAACTAGACAACTATACAACCATACGAGAATCAATCAGGCAATACTCGTCTCGCTTGACCAATCGACACTAATGTTCCCAACACTCTACTTCAGACCAGGTACCTCTGAAATGTTGACGTTCAACGATCCTTAGAATAGTATGAATATGAGGTCTTTCAATAGATCAGTTTCGCATGAAATGATACTGTCTTCGAGTTTAATATGATTAGTCACGAGATTGAAAAGTATTTCCTAAGGTGCCTTTAAGTTTTCTTCTGTGCGTCTAGCGTAAACGGGCAAAACTCTTAATCAACTGATAGTCTTGGTTCAAATTTTATGGACAGATCGAGACTGAAATTCGAAGCCTTTTTTTAAGTTCTACGAAGTAGGTATCACTTACAGCACTCTTAGCTTCTCTCACAAAGTGTGGCAATGTCTGTTTTTAACGATTTCAAGAACGGACGAAGTTTTGATTGTGAAACATAGGCATAAACGATTGCCAACAGCTGGCACAGTACTTCTGACAGAATGTATGGATGTCTGTTATAAATTTAAGCATAGGAAACTAATGCTGCAGCTTTTTCGATTTATCAGTGGGGCCACATGCAGTAGTTTTGTAGATAATTGCTGTATTGCGCTGCTTCCTCTACTGAAAGACAGCAAAAGCCTACCACAGTACCACCACCAGAAAATACTCGGTTTAAACGCAAACGTTTTCCCTATAATATACAATCATGATGAAGACAGTGAAAATTAGCGTTTTGGATACCTGTTACGCATTTAACATCGAAGAGCCTCGTTAATACTATGTTAACGTGCTTGTCCAGAATGGCGTTTAAACAAAGAGCTACTGAATGACTTTATATAAAGCTGCTGAAACACTTCGGAAGTTAAACACGATTGTTAATTTCGTTGATGGTTTTCACATTAAGTGTCTTTGTTGTATAGCACTGTGTAATGTTGGACATCAAAGCAGACAACTAGGTAGCACATAATGGAATAATATTTGCATATTATCCTCGTAATGCTTCTATGTAAATTGCTTTTTAGAAAAGTGATGTTCAGCAGCGTAATATGAGTATTGCTGTTACATTTCGACTACCTACGCATGACTTTCATCAGGTTTAAAGCTTATATTTTGTGTTTGTATGATAGAGGTATTCTTGGAAAAACAGTACGACGGAACTCTTGTGCAAATACATAACAAGCGTCCTGTTATTTCCATTGCACAGTACTTAATTTGATTACTGCCATTGTATTTTTACGCCTTTATTGAAATTTTTTTGCATGAGTGACTTTCAAATATTCGATACCATCAGAACTTGTTTGTGTACGCCTTCATCTGTAGAATGTCAAGCGGATTTCTGTTTTTGTGTACAGAATATTCTTCCACGTTAGCTGTACAAAAATATGCTAAGGAATCATACGTGCATGTTCTGTGATACATACGAGAAATCGTGGGTTTTGGCTGAGTCGTTCATTCAAACCAATTACCTTCCCGCGTTAACATAATTTGGACGCTACTTTTTACTAGGTTATTAAACTGTTTTCATAAAGTGAAGCGTTGTGGTACGTTTTTGATGAAATGAGGAATGTAACGAACACAAAATATGGACTAATAGTAAACCGAAGAAAGATGAAAGTAATGAGAAATAGCAGAAATGGGATTAGCGATAAAGTTATGAACGTTTGAGACGTTATAGGAGAGGAAGTATAAAGATTCTGCTACCCTGGAAGCTAAACAGTGCATGAAAGACGAAGCAAGAGCAAGAAGAATATAAGAAGCGCACAGGTACCGACAAAGAGCACGTTCCTCGCTAAAAGAAGGCGACTATAGACCTACGGTGTTAATTGTTACTTTAGGACTCACAGGCACTTACAGCATAGAGGGTAAACTCCACGCACGATCCTACGAGACATGTAGCCACAAGAACCACGAACTGTTGCTAAACTTGCAGCAGAATCTTCTCACGAAATTTCAATCACCAAGTTTCTCCTCCGAATGCGAAAATATTTTGTTGACCTCGACCTACATAAGGAGAAATGATCATAATAATAAAATAAGGGAAATCAGAGCTTCCACGGAAAGATATAGGTGTTAGTTTCTTTCCACGCGCTGTGCGGTATTGGAATAATAAAAAATTATTGTGAAGGTGGTTCCATGGAGCCTCTACCAGGCACTTAAAAGTGATTAGCAGAGTATCCATGTAGAGGTAGATGCAGATCTGTAAATATGTGGAAGTGGATTGCTTTGAAACAGGAAAAGCGCAATGCTCCTGCAACTACAAAACCTCAGATCACGCGTAAACATAATGATAAATTTTGCAAAGCATTATGCATATCAGAAGATGACATGATACCTGAAAATAACAGATATTGGAACACAACAGTTTCTGTGAGCCAGAGAAACTTTTTAATTGGGTATATTGATGTCAACTATCCTGAAGAAGAAGAAGGCTTGATCAAAATAAACAAGAATGTTTAAGCATAAACAAAACTATAAGCTACAGGATACAAACTGCTCTTCAGAGGAAGGTCCCTGTTTGGAGATTTACATTCCTAAGAAACTTTAATGTTGGGTGAAGGAAGGTTAAGCATGTGGCTCATGAGAAAATGAATAGTTAGGCAACAGTTTGTGGAACAGGAGGTGGTGCAAGGCTTGGTGGTGATACGAAGAAGCTACAGGCTGAAATTATAGCTCACGTAGGAAATTTTAAATGCAAAGAACAGTACTAGGGGAGAAAAAAGACACTATTAATAAAATATTTGCCTCTAGAATTAACTATACGTAGATACGGATTTTATTTTGCGAGAAGAGTGTTTTTGTTCATCAAGCATAATTTGCAGAGCAGTTCTAGGCACTTCAGTCTGGAACCACGCGACCGCTATGGTCGCAGGTTCGAATCCTGCCTCGGGCATGGATGTGTGTGATGTCCTTAGGTTAGTTAGGTTTACGTAGTTCTAAGTTCTAGGGGACTGATGACCTCAGATGTTAATTCCCGTAGTGCTCAGAGCCATTTGAACCATTATTTGCAGACTTTCAAAATATTTTTTTTTTACAGAAAGTACCAAACCCAAATTTAAATTCCTAATAATTGCACAATAATGAAGAAGAATACCCTAAATTTTTTGTAAAAGGCATTTCAGTGAGTCCCAGACAAACTGTACGTCAACTATGGTTTGCATTCGAGAACTATTGTGGCTACAAGCAATTTTTCTGCTCTCCTCAGAAATCTGCCCGGTCAGATTTGGTAACCCTTGGAAACAAGCTTCACAAATGTTCTTGTCCCACCAAAAAAGCATTCACACTGCCTTTTACTTTTCTGCTTTGTTCTTTTCTACATTTTACTTCTGTATTACCCAATCCACTTCTGTCAATATACGCACATAAATTTTTAAATTATTCTACCTGTGTTATAACTGTTGTGTCATTGATACGTGCTGCAAATTTAGCGTTACTATTCACAATCAAATATTCGTATTTTGTTAGAATAATCTTCAGACCACATTTGTCATCGTCCCGATATAAACGTTATATCCTGAATTCAAGATAGTTTTCCTCTTCTACATCTACATCTACATCTATACTCCGCGAGCCACCTTACGGTGTGTGGCGGAGGGTACTTATTGTACCACTATCTGATCCCCCCTTCCCTGTTCCATTCACGAATTGTGCGTGGGAAGAACGACTGCTTGTAAGTCTCCGTATTTGCTCTAATTTCTCGGATCTTTTCGTTGTGATCATTACGCGAGATATATGTGGGCGGTAGTAATATGTTGCCCATCTCTTCCCGGAATGTGCTCTCTCGTAATTTCGATAATAAACCTCTCCGTATTGCGTAACGCCTTTCTTGAAGTGTCCGCCACTGGAGCTTGTTCAGCATCTCCGTAACGCTCTCGCGCTGACTAAATGTCCCCATGACGAATCGCGCTGCTTTTCGCTGGATCATGTCTATCTCTTCAATTAATCCAACCTGGTAAGGGTCCCATACTGATGAGCAATACTCAAGAATCGGACGAACAAGCGTTTTGTAAGCTACTTCTTTCGTCGATGAGTCACATTTTCTTAGAATTCTTCCTATGAATCTCAACCTGGCGCCTGCTTTTCCCACTATTTGTTTTATGTGATCATTCCACTTCAGATCGCTCCGGATAGTAACTCCTAAGTATTTTACGGTCGTTACCGCTTCCAATGATTTACCACCTATGGCATAATCGTACTGGAATGGATTTCTACCCCTATGTATGCGCATTATATTACATTTATCTACGTTTAGGGAAAGCTGCCAGCTGTCGCACCATGCATTAATCCTCTGCAGGTCCTCCTGGAGTACGTACGAGTCTTCTGATGTTGCTACTTTCTTGTAGACAACCGTGTCATCTGCAAATAGCCTCACGGAGCTACCGATGTTGTCAACTAAGTCATTTATGTATATTGTAAACAATAAAGGTCCTATCACGCTTCCCTGCGGTACTCCCGAAATTACCTCTACATCTGCAGATTTTGAACCGTTAAGAATGACATGTTGTGTTCTTTCTTCTAGGAAATCCTGAATCCAATCACAAACCTGGTCCGATATTCCGTAAGCTCGTATTTTTTTCACTAAACGTAAGTGCGGAACCGTATCAAATGCCTTCCTGAAGTCCAGGAATACGGCATCAATCTGCTCGCCAGTGTCTACGGCACTGTGAATTTCTTGGGCAAATAGGGCGAGCTGAGTTTCACATGATCTCTGTTTGCGGAATCCATGTTGGTTATGATGAAGGAGATTTGTATTATCTAAGAACGTCATAATACGAGAACACAAAACATGTTCCATTATTCTACAACAGATTGACGTAAGCGAAATAGGCCTATAATTATTCGCATCTGATTTATGACCCTTCTTGAAAATGGGAACGACCTGCGCTTTCTTCCAGTCGCTAGGTACTTTACGTTCTTCCAGCGATCTACGATAAATTGCTGATAGAAAGGGGGCAAGTTCTTTAGCATAATCACTGTAGAATCTTAAGGGTATCTCGTCTGGTCCGGATGCTTTTCCGCTACTAAGTGATAGCAGTTGTTTTTCAATTCCGATATCGTTTATTTCAATATTTTCCATTTTGGCGTCCGTGCGACGGCTGAAGTCAGGGACCGTGTTACGATTTTCCGCAGTGAAACAGTTTCGGAACACTGAATTCAGTATTTCTGCCTTTCTTCGGTCGTCCTCTGTTTCGGTGCCATCGTGGTCAACGAGTGACTGAATAGGGGATTTAGATCCGTTTACCGATTTTACATATGACCAAAACTTTTTAGGGTTCTTGTTTAGATTGTTTGCCAATGTTTTATGTTCGAATTCGTTGAATGCTTCTCTCATTGCTCTCTTTACGCTCTTTTTCGCTTCGTTCAACTTTTCCTTATCAGCTATGATTCGACTACTCTTAAACCTATGATGAAGCTTTCTTTGTTTCCGTAGTACCTTTCGTACATGATTGTTATACCACGGTGGATCTTTCCCCTCGCTTTGGACCTTAGTCGGTACGAACTTATCTAAGGCGTACTGGACGATGTTTCTGAATTTTTTCCATTTTTGTTCCACATCCTCTTCCTCAGAAATGAACGTTTGATGGTGGTCACTCAGGTATTCTGCGATTTGTGCCCTATCACTCTTGTTAAGCAAATATATTTTCCTTCCTTTCTTGGCATTTCTTATTACGCTTGTAGTCATTGATGCAACCACTGACTTATGATCACTGATACCCTCTTCTACATTCACGGAGTCGAAAAGTTCCGGTCTATTTGTTGCTATGAGGTCTAAAACGTTAGCTTCACGAGTTGGTTCTCTAACTATCTGCTCGAAGTAATTCTCGGACAAGGCAGTCAGGATAATGTCACAAGAGTCTCTGTCCCTGGCTCCAGTTCTGATTGTGTGACTATCCCATTCTATACCTGGTAGATTGAAGTCTCCCCCTATTACAATAGTATGATCACGAAACTTCTTCACGACGTTCTGCAGGTTCTCTCTGAGGCGCTCAACTACTACGGTTGCTGATGCAGGTGGTCTATAGAAGCATCCGACTATCATATCTGACCCACCTTTGATACTTAACTTAACCCAGATTATTTCACATTCGCATTCGCTAATAACTTCACTGGATATTATTGAATTCTTTACTGCTATAAATACTCCTCCACCATTGGCGTTTATCCTATCCTTGCGGTATATATTCCATTCTGTGTCTAGGATTTCGTTACTGTTCACTTCCGGTTTTAACCAACTTTCCGTTCCTAATACTATATGCGCACTATTTCCTTCAATAAGAGATACTAATTCAGGAACCTTGCCTTGGATACTCCTGCAGTTTACCAATATTACGTTAACTTTTCCCGTTTTTGGTCTCTGAGGACGGACGTTCTTTATCAACGATGATAATGTCCTCTCTGGTAAGCCGTCAGGTATTTTATCGTTTCGCCCAAGGGGGGGTCCCTCTAACCTAAAAAACCCCCGTGTGCACGCCACACGTACTCTGCTACCCTAGTAGCTGCTTCCGGTGTGTAGTGCACGCCTGACCTGTCTAGGGGGGCCCTACAGTTCTCCACCCAATAACGGAGGTCGATGAATTTGCAACCATTATAGTCGCAGAGTCGTCTGAGCCTCTGGTTTAGACCCTCCACACGGCTCCAAACCAGAGGACCGCGATCGACTCTGGGCACTATGCTGCAGATATTAAGCTCAGCTTGCACTCCGCGTGCGATGCTGGTTGTCTTCACCAAATCAGCCAGCCGCCGGAAGGAACCAAGGATGGCCTCAGAACCCAAGCGGCAGGCGTCATTCGTTCCGACATGTGCTACTATCTGCAGCCGCTCACACCCAGTGCGTTCAATAGCTGCCGGAAGGGCCTCCTCCACATTACGGACGAGACCCCCCGACAAGCACACCGAGTGCACACTGGCATTCTTCCCCGACCTACCCGCTATTTTCCTGAGGGGCTCCATAACCCGCCTAACGTTGGAGCTCCCTATAACTAATAGGCCCGCCCTCTGTGACTGTCGGGACCTTGCCGGAGAATAGGCCACTGGCCCAACAGGCGAGGCATCCTGTGGTGGCTCGGAAACGATGTCATCACCACTAGGAAGCACCCCGTACCTGTTGGAAAGGGGTAAGGCAGCTGCCACGCGGCCAGATCCCACCTTCGCCTTTCGGCCAGGCACGCGCGAGCCCACCACTGTCCGCCATTCACCCTGGAGTGATGGCTGACCGGTAAGATGCTCACTGCCGGAAGACGCAGCGACATCAGGGGTTCCATGTGATTCCAAGGCCACCGAAGTAGGCATAGGTCTCACCACAGTTGCCCCAACGCCACTACGAGCCGACGCCTGCGCCTCGAGCTCGATGAGCCTAACAGACAAAGCCTCCACCTGCCCCCGAAGAGTGGCCAATTCTCCTTGCGTCCGCTCACAACAACCACAGTCCCTACACATGACTATGTTTACCCTACTCTATACGGTGACAAATTCCCAAGATAATCTTCTGATGAGCTACTCTGATAATCAAGAAACACTCACTGAAATACGAGACGCGAAAACTACGCTAGGTTTTCCCAGAAAAACTATTTAAAAGCTAAGCGCAGCAAATAAGTACAAAAACGCTTTATACAAACAGTACTCGCTGCTGCTGGTGCTTTCGCTCTGGCTATCACAAGACAACTCTTGCCAGAACAGTTTGATCGTCAGCAAAACAGCTCTGCATCATTAACAATGATATCCATTCCTCCTCAGCTGTTTCCACTCTCACTCACACCGTTGGCAACAGTTAATAATAAGGAGAATTATTCTAGTCTTCAAATGGTGCCCTCCAGCTTTTGGTAATTCCATAGAAATATTTCCAGGATCAGGTGATCAGCAATCTTTATTTCAGGTAGTGAGGTATTCACATCCTTTATCGTAATAGACGCTAACATATAAAAAGCATTGCTTAAACACCAAACAGAAAGTGGCAGCCAGAAATAATAAAATGCAAAAATGGACAGGTTCGTCATGGGGTGCTAAGCCATGCACTGTTCGCTCAAGCGCGCTTGCTCTATGTTATTCCACTGCTGAATATTCATGTTCGATATGGTATAAGTCCAGTCATGACAGGAACGTAGATGTGGCTCTAAATGAGCCTTGCCGGATTATCACGGGTTGATTAAGACCTATTCCTGTGGACAAACTCCATTGCCTCGCTGGCATAGCTCCTCCTGAAATCAGACGTGAGGTAGCTGCGACATATGAGAAAAGTAAGCCCACAACGAAGGAAGCCCGTCCACTATATGGTCGTCAGCGCGCACATCCTAGGCTGAAATCAAGAAAGAGCTTCTTGACAGCTTCTGAGGCTCTCATCGAGAATCCACATACGGCAAGGATCTCACGATGGCGGGAGAAATGTCGGTATTTGGGAGAATGGATGGCTCCAAAGGAAGAACTTCCCCCTGGGCACTCGGAGAAGTGGTCAATACGGAGGTCTCTCAATAGATTACGATCAAAGACAACGAGATGTAAGACCTGTCTGCGGACTTGGGGTTTTTCTGTGGGCTCAGTTCTTTGCCAGTGTGGCGTTGAGCAGACTAACAGCCATTTCCTTCAGTGTTCCCCATCAGCAACCATCTGCACCACGCACGTTAAGTGACCAATTTTGGTCTTATAGTGTGTAAAATTATGTTAACACTTACATATATTTCTGTAATTTTGACACGATAAATAAATAAAATCGTAATAGACAGTTTATTTAGTCTTAAATTCTTCTTATACTGTGTATTGAGGTATAAATTCAATTAAAAGATATTTATACATTCACTTAGCTATATTAAATCGCCTACTCTTTCGTTAGCTAGCCATTTATTCACACCAGTAATTGTCCTCCGCACCTCTGTATTTTATGTTCCACCTATTTAACTTTCAATCTGAACGCATTTCCGTCCCCGGATCTTGTTCTTTGCTGATTTCATTCTGCTCCTTAACTCCTGATTTATTGTGTGGTAATTTTATCTGTCTTGAGGTGAATTATTTGACAACCATATTTTTTTCATAAATTTTTGCTTTTTCCGGATCAGCCTCCTACTGTCATCCGAATCCATGGAGGATCCTCTTTGTCTACACGCCTATTCTCAGCCCACCATACCTTTAGACTAATTATCCTAACTACTTTGTAATAGTCTCTGTCAAAATTGTTGTCTTCTGGCATCACTCAAATCTTTTATGCTGAATTGCCTATTCCAGTTTCTCTTCATTCATCTGGATAGCCGATTGTACAATTGTTGATGTTTACCTCTAAAAGGATATGTCACCTTTCATAAAACTAAGCAGTGATTACATCCACACATGGGTCACTGCACTACTCTACAGTCTTGGACTACGATTTCTGGTTTTTGCTTAGTAATGCCGTAAAGTGTTAATCATTTCTGCTGTAGTGACGGTTTTCCCCAAGTGCGTCTGTAAATATATTTATGTGAATAAATTCTCAATTTATACTCGTTACGGAATTCTACAAGCATTCCTCCATATCTGTTAACGACTTTTTCTCGATATCTTCCTTTTACTTCATCCTTTATTTGTGAGATCACTGTTGTATTGAAATCTCCTGGTATTATTACACCTTGGTGATTTTTAATTTGGGTGAGTAGATGGTCTAATTGAAATGACTTTTTTTTTTCCTTAACATATCAACATTCGGTGCATATGCTCCTGTTGTAATCGTTTTAGTTCCACATAAATCGACGATGACAGTTCTATCATGTAAAAAGCCGTATTCCTTGATGTAAGTGCTACGACTTTTTAAAACTAAAATGGAATATCAGATTTTGTCTGTTTATGATCATTAACACCAGATCAAAATGAATAAAATTCAAAGATTTACAGTTTCCTTGTCTTTTTTTTAGTTTCAGGCAAAACAATTACGTCCACGTTCATGCGATTCATCTAATGCTATATTTCACGGTATTTTTTATGCTCTGAAGGTTCCATGTATCAACTGCGTGTCCTTTTGCTTGCATATAATTGTCGTAATGAGTTTCCTTCCAAGTTCTGAGCTTCATTTTACATTCTCGAGCCTTGAAAAGCATTTATGGATAATGAGGTGCTTACACATTGGCCCAACACTAACCTGGAGAACCGGGATTTGACATCAGGGTTAACTCCGCTTGTAGGATTGGCTTCACGACGTCTAAAGAGACCCACATTCTCTAGGTACAACATACTTAGTCTGGCTTCTCTGTTGAGACGTGTCTGTCCTGGGTTGCCCGGCTAGTAGCTTCGCTACTTCCAATATAGCCCTGAACTATGAAACAAGTCAGCAAATTAGCCTGTCAGTTAACTGGTTTGATATTATGCTTTTTACGCTACTCTGGTAGAGGAAAGAATGAGAATAGTCATCAGAAATTACGCAAACAATTGCACAAGATCAATCAATAACCCCTTACAACTCACCATTTTTCCTTGTCGTTTTGTTACTTCTCTGTGAATTAATGGCTCAGCAATTGTATTCGTTCATTAAGTAAATAGTTTCTCGCCCTCTTGTTAGATTTTCATATGGGTGCATCCCGAGTGCACACAAATGCTTTCTTTTCAACGTAGCCGCAAACGGTCCGGCCTTTTGTTGCCCGTTCAAAAACGATTGGTTACACCTGCAGACTGGATGGGTTGATCCATTAGAAACATAGCTACGTGTGTTGCGAGTCAACGCCCCGACAGCGTGAGACACTACAGCGACATAGGCCTTCCCATTTTGTCTGCCCGAGATCTAGTCAGTCACAAATCTAGGAGCTGGTCTTCGCGTCTTGTCTTCGCGTCTTGTCTTCGCGTCTTGTCGATCAAAGGGCTCCCTGGTGGCGACCAGACTGTAATCACGCCTTCTCCTGCAACGAACCTTTCGCGAGACGATGATGGCGTCTGCAATCCTTTTTCCAAAAAGTACAATGGTGGAAGAAGGTAGTTCATCTGGAAAGTCACGGTGATTTTGATATGACGACGGAACATGCCACCTGGGCGATAGCAGATGATCAATAATGGTTTCAACGTCGTTCGCCAACAGACTACGTGGTTGCATAGCTACCAGAGCGCCATCTGTGTCTACCTTTTAATGGGGAAAGCCCACAGCCAGAAGGCACAGTCTGGTGCAAACTGTGAAGCAAGCAG
The DNA here is from genome assembly GCF_023864345.2 of Schistocerca serialis cubense. NCBI lineage: Eukaryota > Metazoa > Arthropoda > Insecta > Orthoptera > Acrididae > Schistocerca > Schistocerca serialis. Next base: position 631,974,810 of record NC_064641.1, on the reverse strand, counting down.
GCAACCATTTCACGGAGATGCATTCGTGCTTCCTGCAGCCAACTGAGTGAGTTTGAAAGGGCTCAAATTTTGGACTTGCGAGTGGAGGGATGGCCCTTTCGGAGAATTGCGACACAATTTGGGCGTGCTGCGTCAGTTGTATAATGATGCATAGTACTTGTGGCGTGCACATGGTGGTTTTTTGGCTAGAAAGTAGTGCGAGGTGTCTTGATGAACACTCACCAGTCGACGTGCAGGCAGGGAAATCAGGACGCGCTCAGTGTAAAGACACTTCAGCTATCAAGATTTTAGCAGTAAATTTTTAGTGTTCGGAATAAAGTCCCTGAATTTACGGCCCTCCAGGAAGCGTGTGGCGCGCAAATTATTCTCGGGACTGGGACCTGGCTGAGCCCTGAGATAGGAAGTTCTGAAATATTTAGTAAGGGTTGGAACGTGTATCGGAAAGACAGATTAGACATCGTAGGAGGTGGTGTCTTCATTGCAATTGACAAAAATATTGTGTCTACTGATGTCGAAGTAGAGTGTGATTGTGAAGTTATCTGGACACGTTTAACAGGGCTAGGGGAAATAAAGTTAATTGTTGGGTGTTATTACCGGCCACCAGGTTCCACCGTGACAATTTTAGAATCATTCAAAGGGAGTCTAAATTCTGTATCGCAGAACTACCCGGATCATGCTATATTAGTTGGAGGCGACTTCAACCTACTTAGTTTAGACTGGGATGTCTATGATTTCATTACAAGTGGTACAGACAAGCCGTCATGTGAATTACTTTTGAACACATTATCCGAAAACTGTCTTGAGCAGCAAAATCGACAGCCAAAGCGTAATGGAAATATTTTAGATCTAGTAGCCACGAACAAAAAATGGTTCAAATGGCTCTGAGCACTATGGGACTTAACTTCTGAGGTCATCAGTCCCCTAGAACTTAGAACTACTTAAACCTAACTAACCTAAGGAGATCACACATATCCAGGCCCGAGGCAGGATTCGAACCTGCGACCGTAGCGGTCGCTCGGTTCCAGACTGTAGCGCCTAAAACCACTCGGCCACACTGGCCGGCAGCCACGAACAGACCAGACCTCATCGATGGTGTAAGTGTTGAGTCAGGGATTAGTGATCATGATGTTGTCATTACGACTATGGTTACGACAGTTAAAAAGTCGGTCAAGAAGGCTAGGAAAGTATTCTTACTAGAAAGAGCAGATAAGCAGTTGCTAGCATCTCACTTAGTAAATGAATCGACTTCATTTACTTCCGGTACGATGGACGTGGAAGAATTATTGGCAAATTTTAAGTACATTGTAAGTCACGCATTGGGGAAGTATGTGCCGAAAAAGTGGGTTACAGACGGAAAAGACCCACCGTGGTTTAACAGCGCAATTCGGAGTATGCTCAGGAAGCAAAGACAGTTGCACTCGCGGTACAAGAAAGATCGGGTGAATGAGGACAGGCACAAATTAGTAGAGATTCGTGCTGCTGTAAAAAGAACGATGCGCGAAGCTTACAACCACTACCACCGTCATACCTTAGCAAAAGATCTTGCTGAAAACCCAAGGAAATTCTGGTCTTACGTAAAATCGGTAAGCGGGTCGAAGGCTTCCATCCAGTCACTCACTGATCAGTCTGGCCTGGTAGCGGAGGACATCAAAACGAAAGTTGAAATTACAAATTTAGCATTTGATAAATCTTTCACTCAGGAGGATCGTACAAACATACCGCCGTTTGAGTCTGGTACAGATTCCCGTATGGAGGACATAGTGATAGACATCCCTGGGGTTGTGAAGCAGCTGAATGGGTTGAAAATAAATAAATCGCCAGGTCCTGATGGGATTCCAATTCGGTTTTATAGAGAGTACTCTACTGCATTAGCTCCTTACTTAGCTTGCATTTATCGCGAATCTCTTGCCCAACGTAAAGTACCGAGCGACTGGAAAAAAGCGCAGGTGACGCCTGTATATAAGAAGGGTAGAAGGACGGATCCTCAAAATTACATACCAATATCCTTAACATCGGTGTTGCAGGATTCTCGATCATATTCTCAGTTCGAATATAATGAATTTCCTTGAGACAGAGAAGTTGCTGTCCATGCAGCAACACGGCTTTAGAAAGCATCGCTCCTGCGAAACGCAACTCGCCGTTCTTTCACATGATATCTTGCGAACCATGGATGAAGGGTATCAGACGGATGCCATATTCCTTGACTTCCGGACCATATTCCTTGACTTCCGGAAAGCGTTTGACTCGGTGCCCCACTGCACACTCCTAACTAAGGTACGAGCATATGGGACTGGTTTCGAAATATGTGAGTGGCTCGAAGACTTCTTAAGCAATAGAACTCAGTACGTTGTCCTTGATGGTGAGTGTTCATCGGAGGTGAGGGTATCATCTGGTGTGCCTAGGGAAGTGTGGTAGGTCCGCTGTTGTTTTCTATCTAGATAAATGATCTTTGGATAGGGTGGATAGCAATGTGCGGCTGTTTGCTGATGATGCTGTGGTGTACGGGAAGGTGTCGTCGTTGAGTGACTGTAGGAGGATACAAGATGACTTGGACAGGATTTGTGATTGGTGTAAAGAATGTCAGCTAACTCTAAATATAGATAAATGTAAATTAACGCAGATGAATAGGAAAAAGAATCCCGTAATGTTTGAATACTCCATTAGTAGTGTAGCGCTGGAAACAGTCACGTCGATTAAATATTTGGGCGTAACATTGCAGAGCTATATGAAGTGGGACAAACATGTAATGGCAGATGTGCGGAAGGCGGATAGTCGTCTTCGGTTCATTGGTAGAATTTTGGGAAGATGTGGTTCACCTGTAAAGGAGACCGCTTATAAAACGCTAATACGACCTATTATTGAGTACTGCTCCAGCGTTTGGGATCCCAATCAGGTCGCTTTGAGGGAGGACATAGAAGAAATTCAGAGACAGGCTACTGTATTTGTTACTGGTAGGTTTTATGGAAATGGTTCAGGAACTCGGGTGGAAGTCTCTGGAGGAAAGGAGGCGTTCTTTTCGTGAATCGCTACTGAGGAAATTTAGAGAATCAGCATTTGAGGCTGACTGCAGTACAATGTTACCGCCAACTATTTCGCGGGAAGACCAAAAGGATAAGATAAGAGAGATTAGGGCTCGTACAGAGGCATATAGGCAGTCATTTTTCCCTCGTTCTGCTTAGGAGTGGAACAGGGAGAGAAAATGCTAGTTGTGGTAAGAGGTACCCTCCACCACGCATCGTATGGTGGATTGCGGAGTATGTACGTAGATGTAGATGTAGATGCTGGTATCAGTGGTCACGTGAACGGTCTGGACATCCACACAGCACAGACGTCCGCCAGCATTGTCATACTGTAAGGGCATCACTGGCATATCGTACAGCTACAACACTGCAGATAAGAGGGCTTGTGAGTCCGTACGTGTGAACACTAACTGTTCCGAACCTGTTATTGGCACTGGGACTTCGGGCACGCACACCTCTAGCCCGTCTTCCATTCACGCCATGGTATCGACGTGCATGGCTCGACTGGTGCCGTCAGAAGGTCACTTGGGAGATGGAATGGAACGCTGTGGTCTTCAGCGATGAAAGCAGATCCTGTCCAAGACACACTGGCCCTTACTCAGGGCTTATGGTGCGGGGTGCGATAAGATAGAACCGTCGTTCACCTTTGGAGGGGACGCTAACCAGTCCTCAGCAAGTGCAGAATGTCGTTAGACCCATTCTGTTGCCATTATGGCAAGAGGAAGGTGATGTATTGTTCCAACAGGATAATGCTCGACCACACACTGCCCGTGAAACTCAACGTGCTCTGTTAGACGTGCAACAATCTCCCCGGTCAGCACGATCTCCGAACTTGTCTCCAATGGAACACGTGTGGGATATGATGGGACGAGAGGTGACGCTTGTGACTCGTCAACCAACAATTCTTACAGAACTACGTGAACGGGTCGAGTAGGCGTGGATAACGTACCCCAGCACAGTATTCACCATCTATACAATCGACTGGATGCCAGATTCAACGCCTGCGTTGCCACGCGTGGAGGCTCCGCCTCGTTCTAATGGGGGTGATTCGGCATGGGTTGATACCTGGTATCTCAGAACCGCTTGTGCTATATAATCTGTTAGGTGACTCGCCAAACTTCATGTGAGAGCGGAAAGAAATTTCTCATTTCCTTTGCCTCTCTGGCGCACCATACGACAAGAAAGGAAGAATGAATTGATTGTTGGTGTCAATAACGATCATCCTCCTTTACCTCATGTGCATTACTGCAGATGACGTGTCACTGAGCACATTTGTTCTGTGCATGCAGTACACGTGAGAGGAATAGTTGTTTCCTCTGCACTGTGTGGAATATGAAGGTTCTGTTATAGTTCACTAACCTGCTGTCTTCAAGTTGCTGTCCCCAGCGCAGAAAACAGCACGCAGGTCGTAGGTTCTGTATCTTGAGGCAGAAACTCACTTTTAGCGAGGTTATCTTCTGAAATAATGTATCACTTCTTTGGGATGCCACTCGCGTATTTTAATATAGCCACACGAGAAGACTACGTGATCTTAACACAACACCTTCTGATACAGCAAAGTACATGATCAAACACAATGTTTACGAAAATGTATCTTTACACTATTTGTGGCACGTGTCTGTGCCTCATGACTAACGGAGTGTATACAAAATTGTTGAGGCTTTCGTGCTGGCGAAACGTCAGAAAAATCATTAAATGAACGTCGGCCGAAGAACCCGAGACAGAAGCCAGTAGGCAATTTGTCAACGGAGTGTATCTTTTAATACTGAATACTGGCAAACACATCCTACGATAGACAACATGTCTGTTCTTCTCGACTGCCTAATCCAGAGTGACGAACAGCCCGAAACACTTCGCGCGCCATACCAGAAAAGCCGTGACCCGAACGCTTCCGAAGTGCTTCGTCTGCAATTTCGTCAGTGTTTTGTTTTTGATTTAAATTGTTTTTAATAATTCTAAAATGACTCATTGATAGTCAGCTGCTGAGAGATTTTTATGTTAAAAAGTGAAGTCATTCCAATGAGTAGTTTAGCACTCCCTCTTCAGGCCACGAGAGGCCTACGGGAACCATCCGACCGCCGTGTCATCCTCAGTGGAGGATACACATAGGAGGGGCATGGGGTCAGCACACCGCTCTCCCGGTCGTTATGATGGTTTCTTGACCGAAGCCGCTACTATTCGGTCGAGTGGCTCCTCAATTGACATCATGAGGCTGAGTGGACCCCGAAAAATGGCAACAGCGCATGGCAGCCTGGATGGTCTCATTTCCGACGGGAACCGGTGTATCCACTGCTGCAAGGCCGTCGCCAATGAGTAGTTTAACTAATAATAATAACTATACTTTAACGTTTTGGCGCCCATGCTCCGAACACAGCAGCAGATCACAGAGCAGTAGCATTATGCAGGTGGCCTTTCTCACGGGAATGATACCGAACCTAGCATCTGTCACAGGTACCTCACACCACATTTCGTCATCTATATACTTCTTGCATCTTCACTGCTCTGGGAACAGCTTCTTGGAGCCTAATATGATGGATGCCTAAGCCAGAAATATTAGAACCAGTGGTTGCAAGTTTTTGATTGGACGATGCACGCTACACGTTTTTCTTAGAAGAGGCTGAGTGGAACTGAGATGGAAAGTATGAAAAACTTTCGGGTGTGAATCTGCGAGTAGAACAGGAGATTCTTCGATGCTGGCGGCCGATAGCGTGAGGCGCGTCTTTTGACCCCTGAGAGCAGAGACCGGCGGGTGCTGACACTGTCTCCAGTCAACTATTGCGGGCGTTAAACTTGTTACGCGCAGCATCACTCTATTGGAAGCTAGGATTGAGCAGAGTTTTTCAAGCCTCATGGAACTCACTGAAGGGCAGGTTCCACTTAGCTTCATTCCGATAGTTAAACTTCAGTTATTTGTTGTCTGTCACCAATTAACAGGCTGCTACAGGATGAGTGTTCGTCTGTTCATAGTGCCGAGGTCTTGCTATGGTTGGTAAAGACTACAAAGCATTTTTCTCATGGATGTTGTAATGTGCCTTGCGATTGCAAGTAGGACGCTTCTTCCCTTTAAGAAACCTAATTCTCTTTCTGGTATTTGGACATCTACTTCAGCAATAAGTCTGCTGGTTAAATTTTGAAAGATGGCTTTTTGGAGGACTATACTTCTGTATGAATGTGGATTAAATGCTCTCCATTGTTCTTTTATTATTCTTGTGCTCACACAATTGTTGAATAGTGCAACCAGTAATTTACCATCTGTCTGTTGATGATGCCGGAATTAGATTAGGAAATGAGACACTGAAAGTAGTAAAGGAGTTTTGCTATTTGGGGAGCAAAATAACTGATGATGGTCGAAGTAGAGAGGATATAAAATGTAGACTGGCAATGCAAGGAAAGCGTTTCTGAAGAAGAGAAATTTGTCAACATCGAGTTTAGATTCAAATGTCAGGAAATCGTTTCTGAAAGTATTTGTATAGAGTGTAGCCATGTATGGAAGTGAAACATGGACGATAAATAGTTTAGACAAGAAGAGAATAGAAGCTTTCGAAATCTGGTGCTACAGAAGAATGCTGAAGATTAGATGGGTAGATCATGTAACTAATGAGGAGGTATTGAATAGAATTGGAGAGAAGAGAAATTTGTGGCACAACTTGACTAGAAGAAGGGATCGGTTGGTGGGGCGTATTTGAGGCATCAAGGGATCACCAATTTAGTATTGGAGGGCAGCGTGGAGGGTAAAAATCGTAGAGGGAGACCAAGAGATGAATACACTAAGCAGATTCAGAAAGATGTAGGTTGCAGTAAGTACTGGGAGATGAAGAAGCTTGCACAGGATAGAGTAGCATGGAGAGCTGCATCAAACCAGTCTCTGGACTAGAGACCACAACAACAACATGTTGTATAAATGCCGTCTGGGCATGGAGACTTTTTACTTCTTGCCTTTAGCCCTTGGTGTAGCTGATTTAGGGGGGGACCTATAAATTAGCTCTAGTTTCGCACACAGTATTTTAGGATATAATGTCAAAATATAAATTTTACTGAGGTTCTTCTCATATTAAACTGACATAGCTAATGTAAATTCGGCATTCAAACAGAAATTTTTTATATTTCCACTTCCTTAAACTTAAATTAATATCGATTAGCGTGGACACAGACATTCTCTAATAATAATGACAGCGGTTATTAGCACAGGGGAAAACTTCCGCAAGCTGGGCAGGAGATTTACGAACTGTAGGGACTACCTTAAGGGAATATAGCTGATGGGCGACAGTATTGTATGTAGTACCGAAAGGCAGCTGGTGATTCATCTGATTTCCGGCTCGGGCATCATCTATTCATTGCGCGCAACCGAATCAGCTTCCCAATTTATTCCCTTAATAATTCACCTGAAATTGGCTCTGCTGACGAATGACCACAGCCATAAATACTAATGACTTCAAAGGGCGCCAGCACCATCTCTTTCCCTGGCATTAATCCACCATTAAAGCGACGCAGCGCGAATGGTGACTAATGCCGTCTATTGACACCTTGTCACTCTCGGGTCTCGTTTCAACGTAAACTCCCACCTTGTAATTGAGCACCATTTTAACAGCCGTCGCAATTATCGGACCCCCTTTCACAGGCGCCGTCCGTACTCGTTAAATCTGCATAGATCCCCTACCCTGCGTGTGAGCTCTGTAGGAGTTCGGGTCTCTCAATTGTGGATTCCATATAGAACGCCCCAGAGACACAAGTGCACCTTTGTCGAAAGTTTCTTTTTATGCTTCTTCAAAGAAGTCTTTATTACATTCCTTAAGGACAAAAAATGGAGAGAGTGTAAGTATTTCAGCCTGTGTTGAAACGAGATGCCCACTTGGACTTGTGACCAGTCCAAAGTTTTGCTTCAGGTATCTTCTACAACTAAGAAATTCTATAGGTAATTCATAACGATCTTTTTATGACTCTAGCTACAGTTAATAGGTTTAAGAACCGTCGATCACAATCGAGAGCTTTCCTTAGCCTTGTAATATCCTCAACAAACGACAAGCCTTGTCCATTAAATGTCGACGCCTACATCCCATCCTGTCACGACCAACGTATACCCATGAGACACCATGGTCTCTATTCTTCTTCAGCTTGAGATGTTGCTCATTGCATGCATGTATCAGGTTAAACACACGCGTATAAGAAGCACATTAGCATCAACATCAACAATTTCCTACGTCATCATCAACATGGACGTTATTCTTTCCCTAATTTTTGAGAACAGAATTTGGACCTACCCTCGTATGGTGAGAGGATTGTCATTTTGGTTGTCCGAGTGTTATACCGTGGGGAGGCATAATGTTGCAAGGGCTTACTGTTTTATTTTTATTATTATTATTATTATTTGGTCATCAGTCTTTTGACTGGTTTGATGCGGCCCGCCACGAATTCCTCTCTTGTGCTAACCTCTTCACCTCAGAGTAGCACTTGCAACCTATGTCCTCAATTATTTGCTGGATGTGGTCCAGTCTCTGTCTTCCTCTATAGTTTTTGCCCTCTACAGCTCCCTCTAGTACCATGGAAGTCATTCCCTCATGTCTTAACGGATGTTAACTCTCGTTCGACCTATACTTGAGTATTCCTCATCAGTGTGGGATCCGTACCAGATCGGTTTGACGGAGGAGATAGAGAAGATCCAAAGAAGAGCGGCGCGTTTCGTCAAAGGGTTATTTGGTAACCGTGATAGCGTTACGGAGATGTTTAATAAACTCAAGTGGCAGACTCTGCAAGAGAGGCGCTCTGCATCGCGGTGTAGATTGCTCGCCAGGTTTCGAGAGGGTGCGTTTCTGGATGAGGTATCGAATATATTGCTTCCCCCTACTTATACCTCCCGAGGAGATCACGAATGTAAAATTAGAGAGATTAGAGCGCGCACGGAGGCTTTCAGACAGTCGTGCTTCCCGCGAACCATACGCGACTGGAACAGGAAAGGGAGGTAATGACAGTGGCACGTAAAATGCCCTCCTCCACACACCTTTGGGTGGCTTGCGGAGTATAAATGTAGATGTAGATGTAGATGTCCTATCATCCTGTCTTCTCTCCTTATCAGTGTTATCCACATATCACTTTCCTCTCTGATTCTGCGCAAAACTTCCTCTTTCCTTATCTTATCAGACCACCTAATTTTCAGCATTCGTCTGTAGCACCACATCTCAAATGCCTCGATTCTCTTCTGTTCCGGTTTTCCCACAGTCCATGTTTCACTACCATACAATGCTGTACTCCCATATTCATTCTCTGAAATTTCTTCCTCAAATTAAGGCCGATATTTGACATTAGTATTCTTCTCTTGGTCAGGAATGCTCTTTCTGCGCCGGCCGGAGTGGCCGAGCGGTTCTAGGCGCTACAATCTGGAACCGCGCGACCGCTACGGTCGCAGGTTCGAATCCTGCCTCGGGCATGGATGTGTGTGGTGTCCTTAGGTTAGTTAGGTTTAAGTTGTTCTAGGGGACTGATGACCTCAGAAGTTAAGTCCCATAGCGCTCAGAGTCAGAGCCCTTTCTGCCATTGCAAGTCTGCTTTTGATGTTCTCCTTGCTCGTGTCCGTCATTGGTTATTTTACTGCCTAGGTAGCAGAATTCCTTAACTTGATCTACATCGTGACCATCAATCCTGATGTTAAATTTCTGACTGTTCTCATTTCTACTACTTCTCATTACCTTTGTCTTCCTTCGATTTACTCTCAGTCCGTACTCTGTACTCATTAGACTGTTCATTCCGTTCAGTAGTTCATGTAATTCTTCTTCACTTTCACTCAGGATAGCAATGTCATCAGCGAATCTTATCACTGATATCCTTTCACCTCGAATTTTTATTCCACTCCTGAATCTTTCTTTTATTTCCATCAGTGCTTCCTCGATGTACAGGTTGAACAGTAGGGGCGAAAGGCTACATCCTTGTGTTACACTTTTTCTTTTTTTCAGTACAAGCACTTCGTCCTTGGTCGTCCACTCTTATTATTCGCTGTTGGCTGTTGTACATATTGTATGTGACCCGTCTCTACCTACAGCTTATCCCTACTTTTCTCGGAATTTCGAACATCTTGCGCCATTTTACATTTTCGAACGCTTTTTCCAGATCGACAAAGCCTATGAACGTGTCTTGATTTTTCATTAGTCTTACTTCTATTATTAACCGCAACGTCAGAATTGCCTCTCTCGTGCCTATACCTTTCCTAAAGGCAAACTGATCGTCATGTAGCGCATCCTCAATTTACTTTACCATTTTTCTGCATATTATTCTTGTAAGCAACTTCCATGCATGAGCTGTTAAGCAGATTCTAATACTGGATCCCCTATCTCTTCTAAATCCACTCCTGTTTCTTCTTCTATCACATCAGACAAATCTTCTCCGTCATGAGGCTTTCAATGTATTCTTTCCACCTATCCGCGCTCTCCTCTGCAATTGACAGTGGAATTCCCGTTGCACTCTTAATGTTATCACCCTTGCTTTAATGTCACCGAAGGTTCTTTTGACTTTCCTGCTTGCTGAGTCTGTCCTTCCGACAAACATTTCTTTTCCTGCAGCCATTTCATCTAAGCTTCCCTGCACTTCCTATTTATTTCATTCGTCAGCGACTTGTATTTCTCTGTTCCTGAGTTTCCCGGAACATTTTTGTACTTCCTCCTTTCATCGATCAATTGAAGTATTTCTTCTATTACACATGGTTTCTTCGCAGTTACCTTCTTTGTACCTATGTTTTCCTTCCCAACCTCTATGATGGCCCTTTTTAGAGATGTCCATTCCTCTTCAACTGTACTGCTTACTGAGCTATTCCTTATTGCTGTATCTATAGCCTTAGAGAACTTCAATCGTATCTCGTCATTCCTTAGTACTTCCGTATCTCACTTCTTTGCGTATTGATTCTTCCTCACTAATGTCTTAAACTTCATCCAACTCTTCATCATTACTATATTGTGATCAGAATCTATGTGTGCTCCTGGGTACACCTTAAAATCCAGTATCTGATTTCGGAATCTCTGTCTGACCATGATGTAATGTAACTGAAATTTTCCCGTATCACCAGGCTTTTTCCAGGTATACCTCCTCCACGTGTGATTCTTGAAGAGAGTAATCGCTATTACTAGCTGTAACATGTTACAGAACTCAATTAGTCTTTCTCCTCTCCCATTCCTTGTCCCAAGCCCATATTCTCCTTTGACCTTTTCTTGTAATCCTTCGCCTATAACTGCATTCCAGTCTCCCATGACTATTATATTTTGGTCTTCCGTTACGTACTGTATTCACCTCTCAATATAGTCATATGCTTTCTCTATCTCGTAATCTTCAGCTTGCGACGTCGGCGTGTATACCTGGACTATCGTTGTCGATGTTGGTTTGCTGTCGATTCTGATAAGAACAACTGCTTCACAGTAACACACCCTCTGCCCTACCTTCCTATTCATATCGAATCCTACACCTGTTATACCATTTTCTGCTGCTGTTGATATTACCCGATACTCATCCGACCAGAAATCCTTGTCTTCTTTCCATTCACTTCACTGACCCCTACTATATCTAGATTGAGCCTTTGCATTCCCCTTTTCAAATTTTCTAGTTTCCTTACCACTATCAAGCTTCTGACATTCCACGCCCCGACTCGTATAACGTTATCCTTCCGTTGATTATTCGATCTTTTTCTCATAGTGACCTCCCCCTTGACAGTCCCCTCCCGGAGATCCGAATGGGGGACTATTTCGGAATCTTTTGCCAATGGAGAGATCATCATGACAGTTTTTCAATTACAGGCCACATGTCCTGTGGATACACGTTACATGTATTTAATGCAGTGGCTTACATTGCCTTCTGCGTCCTCATGCCGTTGATCATTGCTGATTCTTCCGCCTTTTAGGGGAATTTTACCACAACTAGGACAAGAGAGCACCCTGAACCTCTGTCCGCTTATCCGCCCTCTTTGACAAGGCTGTTAGCAGAATGAGGGGTAACTTCTTATGCCGAAAGTCCTATTACTAAGATTATTACCACTATTAGTGGCTACAGCTGCAGCAGTGCGAGTAATATCTGTGTGAATTTTGTTGGTTCATAGTCTGTATACTACCGCCACTGCAGGCACTCATAGCGTTTTTATACTTGTTGCCACACTAAAATTGTAATTTTCTTCGGTATCTTTCATGTAATATACTGTCTGTGTGAAACCCTAGTCCGCTGTATGCGAGGGCCTGATGTCCCTAATAAGATCAGCTTAAATAAATAAATAAAAATGAATAAAACACAGACCTCCAAATCTTTGAACACGGTATGCTCACCGGCCAACGTTATTGCGACTTGTACCCCTTCCCCATGTGTTTCCTGTGTGTATTCGGCCCTGATTTCATTTTCATTTATGACAATGCTCGACCACATCGAACAGTGTAGGTGGAGAGGAGCTCTTGGAACGAGAGGATATTGGGCAAATTGACTGGCCTGCGAGTTTCGCAGGTTTAAATCCCATCAAGCACGCGTGGGATGCATTGGGGGATAAACTGCATCACATCCACATGTACCAACAACTGTCCAGCAGCCGTCAACCGCGCTGGTGGAGGAATAGAATGCCCTAGCATAAGAATGCCTTACCAACCTTGTGGGCAGCATGGGCGCATCATTAATAGCATGCATTGCTGTCCTTGGTGATCACCTCATATTAAAAATCATGTTCCGCCATTTTTAATGTCCAAGAGACCATCGTGCATCGATGTGGCTTCGGTGTCTTATTGTCTCAGGATGAAAGTGACATTTCTGCTGGTTTCATTGCATACTCGTATTTCTTTCAGTTACCTTTTGTACTACACTGTATCAGTTCTTTCCATGCATGGTCAAACTTTCAAAGAGCTATGTTACTTGACAGCGACACAACATGCGAAAGATACAGTCGTTCCTAAATTTTTGCACACCGTTGAGTACTGAATTCGTTTATTGGATGATTTTTCCGATTGGCGTATATTCCTGACATTATCGGTCTGGGCGATCTGCAGAAGAAAGCTTCACAAGCCAAGATCACTAAAAAGCATTTTATTGGGTGACCGGTTTAGACAGAGCTGTGCTGCCATCGTCGGTTTTTATGCATTGAAATTTTTGCAATATTGTCCATCAGTGTTGCCAGCCGCTTCAGTTTTAAAGCATAAGAACAGATCGGTATCTTATAAAATGCTTTTTAGCGATCTTGTCTAGTGACGTTTTCTTCGACTATCATAATTCCCATTGTCCTTTCATTTCATGTATTTTTGTTTGCTGTTGGAATTGCTATCCCTTCTCTGGTGAGTATTAGCTGACTTTAACGGTACGCTGTAAGTTGGGAGTAGTCAGGGCCAGCGATCAAGAGATACAAGCAGTCGCTCGTGAAGGCAAGGTAAGAGGGGCGCCTATATTTAGTAACGAAAACACACGCAGGTGAAACTATAAAGGCCGGGGGAAGGGTCTCAAATGATATGTTGCACGTATGGAAGTAGGTATGGAGTGATGGTTCAGCCATGACCAGAGAGAAATTCTTGTTGTTCAGCACCTAAACATGTCACGGCGAAGGTTCACCATCATAAGTGGGTTGATTTATTTTCTTACTAAGAAAATAAATGAACCCAATGACGGCAGAGGTTCCATACTAAAATGACAGATGGACATTTCTGTACACCCACACATTGTGATGGTGTAACATTACGACTATATGAGTAGCACTTAAAATAGTACTGCGTCAAATCCAGGTAATCTTGATGTATATTAATCCTCGAAAGCCAAGGTGGAAAACCGAACTATTGAGCCGTGACTACTGACGGTTCGCTTAATCATATCCGCAGGAGCGCCCTGTCGAGGAGCTATTTCTGGTTTCCTACCGCGATTGTGGTTTATCGTATCGCGAAATTGCTGCTCGCGTTGGTCGAGATCCAATGACTGTTAGCAGAATATGGAATAGGTGGGTTCAGGAGTGTAATACGGAACGCCGTGCTGGATCCCAACGGTCTCGTATCACTAGCAGTCGAGATGACAGGCATCTTATCCCCATGGCTGTAACGGATCGTGCAGCCACGTCTCGATCCCTGAGTCAACAGGTGGGGACGTTTGCAAGACAACAACCATCTGCACGAACAATTCGACGACGTTTGCAGCAGCATGGACTATCAGCTTGGAGACCATGGCTGCGGTTACCCTTTACGCTGCATCACAGACAGGAGCGCCTGCGATGGTGTACTCAACGACGAATCTGTGTGCACGAATGGCAAAACGTCATTTTTTCGGATGAATCCAGGTTCTGTTTACAGCATCATGATGGTCGCATCCGTGTTTTACGACATCGCGGTGAACGCACATTGGAAGCGTGTGTTCGTCATCGCCATACTGACGTATCACCCGGCGTGGTGGTATGGGGTGCCGTTGGTTACACGTCCCGTTCACCTCTTGTTCGCATTGACGGCACTTTGAACAGTGGACGTTACATTTCAGATGTGTTACGACCCGTGGCTCTACTCTTCATTTGAACCCTGCGAAAGCCTACATTTCAGCAGGATAATGCACCACCGCTGTTGCAGGTCCTGTACGGGCCTTTATGGATATAGAAAATGTTCGACTGCTGCCCTGGCTAGCACATTCTCCAGATCTCTCACCAAGTGAAAACGTCTGGTCAATGGTAGACGAGCAACTCGCTCGTCACAATACGCCAGTCACTACTCTTGGTGAACTGTGGTATCGTGTTGACGCTGCATGGGCAGCTGTACCTGTACACGCCATCCAAGCTCTCTTTGACTCAATGCCCAGGCGTATCAAGGCCGTTATTACGGCCAGAGGTGGTTGTTCTGGGTACTGATTTCTCACGATCTATGCACCCAAATTGCGTGAAAGTGTAATCACATGTCCGTTCTCGTATAATATATTTGTCTAATGAATACCTGTTTATCATCTGCATTTCTTCTTGGTGTAGCAATTTTAATGGCCAGTAGTGTATTACATATATTTTTACATACGTAATATATTACAGAAATATATATTTTATGCCCATCCAAGTGTCCATTGAAGTATAGCGTAAAAATTGGAAGTAGATCGGTTAATAAATGTTTGAGATTTGTGGTAAGAACACTTTGGTCTCTAAGCTGCTTCTAGTCCAAGCGACAACTGCTCAGTCGTGAGTTGTGCTGCAATTAATTAACAAGTGTTTGTGTCTGTCGTCACGGAAATGGAACCGCATATTATTACGCAACAGTATGCCATTTCTTTTTGCATAAAGTTGGGTGAAAAAGCGTCGACAACTTACGTTAAGCTTCAGAAGGCGTTTGGAGAGGAGACGGAAGTTACGTCAAAAGCTCAAGTTTTTCGACGGCTAAAATGTTTAGTGAAGGCAGAACGAATGTTGAGGATGAAGACCGCATGGACGACCATCAACCTCTCGGACGGATGTCAACTTGGCCTGGGTGCGTATACTCGTACGATCTGATCGAAGATTATCAGTGAAAATGATTGCAGAGGAACTGAACATCAATCGAGAAACGGTTCGTCAAATAACAACTGAAGATCTTGGCATGAGAAAGATTGGTGCCAACATTGCTGATAATTGGATTCTGCATCACAATAATGTACCATCCCATACTGCTCTGTCAGTACAGCAGTTTCTAACCTCAAAACAAATTTCAGTACTACCACACCTCCCTTATTCACCGGGTATTGCTCGATGCGGCTTTTTTCTGCTTCCAAGAGTCAAAGCGGCGGTTAGGAGACACCAATTTCAAAGAATACAAGATGTCCAAAAAGCTTAGACGACGGTCATGGAGGATATTACCGAAGATGAGTTCCAGAGCCGGCCGCGGTGGTCTCGCGGTTCTAGGCGCTCAGTCCGGAACCGCGCGACTGCTGCGGTCGCAAGTTCGAATCCTGCCTCGGGCATGGATGTGTGTGGTGTCATTAGGTTAGTTAGGTGTAAGTAGTTCTAAGTTCTAGGGGACTGATGACCGCAGATGTTAAGTCCCATAGTGCTCAGAGCCATCTGAACCATTTGAACCATTTCCAGAAATGTTACCATCAATGGCAGAAGCGCTGGAAAAAGTGTGTGCAATCAGAAGGGAAGTGCTTTGAAGGATGCATGGGGCCTTAATTAAATATTAATGAATGCAATGCAAATACTTTCAATTTTTTAGTAGTTGTCTGTCCGATTACGAAGTCTCGTAAACGGTTGGCCCTGACTAGTTTTAGTACGCAATCTGACTGCATAGAATAACAACAAAGAATGAAAGAAAATTTCCGTTAACACAATTAATTAATTAAGTCCCCAGCAACTATAAAACGTACGAAACCAAAGCACAAATGTAACTCTTCTGTGTGTGGAAGTGTGATTCAACGTAGACATCTGGCACGGTTCTTCTTCAATACGACAAGAAATTTTAAATACCATTTATACTGAAGTAATTAAAAAAAATAGGAATACTATAATTGCGTAAGGAAACCAGAATTACACTATAATACAAGAACACAAGCCAGATGCTTTGTTGACTGAACCTGTAATGACGCATTATTTAAGACACTGAAATAATAAAAAAAAAGGGAATTTTTTTACCTTAATATATATTGACGAAAAGCACTCTGATCGTTACAATATCTCCATTCGAACAGCATCTGCTGTCTAGCCCATCAAACAACTGCATAAAACATGGCCTCAAATAGTACAGCTATCAATATCCTCTCAGCAAGATCTGCACAACCACTCACTACGACGACATCTCAACAACGACTGACTCCTACTATTTCTCAACAAGCACTCACTACTGCCACATCTCGACGAGCACTGCCAGTGGAGGCGGCGGAATAAAACTCTTTGGCGCAATCTCTGGCGCTGTGGCTCAGTGTAGCCACCTTTCATATGCCCTTCCTCCACGGGCCAGAATTTGATGGTATTTTTGCCAGCATTGGTGGTGAAAATACCACCAAATTCGTCCACAAAAATACAGACAAAAATAAAAGATAATATTAATACGTAAATATTACATAATTAGATAAAATTTTGGCTTTGCACTGACCTTTCAATAACCTAATATATAAAATACAGTAAGCAATACAAATTCTTTCATACATGTGACTACATAATAGTTTACACAATACACAAAAAATCTGTTTATACAAATGATCGCATAAAATGCTTTCAATGATTCAAAAAACAAGTAGTTGATAGTTCCAGCAGTAGCACCCAGCAATGGTCAACAGGTGCAAATAGCAAGAAGTAACATCATTTCAGTAGAATCAGTTCCAACAGTGGCACCCAGCAATGTTGAGTAGGTGCAGACACCGACAAGTGACATCATTTCAATAGAAGCAGTTCCATCAGTTGCACCCAGCAATGTTGAACAGGTGCAGACACCAACAAGTGACATTATGTCAGTAGAAGCAGTTCCATTAGTGGCACCCAGCAATGTTGAACAGGTGCAGACACCAACAAGTGACATTATTTCAGTAGAAACAGTTCCATCAGTGGCACCCAGCGATCTTGAACAGGTGCAGAGACCAACAAGTGACATTTCAGTAGAAGCAGTTCCATCAGTAGCATCCAGCAATGTTGAACAGGTGCAGACACCAACAAGTGACATTTCAGTAGAAGCAGTCCATCAATGGCACCCAGCAATGTTGAGCAGGTGCAGACACCAACAAGTGCCATTATCTCAATACATGCAGTCCGTCAGTGGCACCCAGCAATGTTGAACAGGTGCAGACACCAACAAGTGACATCATTTCAATATAAGCAGTTCCACTAGTGACACCCAGTAATGTTGAACAGCTGCAGACAGCAGTCCATAATATTCACTATCGCTAATCACACTGTTCATCAGAGTTTATCAGCAGAAATTAAACATGTCCTAGTGGCACCAATCATGTAGAAAAAGTGCAAGTAAGAGTCCATAATATTCACTATCACTAATCACACAGTTCATCAGCAGAAATTAAACATTTCTAAGTGTCACAGGTGCAGGTGTGAATAACAGTTTGAATGCACACACAATTGCTTTTACAAAATTATTATCAATGCTCTTACACTAAACATACAAATTATAATAACACACAAATGATATCAGATAATTGTCATATTAAATATTACAAATACACAAATATCAGTAAACCTATAATATTTGTGGGTGTCAGTGCAAGCCATAACAAACAAGTAAAATAATATTTAGGAGATAGGTCGGTACCAATTATTTAGGATTAGGAAAGGAAAACACACAAAACACACTCACTCATCTTTCATCCACATTAAGTACTACCGTGTAATTGAATAGTGTTAACTGTGTAAATGCAATTCTGTCCAAAATTTTATGTTCAACTTGTGTATCAAGTAGTAGTGGCAGCAATGTATAACAGTCAATAATAGTTAGTCAACGTCATAGTCATCATGTCAAGACCAATGTTTGCCAAGCCAAATCAAATGTACAGTTGCTGAATAACTGTCAGTGTGCCAAGATATGCAAATACTTCCTCTCTCCAAAAAAAAGTATATACTGCTTAGTGATTTAACGAAGTGTGTGTGTAGACTATCTTCCTTCTACTTGAGTGTTCTAGTCTGCCATCTTCATCCTCCTTGTTCCATATAAACCAACAAAAAAAAATATGCTCCTCACTTACTTTACCTCTTATCCACCAAAACTCCAATAATCATTATCATCACATAACCTTAATACTTCAATAATACCTCTTACGTCGATACATATAAACCTTATCATCAATATCATTTACTTTACCTCTTGTCCACCAAAACTCCAATAATCATCAACTTCACGCAATCTCAATACCTCAATAACACCTCTTCAATACGTCGATACATATAAACATTATTACCAATATCATTTCCCTTCTTTAACAGCTCTTTCCTCTAGTCAGTCTCCTCAAACAAGTACAGATAAAATCCTAGTGCAAACTTCAATTTATCATCCCATACAATCTGAAGACACAATGTCCACACACAACCTCTGTGTAATCCATCTGACCCAAATCTTCTGCTCATTATGAATTATAAGATACATTTTGGTTACCTTGTCCATCATTAAACAAAAGAAATGCATACATGACCTCTAACAGCCTTTAGTTCGAAGAACTTTCAGTAAGTAAGTACGATTACGAAGTGTGAATAATCGTGATATTTCAGTATGTACACCACTTCAAGAATTATGGCAAACAGAAGCAAACATGTGGTGTATTTCTTGTGTCAAGTGTCACTTGCTATTTCAATTGCTCACGAAAAATGCAGTGTAATAACTGTCAATGGTCTAAACCTAGTGTTGGTATGTCATGTCGTTAGCTTCCGTTCTATTAGCACAAATTTATACAGCTTCCATAAAACCTCCAGCTCATGTGACTTCTATGAAGTTTCTTGTACTAATGTCGTTCGTCGAATTATAGCAGTTCATTTTCTTATCTTAAAAATATAATGCACTGAGCATAAGCAAAACATGCAATAGCGAGTAAATATACCAGTGGAGAACATAATGTCAACAAGTGGATGTACTACAATCCCTACAACGAGGCTCTGCCAAGCGAACAATCTATAATTAATACCATAGTGTGACCTAAACTCTATGTTCGTACACCGTATATCAGCATTTCTATATACCAACTTCAAGAGTAGTTATGACAACAAAACAGAAATGTGTAAATATGCAATCCATACGCAAAGCAGCAAATACGTATCTTACATAATAAACAGGTCATTAGCATCATATCAGCATAAGCAAATAAATGTTCATATGTAATCATAATAAGTAAACATGAAGGCGCAAGCAGATAAATCACAAAGTACAACTTACATACATAACCACAGTCTGCACAATTAATCAGGTGACAATTATAATTTAAATAAATAAGCACAGCAGGCACATAATTAAAAAAAATGTGACATCAGTGAAAAAGCAGTGCAGCCAAGCGATGCATAATATACACAAGTAACAACCCTGTTCATTAATCAATCATTGTCAAAATCAGTTAATGTGCGCAAGCACGTCGCTTCACAAGTAAATTCATAGAACATGAAATTTAGCACAAAGTATGAATCACGTAATCGCGAGCAGCAAATTAAGTCTAAAGTACGTACCTAAGTGGAAATATGTTACCTGAAAAATAAACTCAATTAATAGTTACCCTTTTTAGTTTATTACTTTCTTCTTCGAAATTACATTCTTCCTGAAAATTTCTCGATAGCAAGTCCTCTTAACGTTGGACACACAGAATTTACCTGAAGGTCTTAAATATTTTATACAACCGTATCCTGAAAAATACTGAACGTTAATAACATAATTTATCAAGTCACTACAGCTTTATACTGAATTTATTCGGAGAATTTAGACTGTGTATTTGTTTACGGCTGTCAGTGCATTTGCACTGAGCGCTCGATCAGCTGTAGGTACGCGTGACGTAGGAAGTAATTGTTTGCGGTCAACGACTGCCTTGTGCGGCGCGGAGACCTGACTGTTGCTTTGAGTACGTGCCGCCGCCAAAACACAGGGCGGTATCCTTGTATTCTCCGCATGTTTACGTATAACTGTTGGTTTCTCGAAAGTATGTCATTCCACAAAAATTTTAACGTTCGATATATGATGGACTCCCTTAGAGCGCCGAGATTTAAGAGTTTCTACTTCGACAGTGTTATCATGAATAATTTTGCGAACTCTATATGGACCGTTATAAAGCAGAAAAAATTTGCGACACAAGCCTTTTCCTTTGTGAGACAAACGATGAGACTTAATTAACACGTTTTGACCAACTGACAAAGTTTTTAAACGACCAGGACGTTTAGCTGATTTCTCTCTTCTAGCAGCCGCAGATGCAATATTTTGTAGAGCCAGGTTGACAACTTCAGAATGCCGCAGTTTCCGTGAAGGCGGAAAAGGAACGATTTCAGAAATGCGTTCTGTCGGTGCTTTGTTTTTAATATCAGTATAGGCGGTAAAGAAGTTGAGTCATTAGGAAGTTCATTCAGAATGTTTTGAAAAATATGAAGATACTGATCCCACGTTCTGTGATTCTGATGACAATAAAGTCGACACAATTTATTGATTTCCTTCATCCATCTCTCTGAAGCGTTATATTGAGGGTGAAAAAGTGAAATGAAAATTGGTTTAATCTTATGACGCCGTAGAGTACGAAGCCATATTTTAGAGCGAAACTGTGATCCATTATCTGATATAACCTTATCAACATGACCAACTTCTTTAAGAAAATGTTTGATGAAAGCGTTAGATACTGAACGAGCTGTTGCTTTGCGTAAAGGTGTAAAACACACATATTTTGATGTCAATTCCACTGCTACGAAAATGTACGCAAAACCATTAGTAGAACGAATCACTGGACCAAACAAATCGACTGCAGCCATCTCCTTTAATTTCGCTGGAATGATAGGAAACAACGGTGCTCTGTGAGAAATAGTTGGCGGCTTAGCCTTTTGACATAATTTGCATTTGGCAAGAACAGATCGAATACGTTT
Organism: Schistocerca serialis cubense; assembly: GCF_023864345.2. Taxonomy (NCBI): domain Eukaryota; kingdom Metazoa; phylum Arthropoda; class Insecta; order Orthoptera; family Acrididae; genus Schistocerca; species Schistocerca serialis. The sequence continues at coordinate 631,953,336 of NC_064641.1, read as the reverse complement.
TTCCATATTACTGAAGTAGCAATTTTCTTGTAATTTATGAAAGCATTTTCTGGGACCAAAGTGTGCATAACTGAAATGTGTGTACCAAATCAATTTATTGACCCACTCATCAGGAATACAAACTAACGAAACAGAGTTGTCAACCGATTTTCGTTTAAAAAGAATATCATTGCGAACTAAATAATACTGTCTGATCGCTACGCTTTCCTTTCTCCTCCACTTGTCCTTAATGTCCTTCCAGATTGGATCCTTATTTTGCTCCTTAGCGATGTCCTGGAGCGAAGACGAAATAAAATTCTCAAACGCAACACCCTGAATATACATCAAACAAGAATTGTTTTCTTTGCAGTCCTCCTCAGCACTTTGTTTCAAACCAATAGGTGCACGTGATAAAGCATCAGCAATAATATTTGAAGAACCCTGTATGTAAACAATACTGAAATCAAATTCTTGTAGATACAGCGCCCATCGTGACAATCTGCCATATGTTAATTTTGTTGACATAAGAAATTCCAGAGCTCGATGATCGGTGTAAACCTTAGTATGTCTGCCAAACAAAAATATGCGAAATTTTGTGAAAGCCCAAATAACAGCCAAGGCTTCAAGTTCCGTAATCGAATAATTCTTTTCTGATTTAGGGAGAACACGACTTCCAAATGCAATAGTTTTTCGTACTACAACGCCGCGTTTTCTTCTATCTCTTGAAATAAATGTGCACCTAGGTCTTTGTATGATGAGTCCGTCGCCAAACAAAAATCTTTTGATAAATCCGGATGTGAAAGAAGTGGAGCAGCAACTAAAGCATCACGAAGTTGTTCAAATTCTGATTGAGCTTCCTCATCCCAACACCAATTAGAATTCTTTCCAGATAGTTCACATAAACGAGGTGTGGCCAAATCGTCCAATCTAACAAAGCGTCTAAGAAAATTACAAGACACCAAGGAAACTATGAACATCACGTTTTGTAGTAGGAACAGCATAATTACGAATAGCGTCTAGTTTCTCTGGATCAGGAAGAATACCTTCTGTAGAAATAATATAACCAAGAAATTTCACCTGAGAACGACCAAATTCAGAGTTTTCCAAGTACACTGTAATGCCAACTCTTGCAAAAATACGTAATAATGAATCCAAAATTTTGTTATGCTCACTCCAAGAACGTTTAGCAATAAGAATATCGTCAACACATGAAGTAATATTGTCACGAAGATAAACAGGTAAAATTTCGTTTAAACTACGAATGAATGCTGCTGAAGGTACAGTAAGTCCAAACGGTAATTTCCGAAATCACTTTTGGGTAAAATAGTCATGTCCGGTTATTCTTTATCGACTGTCTAGATAGACTGATAGTTGAAGAGTTGTTCTGATAGATGCAAAGAATAGTAAGAGAGTAGGCAGCGGTGCAGAAAACTAAAAGGGAAATAGCACCACTACAGCTCGGGGCCCTATGCACGCTACGGCACATATTCACTTAGTGTAGTGAATCCTACTTTAATAGCCGCACATAATTTCCAGTTTATGACTTAGTGGCCAATTTGGTGGAAGTGCGTACGTAAATTGATCTAACCATGAACATGGATGTATGTCATTCTTAGAATTGCGAAAGATCTTAAATTTCCGAACAGTTAAGAAGTGTTTATAGTCAAAGTTCTCTCCTCGTGGGGACAAAGACCTACCGCATCTGTCCCAGTCCCAATGACGATTATTGTCAAGTTCGCGCGCCTGGCGCTCTCTTGTTGCATCCCGTAAATGAAACAAATTACTTTCTTCAAACCCTTCTGCTATCTGTGATTCTAAATTTCCTTTGCTGTCTTTTCCTACGATTTCGCCTTCAATTTGTTTGACTTGCTTTTGTAATGCCTCAACTTCCCTTTAACGCGTTCATTAAATTTTCCCTGTTTTTCAACATGCTTATTTGTGTTCTGGTACTCTTCGGTTTCTGCAAATGGTAATGGAGCTGTATCATCCGAATCTCTGTCCCCGTTTAAACTAAGACTTGTCAATTTATCTGAAATCTCCTCAACTCTTTCCGATAAGTCACCTATTTTTTCTTTCTGTTTATTTACGTCTTCCGTAAGTGTCGGGACTCGGGTTTCAATATTGACACATTTGGTAGTTAACTGTTCATATTGTTGTGTTAGGTTATTTAATCTGTCATTTGGTACGGATTCCTCGATTCTCTCAAATATTTCTTCCTTATCGTGTGCACGTTGTAAATTTAACTCTGAAAATTTTTGTACTATCACGCGATCTCTTTCTTCTTGTTCTCTATCCTGTTCCTTTTGTCTGATTTCTATTGAAATTAATCTATTATTGTGAGCATTCAAAATCGGTTGTACTTCTTCTCTAATTTCTTTCTTTAATTCATCTTTCATGTTTTTGAAACATGTCCCTATTCGTGAATCTAACCGTGTTTCCATTGTTTCCATCTCTGTTTTAATTGTTCCTATTTGTGATCCCAGTCAGTCTAACCGTGTTTCCGTTGTTCCCATATCAGTTTTAATTTCAGATCGTAACTGTGATCCCAGTGTGTCTAACCGTGTATCCCTTGTTCCTATTTGTGAGTCTAACCGTGTTTTTAATTCAGATCCCAAATTTAATATTTCACCCATCAACTGCTCCATATTAAATGGTTCAAAATTCTTTTCGCCCCCAACATTTCCCGCAAAACCAGTTTCCTTCGTCATAGCTGTAAAGCTATCCGTGTTCGATACTATTCCAGAATCTTCTGTCATTAATCTCGTATTCTGAAAATTTTTTGATTGTGAAAAATTTTGAAATGGTTCTGGACTATTTTCCCGACTCATTAAATTGTTTTCAACTTCATTATTCATCACACTGTTCTCCTGTGTTGGCGAGTTCGCCATGTTAACAATTTCGTCATTCTCACTATTCATCATTTTTGCCTTTTTCATCGATCGCGTAATCATTTACAAAACATACAAAACTCGTCACTATACGAAAATTACACCAATGACACTTTATCACCAACAATATCATTCACACGAAATGCTTCCCTCAAACACGATTAACGAACAATTGAAATCTTCCTAACTGCACAAAATTGTCAAACCCGTATACAAGACAACAAAAATTAAATTCTGCAAAAAATACCATTAGAAGAATGACAATTACCAAATCTACACATGCAATATAGACTACAATTACTAAACTACGAATTACTACAACAATACTACTGTCTGCTATTTTTACAATCAGAAGAATTCCAAGGGATGATCCTAAGCAGCGGTCGCCACGTGCATGGGGGCTTAATTAAATATTAATGAATGCGAATACTTTTAATTTTTAGTAGTTGTCTATCCGATTACGAAGTCTCGTAAACGGTTGGCCCTGACTAGTTTTAGTACGCAATCTGACTGCATAGAATAACAACAAAGAATGAAAGAAAATTTCCGTTAACACAATTAATTAATTAAGTCCCCAGCAACTATAAAACGTACGAAACCAAAGCACAAGTGTAACTGTTCTGTGTGTGGAAGTGTGATTCAACGTAGACATCTGGCACGGTTCTACTTCAATAAGACAAGAAATTTTAAATACCATTTATACTGAAGTAATTAAAAAAATAGAAATACTATAATTGCGTAAGGAAACCAGAATTACACTCTAATACAAGAACACAAGCCAGATGCTTTGTTGACTGAACCTGTAATGACGCATTATTTAAGGCACTGAAATAATTAAAAAAAGGTAATTTTTTTACCTTCATATATATTGACGAAAACGAAACCTTACATGCACTCCTGCAGCAGGCTCGGTGTGAGATGAGGGCGGACAGTTTCATACGTTGAGCGCAGCTGATTTTCGTGTCTACGAGGTGACTGTGTGTAAACGTCTCTAGGGCAACGCCTCTTCATAGCTCTATAGACGGCTATTCGAACAACATCTGCTGTCCAGCCCATCAAACAACTGCATAAAACATGGCCTCAAATAGTACAGCTATCAATATCCTCTCAGCAAGATCTGCACAACCACTCACTACGACGACATCTCAACAACGACTGACTCCTAATACTTCTCAACAAGCACTCACTACTGCCACATCTCGATAAGCACTGCCAGTGGAGGCGGCGGAATAAAACTCTTTGGCGCAATCTCTGGCGCTATGGCTCAGTGTAGCCACCTTTCAAGGAGACAACACTAAACTTGACTGAAACGGTAAGCAACATTTTCTTCAAATCAGTCTCATTACTTTATTGTCGCACCTTGTGTGTGTGTGTGGAATTCAAATACATATATAGATGTATATTCAAACTGATTTTTTTCTTACGAAGAGATGTGACAGCGGAACTGTCAAACTGAAGGCATTTTTTTATTTTCCTCTTCATATCAAAAATACCTTTACAATAGGCAATTACGAGAGGAAAAAAAAAACAATTGAGTGGAACCGTTATGAAGTGATGATCATTCACAATTAATTTTAATTCCCCACTTTCCTGGTGTATTTCACAAAAATTATCTTTCATACAAACCTTGTCCTGACAATAACGAACACAAGAAAAAAATAATCAACCAAATCGGTCAAGCCGTTCTCAAGTGATGATCTTTGATAAATTCGGCAACTGATTTTTATTTATATAGGTTAACTAACAAACCCAGTACTACCCGGGTGTTCATTTTGGCAATTTTCTATTAGAAACGAAACCTTACATGCACTCCTGCAGCAGGCTCGGTGTGAGATGAGGTCGGACAGTTTCATACGTTGAGTGCAGCTGATTTTCGTGTCTACGAGGTGACTGTGTGTAAACGTCTCTAGGGCAATGCCTCTTCATAGCTCTATAGACGGCTATTGTTGTCTACCACAGCCCTTTGCTCGTCACAGTTGAAAGCTGTCAAAAGCGCTGCCAGGTGTAAGGGGTTTCATTAATGACTCAACTGTAGAAGCGTCTTATTAGCAAAGAGTTAATTCTTCAAGCTTCGTGAATGATGTGGCATTCTTTCACGCATCTCAGTGTTTGTGACGTCGCATCTACTCATCTACGTGCCATACAATGATATAATTTTGTAGCTACATTCAGCGGCAAATGTGGATACTGTCTGAAAAGTGTATTGCAAATAGAGTTAGTAGCAAAGAAGTAATAAATATAAACGTCGTGTACAATGGGCAGTTTTTTGTGCATATCAATGTTTTTGACGTCATATCTCCTGATCTATGTTTGTTACTATAATACAATTTTGTATCTACATTTAGTGACACTGATTGCGAAATTTACTACGAACGCCTTTAGTTGCGCAGAAGTAATAAATTTAAACGTTATGCATGATGCGGCGTGTTTTCCCGCATCTCACTGGAACTACTACTCAAAATTATTGTACTCCTAAAATAGCAAAAAATTATTTGTAATTTATTTCGTGAAGTGTCATGCAGTCATAGGAATAAGGATGCAAACGTCAAAATATAGCATTAAAGATTAGGCCATAAAATACTTGAAAGGGTAAAGGCTAAAACTGCACAATTGTACATTAGATAAAGACAATGGAAGCTGAAGGTATCACGAAATCATTCAAAACAAGCTTTCAATTCTGTTGTATTTCCAAGTTTCTATCTTCATTCATATCGTCCTGCAGGATACAGTCTTCTAGAATTGGACGAATCTTTTTGACACATAATGTGTTTAAGTATAATTCCTACCTACGTGTTTACATTCGGCTGGGCCATTCACTGTGTATTACGAATTACCTTTAATGGTTGTGTGTAACTTGACACGACAATACATAGTCGCTCGTCAGACGAAATTTTCGTCCGAAATATACCGTCAGATTTGAATGGTTAATAACTACTAGACTAATACTGCGTAAACATGTCTATACGTGTTCTTCGCAGCACAATATTTGTTTTGCCTGTGACGTCATCATAAGGGTATACGCGCATGCGCGTGACTGCTAGGAATTAGCTTTGTGTCAAGTTATAAAATGTTGTAGTGTGGAAATGCGTTTAGTTGGGAGTTTGATTCGGATGCCATTGTGAAGAACCTGCGGAACAATACTAGCACCCAAAGTGCGACAGTAAAAATACTTGCCGGAATATGAGTGAAAATCTGTACTGAATTGAAAATTACAGAGCAATGGATGACGTCGCCTCGTGAGACTCGTCAATATGCTCGGAATTATAGGAAACCACAAGTAAGAAGAAAATAATACAAAAAGCTCGAAAAGCCCAGTGCCGAGGGGGTGCGAGAGCTACGGCAACGCCGAAGAGTAACTGAAAAAACGGCGTAAAGCGATCTCGGAAACGGTCCTTCGGGGTTCAGTGGACAGCTACAATCCAAAGTTGTGATTAATTTGCTCTGTAACCTGGGCCATGCTTCCACTAGAATCGATATATGCCACGCATTAAAATGTCTCTGCACTTCATATCGTAGCGACAGGTTCACCTGCTTCCCGCCAGAGGCAGCATTACTGCACACTGGACTGATGTGACCGTAAGCCCTCTCGCTCCTGCCTTCAATGTTTGCTTGTTGTTCCAAAGCGTAACTAGGGTTGCCCGCCGAGGACTGAAATCCAGTTCGCTATGCTATGGATGGTAGACCAAAGCCGTGACATAAAGTCACTCAGAAGGAAAGCGACTATGGTAAACCGTGTATGTAGTCTATAGAAAGCTGAGTAGGTCGCAAGGTAGTAGAACACTATCTGAATACAAAATGACTTTATTGACACAAAATGACGCATTTCGGCGTATGCCATCATCATTTAACCGATCAAACTTACAATATTACATGTAATTATACATGAAATAAAAAGTTACTATCCAACATGTACAATTCTTCTAAACGTATAGACGTAATGCACATACTCTGGCACCGAAGGCAACCAGTGGACCTGATAGTTACTTGATATTAACGTAACCAAGGCGCACAGCTTCTGCACCAGTTGGTGACGTTTTACAATTTGGAGGGAGTTATTGTCCTTTATGGTATAAAATACTACTCTGTTAGTTACTTGGCCGTATTTCGGATACCTTTGAGCTCAAGTTTTCGTAGCTTTTCAACCTAAAGGACCACCGTAGTAAGTAAATAAGATCAAACAGCAATCTGCTTTTCGTGAGAAAATGAGATTGCTTGGCACACAAACTTCCTTCAAACTACACGTCCTGCTACAACAAAATTGGTCAGTAGATTTCAGCACCATATTAATGTACAAGAACGTAATCCAATTGCTGTAATTAAGAAATTATGAGAGGTTGTTACTTATTGAATGAAAACTATAGAGAATACATTTCTTTTCCTGTATTTTAGTGAACTTTGAACACTTACAATTCTGTCGATTGATAGACGGCGACGACAATGAAGTTCACCTCCTTTTCCAAAAACAAGATATTTCTATTCTTTACTTCCAGAAAATTTGGATACATAAATGTTTGGCAACTCTTACGCATACTTTACTCGGTTTTTATCACTAAAATATCAATTTTCATTAAATTTAATAATACGTTCTGAGCGACGGCCTAGCAACACGTCCTCTTTCCACAAGATATAGATTAACAGTCCTTTTTTTAATAAATCAATTGTATTTTCTTAAAGAGTCGTTAGTTAAAGATTCACAACTACTATCGTTGCGGGGACTGCGCGCTGAAGAGTTTCTTGCTGTCCAGGGGCGCTTCACTTTACTTCAAGTACTTTTTGAATCACATTTGCATTTACGGTATTTACATACATTGCTGAGCTTCTCAGAATAAAATCAGGCACAAATCAGTTTTAAAAAAAGCTGTGACGCACACATATCATTACAAGGGTAAATAGTTTTACCACTAGATGGCCTTACGGGAATGGCTATGGCTAGCTAGAGCACTTAATGTGTTGTGACGTTGGATTTTCTCAGCCCATGCTTAGGATCTTGTAGTTTAGGTCACATGCATTATGTCTGCCATTTTAACAAATTATGTTTTTGTTGTTACTTGCTGTTGGCACTTCTGTATTTTACATCTGATTTGCGCTTTATATAAAAATTGTTACATCACAGAGGAATACTTTTACGCGTTAAAAACATATTCGATTACTTTCTTACCCGAATGGTATAGAATCTTGTAAGCAATCTGTATTTTTACAAAAATTCTTTGCTCTGAGTACTGTGGTCTCTTTGTAACATAAATTTGAAATATTGCACTGAATTTTTGTTATTCATAATAAAGTCTTTGTCAAGCTCTGTGGCGCTTTAATATCTCATAGCCATTCACGTAATGACATCTGCTGTTAAAATTTATTTACTTTGTACACAGCTAAGGTTTCTTGGTCAATCTGTTCACGTTAGTTACGTTAATATCATTACAGGGCCACTGGTTATCTTCAGTGCCAGGATATGTGCCTTGTATCTACACTTTTAGAAGAATTGTGCGTATTGGTTTTGTAATTACTTTTTATTTAATCTGTAGTTGTATGTAGTTTTCTAGTTTTGAAAGATTATCTGACGGTGGCATAGGCCGAAACGCGTCATTTTGGAGCAATGAAGTCATTTGTATTCAGTCAGTGACTTATCACCTGGCTATCTACTCCACTTTATACAGAATACATATATGATTATGGACTGTGTTGTGATCTTTAACTGCGGAAGCAGTGTCTACCTTATCTGAAGAATTATTGCAACCCTCTGAGTTTATGGTCATGGGTTTGCGTTATCAGAGTCAGCACGTTTCTTGTTGCTATCACTTTAGGTTTTGGCTGCTGAACTGACAGTATTTACTATGCAGCAAGGACCAAATTAGAAAGAAAAAACAGTTAGCACCTTTTGGCTACGTGAGATTAAAGTATAGGTTGTCGTTCACGAAAAGCCTGGTTCCTTGAGAGAAGCATTGTTGCAGGATTTAATTTGGCTTCTCACGTGTAATACAGTCTAGCTTTGATTACCGAATATCGTATTGGCCTGAGTCCCCAATGTAGATCAGCATTCGACGTTACCAGTACAGACCATGTTATCTGTGCCTACTTTTAAAAAGCAAGCAGAATATAAATTTTAATTTTCTATTTTTTAAAGTCTTGTTTCTGTACTCATTTACACAAGATATTGATCTTTGTTAAATTGAGTGCTTCCTTCTAAAGACCCATATGATAAAACTGTTATAGAAATTTGCGTTTCAAAGTATTCGGCCTCTTCTAAATAATCACGTGTTATATTGTTATAATTATTTTTAAGATTCGTGCCCCACATTTACAGCTGGAAAGAGCCTTATGAGATTTTTGGCTGTAATGCATTATGATTGTTGATTTCTTGTGGCTATGTTGTTTCAAATTTTAGCCCGTGTGTGTTTCGGAATACCTAATCTAAGATGAATGAAGTGAACAAGCTTAGTCCAGGCTACGCTCAACATGGCGTCCTATGAATAATGACCAAGTGTATTTGTTTCAGCTCCTTGAACTGTGATATAACATGAGTACTATTTCACCATTTAATCATATTTAATGATATAATATTAGTACTATTTCACCATTTAAGTGGTTCATGATGTGGGTTCCTGTAGTCATGTCCTAGTTCATGAACCACGGGCAACGTATGAGTGGCCAAGTAAGTGATCCCGACAGTCGGGATACCAGTTACTTTGGAATAAGGCTGGGCATCTCGGAGATATTCTGAGTCGTGGTCACCTTTGTGCTCATACGGTAAAGACTACCAAATCCACCGGTTAGTCCCTCAACCGTTAGGGGTAAAACCCAATGGGACTCGGGGCAAGTAAGGCTAGCTAGCAACCTGCTTCCCTGGTACTATAAATATGATGCTGGCAACAATCAGAGCAAAATGCCTCGGACCGTTGGAGGTGACGGAGTCCCACCTCTAACTGACAAACCAGGGACTCCTAAGATACGACTTGGCAAACAAATGGTAATGAGATGGGAAGCTATTAATATCAATGGGCGCTACTCTGGGAAGAAGGTAGAGCTGGCAGAGACTGCAAGTAAGATGGGGCTGGACGTTTTAGCTGTTAGTGACATTCGGGTAAGGGGTGAGAAAGAAGAGGAAGTGGGAGAATACAAGGTCTACCTGTCAGGAGGCAAAGCAGGAACAGCACAATGGGGTATAGGGCTCTACGTCAGGAAAGACATGGAACCCAGCGTAGTTGCAATAAGGTATGTAAACGAACGACTGATGTGGGTAGATTGGACAGTGTCTAGCAAGAAAATTAGGGTTGTGTCAGTATATTCGCATTGTCAAGGGACAGATCAAGATAAGATGGATAGTTTTTATGAGGCACTAAGTGATGTAGTTGTTAGAGTAAGGGACAAGGACAGTGTTCTGCTCATGGGTGATTTTAATGCCAGGATTGGATATCGAACAGAAGGGTATGAAAAGGTTATGGGTAAATTTGGAGAGGATATGGAGGCCAACAGGAACGGGAAACAACTCTTGGATTTCTGTACCAGTATGGGCTTAGTAATCACAAACTCCTTTTTTAAACATAAGAACATCCACCGGTATACTTGGGAAGGCAGGGGAACCAGACCTGTTATTGACTATATAATAACAGATGAGGAATTCAGGAAGGCTGTGAGGGACACACGTGTATTCAGGGGATTCTTTGATGACACTGATCATTATTTAATCTGTGGTGAAATTGGGATTGTGAGGCCGAAAGTGCAGGAGGTTAGGTCCATATGTAGGAGGATAAGAGTGGAGAAACTTCAGGATAAGGAAATCAGGCACAAGTACATAACAGCGATCTCAGAAAGGTACCAGTTAGTTGAATGTAGTCAATTACAGTCATTGGAAAAGGAATGGACAAGGTACAGGGACACAGTACTAGAAGTGGCTAAAGAATGTCTTGGAACAGTAGTGTGTAAAAGTAGGATGAAGCAACCAGCTTGGTGGAATGACACAGTCAAGGCAGCCTGTAAAAGGAAAAAGAAGGCGTATCAAAAATGGCTACATACTAGAATTCAGGTAGACAGGGAAAGTTATGTTGAAGAAAGAAACAAAGCCAAACAGATAATTGCAGCATCCAAGAAGAAATCTTGGGAAGATTTTGGAAACAGGTTGGAGACTATGGGTCAAGCTGCTGGAAAACCATTCTGGAGTGTAATTAGCAGTCTTCGAAAGGGAGGTAAGAACGAAATGACAAGTATTTTGGACAGGTCAGGAAAACTGCTGGTGAATCCTGTGAATGCGTTGGGCAGATAGAGGGAATATTTTGAAGAGTTGCTCAATGTAGGTGAAAATACGATCAGCAATGTTTCAGATTTCGAGGTAGAATGGGATAGAAATGATGATGGAAGTAGGATCACATTTGGGGAAGTGGAGAAAATGGTCAATAGATTGCAGTGCAATAAAGCAGCTGGGGTGGATGAAATTAAGTCGGAACTCATCAAATACATTGGAATGTCAGGTCTTAAATGGCTACACAGGATAATTGAAATGGCCTGGGAGTCGGGACAGGTTCCATCAGAGTGGACAAAAGCAGTAATCACACCAATCTTTAAACATGGAAACAGAAAAGATTGTAACAACTACAGAGGTATCTCTTTAATCAGCGTTGTGGGTAAAATCTTCTCAGGTATCGTTGAAAGGAAAGTGCGAGTATTAGTTGAGGACCAATTGGATGAAAATCAGTGTGGGTTTAGGCCTCTTAGAGGCTGTCAGGACCAGATTTTTAGCTTGCGGCAAATAATGGAGAAGTGTTATGAGTGGAACAGGGAATTGAATCTATGCTTTATAGATCTAGAAAAGGCATATGACCGGGTTCCTAGGAGGAAGTTATTGTCTGTTCTACGAGATTATGGAATAGGAGGCAAACTTTTGCAAGCAATTAAAGGTCTTTACAGGGATAGTCAGGCAGCAGTTAGAGTTGACGGTAAATTGAGTTCATGGTTCAGAGTAGTTTCAGGAGTAAGACAAGGCTGCAACCTGTCTCCACTGTTGTTCATATTATTTATGGATCATATGTTGAAAACAATAGACTGGCTGGGTGAGATTAAGATATGTGAACAAAAAATAAGCAGTCTCGCATATGCGGATGACTTAGTTGTGATGGCAGATTCGATTGAAAGTTTGCAAAGTAATATTTCAGAGCTAGATCAGAAATGTAAGGACTATGGTATGAAGATTAGCATCTCCAAAACAAAAGTAATGTCAGTGGGAAAGAAATATAAACGGATTGAGTACCAAATAGGAGGAACAAAGTTAGAACAGGTGGACGGTTTCAAGTACTTAGGATGCATATTCTCACAGGATGGCAACATAGTGAAAGAAATGGAAGCGAGGTGTAGCAAAGCTAATGCAGTGAGAGCTCAGCTACGATCTACTCTCTTCTGGAAGAGGGAAGTCAGTACCAAGACTAAGTTATCTGTGCACCGTTCAATCTTTCGACCAACTTTGTTGTATGGGAGCGAAAGCTGGGTGGACTCAGGTTACCTTATCATCAAGGTTGAGGTTACGGATATGAAAGTAGCTAGGATGATTGCAGGTACTAGTAGATGGGAACAATGGCAGGAGGGTGTCCACAATGAGGAAATCAAAGAAAAACTGGGAATGAACTCTATAGATGTAGCAGTCAGGGCGAACTGGCTTAGATGGTGGGGTCATGTTACACGCATGGAAGAAGCAAGGTTACCCAAGAGACTCATGGGTTCAGCAGTAGAGGGTAGGAGGAGTCGGGGCAGACCAAGGAGAAGGTACCTGGATTCGATTAAGAATGATTGTGAAGTAATAGGTTTAGCATCAGAAGAGGCACCAATGTTAGCACTGAATAGGGGATCAGGAGGAATTTTATAAGGGCGCTATGCTCCAGACTGAACGCTGAAAGGCATGATCAAACTTAAATGATGATGATGATGATGATTCACCATTTAAATTTTGTTGTTATTGAATGTCATTGCTTATCATATTCAAGAGTCATTTCTAAAAATTTTAAAAATTTCTTTTAATGTTGTGTCATTCACATTGTGGAATTCATTACCGATTTTATCGTGGCTGTTATAACGCCTGTTCTGGATTGTTCGTTTTGGCAATGTTAAAATGTCGCTGAGGCGAGCAAGTTCTGTTTAAAGTCATTCATTTTTGGGGTTCAGCACATTACCAAGGTTCATTCTGCCTAACATTTCATAAACATTATATTACTCCCCGCAACCACCTGCCTTAAAAAGATTGGCAATTGAAGTTATTAGGGCGTACTGAAAAGTAATGCCTCCGAATTTCTTACATAATAGTTCTTAAACCTTTTGAAATAAAACAAACTTTATTATCATTCTATAACTTTATTCTTCATGTTTACATACCTAGTCAACCTCACGGCGAGTACAATTGTGCCAACGAGGGACCAGTTTGTTGATATCGTCACTGTAGGATGTTTGACTCGGTTGACGCTAGCACTGCTTCATCACTTTCAAAGTGAAGCCCTCTAAAGTGTTCTTTAAGTTTTGGAAACAGATAAAAACCGTATGGGGCCTAGTATGGACTATATGGAGTACGATCGATGACAGCGAACGCAGGGTGTCGGAAAGTGGCAAATGTCTCAGTGTTTGTGGTGTGCTCTGGCTTCGTCATGCTAAAGGAGAGAGTGCTGTAGATTTGAACGAACTCTTCGAATTCTCGAACATAGCAAGTTGTTTCTCACGCACGGACATAGTTGACGTTACTTGTCGGCATGTTACATGCTACAGTTCAGAGCCTTCTGGCGGCAGACACTTGCAAGTATGTAGACGCGAGGAATAAAGTTGTAGAACATTAATAATGTCTATTTTATTTAAAAACCCATATGAGTCTTGAGATAACAAATTCGGAGGTTTTACTTTTCAGGACACCATCATACGCATTAACATGAAGTATTTGTTACAATTTCATTCGGATATCTCCACGAAAGTTCTACTACGCGGACCAGACTGCGCACAGGGAAATGTTTTTGCTGTTCCTTGCATTCAAGTGCGAGGTCGCAGGTGAGCTGGCGTCTCGCCTAGGGCTCTACTGCTGCCTGGCGAGGCGGCAGATGCCCGCCCGGCTGTGCGGAAGCCAGGCCGCGGGCTACGCAGCGCTTACCGGGCTGTTGTCGCTCTGGCGCCAGCCACCGGACACTGGCGCCAGCCGCGCAGCCGGCAGCCGCCTAATTAGCAGGGGGCGCGCCGCGTGCTGGCGCGCTACGCCGGCCTCGCTCTTTGAGGCGCGCTGGCGCCATTAGGCCCTGCAGCGCGAGCTGTCCTCAGCCCGGCCGCCTCTGCCCGGGTCGATACCGCGCCCCCCGCTGACACTCTTTTGCGCTTTTACACCTGAGTCCACACTTTCCCAGACGCCTCCCGCTGCGAGCAAAATGCTGGCACACCGATACCTGTCCGTACTGCGTCCGCAGCTCGTGGTCATGCGGTAGCGTTCTCGCTTCCCACGCCCGGGTTCCCGGGTTCGATTCCCGGCGGGGTCAGGGATTTTCTCTGCCTCGTGATGACTGAGTATTGTGTGATGTCCTTAGGTTGGTTAGGTTTAAGTAGCTCTAAGTTCTAGGGGACTGATGACCATAGATGTAAAGTTCCATAGTGCCCAGAGCCATTTGAACCATTTGTCCGTACTGCGGCGCTTCGTTCGGACTGATGAGTGTCTTTCAACAGTTCCCCTCACCTCGTCATGCTTAGAAAGTTTATATAGCGGTCACAGCTGTAATCGTGCTGCGTATAGCGGTTATTGCTGAAACAACAGATTTTTGGTTACGGTATATTGTTTATACAATCTCTACTTTAACTCGACTACTAAAACCGATCAGATTAACCGGTTTCTGAAATAACCGACTTTCGGTTTGTTATTACTGTTATTTACAGCAAAAATCATAGACGTCCATCAAAGATTGAAAAATGCGAACACTCCCTCAGATTTTTTTCATTATACGTTTCAAAACACGTAGAAACAAAATATCAAATGAAATAGATAAATAACAAAAACTATCTGTCAACTGTTCGCTGCTTTTCTCGAAAAATAACTGTGTTGAATACTACAAAAAATTAAACAGAGTTCTCCTACCGATTCTGTTTTTTTTTATGTTTGCTCAAGAATCACGTTCTAAACGAGAATCATCCCACTATTTGGACGATTAGTCAGCGCTGGAGGGTGAAAACTGAGACTGGACAACTCTTATTTCCCGTGTTGAGTTGAACATTTTTAAGGGTCGAAGCATATAAATGCACATTTGTAGACACAGGAGGAAAATGAGCTGCTTTCTATTTTTATTTTAAAAATGAGTGGATTGTTAAGTTCTCAGTTTATTACTTTTGCGATAGCTTTCTTTATCTTTTATTTTTTTTCTTTCAAGTGACAGACAAGTAACAAGTCTATGTGTAAAATTTGTTGTGTCTCATTATTTCAAATGAAAAAATGTTTTTAGTAGATTAAATATCTTCATTTTCTAATAGGAATTTGAATACAATAGATTCTTTACCTACAAAACAAAAAAATTCTCTTTCAAAACAATTAAAATGAACAATTTGGGTGGAAGCCAAAATATAACATATACCACTGCCAATTACGTGACAATAGTTAATATTTGAATTAATTCATTGCCTAATATTTATTGTCCAGTCTGTTCGGAAATACTCCTCCTGCAGAAACATCATCATTCCAAGGCGATACCAATAGAAGCCACAGAGCTTCTGATGAAACCCGTTTTTTTGAACAGCAGTTTATTTAAAAACCAAGAATTGTAGCACCACTGCTACCGCAAATTGATATATCGGCCTTATATCTGACTGACAGTGAGGAAATGAAAATACCAGTTATAACTGACACTAAACAGATACCGAAAAATACCAGTTATTCGGAACTGAAATACCGGTATCTATTTTAAACGGGAGGTTTTTCCAATCCCTAAATCATGCCAATCGGTGCTTAAACGGTTGAGAACGAAGAATATAACTAAAGAGCTTGATACCGAGATACACAAACACAGCAGCGATACTGCGCAGCCTGGATCCGACAGGTCCCTGGTAGGTTTCCGTAGCTATGTAAGCATCAGATGTTTTTGCACGTGTCACGTAATTCCTGTATATTACGCACACGGCCATTGTGGTAGCCTAGATCCCGACATCGCCTCTACATGTTCCATCGAATTGAGATCAAATGTATCTGGGGGCCAGCCACAACATCAGTGTTCGTTATTAAGCTCCTCAAACTATTGCAATACGATTATGGCATTGAGATGGGCAGTTATTCTGCTGGATGATGTCATCACAGACGGAGGAAGGAAGATTAGCTTTTAACGTCTCGTGGACATCGAGGTCATTAGAGACGCAGCACAAGCTAGGACTGTTTCAAGGACGTGGAAGTAAATCGAGCCTGCGCTTTCAAAGGAACGGTCCCGGCATTTGCCTGGAGTGACATAGGGAAATCATTCAGAACCGAAATCTTGATGGCCGAAAGCAGGTTTAAACCGTCTTCCTACGGAATACTACAGTGCGTTAACCACTTCGCCACCTCGCTCGTTGGCAATCGGAGGAGATGTAGGTGGTCCACTATTACGTTCTGGTAGTCCGCAGCTGGCATAATGCCTTCGGTTACAACCAAAGGTACCGTGGAAGCCCAAGCGAATGATCCTCATAGGTTAATACTGTCCCTACCGACCGACGCCAGCATCGTGATGCATGTTTCCAGCAGCTTTTCACGTGAATGGCAGCGTATCAGGACGCTACCAGCATCCTGATGTAACATGTTGCTACAATCATTCCCCATTCGTCTCTGCCCCGTTGATATACTTTTGTTGATGAGTCACGTATACAGAAACCAGCAGGTGGCATACAGACTTGCAGTGGCAGAATTTACAATGCTTTCGCTCAGCAATCTACATAAAGGTGAACTCGCTATCGTTAAGAAAAGTAACATTACGCCTGTTACCAATTCCATATCCCTGGCCCCTACCTTATTTGGTATATTCTTCTCGTTACTTCTCAAAGTTGCTTTGAGTTGAAACAAACGTGGGTATCCGTCTACATACCAGGCAAATAATGCTACTGCATGCAGCTCTTCCCCATATCTGTAAACGTAAAGCATACACAGGCATGCCAGCCGTAAGATTAGATGGCTCCTTGTTGAATGTAGCCGAAAAGTTCTGCTACCTCGGTTCGCTGTGTCAAAATATCTTTCTCTAGACGACGATATAAACACAAGTACTGGCAAAGGTCCGCACAAGAGTGTACGGCAACACACTCCTCACAGCGAACACAAAAATGCTCATCTATCAAAGATGTGTGCAGAGCATCCTCTTGTATGTGCTGAGATCTGGACGTCATAAGCCAAACGGGAACGTGAGATTAGGACCTTTCATCTGCGATGCTTCCAAAACATTTTAGGCATATCGTGGAGGGACGGTGGGACAAATGTGACGGTTCAGAATGCTGTGTATCACCATTGCTTTCGAAAAACGTCGCCTGCGGTGGCTAGGACACTTACATCGTATTGACCACTCCCGACTTCTCCGACGCACACTGCTTAGTGGGACAGCACAAGCCAAGAGACCCTCTGGAAGACCTGGTTTGTGCTTTAAAGATTGTTTGAAGGGTGATATGAACGCATTTACGAGGGTAATCCCAAAAGTAAGGTCTCTAATCACCATTTCTGTCGATGCATTTTTGTAGACGCTGTGGCAGGTTTTGTATGCCTATGTCTTACCAGCTCGCCGCCGTGGTGTTTAGAAAGTTATGAACCTCTTCTTTTACCTCTTCCCAGAGTTGAATCGCTTTCTGGCCAAATGTTCTTTTAACCTAGGGAACAAGTGATAGTCACTTGGCGCCATGTCAGGACTATAGGGTTGGTGGGTGATTATGTCCACTGAAACTGTTGCAAGAGAGCAACGGTTTGCCGAGCGATGTGTGGGCGAGCGTTGTCATGGAGAATGTGTACGCCCTTGCTCAACATTCCTCTTCTCCGGAGCTGAATTGCCCGTTTGGGTTTTTTCAGAGTCTCACAGTACCTGTCAGCGTTAATTGTGGTCCCAGCGATTCAGCTCCGACGACGAGGTGAAAGAAGAGGTTCATAACTTTCTGAACAGCATGGCAGCGAGCTGGTATGACATGGGAATACAAAAACTGCCACAGTGTCTAAAAAAATGCATCTACAGAAATCGTGATTATGTCAAAAAATAGCAAAGTGTTCAATCTGTAAACTGATGTAAACTATTGTAGAAATAAACAAGTTTATGTACTTATAAAAAATATGAGACCTTACTTTTGGGATTACCCTCGCAATAGTGACTGCGATAAATGGGAGGAGCTTGCCGACGACCGTAGTTGATGGAGGAAAATCTTCAAGGATGGCAGGAAGTTCCTCGACGGCCCCTGGCTCAACAACATAGGTACAAAACGATCGTGTAGAAGTGCCTCCAAGAATCCATTCTTTTGGTGAGGTATGCACTTGCCCCACCTGTGGGCGCCAAGCGTGCTCTCGCTTTGGACTCCTGAGTCACCATAAGAAACTGCCTGTGTGATGCTACTTGAATCTTCCATTAGAAAGTATAGGCCATTGATAATTGATGATAATGATCCCTGTTTACATCTTTTGATTAATTGTCAACATTTTATATTGCCTTGTAGTAGATACCTTATTATTATGTACGTGGTCTAAGTTAATAATTGATCAGAAATACCAGCAATTAAAGTTACTATTTAGCAGACAATTTCAAGCTAACATTAAGCTCAGTTCCATCGTTTCGAGCAAGTATCATTTTTCATCAAGCACCCGTGATTGTTAGTCTTGAACTGTTGAGCACTACACTTCTGTCGATATTTATCTTTCAATAAGCACAGTATTCAATACAACTCCTTTAACTCAACATTCTATCTATCTCCCATTACGCCACGCTAACTCACTACACACGCGGCTCCTACCCTCTGAGTCGTACTTTCCAGTCGAATACGCACGCGCTCTCATCTCGAAAAACCCGCGTTGTCAACACGATATCGTCCAGCCAAATTCAGTCTGCAATTGAACTTGGCACTCCAGTTGATACGGTGGTCTTACACAAAGCGAGTATCTTTACGTACCAAACAGTTCGTAAGAGAAACACTGGACTTATATTCAGGAGGAGCTAACCTTATTGTGGTAATCCCTATTTTCCAAATAGCAAGCCAGACGAATGCCGGGGTGAATGCTTGTACAATTCGAGTTTGTGCTGCGTCTCTACCAACCACACTGAACGACATGTTGTGATGACTAAAGCTGTGGACTAATGTTTTGGAGAAATAGGGGTTCTATAACCTGGTTTTACTGTTCCACATTTTCCTCAGATATTTTGGGAAAATGACAGGATGGTTCCTTCAAAAGGTCTGGGCCAGTTCCCCCCCCCCCCGTCATCATGCTTTGTCTCCAGTGACAGAACATAGAACTACATTAAAAGTTATACACTCTCTTAAACCACATTTAATTTCTAAAGGAAGTCATTTTCCTACGTGAAGCCGAATACTTCATCACCTTGATCACTAGGGAGACCATTTGTGTAAGATCACGCTTAACAAAGCACAACAGAAAGTATAGCTAATCGCCAATTAAATAGAGTGTTTGTTTAAAAAAAAAAAGGCCTCATTGAGAAAAATTAAATTTAACAAGTCGCTATTATTTATTTTTATTCCGTAAGACGCACTATTGCATTATTTGGCGAAAAGCAGTCATGTCTATTTTTATTTTGTTTGTAACTTTACAAAATTTTGTGAAACAAGGATAACGTAAATCTGCGGTCCCAAGTACTCTTGCAACATGTGTTTATTAGTTAAAAGATCTTTTGTTTCTTTTTCGTGGCGTGAATCCGGGCATATTGTATCGAAACACTTAACCTATGTTGATTACGTGCGATCAGTTATGAAACACACCCATGCCCAAGGGAGGACTCGAACCTCCGTCGGGACCAGCCTCACAGTCCATGACTGCAGCGCCCTAGACCGCTCGGCTAATCCCGCTCGGCTGGATACAATGGTTAGAGCATGCATTCTCGCCCGCGGTATTTCAACACGGGTCAATACCTAGTACATCAGAACCGCTTGAGTTATTGATCTGTAGATGTAACCATTTCACGTGTTCCATATGCACTGCTGCTACAAATAAATCTTGAGTAAATTGAAAACCCGTAAAAGGGTAAACTACTTTTTCCGTGCAATGTAGTTTAGAAGCATGCCTCTCACACCGAGAGAAGTGGTGCAGTGGCTAGCACACTGGACTCGCATTCGGGAGGACGACGGTTCAAACCCGCGTCCGGCCATCCTGATTTAGGTTTCCCGTGATTTCCCTAAATCGCTTCAAGTGAACGCCTGGGTGGTTCCTCTGAAAGGGACGGTCGACTTCCTTTCCCAACCTTCCCTTTCCTATGGGACCGATGACCTCGCTGTGTGGTCCCCTCCCCCGAATCAACCAACTAACCATGCCGGTCGCAGCGATACTTTCCTTACACAGACCCTTCAAATACACTTCTAAACTACAACAAACGTCGTACTACGTATCCAGCTATTTTTTTTCTTCACTTTGTTATTCGTATCGAAATGTAAGAGCACTCATTTTACCTGTAATATGCGTTTGCTATTTGCAAAATACCGCATGTGGAAGAAATCAAGCTGCGTGTCACATGAGTGGTGTCTTTCTGCCCCCATTACGTTAGAAGTTGTATAATCCTTCAACAGACGGACTTAGGGCATTAGTTTGAGCTGCGTTTGCTGTTGTCCACTATAAAGGTGATTGCCCTTCAAAGTTTTATCCTTATCAATACTATCACAATTCTAAGCTTCTGCTTTAAGAATTGAACTTTTATGCCGTTCAGTAACGGAAGGATAGCTTCGTGTTTAATTTACCCACGGTACCGTGGTGCGGCATTTTGCAGTTTGCATGTTAGATAGGCCTACGTCCTTTTTTAGAGGATCAAAAGAAAGCGAGCAATGTAGCGGACAGAGCGATGTCAAAGGAAGGTTACGTGGCCTATAGAAAGGTTACAGTGTCCGGAGCGGAGGACAATGCGCGACGCACGAGGCACCTGGAGTACCTGTTAATAGCCGTAATGGAAGCACGGCCACTCAGAGAAGGGTCCAAATTAGCAGCGATACCTCGCAAAAGTGGCCAGCCTCAAAGAACCGGCTTAAAAGACAGTTTTGAGAGAGTCGGTAATACAATGAAGGGGATGGCGAGGGGATGGACGAGAGTGGACAAAAGAAGGACGGATAGGCGTAAGAGTTGAGAAGGCTGCAGATCGGCGTACCGGCGGCACGGGTGGCGGGTCACCGTTGAAAGTGAGTGAAGGGACGTACTCCTAAACTCGCTCAGAAGTTGTTAGCAGCTGTGTCATATGCGAATGCGAATAGAATATGACTTTTGATTTATGCATTGCTGATCGTTAAAAGTGCAACACCATGAATGTGGACTGCAACAATCAGTAAATTAGCTTCACTTTTAGTACAAGCCCGGAAAATCAAATGACTAGCATTTCGGTACAACCGTGCATAGCAATTAGGAGTAACACCGTCTGCATTCTGTATGCAGGGTGCCTCAGGAGGAATGGACACTATTCAGGGATATGGCTGAAACAATGGTTTGAAGCAAAAAACTTACTATGGACGTATGCCCTGTTTCGAATAGTTTCCGAGACTGAACACATCTGACGTACATTGTTATTTATTTTACATATCGTTCAATAAAGTTTCAAGTTTACGCTTGTACACATGTACAAAAGTAGTAAACATTATTACAAGGTATCAACCAAAAAAATATATATATTTTTAGCACATCCACCTCTAATCATTTTCGAACACGTCACACCACAGCTACTGTACAGTTCACAATAAATGTTCGAATATCCCACTGTCAACATCAGCGCATGCGTGCATTCTTCAGAGAAGGTATCATGTTGCTTTCTGAGCACCTCTGCACGTTCCCAGATGATGGAAGAAGTGTTCTCATAAGACCAAGCAGCTCATCTGGCGCGTTCACCTTCCGTATGTCTGGTGCAAGAGAGAGGGCTCCGTAATACTTGAAGTACACTGCAGTCCACGTGGCCAAAGAAACGTCCTCGAGGTTTGCAACGAATGTATCTTCGAAAAAATGCAAATAATCCTGTCCCATCATTCGCTCTTTCAAATTTCTGGACCAATCACATTTCTGGAGCGACCCCACCTAGCAACTAAAAACCGACGTCATATTATGGCCCCCGTCGTCCCATGCAACTTCTGTCCCACAAACGTTTCAGTTCCTATTATACTTTCGGTGTTATTCTTCGTGTCAATAGTTAGTGACTCACCCTGTACACGAGCATATATGTGAAATATATGTGACATATGCGTACGTGCGTGAAACGATGGACAGTAAGCTAGTACGAAAGAAAAAAACGACGTAAAAGATAATCAGCACTCTATCGTAGGTTACAGTCGTGTGACTAGTTAAATTATTCGCGCAAGGACGAATCAAGGTCGGTCTTCAGTGAAATGACTGTTCCCTGCCACCAAAATACGTAAGAGAGAAGGTAGTTGACCATTATAACCAAAGCAGATCGGTATTTAACTACTCACGTAGCCGAGGAACGCAGACCGCACAATGCAATAAAATATGCGATATATGTGGTGAATGCGGATGTCACCAATAAAATTTCGAAAGTTGTTCAAGGATATTTTCTGAGTATCTTTGCTATAAGGGGCACGTTACAGAGAAATTAAATTTAATCTGATTTTACCCCGTTTATCTTTGTATCCGTAATGGAATGAAAGTGTCGACACATCACTGCAAATGTCGATCTTATATGCAGTATGCTTTGTTTGAAAACAAAATTGTCCCTTGCAGTCGCGGTACTTGTTGTTGACAAACGTAACGTCCATCTTACTTTTGGCTTTCGAACTTGCATTTATGCCAGAGTTCGTCCGTCGCAGTGACTGGCTAGTGGTGACGTGTCGCTCTTTCCGCAACACACGACCAAACGTTTCCATAGGATGAGAGCTGGAGAATGTGCAGGAGAACTTAACAGTCAAACACCCGCAGTAGCGACGTAGGTCTGTATAGTAAGAGCAACTTGCGGTCTTGCGTTATTTCTTTGAAAGGTAACGCCAGGTAGACAACGTAGATGGGGCACAATCATAATGCGTCTGAAAAGTATTACTTGCCCTCTACGTTACTGGATGAGCACGTCATAGGCGACGGCGTTGGGAAATTCCCATCTCATCTGCCAGTTGCTGGTCCTTTATTACGATGACGCAATACGGCGCCGTTCGTTCATCTAGGAGTTCCACACAAAGATACACGCATCGTGAAGCTGTGCGCAGAAGCGGGATTTGTCTGAAAAGGCGACATTGTGTCACTCCTGTGTCAAATTTTGTCGTTGGGCGCACCGCTATCGGTTTATCTCTCCCTCTGCTGCCGCGTCCAGGGTATTCCCACGAGTGTGTCGCCGTGCTGGCCCTCCTTGGTGTTCCAAACGATGTCACACTGTCCATGAAGATATTTGTGTGCCAGCATGTAGCTTTATTTCCTGAGTCAAAGTACGTGACGTTACTGTACCATTTTCAGGGGGAAGTAACACGTGTGTTGTTGAATCCAGACCGTGTAAACACTGTTCCATCAGTGAACAGTATTAACGGAAGAAGATGATGATTGTGATTGACCCAGAGACAAAATTCAAGTTGTGTGGCATTATCGCCAATGTGAAGGCGTGGAAACTTTGTATGTGAAATCGATACAAGTTTTCCGCACGTAATGCTGGACGTACACGTGTTCGTGGGACACCGGTAAAGTGCACGAAGTCTCCGAGTACTGGTAGTAGAACCATGCCGCACCATTTCAAGAATCTCTTGCTGTTCGTGCACAGATTTTTGCACTAGACGTTCAGAACAAAGAGGGGGAAAAATAAAAATTACTGTTTGACACAATGTGCTAAAAAAATTTTGTATACACTCTACGATCAGAATTCGACATGTCAAAAAGCGCCAGCGGCGATCTTAGACAGCATCAGGAGCATTACATCTACATCTACATACTCCGCAAGCCACCGTACGGTGCGTGGCGGAGGGTACGCTGTACCAGTACTGGTCGTTTCCTTCTCTATTGCACTCGCAAATAGAGCGAGCGATAAATGACTGACTGTATGCCTAAGTATGAGCCATAATTTCTCGTTACTTATCTCGTGGTCCCTGGGCGCTATGTATGCGGGTGGCAGTAGAATTGCTCGGTAGTCGGGTCCAAACGCCGGTTCTCTGAATTTTCTCAATAGTGTTTCTCGGAAAGAACGTCGCCTTCTCTCCAGGAGTTCCCATTTGGGCTCCCGAAGTATCTCCGTAACACGTCTTGTTCGAACCTACTGGTAACAAATCCAGCTGCCCGCCTCTGAATTTCTTCGATGTCGTCCTTCAATCCGACCTGCTACGGACCCGAAACACGCGAGCAGTACTCAATAACGGGTCGCACCAGCTACTTTGTTCGGCCTCCTTCACAGGTGAACCACTCTTTCGTAAAATTCTCCAGTAGACCGAATTCTGCCATTCGCCTTCCCTACCTCGGTTTTACATGCTGGTTCCATTTCTTACCGCTTTTCAACGTTACGTCTAGATATTTAAACGGCTTCACTGTCTCAAGCGGGATACCAGTAATACTGTAACCGAACATTACTGATTTATTCTTCCTACTCATTCGCATTAACTTACATTTTTCCACATTGGGAGATAGCTGCCTTTCATTACACCAACTACAAATTGTATAAGTCACTACGTATTTTCCTACGGTCAGTCAACTTCGACAGCCTACCGTACACCACAGTATCATCATAAAACAATCGCAGATTGCTGCCACCCTGTCCGCCGAATCATTTATGTATACATAGAAGAACAGCAGTCCTACTACACTTCCCTAGTCTCTGATGAACATTCACGGTCGAGGACAACATACTGGGTCCTATTACTTAAGAAGTCCTCGAGCCACTCACATATCTCTGAACTTGGCTCTGAGCACTATGGGACTTAACATCTGTGGTCATCAGTCCCCTAGAACTTAGAACTACTTAAACCTAACTAACCTAAGGACAGTACACAACACCCAGTCATCACGAGGCAGAGAAAATCCCTGACCCCGCCGGGAATCGAACCCGGGAACCCGGGCACGGGAAGCGAGAGCGCTACCGCCTGATCACGAGCTGCGGACTATCTGTGAACTTATTCCATATGCTCGTACCTTCGTTAACAGCCTGCAATGGAGCACCGTGTCAAATGCTTACCGGAAATCTGGAAATACGGAATCTGCGTGTTGCTCTTCATCTGTAATTTGCAGTATATCATGTGAAAAAAGGGCAGGGTGAGTTTCGGACGAGCGATGCTTTCTAAAACATTTCGTGGACACAAGATTCTCAGTTTCGAGAAGTGTTATTGTATCCGAACTAAGAATATGTTAAACGATTCTGCAGCAAACCGAAGTTAGAGGGGTATTGAACTACAATTTTGCAGGTTTGTTTTTTCGCCCTTCTTATATACAGGAGTCAAGTAGGCTTTTCTCCAGTTGCTTGGAGCTTTGCGCTGGGCGAGAGATTCACGATAAATGCAAGCTAGGTAAGGGGCCAATGCCGTAGAGTACTCTTTGTAAAACCGAACTGGGATTCCTGGTGATTTATTTGCTTTTAAATCTTTCAGTTGTTTCTCTACGCCTGGGATGCTTATTACTGTGTCGTCCATACGGGAGTCTGTCAGATGTCTGTGAAATGACGGTATGTTTGTAGGATTCTCCTGTGTGAACGATTTCTTAAACGTGAAATTTAAAACTTCGGCTTTCATTTTGCTGTCTTCAACTGCTACAGCAGACTGATCAGCAAGGGACTGAATCTAGGCCTTAGACCCGCTTAGTGATTTTACGTAGGACCAGAATTTTCTCGGGTTCTCTGCGAGATCTTTTGCTAAGGTATGTCGGTGGTAGTTGGTGTATGCTTTGCGGATAGATCACAGACGAGCGAATCTCTACTAACCTTTGCTTATCGACATTTTTGCGTTCTCTTTTAACCGGGAGTGGCTCTGAGCACTATGGGACTCAACTGCTGAGGTCATTAGTCCCCTAGAACTTAGAACTAGTTAAACCTAACTAACCTAAGGACATCACAAACATCCATGCCCGAGGCAGGATTCGAACTTGCGACCGTAGCGGTCTCGCGGTTCCAGACTGCAGCGCCTTTAACCGCACGGCCACTTCGGCCGGCTAACCGGGAGTGCAACAGCCTCTGCTTCCTCAGAATCTTCCTAATTTCGTTATTCAACCATGGTGGATCTTTTCCATCCTTCATTCACTTACTAGGCAATTAACTCTCTAGACCACGATTTACAGTCTGCTTAAATTTTTCCCATAATTCCTCTACGTCCATATTACTGGAACTAAGTGATGTCAGTTCACTGTCTCAGTAAAATACTAACAACTGCTTATTTGCTCTATTTAGCATATGCATCCTCCTAGCCTTTTTGACTGATTTATTAACTTCCGAAACAATAGTTGACATAACATTCCCGTTTCTGAGTGGGTGTTGTGTGCTGTCCTCAGGTTATTTAGGTTTAAGTAGTTCTAAGTTCTTGGGGACTGATGACCATACATGTTAAGTCCCATAGTGCTCAGAGCCATTTGAACCAATTCCCGTTTCTATACTGACATTGTCGATAAGGTCCGGCCTATTTGTAGCTACAAGATCAAAGATATTTCAGTTGCGTGTGGGTTGCCGAGCTAGCTGCTCAAGACGGTTTTCAGAAAACATGTTCAAAAGAATTCGCATGACTGTCTGTCTGTACATCCGCAGTGAATCCGTAGGCATCCCGGTCCAGACTCGGTGGGTTAAACTCGTCTCCAACTGGGAATTTCCGCACTACTGATCGTAGACTCCAGAACTGTCAGAGAGGAGTCGGGTAGCCGGTAAAAAATTCAACAATTACCTCGGTTTCGTCTACAATTGGTATTTTCGACCAGATAACTTTACAGTCACACTCGGCTTCGACCTCAGTACAGACAATATTTTTGTCATCTTCAATGAACTCTCCCCCTCCTATGGCCTCTAATCTGTCTTTCGGATGTAAGTTCTACGATTCGCTAAATATCTCAGAGCTATCCACTTCTGGTTTCAGTCAGCTCGGTCCCAAGAAGAATTCGAGCGCGAGAACTTTCCTGGAGGGCAGTAAATTCGAGAACTTTCATACGAATACTTCGACAGTTAACGTAGCAGAATCCGTAAACATACGCCATAGCTGAATATTCCTTCTTAGTGTACCGCTTGTACAAACCGGTGCTTCTCCCTGATGCACTCTCAGTCCCTCGGACTGCTTCATTCACAACACACCATGGACAACTGCATGTTCAACCGGCTAGTCTAATGGCAAAAATACATCCCTATCAAAGAGCTTGAATAAAACATCAAAGAATTTGAGCGGATAAGACACATACGAGAACGCCACTAGCCTAAAGACAAATCTACATTAAATGTGCTCTCTAACTCGGGAACCATTTGGAATAGGGCATACGTCCACATGAAGATTTATGCTGCAGATGAACGTTCCTCTCATACCCCTGGCTACTGACCATTCTATCTGGAGCATTCTGTATGAGGAAAGATTTCGCAGTGGGTATCCCATTCAGAAATTGCATTTGAATGTTTTTTGTGTGTGAGAAGATCAGATGCCGCTCATAAGAAGGAAAATTTCCACGATCACAAGCACTTTGCACCCATGCCCCGATCCCGCCCGTCTCCAACCAATAAGGGTGAAACAAAATCGGGATTTTCAGCAATGAGACTAAACCTTCGGATTCGATCCTAATATCGGCCGTTATCGCAGCTTCTCACACCAACCCACAGCCCTGATGGTGGTACCGGTATATTTCCTCTAGAGTATTTTCGTACGGATAGCGAATATTGCATACACAAAAACTGGCTACAATTTCTCCAAACGCCTTTCCACCGACACTCGTATAGGAGGAAGGTGGTTCTTACCCTTACTGTGATTCTTTCCGACTATGGTTGAAACGGGTCCAGGAGGAGGTGTCGGACGTACATACGCACGTAAGAGAACATCCACAGAATGATTTTTATAGCTATAAATAATATATAGATAGAAGGTCGACAACAGTTGTTACCTGAGTGACTCTGTGCTTAATATGTAAATAGTTTTGTACTTCTACGGGGTAGTCCTCGGCCTACGCTCTGATGTTGACACTACCCACGCGCTGCTAAATTGCGTAAGGCTTGTCCAAAGCGCTAAGCCGGCTTAATCCGGACTGATAAGTTCGGTGCGGCCTTCCACCGGACTGTCGCACTGTCCCCTCTTATAAAGGAATCACGCTGACCAGCAGACTTGTGTGCGGCCGACGACATGACGTCAGAGGCGGAGTGACGTGTACAGCGGCGGCTGTCCGGTCCGCTTCAATAAGCAAAGGCAGGGGCAGGTAGGCAGCCGAGCGCGCTGCCAGCAGCAGATGTTCCGCCCCATACACTGGCGCCGCTCCCCACTTGCCTAGCCGTTGTCGGAGCCAGTTGGGCGGAAAATGTCTTCCATTTCGGAAGCTCTTACGTGGGAGGTTCGGAGAGCTAGGCAGTCACGTGCACCCTAGGGAACACGCCTAATGTCGTCACAAGAGCCCCGCTCGGAGCCGAATTCTCTGTGATAGCCGCGGCACTTGAAGTTGCCGATTGTGTTGGTGTGGAACCAGGAAGTGTCACAACAGATAGGGATATAATGCAGGATCTTTCAAAAATGTTCATCCGATTTCACGAGATTATATTTTCTACCAGAGCCGTTCAGCCAAGTAGTGCAGAACATTATTTCCTGAAACCTGGTTACTTTTGTTCCGCTTTCCAACGCATTATACTACACTAATGCTCATAAATTAAGGATAAAGCTTATACATGGTGAAACAACGCTCTGGTGGGCGGTTTGTGGGTTTAAATCACCTCACGGTATGACCATGCTGTCATTTGACCTGCGGTCGTCGCACTGTGGCGCTAGCAGCAGTCCACATTCGCTGAGGTGTATTGGTGCATGTCAGAGTACAGTGCAGCGAGTAAGTGTGCAGACGTTTTCTGACGTCCTAATGGTGACTGTGTGTTGAAAATGGCTCAAAGAACACATGTTGATGACGTTATGAAGGATAGAATACTGGGGCGACTGGAGGCTGGTCAAACACAGCAGGTCATAGCATGGGCCATCCGTGTGATCTCAAGATTATGGCAACGATTCCAGCAGACAGGAAACGTGTCCAGGCGTTACAGTACGGGACGTCCACAGTGTACAGTACCACAAGAAGACCGATATCTCACCATCAGTACCCGCAGACTGCCACGAAGTATTGCAGGTAGCCTTGCTTGGGCACTTGCCGTAGCCACTGGAACAGTTGTCTCCAGACTCACAGTCTACAGACGACTGAACAGACATGGTTTATTCGCCCGGCGCCCGGAGACCTGCAAGGTGCATTCCAATGACCCCTGGTCACAGAAGAGCCCGTAAAGCCCGGTGTCAAGAACACAGTACATGTACATCTACATTTATACTCCGCAAGCCACACAACGGTGTGTGGCGGAGGTCACTTTACGTGTTACTGTCATTACCTCCCTTTCCTGTTCCAGTCGCGTATGGTTCGCGGGAAGAACGACTGCCGGAAATCCTCCTTGCGCGCTCGAATCTCTCTAATTTTACATTCGTGATCTCCTCGGGAGGTACGGGTAGGGGGAAGCAATATATTCGATACCTCATCCAGAAACGCACCCTCTCGAAACCTGGCGAGCAAGCTACACCGCGATGCTGAGCGCCTCTCTTGCAGAGTCTGCCACTTGAGTTTGCTAAACATCTCCGTAACGCTATCACGGTTATCAAATAACCCTGTGACGAAACGCGCCGCTCTTCTTTGGATCTTCTCTATCTCCTCCGTCAACCCGATCTGGTACGGATCCCACACTGATGAGCAATACTCAAGTATAGGTCGAACGAGCGTTTTATAAGCCACCTCCTTTGTTGATGGACTACATTTTCTAAGGACTCTCTCAATGAATCTCAACCTGGCACCCGGATTACCAACAATTAATTTTATATGATCATTCCACTTCAAATCGTTCCGCACGCATACTCCCAGATATTTTACAGAAGTAACTGCTACCAGTGTTTGTTCCGGTATCATACAATCATGCGATAAAGGATCCTTCTTTCAATGTATTCGCAATACATTACATTTGTCTATGTTAAGGATCAGTTGCCACTCCTTGCACCAAGTGCCTATCCGCTGCAGATATTCCTGCATTTTGTTGCAATTTTCTAATGCTGAAACCTTTCTGTATACTGCAGCATCATCCATGAAAAGCCGCATGGAACTTCCGACACTATCTACTAGGTCATTTATATGTAATGTGAAAGGCAATGGTCCCATAACACTCCCCTGTGGCACGCCAGAGGTTACTTTAACGTCTGTAGACATCTATCCATTGAGAACAACATGCTGTGTTCTGTTTGCTAAAAACTCTTCAATCCAGCCACACAGCTGGTCTGATATTCCGTAGGCTCTCACTTTGTTTATCAGGCGACAGTGCGGAACTGTATCGAACGCCTTCCGGAAGTCAAGGAAAATGGCATCTACCTGGTAACCTGTATCTAATATTTTGTGGGTCTCATGAACAAATAAAGCGAGTTGGGTCTCACACGATCGCTGTTTCCGTAATCAATGTTGATTCCTACAGAGTAGATTCTGGGTTTCCAGAAATGACATGATACGCGAGCAAAAAACATGTTCTAAAATTCTACAACAGATCGATGTCGGAGATATAGGTCTATAGTTTTGCGCATCTGCTCGACGACCCTTCTTGAAGACTGGGACTACCTGTACTATTTTCCAATCATTTGGAACCTTCCGTTCCTCTAGAGACTTGCGGTACACGGTTGTTAGAAGGGGGGCTAGTTCTTTCGCGTACTCTGTGTAGAATCGAATTGGTATCCCGTCAGGTCCAGTGGACTTTCCTCTGTTGAGTGGTTTCAGTTGCATTTCTATTCCTTGGACACTTATTTCGATGTCAGCCATTTTTTCGTTTGTGCGAGGATTTAGAGAAGGAACTGCAGTGCGGCCTTCCTCTGTGAAACAGCTTTGGAAAAAGGTGTTTAGTATTTCAGCTTTACGCGAGTCATCCTCTGTTTCAATGCCATCATCATCCCAGAGTGTCTGGATATGCTGTTTCGAGCCACTTACTGATTTAACGTAAGACCAGAACTTCCTAGGACATGGTCATTGGGACAGTGGTCCCAGGTTATGGTCACGGACTAGTCCAGGTGTAGTATAAACAGTGATTCTCGCCGGGTTTTCATGTGGTGTGAACCAGGAACCAGATACCAACCCCTTAATGTCCTCGAAAGGGAGCTGTATGGAGGTCGTGGTTTCAAATGGTTCAAATGGCTCTGAGCACTATGGGACTCAACTGCTGAGGTCATTAGTCCCCTAGAACTTAGAACTAGTTAAACCTAACTAACCTAAGGACATCACACACATCCATGCCCGAGGCAGGATTCGAACCTGCGACCGTAGCGGTCTCGCGGCTCCAGACTGCAGCGCCAGAACCGCGCGGGAGGTCGTGGTTTGATGGTGTGGGGTGGGTTTACGATTGGTGCACTTACACCCCTGCATGTCTTTGACAGAGGAACTGTAACAGGTCATTTGTATCGGGACGTCATTTTGCACCAGTATGTCCGCCTTTTCAGGGTTGCAGTGCGTCCTACCTTCCTCGTGATGGATGATAACGCACGGCCCCACCGAGCTGCCATCGTAGAGTAGTAGCTTGAAACGGGAGATATCAGGCGAATGGAATGGCCTGCCTGTTCTCCAGACCTAAGCCGTATTTACCACGACTGGTATGCTCCCGGTCGACGTATCACTGCACGTCTTCAAACCCCTACGACACTCCAGGAGCTCAGACAGGCAGTGGTACAGGAATGGGACGCTATAACCCAGCAGCTGCTCGACGACCTGATCCAGAGAATGCCAACCCGTTGTGCGGCCTGTGTACATGTGCATGGTGATCATATCCCATTTCGATGTCGAGGTACATACGCAGGAAACGCGTTTTATAGCACATGTGTTTCGGGACGGTTTTCTCAACTTATCACCAATACCGTGAGCTTGCAGATCTGTGTCGTGTGTGTTCCCTATGTGCCTATGCTATTAGCGCCAGTTTTGAGTAGTGCCACGTTGTGTGGCACCACATTGTGCAGTTATCCTTAATTTATGAGCATGAGTGTAATAGCCACTGATTTGGCTACAAAATTCCATTTTTCAGCACAATCTCCATTCAATGCGACCGCCTTACGCCACCTTACTGGGAGCGCCTGTATGCCCATATGGTACCACTCTACTGGTCGACATCTGAGCCAGCTTCGTGCTGCATCAGTAGCCTCCTCATCATCCACGTACTGATTCCCGTGCGGTGCATCCTTCATTGAGCTAAACAGATTGTCCTTAGATGCTCTTTATGGTCTTCTGCTTGGCAGCGAGAAACCCAGCAGGCACACACCTTTGAGTAGCGCAACTGGTGGACGAATGTGGCAGCGCCACCAACAGAGTCGTCCAGATCAGCAGCGAGAGGTTTCATTATGATCCCTCGATAACCTCGACTGTTCGCCCATTCCAACATTGCAGGAATCAGTACTGTGTGCGGAGAGATTTGCGATACCTTTTTGCGACGATGATAGACGCCTCGCCCAATGACTCACCGTACTTTTGTTCACTGCCAGGTCCCCATTCACATTCTGCCAACGCCTACGCATACCTGCGTTTCTCTTGTTTTCCGTCAGAAGACACACAGCACGGTTCTCTGCTTGGAGGGCACCTCCGTCACAGACGCCATTTTGATGGTTACACATAGCTTCGCCACCTAATGGAACTTCATAAAATAGGCACTGAAGCGGGATTATTTTACGACGTCCCATAAAAAGTTTCTAATTTTTTCCAACCAAAGTTGGTTGAGAAAAAAATGTGTTGAATTACTTATTGTACGCCTCTCGTACGTGCCCCAAAATACAAACTTGTGATGATTTTTAACTATGCACCTCAACTAACAGTTTCTCTTGACGTCAGTTATACGTTGGTACATCAGACGGTGCTAAAAGGGGTCTCCGTGGTGCAGTCAGCTAGATCGCACGATCGTTCGTTACACACTTGCGAGAACAAGCCGAAAATTTCATTTCACAATTGCACGACTAGCCTTTAATGTTGCCTGATCTCGTGCTATACATAGAGGATGAATCTAAATACCAACGACAAATTTTCAGAGGTGGTAGTATGGAAAAAAAACAACAAAAAATATCTAGCAAACATGAGCTCTAAAATATGTATTTTATGAGCTACAAGCACTTGCTCATCTACGCTGCTGTGAAACATATCTCTCCTACTGAAAGCTTCTTCCTTTCCGTATTTTGTGAGGAGGTAGTATGGACCAAAACAAGAAAACATTTCCGGGAAACATGAACGCTACAGCGCACACCTTGAGAGTTACGAGCACTTGTTCAGTAGAAGAGACGTTTCACAGTCGCAAAGATAAACAGTGCTCACAGCTCTTAAGGTATGCAAAAGTAGAGCAGATGCTTACTGGGCATTATTTTCTTATTTCACTCCATTCTACTCCCCCTCAAAAATGGGAAGCAAATAACTTTCAGCAGAAGAGACGTATTTCACAGTATCAAAGATGAACAACTGCTCATAGCTCCTAACGGCATGCGCTTTGGAGTCCATGTTTACTACGCTTTCTTGTTTTGGTCCCTACTACTACTTCTGAATGTTCATCGGTAAAGTTCTGATTCATCCCATATGTACGTAAAATACTCTTCTGAAAATAAAAACTTTGTGACCCTATGCGTAAGTTAAAATTTACTTAAAATTTTTATCTTCATTCAAAATGAAAGATATAGTGCTGTAATGAATCTTTCAGGAATATTAGTATATCATCTTAGAGCATACGTCTACGTTCAACCTTCCTGCACGTCATAAGGAAAGCAAAATCGGGCCTCTAACAGTAATGCTGAGGTTCTTTATAAAGTACTTTATACTTTATGAAGTACGCTGTACGATATAAATGTTCATCGGTAAAGTTCTGATTCATCCTATATATAAATAAAATACTCTTCTGAAAATAAAAACTTTGTGGCCCTATGCGTAAGTTAAAATCCATCTAAAATTTTTATCTTTATTCAAATGAATGATATAGTGCTGTAATGAATCTTTAAGAAATACTAGTATAACATCTTAGAGCATACGTCGACGTTCAACCTCCCTGCACGTTACAAGGAAAGCAAAATCGACTCTCTAACAGTAATGCTGAGTTTCTTTATAAAGTACTTTATACTTTATGAAGTACGCTGTACGATTTGAGGATAACAGTGTTTGTTACTCAGTACGACATTTTGAAAATCAAAGGGGCAAACTATCTGGGATAATTTTAATATCATTTACGCCAGCGGTTTCAGCTTTATTTCCATTCTCAGGTAAGCTCTGATTACAGCGCAGGTGAGACTATTCACATACGTGGTGATCGTCCACGTGAATAATTTTACATTAGTACTTACGTCTACTTTGATCTGACATCCATATTCCGTCTATAGTAAAATGTTACTGTGTAATTCGTAATGAATAAGTGAAACACAGTAAATTCAAATTTCCAATTGACATCTATTTTTCAATTCGCTTACAAAGTTGCTCTACGTTTACAAAGTGAAACTGGTTAAGCAACGACAGTGATATATTTCACTTACAAGAACTTGTCGTGTATTTAATCTTTGGTCCGAGTATGTATTGTTGTCAAATGTACTATCCCTTTTTGTGTTGCAGTATGTCAATAAAGTTCTCCAGATCATCTTTATGTTGAAAGTCTCTTTGTTAGTTCACTATTTTCGTGTTGATAGTTTCTCGTATGTATGTATATCTCCGGTTCTTCAAGTATATTCACAGGTGAATCCTTTCGGTATTCTGTGTTGTATTTGTAATGCAATTCCAACTTTTTACGCTGTGGGATGTTTATAGTCACTAAATTTCACGTAATCATAACGAATAACACAGTGACAGTATACTACAGGTGCAACATGAACGTCAAATCAAACTAGACGTAAGGACCAATGAAAAACTGTATTATTTGAAAATGGGAATAAAGCCGAAACAGTCGCCGTAAAGAATATTGAAGATATTACAGCTAGTCTGGACCTCTCATTTTCAAAATTTCATACTACGATGTGTAAAATGTGTAATGTAAAATTATTAAAATATATATATATCTTACTCAGACTGAAAATCACAATAATTTCTGAAATACTCTTCCAAAACTATGTGCTTAGTAACGGCGAATAAATCTTTTGAAACACCCTGTACATCAATTTATGTCCAGTAGGTATCTGCTATTTCAAACTGAGTTCAGTAAAGTTTCCCGAGTTTGAAGAAAAGCAGACGAGACCGCTGCATCGCTATTTGTGGCGTCACGATACTATGCAACTACTTCTTGACGTTGTATACTTTCCTTACGTTGTGACAAGTTTCACCTAAATCTTTCGTCTCAGTGTCAGTGAATGAGCTGTATGTTTATACTTCGCCAGGCCAGGAGGTCAGAGTACCTTCACAGCCTCACGTAAAAGATACATGAAAACGTTTCGAGCAGTGTTAGAAATCATATGTGTGGAGACTCAAACTGGCGATATTCTGAAGGTGATGTTAACTAAATGAAAAGAGTTGGTAAATACTCAAACTTAAGGCATCATTCTAACTTATTTTGTGTTAGACCCCATCCACGACCTTTTCCGATACAGCGTAACAATCCACCTGTAGTAGACTATTAGACCGCTCATCCATTGCCTGCGTCAATGGATTTCGACGAAATAAAATCGAATAATTGTAGTGCACCAATACATCACGTCAAATAGTTTGTTCTTTCTTTTATGTCAGAATTCATAAAGAACAGTCGTTGCTAGTTTCCGTAAACCAAAAGGTTCAAATGGTTCATAGGACTCTGAGCAGTATGGGACTTACCATCTGAGGTCATCAGTCCCCTAGAACTTAGGAATACTTAAACCTAACTAACCTAAAGACACCACACACATCCATGCCCAAGGCAGGATTCGAACCTGCGACCGTAGCAGTCGCGCGGTTCCGGACTGAAGCGCCTAGAACCACTCGGCCACCGCAGCCGGCAAACCAATAGGTAACAGTCCAACGCATGTTGTTTACGATCAGTGGTAGATGCTGGCGCAAAGCTGGCGGTAAGAAAGTGTCTTAGTGTAATTGTTAGTCCGATATTAATAGAGCAGAAATCCCAGATGTGATTAGTGGAGGCGGCTCTGGAATTTTCTCCGTGTAAATATCTGGAATTGCTACGCGGTGTTACATTACAGGGAACGCAGTTTGAATAAGCAAGCAGCAACGCTTAAACATAAGCGGAAACGAGATATTTAGAATATGCCTCGTATTAATGAAGATGCTATGATTGATACCTCTCTGAATGACTAGTTTCATTTTCAAAAAAATGGTGCAAATGGCTCTGAGCACTATGGGACTCAACTGCTGACGTCATTAGTCCCCTAGAACTTAGAACTAGTTAAACCTAACTAACCTAAGGACAACACAAACATCCATGCCCGAGGCAGGATTCGAACCTGCGACCGTAGCGGTCTTGCGGTTCCAGACTGCAGCGCCTTTAACCGCACGGCCACTTTGGCCGGCAGTTTCATTTTCAATCGCTAATTGTTACTCTTAGCTAAGGCTTAGATGGGTATCTGAAATCAAGTTCTATTTCATTATTTCAGATAGCGATGTCATCTGTAATAATCATACTACGCAATCTATTAATATTGTTTTATGGTAAAAAATTCCGTACATACTATTAAAATAATGCGAGTCCTGACTTTCTCCTCGCGTATACAACTTTCAAATAACTTCCGGGAATTCAGCCAGGTAACACTTTCAGCGACCGCCGATAGTTGATTTTATTAGTTCAATTGAACAGGCAGTTTGAAAACTACCTCCTGACGCTGCAGAGGAGGTTAGGAGGAAGGCATACCGTGTTTTGACTAGGGCTCGTCCACCCATGAGCAATGCAACAGTAGCAGAGAGGGCTGCTTTACGCTCGCTCAAAGTTGATCCTGATATTGTTATTTTACCTGCGGACAAGTGCAATGCCACCGTTGTTTTAAATAAACATGATTATGTACAAAAGATCCAACGTTTACTATCTGATTCAGCGTATCGCAGAATCTATGCTGACCCCACAAAAAGTGTTGAGAGAAAGACCAGCAGCCTCCTGAAGAAACGTGGTTTGTCGCAGGACACTATAAAGAGTCTTAACACCTATAGTGCTGTTCCCCCTAGGTTATATGGCCTTCCGAAGGTTCACAAGGAAAGGGTTCCTTTCCGTCTTATAGTGAGTAAAAAAATGGTTCAAATGGCTCTGAGCACTATGGGACTCAACTGCTGTGGTCATAAGTCCCCTAGAACTTAGAACTACTTAAACCTAACTAACCTAAGGACATCACACACATCCATGCCCGAGGCAGGATTCGAACCTGCGACCGTAGCGGTCGTGCGGTTCCAGACTGTAGCGCCTTTAACCGCTCGGCCACTCCGGCCGGCTGTAGTGAGTAACATCGGCCCTCCGACATATCGTGCAGCCAAGCATATTGCTTCTCTGTTGAGTCCACAAGTAGGTCAGTGTGAACATCATATCAGGAACTCAGCCGATTTTTTACGTCGTTTGGAGGGACTGCGGTTGAATGACTCTGATATTTTAGTGAGTTTCGATGTGGTCTCTCTCTTCACTCGTGTTCCTTTGTCTGATTCGTTGCGGTTAATTGAGGCCAGGTTTGGTGCTGAATTAACTAATCTCTTTCGGCATGTGTTGACATCCACTTATTTTTTATGTAATGTCTAGTATTACGAGCAGACAGATGGAGTTTTGATGGGTAGTCCGTTGTCTCCTGTGATCGCAAATTTGTTTATGGAAGACTTCGAGGAACGTGCACTGGAGTCGGTGCCTTTGAAACCCGCCTGCTTCTTTAGATACGTTGACGATACCTTCGTTGTTTGGCCTCATTGTAGGGAGAATTTGAATGTCTTTCTAGAACATCTGAACTCGATCCACCCGAACATTAGCTTTACGGTGGAGGTGGAAGAGGATGGTTGCCTTCCCTTTCTTGACGTGTTGGTTAGGAGGAAGGATGATGGATCATTGGGACATGCAGTCTACAGGAAACGCACTCACACCGACTTGTACTTACAGGCTAATAGTTGTCACCATCCGGCTCAGCGTGAAGGGGTACTTCGTACCTTGGTACACATGGCACATGTCGTTTCTGACGTTGAGACTTTGCCAGATGAGCTGTCCCATCTTGAAGTTACATTTCGTCAAAATGGTTATAGTGATAGACAGATTGAACGTGCGTTGCGCTATCGACCAACTGTACATCGGGTGATTGATGATAATTCTTAGTCAACACCTAAGTCTACTGCCTTTTTGCCTTACGTAGGAAACACGTCCAGCAAGATCGGTCGTATTTTACGGAAATACGATGTGAAATGAGTTTTGCGACCTCCACCTAAAATTAGAGCACTTTTGAGTTCCGTTAAGGATGATATTGGACTGCGTTAGGCGGGTGTAAATCGTATTCCTTGTAGCTGCGGCATGGCATATATTGGTCAAACTATCAGGACCGTGGAGGACCGATGTACTGAGCATAAACGGCACACACGATTACAGCAGCCAAGTAGATCTGCTATTGCCGAACATTGCTTGGGTACTGGTCACCCCATTTTATACAATAACACAGAGATATTGGCATGCACGTCCAGTTATTGGGACAGTGTTATTAGGGAGACAGTTGAGATTAAATTAGCGAGCAACCTCGTTAACAGGGATGGAGATTTCTGTTTAAACTCTGTTTGGAATCCGGCTCTCTCCCTTGTCAAAAACAGAGGGACAGAGTCAATGCCACCTCACCTGGGAATTCATAGTCTCACTATCGATAGATGTGACTGGTCATCTTTGGTGACTCTAGTGTTCAGTGTGTGTGTTATCTTAACTGCTTCAGTCCGAGAACCGAGGTTTTAAATTTGCATGTACGCCGCCTGTCCGTTGTAGTTTGCCTTGAAAATGGCGGGGTGTCCTTCCGCCGAAATATCGGCGGTCGCTGAAAGTGTTACCTGGCTGAATTCCCGGAAGTTATTTGAAAATATTAAAATAACAATTACTTGCGTTTTCGTTGACATCTCAAGAAGGCCTATTCTGCTGCTGTAGGTATTTCTGTTCATGTGAAGCGTCGTAATCCTATCATAAATTAGCCCTGTGCCATTTTCATCTTAATACTGTAGAGCTTCCCGAGTAATAAAATTTGAATTTCCTAAATTGGAGATATTCGGTTCGAAAGCAGATTCCATTTTTTGTTCATCTTTGTGTTCTTCGCCTGCTTTTGTCCACTTCTTTTTCTTTCGGTAATTACGTTGTAGTTCGTCAACTTCATTTCTTCTTCGCGCTGCGACTGTCTCATATAATTACCATCTGCACGATTCGAATT
The DNA here is from genome assembly GCF_023864345.2 of Schistocerca serialis cubense. Classification (NCBI taxonomy): domain Eukaryota; kingdom Metazoa; phylum Arthropoda; class Insecta; order Orthoptera; family Acrididae; genus Schistocerca; species Schistocerca serialis. The sequence goes on along the minus strand of NC_064641.1, from coordinate 631,913,902 downwards.
TTCGACTTATCCTCGAGCGATAAGAAAGACAATGACTTTGAGAATGTTGTTACTCATTTGCTGATTGTATTAATATATTAATTAATTAACAACGTAACACAAGTAATTCCACTAAGGGACTGTCCACGTGTTCTTCAGAACAATGGTATGGTAACGAGAACGTCTTCAGTGTAGAAATAAACTATGTATGTTGAAAGAATCATTATGATAAAAGTCATTGCCGTTGCAAATAGATGCGAAGTTCTTTGAAAACGGTTGTCAGTTATCAATAACACTGCCGACAGAGATGTCACTTGATGCTAAAAAGCTTTCCGCAGAGGGGCATGGTGACATTAAAGCAGACTCATAATAGCGGCATTTATATACACGGTGGGAAAGCAAGAAAAAGTTGACAAAAGCGTGAGCGAAAGACCTAAGTTCGAAAAGGGGGACTGGTTGCTCACCTGAAGCAGCGAGAATGAATTTGGTATACAAGTTGAAAATCGTATATCAGTTCAAACTTTGATTTCTACTGTGATAAAAAATTATATATGTACAAAACAATGAGAAATACTTTTACAATCATGAGAGGGAGGTGGCCGAACGTGTGGATTCCTGTCACAAAAGGCAGATAAAAGCTCGTCTTAAAAGACCTGGGTTCTAGCTGGCTCAGCCCGTGAACAGCCAGCACTACCCTTCAGCGAAGAGGCTGCAAACAAATGAAAACTTCGTAAACCAGTCTCACGCCAACCATGTGGCAGGTTATGTCAAATACAAGTCTCTAAACAGTGACTCTTTTCCTTCTTCTAATTACGGAATGCATTCTCTAACTATAATTTGTTCCTATGCTCACTAATATAAACCTTCCCAGGTTTCTACACTGTTTCTTTGGGCTTCAGCCTTAAACGAAGTGTTGTAACTATTCCGGAATATATTCCACAATTTTAAAAAAATTAACATATTGCGGACAGGAAGCATGCGACCTTGTAGTGTTCGTATAATTGCTTATTACTCGACGTTCGATTATATGTCTGGAGATGGCAACTATTTATCCAAAAAGACAATGTGAATATACTTTTATGTATCTAATCGACCGTTCACGTAATTGATTGCGCGATACATTGATTTTTGGCTGTAAACTGGATTCCAAGGTTTTTCACTGTTTGTAGGATGCACCACCCTGTTGCCTATTGTATCTATTGTAATTCCTATTACGATAACATCACGTCTCTCTGAACCGATATCCACCCACTAAGAGAAGGGACCAATCAGCTTTATAGCCTGCAGCTTTGACGTACGGCTGTACAGCACGCTAGCCGTCGCGCAGCCCCCAAGGTTTTCTGTTTTGCCCAACCCCATGGCAGCTCACACTAGGCGTTCTTACCAGACCTGGACTTATGTATGAATCACCTGTTATGGAGTGCCTGCATTCGAATCGAAGGCGGTAAACCATTACATTGATACTTATCGTGGCATTGATGCCTTCTGGAAACAGATTTATTTTCATTATTAACAATTTGTTTGTAATTCATTTATTAAACCTTACAAGTGACTACAGAAAACTTATACTCCTTGAAGAGTTTTTTCTCGGTAGTCAGTTAATGCGTCATTTTAATTGATGACCTTGTAATACCCCACGAAAATCACTTTCTGTCTTGTTTCGTTTAGTTTAGTTTAGTTATGTCATGTTCTGGAGATCAATTTTACGATTATTTTATCGATATGATGTGGAACAAGTCAGATTACAAGATATATATATATATGAATACTGCTAATATTAATATTATTGAATATATATATATATATATATATATATATATATATATATACTACCAGTTCTGAAATAGAGACTCGTCCAAGGAATTGAAGTGGTTGTCCAAAAGATATGATTTTAAGCTGGATTTAAAACTTGATCTGCTACCTGCCAGACACTCTATGTTGTTGGGAAAATGATCAAAGATTTTTGATGCTCCTTTCTGAGCAACTGAAAGCTTCAATAACGGATACTAAAGTTCAGTTTTTCCTTCTTGTGTTGACAGTGATACTGTTTTCGTTTGCTCGTCTTATCAGCTGATTACTGTACATTTCATTTTTGTTTAGTTCAAAATATTATTCCATATTCATATTCATGTTACCGGTCTTACGGCAATGTAAATACTCGAAGCAATTTGATGAGAGCAGCGCTGTAACCACGAGGGGCGTTCAATGAATAACGAAACACATTTTTTTCTGGAAGCAGGTTGCTTTTATGCAGGACACCTAAACATAACATTACTCCCATTGTTTTGGCTAAAAAACTATTTTTCAACGCAATCTCCGTTCAATGCGACGGCCTTACGCCACCTTATTGGGAGAGTTTGCGTACCCGCTTGGTACCACTCTACTGGTTGACGTCGGACCAACGTCTTGTTTCATCAGTATCGTCCCCAATTCCGCCCCTAGTAGCTCAGTGGTCAGCGTGACGAAATGTCATACCAAACGGCCCGGGTTCGATTCCCGGCTGGGTCGGAGATTGACTTGGTACTGTGTTGACCTTATCATCATATTTTCATCCCCATTGACATGCAAGTCGCCGAAGTGGCGTCACCTCTGAAGACTTGCACCAGGCGACGAGTCTACCCGACGGGAGGTACTAGCCACATGACATTTTCATTTCCACTAACCTCCCCATTATCCACGTACTGATTCCCTCGTAGTACATCCTTCTTAGGGCAAAACAGATGGAAATCGAAAGGTGCGAGATCCGGGATTTAGGATGGACGAGGAAGAACAGTCCTACGAAGTTTTGTGAGCTCCTCTCGAGTGCGGAGACTTGTGTGAGGCAATGCGTTGTCATGGGGAAGGAGAAGTTCGTATGAATTTTTGTGGCGACACTGCATGGATTGCAATTTCGTTTCCGGCACGAAATGATGAACACATCTTTCATCGTATGTGACGATTTTCAACAAAAAATTGTCACGACCCGCCTCGTCAAGTACTAGCAATTCCGCTCAGATGGCTCTTTGTTGCTCTTTAAGGTCTTCTGTTAGGCGGCGATGAACCCAGCGGGGCCGGCCGCTGTGGCCGAACGGTTCTAGGCGCTTCAGTCCAAAACCGCACTGCTGCTACGGTCGCAGGTTCGAATCCTGCCTCGGGCAGGGATGAGTGTGATGTCCTTAGGTTAGTTAGATTTAAGTAGTTGTAAGTCTTGGGGACCGATGACCTCAGATGTTAAGTCCCACAGTGCTTAGAGCCGTTTGAATCAATTTTGAACCCAGCGGACACACATATTTGAGTATCCCGAATTCTGGACGAGCGTGTCAGTACTAAGAACAGAGACGTCCAGTTGAACAAGGTGGCGTTTGATTGTGATGTGTGTATAACCTCGGATCAGAGCAGGAGTCACAGCTATGTGGAGCATCCGGCACTGAGTAGATCGGACAGCGTTACCCGACCTCGTTGCGATGACAGATGCGTGGCCCAACGACTCAAAGAGCTTTTCTTCACTAAGAGGTCTCCGAAGACATTCTGCAAGCGCCTATGAATATTTGCCATAATCTGGTGTTTAGAGAAAATACTTCAATGGCAGCACTCTGCTTGAACCGCTGCTCTGTGGCAAATGCCATTTTGAAGCCTACGTATTGCGCCGCCACCAATCAGAATTTTATGAAACTATATAGGCTGAAGCAGGAATGTTCCATGATGTCCCACAAAAAATTTCGCATTTTTTCAACCAATATTGGCCAAGAAAGAAATGTCCTCGTAGTGTAAGTGGTACCCTGAACGTACATTCACATTCCAACCAGCCAGTCCTACACTCTTAAATAATAACATCCTTCAGCCACTTGCCCTTATTTGCTACATCTGAATGCGCCAATAAAGTAAAATCGCAATATATGTGCTTATCTGCTCATCATTAGTTATTTAACGCTTCAGGGAAGTATGATCTTAATTCTGCAACTCTTTAGTCACTTGTACTTGCCTCGACAAAAACCCACCAGACTCTCAGTTTCAAACCAACAAAGTCGTCTATGCGTTTGAGTTGTTACAAGTTTGCAATGAGACAATGCCTAAATAATTAAGAACTGTTAAGCAAAAGGTACACATTTAAGCTTTTTGGGAGATGCAGTTCAAAATATCGAACGAATTGCTTCATTTCCAATCAATGCAAAACCCTTAGAAATAAAACACTTTTTATGTTAGACTCGCGATAAAAGATTTCTCTACTGTGTTGAAATTTCTATTTTTTGTCTAAGTTGAAACTTTCTTTGGATGTCTAGTTTCTACCAATATCCGATCATCTTCAGGTCTACGTAATTGCGTAAACAACCCATCCTATCCATTTAGAATTATGCATGAGATTACAGTATTCTAGTGTCTAGTACCATACGAAGTGATCAAATATCGATCGAAACCAGTCATTATAAAAAGAAATTTGCAATTGAAATTTTGAAGAATAAATTTTAAACACAAGCAAAACAACTCTACTCTTTACCGTTTGGCTGCATTGGCTTTCTTGTGGCTCCACCTAGTAGTAGAAAACAACAGTCAAGCGTTTCTGCATGTGGGAAAAGAGAGCTCTTAAGGAGCTGTCACTCAACAATTCGAATCTCCTCACGATATCCTCTCATGCATGACCACACCCCTCTTCAATCTCAGAGTCCTGCAATCCCTTACCTTTCTCTTTTTCTTCTTCTTCTTCGTCTTCCTTCTCCTCATTCTCACGTTCCATATGCATTACCTCGCGTTTTTCTCTTGCCAGATATAAAACTGCGCCCTCAACGGATACGACGCAAATGGCGGGAACCCCTTTGTAACTGCGCTCCTCAATGAAAAACTTCCTTTTAGTAAATATGCCTTACTTACGAAAAATACCATAAATATAACGAAATACTGTGACAGAGAAGAAAGTCTGTGGATGAACAGTCTGCAATCTCGTACCCCGCACGAAATTTACTGATCTGGTTGCTTCACGTCGTCCTGTCCGTCCGCAGAACGAGTGGTGGGACGCAGCCTGCAGATCGCCCGTCGGCCAAACGAGGTCTGAACATTCAATCTGCCGGCGTAACCCAATACTAGCCGGCCGAGCGTCGGGACAGACGGCATGGCTGGATACGCCGCCGAAGCGGCCTCACGGAACGGCCCGGCTGTCTGCTGGCAGAGCGCCTACACGGGCAGCAACCCGCGCTCCACGCAGCTCGCTTCTAGCATTGCGCTGCACTCTTCTGTCATGGTAACGCCAGGAGTCTCATTCGTATTTATACAGACCACGCAACTAAAGAAAAAAAAATGATCGTGTTTGTCGAATCCACCCTTTTAATTTTACTCAGGAGTATTCATTTTTTGACAGTTTTGAATTAAAATGCCACTTTCACACGTAGCTTCAGGAGTTGACACAACTCAAGCCACATCCATCTCTCCTAACTCCGTTGTTCGACTTAAATTTAACGATATGGCAGTTTGTATAAATGTTGCTTATACCTTCATTTTTGTTGACGTGTGTGGTTTACGGTTGCAAATCGAAGCAGTTGGTGTTCTCTCTGGTTTATTCGCGAATCACTTTTCTGAGAAGGACCGATGATGTGATTCTAACCACCTCTCAAATTTTGAACGACGTGAATATCAATTTTATGAATTCCGATGCTGTTTCCATGGTTTCATACAATACGTATTTACTTTTCAAACACGTAGTCATTTATTTTCACATTGTGTTTCATAATTTTAAACCTCCACCATTAGATGGATTTATGTGGATTAATACAAGTATGTGTTGAATGTCTGACTTCAGGGTAGCATGTAGCACTGTCTCCAATGGTCAAATGCTCCTTTTCCCGTTGTGTTAAATCAAATATGCCGTCACACTTTGCAAACACTAAAGGGAGCTCTCAGTTATACAATTTATTAAAAACGCAGAACGACTGGAAATACTATATAAATCAATAAACATATGACGCAGAATGCCAGCTTAGCATTAAATGAAACAAACTAAGTTTCGTTTTTGTCCTCTGTTAAATTAAGTTTTAGTTTTGAAATATTAAACTGCAGTTGTAAATTCAAATACATTTTACACTTGTTGTTAAATGTAGCTCCACATAAAATCTTTTCATTTTTAGTTAAACGCAAATGTTTCTGCCTGACAGAATAATATATTAATTTCCTTTGTAAACACACTACATGTATTTTTTTGTATCTCCCATATAAATAATATTTGCCAAAATAACATTTTATTTTATCTGTGTCTGAGATGTTCAGTTACTTCTGACAAAGAAGCCGAAAGTCGGTTTGTGATCAGGGAAACATAATGTTGCACAACGCAAGAAAAGTGTCTCCTGTTTAACGTTATTGTCATTTTCTGCCAAGCAGCAAAGGAAAGTTCAGTTAATGTTAACATGCTATACAAGTAAATATTATGATGACTAATTTTCCATATCTGCTTCACATATAAAGACAATACAGTATTATTCGAGAAAAGTCACCGAAGATAGCTTTACTGTAAAAGGCGAAATGCATATGGAACCTAAATTATTTTGAAGGTGTAAAAGGCGTTTTAATTTGAAAAACGATTGTCTATATGGTTTCTGCAGAAAATGCCGACAACTTGACGTAAGCATTACCTGTGACCAACGAATGAGCTGTTAATTATTTTCCCAGTATCTCGTCAAATTATTTCACTAATAATGAGCGCGAATTCTATTCAAGACGCCGACAGCGCACAAAGTAGATTACAAAAATGAACCGGTAATTAATTTCAGTTTTTGTATAAGCTTTCTTATCAAACTGACAAAATCCGACAATATTTTTGCAGAGAGAGAGGGAGATGCAGAGCATCAGTGTACGAGGGGCGTCTAGTAAGTAATCTTTTTCTCTGCCAATATTCCCGCTTAAGCCCTTGTAATTTCATGGAGTTCCGATAGGTAGTGGCGCTACACGTAGCATCCAAAATGGCTTCTGTAACGAAAGCGCGTTCCAGCCAGGCAGCTGTCACTGGATTTATTTCGGAGGGAATCGCAGATATTCATAGGCGCTTGCAGAATATCTGTGGAGACCATGAAAGGGACAAAAGCACGGTGACTCGTTAGGCAAAGCGTCTGCCATCATCGCAGAAAGATCTCACAAATGTACCCGATTTTTTGCGTGCCAGCAAGCTGCACATTGCTGTAAAACTAAAAGGTTTGAAACATTTTTTTGTAGTAAAACGATTTCAGCGTGTTCTTCGCCACAGAAGTCCAAACGAACTTCTCCTTCCCCACTGCAACGCGAAGTCTCATACAAGTCTGTGCACCCGAGATGAGCTCACAAAATTTCATTGGACTGTTCTTCTTCATCCATCCTAACGCCCGGATGTCGTACCTCCCGACTTCCATCTGTTTGGCCTAAAGAAGGATGCATCCCACGGGAAGCAGTATGTGGATAATTGGGAGGTTATTGATTCAGCAAGACGTTGACTCCGACATGCACCGGTAGGGTGTCACCATACAGGCGTATAGACCCTCCCGATAAGGTGACGTAATGGCACACGTTGAACGGAGACTATGTTGAAAAACAGGGTTTTCCAGCCAAATGAAAGGTAATATGCTTTATTGGATTCCTAAATAAAACCCAATATGCTTTCAGAAACAAATGTGTTTTATTACTGCTGAACACTCCTCATATTCACAAGAATTAATTTTGAAGTAAGATTATGGTGCTCTGCAGAAAAAATATTTCTTGTTGGTTAATTTTAGCGTTGTACGTATTCTCACATAAAGATGCATATCACATGAATGTGGATGACAAGTGATTACAATATAAACTATAGAGACATTAATGTATGAAATGAGTTTCAGTCCAGTGCAATAACAACAGAAAAAGTCATACGATTTTTTTATGATAATGATGCATTTGTCGATTTGAGCATGTTTTTCTCGACAGGAATTAATCGTAAACAAATACTGTGTTCATAAAGCAGTTTACTGGTATTTCAGAAATGGGTTTCTCTTAATACGACAAGGTACTGACAATTTCTGTTGTCACAGCTCCCATCTCACTTCAGTGACGACAGTTAAAAGAAATTTTGATACAATCTACATGCAAGACAACAGTAAAAATAGTAAACTAAACACAAAAACCTAATTATTACAAAAATGAAGTAGTCACATTGAATGTCTGCCATGGAAGTATACTAAGAAATCTTTGCTTGTTGAAATAGTGGGATGTTGAAACTGTACTGTCTAAGCTTCTGTCGCGCTAGATAGTATTACAAACAGCCAATAGATGTTGTGAATATAGTGACAACTTCATCTGCAGACATATTAGCCAACGAAGAGGATCAATTTTTACGAGGGCATGCTGAAAAATAACACCGAATTTTTTATTCTGTTCTCAATATTGGTTGAGGCATTATATGCCACGTACATTACTCAGTCGACTACCCCGCATCGATGCGGCAATTTGCAACCCTTGCTGATAGAAGGCTCCAACTTGTAGCCTGTAACATGGTGGTGTGTAACATATGTCGGTGAGTGAGGAACAGCTTGCTGCAGTCGAGTTTCTAACTGCAGAAAACATGCCTCCAACTGAAATTCGTAGAAGAATAACGGCTGTGTACGGTGATGATTGAATCGGCATTAGTAAAATGCGACGTTGTGTTGTTCGTGCTCGTAATGAAGGAAACGGTGGTGCTAACCTCAGCGTGTGTGACATTGCTCCGAGTGGACGACCGCGTAAGGCAACCGACGAGACCCAACGGAATTCGGTTGACCAACTCATCAGAGAAAATCGTCGGATACAACGGATACAACTCTCAGGTAAGTGTAGCTTATCGTAAGAAATCGTACAGGCCATCATTGCGGAACTGCGGTACGGGATACAGTGTGTACGGTGAGTACCCTCTTCCTCACTCTTGACTTAAAATGGAAGAAATCTGTCAACGTTATGCCAGAGCCAAGGTAGCCACAGAGGGCCGGCAACCCATATTACGCCACAGAGGACGGCGTTGTCTATGCCCAAGGCGTACCAAAAGCACCATGGTAAACACTGGCTATTTACATACAAGATAATGAAAACAGACAATTCGAGCACTACTTCCTGCAGGGGGAGCTCGAGCCACGGCATGCAGGAAGTATCACTACGCCAAAATCTGACTGGCTGGAGACAGCTATTTAGGGGCCAGAACCAGGCCAAAAATTCAGTTCACTCCAGATGCCGACCTCGAGTACTTCGACCGCTGAAGATCTGCCGGCACGGTAGCTCACCGTGCTCGGTCAGAGGGTTAGCTACCCTCTGTAATAAAAAAAAACTGAGTGAACGGATCAACAAAGAACCTGAACGGATGTCATCGAACGTCCGGCCAGAACAATATAGAACAAACTGAGATAAAAAAAGATTACGTCTTCGTCTGTGAACTGGACTCTTACTTATGTGTGTGTGTGTGTGTGTGTGTGTGTGTGTGTGTGTGTGTGTGTGTGTTTTACCACGAACCTTTGTGGAAAATTTCAAGTGAACTTTTGTTTGCCTCAATTAGGAGACTTTTACTGACATCGTTATTGTTACCTTTTCGTTTGTTGTTCAGCCATCAACCTTGTGAACTTACCTCAGTAAAAGTTGTGTTTGTGAAAAATTGCGAATTGTCAGTCACAACAGTCAACACTTTCTTTTCTCTTTTGAGCGTGATGGTGATAGTTTCCTTAACAACATTATGACAGCTTATGTCGGCTGGGTTCATCGTTTTGACCCCGAAAACAAGATAGCATCAATGGAGTTCTGCCACATAGGTTCACAGACGCCAAAAAAGCTCAAGACCATGGCGTCAGCAGGCATAGTCATGCTCGCAGTGCTCTGGGATGTTCAAGGTGTAATGCCTTTGAAATTCTTGGCTAAAGGAACCACTATAAGCTCTGCAAGATACTGCGAGAGCGCCAGAAAACTGAAAGCACAAATTCCAGGAATTCGGCCGCTCATGGTACTCCCTCCCCTTCAGCATGACATTGAAAGACAACATACGTGCGCTGCGATATCTGCAACAATTCGACGCCTTCTATGCAGTGTCATCGATCGTCCTCCATACATACTGGACTTGGCCCCATCTGGTTTTCACCTGTTTCTAAAACTTAAAGAATACCCTCCAGGACTTCACTTTGACAATGATGAAGCGGTACTAGCAGAACTGAGGTGTTGTCTCCCTCAAAAACGTCAAGCATTCTACAGAGACGGTATCAACAACTGATCTCTCGTTGAGAGAAATGGGTTCGTTGCGAGGGTGACTATGTGGGAGAAATAAATACGTAGACATGAAGAACAAAGGTGTAAAATGTTAATGACGTCTGTTTTCTTAGCATTCAAAAACCAAGATAGCATAAAACATTTTTTGTTCAAGACAAGCGGTTTCAATAGTCTTAGCTGTCATTTTCACATTAAAACATATTAATTTTACGCTGACCTCATGCACAAATGTCAAGTGGATAAACCTCAGCACATTATAAACGCTTTCCATCGCTAAAATATTTAAAAACACACAGCATATTGTCCAAAACGCCATGTCCATATACATATTGCTGACAGATGCTTGTTACGTGATACAAGTATGAACACAACGTCACGTCTGTTTACGTATGCTGGGAACACACTGTCTGGCATGTGTCTAGCATACGAAAACAGATGTGCTACTGTGTACGTATTTGTGTCATGTAACAAGCATCTATGAGCAATATGTACATGTAATGGTCCATTAGACAAGACGCTGTGTTTATTTAAGTATTTTAGCTGTGACAGACGTTTATAATGGGCTCAGTTTTATCCACTTGAGACCTCGTGCATGAGGTCAGCGTAAAATGAACATATTTTACTACAAAAATGTTTAAAACCTGAAGATGACAGCTAAGACTGTTGAAACCGGTTGCCTTGAATGAAAAATATTTTTTGAGGTCTTGGCTTTTGAATGTTTTTCAACAATTAAAACAGTCACCCTTCAGTCGACGTTTGTCTCATTGAAAAAGCTTTAAGAGTTTTCACATGAAAATATCGGGTATTTTTTTCACCAACCCTCGTATATTTAACTTTATGTGGGTACTAATACTACTATCAGCTTATACTTACATTGTCTCAGAAACCTATGATTGTTTTTTACTCATGTCAGAGCCATGATAATGTTTCCTGTGCCCACTGAAAACTTGTATCACAAACGAGTGACATTTTTGATTAAATGAACATCTCTAATAGTACTTTAATTACATAAAACGTCTCTCTCCGAGATGTAGTCCTGCTTTACCCAGTCAGAGGAAGAGCGAACACTAATAGCATAAGAATAGGATATGATATGAAATGAAAATGCAGAAATATATAACAATGTTACAGAGACAGTGGTACGAGTGGAAGGAAAGCAGCAGTGATATGTCCAGAGAGATGCTATTTCGATGATAACAAATAAAACTTTAATCTCTTCTTGATTGCAGAGTGGTTTTGGATAAGATGCAGATTGCAGAGTAATTAATTCCACAATCGGATGAATGAAATGGAGAATAAAATGCAGAGAGATTTAGTGCTACGCAAGGATACAATGAAGGTACTGTATACACCCCGTCTCGTATGACGTTGATGGGGTGATGACACATGTCGGATTTATGTAGAGAGATGGAGGACTTCGGTGATTTAGAAACCGATGAGAAAAAAACCAATGTGTTTGGAAATCACGTCGCCTGTCCGGTATTTGTCTCTGATTGTTTAAGGAGATCATAGAAATCACTGTGACTCTGCGAAGGTATCAACTCCAGTCCTCTAAAATACGTGTCAAGTGTCTTAAAACCTCTCAAGCCGCTCCGTGATAATACGTACGATAACTTCATTAAAGCTTAACATCCCGTCTGATACTAGATCTAATTTTCATAGAAAGCTTCAACACTCACTGGTTTTTGATGGATAAGACGCCTATTACTAAGGAAGGTTTACATTACAGACTTTTCGTTCTTCTGCGTGCATTTTGGGGCGTTGCTATTGACTGAGTGTGAGCGTAGTGTGCGTGAGTCAGCAGGTATTCCCTCTGGTCGATGAACTATTCCTGTGCCCTCTTCTTATCGACTAAGCACTTTAGGCTGTCTAGGGTCAAAAGTGGATGCGTGATTGCGAGGTTCTGCACAACAGTCAGTGTCATGGTCCAACTCGTTTTATTTCAACAGCTGCCGGCAGTAGACACTGAAGCCAAGGCAGCTCGGTTCGACACTAATTGGAACTAGGAATTACTCTATCCAGCAACGTTTATTACATTTCATACGGTACTATTCAAATACTTCCGTGATCACGATGATTTATGTCAGTTAATGACGCATTTATGTACTGTACGTGAAACGTGAGGATAACACTATCTAGCAGCAGATGACATAAAAATTAATGTAGTGCAAAGTTAAAAGTTATGTAGATGTTCTAATCGCAAGGGAGAAAATCCATTTGTCCCTACAGTAACACTTCACAAACAGCATCCACTCGTCATTACACCCATATATATAGCCTTTAAAATTGTGTAATAATCCTGTCCTCAATAAAAGAAAAACCGTTTTCAGTCACATGCTTAACAGCCCACAACTCTGTCGTAGTGAAAATTCTCTCTCTCTCTCTCTCTCTCTCTCTCTCAGCTCTCGTCCACACCTACTTACAGAAATACCCATCGAACAAGCTACACACCGACACAACCTCCCGCAATACAAACTTAATACATAATAATTAAAAAATATTACATAGAATATGCCACAGTCAGCAACACTATTACTCATACGTTCTTCCCTCTTGGTAGCTCCTCATACGTCATCTCTGCTTTGTACAAAAAAACGCATGTTATGTCAATTCGAATGTAACAGCAGCCAGTGCTACTGAAAGGTAATTACGTCTAGGTATATTATTGTTCACCTATGCAATAAAAATATCTTCTTAACCTTTAGCTTTGTACTAAAACTGTTTTCCACTGCCAGACAGCTACACGTTACTTAAATGTCATATATGCAATACATCCATGCCTTCCTAAGTGACAGAAGTTGAATGTATAATCGTGACTAACGTTGTAGAATGTATAACAAATGTGATACCTCACGATAATTTCTTGTTTCAAATGATATTCCTAACAGTGAAGGTTAAGTCTATCAGTAATTGTTTCTGTTTATAACATGGACACCGTGATAAACTGTGGTGCATTGCTATTCAGGTTATCCAGCGAAACTGCAGCGAGCGACGTGAGCATTGTAACTGACGCTCTGGATTCACCTTATAGAATAATGTCGCTCAAGTGCAAGTCCAGCCGTTCTGATTCATGTTTATTAAACTGCCCTTGATTTTTTCGGCCTCTGGAGAATGCCCCTCCCCCCCCCCCCCCCACCATCCTCTTTATTTTTCTCTGACTGACGGGACGCAATACTGTAAGTACCTTTCTCTTAGTGTCGGTGGAGAAACGACAGAAGTCGACAGATTATCATACAACATACTAATAAGAGTAGAAGTCGATTAGAACTTGTCAACATTCTAGTTCGTTTCATATCTAGAAAAAGTCATATCATTCGAATGACGCGTCAGAGTGCACGGCAACCTTGAAATACACTGAATCGTTTTATGTATGGTGAGGCGGCATCGTCAAGTGGCACACAACGCGTGCTGCCGTGGCAGAAACGTAATGATCGACCAAAGCATCTGTGCTGTTTTACATGAGGATTTCTTCTTGACGGCTCTACCTAGTCTACGGTAGTTTCAAAATTTCGTATTCATCTATAACCACTCGGCATTTCAGTTCTAATAAGTGGCAGAAATAAACAAGACAGAAAATTTAAAATTTACAGGAACGACACATAGAGTGACGAAAAGACACATCTGCGGTCATTTTAACCACAATCACATAACGCTCTTACCGTTTTATGTCTTGTGTTTATGGAACGGCCGTTTTGTTTTGTTCGAACGTTCTTCTCAACCGTAGATCGATTTATCCCACAGTAGCTTGAATAAACCGTCGTAGCACAATAACGATGAAATTCGCCGCGTATGAGCAGCTGGTTCTAATTGTTCCCCAGTTTCTGAACCACTGACATGAGGCAAGAAATGTCTGTTGGGTCATAGATTGTTTACGTAGTTTTCAGATCGTCTGAATCTTAAGGAACTAACATGTAAAAGAGAATGAAGCAATCGCTTTTTCGAAACCATGTAATTGTGTCCTGTCCCAACGCATAAGCTTGAAATGTGGCTCAAAGGTGTCTACAACCCTCCTTTGCAAACGTGCTAAAGTGTAATCCCCTGTGACGTGGCACTCTGGCTCGGCTACGTTTCAAACAGCAAGATTCGACAGAAAAGGAGGCCAGAGCTTAGAAGTTACGTGACGTGCAAAGTATGATAAAGACGTCACATTGGCACAAAATTTCATCACAATTTTTCTCAAAGCCACCGAGATCGTGTCACATGGTGGGAAGGTCGTCTTCCTCTGGCGCCTCTGCGATGGAGGTAAGAAGCGCGATTCCCAGCGTTTAAACTACGCGACTTTTTTTTTTTTGTCGGAGGAAAACATTTTAGACCCACCTCGCTCAGTATCGTTACAGAAAGGCCTCAGGGATTGGCATAAAGAGCGTCAATGAAACCACCCTTCCTCTTGGGATTTTCATTCTCACACATTTCGCGATCAAAGACGACAGTTCGCAGTGCAATGAGCAAAGGTACGACGTAATCGACAACTTTTGGCCCAGTTGACAGCTCCTGAGTGATTCATCTTTTCTCGAAGGGGATCACGGAGCTCCAAGCTCGTTGAAGTGATTTCACCCATGTACAGCACAGTGCTGTGGTGTACAAAGTGGAAACAATAGGGAACACTCAAAACCATTCGACGAAATTTGAACGCGATCCGAAGCCGCAAAAGTTTTTTATGGTTTTCAGCGTTTCATTGACGCCCTTTATGCCATCCCCTGAGGTCTTTCCGTTTCCATTCTGAGTGGCAGTGTGTCTCTAATGTTTTCCTCGGCCGCGCATAAGAGAAACGCATGATTTAAAGGCTGGGCTCCTTGGGTCTGACCTCCATCACAGAGACTTCTATAGAATGGGTTAAGTGCGGTAAGATGGGCTATGACGACCTCTTTACCTTTGACGCTTCCACAGTAGCGTCGGCAGAGTTCTGATGAAATTTAGTGCTAATGTGGCATCATTAACCCACTTTACACGTCGTATGAACTTCGGAGCTCTGGCCTTTTTGTCGCAAGTGTCGACACCTCTCTGTTTAAACCATCGTGGAGTCCGAGGGTGACGTCGCAGGGCACCACTCTTTTCTACCTTTACAGGCGAAGGTTTTAGGCACCTTTGAGCCCAATGTCAAACATATGCTTTGGAAGGAGAAAATTACAGTGTCTCGAAGAAATGATCCTTTAATTACGTTTCGCAGCGTATTTCAAGCCACAGTTCCCCACGAGCCTTTTTTTGGGAATTACTATTTTTCTTAACGCTCCATCTATGTTGAAGCTACACTAACACAATGCATTTCTTGATTTAGTACAACTCACGTAGCACTGTTCCCTGTCCATAAACAAATAAGAGGGACATCATCTAGTCTGTGTTGCAGACAGGAGGTACTTCTCGACAGGTCACAACATACTGATTTATTAAGGATACCAACTAACAATGAGATCGACATATACACGACCCCAGGTAGCGTCCCACAATGTCATTGTTGGCTATTGAACAAAATAGTTTCACGGCCATTGGGCATGCAAGTCATAAAAAGTGAAAATGCCAAGTTTTTGTCCACCACACCGTGATGAAAGAACTTCACCTATTTTAGGGGCTCACCGCAGATAGTCAAAGATTCTTATGGCTGTACACCTCATCATTGCTTTCCGATCCACACTAGGGTTAAGTGGTAGATAATGTGAATCACTTCTCCTTCTAGAAGAATGTTACTGTTAATTTGAAATTGCAATTCGTTGTGGACAACAAACTTCATAAGGGAGTATTGTGAGACTACTGTCAGTATGTTTCATTGTTTGAAGGGCTGTGCGATAGAGGTTCCAGAATGATGTGCCTATACCAGAGAGTAACACGTAAGTCAAAAATCAAAGTACACCTGCGTATATTTCTACATCACTAACATGCACGTCGGTCTAAGAGCTTGGCAGATGATTCACAGAGCCACTTTTAGACTATTCTTCGACCGTTCCACTCTCGAATAGCATGTGGGAAAAATGAAGACCTAAATTTTTCCGGACGACTTTTCATTTCTCTTAATTTATTTCTCCAGTTATTTCTCTTTATGTAGATGGGACACAACAGGGTGCTATGGCGTTCGGAGGAGAAACTCGATGACTGAGATTTCGTGTACAGATCTTGCAGCAACAGAAAACCTCTTTGATTTAATGACTGCCACGTTACATCGGTTGTCATATGCGTGATACTCTCTCCCCTATTTCGCGATAATATAAAATGTGCTGACAATCCTTGACCTTTTCCGATGTCCTCCGTCAAACCTATGTGGTAAGGATCCCATACTGCACAACAATACTCCACAGAATGGTGGACAAGCGTAGCGTGGGCATTCTCTGTTGTAGACCTGCCACACATTTCACCAGTAATGAAACGGAGTCCTTAGATCGCGTTCTGGACAACATTTTCTACATGTTGGTTCCAATTTCAGTTGTTAGTAACTGGAATCTGTACGTGTTTAGTTAAATCCACAACCTTTACAATTGCATTATTTATTGTCCAGCCGAAATTTAACGCATTCTCTGTAGAAGCGGAGAGTATTGTACCTAGAGAATAATGTACCTAGGAACATATATTTTCTGATAGGTATTTCAGTCTAGTGACTGATTTTAGAACCACATGAGGAAATGCGTACTAAAGACCGCCATAAGTAGTTTCCGCCATTTTCTACAACTTTTGTTGTTGCTAGAAAAGAGACTATTTGGCGTTCTACACATGGAAGTTCTGTATAGTGTGTTAAACTTATCTGGAATATGTTGTTAATTTTTCAGGTACAGAATTTTATGGCCAGAAATTTCATATGCATACGAATATTATAAACGCGAAATTATTTCTGTCACGACTAAACAGCTGAACTGATTCCCAAGATTTTTGGTGTCGGCGTAGGTTCAACCCTGAGGAAGAACATAAGCTTCACAAAATGGCGGTATAGAGAGTGGAACACCATTTATCTTTTTTTTGCAACTGTGAACATAAACTGTGTTAAGATTTATTCACTTTGTTGCATGATGTACACGCTGTACGATGTATAGCTACTTCAGTAGCTCGGTGCATAGTTACGTGCTCCTGCTGACGCATCTCCGCACTGGGGAAGAGGGCACATCATAAGCTATCGGAGGGACATGTGAGAGCAACTGACGTTGTTGCACATAAAAAAGCGTACTTAGTACCTATGCTGCACATAAAAAAGCGTCCTTAGTACATATCGGCCATTATAACAAAACTACTGACATGCAAGCATAACTGTGGTAAATTTTTAAAACTAGTTATGTAACACTTCATCAGACCTGCTCCATCTTGCACCCTGAAACAGGAGAAGATCGTTTGCTATGTAAATTTGGATATTTGCAAATTAAATAAGTTTCTTTAATGTCTTAACAATTTGCGTTACTTTCCAAAAGATTCTGTTTCGATAATGTTTTTGACTTGTAATTGGTTTTTGATAATGCTTGTGTCTCCTATAGATTCTATTTCAGAAACATATTTAACTTGCAACTGGATTTTGGTAATATCTTTGGTTAATTTGATTTTCCTTACTGATTGATGGTGTGTGTCAGAGTAATAATGTAAGACATAGACGAATTGACAAAATTTTATGTATTTGTGAAGCTTCTAAATTTCAATAGAATATTTTTTCCTAGGTACATGACCATGTTGTATCTTGAAATAAATTTTTATATTGGGAAAAATCTTAATTTTCCAGAGCAGTATTTGTAATTTCGGGAAAAGACAAAAAACAAAAACTCAGCACTATCGTTTAAAAACAGAATAACAAAATATAGCACACATTAATTGCAGAGGAGACTAAAGGCGAAAGAGAGAGAAGTGCCTCACGCCAGAATGCTCTCCCCTACTCAAGTGGAGCACCTCACGCTTTTTATTGTTTAGGTTCGAGAAATGGAAGGGCGACGAACATCCTTCTCACTCTATTAATTTACGATTTATTTCTGGGGCCACTGGCCGAATAAGCAGAATTTTAGGGAAAAATGGTGATCAGACCACCTTCTTCGATCAAAACAAAGTAAAAGACATTTTCCGACGGAAACCGGATGCACCTTATTGCCCACACTCTGCGGCGTCTATAAAATGAAGTGTGACTGCGGCGACGCGTATACAGGCGAAGCGGGAAGCACTGCTAAAGAATGTGTTAAGGAACACGAACGCAACACGCAGCTGATACAACGCATAAAATCGGCGTCAGCGGAACGTTATGAGAACTGTGGCCTTGACATCGATTTCACTCACGCACTTGTGCTTGGTAAGGGAGCCAACATTTATAGAAGAAAAGTCCGAGAAGAGATTGAAATTTCTAAGAACGCATGTAACTTCAATAGAGAGAGAGGACGGCTACAGGTTTCCATCATCGCGGCTCCCCGCCGTGAAGGAAGAGAATACGCGGCTGTGGCGTGCGAGCAAATACAAACAACGCTCTGTATGTGTGTGAATTCTTAAGGGACCAAACTGTTGAGGACATCGGTCCCTATACTTACACCATACTTAAACAAGAAGAACAACACACACTTGATTATCAGAGTAGCTCATCAGAAGATTATCTTGGGAATTTGTCACCGTATAGAGTAGGGTAAACATAGTCATGTGTAGGGGCTGTGGTTGTTGTGAGCGGACGCAAGGAGAATTGGCCACTCTTCGGGGGCAGGTGGAGGCTTTGTCTGTTAGGCTCATCGAGCTCGAGGCGCAGGCGTCGGCTCGTAGTGGCGTTGGGGCAACTGTGGTGAGACCTATGCCTACTTCGGTGGCCTTGGAATCACATGGAACCTCTGATGTCGCTGCGTCTTCCGGCAGTGAGCATCTTACCGGTCAGCCATCACTCCAGGGTGAATGGCGGACAGTGGTGGGCTCGCGCGTGCCTGGCCGAAAGGCGAAGGTGGGATCTGGCCGCGTGGCAGCTGCCTTACCCCTTTCCAACAGGTACGGGGTGCTTCCTAGTGGTGATGACATCGTTTCCGAGCCACCACAGGGTGCCTCGCTTGTTGGGCCAGTAGCCGATTCTCCGGCAAGGTCCCGACAGTCACAGAGGGCGGGCCTATTAGTTATAGGGAGCTCCAACGTTAGGCGGGTTATGGAGCCCCTCAGGAAAATAGCGGGTAGGTCGGGGAAGAATGCCAGTGTGCACTCGGTGTGCTTGCCGGGGGGTCTCGTCCGTAATGTGGAGGAGGCCCTTCCGGCAGCTATTGAACGCACTGGGTGTGACCGGCTGCAGATAGTAGCACATGTCGGAACGAATGACGCCTGCCGCTTGGGTTCTGAGGCCATCCTTGGTTCCTTCCGGCGGCTGGCTGATTTGGTGAAGACAACCAGCATCGCACGCGGAGTGCAAGCTGAGCTTAATATCTGCAGCATAGTGCCCAGAGTCGATCGCGGTCCTCTGGTTTGGAGCCGTGTGGAGGGTCTAAACCAGAGGCTCAGACGACTCTGCGACTATAATGGTTGCAAATTCATCGACCTCCGTTATTGGGTGGAGAACTGTAGGGCCCCCCTAGACAGGTCAGGCGTGCACTACACACCGGAAGCAGCTACTAGGGTAGCAGAGTACGTGTGGCGTGCACACGGGGGTTTTTTAGGTTAGAGGGATCCCCCCTTGGGCGAAACGATAAAATACCTGACGGCTTACCAGAGAGGACATTATCATCGTTGATAAAGAATGTCCGTCCTCAGAGACCAAAAACAGGAAAAGTTAACGTAATATTGGTAAACTGCAGGAGTATCCAGGGCAAGGTTCCTGAATTAGTATCTCTTATTGAAGGAAATAGTGCGCATATAGTATTAGGAACGGAAAGTTGGTTAAAACCGGAAGTGAACAGTAACGAAATCCTAGACACAGAATGGAATATATACCGCAAGGATAGGATAAACGCCAATGGTGGAGGAGTATTTATAGCAGTAAAGAATTCAATAATATCCAGTGAAGTTATTAGCGAATGCGAATGTGAAATAATCTGGGTTAAGTTAAGTATCAAAGGTGGGTCAGATATGATAGTCGGATGCTTCTATAGACCACCTGCATCAGCAACCGTAGTAGTTGAGCGCCTCAGAGAGAACCTGCAGAACGTCGTGAAGAAGTTTCGTGATCATACTATTGTAATAGGGGGAGACTTCAATCTACCAGGTATAGAATGGGATAGTCACACAATCAGAACTGGAGCCAGGGACAGAGACTCTTGTGACATTATCCTGACTGCCTTGTCCGAGAATTACTTCGAGCAGATAGTTAGAGAACCAACTCGTGAAGCTAACGTTTTAGACCTCATAGCAACAAATAGAACGGAACTTTTCGACTCCGTGAATGTAGAAGAGGGTATCAGTGATCATAAGTCAGTGGTTGCATCAATGACTACAAGTGTAATAAGAAATGCCAAGAAAGGAAGGAAAATATATTTGCTTAACAAAAGTGATAGGGCACAAATCGCAGAATATCTGAGTGACCACCATCAAACGTTCATTTCTGAGGAAGAGGATGTGGAACAAAAATGGAAAAAATTCAGAAACATCGTCCAGTACGCCTTAGATAAGTTCGTACCGACTAAGGTCCAAAGCGAGGGGAAAGATCCACCGTGGTATAACAATCATGTACGAAAGGTACTACGGAAACAAAGAAAGCTTCATCATAGGTTTAAGAGTAGTCGAATCATAGCTGATAAGGAAAAGCTGAACGAAGCGAAAAAGAGCGTAAAGAGAGCAATGAGAGAAGCATTCAACGAATTCGAACATAAAACATTGGCAAACAATCTAAACAAGAACCCTAAAAAGTTTTGGTCATATGTAAAATCGGTAAGCGGATCTAAATCCCCTATTCAGTCACTCGTTGACCACGATGGAACCGAAACAGAGGACGACCGAAGAAAGGCAGAAATACTGAATTCAGTGTTCCGAAACTGTTTCACTGCGGAAAATCGTAACACGGTCCCTGACTTCAGCCGTCGCACGGACGCCAAAATGGAAAATATTGAAATAAACGATATCGGAATTGAAAAACAACTGCTATCACTTAGTAGCGGAAAAGCATCCGGACCAGACGAGATACCCTTAAGATTCTACAGTGATTATGCTAAAGAACTTGCCCCCTTTCTATCAGCAATTTATCGTAGATCGCTGGAAGAACGTAAAGTACCTAGCGACTGGAAGAAAGCGCAGGTCGTTCCCATTTTCAAGAAGGGTCATAAATCAGATGCGAATAATTATAGGCCTATTTCGCTTACGTCAATCTGTTGTAGAATAATGGAACATGTTTTGTGTTCTCGTATTATGACGTTCTTAGATAATACAAATCTCCTTCATCATAACCAACATGGATTCCGCAAACAGAGATCATGTGAAACTCAGCTCGCCCTATTTGCCCAAGAAATTCACAGTGCCGTAGACACTGGCGAGCAGATTGATGCCGTATTCCTGGACTTCAGGAAGGCATTTGATACGGTTCCGCACTTACGTTTAGTGAAAAAAATACGAGCTTACGGAATATCGGACCAGGTTTGTGATTGGATTCAGGATTTCCTAGAAGAAAGAACACAACATGTCATTCTTAACGGTTCAAAATCTGCAGATGTAGAGGTAATTTCGGGAGTACCGCAGGGAAGCGTGATAGGACCTTTATTGTTTACAATATACATAAATGACTTAGTTGACAACATCGGTAGCTCCGTGAGGCTATTTGCAGATGACACGGTTGTCTACAAGAAAGTAGCAACATCAGAAGACTCGTACGTACTCCAGGAGGACCTGCAGAGGATTAATGCATGGTGCGACAGCTGGCAGCTTTCCCTAAACGTAGATAAATGTAATATAATGCGCATACATAGGGGCAGAAATCCATTCCAGTACGATTATGCCATAGGTGGTAAATCATTGGAAGCGGTAACGACCGTAAAATACTTAGGAGTTACTATCCGGAGCGATCTGAAGTGGAATGATCACATAAAACAAATAGTGGGAAAAGCAGGCGCCAGGTTGAGATTCATAGGAAGAATTCTAAGAAAATGTGACTCATCGACGAAAGAAGTAGCTTACAAAACGCTTGTTCGTCCGATTCTTGAGTATTGCTCATCAGTATGGGACCCTTACCAGGTTGGATTAATAGAAGAGATAGACATGATCCAGCGAAAAGCAGCGCGATTCGTCATGGGGACATTTAGTCAGCGCGAGAGCGTTACGGAGATGCTGAACAAGCTCCAGTGGCGGACACTTCAAGAAAGGCGTTACGCAATACGGAGAGGTTTATTATCGAAATTACGAGAGAGCACATTCCGGGAAGAGATGGGCAACATATTACTACCGCCCACATATATCTCGCGTAATGATCACAACGAAAAGATCCGAGAAATTAGAGCAAATACGGAGACTTACAAGCAGTCGTTCTTCCCACGCACAATTCGTGAATGGAACAGGGAAGGGGGGATCAGATAGTGGTACAATAAGTACCCTCCGCCACACACCGTAAGGTGGCTCGCGGAGTATAGATGTAGATGTAGACCCATGCCCGAGAGAGGACTCGAACCTCCGGATAAAGATTCCCCCTCTCATGCTCTACCCTCTTCGCTTTTAGTCAATGACGTGGGCCCAACAATAGCAGCAAGAGGAATTTTAACTAATAATTATTCTTCAGCACAAGCGCGGGAAGAATCCCTTTACAAGTAACGATGTTGGCCCACCAATGGTAGCGACAGGAGTTTTATCCAATACCCCTTTCTTTGGCATTAGCGAGGTAAAGCTCTACAATCCAAAGATGTTGGCGCACCAGTGGTCGCCAAACATTTTTACCCAATAATCTGTTCGATCTATAGATCGAATAAGCAATGACAGAAATAAAAGAAAGGTTCAAGAGTGGAGATAAAATTAATGGTGAAAGGATATCAACGATAAGTACCGTTGACGACATTGCTATCCTTAGTGAAAGTGAAGAAGAATTACAGGATCTGCTGAATGGGATGAACAGTCTATGACTACAGAGTAAATAGAAGCAAGTCGAACGTAATGAGAAGTAGTAGAAATGAGATCAGTGAGATACTTAGAATCACGATTGGTGATCGCCAAATAGATAATATTAATGAATTATGCTACCTATGCAGCAAAGTACCCCATCGTGGCCGAAGCAAGGAAGAGATAAAAATGCAAACTAACACTGACAAAAAGGGCATCCTGGCCAAGAAAGGTCAACTAATATCAAATACAGGCCGTAATTTCTACTTCTACATGGATACCCTGCGTATCACACTAAAGTACCTGGCAGAGGGTTCTTCGAACAACCTTCACAGTAATTTTTTATTGCTCCACTTTCGAACAGCGCGCAGAAAAAAACGAATCCTATATATTTCCATGTGAGCTTTGATTTCTCCTACTTTCTTGTGGTGATCATTTCTCCCGATGTAGGTCGGCATCAACAAAATATTTTCACATTCGAAAGGGAAATATGATGACTGAAATTTCGTGACAAGATTCCAACGCAACGAGAAACACCTTTGTTTTAATTATGTCCACCCTAATTCCTGTATCATGTCCGTGACACTTTCTCCCCTATTTCTCGATAATACAAAACGTGCTGCCCTTCTTTGAACTTTCTCGACGTATTCCGTTAATCCTGTCTCGTAGGGATCTCTCGTCGCACAGAAGTATTCTAAAAGAGGACAGATAAGTGTAGTGTAGGCAGTCTCCAAACTTTGCAGAAGCTCTCCTGCGAACCGTACAGAACTAGCACTCCTGAAAGAAAGGATATTGCGGAGACTTGGCTTAGCCACAGGCTGGGGGATGTTTCCAGAATGAGATTTTCACTCTGCAGTGGAGAGTGTGCTGATATGAAACTTCCTGGCAGATTAAAATTGTGTGCCGGACCGAGACCCGAACTCGGGACGTTTGCCTTTCGCGGGCAAGTGCTCTACCAACTGAGCTACTCAAGCACGAATCACGACCCCTCGGGCACACAGTTTTAATCTGCCAGGAAGTTTCATATCAGCGCACACTCCGCTGCAGAGTGAAAATCTCATTCTGGAAACATCCTCCAGGCTGTAGCTAAGCCATGTCTCCGCAATATCCTTTCTTTCAGGAGTGCTAGTTCTGCAAGGCTTGCAGGAGAGCTTCTGTAAAGCTTGGAAGGTAGGAGACGAGGTACTGGCAGAAGTGAAGCTATGAGGACGGGTCGTGAGTCGTGCTTGGGCAGCTGAGTTGGTAGAGCACTTGCCCGCGAAAGGCAAACGTCCCCAGTTCTAGTCTCGGTCCGGCACACAGTTTTAATCTGCCAGGAAGTTTCTTATTTACATCGTCTTCTTTGGTGACGGAACTGAGGAATTTTGTGTTTAGTAATTCTGCTGTAGTATTTTGATTGCTATTCCGCGGAGAAGGCATTGATTGTGTTTTCCCACTAGTATACTTTACGTAAGACTAGACTGTCTTTGGAAAGAAATTCTGGGAACGTATGTTCGGAGAATAGCAGTGAGACGTGAAAACCGGAAGAGAAGAGCATCGAAGCATTTGAGATGAGGCGCTAGAGAAGAATATTGAAATTCTCCTTCCCCAAAGGACTGGTAAGGAAGATAAAACACAGAAACCACTGACAAGAACATTGGACAGAGTGATGGGACATATAGGACATCTGTTAAGACATCATTAAATAACTTCCACGGTACTGGAAAGAACCTTAGAGGGTCAAAGCTGTACAGGAACACAGAGATTGAAATACCTCCAGCAAATAATTTAGTACTTTGGTCGCCAGTGTTACTATGATATTGTAACCGCGCGACCGCTACGGTCACAGGTTCGAATCCTGCCTCGGGCATGGATGTGTGTGACGTCCTTAGGTTAGTTAGGTTTAAGTAGTTCTAAGTTCTAGGGGACTGATGACCTCAGATGTCCCATAGTGCTCAGAGCCGTTTGAACCATTTTTTTACTATGATATGAGGAGGTTTGCTG
Source organism: Schistocerca serialis cubense (assembly GCF_023864345.2). Taxonomy (NCBI): domain Eukaryota; kingdom Metazoa; phylum Arthropoda; class Insecta; order Orthoptera; family Acrididae; genus Schistocerca; species Schistocerca serialis. The sequence goes on along the minus strand of NC_064641.1, from coordinate 631,888,846 downwards.
ATGATGGTGTGTTGTACGGGAAGGTTTCGTCGTTGAGTGACTGTAGGAGGATACAAGATGACTTGGACAGGATTTGTGATTGGTGTAAGGAATGGCAGCTAACTCTAAATATATATAAATGTAAATTAATGCAGATGAATAGGAAAAAGAATCCCGTAATGTTTGAATACTCCATTAGTAGAGTAGCGCTTAACACAGTCACGTCGATTAAATATTTGGGCGTAACATTGCAGAGTGGTATGAAGTGGGACAAGCATGTAATGGCAGTTGTGGGGAAGGCGGATAGTTGTCTTCGGTTAATTGGTAGGATTTTGGGAAGATGAGGTTGTGGTCCAACTGTAAGGGAGACCGCTTGTAAAACACTAATACGACCTATTCTTGAGTACTGCTCGAGCGTTTGGGATCCCTATCAGGTCGGATTGAGGGAGGACTTAGAAGCAATTCAGAGGCGGGCTGCTAGATTTGTTACTGGTAGGTTTGATCATCACGCGAGTGTTACGGAAATGCTTCAGGAACTCGGGTGGGAGTCTCTGGAGGAAAGGAGGCGTTCTTTTCGTGAATCGCTACTGAGGAACCAGCATTTGAGGCTGACTGCAGTACAATTTTACTGCCGCCAACTTATATTTCGCGGAATGACCACAAAGATAAGATAAGAGAGATTAGGGCTCGTACAGAGGCATGTAGGCAGTCATTGTTCCCTCGTTCTGTCTGGAAGTGGAACAGGGAGAGAAGATGCTAGTTGTAGTATGAGGTACCCTCCGCCACGTACCGTATGGTGGATTGCGGAGTATGTATGTAGATGTAGATGTAGGTTGGCACAGGAGAGGAATTCGTGGCGAGCCGTATCAAAGCAGTTGGAAGTCTGATGAGTGAAAAAAAAATTCCAGCACAAGGGCGGGAAGGCTCCCCTTTATAAGAATAGATGACACTGGTCTCTGACAGTGCTCAACCTACTGTGGGCACCACAGCATCCCAGCAGAGCAGAGGGGTCGAGACTGAAGAAATATGACACGTTCTACAACCCAGAATATTTTAATTTCAGTGACAACGACCACAAATGACTGTGGATGTTTAAATGTCTGGTCCAGTCGTCGTGTGATGCAACAATGAGGTCGGCGGAAGGCGCTGCTTGTTGGTGTTTGGGACTGGCCAGCGGCTCACGTGTGCCTCCACCCAGGTGCCCCAGGCAGTGCGGCTACCCGCAGCACGGCGCCTGTCCCGTCCTGCCGCGAATACGGCCGGAGCGCGCGCCGCACTTGTGCGCATTCGGCGCGGTCCGTAATTAAACTTAGTCGGAAGCGGGTAGCGGGTAGCGGGTAGCTCGGGGAAGCCGCACGACAGAATAAGGGCCGCGCCTCGGGCTGCGCCTCGGATTGGCTGCCGCCGGGGTCGATAGCGGCCGGATTAACGAGCTGCCTCCGCGCCGAGCCAGCCGAGCCGGGTACCGTCGCCGCCCTCTGTCCCCTGCCCTGCCTTTGACATTTTCTCTAACAATTTCCCGTCCCCCGGCCGGGGCCGGAACCCAGGACCGGCGGAAACTGCTGCCGGGGCCATCCGGGCCCGATTTCCCCGCCAGGCCTCCTTGGCGCCCGCACGGGTCGGGGAAGCAAAGTGGCAGGCCGCCGGCACTGCCGCGTTACACGACTGAGGAAGCGACGCAACTGTGTCTGCGTCTGATTTGAAGACGTCCTCGAAGTTACACCATTACCCGACGCTCAATCAGTTGAAACGATTCACACGACCGTTAAAGAGACTATGGAACCCTTCCCCCACCCCACCCCTGTTAATGATGCAAAATTCCGAGCATCAAATTCGAAGGAAATCAGATTAGAATTACATATTCCGTTGACTACGAGATAGTTAGAGCTCTCATTGGACATAAGAAACGGAACGTGTGCAAGTCTTATGTTGAAGGTGGCACACATTATAAATCAAGGTGCCTGTTAGCATTAGTGCTACATTGCTTTCAGACCTGAATTTTTTGTATGCAATATTGCAGTGGCTCAGTTATTCTGATTACGATGGAAAGTTCCTCTGGAAATTCATGCACAGTCGGATTTCCCGCTTATTGCGAGCTGTCACCTTACCATTTGGCTATTCGTGCACGACTCCCGGCTGGAGCCAAGCTTTCATATATCGCCAGCGCTGCGACTACGACCTGCACTCGTACGTACATTATGTTTATGACCATACAGGGGACACATTTTACTTGAAACTCGATTGCCGGTGTTGGCGGATAAATACGATATTGCAGTGCCAGCGTTATTCCGAATTACGAGGGAATGTTCCTTACCCGCCAGGACAGCTGAGGGCGCTAATGCGCTGCTTCCTGGACTCGGGTAGGCGCGCCGGCCCGGATCGAATCCGCCGGGCGGATTAAAAAAAAAAATGGCTCTGAGCACTATGGGACTCAACTGCTGAGGTCATTAGTCCCCTAGAGCTTAGAACTAGTTAAACCTAACTAACCTAAGGACACCACAAACATCCATGCCCGAGGCAGGATTCGAACCTGCGACCGTAGCGGTCTTGCGGTTCCAGACTGCAGCACGGCCACTTCGGCCGGCTGCCGGGCGGATTAACGACGAGGGCCAGCCTGGATGTGGTTTTTAGGAGGTTTTCCACATCCCGCTAGGTGAATACCGGGATGGTCCCAACGTTCCGCCTCAGATACACGACTAGCCGACATCTGAACACGTTCGCACTATTCCATGAATTACACTAGACGGAGACAGCTGAGGTACATTAATTCCGTCCCGTGGGGTAAGGGGTGGCGGCAGGAAGGGCATCCGGCCACCCCTTCATCCTAACCTTGCCAAATCCGTTCCTAACAATGCCGATCCTGCATCAGTGTGGGACGTGGCATCAGTGAAAGAAAGATGATGGAATGTTCCTTCCGACATGCTTTCATATCCAAAGGAACAGCCATTGCGACTTTCAGCACATAGGTGACGACATACGATTGTTTCGGGCTGGTCGTCAGTCGTGCACGGATAACCAAGTGGAAAGGCGACCGCTCGCTATAACCGCGTTCGAGTCCCGTTCCGGCACAAGTTTGCAGTGTCGTCATTCCATTCTACAAATGATGCTTGTCCTTATTCGCAATGGCGAACTTATTTAATACATTTCATGTTTTTTTTTTTTTTTTTTTTTTTTTTTTTTTAGGGAGGATAACTTTTCTTTATGTGGTAATGCTCTTAGGTGATTTTTTCAAATGATTTTACGTGAAATATTTATACAATAATGTGTACCCCTTTTTCAAAACATACTTTGTATACTTTGCTTCAGTTTATGGGCTAAAATAACTAATTACGAATTATTCTCTATTGTAATAAATAGTAAAAACATGCAAAAAACAATAACAATATTCGATTATACTGTGGAATATATCGTATCAACTGCGTCCGTACATCTTGGTGGTCATGACGCACATTGCTACATTGACTTGCTGATATTTTCATAGTTATACCGAACAGTTGGAAGCACTCGCGCACGATGAGAGGTTTGAACATTCACAGATGGCTACCTCTGGTTCGCATTGGGAAAAAAGACTTTAGTTGGAGCTGAGACACAGTAAAACTCAACATACACATGGAATGAAGGCTTTCACGACCGGATGACATAGCTGCTGGTAAACTTTTTGGGATGTGAGATAGTAATCCAAGAAACTCTTCCTTTCCTAATATTTCGTCCAGGACTGCGCTGGACATCCTCAGAGGCCCTACTCCGCTGAGTCTTGCCGACTGACAGGTCAGAGATCCGAGAGCGACATATATACTGTAGAAAAGGGGGCGTGGTCAAAGTAACATGTGATGAGCAGAGATAATCCTTGCCAAAGATAAAACTTAACTATCTATTGTCGTCTTGTCAAAGATAAAATGGTCTAGCGATTCTTCAGAACTACTGTCCATATGTCGCTAAGTTTCGTTGCCTCCTCTTTCCTATTAAAATTACCCTGATGCTTATAAATTTCAATGACTTCTCTACACAGTCGTGGATAGTAATTTAACGTTGCAGATAAAATTTTTGTTTCAGAAAACTTCACTTCGTGGTTTCCTGACTGAAGAGCATGCTCTGCTACAGCTGATTTCTCTGTTTTTCCTAGTCGGCAAAGACAATTGTAGCCAGAGGGTCTGAAAGGGGTATTGGCCTCTTTCGTTCCCATTGCAGTTCCGCGAGTTTGACGCATCTGAGAATGGTGGCACTGACAGCGGTGTAAGACTAGTCGTGACTTGCCATGGAAGTCGAGAGCACAATAAAAAAAATGGTTCAGATGGCTCTGAGCACTATGGGACTTAACACCTGTGGTCATCGGTCCCCTAGAACTTAGAACTACTTAAACTTAACCAACCTAAGGACATCACACACATCCATGCCAGAGGCAGGATTCGAACCTGCGAACGTAGCGGTCACGCGGTTCCAGACTACCACGCCTAGAACCGCACGGCCGAGAGCACAATCATTCTGTTGTAATGTGGGACTGACAGAATTAATTGACAGATTGTTACGATCTAACGAGGTTTTGGTTTATGAGGCTATGGAGGATCTAAGATCAAAATCAAGTGATGCAGTGTATGCAACTGTAAATGCGATCCATTAGTAAAATTCTAGAAGTAAACCATCCGGTCCGGGAGACCGATTCAGAGATCCTTCGGCCACAGCGCCATGGACGTCGTCGGTAGTCACTTCTGGAATCAGGAGGGTTGCAGCTGCGGCGTTTAGTGTAGAATGTATCTCCGGGGGAACCTCATCAATGGCCTCTGCAACTGCAGGTATCTCTTGATAGAAAAGTCTATAGTGCGTTGTGAAGGAATCCGCAATGGTAGCTTGCGAAGTCAGCGGTCGTCCTCCAGGTAGGTCTTAAGTTGTCATTAAAGCCTGTCGGCGTCGACGAACATTTTGAACAATATGATGCATAGAAGGTTCTTCATCGTTAATCCTATCATAGCTGCGTGCTCATACAATGGCTCCCTCTAGACGGCACCATGTCAAGGTTAAAATCTTTGCCTTGTTGCGTTGAGCTTCTTTTAGACGATCCGGGGATGGAGGATGATCCGTGAGTTCACGTACAGCGCTATTTAGAAATCAGTGGAGTGGTGATTCCACCTGGCTTTGGCTCTGCCATAGTGTGTCAAGGTGCGTCGGATGGCCGGTTTGGTGCACAGTAACCACCGCTGCAGTGTGGTCTCGTAACGCATGATGCGTTGAACACAAGTGTGCCACGTGTCGGTGACCTGTTGCCGACATTCAGGGTCCCGCAGTAGCGTGACGTTGAGTTTCCAAGGTCCTGCACTGCGCCATATAGATTGCTTATGTAGGTTCATGGTACAGATGTATATGTCATGATCTGAAAAGGCAGACGGCCAAAGTTCCGCGTCGAGGAGAACGGATTTTAGAGCGTCAAGTCGGCTGGTGGAATGGCTCGTGATGTGTGTATGCCCCGTGCGGTCGCCGTGTACACTCTCCAAGTGTCGAGGAGACGAAGGCGGCGGACGAAGAAGCGAAGTTCCGGACATGTGGTGAAATGAGGGTAATGGTCTGTACGCTCGAGAACACAGTTGAAATCTCCACCTACGATGAGATGATCGTATCTGCCGTGGAATATGCGTGATATCTTCTGCGTAGAACTGGGAGCGATCCCTCCGATTATCAGTGCCAGATCTGGCGTAGGGATTTGTGATTTTGATTCCATCAACTGTTATGTCCACCCCGCGCGGCGTTGAGAGATATGCGACATCGGAAACTGCAATCCCTTCTCGTAATAGGATGGCTGCGCCTGTGTGTTCCATAGCTCCAGGGGGAAGCGTACGTCTCGTATCCATAGCACCCGGCCCAAGTTACTTTCCTCACTTCTTGTAACATGGTTATGTCGATGTCTGCTGCTCTTAGCGTGTCACGGAGCAGTTGAAGTTTAACGTGGGAGCCGGTATTATTAGTATTGATAGTAGCTATTCGGTACGCCTGTGCTGTCGATACATTCGTAGCTCGTGGAGATTGTCGTGTTGGATTCGGAAGTCCATAGAAGTCGCAGGAGTCGTCGTAGAAACATCCCCCATTTTAGTGTTTGTCTAACGGAGGAACAGATCTCATTTCCGCACCAGATGGAGGTGGGAAATCTGTGTCATCCGCCCATGAAAAATGTCCGTCAGTTTTGACATCGGTGAAAGGTAGCAGCGCTGGCCGAATCGGCTCAATTGCGTCGGTGACGACGGGCGTGCCATGTTCCATCGCTTCTGGGCGCGGGGCTTGCTCACAATCTCTGTTGGACAGTTCACCGTGTTGTGGATGAAGCATCTCCGTGGCAGAGGAGAAAGAGTTTTCGTGTACTCCGTCAGAGTTATGTGCTACCTCTTCGCCCTGCGGGGGGAGGGGGGGGGGCTCAGTGGTCGATTCTGATGTCTTGTGGTGATTTTTTCTTCGTTTGGGCGACTTCTGCTTCCGGCAATGAGTTTCGGTGTCTGAAGAAGGAAAAGATTGACGTCGTTCCGGTACAAAAGCCGCGGGTGCTATGATGCTGTCTTCATTCTCCATAACACTCTCGCTGGTATCCTTGTGGTCTTCTAGCGTGTGTGTGTGTCAGGCTTTAGGTCGTGATCACGGGTGGCATTGTCAGTGTCAAGGTGCTGGGACGCCTCCGGGTGTATCGGTCCAGAGAGACGCTCATGAACGGCTTCTTGTGAGGGCTGGACGTGCAGTATCGCCGCATAGGTGACTGGACGGGTGATTGTGGTTCTGTCGGTGTTCGTATCGTCGTGCCGCAGTTGTATGATGCGGCGTTGCAGGCATTCATTACGGGCGTGGCCTTCTTTGCCACAACCGGAACACGTTCGAGGTTGTCCGTCGTAAATGACCACCGCACGGCAGCCACCGATAGAAATGTACGATGGGACGTGTCGTTTGAGACCTATTCAGACTTGTCTCACACCATTAAGCACCGGGTACGTCGTAAACTGTGCCCATGTCTCGGCTACGTCACTCTGGACTTTTCCGAACGGGCTTAGCGTCGCGATGACTTCATCTTCATTCACCCCGAAATTCATTCACCTCGAAAGGCAGTTCGAATATACGGATCGTTCGAAGGCCAAGCCCTGCATGGTCGACATCCACAGGCCTGACGTTTCCGTCGAAGTGTCGAAATTTTAGTCCATGTCGCGTCCGTTGAATAATCTCGTTGCAGGCAGCGTCGGAAGTCATCTTAACATAAACGACTTTGCTAATAATCGAAGGGTGTATGCCGATGAGATCGTCACGGGGGCTCTTCACATCTTCGCGTAGGAAGCGTTCGACGGCCCGTGCTTTGGGTCGTGCTTATTCATTTGAGAAAGTGAACTTAAGAGTGTTCTTCCTGTAAGAGTTGGCCATTATAGCTTGTTCGACTGAGAAGCGCGGTGACGGGGAAGTAAACAAAACACTCCGCGCGCACAGCGGCGTGGACGGCCGAGCTCGGTGCGCACTGCTGCCCTGCCGAAGGCATACTGCCAACTGAGCTACCCAGGCATGACTCATGACCCGTCCTCAGAAACACAAGTTTCATGTCAGCGCACACTCGGCTGCATAGTGAAAATATCATTCTGGTAACTACAGATAATTCATATAATCTACGCATTGTCAACTAATTAGCCTTAGTCATCCGTAGAGATAGCCGATTCCGTTAACTTTAGTAACTGACAGTATTTCATTTGCACTGTCTTCACGCACTGAATAACATTGCAGAACGTAACTGCTTAATTGCCATTAGCACAACATCCGATTTTACTAGTCAAGTTCCATCTCAGCTCACTCGGGCTTAATTTTTGTTCTAACTAACCGAATCACTACTAAATGCACCATATAACGAATTTTTGTGCTTTAATTCATTTTCATCGTATCATACCCATTCAATTTCCCGATACTATTCCCGCGCAGTCTCCGAAATGCCGGATTCACGTTGAAGACTTACGCTGTTTACACCAGAACAATACACTAAAACTCTACTTACAAAAACCCTGAGTGTGAACGTACACAGGTACACGTCGCAAAGCACTTCCGTATGCCAAGAACCGGATCAATGGTGTCAAAGTTTCTGAAAGATGGAACGTGGACCAGTCTGAAGCCAACTGATTTGTACGCTACAGGCAGGACCAAGTACTCGTCATGTAGCGTTACACTGTTCTCAAACTTAACTAGCAGCAAACATAATTGCATGAAACTTGTTGTTAACCTTATTAGGAAACACAGGACCTTCTATTAAGTGTCATGCATGACGGTTTCTTGTTTTACAGTTTGTGCATCTTAGGACTCGTAGTTTCTGTCCAATAATACTTTACCAATGTGGCGTTTGTAGTATGATGTGCTGAAAGAAAATTTCAGAAAATACCTTGTTGATGATAGAAAGTGCCACCTCACCACTCCATGCAAAGATGGAAATAGTAATATCAACTTTTTCAGAAATGTTAATCAGTCAGTTGCGATATTCATCTCTGTCAGATATGTGAAAGAGAAAACTTTTCTAGTTCATACTGTTCATAGACCTTCATTCCAAATTTTGTAACTTTTGAGAAAAATCTCATAAAATTCGTTATACGCACTAATAAAAGTCTTGTGTTACTTCCTGAGCCAAACTTTCACTAGACATTATTGAAGATGATTTTTAATTTCTGCTACAGATTATAAAAGTCGGTGTATTGGTTACATTATATTTTATTAAAAATGATAGCCGGTTTTCAGTTTTCTTGAAGTATTATGGAAAAAAAAGACAGGGACTTTTAAAATATAATGCGATAGAGAGGGCACTGATCTCCTCAGGAAGTACAAACGGCATCATTCCACTTACCGGTGATGTAATTTGGTGAGTATATATACAGTTGTAAACTCAAAAAGATTGCTGATAACAAATTTAATCAATAAAAAATATTTTGTGACGTCATGGATAATATTCCGAACTGCCGTCAGTGAGCTGTACGTGTCTGAACCATACCTTTTCCATAATCAGTATAGGGTGTATAAACCGAATGTCTTTCCAAAGAGTCCTCGGGCTAGTTTCCACAGGCAATTCGGCAGATATTACGATTTAGTTTTTGAAATGTGTAGGTGGAGTAACCCCAAACCAATACTGCTCAACATGTCTTTCATTCAACCCCCGGCGTTAACAGAAAACGTCGGTTTATTTCCTGTTACATACAAAAGATTTTTGAAGTGCAATGTTAATTGCCTGTTCGATAGATGCGTCTCAGATTAGTCTAGTGCGATATTCGTAGTACGGGTAGTACGATATTCTGTAGTACGGATGGGTAGAGTTAAGGGGCTGTTACGTGGTAGACCTTCTCAGTAATTCCTTATGGAAGAGAGTCTTCCGCTCGGAAGTGGTATTATCCATTGCTTGTTATCAGTGTTTTGCCACAAACTCATGGGCGGTACAGTTGGTCTTTACTTTGTGCCTTCTAAGCGTTACGGAACTCACATAGCGGAACAGAAGCTATTGGTCGTTGTGTGCCTGTCGGGTTAGTGCGTATACTGTCGTGCAGTGTAAAATCCACAATACGGTGATGCGGGGAATCAGTTTAAGTGCTTTTTTTTGTACCAAGTCATTTTTCAAATCATTTCCACCTTACTGTGGAGTGTCAACAGTGTCATCGGACTTTACGTGGAAATATACCTTGCTGGGCAGCAGGAGCTGTATCGTTTAATATCACTGTTTCAGATGAACCTTAGATACCGTAAGTACCTCTTATCTGGGTGAACATTTAACAGGAACGATTACATGAATGGAACTGTACCACGCTGCTGACAAAGATGCAACTGCTTGAGCCACTTCGCCCATGTTCCCAAACTATGTAAATGTTTCTTTTGTATTTTTACGTCCTTAATTAATGTTCTTTTAAATTTATTAATGGGCGAATTGGATTGGATTTTGGGTTTTAGTACTGCTATTGTTGATTTCAGCTTTCAGTATGCTGTTACTCGTACTCTTCACATAAGAGTGCGTGGGGCCCTCTGGGCCGGCCGGAGTGGCCGAGCGGTTCTAGGCGCTACAGTCTGGAACCGCGCGACCGCTACGGTCGCCGGTTCGAATCCTGCCTCTGGCATGGATGTGTGTGATGTCGTTAGGTTTAAGTAGTTCTAAATTCTAGTGGACTGATGACCTCAGAAGTTAAGTCCCATAGTGCTCAGAGCCATTTGAACCATTTTGGGGCCCTCTGGAAAATTATAATATAGAGATGTGTGGACACAGAACTACTGGGAGTGCAGGAAAGGTTCACAATAAAATCTGTGTTGGAATAATTCTGAGCTGGTCACGTTTTGGAGCCATGTATGTCCTGCTAGTATTAGGAGTAGTTATTGCCACTGTGAAATGTGGGATAACTTATTTGTTTGGAAATAAGTGTTGGAGAACGCGTGTAGTGTTACTTTCGAATTTAAGTACAGTTAAAGCATCATGGACTTTAATGTCTTTCTGTCACGGCTTTTTGCATATAAGATGTTCCTGCTCCCGAAACTAATTCTATTGTATTTTCTATCAAGGTTTTGTTATGAGAGTTTCTGTAACAAACAAAGTGCATTCAAAAAGTTTTTCACAGTCGTCTCTAATTTATTTATTTATTTATTAGCAGGAGGAAAATGAATTTTTTTGTGAACGTACTTGGAACATTTAGCTATAAGTAGGTGTATAAAAGTATTATCTTTTATTCACAGGTGAGCCATAATGGACCGTGAAGGTGGCGACAACGGTCGGCGGTGGAGTTCCTCTTCAAGACAGGCGATGACTCTGCCACATCGATTCACGGGAAGTTGCTCCCTGTTTATGGGGAGGACACAGTGGATCGCAACTGTATCCGGCGGTGTTTGCAGAGGACAATCCACGATGCGGTAGACCATCGACGGCAGTGAGTGATGTGAATAAGGAGACCATTGATCAAATCATCCAAAATGACAGATGTGTGACGACACGACAGCTTGCTGAAATGACTCGTTTCTCATTGGGTAGTGTGGTATCACTGGTACAGTCATTAGGGTACAGAAAAATCTGTGTACGTTTGGTGCCTAGATTATTGACAAGAGAAATGAAATCTATGAGGAAGAATGAGTGCGAGGGTCTCATGAAGACCTTTACCGAAGAGTGTAAATAGTGTTTTGACGGCGTCATTACCAAGGATGAAATGTGGTTGTTTTTATCCGAACCTAATAACAAACCGGGTTCCCTCGGAAGAAGAAACTAAGGCTTTCACAAACAGCAGGCCGAAAGGTGATTGCCTCCTTCTTCTGGGATCAGTGTGGCGTCATTTTCATTGACTTTTTGGAACCTGCGTCCACAATTAACGGGGATCGTTACAGTTTGTCACTGGACAAGCTGCGACGTGCCATCAAGACCACAGCTTCAGGGTCACCCCACCAGACTACACATGACAATGCCGAACCCCATATAGCTCTTAGGGGAAAATCAGGAAAATGGGTTGGAAAATTGTTCCTCATCCTCCCTACAGTCCAGACTTGGCTCCGTCTGATTTTTACCTCTTTGTTCGTCTGAAGGCCCACCTACACCATAAAATATTTGATAGTGAGAAAGACCTTATTTCCTGTGTCAAGCGATTGTGTAAAAGTCATTCCCCAGAATTTTACCAAAGTGCATTTACATCATGGAAAGAACGTTGGGCCAGATGCGTCACAGCTCATGGCGGCTACATTGAGTAGGCTCACTGTACAGCTAAATGTTCCAAGTATGTTCACAAAAAATTTCATTCTCCAACTGCAAAAAATAAAAAAAATTAGAGACGATTGAGCAAAACTTTTTGAGCACCCTTTGTACTAGATAAATGTAACATTTATGTTTTAATAAATGTCACTCTTTACTAATTTTCTGAGTTTAATTTGAGTAATTGAAGTTTCACGGAACGCAGTAAAGACAAAATTATGATTGATTGCCACTTTGGTAAGAATCAGTTAAAAGAACCATGTAACTGAGTTCAATCTTAACTTTAAAAAGTTTTGATTCGTTTGTTCCTACACTGCTCGTAAAGAGGAGCATACGATCTCTGGAGTAAGTGTAGCAATTTTAACCAAAAAGTACCTGAGTCGAGCAAAAGACTACTTTCTGTGTCGGTGCAACTGCACTATAATCAAGAGATTTAAGTAGTATAATAAGAATAAAGTACTGGGAAGTGTTACGAGCCAAGCAACAAAACAGTTGTGAAAAATTTTGTGGGGAACTGTGAAAGTGCTGGAGGACAGTTGGGAAAATTGTGAAGTAACTGCGCCGCAGCGCACCTGCTGCTCTGAAAAAAGACCTCGTTAAGCACACCCCTGGGAGAGAAAGTTGAGGTTTCGCTGCCCACCAAATGCTGCCTTTTGCAGATACTAGCGGGACACTGAGAGGGGGCAGACATTACTCTTCTCGTAAAGAGTGATGGAAGCTGCCGGAGTGTTGGTGACACTGATAAGTATGCAGGGACAAATTTATGAGACGAGTCACTGTGCAAGTCGTATGGGGTCCCTAATGGAGACACCAGGTAGGAAAGAAACGACTTGCTCTTCTGATATTTGTGAGTTACGTTCGTGGTGGAAATATATTTTGGCTCTGTAGCTTACCGTTGGCTGTAAATCACTCAACAGTGGAAAGGTCAGAGCCAACACAGTTTATATGAAAGAACTTGCTCTCCTTCACGAAGCAGTTTATTGCAGGTTCCTGGAGCAACGAAATTTGCAAAGCGATCTAAAATAAGAGTAAGTCATGCCACTTTTCTAGAAGGTTCGTCGAATAGATGCAAGTAGTTACATGCATATAGCGTTAATATCAGTCTGTTGTAAGTTACGGAGAACTTTTCATGCCGACGAATTACAGCGTGGACTCCGCAGACACAGATCTTGTGAAACTTGGTTCGTTCTGTTCATCTATGAGATCCAGGGGGTCGTAAACAAAGACGTCTAGGTTGACTGCAGTGCCCCGTAATTTCCGCAAGGCATTCGATGCAGTTCCTCACTATCTGTGCCGCACGGAGTGGCCGTGCGGTCTAAGGCGTCATGTAACGGATTACGCGGCCCCTCCCGGCGGAGATTCGAGTCTACCCTCGGGCATTGGTTTGTATGTTGTTCTCAGCATAAGTTAGCTTAAGTAGTGTGTAACTCTAGGGACCGATGACCTTAGTAGTTTGGTCCCGTAGGAATTCACACACATTAGAACATTTTTTCACTATCTGTTAGTGAACAAAGTACGAGCTCACCGAGAATGAGAAAGTCTGTGAATGGGTTAAGGGCCTACAAGCGTATAGAACCTAACCCGTCGTTGTTAAATGAATAACCTTGGTAGATAGAAACGTTATTTCGCGGTATATCAGGGACGGTATGAGACAGTCCCTGTTTGAAATATATATATGTATATACACTGAAGCACCAAAGAGACTGTTATAGGCATGCGTATTTAAATACAGAGATATGTAAATAGGCAGAATACGGCGTTGCGGTCGGCAACGCCTGTATAAGACAAGTGTCGGCTCAGTTGTTAGATCGGTTACTGCTGCTGCAATGGCAGGTTATAAAGATTTATGTGAGCTGAAACGTGGTGTTACAGTCGGCGCACGAGCGATGGGACACAGCACTTCCGAGGTAGCGATGAAGTGGGGATTTCCCCGTACGACTATTTCACGAGTGTACCGTGAATATCAGCAATATCGAAAAATATCACATCTCCGACATCGCTGCAGCCGGATAAAGATCCTGCAAGAACTGGACCAACGATGACTGAAGAGAATCGTTCAATGTAATAGAGTTGCAGCAGATTTCAGTGCTGGGCCATCAACAAGCGTCCGTTCAACGGAATATCATCGATATAGGCCTCCGGAGCCGAAGGCTCACCCGTATACGCTCGATGACTGCACGACGCAAAGCTTTACGCCTCACTTGGGCCCGTCAACACCGACATTGGACTGTTCATAACTGTAAACATGTCGCCTGGTCGCATGAGCCTATTTTCAAACTGTATCGTGCAGGTGGGCGTGTACGGGTATGGAGACAACCTCATGAATCCATGGATCCTGCATGTCGGAAGTGGACTGATCAAGCTGGTGGAGGCTCTGTAATGGTGTGGAGCATGTGAAGTTGGAGTGATATGCGATCCCTGATACGTCTAGATACGACTGTGACAGGTGACAAGTACGTTAGCATCCTGTCTGATCACATGCATCCATTCATGTCCATTGTGCATTCCGACGGACTTGGGCAAATTCAGTAGGACAATGCGACACCCCACACGTCCAGAGCAGTTACAGAGTGGCTCCAGGAATACTCTTCTGAGTTTAAACACTTCCGCTGGGCACAAAACACCCCAGACAAGGACATTATTGAGTATATCTGGAATGCCTAGCAACTTGCTCTTTAGAAGATATCTTCACTCCCTCGTAGTCGTACGAATTTATGGACAGCCCTGCAGGGTTCATGGTGTCAGTCCCCTTCAGCACTACATCAGACGTTAGTCTTGTCCATGCTACCTCGTGTTGCGGCACTTCTGCTTGCTCGCGGGGACCCTATACGATATTAGGTAGCTGTACGTTTCTCTGGCTCTTCAGTGTAGATGCCACTCATTCAGGCCCGACATAGAAGCCAAAGCTGTAACATAACTGATACAAAGACAGAAGCCACTGTGCCGTTGGTGAGCTCAATGCCACACGGCTTCGCCTCGCGGATCTGTTGTGCATCGCGTTATGGGAAACGATGCCTTGGCAAACAAAACAGCGACGAGCCAATGCCGTTAAGTACTTCCCGTTTGACACTCACAACCTGTAGCCAGCTACAAGAGGGAGGGTGCGCCAGTGATCGTCCTGTAATGTGTCAGTTGGTTGCTACGGCTAAACACTGACTTCACCAAGCTTCGGATCTGCCTGTTGCCCTTAAATCGGTGTGCCGCTGGCAGTCGATTTGCTGTCTTTCAGGCGGGAAGCCCCCTCCTGACTGGTTTCCACCAACTGTGGATCCGGATCCTAGTACATATCTGGGCCTACCTAGCTGCAGAGCTGTCGCCGCCTGTCCAGGAATAATCTACTGCTGTTGCTACTGCCTGCCGCCTTGTGCTGACACTCGACCGCTGTTGCGGCTGCCTCTGCCATTGACATAAGGGACCGTGGTTCAACTCCGCATACTTTGAATGAGACTTACGTCATCATCAGCCTGCGAGGGCGTCGTTCCCAGAAGCCGCCACACCTGCATATCACCAGGGCGATTTTGACGCATGGTCCCTATTATGACAGTTGATATTTTTAAAATTAGCTGGTGTCCGATATTTACAAACGTTCCATTGTCGGTTCTCGACATATCGTAAAAGCGTCGATATATCGAAATATTGCCTGAAATAATATCAACGTACATGCCTACAAAAATACCGGCTGCACACTGTAAATATACTGCCAGCTTTATAGCTGTATATTTAAATATTATTTTATTATTATATACTCTGTACAGCAAGAAGCTAGCGGCCTAACTATTCTTCACAGAGAAAAAATTGAAACGAAGACGATTCACATTCGCTCTTGGCGATAAACACTTTGCTAACAGTGGTAACTGAATGCAAGCGGCACAATAAAATGCGTCCAATGGGTAAGTCGTTCGGTTTCGTCACATATCGTATTTTTTCGGGTCACTTCATGTGAACTCCCTATTTCTTTCATTTCTGCAAATGCCAGCAAGCTAGCACTTGTAGTGTCAAAATTCATGCGAAGCTGAACGCTGCAGTTTCTGTTGGTAGGGCCGGATGTTGATTACGTCAGCATTTCCTTTCATACGTCTCTGTCCATCGCAAAGACCAATCTTGTCCTTTATACTTTTGTTCATCGTTTTCAGAGACTGTTTTTGGAGAATACCGACTTGAAGAAATAGTGCACTAGTTGCGTTAAAAATTGTTTTTTAAGGCAACTAATGTGGTATTTCTACACATAGGAAATCTTTGTTATTCTATTCACACCCCCTCAGTGTAATCAGACTACTTCTTTTGTGCCACCTACACTTGCTTCACAAACTCGAAAAGAAAGGACTGGATTTGATAAAATTTGAAATGTAGTAAGACTCCTCCGCACAGTGAAAGTAAAATTATGTTCCACTACAATTTCAAAAGAATCATTTAAATATTTACTGAAAATTTTGAAAAAAGTATAATGTAAAATAAAAATATCGGCTCTCTATTCTGCCATTATGAAATCGATATCTCGATGTATCGACAGTGCAAGAATTTCCGAAATTAGTGAAATATTTTGGGACAGTATCGATATATCGACATTTTATCAACGATCCTATTCCCCATTCCGCTAGGGCACGCTTACGCCGCGGGCTGGCCGCACCAGAGAAGACTTGGTGCTGAACTCACCACCCTCGACGCACACCTGGCCCAACGTTAGTGCCTGATCACTTTCTGTGAGAACACAATACATTATACTAATGAAGTCAAGTCACCCTGGCCTCTACACAATGTTTTGGAGAGGCATACCGATATTAATCCTGAAGTTAAGGTGTGTGGAGCCAACGACTATGACTTCAGATCACGTCTGGTAGTGACTAGGGGAACTTCGACAAGCCGCAAGGACATCCTGCGTTCCCAAGTGTTACCTTTCGTGCGACAGTATCGTGGTGTCATTTATCAACAGGGCAATGCTCATTCACTCATGGCACGTGTCTCTACGAACTTTCTGCATGATGCAGAGGTAGTCTAATATGTATCTGATATAACATGTGTGAGACAAGTTCGAACGCCAGCTTCGTCCGGTTACGCATTTTATGCACTGAAGAGCCAAAAAACTGGTACACCAGCCTAATACCGTGTAGGGCACCCGCGAGCTCGCAGACGTGCCACAACATGACGTAGCATGGACCCGACAAATGTCTGAAGTAGTGCTGCGGGTAATTGACACCATAAATCCGTAAGATTACGAAGAGTTCTCTTCTGAACAGCACGTTACAAGGTATCCCAGATATCCTGAATAATCTACATGTCTGGGTAGTTTGGTGGCCAGCCAAAGTGTTTAAACTAAGAAGAGTATTCCTAGAGCCACTCTGTAGCAATTCTGCACGTATGTGGTGTCGTAGCGTTGTCATGCTGGAATTTTCCAAGTCTGTCAGAATGCACAATGGACATGCATGGATGCAGGTGATCAGTAAGGATTCTTATGTACTTGTCACCTGTCAGAGTAAAATCTAGTCGTACAGGGGTCCCATATCACTCCAACTGCACACGCCCCACGCCATTATAAAGCCTCCACCAGTTTCACCAGTCCCCTTCTGACATGCAGGGTCCATGAATTCATGGAGTTGTCTCTATCTTCCGGATACAATTCGAAACAAGACTCTTCCGACTAGGCAACATGTTTACAGCCATCAACAGTCCAATGTCGGTGTTGACGGGCCCAAGTGAGCTGTAAAGCTTTGTGTCGTGCAGTCATCAAGGGTATACGAGTGGGCCTTCGGTTCCGAATGTTCGCACGTTGACACCTGTTGATGGCCCAGCATTGAAATCGGAATCAATTTGGGGAAGGGTTGCACTTCTGTCACGTTGAACGACTCTTTTCAGTCGTTGTTGGTCCGGTTCTTACAGGGTTCTTTTCAGGCAGCAGCGATGTAAGGGATCTGACGTTTTACCGGATTTCTGATATTCACGTTACTCGTGAAATGGTCGTACGAGAAAATCGCCGCTTGTGTCCCATCCCTCGTGCGGTGACTATAACACCACGTTCAAACTCACTTAAATTTTGACAACCTGCCATTGCAGCGGCAGTAAGCGATCTAATAACTACGCCAGAAACTTATTGTCTTATACAGGCGTTGCCGATCGCAGCGCCATATTCTACCTGTTTACCTATCTCTGTATTTGGATGCGGTTGTCCATACCAGTTTTTTGGCGCTTCAGCGTATATTAGTTGCAACGGTTGTAGAGCAACTTTCCTCAAGATAGAATACAACACCTTCCTAACAACCTTCCCAATAAAATCAGTGCACGCTTCTGGATCGGAGAGGTACAATGTCGTAATGACAAACTCTCTGAAACTTCCAAGACCTTTGTAAATTAAAGTCGATTTTCTAGTCACTGAAGTAACGTCGTCTACCCTTAACCAACTTTGTTTCCATCAGGAATCATCTACGCTTCCAAACCGTGAAGTTTCATTCCTTTTGCTCTTCCCCTTCTTCGTGTTCTACTTTACTTGCGTGGCAGAATATTAGTTCTTACCATAAACATCTAGCAAAGTGACGACGACGAAAAAAATCTGAAAAAGACGCACGACGTCAAGCACACAATCATCGATAGTCGTTCCTTCCACGGCATCATATGCTAATGGAACACGTGAATGGAGAAATGATTGGAACCCTCCGCCACATGCTGTGACCCATCACGTAATAACAAGATGGAAAGAAAGCACGTTCAAAGTATTGGAGATTTCACTCTGTCAAGATGGAAAAGGAATTCTGTGACTTTTACAGGGGAAACGACAGCCGTTTCTCCAAGACGTGGGGTGAGGACGGCAGTTTCTTTCACGTCTGTAACGGCACCGTGGCGAAGGAGAGCCCGCCTGCTTCGAGCAATGCCAGCCATGACGGAACATGAAAGACGCTGCTGACCTCAGCGGCCTGTCGCTGGGGACCGGTCACGATCAAACGAAGCGTCACGATTAACTGAATGGAAAGGACGACGGAGGAAAGACGGAACACAGTTGTGACATGTTGAACTCCGATGTTGCCTCATGCAGTTGATTCGTGAAAATACACTACTGGCCATTAAAATTATTACACCACGAAGATGACGTGCTACAGACGCGAAATTTAACCGACAGGAAGAAGATGCTGTGATATGCAAATGATTAGCTTTTCAGAGCATTCACACAAGGTTTGCGCCGGTAGCGACACCTACAATGTGCTGACATGAGGACAGTTTACAACCGATTTCTCATATACAAACAGCAGTTGACCGGCGTTGCCTGGTAAAACGTTGTTGTGATGCATCGTGTAAGGAGGAGAAATGCGTACCATCACGTTTCCGAATTTGATAAAGGTCGGATTGAAGCCTATCGCGATTGCGGTTTATCGTATCGCGCTATTGTTGCTCGCGTTGGTCGTGATCCAGTGACTGTTAGCAGAATATGGAATCGATGGGTTCAGGAGGGTAATACGGAACGCCGTTCTAGATACCAACGGCCTCGTATCACTAGCAGTCGAGATGACAGCCATCTTATCCGCATGGCTGTAACGGATCGTGTATCCACGTCTCGATCCCTGCGTCAACAGTTGGGGACGTCTGCAAGACAACAACCATCTTCACCAACAGTTCGACGACGTTTGCAGCAGCATGGGATATCCGCTCGGAGACCATGGCTGCGGTTACCCTTGACGCTGCATCACAGACAGGAGCGCCTGCGAAGGTTTACTCAACGACGAACCTGGGTGCACGAATGGCAAAACGTCACTTTTTCGGATGAATCAGGTTCTGTTTACAGCATCATGATGGTCGCATCTGTGTCTGGCGACATCGCGGTGAACGCACATTGGAAGCGTGTATTCGTCATCGCCATACTGGCATATCACCTGGCTTGATGGTAAGGGGTGCCACCGGCTACACGTCTCGGTCACCTCTTGTTCGCATTGGCGCTGCACTTTGAACAGTGGCCGTTACATTTCAGATGTGTTATGACCCGTGGCTCTACCCTTCATTCGATCCCTGCGAAACCCTACATTTTAGCGGGATAATGCACGAACGCATGTTGCAGGTCCCCTACGGGCCATTCTGGATACAGAAAATGCTCGATAGCTGCCCTGGCCAGCACATTCTCCAGATCTCTCACCAACTGAAAACGTCTACTCAATGGTGGCCAAGCAACTGGCTCGTCACAATACTGTGGTATCGTGTTGAAGCTGCATGGGCAGCTTTGTCTGTACACGGCATCCAAGCTCTGTTTGACTCAATGCCCAGACGTATCAAGGCCGTTATTACGGCCACAGGTGGTTGTTGTGGGTACTGATTTCTCAGGATCTATGCACCCAAATTGCGTGAGAATGTAATCACATATCACTTCTAGTATAATATATTTTTCAATGAATACCCGTTGCCGGCGGTAGTGGCCGTGCGGTTCTAGGCGCTACAGTCTGGAACCGAGCGACCGCTGGGGTCGCAGGTTCGAATCCTGCCTCGGGCGTGGATGTGTTTGATGTCCTTAGGTTAGTTACGTTTAATTAGTTCTAAGTTCTAGGCGACTGATGACCTCAGAAGTTAACTCGCATAGTGCTCAAAGCCATTTGAACCATTTGAATACCCGTTAATCATCTACATTTTTTCTTGGTGTAACAACTTTAATGGCCAGTAGTGTAGCAATAACTGAGATAGAGAAACCAGATAGATAGGTTGGTATGTTAGGTAAAGTCTACTGATTAACTTTATACGTCTTCCCTGGAATACGGAACACAACCGTTTCAAACGGGAGAACGATCATTTAACTTGGTGATCTAAACGTAGTAGGACTTATGGTATGGGGTACAAATGCGTGAAATACACTGTCTTACTAAAAGTCGCTGGACATCCCTATGAAGAGTGGAGTTGACCCCCAGTATAAAAGGAGGCAGGCAGTATTGTGTCGTCACTAGAGAAGAGTTGACAGCAGAGTGGGTTGGTCAGGAGAGGTCAGTGAATAGTCACTGGAAGTGACGTGAGTAGAAATCCACCCTGGAGCACTGAAATCCCTCTACAGCCGCTCAAGTCGACTATTCGTGACGTGATTGTGTAATGGAAACGCGAAGGAACGACCATAGGTAAGTAACGACCAGGCAGGCCTCATGCACAGACGGACGATAGATAGCGACTCTACTAAACAGTGGATGACTGATAACGTGTGATTTGAACTGAGAAATAATGCTTCAGTGACAGTCTGATGGAAGGGTTTGCGTGTGCCGAATGCTGGAGAAGTATTGTACTGCTAACAGGAAAGTCAGGAGCTGGCGGTGTTATGGAGTGGGAGTCTGTCTCATGGGCAGGGTTTGGTCCCCTTATGATGCTTAAGAAACTGCTTAAACGGAAGGACACGAACTTATTTTACAGCATTGTTTACTGTGTACAGTCGTGGAAGAGTTGGAAGAAAATGATTGTTCTTACGAGCATGACAAGGTATGCTGGCATAAAGCAAAGTCTGTGAGGCAGTGCTTTGTCGAAAATACCACACCAGCAATAGACTGGCCCGCCCAGAGTCCCGACTACAACCCAGTGGAACACCTGTCGGATGACATAGAACATCGACCTCGCTCTAGAGCCTCTTGAGGAAGGATGGACTGCCAGTCTTTCACAGACATTCGGAACCATAATTGGAAGTATACCCAGCACAGTTCAAGTCGCCATACACACTCCATATTAATGTCCACGGATCCTTTTGGTCAGATGGTGCGTAGCCTTTGCCTTTTTTGTTTTCGGCAGATCAAAACTTTCTAAATTGGTACGTGTTTCCATAAAAGTCGTGTGCATGATACAGGCAGTATAAGTGGAGACAGAGAGAATGTCAGTAGTGTGTTCTCTGTCTCTATACCACAACAGCAGCAACTACAGCACTAACTTTCAACGCTGAGATAGTGGCAGCATTAGGCCTCTGTATCTGCTTCTGACACTCCCCGGGACATTTTTTTTATGCTCAATGAAATGTGGGGTTCCTACTGAGGTGATACGCTATGCGATACGACTCGTTAATCAAAATAGTTCAAATAGCTCTGAGCATTATGGGACTTAACATCTGAGGTCATCAGTCCCCTAGACTTAGAACTGCTGCAACCTAACTAAGGACAGCACACACATCCATGCCCGAGGCAGGATTCAAACCGGTGACCGTAGCAACAGCGCGGTTCCGAACTGAAGCACCTAGAACCTAGTAGCGATGTGTAAACCAACATGACAGTGCAGGCGATGGTAGCATAGCACGTTGTGCCTTACTGCCATCCTTGTTATGGATAACTTCCATATGTCGGAACAACATGTTATGACGACCACCTTCCCACTCGAGGAAAGAGCCGTACCCGAAGCCTGGAAAGTTGCACAGGTCACATAAGTATCCAAGAAAGACAGTAGGAGTAATCCACTAAATCACAGGCCCGTATCATTGACGACGATATCCAGCAGCATTTTGGAACACATATTGTGTTCGAACATTACGAATTACCTCGAAGAGAACGGTCTATTGAGACACAGTCAACACCTATGTAGAAAACATCGTTCTTGTGAAACGCAACTAGCTCTTCACTCACATGAAGTGTTGTGTGCTACTGACAAGGGATTTCGCATTGATTCCTTATGACTAAATTTCCAGAACACTTTTGACACTGTACCTCACAAGCGGCTCGTAATCAAATTGTGTGCTTATGGAACGTATCGTCTCAGTTGTGTGACTGGATTCGTGGTTTCCTGTCAGAGAGGTCACAGTTCGTATTAATTGATGCAAAGTCATCGAGTGAAATAGAAATGATTTCGGCGTTTCCCGAGGTACTGTTACAGGCTCTCTGCTGTTCCTTATCTACATAAACAATTTAGGAGACAATCTGAGTAGTCGCCTTAGGTTGTTTGCAGCGATGATGTCATTTATCGTCTAGCGAAGTCATCAGAAGATCAAAACCGACTGCAAAACGATTTATAATGATATCTGTATGGTGCGAAAATTGGCAATTGACCTTAAATAACAAAAAGTATGTTGCCATCAACATTAGTGCTAAAAGGAATCAGTTGAACTTCGGTTACACGATAAATCAGTCGAACCTAAAGGCCGTAAATTAAACTAAATACCTAAGAATTACAATTACGTACAAATTAAATTGGAAAGAACACATAGAAAATATTGTGAGCTAGATGAACCAAAGACGGCAGAACACTTGGAAAATGAAACAGATCTACTAAAGAGACTGCCTACACTACGCTTGTCCGTTCTCTTTTGGAGTACTGTTGCGCGTTCTGAGGTCCTTACCAGATAAGATTAAAGAAGTACATCGAAAAACTTCAGAGGTGGGCAGCAAGTTTTGTGTTATCGATAAATAGGGGTGCGAGTATCACTGACGTGATAGAGTATTAGGAGTGGACGTCATTAAAACAAAGGCGTTTTTCGTTGCGGTGGAAACTTCTCACGAAATTCTAATCACCAACTGTCTCCTGCGAATGCGAAAATATTTTATTGACGCCGACTTACAAGTGGAGAAACAACTATCAGAATAAAATAAGTCAAATCTCAGCTCGCACAGAAAGGTGTAGGTGTTCATTTTCTCCGCTCACTACTCGATATTGAAATAACAGATAATTACTGTGAAGGTGGTTCGATGAACCCTTTGCCAGGCACTTAAGAGTGATTTGCAGAGTATCCATGTAGATGTAGATGTAGATGTGCTTCTTCTATGGCGGTAATTTTTTTGAAATAACGGATAGAATGACTGTGGGTGCTCCGTTGTCTCCAGCAGTCGTCAACTTTTTATGTAACTTCTGAGGAACGTGCATTGAACCTGGCTCATCTTCGTCCATATTGATTTTATAGTTATGTTAACGACAGATTTATTATATGGACACACGGTGTAGTAGCTATTGAGGACTTCCATGAGCGTATGAAGAGTATACACCCAGACATTTAGTTCACTGTCTAGACAGAGAAAGAAGGAAGACTGCCACTTTTATATGTTTTGGTACATCGAAAGTTGGATAGACGTCTTGGACACTCAGTGTATCGCAATCCGAAGCACAAAGATTTATTTCTTAGTGCCCAGAGTTTTCGCTATCTAGACCAGAAAAGAACAGTTTAAAATATACCGATACATGTCCGCGGCTCGTGGTCGTGCGGTAGCGTTCTTGCTTCCCGCGCCCGGGTTCGATTCCCGGCGGGGTCAGGGATTTTCTCTGCTTCGTGATGACTGGGTGTCGTGTGATGTCCTTAGGTTAGTTAGGTTTAAGTAGTTCTAAGTTCTAGGTGACTGATGACCATAGATGTTAAGTCCCATAGTGCTCAGAGCCATTTTTATACCGATACACGGAGCAAAAACTGTTTCTTACGAAGGTCGCTTGGATTAAGAAATTAATCATCTGAAGTATGTGTTCCGATAGGACGGGTATGGGTCACTTCACATGAAACCAGAATTCTCCAAGCAAAGGAAACGCGAAAATTTTGAACATTCAATGGATGCGACACCGAGTGGATTCCTCCCTTTCTGCGGTGCTACATCCAGCGAAGTAGGCAGAGTCCCAGAGTCCTGGGAAAACAAGCTATAAGGCCTATTTTCCGACCTACTAAGAAGATAAGAGGGGTGATACGCACTGTTTAGGACAGTCTCGGCCTCGGGAGCCCTGGGACTTATAACATTTGTTGTGAGTGCGGTAGCAATTAGATGGGTCAGCCCATCAGTAACGTTTCTGACCGCTGTACGGAACATAAACGGCATATTAAAAATCGAGAACTGGAAAAATCTGAGCACAGCCTTACATACAAACACAAAATATTGTTCGGGCAAACAAAAGTTCTATCCCAGCCGCTTACATACTGAGGTTCTGTAATTAAAGAGACTCTAGGAATAAGAATGGACGAGAAGAGCTTCAGCAGTGACGACGAATTTAATCTTAACGGTGCGTGGAAGCGAGTTCTCAAGGCAGAGAACAGCCAGAGATATTCGTCCCAAAGTTTACGCTACGAAGGGAGCTTGTGGCAACACCAGCGCACGTTGACAACATATGCGACAACAATACGTAATTGCTAACCAATCAGAAGCGGCCTATGGGCTAAATAGGTCCAGGACAGCAGCAGTTTTGACAGTCAATTGCTCCTGACGAAGATAATGGAGGTAATCGCCGGCAGCTTGAGGTTTTACCCTGAATTTGCGTGGCAAGAAGTCGGAGAATGTTTTACACATATCACATATTTACTCGAGGCATGACTGTCCTTCCAGTGTTAAAAGTTATTTCGAGATGTTACCTACATTTGGCTTGCAATGTTGTATGACCTAAAATAGATCAAGTGTAAAGTGGCCAGTAATTACTTTTTTTACTGCAAAAGTTCCCAAATATGAACTTGCTTTTACTTAATTTGAAAGTGTTGTTGTTTTGGTCTTCAGTCCAGAGACTGGTTTGATGCTGCTCTCCATGCTGCTCTATCCTGGGCAAGCTTCTTCATCTCTCAGTACCTACTGCAACCTACATCCTTCTGAATCTGTTTAGTGTATTCATCTCTTAATTTGAATGTTTTAATGTTGTACGCGAAAAGTAAATCAACTGTAGACGCGGATGTAGGAATGCTTCATTTACATAAAACAATTTTTGTCGGTGTTATGTCGCCGTCGTTTCAGTGTTTGTTTTATACTACCTATAACGTCACACACTACAACGGCTAGGCCTTCATCATACCTAACTTAAGTTGAACATCAACGCAAAATATGAAAGGTGGGCAAGTCATTTCGACTTTTGTAAGTTATCGATGTGCACGTCAGAGAGAGAAAAAGTTATGTTACTGTTAAACAATCTTTGGTCTTGTTGTGGCACAGTGTTTGCCTCTGCGCAGTCTGATACATTCTTAGTTGAAATGTGGTAGGTGATAGACGTATTCAGTAGTGCTGTGTTGATTTGTGTTTGTATCTGTTAGATGACGAACGATTTATTGTAAAGAACAGCGAGGATGAATATGATGTAAAGACTATAAATTTTGGGTCACATTGCAGTACTGCGCAGCTAGTTTGTCGGAATACCGTCCGTTTGTTAACTTTCTCAGATATGAGAGAAAGACCAGCTCACATAACTGCGCCGTGCATTAACACCTCAAATGATTAGGCTGGTTTTATTTTAAAAAAATTTTAGAAATTCTCTGTTAACATTCTACCTTTTTCAAATCATTTTTCACTTTATTAAGCAAAGTATTATTCAGAACAATGTTATGTGTGAAAGGCGTGGGAAGTTTTACTCTGACATTTTGAATACATGCCGCATTTTACTCTGTAGAGCCGAAGAAACACACCTGCCTAATACCGCACGCAGAAGTGCCGCAACATGACGTGGTATGGACTCGACTAATGTCTGAAGTAGTGCTGGGGCAACTGACACCATGAATCCTACATGGCTGTCCATAAATCCGTAAGGGTAGTGGTGATCTCTTCTGAACAGCACGTTGCAAGGCACCCAAATATGCTCAATAACGTACATGTCTGGGGAGTCTAGTGGCCAGCGGAAGTGTTTAAACTCAGAAGAGTGTTCCTGGAGACACACTGTAGCAATCCGGGACATGTGCGGTGTCGCGTTGTCCTGCTGGAATTGTACAAGTACGTAGGAATCCACAATGGACACGAATAGATACAAGTGATCAAACAGGATGCTTACGTACGTGTCGGCTGTCACAGTTGTATCTAGACATATCAGGGGTCCCGCATCACTCCCACAGCACACGCCCCTCACCATTACAAGGCCTCCACCAGCTTGAACAGTCTCCTGCTGACATGCAGGGTCCATGGATTCATGAGTTGTCTCCTTACCCGTACACGTCCATCCGCTCGATACAATTTTCCAGTCATCAACAGGGCAATGTCAGTGTTGACGGACCCAGGCGAGGCGTAAAGCTTTGTGTCATGTTGCCATTAAGTGTACACGAGTGGGCCTTCGGCTCCGAAAGCCCATGCCGATGACGTTTTGTGAATGGTTCGCACGCTGACACTTGTTGATGGCCTAGCATTGAAATCTGCAGCAATTTGCGGAACGGTTGCACTTCTGCCACGTTGAACTGTTCTCTTCAGTCGTTGTTGGTCCAGTTATTGCAGGATCTTTTTCCAGCCCCAGCGACGTCGAAGATTTGATGATACACCGGATTCTTGATATTAACAGTACAATCGTGAAATAGTCGTACGGGAAAATCCCTACTTCATCGCTACCTTGAAGATGCTGTGTCACATCGCTAGTGTGTCGACTATAACCCGAAGTTCAAAAGCATTTAAATCTTCAAAACCTGCCATTGTAGCAGCAGTAATCGATCTCACAACTGCACCAGACACTTCTTGTCTTATATAGACGTTTCCGACCGCAGCGTCGTATTCTGCCCGTTTACATATCTCTGTATATGAATACGCATGCCTATACCAGTTTCCTTGGCGCTTCAGTGTAAAATCGTTGTCTTGGTATGTCATTTCATATGAATACTTGCTCTCCCCATCCCATTATTTAAGACGGATTATCACTACACATTACCATATTGCACCACATAGTATGCAACAGTTTGAATGTGATTTGGAAATTTTTATTTAAAAAAAATACAAATCTAGCTAGGGCGCTGCTTGCTTGCTGTTTGCTGTTGTTCTTTCGAGAACTCTGCAACAGTGTTGTCAAGAGGCGAGGTAAGTGGAAATTTGGAACAGGGCGAAATAATGTTTTTAGTGTAGTCGCGCATTTGATATACAGACAAGTTGTATTCAACCCGTTACAGTTCAGTTCAAATTAGGTTCTGCTTAGTCAAAGATTAGCGTAGGAGTTTAAGTTGTATAACGATGTGTAGGTTCATTGTTTTGGTTGCACATAGTTTTTTTTTATAGATTGAGAGGTAAAGTTGGGCTAAATTTCATACAGAAACCTATAGGGGAGGTTACACATATTCTACGTGCTCTATGAAGCTCAGGCCGATCCGCATCGGCATCTGTTGGGTCAACGCGACAGATCGCTAACTGAAGGGGTCCATGTTCATGTTCATTCCTGGCCGGGTAGGACTTCCTCGTCGCTCGGGAACTACGTCTTGTGTTGTCCTTAGGTTCGTACCGTCATAACTCACACGAAAAACGCCTGCATGGCGTCACATGGCTAGTGTAAGTCTATCTGACTTCGTACCACGTTATGGCTTCGCATTAATGATAGGTTTGAATTATCACACTTTATTAATAATTATAGTACAAAGTTACATCACCAGTTAGAGTTACATTTTCAGCAAGTACACCAAGTCCTTTCATCCATACGTGTATCTTTTCATCATTACTAACTTTACTACAGGAGCGGGTATACAATGTAAAAGGCATATTACTATACACATAACTAGGTCTAGATTGGGACTTAGCATCTATTCCACAATGCCATGTCTTGTAAGCGATGGCATCTCGGTCGGCGAATGATTCCAATCCAGGTAGAGAGGCATTCTCACATCGGACAACAGCTAGAGTAAACCATCCGCTTCCAGTACTCCCTGCCCCAGCATCAATACTAAAATTAACTCGGCATCCACGGAAAAAAATGGGTCCATTTAATATGACACTTTGTGCAGTGCCATTAGTGGCTCATAAGACATGGCATTGTGGAATAGATGCTAAGTCCCAATCTAGACCTAGTTATGTATATAGTAATATGCCTTTTACATTGTGTACCCACTCCTGTCGTAAAGTTAATAATGATGAAAAAAATACATGTATGGATGTAATGACTTGGTGTACTTGCTGCTCCCCGGGATATATTTGAGACAGCTGTATGGGCACGTCCCGAAAACGAAGTTTGTTATAAAACAAAGGCTCACGCCGCAGACAGACACGGCTGAGTCTACATCTACATTTATACTCCGCAAGCCACCCCACGGTGTGTAGCGGAAAGCACTTTACGTGCCACTGTCATTACCTCTCTTTCCTGTGCCAGTTGCGTAAGGTTCGCGGGAAGAACGACTGCCGGAAAGGCTCCGTGCGCGCTCCAATCTCTCTAATTTTACATTCGTGATCTCATCGGGAGGTTTGGGTAGGGGTAAGCAATATATTCGATACCTCATCCAGAAACGCACCCTCTCGAAACCTGGACAGCAAGCTACACCGCGATGCAGAGCGCCTCTCTTGCAGAGTCTGCCACCTGAGTTTGCTAAACATCTCCGTAACGCTATCACGCTTACCAAATAACCCTGTGACGAAACGCGCCGCTCTTCTTTGGATCTTCTCTATCTCCTCTGTGAACCCGACCTGGTACGGATCCCCACACTGACGAGCAATACTCAAGTATAGGTCGAAAGAGTGTTTTGTAAGCCACCTCCTTTGTTGATGGACTACATTTTCTAAGGACTCTCCCTTGTATCTCAACCTGGCACCCACCTTACCCACTATTAATTTTATATGATCATTCCACTTCGGATCGTTCCGTACGCATTCTCCCAGATATTTTACAGAAGTAACTGCTATCAGTGTTTGTTCCGCTGTTCGCTGCAGCGTTATGTTTTAGACTACCCCTGTCACAGCACGTCGCCGCATCACCCGCCTTGTTAGGCACACACAACTATAGCAGGGTTTCAAGTCTTCCGGCGACCACTTGTGAGGAAGGCGGGGGTGACAGTGACAGACACGTAACATTCGGTCGCCGCCTCCCAGATGGCCGGAGCTTCGCTCTCCACGGCCCCACCAGGGGACGTGGGGCACTCCGCGCAAAAGTTGGCCTAGGCAGGCGGCGGATATTTATGCGGGAAGCTTTCTGTCGTGAAGTTGGCAATTGTGCGCGCCAAGTTGGCCGGAAGCCCGTCGCTCTCGTCCGGCGGTCTCCCGAGATTTGCCTCGGCGAACGCGCTGCCACTAAATTGTGTACTTTCCCAACGGCGCTGCTCCGGACACAATACCGCCCTTGTCTCCCAGAAAAACGACAGTCCTTACGGTGCTACGTGTTTCTATTATGTCAGCGGTGTACATTACGCCCCAGTTCCTCCACTCAACTTCTGAACTCAAGGCAGAAATAAAGTAATTGCTCCTGAATGGCAAAAACGTTCACTCAATAAACGGAATACACAACTACAGCAGTGGAAATTCGAGCCATCGAGCTCACAATCATGACGGAACACTTCGTTCACAATTTCTCAAATTTAGTGACTTACCAGTTAAGGAAATACACTGCCTTGCAAAAAAGTGAAACGCCATGGAGAGGGCATGAAACGAAACTAAACTTCATGACCTGAGAGGGTGTGTGATGTTATTTCAGTAACTAAAAAAAATGGTTCAAATGGCTCTGAGCACTATGGGTGTAACGTCCCCTTAGAAAAAATAATGAATTATTGTGCTGATAAACCCCTACGTTATTTGATTTTCAAACAGCTGAGCAAAACTGAACATACTCAAAAATTCACTAAAGTGACGCAATATTTTTAGCGCAACGCAATTTGACTTTCAGTAATCCCTACAAAAGAATGGCCCTGACTAACAATAACCTATAGCTTTCATGAATTCTTACCTCACAAAAATCTTCGTTGCTTGAACTACTGCAATACAGCGAGCGCCAATACTGCCAGCTAAATAAAAGATTCTAACTACTGAAGGCACTAACTACTGATAGGCATAGTTGGCAAATGAAAGATTTTGATAGAGAACAAACAATGTATTTACCTTAATAGTGTTCAAAAGTCATAATATGTATATAGCAGTTCATGAAATCCAGTCTTACAAATTCACTGTCTCTGTCCAGATCATCCGCTCTCAAAACTCCGCCATCTCACTCCCAACATACACCACTGCTGGCGGCTCACCTTCAACTGCGCAATGCTACGCGCTGTTAACATCCGACTGCCCACTACAATAGCGAATAATACAACAATGCTAACCAGCTACAGACTGCACACAGCACAGCCAGTGATTTTCATACAGAGCGCTACGTGGCGTTACCAATATAAAAACCTAAACAACCTACTTACATGGGACTTAACATCTGTGGTCATCAGTCCCCTAGAATTGAGAACTACTTAAACCTAACTAAACTAAGGACATCACACACATCCATGCCCGAGGCAGGATTCGAACCTGCGACCGCAGCGGTCACGCGCCTAGAACCGCACGGCCACACCGGCGGGCTAGTAACTAAAAAGTTAAATTTACACAGAACTTTCCAGATGAGCTCACGATTCAGCTGGACGTTGATTCACACCTATATGTATGCGTTGGTTCTGATGAAAAGGATGTCACAATGCCATTGTCTCTTCACGTGTGGTAAGTTGGTCCACAGCTGTTGTAAGCGGTCCGTGACATCCCAAATACTGGCCATGAGATAAGGTCAAAGTCCGGGCTGGTCTCCACATTTTCTACTGGAGACAGATCTGGGGAAGTCCACGAATTAGCATGGTTTTAAAAAGCATCGCCAGTGCGAAACTCAGCTTGCCCTTTTCTCACACGATACATTGAGAACTATGGATGAAGGGAAACAAGGAGATTCCATACTTCTAGATCTGCGGAAAGCGTTTCACACGGTGCCCCATTGCAGGCTGTTAACGAAGGTACGAGCATATCGGGTAAGTTCACAGATGTGTGAGTGGCTCAAAGACTTCTTAATTTGTAGAACACAGTATGTTGTCTCGACGGCGAGTGTTCGTCAGAGACAAAGGTATCGTCAGGAGTAGACCTACGCCAAGGAAATGTGATAGGACCGCTGCTGTTCTCTATACATATAAATGATTTGGTGGTCAGGGCGGGCAGCTATCTGTCTTTTTTTGATGATTATGCCGTGATGTAACGTAATCCGTCGAAATTGAGTGACTGTAGGAACCCACAAGACGACTTACAACAAAATTTCCAGTTGGTGTGATAAGTGTGGAAAAATGTAAGGTATATGCTGATGACTAGGATGAACAAATCTGTAATGTCCGGGTACAGTATTACTAGTGTCGTGCTTGACACAGTCAAGTCGTTTAAATATCTCGGCGTAACACTGAAAAGCAATATGAGGTGGAACGAGCATGTTAAAACTGTGGTAGGGAAGGCCCGTGGTCTACGGGTAGCGTCTTCGATTCGTAATCAAAACGTCTTCGGTCCCGGGTTCGATCCCCGCCATTGCTTAAACTTTGATAAATAATCAGCATTGGCGGCCGAAGACTTCCGGCATAAGAAGTCAGCCTCATTCTGCCAGCGGCCTTGACAAAGAGGGCGGAGGAGCGGATAGAGGTTCAGGGCACTATCTTGTCCTAGGGGTGGGAAATTGCCCCTAAGGCGGAAGAATCAGCAATGATCAACGACATGAGGATGCAGAAGGCAATGGAAACCACTGCATTAAAGACACGTAACGTGTATCCAGAGGAAATGTGGCCTGTATTTGAAGAAGTGTCATGATGATCTCTCCATTGGCAAGAGATTCCGGAATAGCACGCATTTGGATCTCCGGGAGGGGACTGCCAAGGGTGAGGTTACCATGAGAAAAAGATTGAATAATCAACGAAAGGATAACGTTCTACGAGTCGGGGCGTGGAATGTCAGAAGCTTGAACGTGGTAGGGAAACTAGAAAATCTGAAAAGGCAAATGCAAAGGCTCAATCTAGATATAGTAGGGGTCAGTGAAGTGAAGTGGAAGGAAGACAAGGATTTCTGGTCAGATGAGTGTCGGGTAATATCAACAGCAGCAGAAAATGGTATAACAGGTGTAGGATTTGTTATGAATAGGAAGGTAGGCAGAGGGTGCGTTACTGTGAACAGTTCAGTGACCGGGTTGTTCTAATTAGAATCGACAGCAGACCAACACCGGCAACAATAGTTCAGGTATACATGCCGACGTCGCAAGCTGAAGATGAACAGATAGAGAATGTGTATACGGATATTGAAAGGGTAATGCAGTATGTAAAGGGGGACGAAAATCTAATAGTCATGGGCGACTGGAATGCAGTTGTAGGGGAAGGAGTAGAAGAAAAGGTTACAGGAGAATATGGGCTTGGGACAAGGAATGAAAGAGGAGAAAGACTAATTGAGTTCTGCAACAAGTTTCAGCTAGTAATAGCGAATACCCTGTTCAAGAATCACAAGAGGAGGAGGTATACTTGGCCGGGAGATACGGGAAGATTTCAATTAGATTACATCATGGTTAGACAGAGATTCCGAAATCAGATACTGGATTGTAAGACGCACCCAGGAGCAGATACAGACTCAGATCACAATATAGTAGTGACGAAGAGTAGGCTGAAGTTCAAGACATTAGTCAGGAAGAATCAATACGCAAAGAAGTGGGATACGGAAGTACTAAGGAATGACGAGATACGTTTGAAGTTCTCTAACGCTATAGATACAGCAATAAGGAATATCGTAGTAGGCAGTACAGTTGAAGAGGAATGGACATCCCTAAAAAGGGCCATCACAGTAGTTGGGAAGGAAAACATAGGTACAAAGAAGGTAGCTGCGAAGAAACCATGGGTAACAGAAGAAATACTTCAGCTGATTGATGAAAGGAGGAAGTACAAACATGTTCCGGGAAAATCAGGAATACAGAAATAAATAGGAAGTGCAGGGAAGCTAAGACGAAATGGCTGCAGGAAAAACGTGAAGACATCGGAAAAGATATGATTGTCGGAAGGACAGACTCAGCATACAGGTAAGTCAAAACAACCTTTGGTGACATTAAAAGCAACGGTGGTAACATTAAGCGTGCAACAGGAATTCCACTGTCAAATGCAGAGGAGAGAGCAGATAGGTGGGAAGAATACATTGGAAGCCTCTATGAGGTTGAAGATTTGTCTGATGTGATAGAAGAAGTAACAGGATTCGATTTAGAAGAGATAGGGAATCCAGTATTAGAATCGGAATTTAAAAGTGCTTTGGAGGACTTACGGTCAAATAAGGCAGAATGGATAGATAACATTCTATCAGAATTTCTAAAATCATTGGGGGAAGTGGCAACAAAACGACTATTCACGTTGGTGTGTAGAATATATGAGTCTGGTGATATACCATCTGACTTTCGGAAAAGCATCATCCACACAATTCCGAAGACGGCAAGAGCTGACAAGTGCGAGAATTATCGCACAATCAGCTTAATAGCTCATGCATCGAAGCTGCTTACATGAATAATATACAGAAGAATGGAAAAGAAAATTGAGAATGCGCTAGAGGACGATCAGTTTGGCTTTAAGAAAAGTAAAGGGACGAGAGAGTCAATTCTGACGTTACGGCTAATAATGGAAGCAAGGCTAAAGAAATATCAAGACACTTTCATAGGATTAGTCGACCTGGAAAAAGCGTTCGACAATATTAAATGGTGCAAGCTGTTCGAGATTCTGAAAAAAGTAGGGGTAAGCCATAGGGAGAGACGGGTCATATACAATATGTATAACAACCAAGAGGGAATAATAAGAGTGGAAGTACAAGAACAAAGTGCTCGTATTAAGAAGGGTGTAAAACAAGGCTGTAGCCTTTCGCCCCTACTCTTCAATCTGTACATCGAGGATGCAATGATGGAAATAAAAGAAAGGTTCAGGAGTGGACTTAAAATTCAAGGTGAAAGGATATCAATGAAACGATTCGCTGATGACATTGCTATCCTGAGTGAAAGTGAAGAAGAATTAAATGATCTGCTGAACGGAATAAACAGTCTAATGAGTACACAGTATGGTTTGAGAGTAAATCGGAGAAAGACGAAGGTAATGAGAAGTAGTAGATATGAGAACAGCGAGACACTTAACATCAGGATTGATGGTCAAGAAGTCAATGAAGTTAAGGAGTTCTGCTACCTAGGCAGTAAAATAACCAATGACGGACGGAGGAAGGAGGACATCAAAAGCAGACTCGCTATGGCAGAAAAGGCATTTCTGGCCAAGAGAAGTCTACTAATATCAAATACCGGCCTTAATTTGAGGAAGAAATTTCTGAGGAAGTACGTCTGGAGTACAGCATTGTATGGTAGTGAAACATGGACTGTGGGAAAACCGGAATAGAAGAGAATCGAAGCATTTGAGATGTGGTGCTATAGACGAATGTTGAAAATTAGGTGGATTGATAAGGTAAAGAATGAGGAGGTTCTACGCAGAATCAGAGGGGAAAGGAATATGTGGAAAACACTGATAAGGAGAAGGGACAGGATGATAGGACATCTGCTAAGACATGAGGGAATGACTTCCATGATACTAGAGGGAGCTGTAGAGGGCAAAAACTGTAGACCTGATATGAAAAAAAAAAAAAAAAAAAAAAAAAAAAAAAAAAAAAAAAAAAAAAAAAAAAAAAGGGAAGGCAAATGGCCGACTTCGCTTTATTGGGAGGATTTTAGGAAAGAGTGGTTTACCTGTAAAGGAGACCGCACATAGGACGCTGGTGTGACCCATTCTTGAGTACTGCTAGAGTGTTGGGATCCTTACCAGATCGGATTGAAGGAAGACATTCAAGAAATGCAGAAGCGGGCTGCTAGATTTGTTACCAGTAGGTTCGAACAACACGTTAATGTTACGGAGATGGCCGCGCGGTCTCAGGCGCTCCAAATGGTTCAAATGGTTCTGGGCACTATGGGACTTAACATCGGAAGTCATCAGTCCCCTAGAACTTAGAACTACTTAAACCTAACTAACCTAAGGACATCACACACATCCATGCCCGAGGCAGGATTCGAACCTGCGACCGTAGCGGTCGCGCGGTTCCAAACTGGAGCGCCAAGAACCGCTCGGCCACACCGGCCGGCCTAAGGCGCTCCAGTCATGGACTGTGCTGCTGATCCCGGAGGGGATTCGAGTCCTCCCTCGGGCATGGATGTGTGTGTTTGTCCTCAGGATAATTTAGGTTAAGTAGTGCGTAAGCTTAGGGACTGATAGCCTTAGCAGTTAAGTCCCATAAGATTTCACACACATTTGAATAATTGTTACGGAGATTCTTCGGGAACTCAAATGAGAATCCCTGAAGGGAAAGCGACGTACTATTGCGAAAATTTAGAAAACCGGAATTTGAAGCTGACTGCTTAAGGATATTACTGCTACCAACATACATCGCACGTAAGGACCACGAAGAAAAGATACGATGAATCAGGGCTAATACGGAGGCGTACAGATAGTCGTTTATGTCTCACTCTGTTTGCGAATGGAACAGGAGGAGATATGACAAGTAGTGGTACAGGGTACACTCCGCCACGCACCGTACAATGGCATGCGGAATATGTATGTAGCTGTAGATGTAGAACATCTGACACTGTTAATGCCTCTTGTATACCTCCAATGCGTCACAGCAACACTAAACACAAACACCGCAAATACACTCCAGTGGCCGTCCATCCAGTCAGAGAGAATTGCAATTTTATTCATCTGTTGATGGTTTGCACGTGTACGATGTTACATCCGACCCTATCTTCTGACCACTTCACTAGTGCGACCCACTCTTCGGTAGTCCTCGAGTCTTTGGGATGCCTACCATGTCGAGATAAAGGAAGATATCGAAGCAAATCAGATGCGAGGTGCTGGCTCTGTTAGTAATTCTTACAGCGGAACGTACCATTCCCTTCCCTTCCTTCCGCAAGCTGTTCATGTCTGATTTATGATTGCGTTTGCTTTATAAGCTAAATAATAAATTATTTAAATCCCGCTACATTCGTGCCATTCCCGTGGTGTCATAGTGCAAACGGTAGGAAACAAGAAAATTCTGACGAAAATGTAAGTAATATGGGTAGAAAGAAAAGCTAGAAGCAAAGTTCGTTACGTCCTTTTGTTGCACATCGTGACGTCAGTCGAAATATTATAATAATGAAGTATAGATTAACTTTTTGACCTGCTGAACTACATTCCTAAACAATCGCTTAGGTTTTGTCACTATACTGATAGTAAATAATAATTAAACAAACCCGATTGTTGTTGCTGGCATGCAGGATATAAGAATCGACAAATTCCCAGTAGGCTCTTTAACATAATATCTTTACAAGCATAATACTGTAATTGCAATTCCAGAACCATAAAAGAAAGGATGGAAAGACTAGTAGCAACCCTTCCAACATATAAAACTCCTGATAATCATTTCCAGAATAGATGTTAACACAGCTCTCTATGAATCACGACTTTTCTTACACTAAGACGCTCGCACAATGAGTAGTAACTACTTTAGCAGTATAACGAATACTCGTGAAATACTGAAATCATTCCTCTTAGCACAATTATTTATAATAAATAAAAAGTAAAGATAACGCTATGGTAAAGCCTGTGATGCAGGCCCGTGACCCAACTACTGGCCTGATTGCAGGTATAGTGCAGCCCGTCTTTCGGCAGCGGCACTGAGAGGGAGAGGGTTGGCGGGTCCATCACCCTGTTTTCCTTTTACTGCCGGGAGAGATCTTCGTGCTCGTTTTGACAGCAGCTTAGTGGACATGGCGCCTTCCTGGAGAGACTGCAACGATGAAATATCCCTACATCTATCTGGGATTTGAACTCGAAATTTCCGGGACCGGAGTTCCAGTGCTCTACCCGGTAGACCACCACTACTGCGTAATAAATAAAATATGGTCTAAAATTGCAAATGTCATAAATCCTTAAGGGATAATTTTACTTTTATCATGAGAAGTATTTATAAAATAACAACGAAAAGTGGGGCCTACTTTCTTTTAGGGACAAAATACTTGATGAAGCGAACATCCGCAACTCACGAGCATCTTTACAGAATAACAAATCCAATTTACAGTAATTTCTTAATTTATTGCACGAGCGATTTATTCAGGTGGCACCAAATAACTACAAAAATGGTTCAAATGGCTCTGAGCACTATGGGACTTAACATCTGAGGTCATCAGTCCCCTAGAGCTTAGAACTACTTAAACTCAACTAACCTAAGGACATCACAAACATCCACGCCCGGGGCAGGATTCGAACCTGAACCCGTAGCGGTCGCGCGGTTCCAGACTGTAGCGCCTAGAACCGCTCGGCCACCCCGGCCGGCAAATAATTACAAGAACGCAAAAATGCGGCTGTCGGGCCAGTGAGTCATCGGAGTCACCCAAGAGAGGTTAGAGACTTGCTGTCGAGAAAGGTCAAATAAGGCTGTTCCTACGCCCCTATGTGTTTGCTTAGCTTGGGTGTGCCCCCTCCCCCCCCCAGCCCCCATATGACTGACCGCCACACATTTTGTAATTATTTCGTGTCACCTGAAAATGAAACTTCACGTTGTGAAACCGGTGGTGCAATAATTTAAGAAATTATTGGCAACTGAACAGAATTTTTTTTTGTTTTATAAACAATTTCCTATAGGGTTTTCATGAAGGCCTCCATATTAACTTCCATACCCCGAATGTTGGAAAATTTAATAAATATAAAGGATTTTCATAAAGGCCTCCATTTTAACTTCCATATCCTAAATATAGTCTTATGACTTGTGTAAAAAAATAAACAATTGAATTCAGAAACATTGAGGTTGCTAAACTATCAGAATATGCCACATATTAACTCTTGTTGCCCTGTTGTCCTCAAATACGTGCAACATTAGGCTTGTAATTATTACTTTGAATCCATGTAGCAACAACTGAATAAAACAAGTTTTTCGTGCCATATGCGTTTCGCATCTGCAGTGGCGAATTTCGCAGATGATGCTATATGAGTGTTCTTTTTCCCATTTTAAAGCTTTTCTTGTTCTGTTTTCTTAGTCAGTTTTAGTCCTACGCAATGAACACTTATTTAAATGAGTGTTGATTTCCAAGCACTGTGCAAACGAAATTCCATATATCAGTAAACAGAGAAAGAACAACTGTGAAATGGGAAAAAGATAGACGTGGAGAATCATCTACAAAATTTACCGCTGAAGATTCCTCGCAAGTAATAAAGGCCAAACGTGTTCGGCGAAAAATGTTCTTTCATACAATTGTAATTAAAAGCACCAAAACAAATAATTATCAAAATAATATCAGTCTACATTTCCGCAATACTGAGAATCAGGTTCCAAAATTTATTCAGGATCGCATTAAAGAAGGAAAAGGAGTTTTAATCTAGTAGTCCAACCATTAGTGCTACATGCACGCTAAAGAAACAGACTGCTGCGTTTAAATAGACTATTTAACGTCAAAGTCCTAATCTGTTATGATCGCAGGAAATAACCTACTTCGTTTTTCGGACTACAATTTTACGAAGATGAGTTCAACGGGTTTCACATCGAGAAATCTGACAAGAGTAAAGTGTGTCGTAAGGATTCATCCGTTTTCGCAATACTATACCGTGGAAATGAACCAAGATAGAAATTTGGGATGGACTTTAACTTACGCGTAGCACTGTTCGAGACAAAAGTTTCGAAATTTTTGAATTGAAGTTACATGTAATTCACTGTGGTCGAACGAGGGTTATGCAAGTGACATCCTTCGAGAGTGAACTGCACTACCTTAGGATTCTACCGATGCATATCAGTGTAACATTTGCCTATTCCAGAGATAGATATTTGCGATGGTTTGCTGTATATCGCTATTAAAATTGTTGATTTCCTCTCGTGTTTTCAGTCCAACTGATCTTTACGTCCCGATATAGTACACTATGTGGCCAAAAGTATCTGGACACATCCAAAAACATACGTTTTTCACATTATGTTCATTGTGCTGCCAGGTACTTGATATCAGCGACTTCAGTAGTCATTAGATATCGTGAGAGAGCAGAATGGGGCGTTCTGCGGAACTCACGGACTTCGAACTTGCTCAAGTGATTGGGTGTCACTTGTTTCATACGCCTGTACGCGAGATTTCCACACTCCCAAACATCCCTAGTCCATTGTTACCAATCTGATAGTGAAGTGGAAACGTGAAGGGACATGTACAGCACAAAACTGTACGGGCCAACCTCTGA
This sequence comes from Schistocerca serialis cubense, assembly GCF_023864345.2. Classification (NCBI taxonomy): domain Eukaryota; kingdom Metazoa; phylum Arthropoda; class Insecta; order Orthoptera; family Acrididae; genus Schistocerca; species Schistocerca serialis. Next base: position 631,849,430 of record NC_064641.1, on the reverse strand, counting down.
CAGAGACCGCTGACAGTTGAAGAGGTTCGTAATGTGTAATAGGCAGACATCTATCCAGACCCTCACACAGGGATTCCAGACTGCATCAGGATCAACTGCAAGTACTACGACAGTGAGTACTATGAGGTGAGAAAACTTGGATTTCGCGGTCGAGCGGCTGCTCATAAGCCACACTTCATGCCGGTAAATGCCAAACGACACCTCGCTTTGTGTAAAGAGCGTAAACATTGGACGACTGAACAGTGGAAAAACGTTGTGTGGAGTGACGAATCACGGTACACAATGTGGCGATCCGATGGCAGGGTGTGGGAATGGCGAATGCCTGGTAACCGCCATCTCCCAACGTGTGCAGTGCCAACAGTAAAATTCGGAGGCGGTGGTGTTATGGTGTGGTCGTGCTTTTCATAGATGGGACTTCCACCCGTTGTTGTTTTGCTTGGAACTATCACAGCACAGCCTACTTACTGTACATTGATGTCTTAAGCACCTTTGTGCTTCCCACTGTTGAAGAGCAATTCGGGGATAGCGATTGCATCTTTCAACACCTTTCAAGCACCTGTTCATAATGCACGGCCTGTGGCGGAATGGTTACACGACAATAACATCCCTCCTTGTAATGGATTGGCCTGCACAGAGTACTGACCGAAATCCTACAGAACACCTTTGGCACGTTTTTGAACGCTGACTTCGTGCCAGCCCTCACCGACCGACATCGATACCTCTCCTCAGTGCAGCACTCCATGAAGAATAGGCTGCCATTCCCCAAGAAACCTTCCAGCACCTGACTGAACGTATGCCAGTGAGAGTGAAAGCAATCATCAAGGCTAAGGGTGGGCCAACACCATATTGAATACCAGCATTACCGATGGAGAGCGAAACGAACTTGTAAGTCCTTTTCAGCCAGGTGTCCGGATTCTTTTGACCACAAAGTGTAGTAGGACGTCTTTTGATTATCAGATAAGGCTGGAGGTTTACGTTGATGGCTCTCCGAGTCGAGAAACTCGGCGCCAACCTGAGCGCCGTCGTTTACAGTTTTTCTATGTCAAAAATTAACAAAGAAATTCGCGTTTCAAACTGTCTATACTTGCAGATTCCGTGTTAACTTCTATAGAACAGCTTTCCGGAATCCAAAGCACTTTGAAGATAATAGTGATCCAAAGATTGACAATAAGTAAAAACTACAACAGTCTCTCATTGCAAGTATTTGTTTTATTCAAAGACTTATTTCAGTTGCAATGATCATATTCAGATAGATGTGTGTCCTTGATACAGGCAAACAAATGTGCGTTTGCTACCAAAGGCATTACGTTACGGTCCATGAGTTTTTACCGAAATGTTGTCATGTTTTATTCCACTTAATGATGCCAATCATGCTCAAGTGTTTTATTTGCTTCTTCTGTTGACTTCAAGGCCACAGATCAATTTAGGTATGATGATTACGATTGAAACAGGTCATGTAATAAAACGAACACCTGCAGTCATAGATTGTTGCGGCTTTTACATATTGTTAAAAACTGTTATCTTACAAATTTAGAAAGAGAGAGAAGTTAAATTCTTGGTGTTTAAACTTGACGAGCAGTGCATCAGATTCCTATATGAAAAAAGAGAAACTGTGGTGTAAAATATTTGCAGACAAACATGATTTAAATCTGAAACAGAATACTTTCTAATTAGCCTTCGCGGTCACGTGCTTTATAAATGCAAACGCATTTCCGTTAAGTACAGGAAACAGCTACGGACCAAATTAATTGTGTAGCGTTCTTACAGTGGCAGACTAACGATAATGGATTTGTGAGGCAGAAATTACGATAAGTTGCAACTCCGGGATGCAACTCAGCGGACGGGTATGGAAAAAAGGCAACTAACAACGTTCATCGCAGTGCGCTTCACAGAGGAAACAATATTGATAAATGGTAAAAACCAAAACGTGTGAATTAATATTTGCGAAACTCTGTGTAGCAATTTGATTATACGCTAGTGGAATACTGGCGATTGGACAAAAGCGGCAGGACCGAAATTCAATTTCAGAGATGAATTTCAGTTGTCAATTACCAAAAGAGCAAATACGAGTGACAACAGAGAATCGTCAGTCGTCGTTCTCACGTTTAAACTGGACCGCTGCATCCCAGCGCTGAGTGAAATGGAAACACTGTGACAACGTGTCACCGCAGCTTAAAAAAAGACAAAGACTTGTACTGTACACACAGAAGAGACGGTGAAGAATATTTCTAATGGAAAAAAACTGTCTGGCTGCGCATTGGCCAAAAATATAGACTGTGACATTTAAATCTGTGGTGGATGCATGACGAACACAAATCGAAGAAGAGAGACTTATATTCACCTACTCTGCGTTCCTTTGACTTATTACAAATGCGTTTTGAATTATGGGTCAGGGAAACTCTTATCTACTGTATCCTTGTCGTCACTAGACCAGCTGTCGTGTTTGTTTCTGGTCGATACTGTGATATGATGTGGAAAGTCTCCATTCCTTCTTAGAGTCCTGGTTTGCTATTGGTTTCTCTATAGCGACTGCTTTTTTGTGCCAGGCTGGGCTGCGCTGGTGTCATTACCCAGCTAAGAGTATTAATTAAGGTTTCAGTGGAGATACTGCGTGACTAAGTAGACAACCATTAGCGTGCTATTTTTAATTTGGTGAAAAATTTTTTGACGTCTACGATTAGTTATTTGGCTTCCTGTTCTGTGTTCTGAATTTTCTACTCCCGAGGACCGAGTTTCGTAGTGCAGTTGTGCTGTGTAGCCTTCATCCCTAGCCAACTTTGCAGCGTTGATTTAACAGTTAGGAGTGTGACAGTCCAACTGTATTGGCTGTCCATACACCTTTTTGTCTCCCCTATCTAATTACGCTAGGGTGATGTGAAAAAAAAATGCAGTTGGGCGACAGAGTTAAGCGACTACTGGGGGACGACCCTTGCATTAATTTGATCTGGAAAATGTTGCACTTAGAATAACACGCCACCAAGCAATAATTTGTCTCATTAGGGAATGCAGTACCTGCTCCTAGCTGCGTGCGGGGCGACTGCAGCATAAGCAAAGGGTCTGCCTCCAAGGAAGATCCGAAAGCTCTGCAAAACGCCAGTCTCAGCTTCGTCTAACAGGCTGACGCAATGACAGATGTTACTCTAGGCTAGATGTTTACCTGAATGATTTTAATACACGGTGATTTATTTGAAGATGGTTAGGGATTAGGAGGCGCAACTCGTGTACACGAAAATGTTTCAGAATATCAGCACCGCTTTCGTACAATATACGACTCCTATGTCCTGATATTATGAAAATGATAGTTACTGCTCACCACACAGCGGAGATGCTCAGTCAAAGATACACACAATCAACCAAACGCAATTCACACACACGTGAAATTTCGATCGTTCATTGTCAAATTTGGATCACGAAATCGAAAAATGGTTTACATCAGTTTCTGACTCGGAATGACACTCACATGCAGGTGAATCGTAAATGTTGATTCTATACAGATGTAAAGGAAACGAGGCATGGTTAAAGCGGAGTCTAATGATGGTGGATGATATGTGATTGTGACGAACTGTTCATATTTCAGAATGTGTGTTTTCGCAACTGCGTTTCAGTATCAAAAAGATTACCCAGGGCGAAACGGGGTTTTTCACGGCTGCGTACTCGACTCGCGGAATTGTCCATGATGAAGATGTGGATGATTAGTAAAATAAGTTAAATTATTATCGTCATTCGTCGTTTGATGTTTTCAGCGGAGTAAACAAAATCGGTATCTTCCGCCAAGACAGTGGCACTCTCGATAAATGTCGCTTGGAAGAAGGATTGCCATTTCTCTCATATTTTACGCAGTCTCTCGTCTTTCACGCCATTTTCTCCTGTACTCTTTTTCTACGCTTTTTTTGCGTATTTTATCCATCTCACATGTTTGATAATGTTGTCCCTCGTGTTTCATAAAGTTTTTTTGTATTTATGCTATCATTTCCGTATCATTGAAAGGCTATCACTTCCAAATCAAGAACAAATATTTGGAATTTATCATTTTTTATTTCTCTCTTTTTCATGCTGACAAGCTTAAGGCATTCGTGACTAAACTCTCGCCTTTTCTTCAGTGGCGTGTAGACGTGCATCTCGATCTCAGTTCAGTGTGCAATTTGTATTGTATTTAGTTCATCTGTTTAACTATCGTGTAGGAAGAGTGATGACGAGGATCACTCATCATTTATGTGCAGTTGTTTATAACAGCCTCATAAAGGTATAACATGTCGATAATGCCACGGTGAGACAATATTGGCAGTCATTTCGAAACCTCCAGTATTTTTAATTTGAAGAGCTGACACCTCTATTTGCAAGTGACCTTCTAAATTACATTTAGGGCCGCATAGATACAGTTCCAACCACTATCCGTTGTGCAATTTCGGAAATTTGGTGTACTTGTCCCCGGCGGATGAGCATTTTTCTGGGCCAGAACTTTACTATTATTCAAGTGTATATATATATATATATATATATATATATATATATATATATATATATAAATTTAAGCAGCTCTCTACTATTCCCGCGTCTCCAGGATAAATCGTACACATTCTGAGTACGACAATGAATGAGAGGCTGCTTGAAGCACAGAAATAACCTTAAACCTTAGTTTGGCTGAAGAATATCACAGCAGATCATTTACATTTTGTGAAGGTGAATTTATTTCAGTTTAATGCAGGAATATTGAAGCAGAATGCTAACATTTTAATTTTCATTGGGTGCTAAGCGGACACGTGTGACATCTTCATAAGAACCCTGATTAATCTTTTCTTCAAATAATATTAGTGTTCGATAATATTTCACTTGATTCATTAAATACGTAAATAAGTAAAAAGCGTCAAACATGTAATAAATTGAGCAGTCCAGAATGTCTTCTCCTCTCAGTGTTTGTTAATGTACGGGGCCGTCTCCTACTCACTTTAGAGATTTAAAGCGTAAAGAAATGTGATCACAGCGGCTTCCAGCATCTTCATTCGCCTGAATAGAGAGAAAATGTTTGCTTACAATAGACACCGAACTGGTGTGTCCGTTCATAAATGAAGAAACTAATGAGATCTTTCACATGTAGTTTATATTTGGGTCAGTTACTTAAATTTTCAATATTATACGTCGCTTGCGATGAGAAACCTTTCTGCGTGATAGACGAAGAGAACGGTTTCCTATCCTAAAGGCTGAATAATGCGTTAATCATCACCAACAACAAATTCTGCGTTGTGGTATTTATTCTTGATTTGAAATAAAAACTCGTTTTACACCTCATGTTTTGAAATTTTGTGTTTGAACACTATCTTTTACATATGTAAAGCAAAACATGTCTGTTGACTTCATTGTAACTATTCCGTGAACCACAGATGAACATGAGGAAGAAACGGACGTTTTTGCACTGTTTTGCTCATTTAGGTAAAGCTGACTATTGTCTAGCGTTACTGCCAAGGATTTTATTGCGAAAAACGGTCCACATTTGAACCAAGTAATCACTTTACAATCATCAAGAAATTAACTGGTACGAGATATCCAAAATAACACAATACGATTTTATATTTTCGGTGATTCTTTAATAAATGGTTCCCAACAATGCATCTCTATCTCTCTCTCTTTATCTCTTGCTGCCTCCTCTCTTTTTGAATACCAGTTTACCTATTTTTTCTCCTAGGGTAACCCCTGATCTGAGTAGCCTAACAAGTGAACTGATATTATGTAAAATAAGCTAACGGAGATTTGAAATAACTGAGCGAAACTAAAGAAAAAATGAATAAAATAAAATAAACCACCACCTTCTACATTAATTCCACGAATTTGTATTGATGTACATTGAAGACTTATTCACGGTTAGAGCGAGTGTTGGTACTCTAAAGCTATGAACGTTAAAAAAAATTTAACACGGAGGAACGTTATTACGGCAGCCTGACGTATTTCCCTCCCCGTAGATTAAGTTCTCGCTGCAGAGGCGTGGCCCCTGAACTTTTGATCTTAGTCTTCTGCTCCTGGTGAGGCCGTGACATCATCTTATCAGAGGTAATATATCATCGTTAATACCGCATACAAACTAGTGCTGGGTTGACATGCCGTAATTTGACGCTCAACCATGTTAAAAAGTTCACTCATAAACTACAATAAGCTTCCTTATGCGAATTCGCTTCCCTTGTCCGAAAATATAATAAATTTACCCAAACTAGGAGTTCATATGGAAAACGTTAGGGTTGTATGTGACTTTTTATAGTGTGGTGGATGTTATTTTTCATAAAATCCAGTGTGGTGTGCATACTGCAAGACCTTCAGTACACACCCCATCAGATTATTTGACTTGTCACTCTAACGAAGTAGGCGAGTGTCAGCAATATGCCTCATGGTCTTATCGTGGCGTGTTTATCTTCTGCCGTTAGGTCAGACGATAGAAATGCCACTTGCACGCTTAGAGTAGCAGATTGACAGTGACCAAAATTGACAATCTGAAGTTCCTTTGGTATTGGTACGTTAATCTTATTCTTCCATATATCTCTGATACTTGACAAAGGTGTCTATACATTTATCTTCATGGCTATGTACAGGAATATGGTAATCTTATTAGGCGCAGACTGAAACTTGACTATAGACTGGTACAGACAAATGTAGAACTCGTACAGACTGGTACAGACTAATGCAGACTGGTACTGACAGGTATAGACAAATGCAGACTACTAATCGGAGGTCTGTACATTCGTTATAATACATCGCGCGTTCATGTACCACTGCGCGAGTGTGATCCGCGAGGAGAAAAGGTTCTACGTTAGCAGCAATCTCATTGGCTGCGTTACATATTAATACGCGGTTCGGCGGAAGTAGAATTTGGTCCGTCTCTATGGCAGCGCCATCTCGTAGTGCGGAGATGGATGAGCACTGCGCCTGCGCTGTTGTGCTTAGTGGGTTGCGCTCTAGTGGGAAAGTTGTGTACGCGCTGACTACGCAGAACTATGTACACAACACCCAGTGCAGCACGTCAGCTTGTTATGCAAATGAAGAGAGGGCTCAGGTCAGGAGCAGATGCGACTGTTTTACAGAGTGAGAGGGAGCTTGGTAGGTCAAGGAATCACATGTGATTGATACGCAGTTATTTACTTTCAGGAGACAAATACGAAAGGCGACCAACATAGCTGTGAGACCAGCAATCAGGAGCCATCACTCTGGTTATAGGTCTCCATCGTCTTGACAGGCAAATTTTTTTCCTTTCATTTTTGGAGTATTGTAACAAAACAATAATTACCTGCTTTACAAAATAGGTCCTACGTCTTTCAGTTTACGTCCTGTAATGATACAAACAATTCAACGAGCTTTCGCTACCAACTCAGGCAACCGTGACATTACACATCAAAGATAATGATGTGGAGAATCCATATCAGTCCTTTGAAGCAATTACACATGGCTGACCTCCGCAGCTGTTGCGGAGAAAACAAAGTTGGGAAAATATAGGACGACTCCATCGTTGAATAAGGAAGTAGAGAACCTGGTGAAGATGGAAAAGTGGGCTTATAGTTAGTGGTTGAGCACTCAGCTTGAAGAAGAATGTAAAACATACGGATCTAAACGGAAAGAAGGACAAAGGGCCATTACTAAAGCTGAAAATGGGAGTGGTAGAAAGTAGGACAGGAATCAGAAGAAAACTTTGGTAGTACAAGAGCAAACAGAGCGTGGAAGATACTGAATACGATGAGATATCGCTGGGATTACTCTAATAAGCTTGAAGGACTGGGTGAATTATTAGTTAGCCTTGCTCATGGAGAAGATAAACAAACTCATAAAGCAGTATTAAATTAGATGAATGAGGACGAACATTCCTGCAGACGACAAATAACTTCGCAAGAAATTTTTAAAGTTGTGAAGCATTTGAAAAACGCGGACTCTCCAAGTCCTGGTGCAATAAACAGAGCTAATAAAGGCAGATTCTATGCGTATGGTTGTATGTGATATCGTGGTCAATTCGTGTAATAAGTGTTTGGAGGGGGATCATATACCCAAGGGACTGAAACAATATTATTATTACAGTCTATGCGAAAGGAAACAGGCAGAATTGTGGAAATTGCTGGGGAATAAGTGTGACCCATCATTGTAGGGTAGAATGTAAATGAGATAACAGAGATGGTGGTTAAAATATCTTAAGAGCAGAATGGTTTTAGACCATGGCACCCATGTATTGATGGAATATTCACATTGCGGAATCTAGTAGAGAAGAGAGCTGCCTGAGGTATAGAGACCCGTTTCGTTTCGTGGATTTACGGAGTGTCTATGGTACACAACGACAAAACAATTTTTGGACAATAGTGAAGAATAATGCCGTGTCAGCTACCTACAACAGTTCTTTACGGACTGTATGAGTCTGTCAAAATGGACTCGTTCAAGCGATATTTTAAGTTATATACAAGAACTTTAGTTCCACTGGTAACTTTTGCTGTAGTTGTACTTTGACTTTATATTTCTTATCAGCAAAACTCCGAGAACGCCCTGATTGAACGCTGTGAGAAGGAAATATTGCAAATCGTCCAGACATAGCAAAACATGTTCTCAGTAGTTTCAGGCAGAGGAGATAAACGGGACATCAGCTTAGTCATTCCGTATCAAGGAAACTGCTATATTACGTAAACGTACACCACGTACATTCTTCGTGGTTCTTTGAAACTTGTAACCAAAAGAAAGTTGCATTAAAGAGGCCAAATTCGCCGTATTACACAATCAAATCTGTCTTTAAGACCCGAAAAACACGTGAAAATGCCTTCCTGGCATTATGTTATTCACGAAATCAGTAATGCTTACTATTTAAAAGAACTATTGCAATGGACACGACAGAATTTAAGAACTAGAAGCAATTGTGAACAATTAGGAGCTACTAACTTGGCGGCGCCGACTTCACAGCAATTTACCGCTTATTATAAACCTCCATATTCACAACGTAACACCACCCACTCCGTACTACAAATTGCGGCAGGTAACACTCTCCAGATATTTATCAAACCCAAACCAATCCATAGGCCTACCACAGGGTATAGTGTGATTCATCACTCCAAACCACTCATTTTCTCATTTTCAGTCATTAACTGCCCAGTGGTGTGTCCCTTTACACCACCTCGCGCCCCGTTTGCATTGACTACACGAATGTGGCACATGACGAGCTGCTAAACCATTGTGCCCTATTCATTTTAACTCCCTACACACAGACAGTGTGCTTGCTGGACTGCTGGTAAAACTTTGTAACTGACGAGTGATTCCATCTGCTGACTTCATGCAATTTTTTTTTTTACAGCAATTCTGTGCAGTGTTGCACGGTCCCTGTTCGTCAGTACAAGTCTATCTCGTCGTGGGTTTAGCTGTAGCTGTTCCTTCACCTTTCAACTTCAGAATCACATCATCAACAATCAACAGCGGACTTGGGCAGCTTTAGAAGGGCTGGAACGTCCTTGATGGATTTGCTATTCAGTTGACATCCAATCACTAATCCACAATCGAAATCAGTGAGCTCTCCTGAATGCCCCATTGTGTTATTACTGCTTCTCTAACGTCACCACAATATTCCCAGCCTTGCGGAGTCCAGCTCTCGTGATGTCTAGGGGTCAATTCTGCATTATATAGGTGTGCCCGGATATTTCGTATCAGATAGTGAAATTTATTTTTGGATACAATCTGGAATTTATTTCGAGTACGGTTCAGTGTTATCCATATTTATATCTATTGATGATATTTACTACCAAGTGAGCATTAGCTCACTGGATCCAGATTGGGAGAAGAGGGTTTCGTATCCATGGCAGATCATATTAATTTAGGTTTCAACAATTTTTCCTTAAACGCTTCAGATAAATGCGTTTATGATTCCTTCAAAGAGCCATCACTTGATTTTCACCCCAACTTTATCTACATGCCATAATAAAATTAAAGATGGTTATGCACCACAATGCTGCTATAACTGTTAATTGCTAAGCGTTTTACATTAGCAATGGGCTTATTTGGGCACTATTGCCATCTTCAGGCTATAAGAATATAACTAAAAGGGTGGTTTGAAAAGTTCTCGGAGCATAATAGAAAAAAGTACCTGTATCACTGAAACTTTTTTTTATTTTTTAGTGTAGTCTCGTTGTAGATTAATGCACTTGGTCCAATGATGTTCCAGTGTCTTGATTTCATCTCGAAAATGAGTTTCCTCCAGACCTGCAAAACAGTTGTCAACTCGGGCTGTCAATTCTTCGTTTGACGTGAACCTTCGTCCATCAAGAAAAATTCTCAGTTTTGGGAAGAGATGGAAGTCTGACAGAGGCATATCAGATGAATAAGGCGGGTATGGCAACAATTCATACCTTAGTTCGGCTAATTTTGCCATGGCGAGGGCACAAGCGTACGGGCGCGCGTCAAGACTCGCGTCATCCATCTTGCAGATAATTTTTTTTTTCATTTCTAACTCTTCAGTTGTAATATACCCTTTCAGATGGCATCCGGCAAGCGCGAGAAATTTCATGCACATTCAACTGGCGATCCTCCACGACCATTTTCTACACTTTTGCAATGATTTCTGGAGTAGTGACACATCTTGGCCGACCACTGCGCGGATCATCTAAGGTCTTCCAACCAAATTTAAATTCATTTGTCCACTTGGCAACAGTTGAATATGAAGGAGTAGAGTCCCCCAAGTGTATTCTCTAAATGGGCATGAATGTCCTTTGCTTTCATACCTTTCTTCACGAACTATTTAATCACTGCTCGAATCTCGATTTTTACCGTCTTCGCAAATCACTACACGGAACAACAACAGAGCCACGTCACCGCCACAGCTCTCTTCCAAGAGCACTGACGTGGCAAGTGTTTACAGGCAACATTCTAATTAATGTCACGTGAAGAACTCGTTGCGCTAGCGCTGACCTCTCGTGGTGCTTCCGAGAACTTTTCAAACCACCCACGTAATAACAATTTTGCTTTACTTTGTGCTAGTACTTATTTCTACATTGCATCGTGGCGCTGTCGTTGTCTTATAATCTTATTGCTGTGCAGGGCGTTTCAAACTGCAGCCAAGTTTTTAAATATTTTTCTTACTATCAATTGTGACAGAAGTTACGTATATTGCAGTGAGTATTATTAAAATGGAATTGAAATGGGCTGATTAAATAGCCAGACGAACAGTCTAGTATGCAGCGATAAGACATAAATTTAAAAACAGAATATCATGAAGTTGATAACAAACGCAATTAAAATCTTACACGTAACACCAAAGCGAATTAAAATGAACGTTTTGGAAGAAACTGAAATCTAATACACTCACGGTCAGACTCTGATAAAATATTAAACGAACAAACGGACCTGAATCATAAAAATTTTCTACATAACTCTATTAAGATCATACAGCTTGACTCTGGTTAGTCGTAATAAAGTAAAATACAGATGTATACCCAGTACAAAACATAACAAACATTGAAATACCACGCCAATACACAGACAAATGAATAAACAAATTGTAACCATACAGATTAGCCGTCAATCGTAGGTGACAAAGCCACGACAATATATACAAGCGATAAAAGACCTAGCTTTCATATGCGAACAACAGCAATTAATATAGATTAAAATAAATATTTAAAAACTTGGCTGCAGTTGAAAACGCTCTGTGCAGCTATAAGATTATAAGATAGCGACAGCACCACAGTGCAATATGGAAGTAAGTACTAGCATACCGTAAAACAAAATTGTTATTAGTTATAATTTTACATATTTTAACAAAGCATGTTTGGTTGCAGATAGCCTGAAGATGGTTATAAAGCCGAAACAGGCCTATTGCTAATGTAAAACGTCTAGCAGTTAACAATTACAGCAGAATTCTGGTACATTGCCGTCTTTTATTTTATTATGTCATTACAAGACGTCTACAATGCAGCGGGCCCAAAAGAAAATAAATTCTCTACCGAGATTGAACTTCGTCTCAGATGATCACGAGGTCGACACTAGTCTCGTAAGCGTAGGTGTGGTGCCTATAACGCACCGTCACCACGACTGTTGTGACATTAATCCTCGTTTTTCAGCACTAACTCAGCTATAAACATCAATTACAGCCTCCTTGTTACCGCAAGTTGGAATGCAGTAGCTCCCTCCGTGCATACATGGAAATTGCAGACGATCTCCAACACGAGAAAATACGGCTTCAACTGTTCACCTTGCTGTAATTTTTGTCCATCGTCAGCTGCTCTCTCTTACAAATGCAATATTTCTGTGCTTGTTTCCTGACATTGTCTTCCGTGCGTCGATATGTCGTCGTCTAAGTTGTGTCTTATGGCTGCAGACAGTTCGTCTGGCGATTCAGCCATCCCGTTTCAATTTCATTTTCATAACACTCATTGCAATGTACGTAACTTCTGACAATTTTCCATTTAATATTCAGTCATTTCTCTTCGCATTATTCAAATACAGTTCTTTTGAATGTATGGGAAACAACGTCTTTCCCACTGGACTGTTATTTTAAAATAGTAGTTTACGAAGCAGTGCTAGTTAGTTTCAAATGGTTCAAATGGCTGTGAGCACTATGGGACTCAACATCTATGGTCATCAGTCCCCTAGAACTTAGAACTTCTTAAACATAACTAACCTAAGGACAGCACACAACACCCAGTCATCACGAGGCAGAGAAAATCCCTAACCCCGCCGGGAATCGAACCCGGGAACCCGGGAACCCGGGCGCGGGAAGCGAGAACGCTACCACACGACCACGAGTTGCGGACAAGTTAGTTTAGAAGTGGACACATCATCCCAGTAAGTGGAATAAAACTAGATGAATTATCGACGTTATTTTTCACTTGAGAGTGACCAACGTTCGAAACTAACCGGTAGTGCTTCGTAAAATTCTGACGTAAACCAATAGCGTGGTGGAAACTATGTCGTTCTTAAAATTTACCGAGTCCGAAACAACTCTGTTGAGTGTAACTTGGGCAACCTTAGATCGTCTACTCTACTAACGTCCATATCTCACTGTCACAACATAATCATAGTCTCTACAGAGCTCTCTCGCCTAAACAAATTTAAGCATTGATCTTTCAACTGTCTCTATACGATTGATAGCAGAGATTCTGAGATCGGATATAAAATGCGATGATCGGTAACATTTTGCACACTAATTTGACAAGTATCCTGTTTGTCTTGAACTGGTGCTACTCGCAGCTCATGACGAAAACAAGCAGGATAATTATCAAATACCATGCAAGAGTAGAACCGATTTCTGTCTGGATTTCCGGATTTCGACCTTTTGTTCTGTTAGCAGATATTTAAAGTCAGTCGGGACCTGCATTGTCGAGGTGGAGTGTTACTCTCAGAACTGTGAAGTGCAGAATTACAGAAGGTGCTAAAATCTGCATTTTTCATCACATTAGCGTTATTTCGCGTGTAACCAATTAATCACCTGTAACGAAACGGTCACTGTCCCTCAAAAGTATTCCCTCCCATATTTTGTCGCTCTGCTTTTCACGGAACCATCAGCGTCACATTACACTAATTGCCCCTCGCGCACTAATTACTCGCTTTGAAGTCTGAACACGACTACATTAATCGTTCAGACAATTATTGGGGCTATACCAGTCACATCCGTGATCACCTGCACCTGAGCCGACACGCGTTGTTCTAATTAAACCTGTGGCCGTAGGAAACTCAGCAAAAAAGAAGAAAAAGAATAAAAATTCTAATTGGCCACCGAGCAATTACATGTACTTCTCTTTTAATGTGTCTCAGGTGTAACTACATATGTAAATTACTTCTTTGTGATTTGTAGTATGCAGTATCTCAAATACACTATGATGAACGAATGAAGTAGATGGAACGTTCGTAACCGAAATATATCTCCATATACGTCTGAAATACGGGGATTGGAATTTAGAAATATCCATCCTCCAGTGTTGGTTATAATTACCTCCAATATGCTGCAACTCCGTAGCTGCTCTGCTAACGCATCCATAAGTGAATTACAGAACAAAGTAGCCTACAGCCTAGCCGTCTTCCCTGAGTAATTTATTCCTCTCTTCGTCTTCTGCATTCACAGATTAGGCCCATCGGCCTGTCCTGGCGTCGGTTCCGTCTTTTAACTGCCCGTCCTGTCTCTCTCTTTCCTTTGCATTTGTACTGTAAGGACACCCTTCTTTCTTCCAGTTCTTGTAGATGTACCTTCTAGTTTTGATTACGTTCTTCTGTTTCGTCAATTAAGGAAAAGAATTAAGTGTCCTGTCTAATGTTTTCATTAGGAACCATGTCCAACTTAGAGCAACCTTTGACCGCACACAGATATTTTCAATTCAGCCGTGTGAGGGTGGTTGGTTGGTTGGTTGTTTCGAGGAAGGAGACCAGACAGCGGGGTCATCGGTCTCATCGGATTAGGGAAGGACGGGGAAGGAATTCGGCCGTGCCCTTTGAAAGGAACCATCCCGGCATTTGCCTGGAGCGATTTAGGGAAATCACGGAAAACCTAAATCAGGATGGCCGGACGCGGGATTGAACCGTCGTCCTCCCGAATGCGAGTCCAGTTGTGAGGGTGGATAAAATCTTTTCTCTTCGTAGTGAAAATTTCACAGCCATAGTAGAATTAGTACAACCATCACCTTTTAGTATTTCATTTTTGTCCTGTTTATTTTTTAGTGTTCTCCTTATGCCATCGGATTCACCCTGGTATTACCTATCGAGGTAGCGCAGTGGACTCATATTCGGCAGGGTGGCAGTTCAAACCCGCGTCCGGTCATCCTGATTTACGTTTCCCGTGATTTCAGTTAATAGCTTAAGGCAGATGCCAGCATGGTTCCATCGAAATGTCACGGCCGCTTTCCTTCTCCATCCTTCTCAAATCTGAGCTTGTGCTCCGTCTGTAATGACCTCGTTGTCGACGGAACGTTAAACACTAAACTCCTCCTCTCCCCCTCTGGTATCTCTGTAATTTAATGTCTATATCCTTATCTTTCTTAAAAGTAGCATAGCTCCGTAGGTAATTGAAGTGAAGAAATTGTTTCAATATTTGAAATTAGCTACAATTTTGATTCGTACTGGGAATTTCCTATGGAATGCTATTGTCTTAGTTTCATTTACCGCTATCTTAAAATTAAAATCCTTTCCAAATAAGTTTAAAAAATGAATTGATGTTTGTAATGCGTCATCAAGATTTGCCTTGAATACAACGTTGTCATCATATACAGGGTGGTCCACTGATAGTGACGGGGCAAAATATCTCACGAAATAAGCATTAAACGAAAAAACTACAAAGAACGAAACTCGTCTAGCTTGAAGGGGGAAACCAGATGGCACAACGGTTGGCCCGCTAGATGGCTCTGCCAGAGGTCAAAGGGATATCAACTGCGTTTTTTTTTTTTTAATGGGAACACCCATTTTATTACATATTCGTGTAGTACGTAAAGAAATATGAATGTTTTAGTTTGACCACTTTTTTCGCTGTGTGGTAGATAGCGCTGTAATAGTCACAGACATATGGCTCACAATGCAGCTGTACCGCGGTGGATTTCTTAGACTTCCTAACATCTGCGGCCGTAGCGCCGTTCCATCGGTCGTGTCTGGAAATGTGTATAGCCTGTATAACATTTTAGCACCTTTTTACTCAATATTTGTCATTTACCAAGATCAGTAACTCTGCACCTGGCACTCATCCAATGTATTTCACAAATGATTTACTTACAAACTTTTAGAAATAATTTACAACTCAGTTATTGAAGGCTGTCTCCATGACGAATGAAATAACCTGACATTTCCCATGACTGGAATGTCAGCACCACAGTCTAGAGCACAATGGGACATAAGACCTTTGCTTGTACGTTTGTACTAGACCATACCATGTGTTCCCGATATATGTAGCACACTACTTATTTGAAGTCGTTTAAAGAGTGAGAGATTCACGTTTTATTCTTTCAAGGTTGTAACATGGATACCTCGATTTGATAGAGTGCACTGCCATCGCAGAAAGTGCATAGGGTCATTCATAACTAACTACTGGGTTTTACACGACGACCATGCGAAATATAGAAGATGTAGAAGAAAAATTGGCCATGTGTGGGTAGGATTCTCGGATTGACGATTCCGTACAAACTTAATTACGTAGGTCTATATAGACATTTCATCCACTCCGGATATCGACGATACTGACGAGTTTTACCTCTAATCGACATTGGTGTTGGCGCCGTATCGGTCCCAATGATTCCAAGACTTTCGAGAAAGTTTTAATTTCATCTTCGAAATAAAATGATAAATGACGAAAGAAATAATTTTTTCGTGTCATGTAATTACGAATTAACATTTTCGGATTTTTCCCTTTGCTTGTACAGTGACACATTGCCTCTTGCCAAATTTCATGATTCTAGGACAACGAGAAATACGCTATAGATTTCGAAGAGTAAGTTTTCAAATATCAAAATATGTGACGTAAACGCCCGTATCTTTTTACCTTGAAGCTTAAAATTTTTACACCACTAAAGGTGTTTTAACTTTATACGGTAAACTGTTTCAGAGAAAAAGAGCCTTAGCAGACGGGCAGCCACCAGATAAAAAATTTTAATACACTTATTTTTTCGTGTTATATAATCACAATTTAACAATTTTAGGATTTTTGCCTTTGCTTTTGCTGTGAAACCTTGCTTCTTGCAAAATTTAGTGATTCTAGGTCAAAGAGAAGCACCCTCTAGGTTATGATGAGTGAGTATGCGAGTATGAAAATATGTGACCCAAACGGCCGTAGTTTTTGGTTCCATTGGTTTAGCAGTTTACATTTATTACACCAGAAGAACCTATTGGTCTTAGTATGCGACATAAATATCAACATGGTACGTCAAACCTTTCCTCAGAAAAAAGAGGTCTTAATAGACGGACGAATAGATAGAGTGTCACATAAGAAATGACAAAAAAATTTTTTTTTCCTGTGATATAATTACAAATTCACAGTTTTCGAATTTTTTCCCTTGATTGTTCTGCGAAACCTTCCTTTTTTCCCAGTTTCATGATTCTAGGCCAACGGGAAGTACGTTATAGCTTTTGATGAGTGTGTTTGCAAGCATCAACAATGTGACTTAAATGGCCATATCTTTTCATTACATTGGTTTAGAAGCTTCAATTTTTCACCTCTCTCCTGAGAAAAAGGTTTTTAACAATCGGTCAAACAGACAGTAAGACGACGATAAAGCGATCCTATAAAGGTTATGTTTTTACCGATTGAGGCACGAAATCCTAAAAATGATACCTATAAGGAGATTGAGCCTTTCTCCAAGTTTCATTTCATAATAGGCGCCTTGGCGTGGTTGCACTAACATGCAGAACATGTCTACTACGAATGACCACTTTGTATCGTCGTATCAAACTAGTCCACGCCTGCATATAGGCGATCCAGTAGACAGATTTACAAAGTGGGCAGCCGACACGCATCCCGGGCTATTCATGACAGGGAGCTCAATGAATTACACGCACTATCGACGTATACCGTATCACAAAGTCCGCCCATACTCAGTACCTGCAATGTGTGTTATAAACTTGGAGAAATACTCAATCCGCTGATACATGTCTATTATCTGTATGTCACCGAGGTATTAATGAATAGCCCCTGTAATTATGACGACCAATGGCGTTCTGTCAGTGGGTAGATGAGCCACAGTACAGCAAACAGCTTGCCTCTCCAGAGCCGGACAATAGCACAGTAACTTACGAATTTCCAACATAGTTGAGGATAGTACCAGCAGTTTCTGTACGAAATATTTTTATTTCTTGCAATATACTACACATCTACGATAATGGTCATCTATTTGTGGCGAACATCTTTGGATCATCACGTTCATTTTCAAATCATAGCCTTAAACGTAAGCGTAATCATACAGTCCAACAATGTACATATGAGCATTATATGTTCGTATTCATCGGGAAAAAAATATTACATGAATACAAAATTTTAGACTTCATAGGAGTATATAATATGGTTTCCTTCCCATCGAACGCAGCTGCAACGAATATTGGCAAAAATAAATATACGACTGTAACTGCTGACGGCATTTTCTGTGAGGAGCGTTGGCTTTTTATTTTATTTTTTGACGTAACGTAATATAGGAAGATGTATATAATTTTATGATATCTAATTATAACTGGATGATTGGTTCAAAATGGCTCTGAGCACTATGGGACTTAACATCTATGGTCATCAGTCCCCTAGAACTTAGAACTACTTAAACCTAACTAACCTAAGGACATTACACAACACCCAGCCATCACGAGGCAGAGAAAATCCCTGACCCCGCCGGGAATCGAACCCGGGAACCCGGGCGTGGGAAGCTAGAACGCTACCGCACGACCACGAGATGCGGGCTGGATGATTGAAACTGTTAGTAAATAAAGTTGAATTTCGTCAGCAGCTGTTGGTGTTATTTAAATATAACGTACCTCGATTAAAAATTGGTTTAATTATGCTCTTCTGGCATCTCTAATGTGATTATATCTTCTTGTATGAACAACTGCGTATTTATCATGCTATAAGGACTAAGTATCAAAACGTAATTTCTAGGCTATCCAAAACAACGCTTATTCAAATAACAGGGACATAAATATGTGGTAACTCCACATTAACGCTTGCTCATTGACTTTGTGAAAGCAAGTCATGACATATCATGATCCTAAAATAACAAATTAACACTGACTTTCGTAAATAAATTTGCACTGAAATGCTAAACGGGCTATCAATCAAACAAATTTTACAATATTTCTACCTCTAGTAATCATTTTACTGTTCAGTCTTGGCACATTTCATTGCACAGTTGTTTGTGCATCTCAGGTAGGTTTTCCATCATACTTTTCAGATCTCTTTTCCTCTCTGAATATCATTATTTTAGACCAGTGACGTCATTTAATGTAATCTTTTTGAAGTATTCACTTCGCACCTTTTTTTCAACCAACTTTTCTTTTAGTTACCGGGTTTTCTGCGTCTCCCCTTTGCTGAATTATTCATATCATTTTCACTATCCATTGCACCGCAAATGAAGACACGGAAGGGACAGGTTATAAAATGGCAAGAGCAAATGGAAATGTGTAATCTTTATGTGCAACATAGTCAACTTGTCTGGCACTTCTTTCATTACCCCACTCAGTATGAACAAGTCATAGTAGTTAGCTGTCATGGCATCTATTAGCTTCAGCCATCATTGGAGATAGTCCTTTTAG
The DNA here is from genome assembly GCF_023864345.2 of Schistocerca serialis cubense. NCBI lineage: Eukaryota > Metazoa > Arthropoda > Insecta > Orthoptera > Acrididae > Schistocerca > Schistocerca serialis. The sequence goes on along the minus strand of NC_064641.1, from coordinate 631,830,236 downwards.
TATGTAAAAGTGTTGTTCACACACCACCTAACGAGATAGAAAATACAATTTAAGTAATCAGGCGCTTAGGCCTTTAGCATAACAACCCAATTCGACGACAAAGGCATCATCTCATAACTCATGCCAGAGCTGCGCAGTTATGTTTGTACAAAGCACAGATTTCATACTGCCTGTTATAAGAACTACATCTATGACGGCCTACTGGTATTACGTCTGAAAGTGGGCGGTTTGTGATTTGACTAGCCACCTGATGTAGCTAGCAGCGTGACTCACTGCTGATTTTTTTTTCACACATTTGAAGCTCAATCGACAGTTATAACATTTAATGGTCTCCTAGAGAGCCTTATTTGCAATAATATGCGACAATTTTTAATACTGCAGTTCTTATGCCTCTCCCATATGCAGTCAGCTACTCGTGGGACTGCAACTTACTCTGAAAATTATTAATATGTGATGATCATTAATTAAGGAATTCTTATCACTTCCCCAGTATGGACCCAGCGGTCAGCTACGGCAGAAACTGCCTCCTGATCTAGTTTACAGTATAAGCTTCTGTACACCAAGCTATTTTATGAAGCAGGGAAGTTCAAACATTTGTTGTTGACTTTCAACATTATCCACAAAAGAACCATTGACCAAAATCCGTTATCAACGTATATTTCTAGCACTAACTTACGCAACCGAAATAGTGACTTTAGATATGTAGATAGATGGAACATTGATGACTGCCCAGTGTACAAGGGAAAGATGGGCGTTGGACATAATAAGAGGAGGAAAAATAAAAACCAGTGAAGAAGTTGGAATACAGGATTTCAGGATGTGATTGTGACTGTTATGATTTAGGACTGGAGGTGATCTGGGTACACAGCATTAAGAAACGATGGGATATTGACCGTAGAGCTATTGTGTCGGATCCCTCGTCGTACGAAAAGATCTAGAGCACGACTTCATGGAAGAGTGATTGACGATATCAAGAAACAAGCAGAATAGATCTGGAGGTAAAAAGTTGATGTACGTAACGTACAGAAAACTCTTAATGGGGTAGAGAATGATAAATGATTGATAATAAAGATGGTGCACGATAGATTCTAATTCGGGTTGCATGAGAACCTCAGCTTCTGTGGTTCTACTGACATCAGAAGCTTTGCTCGTCACACGATGTTAATAGAACAATTTTTGGGGGCTGTTGGAATTTCATACTTTTTCATACGCTCTTCTATTGACCCTTTCGTGCTCTTTCTCAGTATAAAAGTTTCATCACACTGTTCTGGTTGTCTAACGTAAAACAGAGGCTTCGTTGAACGTAATCACTCCCGCGGCAAGACACAGTGTCAGAGAACAATGGGTGTAGCCTTTGTCGTAGTTTGAACCGAGTTATTTGCGTTCCAGCGGGCAATTACGGTGAGGTCGTCCCTTCCTTTATACGCCCACACGTTGACCAACAGAATCACCTACATAACACCCACGCCCGTATATTGCGTGAGCAGACCTTTACATTAGAGCTCAATAGAAAAAAAAAGAGAAAAACGTGGCTGCCATAAATTATAGGTAGTTAAAGGCATCCAGACAATGAATCAACCCCCAAAACTGTCAAAATGAATTTAGAGGTTGTAACGTGACATCCTCCTCTCGCATTACTTTTCCTCAACAGTAGTTGTCGATACCAGTATTATTTCTCGAATTTTGGACGGGTCAGTATTATCTCAGTTGCTTTTATACACAGTATGTTATATTTCAAGCTACAATTTAAGAAAATTTTTATTTTGTAAAATGTTTTAACCTCAATGCTATAATCGACAAATACTAGTTCTGAATGTACAGTTAAAATTATTTCTTTAGAAATATTTGAAATTACAAACTACTGACACGCATTAATTTCTATTACTAATTACGCAATACTGTACTGGTTACTATGTGTATTTCTGGATTCATTTATGAAATAATAATAGAAAGTAACAATGTTAACAGAAACTAGTAAAAATTCATTTGTTTAGAAAAATTGTAAATCCTTTGAAATATATTTCCGCAGAATGTGGGAGTCGTATGCATGCCTCTGATATGATGGGACGTATTTTTGCATTTTGTGCGAACAATTTAATTTCGGCTGTGTTAATGTGAAAAATCGAAAAGACTGTATGATATACTAAAATGAGAGAAAATAGATTACGTAGAAACAAAAATTCTGCAACAACGATCTTCAAATTTATTTAGATCAACCCAACCGTGAGAAGCTAAAATATGACATTTTCAGCTTCAAGAATCAGACCACCTAGACAAGAAGAACTGGAGCCAACTCCACATGAAAAGCTAAGTAAACTAGAAAGATTATTGTAATCTTCGCTCGTCTCAAATCTTCATAAAAGACTATTGTGGACAGTAGATGGAATTAGGAAGGAGGGGGAGATTTCAGGTGTAACAATCTATTCTTTATTATTATTCTGAACATAAAATTTCACTTCCTAATAAGTGAAATATGCGATTAGTTGTATCTTCCTAAGCGGTCGTACACAAAGGAGATAACTACAACCTTAGAACTTTCTCAGATACCTACTATGTTAATTTCCTATTATGTGATACAAGCCTTGAGACTGAACATAGTTTCTGGTTGAATACTTTAGTGTTTCACAGAACGAACAGTTGTGTCGAACTGCTGAGAACGGAGAAGCGGACGACGGAATACCAAGGAACCTCCAGGTCACCACCTGAGGCCGTCCGCACCCAGTCAGTATCACGTATGCTGAATCGCTCCTAGCAACTAGTTGTACAGTAATAATCCGCAATGACATCTGTACTTATAAAATAGCAAGATCTATCAAAAGGAACAGTTTGTTCCAAGCGTTAGAATAGACAGCTGTGAGTAAGAAATTCATGCATAGACCGAAACTAAAGCTACATTAGAAACTGGCGGTCACAGTGCTTATGTGTACGAAACGGAGACTTGACATACACCGTTCTCAATGTGTAGTAAGCAATATCGACCACTCGGTAACCATGTCATTAGCACTCTTGAATTGCCGTGAAGCAATCAGTTCTTTGGGCGAACAGTAATATTAGAAATATATATATATATATATATATATATATATATATATATATATATATATATATGTGTGTTTGTGTGTGTGTGTGTGTGTGTGTGTGTGTGTGTGTGTGTGTGTAGCGAAGAATGAAGATTTTTACCAAGGCCAGGATTCGAACGTGGGTCTCCTGCTCAGAAGGCAGATTTGCTATCCACTACACCACCCTTGCACAGGGGCTTTGCACAACTACACGTACTACCTTATCACTCTTCCTCGTCAATCCAAATTCTCATTCAAGCTTCAGCCCACTTGGTATTCACCCCTGAAATTGAGCAGCAATGCAGAGGATCTCACGCCATGTTGGAATAGCACCTAAGTGTCAAACAAAACGATGCACACTGCCTGAAACCTAGACATAGAGAATTTGGACGGAGGAAAACAGGGTTGGAATTCCGGTCTTTGTACAAATTTCCAGTCTTCACATGAGTCTGCATACAAACATCATAGATGTTTGAGACTTGGAAAGGTCTCTAGAATCATTAAGTTTCATTTGAACATAAGAGGAAATATTTTTGCTGTAAAGGCCAGCTATTTCCTTCTCTATCATTAGTTTTCTTTCCGATTTAACCGTATCGTAAAACACCATTCAAGTTGTCACGAGTGTTTCATTGATTACGACACAGTCGAAGATATACTTTAAAAAATTCTAGTGGAAGATCCTTAAAGGAAACTGTAGCACAATACTGTCTACCTCAAAGTAAATGTCACCAAGTATGGATTTTCCACGACGAGAGAAGAAACTTTACCTCATATCAGATGTATCTCCCTTAATGTCTGCAATACCTAATCAAGTCAGAGATACTATGATAGATAAGAAGAATCGCGGACTCTCGTTCTTCCCAGCACGTTCAAGTGTGACACGAAATGGTCAAAGTGATACTGATACGTCACAAGACCTCTGGGACACATTACACGGTGACATGGGAGTGATATAGATAGACGTGAACCCCACAGATGGACGGGAGTCGCGACCATTCTATGTTCATCATTCGAGAGCACTACTGTGCATTCTATTTTTGAGTGGTTACGGACAAAAACCGTAGCTTGAATTCAAGTCATATATATTCCGCAGGACAGCAACAAGAGCTACAGGTCGTAAAGGAATAACATAGCTTATTAATAAAAAAATTTCAGTTTATGTGCAGCACACATCGTGTGGATGTTATGAAATATTTTGTTTGCTTTCCTTCCAGCGATAGTAAGTGCACATATTTTTTATTTCTATCATTGTACATGTACAAAAACGTCAAAATTTGCATGTGTTGACTATGCCAGTTGAGTACTGATGTATCACAGTAAACGGAGGACCCAACATAAAACCCCGCGGTGCACCATGTTTGATTGCTTCACGTTCTTAAAGGTTATAGCTGTTCGATCGATATGGAACTGATACACCCTGCTTTCTATCGTGCAGATAAGGGAAACAGCATGAATGACCTGTGTGTACTGCGCCGACACATTTTAATTTTTGTAAAAGGGTACCATAATTCACACAACAAAAACTTTAGAGAATTCTCAAAATATTCCTAACGGTAATTATTTATCATTTATTTATTTGTATCATATGATGTCAATGCAAATATAGCTTGTCACATGACAGTAGTTTTTGAGATTCAAACGGTTTCCCGCTAAGAATATTTTTCTATACTGTCTATAAATGTTACTGTACACGATGTCCTTGAAAGTTCTGGAAATACTGGGAAAAATTAAATGAGTCAGTAGTTCTTTGGTATTATGTTAGTGCCATTTTCGTCAAGTCAGTCGAGAATAGCATATTGAACAATATGAATGGATTCTCTTTGTAAGTAACTTACTATCTTACGAAGATCAGCTGAAGAACTATGACAATTTTACATCTGATTTCATACTAACCATCTGAAATTTTGATGGTATTGAAACCATCCTTAAATGAATTTATCAGACATATTTCGGAACGCTTTAGGAAGTATGGCAAGGAAATACTCTTAGCAGTAATGATCTTAAGCAGTACTTCCATCATATTTTTATCTGGCCCCGGTCATGTGAACTCGTATATCGCTATACTGTCTGTTGTGCGAAAACTTTAAGCACGTAATTGCACGGTACAATAACGAACCTACAAATTAGTAATATCAGTGCAACGATATAGCACGCCGTTATGTCTCGTGAAATCCCCTCTGCTTTCAACTTTGTTTCCCATTAGGCAGATAGCATCACAATTACGCGAGGTTTTGAAGAAGCAGAACACAGAGCGAGAATGATAACGAGAGGATTAGCAAGGCAAGCATGAGCCGACGATAATGCAGTAAGGGGCAACGACCGCTTAGGTAGCGCGACGTGAGAATGTGACGCGAGCAAAGGTCACGCCGCGCCGTGTGATACGCATTTCAGGTCGGTCGGCCGCCAAAAGCCCTCCTACTCCTCCCGCGCGGAGCTCTCGGTGAGTAACGAGGCAGAAATGTCACCGGAGGGCGGAAACCGTTCAGCCGCGGCGCCCTTGGAAGCAGAGATCGAAATTCCCTGACGGCGTCGCTGAACAAGTTGGTTCGCGGCAGCGCGAGATAGACGGAGGGAGAACTTCAGCCACTTGAGAAAGACGGTAGATAAATGGCCCGCGTGCGGTTCTACGATGAAAACGGCTCCGGATAATCAGAGACAGAGGTTGCTCATCTGATACCTTCTGAGGTAAAAAGCCCGGACGTAGAGTGCGCGCAGAATAACATGGGCGTTAGATGCGCAACAGTCAGTGCACGCGTGGGGAGTGCGGTACTGTTGGGGAATGCAGGCAGGCGCTGGAGGGGAAATGCCAAGCCATTGAGGGGAAGTGCCATTCTTAACAACAGCCTAATCTTTTGGCTCTCCACGCATACACTTACATTGTGTCCATTCAAACAGATCTATCTTCTCTGTTTTGATTACTATCTAAAAAGAAGTATGAGTAAAATACAGCTATTTATGTTTGTCTGGTTTGTTAAACATTTGAACTTTCAGAGAAACGTCATGAGTCGCAAAATTTGAGTAAAACATATATTTATCTTCTTGCTAAGTTAAAATTTGCTTCTTTTGACTAAACACAGTGGTGTTAACACAGTTGCACCTCAGTAATGTGTTTTCCAGGCGCAGTTATGAGAGTATTCTGAAACAGTGGTCTATTAAGTGAGGAGCTGAGGAAAATTAAGATCATAAAGCACTTCCTCTGTACAAAATATACGTGTAATGCCTTCATTTATGGTGTTCCAAAAGCCACAGCATTTCTTGTTTCACTAGCTATCGATGACACTTGAAAATTACATTCTTTCACCGAGAAAGTGTGTAGTTGCTGGAATAACACGGCAGATAATAAGGTTTTGCTTGGTAACCATATGGAAGAATCATCTCCTCTTTGTGTACTATCATTTTCCAAAATCTCGTTTCGGTATCTCAGTTTATGTTCGAAATGTGCAAATGTGTGTGAAATGTTATGGTACTTAATTGCTCAGGTCATCAGTCCCTAAGCTTACCCTAAATTATCCTAAGGACAAACACACACACCCATGCCCGAGGGAGGATTTGGACCTCCACCGGGATCTCAGTTTATGCAATATGGAGAATGTTGTTGATATTTCATTCAGGCTTTGTGGCTGACATGCGCGATTGCAAATGAGTGTGCTAAATCAGTTCTGTTTTCTCGAGACTGGTGACAGATAAAGACTTCTACACAATTCTAAAGAAAAATACAATACATCAACTAAATTTCTTATGCTGCAACTTATTACGTAAAATGTACCAAACGGAAAATCATTGCGACCCCTATTTTTCATCTAATACGTTTTAGAAATTCGCACAGTAAATATCACAATAACAACTAACGAAATGGTGGGTATGTTATCATGAAGCTGCCAGATAAAACCATAAGTAACGCAAAATTAAAACTTTTTTATACAGAATAGTTTCTGTAAAATCGTTTTAAAAAGACCGTGGGGCGTGTGCCTCCATTCTTGTCATCGCAGTGAGGCGCCGAGCGGCCGAAATGGGGCAAACAGCTTTTGCTCCCCGGGCTTACACCCTAACTAGTACCTAAGTACAAACTGGTCACTGCATATCGGCCGCCGTATGCTATGCAGACTCTGCTCACTTGGAATTTCAATAGAAAGCTGCTCTGTGATGCTCAACGCCACTCTTATAGCGTCTGACACTGGAGTTTATTCAACACCTCTAACGCTCTCGTGCTGTCTACACGATGCCGTGACGAAGCGCGCCGCTCTTCGTTATTTATTCTTAATCCCTTTTATTAATCAAATCTGTCAATGGCCCAAGACTGATGAGAAGTACTCAAGAACTGGTCCAAAAAGTGCTTTGCAGAACATTTATTTCGTGACTGAATTACGTTTTATTGCGGTTCTTCCAATGATTCTCAGCCTGGCATCTTCTTTTTCTTCAACTTGTTTCATGTGGCCATTTCACTTTAGGTCGCTCCAGATAGTTACTCCTTGGTATTTTGCTGTTTCCATTGGTTTGGTGCCAATAGTTTGGGCAAAGAATAGTTGAATTAGTTGCCTATTTATCATAAACACAAATAAATATTTTACCCATTAATTCCTTCCATAACAATTTTAGCTTTCACAGGTACTGATAATTACGTGTAAGAACACCAAATATTAATTCTCTGCCTGCAAGGTTTTCGACGGCCCACACGTAAAAGAAACAGACATCCAGGCTACAAGCAGAACCAATCTTATCGACTGAAATCGACGTCAGTGGAATTACTATTATTTTTGACGGGACTGACCGCAATATAATTTAATTAAGAGTAGATGATAACCAGTTTCGGTGAACTATCAACCATCAGTTATTTGTATAAGTTGATATAACACTATTAAAACACTTATCACGCTTACACCCTAACTGGTACCTAAGTACAATGGTAACGGCATCGTTAGTAAGCATTACTTATCAGTACTAAAAAGTAGGTCAAAGCATAACTGCCAGAGTATGAAACCAGTAGTAGAGTAATCACTGCGCGTGCTTGTCCGCGACCACCGTTGTCTGCGTGGTATATGAGCGGCGTTCAGGAAGTAACGTAATATATTTTTTTCTGAAATTAGGGTGTTTTTATTCTGATTCAAATATATCATACTATTATCGACACTTTTGGCTACAAAACCCTATTTTTCAACCTATCTCCATTCAGAGTGTTGGACTTATGTCACCTGGCTGTGAGGGCTTGTATGCTCGCATGGTACCAGTCTACTGGTGAACATCGGAGCAATGTCTTTCTGCATCAATAACCTCCCCATCATTCACGTATTACTACTACTGGAGTGCATCCTTTATTGGGCCAGAAGATGGAAGTCAGAAGATGCGAGACCCGGGTCGTAGGTCGGATGAGGAAGAACAGTCCATTGAAGTTTTGTGAGCTCCTCTGGGGCGGGCTGACTTGTGTTGAGGCCTTGCATTTTCATGGACAAGGAGAATCTACTCCATGGATTGCAGTCGGAAAACAAAGGAAGTACGTTACAGTACACTTGTTCGCCAACTGCTTGAATACTGCTAACCAGTGTGGGATCCGTACCAGATAGGATTGATAGAAGAGATAAAGAAGATCCAGCGGAGAGCAGCGCGCTTCGTTTCAGGAACATTTAGTAATGACGAAGGCGTTACGGATATGATAAACTCCAGTGGTAGACTCTGCGAGAGAGACGCTCAGTAGCTCGGTACGGGCTTTTGTTGAAGTTTCGAGAACATACCTTCACCGAAGAGTCATGCAGTATATTGCTCCCTCCTACGTATATCTCGCGAAGAGACCATGAGGATAACATCAGAGAGTTTAGAACCCACACAGAGGCATACCGACAATCTTTCTTTCCACGAACAATACGAGACTAGAATAGAAGGGAGAACCGATACAGGTTCTCAAGGTACCTTCCGCCACACACCGTCAGGTGTCTTGGGGAGAGCGGATGTAGATGTAGAACTTTGTTTGAGTTTTTGTGGCGATGAACAAGCTGACGCCGTTTTTTCAGTTTCCTGATGGTAACACAATACACGTCAGTGTTGATCGTTGCACCGTGAGGGAGGATCGAACAGAAAAACCCCTCCAGGGTCCCGGAAGACCGTCGCCATGACTTAACCGGTTGAGGGTGCGACTTTGAACATTTTCTTCAGAGGAGAGGTGGTGTGACACCCCTCCATGGATTGCCGTTTCGTTCCCGGTTCGATGTCATGAACCCAAGTTTCATCGCCTGTGATGATATTCGGCAAGAAATTGTCACGATCAGCCTCTTAACGTACAAACAATTCCACAGAGATGGTCCTTCGTTGCTGTTTATGCTTTTCTGTTGGACGGCGAGCAACCCTACGTATACACACGTTTGATTACCCCAACTGGTGGGCGAGTGTGTCTGCACTAGCAATATAGACAGTTAACTTTTGATTGTGATTCTTTTGCGCGACATTTTGCGACGATGGCAACGCCTCGCCCATCGACTCACCGGTCCTTTGTTCACTGCGACGTTTCCGTAGATATTCTGCAATCTCCCATGAATATCTGCAGTTCTCTGGTTTTTCGCCAAAGGAAGCTCAATGACATTTCTCTGATTGGAACGTGCATCCGTTACAGACGCCATCTTGAAAGCTACGTATAGCGCAGCCACCTATCGGAACTTCATGAAACTATAGGAGCTGAGGTGGGAATATTCCAAGACGTCTTCAACAGATTCCACAATTTTTCAATCAAAATTTGGGTAGAAAAATAATGTGTTTCTTTACTTATTCCACCTTCGTATCTGCACAGGGACATTCAGTTACAGCTCTGAGAAACAAACACAATATGACTGTCATTATAATGTCCGCCCCCGGTAGCTGAGTGATAGTTCCGCTTGGGACGCGACAGCGATCGGACGTGTCGGTACTTCCGCGTAGTCGTAGCGCCGCAAGCCGTGTTTATAATAATTCTTGGATTGTGACCTGTGATATTCTCAGTGCTTCTTCACTACCGCCGTACACAAGCTTCTTAATTTACTCACAGCGGTCCCGACCGCGCATATAGTGCAGTTATGGCTCCCAGTGTACCACGTAAGAATACCCTGTGTTTTGCATTTGAGAAATCTTCCAGGAATGTGCAACCGAGTTCTCTAGAAATCCATGACTGGATAGTAAATATTATTGGCATCACATCCGATCAGGTCCACACAGCATATTATGACATGGCGGAATTCTGTTTCTTTGTGAAGTTTTTAGACGAGACACAACTGGAGAAAATTTTGGTGAATACTGGTGGGAAAGCAGAGTTCCGACATCGTGATCAGTCGGTGAGTACAGTTTCAATAACTAACGCTGCCATTGAGTATAAACAAGTGCGAGTGTTCAATTTGCCACCTGAGGTTGAGAATTGTTTTCTTAGATACGTCCTCGCCAAATACGGCGACATCCGACAGATTAGAAACGAAAAATGGTCGAGCCGTCACAAACTCCAATGTTATAGTGGGGTTCGCTCAGTTGACATGGCCGTTAAAGTCAATATCCCATCCTATATAATCGTTTGTGGTTATAAGGCTCAAGTCATTTACGAGGGGCAAGTAGGCACTTGTTTTATCTGTAACACGAGTGGCCATTTACGAGAGGATTGCCCACGGCGAGTTGTACTTCGAAACAATCTGCAACAACGACAGAGATTAACATTGGCTGATGTTCTAACTCAAAATCAGACGCCTTCTGTGACTGACTCCCAACCGAGTGCATCTGTGTCAGAGGACAACGATCTCGGTAACAGCACCTTCCCACCCTTGTCTCAAAAACCCGTGGCCGGTCACCCCTTAGCCACCGGTGTTGTATTATCTGTCGGTAACAAACGGCGACGTACTATAAGTGACGGTAGTGGTTCCGGCGAACAGTTAGTAAAAATTCAAACCGATGACGCGGAGCCACGGGCCTCCACACAGGACACGCATGTGTCGGATGGCTCAGTTACGACCCGCCAAATTCCCATTCAACCGTCCGACGCAGAAACTGTCAATACGAGTGCAGCCGAGTGCTTACAGCAATCCGTTCCGATGCCGCTTGCCGACTCGCCGCAGGTGGCCAACACAAAAGAGGCGGCAGTTAGTCAACTGCAACTCGTAAACACGGCGGATGAAGCACGCGGTGTAGAGCATAACATAAACAGCCGCCACCTCGAAACTGCTTCCAAACAACACGAGGACCCGGACAGCTGTATACAAACAGCCAGTGCGGCTCCAAACAAACACAGTGAGCCTACTGAAGCCGCGTCTTCGGACTTGCCGTCACCCGTTCCGAAGCAAGGACTTTCACATACTGCTTACAGCCAAGACTCGCCGACTCCGCCGTCTTCAATGACACTTCGGACGCCTTTGCGACGGCAAAATAAAGTTAAACCAAAGGACGCCGTGGCTGGAAGTAGCTCAAAAAGAAAAGTCAGTGTAAAAACTGGTACAAAACCTGCGGATGTAGGTTCGAAGTCCGACGGTGAGATGGACTGGGCTTCCTACGCTTCCCATCACCCACAAGTCTCGGACGATCATGAGTCAAGCTTATAAGTTTTTGTCCCCGAACATTAATAGAGTTAGGACAGATTTAAAATTAGCAATGCTACGGCAGTTTATCTATGAGTCCGAAGCTGATATAGTTCTGTTACAGGAAGTGTCTATCTTAAGTTTTCATGTATCAGGATTTGCAACAATCGTAAACACCGTGGCGGACGGGGGTACAGGTACGGCCATTCTATCACGAGACGGAATCCCATTGAGCAATATCGAAATGTTGGACTCCGGTAGAGGCATAGCTTGCCAAATTTTTGACGTCACCCTCGTCAATATCTATGCTCCATCTGGAACGACCTTAAAATCAGGAAGAGCTAACTTCTTTAACCAAGGCATCATATACTTGCTACGCCGCAACCCAACCCAGCTGATAATTCGTGGTGATTTCAACAGTGTGATCCACAGGAAAGACCAATCGCCAAACTTTAGTTACTGTAGGGAACTACATGATCTGGTGCGTCACCTACAGCTGAAGGATGCGTGGGAACTAAAATTTCCTACCCTGGTAAAGTACACGTACCTGACCACCACCGCATGTAGCCATCTAGACCGTTTGTACATCTCTGAGAACATTTGCCAACATGTTCTGGAGGCCGATGTCATACCAGCTAGCTTCTCCGACCACTGCGCCCTCTGTGTCACAATAAATCTGGACAAACAGCATACTAAATGGCATAGGATTCCGTGGAGCCTAAATGTTTCTATTCTCGCTGATGCCTTGCTACAAGATGTCATCTCCACGACATGGGCGGATTGTCTCAAGCAATGCTGCAGATATTCGAGCAAGATAGCCTGGTGGAATGCTGTGGTCAAACGGAAAATGCGATTATCTTTAAGAAACTACAGTTGGCAACGGGCGCAAGATGTCAAACGCACGATTGATTTTTACCAAACAGTTCTGCGAGAGTTGTATGCGACTACGACACCAACCAACACACAGCTGACGACCATCAAACAAATAAAGGCGAAGCTTATAGGCATAAAGCGATCGCAGCTTGAAGGACTGAAGATCAGATCTAAAGCAAAATCGCTTCAAGAGGACGAGCTTGCATCCCTGTATCACCTCATAAAACATCGTGCCAATCGCAAGCGAGTTTTTATCGGGGAGCTGGACACAGATGATGGACTCCGTTTGACCCGACAGAGTGATATTCTTACTGCAGTTTACCGGTACTTCACGGATCTGTACTCACAATGCGATACATATGGTGATGACGGCGGCGATATCGTGAGTGCTCTGCCCACCGTAGTCACGCCTGCGGACAACATGGCGGTCGTACACGATTTTGCTCCAGACGAAGTCCTTGAACTGATTTCTGGCTCGCCATCAAATAAATCCCCTGGCCCTGATGGTTTGGCACGGGAATTTTATGTGTGCTTCTGGCCCATAATCGGACACGCATTTACAGATGTTCTCAATGAAGTGATGCGAGGGAGTAACGTGCCGGCCGAAATGAAGGAAGGCCGAATTGTATTGATACCAAAATGCAAACACCGAAAAACCTTAGATAACTTCCGACCTATTACTTTACTCAATTTTGATTACAAAACCTTCTCCAGAGCACTCAACAGCAGATTGTCTCCGTTAAAGAAGCAAGTGATTCACAACCATCAATCATGCATCCCTGGTCGCACTATTATGACGCCCCTTTCGGAATATAGAGATGTAATAGCCATAGCGTCAGTCAGTAACGTGAATCTCGCATTGCTGTTTATCGACTTTTGCAAGGCTTTTGATCGCGTCCGCCACGAGTACCTCCTACAGCTACTGCAGCGGTGTGGTTTTGAGCAACGGGTTATAAATGTCGTGCAACATTTCGTCACGGGCATTACAACCAGAATCAGCGTAAATGGACAGCTTACTCAACCCATCGAGGTCCAAAGAGGAGTGCCGCAGGGGAGCCCTCTCTCCATGAAGTTATTTGTTTTATCGCTCGAGCCGCTCTTACGCTCTATTCATGACAAACTTGCAGGCCTTTCGATCGCCGGGACGTCCTTCGTGGTTCGTGCTTACGCCGACGACGTCGGAGTGTTATTGCGCAACGACGGAGACGTATCAACCCTCAAGACCGCGGTAGACGAGTACTGTCGTGCTTCCGGTGCTAAAATCAACGCCGGTAAACGTACCTTTGTCAACATTCGAGGATTCGACGCAGTTATTATACCTTGTGCGAAGCGTGTCGAAAACCACACCACTGCGGGGATGATTATCGACAAATGCCCGCTAAAAATGAATGCAAAAAATTGCAAGCAGGTCACCAATAAAATGCCAGGTGCCATCTATGAAAACAATTGGCGGTCCGTTAACATTCTCCAACGCATACGACTCCTCAGCAGTTATATATTCAGTAAAGCGTACTATATGGCCCAACTATTTCCAGTCCCCAAGATGCAGGTCAAACACGTGATGAAACTCTCTAATAGATTTATCTGGCAAGGGCATCTGTTCAAAGTGAAATACACCACGCTGACGTCTTCCAGACAGGCCGGCGGACTAAACATGCCTGACATTAACCGAAAGTGTACTGCGTTATATATTAAACGAATCACCCATTTGTTGGACAAGAAACCTCTCAGCGTAACCAGTTGGCTCTTCCGAACCTTACAACCCACCGATACGCATCCACCCATTGATGTAGGTAAAATACATTACAAACTACGTCATGTCAAGCAGTTTTTTCTTGAAGAAAGCTATATTGATGGACATTATTTCACGCAGGATTTACCGACGACGCACCTGTTATTAAAAAGATGGACATCTCCAATAGTCCGGAATCCTATTGAACTTAAATACCCGAGTGTTCATTGGAAGGCAGTTTGGGACAACATAAGTTTAACCGTCCACACTGCTGAGGTGGCGTCCACATGGTATAAAGTGGTAAACGATGTTATACCCACTAGTTAAAGGTTGCATAGAATCGGTTTAAGTGACAGTGATAAATGCGTCCGCTGGTCGACACCTTACGCCATCGCTTCACTTGTGGCGGCCATCTCATTAACTGGAAATGGGTGCAGCAGAGGCTGGGCCTGATTACCCGCAGCAGCCCAGCCAGCCACTGCACCGACATCCTGCTCTGGCCGGACGCGAAACATTTTCCTGCTACCAAGAACAACACCGTGATGTGGATGTTAGGACAGTTTGTGACATATATCATCATTCACAATAGTGAAGATAATCTCATTAGTTTCGAGGCTTACATGAGAACGGCACGCTGAAGATGAAACGTTACCCAAATTTCAGGAAGATGTTTGCTAAAATGTTAGACATAATTTTTGAAAAACAAGGCGTAGGGTAATTCTCGATGCCGGTAAGGACACAAATCACATGCAAGACCATGTAGCGAACAAAATATACAACGAGTAAGGGGTTATACCAGTTTCTAGGACTACTCCCGACTTCTCAATGGTGATTATTAACTTCATTATGACGTTTTCATTAATTTATGATCCTGTGCATCTCTTGTTATCCGTTTGTGTGCTCCAAATGACTTTGAGTTTGGACGGTTATGAATCAAATGACAGAACTGTCATTCCAGTTAAGACAATCAATTATATATATGTTTGCGTTTCGGATCTATGTCTCTGTCTGGACTGAAAAGGCTATTGTCAGTTTACTCTTTATGTTCTATTTTGTAAGCTTACAAATGGCACTATATTGAAATGTGTTCTTCAGACTATTGTAGGATACAATTTGTGTTGAATCAGTTCCAGCACTTAAATATTTCGTTTCTGTGCTTATGTACATATATGGTTGTTTGAATAAAGGAAAGAAAGATAAAAAAAGTGGTCAGCGCGACAGACTGTCAATCCAAAGGGCCCGGGTTCGATTCCCGGCTGGGACGGAGATTTTCTCCACTGAGGGACTGGGTGTTGTGTTGTCCTAATCATCATCATTTCATCCCCATCGACGCGCAACTCGCCGAAGTGGCGTCAAATCGAAAGACTTGCACCAGGCGACCGGTCTATCTGACGGGAGGCCCTCGTCACACGACATTTCATTTTTTTCATTATGATGACAAGTAATTTTTGTAATAAGTGCAGAAACGTACACGAAGTTGTAACCTCAATATAAATATGAAACACACAAAAACTTATCAAAGATCACATCAGAACAGAAACTACCGGACATTAGCTTTACTAAAATGTCGAATCAAGCAATGTAGTTTATATGTTTTGGATAAATGAAAACTAATATTAAAATTGTTATTTATCGTCAATGTTCGTCTGCTCTTCTACAGGTGCGTCCAGCAGAGCCGAAATGGATGCACGAGTACAATGATCCACAGGAAAGACACCGGATCTTTGCTGGCAATCTTCCGTGTGGAAAACATACAATATTTGAATTTTCTTGTCTATAACCATGTTAATGACATTAAAATGTAAATCTGCAATATTTAAAGTGAGTCACCGCAAAGATTAAAATAATAATTCTGATGATGGTAAAATTAGCGGCGCTAGGGTACTAAAAGTACTATGGTCACCTAAGGCGAAAAGATTATCAAGAAGGAAGATGAGTATTTGCGTCTGACAGAACTGGCTGTCAATATGCATCTAATTAAAACTGGAACTGAGAAGATTTAGTTCAAATTTTACAACATAAAACAAACTTAGTTACAGTTCAGCCACATTATAAACCTCCAACTTATTAAATACGTACCAACTGCATTAATACAAAACAGGAAAGATCCACTTTAGTACTATCATTCGAAGAATCTTGCTAAAACGGAGGCACCTGCACTCTCTCTACTAAAGAGCCTGATACACAGTCATATTCGGAAGGACGGCGGCTCAAGTCCCCGTTCAGATCAAGATGTTACCACCAAATCGCTTTATGTAAATATCAGGAACTGGCCAGACCGATTTCCTTCATCTGCCCGAGTTTCTGCTCCTACTGTACGGTCTTTATTGTACTGTAAAACAGCTTTGTTGAAAACCATTTATAAACATTTTGAAAACTCTTTGATACTGCACTGGACCAGCTTCATGATGTGATTTATAAAAGTCGGCCTTTTTATCAAAGAACTTTGACAGCGTAACACGGGCGTGATGAGTACGTAACTGACGGAACGTTGAACCTTAATTTACCTTCCTTCCCACCCTTCCTTCCTGCTTGCCTGATAGGGAAAATGTAAATGCAACACTCACATAATTATGACACAATGTGCATCAAACTTGCAATAATTTCTTTTGTCTACAGATTACAAGAAAATCCTAATAAGTTCTAGTCATATGTAAGTTCAGTGAACAAATCCAAACTATTCATGAAATATCTCCTGCATCAAATGAAGCCATAAACAGCTGAAACATTAAATTCTTCATTCAAAAACGTATTCATGTAGAAGGACTCAACAGCACCAGCGCCTGATCACCGCATACACCCACAAACGAAAGATATTGAAATAAGCATCCTTGGTAATGAAAATCTGTTTAGATGTAAGTGAATTAGACGTCAGGCACTGATGGAATGCTTAAGATAGAACAATGACTACGGTGTGGCACTAGTGGAAAGTTTTATGGAACTAATGCACAGAATTACAAACCAGAATGTTTAATGTACATTTAACTATAAGATTTCGAAATATGTTTTTAGGTAGCACATTCTAACGTTCCCGGAAGACAAGGAGCTTTAAAAGAATTATCAGTCCTTCAAGGAAAACAACAGAGGACTAACACACATCTGCTGGAGAGCAGATGGAATTGATCTTCCTATATCTCCGAAAAGCGTTCCAAGTTTGACGTAATGTCAATCAATAACAAAGATGAGGTCGTGTGAAATATCTTTACAAATCCAGCTATCGCCTGAATTTCAAAGGGAGAAAGACATACGTGGATGTGCTCGCGAAAAATTATATTACTTTGTTTGTTTACGTGGAAATTTAGTGTGTGACCGAAAACATGGTGAAAGACTTCTTCTTTGGACCACATGATGATGTAACGAACGGCAAAGGGTAAGAAATAGTTTCAGGATATGTTGTACACGCAAGATCCATGTAGATATCAAAGGAGACTGCATCCTTGAACGTAACAAATGGCTCTGAGCACTATGGGATTTAACTGCTGTGGTCATCAGTCCCCTAGAACTTAGAACTACTTAAACCTAACTAACCTAAGGACATCACACACATCCATGCCCGAGGCAGGATTCGAACCTGCGACCGGAGCGGTCACGCGGTTCCAGACTGAAGCGCCTTTAACCGCACGGCCACACCGGCCAGCTGAACGTAACACATTATGTACATAAACTAACTATAAATTTTGACCACACTGTTCAAATAATCCTAAACAGATTGGAGTTGTGACCGAGCGGCTCTAGGCGCTTCAGTCCGGAACCGCGCTCCTGGTTCGAATCCTGCTTCGGGCATGGATGTGTATATTGTCCTTAGGTGAAGTTAGGTTTAAGTAGTTTTAAGTCTAGGGGCTGATGACCTCACATGCCAAGTCCCATATTGCTTAGAGCCAAATACATTGTAGTATTCGATATCATCCCAAAAACATGACTCCCCGTTCGTGGGTTATGCTGTTCATAAAGGCATAGTATTACCAGAATAAGTCGGACTATTGTTGGATTCATCTGAAAATTCTATATTTTGTAGCTCGTCGAGCCAGCGAGTACTGTCAGGTGCAGGTTTCACACTAAGGCGTTTGTGTTCTGTGGACAGTTACAACCACCATCAAGCAGGAGACCGGACCGAACATTCGATGTCGGACAAGTTCACACCCATAGTGGATCTCCAGCATGTAGCCAACATTGTAGGCGGAGCATATTACGACCATACGAAAAAGATCTGCATCGCGGAAAATATTGTACCCCCCGTTTCTGCCGCGCAAAATGGATTTTCGTTCACCTCGTCCAAGGTCCAATACTTATCACATGTTGTGTACGGCGGTCCGAAACATGATTTTATCTTCAGGTCATTATGACTAGAAAGGAGTTTTTCTACCATAAAGTGTTTATTTTTAAACGCTAGTGCTTTAAAATTAATGACATAGTTAATGGTCAAATGTGTGTGAATTCCTAAGGGACCAACTGCTGAGGTCATCGGTCCCTAGACTTACAAACTACTTAAACTAACTTATGCTAAGAACAATACACACACCCATTCCCCGATGGAGGCCTCGAACCTCCGGCGGAAGGGCCGCATAATTCATGACAAGGCGCCTCAAACCGTGCGGCTGACGTAATTTTTCTGTATATGCTACATAGCTTAGGCCTTAAACGAAAACACTAAATTTTCTCTCCATTACTAAAGAATAATTTGTTATAGGTTGTGTTTATACGACCCGTGGGTCGTACATGAATAATAGTGGAGGTCTTTGCTTGTGTTGAGTTCACAACAACGCAGACTCCTTTTTACTTTCAAATCATTAAAGCGTTATCGCCACCAGTAATGTTTCATTGACTTAGAGTGGTGTGGACACAATTCATGTATGTGATGGAATAATTTCCGTGTTTATTATAATGAAACGATTTCTTTCTGCCGAGCAGCTGGAAGCATTAATAAATGTATCTCACAGTGTGAAAAATAATTCTGAGGAATAATATCTCACCAGTGACGACAGCATTCATCCCACTTCTGAATCAGAGGACACTTCAGACATTGATACCTCACATGGCTACGTGCAGTAGATCCAAGTGATTGAGTCAAAAGAAAAATGTATCGTAAGGAACGTAAAATCTTTTCCACGAACAGGAAGAGCAGCTAGTGATAGTGTTAAAGCACGTTCACTTGCCGTCTGTGTTGGACTGATATTTGATATTACTGGCTGACGTGTATAAAACGTATAACGAATCAACAGAGTCAACGGGATCTACAAAGCAACCGTAATGTCAGAAGAGCGATCCTGTTGCGTCTCAGGTGCGTTACGCTACGATGGCAAGAAGAAGAGCGTGAAGAGAAAATAACAAGTTAGCACCTATACCAGTTCTACATCTACATCTACACACATACTCACCAATCCACCATACGGTGCGTGGCGGGGGGTACCTCGTACCACAACTAGCATCTTCTCTCCCTGTTCCGCTCCCAAACAGAACGAGGGAAAAATGACTGCCTATATGCCTCTGTACTAGCCCTAATCTCTCTTATCTTATCTTTGTGGTCTTTCCGCGAAATGTAAGTTGGCGGCAGTAAAATTGTACTGCAGTCAGCCTCAAATGCTGGTTCTCTAAATTTCCTCAGTAGCGATTCACGAAAACAACGCCTCCTTTCCTCTAGAGACTCCCACCCGAGTTCCTGAAGCATTTCCGTAACACTCGCGTGATGATCAAACCTACCAGTAACAAATCTAGCAGCCCGTCTCTGAATTGCTTCTATGTCCTCCCTCAATCCGACCTGATAGGGAACCCAAACGCTCGAGCAGTCCTCGAGAATAGATCTTATTAGTGTTTTATAAGCGGTCTCCTTTACAGATGAACCACATCTTCCAGAAATTCTACCAATGAACCGAAGACGACTATCCGCCTTCCCCACAACTGCCATTACATGCTTGTCCCTCTTCATATCGCTCTGCAATGTTACGCCCAAATATTTCATTGACGTGACTGTGTCAAGCGCTACACTACTAATGGAGTATTCAAACAATACAGAATTCTTTTTCCTATTCATCTGCAATAATTTACATTTGTCTATATTTAGAGTTAGCTGCCATTCTTTACATCAATCACAAATCCTGTCCAAGTCATCTTGTATCCTCCTACAGTCACTCAACGACGACACCTTCCCGTACACCACAGCATCATCAGCAAACAGCCGCACATTGCTATCCACCCTATCCAAAAGATCATTTACGTAGATAGAAAACAACAGCGGACCTACCACAGTTCCCTGGGGCACTCCAGATGATACCCTCACCTCCGATGAACACTCACCATCGAGGACAACGTACTGGGTTCTATTACTTAAGAATTCTTCGAGCCACTCACATACTTGGGAACCAATCCCATATGCTCGTACCTTAGTTAGAAGTCTGCAGTGGGGCACCGAGTCAAACGCTTTCCGGAAGTCAAGGAATATGGTCCGGAAGTCAAGGAATATGGCATCCGTCTGATACCCTTCATCCATGGTTCGCAAGATATCATGTGAAAAAACGGCGAGTTGCGTTTCGCAGGAGCGATGCTTTCTAAAGCCGTGCTGATGCATGGACAGCAACTCCTCTGTGTCAAGGAAATTCATTATATTCGAACTGAGAATATGTTCGAGAATCCTGCAAAAAACCGATGTTAAGGATATTGGTCTGTAATTTTGAGGATCCGTCCTTCTACCCTTCTTATACACAGGCGACACCTGCGCTTTTTTCCAGCCGCTCGGTACTTTACGTTGGGCAAGAGATTCGCGATAAATGCAAGCTAAGTAAGGAGCCAATGCAATAGAGTACTCTCTATAAAACCGAATTGGAATCCCACCAGGACCTGGCGATTTATTTATTTTCAACACATTCAGCTGCTTCACAACCCCAGGGATGTCTATCACTATGACCTCCATACGGGAATCTGTACGAGACTCAAACGGCGGTATGTTTGTACGATCCTCCTGCGTGAAAGATTTCTCAAATGCTAAATTTAAAATTTCAGCTTTCGTTTTGCTGTCTTCCGTTGCCAGGCCAGACTGATCAGTGAGTGACTGGATGGAAGCCTTCGACCCGCTTACCGATTTTCTGTACGGAATGTTGATGGAAATACTTCTGAAACTAAACTGGGATGACAAAAGTCGTAGGATATCCCCTAATACCGTGCCGGACATCCTCTTGCCTGGCGTTGTGAGCAGTTCGACGTGGCATAGACTTAACAAGTCGTCAGAAGCCCCATGCAGAAATATTGAGCCACACTGCCTCTATAGCCGTCCATAATTGCGAAAGCGTTCCATTGTGGGATTTTGTTAGATATGACTTATGACGGCGTTATACTGATAATGTAAATAAGGATATGTTGGCGTTCTTCGGTCATTAGGTAAAAAGACTTTTAAATCCATGAATCTTGTGCGTAATTCGGATTTTTGGATAGTGTTTTTTCTGTTTGTTCGTTTCTTCTTGAAACAGTCTGTTAATTTTCTTTACCTGTCGGTGATCAGTTGCAGAAAGAACACTTGTTCAGCAGACCAAGAATTAGTGGTAGCAGGCGGCCATGCCTTTCGTGACGAAATCATTCCCATATTCCGCTCTAGTGACAAAACACTCCTAGTCAGGAGGTGTGAAACGAAGTTTCAAGTTGCATTATTCCGACTCTTAGTCCACTGCCTTACCATGTCCTACCTTACTTGTGTCGTCTGTTACTGTTGTAATTACATATTTCCTAAAAAAATTCGGATAGACATCAGTCTACAAAATCATTATCTCGAACTGTCCAGAATGTTCTTCAGACAGTTGTGGCTCGTTGACTTGGCGTATTATTAGCCATAAAAAATACAGCATTGTTTGGGAACATGATGTCCATGAATGGCTACCAATGTTCAATAATCGGTTCAGTTTGATCAGGGGACCCTGTCGAATCCAAATAGTTCAGTTGGACAATAGGACTTAACATCTGAGGTCATCAGTCCCCTAGACTTAGAACTACCTAACCGACCTAAGGCCATCACACACATCTATGCCGGAGGCAGGATTCGAACCTGCGACCGTAGCAGCCGCGTGGTTCCGGACTGAAGCACCTAGAGCCGCTCGGTCACAGCGGCCGGCCAGTCGAATCCATGTAAACAAATCCCACCTCATTATGGAGACACCACCGCAGAGTCTTGTTGACAGATTGTGCCCATGTCAGCATAGGGTCTGATCCACATTCGTTACACTACCTTCAGCTCTTACCAACTGAACTTTTAACTCATCTGACGAGGGCACGGTATTCCACTCGTCTAGGAAACAACCAATACGGCTACGAGACTAGAAGAGGCGCTTCAGTCGATGTGCTGTTAAAAGAAGCATTCAAGTCGGTCGTCTGCTGCCTTAGACCAGTAATACCAAATTTCGCTGCACCGTCGTAACGGATACGCTAGTCGTACTTCCCACATTGATTGCCGGCCGGAGTGGCCGAGCGGTTAAAGGCGCTACAGTCTGGAACCGCACGACCGCTACGGTCGCAGGTTCGAATCCTGCCTCGGGCATGGATGTGTGTGATGTCCTTAGGTTAGTTAGGTTTAAGTAGTTCTACGTTCTAGGGGACTTATGACCACAGCAGTTGAGTCCCATAGTGCTCAGAGCCATTTGAACCATTTTTGAACCCACATTGATTTCTGCAGTTATTTCACGAACTGCTGCTTGTCCGTTAGCACTGACAATTCTCTATGCAAACACTACCGCTCTTGATCGTTAAGGCAGTTGGCCATTGCGTTGTCCGTGGCGAAATGTGATGTCTGAAATTTGGTACTCTCGAATCACTCTTCACACTGTGAATCTCAGAATATTAAATTACCTAACGACTTCCGAAATGGAAGTTCTCATGCGTGTAGGTCCGAATACCATTTCACATTCAAAATCTGTTAATTCCCGTTGTGTTTCCATAATCACATCTGACTCCTTTCATATGAATCACCTGAGTACCAATGAGAGCTACCGCAATGCATAGCCCTTTTATACCTTATGTACGCGATTCTACCTCCATCTGCACATGTGCGCCGGCCGCTGTGGCCTAGCGGTTCTACGCGCTTCAGTCCGGAACGCGCTGCTGCTACGGTCGCAGGTTCGAATACTGCCTCGGGCATGGATGTGTGTGATGTCCTTAGATTAGTTAGGTTTAGGTTGTTCTAAGTTATAGGGGACTGATGACCTCAGATGTTAAGTCCCATAGTGCTCAGAGCCATAATTGCGAAACTATGAAACATGGGCAACTAACAGAATCGAAATTTAAAGTTACAATAACTTTGAATAGTACACTACTGGATATTAAAATTGCTACACCAAGAAGAAATGCAG
This sequence comes from Schistocerca serialis cubense, assembly GCF_023864345.2. Taxonomy (NCBI): domain Eukaryota; kingdom Metazoa; phylum Arthropoda; class Insecta; order Orthoptera; family Acrididae; genus Schistocerca; species Schistocerca serialis. Next base: position 631,806,739 of record NC_064641.1, on the reverse strand, counting down.
ATGATAAACGGATATTCATGGGACCAATATATTATACTGGAACTGACATGTTGTTACATTTTCACGCAATTTGGGAACGTAGATCATGAGAAACCAGTAGCCAGAACAACCACCTCTGGCCGTAATAACGGCCTTGATACGCCTGGGCATTGAGTGGATGGATTGTACAGGTACAGCTGCCTGTGCAGCTTCAACACGATACCACAGTTCATCAAGAGTAGTGACTGGCCTATTGTGACGAGCCAGTGGCTCGGCCACCATTGACCAGATGATTTCAATTGGTGAGAGATCTGGAGAATGTGCTGGCCAGGACAGCAGTCAAACATTTTCTGTATCCAGAAAGGCCCGTATAGGACCTGCAACATGCGGTAGCGCATTATCCTGCTGAAATGTAGGGTTTCACAGGGATCGATTGAAGGGTAGAGCGTGAAATATAACGTCAACTGTTCAAAGTGCCGTCAGTGCGAACAAGAGGTGACCGAGGCGTGTAACCAACGGCATCCCATACCATCACCCCGGGTGATATGCCGGTATGGCGATAACGAATACGCGCTTCCATTGTGCGTTCACCGCGATGCCGCCAAACACGGATGCGACCATCTTGATGCTGTAAACAGAACCCGGATTCATCCGAAAAATGAGGTTTTGCCATTCGTGCATCCAGGTTCGTCGTCGAGTACACCATCGCAGGCGCTCCTGTCTGTAATGCAGCGTCTAGGGTAACCGCAGCCATGGTCTCCGAGCTGATAGTCCATGCTGCTGCAAACGTCGTCGAACTGTTCGTGCAGATGGTTGTTGTCTTGCAAACGTCCCCATCTGTTGACTCAGGGATCGAGACGTGGCTGCACGATCCGTTCCAGTCATGCGGATAAGATGCCTGTCATCTCGACTGCTAGTGGTATGAGGCCGTTGGGATCCAGCACGGCGTTCCGTATTACTTGTCCTGAACTCACCAATTCCATATTCTGCTAACAGTCATTGGATCTCGACCAACGCGGGCAGCAATGTCGCGATACGATAAACCGCAACCGCGATAGGCTACAATCCGACCTTTATCAAAGTCGGAAACGTGATGGTACGCATTTCTCCTCCTTACACGAGGCATCACAACAACGTTTCACCAGGCAACGCCGGTCAACTGCCGTTTGTGTATGAGAAGTCGGTTGGAAACTTTCCTCATGTCAGCACGTTGTAGGCTTCGCCACCGGCGCCAAATTTGTGTGAATGCTCTTAAAAGCTAATCATTTGCATATCACAGCATCGTCTTCCTGTCGGTTAAATTTCGCGTCTGTAGCACGTCATCTTCGTTGTGTAGCAATTTTAATGGCCAGTGGTGTATATTATACCCTTATATACCCGAAAGAGCCAATGTGTGTAGCTTTTTTTTTTAAGGAAAGGATGAGGGTTAAACCTACACTTATCAATGCCTTGGATGTTCGCGGCTCGTGGTCTTACGGTAGCGTTCTCGCTTCTCGCGCGGGGTCAGGGATTTTCTCTGCCTCGAGATGTGTCTTTCATCATCATTCATTCGCCAGTCGCCGTAGTGGCGTTAAAGAACTTGTGGAGCGGCGGGCGAACCGCCCCGCGAGGCGTCTCCCGGCCACCAATGTCATACGCTCATTATTATTAATGCCTTGGATAATATTCCCTGTTTGATCTATGCTACGGGAAACAGATTACCCTGTTCTCACTCAAGCACATGCAGAATTTTTCGCTTTGACGTCGAAGTGGCATATTTACACACACTTTCACGGCTCTTTAGTCACTGGACTTGGTGTAGGCGCGATCCTTCCGACCACTGTGAAAAGCGCGGTGTTCAGCTTGCATATTGGCCATCTATCGGCCACTCTAATCACTTACGGCTGGAGCATTAATCTCAGCACCCTACGATTCTGCTTTTATATGGCCCTTTCTAATCGATGCCGTGTGTCGGGGGTCAGTGCATTGAACTGTCTGTCACGTTACTGTTTATTTGTATTTTTCACTGTCAAATATTACTGTTTGCATTCTAGATAGGTTCCAGGCGGCTCTGCGAACTAAAGTAAAGGCCGTCTGCAGCGCTGAAGGGCGCCAGTGTGCGCCAGTATCCCAGCAGGCTGCTTTGTCTCCCGCGGGATTTTATTCCGGCTGCCTCCGCGCTGTAATCGTTACAGAGTCGTGTGAACCGACGGGAATAGGAATGAGCCGAAAGCCGACTCACGGGCATGCGCGGACCACCTGCTCCAGCTCCGGCTTAGAGCGTCACCTGTTTTATTCTCCGAGAGCATTTGCGCATCTACCGTGCAGTTCGGAAGCCCCACGTGCAGCGCATTCCGCCGGCGCTCTGAGTGCACAACGTGCGTTTTAACTGCTAATGCTACGCCTGCCTTTGTGTTGCACAGTGGATGCTATATAAACACTGAACACTGCACGTCAGGTTGCCAAGGTCACAAACGATGCTTACAATTGAGAGTGGAAACATCCTAAATGCCAACGAGAACCTTAAAACAATGTGTCTTCTCTTGTACATAACTCATTTTCATCCAAAATATTGAGATGGAATTCTGATACCGTATAATTATGCTGCTTGTCTCATCATTGCAACAATTAATGAGACAAATTACAAAATAAATAGTTTATTAAGAATATTCTAAGTGCCACACTGTGGAGCTGACTCGTTTTTAAGTGTCAATAAAGAAGTTTTAATTTCAGTTGTACTAATATCGAGGCACTACGTTTTATTTGTGGTAATAAAAGTACAAAAATACGCCACAATATTCTAACTAGTGGAACTGTAGTCAACAAATAACATTTTTCATACCTTTTTTACGGCTATAGAGATAACTTCAAGAAAAGGATGTCTCTCTGTACTGAGTTTTGGCTCTCACACAAATCTAGCGTTGAGATCAGATGTTGCAAAGTTTGCTGTAGAACTCCTGACCTGTTGAGGAAGAAATGCAGCTTCGTCAAGAGGTCTTTCTGCTTAGCAACTGATAAACATGGCTGGCCTTTCAGATTAACTACGGCATTGCATACATCCTCCATTATCTTGCCTTTTTTGAATAGATTGAAATCTTTCTTTTCCTCTGTTACAAGGCATGCTGAAACGTAACGTTCACGATATTTTTATTTTGTTCTCAATATCGGATGGAGTATTTAGTAATGAGGAAGTCTCGGTTGACTTAAGCGCTTCGCTGACACAAGTTGTACCATTCTGCCCCTAGCGAGCTCCGAATTGTAGCGTGTAACGTGGCGGTGTGAAACGTCTGTTGGTGCGTGAGAAACGGCGTGCTGTAATAGGGTTTCTAACAGCTGAAAACCAACCTCCAATTGAAATGTATAGAAGAATGAAAGATATTTACGGTGATGATTGTTTCGACATCAGTAATGTGCGACATCGGGCTGTTCTTCCTCGTACTGGAGGAAACGGTTGTGTTAACATCAATACGTTTGACAGAGCTTAGATTGGACGACCGCGTAAGGCAACAAACGAGATTCATCTGAATCGTGTTGATGAACTCATCAGAAAAGAACTGTCATATAACACAGACACAGTTCTCAGGTAAATGTAGCATATCACAAGATCGTATACAGGACACCGTTGAAGAGCTGCAGTACAGAAAACTACGAGGGTTGTCCATACAGTATTACACCGCATTTTTTGTTCTCAACCGAAAACAATGCTACGAATGCGAACGTTACGTATGTGTTACTTGAAGTCTCCCGAGTGAGCGCTCCAAGTTTCCGTCACTTCTGACAGACAGCGTAGCTGCAGGACAGTTTCAAATGGCGTCTGTCGGTGATATACACTACTGGCCATTAAAATTGCTACACCAAGAAGAAATGCACACGACAAACGGGTATTCATTGGACAAATATGTTATACTAGAACTGACACATGATTACATTTTCACGCAATTACGGTGCATAGATCCTGAGAAATCAGTCCCCAGAACAACCAACTCTGGCCGTAATACCGGCCTTGATACGCCTGGGCATTGAGTCAAACAGAGCTTGGATGCTGTGTACAGGTACAGCTGCCCATGCAGCATCAACACGATACCACATCATTGTGACGAGTCAGTTGCTCGGCCACCATTGACAAGACGTTTTCAGTTGGTGAGAGATCTGGAGGACGTGCTGGCTAGGGCAGCAGTCGAACATTTTCTGTATTCAGATAGGCCAGTACTGGACCTGCAACATGCGGTCGTGCATTATCCTGCTGAAATGTAGGGTTTCGCAGGGATCGAATGAAGCGTAGAGCTATGGATCGTAATACATCTGAAATGTAACGTCCACTGTTCAGAGCGCCAACAATGCGAACAACAGGTGACCGAGACGTGTAACCAATGGCATCCCATACCATCACACCGGATGATACGCCAGTATGGCGGTGACGAATACACTCTTCCAATGTGCGTTCACCGCGATTTCGCCAAACACGGATGCGACCATCATGATGCTGTAAACATAACCCGGGTTCATCCGAAAAAATGACGTTCTGCCATTCGTGCACCCAGGTTCGTCGTTGAGTAGACCATCGCAGACGCTCCTGTCTGTGATGAAGCGTCAAGGGTAACCGCAGCCATGGTCTCCCAGTTAATAGTCCATGCTACTGCAAACGTCGTCGAGCTGTTCGTGCAGACGGTTGTTGTCTTGCAAACGTCCCCATCTGTTGACTCAGTGATCGAGACGTGGCTGCACGATCCGTTACAGCCATGCGGATAAGAGCCTGTCATCTCGACTGCTAATGATACGAGGCCCTTGGGATCCAGCACGGCGTTCTGTATTACCCTCCCGAACCCACCGATTCCATATTCTGCTAACAGTCATTGAATCTCGACCAACGCGAGCAGCAATGTGGCGATACGATAAACCGCAATCGCGATAGGCTACAATCCGACCTTTATCAAAGTCGGAAACGTGATGCTACGCATTTCTCCTCCTTACACGAGGCATCACAACAACGTTTCACCAGGCATCGCCGGTCAAACTGCTGTTTGTGTATGTGAAATCGGTTGGAAACATTCCTCATGTCAGCACGTTGTAGGCTTCGCCACCGGCGCCAACCTTGTGTGAATGCTCTGAAAAACTAGTCATTTGCATATCACAGCATCTTCTTCCTGTCGGTTAAATTTCGCGTCTGTAGCACGTCACCTTCGTGGTGTAGCAATTTTAATGGCCAGTAGTGTACGTTACAAGCAACGTGCCGTCATTGAATTTCTAATTGCAAACAAAGAAGCCGCTGTGTCCGGAGTCTGAGGTAATTAGAAGGCGGTTCGGCGGAGCTCCACGATTTGAAGCGTTTGGGGAGACCATCCACGGCTCTCACACCTGACACTTTGCAGCGAGCTGACGCTGTAATTCGCGAAGACAGACACATTACGAGCCGGCAGTTGGCGCTGCATCTGTCAGTCAGCAGATGAGCACAAAAAAGGCGAATATGCAACTGTTTAAATGGCCAACTGGAAAGTGGGGTACCAGCTGCCTCTTCTACCCTCCTCACCATCTTTAAAAACTTTCCCAAAACATTTGGCGAGCAGACCTGTTCACACTCTTTTCAACATACAATTCACCTCTCACTCCCACCAACTCCCCTAACTGTAACTCACTCACATCCACCACTCGGTTGCTGTTAAGTCGCTCATACCCATCCAGTCCCACTTCCTCATTCTCACTCACTCATTTAGACCAACTCCTTGCCATAACCTCTGTGTGTTTATCTATCTGTCTGACAGCCACAGTCCCCTTCGTTCTGTCCTACTGCTACTGTTCCCTCTCACTGCCGCTGTCTCCGTCCTGTTCATCTTACGGCTAACACCTCATTCACGGCTTCCCACTGTTGCTTTCTCTTCTCACTGACACTATCTCCCTCATGTTTTCAGCTTCTCTTTATTCCTCTCCCACTGGAACCGTCTCCTTCACTTTTTTCCTAGCAATTCTACGTCACTGTCAACTATGTTCCACTGCCGCTGCCATACTACATAATCTAACTTACGCTAAGGACGACAACCACACTCATGCCCGAGGGAGGATTCGAACCTCCGCGCCGACCGTGACAAGATGCATCAGACCGCTTGGCTACCCCGCGCGGCGAAATGTATTTATTATCTTATGTATCTTATTCATTTTCGTTTTCTTGTAACTGTATCTGACAGAAAAAAAAAACACTTCTGTTTCCTGTTACGTCCAGTATTGACAATAAAGCAATATGCAATATTTATTTTGACCACTGTATGTAACGTTTTTCAGTTGATTTCAAAGAGACGACTAAGCTGAAACGCAGGGCTCTTTTACGTCTTATAGTTTCCCACATCACGGTTTCATAATGAACTGATTAGCATTTGATTATTTGTTATAGTTCTTATAGTTAGAATGTGGACCAATCCAGCATGATTACATTTTGCTAGTTAAAGTGCTACATGGATACATTAACTCTAGTGCTATTCAGAACACACAAGGCACCCGGAATATGTGCTGGCATACACCTCGTCAGCACAGCGGTCGGCATTAGGAAACTTTGTATAGCAGGCGCTGAACTGGGCGCGCCTTTGACAAGAGAAGACCAAGACACGTCGACAGTCTACGCGCCCATAAAGCCCCCTGGGAAGCGTGTATATGGGCCGCCGCCACTGACCGAGCTGTCTCAATTCTCTCGACCTCAGCACCTCAGCACGTCGCATCGGGACTTCAGGTCGGGACTCAGTTCACATTACGTCTCAATTCGTCGCACTGTGCTCTAGTCTTCCACAGTGGTAGTCGTCGCCTCGCACCATTAGCTGGCTGTTAAAGTGTATTCTAACCAGATGTGCGTTTTACGTTGTAGTGAGAGGAAACCGGCCACCCATCTATCATACCACCCTCTCCTCATCCAGTCAGGAACACAAAACATTACAAGAGGGCACAGCCACAACAGAATATCTAACGACTGCTCGACATATGTGGGAAGTATTTTGAAAACTCAGGTGTTTCCAGGTAATACAATGCATTAATGAAGTATGTAATAGGTCTACTGACTTGTAATACAACGTCCTCGACGAAATTACTTTGGGACATGTCAAAATTCTATACTACGTCTCGTGAATTTCATTCACATACGCTTCGTTAACTCAAAAGCCAATTTGCATTCCGATTAGAATTATGGGCTTTAGGGGCCACTTTGAATTCGGATGAGTTCCTTAGTTACATTTGAAACGTCCCCTTTGAACAATTTATACATGACTGTGCTTAAACTGACATAAAATATTTTTAGCGCAACGCAATCTGACTATCAAAGATCCCTGCAAAAGAATGGCCCTGACTAACATTAACCTATACCTTTCACAAATCACTTACCTCACAAAAATCTTCGCTACTCAAGCTACTGCAATACAGCGAGCGCCACTACTGCCAGCTAAATAAAAGATTCAAACTACTGAAGGCACTAACTACTGATAGGGATAGTTAGCAAATGAAAGATATTAATAGAGAACAAACAATGTATTTACCTTGATATCATCATATATAAATATAGCAGTTCATGACAAATTTCAAAACTCCGCCATCTCTCTCCCCACATCCACCACTGCTGGCGGCTCACCTCCAACTGCGCAACGCTACGCGCTGTTCACATCCAGCTGCCGCTGCCCAACACTACAATGGCGAGTATTACAACAACGCAAAGCAGCCACAGACTGCACACAGCACAGCCAGTGATTTTCATACAGAGGTGGCGTTACCAATAAAAAAACCTAAACAGCCTACTTACACATTCTTCACAGATATTGTCTTGGAACTAGCCACAAACAACAGAACATGATATAAAACGCAAATTCCTTGTAATATTTTCGTGTATCAACAATTCTGCAGCTCTTTCAAGATACTTTATTCCAAGAGAGAGTTATTTCTGTATAATACAGTAATTAATGGAAAAATTTCATGTAAGTAGCTGTAGAGCATTAATTAATAGTGGATATATAATAAAGTAAATGCCTGCACTTAATCCATTTGATACGCAGGCACAAGAAGCACCGTCTTGCTTCAACATCTGTCTCCAGACTGGAAGCTATTGCGTCTGTTGTTGGCCAGAGTCGCCAGCATACATGTTGCGTCAGCAGCGGTCCTATAATGAGAAGTCTTACTTTCAAAATATCAAAGCTTCACGTTTCATCGACCTGCGGTTCGTAAGCAAAACAAAAAAAAAAACAAAAAAAATCTGACGATCATTCGGGAAGGAGTCGAATGTTCCTATAGAAGTAACTATACGTCCTTTCTCAAGAAATGATTCGAGGGAACCTTATGAAAACCTTAATTTGGATGCCTCGACTGGTATTTGTACCCTGTAACTCCCCAATAATCGTCCAATGTCTTTTTACAGTGTAACACCTCTAGACAGAGCAAAATTGGTTCAAATGGCTCTGAGCACTATGGGACTTAACTTCTGAGGTCATTAGTCCCCTAGAACTTAGAACTACTTAAACCTAACTAACCTAAGGACATCACACACATCCATGACCGAGGCAGGATTCGAACCTGCGACCGTAGCGGTCACGCGGTTCGACTGTAGCGCCTAGAACCGCTCGGCCACGCCGGCCGGCTCTAGACAGAGCACCTCGTCCCAGGAGAATGTGTAATTCTCAATTCGAATGTGACCTTGAGCCACGAGCAAATGCCTTCCATCACCTGCACTAGTGATTTACGTCCAGTAATTGTAGCGCAGTAGCTGAAAGGAATGGGCAGCTCGAATCCTAGCGTACATGAGTGAATATCTCAAATCCACGAAACCGTATTGTGAAAACAAGCTGAATATTGTTCATTTGTCAACAAATTACGTCTGACAAACTTTTCAGGTGAAGATAATGATTCATTTAGGTCTTCCTGATCCAGCAACACTAATTTGGGTTTTCTGTTGATTTCCCTAATCGAGCAAATGGTTCCTAATGATAGGTCATAGTCAGCTGCTTCCCCATTCCGTGAAATCTATTCTGTTACATACATATAAGTTGTCGAATAACATCGTTACCAATAATTTCGAAAAGTTCTGCACCGATTTACTGAAAATACTCTAATACATTTTCTAATGAACATAGGTTTTATATATATAGGGTGTTACAAAAAGGTACGGCCAAACTTTCAGGAAACATTCCTCACACACAAATAAAGAAAAGATGTTATGTGGACATGTGTCCAGAAACGCTTAATTTCCGTGTTAGAACTCATTTTAGTTTCGTCAGTATGTACTGTACTTCCTCGATTCACCGCCAGTTGGCCCAATTGAAGGACGGTAATGTTGACTTCGGTGCTTGTGCTGACATGCGACTCATTGCTCTACAGTACTAGCATCAAGCACATCAGTACGTAGCATCAACAGGTTAGTGTTCATCACGAACGTGGTTTTGCACTCAGTGCAATGTTTACAAATGCGGAGTTGGCAGATACCCATTTGATGTATGGATTAGCACGGGGCAATAGCCGTGGCGCGGTACGTTTGTGTCGAGACGTATTTCCAGAAAGAAGGTGTCCTGACAGGAAGACGTTCGAAGCAGTTGATCGGCGTCTTAGGGAGCACGGAACACTCCAGCCTATGCCTCGCGACTTAGGAAGACCTAGAACGACGAGGACACCTGCAATGGACGAGGCAATTCTTCGTGCAGTTGACGATAACCCTAATGTCAGCGTAAGAGAAGTTGCTGCTGTACAAGGTAACGTTGACCACGTCACTGTATGGACAGTGCTACGGGAGAACCAGTTGTTTCCGTACCATGTAACAGCGTGTGCAGGCACTATCAGCAGCTGATTGGCCTCCACGGGTACACTTCTGCGAATGGTTCATCCAACAATGTGTTAATGTGTTAATTCTCATTTCAGTGCTAATGTTCTCTTTACGGATGAGGCTTCATTCCAACGTGATCAAATTGTAAATTTTCACAATCAACATGTGTGGGCTGACGAGAATCCGCACGCAATTGTGCAATCACGTCATCAACACAGATTTTCTGTGAACGTTTGGGCAGGCATTGTTGGTGATGTCTTGATTGGGCCCCATGTTCTTCCAGCTACCTCAATGGAGCACGTTATCATGATTTCATACGGGATGCTCTACCTGTGCTGCTAGAACATGTCCTTCACAAGTACGACACAACATGTGGTTCATGCACAATGGAGCTCCTGCACATTTCAGTCGAAGTGTTCGTACGTTTCTCAACAACAGATTCAGTGACCGATGGATTGGTGGAGGCGAACCAATTCCATCGCCTCCACGCTCTCAGACCTCAACCCTCTTGACTTTCGTTTATGGGGGCATTTGAAAGCTCTTGTCTACGCAACCCCGGTAGCAAATGTAGAGACTCTTCGTGCTCGTATTGTGGACGTCTGTGATACAATACGCCATTCTCCAGGGCTGCATCAGCGCATCAGTGATTCCATGAGACGGTGGGTGGATGCATGTATCCTCGCTAACGGAGGACATTTTGAACATTTTCTGTAACAAAGTGTTTGAAGTCTCGCTGGTACGTTCTGTTGCTGTGTGTTTCCATTCCATGATTAATGTGATTTGAAGAAAAGTAATAAAATGAGCTCTAACATGGAAAGTAAGCGTTTCCGGACACATGTCCACATAACATATTTTCTTTCTTTGTGTGTGAAGAATGTTTCCTAAAATTTGGCCGTACCTTTTTGTAACACCCTGTATATATATATTCTTCGCTTCAACTGGAGACATTGAAAAATCTCGAGAGCTACACATCAGATCAATAAATGTTGTCATTCCAATTTGTTTGTCTTGGAGGGGGACTTCCAGCGATACCACACTCGACCCGCCAGCCCACCCCGTGCGTGGGTGGTGAAAGAAACTTTGAAATTTTCAATGGGAACTGCCGTTTTTTATTGTAGATTACAATTCTACGGCAAAATCTACATACGTTTTGCCTGAAGCATTTTCTTCGTTTAGCCACAGATGGCGCTGAAATTGCAGGAATAGAAATGAATACGCAATAGTAATTTACGACATGCTTCTCAATGGCTCTTGAATATCTAATGGCACGTGGGACCGCACCTCCATACTGCGAGGGTAGGACAGACCAAAGTTTCATAAATTCTAATTGGACACTCCTTTCGCAATGATGTATTCCTCCGACATAACGAGTAGGGGACTACTGGATGCGCCACTGTGACTATGTAGCGAATCATAAAGTATCATAACAGACAGTACAGTGCGTCCGGAGCTCACGTATCCTGCAGACTTAGAACACACAGCGGCTCTAAACATTATAATACTTCAGCAGTGTTTATTGCCTGTACACCCACCTATCATTTGGAGGACAGGCGTGCAAGTAGACGATGGAAGTTGAAACCACAGAATAAAATATTGAAATGATCCTGATTTACGGAGAATGAAGGAGAAATCATGCATTACCGGAGTGTAGAAAATCTCCACGGGTTACGGCAACTGACCATTAACGTCCTAGGTCGGTTAATGTATGGTGTGACGTCATGGGGAACAAACTCGTTTGTATTATCGAGGGCACATTGAGTGGAAGCAAATATCGAACGGTTTTGGAACAGCAACTACTGGTACTATTGCAGGATGTTGTCCTGGACGTCTGACAACGTATGTGGTTTCAGCAGGACGACTGCCCAGCCCATTACGTAATTGAATCGTGGGACGTATTACACCGTATTTACACTGGTCGGTGGATCGGCAGAGGTGACTCTATTAATTTGTCCGCTAGGTAGCTGGGTTACCGTCACAGGATTTCTTTCTGTCAGGATATTTAAAAGGTAAGGTGTACCAGCAAGTGCCAATAGGCCATGAAGACATGGTCGACCGCATCAGAAACGTCTATTCTGACATTCCCGCTGATTTGCTTCTGTCCTGTGTACAGTCAATTGTAAAGCGTATCACTAAGTGTACTGAACTTGGCGGTACTACATTTGAACACTTACACTAACAGCGTTCGCCTCTAGCCAAGGCCACAGTGGGGCGTCAAGAAGTCCCCTGTTCGACATGTTGGGGGAATACAACGCTGCGAATGCCTTTCCAATTAAAAGTTATGAAATACTGGCCTGTCCTATTCTCGCAGCATGGAGGCAGGATCCCACGTGTCATTGGATATTCAGGGGCCACTGATTAGCATGTCGTAAATTACGATTATGTACCGATTTCTATTCCTCCGAATATAGCGCCATCTGTGCGAAACGAAGAAAAAGCTTTATACAAAACATTCGTAGATTTTGCCGTGGAGTCAATCTGCACTAAAAATGGGAGATATAAAGGGCAATTTTCTCTACCGTATACAAACATATGGATTGATCAATGAGAGAATGCGGAACAAAAGGGTCTAACGAACTTATGTCCGGAAATGCATGATTTCCAAGCTAGAGGGCATTTATTCAGTCATATTTTGGTACAGATAATGCGGTCTAATATGCGCTATAGCATGCAGCCACAGTTACAGCTTGCGTGGTTTCCTCACACAGGATGGTACTGTTCCTCGTACTTATGCCATAGAGCCCTCTCCTGCCATAGTAATTGCTAGTGTTGTGTTCGATCCACTTCTCTTGATGACTCACCTTGTAATGGATGTGATACAGCGTTGTACACAGTGGTTCCGTATACGAATCGAGAGTTGGCCGACATGGTATTTACTTACGGAAGGCAAATGGTAACGAACGGCGGGCAGCGAGGTTGTATCAGGAGAACTATCCTCGCCGACAGAAAACATAGCATTCAATGTTTGCAACAGTGTTTCGCCGATTGTCTGAGACAGGGTCGTTTCAGGAAGCATGAAATCACGAAGGACGTACCCGAAATAATCGGACACCAGGCTTGGAGAAAAATGTGATTAACACAGTGGAAGGTGACTACCATGTCAGTTCTAGGCAGTTGGCCCGCCAGCACAGCGTAAGCCAGACAACCGTGTGAAACAGTCTCCATGCCAGTTGTTACTTCCCTTATCACTTACAGGGTGTGCAGGGCTTACTAGCGACAGACTTTCCACATCGGGAGCAATTCTGTCACTCGTTTCCTCACCAGGCGACAACGACTCCGGGATTTGTGTCATCCATCCTGTTCACAGATGATGCCACCTTTACGTGGAGTGGTGTCTTTAACTTACATAGCAGTCATCTGTGGGATAGTAGGCAGACTTCCCCTGGTATGATGACAGCGAATCATCAGCAAAGGTACAGGTGGAATGTGTGGGCCAGGCTAATTAGGACCGCATTTTGGGACAAGTATTCTTTTCAAGTCACCTTACAGGCCGGAACTATCGGCGTTTCTTGCGGGCGACTTTGCCTCCCCTCCTGGAAGAAGTGCCATTGATGATTCGAAGGGTTATGTGACTGCTGCATGATGGCGCTCCAGCCCATTTCGCCGTTAAAATCCGGACGCATCTCAGTCGTGCCTTCGCTGGTCGATCGATCGAACGAGAGGGTCTAGTTGCATGGCCTGCTCGTTCACCGGATCTCATCCCGTGCGATTTCTGATTGTAGGGATCTTAAAAGTATCGTGTATTCAGAGCCTACTCCGGATGTGGAGCAGCGAATTCATGCTGCCTTTGACACTCTTCGAATGCAACCTGCCGATGTGAAAGTGTTAAACAGAACATGCTACGATGTTTATACGCATGCGTTGAGGCACATGCAAACCATTTGCAGCACATACTGTAACTGTGGTTGTATGGTACAGTGCGTATTAGACCGTAGTCTCTGTAACAAATGTATGATTGAATAAAAGGGCTATAGCATGGAAACCATGCCTTTCCGGACATATCAGACCTGTTTTTTTCCGTATTCTCTCATCAATCAATCCCTAGAGTTTGCAAATGGTGGAAAAAATCACCCTGTATCTTAAATAAGGTACATATCTTCTGTTAGAACCGATTACGAGAAAGAAACTGCTGTGCTGTGAAAATGTACGGTTTTGTTTCCTTTCTTACGGTCACTTTTAACTTCGATAGCAGGGCGTTTAAACCATTACAGAAATGTTTTCTTCCACACACAGTCTTTCTTCTGATACATGATTTAAAACAAAAAATTGTATACACAATAATATGCTGTTTTGTTTTCCTCGTCGAGTCAGGTTTAAGGTGAAAAGTGTATTTAAGACCTATAGACTTTTCAGTAGAATACTACTATGGAATCTCAATCATCCGAAACTTCCCTATCTTACCTGTTCATAGGTTGAAACTATGAAAATACTGTCACTGAAGCTATGATCCTCACAAATATAGCAGCTAGAGAGGTCTCTCCTGATGGCCTTACATTTTTGATCCAAAGTAATTTTCCCATTCATTTAAAGCGACTTATTTCAGGTTTCGTTTGCAATAACAATAAACAAGACTCAAAGTCAGAGAGAGAAAGGGGAAGAGGAGATGGACAGAGGAAGGGAGGGGAAGAAAATGGACAGAGACAGGAGGGAGGAGGAGATGGAGAGAAAACGGGATGAAAAGCAGATGGAAAGAGATTTTTTTGGGGGGGGGGAGAGGAAATGGACAGTGAGAAGGGGGAGGGGATGGAAAAGGATAGGGGGAAGAAAAGGAGACGGAAAAAGAACGGAGGAAGAAGAGGAGTTGCGAAAAGAACGGGAGAAGTAGAGAAGACGGAAAAAGAACGGGGGAAGAAGAGGAGAGGGACAAAGAAGGGGGGAAGAGGAGGAGATGGGAAAAAAGAGACGGGAAGAAGAGATACACAGATGATGATGATGATGATGTTTGGTTCGTGGGGAGCTCAACTGCGCGGTTATCAGCGCCCGTACAAATGCCCAACCTTTGCTCGGTCCAATCCGGCCACTTTCATGAATGAGAGATACAAAGAGAGAAGGGGGAGAAACTTAGGACGTATATACGATTCCCATACATATTTAGCAATTGCGAAGTAGCCCCTGGTTCGATAGTGCAGTATGTTCTCAACCTGAATAATCATTTTTCTAGCAGTTACTGTCATTATTAATATAACCACATTAAGATATTTTCGACGTTAAGAAAAGGTATGGATATATAACTTCTCGTTCCACGCACTTTAGACAAAAAGGAGCAATGGAATGAAAAGTAAATAAAAATATTCGCTCGGCTAAGTATGAAAGACCCATCAGTTGAGAGAAATGAGGCAGAACACTCAACGGATGGATGAGCCGTTAATATCTCAGCATTATTACTTACAGCAGGCTAATCCTTTAGAAATTATAAGTGCACATTGACTCATAATTAAGGATTACAGTTTTAATCCGGCCGCTGTTAATAGCTCACCGCTGTCCTTTTTGAATAATTTAAGAGCCTGCCTTAAAGAGAGACAGAGACGCAACGTGTTCATAATATAGAAAAATTACAGCACTGTAGGACTAAATCTCTTTCTGTAAGAATAATTTCTTCCGTTTGCAAACGAAAGACTGGAAATGCAAATGGCGGATTTAAGGAAAGGCTTGTAATTACGTTTTCCATGCTTTCTTCGATACTTCGCTGAAATTCCTGTAGCAAAATTCAATCATAAATGAAAGTCTCTCAATTCATTTTTTTCCGTGAGGATTCCGTAAGCGACAACGAAAGATTTAAAATTTAGCTAAGCGGTTTTCTCTTCATTTAAATTATAAGCAATCTGAGATAATCGGAATCACCAGTAGGAACACAAAAGGTACTGTCATTTCCATAGTGAACACATTTTCGATCGTCAGAAATTTCGAAGCCATTCCTACACGAAGAAGTCTCAGAATGACACTAATTTAAAGACAAATGTTTAACGACGAATGGGACAAGATAAGATGAAAAACAAACTTAAGAAACTGCCCTGAAACGTTGCTGCTAGTTCCGGATTTCCGAAAAGTAGATCGAACCCTCAAGACAATAATGAGCATGAATAGTAGTACGGATATAACACAATATCAGGTTTCTACTAAATTAGATTCAGAAATCACCTAAGACTGGGAAGGTTATTCAGACGTACGGAAAAGGTGGAAGGCCTGTATGGTCTGTAGCTGGAGATAGATTTCATTTAACTTTACAGAAAGACAAGGAAGTAATTTTTAAATGATAAGTATACTATCAGAATGTTTCAATTTTTTACCAGGTGTCTCTGTTTCTATACTCTCTCAGAAGTTAATGTTAAACCATAGTACGACACTCTGCTGACTATACTGCCACTTCCATCAAGGACAAAGTTCATGAACGAATTTGAAAGTCAGTTCGATTCGCTTTTCGTTTGAACGGACAGATATATATGCTTAGAGATTAAAGGGCGTTAGCATGGAAACACCTAAAAACGAATAAAAATATGTAATCATACAGACGACAATGTTTGTTGTTATTAACTGTACTGTCACAGACGCCATCTACCATGTTATTTATACAGAGTAACCAGGAATCCCCTACACGATTGCGATAGACGGTATGTTTATTGTGAAAGCTGTAAGAATTTTACATAGAAGTTATACAGAAGTTTCGAAATAGCTCGAAACTTTGCTAACAGATGGTGCTGTAAACACAATACGTAGTGCCTAGTAGTGCGCCGCAGCTCCGAGCAGTAAGTTGCAACGTTGGAACGTGAAGGGAGGCTAACATGCCAAGAGGAAGTTGAAATCATGTATTCCATTGACTAACATGTTTTTCTGGCATTGTAACACCACAGATTAGAACAAGGTCCAACGGCAACGAAGCACCGTTTTCAAACACGATTTAATGTTCCAGAAGAGCCCTATGGGAAGCCCTTCCGCATGATTACAACGGGCAGGTAGCGGGGCTGATGATCTTGCTGGGAACGTCGGCTCGAGGCACTCTGTAGTTATTTCTGAGAATGTCGCAACGGCTTCTGGGATAATTGACCAACATCCAAGGAAATCCGTCCTAGGAATTTCTACAGTGACTGGTTTGAAGCTTTCCAGAATGCAGGAAATATTGAGAATGTTTCCATTCAAAATCCAAAGCCACCAGGCGGTACCTATACGAGGTGTGCGACAGAGGGATGACTTCGCGAATCGAATTCTCACAGCGATTGATAATGAATAGATTAGACGATGGTATCTGGTTTAAGATGAAGTAGACTTCCACCTGAACTGTCGTGAAGATAGAAAACTGGCGATTTTGGGGTTCCGAAGCGAAACCATTGTATTCTCCCAAAGTTACTCTTGGGTCTGTGGTATACAGAAGAGGGATTATTGAGCCATTTTTCGTACGAGAAACGATCCCTAGTGAACGTTACGTTGCAATTTTTGAAGAATTTGTTATCACAGAGCTAGCGTTGGAAGATCGACGAGGCGCCGAGTGGTTCATGCAAGGTCAGCACAGCGTACATCGCACCCAACAGCTATTTCGCTTCCTTGATGAATACTTCGGGAACAGTCATTGCGTTGGATTATTGCAAATTTAGAGGCGCAGGGATGGACTGTCCTCTGTTCTCGCCCGATCTAACTCCTTGTGACTACTTTTTATGGGGCACATTGAAGGACATGGTCTACCGGAACTTTTTTTTTCCTTTATTGCATTTCGATTCAATACCCCCCACCCTCAGAGGGCGGGGGGCGGGCTGGCAGCAGCTTAATATGCTGCTCTACAGCCTACAGAAAAGTTAAAAACATAATGAGAATATAAACAAACAAGAAAAAAAGCAGATAAAACGGTGACATTATAAAAAAGTAAAATGGCGGAAAGTTTAGGAATTTAAAATACAAAAACACTGTGGTGACGATGCGGATAAAGACACACAATAAGTAGACAGGCACAATTAAAAAAACAAGGTGACAGTCTGGTTTCTATTCGCATGATATAAAAAACACAACTAGCGACAGTTTAGTGGCTGTTCGCAACACTGACAGAGGATGCACAACACTGAACACGCACTTAAAACAGCACTATACAGGTGACACGGTGGTAGATACAGGAGGGGGGGGGAGTGGGGGGGAGTACCCGGACCGATGAGGGGGGAAAAGGGAGGGAGGAAAAGAAAAAGGGGGGAGCTGATAGAGGGAGGGGACATAGAACAGGAGGGCTGGGTGGATGCGAGGAGTGGAAAAGGCAGTGGAGGGGAGAGTAAAAAGGACGTGGGGGAGAGAAGAGAGGCAGAGAGAGGGTAAGTGGGTAAGTGGGGAAAAAATAGGATGGAAGGGGGGAAGCAGGAACCCAGGTAAGGACAGAGGAAGGGAGGGGGAGGTGAGGATCAGAGTTGATAGGAGGGATAAAAGGAGGGAGAGAGGGCATCATCCAGGAGGGGGAGTCGACGGAAACCACCTTGAGATGAAGGGTGTAGAGGTGGAGGGTAGGGGGGACACAACAGTGAAGGCGTGGCAGAGGGCAGGGGTTGGAGAGGACAGGAGCAACCAGGAGATAAGGGGGATCAAGGTGGCGGGAGGTGTAGAGGACGCAGATGTGTTTGAGGAAAAGGGGAAGATGGGGGAAGGGAATCAAGTCGTAGAGGATCCGCATGGGGGACAGGAGGTATATATGGAAGGCAAGGCGGAGTGCATGTCGCTCGAAAATCTTTAGGGACTTATAGAATCAGGGGGGGGGGGGGGGGCGTCTACTGGAACCATCCATCCACGATGTACAAGCTTGAATTGAGAGTCTGTGTAGCATCAGAATCCATTTCCGTTCAGCCACTTCAGCATGCAATTGCAAATTTCATAGTTCATTTGCACCACCTCCCTACTGCGAGTGGTAGACATTTCGAAAAGTTGGTGCTGTGTCTGCAAAAACTGCTTGTGCAAGACTAGTTTAACTACGCAAGCTGATTCTGTACGAACTGCACAGTTTACAGCACCATCTGTTAGCAGCTTTCCGAACTATTTCGAAATGTCTGTATAAAATTCTTACACCTGCTAGAACAGACACACCTTTTGTTTCACTCGTCTGTCGGTGTTACTTTTCGAGATATTTAATTTTGAAATTAGAGACTGCTTCTCTGGACACCGTGTAGAAGAAACACATTGGCATAAATGAATAAGGTTGTCTTTAATAGATAAACAGCTCTGCTCAATCACTGGCCCGCTTCCTGGAGTGCATTATAGTCTCCTGGTATTGTGTTCTCATATAAATTCAGTTCTTTTCCCTGCAACAACGTCCATGGACTGTCAAGTGCCTGCGCCAGAGTGTGACTCTAAACAGAGCTTCGTCTTACGACATCCTGTGCTCAGTAGGCAAAAATTTGTGGATACCGGAGACCAAGAAGTGGTTGAACAGTATGACAAACAGTATTATCAAGGTTTCTAGCTGTGTTGTTCATATCCTTCTAGCGATTTTCATAAGGCTTCCTGTTATGTAGCTGTCCTTCATTCCGAAGACTTGTTTGATACAGTGCTCCGCGGTAGTCTATCTTTTTCATCTGTGTATAAATACCGCAAATTACCAGCTTTCTGTAGTCAATTCCTGTTCTCCTTTACAATTTTATTCCTCTATTTTTCCCTTCATTAACAAATCGATGACTATTTGACGCCTCAGGGCTGATGTAGGAGGACTGCAGCCTTGGCAGCAGCGTCAGCAGGCTTGTTTCCCGTCAGACCGACGTGACCAAGTACCCACATAAATATCACAGTGGTTCCATCAAGGTATCCTGAGTAAGTTGAAAACCTGCGGCCTCTAGCGAAAACGCACCCAGTACAACTTTCCAACAAAAAGGTCCTGTTCATTTTTTCTGTAGGAGTGAGCGAGAGAACTTAAAAACTGTCGCTTGGTATCTGAAGGCGTGGCAGGGGTGGGGGCAGCTGATCACCCTTGTATATAGATACAATTACCCCTCTTCTCCTCTGGCGAATCTACGCTAGGACAAAGGGCGAAGGTCGTTGCTCTCGAGCTTTATGTCGCACACTAACTCCCTATCCCGGTCAAATTCAGCAAAATAAAATTTCTAACAGCGCAAGGATTGAATTGTCCACCATACAGTTCGAGCACCAAAGTACTGTTCCGTGAGTTAGAGACAATGTTTACGTACGCATGTTATATTTTAATTATTATCATTCGCGTTTCAGTGACGGTAATGCACGGTTGCTAACCTCGCAAATAAAGAAGCATAAAGCGCCCCTGTGACGGAAATGAACAGTACATTGCGAGGGTACAGTGGGCAGCAGTGCTGTCCCGCAGCCGTGGCCGCAGCAGAGCCTGGGACTAGCGATGGCGTGCGGCGGACACCTGGCGGAAGCCGCTTTGTGCCGCGACAAGAGCGCAGTTAATTCTTCATTTCCTGTCTTCCCGGTCACCCACAGAGGCGTGCCGCAACAGCTAATTTGCCTTTAGCGTTGGTCCACCGCCATGGCCGATGCGATACACAACAAGAGCCCCGTCTACACCACAGGTCTCGTGCTGGGCAGTAAACTACAGGCCGATCTGCAGCAACTGACCACATTCTGGGGCTAAAAATGTAGCTTACACGATATTTGTCGCACGCACACCTGATGGTGGAATGAATGCATTGTCACGTAATATCCCAACTATCAAACGGAATATGTACAAGATGCGTCGCGAATCCGAAAAGGGAGAGCGTGAATGTCTGTGGCAAACTAATGCAACCCGTACATGTCTAGGTACGAGGGAGGCTCCACTTAGTCAAAGTTCAGCAGTATTAGTTGTGAATTTTCTATAAATTTTACTTGTAACCTGCAGAATACCGGGCATAGCGCTATCACTGCATCACCTAACCCTAAAACGTCGGAATCGTAATGTTTATCTGACAGAAGAGCTTGACGGTGTAGCGTTATAGGCTCTCTGCAGTTTTTTATCTATATAAACGATTCAGGAGACAATCTGACCTGCCTTCTTAGGTTGTTTGAAGATAATGCTATTGTCTCAAATGAGTGTGAAACCTTATGGGACTTAACTGCTAAGGTCGTCAGTCCCTAAGCTTACACACTACTTAACCTAAATTATCCTAAGAACAAACACTCACACCCATGCCCGAGGGAGGACTCGAACCTTCGCCGGGACCAGCCGCACAGTCCATAACTGCAGTGCCTTAGACCGCTCGGCTAATTCCACGCGGCTGCTATTGTTTATCGTCTAATGAAGTCATCAGAAGATCAAAACAAATTGTAAAACGATTTAGATAAGATATCTGTATGATGTGAACATTGACAGTTGAACCTAAATAGCCGCCCAGTGTGGCCGTGCGGTTCTCGGCGCTTCAGTCTGGAACCGCGTGACCATTACGATCGCAGGTTCGAATCCTGCCTCGGGCATGGATGTGTGTGATGTCCTTAGGTTAGTTAGGTTTAAGTGGTTCTAAGTTCTAGGGGACTCATCGCCAGAGACGTTAAGTCCCATAGTGCTCAGAACCATTTGAACCTAAATAATGAAAACTGTGAGAGCTGAAAGTAATCCGTTAAACTTCGGTTACATGATAAATCAGTCAAATATAAAGGTCGTAAATTCAAGTAAATACAAAGGAATTATGATTACAAACAAATTCGAAAGAACACGTAGAAAATGTTGCGCGGAAGACGAACCAAAGACTGCGTTTATTGGCAGAACACTTATAAGATGCAACAGATCTACTAAAGAGACTGCCTACACTACGCTTGATCGTCATATTTTGGAATACTGCTGCACTGTGTGGGATCCTTACCAGATAGGATTAACGGAGTACTTCGAGAAAGTTCAAAGAAGGGCAGCACATTTTGTATTATCGCGGAATAGGGGAGATAGTGTCAGTGATATGATACAGGATTTGGGCTGGACATCATTAAAACAAAGGCGTTGTTCGTAGTGGCGGAATCCTCTCACAATCACCTACTTTCTCCTCCCAATGCGAAAATATTTTGTTGAGACCGACCTAGTTAGGGAGAAACGATCATCATATTAAAATAAGGGCCGGCCATTGTGACCAAACGGTTCTAAGAGCTTCAGTCCGGAACCACGCTGCTGCTACGGTTGCAGGTTCGAATCCAGCCTCGGGCATGGATGTGTGTGATGTCCTTAGGTTAGTTAGGTTTAAGTAGTTCTAAGTTCTAGGGGACTGATGACCTCAGATGTTAAGTTCCATAGAGCTCAGAGCCATTTGAATCAATAAAATAAGGGAAATAGGAGCTAAGACGCTATTCGAGATTGGAATAATAGAGAATTATTGTGAATATGGTTCAATGAACTCTCCGCCAGGCACTTAAATGGGATTTGCAGAATATCCATGAGACAAACGTTTGCTTCAAACTATCGCAACAACGTTTGCATTTCACGTTCTGGATGACGTCATCGAAACTGTTGATGGGTGTCAGTAAATTTTCGTCATGAAAAACCGAACTCGGGAATTTCATATGTGACATTCTGAGGACCATGGATCAAGGCAATGACCATGAAACCATACTGAACCAACGCTTATTAATGAAATTACAGATATACCGAGAATAAAACGTCAGTTGTGACTGAAACGAGGATTTATTTGTAGGGAGGAAGTAACACGACATCACCGATGGGTAGTCATCGGCAGATGCACAATTACTCTAAACGCACCTCATCATAGTTCGTTGAGAGCCTTGTTATAGAATTGAGCTGATAGACAACAGGATTACTTGCAGATGATGTTCGCATGATGTGACACTGCCCAGTAATATAGCTCGATGAAACTTGGATCATACATGGAAAGAACTGCTACAGTACTGTACAAAGGCAACAGAGAGAAACACTCAATGAAATGAACAGAAATGACACTTTTGTTCAAAAACAATAATTAAACTGAAGTCACCGCGATTTATGACGGACCTCTGGACAAAGAAAAAGGTGGGACATAGTTCTTAATAGGGTGTGTAATTATCACAGAACGCAACGTGCTAACGTGCTGGTCACAAGCTAGGTAGGGAGTTATTGTGCTAGCACGTTTCGTTCCTCCACGAGCGCGGATGTACGGTATGATCGTTGGTGCATGTGTACCTGTTCCAGAACGTCTCCCAATCGCATTCCACAGTTGCTAGATGATATTTAAGTTGGGGAAACGCGCAGGTCAGTCCATTTGCAGAATGCTGCAGAGTATTCAAGAACTCCTACACGAGCGCTGCTTAATGCGGTCGTGCATTGTCGTCCATAAAAAAGAAGACAGGGCCGAATAATCCATTGAAAAAGCGCAACATGGGAAGAAGTACAGTCTCAAAATAATGCTGATCTGTGAGTGTACCTTGTTCAAAGATTTTGGTGTTAGTAAGCACATACAATATTATGCCTCTCCACATCATAACAACTGGACCACCAAAACGATTATGTTCAACAACCAGGATGCATTCTGCGTTCGCACCTCTCGCCGTGTAAGTGTACGTCCGGGATCACTAACCTGAATATGCTCTCAATCGAGCACGGTACCTCAACTCGTCCAATCACTGTGCTCTTGGCAGCATTGCAAATGGTGCAGTCCTGTTAGGTGTGTTTGGAGCTGTACCCGCTGTTTCACGTGGGTTCCTTCTTCCTGCTCCACAATGTAGCGGCCATCTGCTGCTGTAGTTCACCGTGCCTCGGCGACTGCATGGGGGTAATCTGTTTGGCCGATGACTAGTACCTTGTGTTCCATGACGTCTAGCTTTCTATGCACGATAGGGAGACCTCCGGAAACATGTTCCCGCACATCAAATCGTTTACTTCTAGTTGTTAATATATTATGTTACTTTACTCCGTCCTTACGTTTTGAAGAACGGTGTACTTATCCACACTGAGGTGAGAAAAGCCATGCGATAGCGATACACACATATATATATAGATGGATGTCGTATCGCCTACACATGGTATGGATAGGTGGTGCATTGACGAAGCACTCATTTGCACTCAGTTCAAAAAATGGCTCTGACCACTATGGGACTTAACATCTGAGGTCATCAGTCCCCTAGACTTAGAACTACTTAAACCCAACTAACCTAAGGACATCACACACATCCATGCCCGAGGCAGGATTCGAATCTGCGACCGTAGCAGCAGCGCGGTTCCGGACTGAAGCGCCTAGAACCGCTCGGCTGCACTCAGTTAATGGCTGGCTCTGAGCACTATGGGACTTAACTTCTAAGGTCATCAGTCCCCTAGAAGTTAGAACTACTTAAACCTAACTAACCTAAGGACATCACAAACATCCATGCCCGAGGCAGGATTCGAACCTGCGACCGTAGCAGTCGCGCGGTTCTGCACTCAGTTGATTAATGTGAATATGTCCCCGACGTGATTATGATTGCACAATGGGAATTAACAGACTTTGAACGTGGAATTGTACTTGTAACTAAATGTATGGGAGATTGTATTTCGGAAATCGTTAGCGAATTTATTATTCCGAGATCCACAGAGTCACGAGTGTGCCGAGAACACCAAATATCAGGCTTTACCTCTAACCACACACATCACAGTTGTCGACGGCCTTCATTTAACAACAGAGAGCAGAGGCGTTTGGGTAGAAGTGTCCGTGCTAACAAACAAGCAACACTGCGAGAAAGAACCGCAGAAATCAATGTGTGACGTATGACGAACGTACCAGTAATACTCACTAGGGTATCGCCTTTGCTAACAACATGACTCTGCCTGCAGCTTCTCTCCTGGGCTCGAGACCATATCGGTTGGACCCTAGACGACGGAAGTCCCTCCTTCAGTTTGTAAGAGCTGATGGTTGGATTCGACTGAGGCGCACACCCCCTGAAATCATGGACCCATGTTGTGAACGAGGCACTGTGCAAGTTGGTGGTCGCTCCATAATTGTATGGGTTGTGTTTGCATGGATTGGAGTGGGCCCTGTCATCCAACTGAGCCGATTACTGACTGAAAATGGTAATGCTTGTCTACTTGGAGACAGTTTGCGTTCATACATTTCATGTTCCCAAATAACGATGTCACTAGACCACAATTGTTAGCGATTGGTTTGAAGGACATTCTAGACAATGCGAGCAAATGATCTGGCCACCCAGATCGCCCAAAGTTCGTGCACAAAATCCTGCACCGGCAACACTTTCGCAAATATGGACGACTATAGAGGCAGAATGGCTCAGCATTTCTGCAGGGAACATCCGACAACTTGTTCATGCCACGTCGAGTTGCTGTACTACACGGTGGACAAGGAGGTCCGACACGATATTAGGAGGTATCTCATGACTTTTGTCACCTCGGTATAATTGATGAAAAATCGGGAAAAGATGAACTGATATTCAGTCAGACCTTGAGAAGACTTCAAAGTGGAACAAACATTTGCAACTTAGTTTGAAAAATATGTAAAAATCTGCCAGCGGGTTGCATAGGTTTTCTATATACCTTCACCAGGTTTCGTCACCTCTAAGGGTGACTTCATCAGAAGGTAAGGTAATTACATGAAGAACATATCGTCAAAGATGTTACCTTCTGATGAAGTCACTGTGGTGTCACCGCCAGACAGCACACTTGCTAGGTGGTAGTTTTAAATCGGCCGCGGTCCATTAGTACATGTCGGACCCGCGTGTCGCCACTGTGTGATCGCAGACCGAGCGCCACCACAGGGCAGGTCTCGAGATACGGACTAGCACTCGCCCCAGTTGTACGGACGACTTTGCTAGCGACTACATGGACGAAGCATTGCTCATTATCCGAGCCAATAGTTAGAATAGCCTTCAGCTAAGTCAATGGCTACGACCTAGCAAGGCGCCATTAGTAACATTGCATGTATCTAAGGAGTCTCACTTGTATCGCCACAATCTCCAGATGTACCAAAAGGATGGATTAAAGTTAAGTATTCCAGAAGCTACGTACTTTTCTTTATAGCATTCATTACGTATCCTGTTTCAGACCTCACGCCATCCTGCTTTAGCGTAGCGCGTGCCTTTCGGCTTCCTCTCATTGTGTCTAGGCTGTCTTGTCTAGACACAACAGTCACCCTTAGAGGTGACGAAACCTGGTCAAGGTATATAGAAAACCTATGCAATCGGTTGGCAGATTTTTACATATTTTTCAAATTTGTGTATACGGTTGCTGCAAACGTCAGCCATGTTCAAATTTATTTGCAACTTATTTTAAATGTTCAGATGTGTAAATATATCCACTTCATAAATTGCAATAACGTAGTAACCTATAACAACTCGTATAGTATCAGTTTACATCAACTGGAAATCAGTCAAGTGATAGCAATATCTTGGAGGAAGAATGTCTTGGCATATGAAGTGGAATGGTCACATAGTGGTGGGTAACGCACGTATCGGACTCCACACCCTTGGTAGTACACTGGGGCCATGCAACACGTCTACAAACGGGTTACTTACAAGGCACTCGTGCTGCCAGTTGTACAGTATTTCACGAATGTGTGAGACTCATGTCGGAAAGAAGGAAGGGCAGTACAAATGGCCAAAAGTTTGTTTGACTCGTGAGAGAATAATGAGAAGCCGGAACTTTTAGATAGTTAAAAGACAGACGCCATTTCTCCCTCGAATACAATTAGAAAGACTCAAAAATTAGTATTAAGTGAGGAATCTAGTAGTATACTGCAGCGCCTTACACATCGCTTTCATACACTAGCGACTCAGGCACTTAAACGGTCATCCTTCCTACACGCCAGCGGGACAAGAAACAACCCTACTGATACGGATACTACCAACTGCAAGGCATTGCCATCTATGAGTTTCTGACGGTGATAGCGTTCGGAACCAAAGAGTTGAGCAACCTCTGAGGTGTAGCTGACGAGCCTCACATCAAGTCAGACAGAGCTGTCACTTTGCTTAAGACTAAAATCCGTGTGTCCATGTGACGAGGTATCCATTCTAGCATTCTGCAACATTTTCTGTGTTTATCCATACATTAGTAAACTCGTGGTCTAGGGGTAGCGTTTTTACCAGTAATCAAAATGTACTGGGTCCCGGGTATGAACTCGGTCAATGCTTAAATTTCGAAAAAAAATCATCAGCAATGATGGCCAAAGAATTCATTTTCTCTCTGTCAACGGCCTTGTCAGTAAGAGCGGAGGAGCAGATAGAAGATCAAGGCACTCTTTTGCCCTAGGAGTCGGAAACTGCCCCTAAAAGGCGGACTAATCAGCAATTATCAATGACATGGGGATGCCGATTGCAATGGAAACCACTGCATTAAAGACAGATAAGGTGTATCTATAGGATAAATTGCCTCTAAATGAAAAAGTGTCATGATGATGTACTCTTTGACACAGGATTCTGGATTAGTTCCGCACTAGGTTCTCCAGGAGGAGACTGCCAAGCGAGAGCTTACTATCAGAAAAAAGGTACAATAATCTAGAAAAGATGGAAACGAGTCGAAGTGTGAAATATCAGAAGTTTGAACAGAATACGCAAGTTAGAAAATGTTAAAAGGAAATGAAAATCACCCAATCCGATGCATTGGTGTTCAATGAAATGAAATGGAAAGAAGATAAGGATTTCTCGTCAGATAAGTATAGAGTAATGCCAACAATAGCAGAACATGGTATAATGGGAGTAGGATACTTCGTGAATAGGTAAGTTTGGCAGAGCTACAGTGAACATTTCAGTGACATGGTTGTTCTCATCAGATTCCATAGAAAACCAACGCCGACAACTATAGATGAAGTATACAGGCGGACTTCGCAGGCAGAAGATGAAGAGACAGGAAAAATATATGAGAACACAGAACGGATAGTTCAGGATTTAAAGAGTGATAAAAAAACTATCGTGGGACATTGGACGCGGTTCTAGGAAAAGCGCTACTCTAAGATGAAGAGGTTAGAACAGGAGGGGAATCTATGGCGGACTGCATCAAACCAGTCAGAAGACCGACGACTTAAAAGAAGTAAGTAAACCCAGTTTTTCTGGTAACTGGATGTTCTGCGTCTGATCGTGTCGCTAATATAGCAGGTGTCTCGGACTAGTGCCTTTGTCAAAACTGAAAACCACTGTACCACTTATTAGAGTTCTCATACAGTTTGCGTCCAGTGTAGGAAGAATGACTACTCAGCTGCCTCAGTCATATGGTCGACGCTATCATCTTCGTGCCTGAGGATCGACAACTTTTTCCTGTAGGAAACTCGTTTGCCACTTACTACTCTTCACGTCACCGAAGACAACGGTTCACGGATAGCTGAAAATAGAGCTAATCCCCCTGTTTTAGAATGTAATGTCTATATATAGCCTCACAAAACAGGGAAGCACCCAGAAGGGGGCGAAGAGAATGAAATGATACTTCATGGAGTGAGAGGGTATGTGATGTTACTCCAGTGATTACAAAATGGAGTGACATTTACAGAGAAGTTGGCAGTGTGAGACCACTTATTAGTATGACGTTGCAGCCCCTCCGGCTTCGATGCGTGTACGGTTTCGGTATTCGGTTGGGAAGGATGTCATAAAGCCGCTGTATACTCTCCTCAAGCAAACTGCCCCACTACTGTTGTAAGTCACGTTGATATCCTGAAGACTGACAGGGACCGACTTCAAGTCGGAGTTGTTCTCAAACATGTTCTGATTGGGAATGGATGTGGGAATCTTGCTGGCCACGAGAGTATGTCAATGAGCATTGCTGTGTTGGAAAATGTCAACGCAAAAGTGACGTATGAGATTTGGCCCATATGGACACATGATGCACATGACGTATCGTTTTCCCGTCAGTATGCCTCAATCACTGCCACCCATGACCTCCAGTGATACCCGGTAGCTCTCCATACCATGTCACCAGGAGTAACACCGCTTTACCTCTCCAAATCACTGGAAGAAGAGGACCTGTACTTATGTCACCGCCCTACTCGTCGGCGATGGTCATCCTGCGTAGTGCAGAACCGCGGTTCATCGCTGTAAATAATCCGACACTATTCGTGAGCAGTCCATGTTTTCCAGTTACGACACCACTCCATACAAAGTCGTTCGTGGTGTGGTGTTAATGGCAGCCTAGACATGAGGCGCTAATTGCCTATTCGAAATGTTCAAATGTGTGTGAAATCTTATGGGAATTAACTGCTAAGGTCATTAGTCCCTAAGCTTACACACTACTTAACCTAAATTATCCTAAGGACAAACACACACACCCATGCCCGAGGGAGGACTCGAACCTCCGCCGGGACCAGCCTCACAGTCCATGACTGCAGCGCCTATGACCGCTCGGCTAATCCCGCGCGGCTAATTGCCTATTTCGCCTGTAGCTAGTCTGAAACCAATTGTACAGCAAGACACAGAATTTTGCAGGGAGTCCATTACTTGTTCACTGATGGCAAGTGCAGAGGATACGATGTGCTTGGTACGTAATACGGTGATACTCCCTCGTGGCGGGCACGCGTGGTCGACGCTGTCAGGCGCTGATAAATCCGTTACTTAAAATCCGTCTTGATTGCAAAAATGTTAATTCACATGAGCAGCATGTGAAGGTTGCTGTGTGTGGACGGGTTACTCCTGTAACCGAAATTGCAGTTCTGAAGATGGTTCTAGAGGAACCGAAACCGGTCATGTGAATAAACATTTTTGCAATCAAGACGGATTTTAAGTAACATTGTATAACCAGTGACTCCGGTATCCCATCAGACATGATGTCTGT
This sequence comes from Schistocerca serialis cubense, assembly GCF_023864345.2. Lineage (NCBI taxonomy): Eukaryota > Metazoa > Arthropoda > Insecta > Orthoptera > Acrididae > Schistocerca > Schistocerca serialis. Next base: position 631,777,397 of record NC_064641.1, on the reverse strand, counting down.
GTTTGCAGACAACTCTGTCTCGCACGAGTATGCGGTGTTTCCGTACCCTTCATAATGATGAATGAACATCTGACGCCGTTCTTGTCCCTTATGTACCATGCCACGCCTAGTGTCAAGATTACACACGAACAACAGTAATGCGCTCTTGTGACCGTTCTACCTGGCACTGAAAACTGCAACTCCAATTATTTATTCCCACGCCAGTGGTGCGTACGTGGACGATGTTACATTGACAGGCGACCATGTATTCTGAGTGCTTACGTTTTATGTCAGAAAAAGTTTTGTGAATTTTGGATGTTAGAAGCTGTAAGGGCAGTTCGTCAGCCGTAGCTGAGTAGCACAGTCGGTAGGAGCATTGCTTGAGAAAGGTTACGGTTCGCATGTCGAGTCCCATTGCAGCACACGGTTCCAACCCACGAGGAAATTTCAGTGTTTTTCGATCCTACCACGTACTTCCACTGCTATTCCAGCAACGTTTCAATCGCTCTTAAACGAGGTCTGGGTTGTCGGATCGATAAGCACACGTGCGGCGTACAGAGCAGAGACTGCGTGCCGCTTGACGTGGCGTAAGCGCTGTCGCCGCGAGCAGAATAGTGATTTGTTTTCCTCTCTGCACGTATGAGGGCAAGCGTGAAGTTACCGTCGGCGACGTCGGCCGCCCGCGTGCTAATGGAGAAATGGAGTAGCTGCTTCCGCGCGACTCGTTTCCAGGGCAGGGCGACAACAGGGGCCCGTCACGCAATCCGTAAAACCGTGGCAGCCGCCTACGCCGCCGGCCGGAAACGAGACGAGGAGAGAGCGGTGCTGCCACCCGGTCCGCGTAATTGAATTTGTCTGCCGGCAGGGCGCTTCTCGGCGGTGGCGGTGGCAGTGGTAGATGCGGCGACGGTGGCAGGCCGCATGAATAATGCGCTCCCGTCAGGCGCCAACAGGTCCGCCACTTCTTCCCACTGCGCACGGCCCGTTGACGGACTGGCGGCCGGGCGCAGCAACCACTGCACAGTAGATCTACACATGGCGTCGCCATCACGCTCACTCCACACGTGTGATCATAGCTCACTTGTCTCATTTCATACCGCCGACTTCTTTTTCTCCATTTGCTCTGTCAGTCATCCATTGTTTCGATCACTCTATACATACTGCGCGATTTAGCTGCCCCTACATATGCTACCCGCAACGCCTACAAACACCACGCGTGAAATTTTCATATTCTCTCGCTCGTTGACTGAAAACTATTAGTCCTACAGTAAAAAATGAACAGAACACTTTTGTAGGAGATTTAATGTTGTTAAATCTTTTACTGGGACACTTTTTCGCTAGACACCGTAATTTTAGGATTATACAAGAAAAACGTACAAAAGCGACCTTCGCAAGCGTTTTTTTTTTTTTTTTAATAATCCGAAAATGCGACCACCAGCGAAAACGTATCCCAGTAGAAGATTTAACTATATAAAAAGGTCCTGTTCATTTTTGCTGTGCGACGGATAGTTTGCACATAGTGAGCGGGGGAATACAAAAACCTCGCAAGTGATTTCTGAAGTTGTTGCGGGTTGCAGCTGAGTCACGCTGTATGCAGTAGTGCTAGAAGTAGCAGTAGCTTCATTCATCCATACATCACTTTTACAAGGATTTTGTACATGTCATGCTATCATTATTTAAGAACAACAGAAGTTACATAATTCATATACAGATTGTCATAGGAGGATTGGTCAGCACTCAAGGATATGACATGAACAATCATTCGAAGGAAAAAAAAGTGTGGTAAACATTGTCTCTAAAATGCACAGTTAAGGAGATAATGAGCACTTCTTTATCTTCTCATCTTCTAAAGTGTATAAATTATGAGTCACGAACACTTGTTCATGTTCGCTACTGTGAAACAAATGTCTTCTACTGAACAAAAGTATACATTTTAGAGTCCATGTTGAAAAGACGGTTTTCCTTCAAATGGCCGTTCCTGTCTCATCCCTGAATACTGACCACTCCTCTTCGGACCTCCCGTATACTGGCATATACGTGCTTACAGATCTAATTTGACATGCTTAAATTCCCTAATTCTTCCAGATGTGTTCACGTTCAGAAGGTTCACAGCAGGATGATTTGTAGTACCTATCGCCTTAATCTTAAGAACTTGTTGGTTAATTAAGAAAAGAAGCACTGTAGCACAATTAGACTTGCGATTTTTACTAACGATTTTGGTCAGTTTCGTATATTGTGGGTTGGGTTGATTTGATGGAAGAGACCAAACAGCGAGGTCATCGGTCTCATCGGATTAGGGAAAGATGGGGAAGGAAGTCGGTCGTGGTCTTTCAAAGGAACCATCCCGGCATTTGCCTGAAGCGATTTAGGGAAATCACGGAAAACCTAAATCAGGATGGCCGGACGCGGGATTGAACCGTTGTCCTCCTGAGCCGGCCAGAGTGGCCGAGCGGTTCTAGGTGCTTCAGTCTGGAACCGCGCCACCGCTACGGTCGCAGGTTCGAATCCTGCCTCGGGCATGGATGTATGTGATGTCCTTAGGTTAAGTAGTTCTAAGTTCTAGGGGACAGATAACCTCAGATGTTAAGTCCTACAGTGCTCAGAGCCATTTGATCCATTTTTGTCCTCCTGAATGCGAGTCCAGTGTGTTAACCACTGCGCCACCTCGGTCGGTCATATATTGTGCAAATAAATAACTTTTTAAGAGGAAAGAAACATTTCTATAAATACACTCCTGGAAATTGAAATAAGAACACCGTGAATTCATTGTCCCAGGAAGGGGAAACTTTATTGACACATTCCTGGGGTCAGATACATCACATGATCACACTGACAAAACCACAGGCACATAGACGCAGGGCAACAGAGCATGCACAATGTCGGCACTAGTACAGTGTATATCCACCTTTCGCAGCAATGCAGGCTGCTATTCTCCCATGGAGACGATCGTAGAGATGCTGGATGTAGTCCTGTGGAACGGCTTGCCCTGCCATTTCCACCTGGCGCCTCAGTTGGACCAGCGTTCGTGCTGGACGTGCAGACCGCGTGAGACGACGCTTCATCCAGTCCCAAACATGCTCAATGGGGGACAGATCCGGAGATCTTGCTGGCCAGGGTAGTTGACTTACACCTTCTAGAGCACGTTGGGTGGCACGGGATACACGCGGACGTGCATTGTCCTGTTGGAACAGCAAGTTCCCTTGCCGGTCTAGGAATGGTAGAACAATGGGTTCGATGACGGTTTGGATGTACCGTGCACTATTCAGTGTCCCCTCGACGATCACCAGTGGCGTACGGCCAGTGTAGGAGATCGCTCCCCACACCATGATGCCGGGTGTTGGCCCTGTGTGCCTCGGTCGTATGCAGTCCTGATTGTGGCGCTCACCTGCACGGCGCCAAACACGCATACGACCACCATTGGCACCAAGGCAGAAGCGACTCTCATCGCTTAAGACGACACGTCTCCATTCGTCCCTCCATTCACGCCTGTCGCGACACCACTGAAGGCGGGCTGCACGATGTTGGGGCGTGAGCGGAAGACGGCCTAACGGTGTGCGGGACCGTAGCCCAGCTTCATGGAGATGGTTGCGAATGGTCCTCGCCGATACCCCAGGAGTAACAGTGTCCCTAATTAGCTGGGAAGTGGCGGTGCGGTCCCCTACGGCACTGCGTAGGATCCTACGGTCTTGGCGTGCATCCGTGCGTCGCTGCGGTCCGGTCCCAGGTCGACGGGCACGTGCATCTTCCACCGACCACTGGCGACAACATCGATGTACTGTGGAGACCTCACGCCCCACGTGTTGAGCAATTCGGCGGTACGTCCACCCGGCCTCCCGCATGCCCACTATACGCCCTCGCTCAAAGTCCGTCAACTGCACATACGGTTCACGTCCACGCTGTCGCGGCATGCTACCAGTGTTAAAGACTGCGATGGAGCTCCGTATGCCACGGCAAACTGGCTGACACTGACGGCGGCGGTGCACAAATGCTGCGCAGCTAGCGCCATTCGACAGCCAACACCGCAGTTCCTGGTGTGTCCGCTGTGCCGTGCGTGTGATCATTGCTTGTACAACCCTCTCGTAGTGTCTGGAGCAAGTATGGTGGGTCTGACACACCGGTGTCAATGTGTTCTTTTTTCCATTTCCAGGAGTGTATTTATACCGGATACGCTGCTGAAAGTGGTTCAGACATCAAACCGAGAGCGTGCCAGGCCAAAGCAACAGAGCTCGGACAGAAGAAGTGCCACTGGCGCGCAGAGGCGGTTACCATCCGCATACTCTTGCACTGTCAACATAGGAAGTTACTTTCTACTTTGTTGATATGAATGAAAATGTTCTGCTGTGTTACATTACAATTGTAGAGATCAAGCAACAGATCTTACACAAGGACGAAACTGGTAAGCGACCGTTGCCTTAAAGCAGAAACCATCTCGGTATTTGCTTGGAGTAATTTACGGAAACCGTAGAAAATCTAAATCAGAATGGCGAAATGAGGAATGGAGCTTCCATCCTCCCAAAGCTAAGCCCAGTCTTTTTAAATACGGCTGCCTCGTTAGTTTTATCCCTAATATGCAAAACTATTTTGCAAGTAAGTTATTTAATAACCTAAAATAACGCAAGCTTGTGTATAAGAGACAACACGCACGCTGAAAGTGGACAGAAAACTGTCAGAGAAATTCAAGCTGAAGAGTAAAGCGCGACAGAGAGACTGCCGGTCCACCCTTCTGATTAATCGTTTTGTGGAAAGAACACTGAGAAAGGTAACAAGCTGGGAGACATGAATACATATGGGTTGAAGATTCAACACTTCGGCCTATGCAGATGATGTAGTTTTAATAGTACAGGATGAGCAGGAACTGGTTCAGGTGGCAAGAGTGTTAGTGGAAGAGGCAGAGAGAGCAAGATTGGAAATTAATATGGATAAAACTAAATACATCGTTGTGAGCAGAGAGAACAATGATAAACCTTTAGATGTAGATGGTAACATCTCTGAAAGGGTAAAAGAGTTCACATACCTTGAAGCAGTACTCAGTGGAAGGCACGAGAGAGGCCAGGAAACAATGGAAGGATCCAGGCAGGAAACAGGTCAAGGTTTGCACTCGGAAGCTGCTGAAATCCGGGCTTCTATCGAGATCCAGGAATATTAGGATCTACAGGACTGTAATACTACATGTCGTTGTATGCGGAGTAGAGACCTGGACTCTGACCCAAAAGACGGAAAAGTGCTGACATTTGAGAATGGTTTTCTGAGACAGGTTTTTGGGCTAGTGAATGATGGAGACGACTGGATAAAGAATAAGAAAGAAGTAAGCGCGAATTGCAGGAGCTGTATAAGTCGCTGGGCGTTGTGGCAGCGTTTAGGGAGAGGAGAAAGGTGGTACAGCCACGTAACACGCCGAGAAGGCCAATCACCATGCAGGTGGTGAAAGAAGACATCAGAGGCAACAGGCTGAGGAGAAGCCCACGATTGAGATGGATTGACGGAATCGGAGAGGATGTGAGTACAGTGGGACTAGCTAGAGAAGACTACGTGGACCGAGGACAGTGGAAGAGGCTGATTGGCGAGGGCAGTCACCGAATGCGGTTTGTGTGGCCAACCTAGTAAATAAGTAAGTAAGTAATAATGTAAGACACTAAGATTAGACTGTTCATTTATTTCTCATTCCTAGTCACTCCACAAATTATATATACTATACAACATTATTTTGTAATGTAACACTATACATACTTCATCTGACGTCAGGGCAATAGTGGCAGTGTTTGGTTTTCTTTCGCGTATCGAAACTTCGCATTTGCTAGCCTGAAAAACTGTGTTAGTGTCTCTGTTCAGTGAGCGAGACAGAGATCTCAGGAAGAGGATAAGGTGCTAATATCAAATATTTCATTGCTCTGGGAATAAGCTTTCCCAGAAAACAAAAGAGAACAGAAGAGATAGTGTGAAATAATCGATGTCTTTTATCGTTGTTATAACTTATTTGCGTCCCTTTTTCACCATAGCCCTACGCTATCTAAGTAATCCTTCACTGTTAGAATGTATTGCTTAAGACGAACTTTCCTACTGCATTTTAAAAATGTTCGTTTTAGTAGTCTCTTTAACCTCCTTGGGCAATTTATTGTACTGTTTTACTCCTTGGTACAAAATGCTATTAGGCGTTTTATGTTTATTCTGTCTCGGTAAATTCGAGTTCAGTATAGACGTTGCTCCTCGCTTGTTGACAGAGCGGTTTTTACAGCCATAATGAATGTTTATTTTTGACATGCAAAAGCGACTGGTACGATTAAAATCTGCCTGTCCAAACCACTTATCATTACAATTTTTATACATTCTGCATACACCGTAGAGCAGGAAGAAGACATCATTAAATTAGTAGGCGATTTGGCGTGCGCTGGGTGTGAACTTGAGCACACAAACCCGCCACTTCCTGCAGTAACAAAGGCTCTGATATGGCTGAGAATCAAGTGGAACTGATCTTAGATGACAGATATAGATTCATTCCAGCCTGTTTCAACTGTGTGAGACAGAGTTCGTAAACTGTAGAACCCGAAGAGCGGTAGAGTGCCAGTCTATCAGGGAACCATGACCAGATATTTTCAGTGGTTGAGGGATCTGGACAATTTTCTAACAGTCGAGCACCCTTTCTATCGCCGGCCGGTGTGGCCGAGCGGTTCTAGGCGGTACAGTCTGGAACCGCGCCACCGCTACGGTCGCAGGTTCGAATACTGCCTCGGGCATGGATGTGTGTGATGTCCTTAGGTTAGTTATGTTTAATTAGTTCTATGTTATATTATAGGGGACTGATGACCTCAGAAGTTAAGTCCCATAGTGCTCAGAGCCATTTGAACCATTTTGAACCCTTTCTATCGCGGTAGGGGGGGACGGCATGGCCAGCACGTGGCCTCGCAGCGTTTTGTTGAAAGAGAACAGTGCTGAGAGCTTGAAGAGGTCGACCGTAGCACAGGACAAGTGAAACGCCTTCTGTCCAGATTATAAAAGATACGAAACAGGCATGGTCCTGCTATGCATCTAATGCAATCCCGTACCATCACGCCAGGTACTGGACGTATACGATGATCACACATGCTATCTGGCAACGTTGAGCATCCTCGTAACCTCCACGCAACGATACGTACGTCATGACTTTTTAGTTTGCAACGAAGCTAGACGTCTGTCAAAACTGTTCTTAAAAGGAAACAACTGAGGTCTCACATTCATAGTCCGAAAAATCACGAAATTAAGTTATCACCAGACAAAAATTAATTAAAAAAAGCTCATTTCATTAGCTTCTTTGTTTTTACATGGTGTTGACGTTCCAGCGCCTGGGTCTGGCTCCGAACGGAACTGGACTGCGGAAGCAGTCACCGGTCAAGATAGGCTCTGTTTAAGAGTCGTGTCTATCTCGAATCCCGAGGAGAGCGCGGGAGTTTACCCTGGCGTGCATGTTAGCGGCGAGCTCCTTGGCTAACTCTAAATGGTGGAACCTTTGGTTGTCATTGCCCCGTGTAGTCGCTTTGAGTTTCCCTAGTCAATCCTTAAACCACTTGTACGTGAACCCGGAATACTTGGTATTGCAAGTCCATGTAGCTGCGCAGTGCCCTGGTTCCGTTGCATTAAAAGTGTGACCCATATTCGGCGATTCCTTTTTTTATTTGTTATTGTTGATATGTTAAGTGGCGAATTTTATGAATCAAAATTTATTCTCTGTATAAAACTTCAGCCACCAATTTAAAATGGAATTGCAAACTCCTTGTTGCCAATCATCATAGCAAAAATTTTGCGCCGTCAAACGTTGCTTTGCTATTTAAGGTTGTGTGCGAATTGTCTGGTCATTATCACCTTGAGGTAGTTGTGGCTTATACATTTATAAAGTGAATTTCCACGTCACTGGAGATAGTTTAATCAACTACTGCTTTAATAAGTAACTGCCGTTGTCAAACTATAACGTTTAACATCTCTTCCTGTATGTGGCGCTACCCAGTGCTTGGCTGTTGGTTTTAGTATTTTAGTGAACTGTGTATTAATACTGGATTTGTATGAAACTTCCTAGCAGATTAAAACTGTGTGCCGGACCGACGCTCGAACTCGGCTTTACTTCTCCCAGTATCTCGTCTCCTACCTTCCAAACTTTACGGAAGCTCTCCTAAAAACCTTGCAGAGCTAGCTCAGTTGGTAGAGCACTTGCCCGCGAAAGGTAAAGGTCCCGAGTTCGAGTCTCAGTCCGGCACACAGTTTTAATCTGCCAAGAAGTTTCATATGAGCGCACGATCCGCTGAAGAGTGAAAATCTCATTCTGGACTGAGTTTGTGTGATCTAGAAGCCGTTATTGCTGTGCGCAGGCCCTCCTGCCTGTTGTTTTCACTTGATCTCTCTAGCACGGAATTCAGACGCGCGGCCCATGTGAACGCCAAGCATCGAGAATGTGCCGATTGCGAACTTTCAAGCTATCATAACATCATATTGCCGAAAGCTTCCCATAATAGTTTATGACATCTTGCTATTTGAGTATTGTTTAAACCTAATAGCTGTCACAAATTTTTATTTTTCATATTCACAACTAGTAAGCTCAGATCTGCAGTTATGTTAAAGATATATTTGTGTAAAGTAATATTTTTATTAATTTAAAGTTGGGGCGATAAGGCTGTTTTTCTTTTAAATTTCTTAGAATTATTCTCATTGTTTTTATACATTTGAATAATCGGTGTAGATCATCGCCATTTGCGAATACTAATTAATTATTGGGTTGTTACCAGTGCTCTGTTTTAATTAATGTAGTGAAAATAAATTTTTCTATCCTCAAATGGGTTCAGCCTTCCACTCTAGCAGCCCATGTGCAATGTTTATTAATCCACCACGTTACCGACCATCTTATTATATTTCCTTCACGTCAATTACGTTTTTTGATGGCTGAATGGGATCATCTGAAATTCTATAAAATAATTTGTATTTTCATGGATTCATGAAGGTTTGTTCCGTCCATGCAACTAATTGAAAGCAGTTTATTTATTAACATGCTCGTGTCGTTTCTTCTATTTGTCAATCATCTTCAGTGTCCTGTAATACATGTTTCTTTTTATATACATAATAAATATATTATTTGGTAGTTACAATTTGTTACTATGTTACATGTTGTGATGTTTGTTCTCTTGTTTTTCAGGTTGGACTGAACTTTCGCAGCACCATTTCTGTTATGCAAAATTATCGTTCGGTGTTACGACTTCCCGTGCTGCTAGCCCATGTGAGTGCTCCTGGAAATGTTTTCATTGGTCTCCATTATCCAGCTGGCCGATTTCTGGCGTTCTTTCACGCACAGTTGTTTCAACACATCGCTTACATCACTTGCCAGAAATCTGCCAACTGGAGCATCGAGACTAATGAACACATCTCCAGGAACACACACATGGGCTAACAGCGCCAGAAGTCGTAACACCGAACGATAATTTCACATCATGGAATTTTTGCTCCAAAAGTTGATTCCACCCTGAAAAACATTGTAACATACTGTAACTATCACATAATATATTTATTATATGTATAAAAAGAAACATGTATTACAGCCACTGAAGATGCTTCACACATAAAAGAAGCGAAACGCATAAGGCAATAAACAAACTGCCTTCAATTAGTTGCACAGACGGAACATACATCCATGAATTTTGAAGCAACTAAGGAACGGTGGAAAACAGAAAAAAATGACGACTTTACATTTTCTTTTAAGTGGTCGTTGACAGCGGTAATACACAGAGTGTAATGGGGATAAATGCGGATATTTTTATATGTGATACTTTAATATGTACACACATTAATGTATTTTCTTTTTTTTCTCTTCGTCAAACAGTCTTTCCACAAACATGTCACAAACTTTACGACCTGATGTCTTCTGCATGGCTGTAAGTGCACCAATAAGTAGATTACGCCTTCCAAAACAGATTTATCGTTTTGTGTACACATGTCCACACTTCAACGCTTGACCTGCTGATCAGGAGAAAATAAATATTAATGGCTTGTTCTTTCCACATTTATTTGGAGATATTAAGCAACCTAAAAACATACTACTCCTAGTAGCTATAATCATTAGTTTGCAAATGAAGTAAGTACTGATGTAATGTTGTTCTGTACACCATCCTGTCACCTATATCTCACCTGTACCCATTTCACCCTGTATTCCAAGAACTGCATTGTGTGTACATCAGTTAAATTTATGTTTTATTATTCATTAACCAGTTTCGATCGATGTAGTATCACCTTTAGGACTGTGTAAAACACAGTCCTCTAAGCATCATACAAAAAAGGTCCTTATAACATGACCATTTCATGGTACACAGTACCTGCTGAAAGTCACACATAAAATGTCACTTGATCTGACAATTATTGTACAGCGCATTTACAAAGTTACCAAAAAGTTTCACCAATGAAAAATTACAGTAGTATACCATGAAGTGGTCAATAGTAATTATAGGCTTAGTATGATGCTCAGCTAATGGTGTTTTGTATGCCCTGAAGATCGTCAAATACAGCCCGAAATCAGTTGCTGAATAATAAATAAACAAAACTGGGCAAGTGTAAGTGGGACCAGCGAACTGTGGGTTCCATGCAAACTTAATTAGTTCATTCTTCCTGGGAATCGAGAATCTGAATGATATTTGCCTATTATCGACAGCGATAATGTCAAGATATTGGCCCTGGCAGTTTCAAGACCGTATCAAAATCTCTACAGCAGATACTCGCACTAGCCCCGATATACAAAAAGAAGCGAGCAGGGTACAGGGTAAACATTAATAAAACGGACAAACAGCAGGGACGGATTTATGTCAGGAAATGGAGGAAAAAAGGTCCTATGAATAAGTGCCCGCAAATGATCGTTGTAACCGTTGACAGCGCAGACGAATTACAGCTCTTCTGAACACGTGCCATGTGTTCCTTGTGTGTTGCAGGCTGTGTGATTGACGCAGTGTACTGAACGCAGGAGAATGGCCTTTATTCATGTCGAGAACAAGCCGAGATGGTGTTTGTGTACGGCCAAGCAGATGGAAACGGTCAAGAGGGCTGTACCAAAACAAGTTCAAATGGTTCAAATGGCTCTAAGCACTAAGGGACTTAACATCTGAGGTCATCAGTCCCCGAGAACTTAGAACTACTTAAACCTAACTAACCTAAGGACATCACACACATCCATGCCCGAGGCAGGGTTCGAACCTGCGACCGTAGCAGTCGTGCGGTTCCGGACTGAAGCGCCTAGAACTGCTCGGCCACCGCAGACGGCCAGAAAAAGTACTCTTAAAGATAAAAACTACATCACACAACATTTCAAGCCCTTTTCGGGCGTTCAGGTGATCGTCTTAACAGACGAACAAACAAACGGACAGATGTGTAAAACTGACAAAAAATTAACAATTTTCGAACTTTTTTCCTTTAGTTGCAGAGTGAAAATTTGCCTCGTCCCAAATTTTATGATTCTATGTCAGCGGGAAATGCTCTATCGCTTTTGATGAATGATGCTCTAATGGCCTAGTCTTTTGATTGTATTGACTTGGAAGCTTAAAATGTTTACACCGCCAAGAGAGCATAGACCTTAGTATATGACATAAACTTGAACTTGATACACCCTCCTGTTCCAAAGAAAAAGGGTCTGAACACACGGACACACAAAACAACAGACAGATTAAAAGTGAGAAGAAATTTTTTTTCGTGTTATATAATTACAAATTAACAATTCTCGGAGTTTTTCATTTACTTGTACTGTGAAATCCTGCTTGTTGCTGAATTTCATGACTCTAGATCAACGAGACGTACCTGATAGGTTTTGACGAGTGAGTTTGCGAATGTCAAAATATGTGACGAAAAGGCCGAATCTTTTCATCGCATTGACATCGTCAAGGGACTAAATACCTTAATATGTGACACAAATTTGAATTTGATGCGTCAGCCGATTCCAGAGAAAAAGAGGTCTTAACAATGGGACAGACAGGCAAAGAAACAGACACGAAATTCCGCAAATCGAAATATAAATAATTAAAAAATCATACATGAAAATGTGAAATCCTAACGTTTACAAGTGTTGAGCACAAAGTGACAGCGACTGTACTCCGATGCGCTCAGCTACAATGTCTCTACGGGCAACCGAGGCGGCAGCCTATTAGGGGAGTCTGGGTGTGAGGATTTTTCACGGCCGATCATTAGCGGCGCTGCGCCAACATTTGCCACGCGCGGCACCAATATTGACCGCCGCCTCCCTCACCCCCTCCCTCAGCCTGCCGACGCGCCGGGCCAGGACTTAGCGGCCCCACACACCACTGCACCTGTTGAGCACACAGCTCTGCTTGCGACTCGGAGGGAGCGACACCTTACGACTTTCCACCTGCAGCACGGCTTGCTGCAAGACGACTAAGTTGTAGCCGCGAGTAACTTTTGGCTCGTTAAAGATACTGGGTTGTTGAAATTTGACAATTGCTTTTCAGCACGAGAAGCGTTAATGTGGAGGATGGTCTTCATTGTCGAGTCCTCAAGAAAATATCGTTCTCTGACTTATATTCTTTTCATAGCTTAGGACCATTGATTTATTCGTATCAAAACCACCAAACTTCAGCATACACAGATAAAAGAATATGTAACTCATTGCTTTCTTAAAAATTTAAAGATAATGTTACGCCTTACAGGACACACTATACAGTGGCATAGTTTGTGGAACTCCACAGGGACGACCGCTTATAAGCTAGTGCTAATTTGAAATTTGAAGAATGCGTAGAAGAATGCTAAATCAATGGAAATAAAGACAATCGAAGCGACTTAGGCCCAGTATTTGGCAGTTACTACGGCTTTATAGACAGTGGACATCAGGTCATCAATGGTGCTCTTTGCAAAACATAGTCTATATTGGTATACATGCGTGGCTGATGCTTCTTGCGATGAGATTAATGAGCTGGTGATGTTAAATCTCAACTGCAGTTGTCCCTTCTCCAGCTGGCGTCAGGCTGCATCACGTCTAGCTGCGGTTTCAGTACTTGAATTGATAATAAAAAGAGACAACAGGGGGAACCCACAGACCAAGAAAAAACAGGCAGATCTGATAAAATGTTTCTCATATTACCTCAGAGGAATACATCAAATGAGAAGTAGCCTGTTACAAGTGAATAATGGTTAATGCACAAAGAACTGGCGAGAACTAGTCTCGCTGCCTGTCAAAACACAACAGCAATTTCAAATGGTTCAAATGGCTCTGAGCACTATGGAACTTAACTTCTAAGGCCATCAGTCCACAAGAGCTTAGAACTACTTAAACCCACCTAACCTAAGGACGTCACACACATCCATGCCCGAGGCAGGATTCGAACCTGCGACCGTAGCAGTCGCGTGGTTCCAGACTGTAGCGCCTAGAACCACTCGGCCACTCCGCCCGGCTGTTGGGAACACTTATGAACTTCCAGTGACGTATCTCCTCCAATTGAGGCTAAGGGGTTCCAAGAAGAATCATCGCAGTCATTGTGTGACCACGGTTTGTTGTGTCATTTTGGGCTTCACGCGGCGAGGGGGCAGTGATTTGGTATTCCTGCACCACCCGGGTTGCAAGCCGCTGAAGTGAGCGCTCCTGGTCCACCTGTTACGATTGCAACAGACTGTCATAAATGAATCATTACACCAGCAGTCACCGATTTGGTACTTTGTACAGTTATAAAGCAGGCCTGCGGGAGACAGATTTTAGAATACACACTTCTGTACATAAAAGCTGCGACAGCAGGACGGATAGCAAATTATGATATTTTACTTATTGTGCACATGCAGCACATCTTATAACTGGAAGAATACACTCTGCCAACGTACCTACCTCTCGGTGCACCCATATACGGATACGTTCTTCAGACTAATGTAGACGAATGAGTAGTTGTGAAATCCAGTCAAGAGGAATGGGCAAGACCTTGAGCCATCGTCTACGGTATTATAGAACAGACCACATACCACAGGATGTGTGATATACGGGAAGAACTTAGGGGAGTACAAAGATTAACATATAGCAAGCAGATAATATGGGACGTTGTATGTAATAGTTATACAGGGTGTAAAAGGCGTGAATGCAAATAATTTTATATGTGGTTTCTTAATATGTACACACATCAGTGTCAAACAGTTTCCCCTCAAAACACATCACATAATTTACTACATCATGTTGTCTTCGCAGTCGTAATTCATGCATCCACACTTCAACATCTGACGTGCTGCCCCTCGGAAAATAACCATTAATGGCTTGCTATTGCCACGTGTACTTGGAGGTACTAACCAACATAAAATTATACTATCCATAATAGATATAATTATTAGACTGCTATTAAAATAAATTTATAATGTTGTTCAGTACACTGTCCTCAGACAACAACAAAAATATCTGCACTTATACCCGTTACTTCCTGTACAGAGACGAAAGATTAACACGAGATACACTCTGTGATCAAAGGTGCCCGGAAACCTATTTGTGAACGTTAATATGGGGTGCATCAACTTCTCAACTTTATGACGGCTTTCTTGGGAACAAAAAAATGATTCAGATGGCTCTGAGAACTATGGGACTTAACTGCTGAGGTCATCAGTCCCCTAGAACTTAGAGCTACTTAAACCCAACTAACCTAAGGACGTCACACACATCCATGCCCGAGGCAGGATTCGAACATGCGACCGTAGCGGCCGCGCGGTTACAGACTGTGGCGCCTAGAACCGCACGGCCACTCCGCCCGGCTGTTGGGAACACTTATGAACTTCCAGTGACGTATCTGAATGTCTACGGAGGAACGGCATCCTTTTCTTCCTCAAAAGCTAAAATTAGAGAAGGCTGGATGTTGGAGTCTGGAGCAAAGTCGACTTTTTAACTAAGCCCGAAAGGTGCTCCATTGGATTCACGTCTAAAGCCTCGGCAGGTCAGTCTACAAACCGTTGCTTCACAGATGCTGTTTTATTGACAGGGTGTGTTTTCATGTTGATACATTCGCCTCTGTTTCTCTTCTGCATGTGGTACAAACTGCTGTAAAATGTACTCATATCCTTATACTTTCAGCGTTTTCTTAGCATAATACAGACTCCACGCTCTAATTAAGAGGAACACTCTCATATTGTAAGTCCCGTCTTTTCCGCACTTTGCTGTTTGTGCGACACCGAATGACAGAAAACGCTCAGCAGGTACTCGCCAAACTCATATTCTTCCATAGGATTGATTAATCATTCGAAACCACTGTTTTACTCTCATCCATTGTCCAATGATGCCCCTCTTTACACAACATGAAGGGTCGCTTAGCAATGAATACAGAAATGTATCGCTTATAAGGACCTACTCAACCACTGTACCCCATTATTTTTAACTCCCCACGCACAATCATTGTCCTAGACGGACTGCTGCAGGCACTCTGAAATTCACGAATGATTCCTTCGGCAGATTTCTAGCTGCTTTTTACGCTACCCTTCACAATTCTCGAGTGGACCTGTGGATCAATACATGAGGTCTGCCAGGGCTTAGTTTAGCTGTAGTTGTTCCTCCGCATCTTCAGTTCACAGTCACATAGCCGACAGGAAAAGTGCAGTTTTAGAAGGCTCGAAATGTCCGTGATGGATTTCTTGCTCAGGTGACATCCGATGATTAGTCCACGTTGGAAGTCGCTGATCTCTCCTGACCTATCCATTCTTCTGTTACTGCTTCTTTACTGATAACACAGTACTCCCCACCTCCTTTCATCAATTCTAGTGTTCAATTCCGTATTAATTAAGGGTGTTCGTATACTTTTGATCAGATAATGTAGAAAGCAGCATGACATAAAACTAGTCGGAAAATTTAAGACGGAAAAGTTGCTGTAATGTAGAAAAGCAAGTGTAGGTGGAACAGTGATGACAAGAAAACATAGCGGAAGTTGATGAAACACTCATACTAAAATAGAAGCAAGACAAAGTGTGGAAATATGACCAAGGATGTTTTGAGAATAAACAAATCAGTCCGATAACGAGATGAGTAACTATGAGGATGATCTCCTACGTCTGCGGGAGACTGGCTGTGCCGGTTTTCTCGAGAGTCAAGGCGAGGTACGTAGGGTTTAGAAGACTGGAGATATGAGAGTTTATAAAACATTCACGAATTAGTTGTCGCGTCAGACCTGAGAAAAAATTCAAGCTTGCGTGGAACTCCTCCGTCGTCTTCATCAAGAACAAGTGACTGCTGTTGTGGTGACGATTCATAACTCATAGATGGCTTGTGGTCGGTAGACGCTTGTCATCATTACGGCATGCTGCCAGAGGTTGTGTACATGTGTGCACTGGTGGTACCACCGCTCTCGCAGGAAGGAAAACAGTTTAGTGCTTTTCTCTGGCAGCATGACGTAATAATGACGTACGCCGACCAATTACAAGATGTCTACGGGCTATAAATTGTCACTACAACAGCAACCACGAGAGTCAGTTGTTTTTCATGAACACGATGAAGGATTTCGTCGAAAGGTCGAGCTTCATCCAGATCTGACGCGGCATCTATACCGGGAATGTCTTACACAAAGATGTCGTCGCGGGAAACATACCTGATACGGGACTGTGTTGTGGAAAAAGTGAAGAGTTAAACGTGGGAAATTTAGAGTGCTTGTAGAAGTAAGTTTAACAACCGAGTATGTGTCTGACGTAGGTATGAATGAAACAGTTTTGTGACGTGAGCAAGATTAAAATGGCAACAGTAACGAAAAATGCGTCGCTCACTGCTTACATTGGCTGCTGCGGCTGTTTTCACATGATGTCATTATAACTACCTTAGAAACCACCCACTCGGGTTATATAGGATGTTCAGGAACAGTGTGAAGAGCTTGTAAGGGAGTTGCAGGATAGGTCGTACTGAGGAATTGTTGTTAAGAAAAAAGAAATCCATACACGTGCGAGTTAATTAGCTCTTTACGAGTTAATTAGCGCTGAAGTTATCCAGTACGATGATTGAGCTCACAAATTCATGCAGTCCGCCAGAGACAGTGTTACCAAAAGTGTTTTTCGTATAGTTTCTTAAAAGCGAACAACAGAGCGACACGAAAATTGGACGTAGGACGGTAGTAGAGATCAAACACCGAGCTAAAGTCTGATCAGTCTAGTGTGCTGTCATCCACGCTATAAGAACAACTGACACTAACTGCATCTGGCGGGCCTCTTGAATTAGCGTGCGGAGAGACCTTATTGGCTAACTCAATGCTAGTTAACTCGGAAACAGCGCAAAGTACAGAAATTTATTCTTAACAATTATTTCTCAGCACCCCCTACTCTGCAACACTTTTACAAGTTTTCCAGGCTGTTTCTGACCACGCTGTTTATATCTGTTCAATTCCACGGCCGGATTCTACAGCTCATTCCCTTATTCCATTATTATATGACGCCAGCAAAGCAATTCATCCAAAGCATAGTTACATTTTAGCATTCAGCGCGCAGTATATGTGAGCGTGCTGAAAAGTAACGCCTCCGAATTTTTTATGTGAAAACTGTTAGAGCTTTTGAAATGAAACAACCGCTATTAACATTCTACAACTTTATTCTTCATGTGCGCATGTTTGCTGCCCTCTACCGCTAGACGGCTCCGAATTGTAGCATTTAACATGGCAGGGAATTGCAATTGAATCTCTATGTAGACAAGTGTAATGTCCTGCGAATACACAGAAAGAAAGATTCTTTATCATTTAGCTACAATATAGCAGGTCAGCAACTGGGAGCAATTAATTTCATAAATTATCTGAGAGTAGGCATTAGGAGTAATTTAAAATGGAACAACCATATAAATTTAATCTTCGGTAAAGCAGACGCCAGACTGAGATTCATTGGAAGAATCCTAAGGAAATGCAGTCCGAAAACAAAGGAAGTAGGTTAGAGTACTCTTGTTCGCCCACTGCTTGAATACTACTCACGGTGTATGATCCATACTAGGAAAGGTTGACAGAAGAGAGAGAGAAGATCCAACAGAGAGCAGCGCGCTTCGTTACAGGATCATTTAGTAATCGCGAAAGCGTTACGGAGATGATAGATAAACTCCAGTGGAAGACTCTGCAAGAGAGACGCTCAGTAGCTCGATACGGGCTTTTGTTGCAGTTTCGAGAACATACCTTCACCGAGGAGGCAAGTAGTATATTGCTCCCTCCTTCGTATATCTCGCGAAGAGACCATTAGGATAAAATCAGAGAGATTAGAGCCCACACAGAGGCATACCGACAATCTTTCTTTCCACGAACAATACGAGACTGGATTAGAAGGGAGAACCGATAGAGGTACTCAAGGTACTCACCGCTACACACCGTCAGGTGGCTTGCGGAGTATGGATGTAGATGTAAGTATGTCGGTGCGTGAGAAACAGCGTGCTGTTATGAACTTCCGATTTCTAAGAATTCGTCCACATACTGAGCACCCTCTCCGTTAGCACGAAAAAGCCAGACCAGATACTAACGCTGCGACATCTGTAACAATCACTGGGATTCACTGTCATCAATTATCCTCCATGCTGTTCCGACTTGGGTTCGAGAGAACAGACACCACGCAGTCATGTAATTCACCCCGATGGGCAATGAATCCACAACTTTTAATGTAAACGCACATTTACGCTCGACATCCATTGGGAAACTAAAATTAGTGAGCATGGAGGACATGGACGGAACCTGAGGACAGGTGGAATTGGGTGAAAGTGTGAATCGACTGGGGACAGTGCCGATATAGTCTTCGCATTTGCGACAAACATTGTGTCCGGTTGGCGCATTGGTTAACGCAGCTGCCTAGTAAACAGGAGACCTCGGGTTAGATTCCTGATCCGGCACACATTTTTCACTTGTCGCCGCTGATTCCGCAAAAATTTCCGATGCAGCTGATATCATTATGTCCTTCCTTTTCCTTTCCACCCCCCCCCACCCCCTCCCTTACCCCTTACAATTTTCAAAATAGAAATGTGTTTGTCACCAGCGATTAAGCAGACTGAAATGACTGTGCTTCAGACGTAAATGTTGCAGATATTGATAGACAACATCCCTCGGAACTGAATCTACGCTGCACTTGCGTATCTGCACCGCGAGGACTGAGGGTGTATTCTCGGAACAGCAAGGCTGACGTGGCGCCATTAGCTGCCTGACAGCTACACGTTACATCAGCGTATACCGGGTTGCCTACCTGCTGACGTGTAGGCGGTTTGGAGCAGGCAGCCGTAATCCAGCCGAACTCTCCCTCCGTTAACCACTTCACTTCTCTAAATAGCTGCTGAGAAATTGTCTAAAAGAATCCTTTCTCTTCTTATTCCTCTTAATGGCACTAACACGTTAATAAGTGCTAAAAGTAGATTTTTTCTATTTTTATCTTAAAAAGAGGAAAGATTACTTCGAGGAAATTGTACTGAAGAAAGACCCAAAATTCAAGGAATTTAAAAGTTTCTGCACACATGACAATGACACCATGTCATGCAGACAGCTTAGTTAAAAAGATAATTTTGTTCTGTCTTGTTGGTTCCTTATGACTTTTTATCTCTAATGTCTTAATGACAAAAAATCATTAGAGATGTAATTATTTGTTACGGCTCAACAACCAGATGAGAATTTTGACAACTGTATGTGGGAACTGACACCAAAAACTATTGTTAGGTCAAACTAATTTGAAAATAGGTGTGCTGGATGCGCTGCTATGTTTCAATGATGCTGCAGTTGCAATGTTTTAAGTTATGGAATTGATGAAAGTGCCTAGTGACTAGATATTCAAAGAAGTTGACTGTAGGAGACTCTTAGAAGCATACAGACCAGTGTTGGAAGCCACCAAACAGCAAGAACAGGGGAAAAAAGAAGGAAAAGAAGACGAAGAAGTCTGAAAAAGGAAAGCCTGCGATAACAGCACCAGAAGCAACAGAAGCTAGATGAATATAAACCTGGGATGCGTTAGTGTTATTCGGGAAAGGTAGAAAAACTACCTTTAATTTTAACCTGAATTTTCCGGAGTTCACTTTTTTGAGGATAGGTACACACTGGTTAAAACTGTTGAAGATAGAGGTCTGAAATTTTGTGTACTGTTTTAAAACCTAGATAACTAAAAAGTAGACTTATTATTATTATTACCTAAAATTGAAAATTAAAGAATTGTTTAAAGAAAAACTATGAATTAATTACTGAAATGTTTATAATAATTATTAAAAAAGTGTGAGCCATAATTTATAACAGCAACATCTGTTCAAAACTCTACGTTAAACGTAGTAGTATAAGGAACTTTCAGAAGAAAATGAAGCTTCTACTTCGTTTTTCTTTCGAGTTTGTGTACCTGTGCTGTACACAAACAATTGACATGCTTTGTTTCAATTGCAGAAGGGAATACAAATCAGAAAAGATGTGAGACTAAAATCTGTGGTATGTACATAATTTTTTTCCAAGAGATGTGTTAAAAATAGTAAGCATTACATGGGCTTACAACACTTATCCTACATTATTTATAAAACCGACACACATTTCTAAAATTTTCAGTTGTTTTCATGAACCAGACCCTTAATGTCATTATTGTTATTTTTATCAAATAATCCGCCGTGGCTTATTGGGCTTTGGTTGTGAATTTGTTGCGTCTGTAATCTGCTTGGTCCCGTAGCATTTCTTTTTCGCCAGAGCATCATAGTAGGGTCATTAAAAAAGGTTATGAAGCATCATATTAGGGTCGTTAAGAAGGATGTAGGTTGCAGTAGTTACTGGTAGATGAAGAAGCTTGCACAGGATAGAGTAGCGTGGAGAGCTGCATCAAACCAGTTTCAGCACTGAAGATCATAACAACAACATCAAGAAGGAAACGAACCGGAGGCTGTAAAATGAATACTACTGAAGGGTACGTAATGCCACTCTCTTCGAAAGAAGCTGTTGTCCATATACGAGCGCCGAGGCCCAAATCTCGTTGGTACAGGGATACTGGCGCACCGCCCACTATAGTCAGTAACGCTGAAACTAGACAAATGGAGGCTTCGGAAGAAGAGCATATGAGTGCGTTTCCTGACATATGAATGAAGTTTTGAACGGAAATAAATAAAAGAATGGCACAAGTGTACGGTGAACGCTACACGTCCGCTGCACGGGCCAAAGCGTGGCGCAAGCGGTACAACAAAAGGCGGATATCGTTGGTCGATGACGCACGCGGTACCGATATCGTCGTCCGGAGATATATGCCCTCATTCCTGAACACCGACGAGTTGCAAAGGTAGCCATTACCCCAGAACTGCAATGGAAGTTCAGCGCCATTCTTCGAAGAATTTCCGATTTCGTACTCCTTCAGCTATAATAAATCGGATTACACCCCTTCGCTCTTCTTTTGAGACTTTCATTTCTCTGTTTTCAGCCCTACTGAGTGCATTGGGGGTTCGGCAAGTACACTTGCTCGTCCCTTATGGCAGATAATGTGATTTTTTGTGGCCGAGCTGACTTCAAAGCGAAGGAGAAGACAGTTGCTGAGAGACAGGACAGAAGTGTGGACACAACTCACGTTTTATATTTTCAGTGATGTTGAGAATGATGAATTCATGCATTCACTACTAATATTCAGAAGCAGCAGCAGCGAACGGTGGGGAAAAGTCGTCTCTATTGTTTAAGTTTCCAAACTAATATTGACGGCAACATTGGGTGCTGGCATTATGGCGTCCACAAGCACAATGGCTTGTTTTAGTAATGGGCACCCGTAGTGAGACCTGAAGACAAATTGCATCTGCCACATCACCTCAACAGCAGAAGCTCACCAACTAAATATTCAAGGCAAAGAAGATCTTATGTTAATTCAAAGTATCAGAAGTGTAGAGAGCTCAGGCTGTATTCCCAAATGTGAGATGCTGATTTGAGCAATAGAGTAATTGTGTTGCGCGCTTGTCCCTGTAACAGCGAGTTTGGAGACTCTGCGCTCTTCTAGGAAACACCCTTTCATCAGTAGGCAACGGTGTTACAATCCCATCAGCGGTTTTCACTTTACAGCTTCCGGCTTGTTTGTTTTTGAATGACCGTAATAATTACAACAGAAGACTGCCACAGGTTAAAGCAAACAATAACAAAATAAATAACAAAGAAGAACGTTTCAGTGTACTTAAAACCCCACGCATGCGATCTTCGAGGCAGTGGTGAGTGAGTCGTTACGAGTGGTCACTGATCGCAATAAGTTCCTAATCCAATTTTTCTCAGCCCGGGCGTCATTAACTCTTGAGAGGTTAAATATAGTTTTATGAGGATTAAAAACAGAACTGTTCGACTGTGTTTCGGTCAAAAAACTACATTATTTTTTGAAGATCATTATTATAGACTGTATCTCTCATTACGGAAGTTACCAGTTTTCCCAAATGCTAGCATCAATGTATGACAAAATGTGTTGGAGACTGCAACTTGTGAAACGAATGTTTGAATGTCTTGTCCCTCACATAATCCACCACTACACACACATTGTACTTTGTACCACGCATCTATAACATTAAAATTAAGACATGTACATAATACGTGCTGAAGTGTCGCATGAAAATGTTTCTCCGAGGTGCAGGTAGTTCTCGCAATGGACGAAAAATTGCTTCATTATTTCATTCGCAAAAGATAAACGAATTAATTAACAGCACAACAAACAGTAGCTATGTAATGATTACAACAATACTTAGGCCCTAAGAACTTCTATTATCATTATTAATGTTATAAGTGACAGCGATTATACTGTGACAGCCAGAAGTCTTCCAGTTTCTACCATTTCAAAAGAAAGAAGTCCAGCAATCAAATTATTTATAAACAGTAAGTATTTTTCACACATTTTCACTTGATTGATTTTAAAAGGGAGGGCGGTGTATGAGTGAAGCATCTGCCGCAAGGGAGAAGTGCGGCGCAGAGGAAGCAAGTTTTGTAATAAGTTTCTACTCGCAAATTGGATAGTTAAATGCCTTTTCTGAAGAGGAGAATTGCTTCATCATTCTATAAGAAAAGGTTGTTACAAACAATGCAGGATCAATTGTGTTGTTGGCTTATCAGTTAGCTGCTTCATAAAGCACTTACAAAAACTGTCATTTACCTTTCATCATTTCAAAAAATAAAAGTGTAGAAAGGAAAATGCTTTTCGTTCTAATGTTGAGTTAGGTGCTAATGTTGATGATGATGGCGAAGTCAGCGGGGGAGGGAAGGGGGAGGGAAGGGGGAGGGATTACTAGATAATATTTGATTACACACCTGGTGGTAAAGGTCTCGGGAAGGTTGGGAATCACCGTCCTAGTTAGTACAAATGAACTGAAATAAAGACTTTTCGACTTTGCCATCTAGCAATGCCTTGGCTGCAATGATGTACTATGTTGTGAGTGACATTAGACATATGTATGTGGTACATAAGTGTGTATATAGTTGGAGGAGGAGGAGATTAGTGTTTAACGTCCCGTCGACAACGAGGTCATTAGAGACGGAGCGCAAGCTCGGGTAAGGGAAGGATGGGGAAGGAAATCGGCCGTGCCCTTTCAAAGGAACCATCCCGGCATTTGCCTGAAGTGATATAGGGAAATCACGGAAAACCTAAATCAGGATGGCCGGAGACGGTATTGAACCGTCGTCCTCGCGAATGCGAGTCCAGTGTGCTAACCACTGCGCCACCTCGCTCGGTGTATATAGTTGTTTTAATATTTACATGCCGATGTATGTATTGTCAAGTCTGTTACATATTTGCCAGTTCGCGAGAAAGAGTACTTTTGCTGCTATTTTAAGACATATGCAGTAATCTGTCTGTCGTGGTATGAAGATGGTAGCACTGAAACCGGTTATCGAGAATAAGGCTTTTCACTAGCGTTCTTGGCAAAGAATTACATATTCTGTAATATACTTTCGATTAAGTCAGCAATTCAAATTTCAGCCATTATCCATGTTAATGAACTGTAGTACATGCATGGTGCGGCACCTGCACATTTGGCTGCTAACGTGGGGCGATATGTGAAGCGTCAGTATGCTTCGAGGTGGATATATCGAGCAGGACCTGAACTACCTTGGCCTCCAACGTCATCTGACCTCACTTCTCTGGATTTTTCATGTTGAGTTATTTTCACGAGCGAAGTACACATTGATACAGTTTGTACAACTACAGCAACTGGTTGTACACTTTCGCCAAGTCTTACGACATCGTCCGGGGACCGGAGGAGGGGGTGAAGGGAGTTTGAAGGAGTTTTCACCACTGCGGAGACAGGTGAACTATTGGATCCAAGTGAAAAGGAAGCACGTGGAACGTCTCTTTCAACAGATAAGTGTATACAGTAAATGTAACATGTAACATGTAACGTGCTGGGGCAGTATTATATTTAGTGCTGAGGTATGCCATGAGTAAAATATGAACCTAACGAGATGAAAAATGATTTGGCAACACATATGATTACACAGACTTCCACGATTCGTGTAAACCTCATTAAAATTATTTCGAGAATACTGCCGTGTCATTTTATGAAACACTTGAAATATTACGATAAAATGTTCTTTCAGCCGAGTTGCAGCGGCCTTCCTCAGGTAAAAGACTAATTCTCTGAAAAATGAGTGTTCTGATCGTTAGAAAAGTGATATAAATCTACATACTCCGCAAGCCACCTGACGGTGTGTGGCGGAGGGTAATTTGAGTACCTCTATCGGTTCTCCCTTCTATTCCAGTCTCGTATTGCTCGTGGAAAGAAAGATCGCCGGTATGCCTCTGTGTGGGCTCTAATCACTCTGATTTTATCCTCATGGCCTCTTCGCAAGATATACGTAGGAGGGAGCAATATACTGATGTATTCACTCCACAATAACTTTGTCGTTACCCTGAGGATGGCTGCTGCAACTCGTCTGAAAAAACGGTTCATTGTAATTTTTTAAGTAATTTATAAAATGATATAACAGTTCACCCAAAGGGATTTTAATGAGAGTTTTCAAAGGTTCGCGTTATACTGCATGTTGTTGTTGTTTTGGTCTTCAGTCCTGAGACTGGTTTGATGCAGCTCTCCGTGCTACTCTATCCTGCGCAAGCATCTGCATCTCCCAGTACCTACTGCAACCTACATCCTTCTGAATCTGCTTGGTGTATTCATCGCTTGGTCTCCCTCTACGATTTTTACCCTCCACGCTGCCCTGCAATACTAAATGGGTGATCCCTTGATGCCTCAGAACATGTCCTACCAACCGATCCCTTCTTCTAGCCAAGTTGTGCCACAAACTCCTCTTCTCCCCAATCCTATTCAACACTTCCTCATTAGTTATGTGATCTATCCATCTAATCTTCAGCATTTTTCTGTAGCACCACATTTCGTAAGCTTCTATTCTCTTCTTGTCTAAACTATTTATCGTCCATATTTCACTTCCATGCATGGCTACGCTCCATACAAATACTTTCAGAAACGACTTCCTGACACTTTAATCTATACTCGATGTTAACAAATTTCTCTTCTTCAGAAACGCTTTCCTTTCCATTGCCAGTATACATTTTATATCCTCTCTACTTCGACCATCATCAGTTATTTTGCTCCCCAAATAGCAAAAATTCCTTTACTACTTTAAGCGTCTCATTTCCTAATCTAATTCCCACAGCATCACCCGACTTCATTCGACTACATTCCATTATTCTCGTTTTGCTTTTGTTGATGTTCATCTTATATCCTCCCTTCAAGACAGTATCCATTCCATTCAACAGCTCTTCCAAGTCCTTTGCTGTCTCTGACAGAATTACAATGTCATCGGCGGATCTCAAAGTTTTTATTTCTTCTCCATGGATTTTAATGACTACTACGAATTTTTCTTTTGTTTCCTTCACTGCTTCCTCTACACACAGCTTGAATAACATCGGGGACAGGCTACAACCCTGTCTCACTCCCTTCCCAACCACTGTTTCCCTTTCATGCCCCTCAACTCTTATAACTGCCATTTGGTTTCTATACAAATTGTAAATAGCCATTCGCTCCCTATATTTTACCCCTGCCACCTTCATAATTTGAAAGAGAGTATTCCAGTCAACATTGTCAAAAGCTTTCTCTACGTCTACAAATGCTAGAAACGTAGGTTTGCCTTTCCTTAATCTAGCTTCTAAGATAAGCCGTAGGGTCAGTATTGCCTCACGTGTTCCAATATTTCTACGGAATCCAAACTGATATTCCCCAAGGTCGGCTTCTACTAGTTTTTCCATTCGTTATACTGCATATCTGATGCAATACATACATTGAAATTACATTATCTATGTTTCTTCAGATATTGTTAAAAATAAATATTACGGGCCTCGGCGAGCAAAATGATGATCGTAATACTAACAGTGAATACTTTTGTCTCCACGAAACCCTGTGGCTGGAATCCAAGTAAAGTTGTGAGCAACGGGTTCGTAGACAGTATGACATATGGGAGTTTGGGTCGGTGGGTCTTGGAAGCGTGCTCGGATAGCGAAATTGGCTACGGCGACCGATCGCAAAAGAGGGAAATCGCGTCTTGCACAAACTTTTATGTGCCACTTATAAGTAATATTTTCACACCCAGCGCAGGTATTGTCAGAAATATTCCGCAGTTGCGAAGAAATTTCAGATATTTGAAAGTTAGCGACAATACTCGAACAGAGATTTCCACTATAGCCCTGTTCCAGTAATTTCTCCCACCACCTTCCCATTCCCAGCCCATCTCTTCAATTCGTCGCATTCGCCGCCTTTAGTGTTGGCCACTAGCCGTCAGATTTTATGTCTTTTTCAGCATGATTCCCTAAATTACCTTCTTACCAAGGCTAACACCAAATATAAATTACTTGTTAAAAAAAGCCCTTCGAATCCTGGTGTAGCTCCAGAAAGACGCTCAAAATATTGATATGTGAAAAAATATATACAATTTAGTAGGGTCGTTACACAGTATATTTCAAATAACTTTGCTATCTCTGCTCAACGTATTCAGAGGCGTTCTTTAAAATTATCTGCTCCATGTTTTGTACTTGACTAGAGTAAAATACGCATTCGTATCGTATTGACAAACTCTGCTAATTTACGTTGTAACCTGAGCAGCATATTTTGAGATCATCGTATGACCTAGAGAGCGGGTCAGAGACAAAGCTACACTGCTCTGCAAAACGTATAGATGAAATAGATTATGTCCGCCGCTCGTGGTCTTGCGGTAGCGTTCTCGCTTCCCACGCCCCGGCTCCCGGGTTCGATTCCCGGCGGGGTCAGGGATTTTCTCTGCCTCGTGATGACTGGGTGTTGTGTGATGTCCTTAGGTTAGTTAGGTTTAAGTAGTTCTAAGTTCTAGGGGACTGATGACCATAGATGTTAAGTCCCATAGTGCTCAGAGCCATTTGACCCATTTTTGAAATAGATTAAGTTACATAACACATTAACATCTCGGTGAAAATGAATGAAAGTGCGAGAGCATGTCGGCACAGAAAAATGGAAGTCACATGGGTTGAGAACAGAGTGACTATGGAGAAAAATGGAAGTGGCCCGGCACCGCGAAAAAGTAAAGGAACGGAAAAAGACAGTGTGTCAATGAGCGAGCAGTTACAGTGAACTGTGGTGGCGTTCCACACCGAAAGACGGCCCGGAGGCAACATTTGGAATTCACACGAGGAATAATCACTGGGCAACTGGAAATAGAACGAAATGTGACGAGTGTTCTCATGGTGTTTCGTACTGCTCACAGCACTGTTCCACGTGCATGAGGAGCATACCAAACCACTGCTACCAGAATAAGAGGAACTGACCGATGACGGTCAGTCACAGCAGCTACATTGTGCAATAGGCAAGAATAGGCCCATGTCAAAAAGCGGAAGCAATTGCAACCACATTTAACGGGACTGCAAGGCAATCAATCTCACAACCCACAATTCCACGGTGACTGCATGGGGTCTCTCTTTGCCCGACGACTTGTTTATTCTGTTCCGTTGACACCCTTTGCGATGTTGCACGGTCACAGGGATTGGACTAACGAGGAAAGCGGTCGTATGCTCTCATCGGGTGAGACCAGATTCAGTCTGAGTAGTAATACTGGAAGGCTCTTCACATGGCAAGAGGTAATGCACCCAGGAATATTGTCTAACATGTTCGTTTTGATGATCCAGGTGTTATCGCGTGGGGACGTATTATGTTGCATGTGCGTACTGACTTCCAAATCTTTGGTAACGGTACAAACACCCGTCGACGTGTTTGTGACATTGTGCTCCTTCTCAATGGACGCCGTTCCAGAGGTGCATTCGACTCTGATTTCATTTTTATTTGTGAGAATGTGCAACCACTTCGAACAGCGCAAGCCGAGGAGGTTATGAAACGAGTGGATACTCGACGAATGGACTGGCCTGCGGTCGCAGGTTCGAATCCTGCCTCTGGCATTGATGTGTGTGATGTCCTTAGGTTAGTTAGGTTTAAGTAGTTCTAAGTTCTAGGCTCAGAGCCATTTGAACCATTTTTTTGACTGGCCATTTTGATGTCATCATTCAGCAGTGTAATTGGGTGTCTCAGAGGCAGGACCATGCACAGTGGTTTTCGGGGCATTATAGTGAACTCACGTTGATGTCTCGCCAACCAAATTCGCTGGTGTAAATCCTTGGAACCCATCTCTATCGGACGCCATCACCGTGTACGTAAATCAGCGGCCCGTTATTTACGCGAATTACATGACCTATGCGTTAACATATAATGCCACATACCTCCACAAACCCGCCAACAAAGGGTCAGTTCCCTGATACGCAGAATCAGTGACGTACAGGGTGTGCATATAGTTCCTTTACAACATCTAAATTTTATTACAACAGCAGTTGATGAAATATTTTACCAAAATTTCTCTTATTGTAATCACTGTTTACTAAAGTTTTTATGTATAATAAAATTTGGTGTTCCAGATACTCTGTTGATGCAAGGAACTGAACCTCTATAAATGGCAACTCCTCAAGAGAAGGCACAATGTGTGTCCTGGTTTATTGAGACAAAATCGGATGTTCAGAATCAACGAAACTTCAGAACGAAGTAGGGAAGAGATCCACCATCGCGCCCTTCAATCCGTGCAAGGCACAAAAAATTTATGGTGACAGGGACAGTGTCGGATGAAGGGAGGAGCGGGTGACAAAGAACATCCGAGCAAAACATCGATCGCGTTTTAAATGTCTTCACTCGTTCACCTACGAGGTCCATCCGCACTGCTGCTAGATAGTTACTACTAACACGTTCATCTGTGCATAAGGTCTTCCATAAGAACTTACGGTTGTACGCTTACAAATTTCAACTGTTACAGACACTTGAGCCAAATTACAAGCCTCAACCTTCTGACCGAATATGTAGCAGGACAAATGATTGACCTACAACCAACTATCATTTTCCAGCAAGATGGTGCACCATCACATTGGGGACTGTATGTTTGTCAGTTCCGCAATGAAACATTTATAGGCAGATGGTTTGGGGGGATGGGCCAATTCCTTCACCAGATATCACTCCCTTGGACTTTTTTTTATCGGTTTTGCGAAAGATATCGCGTATCAAACACAGAAGCAAAAGATTCGTAATGCCATTGCCACCATTGATGACGCTACGCTACAGCGAACATGGCAAGAAATCGAGTATACAATAAAAAAAAGTCATTAAAATATTTCAACAACTGCCGTTGTAATAAAATTTTATTGTTGTAGAGGGACTTTCTGGACACCCTGTAATTCGTTCCAGAGACGGATAAACAGGCTATTAAGCAGGTCGTCATAATGTGCTTCATATATCTAAGATAAACCAAGGAGGGCGTTCATTATATGCATGCTATGAGAATGTCACTTCCCTCTCTGAATATTTGCTGTGGGGTTAAATTGCATGTATTGTGAATGTTAGTTACGTTAGTAAGAAATGTTAATCACTTGTAAAATTTTGACATTAAAAATGTTGCAACCTTGGTTGGCGCCTGCAACCCAACCACCACCCACATAGAGATATACCGCGGGTTGCCGCAAGCCCAAGGCGCCTTCAACACTACCTCGAGTAATGGCGGCTTCTGCAGCCGCTACGTTATCTGCTGGTGCTACGTTCGTCGTGCGCATCGCTGCTATCGTCTGTATTAACTCGCCTCCGGGAGCCACGGTCCATTACTACGATATCCTGGTATTCTTCCGCCAGACGACTTTATGGGGCGTAGCCGAACGGCTCGTCAGTCAGACGACAATTTACGGTACTTTGTGCTTGACGTCAGCAGTGCAAGCACTCACACAATCAGAGCTCTCTTTGCCGAGAACTCAGTAGACACTCATCGGAGCCATCATCCCAGAATACAGCATCCAAACCGCCGAGTCTTCGTGGGTGTATCAACCACGGATTACGTCCACATATGAGCGTTTCCTAACTACATCATTGCTATCATTTTAGGAACGACTGTGGAATTAGCTCAGTGACTACACCATCATGAACGATGTGGCTCGCATCTACTAAGAAACTGTTATTGTTATTTCTTATCTGATCAAGGCGGCCTTTCCGTTCTGTTAACTCTGAAGCTTCTTTTTGTTGCACTTACTTGAGGCGAAATGTCATTGTTCTTTGGATACCTTGGCACATCGATACATTAGTAGCGTCCATTACACAATAAGGGTAAATGTAATAAAGAGATTGGGCCGTACTGTATACAGAAGTTTACTTACATTGCTTGTTCACGCCCAAAGTGTGAATAACTTAGACCATCTCCTTTTTGTAAGGTGGCGATGTCATTCAGTGTGAGGCGGTGCCGTTACTCCGAGACTATAGCGGTTGTCAAAATAGAGCATACTGAACAGTTTGACTGGTGAAGTCCATCCGAGTCAATAAGTGAGGTGATGGGCACGTCCTATCTGTGCGGAAGAGTCGGTCTGACCAGGCTGTTGATGGAGTCTTTCTCACATCCATGGACGGTGACTCTGTACAAGCGCCAGTCTGCTATTTATTTTACGCGCTGTTAGCTCACCGGGTGGTCTCTGCAGCGACGTTTCTAAAGGCCATCCATCAGTCACACGTAAGTCATGCGTAAGCTGTTTCTTACGCTTTATCGAAACACTGTTAAAGGAAAGAAAAGGCAATATTGGTGGTTGGCCAAGTTCTGTTCTCTGACAAACTTAGTCGTGACTCATACATTTGCAATACCATTTGCATTTGACTTGTCGCACCTATTTAACAGTATAACGGAACTACCTTCAACGCGTGAGATAAGACAGAATAAATTAACAGTTCTCCTGAGTCAGACTAATTAGGTGCTAATGACTTAACTATCTATGAAACACGAAAGAAAGTATGTTAATTACCTTACGAGTCGATTCACAGCAATGGCAGACCGGAGGCAGATGAAAGTAGGACAAGTAGACATTTACTGCCGACGCAATGACATTAGTCATTTCAAGACTGTACGTTGCTGTATTGTTACAAGCTGTATTTATTGTAACAAGCTGACTGTATTGTAACAATCTGTTGGTGGTTGCTCCGTTGTAATAATACTGAACCTAATCCGCAGTAAGAACGTTATTAACGTGAAAGTATGAACTGTTTGAAATGCACTGGTTTGCAGAAAATATCCTCTTCAACTATTTCATGTCCACTTCTGGATAAAGATTTTCTGCTGAGTTTCCATTCATTGGAATGTACAGCGACATGCATCCGGTTTGCCCTTACATGTTTCCAAATGTCATCGTCCCGTTTTCGGTTACATCGTAGTTTCCATTGCAAGTTCAGTTGCAGAAAATTACTAAATGAAGTATCCGGATGGATACAAAGCAACAATAGGACTGGTTCTATTTTAGCTAAAACGTCTAAATCGGTAACAGCTGTAGCAGTTATTTGTGGTTATAACTGAAAATGATATTGTTTTATACCATTGTTAGTAGAATGAATCATGTATGCATTGTTTTTCAAGGTAATAACAATCCGTAGTGACATTTCTTGTACCTTACCAAACAGACTCAAACACTTTTGTGAAGTGGCACAGACAATAGACACAGGACTTTAATTTGGAAATACCGTTATTGGAAACCTCACCCTTGACAGATATAAATTCCTCACGATTTCCTAAGTTACTAGATGTATATAGCAAGCTGGTTGCTGTGAAAAAAAGGTGAACGATTTCCTCACTAATCCTTGCAAACACTACCTCATGCAAGTGTTTTTTTCTGTTACCATTATTTTTACTAGAATTTATTTAGTGAGTACGATATCATACATGCAATCAGAACCAGAAACTCTTCTTCATATGTATAATCAGGCGTTATGATTGAGATACCTTGGCATAAATACATGTTATACTTGGTACCCTAAGATAACTCCAAGAACTTTTGCAACGAAAATGGAAAACATTTGATGCTGCCTCACATTTAATTTTTCAAGGATTTCAGTAACATCTCATAGAGAAAATAATTGTCGTTGTAACACTGGCGTACAACGGAAACCGACCTCATCTTATCTAAGAGAAAAGATGAGAGCTGATCTCTGGCAACAATATGCTAATATAGCGTTCGAGTCTTTAAGTTTCCCTTTTGCAGTCTCGAGAGTGTGCTATCTACACGCCCCGTAAATTTATCAAAGGCTTGGAATATTAAGTGAGAAACTTTCGGAATACATAATGTAATAATGGAAATACAGACAGAGAAGAGGCGCGCGAAGGGTGAATTCTCGACTTGATCGAGAATCACGCGCCACAACTTCTTTCAATCGACGGGAAGAGAAGCAGATGGTTGGTTTCTTTGTAAAAAAACATTGAAGTCAAAGAAGAATCATGAACTACGCCTGCTACCAATGCATCCCTGAAGATTCAGTGGAATTTATGAGCACCACTGAGTAAGATACGTTAGAACACAATCGTAGTTAACGACAAACTGAGGAAAATGGAAACTATCATTATTACGAAATATTTAACTATCAGCTACATTAATGAAAATAAAGTTAATAGGAACTAAACTTTTTACAGCAGCCCACAGAATGTCTGCAGGTTCAAGTGCAGAGATATTGACCATTTAGGAAAATAAAAATCTTAGATTTAAGATCACTTCAAAATACTCAAATTTCGAACTGTTCAGTGAACTCACGTTACAAAACAGCCAACCGATACATCGATGTTGCTACACAAACAAAAGCGGAAACCTTCGCACCATATAGTTGGCATACATATCTCTTAAATCTGTTCACCTTATTGCTCAACGTTTTCCACCCTACTTCCTCATTAGAGATCCAGAAATTCCTTAATAGTAGTGACAGTAAACAGCACCTTCGACGTTATTAAAACAAAAATAATTCAAAAGACCTAAACCATGCCTTGCGCACGAATCTAGTTTCTTGATCATAACGGAAACATTACTTCATATCCGTAAAAATGGTATTAAAGAGCCATCTAGCCAACTTATCGTGCGTTCATAGCTCGAGGATTGGTCGTTGTCCCAAACTTCACTTAATGTAGTGTATCATATACACGTCTCCTTTCTTTGCAGTCCTCTATCTGCTGTGCATGCATGCCTTGCTCGCATTATTAGTAGACAAGTATTTTGCCTGCTCACACCGCAGTTCATTACTTTTCTACAGCTTTTCTATGGTGAGGAGATGTTGCCAGGAAAGACGACGTGCCGGCTCCGTAAGACAACGAAAGCTGGATTAGACGTAGTTCTTCGATTACATCTGGTCTCAGTATGGGCCGATCCATCATTTTTACCTTGATTTACTTCATTACTCGCTTTATTTTCCAGATGCCCCGTGACGTTTATCAACAAAAAGAGTAAAATCAATGCAGAGTATGTTAATTAGTGAAATAAAAGATGTTTTATTATTTGATGGCAACGAGAATGTATTAATAGCGCTTCATACGGTAGTCTATTTCAACATAAATGCCAACATTATAATCAAAGACAAACGTCTGTCAAGGTAATGGAGGGAAATGCACAAGAATTTCTTTTACCGATGACTGTGGTTCATTTGTTTCGACTGGGCAAACGTATAAGCGCCACCAGTCCCCATCTCTACGTATGAGAGTGCAGAATTTTGGCGGGAACAATTTGTTCGCAGCATATCATCACTATTTAGACTAACTCATTGACGTGTAGATATGAAACGTCTTTGCTTCTCTCTCCTTAGAGCTGGGATTTCTCTGGGAACTAAGCTGAGACAACTGGCACGCTTTTCTTTTCTATGTAGGCCAGAAAATTGACGTCAGCTTCCACTGACTGTTTCGTAAGTAAATCTCTGTCCATATACATACTATAGTCGGTAACTAAATATTTCATTACTATTAGGATATTGTGAAAGGCCTTCAGCTGACCTCTCGTGTAACAAGAACGCGAAAACGTTGTATTTCTTGCGATACGCACATGCAGCCACTAAAGACTTGTAACTTGTTCGAGTCGCTTTGCTGCGGACTTAGTACATGTTTTGCAGTCCCAGTATCTTCCTTGGCTACCCTTACTCCTTGTGATGATTATCAAGAGAAACCAAAGTCACAGTTTGGCAGATTTATGGTTGTGCGAGTAATTGGTGATCACGTGTCCTTTATCTGTATCGTAATTTGTTTCTCGTGTTCCTTCTTCATAATGTATAATCATAGTGTTTTCTGTAATTACATCCAAAGCATTACATTTTCATGATATTATCTCAGTAATATAATATTATCTCAGTAATGAATGATGGTAGATTGTGAGTTTTCACCTGTTGATTGTATATGCTAACGTGAAAGTTTGTATTGACAACATTATCTTTGCGACTCGCTTTCTCCTGATACTTCCTGGCATTAAAACTGCGTGCTGGAGTGAAACTTGAATTCGGGATCTTTGCATTTCACTGGAAAGTGCTCTGCCAATTGAGTACGAACCACGACCCGTCCTCACAGCTTTACTTCCGCCAGAACCTCGTGCCCTACCCCAGTGCGATTTAGAGTCTCGATCCGGCACACAGTTTTAATCTGCCAGGAAGTTTTATATCAGCACACACTTCGCTGCAGAGTGAAAATTTCTTTCTGGATATACAGGATTATTCGGATGTGCCTCCGGGATTCCAGGAGACGACTTCGCTAAAACTAGAAAACGTACTAAAAGTGGGCAGACGTCAGTGGATAGAGCATACCTCCGCACCCTTAACTTACCTCACAGTTGTTCAATATGAAGACCGTTTGTAACGCGACAAGCGTCAACACGTACGTGTATGACTGGAGTCCCTCTCACGGATTTCCTAAGAATGTGGGCGATGCCCGCTTTGGAAATATGTTCATCGAGTTGCCCATCCACATTCCATTTACTAATTTGATGGGACAGTACGGAGTGGATTATGTTCTGACACCCCTGCGCTAGTGCAGCTACGCCAAGACACGTATTACGAAACGAAACATGGAGAGACGCTCCATCCATCATTTTTCTGTATGTCTCATATAAGGGGCGTTCAATAAATCATGCAAAATATATTTCAAGTGCAAGCAGATTGGTTTTGTTCAGGCTTCAAATACACTACATTATTCCTCACATTTTTTGGTAGAAAACCCTATTTTTCAACATAATCTCCGTTTAATAAGACGGCCTTATGCCGCCTTACTGGGAGGGCCTATATGCCCGCGTGGCACCACTCTAGTGGTCGATGTCGGAGCCAATGTTTTGCTGCATCAGTAACCTCCCCGTCATTCACGTACTGCTTCTCGCGGAATTCATCCGTCATTGGGTCAAGCAGGAGGTAGCCGCAAGGTGTCGGATACGGGCTGTAGGGTGGATAAATGAGAACAGACTTCTGTGAAGTCTTCCGTTGTTATGGAAAAGGAGAAGTTAGTTTGCATTTTTATAGAGACGAACACGGTGAAGTCCCCAATTCTGCAGGAGTCACAGCTGTATGCTGCCATCCGGCACGTGGGAGATGGGACAGGTTTGCGCGACGTTATTGAGACGATTAAACACTCCTCGCCCAACTGCTCACAGTGCTTTTGTTCACTGTACAAATTCCAAATTTTTTCAAACGAAATCGGCCGGGAAATGCGCCCTAGACAAGTATGTTCCGAGTAAGTTTTTAAGTGATGGGGAAGATCCACTATGGTTTAATAGCCGTGTTGTAAAAGCGTTACGTAAACAAAAGGCACTTCATC
This sequence comes from Schistocerca serialis cubense, assembly GCF_023864345.2. Classification (NCBI taxonomy): domain Eukaryota; kingdom Metazoa; phylum Arthropoda; class Insecta; order Orthoptera; family Acrididae; genus Schistocerca; species Schistocerca serialis. Next base: position 631,741,446 of record NC_064641.1, on the reverse strand, counting down.
TCACGTGCAAGAGAAGTAAAAACCTAGTTGACAAACAAAAGCTGAACGAAGCGAAAATGAGCGTAAGTAGAGACATGAGAGAAGAGTTCCATGATTTTGAAAGACTTTGTCAACCGACCTGAGTAAAACCCTAAGGAGATTTTTGTTGTATGTAAAATCAGTAAGTGGGTCAAAACCATCTATTCATTCTCTGAGTGACCAGACCGGCACCGAAACGGTAGATAACAGAGAGAAGGCCGAAATACTGAATTCGGTCTTCCGAAATTGTTTCACCGCGGAACATCGTAAAACTGTCCCTCCTTTCAGTCGCCGAAATGGCAGATATTGAGATAACCGATCGAGGAATTGAAAATCAGCTACAATGGCTTAGTAGCGGAAATGCTTCAGGAGCGGAAGAGATACCCATAAGATCCTATAAAGATTATGTGAAATAACTTGCTCCCCTTATAGCAGTAAGTTATCGTACATCGATTGATCAACGAAACGTACCTAACGACTGGAAAGAAGCGAAGGTCATTCCTGTTTTTAAGAAAGGCCGTAAGACAGATCCACACAATTATAGACCCATATCGTTGACATCAGTATGTTGTAGAATTGTGGAACATGTTTTATGATCAAGAACTATGAAGTTTTTGGAAAATGAACATCTCCTGTACAGAAATCAACATGGATTCCGCAAACAGAGATCCTACGAAACTCAGCTCGCTCTGTTCCTCCATGAGATCCACAACGCAGTGGAAAACGGCGCTCAGGTTGATAGCGTGTTCCTTGATTTCAGTAAAGCATTTGACACCGTCCTGCATTGTCGTTTAATGAAACAAATGCGAGCGTACGGAGTATCGGAGCAGACCTGCGATTGAATGCAAGACTTACTTGCAGATAGAACTCAACACGTCGCTCTTAACGGAAGTAAATCGATAGATGTAAAAATAATATCCGGAAGACCACAGGGAAGTGTGATAGAACCGTTGCTGTTTACAATATATATAAATGATCTAGTAGAAAGCGTCGGTTGTGCTTTAAGGCTATTCGCAGATTATGCAGCTCTCTGTACCAAAGTAACAACGCCAGAAGACAGTAAGGATTTGCAGAACGATCTGCAGAGAACCAATGAATGGTGCAGTCTGTGGCAGTTGACCCTGAACGTAAATAAATGTAACATATTGCACATACGTAGGAGAAGAAATCCACTATTGTGCAGCTACATTATTGATGACAAACAGCTGGAGACAGCGTCTCCAATAAAATATCTAGACGTAACCATCCAGAGCGACCGTAAGTGGAATGACTATATAAAACAGATACTGGGAAAAGCAGACACCACACTCAGAGTCATCGGAAGGATGTTAAGGAAATGTAACTCTTTCACCAAAGAAGTGGGTTATAAGGCGCTTGCTCGTCCGATTCCGGAGTATTGTTCATCTGTCTGGGATCCCTATCAGATAGGACTGAAAGAGGAGATAGAGAAGATGCAACGAACTGCGGCGAGTTTAGTCATGGGTTTGTTTAGCTGGTGAGTGAACGTTACGGAGATGCTAAAGAAACTCCACTGGCAGACGCTACTAGAGGGGAGTTGTGCATCATGGAGAGATTTACTATTGAAATTTCGGGAAAACACTTTTCAGGAGTAATCGGACAACATATTACTTCCCCCATATACATCTCGCGGGAGAAAATACGAGAAATTAGAGCCAAGACAGAGACTTACCGACAATCATTCTTTTCACACACTACCCGCGAGTGTAATAGGGTTGGAGGGATCAGATAGTGGTACCGAAAGTATCCTCCGCCACACACCATTAGTTCGCTTGCGGAGTATGATGTAGATGTAGATGATACATTGAAATTCAGCTTCAGACGAAAAACATACAAGTTTCTTTTAATGCAAATAGAATGATTGCGTTGTTGTTTACCCCATCTCCACAATGACCAAACATACGTGCTGCGTCAAACGAAAGCTGGATAAAGAGAAGCGTCACAGTTTTATGCCTGAGGCCAAAAAAGGCGCATTACTTTTGTTTTCATTTGCTCATGGAAACTTGCGTTTATAGGCTACCAGCGACTTTATTTCTTTAATTTATTTTAATAAGTAATCATCATTAAGTGATTGCACTTCATGCTCATGCCATGTTTTCTGGTACTATCTTCACACTCGGTAAAGCATCTCAAGTGTGTACACGCCAACGTAATTGTTAGACATTCTCAGAATAGATATTTGATATTAAAATAAATTTACAGTATAGTTCGAAATAGTTATGTCTGTATAAATGCATAAACAACACAATATTCATTGTTATCGGAAAAGTCGATATGTTTATACGAGGAGCAACCAATCAAAACAAATATTGTCCACCTGTGGACAAAATTGAGTTTGATATAGTTTCCGGTGCTATTTTACGTGCTCTACGTGACCGACCAATCAGATTGCATCTATCTGTATACTGTAACATCGAAAAAGTATCTTGAAAATGAACGGTTAAAACAAATCTTATATTGTTCACTGATTGAATTAATCAGAAATGTCCACCATTCATGTTTCAGTTTGCTTCTGTCTCATCTACTTCGGCAATGGTGTCGAGTTTAACTTTTGTCAGTGCTTGCGGCGGTTCAAAGCTTTAGTCGGCCTTGAATTCTGGTATTGTTTAATATCATTTTATCAAAATCGTTATTGATCGTTCTGCATAGCAGCTGTACTCTGTTGTGTTTTGTGTGTCCTGCGACCAATGGATTTAGAAAAGGAAAGTGTGACTGCATGGGAGGAGCGTAAACATCGTGCAACAAGAAAATGACAAGTGGGACCTGAAATCAGGTAACTTCTGTTGTCCTTTCTTATTAGAAAAATAGAATTAGTTTCCGTAACATTCATCAGTAAATAATACCAAGATAAATAGCATTTTCTTATTCTTCCGTCCTAGATATCATGATAAAGGTCCTCATTTAATGAACTTTGATCTTCCCTGTCAACATAGAGAGATCGTTTTAATTCCTGCTCTATCCCAGTAAACGTTCTATGTAGAACCAAAAGAAATGTGTTTTCTAAACCAAATAAAAACAGAAGATAAAAAATATCGTATCTTCTGGATTTAAGCGGTCCAAAACGTCGGCGCATTCGCAGAGGAAGTGCTAAAATAAAACTAATAGCTGGCACAGTGAAATATAACGTAAGCTGAGCATTCTTCACCAGAAGTTTCAACTCTAGGTTCGCACTAATTTCATTTTACTTTTTCTTCTTAATGAGGATATAAAATGTAGACTGGCAATGGAAAGGAAAACGTTCCTAAAGAAAATAAATTTGCTAACATCGAGTATAGATTTAAGTGTCAGGAAGTCGTTTCTGAAAGTATTTGTATGGAGCGTAGCAATGTATGGAAGTGAAATATGGACGATAAATAGTTTAGACAAGAAGAGAATAGAAGCTTACGAAATGTAGTGCTACAGAAGAATGCTGAAGATCAGATTGGTAGATCGCATAACTAATGAGGAGGTACTGAACACAATTGGGGAGAAGAGAAATTTGAGGCACAACTTGACTAGAAGAAGGGATCGCTTGGTAGACATGTTCTGAGGCATGAAGGGATCACCAATTTAGTATTGGAGTGAAGCGTGGAGAGTAAAAATCGTAGAGCGAGACCAAGAGATGAATAAACTAAGCAGATGGTTCAGACGGTTCTGAGCACTATGGGACTTAACTGCTCAGGTCATCAGTCCCCTAGAACTTGTTGTTGTTGTTGTGGTCTTCAGTCCTGAGACTGGTTTGATGCAGCTCTCCATGCTACTCTATCCTGTGCAAGCTTCTTCATCTCACAGTAACTACTGCAGCCTACATCCTTCTGAATCTGCTTAGTGTATGTGGTGTCTGGCGGTGACACCACAGTGTACTCATCTCTTGGTCTCCCTCTACGATTTTTACCCTCCACGTTGCCCTCCAGTACTAAATTTGTGATCCCTTGATGCCTCAGAACGTGTCCTACCAACCGATCCCTTCTTCTTGTCAAGTTGTGCCACAAACTCTTCTTCTCCCCAATCCTATTCAAAACATCCTCATTAGTTACGTGATGTACCCATCTAATCTTCAGCATTCTTCTGTAGCACCACATTTCAAAGGCTTCTATTCTCTTCTTGTCCAAACTATTTATCGTCCATGTTTCACATCCATACATGGCTATACTCCATACAAATACTTTCAGAAACAATTTCCTGACATTTAGATCTATACTCGATGTTAACAAATTTCTCTTCTTCAGAAACGCTTTCCTTGCTATTGCCAGTCTACATTTTATATGCTCTCTACTTCGACCATCATCAGTTATTTTGCTCCCAAATAGCAAAGCTGATTTATTACTTTAAGTGTCTCACTTCCTAATGTAATTCCCTCAGCATCACCCGACTTAATTTGAGTACATTCCATTATCCTCATTTTGCTTTTGTTGATGTTCATTTTACATCCTCCCTTCAAGACACTGTCCATTCCGTTCAACTGCTCTTCCAAGTCCTTTTCTGTCTGTGACAGAATTACAATGTCATCGGCGAACCTCAAAGTTTATATTTCTTCTCCATGTATTTTAATACCTACTCCGAATTTTTCTTTTGTTTCCTTCACTGCTTGCTCAATATACAGATTGAATAACATCGGGGAGAGGGTACAACCCTGTCTCACTCCCTTCCCAACCACTGATTCCCTTTCATGTCCCTCGACTCTTATAACTGCCATCTGGTTTCTGTACAAATTGTAAATAGCCTTTCGCTCCCTGTATTTTACCCCTGCCACCTTCAGAATTTGAAAGAGATTATTCCAGTCAACATTGTCAAAAGCTTTCACCAAGTCTACAAATGCTAGAAACGTAGGTTTGCCTTTTCTTAATCTAGCTTCTAAGATAAGTCGTAGGGTCAGTATTGCCTCACGTTTTCCCATATTTCTACGAAATCCAAACTGATCTTCCCCGAGGTCGGCTTCTACCAGTTTTTCCATTCGTCTGTACAGAATTCGCGTTAGTATTTTGCATCCGTGACTTATTAAACTAATATTTCGGTAATTTTCACATCTGTCAACACCTGCTTTCTTTGGGATTGGAATTATTATATTCTTTTTGAAGTCTGAGGGTATTTCGCCTGTGTCATATTTTTCTCACCAAATGGTAGAGTTTTGTCAGGAATGGTTCTCCCTATGCTGTCAGTAGTTCTAATGGAATGTTCGGCATAGGTCTTTCAGTGATCTATCAAATTCTTCACGCAGTATCATACCTCCCATTTCATTTTCATCTACATCGTCTTCCATTTCCATAATATTGTCCTCAAGAACATCGCCCTTGTATGGTCCCTCTATATACTGCTTCCACCTTTCTGCTTTCCCTTCTTTGCTTAGAACTGGGTTTCCATCTGAGCCCTTGATATTCATAAAAGTGGTTCTCTTTTCTCCAAAGATCTCTTTAATTTTCCTGTAGGCAGTATCTGTCTTACCCCTAGTGAGGTAAGCCTCTACATCCTTACATTTGTCCTCTAGCCATGCCTGCTTAGCCATTTTGCACTTCTTGTCTATCTCATTATTGAGACGTTTTTATTCCTTTTCGCCTGCTTCATTTACTGCATTTTTATATTTTCTCCTTTCATCTATTAAATTCAGTATTTCTTCTGTCACCCAAGGATTTCTACTAGCCCTCGTCTTTTTACCTACTTGATCCTCTGCTGCCTTCACCACTTTATCCCTCAAAGCTATCCATTCTTCTTCTACTGTATGTCTTTCCCCCATTTTTGTCAATTGTTCCTTTATGGTATTCCTGAAACTCTCTACAACCTCCGGTTCTTCCAGTTTATCCAGGTCCCATCTCCTCAAATTCCCACCTTTTTGCAGTTTCTTCAGTTTTAATCTACAGTTCATAACCAATAGATTGTGGTCAGAGTCCACATCTGCCCCTGGAAATGTCTTACAATTTAAAACCTGGTCCCTAAATCTCTGCCTTACCATTATATAATCTATCTGACACCTTCCAGTATCTCCAGGCTTCTTCCATGTATACAACCTCCTTTTATGTTTAGAACTACTTAAACCTAACTAACCTAAGGACATCACACAGATCCATGCCCGAAGCAGGATTCGAACCTGCGACCGTAGTGGTCGCGCGGTTCCAGACTGTAGCGCCTAGAACCACTCGGCCATTCCGGCCGGCAAACTAAGCAGATTCAGAAGGATGTAGGTTGCAGTAAGTACTGGTATATGAAGAAGCTTGCACAAGATAGAGTAGCATGGAGAGCTGCATCAAACCAGTCTCTGGACTGAAGACCACAACAACAACAACAACAAAGATTTGTGAAATAGAATTTCCGATTCATCCAGCTCCAACTACCAATCCACATGAATCACCTGATTACACATGAGAGCTCCGCCAATGCATCGCCCTTTTATACCTTGCGTAGGCAGTAGTACCGTCATCTGCATATGTGCATATCGCTGTCCTATGACTCCTGTCACCTTATTGTAAACGATTAATAATTTACAGTTTGATGGCAGAGATTTCTTACAAAACGGTTGAGTATGAAGTGAGGATGCTTGAAGTCCGCAGCTATAATTACGAACAGGTACACTCCCTCTCCTTTCGGAGCGAGTCGAATCTACTTGTACCCGAGAGCAGACTCAAGTGACAAGTTTGCAGCGGCGGAGACTCACAATTCGGGTCTGTGGGTCCAACGAGACGGCGAGTTCGGAAATGACGTCACAGGACTTGCTGGCGAATTTAAAGCGAGTATGAGGAGTACATTTCTGATCTCTACCAGGAAGGTGCCTTGCGTCGCTTGCCGGCCGATCTTGTTGCTGTAATCGCGTCTCTGGCCCAGGGCGTTGCCGGCGTCAGTGAGTAGACGAAGAGCAGTAAAAAGTATTCAGTGGTGTTGAACCACGGTCATACAGTATTTTTTGAAAGAATACACCGCCATTTAACTGTGTATTAATGCATTTTTGTTCTGTACAACCTACATTCGGTTTTAACGCCATTGTCGAGTACAATGTTATTAGATCATTAACACGTCGTATTTGGCAAAGGGCTGAGTTTACAGATACAACGTGTTAATGCTTTAATACCATTGTACTCGATAATCGCGTTAAAACCGAAATGTAGATTGCAGAGAACAAAAATGCGTTAGTATACAGTTAAATGGTGGTGTATTCTTCCAAAAGGAAAGACGGAGGACAGGCGGCCGCTGTTGCTATCTGATGGACAGCCGCGGTTGTGCGGCTCTAATTCTGAGTGGCCAGTGAATAAGGACACTACCAGCAATTTCAGAGTACGAGAGGTGTCTGCTGGAGGGCGAAATAGAAAGCATGGAACGGAATACTGAGGCAGCGTGGTGGACTGATTGTCGCGGCTCGAGGGGACTTGCTGTCATCATGGTGCATCATTCAGGCTGGAACAGCAGACAGTGCTTGGCGTTTTGGACACTGTGCAGACAATATTTACTTGTTGTTGGGTGTTTTCGGCTATGACGTCTTGTTTAACCAGTGCTGTCTTGTAGAGCAGATGGTTGCCTAAGGACTGGCCTACCCAAGTCACCAAGTGATGATATTTATGAAAGACAATGTGGCCGCTGGTGGGCCTGGTGTACACTCCTGGAAATGGAAAAAAGAACACATTGACACCGGTGTGTCAGACCCACCATACTTGCTCCGGACACTGCGAGAGGGCTGTACAAGCAATGATCACACGCACGGCACAGCGGACACACCAGGAACCGCGGTGTTGGCCGTCGAATGGCGCTAGCTGCGCAGCATTTGTGCACCGCCGCCGTCAGTGTCAGCCAGTTTGCCGTGGCATACGGAGCTCCATCGCAGTCTTTAACACTGGTAGCATGCTGCGACAGCGTGGACGTGAACCGTATGTGCAGTTGACGGACTTTGAGCGAGGGCGTATAGTGGGCATGCGGGAGGCCGGGTGGACGTACCGCCGAATTGCTCAACACGTGTGACGTGAGATCTCCTCAGTACATCGATGTTGTCGCCAGTGGTCGGCGGAAGGTGCACGTGCCCATCGACCTGGGACCGGACCGCAGCGACGCACGGATGCACGCCAAGACCGTAGGATCCTACGCAGTGCCGTAGGGGACCGCACCGCCACTTCCCAGCAAATTAGGGACACTGTTGCTCGTGGGGTATCGGCGAGGACCATTCGCAACCGTCTCCATGAAGCTGGGCTACGGTCCCGCACACCGTTAGGCCTTCTTCCGCGCACGCCCCAACATCGTGCAGCCCGCCTCCAGTGGTGTCGCGACAGGCGTGAATGGAGGGACGAATGGAGACGTGTCGTCTTCAGTGATGAGAGTCGCTTCTGCCTTGGTGCCAATGATGGTCGTATGCGTGTTTGGCGCCATGCAGGTGAGCGCCACAATCAGGACTGCATACGACCGAGGCACACAGGGCCAACACCCGGCATCATGGTGTGGGGAGCGATCTCCTACACTGGCCGTACACCACTGGTGATCGTCGAGGGGACACTGAATAGTGCACGGTACATCCAAACCGTCATCGAACCCATCGTTCTACCATTCCTAGACCGGCAAGGGAACTTGCTGTTCCAACAGGACAATGCACGTCCGCATGTATCCCGTGCCACCCAACGTGCTCTAGAAGGTGTAAGTCAACTACCCTGGCCAGCAAGATCTCCGGATCTGTCCCCCATTGAGCATGTTTGGGACTGGATGAAGCGTCGTCTCACGCGGTCTGCACGTCCAGCACGAACGCTGGTCCAACTGAGGTGCCAGGTGGAAATGGCATGGCAAGCCGTTCCACAGGACTACATCCAGCATTTCTACGATCGTCTCCATGGGAGAATAGCAGCCTGCATTGCTGCGAAAGGTGGATATACCCTGTAATAGTGCCGACATTGTGCATGCTCTGTTGCCTGTGTCTATGTGCCTGTGGTTCTGTCAGTGTGATCATATGATGTATCTGACCCCAGGAATGTGTCAATAAAGTTTCCCCTTCCAGGGACAATGAATTCACGGTGTTCTTATTTCAATTTCCAGGAGTGTATTTGGCTGTAAAGGCTCTCTTTGAGTGAAATGTGTTTAGTGACAATTTTTATCCGTCATTGGCTTTTGTTTTCGTTGTTTCACTGTCCTTATCTTTTGCATCTATTCGAGGGTATATATGGTTCATATTTTACTGTTGAATCTGTCTCCTTTGCATTCTCTGTCTAGTGTTCTGTGAGGTGACAGCTTTTGTTGAGTACATTTTAGGTATTGGTATTGCGTTAAGAACCATCATTGAGTACTTTCATAATTTCTTTTTCTTGTGAACTGCTATTTGTCGTATATTAACTCCCGGCCCCTTTATTGTAACGTTGGATAAATCCAGAGAGGCAGATTAATTGATTTCTTATTTAACAGTATTTGGTACTGAGGCGTTGCCATTTTTGTTATGTTAATCCTATGTAAAGTTAGTTGACTGCAAAGGGACAAGGTGATTAAAGGTGTGTGATATCGTATTAACTGGCATTTTAGGGAACTAATCGCTGATTTCTTTGGTTTTTCCTTGCTGTATATTTTCTCTTACTATCTGCACTAACTTTTGTCGAGACTAATTAATAAATTGCTTTGTATTTTGTTAAGAGTTTACGTCCATACAATCCTCAGACGCTTCCACTCGCACCGTTTTCTGTGCAACACGTTGCCTAGATGTAGTAGATCTAAGAACAAAAATGGTGTTTTAAATAATTAAAATGACTTTTACAAGCAACATTATTAAGGTCACGTAAACGTGACGATTTTCACATTTTGTGATTATTAAAATTCTATTTCAGAGGTGATCTATGTTAGAAAATACAGCTCCGCGAACTAACTACAGCTTACCTAAATCACCGAGGAGGAACCTTGAATACAACATAAAGGGGGACTGCAACTGCAAAGGACTTTCAGACGGGAAGCAGTTTACACAAAACTGAACACAGGTTAGCTGCTCCATTCACAATATTCACTTCAATATTCTAGAGTGACAGTTTAATTTAATCGCCAGTAGAAAGAAATTGCATGGAAAGAAGTTTGAAGCAGCGTAGCGTGACAAAATTACTTTGAGAACAAGTCGAATGTACTTGCTAGTGAAGCGTTCTATAGGTCTATTGACGCGCGCAAACTTGTCCCGATTATCGGTGCAAAAGAACGACGAGGAAACTAAAAATTCTTAATGTATATTTGTTGCTCTGAGGTTGAGTAATATCATAGCTTGAACAAAAATCTAATCATTTCTGTAGCAGTTAGGAAGCTGTCTCAAAAGAAAGGGCCGGTTAGCTGATTATCTGAACTACGAGGTGTCGTAGTTGTGGCTCTGCAATGGAGTGAAAGGTCCGTGGGTTAGACTCTCATGAGGGACGATTCTGTGATGAATAAGTTTTATATGTTATAGTATGTGAGTGCAGAGACAAACATGTAACTGACAGTAATATGTGTGTACGAATGTATCTGCCCCGTCAGACCAAGAAGTTTCGAGGCTGATTAATAAAATGTAGATAGAAGCTAATATGGTGGTTTTAGTGGTTCGGGAGTACTACTTAGGTTTCTTTCACTTCATTACAATGCACAACGCTCGTACAACTATGTGAATCTCTCAGAAAGTCCTTCTTTGGGATGTCTTTCAGTCACTTTAGCTTGTATGTCGTTTATGTAGTCAAAGCGTTGACCCTTTATACGAATTTGTCCACATTGTCATTTTGTGGTGGGCTAATATTGGTAACACCAAATTTCGTCCCCCCGAGACAACTTTTCTCCAGGAAAGAATACTCCACCTTCAGCGCTTCAGTCGAGTAGCGACACTCGTCCACGAGTAGTTGATTTTGTTCGGGAGTCAGGTGTGCGGGACGAACTTTGTGCACACTTTTCCCTTCTTCAAAATATTCAGGAGAATGTCTTCAACACCGGATTTAGATGTGTTTGCCATTGCGAGCTGTGATACAACAACGCCGATACACTACTGCCGTACGTCTCCTACTTTACACTGCCTGTTTTCAACTGACATCTGTTGTTCGCAGTTGTTGTCACAAACTCCCACCGTAGTTAGTTCATTGACGTCGCTTATCCGCCAGGATTAAAATCAGTCTCGGAATTTTTTTGGTGGCCGATCTATGTGTGAATGTATGTAAGGTACACCAGTACAAATTCACGAGAGGGGATACACTTGGCTACTCGGGTACTAGGAGACAATTTGCAGCATTTCATGGACCATGTTCCCAAAGACCGATGGAAATTTTATGGATGACGATTCTCCACGTCATCGGGACACAGTTGTTCGCAATTGGTCTGAAGAATATTCTGGGCAATTCGATGGAATGCTTTGGCCACTCAGATCGCCCGGTATGAATCCCGCCTAACATCCATAGGACATAGTCGAAAGGTCAGTTCGTGCATAAAACCTTGCATCAGGAACATTTTCTCAATTATGGACGGCTATAGTCGCAGGAAAGCTAAGACGAATTGGCTGCATGAAAAATGTGAAAACAACCTTCGGTGACATTAAAAGGAAGGATGGTAACATTAAGAGTGCGAAGGGAGTTCTACTGTTAAATGCAGAGGAGAAAGCGGATAGGTGGAAAGAGTACTCTGAAAGCCTCTATGAGGGGGATGATTTGTCTAATGTAATAGAAGGAGAAACAGGAGTCCATTTAGAAAAGATAGGGGACCCAGCGTTAGAATCAGAATTTAAAAGAAATTTGGAGGATTTAACATCAAAGAAGGCAGAAGGGATATATAACATTCCATTAGAACTTTAAAATTTCTGGGGGAAGTGGAAACAAAACGACTATTCACGTTGGCGTGAATAATGTATGCGACTGACGACATAATATCTGACTTTCGGAAAAATATCGTTAACACAATACCGAAGACTGCAAGAGCTGACAAGTGCGAGAACGATCGCAGAATCACCTTAACAGCTCATGCTAATACACATAATAATGAGAAAGAAAATTGAAGATGTGCTAGATGACGATCAGTTTGGTTTTAGAAAAGGTAAAGCTACCAAAGGGGGCAATGGTGACGTTGCGGTTGATAATGGAAGCAAGACTAAAGAAAAATCAAGATATGTTTATAGGATTTGTCGACCTGGAAAATGCGTTTGACAATGTAAAAGTGGAAGATGTTCGAAATTCTAAGAAAAATAGGGGTAAGCTGTAAGGAGAGACGTGTAATATACAATATGTACAACAACTAAGACCGAATAATAACAGTGCACGAACAAGAACGAAGCGCTGTGATTAAAAAAGGTGTAAGACAAGGACGTAATCTTTCGCCCCTATTGTTTAATCTGTACATAGAAGAAGCAATGATGAAAATAAGAAAATTTCAGGAGTGGAATTAAAATTCGCTGATGACATTGCTATCCTGAGTGAAAGTAAAGAAAAATTACATGATCTTCTGAATGGAATGAACGGTCTAATGACTACAGAATATGGATTGACAGTAAATCGATGAAAGACGATTGTAATGAGAAGTAACAGAAATGAGAAAAACGAGAAGTTTAACATCGGAATTGGTGGTTAAAAAGTAGATGAAGTTAAGGAATTCTGCTACCTAGGCAGCAAATAACCCATGACGTACGGAGCAAGGAGGACACCAGAAGCCGACTGGCACTGGCAAAAAGGGCATTCCTGGCACAGAGAAGTCTACTAGTATCAAACATACGCCTAAATTTGAGGAAGAAATTTATGAGAATGTACCAGGTGATCAAAAAGTCAGTATAAATTCGAAAACTGAATAAATCACGGAATAATGTAGATAGAGAGGTACAAATTGATACACATGCTTAGAATGACATGGGGTTTTATTAGAACCAAAAAAATACAAACGTCCAAATAATGTCCGACAGATGGGGCTTCATCTGATCAGAATAGCAATAATATACATAACAGAGTAAGACAAAGCAAATATGATGTTCTTTACAGGAAATTCTCAATATGTCCACCATCATTCCCCAACAATAGCTGTAGTCGAGGAAAAATGTTGTGAAAAGTACTGTAAAGCATGTCCGGAGTTATGGTGAGGCATTGGCGTCGGATGTTGTCTTTCAGCATCCCTAGAGATGTCGGTCGATCACGATACACTTGCGACATCAGGTAACCCCAAAGCCAATAATCGCACGGACTGAGGTCTGGGGACCTGGGAGGCCAAGCATGACGAAAGTGGCGGCTGAGCACACGATCATCACCAAACGACGCGCGCAAGAGATCTTTCGCGTGTCTAGCAATACTTTGTATTTGTTTTTTTTTTTTGTTCTAATAAAGCCCCATGTCATTCCAAGCATGTTTGTCAATATTTACCTCTCTATCTACATTATTCCGTGGTTTATTAAGTTTTCAAATTTATACTGACTTTTTGATTACCCAGTACGTCTGGAGTACAGCATTGTATGCTAGTGAAAAATGAATTAGGAAAACCGGAACAGAAGAGAATCGATGCATTTGAGATGTGGTGCTACAGAGGAATGTTGAGAATTAGGTGCACTGATAAGGTAAGGATACTTCGCAGAATCGGAGAGGAAACGAATACGTGGAATACATTGACAAGGAGAAGGGACAGGATGATAGGACATCTATTAAGACACCAGGGAATGACTTCTACGGTACTAGAGGGAGCTGTATGCTGGGGACTTCCAATGAATTGTTGAGTCCATGCCACGTCGAGTTGCTGCACTGCATCGGGCAAAAAAAGTACGACACTATATTAGGAGGTATCGCATTACTTTCGTCAGTTTACTGGATAGTATCAGTTTCGTGTTTCGACGAAAGAACGTGCAACTCTCGTTCCTCGCCTCTCTGCAGCAGCAGCGACGGCAGTCTCGCTGATAGTGCCGCTGTTAGGGTGTGGAGAGGTGGAGGCGGTGTCTCCTGTCCATACAGAACCCGGGCAGCAGAAACCAGCATGCGGGCCGTGTCCAGGCGGCGGCAGAGCGGCCTCGGGGCAGCCGTTTCCACGCCGCGTCCAACTTGCGTCCCGCGGGAAATTTGCCAGATCGGCTTCCGCGCAGAAATTTGCTACGCCGCGCTGTGCAGGTCCCGGTTTGGGGGCCGAGTATTATGCACGCGAGGCAGCGGCCAGGGGCGGGCATCGCGAGCAGCATAGCGCGGCGCTACGCTAAGCTCGTGTCCGCGGCGCTCAATGGCTCTCCCGACGCGGAGGGCCTCGCTCTGTCCACGGCGCGACACGATGGTTACCTGCGGTTACATCGCTCGTCAGGAAGGTCCGCCCCGTTGACGAATCTGCACACGGTGTTCCTGCGCAAATAGTTGCTCTAGCGAAGAGGTAGTTCGGTAACGCTGCGGTCACAGTCCGACTAACATAAGGGCATTTCGAAGACGATCGTCATCGACCGAAGACGACCGACCTTCTCAGATTAATACTCCGGAAAGAACGTTGCCTCGGTGTAAACGATCTCTACTCAGACATTCTTGTGCAGACATGTACCAACTTCGAAAGCCGGAATTCAAAAGTTGCTTTCTTCAATTCTACATCTACATCGATACTCTTCAAATCACATTAAAGTGCCTGGCAAAGGGTTCATCGAACCACCTTCACAATTCTCTATTATTCCGATCTCGTATTCCAATCTCGTATATCTTTCCGTACGAGCTCTGATTTCCCTTATTTTATCGTGTTGATCGTTCCTCCCTATGTAGGTCGGTGTCAACAAAATATTTTCGCATTCAGAGGAGAAAGTTGCTGATCGGAATTTCGTGAGAAGATTCCGTCGCAACGAAAAACGCCATTCTTTTAATGATGTCCAGCCCAAATCCTGTATCATTTCTGTGACACTCTCTCCCATTCTTCATGATAAAATAAAACGTGCTGCCTTTCTTTGAACTTTTTCGATGCACTCCGTCAGTCCTACCTGGTAAGGATCCCACACCGCGCAGCAGTATTCTAAAAGAGGACGGACAAACGTAGTGTAGGCAGTCTCCTTAGTAGGTCTGTTACATTAACTATGTGTCTAAGTGAATCTGGCTTCATCCCCACGAGCAAAACAAAAATTATAAGAAAGGTTGAAGTAGTTACTCGGAAATTAAGAGGCTTGCACAGGATAGAGTAACATGGAGAGCTGAATCAAACAAGTCTTTGGACTCAAGACCACAACAACAACAACAGCAACAAGAAACTGACATTTTCAGTATAAGAGAAGAACTGTTTGTGGAATTCTGAGAATCAGAAATATAGTGGCTGGTCTATATCTCCAAATGTATGATACAAAATTGCTAATTTATTGAAAACCACAAATTGTGAACAACTGAAAATTTTAATAATATTTGTAGAGCGTAAAAGTTTCTGTTTACGCGTTGTTATTGGTCATTTTCGACAGCGGAGTCATTATCAAGCACATGCATAAAAGGAATGAACAAAAATTAGGAAAGACAGAAACACAACACATTTCCATACCTGATATGGTATAGGAAAACTGTTGGCACTGAAAATGCCTTACCTAGTCAGGTACTTGCAGATGTCGAGACATTTTGGAGGATTAGATTTAAAATAATGAAACTGAATAAGAAAATATATTTAAACAAATGGTGACTAGCTACACATATTATTCAAAAATATGTTAGAATTAGTATCAAGTATGCTTCTCATGTTACTTCAGCTGTTCAACAGGACAGCAGCACTCTATGGATCAAGTCCAATATCAGGAAAGCATTTAACCGAACAGATGAACTAAATTGTAAAATGTGTAAGTTGCATCAGTCGTCTCCTATGATCTTCTCTATAGTACTCAATTTCACTGATGAGAAAGTAGATTTCTTATGTCAAGCAATTATGAATAAGTATCAGAGGAAAAAGGTGCTCTTATCAGCCAGAAACATAATATTCTCCTGGAGTCTTTCATTAATGAGCATAAATTGTATCCAAGGGCTTTCAACCTCACTAATATTCATTTTAGTCCTGCTGAAATTGCCTTTTTATAAACGAACGCTAAAATATAATTTAATGACGACTCTTAACGATGTAAAGGTTATTCTCATTCGAGTAAATCGAAAATTCACAAAATTGCCTTAAAAACCACCACCAAAGAAAAAAGAAAAAACAAGAGAGATAGTGAATCCAAATGGTTAAAAATATTAATGACACGCTTGCAATTAACAAAGCAATATTGTAAAAAAGGAAGATATAGGCAATACTTTCGTGCTTGTTAATGACAGAGATTATATCTTGAGGACTTACGTTTTTCAGTGAATAACACATTACCGAAATCAACAAAGATCCATTGCCAAAATATCAAACTATGATTTTCTTCTTTTACCAAACGAAAAATAACTTCATTGAAAATAATGATTCTTCGATTACCTAAGTTAACAATCCAATTACAGCTGATTAAACCTAAAAGCCAGATTCGTCGAATTCTTAATGTAATGAACTCTCCATTACACAACCTAAACAAAAAATTAAATCGTATTTTGAAAGCTTTTAACGCTATTTAAGAAAATGTTAGCACAAAGAACAGCTACAGATTAGCACAGTCAATCTATAACATCGAAATTTTTGGCAATGCAATGTTTTTTTCATTAAACATTGTGAACTTGTACAGAGACATACCGATCACTGGAACAGCAGCCATTATTAAAATAATTTACTTCAGAATAAGATTATGCATACACGAGAAATATCAGAGGTCACTGATTTACTTGAAAATACTCTTGCTTTCAAGTACTTTTTATTCAGTGGCAAAGTTTATTTCCAATAGTTCGATTTACCAACGGGAATTCACTTGCAAGCTGACATCTTTGTTAATTATTTTTCAAAACAATCATCAGATCATAAGAAAAATTCTGTATTATAAAATATATTGATGATACTTTGTTGCTATATACAGGTCCCAGAGACGAGTTGGATTCACTCAGTATCATTTTAAATAACATTCATTCTTAACTCTTTTTTTACAATACAACATAATACTACCACACGATTAACTTTTTAGATCTAACCGCTTCACATTGCAATGATAAACATTGTTTTACCATTTCCATGAATCCGACTCTCAGTGATGTAATTAATGGCACAAAGGAATTAATGACATTACCTGCTGATTGGCATTGATTTAAATCACTGGGGAAATTAGAAAATTTCTACCAGGCTAGGGTTCGAACCAAGCCTCCAGCTCACTGGACAGATGAACTGAGACACAGTGGTTATCGCAGTTGTACATACTATCCTAGCACGACTACTGTCATATGAATATTGTCAACTTATCCACACAATACTGATGTAGTGCCCCTTTCTATTCTTTCGGACACCACATTTATACTGATGGAATTATTAGTGCAGCTTCATGTCATCCTTCTAAATACTAGAAAGCCTTTTTCAAACGTATACTTAAAATTACATATGGAATCAGATTCAAGCCAAAAGCAACCAAAAACTTTTAAGCAAATTGCCATAGTTAACTGTTTTAACGCCAATGAAGCTGAGTATCTGTTTCGCAAGTTGCAACTATCTGACGACAATCATACAACTTACAATAACAATTTTACTACTAAGATCTTTTGCAGAATACACTGAAAGATACAGCTGAAAATTTCAATGGCTCAAATGGCTCCAAGCACTATGGGACTTAACATCTGAGGTCATCAGCGCCCTAGACATAGAACTACTTAAACCTAACTAACTTAAGGACATGACACACATCCATGCCCGAGGCAGGATTCGAACCTGCGACCGTAGCAGCAGCGCGGTTCCGGATTGAAGCGCCTAGAACCCATGTTCCCAACTATTCTCCACTGGGGGACGTGTCTAGCACCTTCTGTGTTGACTTGAGCCGTGATTTGTTACACTGTTACTCTTCTGACGTCCGCAGCTCGTGGTCGTGCGGTAGCGTTCTCGCTTCCCACGCCCGGGTTCCCGGGTTCGATTCCCGGCGGGGTCAGGGATTTTCTCTGCCTCGTGATTACTGGGTATTGTGTGCGGTCCTTAGGTTAGTTAGGTTTACGTAGTTCTAGGGGACTGATGACCATAGATGTTAAGTCCCATAGTGCTCAGAGCCATTTGAACCATTTGAACTCACTATTGACGACGCGTCTCAGATGTTGCTGGTCACTGTCATCGAGGAAGTCTGAACAGCCAACGGTTCGTCTGTTGTGGATTGTGACACTCTCATTCAGTCATTAACGACACACCCTAGACACGGCTGAACCTGTGAAGCCGAACGTCGGCACCGCTACCGAAACTGAGATTCGATCCGCTGATCCGCGCAAGGTAGCCGCGCGGTCTAAGGGCGCCTTGTCACGGTGCACGCGGCTCCTTCCGTCGGAGGTTCGAGTCCTCCCTTGGGCATGGGTGTGTGTGTTGTCCTTAGATTAAATTAGTTTAAGTTAGCTTATTAGCTTAAGTAGTGAGTATAGATTTAAGTGTCAGGAAGTCGTTTCTGAAAGTATTTGTATGGAGTGTAGCCATGTATGGAAGTGAAACATGGACGATGACCAGTTTGGACAAGAAGAGAATAGAAGCTTTCGAAATGTGGTGCTACAGAAGAATGTTGAAGATAAGGTGGGTAGATCACGTAACTAATGAGGAGGTATTGAATAGGATTGGGGAGAAGAGAAGTTTGTGGCCCAACTTGACTAGAAGAAGGGATCGCTTGGTAGGACATGTTTTGAGGCATCAAGGGATCACAAATTTAGCACTGGAGGGCAGCATGGAGGGTAAAAATCGTAGAGGGAGACCAAGAGATCAATACACTAAGCAGATTCAGAAGGATGTAGGTTGCAGTAGGTGCTGGGAGATGAAGAAGCTTGCACAGGATAGAGTAGCATGGAGAGCTGCATCAAACCAGTCTCAGGACTGAAGACCACAACAACAGTGTGTAAGCTTGAGGACCGATGACCTTAGCAGTTTGGTTTGGTCTCATAAGACCTTACCACAAATTTCCAAATATTTTTCCATCCGGTGAGCACAGATCATCATACACCGTTCGTACGGAATCAGCTCACGACGGCTTTTAATATTACAAAAACCACTCGCACCACCACTTCTCAGAACGTCTCCTATAGAATTGCAGCTGACTCAGAGGGAGTGAGCACACGACATACCTGTGGGATGTGTGCATCACTATCGCATGACATTTGTTAAGTCGGTCTACTGGTTTGCCAACGCTTATGGGTTTTGTAATTATCATTCGTAACGTGAAGCCTGAGTGGATTATTCAGAACTTGTGTATTTGTCTTAACAAGGAAGTTATACAGTCAAAAGCTACCAGAAAGATATGTATTCATTCTTTTCTTAATGTCACCAGTTCGTAGAATAAAACATAATTGTGTTTATGTCAATAGTGCATTGCGCTCCACGCACCCGTCAACCAATTGAGATTCTACATGTGGTTAAGACGAGGTGTAAGAGGGCTTATTACTACTAGCATCTGTTCTGTAGAATTTCGTAGCTCAGTTCTACAGCATTAGTATTCACGGAATTCTGAGCTAGCGAGATTCCATTCCACACCACAAAGACGTTTAAAATTTGCACGTGGCACAGAAAGTATGTAGCGGAGCCGGGGTCTGAGTGGGAATCGTGTTTTCCCGAGCGGTGTTCAGAGTGCAAGGCTGTAGGCACGACGCAGCCCGTTCCACTCCTCAGTCTCTCTCTCTCTCCCTGCGTCCCACTGGGGCACGTCGCCGGCTAATGAGGCCCCTTACAGGCAGGCAGGGTGCGTTTGGATTCTGCCAGCCGCGTTACCCCAGCGCCGAAAGAAAGAAAAACGGCGCACAGCTGAGAAGACACGCCTCCGCCCCCGCGCTCACACCGCAGCACTGCACAACACAGCACAGCACAGCACGCCACACAAGGCCAGACTCGGCTAATGGTTTCATTTTAATCTTCATAGCGCTACCGGCACGCTCTGAAAGGCGAAAATTTCCGAGCGTCCCCGACGTCGCACTGGATGCAAAAAAACGTGCCGCACCGTCTTTTTTCCCACATGCGAAGAGGACACGTAAACGCTATTCAGCTTATTATCTGTGTCTCACTCCCTTAATTGCTGCCTGTAATTATTGCAGAGAAAATTTTTCACACTCAAATATTTTTACAGGATCCGAAACAACGACGGGGATATTGCGAAAGAAGTTATCCACTAGAAAATTTTCTCTCTCTGACTTTTCACTACGTGTTACGAACCAATGGCACCCCTATGCCCGAGATATTCTTCTCTGTTGTGTATACGAAAATTAACAGCTATCGTCCAGGTATGCCAGTTGCATTTTAGGTGTAGGGCCGAAGCGCAGAACCATTGCTCTCAGTATTGCTTTCATTTCGATATGAAGAGTGCAAATTGTAAACTTTCTAACTACCGTATCTGACATTTTTCAGGAGAATGAAAAAACAGTTTATTTTCGCCTTACATAAGTGTTGCGTCCAAGAAACTGAAAAAATCATCTGGTACCACACATCAGTGCTGCTCACATTAAAAAATAAATGAGAGAAATTAGAAATTAAATACTATATATTAACGTCCTAAGTGCCATACCGAGAATCTGACTGGCTCTAAAGGACAATAAGAAAGCATAAATTAGCCACTGTTAATAATTCAGAATGAGATTTTCACTCTGCAGCGGAGTTTGCGCTGATATGAAACTTCCTGGCAGGTTAAAACTCTGTGCCGGACCGAGACTCGAAGCCGGGACCTTTGGCTTTCGCGGGCAAGTGCTTTACCAACTGAGCTACCCAAGTAAGTAGCTCAGTTGGTAGAGCACTCGCCCGCGGCAGGCAAAGGTCCCGAGTTCGAGTCTCAGTCCGGTGCAAACTTTTAATCTGCCAGGATGTTTCACTGTTAATAATGCTAATTGTTTACACAGTTGGCGCCGTTACTGGAATGGCTCCGACAGATTCATATTCAGACGGCATTTAGTTACATTAGCTGTTTTCTTTTCCAGTAACTAATGTAAACAATAACAAATCGAATATAAACATGAAGAGCCGTTGGAAAGTGGATCTGTTGGTTCGAAGCGTGTTACAGCGGTATTAGTATAAACATATGAATTGCGTTATTAACAGTGGCTGATGGCTGTTACCATTTTTTTTTTTTGCCAGAATAAACATGTATTTTGCACACAGCCAGGGTCCCAAAAATATCAGGTTTTGACAAGATAGCAAGAAGAAACATTAAGTTTTGTTTGTGATAATACAAGTACATAAATATAGTATTAGGTTTCTAACTTATATAATTGTAGTTCCCAGAGGGAAACTTAGCTTCCTACAGAGACCATGCGTCATCTACTAACGTATGTTTCAGAGACTCCATGATTGATCACTTGGATCAAGTCCAGGGTCAGCTTATTATCTGTGTGCCGAGAACAAGTGAAAAACTTAGAACGTCTTCCAGTTCCACTTTTCATATGTACCTCGATGATCCATTTCACGTTCTTAAGGCTTTTTGTGTACTCCAAGGCCTTTTTAGTTTTGTGGGGTGTCCGGCATTATCATGATATGCACAAATATTTCAGTCGACGCTTCCTTATGCCATTTACCGTGATAGACATCCGTTCAGTCGGTTTTCTACTCCTCAGTCTGTCTTATCATACGCTAGCATTTTTCTAACATTTCTTATCTCTAGTTTCTTGCTACTTCTTAGTGCACATTTCCGATCCGTGACAAATAACGAAAGGTTCGCCTGTGTTACAGCTTATGTTTCTGAAGTACCATATACTTACCTGTTTTCTATAATTCCTATTACACATTATTTGAAACCATAGACGGACTTAAGATACGGAAGCGCCAAAGAAATTGGTTTAGGCATAGGTTTTTAAATACAGAGATATGTAAACAGGCAGAATACGGTGCCGCAGTCGGCATCCCCTATATAAGACATCAAGTGTCTGGCGCAGTTGTTAGATAGGTTACTGCTGCAAGATTTTAGTGAGTTTGAAACGGCGCATGAATGATGGGACACAGCATCTTCGAGGTAGCGACGAAGTGGGATTTTCTCGTACGACCATTTCACAAGTATACCGTGAATATCAGAAATCCGGTAAAACATCAAATCTTCGACATCACTGCGGCCGGAAAAAGATCCTGCAAGAACCAACGACGGCTGAAGAGAAGAGTTCAACGTGACAGAAGTACAATCCTTCCGCAAATTGCTGCAGATTTCAATGCTGGGCCATCAACAAGTATCAGCGTGCGAATCATTCAACGAAACATTATCGATTTAGGTTGTCGGTGCCGAAGGCCCGCCCGTGTGTTGATGACTGCACGACACAAAGCTTTACACATCGTCTGTTCCCTTCAACACCGACATTGGACTGTTGATGACTGGAAACATGTTCCTTGGTCGGACGAGTCACGTTTCAAATTGATCCAGCAGATGGACGTTACGGGTATGGAGACAACCTCATGAATCCACGGATCCTGCATATCAGCAGCGGACTGTTTGGAGGCTCTGTAATTGTATGGGGCACGTACAGTTGTATTGATATGGGACTCCTGATACGTCTAGATACGACTCTGACAGGTGACACGTAAGCAACCATCCTGTCTGATCACCTGCATCCATTCATGTCCGTTATGCATTCCGACGAACTTGGGCAATTCCAAGAGGACAATGCGACACTCTACATGTCCAGAATTGCTACAGCGTCGCTCCAGAAACACTCTTATGAGCTTAAACACTTTCGCTGGACACCAAACTCCGCAGACGTGAACATTATTGAGCGTATCTGGGATGCCTTGTAACGTGCTGTTCAGAAGAGATCTCAACCCCCTGGTACTCTTACGGATTTATGGACAGCCCTGCAAGATTCATGGTGTCAGTTCCCTCCAGCACTACTTCACACATTAGTCGAGTCCATGCCATGTCGTGCTGCGACACTTCTGCGTGTTCGCGGGGGAGCAACACGATATTAGGCATGTGTACCAGTTTCTTCGGCTCTTCAGTGCGGAATATGATCCTTTACATAGGCTCCGTATTCAACACATAGCGAGTGTTTCGCAATTACTATTACAATATTACGAAACTAATGGACTGAAAGCAACAGATGAACTGCCCTTTTCAATGCCTGAACGAAAACAGATTTAGATGCCTTTCTTTTTTACGTTTTTCTGTAAATTGGTCATTTGTTTTTATATTTACATTTTATAATCACTTGGCGGTATTCTCTGCCTCGTGATGACTGGGTGTTGTGTGATGTCCTTACGTTAGTTAGGTTTAAGTAGTTCTAAGTTCTAGGGGACTGATGACCATAGATGTTAAGTCTCATAGTGCTCAGAGCCATTTTAACTTGGCGGTATATGGCGTCATTTTTATGGTTACGCATCGTCGGTATTTATTTGACTGGGCTGAATATTTACATTACCTGTGTAAATGGGATGGTGCACCTGAATTTCCTGTACTGCAGATGTGCAAAATAAGTGTGGCTACTCACATTCAGCGTTCATATGACACAATCAGTTGTGAAATACAATGGTATTTGGCCCGGTATCAGCGGTATTGCTTTTATTCTGTTGTATATCCATCCTGATAGTTATACCGTACTTTATCACCGTCGGTCGAAACTGAAACTAAGAAATTGTGAACGAAACGCCCACACAAATAGATTCATCTCGTGGAAATGGAACAGTTTTTGTGAATTCCAAGGATATCAATGTCAAAGAGACGAAATAGATGATGAATACCGTCGAGCTGGCAATGTAGCTTGTTAGAGATTTCCATGAGTTTCTTATAGACTAAGAAAACTTTTGCCTCATAATAATGGGATGTGCTTTGTGAACATTTGATTTGCCGTTGTAAGCTTCGACTGCAATTTTGTGTACAGTGAAGAAGTAAGTGAAATGCATTTAAAATTAAATTCTTAAGCCACTTCAGAACAAGATTACGTATAAGGTAAGTAAAAATAGCGGAAGAAAAACTGTTTATCTGAAAATATATGTCTGATAATACCTAAAGCGCAAACGCAAAGTGGTTCGGTTAGCCACTGGTACTAGCAGGATGTTCGTGACGACCTTTGGTAAGGTCTGTAAGCTCCGACTCCGAAAACAGAATACGCTCCATGAATGATTTTTAATTATGACGAACTGTTATTAGAAAAGAGTAGAAAACTACAATCTGATCCTTTCGGCCTATGGCTTTGTAGTTTCTACCAAACATTTTCAGAAAATTTACTGTATGTGGTTACCCACGTCATTCAGTCGTATCAGTTTTGTCTCGACCCAGAATGAACGAAGAGCTTTCAGAGCTGCTAACCTAACATGTGAAATCAATGCACTTGGAAGACAAATTTTATGGTAGGTTGCTGCTACTGAAATTTGGTAACAAATGAATAAATTAGGTGCATGAAATTCTTTTTCAAATATTTATTTTAATAATATCACTATTTACTTTTTTCTGCATTAGACAATTATTATTAAGATACAGAACAAAATCAGGTGCATGAAATTCTAGTTCAAATATTGATTTTAATAATTTCACTACTTGCTTTTTTTCTACATTAGACAATGAAGAAACAGAATTTGTCTACAGTTAGCAATTGTGTAAAGTTAGTAACATTCACAACTAGATGATTTGACTAAAAATGATAATTTGAGTACACTATATTTTGTAGGGAAACTACCTCAACGCTAAAGCTGACGGTTGACACATTAACGAGACTGGATGATTTATGTCCTCCATTACCTTCAGAAGCACGCAGTTGACGTGTTCGGAGATCAAAGGTATGTGATACATTAAACTGGAAGACGTCAGATAGAGAATTCAGGAAGCGCATACTGACAGTCGTATGGCCACGAACTGAAGGTGGGAATGAAATGAACAAAATGAAAACAAGAAGAAGTTCTAGAGGTGAAGGAAAAAGTGATTTTTCTGGAATCTGACACTCAACTCCTATAAAAATTTCCCTGCTCCTGGGAAATATATCGATAGTAAAAATGCTCGGATTTCTGTTTAGACGTTTCAGGCCTACCAAGTTGTGGGCAAAAAAGTATAAACATTATTTATGAGTGTATGATTTTTCAGTTTGGTTTTTAAAATCATTAATTGTAGCTTTGAAGGTGCAGTAAATAATAATCATCAATGAGTTCACTAGTCATGAGAAGTACAGACACTCTACACGAAAGACGTACTGAGTCTAAAGGCACAAAACGTACGAAATTCCAAGATTTTTATCCGCAAGAACAGCTGCAGAGATTCCGAGTTATCTCCAGGGAGCAGTGATGGCCATAAGCGCTCGTGGGAGACCGTTACTTGAGAAAGCCCTCTCCTATTAAGTTTTAACTAAATTTCCGGTTCGTTCTAGATAAATTGCCTTTCTTGTTCTCAGGCGACAGGAAAATGTAAGCTGCTTGCGAATTTCAAAGTGGTCAAGGAATCTCGAGAAACGTGCCCAATGTCTCTTTACATCTTTTGTACAATGAAGACGTTGCTGAACGAAACTATTGGTTCTCACTGGGGTGAAATCCTCGTTCTGGATCCTTGAGATTGGAAATAAGAGTTTATTAAAGACTCGCTGGTTGTAAATTTACTCACTTTGTACATATTTATGATACATTTTCTGCTGCATTGTATGAAACTATGTTTCCAAACCGTCGACAGATTCTGCGTCGATTGTCTAATGCTTCGTTAAATCGCTCTAAAGGAATTTGCAGGCCAAAATTGGTATGTTAAAGTGGACGTACGACAGGTGTTCGATAAGCTTTCAAGGTATGCTGTACATTTTCATAAGGGGTGACTTCCATTTTATTAACTTCGTAAGTCCAATTAGCATATGATGCTGCAAGGAAAGGAAAATGTTAGCTTTTAATATCGCCCCTTCGACAGTGAAGTTACCTTGGATTATATTCACGTTAGTGAAATGTAAGGACCGTCAAACTTTTCCTGACACTTTGCATCCCTTTACAGGTTTCCGCTTTTTTTGAACGAGTAACTGATGATAGATTGTTGACAGGTTTGAGAGAAGTACACTGCACAGCTATTAAGTCGTAAACAAAGTGACTTGTGGTCAGCCTCTAATGGCTTCGATGACGATGTTATGTTAAACCCTACCCTCCCTCGTTTGCAGTTTGAATTTCGCAATGGATTAAAGTGAATCTAATTTTCTACAGGCATCATTTTACAAGGTAGTTGAAAAGTTGTGCACGTTAGACATTAATGGACAGTGCTGAGTGTGGAATAGGTGAAACTACAGTACTACTTATCTTGAGAAGTTCACAAAAGTGAGGTGAAGTGAAAACTACGCAAAAGCAGTGTAAGAAATAGCGTGTCCATAAAACCCGAAAAGTTAGGAAAAGTGAGAGTGCAGTCAGATTTTTTTAGACTTCAGCCTCGGCTAACAAAAAAGGAAAAATCAGTGGACTTCAGAACATCGTCTTCCACTTGGTCCTCTAAAGATAGTTGATTGAAACACCGCAACGTGGGGACATATAGCCACATCGTCCATGTAAGAACAGGAGAACTTCAATTTTTTAATCATTTATTACACTCCCGCTTGTATGTTGATTTTCATCTTAACCTCTTCCTGCGTAGTACATGACGGAAATGTGACACCTCGACCATTTTGGTAACTGCCAGTGATATTTTGTTTTTATCCTTGATCGTAGTTTCCATAGGAGTGGAAACTCACGATACGGCGAGATAAATTATAATACAAGTATGAAAGTATGGGGAGAAACGTCAAGACAAATTTTCCGTCAATCAGAATTTCTGACAAACACGTCAAACGCACATTGATTGACAAACACGGCAGACAGCACCATGCAAGGTCAAATATTTGGCAAGCATAGTAAAATTTGACTAATTATTTGATCATTTAAGCGGGCGTTAAACTTCAGAGACGATGTAAGGATATAGGGTAGCATATAGCGCAGTATTCATAAAATTACGTTTGCGTTTTTCTGTTATTATTCTTATCAGTCAAATGCTATGCCAGAATAAACGCCAACTGAGCTCCATATCATTAATCATAAAATGCGGGAGCACGCTCAATTGTAATGCCTCGGATTTTTTTGTGAAAAGGCTTCAAGCTTTTTAAATAAAACGAACGTTAATAATATTCTAATTCTTTATTCTTCAGCCCTCTACTGCTAGAGGACTCCGAATTTGGCGTGGAACACAGGTGTATGTAATGTAGCTATGTCGGTGAGTGAACAACAACGACCTGTTAATCGACTCGCGAATTCAAAGAGTTGGTCCACACATGGAACACCCTCTCCTTGTACATGAAAATACCAGATCACACTCGAGCGCTGCGACATCTGCAACAGTCCAATGTCTTGGATTCGCTATCATCGATCACCATCCGTACAATCCCGAGTTGGCCCCATTCGATTTTCATACGTTTCCAAAATTTAAAGAATACTGTCGAGAACATCCCTTTGATAGTGATGGTGCAAATAGAGGTGAGGTTATGACTCCGCCAACAGTGTCAAACGTTCTACACTGACGGTATCAACAAAATGGTCTCTCTTTGGGAGAAATGTGTTCGTCACCAGGGTGACGATGCTGAGAAACAAATATGTATATAGACACGAAGAATGAAGGTGTGGAATGTTAATAACGTTTGTTTTATTTAAACAGCCTTAAGAATGCGTTAATTTTCAGAACGCCCTCGTAGATTTGCTGCTGGTAAAGAACAATTCGTTATCTTGCCACTCGCTGGTTGAACTTACATGCTTATGAATATCTGATTTGTAACATATTTGTCATATGTTCGCTACAATTTGTTGCGAGACCAATGTATAAAACTCTGTGTAGTATCCTGTAGAACTTTTTGGATCAGCAGCAATTGTATGTCTCTCATTTGAGGAACCAACTTACATACGATGCAACAATAAAACAGCAGTAGATAATCCTCAGCACCTGGAGAGGAATGCACACCATCACCACAGAGTGAGAGTGATTAGTTGTTCATCGAAACAGCGAGTTTTGTGAGTAAGAAACCGGGTGTCACGTCGTAACAATAGTATATTTATTTGAAGACAGTAACTTGTTCTCGAAAGAACAGTTACTGCTGATGACCGTGCAGCTTTTCCCTGGAATAAATGATGACTAATTGACAACCTCAGCTACCGACAGTTGTTATTGTTATACGTCGATGTGGACAGCTGAAAATGTGTGCCCCGACCGGGACTCGAACCCGGGATCTCCTGCTTACATGGCAGACGCTCTATCCATCTGGGCCACCGAGGACACAGATGAATAGCGCGACTGCAGGGACTTATCCCTTGCACGCTTCCCGTGAGACTCACATTCACAACTGTCCACAATTCTACATATGTATTGTACCTTATAGACATTTGCCCACCCACTCATTACTCGCGCACGCTTTGGCGATTCCCGTAAGAGTTTGGGCAACCTTTGCGCATTCGCACAGACGAAGGTCAATGGCTGGGTAGCCTTTAACTATATATTTGAAGACAGTAACTTGTTCTCGAAAGAACAGTTACTGCTGATGACCGTGCAGCTTTTCCCTGGAATAAATGATGACTAATTGACAACCTCAGCTGCCGACAGTTGTTATTGTTACAATAACAATAACAACTGTCGGCAGCTGAGGTTGTCAATTAGTCATCATTTATTCCAGGGAAAAGCTGCACGGTCATCAGCAGTAACTGTTCTTTCGAGAACAAGTTACTGTCTTCAAATATATAGTTAAAGGCTACCCAGCCATTGACCTTCGTCTGTGCGAATGCGCAGAGGTTGCCCAAACTCTTACGGGAATCGCCAAAGCGTGCGCGAGTAATGAGTGGGTGGGCAAATGTCTATAAGGTACAATACATATGTAGAATTGTGGACAGTTGTGAATGTGAGTCTCACGGGAAGCGTGCAAGGGATAAGTCCCTGCAGTCGCGCTATTCATCTGTGTCCTCGGTGGCCAAGATGGATAGAGCGTCTGCCATGTAAGCAGGAGATCCCGGGTTCGAGTCCCGGTCGGGGCACACATTTTCAGCTGTCCACATCGACGTATAACAATAACAACTGTCGGCAGCTGAGGTTGTCAATTAGTCATCATTTAATCGTATATTTTCCGTTGTACACGATGATGACTCATTTCTTTTGTTTTAGTAACATAATCTGTAGGATAACACATTCGTTAGATCTTATAACGTATATGTCGTCAGTTATAACGTATCAATCATTTTTGCGTTATATATCACGTTCTTAAAGTATAAAGATAAATTTATCATATGTCAGTACTTGGCGTAGTATTCGTCGTAATTTTATTTATCTACAAACAGCCTCATTACACTTACTCGCTGGTCGTTATTCACTATTTGCAGCTAGAATGGCCAAATGGTCTACTTTGGCGCTTTTGCTTCACCCTTGCATTTCGGAATGACAAGAGTGGTAATGAATTACCATTTATAGCTATATCTACTTAAACATAGATGTTCTGTCCCAGAAGTTTCAAGAATAATTTTCTTTATAGATTTTTAATGTACAAAATTTTAAAAACCTAAGTATATTCCTTCCGCATCCACCGTTGTGCCCAGTCCATAAAGACTTCCTGGAAGACTTCATCGGGAACTTCCTTAACCCTTTGAATACTAATTTTATATCGAAAACATTACTGTATGGTTATTTTAATGGATGTCTTATTCATAAGTAACAACATGGAAAGAATATTTCCTGCCGTTCCGTTTTCCAACGAGGCTGAGGGGGGCGGGGAATAGGACATACAGGATTATTCATAAGTACCTTTGGTGTTTCAGTACACGACTACGCAAAAACTACAAGTCATAGTGAAAACAGATACACGAAAACAGATACAAGTTTGTAACTCACACTTCAGGTGCTTAATATGGATTTCTTTTGTGGTCTTGCAAGCACCAGTTCGTGCGTTCAAGTTGTACACATGGTACGTCTGGGAGGACACGAAGGCAACCCGCTTTTCCAATCTGGTAATTGGATTGCCTATCTGCAGGTCAAATCAATTAAATGTGACACTACGGAGAGAGGGGGCTAACAATAAAACTTGAGGAGAACAAAACCTACAGGAGGAATCTGTCACTACAAGAATTCTGCTAACCATTAACAGGCTTCTCTTTACCAAGGGACACTGAACCGAGTACGTAGCAATAACATGCAATAAATTGCAGTTTGTTCTCTGATAACCTACAATGGGAGGTTATAAAGAATTAACGCAGCGCGTCGAGGCCTCTTTTACCCTCTCCAACGGTCCACGATTCAGAGTCGTACTCGACAATCCGTGTTCGTCATCTGTCACTACTCTCTCCAAAATATCAGTCACTTTCACAAGCTCTAAAAGCTCAGGAAACTTCAGCACACGGATTTTTTTCTGTTCATCGGTCACTGCCTTTTTGCCCATCGTTCTGGATTTTCTTATCACCCTTAATTCGGCACTCAAAACACTACATACTTTTCATTTCGGTATATTGAAATCTTCTGCTATCATTCTTACACACAAACGCCTGTCCAGGTTCAAAACATTTTGCACGTTCTCCACATTTTCGTGCATTTGTGACCTTGACGTATGCCTGAAGTGCTCGTTGTCATCGAAGTTTTCTCGACCTTCATCGATTCTAGCCGAAGGTTTTCCGAATCATCCCCACCGTCTTAGAGACTGATTTTGTGAGTTCAGCAGAAAATTTGATTCCGTATCGCTGATCGATTAACCGCAGCATCTTGAGTCTCGACGTTTCACAAAAACACACTATATAGCCCACTAGACGAATGATTGCTATTAAGCGTTCAGTCGGAGAGGGAGCTATGTTCCCAGATTTGGTGTACGGCATATCGGTCACTATGTCTCGCATTACCTAGCGACAAAAGCAAAATCCGCAGCAACACTCAGGTCGTATCTAAGCGTATAGATTTTTTTAGAGCTACTAGTTCTAAAATACAAGCTCAAAAACCTGTAAAGAACTGTTCAGTATCTAGAATGATAAAAAGTCTTAAGGTTATTTGTTAACTCTTACCAATGAGAAAGCAAACTATTTTCGTAGTTCTGTATACTTCACAGGTTTTGTTTTCATTGTTAAAACTTTTCGTTATTAACTACCAATGAGGGAATGTATCAGCATATTGACAGTCATAATCTAACAAAGAGTAATTGTAACGTCATGATGTGTCGATTTCATACTTTCCTTTTAAATTCCTAATGGACTGACTTTATGATAATGGAAATATACTGACATCGCTATCAAAATCTGACTGCGAATATTTTCTTTGACACTCTTTGGACTATCACTTCTCCATATGGGCCTTTAAGGGGGGTAGGTCTTCAAACGGGCCGACTTGGAGCAGGAGAGGCACCATAAGACATTTTAATTTCCATTGCCTATACTTTTACTAATAAATTCATTAAACTCTGTCATCATGACCAAGAAGCATTCAGGATTCACACTCATAGCAGTAGAAGTTCAAAAAAATAACAAAATAAGTTTGTCTTACATGCGGAATTTCATCACTTTTTCAGTTAGTATTGGCTGCATTTATTGTTATAGGTACACTTTTCTTCATAAGTAAGAGAGATTCTTCGATGAATTTTGAACAGTGTGCAAACCATACTTACAGGTGTACGAAACTCTAGAATTTTCCAAATCTGTTAAAAACTGTGCTAAATATTGAGATAATTAACTATAAAATTTAAGTTTTTTCTAAACATGAAGTTTAATATGTAACAGCTCACTCTTTTTTTCATAAATTAAAAAAAATTCTGGAGTTTCGTACACCTGTAAGTATGGCTTGTATGCTGTATCGAAGACTCTCTCTTACTTACGAAGAAAAGTGTACCTATAGCAACAAATGCAGCCAGTAGTAAGTGAAAAATATGATGAAATTTCACATGTAAAAAAATTACTTTATTATATTTTTCAACAGCCACTGCTATGAGTGTGAATCCTGAATCCTTCCTGGCCATGCTGACAAAGATTTACGAATTTATTTGTAAAAGTGTAGACAGCGGAAATTAAAATGTCCTGCGGTGCCTCTCCTGCTCCAAGTCGGCCCCTTTGACGTCCTAACCCCTCTTAAAAAGACAGTCTTTGTGGAGCGATACGAAAAGTACAGAAACAATGTTCCTTTCTCTTATAATAGCTATGTATATGACTATGAATAGCTTACTCCTGGAACGCACCCTAAGCTTTCACGTGGTCCTTATCGGCCTCATTTCTTCCTCTGAATCAGCAACTTACTTGTGCCAGTCCCACTTACAGTTTGCACCGAGCTGTTTTGTTACTCTTCTTGTAAGAGTATTGACCTCTTTACGGGCTGATCAACAGAAAATAACGGCTCTCCATTCTTCTTTTCATTCTCGAGATGGTGTCTTACCAAACACACAATTCCACTGGCCAGGCTATGTGGCGGGCTTTTCTTTCACTGTTTCTTTCAGTTGATGTATTTACGCCACTCGTTGCACTGCATGAGCAGCATCGAATAAATACTAAGAACATTTAAAATGAAATAAAGTGCTAACTAGATTGCAATGTAAACAAAGCGAAATGATGGTTCCAGTAACGAAGGAGGAAGCCAACTATTGTGCTTTTACGGACTAGCACGTTCGTCTCGTAGCCCGGCAACGTGGCTCATGCTGCCTGCTCGAGCACTGTCCGTCATTGGTTGGCTTCCTGCTGTCGCTAGGCGACGAAAGGACGCTACTGAGCTGTCAGTATCAGAGACTGTCTCCTTGACTACACACGCGGTACGCGATCCTCACTCTGACACTGGTCGACGCAGGTGTATCGTATCGCATTCGTTAGTCGTGATCCCTCGCCACTGTTCCCACTCTAAACCGCATAGCATTTGCAGGAGAATCTTACTCTCAGAATTTTTTGGACAGACTGTCTACACTAGGTCTATACTAAGTAGGTACAGATTCCCGTATGGAGGACTGTGATAGACATCCCTGGGGTTGTGAAGCAGTTGAATGGGTTGAAAATAAATAAATCGCCAGGTCCTAATGGGATTCCAATTCGGTTTTGCAGAGAGTACTCTACTGTATTGGCTCCTTACTTAGCTATCATTTACCGCGAATCTCTTGCCCAACGCAAACTCCCGAGCGACTGGAATAAAGCGCAGGTGACGCCTGTATATAAGAAGGGTAGAAGGACGGATCCTCAAAATTACAGACCAATATCCTTAACATCGATTTGTTGCAGGATTCTCGAACATATTCTCAGTTTGAATATAATGAATTTCCTTGAGACAGAGAAGTTGCTGTCCATGCTTCAGCACGGCTTTAGAAAGCATCGCAGGATTGGTTTCCAACTATGTGAATGGCTCGAAGACTTCTTAAGTAATAGAACCCAGTACGTTGTCCTCGATGGTGAGTGTTCATCGGAGATGAGGGTATCATCTGGAGTGCCCCAGGGAAGTGTGGTAGATCCGCTGTTGTTTTCCATCTACATAAATGATCTTTTGGATAGGGTGGATAGCAATGTGTGGTTGTTTGCTCATGATGCTGTGGTGTACGGGAAGGTGTCGTCGTTGAGTGGCAGTAGGAGGATACAAGATGACTTGGACAGGATTTGTGATTGGTGTAAAGAATTGCAGCTAACTCTAAATATAGATAAATGTAAATTAATGCAGATGAATAGGAAAAGAATCCTGTAATGTTTGAATACTCCATTAGTAGTGTAGCGCTTGACACAGTCACGTCGATTAAATATTTGGGCGCAACATTGCAGAGCTATATGAAGTGGGACAAGCATGTACTGGCAGTTGTGGGGAAGGCGGATAGTCGTCTTTGGTTCATTCGTAGAATTTCGGGAAGATGTGGGTCATCTGTAAAGGAGACCGCTTATAAAACCCTAATGCGACCTATTCTTGAGTACTACTCGAGCGTTTGGAATCCATATCAGGTCGGATTGAGGGAGGACATAGAAGCAGTTCAGAGGCGGGCTGCTAGATTTGTTACTGGTAGGTTTGAACATCACGCGAGTGTTACGGAAATGCTTCAGGAACTCGGGTGAGAATCTCTAGAGGAAAGGAGGCGCTCTTTTCGTGAATCGCTACTGAGGAAAATTGGAGAACCAACATTTGAGGCTGACTGCAGTACAATTTGACTGCAGCCAACTTACATTCCGCGGAAAGACCACAAAGATAAGATAAGAGAGATTAGGGCTCGTACAGAGGCATATAGGCAGTCATTTTTCCCTCGTTCTGTTTGGGACTGGAACATGGAGAGAAGATGCTAGTTGTGGTACGAGGTACCCTCCGCCACGGACCGTATGGTGGATTGCAGAGTATGTATGTGGATGTAGATGTAGAATTTGCGTGTTTCCATGGTCGCCTGCAATGCTGCCAACCCGCAACGTAGTAATGCTTTGCGGGTCATCACTCTGACTCCGCAGGCGCACCGGTCGAAGTTAGCCGAACTTCGCCCGACCTGCAAGGAGCAGGCTAGTTGAGAAGGCGAGTGCAAGAGCTGTCTAGGCCGCCACATCGACGGATCTTTCGCTGCATCCGCCGCACCATTTTACTCGGTCAGTCTGAGCCCACATCGTTATACCAATAGACATCTGGTAGTCATTTACCACGGCGGGTATAACTGCATTCGCCCGGCGAGCGGCAGGAGATCGCCAGCACCACTCCACAGCCCCTGCCCCAAGTCGCCCTTGCCCCCACAGCGCATCGCCACCCGCAGCTCCGGCCGTCGATTCTGATACTGTGTTGATGTCTAAAAATATAGTCAGTTTCGTTTCGTTTGCAAGATAACTTCCTAGAAACTAGTCTCACACAGATATTTAGTTGTGTTGTTTTCCATGAACTTCATATTTTCAAAGTAATCAGTACTTTATTTTCAAGAAGCACTTTCCTTATTTGTTTTGAGCTGCTAACGGTTCGCAAAACTTATATGTGTGAACAGAAACTGTTTTGCCAATAAATTGATTTTTCAGTGTAATCAACTAACTTACTGTGAAAGTGTCTCAAGACGGGACACTTCAAAGACAATCTACAACAACGTTTCACCGTATTTACAACATTGTAACCTACAAAACGAAATACAGGAAAGAGCATCTGTGAAGTCTACCCGCAGATAATTAATTTCGTCCTCTTTGCAGTCGTCCGTGATATTTGAAGGTATTCTGCTGACAGCTTACACAGAATAGAAAAAAGTGGAGCTGCCTACAGATTCACGGAAAGCCTTTCATTAAGGTTGCAGGCCGCGGCTGTCAGTTTATTGGACACTGGTCTAAGTGCCAGAAGATATTTCGCGGCGGGACGAACACGAAGCTTCCGCTGAGCTGGCTGTTAAACAGAATCCGATGTGCACTCAAGATTCTCTTTGCTTAAGAGAATCTGCTGCCTGAAGTTCGGCAGACTTAAATGTGAAGAACAGACAGACCCTATACGAGTTTTCTTAATTCGTCTGAGCAGTCATCTGTTTTGACATGGGCTACAGATTAGTGCGTTATTAGACCACTATAATATTTCCTGGAGACATTGTTTCTGTTAAAAAATTATGCATATAAACGTAATAAAAGTACAAGCTGTTAACAGGAACAACATACACTCTTATTGCTTTCTACAACACAATATACTAAAATGAGATCGTACATGTAGTGAGAAATAAATCTAAAATTTGCATGGACATATCCAATTGTATCGTCGACACAGTTGGGTATAGATCACTGTACGAAATGTAGTAACGGGTTACACTTCCCACTCTTATTACGTAATGGAATATACAACACAATGCTTTACTTTGTATCCATACGAGCCTAAATGGCGAGAATATTGTCATTTGTGAAGAAACAGATCAAAACATACAACTCACTATTTATGTGT
The DNA here is from genome assembly GCF_023864345.2 of Schistocerca serialis cubense. Classification (NCBI taxonomy): domain Eukaryota; kingdom Metazoa; phylum Arthropoda; class Insecta; order Orthoptera; family Acrididae; genus Schistocerca; species Schistocerca serialis. Next base: position 631,705,769 of record NC_064641.1, on the reverse strand, counting down.
GGTACGTTCAATTTTGTAATACATGCGGGCAGAGCAAACTGTTTTTATATTTCGGAATGTGATATGTAGTCAACTGGGTCGACGGTATATCTGGAGATGACTCGACATTTTCTCTTTTGTACAGGGTCTTTCGAATTCTTTGCACCAAACGCCTTGGGGTGATAGATCACGCAATGGGGAACACCTTTCGCTAAGGCCAAAATATTCACCAATGCTTCCCCTGAGAGGCGGACTGGCTAGGCAATCTGCAACGTGCGTATGACATGTGTACTGCCTATAATCGAGTCATCTATTCCACGTGAAAGGGATCCGAGATGCTGACATGCGTCGAAACTACCTTTCTACTCTTGCAGACGCTCATCGGTTTCTTGTTGAAAATCCTCTATGGACTTACTGCGGCAGATAGTTTTCAGATGGAGCACAACTAGTTATCAGACCCTGATAGCTCGATAAAATCTCGTCGTCCGAGGACCGGAAAATTAAATAAGAAAATACAATATTCCGGTGGGAAGCATCAGCGGTAATGTCATCGAAAGACATTCCCCACGCCGCTATCACCCGCATACGTGTGATGCAAAGACTTTGAAACATCCTGTATAGAACTACAGGTACGATCTGCTATTAGTAAATCTACAGCGTATATGGAACGTAGTATGACTCCGATGTGTACACAGGGTGGTCCATTTATCATGACCGGGCCAAATATCTCACGAAATAAGCGTCAAACGAGAAGCTACACAGAACAAAACTTGTCTAGCTTGAAGGGGAAACCAGATGGCGCTATGGTTGGCCCGCTAGATGGCGCTGCCATAGGTCAAACAGATATCAACTGCGTTTTTTTAAAATAGGGACCGTCATTTTCTATTACATATTCGTGTAGCACGTAAAGAAATATGAATATTTTAGTTGGACCACTTTCTTCGCTTTGTGATAGATGGCGCTGTAATAGTCACAAACATATGGCTCACAATTTTAGACGAACAGTTGGCAATAGGTAGGTTTTTTTAAATTAAAATACAGAACTTAGGTCCATTGGAAAACTTTATTTCGGTTGTTACAATGACATGTACCTTTGTGAATTTATCATTTCTTAGTACGCAAGCTGTTACAGCGTGATTACCTGTAAATATCACATTAATGCAATAAATGCTCAAAATAATGTCCGTCAACCTCAATGCATTTGGCAATACGTGTAACGACATTCCTCTGAACAGCGAGTAGTTCGCCTTCCGTAATGTTCGCAAATGCATTGACAATGCGCTGACGCATGATGTCAGGCGTTGTCGGTGGATCACGATAGAAAATATCCTTCAACTTTCCCCACAGAAAGAAATCCGGTGAACGTGCGGGTCATGGTGCTTCGAAGACCAATCCACCTTCATGAAATATGCTATTCAATACCGCTTCAACCGCACTCGAGCCATGTGCCGGACATCCATCACGTTGGAAGTACATCACCATTCTGTCATGCAGTGAAACATCTTGTAGTAACATCGGTAGAACACTACGTAGGAAATCAGTACACATTGCATTATTTAGATTGCCAATTATCCTTCCTCCCATAATGCCGCACCATAGATTAAATCACCAAGGTCGCTGATGTTCCACTTGTCGCAGCCATCGTGGATTTTCCGTTGCCCAATAGTGCATATTATGCTGGTTTACGTTACCACTGTAGGTGAATGAAGCTTTGTCGCTAAGTAGATCGCGAGCAAAAAATCTGTCATCATCCTGTAATTTCTCTTCTGCCCGGTGGCAGAACTGTACATGACGTTCAGAGTCGTCGCCATGCAATTCCTGGTTCATAGAAATGTGGTACGGGTCAGCAGCTAAAGCGCCTACTTGGGCAACATCATTTGTTTCAGGTCGTGGTTGACGTTTCACATGTGGCTGAACACTTTCTGTTTCCTTAAATAACGTAACTTTCCGGCAAACGGATGATGTCGTCCAGGATACTGAGCAGCATACATAGCACACGCATGTTGGGCATTTTGATCACAATAGCCATACATCAACACGATATCATTTCCGCAATTGGTAAACGGTCCATTTTAACACGGATAATGTATCACGAAGCAAATATCGTCCTCACTGGTGGAATGTTACGTGATACCACGTACTTACACGTTTGTGACTATTACAGCGCCATCTATCACAAAGCGAAAAAGTGGTTCAACTAAAACATTCATATTTCTTTACGTACTACACGAATATGTAATAAAAATGGGGGTTCCTATTTAAAAAAAACGCATTTGATATCCGTTTGACGTATGGCAGTGCCATCTAGCGGGCCAACCATAGCGCCATCTGGTTTCCCCCTTCAAGCTAGACGAGTTTTTTTCCTTGTAGTTTTTTCGTTTGATGCTTATTTCCTGAGATATTTGGCCCGGTCACTATCAATGGACCACCCTGTATATAACCACCGACCTGTAGGCAAAGGATTAGAATGGTATTCGTGTCTTTCCGACATGCCTGCAGTAAATGCGGAAACGTGAACTACGGCGACGTTAATACTAAGTATGTCCGAACAGAATCAACCAATCGTTGTTCTTTTTTTGGAAGCTGAAAGCTAGGGACCAGTAGACATCCATCGGAGAGTGAATAATGTGTATGGGGCAGCATGTCTCTCGAAGACCACCATTGTTAAATGTTGTGCCGGTCGCGGCTCGACACAAGACGCCGGTCGAACTGGGAGGCCAGAGGCTACACCAACTCAACTGGGATGCATTCGAGCACCCGTGCTATAGTCCTGAACTCTCGCCATGCTATTATCACGCCTTCGGTCCCTTAAAAAATGCCTTGAAGGGTTGAGTATTCCTGTCGGACGAGGATGTACAGTAGGATATTACAGCTTTCTCCAAGCAGCTCAGATTTTTACGAAACGGGTGTCTTCAGTGGGATGAATGCCTCAATGCTCACGGCGATTTACCCTGATTAGCCTACCGGCTGTGGACCGTACGGCCGTCGAACGGAAACTTTCTGATTTCGCCTTGTATAACAACGATAAAGTGATTTACACTGAAGTGAGGAAGTCACAGGATATCGATATGTACCAGGTGATCAAAAAGTCAGTATAAATTTGAAAACTGAATAAATCACGGAATAATGTAGATAGAGAGGTACAAGTTGACACACATGCTTGGAATGACACCAAAAAAATACAAAAGTTCAAAAAATGTCCAACTAATGGCGCTACATGTGATCAGAATAGCAATAATTAGCATAACAAAGTAAGACAAAGCGAAGATTGTTCTTTACAGGAAATGCTCAATATGTCCACCATCATTCCTCAACAATAGCTGTAGTCGAGGAATAATGTTTTGAACAGCACTGTAAAGCACGTCCGGAGTTATGGTGAGGCATTGGCGTCGGATGTTGTCTCTCAGCATACCTAGAGATGTCGGTCGATCACGATACACTTGCGACTTCAGGTAACCCCAAAGCCAATAATCCCACGGACTGAGGACTGTGGACCTGGGAGGCCAATCATGACGAAAGTGGCGAGTGTCATGCGCAGTCACTGACGTCCAGCGCCATCTGTCGGACATTTTGTGAACTTTGTTTTTTTTCTAATAAAACCCCATGTCATTCCAAGCATGTGTGCCAATTTATACCACTCTATCTACATTATTCCGTGATTTATTCAGTTTTCAAATTTATGCTGACGTTTTGATCACCCGGTACATATACGGATGGCAGTAGTATCGCGTACACAAGGCATAAAAGGGCAGTGCATTGGCCGAGCAGTCATTTGTGCTCGGGTGATTCATGTGAAAATATTTCCGACGATGTTATGACTCCACGACGGGGATTAATAGACTCCTAACGTGGAATGGTAGCTGGAGCTAAGTACATGGGGCATCCGGGAATCGTTAAGAAAATCAATATTCCGACATCCACAGTGTCAAGAGCGTACCGAGGATACCACATTCAACAGACAACACAATAGCCGACGGCCTTAACTTAACAACCGAAAGCAGCGGCGTTTCGCTTAGTCGGTGCTAACAGACATGCGACACTGCGTGAAATAACCGCAAAAATCAATGTCGGACGTACGACGGAAGTATACGTTAGGGTAGTGCGATGAAGTTTGCCGTTAACGTTTTATGGCAGCAGACGACCGACGTGAGTGCCGTTGTTAACAGCACGATACAGCATGCAGCGCCACTTCAGTCTAAGCTAGCCAATAGTGCCGAATGAAACGTTTAATTTAACAAAAAGAACGGCCCTGGAGATGTCTGTAGACAGCCCCCGCAGGCTTCTGTTTAGAATTGTGCATAAGGAAAGCAATTCGAAATTCCAAAGGCTAACAGTGGTCTTAGATAAAAAGAAAAACAGAAAAGTTTCAGAGACACTGTACCTCACTACCATCCGTGCCTCTAAAACGATGAAGAACCACCTCTCGGACAATCTCTCTTCTACTTACACAAGAGTGATCTCGTAACACAGACGCCCGTAAAATCGTTAGGCAGTAAAGGTTTTACGTCGGCCTTGTCCCTGCAGGAGACTGTTTCGGTCGCGTCCGCCGAAGATCTACTTGCCTGCGTGAGGGTGGCCATCTCGCCTAATGAGCTCTCGTGCGAACAACACCCCAGCGTCGCATCGCGCCGCGCCGCCTCTACGGTAAGAGGCGCAGCCGGCAAGTTTCTTCGTTAGGCCGTGTTTACAGGTGAGCCGCGCCGGCGCCGCATGTATTATTCTGGGCGGCGCGCAGCGGGTCTGCCCTGCGGGGGTGGCCGTCGGGTAATGAGGCACGCCACCGGCGACTGGCCACCGCCCGCGTCTGGCACTGAGTGGGAGCAGCGGCGAGAGCACAGTGTTTGGAGCGCTGCAGTCGTATTTGGGAGGAGCGGCGTTATACTAATTGAGAACGGCACTGGTTCCCGTAATCGAAGCCACTGAAACCGGACGGCGATCTCGTAAACTTAACACACAGTTACGTCTTCAGTTGTCCCATTTCTAGTGACTTCTTTGTCGATGGGACATTAAATCTTAATCTTGCTTGTTTGTAAACCCGAGCTTGTTCTCTGCCTCTCGTGATGAGCACCCCAACGAAAGACACTGAAATGATGATGTTTCCTTGGTTGCTGAGCAGTCATAATATACTTTTTGAATGACATGCTGTGTTTGTTCTCCCGGAAGGAACGGAGACTAGGTAGGGTAAATCCGACCTAGTAATTTCTTATGGCTATAAAACGCTTATCCGAGGTCGGATCTTAACGTTATATACGTTAAATTATAGGTAATATAAAGGAGCAACTGTTTGCAAAATATTTTTGTTATACCATGAATAGTTTTTGAGATATCCGTACCTTAAGAAACGTCCATTTTTGCCATTTGCAAAAATGGTGGGGTAAATCCGACTCCCTATTTGTTTGGCTGATTTTGCACAGAAATAGTTCTAAATGAACGGTTTTTTTCGGAAATAAGTATAAGCAATTATGTTTTTTACATAAATGAACAAAATGTATTAAAAAAATAACAATGCTTGGAGTACTAAATGTACTGAAAGTTAAATGAATGTAAGTTTTAATTGAAAAAAGATGATTTCACTGCACGGCGGTACAACAGCAATGTCGATCTCTGAATGTTAAAATCACGAGCGAGAGCTCGTAAAGACATTCCCATTTCCATTGCAGCAACTGCTCGGTGAATATCGCTTTGACTGGGTTTTGTCGTTTTTCGTTTGTAATTTCGTACCATTTTCGTAAAAATAAACAAGAATTCACTTAGTTTCCATAAACAGATAATTCCATACACATAAACTATAAAAAATATGCCGTCGGATTTACGCCACCATTTAGCGGCCGGCTTTACCCCACCATGCCATTTTTCATTTAACACACATAGAAACAATTTCCACGAAATTTCCAACAAATACGACACATACACTGAATGTTGCACTAAATGCACTACTACAAAATCACTTACCGTTTGTTTTGCGATCATTTTATTTAATAAGGTAAATCTAGTGATGCAATTTGCACAAAAACTAAATTGAACCCATCGAAAACACACTTGTTGTCTTTTGAGTGTCTAAATGTCAAATGCGGGAAAGGTGGTAAGGTGACATTTTCGTTATTTCGAATGCTCTAAATGGTAACACTGATGTGAAATCGCTCAGCTTTGTCGTTTTTCACAAATAGAGGTTCAAAATGGTTCAAATGGCTCTGAGCACCATGGGACTCAACTTCTGTGGTCATCAGTCCCCTAGAACTTAGAACTACTTAAATCTAACTAACCTAAGGACATCACACACAAATAGAGGGCGGTCAGGTTTACCCACCCGGTCAGATTTACCCAATCTTACCCTATATAGCCAAAACACCGCTGCCTGGTGGCGTTGAGACAACGCGACGCGGTAGGAGAAGTATATTGAGCAGAGCAGAGAAAAATGGGGAATTATTCTAGCGACGATAACTAGAAAAAATGCTGAAATCCGCTGACTTAGGAGACTCTGACAAAAGCCAGATCCTTGTAGCCCAGCGCCTGGGAGTGAGCATCTCGGAAACTCCGAAACTGGCCGGCTGTTCTCATGCTGCTGTTGTGAGCATTTATGGAAAGTGGATGAAGAGTGTTAAAACGGAGAGTAGGCGGCTGTAAGTTGGACCCCAATACCTCATCGCAGAACGTAAGTATCGCAAGCGTACCCGATCTTTAAAGCAGGACAGCGTCAATTTGAGGCAGACGACGGAATACAGTGCTGGTGGAGGCACAAGGGTTTTGGTGCACACTGTTCAGCGCACAGTGTCAAACACCGTGTTCCGCAGCGGAGGACCCTTACACGTTCCCAACAATATCGTCGATTACAGTGGATACGGGGTCATCGGGAGTTGACCACGTAGCACTGGAATCTTGTCGCCTGGTCGGATGAACCCCGTTTACGTTTGAGCCAGGTCGTAGGTGGTGTTCAGAAACGCCGTCATCCAGGCAAACGGTTGCTCGAAAAATGCAACACGTCACGGACGCAGACCGGTGGGTACAGTATTCTGTTGTGGGAAACATCACCTCGGCTTCAATGGGACGTGCGGCAGTAATCAAAGACACCATGACAGCTGTGGACTACGCGAACTTTATTAGGGACCACCTGTAACCCCTTACGATTGATATCTTCCCCAACAGCGGTGACATCTTCCAGTAGGATAACTGTCCACTTCACAAGGGCAGAATTGTGCTGCAATGGTTTTAGGTGGGAATTTAAAGAGATGGGACCTGGATAAACTGACTAAACCAGAGGTTGTACAGAATTTCAGGGAGAGCATAAGAGAACAACTGACACGAATGGGGGAAAGAAACACAGTAGAAGAAGAATGGGTAGCTCTGAGGGATGAAGTAGTGAAGGCAGCAGAGGATCAAGTAGGTAAAAAGACGAGGGCTGGTGGAAATCCTTGGGTAACAGAAGAAATATTGAATTTAATTGAATTGGTAGAAGCCGACCTCGGCGAAGATCAGTTTGGATTCAGTAGAAATGTTGGAACACGTGAGGCAATACTGACCTTACGACTTATCTTAGAAGAAAGATAAAGGAAAGGCAAACCTACATTTCTAGCATCTTTAGACTTAGAGAAAGTTTCTGAAAATATGGAATGGAATACTCTCTTTCAAATTCTGAAGGTGGCAGGGGTAAAATACAGGGAGCGAAAGACTATTTACAATTTGTACAGAAACCAGATGGCAGTTATAAGAGTCGAGGGGCATGAAAGAGAAGCAGTGGTTGGGAAGGGAGTGAGACAGGGTTGGTGCCTCTCTCCGTTGTTATTCTGTCTGTATATTGAGCAAGCAGTAAAGGAAACAAAAGAAAAATTCGGAGTAGGTATTAAAATCCGTGGAGAAGAAATAAAAATTTTGAGGTTCGCCGATGACATTGTAATTCTGTCAGAGACAGCAAAGGACTTGCAAGAGCAGTTGAACGGAATGGACAGTGTCTTGAAAGAAGGATATAAGATGAACATCAACAAAAGCAAAACGAGGATAATGGAATGTAGTCGAATGAATTCGGGTGATGCTGAGGGAATTAGATTAGGAAATGAGACACTTAAAGTAGCAAAGGAGTTTTGCTATTTGGGGAGCAAAATAACTGATGGTCGAAGTAGAGAGGATATAAAATGTAAACTGGCAATGGCAAGGAAAGCGTTTCTGAACAAGAGAAATTTGTTAACATCGAGTATAGATTTAAGTGTCAGGAAGTCGTTTCTGAAAGTATTTGTATGGAGTGCAGCCATGTATGGAAGTGAAACATGGACGATAAATAGTTTGGGCAAGAGGAGAATAGAAACCTTCGAAATGTGGTGCTACAGAAGAATGCTGAAGATTAGATAGCTAGATCACATAACTATTGAGGAGGTATTGAATAGAATTGGGGAGAAGAGGAGTTTGTGTCACAACTTCGCAAGAAAAGGGATCGGTTGGTAGGACATGTTCTGAGGCATCAAGGGATCACAAATTTAGTATTGGAGGGCAGCGTGGAGGGTAAAAATCGTAGAGGGAGACCAAGAGATGAATACACTAAGCAAATCCAGAAGGATGTAGGTTGCAGTAAGTACTGGGAGAGCCGGCCGCGGTGGTCTCGCGGTTCTAGGCGCGCAGTCCGGAACCGTGCGACTGCTACGGTCGCAGGTTCGAATCCTGCCTCGGGCATGGATGTGTGTGATGTCCTTAGGTTAGTTAGGTTTAAGTAGTTCTAAGTTCTAGGGGACTGATGACCACAGCTGTTAAGTCCCATAGTGCTCAGAGCCAGCCAGTACTGGGAGATGAAGAAGCTTGCAAAGGATAGAGTAGCATGGAGAGCTGCATCAAACCAGTCTCAAGGACTGAAGACCACAACAACAACAACATGGTTTGATGAGCATAATATTGAACTCATGTTGATCGCTTGAGCATCAAATTCGGCTTATGTGAATCCGATAAATCCCAACTGGGGCGCTGTCGAGCGCCAGCTCCGCTCCCGAAAACCAGTCGCTCTTAAATTATAAGAAGTGTGTGACCTGTGCTGAGGTATCTAGTGCCTCAAACGTCTGTAAACCTATGAAGTACTAGTCGAACGCATGGCACGCAAAATCACTGTTGAATTGCATTCCAGAGGCGGACCAACCCGCTTTTAAGTAGGTGGTCATAAAGTTTTGGCTAATGTGTGTACAATTAAGGTGAGGAAGGCCAACTGATTATTTTAGTGCAGATGCACACCAGGCTCGAACGCTTACGGGAATCGGCGAAATGCCGCGTATAATGAGAATAACGGGCACGGGGCACTACGTTAATAGTGTGTGCATAAGTTGAGAAGCCCGGTCTGGCACAAATTTTCAACCTCCCCATTCATTTCAATCAATGCCCTCTCGCAGCCAATAACTGTAATTCCTTTGCGTGTGTTTGGATGAAATCATTGTCGCCGTTTATTTTTGTTGTTTACTAGAGAACCTGGCAACGCTTCGCAGTTGCTAAATACATGCACTTATGCATCCTAAACTTATGCCCCCTCCCTGCCCACCACCCCCTCTCTTTGTACATTTCCCGCCGTCCCTCTTTGCCCTCGTGTCTTCTTATCCCTCTTTCTGACACTGAGTTTTGTTTCTCGTGATTGCAAGCGAAAATTTGATTGAGGATAGATGTCGCATAAAATGAATAGGTTATTCTGTTAGCAACATGGGTTTATGCGGTATGACAGATCCCTCTGCATCTGTTGGATCTGTGAGGATAGTAGCTTGAGTGAGAGTATTTCGCATATTTTGAATCTGGCGATAGGTAGGATTACAGAGTCGATAAGCCACAAATAACCTACAACTTTCCTGTTTTCTGTAAAACCGGTGGCGACAGAGGAAATGAAGCAGACATTGTTTGAAATTATGTATTGAGAGAAGAACATATTTAGAAGAAACAAATTGTCTAATGGTTACATGCTCTGCAACCTAATTTGAAAATAACTAAGAAAAAGAAACGAAAGCACAAATTTTCACTCCACAACATAGCATTTGTTTTCTCGCAGTCGGATTTAATAGATAATTTGTACATTCTTGTTTAAAAACATATAGCCTATATCCGTTTCTGTTTTTATTAGTGCATCATATAAAAATTGTAGGTTAGTCGGTCAACTACTTTACGAGATTTTTGGTAACGACCGTTTCCAATTCTCACATTCTACATTTCTTTATTCAACATATCTTTATATTACCTCATATATTAAAAATATAATGCCTATGTTTCTCCGAATGTTCGTTAGTATCGTGTAAAAATTTGAAGTAAATCGTTCAAGTACTTTTCGATCTTTTTGGTGACAATGTTAAGCAATGAGTTATCTTTATTGTAATTTCGTGATTTCGGCCACCGAGTCAATTTAAGTACAGTGGTGAAAACGATAAATATCAAGCATGTTTGAGAAACAAGTGGTCATCAACATACTAAGAGTGTTGAATAAGTAATACAACACATTGTTTTTTTTCTGAAAGCAGCTTGGTTTTATTCAGGATTCCAATTTACCATATTATTTTTCACTGTTTTGGCTACAAAAAAATTCGTGATTGAATGCGACGGCCTTACGCCACCTAACTGGGAGAGCCCGCGTGGTACTACACCACTGGTCGACGTCGGAGCCAATGTCTCGCTCCATCAATAAACTCCCTTCATCTACGTACTGCTCCCCTCGGAGTGCGTCCTTCATTGCGCCACACAAATTGGCGTCGGGACTTGCGAGATGCGGGCTGTAGGGTTGATGAGGAAGGATTGTCCAGCTAAGTCTTATGAACCCCTCTCGGGTGCACATACTTACGTGATGCCTTGTGTTGTCACGGAGAAATTCTTTTGCGTTTTGTGGCGAGGAACGCAATAAAGTCGTTTCTTCAGTTTCCTGAGGGTAGCACAGTACGTTACGGAGTTCATCGCTACTCCATGAGGGAGGACACCAAACAGAATAATCCCTCCTCAACCCGAAGAGACCATTGCCAAGCAGAGGGTGCTGATTTGAACTTTTTCTTCGGATGAGATGTAGGGTGGCACCTTTTTGTTTCCGGTTCAAAGTGATGAATCCATTTTCCGGAGCCTGTGACAATGTTCGGCAAAAAATTGTTGCCATCAGCCTCGTCACGCGCAAGCAATTCCGGACAGATAATCCTTCGTTCTTCTTTACGGTCTTCTGTTAAGCGGCGAGGAACCCAGCGGCCATACATCTTTGAATACTGGTGAATGATTGTGTCAGCCGTATCAACAGAGACGTCCAGTTGAGGAGTGAGATGATTGATTGTGATCTGTCTATCATTTCGAATGTGAGTGTCCGTACGTTCCAACACTGCGGAACTCACAGTTGTGTGCAGCCGGCCGTCGCGCTTGAGATCACAGGCTTGCGCGACCTTGTTGCGATGTTGACAGACGCCTCACACAACGATTCACTGTGCTTTTGTTCACTGCCGGGTCTCTAGAGACAATCTGCAAGCGCCTATGAATATCTGAGACGATCTGGTTTTTCCTCCAAAACAAACTCAAAGGCAGACTCTACTTGGAAAGCATCTCCGTTACAGACGCCATGTTGAAGTCTTCGTTTAGCGCCGTCACCTACTAGAACTTCATGAAACCATAGGGGCTGAAACGGGAATATGCAACGATGTCCCACAGTAAATTTAGACTTTTTTCAACCGAAACTTGCCGGGAAAATATATGTGTTGCATTACTTTTGAACGCCCCTCGTATAACAAAACATGTGTTCACATAGTCAAATGTCCGCAGCTCGTGGTCGTGCGGTAGCGTTCTCGCTTCCCACGCCCGGGTTCCCGGGTTCGATTCCCGGCGGGGTCAGGGATTTTCTCTGCCTCGTGATGACTGGGTGTTGTGTGCTGTCCTTAGGTTAGTTAGGTTTAAGTAGTTCTAAGTTCTAGGGGACTGATGACCATAGATGTTAAGTCCCATAGTGCTCAGAGCCATTTGAACCAGCCAACATAGTCAAATGGAGGCACTGGTTTCATTCAGTTCATACTGAACTCTTTGTGTCCAAGAGTCACCAGGTGTGTCAGGGATCAAATTACGTGTCTCATATATTCGAAGAGCTAGTTGTAAATAAAGCTTGATCAGGTTTTATCGATTGCTATTATTAGCCGAACTAAACATCTATTATTTTATGTGCTTTAATTATGCCACAACCGGTTTCATTCCATACGAAGATCCTTACGTGACAGACTAGCCAGTGTCATGATTTCAAATTTTTAATCGCCCGGTGAAACGTCATCATACTCTCAACATATATAGGATACAGAACAGCGCAGCATGTTACTCTGTACCCAACACTCACAGCTGGGCGTGCTTATACCAGGCACAATCAACGAAGTGAAACATTGTACTTGTAACATTCCATACTGAAATTTTTAATGTTTTATTGGGAAATTAAGCAGTTTAAAACATGATACCAGCACAGTTTAGCTTCTTTGTTAAAGGAAGATGTTCGTATGGGATGAAACCGGCTGTGGCATAACAAACACACCCAAACTAACAAGCGAGATCGTTTTCATAAGCTTAATAACAGTTATATGTCTACGCACAACATGAAGATTAATGGATGATTCCTTCAATGGAATCATTACTCCCTCTTAACAAATTATAATTTAATTTATCTAATATTCTATTCTAGCCTAAAAGATATAATTCATGATAAACAGAAGGCAGGAAAGAAAGAGAATATGTAGATTAGAGGTTAGGGCATCTTTTCTATAGATATAATTGAACTTTATCTTAGATAGACAAGAATGTGGACTTAAGAAAAGGTAGTCTTGATGATGGAGCCTTTGTGTCTCATCTGTCAGATGCGTGCAAGGGTCTACTGCCAAATTCATCTTAGACTTGAAATAATAACCACTTACTCGGGCAAAAGAAAATAAAGTCTTGCAACTCACTCATGGCGTTTGTTTTTGCTTTATCAAAAACCTCTCACACAACCTTCGTCTGGCGCCTTTGTTGTGGAAGCACAACTCTCATTTCAGTTTAGTAGACTGTGTTGTCCCTCCAATCTTGAACAGGACAATGCGGCCTGTCTAACATGCGGCCTTTGACAACATGCCTAGACACTGAACACACGGTACTTCATACCAAGATGCTTTCTCAGCGCGAGATGGTAGCCCTCGATCTAGATTCCTCAATTTCAGTTTCATTCAAATTTCGGACACTGAAGATCTGCCTCGCACTCGTCACTCACGGTCAACAACAGGTGATGACAATCAATAACAAGTTATTGCATGCAGATACATCGCGGAGTATCCAAAGAAACTAAGCATTGCCTTTTGGAGGCAACTTGAAAAACAGTACGCAACAGTCTCCTCACGATAAATTTCGCTTAAGGACTTACACTACCAGTAGCGGAAAAGCTCCTCCCACACACTCACCGGCAGCATGTAATGTACGACGCAATGAAGGTGGGCACGGAACTTCAATTGATGGCGACAAGTCTTCATCGCTCATAAGTGCAATAATTACTCTGACCATATGATGGCCGTAGTAGTGTGTGCAGTAAGTCAGTTTCCAATACACGCCACAGTCATATAGTCCCACGAGTTGAACAAGAACATGGGTATCACGCATGTAACTCGTTCACCTGTCATCTTTATCGAGGGTATTTGACGACTGTGTAATATAGGGACAGGATCCTGTAACCTATTACACAGTCACTAATTTCGGGAACTATATTGTCATTGAAAGATATTCTCTTTTTTCAAGACCATAATGCACGAGAACATCATGGTCCACCTCTCGAACGTCCGCAGTCAGGAGGCAGGAATCCACCGAATGGACATAAACTCCCTGGATTGTGCTTGAGTCTAGTTAAAACCAGATGTATATTATCCCAGGATTTCTTTTCACAAATCTGGGGTCGACTAAATCAAGGAACATTTATAATAAACCGACCTGGACTATTCTTCGGCCAATGTTCAGAAATTTGTGGAGCAAACCACAGATTTATACCAATTGTAATTGAAAGAACTTCAGTAAAATTATTTATCAAGTGATTATCTAAGATAATCTAAGGAGTTATTTAATATATATAACATTAGAGTGTCAATATAAAATAACTAAACACTCAGAAGGGCTGCCATACAAGAGTGAGGAAGGCTACCAAAGTGTGTCGACGACCTACCGTGTGGCATGATGAGGAGTATCCAGGCGTGTTACAGTACACAAGGGGCAGCAATACGGCACAGAATGCTACCCACACTCACATTTGATTTAAGATATATGCAAATAATACACTTTCAACAGACTACGCCGGCCGGAGTGGCCGAGCGGTTCTAGGCGCTACAGTCTGGAACCGCGCGGCCACCACGGTCGCAGGTTCGAATCCTGCCTCGGGCATGGACGTGTGTGCTGACCTTAGGTTAGTTAGGTTTCAGTAGTTCTAAGTTCTAGGGGACTGATTACCTTAGAAGTTAAGTCCCATAGTGCTCAGAGCCATTTGAACCATTTTTTTTTCAACAGACTGCCTTTAATTTTTTACTCCTTTGTTCTTATTTCACATGAGCCTTTCCTCACGGCTTTACTCTTTTACACATTTGACATATATATTGCACACATCTCCCCCTTCTCTCGATCTGTCTCCTCCTCCAGTTTCTCCTTATCCATCTCATGCAGTCTCTCTCTCCATCCCTCTCCTCCTCCCCCCCACCTCCTCTTTCTTTTCCACCTGTCTGCTAGCCCTTTATGCCTTCCACCTGACCCCTGCATCGCATTCTCCTTCACACTCTCTGTATCTTCATCACCTCCTACTCCCCCATCTCTTTATCCATCTCCTCCACTTTGTCTCCCACTCCCTCTGCCCATATCTTCCAACCCTCTATCAATATCCTCCTGCCCACTCTCTCTGCCACGCCTTTGTGTCCCTCTGCGCAACACCTCCTGCCCCCTATCCCTTTCCAACCCCTCTTGCCCCAGTCCCTCAGTCCATCACCTCCTGCCTCCTCTTTCAGTCTATTCCCTCCTTCCTCCTCTTTCTGTCTCCTGTTACACCCTCTTCCTGTCCAAGAGACATTTCTTGAGCCACTTTAGCGATGTCTTCTTTGGAAAGCAGCTACCAACCTCCTCAAATGAGCGGCGTTACGTTTTCTCTTGGACGTCCTATATGTACACAAATACTGCAACATAGGTCTCGTATTGGTTTTTAGAATTTATTGGGAATTTACATACATGATCATACAGGTTATTTGTTTTAACTAGAGACAACTTAATACCTCGAAGACAATGCATCGTACGAAAAGCCTGTTCTAGGTGAAAAGTCAATATTAGAAAAGCGGACGTCTGTCTGTGCTTCAACTGGCCACCTCCTAACCATCCCTCCTGCGTGGGGGGGTCAACTTTGTATTTTCAAATAGGAACCTCCATTTTTATTGCGTTTTAGGATTCAACGCCAAGCAGTACGTACGGTAACTCAAACCATTGTTTCCCATACGTGCTAGTTGGCGCTGTAATCGACAAATGTTTGAAGTGTGGCTGTTTTTACTACTAAGAAATGGCTCATTTGATTCTATATTTCACTTACGATGTAAATGTAAACCTTTGTGTTTTACTAATATCAACTCTTCAACTAGAAAATTTTTCTTGTACAAAGAACCGTTTTAGAGATATTAAAACAAAACGGTGTAAATTATTCATAGATTTCATGATGAATAGTAGCATCGTTGGGGACTGTGACATTTATAGGAGAGCACTGTCTTTGGTGGGTGAAAGCTGCTGCATTTAGTGTACGAATGTGCCTTGAGAGTACAACATGGCAACACGAGGTGCTCTAGGGAGAGTTTGCTCTTTGACAATGCATTTTTGCTGTTGGGTTTTTATTTTTCTCGGTTCCTAAGGGCATAAAAACTTCCAGGTATGTTATGCTTCAGGTCAATAATGTCGTTGTAACTACGTGTAGTACTGCGATGTACCGATTTTTTTCCTTATTTTATAGCACTTGATAATGATGTAACATAGTTGCGAGACATGTTTTGGCTGAAATATCACACGTGTGACACCTGGTGCGTGATATTTTTTGTACCTTTTCTACTGTTACTTCGTCACAATTCATATCGCCGGACAGTGTTTCTCCTAGATATTTAATCGATGAGAAAGGATTCAGAGGCTAACCATTAATACTTCAGGTGATACTTCATAAAATATTCCCTATTTTCCGGTTAGAAGTGCCTCACGGAGATGATACTCCGTGAAATTAATGGCTTATTTACCAGAAATAACTATGAATAATGTGACAATAGGCATTATTTGCTATCGTTTACAGGTCTATTGTTTTGGATGTTCGGTGATGAAAATGTCTTCAGAAAGAGAATTTTTTGTTAAGCTTAGGAGCAGAGTCATTCATCTTGAGAGATGTGTGTCATAGGGAAACTGGTATGTTACCTAAGTATATGGATTCCTTTTTCAGGAAATTTACCACGACAAGAAATTATCAGTTCTTGAGGTAGGTAACGAAAAAAAACGTTGTTTGTAAATATCGAATTGTTTTCTCAATAATCTTGTTTCTTTGTTTTCACCGTCTCCATAATCTTATGTTACGACAGCTCATTTTGTATTTCATATGTAAAGTAGGAGTCCCTCCTATGTCTGTCTTCTTCACAAAAGCATCATCTTTCATCCTGTCTTGCCGTCGACAGAAACGTCAAGGCGGCACCCTCAATATACGTCGTACAACTCTTGATACTACTGAACAAGGGAGCGTCTTAAAGCAGCTTTCCCATAATGGCATTTCTCCACAGTTTTTGTTCTTTTGCTCTTGCTCCACCCTACTTTACCAGACTACGAAAGAAACTGTTTCTTAGCAGTTCAGTACACAGTTCGAAAGTTGCGGTTACCCATTCGGCGGATTATATTGTAAATGGATAATTTCTTTAGAATTTCTATACATATCGAAAAGGATAGTGAAAAATATACTCCTCTCAAATTGCGCATAAAATGTACACCACATATCCTACGTGGATAAAACATCACGAATAGCAGTGCCACAAGACCGAAGGAAAGATCTTTTCGACTTAAAATTTATCGCGAGCGTAATTATGATTTACTCCAAAATATTAGCCTTCAGCTTTCTTTCACAAATACTAGTATAGAAAGAAAAGTAATTACATACTGATATGATTTGAAAGTACGTCCACCACAATTTTTATCATCATTCTACAATGAAAATCATCCCTTTGTTTTAGAAAACCATTTGATTGCAGTTTCAGGGAATGAAAACTTGTTGTCTTTTGGAGGATTTCCAAGTTGTTAGATCATTTTGCTAACCCAATGTCTCATTTATATCATTTAGCTAAAAAGAAAAGTGTCCCCGTCTCGCAATGCTCGAGTCGTATACTGTGCATTTACTACACATGTATTCCATAACAAACTTTTGCTCCACCCTGATTACAACTAAAGAATTTTCAATTTCCATAGTAACAGGTAACCTGCGACGTTAGCGATGGCTTTATAAAAGTTTTGGTACTCACGGAAAGATGCTGCCATCAAAGATTACTCATAAATAGTAACATCTTCCAAATTGTGCACAACATACCTGTAAAGAAGAAAAAGAAAGAATTAATGACATGTTGCATTGAACTGCGTACATTATCTTTAAAATACAAGCGTTTTACGGTAAATTACTTAATTAACATATTAAACTTAAGTATACGGATAGGAATATGTTAAACTTTATTATTTTTAGAAAAATTTTCGATGAGCACATAAATCCCTGTTGTAGTTCCTGAAAATTATGTTTATTCGTATACAGACTCGCCAAGGTAAAAAAAATGGTTTTCGTACTATACAGGGTGGCCCATTGATCGTGACCCGACCAAATATCTCACGAAATAAGCGTCAAACGAAAAAATTACAAAGACGAAACTTATCTACCTTGAAGGGGAAAACCAAATGGCGCTATGGTTGGCCCGCTAGATGGCGCTGCCATAGGTCAAACGGATATCAACTGCGTTTTTTAAAAATAGGAACCCCCATTTTTTATTACATATTCGTGTAGTAGGTAAAGAAATATGTATGTTTTAGTTGGACCACTTTTTTCGCTTTGTGATAGATGGCGATGTAAGTCACAAACATATGGCTCACAATTTTAAACGAACAGTTGGTAGCAGGTAGGTTTTTTAAATTAAAATACAGAACGTCAGTACGTTTGAACATTTTATTTCGGTTGTGCCAATGTGATAAATGTACCTTTGTGAACTTAGCATTTCTGAGAACGACTGCTGTTATAGCGTGATTACCTGTAAATAACACATTAATGCAATAAATGCTCAAAATTATGTCCGTCAACCTCAATGCATTTGGCAATATGTGTAACGACATTCCTCTCTACAGCGAGTAGTTTGCCTTCCGTAATGTTCGAACATGCAGTGACAATCCGCTGACGCATGTTGTCAGGCCTTGTCGGTGGATCACGATAGCAAATATTCTTCAACTATCCCCTCAGACGCTAATCCGGGGACTTCACATCCGGTGAACGTGTGGGCCATGGTATGGTGCTTCGACGACCAATCCACCTTCATGAAATATGCTATACAAT
Source organism: Schistocerca serialis cubense (assembly GCF_023864345.2). Lineage (NCBI taxonomy): Eukaryota > Metazoa > Arthropoda > Insecta > Orthoptera > Acrididae > Schistocerca > Schistocerca serialis. Next base: position 631,687,264 of record NC_064641.1, on the reverse strand, counting down.
ACCGCTTCAACTGCACGCGAACTATGTGCCTGACATCCATCATGTTGGAAGTACATCGCCATTCTGTCTTGCAGTGAAACATCTTGTATTAACATCGGTAGAACATTACGTAGGAAATCAGCATACATTGCACAATTTAGATTGCCATCGATAAAATAGGGGCCAATTATCCTTCCTCCAATAATGTCGCACCATACATTAACCCGCCAAGGTCGCTGATGTTCCACTTGTCGCAGCCATCGTGGATTTTCCTTTGCCCAGTAGTGCATATTATGCCAGTTTACGTTACCGCTGTTAGTGAATGACGCTTCGTCGCTAAATAGAACGCGTGCAAAAATCTGTCATCGTCCCGTAATTTCTCTTGTGCCCAGAGGCAGAACTGTGTAGGACATTCAAAGTCGTCGCCATGCAATACCTGGTGCATAGAAATATGGTACGGGTGCAATCGATGTTGATGTAGCATTCTCAACACCGACGATTTTGAGATTTCCGATTCTCACGCAATTTGTCTGCTACTGACGTGCGGATTAGCCGCGACAGCAGCTAAAACACCTACTTGGACTAATTATTTGTTGCAGGTCGTGGTTGACGTTTCACATGTGGCTACACTTCCTGTTTCCTTAAACTTTTTATTTTTTATTTTATTTTTAGAGCTATGGGACTTAACAGCTGTGGTCATCAGTCCCCTAGAACTTAGAACTATTTAAACCTAACTAACCTAAGGACGTCACACACATTCATGCCCGAGGCAGGATTCGAACCTGCGACCGTCGCTGTCGCGCGGTTCCAGACTGAAGCGCCTAGAACAGTTTCCTTAAACAACGTAACTATCCGGACACTTGGATGATGTCGTCCAGGATACCGAGCACCATACATAGCACACGCGCGTTGGGCATTTTGATCACAATAGCCATACATCAACACGATATCGACCTTTTCAGCCAATTGGTAAACGGTCCATTTTAACACTTGTAATTTATCACGAAGCAAATACCGACCGCATTGGCGGAATGTTACGTGATACCATGTATTTATACGGTTGTGACAATTACAGCGCCATCTATCACAATGCGAAAAAAGTGGTCCAACTAAAACATTTATATTTCTTTACGTACTACACCAATATGTGAAAAAAAAGGGGGTTCCTATTTTAAAAAATGCAGTTGATATCCGTTTGATCTATGGCAGCACCATCTATCGGGTCAACCATAGCGCCATCTGGTTTCCCCCTTCAAGCTAGACGAGTTTCGTTCTTTGTAGTTTTTTCGTTTGATGCTTATTTCGTGAGATATTTGCCCCGGACATGATCAGTGGACCACCCTGTATACGTGACAATCACGGTGATCATTCACCTGCTAAAGAAAAAAATCATGTCACTCATTTGAGTTTACATGTATATGATTGCCGTTCTGTTTCGAGGAGCGAGCAGAAAGGAGATTATGCCTCATAATGTATCGTTACACGTGAGACAGACAAAGTTATTACGAAAGCAAAATGTTACTGCAGACAACTTGTGGGACACTAAGTTGATTAATGTAGCAGTGGACACAAAGAATAGTCTTCGCACGGGCCCTTTCCAAACTGTGCTTTGTCCCCAGAATGAGATTTTCCTCTGCAGCGGAGTGTGCGCTGATATGAAACTTACTAGCAGATTAAAACTGTATTCCTGACCGAGACGCCCACTCGGGACCTTTTCTTTTCGTTTTTTTATCTCATCTCGTTCGTTGTATTTGTTCGGGGCGGACGTCCCATGACGCTTCGACGCTTCTGTTCAAGCTGGTCCATTAACTCAGTTTTTTTATTGCAGAGGGCAGCTTACCCTTTGACAGAGCACGCTGAGCTACCTTTCCGGCAAATTTAAGCAGCGGTGGGATTCAACTGAGCTATCCAATCACGAATCACGTCCCGTCCTCACAGCTTTACTCCCGCCATGTACTATGTTTATCTCAGTTCTTGAAAAGAATTTTCATTTGTTCAGTCACACTGTTCAGTCACACAGATTTCACTAATTCAGCGGAGTCTTCCGTGATATCTGAGATGGTGAGCCCGCGAGTGCACATATGCCACTCTACAATAATTTTCCGGTTGTGACTATCTTCAATTACTTCGGTTATTAGGTATGCAATTTAGGGTTTACCAGAGAAGATAAAAATGTCTCTAAAGCAGCCCATAAAATAATAATAATATTGTGAAATATTACATATTGTGCGATATTATTGACCATCTATGGTAAATTTAAAGACTGTATTATATATTTTAATATATATTGACGCACATACTAAAATTAGATTTTTATTGTGCAAAATGCTTACAGCGTATAGACTCTGCCTAACTGAGTATTCCGTGTATTTGTCAAGTAACTCTCTTACGCTGAACTGTTTATTTTGAGTGGAATTGGCTTCGGAATCAGCGGAACGCACGTTCATATTAAAGTTATTGCAGCTTGACTACTTAGGGATATGCTAGCGTTATTGCGTGTTAAATGAGGCAAGTTTAGTAACTACCAAAAGTAAACCGAGCAAACGACCAGTTGTTGTCGAAATATAGGGAACTGTACCCGAAAGTATATAGGCTTCCAGCAGTAAAAAAATTAAATTCACTGCGGAGAAATGTACTGAAACAAATTGAGAGTGCAGCGAAAACTGGTCTTTGTGCTGGCGAAGTACTCGAGGTCTTTTGTTCTTTTATGCCATGAAATTCTTGCAGTACCTCAAATGTTTTAGCGCAATTTAAATAAAAATTTGGGTATTTTTTATTTTAAGAACTGAATTTAAATAAATTAATCTTACGTAGATTTATTACAGTTATAGGTGTAACCATTTTCAAAAGTACATCAAATGAACGAGTGTCTCTCCTCGGAAAGAACCGATAATCAATAGGCTCATTTATCCTCAAGTCACTACAAAATTTTCAAGTGTTTGCCTTCCTCTCTTCTTATACGTACTACTCCTTCATCCACATACGCTTCTTCTTTTCTTTACGCCGGCGTAAAGACAGTCCAAGAGCCAAATAACATCTGACATCCGTATCCTCCATCTTTTCACCTCTAGAATTTGACAAAATGTTTGTCTAATTTGCTTCGCTGCTTGTAGCCAACTATGTAACATATTGCACAATATTATTGCTCAGTATTATTGATAGCGTAGGGACCGTTTAAATTTGAGAAATGAGACATATAACTAGTTAATTTATAAGAATGCAGAGTCTCGTGGCGGTGACACTGTACCACACAAGCGACTCGTACTGAAATTGCGTGCTTGTGGAATATCGTCTCAGTTATGTGACTGGATTTGCGATTTGCTGTCAGAGAGGTCACAGTTCGTAGTAACTGACGGAAAGTCATCGAGTAAAACAGAAGTGATTTCAGGCATTCCCCAAGGTAGTGTTGTAGGTCCTATGCTGTTCCTTATCTATATAAACGATTTGGGAGACAATCTGAACAGCCGTCTTCGGTTGTTTGCAGATGCGCTGTCGTTTATCGACTAATTAAGTCATCAGAAGATCAAAACAAACTGCAAAACGATTTTAAAAAAATATCTGGCGCGAAAAGTGGCAGTTGACCCTAAATAACGAAAAGTGTGAGGTCATCCAGATGAGTGCTAAAAGGAACTCTTTAAACTTCGGTTACACGATAAAGCAGTATAATCTAGAAGCCGTAAATTCAACTAAATACCTAGGTATTACAATTACGAACAACTTAAATTAGAAAGAACACACAGAAAATGTTGTGGGGGAGGCTTACCAAAGCCTGCGTTTTATTGACAGGAGACTTAGAAAATGTAACAGGCCTAGTAAGGAGACTGCCTACACTACGCCTGTCCGTCCTCTTTTAGAATACTGCTGCGCGGTGTGGGATCCTTGCCAGATAGGACTGACGGAGTACATCGAAAAAATTCAAAGAATGGGAGCACGTTTTGTATTATCGCGAAAATCAAGTGTATTAATTGTATGAATGCTTGGTGTCTGTTCTTTCGGAGATGTCTGAAAGAACAGACACCACGCATTAATATAATTGATTTGCCTAGATGGGCAATGCATCCACCTTTCCAGAGCGTATTCACCAGTGAATCTCATGGTAGCGAGTATGGAGGAAATGGACAGAGACAGCGGGTAGGTGTTTATCGTTGGCAACGTGGGTCGGCCTTGAGGCGCGTCGAGCTAGTCAGCGCGGTTACGTTGACGGTGTGCCCGGATGGCGCAGCGGTTAACGCACCTAACTAGTAACCAGGAGATCGACGCCGGCACTGTAACGCAGCGTGTTCGATCAGAGGGTTAGCTGCTCTCTGTAACAAAAAAATTGAGTTGAGTTAATGGATCAGCGACGAACTGAAATGGTTGTCTTGCAACGCCCGCCCCATGCAGGCGCAACGAACGAAAACGAACAAAATGAGAGTAAAAAAACGTGGACCGGTACACACACATATTTATTCGTCCTTGCTGATTCCGCTTAATGTCTCGGTGCAGCTGAGATAAGTAATCCCTTTCCTTTCTCCTCCCTTACATCATAAATTTACATTATCAAGTGGTATGATTGTCAGGGACTGATGATAAGCCCAGCGGGCGCATGGAATGCTGAGTCAACGTAACCCTTATATGGCGATGCCGCTAGCACCACTGATACAGCCGACAGCTAGCGTAGATAAGGTCGCACTAACTGGCCACTGGCAGTCACACAGCTTGACAATGGCCAAGGAGCGCGTGGTCTAAAGCTCCTGTAATTTTAATCACTTGACAGGGATGTAAATCCAAGAATTTATGGCTTAACAGGTGAATTTGTTTGTTTGTCGTATCATATTTTTATGGAGAAAGTAGGACCACTTTGGCCTTTGTAACCTGTACTTCGCCGTCATTACGATGGTATCGAAAACTTGTGAGGTAGTTGTGCTTCCGATGAAGCAGTGGAGCGGTGTACGGCGCGCGCGGGTCCTGCAGATGCGGGGCAGATGGTCGGCCATTGTGTCGGCTGTCGCTGTTATCGCGGCACTGTGCGGTCTGCGCACAAAGCGATGCCGTGGACACCAGTGAGCAGCGCCGACACACCACACCACAACTCTACTCCTCCCTGATAGCCGCCGCCGCAGACACTGTGCGGCAGGCAGCTGCGGCCTCAATAATGCCGCCTCTCGGACTCCTCCGACAACTTCACTCTCACCTTCTCCTGCTGCCGCTACTACTACAGGTCTAGTACTGAACACACATGCCCGCCTTCCGTCGCACGATACAACTGTAGACTCGTAACTGTCACCATATCGGCCACTGTTGTCGATACTTTAGTACCGTCTGCAATTGAAACATTCGAAAGCAGTTCTTTATTCTCAGTAAGTAATGAGTGCTGCCGACAGGATGTCTCAGCTTTTGTAGGTGTGGGAGAAATATACGATCGAGCGTCTGTATCCACCAGCTGCGGCGCAGTCAGTAGTCGTTCGCCTATTTTGTCTAACAACAATCCAGTTAGAGCACACGCAGCCCAAATTAGAAAACAGCAATTTTAATATCGTCATTTGCCCAAATAATAATAGTGTAAATAATCCACTGCACCAAGAGCGTGCAGACTGCAGGTGTAGTGTCGGATTTCAGTGCGTATCGGTCGAAGACTGGAAACGGTGCACTTCGTACCTTAGTCTGTAAAAGTTTTGGCCATATTTGGCGAATTGAAACTATGTTAAACCTTTGACTAACAAGTTGAGCCCGCAGCTCGTGGTCGTGCGGTAGCGTTGTCGCTTCCCGCGCCCCGGTTCCCGGGTTCGATTCCCGGCGGGGTCAGGGATTTTCTCTGCCTCGTGATGATTGGGTGTTGTGTGATGTCCCTAGATTAGTTAGGTTTAAGTAGTTCTAAGTTCTAGGGGACTGATGACCATAGATGTTAAGTCCCATAGTGCTCAGAGCCATTTTGAACCAATTTGATTCCAAAAGCATTTATGTATAGTAATTGTAATTAATTTATCAGTCAGAAGTAATAATATGAAAAGAAGATTCCCGCGGCTTCGTTTTCCAGGGGTGATCGATAGCTGCGGCGGGAGGGGGGGGGGGGGGGGGGGGGGCAGGACGTACAGAATCATTCATAAGTACCTCAAAGATTTCAAAAGACGACTACGCAAAACTTACAAGACATACTAAAACCAGACACAAATCGGTGGACAGAAAATGTCTCCGAGTTTTTAACTCAAACTATAGGTGCTCAATATGGTCTTGATTTGTGATGTGGCAAGCGTCAATTCGTGGGTGCAAGTCGCCGACTGGATGTGCCAGGGGAGGCGAATAGGCAGCCCGCTTTGCGGATATGGTGACTGGGTTGCCTATCCGCACTCGTAAACTAATTCGATGTGACAACTGGAGACAGGGTTAAGAGGGGGTAGGACGTCAAACGGGCCTACTTGGAGCAGGAGAGGCACCATAGGACATTTTATACTTTTACAAATAAATTCATAAAACTTTGTCAGCATGACCGGGAAGGATTCAGAATTCACACTCATAGCAGCGGATGTTCGAAAACATAACGAAGTAATTTTTTTTACATGTGAAATTTCATAATTTTTTTTCTTACTAATGGCTGCATTTGTTGCTATAGGTACACTTTTCTTCATAAGTAAGGGAGATTCTTCAATGAATTTTGCACATCATGCAAACCATACTTAAAGGTGTATGAAACACTAGAATTTTCAAAATCTGTTTAACTGTTTTAAAAATTGAGGTAATTAACTACAAAATTTGTGTTTTTACTAAACATGAAGTTTAAAATATAGCAGCTCATTCCATTTTTCATAAATTAAATAAATTCTAGAGTTTCATACACCTGTAAGTATGGTATGTATGCTGTGCAAAATTCATCGAAGAATCTTTCTAACTTATGAAGAAAAGTGTACTATAGCAACAAATGCAGCCATTAGTAAGTGAAAAAATTATGAAATTTCACACGTAAAAAAAATTACTTCGTTATGTTTTCGAACTTCCACTGCAATGAGTGTGAATCCTGAATCATTCCTGGTGATTCTGACAAAGTTTTATGAATTTATTTGTAAAAGTATAGACACTGGAAATTAAAATATCCTGTGATGCCTCTCCTGCTCCAAGTCGGCCCGTTTGGCGTCCTACCCCCCTTAATAAAGAAACACGAGGAAAGCACACCCTACAGGTGCAATCTATAATGTTACGAATTCTGCTAACCATCAGCAGGCTTCACTTTACCAATGTGATATTGATATACAGCAGTAATCCCCCCACAAATTCCAGTTGGTTCTCTGATGACTTACCGTGGGAAACATACGTCCCAATCGTAATCAAAGAGTTAATAAATCAAATAAATAATAATAAGATCAATTGGTCGCTAAGTATCAGTCTTTTGATAACTGATACGTAAGGAACATGATGCAACTGTATGCAGTTTTTCGTCACCTAAAAGCAAGAATTGAATTTATGTAAAACTGTAAGGGCTCAGCCACAACTGATTTATTCGGTTGGTCCTTATCGCGCAGCCATTTGCTCGCCAGTCTCTTGGATGTCCATTATCGATCCTTTGACGTTTCTTATCTTTGCTAGCCTTCTTGTTTTCCGCATTCGCGGGGCGAGTGGCAGTTGACGTTTGCTCGGGCTACCTGCTGAGACGCCGCAAGGTACGAGGTGGGAAGCAACCACGTGTATGTGGAGTTGTTTGTACGTGGTCTGCCGGTTGAGGATGGAGGATATGTGTTGGCTGCCTGCCTGTCGGCTCTCCTGATTTTGCTCGCCGTGCCTTGCGACCGCCTAGCTTAGGTTGCTGCCTGGTGTATCCCAAACGGGCCATACCGGACGTCCAGCAGAAGTTAAGTAGCCTTGCGTTTCTTTTAAAGAAAAGGAGCAAATGTATAAGACTTTTTGTAAGCAATTTTGGTGGCCTCTTAAGTGTGGCCTATGGGTAGAGCTAATTCTTTTAAATTTAAATAGTCGGGGTTCCCTGTCCTTTATAATATTTTGAGGGTTTTATTTGAATTTTCTCTTTGGGGTTCCTTACTTGTGCATGGTTAAATGTTTACTTTTATAGCGGGAAGTGACTCCTGGTTAAAACTCGGAGAAGGTGTTTGACGTTACTGCCGCCTTCGGCATTCGTCTTTTCAATTAAGTGTTGTCATCCCTTCGAGCGACCTGGTGTCACTCCTCGTTAATTAATACTGGTTTGTGTAAACTTAATTTTGAATTGGCCATTTGAATTAATATTTTGGAGCGCAGTATAGCACTAAGGCAACCTCATTGTATACCACCTTGGGCCCCGGTCTAGTACCTTAATTTTCAGTGGCATGAGTTAGCTCCACTACCGGTTTTAGTGATGTGCTCCCTTCAGAATCTTGTCTTGTATAAGTTTGACACATGTGTGTCTGGGAACACAGAGATGAGCTTTAGTGTGACTTCAGTGCTAGTTAGTTAATGGAATCTTCATTTTGGCTTGGCTTCCACTGAAGAGTTTGAGTGGAGCGTAGAGTGTTTGATTTGTTATTCATTTAATTACTGTAAGTTTATTTATTTAACGGGAAGCAAAACATTTAAAGACTGTTGGTATTAACTGCGCTAGTTACTGGGTGTTGCTAATTCGTTCCACATGGCCTACTACTTATTCAGTGGCAAGGCTGTTGATTAGTTGGTTACTGTGAGAGCAAATTCACGCTATTTATTTGTTGCCGAAATTGTTAAAGTGTCTGTGTCATGATTCAATCAATAGCTACGTGTTTGAGCTAAATTGATGTAAACCTTTCATTGCCTCCTTAAAATTTGTTGCCAGCGGAAACCCTTAGGAGAACTAAGTTTTGTCACTACTTATGTTAACCTTTACTGTGAGCAGTATTTCATGTAGTTAAATTTTGTCTTAAAATGTGTATTTCTCTGATGTAATAAACGAGTGACAAAAGAAAAAAGCAAAGGGGCCTGGTCCTTCCTATTGTGTCTGGGTTGTAACACGTTAATGACAGAATTACGAAGTATTGTAAAAGAATTGCTGCGAATAGTGGAAAAATGTAAAAGCCTTTTCAACGAGCGAAGCGAAGTGTTTCGAAGTAGAATAACTATAATGGATGCCTCCCCTGTGTCTACGTCGCCAGACGAGGCGCTCTCCAGTGGTGGAACGGGTTCTGCACTCGGGCTGCACTGCGCCGCCGTTTGGCCCCCAGGAGAGGTACTCTATAAATTAGCGGCGAAAACCTCCGTGAAAGGCGGAAAATCCTTCAAGTACAGAGGAACTGGCTCCTCAGTGCGCAATACCAGTTTATCTCGTTTGTCAAAACCACACATTCCTGTCACAATAGAGTTCATCTGATTCCTGAAAGTGATTTCCAGCAAAGAAGCTACACTGAGTGAGCGTAATGCGGCGACGGGGTCGCATTTCTGCTCATTGCTCGCGTACGTCAGGAAGCTCCACGAGTCCCCAGCGTCATCTAGGGGCAATGTATTGCATTATTCTGTGTGTATCACCCATCAGGCATTACATATCGTCATATGGTGTTGAGCCGAATCGCTCTTGTTGTTATCTACACACTAAAAAATTTTATGGGTCGTGGTAAAGATAAAGACGTACAAAGCGCATTTGGTATATGATATAAAGCTATAATCTTACATAAAGTAGGTCATCATAGTTACAAATTGCGTAATGTTAGCGTTACACATCTCCAGTGCTCATGCTGCCACACTTGTGTTTAAGTGCAAGGTGACTCCTAGTGGCAACTATCATACAGTCAATGTGTGGTTTTACATTAAGCGTAGCACTTGCAACGCTTCAGGAACAAGGAAGTAGCTGTATTATGGTTGTCACAACTGACCACATATTTAAAGTTATAGACTTAACGGACAATTAAAATAAAATAAACAGATATAATGCTTATTGTTCATCAGTTAACTTGTTTACTAACATGGATGGTATACGGTGTTATTTGATGATTCGATCTATAGAAAATACTTACGTGTAAAGTACTATCTTGCATTCATTAAGTTCGATCCTTGCGACCGTCCTAAGGATAACATCTAAAAGCTCGATTGTACCACTCAGGATCCATCCATCTATTTAGTGATTTGTAATTAAAGCCATTTATAACGCTGATTGTAATTGTCATCTAAACTTCGGAATACAGTATTACTCACTTTATTATTCAGTGTTATGGATTTAAATTTTTTGATCATTAGCATAGTACGTACTTCCCTGTATCTTAAACTATTGTACTGCTTTCAATTGTGACGGTATTGATTTCTTTCTTTTTTAGTATGTCCTGGTTTTGTATTACTTAACGAACAGGTTATGTTCGGTGTATCGTTAGTATGGACTGTAGGAACTGAGCGTATTTTCATACAATTTATGTAACGTGTATCTAGTAGAAAGTTCTCCACGTTGCAGTTCTTTATGTTATTATAGAGGCACGACTCTGTAAACTCAGTTGTCTAGTTGCGCCTTCCGGAAGTTAGCGTTTTCGTGTAGCAATAATGCTACATATGTGGCCAGTCCTCTGACAGCCGTAATACAACTACTCCCTCGTTCCTGTAGCGTTGGGAGTGATACGCCACATTTAAATATACACGTTCACCATGTGATAGTTACCACTGTTATTCACCTTGCATGTAAAAACAACTTTGGTAATATCAGAAATAGAGACATACAAGACTAACGATGTACAGTATGCAAACATTACGACTTACTTTAAGATTATAGCTTCATACCATTTACCAAATGTACGTTGTATATCTTTATTTTTTTCACAATCTTTTAAATTTGTCAGTCAGTAGATGACAACAAGACCGATTAAGCTCAACAGATTCTGACGGCATGTAATGCCCGACAGCTGATACACACGAAATTAAGTGATAATTTATGTTGGTATGTATCATGGAACGGGAGTTTAAATATAAAATATATCGTTCTATTGCTCACCTCTTTTATGCAATTTTAGATTTGAAGGTGGCTCGTCAATAATCTGAAACTAGTACTCAATAAAGGAGTTTTAGCGATCTCGGCCTAGGATTTTTATCCACATATTTCCTTTACATTTGCTTAACGCTACTGAAGGATGGCATCGGCTAAATAATGTGTACCATTATTTCAAAATAGTCTGTGTTGTTACGCTCTAACATGCTTTTTTAGTTGTGAACTTCTTCTACCATCCAAATAAATGGTGGCGGTTCGGAGACTGGATAGGCGGAGGATTCTGAAGTCCCGGAGGCCTACTAATCTATAGCGCTTCTGCAAACTGAGATACGTCGTTTTGATGGTTGGTTGATTCGGGGGAGGGGACGAAATGGCGAAGTCATCGGTCCCATCGATTTTGGGAAGGATGGGGAAGGAAGTCGGGCATGCCCTTTCGAAGGAACCACCCGGCATTTGCCTGAAGCTATTTAGGGAAATCACGGGAAACCTAAATCAGGATGGTTGGACGCGGGTTTGAACCTGTCGTCCTCCCGAATGGAAGTCCAGGGTGCTAACCACTGCGCCACCTCGCTTGGTGTTCCTTCTGATGGTAACTGACTGTGTTGGGAGCTCTATTAACGAAGATACCATCACTGTACGAGTGCGGAAACGCAACTTGGTCAATACAGCGACCTCGGTATAGAGTGACGCCAAGAAGGACTTCACGAGGAATTGAAACACACGTCTGTATGCTGCCATTCCTGCATGTCAGATTCTGTGCTGATGGAAAGAAAGCAACAGAGGCCGGTAGCTACTGAAGGAAACGGTCTTTGAGACCGCCCATCACGTAAGGACAAGTGATAATAGAGATGGGAATCCTAAGAAGTCATTGCGAGTAGTGGAATCGACAGCTACACTGGAAATGCTGCTATGATGGTACCCTACGCCAAATAAATCCAGCAGGCAATAGCTGTTGACTGCGATAATTTGGCTGTGGATCCAGTAGCAAAGACTACCTTCTGTAGTTTAGATTATTAGTTCTGCCAACAATAATGTTTGTAGTTGTCTAACTGGTTAAGTGGACAATAGTAATTTTTTACAGATCGAATATTTTTTCCTCTTTCTTTTTCTGTTCCTTTGTTGTAATATTTGTTCGCTTTTTGTTTGTACTATTTGCAAGTAGGAGGCATTAGACATTATTATATGCACTATTATGTAGGTTGTAAGACCTATTTCAGCTGCCCAGATAAGAAGCTGTAATTGTGAAGAAGAAGTAAGTACAAAACTTGATTGTAATTCGATTGCAGTCAGAAGATAGTATGAACAACATTTAAAAATAAGAATATCTACTTTTTCGCCATATAATTTAGTAAGAAGTTGTTGCCTATCACTCTACTGCATTCTATGGGTAAAATTTGTTTCTTGAAATAAAATTTCCTTGCACTTAACGTTCATGAAATAGTTAATGTCTTAATATGACTATACTAACTGGGTATTAATGAAAAAATAATCCTGTACTTGCATCCTACTGCCAATCCCGACACCGTTTGTCTTCTACAATACTATATTCGCTATAACTGTGATAGAGTCAAAGTAACGCAATCCAGCAACGATGATGCACATTAATGAAGTACTTTCTCAAAAAGTATGTTATTTTACCAAGAAAAATGTGTTCACCTCAATCTCAGTAAATGTTAGGATATTTTGGTGTATGATTCAAAGAGAGAAATTAAATTGTTCCCTGTAATCACAGATACCCACAAACGTTTAGTACACTGATGAAAGAACATCGCCACACAAAGAAGGAGTTGGGCGCCATCAACGAAAATTGGTAGGCGTGTTTCTACATCTGAAAGATGATGTCTAATCATATTTCGCGCCATTCGCATTAGAGTGGAGCTAGTAGCGTCACTATTATCATGCAAATCAGGTTTACTTTAAATACGTGCTGTAACGCTAGTGACCGTTAATTACCTTTGAGACTAGACGTGATGAGTTGACGTTAGTTAAGAATGCATTTAAGGCAACAAAGACGCCATTATCAACTCCTCACTGAACGATGTCGCGTTATAGGGCTACGAGAAGCTGGATGTTCCTTCTGTGATACTGCAAAGAGACTTGGTAGGGTTGTAGTCATTGCATATTAATGCTGGCAGTACGGTCGCAAGAAGACCGGCGTCTCGCCGGCTGCGTGACGCTACCGAGAGGGCAGAGTGTCGTACTCGCCGTACGGCTCTGGCGCATTGTACTTCATCTGCAGTAGAAATACACTACTGGCCATTAAAATTGCTACACCACGAAGATGACGTGCTGCAAACGCGAAATTTAACCGACAGGAAGAAGATGCTTTGATATGCAAATGATTAGCTTTCCAGAGCATTCACACTAGGTTGGAGCCGGTGGCGACACCTACAACGTGCTGACATGAGGACAGATTCCAATCGATTTCTCATACACAAACAGCAACTGACCGCCGTTACCTGGTGAAACGTTGTTGTGATGCCTCGTGTAAGGAGGAGAAATGCGTACCATCGCGTTTCCGACTTTGATAAAGGTCGGATTGTAGCCTATAGCGATTGCGGCTTATCGTATCGTGACATTGCTGCTCGCGTTGGTCGAGATCCAATGACTGTTAGCACAATATGGAATCGGTGGGTTCAGGAGGGTAATACGGAACGCCGTGCTGGATCCCAACGGCCTCGTACCACTAGCAGTCGAGATGAAAGGCATCTTATCCGCATGGCTCTTACGGATGGTGCAGCCACGTCTCGATCCCTGAGACAACAGATGGGAACGTTTGCAAGACAACAACCATCTGAACCAACAGTTCGACGACGGTTGCAGCAGCATGGACTATCAGCTCAGAGGCTATGGATGCGGTTACCCTTGACGCTTCATCTAGACAGGAGCGCCTGCGATGGTGTACTCAACGACGAACCTGGGTGCACGAATGGCAAAACGTCAGTTTTTCGGATGAATCCAGGTTCTGTTTACAGCATCCGTGTTTGGAGACATCGCGGTGAACACACATTGGAAGCGTGTATACGTCATCGCCATACTGGCGTATCGCCCGGCGTGATGGTATGGGCTGCCATTGGTTGCATGTCTCGGTCACCTCTTGTTCCCATTGACGGCACTTTGAACAGTGGACGTTATATTACAGATGTGTTACGACCAGTGGCTCTACCCTTCATTCGATCCCTGAGAAACCCTACATTTCAGCAGGGTAATGCACGACCGCATGTTGCAGGTCATGTACGGGCCCTTCTGGATACAGAAAATGTTCGACTGCTGCCCTGGCCAGCACATTCTCCAGATCTCTCACCAACTGAAAACGTCTGGTCAATGGTGGCGGAGCAACTGGCTCGTCACAATACGCCAGTCACTACTCTGGATGAACTGTGGTATCGTGTTGAAGCTGCATGGGCCGCTGCACCTGTACACGCCATCCTATGTTTGACTGAATGCCCAGGCTTATCATGTCCGTTATTACGGCCAGAGGTGGTTGTTCTGGGTACTGATTTCTCAGGATCTATGCACCCAAATTGCGTGAAATGTAATCACATGTCAGTTCTGGTATAATACATTTGTCCAATGAATACCCATTTATCATCTGCATTACTTCTTGGTGTAGCAATTTTAATGGCCAGTAATGTATGAGCAGCGGTTGGAACCACAATGACACAATGAACTGTTACAAATCGGTTACATCAGAGACAGCTCAGAAACGAGCGCCATGTAGCGTGTACTCCACTGACCCCTAACCACAGTCATTTGCGACTTCAGTGATGTCAAGCGAAAGCTCATTGGAGGGCTGAGTGGAGATCTGTTCTGTTTCCTGATGTAAGTTGGTTCTATAATTACTATTAAAAACAGTCTTGATCACGATTTATTTTACAAGGTGACCGGTTTCGACCACTACTGTGGTCATCTTCAGACCATTGAGTAATTATTTACAAGACATTGATCACTGCTGTTCCCATAATGCATTCAAAAGTAAGTTGGTTCTGCCTCGGTGCCAGTGATGGCCGTATGTTGGTTAGTAGGAGGACAGTTAAGGGCATGCAACCAACCTCTCTGTGTACAGGACACACTAGACCCACACCTGGAGCTACGATCTGGGCTGCGATTTCATATGACAGCAGGAGCACTCTCGTGGCTACTCCACATTCCCTTACTACAAATTTGCATGGCAGTCTGGTGCTTCGGCCTGGTGTGCTGCCATTCATGAACAGCATTCCAGGGCGTCTTTTCCAACAGGATAATGCTCGCCCACATACAGTTGTTGTAACTCAAGTTGCTCTACAGAGTGTTCACATGTTGCCTTGGCCTCCTCGATTACCAGATCTGTTTCCAGTGGAGCACGTATGGGACATCATCGGACGACAACTCCAGCTTCGTCCATAACCAACATTAACCGTCCCTGTACTGACCGATCAAGTGCTACACTTGTGAAAGTCCATTCCACGAAATGACATCCGTCACCTGTACCACACAACGCGTGCACGTTTGCATGCTTGCATTCAACATTTTTGGTCCTCACACCGTTTATTAATGTACAAGCATTTCACATTTGCAGTGGCTTATGTCGTGCTCATATCAGTCTCTGATTTTGCAGTGTTCATAACTTAAATATCTCACCTAGACGAACGCATTCCCCGAATTTCATTTTTTTTTTTTTTTTTTTTTTTGTCATCAGTCTACTGACTGGTTTGATGCGGCTCGCCACGAATTCCTTTCCTGTGCTAACCTCTTCATCTCAGAGTAGCACTTGCAACCTACGTCCTCAATTATTTGCTTGACGTATTCCAATCGCTGTCTTCCTCTACAGTTTTTGCCCTCTACAGCTCCCTCTAGTGCCATGGACGTCATTCCCTCATGTCTTAGCAGATGTCCTATCATCCTGTCCCTTCTCCTTATCAGTGTTTTCCACATATTCCTTTCCTCTCCGATTCTGCGTAGAACCTCCTCATTCCTTACCTTATCAGTCCACCTAATTTTCAACATTCGTCTATAGCACCACATCTCAAATGCTTCGATTCTCTTCTGTTCCGGTTTTCCCACAGTCCATGTTTCACTACCATACAATGCTGTACTCCAGACGTACATCCTCAAAAATTTCTTCCTCAAATTAAGGCCGGTATTTGATATTAGCAGATTTCTCTTGGCCAGAAATGCCTTTTTTGCCATAGCGAGTCTGCTTTTGATGTCCTCCTTGCTCCGTCCGTCATTGGTTATTTTACTGCCTAGGTAGCAAAATTCCTTAACTTCATTGACTTCGTGACCATCAATCGTGATGTTAAGTTTCTCGCTGTTCTCATTTCTACTACTTCTCATTACCTTCGTCTTTCTCCGATTTACTCTCAAGCCATACTGTGTACTCATTAGACTGTTCATTCCGTTCAGCATATCATTTAATTCTTCTTCACTTTCACTCAGGATAGCAATGTCATCAGCGAATCGTACCATTGATATCCTTTCACCTTGTATTTTAATTCCACTTCTGAACCTTTCTTTTATTTCCATCATTGCTTCCTCGATGTACAGATTGAAGAGTAGGGAGGAAAGACTACAGCCTTGTCTTACACCCTTCTTAATACGAGCACTTCGTTCTTGATCGTCCATTCTTATTAATCCCTCTTGGTTATTGTACATATTGTGTATGACCCGTCTCTCCCTATAGCGTACCCCTACTTTTTTCAGAATCTCGAACAGCTTGCACCATTTTATATTGTCGAACGCTTTTTCCAGGTCGACAAATCCTATAAAAGTGTCTTGATATTTCTTTAGCCTTGCTTCCATTATTAGCCGTAACGTCAGAATTGCCGCTCTCGTCCCTTTACTTTTCCTAAAGCCAAACTGATCGTCACCTAGCGCATTCTCAATTTTCTTTTCCATTCTTCTGTATATTATTCTTGTAAGCAGCTTCGATGCATGAGCTGTTAAGCTGATTGTGCGATAATTCTCGCACTTGTCAGCTCTTGCCGTCTTCGGAATTGCGTGGATGATGCTTTTCCGAAAGTCAGATGGTATATCGCCAGACTCATATATTCTACACACCAACGTGAATAGTCGTTTTGTTGCCACTTCCCCCAATGATTTTAGAAATTCTGATGGAATGTTATCTATCCCTTCTGCCTTATTTGACCGTAAGTCCTCCAAAGCTCTTTTAAATTCTGATTCAAATACTGGATCCCCTATCTCTTCTAAATCGACTCCTGTTTCTTCTCCTATCACATCAGACAAATCTTCACCCTCATAGAGGCTTTCAATGTATTCTTTCCACCTATCTGCTCTCTCCTCTGCATTACTATCCATTAATTATTTTCCGTGTTGCTGAAAATGGTTCAAATGACTTTAAGCACTATGGGACTTAACATCTGAGGTCATGAGTCTCCCAGAAGTAGAACTAGTTAAACCTAACTAACCTGAGGACATCAAACACATCCATGCCCGAGGCGGGATTCGAACCTGCGACCGTGGCAGCAGTGCGGTTCCGGACTGAAGCACCTAGAACCGCTCGACCACAGCTGCCGGCTTTTTCCGTGTTGCGATTTTTTTGCCATCAACGTATATGTTTTGTGCCTGGCTTGCAATAAGTTAGACAAGCTGTCTCCACAGCGTTCGGGATTACAGCGAAATGTGTCTTCAAGTATAGTAACCGAATCATAAAACTTTTGCAGCATTGTTGAAGCTTTTGCAATACAGGACATGGAAAGGGTAAACGCGGAGAACGAATACTGGACCTCGCGCCAGTGTGTCCAGCAGTACACTGCGCATAAATCCTGCCCGAATACCGAAGCACGGTTGCGAAACTTTTATGATTTGTTTGCTGTCTGCGGAGACACAGCCCCTGATAAATGCGTCTCGCATCCAGTTTCCACTCGCTTGTCCAAACGTGAATATTGTCTACGCTTGATCCTGACATATATGATGAATGTTTTCAACTGTGCTGTTCCAAAATGGAGAGCAAATATGTGATAGGGGTTCGTGATAAAAACGCTGACAGTGAAGCAAGCGCTTTTAATGCGGACAGGAAACATGAATATCATTATTTTTTAATAATTTATTTTTTTGTGCTGTTAAGGACCCATTTGTTGCTTTCTATGTCGTTATCATCTGTGATGTGCATGGAAAAAAGATAATTTTTTCGTATGTACTTAGAAGAACGAGTATACGCAATCGACTAATAGAATGAACTAAAATAAGGCTTTATTGATTCGTCGAGATCGAGGTCATTAGAGACGGAGAAACAGTTCAGGTGGATGAAGGTTCTGGATGAAATTCGCCATGGGCTGGAGGAATGAAGTATACAAGCTTTCTCTACACTGATTTTCGCATCGTGACCCAATTGTCTGACCCACTGAGCAATCTCTTTTTTTCATAAGAAAGGCAAAGGAAACTGTCGTGCCGAAGTGTTTATGCCCAAGTTCGTTTATCCATTGGTTTCCACATATAAAAAAAGTTTAATTACCGTTCACGATGAGATCGTCAGACGCTCAGTTCAAGTTTCATGCTTGACAGGGGCGGGTAAGGAAATGGACCGTGGCCTTCTAGAACTAACATGCTCAACATTTCTATCGAGCGATGTCGGGGAACAGCGGTAAATCTAAAACTGGAAATCTGTTTGACGCCATAGAATCTAATCCCACTTCTACAGGGTACGAACTCTAAACCAGTCCTCAGTCAAGGGATGACAAGCTTAAAATAAATAATTACAGTGTCTGAATACAGTTTTTGCCTCCAGCATCAGAATCATAGTGACACAAGAAGTGCTAGGCCCCAAACTCCCTCATACTTGACTCACGTGATATTAAGGTGTCAATTGTCCCTCGAGCAGTATTATTGTTGCTTTCAGCCGTACAGTTCGTTCTATAAAATATCGGAAGAACTGCCGGATGCTGGTAAAATATTTCGATGCACAGTCTTCTGGCCATCTTCAGGTGAATACTGACGAGCAAAGCACTAAGCTCCCACATTTAAGATTCCGCCGGCACATGCATTGTGTCCTAACTGGTATTGCGCATACGTCGCTTGAGCGCTTGGGCTTCTCTGCGCGCCCTCCGTAGTGAAAACCCGCCTCTTCCATAGAAAACCGATTGTCTTCGCACGGTAAGATCGCAGGGCGACGCCGATTACCCAGAGCACGAAGTTTTCTATAATAGGGGCCCCCGCAGAAATTAACCTGAAACCGCCGTTCCGATTCTGACGGGTTTTCAACTTGTCTATTCATGATTGAGCTCCAAAAGTCTGACTTATGGGCCACAAGTTTTGTTTCATTATATTTCATCGAATGGCACGCGGAAATACAGCGTTCAGCGATAGCGGACTTATTTACTTGGAGAAGGCAAGTATGCCGCTGATGTTCTAAGCTATCCTACACTGTGCTTGTCGTTTGCACTACATAAGATTAGCCGCACTCACACGGAAGCCTGTAAACACCTGCTTTGTGTAACTAAGTCGTCTTAAGAGACTCAAGCAGCGCTTGCGCAATGCCAACAAGTACACAGTGCATGTGCCGGTGAGATCTTAAATGCGGGGCTTGGGAGCTTCGGTATTCACCTGAAGATGGCCAGAAGACTCTGCTCGTAAAAGCGTAGCAACAAGTGACAGACATCCGGCAGTTCTCCCGAAATTTTGTAGAAGAATACTACTGTTGTTATTGTATTAGTGTTATTTGTAATGTCCTTCATTATTACTAATGCTAGTTAGTATTATTACTCACTGTTATTATCTGCGTCTGTAATTATAATTATTCTCATAACAACTTCCGAGCTGTTCACAACTGAATTTTGCTTAAAACTAGGAATATTTTGTAGTATATTTGGTATGTGTTTCAACTGCTCAGATGTAAGAGGACGCAAATGATGTATCATCAGTTTTGTCCTGCTGCAGATACCACGTGTACGTTGATGACCACCAGTGCGAAGCCAATAAACCTGAAGATTGCTGTCGAGAACCTCAATATCGAACTGTGTACACTATCACAATGGGCTCAGGATGTAGGATTGAAGCTCAACCCATAAAAAATCCAAGTGGTACTGATTCTTCATTCTAGGTTGATTAGCCCGAAACATCGGGAATCCCTACCACCTTTAGCCCTAAATGGGACGAATATCAACTTCTCTCTTCAGCAAAGAGTCAAGGAGTGACAACAGATGAAAATCTGAATTAGTCTGTGCACGTAACTGCAATGTGCAAGAAGGCGCCAGAATCTCTCTATGACCTGCAAATATATAAAATGCTATATTCTCTTGACCTGAAAAAGGCAAATGTAAAACACTTACACTTACAACTGTTGATTACAACGACGTCATGCTGCAAGGCTGTGGTGTGCGTACTGTAAGACCTTCGGTACACACACCATCAGATTATCTGACTTGTCGCTCTAGTGAAGTACGCGAGTGTCAGCAATATGTCTCGTGGTCTTATCGTGGCGTGTTTATCTTCTGCCGTTAGGTCAGACGATAGAAATGCCACTTGCACGCTTAGAGTAGCAGATTGACGGTGACCAACTTTAAACAGAACTTGATTAATTTTCAAACACATTTATTAAAATAATAAAAAGCATAGACCTTACTTAACTTGATTCTGGATACTATTTACAATTGACAATCGGAAGTTCCTTTGGTCTTGGTACGTTAATTTTATTATTACATATCTCTGATACTTGACAAAGTGTCTATACATTTATCTTCATGGCTATGTACAGGAATATGATAATCTTATTAGGCGCCGTCTGAAACTTGACTATAGACTAATTCAGACTAATGCAGACTGGTACAGACTAACGCAGACTGGTACAGACTGCTGCAGCCAAATGTACACTGACTAATCGGAGGTCTGTACACTCGTTATAATACCTCGAGCGTTCAGGTATCACTGCGCGAGTGTGATCCGCGAGGAGAAAAGGTTCTACGTTAGCAGCAATCTCATTGGCTGCGTTACATATTAATACGCGGATCGGCGGAAGCAGAATTTGGTCCGTCTTTATGGCAGCGCCATCTCGTAGTGCGGAGACGGACGAGCGCTGCGTCTGCGCTGTTGTTGTTAGCGGGGCGCTGGGAAAGTTGTGTACGCGCTGACTACGCGGAACTATGTACACAACAAAGGCCTTTCTCATGAAATCTCATAGTGGCTGTAACTGCTTATGAATGTTGTTCGACGCTTTGGTCATATTTCACCATCATATGCACAGCAATCCTGGCTGCGTGCAGACAAGCGCAGAGATTTCCATGTGCTCTGTATTCTCTACTGACTTTCAACAATCACTGTCTCACATATTTCTCCCCGACTTCAACGCTGCTATCTGGGGAGCGTTCGCCTTTATAGCTGAATGGTCAGCGCGGCCGAATGCTGTGCAAAGGGGCCCGGCTTCGATTCCCGGCTGGGTCGGAGATTTTCTCCACTCAGGGACTGGGTGTTGTGTGGTCTTCATCATCATATCATCCCCATCGACACAGCAGGTCGCCGAAACGGCGTCAGCTAAGAAGACTTGCACCAGGTGACCGGTCTACCCGACGGGGGCGCCGAACCACACGACATTTCATTTCATCTGAGGAGCGTGACAAAAACACCCGTTCCCATCAGAGCAAAATACTTATCAGTCCCACTCCATCGTTCAGCCCCTTTCTCGTTCTCAGTAACAGGATCCCGATTCTGTAGTAACCTCCCGCTTTACATTATAGAAACGAATACCGTCTCAGAAGACATTCATGTCATTAATATTACTGTTACTATTATTGCTATCATCATTATTAGTGGCAGCAACTGCAGTAGTGCAATTACTGCCAGTATTATCTTTATTAGTTCATAGCCAGTACTATTTCCTCACAGTACCACATCACCCTTTTAGTACTATGTGTGATTTCGAAATTGTCATTTCCTAGGTAAGTTCGATGTAAAGAAGGTACTGTTTGTATGAAACCCCCGTCCGATGTAAGAGAGGGCCTGATGGCGCTAATGAAGTCTGCGTAAACAAATATCCTGAGTCTGCAGATAGGTACCGAAATTGATAGATTTACAAAGCAGGCTGCCGTCGCACGTCTCTGACTGTTTGTGTCAACGACTCCAATGAATTACATGTATGTGCTGACGTTTGCCCCATCACAAATGGTGCCGCATTGAGCACGCATAATGAGAGCTAAAAGCTTGAAGAGATCTTCAACTAAATAATATTTGTCATTTTCCTGTACGTGTCGTAGTTTTCACGCAGTCGTCTCGTGAAATCCTAGAGGTGCTCATGAATATCCCTGTATTTTCGCCATCTCTACTGACACCAAGCACTTCGGATCGTAGCTGCCTGTTTACAGTCACTGGCGCAACTTTTTTGTATTTACCGTCGCAGTCCTCCTCCGATTCAGCTGGCAATTTCACACGGGGTCCCTTCAGTACAGTCGGTCGATGTGGCGGAATAACATTCTGATATCTCAGTGGTGCGCTAGTTGCCTCAACTGCATCTCACAAGGAAGCAGTCCAGTCCGACATATCGAACTTGCCCTGATATTTTGGTGCGAATAGAATATACCGAAAAAAACATTGCGTGAAAGTTTTAGCTACTAAAAGACACTGCAAGTATTTTTTATAAAATTACCGAATTTGTAGCTCACCAGGCTGATGGTGAAGTGTACACCAGTACCGTAGCAGTAGCAGACAACGCATGCCCAAGACGACGCACACATTTCGTGTTTCATGGCACATCGGTAAAAGATTACACAGCACAAAGCGACATTAATTTGTAGAGCGAATTTCAGTTTCCGTTAATAGCCTCTCTGACACAATTGTTCAGTTACTATTTGCTCGGTTTTGCAACTCAACATCAATAGCAATTTGTGGTACCGCTAAGTCTTGACAGTGGAGTTAAAACTGAATTAATTGTCTTCGTGTTTTCTTCATATACAGTATGCTTGCTAATAGCATCCGTCTTTGCTCAGTTTCCAGAGTTTCACAGTACTGTGGAATCAAGTTAATGTTTGCAGCCATTCAAAGATAAAAATATGAAGATTGTGGTATGTAATTGAAGTCACTACTTCTCCTGAAGA
This sequence comes from Schistocerca serialis cubense, assembly GCF_023864345.2. Classification (NCBI taxonomy): domain Eukaryota; kingdom Metazoa; phylum Arthropoda; class Insecta; order Orthoptera; family Acrididae; genus Schistocerca; species Schistocerca serialis. Next base: position 631,664,371 of record NC_064641.1, on the reverse strand, counting down.
CCTACATATGACTTATTCATTACTTAATTTCTTGGATGTTCATTCGAACGATGGCGACATTTCATTAGAAATTGTGCAGAAAATTAAAATAGACAGGAAATAACTCTAACGAGTCTTTGAATTGTGTTTCGAACGATGATTGTTGTGCTAGTTAAAGTCCAGAACAAAAATACGGTCCCTTCCTAGCCCAAAGAAAACGTAACAGTAATAGATTTCAGTGAAAAAAGGAAGGCTGTAATTGTTTTCATTAAACGGAGGAGGGAGAAAACGCTTAAAGTTTAGCAGTGTGCAAAGCCGATTTCATTTCGTAAAATCTGAACTTTAATTTTACAAATGGGAGAAAGATTTACACGAACTACGAAATATCAGCTAAACTCGCAGAAGTGTGGAAAAAAGCAATTCTAGAGATGTAGAACTGGCCATTACTGAGGGAGACACACGAGGCTGGGCCCTCCGAGTTGCTAGTGAAATGAACACTACGGATTTCCAGGCTTCTTCCAGCTAGCTGAAAAAATTCGGAAAGTTATACGGAAAAGAAAATAGCAAAATTACGAAGTTTACATCATGTAAACGTGTAGAGGAGTTGTCGTTAACAGTTGATACTAGAGAGAAATTCGTACCTGACGTGAAAAACGAAGCTTCTTGTTATCGCCTAAAACGCTGCGTGTAAAGCTTCGTGCAAGAACTGCAGGCAAACTGCACTTTATCATTTCGAGCGAAGAAAGAGTCGCTACGCAATTGATACACGATATGGCATATTTCTACACAACAATGCCAGTGGTAAGATCAGTGTCCATTGATACTGTTTCCACAGCTTTACATCTATCTTGAGGTGCCTCGAGACAAATTAGGAGCGAAAATTAAAGACACCACAGTTTAATTGCAAAAATCTTGTGATCGACGTATCAAAACCTTCAAAAATGTGAAAGAATAAATTTCAATACTACACCTGAAACGTATTCATACCGATGGCAGAAAATAATTCATTGGTTTTATTGGACCCTTAGCCTGGATATAACAACACCTCTGTATTCAGGAGGAGGATGCCGTAGAAACTGTTAACATAATTCGGATTCCTCCCAGAACTAATAGTGTGATTTAGCCTCTCGCTAAAGGTAGTTTTCGATAAATTTTTTAATGTATTGCCGGACAATATCATTTCTGTTACCCTTTTGTCATTTCTGGTTTATCAGCGGAACGGTATTGCTAAATTTGTTTCGGTTGTGCAATGTCAGTTTCCATCACTACGTTTTACGAATGTGATCAAGTATTACTGTTATACAGCCCAATATGCAGGACGACGGCTACGACCATTTCTTGCTCCATATGGATGAAATGTATCAGCAGCTGCGAATGTGGTAACCATCAGCTACATAATGAAATGACGACAATGAAAATTCGTGTCAGACCAGAATTCGAACACGGATTTATCGCTATCTCGCTTATTGCGAGCGGTCGCCTTACCATTAGGCTATCCGAGCACGCTCCTCTGCCGGACCAAAACTTCCATATTTCGTCAACGATGTGTACAGCCTGCACACGTACATCCATTGTGTATATTCCCATACAGTGGAGAAATTTTACTCGAAGTCGCTTCCCTTGTGTCAGCGGATAAATTTGATAGTGCAGTGCCTATGTTGTTCAGAAGTACGATGCAAATTTCCTTCGTCCATGAATGCATGCAAGCGGGAAATTCGGGTGCGAGCGCTGGTCCGGTACAAATTTTCATTGCCGTTGTGGCTGTCCTTCTTTGGAGCTACTAGTACATTTCATGCATTTCATAAAGGCTGCAGTCGCTGCATTGCGTGATCCTTCGTCCGAAGAAACCTTGCATCGTAATTTCTGAACAACATAGGCACTGCAATATCGCATTTCCTACTCCATCTCATTTTCTGTACATAAAACTAGTAATTACTATTAAATTCCAGAATGAATTTTTTTTTCTTTTATCAGGTGTACCTGGTGTAAGGAGAATGTCTGTCTTCGTTACTCAACATAAATCACATTTTTGTAACAACCACACGGAATAAACAAGGAAATGTTTCATTGTTAGTAAAATATATACTATTGAACAATTATTTACATTTACATTTTACATTTACATGGTTACTCTGCAATTCACACTTAAGTGCATGGCAGAGGTTTCATTGAACCATTTTCATACTACTTTTCTACCATTCCACTCTCGAATGGCGCGTGGAAAAAAGGAACACATAAATCTTTCCGTCCGAGCTCTGATTTCTCTTATTTTATTATGATGATCATTTCTCCCGACGTAGGTGGGTATCAATAAAATATTTTCGCATTGGGAAGAGAAAACTGCTGATTGTAATTTCTTAAATAGATCTCGCCGCAAAGAAAACCGCATTTGTTTCAGTGACTGCCACCCCAACTCGCGTATCATATCAGTGACACTCTCACCCCCATTGCGGAATAACACGAAACGGGCTGCCCTTCTTTGCACTTTTTCGATACCCTCCGTCAATCCTACCTGGTAAGGATCCCTCACCACGCAGCAATACTCCAGCAGAGGACGGACAAGTGTAATGTAGGCTGTCTCTTTAGTGGGTTTGTCGCATATTCTAAGTCTGCTGCCAACAAAGAGCAGTCTTTGTTTCGCCTTCCCCACAATATTATCTATGAGGTCTTTCCAATTGAAGCTGCTCGTAATTGTAATTCCTAGGTATTTAGTCGAATTGACAGCCCTTAGCTTTGTGCGATTTATCCTATACCCAAAATTTATCGGGTTTCTTTTAATACCCATGTGGATGACCTCGCGCTTTCCTTCGTTTAGTGCCAATTGCCACTTTTTGCACCATACGGAAATTCTCTCTAGATCGTTTGCTTATTGGAATTGATCGTCTGAAGATTTTACTAGACGGTAAATTACAGCGTCATCTGTAAGCAGTCGAAGGGGGCTGCTCAGAGTACCACCTCATGTGTGTAAATCCGGAACAGCAGAGGGCCTATGACACTACCTTGCGGAACGCCAGATATCACTTCTGTTCTACTCAATGATTTACCGTCTTTCGCTACGAACGGTGACCGCTCTGAGTGGAAATCACGAATCCAGTCACACAAGTGAGACGATACTTCTTATGCACGCAGTTTGATTAATAGTCGCTTATGAGGAACGGTATCAAAAGCCTCCTGGAAATCTAGGAATATGGAATCGATCTGAGATCCCTTGTCAACAGCACTAATTACTTCGTGGAAATAAAGAGCTAGCTGTGTTGCACAAGAACGATATTTTCTGAATCCGTGTTGGTTTTGTGTCCATAAGTCATTTTCCTCAAGGTGATTCATAATGTTCGAGTACAGTACATGCTCCAAAATCCTACTGCAAATTGAGGTAATTCAATGGGTTACTCCTGTTTCCTTTCTTGAATATTGGTGTGACCTGTGCTACTTTCCAGTCTCTAGGAACAGATCTTTCGTCAAGTGAGCGGTTGTATATGATTGATAAGAAAGGCGCTATTGTGTCTGAATACTCTAAAGGAACTATACCAACTGGACCGGAAAGGAACTGTACTGTTAGAACTGTTTTAAAATATTTCATCTCAACAAATTAGAGTCCCGATTGATGGAAGTGGCTTATTAGTCACAGCTATATCCACAACAGTTTAGTTGCCGATATGAACTGTAAGTTATTCAAATCTTAACGATCTGAGACATTTTAGGTATCGTTCAAGTGTTTAAAATCCACATGTGTGCACTTTGGAATTCGCTGCACTACTTATTGGCTGATTCACGCACTAAGCAGGAAGGGCAGTACAAATTGCTGCTATAAACAGTTGTTCGAGCGGCAAACATGAGTATCTTTAACAATTCATAAAAAATACATGCAGCGCGCCTTACCACCTAAAATGATGACAGTGCGTTAATTTCGGTGTATCCTTCCCGTGTAAAAATATTTAGGATGGGTTTCGACATATCGAACTTGACCATTCCGATAACAGATTGCTCCTGCTACAGGTATGCTTATGACTTAGGACGCTTTGCTTGCTGACGTCCGCCACAAGAGTTCATTACACTCGGAGGCTCCATGGATGTTGTATCGGAAAACCAGTCTCCGCGCAAGGGTTCATCTCAGTAGTCCACTCAACACACGATACAGCAAGAAGAAGAAATGGGTCTGTACCACTGTATTTGATAATGACTAGGCAGCCGTGTTATTAAATATGCACGACGCATTGCGATGCGTGTCCGCCGTTACTACGCGCTGCTGAGAGCCAGACGCATTAATCTTTTATGCCGCCGCGTTTAGAGCGCAGAGCGCGTCCATAAAACGAGCCTAGCAGCAGATTCCATTAGCAGTAAGTCTATCGTTCTCGCTATACACCATACAAAATCTATCACGATATAACAGCGCATAACTCAGCATCAAAAGATGCTTCACAAGACCGACGTAAAGTTAGACGGTTAGTATTAGGTAGCGTCTCCCGAAAGTATAACACATAAGACACTCGTCTGATCCACATAAAGAATAGCAAATACACCTTGGTTATGGTATGAAAGTGGAAAAAAAGAGAGACTCAAATCCAGTGCCATAATGAGTGGCCAGTGTAGTTCTAGACATCAAGAAAAGCTGCAGATTTGAAGCCTCTGTCCAAATAAGAACATACCGTGAGGTCTGTCGTGTGCCGTCACCAGTGAAACATATAAACTCAAACTTCCTAGCTGATTAAAATCCCTTAGGATGTGACGAAGCTATTTTTCCACAATAACTTATCTCTCAGCTGTGTTAGTCCAGCAACGACTACAGAAGACATTTCGCTATATTCTGAAAGTAGCTGACAGGGAGTGCCGGAAGCAAAGCTGTGAGCGAGAATGGTGAGCGGTCCAGACACATTAATGTGGCCACAGCCTATACTCGACGTCAACATTCAGTAACCACTCACAGACGACAGGTGGCGAAACCAGCAGTGGAGGGAGATGCAAAACAGAGCAATCGTTGTCGCAATACAGAAACGGACCGATATATCTGACATCCAAACGGGAATGCTCGCTGACCTTCGGGCCGAGAATGGAAAGATTTCTGAAATAGCTAAGCTGCAAACTTTTGTCGTGCCGCCGTGATTTAAGCATACCATCTATGGAAAAATGGCACTATCCAGAACCGGCGCCGAGGCAACTGAGGTACACCACCGGTCACAGATGACAGGGGTGAACGATGGCTGCGGACGTGTGTGAAACTGTTGAGCAACTGAGCTCCTAGAGAAGGTGCTTCCAACAGTGTCTCCTCAACGACCTTTCAGTGAACGTTGCTGCATATGAACTCCTGCAGAAGACGCCTGATTCACGCATGCATCTTGATCGCTCTTCATCGGCAGCGAAGGCTGGAATTTGAACGCCAATTTCTCAACTGGATGTCCACTGAGCGGCGAAAGCTGGCCTATTCAGATGAGTCACGTTTTATGCTCCATCGGACGCATGGCCGTTGGCGTGTACGGCGTGAAACATCTGAAAGCAAACACCCTGCAACCAGGAGGCAACATTATGTTGTGGGGATTGTTACGAGGCATTCTGAAAGGCGCAGTGGATCAACACAAGGCCACTCAGTCCTACACGCATTTTGTTTTCCTTCAGGACGATGGCCTCTACCAGCAGGAAAATTAAAGGTGGCACGCACATCGCCGTGTACGTGCGTCGTTTGCAGAGCAGCAGGATGGGTGTACCGTATTTACTTGACAACCCAACTCTGCGTATTTAAACCCAATCGAGAATATGTGGGACCACCTCTACGTCGATGTCCGCGCCGTGGATCCTCAACCGAGAAACACAGTGCATCTGGGCACGGCACTGGAATCGGCATACGCCACATCCCTGTCAATACTTTCTAGAAGCCGGCCGGGGTGGCTGAGCTGTTCTTGGCGCTTATGTCTGTAACCGCGCGACCGCTACAGTGCCTCGGGCATGGATATCTGTGACGTCCTTAGGTTAGTTAAGTTTAAGTAGTTCTAAGTTTTAGGGGACTGATGATCTCACAAGTTAAGTCCCATAGTGCTCAGAGCAATTTGGACCATTTCTGAACCTCCTAGGACCTCAATGACTCTCTTCCAGCACGGATCGGGCTGCAAATGGTGGTTACTCCGGTTTTTAACAGGCGATCGCATTAATGTGACTGGACAGTGAAGCAGTAATCTATCAGGCAGTGTCAAAACAGTGCACACACTGCTGCAATGTGACAAGTTCACATTGGAAACATGTAAGCTGGTGGTTATGTCAGTCAATCCATCTCCACTCTCATGTGGATTAGTTTTTTAGCATAGTTATACTGAGCAAGTAAATATATATTACGAAAGAGTTTCTTGCTACACGCTGTTTCAACTGATGAGAAGAAGGTACCAGTCATATGGATATTGAGCATTACAGGTCCACTTAGGAAACAGACGGAGAGGCGGCTCATTGTTGCAGCTATCGTTCTGTACGTCTGATCTCACACACAATGAATTTGTTAAAGCGCATCATCTATATGTTGTCAGTGTTATCAACAATCAGTGTGGTTTTGTGAAAAGGTGTTCGACTACTGATGCTACTTATGCATCTCGCTTGCTTACTAACAAACACGTCGAGAAGTCTGAGAATCGTCATTTTGCTTTCCTGGAATGGAGAAATCTTTGGCTAAGTACCAAGTCATCTTACATGATTTGTCCTCAGAGAGCATTAAGTACTAAAAGAACTAATTGAATGGGTTCGGCTGCTGTGCCCCTCTCATGGGACTCAAGTACTATCTGGTGAAGATGTGCTCGTTAAACACTTTTCTTCATCATAATAATGGGAACAGTCACCAGAGATCTTCAGAAATAAGCACCCAGTATATTGCTGTATGCTGGTAACGTTTTCTGTCTGGTGAAGACAAGGGCGACCTTCAACGGAAAGTGCAGCCATGGAAGAACCATCTTGAAAAGTTGGGATAGCACCTCAATATGAAGAAGACGTATCCAGGTTCAAACAATACGGAGTCCATCACACTTGACGGTATGGATATTTCAAAAACAAGTATCTTTCAATACGTTGGCTCATAAATTGTTGCCAACGCCGCACTCATTGCGGAAATCACGAGGCAGGCTTCAATCGCGGACGTCTGCTGTGTTTTGTGACAAGTAGATGCCGGGCTGCCCCAAGTCCAACATCAAACTCTCAGTTGCCTTTCGCGGTACCGTACGTTGGTCTGTGGCAGGAGTAGAGCCACGACTTGATGTAACGGAAAGCAAAATGCTTCGATGGGCGTTTGGCCTGACACTTCATGATCATGTAACCAACGATGAATTTCGCAGGCGATGCAAAGAGGTACCTAGTGTCGAGAAGATGAGGGAAGACCGTCTGCTATGGTATGGACACGTATTTCGAGCAGGTGAAGAGACAACAGTAAAAAGTCGATAGTTTGGGAGAAGGAGGCAATGTTGGCTAGATACACTTCATATAGACCTAAGGACAGCGGGTCTCCATGTTGACCAAGCACAAAATTATACCAACTGTGAGCGGAGAGTCAAAAGGGTGGACCCCTCTGCATTGCAACACAAATGCTGAGGAACGAGAGAAGAAGAAGCTGTACGAATATTGTGAGTGCATTTGTATCATCTTGTAAGCGCACAAAATGCTGCTAATGTTATCAGAACCGTAGAACAAAAGCTGTAATTTATGAAATGCAGTTTAAGTGTAATAAATTGCCTATAATCACCCGTTTAAATTTGAAAGTTGCAGCCAGTGATAGTTTATGCAACGTTTCTTTTAGTGGAGTTACGAGGCATATGTACGGAGTCATGCATCAGCATGTCACGTGAAAGAGCAGCAGCACGGAAAATTTAGAGTAACAAGTAAATTAAGTAACAGATGTTGGATGAATTAGGTATTTAAAACGAAAATACATAAAGAGGATTAGGAAGAACAACGTGTCAAAAGTTGGAGAAGTCGAAGATTACAAAAGAAAAGTAAATCGTTCGCGACATGTCTCTGTAGTAATGTTTCTCTTATACTTCGTTTTCTTACTAGAGTTTACGCTTATGATATCTGAGAAAGCTTGGCGTTATATCAAGTGGTGAAAGCCGCGACGACTCAGGTAGTACCCTTTTTGTTAGTCTAATGTTGCATTTATTTCTTCAGTGATATTTGCTTTATTTCTTAACGTAACTAAGTTGAAACCCAGATATAATATTGAAAGCGATGTATACGATACCCATCGAGGCTGCAAAGCAACCAGTCGGTTTTATGTGGTGTTTAACCGCGTCTGTAAGTGTCTGAGTTACACTCAACATAAAGCCAGAATAAATATGGGAATGGAGATACACAAATTAGGAAATATTATCGTTAAGTGTGATACAAGAAGACGACAGAACCATTATGTTTAAAACAAAACTGTTTCAACGAAGATTATAGACTGTGTCCAAAGTTAAACTTAGAACAAAACAGAATGACGTAGTTGGCATGATGAATATAGGTTATTGGTTATTCAGTCCTGAGTCTTGAAAGAACATTAGATTAGTATTTCACTAGCGAGCGTTATTTTCTTTGGCTGTGGAAGCCCGTAGAGGAGACTAGAATAAATAGGGTATGTACCCTACAAGAACTTCAAGATTTTGCTAATTTTAACTTCAAACTGCCCAACATTTTGTCCTTGAAACTTTTTTATTTTAAAGACAGTGTTTTTATCATTTAGGTGAGCCACAGTATGACATCTCCTAATGTACGACGCTCCACTTGTTTATAAATTCTGCCATTAGATATTATTTGTTCCTTAGTGACTGTTGGACAGTGTGAACTGAACATAAAACTGATCGTTTGATTTGGAACTACGATGGGTATCGTATATACTGTTCTAATGATTGCATCTGTATTTCAGCTTATTTAAGTAACACAAGGCTTATTTATTTCAACAGATCTAACGAGTACAGAGAACAACGAAATAGGCGGGCATTTTTAAAAGTAAGTGTGATAGTAGCCTGCTCTACAGCATAATGTTTGTGAAACTAAATTACAGTCCATCATTCAACAATATTTTTAAAAAACTCAGCACGCAGACAATAACGTGTACCGCACAGTGTTGCTTTAACGGAAAGCCAAACGTACCAGAAAAGGTCATGTCACTCATTTTCAACAAACTACACGAAATTATTACAGCATCACTCTTCAAGTTTCCCTCCACCTTTCTCCTTTCCGCTACAATGGATTCAGCCAGAAAAATACGGAATTAAGAACTAAAAACGGATAAGATATATTAGATCGTGGTTCTTATGTTTTTCTGTTAAACGTAACAACTTTTGTGACCCTATGAAGAGAAAAACGTTTTTCTTCGTAATTTTTTACAATGCATACCAATTTAGGTACGTAAAAGCAAAGGTGCAGTCAATCGAGTGGTAAGTGAAACGAGGGGCAGCCCAATTTGGAGCAGCCTATCACCGTATTGCCCCTCTCAGAACACGAGCTGTGACGTGGGGCTCCACGACGCATCAGAAATACGGCTCACGTCTCCCCGGCAACCGACTCCTTGCGCACGGTACGCTACGTGACTCGGTTTTATTCCGCTGCCAGCCACACAAAGCCTAGCGCCAGAGATTTTACGCTTTTTTCGGGTGTACCTGAGTGGGTAGTAACGGGCTGTAGGTTCGGAAATTAAATCTAACCAGGACTGTGCATACTGCTAGAACGCTCTTTAGATTCAAGAAAACTTTAAGCCAAAGAGGGGAGGAACTACTACCTACCCCGTTCAAGAAAATTGAGTAATTTGGATGGAACGCTCAACATCACACTCCAGGCCTATAATTTGTTCCCCAAGCCACGATAAGTCGTATGGCCAAGGATACAAGGTATTGGGTCTTGCCCACTCGTCTCATTTAGGGTGCCTAAGTGAAGCTGCGTTCTCGGAATGCTATACAACAACTCAAGCAAATAACATTAGTAGTTTTATTTCTACAAAGCAGGTTCCCAATTCTTACTTTTAATGTACAAAGGTATCGCAAGAGATGGGAGACATGCAACATAAATACGAGTCCTCGCTACACACAATGTTCAGGCAAGCAATGGATATGGATCACTACAATCTGATATCGTAGCACTCTCTGCTACGCCGTGATAACACTCCACTAATTTTCGTATACTAAGACGATCTGAGTGGCCGAGGCGGGCAGGAGCAGCGCTTATATTCACTTCAGCGTGAGGGCGTTCCTGCCTTGCTGCGGTCCTACTCCGAGCACCATTGGCCGACGTCGCCTCACCGCCTTCGCTGTCTTTGCGTTCTTCCTCTTCGTGCCCGCGCTTGCAGTTACGCCAGAACACAAGGTGCAGTAGATTAATTTTCTTCTTTCCATTACAATCGCAGATCGTCAGCGGAAAGGAATATTGTCGGTACTCTTCATACTTCTGAATTTCTTTGATCATCCTCTCATATCAGTTGGAGTAACTCATATGAGTTTCTTAATTCAAGACTAAAAGTGAGCTGTCGGAGTTTTCTCTCTTGTCTCTCGATCTCCCCCCTTTTTCTTTTTTGGTGTGTGTGTGGGGGGGGGGGGGGGGGGGGCGTTAAGGACCTGTGCTTGGTAGCAGATAAATGGGGGTAATTCAACCTATATGTCGCACAGAGGGCGATGCAGTATATAATCTTGATCATGTTGAGTGCCATAGCTGACAATGTTAATGAATGATGAATGTGTTACTACCGTTTTCGTTCTTTACCCTGACGATGTTCAGAGAACGAAACCGGTCGTATCACAATAAATACAGATGAGGTATTTTTTATTAATCATCAGGTACAGGAAATCTCTCTACTGCTGAGGGAAGGATACCAGAAAACAACAAACTGGGAATTGAAACATCTCAATATTTTCCACAAAAATGGTTGAGAACATCATTATACTTCTGAACCTCAAACAGACGTGTTCTTTGATTTCATGGTAAAAGGAACGATGAAAGTATTTTACAGAAAGTGTTAATCCACAACCACATATAGTTGTAACTACAAAGTCTAAGCCGGCCGGTGTGGCCGTGCGGTTCTAGGCGCTTCAGTCTGGAAGCGCGTGACCGCTACGATCGCAGGTTTGAATCCTGCCTCGGGCATTGATGTGTGTGATGTCCTTAGGTTAGTTAGGTTTAAGTGGTTCTAAGTTCTAGGGGACTGATGACCACAGATGGTAAGTCCCATAGTGCTCAGAGCCATTTGAACCATTTTGAACAAAGTCTAATTTTATAATCTCCAGGTATGAATTAAAGTCATGGTGTGAGGATAAATGCCATGATCTGTATAACAGCTCATCATTTTATGAATTATTATGTAAATGAGGTGATATTTTAATATTTTTTGTAACCGTTTCACCAAAGCTGCTAACAGAAAAACGTGATCCCACTGGGAGCTAGAGTGGATAGACACCTCTTTTCACGGTGTCTCTGTATAACTGCAAGCACGCGTCCTCGCGCTCAGAAGTGTGTGGGTGTATGTGTAGGAGAGCGGGTGGGTGGGTGTGTTAGTGAGTGTGTGAACGCACGGGAGAACGTAGCTGCTCATGTTTGCGATAGCGCGAGGTAGTAGACACATGTAAACAAATGATGAAGTTTACCTTCGGTACCACGAGAGTTTGCCTATTGTTACGGCCACAGCGTGTTGACACACAGTTTGATTGATACGTTCCCCAGTGTAAAGCAGTGCACCGACTCTACTCATTTACAACATTTTACTCCAGATACTACGCCGCAGGTCAGTTCACTAAATTGCTCTGATATGATTTTGTTCGAACAGCTATTGAGATCTCAGATACTTGTCACGTAATACATACGTATCTTCTGAGTATTAGACAGGAAGAGGGACAGAGTGACATTCGAAAGATGTAAATAATAATTTTCTCATTTTGTCTAGCCTTGTTCTGTTTTAGCGATTTGAGCCGATTTCCGACATGACCAGTATTGATTAGCAAGTAACTCAACTTTGGTTTGTTACATGGCAGTTGAGCTATAGGAAAATTTCTTGTTTTTAAGGGAAGTATATCTGAAAACAGAATTTGAAAACATGGGCTCTCAATTTATTATTTTGAGCCGTGCATAACCATCTAGTACCTACAGACAGTTCTTTGTGCTTTTTACAGCTTTGAATATCATCAAAGAGTTACTCTGTTTCAGGAGAGAACTGTAACAGAATTTCTATAACTGGCTTGCAAGAAGTAACCATGAATGTAAGCACAAGCAATTAAGAACAGAGCATTTCAATAGACCACATCCGTATCCACGTCATGCATCAGGGATGAGAAACATATGTTACCGTGAAGAAACCTAACTTTAGAAAAGGCAACAGGAAAGAGGTATCGGTAGAATGTGATTGGTTGGGGGGGGGGGGGGGGAGGGGGGGGGAACTAAGATGAGAACACTCATCTAAGATACTGAGAAATCTTAGTAGTTCAGATACGTAGGAAAATAGATAGAGGAGTATAACACAGTGGCAAAAGCAGAACAACATGCAGCTGAAGATAACAAAAACTGTTTGCTCCCTTAAAGTCGTAGGCATAGAGTCGAACATCATAAAAAAAAGTTATGAGACAATATCTAGACAAGTGTTGACATACGATGTATAAACGTGATACTTAGCATCAAATGAAAAAGACTGCTACAGAGGTGAGAGAGAAAAATCTTGCGAAAGATATATGGAGTAATATACAGAAACGGAGAATGGAAATATAACCGGAACAATGAACTGGAAAAGCTGCATGGAGATCTAGGAACACTAGGTAAAATACCGGAATTAAGTTGGCAGTACAGTTTTAAAGAGTTCTACGTACGAAGAGGAATAAGAGCAAAATAAAGAAAGGGAGAGTAAAAAAGTTGAAGTAGATTTAGAGAGAATGGTAATACAAAGACAGAGACAAATAATTTAGATCACAGATGATTAGAAATATACTGATACTGGAAACCTGTGCACTTACTGGGTTGTGGAGCAAAGTAGTAAGTTTGTAAGAGTATAAAGTGTTTCACACTTTACTCGCGTGGTTGCAAAACAAATTTCGATAAATTTGGTGATATCTGATTAAAATGAGACTTTCTAAATGTAGTATTTATGGTAAATGGTCAAGAGGTTGTCGTTAGTCGGTGCACGGGAATGGAACTGAAGTCAGGTAACCAAGTATCTCGCCAGACAGTTATGTCCGCAATGTCTTCCCTAACATTGTATTGTAGGCACGAGAGGAAACAGAGTTTTGCTAGTTGACCGTTACATAACGATAATGAAGAATAGGAAGCGCGGGGCTGTGAATGAGGAATCCTAACAGACTTGCAGCTAGAAAAGGCTTGGAACATCAACAAAGCATACATTAGTCCGCAGTGCTTACATAATGGATATTTGTGAGTTTTAGCGGGGAAAACAGGGGGTGTTATTCAAGAACAAAGATAGTGAGATGATATATACAAGTTGTGAAATGGAACATATGGACAGATTTATATCGCAAAATGCCAAGGGAGACAGTGGGGTCTTACTTATAGTACTGGTGTATAACACTTTTCTGGTAGACCTGCTTTGAAGTGCTTCAGCGATAGCTAGGTCTCAAACGACTTTGGTTTTCAACATAAGTGGTGATCATCAATTATGGTCTTTGACACAAAAATCCAGAAGAAGCAAGCCATCAACGATCTCCACGCGAGAAATACCAACCACTTGGAAATGGTAGCATTCATTGCATGCACGTGTATCCTGACATTAACTGGTCAGCCACTCACAGACTGGTGGTGATTTGTAATAAAGCACTCTAAAAAAATTGTGCCTGACCATGCTTTGTTCGATTCGAGGGAATTTCTAATGAACAGCAACGTGTCTCTGAGAAAACTTCAGTGACAATTGAAGAATTATGGCCGGCCGTTGTTTCCGAGCGGTCCTAGGCACTTCAGTCCGGAACCGCGCTGCTGCTACGGTCGCAGATTCGAATCCTGCCTCGGGCGTGGATGTCCTTAGGTTACTTAGGTTTAAGTAGTTCTAAGTCTGGGGGACTGATGACCTCAGATGTTAAGGCCCATAGTGCTTAGAGCCATTTGAAGACTTATGTTCATTACTTCGTTGACTTTCCCGCTTCACTGACACAAGCGCAATCTTCTGCCGATAGAGGGCTCCGGACTGTAGCGTGTAACATGGCGGTGTGTAACGTATCCATATGGTTTAGTGGGAAATAGGGTGCTATAATCGAGTCTATAGCTGCAGCGGCGTTTGTACACACGTGAGGCACCACCTCCTGCACCATGGCAATGCCAAAGCACGCACGTGCTCTGCGACATCCGCAAAAGTCCCACGCATTGGGATCACCGCCGTCGATCATCGTCTACACAGCGCCAACTTGGTCCCATCGTATTTTCACTTCTTTCCGTAACTTAAAGAGCACCTTCCAGGAGTTCACTTTGATAGTGATGAATCAGTTCAACCAGAGGTGAGGTCGTGGCTCCGTCGACAAAGTCAAGCATTCTTTAGTGCGAAATCAACAAACTGGCCTCTCTTTGAGGGAAATGTGTCTGTTGCCAGAGAGACTACGTTGGAAATAAATATGTAGACATGATGAATAAAGAGAGAGAATGTTAATTAAGTTTGTTTTATTTAAAATTCCTTAGGAGATTTCACAATAAAAAAATTCAGAGTCATTACTTTTCCGCACGCCCTCGTATAATTGGCTGTGTGCCAGACAGGGATGTGAACTTGGCACCATTGCGAATTGTGTGCTACTGGTCTACCTACTGAGCTGTCATTTTATTTGCCAAAGATCGACATCGAATCAATTGTAAATCAGTCTTGTTAGTGAAACAAATTCTCCTTAGCGAATAACAGTTTCTATGGACAATGTATCTGCCTTCAGCTACTTTAATAGTCCTCTTGTAATAGATGTTGCTACCAAAAAGTAATTTGCAAACAAGTGTAATTTTACATAGGACTAAAGTAATTTCGCGCGCTGTCTTTCTCGCAATTAAAATGAGTTTGCAGAAATTTTCTCCAAACAACGAAGAAAGAACCTACTGGAAAGACAGTCTTTGTCCAGGCAGATTAAATGAAGACACACTTCTTAAAATAGATAAATGAAAAAATTTTTTTGATTCACCTCAGCATGAGAAGGAGGCTTCTCAGAAGATGAGGAGAGTTTGTGAAATGCTGCAATTAATTCCTCTTCTGTTTCTTGACGGTTTTGAGCGAATCGATATGAGAGACCCCCAGCATCTTCCATTCTAGTAACTAAACTCTTCAGTTGGTTTGGTATACTTTGAAGTAAATTATATGGACTGGAAAACAGTCAGTGTTAAGAATCGTGTCAAGGCAATCTTGTATCCACTCTCTGTATTTGGTATTTAGTTTTAGCATGAAATATTCAGTAATTAAAAACTGTAGCAGTGAGTTTTGTTGCCTACTGTGTGGATGCTTGTGACACTCTGGTATAGAGGTAACATCTGTTGCAATTACTAATGGGTTTGTGTAACAATATCGCCCGTGTGTTCCTTCTAGCCCCTGGTGTGTAGGGTGCCCTGCATGACATGCACATTTTGTGGGAACAGTATTGGCATCCTAAAATCAAACTGCGGGGCAGATTACATGTCAGGGGCAAGAAACAATTTTCAAGACCCTGGCATGTAGGCTGCCCTCAATAATAAGCCTGTTGTATTGGCGTAGTATCGGCCTGGTTAATCAAATGGTTCAAATAGCTCTGAGAACTATGGGACTTAACAGCTGAGGTCATCAGTCCCCTAGAACTTAGAACTACTTAAACCTAACTAAGGACATCACACACATCCATGCCCGAGGCAGGATTCGAACCTGCGACCATAGCAGTCACGCGGTTCCAGACTGAAGCGCCTAGAACCGCTCGGCCACTCTGGCCGGCTCCTGGTTAATCGACGGCTTTGTAAATAACGAGAAAATAAATGATTTTCCAGCCTCTACATAACAGATGTGTTGTGAGAGTCAACCTGCTTTATTGAACAGCTTGTAGGGCAACAAGTGCCAATGAGCATGGCTGGAGACAGGCAGAGATGGACAGAGGAGGGGATGGCCAGAGAGGGGGAAGAGGAATGAGAGAGGGGAGGAGTGGGAGATGCATTAGGTAGGTGGAAGCTGTAGAGGAATAGTGGGTGTGGTGTCACCGCCAGACACCACACTTGCTAGGTGGTAGCTTAAATCGGCTGCGGTCCATGTAGTACATGTCGGACCCGCGTGTCGCCACTGTGATCGCAGACCTAGCGCCACCACCAAGGCAGGTCTCGTGATACGAGAGTGGACTCGCCCCAGTTGTACGAGAACCTAGCTATACCCCAGTTGTACGAGAACCTAGCTACCGACCAGATGTACGAAGCCTTTCTCTCTCATTAGCCGAGAGACAGAATAGCCATCAGCTAAGTTAATGGCTACGAACTAGCAAGGCGCCATTTGTATCAGTGCCTATAGCTTACGAGTATTCAAGAGAGATGTATTCCAAGGAATAATAAAAAGATAAGTAATAAGCATCTACATACTTTTCTTCTTATTCAATTATAAGTTCTCATGTTCCAGACTTCACGCCCGTCTGCTTTAGCCGTGCGTGCCCTATCGGCTACAGCGTTAGTCTAGAGTTCATTTTCAGCCATCTCAACTTCACGGTGTCGGCCCAGCTACCGACACAACATTTATTGGCGACGAGCAAAAGAGTTTGTATTAATTCGTTTGCAACATTGGCGCCGATTTAAAGTGTTTTCTGATTGCTTACATTTAATTGTGTAATGGCTTCGCCACATTCTCCAGATGTACTGTCCGAGTTTTATCGCTTGCAGAATCAGCAGACGCAGGCGTTACTGGATGCCCTTGGACAGCTCGTCCAGGGTCAACGTACCATTCAAACCGATGCGGCCGCCGCCGCTTCTTCGCTACCGCTGCCACTAAACGCTGTTGCACCTCCCTTTCGACCATACGTGGCAGCCGATGAGACCTGGCACGAGTGGTCGCGCCAGTTCAACTTCCACCTTGCTGCCTACGGAATTCAAGGTAATGAGCGGCAGCCGTTTTTGCTTTCTTGTGTCGGTGTGTCCACATACCGTGTGATAGTGAAATTGTTTCCCTGACGAGACGTAGCAACTTTGTCCTACGAGGAAATTTTGTCTGCATTAGATGCCTATTTCAAAGAAACAGTTAATGTGGTTGCAAAACGGTATACGTTTTTTCGTACAAAACGTACGGCCGGTCAAACTAATAGGGAGTGGGTAGCAACATTGCAAGGGCTTACTAGGGACTGTGCCTTTGAATGTGACTGTGGTCTTTCTTATTCAGATACAATGGTGCGTGATGCAATTGCACAGAACGTTTCTGATGTTCGCATACGGGAGCAAATTTTGAAACTAGTTAATCCCTCCCTTCAACAAGTGATAGACATATTGGATAGACAGGACACACTTGACTGTGCTCAGGAATCTTTTGAAACTTCGCCAGCCGTGTGTAACATTAACCGGCCCGCTGGACGAGCTGCGCGGCCCGGTAACCGGGCCTTGCGCACGTCGACACAGCGACCGCCGCGTGCTATGCCAGGTGTGCCGCGCCAGCCCGCAACTGTAGTGAAATCATGCCCGCGGTGTGCTACTAGACATTCGCGTGAACATTGCCCGTCACGCCAAGCTATTTGCTTTTTCTGCAATAAGAAAGGACATGTTCAAAGTGTTTCCCAGAAAAAGCTCAGATCAGACAATCACAATCATTCCAGGCCCTTTGCTTCGCGCCGGAATCGACCCCAGGACACTCAGGCTCGTGGACCTTCGCCTATGGACATTCATGTCGTTAATTCCACTTCGTCCAGTGACACTTTCTCTAACAGTGACTGTGTTCGTCCCACAAAAACTGTGCGTCGACGTCGCCGGAAATCACGTCAATTAGCAAGTGATTCTGTACCAGTGTCTGTTCCAATTGCACAAAACAGTCGCTCTTGTCGTCAGCAGGACAATAAACTTTTTGTGGACTTAGACTTTGAAGGCAAAGTGATACCATTCCAGCTCGATACCGGAGCTGCAGTTTCATTGCTCAATCATGACACGTACAAGCAACTGGGCAAACCTCCGTTGCGTTCCGCAAATGTTAAGCTAACTACATATTCCGGACAGACAATTCCTGTGTTAGGACAGTGCAGCCTTCTTGCAACATACAAGGGACAAACGCAACTTGTGTCATTTTACGTTCTTCGTTCTTCTTCTGCAGTGAATTTGTTTGGTCTCGATTTATTTCAGTTGTTTAACATGTCTATTGTAAATCAGGTGCTATCAGTGGATCAGACTGTGCCTACAGACAGTGTTTCTCGGCTGTGTGACGAATTTGCAGACATTTTTGCACCGGGCTTAGGTTGCGCTAAAAACTATGAAGCACATTTGGAACTGGAAGGAAACGCGCAACCGAAATTTTTCAGAGCGCGCAATGTTCCCCACGCATTGCGTCAGGAGGTCGCAAGAACATTGAACAATGTAGAATCACAAGGTGTGAGTGGATGTGCGCAATGCCTCTTCTCTTTCAGCTCCGCTTCATCGCGTACGCCGTACAGGTGTTCCGTTTCTCTGGACGACGGAATGCCAACGCGCCTTTCGCCAGTTGACATCGGCGTTGCTTTCTAATACTTGCCTTACGCCATTCGATCCCCAGAAACCCCTTTTGTTGATGGTAGATGCATCGGATTTCGGGATCGGTGCTGTGCTTGCGCACAAAGTTGGCTCGCATGATCGCCCTATTGCCTTTGCGTCCAAATTGCTGTCGTCTGCGCAAAGAAATTATTCACAGATAGAGAAAGAAGCTTTGGCTCTCGTGTTTGGTGTTACTAAGTTCCATGATTTCTTGTATGGTCGTCACTTTACCATCATCACAGACCACAAACCTTTGACATCGCTTTTTCATCCGACCAAGCCTGTACCTCCACGTACAGCGCAGAAATTCATTCGCTGGTCTATTTTCCTCTCGCAGTACCGCTACGATATCTTGTATCGGTCCACTGCTAAGCACGGAAACGCCGATGCGTTGTCCCGTTTGCCTGTTGCTGAGGATCAAGCATTCGATTCTTCCGAACTTGCTTGCATGTTCATTGATTCGGAAACCGATGAAGTGGTCGACTCGTTTCCGATTGATTTTCGTCGTGTCGCTACAGCCACAGCTGCTGACCCTGTCCTTGCTACAGTTTTGCGTTTTGTTGCTACGCAATGGCCTTTGTCAAAGTCTCGGATCGAGGATCCGTTGGTTCGCCGATTTTTTGCTCACAAGGAGAGCCTTTTTGTTCGACGTGGTGTTTTGTTGTTGCGTTCTGATAATGATCAGTCCAGAGTCGTGGTCCCACGTTCGTTACAGTCCTGTTTTACGGCTTCTTCACCAAGGACATTGGGGTATAGTGCGAACGAAACAACTTGCTCGTCAGCACTGTACTTGGTTCGGGATCGATGCTGCGATTACGAATATGTGTTCTTCGTGCCCGGCGTGTGCCGAACAACAGTCCGCACCGCCGCGGAAAGTCTTTGCGTGGCCAAAAGCCACTTCCCCTTGGCAACGCTTGCACATTGATTTTGCTGGTCCATTCTGGAATGCTCGATGGTTGGTTCTGGTCGACGCCTTCAGTAATTTTCCTTTTGTTGTCCGGATGTCTTCCACGACGTCCTCCGCCACCATCCAAGCGTTGTCTGCTATCTTTTGCATTGAGGGTCTTCCGCAGACTATTGTTTCCGACAATGGCCCACAATTCATGTCCGCAGAATTTCAGTCATTCTGCCAGGCCAATGGTATTCAACATCTGACATCCGCGCCGTTTTCGCCTCAGTCCAACGGTGCCGCTGAACGATTGGTCCGGACTTTCAAGTCACAGATGTTGAAATTGAAAGAGTCGCATTCTCGGGAGGACGCATTGTTGCTCTTTTTGTCTTCGTATCGCTCTCAGCCCCGAGATGGTCGCTCGCCAGCTGAGTTGCTCCACGGTCGTCCTCATCGCACCTTGATGTCTTTGCTGCATCCGCCGCATCAGGTTCCTGTGCAGCGGCAGACTCCTGCTTTTGCTCCAGGCGACGTTGTATTTTATCGCAACTATCGAGGTTCACGGCGTTGGCTCGCAGGGCGCATTCTTCGCTGCCTCGGCCGCGCGATGTATTTGGTTTTGGGGGCCTCTGGTGCGGTGCGTCGGCATCTCAATCAGCTGCGCCTCTGTCGTCGCTCGGGTTCTGCCGCTCCCCGTCTGCTTTCAGCGACGGTGCCGTCCGGTCAGCGCCCTGGGGACCCATCTACTGGCTCGCCTCATCCCCAGGTGTTACCGACGATGCCTTCCATTTTGCCCCATGGCGACGCGCCGCCGCCGCCGCAGCAGCAGCAGCCGCCGCCGCCGCCGCTTGTTCTCCCGCCGGCGCCGCCCGCATTCGACGCTTCGTTGCAGCCGCCAAGCGCCTCCCAGTGTCACGCGCCGCCGATCGCTTCCCGTGACCAGCTGTCCTCCGCCATGGAACTCCCGCCCGCTCCGGACCACATGACGTCATCGCGCGTCGGCTACCCCGACGCAATGGAAATCGACCCTTCGGTCCCTCCTGTCTCATTACGGGCGCATACACCGCATGTTGACGTGCACCCTGGACTAGTTTTTCAGGCGTTTCCTAGCTCCCCTCGGACCGAATGGCCGGGTGCGGGTGGCACAGCCTCGCCTGTTGTTAGGCTCCCCACCTCATCGCATACGTCAACATGTGGTCCTCCCCACGGCGGGCGGAAGCCTTATCTCACGACCGTTCGCCGATTTGCGGGGGAGGAATGTGGTGTCACCGCCAGACACCACACTTGCTAGGTGGTAGCTTAAATCGGCCGCGGTCCATGTAGTACATGTCGGACCCGCGTGTCGCCACTGTGATCGCAGACCTAGCGCCACCACCAAGGCAGGTCTCGTGATACGAGAGTGGACTCGCCCCAGTTGTACGAGAACCTAGCTATACCCCAGTTGTACGAGAACCTAGCTACCGACCAGATGTACGAAGCCTTTCTCTCTCATTAGCCGAGAGACAGAATAGCCATCAGCTAAGTTAATGGCTACGAACTAGCAAGGCGCCATTTGTATCAGTGCCTATAGCTTACGAGTATTCAAGAGAGATGTATTCCAAGGAATAATAAAAAGATAAGTAATAAGCATCTACATACTTTTCTTCTTATTCAATTATAAGTTCTCATGTTCCAGACTTCACGCCCGTCTGCTTTAGCCGTGCGTGCCCTATCGGCTACAGCGTTAGTCTAGAGTTCATTTTCAGCCATCTCAACTTCACGGTGTCGGCCCAGCTACCGACACAACAGTGGGAAGGTGGAAGAGGAAAGGGAAGAGGCAGAGATGGAAAGAGACAGGGTAAGAATGATATGGTCACGATAGTCACAGGGGGGGGGGGGGGGTGGTACAACATGAAGAGAGTGGGGAGCGGGAGGTGGACAGGACAGAGCGAGAGAGAGAAAACTGTGGACAAAGTGAGGGGTAGGAGGAGGAGTATTCAACACGTGTGCCGTCCACATACATGAATGAGATAGTGGGGAAACGACTGTCGTTGTTGTTGTTGTTGTTGTTGTTGTTGTTGTTGTGGTCTTCAGTCCTGAGACTGGTTTGATGCAGCTCTCCATGCTACTCTATCCTGTGCAAGCTTCTTCATCTCCCAGTACCTACTGCAGCCTACATCCTTCTGAATCTGCTTAGTGTATTCATCTCTTGGTCTCCCTCTACGATTTTTACCCTCCACGCTGCCCTCCAGTACCAAATTGGTGATCCCTTGATGCCTCAGAACATGTGCTACCATCCGATCCCTTCTTCTAGTCAAGTTGTGTCACAAACTCCTCTTCTCCCCAATTCTATTCAATACCTCCTCATGTGATCTACCCATCTAATCTTCAACATTCTTCTGTAGCACCACATTTAGAAAGCTTCTATTCTCTTCTTGTCTAAACTATTTATCGTCCATGTTTCACTTCATACAAATACTTTCAGAAACTTCCTGACACTTAAATCTATACTCGATGTTAACAAATTTCTCTTGTTCAGAAACGCTTTCCTTGCCATTGCCAGTCTACATTTTATATCCTCTCTACTTCGACCATCATCAATTATTTTGCTCCCCAAATACCTAAACTTTACTACTTCAAGTGTCTCATTTCCTAATCTAATTCCCACAGCATCACCCGATTTAATTCGACTGCATTCCATTATCCTTGTTTTGCTTTTGTTGACGTTCATCTTTTACCCTCCCTTCAAGATACTGTCCATTCCGTTCAACTGCTCTTGCAAGTCCTTTGCTGTCTCTGACAGAATTACAATGTCACTGGCAAACCTCGAAGTTTTTATTTCTTCTCCATGGATTTTAATACCTACTCCGAAGTTTTCTTTTGTTTCCTTTACTGCTTGCTCAATATACAGATTGAATAGCATCGGGGAGAGGCTACAACCCTGTCTCACTGCCTTCCCAACCACTCCTTCCTTTCATGTGCCTCGACTCTTATAACTGCCATCTGGTCTGGAAAAGACTAGTAATTAATAAATATGACTTCCGAAGCTACATAATATATAATAAACCCATCATCACAGAAACGAGCGCGCAATGTTCATCACATAAAACAGCCACCTAACACTGGTGTAACAAAGAGGAGACTGCTCAAGTTTTTCCTCGGCGACCCTTTTTTCCCGCCGCCTGGGGAGCCGGCGCGCCGGCATTCATGAAACGGCAGAGCCTTTGAGAGCGGGTGTCGGCTGACGGCGAGCCGCTGCCACGCAACACCTCGGCTCCGGTGCGAGCAGCAGCAGCAGCGTGGGCGCAGACGGGCGTGTGGGAGCGGTGGGGACTGCCGCGGGAAGGGGCGTCTAAAGCGACATCCGATCCTCGTCCCTGCCTGTTGCCTGCCTCCTGTTGATCAATACAGCCCGCCAAAAATGTCCCCTACCGACACAGGTCGCCAGCCGTGGGCTGGGCTAACCGCCTGCTCCGCTCTGATCCCGTCTGGCCAGCTGTGCGGGCGTTTTTCATCTGCCGCGCAGCCAATGAAAATGGATTGCGCTTCGCCTCATCGAGTTTCACGCAGCGTTTCGCCGCGCTGCCTACGGCGTAAAAGATGAGATCTGTCAGATTGGGGCATGCAGTACTGCGCACCGACAAGGACATCTATGTGCAGGGCAATTTTTCGATGCACTACACCGCACAGTGTCAACGTCAAAGTTTCTCTGGCAGGATTGCGGTGCGGCACGTATCTTTTTACCGCCATGCAAATGTCCAGCAGTGTTCATTTGTCTAGCTAAAAGCTGTAGTAGATAATACTAGACCACTACTGTCTACTGCAGGTCGCAACATACATAGAATTGTCCGGTAAATGGGATGTGCTAGTACTGAAGTAAAAGTTTTAACTTGGCAATGTAAATTTTCAGGTGTATTTTTTACGAGAAAGATCGCAGTTAATACTGCCAAGTCCGTACTAAATGTCTACACAACGTAAAGTTCCCACACACACCACAATTACACACGTAGCCAGTTTATGGTATTTACAGCCGTTACCGAAGATAATAGAGTTCACTAGATCGTTTAGTTATGAAAATGCTCGCTCAAATGTTGTGTACTCTGCTCTACATGTAATACCTGTCCCAGTCTTAGACCGCACAACACGCCACGCGGTTTTGACTAGAAGTCAAAAGCAATAATTTTGATATTTCGTCCGGAATTCCACACGACTTCCAGTATACCGTTCATTTAAATACGCTTTGTACTACTTCGCGAACTCGTAATTAGCAATTTCTCCGCTATTTTATAGTACGTGCGTCAGAGCTGCTTTCAATGAGACGTTACTAGTTCGAACCCTCAGCCCCGACTTCACTAGATCACACCAAAGGCTTTGTTCCCTGCATAGATTGTCGCGAACCTGCATTTTTCTGATTGGCTGATATCACAAACAGCAAATCAGGTTGCAGTATTATCCCTCGCCAAACCCCGCTTTACTTCAATGACCAATCGTAGTAAAACATTTCTTTCTACGGCAATTGCTAAATAAATAAATTTAGAAAAGTATCAAATATAAAATTAGTCCTTCCGAAATTACCGATTAATTTGTGTTCTACTCACGATTTATTAGTACCACAAACTGACTGCACAATTAATCATAGTAAATCCCCTGTATAGTTTAACTGGTACTTCGTGAACAAACAAAACAATTTTAATTTATTTCTGTTCTTCTTCACTCATACAACTCTCACATTACTAATTACTACACATATAAAACAATTATAATTATGCAAATTCATTAAATATTAGTCAAACATAACTTTACAACATTGTTTTGACTACGACTGCTAGCACTGTCCGTCAACTGCGGACCTCTGCCGCCTACTAGTACAACTACGTGCAGCTCTGTGACTCAGGTCCATGTCAGCTGGTGACATCCGTCGATGACTCATGCCTATAACAATATCGTCCTAACAAGTGACAGGAGCAATGCGAAGGCGCTACGCCTCAGGATGTTTTGGCTTTTTGGCGTCGTCTATTCACACTGGAAGTAAATCGATTCTCGCCCCGCTCACACTTGTTAGAGAGGTCGATTTTATGCTTTTGTGTCTTCTTAAACTTTATTTTGTTGTTTGCTTTGTTTTAGCGCGCACTGCAAAGGATTCAAGGCACCGTCGTTCTGGCCACAGATGGTCCAACTGGAACCGACCGACCGCCGTGTCATCCTACGCCAATGGCGTCATTTGGTCGTAGTATAGCCACAGACGGTCCATCCAGCATCACGATGCTGAGTACATACATATTGTTCAGGGAACCGAAACCGTTTCCCCCGCATGACAGTCAGCTACATGTTGTTGTTGTTCTGGTCTTCGGTCCAGAGACTGGTTTGATGCAGCTCCCCATGCTTCTCTATCCTGTGCAAGCTTCTTCATCTCCCAGTACTTACTGCAACCTACATCCTTCTGAATCTGTTTATTGTATTAATCTCTTGGTCTCCCTCTTCGATTTTTACACTCCGCGCTGCCCTCCAATACTAAATTGGTGATCCCTTGATGCCTCAGAATATGTCCTACCAACCGATCCCTTCTTCTAGTCAAGTTGTGCCAAAAATTTCTCTTCTCCGCAATTCTATCAAATAACCTCGACAAATTAAGCATTTCTTTCGCGAAAGAAGCCAGTTGTATGCAGACTAAACATGATTTATGTTCTGTAATACATTGACGAAGAGGAAGCCTACTCTGCGTATAAGTAAGAACATAAACTGATGAAACACTTTTCATTAAATATCTAATTTTAACAGTGAGGAAGTGAGTTACATTGAAGGAGAAAAATGCGTTTGTTTCTATCATTATTTGGTACATAGGAAAAAAGGAACACTCAGACCGGTAATGTAAAATGGTTCCACGGATTGGTTCATAAATATAGTTCGATATTGATGAAGTTTTTCGACTGAGGGTGACGAGTAGAAAACTTGTCCGCAAGTTGCCGCAGAACGACGACTTGACTTGGCTGATAATCTCGAGAAAACCTCACCATCGAGATTGGTCGAGAAAGCCTGCTTTCCCATATATGGATGTGTTCGTGTGTTCACTTTTTCTCTAGCATAAAACCTTGAATGTTTACATGTTCGGACAAAAATTTTCCTGCGTTAAATGTAAATCTCACGTGGCAATTCTGGCTGCGTTACCCACAGGATGCGTTGAAGATGCCTCTCGGAAAGGGCGTTGTTGTTCTCCCCACACTGGCTACTTTCCTTGGGCGTAAGTGAGAGTTTGTTGTACGTGTATTGTGGAACGCAATTGCATGATGTAGATGACAAAAGGGATGAGGGTTAATCCCAGTGCCGTCACACAGCCAACTCTTCTCGAACAACGCCAAGTGGGCTGCCTAGTTCACGTTACCATCCGATGGGCAGATCACCGTCAATAGCACCACATGCCCTCGTTTCATGAGTCTCTATGGAAATATTTGTAATTTAATGCATGAGATTGGTGCAGAGAAAGTTTTAGTGTATAGTCACAGTTTATTTATTTTGCTTACTGGCAACTGGTTTCGGTACGTAGTACTATACTCAGGCCATGCCCTGGCACACAGTAGTCATGCTGGCACCCAAGTAGGTGTGTCAAATATTGACACACCTACTTGGGAAACTAGCGTGATGATTTCTGCCAGGGGATGGCCTGAAGATGTTACTGAGCGAAACCGATAGCCAGTACACAAAGGAAATAAACTTTTTCAGGACTTTAATGGTCTCTTTTCCACTACAGTATGTAGGGAACATATAATTGGTGCAGAGTATGATGATCAGCTACTTTGGGTCACCATCTGCCCTCCCCTTGTCGTCCAAATAATGACAGCGTAAATTTCGTTCAGGACAAGTACTATCACAGGCATACTTCCGGACTAAGCGCCACTGCACAACAAATTTTTGAAGAACGTCCGCTAAGAATTTTGCTCTTTCCAGTATAAAAAGAAAAACAAAAAAAGCTTAATAAACTTAACTCTTGTATTTTATTCTAACCTTTCTATCACGGATACTATTACTTCACTTTCACTGTTCATTGATGGCTTAAGGGAAGTGATGCGATGTTGAAGTTTCATCTAGAATGAAAACTCCACAATTTCACCGTGATACTGCCTCCCCTTCCGTTCCGTTCCGTTGACATCTAGTGTGAATCGGCAGGAACTCTACGCCGTGAAAACTTTTTTGCCTCCCTTTCCGTTCAGTTCCATGCACGCCTAGTGTGGTTCGGCGTTAAGCAGTTATATGCGGTGACGACATAGTGCACGGACTGTTCATCTGTTTTGAATTCTGTTCTAACGCAGTTGTGAATTTCTTCAAAATAAATAAAGTCAATGACACCGAACGTGTGGTCTGTGACCGACTGTTACATATTATATTGAAACAGTAAATGAAGTGCGTTAGGATTCACTAAAGGAAGGAGTCGACTACAGAAAGCTGAATATTAGTGGGTGTTGTCAAAATAAGCCTTTTCTGCGTCCACAGTCGTCTTCTAACTTCATTCCTGTACACTCTAAATACTTATTCATGATGCTACCCGCGAGACAGCTCAGAACTTCTGACAGTTTGTATTCCAGCTGAACAAATGGCTCTCAGCACTATGGGACTTAACATCTATGGTCATCAGTCCCCTAGAACTTAGAACTACTTAAACCTAACTAACCTAAGGACATCACACAACACCCAGTCATCACGAGGCAGAGAAAATCCCTGACCCCGCCGGGAATCGAACCCGGGAACCCGGGCGTGGGAAGCGAGAACGCTACCGCACGATCACGAGCTGCGGACCCAGCTGAACAGCAGACCACGCGTGAAGCCAAATTGCTTGTCCAGTACTGCCGAAGCACAGTAGCTCAGTAAGACGCCAAGGCAAAAAGTTCCTCAGTAGTAGGACGTGTCTCGCTTGCAATACCAGGAAACAGCTCCGTGTAATTCCTTTGTCAACCCATTGATTGCTATAGAAATGGGTATCGCCAGGACCACCCGCTAAGTCCTTAGAGCACCATTCTGTTATAAGTGCCTACACCAATATTTTTGTACCAGGGAGGTGCTTCGTGAGCGAAGTGCAAAACGCGAAGTTCTTTTCTGGAAAAAATCATCAAGCGTGACATATTAGATGTTATCAATACGAACGTACAACAAAAAGACCAAGTGCAGATATTAACATGAAATATCAATATGTTTCAGTTTCTCATGGTTGTATCTGAAGGTTCTTTCCGTACTCAAGAGGGGAGGGGGCGACACTGCGTACAACACCTGAAGGATTGAAACCGTCATCTTAACCCCTTAATGCATAGTGTAGCTGATGAGCTACAGACTTCATTTCTTCGATGTATCCTATACTGAGCAACATTTTGTAACAAATTCGTTATGTAGTTAAGTGTATATACTCTACTGCAGCTGCTAACCTGCTAATAGTTCTTCATAGCGATCGTAAATGGCAAGATGAACTGAACCAGTTCGACAATCAGCTGTGTGGATGTACTCCCGCGCGTGTGTTTTGGCGGAAAGTAGAGTGGTTTTTTGGTGTTTGTGCACTGATTTGTGGGTTTGAAATTTACTTTTTTATTTTGAAAACGTAAGTAGAGTTGGTGTAGACGGTGAATTCGAGTGTCTTTACGATGGATTTGAAATTAGGTCTGTTTTTGTGTTTGAAGCGATTGTCAACAATAATGCTCTGATAATGTAATTAAAATTTTTTCCAATGTTTTTTTCGTAATGTGGCCACTATAAACTGAACGTGGTAACTTTTACAGCTTGAAATACTGCTGTTACTTTCCATAGCGGTTCAAACCGATCAACGACTGATTTTCACAGTTATGATTGAAGATGCCCACTTGCTTCATGATTTATTTTTTTTTTTTTTTTTTTTTTTGCGGACGTATCTTTTCTTAGCGTTATTCAAGTTTCTCTGTCACAGAGCACAAATTCGTATCTCTTTTCTGTTCTCCTCCCTTTTTATACTGAGAACACGAACATTACATCACGTAGGCTCTTTTCATTACCTGGAGAGTTGGGAATCAAATAAGCCTGCAACTGCAACGTCACGTCAGATACACTACTTAAATTTACCAGGCTAACGTCGAAAGACTTCTTTCACAGCTGACAACAAGTTGGGGCTAGAAACCGAATGGTCGCAGGATGACCTGCTTCCTGAACCACACCGGCCGACAGAGATCGAGGAGTTTCACCCGAATCTGACCGACGTGGGCTATCAGGAAAACACTAATGTCAGTCGCATATGACCGATACGACGGTTGCCAATCTAAGGATTACAGAGGAGAATCGTATGTGAAGGACTTTATTTGGAACTACATGCCACCTATTCGTAAAACTATAATAGGATATTAAAAATTGAGAAAAATAAATCCTCAGCCTCCCAAAATATCAGATACTAGGGACATTAAGACATTCTACTCTGTGTAAATTTTGGCTTGTGTTTTTGTCTGAAAACATTTGATTCTACTGAACTCCTTCTTCCTATATCACCTGTCTCTTGACGTCTTATCTGTCTTCACGGATAGCAGAAGGTATTGCTGTTGTATAACTTAGACTAATTACATTTGATTTAAACACAATTGAACGACGTGCAATGTTATTAATATTTCCTTTCATAACCTTGTTTCTAAATGTAATTTTCAGAGCTGTAATCGAGGGCGAAAACGACGTTTGTGTTATTATTAGTGTCGCTATTTATCGGCAGCCTTTGCTGCGGCCTTACGTGCGTACTACAGGATCAATAAAGAACCTGCATTTTTCAGAATTCCGTTTATGAACTCCGATCCATTAAAGCAGTATCACTCTTCTACGTTAGTACTAGCATTGAAACACTACCTTCAAAGGCCATGCATCACTTTATTAGTAGGGCATCAACAATTAGAAACTGCGCTGATCCAAAGAAAATTCGTTCCCGTCATTATGATTATTCCATCTTGTCTCCTTTTTTGCTAGTCATGTGGAACAAATAACATTTAATCATTTACCCTAGAGAGAGGAGGAATTACGAAACGTATTCTGTTTCTCCTGTGTGCTAGGCGTCCAGTTCGGCTGCACTCTTCTCGATGAGTGACCTCATTATGACGTACCTTATTCGTCTAAAATTTCGATAAGTAAAGCTACATCTGAGAAGCGATTGGTCGATTCCCTGTTTTCGAGTTGCGAAACGGGAAGCTAGTGCGTCAGTTTACTTAAGAATGAGGAAAACTTTATAATTATAATTTTGTGTAGTGGTGCGTAAGGTGCTGTCAAATTAAAGCTGTAGATATAGTCTACTGGGCAATAAGGAGGGCGTCGTTGTGATCGCCTTGGCCAAGGTGTACGGATGTGCGCCGTCAGTGTCGAGCGTTCGGCGTGAGGTCCACGGGCCAACAACCAGCCAACCGTCACGGCCACAACGAGTGTAGACAGAGGAAAGTGTTCTGATCGTCCCGTGGCAGTTACGTTTTCTTTCGGTCGGTTCTCGTTCGAAGTAATCTGATACTGATTGAGTCATTTCCTTTGTCACAACGGTCACAAGATAAAGTGCAGCCTTAAGAAGCAGTCCTGGGATCATGTCAAAATGTTGATGAAGAAAAGATATAATATCTGTTCAAAGGTGCGTAAGAAAATTGAAAGTGATGCACCTTTGGTTGTAGATGGATTCACTTTCAAGACAGTCAGGACGGTTAATCGCTTCAAGTACTTAGGGTGTCCTTTTAGTAACAATAATAGAAACAGATGCTCGTCCAGCACAAAAACATTTCTAGTTTTATCAAAATCTTAAAGAAAAGATGATATAAAATCAACTCCAAAGTCAACTTGTATCAATCGACTATTATACCGGTAACATTATACGGCTGTGAACCATTAATATTTAGTAAGAAAGACGTAGAAAAACTTAATATAGGAAAGAAACATGCTATGAAAAGTTTTTGAACCGGTATATCATGGAAATAACATGGACTAGAGAATGAGAATAATTAAGAGAGCTGAAGAAACACTGTAACATAGTCGAAGTACTGAAGAAGAGAAGATTGATCTGGGCAGCCCACATAGAAAGAATGATGGAATATAGACTATCTAAAATAGCATTCTGCCGGACAATAGATGGAACGATAGAGAGAGGAAGACCCAGAATCAGGTGCCAAGATAACTTCCGGAAGGTTCAAATGGCTCTGAGCACTATGGGACTTAACTGCTGTGGTCATCAGTCCCCTAGAACTTAGAACTACTTAAACCTAACTAAGCTAAGGACATCACACACATCCATGCCCGAGGCAGGATTCGAACCTGCGACCGTAGCAGTCACGCGGTTCCAGACTGTAGCGCCTAGAACCGCACGGCTACTCCGGCCGGCTAACTTCCGGAAGGACACAGCTAGGATTAACATCAACAGTGAACGGACAAATAGTGCAGTTGACAGAAAGAACTGGAAGAGGCTAGTGCAGAAGGCGTATGGTCAATAAGGCCATTGTTACATGTAAAGTAAGCAAAGTCTGAGAGTCAAAGTAGTTTGTGTAGTAGAATTTGTTACTGTTAGAAGGTATTTGTGATTATATTAGGCTTTGTAAAGTGATTTGGCGTGATTAGGCTTTGTAAAGTGATTTGGCTTGATTCTGAGCAACAAGAGTGTTCAGCAAATATATGCGAGGGCTATTCGCAAAATACGGTCCTATCGGTCACGAAATGTGAACCGCAGTGAAAATAAAAAACTGTTTTATTTGCAGCATTTAGCTGCAGCTACCATCTACTTCTCTACATAGAAGCTGCTCCGACTTAGATATCTGTCGTAGCATTGTACTAAGTTCCCAATGCCCTCGTCATAGAAGGCAGCCACCTGTTCAAATGGTTCAAATGGCTCTGAGCACTATGGGACTTAACAGCTGTGGTCATCAGTCCCCTAGAACTTAGAACTACTTAAACCTAACTAACCTAAGGACATCACACACATCCATGCCCGAGGCAGGATTCGAACCTGCGACCGTAGCAGTCGCGCGGTTCCGGACTGAGCGCCTAGAACCGTGAGACCACCGCGGCCGGCCAGCCACCTGTTCTTTACCCCAGTTCTCTACACATCATTTGTCGTCTGTGCCAAAATGTTGTCTACAAGCCAGTGGGGAAGGTGAGGATAGATGAGCACCAGAGGGATTGAAATCCTGGCTGTATGGTGGGTAACCAAACACTTCCCTTCGAAAACTCTGCGAGGGCGACCTCATTGCCTCAGCAGAGTGAAGCCGAGAAGGACATGCATGACAGGCACGTTATGTGGGGTTGCATGAAATCAGGCGAAACCTCGCTGCGGGCACCCATACTTAGCGAGAGACGCCATTGTTCTCGGCATCTTTATGTGCTCACTGTGTTGCATGCAGTCAGCCCTGGACTCCCACTACCTTTCTGCTTGGTAGCAAAATTTGAACAATTAATGTTTCATGTTTCATACCAGTAGTACATATATAAAGGGTGTCTCAAAGTCTATGCGTCAGACATCTAGTGGTGATAGGTCGCGTCACTGGGAAACACTTTTTGTTCGAGATAAAATGTTCACTGACGCTAGGCAGCCTCCAGGATTCGCCAGCCTTGGGACTACAAGATATCACAGAACTAGTGGGGTCTACTAACCTTGGGAGCTGCATACTGCCACCCCAGTTAAATGTAGTGATTTTCAACAAGAAACCTTAAAAGTGAATCTCGCTAAGGGGAGAAAGATATCTTAGAAACAAATCAGGAATATATATTTGGTTGGATCTACCCCTATTCATACAGAGCAAATGATTACAGGCAACCCACTAGACATTCATAAATCACACAGCGCCTACACTCTGACACCTTTCAAGAGCATAACCAGTACACAACAACGCTTTGTGTCCCCTGAGGCAGATGCAACGTCATAAAAACATCCTGGGTAATTTTGGGAAGTTTAGAAGAGATAAGAAGGAACACTTTTTAATGTTACAAAAATATCATGGATTCGCGGTCCAGCAGGGTAGAAAACGTAGTTAGTCTGAATGTGTTAGAGAATCATTAGCCCATAGATAGCAGCTGTACATGAACGTAAACGGACGACATTACGAGAAAAACAATATCTATCACACGGCAGTTTTAAATCAGTCTCTGAACATCACTTGCGTCAAAATCCTCCTCGGTAGCTAGAGGGGAAACGGTTCATCTGTACTTTTTGTAACATAAATCGGTAAAAAAAGAACAATTATAGAATCACTTCGTTGTCCATCTGTCTATCTGTAAAATTATTAGTATCCAATTTTTCAGTAATCCGTAGAGGTATCAAGTTGAAATTTGTGTCACATACTAAGGTCTATAGCCCCTTGGAGCTATAATATCATTAGCTTCTTGTTCAATGTAATCAAAAAGTATGATCATTTATGTCACATACACTGAAGAGCCAAAGAAACTGGTACACCTGCCTAATATGGTGTGGCCCCCGTGAGCACACAGAAGTGCCGCAAGACGACGTGGCATGGACTCGACTAATGTGTGACGTAATGCTGGAGGGAACTGACGCCGTGAATCCTGCTGGGCAGTGCATAAATCCGTAAGAGTAGGAGGGGGTAAACATCTCTTCTGAACAGCACGTTACAAGCCATCCCTGAGATGCTCAATTATGTTCATGTCTGGGGAGTTTGATGGCCAGCGGTAGTGTTAAAACTCAGAAGAGTGTCCCCACAGCCACTCTGTAGAAATTCTGGACGTGTGGAGCGTCGCACTGTCCTGCTGGAATTGCTCAAGTCCGTCGTGTCGGAATGCACACTGGACTGAATGGATGCAGGCGATCAGACGGGATGCTTACGTTCGTGTACCTGTATCAGGGGTCCCATATCACTCCAACTTCACACGCCCCACACCTTTACAAAGCCTCCACCAGCTTCAACAGTCCCCTGCTGACATGCAGGGTCAGTGAATTCATGAGGTTGTTCCCATATCCATACACGTACATTCGCTCGATACAACTTGAAACGAAACTTGTACGACCAGGCAACATGTTTCCAGTCATCAACAGTCCAAAGTCGGTGTAGATGGGCCCAGGCGAGGCGTAAGTCTTTGTACCTTCTGCTCCGAAAACCAATATCGATGATGTTTCATTGAATTGTTCTGACGGTGACACCCGTTGATGACGTAGCACTGAAATCTTCAGCAATTTGCGGAAAGATTGCACTAGTTTTGAACGATTCTCTTCGATCCCTCGCCCAGGCGAGGCGTAAAGGTTTGTGTCGTGCAGTCATCAAGAATACACGAGTGGCCCTTCGGCTCCGAAAGCCTATATCGATTATGTTTCGTTAAATGGTTCGCATGCTGACACTTGTTGGTGGCCCAACATTGAAATCTGCAGTAATTTACGGAAGGGTTGCACTTCCGTCACGTTGAACGATTCTCTTCAGTAGTAGCTGGTCTCGTTCTTGCAGGATCTTTTTCCGTCCGCAGCGATGTCAAAGATTTGATGTTTCACTAGATTTCTGAAATTCACGGTACACTTGTGAAATGGTCGTACGGGAAAATCTCCACTTCATCGCTACCTTGGAGATGCTGTGTCCCATCGCTCGTGGGTCGACTGTAACACCACGTTCAAACTCACTTAAACGTTGACAACCTGCCATTGTAGCAGCAGTGACCTATCCAACAACTGCGCGAGGTACTTGTTGCCTTATAAAGGCGTTTCCTGCCGGTAAGTCGTATTTTGCCTGTTTACATATTCCTGTATTTGAGTTCGTAGCCCTATACCAATTTCTTTGGCGCTTCAGTGTATCTAATCACTTCTAACATCTAAGTGTTCACGGTAAAAAATTGCAACAGTTTTTTTCTTGCAGAATTCTCGCAAGGCAGGGGCAAGATCGGCATGAAATGTGGAGATGACCTTTGGCGATATTGACGCCGGCATGCGAGCGCGACCTTTCCCTGGGGACTCTGCGGCCCGCCCGCTCGCGCCTGCCTTCTGCCACTTCCAAGATGGACCGCCGGGTGCCGAGGCAGTGGCCGTGTACCAGCGTGTCTCGCGGCGATTCGGCACCCACATGTTCCCTCAGCACTCTCATAACAAGATACGTTGTGCCAAGTCCACCAGGATGAAAGATCCCACGACTATGAAATACCTCACGAGTATCACACAAAATGCAATAAAACTACGCCACTGGCCATTAAAATTGCTACACCAAGAAGAAATGCAGATGATAAACGGGTATTCATTCGACAAATATATTATACTAGAACTGACATGTGATAACATTTTCACGAAATTCGGGTGCGTAGATCCTGAGAAATCAGTACCCAGAACAACCACCTCTGGCCATAATAACGGCCTTGATAAACCTGGGCATCGAGTCAAACAGAGCTTGGATGGCGTGTACAGCTACAGCTGCCCATGCAGCTTCAACACGATACCACATTTCGTCAAGAGTAGTGACTGGCGTATTGTGACGAGCCAGTTGCTCGACAACCATTGACCAGAAGTTTTCAGTTGGTGAGATATCTGGAGAATGTGCTGGCCAGGGCAGCTGTCGAACATTTTCTGTATCCAGAAAGGCCCGTACAGGACCTGCAACATGTGGTCGTGCATTATCCTGCTGAAATGTAGGGTTTCGCAGGGATCGAATGAAGGGTAGAACCATGGGTGGTAACACATCTGAAATGGAACGTCCACTGTCCAAAGTGCCGTCGATGCGAACAAGAGGTGACCGAGACGTGTAACCGATGGCATCCCATACCATCACGCCGGGTGATACGCCAGTATGGAGACGTCGAATACACGATTCCAATGTGAGTTCACCGTGATGTCGCCAAACACGTATGCTACCATCATGATGCTGTAAACAGAACTTGCAATGATCCGAAAAAATCACGTTTTGCCATTGGTGCACCCAGCTTCGTCGTTGATATACCATCGCAGGCGCTCCTGTCTGTGATGCAGCGTCAAGGGTAACCGCAGCCATCGTCTCCGAGTTGATAGTCCATGCTGCTGCAAACGTCGTTGAACTGTTCGTGCAGATGGTTGTCGTCTTTCAAACGTCCCCATCTGTTGACTCAGGGATCGAGACGTGGCTGCACGATCCGCTACAGCCATGCT
This sequence comes from Schistocerca serialis cubense, assembly GCF_023864345.2. NCBI lineage: Eukaryota > Metazoa > Arthropoda > Insecta > Orthoptera > Acrididae > Schistocerca > Schistocerca serialis. The sequence continues at coordinate 631,628,888 of NC_064641.1, read as the reverse complement.
GATAAGATGCCTGTCAAAGTCGGAACCGTCAAGGTACGCATTCCTCCTGCTTACACTAGGCATCACAACAACGTTTCACCAGGGAACGCCGGTCAACTGCTGTTTGTGTATGAGAAATCTGTTGGAAACTTTCCTCATGTCAGCACATTATAGGTATCGCCACCGGCGCCAACGTTGTGTGAATGCTCTGAAAAGCTAATCATTTGCATATCACAGCATCTTCTTCCTGTCGGTTAAATTTCGCGTATGTAGCACGTCATCTTCGTGGTGTAGCAATTTTAATGGCCATTAGTGTAGAATTAGACAATCTCTAAACAGTGTCGTATGCTTAATTTGTATTGTAGTGTAAGACAAATAGCTTCTCCTTCAAACTGATAGTAAACATATTACAACTATAGTAATGTGGCCTCGAATACTGTTTCACTCACGATTCCGAAAAGATTAGTGTCGTGAGTGTAAATTGTAAAGATTATGGTCGTGAGTGAGAGATTCTGTTACGTAAAACGCCGGGATCGGGAAATGGGATGCCTCTTAGATGATAAGCAATGCCTAACGCACGGAATTGGTACTCCTTAACCAATAGGAGGAAACATCGACGGAACTTCCAAGTGCAGAGTGGATCGTCCGATGAACCGCATCTAATTTCATGATAGCAAAAATTTGTCTGATGTTCTGAAGTCCCTTTAAAAAATTCTCGAGATGACTTGGATCTGTTGATATGATTCTATTTTAGGAGCATCTTTTTGATCGGCCAAAGTTGATTTGCTTTCAAGATCCTCTTAGTTATACTCATTTCATATTCATGAGAAGTTCGCTTTTTTGAAGGTCATTTCTGTTCGTATGTCTTGGTCAGCTGACTAGCCCCTTTTTCTCCCATGACTTTTCTGCCTACGGGGAGTAAAACCACAAGCCGTTTTAGAGTCTCTTCGCTTTGTGCCCCCAAGAATTATATTCCAGTGGTACACACATGAGCTTACTGTCAAAATGGCTCTGAGCTCTATTGGACTTAATTGCTGTGGTTATCAGTCTCCTAGAACTTAGAACTACTTAAACCTAACTAAAAACATCACACACATCCATGCCCGAGGCAGGATTCGAAGCTGCGACCGTAGCGGTCGTGCGGTTCCAGACTGTGGGGCCTAGAACCGCTTGGCCACACCGGCCGGCAGCTTACTGTCAATTTCGGTTTATTTCTGATTTTTTTTAATTTATTTGGAGTATGAAAGTGTAGACAGTTGCTGTAATATATGACTTCTAGATGTGTCAATGAGTCCTCCATTCTACAGAATGAAAGGGTTAGTTTTTTAAAACCCCGTAATCGTCTCCCAGTGCGACTCAGAAGTTTGAAGCTTGGCTCAGAGGCGCTACAACTTTCATCTGTAACAGCGCAAGAGTGAGGTGTGCTGCGACGTCACCTCCGGGCTGGGAGACGCTTCAAACAGCAACTATCGACATAGGCGAATAAAAGGCTGAGCCGAATAAAACACTGGAATTCAAAAGTTTATGTGAGCTTTAACATGAGTTAATGATATCACATTGGTACCAAATTTCACCACAATTCTGTCCAACGCCACTGTGGACTTGTCCAAAGATAGAAACGTCGTCACACCTCCTCTCACCCACGTTTCATTCCATCATTTGAAACCTGTCCGATGAAGGACAGAACCGCAACGCCTAGCGCTGATCTCTTATTGGGGGTCAAGGAAAATGACACGAAAGCTTCTCAGGAGTTGTCATACACGACGTCAATAAAACCAGTTTTTCTCTTTGGGGCGTTAATTATCGCACATTTCACTCTTGAAAACTAATCTTTGCAGTGTGATGTACAACAGCTTTCTTGATACATTTTGCCACCGCTGACATTCCTCGGACGATTCAGTCTTTGTCGAAGGACATTGCAGCGCTGAAACCACACTGAACCTAATGTCGCCTCCTTGAAGTATAGCAGGGATCTTTCAAAACAATCCAACTAAATTTAAACGCGATCCTAAGCAGAAAAGGGTGTTTAATGTTTTTCATCCTTCCGTTTTTGCGCTCTCTTTTGGCGTGTGTTCAAAAATGGCTCTGAGCACTATGGGACTTAACATCTGAGGTCATCAGTCCCCTAGAACTTAGAACTACTTAAATCTAAGTAACCTAAGTACATCACACACATCCATGCCCGAGGCAGGATTCGAACCTGCGACCGTAGCGGTCGCGCGGTTCCAGACTGAAGCGCCTAGAACCGCTCAACCACACCGGCCGGCTTTGGCGTGTGCAAGGATTTCTTGTGGTAGGGTATTCCATTCCGCCACCAGCTCAACTGGAGATTGCTAGATGGTTGTTGGTCATGTGCACATGCTGCAGTTACGTCTCCGCAATGCATCGCACACATTCTGAATCTACCATCGAAGATAAAAGTTATATTTTATTGGGAAATGCTTCTTCGTCAGGATGGCTGGAGAGGGTTGCAGTCGTTTCTACTGAACGCCTTGTGCTAGGCCAGAGAAACGTCTCTGTTCTACGCGTTGCTAGACGGGAAACTGATTCTGAGTCGTCTTGTGCGGCAGAATTAGCGTTCTCCTGGGAATGACCACCACCACCACCACCACCACCACAAGCGCTGCACTCCCTTCAGTTTACGGAGTATACACAAAACCTCTACGTTCCTCATTGTCTACTACGAAATTCCATGAAGGGCAAACGGTCTTGGCTCTCTTAATCTGAAATTGTTTCTCGCCCAAATTACTCAAATAGGATTAACGGAAACTCATTACCACGCTCCTCGGCTCCCCATTTGCCACACTATCCCGGCGTCGGTCCGATTACGCTCGCACAAGCCGGGGTCCGGTATCCGGCTGGGACAAAGACTTGCCGCCACGGCGGCGTACGCCAGGTGTCACCGGGACGGGCGTCGCATTGCGTCGTTACGAGCGCGCTCTGGTGCGCTGCGCCTCGCCACGCGAAACCCGAGGCCCGCGGCGGGCCGGGGACTCCCCACAACACCTCGCAGCACTCCAACCGCGTGGCGAGCGAGGGGGGCCGCTCAGCAAGGCTGTGCTTGACGCACTTTGTCACCTGATAGCGCATCGGGTCACTCGTAGAGGGGTGTTGACGAGACCGCGAGAGGAGTTTACACGAGGACGCGATGTAACAGTGTCTGCCATGTTGCAACATTCAGGTCTTTGTGAGAGGAAGTCAAATTCAAACCGAACACCCGCCACAACAGAACCGTGGAATTGTTCCGTTCAAACGTAATCCCCACATGCATCGAGACATTCATTCCATTGTCAGACGAGACGATCGATTCCTGATTAGTAGAACATAGTACGCCACTGACGGACGCACAACCGCGCCCACTGTTGCATTTTCTAGTCCGACAAGAAAGCGACGTCCACGCATGTCTTTTTTCACGTGGCCAAAGATGTTAAAATCACAGGATGAAAGATCAAGGCTGTACGGAGTGAGTTGCAGTGTTTCCCAAACCAAATTTCTGAAGCATAGCCTTCATCCCGCCTTTTTCCAGTTTCTTCAGTTTTAATCTACGGTGGGAATTTAAGGAGATGGGAATTTAAGCAGATGGGACCAGGATAAACTGACTAAACCAGATGTTGTACAGAGTTTCACGGAGAGCATAAGGGAACAACTGACAGGAATGGGGGAAAGAAATACAGTAGAATAAGAACGGGTAGCTCTGAGGGATGAAGTAGTGAAGGCAGCAGAGGATCAAGTAGGTAAAAAAGACGAGGGCTAGTAGAAATCCCTGGGTAACACAAGAAATATTGAATTTAATTGATGAAAGGAGAAAATATAAAAATGCAGTAAATGAAGCAGGCAAAAAGGAATACAAACGTTTCAGAAATGAGATCGACAGGAAGTGCAAAATGGCTAAGCAGAGATGGCTAGAGGACAAATGTAAGGACGTAGAGGCTTATCTCACTAGGGCTAATATAGATACTGCCTTCAGGAAAATTAAAGATATCTTTGGAGAAAAGAGAACCACTTGTATGAATATCAAGAGCTCAGATGGAAACCCAGTTCTAAGCAAAGAAGGGAAAGCAGAAAGATGGAGGGAGTATATAGAGGGTCTATACAAGGGCAATGTACTTGAGGACGATTGAAGAGGATATAGATGAAGATGAAATGGGAGATACGATACAGCGTGAAGAGTTTGACAGAGCACTGAAAGACCTGAGTCAAAACAAGGCCCCGGGGGTAGACAACATTCCATTAGAACTACTGATAGCCTTGGGAGAGCCAGTCCTGACAAAACTCTACCATCTGGTGAGCAATATGTATGAGACAGGCGAAATACACTCAGACTTCAAGAAGAATATAATAATTCCAATCCCAAAGAAATCAGATGTTGACAGATGCGAAAATTACCGAACTATCAGTTTAATAAGTCACAGCTTCAAAATACTAACACGAATTCTTTACAGACGAATGGAAAAACTGGTACAAGCCGACCTCGGGGAAGATCAGTTTGGATTCCGTAGAAATGTTGAAACACGTGAGGCAATACTGACCCTACGGTTTATCTTGGAAGAAAGAGTAAGGAAAGACAAACCTACGTTTCTAGCATTTGTAGACTTAGATAAAGCTTTTGACAATGTTGACTGGAATACTCTCTTTCAAATTCTAGAGGTGGCAGGGGTAAAATACAGGGAGCGAAAGGCTATTTACAATTTGTACAGAAACCAGATGGCAGTTATAAGAGTCGAGGGTCATGAAAGGGAAGCAGTGGTTAGGAAGGGAGTAAGACAGGGTTGTAGCTTCTGCCCGATGTTGTTCAATCTGTATATTGAGCAAGCAGTAACGGAAACAAAAGAAAAATTCGGAGGCGGTATTAAAATCCATGGAGAAGAAATAAAAACTTTAAGGTTTTACGATGATATTGTAATTCTGTCAGAAACAGCAAAGGACTTGGAAGAGCAGTTGAACGGAATGGACAGTGTCTTGAAAGGAGGATATAAGATGAACATCAATAAAAGCAAAACGAGGATAATGGAATGTAGTCGAATTAAGTCGGGTGATGCCGAGGGGATTAGATTAGGAAATGAGATACTTAAAGTAGTAAAGGAGTTTTGCTATTTGGGGAGCAAAATGCTTATGGCCGAAGTAGAGAGGACTGGCAATGGCAAGGAAAGCGTATCAGAAGAAGAGAAATTTGTTAACATCGAGTGTAGATTTAAGTGTCTGGAAGTCGTTTCTGAAAGTATTTGTATGGAGTGTAGCTACGTATTGAAGTGAAACATGGACGATAAATAGTTTGGACAGGAAGAGAATAGTAGCTTTCGAAATGTGGTGCTACAGAAGAATGTTGAAGATTATATGGGTAGATCACATAACTAATGAGGAGGTACTGAAAAGAACTGGGGAGAAGAGGAGTTTGTGGCACAACTTCACAAGAAGAAGCGACCGGTAGGTAGGACATTTTTTGAGCCATCTAGGGACCACAAATTTAGCATTGGAGGGCAGGGTGGAGGGTAAAAATCGTAGAGGGAGACCAAGAGATGAATACACTAAGCAGATTCAGAAGGATGTGGGTTGCAGTAAGTACTGGGAGATGAAGCTTGCACAGGGTAGAATTGCATGGAGAGCTGCATCAAACCAGTCTCAGGACTGAAGACCACAACAACAACAGCCTTCATCCGATAGGCAGTGCAAGGACGAGTGTTATCGTGCAACGGTATGATTCCGTCCGATAGCATTCCCAAATCCCGAAATCAAACGGCGAAGCTAACAGAGGAAATGTCCAGATCTCCACAGCCAAAAGAAATCCAGAGCTGTTCACACAAGTTCCGGTAAAATCATGATGACATCTTCGATTGCAGGGACCGTCTTGTCGTCGACTTCCTCGATCGTCGAACCACAACAAATGCGCAGCGTTACGCAGACACTTTGCAGAAATTGCCTCGCATCATCAAATAAAATGCCCAGGAATGATGTCGGCCTGCAGCGTCCTGTTTCACGGTATCACCTGTCCACACACCCGCACTCAGACGAATGGTAAGCTTCAGTCATTTAGTTGGGAATCATTGCAACGTCCTCCGTTCACTGTATGATTTTCACATCTTTGGCGACCTGAATAAAGATGTATGTGGACGTAGTTCAGTTGGACGAAAAGGTGCAAGGGTGGGTGAAGTTGGGAATCCATCAGCGGCTGACCGCATTCTACGAAACAGGAACTGATCGTCTCTTCTCCCAATGTCGTCGATATACTAACGTGTGTGGTGATTACTTTTGAATGGAACCATTCCATGGTTCTATTGTGGCAGGTGCCCGGTTTTCATATGACTGCGCCTTATGTTTATACAGCCTGCTTATTGCTAGAGGGCATATTTGTGCATGTGTGCATGTATGTCATATATTACATTTCAAGTGCATGTCTTATTTTATAAAAGCGTCCTAAGCATGTTCTGCATAGACTATCTTGGCCTCTCTGTTACTAGGAAAAAATAGTTGTTCACAAAAGGGCGGCAGCTAATGTACCTTTGTTCTGGTCTTCAGCCTGAAAACTGGTTTAAGTTTGAGGCACATCTCCGTTATGCATAACTAATTCGGTTTACATCTACTCTATTTCCAAATCAACTATGTCTTGATGCATTAAGATGTGTCGCAAGAATCAATTCCTTCTTTTAACCAAGCCATGCTACTTTTTTCTCTTCTGTTCGATTCAATACCTCATAATTTATTATTTTATTTTATTTCTTTTGGAGTCATCAGTCTTGTGATTGGTTTGATGCGGCCCGCCACGAATTGCACTCCTTACCAACCTCTTCATCCCAGAGTAGCACTTGCAACCTACGTCCCTCAAGTATTTGCTGGATTTATTCCAATCTCTGTCTTCACCTATAGTTTTTGCCCTCTACGGCTACCTCTAGTACCACGGAAGTCGTTCCCTGATGTCTTAACAGATGTCCTATCATCGCGTTCCTTCTCATGGTCACTGTTTTGCATGTGTTCCTCCCATCCCCGATTCTGCGCAGAACCTCCTTATTCCTTCCCTTATCAGACCACCTAATTTTCAACATTCGTCTACAGCACCACATTTCAAATGCTTCCATTCTCATCTGTTTCAGTTTTCCCACAGTCTATGCTTCACTAGCATATAATTCTGTGCTCCAGACGTACATTCTCAGAAATTTCATCCTCAGATTAAGGCCTGTGTTTAGTACTAGTAGACCTCAACTACCTAGGAATGTCCTTTTTCCAGTGTTAGTTTGCTTTTGATGTCCTCCTTGCTCCGTCCGTCATTAGTGATTCGAATTTCTCATCTAACCTACATAATACTTTTCTAATGATTACATAAGCTCACCGGACAAAAAATAATTTACCCCTAGAGAAATCATTAGAAGCGTCATTTAACATAGAGTAATTCCACCCTTGACATGAAAACCGCCTGGATTCAGTTAGGAAGTACACTGATGAACCAAAATATTATGTAGATAAAATTGAAAAAAAAAATGTCAATTTTCGATTTATTTTTTATTTGTCATTACAGCTCATGGACAATAAGCTCCCAAAGTTTCAATGTAGAAATCACATCCGAAGTGCCTCTCTGCCACGCCCACGTTTTGAAGCAGCACTTCAATACCAGCTCAGTGAACAACGATTCTGTGTATTACTTTCAAACAAACATGTGCGGGATACATCTGGAAGGCCGTGATACGTTCTCTTTGGTTTTATAGATCATCTTTGGGCGATCCTGCACTTGTCATAAAGTATGTTCACGGCAAAACCCAAAATCCAAATGAGTCTCTAAATTCACTCATATAGGAACGATGCCCTAAAACCGCATTTGCATCTGTTACAGTAGTTATAATTGCAGCTTATGATGAAGTTACTGTATTTAATGATGGGAACGTCGGGAGGATGAAGGTATTAGAAAGAATGGGCTTCAAGATATAAATTTTACTGAAGACATCCTGCGAAAAATATATTTACAGCGCGTCTCTGGAGCTGTTAAGTCAGTTGAAGACCTGGTAAAGGAAAGAATACAGGGAACAAGAAACCAGAAGAGAAGCCTTGAAGGGCAAGACAACCCAGAGTACAAATGAGGTGCCTTCTGAAGAAGTGACACAAGGAAAAAAGTTAGGTTGAACATTAAATTGCGTTTCCTGAAAAGTTGTTTTTTAAAGTTTATGTACCTTTTTCTCAGATTCTATGAATTCTAGAATTATGAAATTTTGTACACATATTTCTGTAAGCCTAATAAACTTTGTCTCAAGAGAAAATTTTGAACTTATGATTGCAAGCTGAGATATGGGGCAAAGTGCTAGGAATTTTGCATGAATTTAAAATTGTAATTGTGGAATTAAAATTAAAAATTATGAAAATTCTCCTATTTGACGTCTTCCGAAACTTCATGAAAGAAACTTGCAACATATAATGAGAAGAAACAGAGAAATTTTTGTAGAAATCTCTTGAATACTTTCTGAGAAAAAGGAAGATACATTATTTTTTGAAAATAAAACTTCAAATTTCATTCAAAAAAAGTTGAATATATACTATCAAAGGATTTTATATGTAAATGTGTTACTTTCACGTAAAGCGTGGTACAAAATTTCATTGCCATATCTCCAAAACTGTGGATTTGGTGCGTTTTTGAAATAGTATCTTTTCCATCAACGTCCCCCATTAATAGCTTGTTTGTCTGTCTTTGGAACGAAAAACGTAACTGATTCTGCGTATCAGGTATCCGACAGTTTTTTTAGGTTTGTGGAGATATGTAGCTTTAGATCTTTACTCATAGGTCATGTATTCGCGTAAATAACGGGACGCCTACTTGCGTACACGGTGATGGCGGCCGATAGCGATGCCGATGGGTTCCACAGTATTTACATAAGGCGAATTTGGTCGCCAAGAAATCAGCATGAGTTAACTATAATGCTCCTCAACCCACTTTAGCACGGTTCTATCTCCGAGACACTGACAATCATAGTGCTGAAAGACGACACATCCGCCGGGGAACACATGAAGCGTGATGGGATGCAGGTGGTCCGCAACTTTCAGTGTGTCTTCGATTACTACCACAAGTAGGTCAGGGGAACGTCTCCCACAGCTTAACATCGCTCCCACCAGCCTGCGTCGGTGTCTCCCTACACGTTTATTTATTTATTTTATTTATTTATTTATTTATTGTTCCGTGGGACCACATTAAGGAGAAGTCTCCATGGTCATGGAACGAGTCAATACATGAAATTATAACACGATTGTAGAAACAGATAAAATGAAATATAAGAAACATATTCAGTTGTAGATTGTAGAAACAGATAAAATGAAATATAATACACATATTCAGGCGACACGTCGTTAGTTTAAATAAAGAAAATCAAGAATGTAACACTGGAATTTGCTTAATTTTTTAGCTCTTCCAGGAACTCCTCGACAGAATAGAAGGAGTGAGCCATGAGGAAACTCTTCAGTTTAGACTTAAAAGCGTTTGGGCTACTGCTAAGATTTTTGAGTTCTTGTGGTAGCTTATTGAAAATGGATGCAGCGGAATACTGCACTCCTTTCTGCACAAGAGTCAAGGAAGTGCATTCCACATGCAGATTGGATTTCTGCCTAGTATTAATTGAGTGAAAGCTGCTAACTCTTGGGAATAAGCTAACATTGCTAACAACAAACGACCTTAAAGAAAATATATACTGTGAGGGCAATGTCAAAATTCCCAGGTTATTGAATAGGGGTCGACAAGAGGTTTTCGAACTTACACCACACATAGCTCGAACAGCCCGTTTTTGAGCCAAAAATACCCTTTTTGAATCAGAAGAATTACCCCAAAAAATAATTCCGTACGCCTAGGAACTTGAACTGTTCCGTCTCGCTTATAACATGCCCATTCTGTCTGATTAAAATATCAGTTCTTGTTGAATTGTGAATTAGAAACTGTAAAAACTGAGTCTTACTGTGATTTAGTATCAAATTATTTTCCACAAGCCACGAACTTATTTCATGAACTACATTATTTGATAATGTTTCAATATTACACACAAGATCCTTCACTACCAAGCTGGTGTCATCAGAAAACAGAAATATTTTTGATTCACCTGCCGTTCACCTCTATGATGGTGTCTGTGGAGACAACCATCGACGTAGTGCAGCAAACATGAGATTCACGCAAAGAGCGAACATATTTCCATTGATCGACGGTCGAATGCCGATGGTTCTACGCCCACTGCAATCGTACCTGACGATGTCGTTGGGTCAGAATGCGAACACGTAGCGTTGGTCTACTGCGGTGCTCCACATAGCTGAACGGTGTGCTCCGAAACAACTGTGCGTGCACCACAATTGTGCTGTTTCGACAGAGATGCCATTATCATGTATCCTACTTTATACAGCAGATAAGCCTCCGAACACCACGTACTGTGAAGAATCTTGGACGTCCAGCCACCTAGCGCCTAGTGGAAGTTTCACTGTCCTTCTACCTCTTTCCGTAGGTGCTCACGACAGTAGCACTTGAACATTCGACCAGCTTCGTCGTTTTCGAGATACTCGTTCCCAGGCTCTGCATAATAATAATCTGCCCTTTGCCAAGGTCACTTATCTCAATGGATTTTCCCATTTGCAGCCCTTATCTTCGTTAAGGTTATCCCTCGTCCGCGTGTGCTCCACTTAAACACTTTTGTTACTGGGTCACGTGCTCTCATCGCCACCACGCCGCATCCAACATCGCCGTGGGCAGTGGTCACAATGTTTTGGCTGATCACTGTAAGTCAGCAAGGTTGTGCAGGTACATCTCATCCAGGTTAAGCTGCTCGCTGGGGTTTCGATCCTGCAATTCCATCAAATCGCGTGGATGTTGGTATCGGTGTTTTACCCACAGTTCCAACATGTCCCACAGAACGTTTATGGGATTCAAGTCAGGTGATTTTGCACACCAATCGAGGCTTAATAGAGTGTTCAGAAAACCAGTCACATATTCTTCTAGCCCTGTGTAAAATGCCGCCGTCGTCTTGAAAAATAGAGGCATCGATAACGAAGTCATGATGCAGAAGTTGACTTAAGGGCAACACCTTATCATTCAGAAGGTTCAATTAAACACGCTGGCCCACTTCAGTGAGCGGGCCCTTTTCATGATCAGAAAAACACTCCGAAAACATCACGAAATCACCTCCATCTTGATCTACATCTTGCACAGATTAAGGATGAAATGCTTCAATTGGCCTTCGGTGCAATCGACAACGTGTCTCATTTGAATGTAAGCAAAAGCTTGATTCATCAGACCACATTACGTTCCGTCAGTCAGCTACTGCCACTTTCGACGATTTCTAACCCATTGAAGAAACTGGTCAAATGGCTCTAAGCACTATGGGACATAACATCTGAGGTCTCAGCCCCTAGACTTAGAACTACTTAAACCTAACTAACCTAAGGACATCATACGCATCCATGCCCGAGGCAGGATTCGAATCTGCGACCGTAGCAGGAGCGCGGTTACGGTCTGAAGCGCCTTGAACCGCTCGGCCACAGCGGCCGGCTAACCCATTGAAGATTCATACCTACGTGTACCTCAGTATCTTGCAAAGTGACCGGCTCCAAATGTTCACTCCATGCAGCTCATCGCAATGTTGTCTCGCTGAACCTTCATTCACAGCCTGCAGCAATTCTTCTTGGGTTTGGAAGTAGTTTTTATTCAGAAGGCGTGAGACGCGTTTCCGGCCTTCTCAGTCAGCATCATTTTCCAACGTCGTGTTTCGTGCCCACGTGTTTTCAACCACTGATTGTAGACACAGTGAACAGTCCGCCACGAAACACCAACAAACCCATAGCATCTTGTGTTCTGCTTTTCAAAAATCCGCTTGTGGGGGAACTCTTTTCAGAATTTCGCCTCTAGCCAGCCCTATAACTGCTGTTTAATGCATTTCCTTATTCCATTTTGAAATGACTGCATTCACTTTTTGTATACTGCAGTCGTTTTTCTAAAATTACGAAAATTACTCTGGAAAATTAAGATTCTTCCAAACGTGAAAAAATGTTGCAAGGTACAACGTGGTCATGCATCTAGAAACAAATGTTCTATTGAAATTTAAAACTGCTGTGATCAAGAAAATCTTGTCAACACTGTATTTGGTAATCTATTTATTACATTACTACTCTACTTCACACCAGTAATCAGTAAATAGAATCAAATTAAATGGAAGTATTTTCAAAAATAATTTACTAGTTAAACACATTTTAAATAGAGGACATTGGAAACCAACACAATTTTCTATTCTCAAGACAGATAAAATTTATTTACTCCATGATGTAATGTTAGCGGGAATAAAATATAAAACTTAGCCGACCAGCGGACCAAAGCTACCCACAAAGTGCCAAAGTAACCCCAACTTACGATACTATCTTCAGAGATCACAAAATATTTACACCAACTAGTTTGGCAGAACTCTTACTGTTGCACCAAGGAAAATAATAACAATCTTTCGCCATTTCAGTGAGTAGGAAGGAGCATAATATATTCAACAGCAACATGCATATACGTAATTAATTAATCTTTGTTCTGCCATAATCAGGTTCCATCCCATGTGCCATGCACTCTGCATACTGACAATGCAATATGCAATCTGTGTGCAGAGCGCGCACCACATAGATACAGGGAATCTGATTATAAACGAACTTTAATTAACTGCATCAAAGGCTTGACTGTAAGTACGTTTTCATGCAGGCTATTGCAAATAATTTTATGATACCTCAGTATTGTCAAATGGCTGAATCAAGTAACAAGATTTTAACCATGGCTGAAGCAGCAACTGTTGAAACTCTTCACGGTAAATGATAACAGTAAATTTTTATCATTCAACTGTTTGGCTGTTATCATTTACCGTGAAGATGAATCCAGTAAGTAACAAAGATTTAGCTATCAGCATCCCCTGGCGGTTGTGAAATGTTATATATTTTATTTAAAACACAGGCACAACAAAATTAAAGGATCACTTTTTCGAAACCCCATAGCTGTCCCGCACTGCGAAGCATAAGTTAGAAATTTTACTCACAGTCCCTACTGTCTTCCTCCGAAATGGTGCAAGAGCGTCACCCTCGGGATAGTCAACGCTTCAAACAGCATGGTGTCGGCACATACTCGTACGTGGAAAGGCCAGAGGTCAGAAGTTCGTGCGAGGTGTACTGTGGGTTAATAACGTCACATTGGTACCAATCTGCACCATAATTCTGCCCAAGGTCGCCGTGAAAGTGTCATACGACGGTAAGGTTGTCACCCACACCTAGGAGCTTCTGCTGACGTCTCTGCGATACAGGTCAGAATCGCGGCGCACAGCGTTGACATCACACGCGATTTTCTTATAGAAGAAGGAATGGAAGTCGATTAGAAAGACATAGGGGATCCGCTATTGCACGTAGACAAAGACTTAAAAGACTTCAGGTTGGGCAGAAGGCGTGGATAATATTCCTTCGGAACTCCTGAAATCGTTGGGGTAAGCGGCAACTAATCGACTATTTAAGTTGGCGTGTAGACTCTATGAAACTGGAGACATGCCATCAGAATTGCGGAAAAACAACATCCACGCATTGTCGAAGGTAGCGCGAGCAGATAAGTGCAAGAGTTATCGCAGAGTCAGCTTAAAAGCTAATGCACCAAGTTTCTAACAATAAACGTATACAGGAGGATGGAAATTAAACTGAGCATCTATCAGAAGACGAACAGTTTCGCTTTAGAAATGGCAAAGATACCAGATATGCAGTTCCGACGTTGTACTTGATAATGGAAGCGAGACTTACGACATGTTCATAGGACACGTTGACCTAAGAATGTAAAAATGGAAGAGGTTCGAGGCTTTCAGAAAAATAATTGTAAGCTACAGGGAAAGACGAGTAAAATACAATTTGAAAAGGAACCATGAAGAAATAAGAGGAACGGGAGAACAAGAATGAAGTGATTGAATTGAAAATGCTGTAAGATAGGAATGCTATCTTTCTACCCTACTGTTAAGTCTTTAGAGGGAAAAATGAATGTCGCAAGTAAAGTGCTGAGATACGTCAGCAGATAAGCTAAAACGATGCATCACACCAAGAGAACTGAAAGTCCTCAGAACAATATCAGAGCTACGAGTGCAGTACATGATCGACAGTGAAACAGGTGTCATGGCAAAAGGTATTTGCTCAACATATCATATGAATCTTGTGTCTTAGTGATCCACCAAAGCTGTACAAAATATTTAATAATCCCTTCGTGTCCATAGTCGGCAAGTTAACATAAAATTTTATTGGTGTAAATAAATATGTAGAGATCTTGAAAGCTGGAGACAACTACATTATATGTCAAGATTTTAAACATGGCTGCAGCAGCAACTGTTAAAATTCTTCACAATAAAGGATGACAGCCAAAAACAGTTGCAGGATAGAATTTTTTTATTAAAATTCTTGACCAAGGTTTCGGTACATATAAATATACCTTCATCAGAAGTAAAACTTCTAAAATTACATCATGCACTGGAGAATAATAAAACAATTATGCCAAAAGGTGTCGTCAGTTAGCTTCGTCGGAAACAAAGAATCATGTCAATCGGTTCAGTAGATTTGAAGTTACTATAACGCGCGATAAAACAAACGTCATTTCGACAAAAAAGCGTTTGAAGTTTTGACTACATGTAAATACAATATTATGCCCGCCAGGTTAGCCCAGCGAGCTAACGCGCTGCTTCCTGGACCCGGATAGGCGCGCCGGCTTCGGTTCGAATCCGCTCGGCGCATTAACGACGAGGGCCGGAGTGCCGGCCAGACTGGATATGGTTTATGGGCGGTTTTCCACATCGCCCTAGGTGAATGCGGGGCTGCTCCCCACGTCCCGCCTCAGTTACACGGCTCGCAGACATCTGAACACTTTCGCACTATTCCAGTAATCGCAGACAGTTGGGGTACACTAATTCCTTTCCGGGGGGAATACGGAGTGGCGGCAGGAAGGGCATCCGGCCACCCCTCTAACTAACATTGCCACATCTGATTAACCATGCCGACCCTGCGTATCCGCGGGAAAAACGGCACAAGCAAAAGAAAGAAATGCAATATTATGCAACGTACGTTCAATCTGCTAATCCGGGCATATAAACTAGTCCTTCCTCTTCCTCATAGAGGGCGTTCTGCTCCATCTGGGCCATCCTGCGCTGTTCCAGAGCCGCTCGTACGGCCGGTGACAAGCGGCTTTCGGCCGCTTGAATCCGGTGGTCGTAAGATTGCTTGGTGAACTGCGTCGAATAGAGTCCCAGGGTGACATCCATCGTTGTCATGGTCTTCAGAATTGGTGAATGCCCTTCGTTGAAGCTGCTCACTCGGCCGAAGTGGCCGTGCGGTTCTAGGCGCTGCAGTCTGGAACCGCGAGACCGCTACGTTCGCAGGTTCGAATCCTGCCTCGGGCATGGATGTGTGTGATGTCCTTAGGTTAGTTAGGTTTAACTAGTTCTAAGTTCTAGGGGACTAATGACCTCAGCAGTTGAGTCCCATAGTGCTCAGAGCCATTTGAACCATTTGAAGCTGCTCACTACCAGGAAAGTCGCAATCTCCACAGTATTTGCACCAGGAAGCAAATGCTTGGGGGCTAACTTCCAAACACAAGCGTTTAAATTTCATTTGAATTTTGTGTGTTTCCTCCCAAGCACCTGTACAATAACTCGTCCTCCGAAAGAAAAAAAATACTGGTGCCTGAGAAAGGCCGACTTCAGGTAGGTGCATTTTTTTGTTCAACCGCGAATAACAAACATTCCCGTTCCGTATTCGAAAAACCGATTCAGGGGTGGATTCTAAACACTTTAATGGATCCAAAAAAGGAATTTTAAAAAAAATAGATTTTTTGAACCAAAAGATAGTAAACCTCCCCTTAAGACATCACGGAATAACTTCCATGTCCGCAGCTCGTGGTCGTGCGGTAGCGTTCTCGCTTCCCGCGCCCGGGTTCGATTCCCGGCTGGGTCAGGGATTTTCTCTGCCTCGTGATGACTGGGTGTTGTGTGATGTCCTTAGTTAGGTTTAAGTAGTTCTACGTTCTAGGGCACTGATGACCACAGCTGTTAAGTCCCATAGTACTCAGGGCCATTTGACTTCCATGGTACTAGAGAGAGCTGTAGAGAGCAAAAACTCTAGAGGAAGACAGTAACTGAGGACGTAGGTTGCAAGTGCTACACTTAGATGAAGAGGTTGGCACAGGAGAGGAATTGTTGGCGGGCCGTATCAAACCCGGCAGAAGACTGATAACTCAAAAAAAAAGTCGGAGAACGTAACTATCTGACAGCTTTTGCTAAATCTGAAGATGAAGATTGGGTGGGGGTGGGGGGGGGGGTGAAACAAAGGCTGGCCCCAGACGGCGGCAGACTGCTCTGTAGCGCAGACCAGACAACTGCAAACGCCCCAGGCGACGACACAAGTTAATTGGATTTGCACAGAGGACACTTCATTAAACGCAGTGCCAGTGCCGCCTCAGCGAAATTGCCCGTCAAAGAGCCACGTTTGGTCTGTGCCCCTAGTAATTATCTGTCACAACGTCTCGTAATGGAGACCCACCGTCACCCCGGTAGCGTCGCCCTTAACCTGCCCTCTCTGCTAATGAGCTGACTGCTGGACAGCGTAGAGGAGGGCGCACAAGGCGCGAAGTAGGCGCCGAAATTACTATAGTACCAAACATGCTACATGGGTGACGTCTCGAGAAAAACAGCTAACGAAATCGACAAACATAACCTACAAACGAAAATCTGAAAGAACTGTGTTGTGGACCTCTTTCAAGCCCAAATTATTGTAATGCGGGAACTTTTGGATAGTTACTGCAGGTTGCGGAGAAATGGCATGAGGCTGCCTCGACTGATCCTGAAGGGAGAGGCGACGTATGTTCAACTATGAGAACGAAGCCAGGCATTCTCGATTTTTTTTTACTATTTTTTTAATCATCAGTCTTATGACTGGTTTGACGCGTCCCACCTTTCGATCTCAGAGTAGCAACTGAAATCTACGTCCTCAATTATTTGCTGGATGTGTTCACATCTCTGTCTTCCTCAGTCACGCGGTCTAGGGCGCCTTGCCACGGTTCGCGCGGCTACTCCCGTCGGAGGTTAGAGTCCTCTCTCGCGCAAGGTCGTGTGTGTGTGTGTGTGTGTGTGTGTGTGTGTGTGTGTGTGTGTGTGTGTGTGTTGTCTTTAGCGTAAGTTAGTTTAAGTTAAATTAACTAGTATGTAAACCTAGGAACCGATGACCTCATCAATTTGGTCCCATAGGAACTTACCACAAATTTCCAATTTCTGCCTTCCTCCACAATTTTTGCCCACTACATCTCCCTCTAGTACCATGAAAGTCATTCTATGATGTCTTAACAGACATCCTATCATCCTGTCCCTTACCCTTGTCAGTGTTTCCCACATATTCCTTCCCTCTCCGATTCCGCACATAACCCATTCATTCCTTACTTTACCAGTCCATCAGCTATTCAACATTATTCTGTAGCACCACATCTCAAATTCGTCGATTCCCTTCTCTTCCGGTTTTCCCACAGTTAATGTTCCCCTACCAAACAATGCTGTGCTGCAAAGTACATTCTCAGAAAGTTCTTTCTCAAAGTAAGGCCTAAGTTTGCTACTAGTAGAATTCTCTTGGCCAGAAATTCCATTTTTGCCAGGGCTAGTTTGGTTTTTATGTCCTCCTTGCTTCCTCCATTATCGGTTACTTTGATGTGCAGGCAGTAAAGTTCCTTCACTTCATGATTCCCTATTCTGATGTTAACTTTCCCGCCGTTGACATTTCTACTACTTCTCATTACTTTCATCTTTCTTTGATTTACTCTCGATCCATATTCTGCACTCACTTGACTGTTCAATCCATTTAGCAAATCCTGTAATATTTTTTCACTGTCACTGAGGATAGTAATGTCGTCAGAGAATCTTGTTAATATCCTTTCACCCTGAATTTTAATACTACTCATGAATCTTTCTTGTTTTTCCGACATTGGTACTACGATCTATAGACTGAATATTAGCGGCGAAAGATTACATCCCTGTCTTACACCCTTTTTAATAGGAGTACTTCGTTCGTGGCCTTTCACTCTTATTGTCCTCTCTTGGTTCTCGTAGATGTTCTGTATTACCCGTCTTTCTCTATAGCTTAGCCTTATTTTTCTCAGAATTTCAAACGTCTTGCTCCACTTTACATTGCCGAACACTTTTTCCGGGTCGACAAATCCTATGAAGTGATTATCTTAATGAGGATTTTTGCAGTTAAATAAGCTGTTATTTCCCTACGCATTGACGCACTGATCTTACTGCGAGCGAATGTTCTTAAATACCTGTGTAATTTTGACGGTAGTCTCTCTTCGCGTATTTGTCACCCTGGGGACAGTGTCTTACGGACCAGATTATTAAGAATAGGCGTCAATGTGTTACCATTTTACATTTATCCTGCAAATGGAGCAAATTTGATTCAAAATTTGAAAATGTAATAATTTCGCTCCCGTGCTGACGACAGTTTTCAAAACAAATCTGCCTTTTATCTCCATAGAGAGCAGAAGCCTCAGTTGAGGCTACTCACTAAGAGGAAATTTCTGAGAGTGGTAGGTCCTTTTTTTAAAAAAAGAAAAAAAAAGAAGTTGCGATTTGATGCGTCGTGGAATGCTATTTTTTATTGCTGACAACCCGAAACGACATATAAGATATTATGATTGGAAACTACCTGAGCAGCTCTAGTGAGAGAGAATTTAGAGGAAATAGGGGACGAATTGGGAGGTATTGTAAGTAATGTGTTAAATAAGTGAGTACTGCTGAAGACAGTTATGCATAGGAAACCCTACCGTCAGTTAAAATCAATGTTTGGTTGCTACTATTAAAGCAGGGACCTGCTTAATAGAAGCAAACGAAGCTAATATTTGTCGATGGACAAAAGATGAACACAATCAAAACACTTGTAGGGATGAATAAATTAAAGCCGGCCGAAGTGGCCGTGCGGTTAAAGGCGCTGCAGTCTGGAACCGCAAGACCGCTACGGTCGCAGGTTCGAATCCTGCCTCGGGCATGGATGTTTGTGATGTCCTTAGGTTAGTTAGGTTTAACTAGTTCTAAGTTCTAGGGGACTAATGACCTCAGCAGTTGAGTTCCATAGTGCTCAGAGCCATTTGAACCATTTTTTGAATAAATTAAAAGGGTTCCAGCAGTTCCAAAATAAAAAGTTCCCTGCCACTTCGTGAATAAACCAAAGGAAAGATTGCTCTGACACACAATTACTCGGTGACTCAAAGTCGTCTGTCCGTCATTGATCATGGTTTCTGAGTGGTGAAGGGTGGCTTCAATATTTAATTAAATATTCTACAATGACTTCATCATAGAAGAGCCAAATCGATGCCCATTCTTGACCATCTTACGAATGAGAAACGTCACGTGTAGTAATAAGCGAGAGCCCTACTCCCGACATTAAGAAGAAGAAGCTCTTTTTGTGTCACCAATCCACTGTAAGTCACTGAAATACTGGAACGTACCACGTCAGTGGAAAAAAAGGAGCTGGACGTCGCAGTCTTTGTGAAAGTTCTCAGGACAGGCAAATGAAATATACGTCAGTCTCATGTAGGTTTTGAGCATGTTGTTTAAAATTGCGGGCAACAGCAGTCAAATTTCCACATTTTGAATGAAATGGTCCTCAGTGGCTGTAGAATATTTTTAATAAAACTCACGACCAGTTTCACGCCAACTGATGACCCATTCTCAAATGATAAAGATTCTTGTTAATAAGTCATTGCCGTAAGGTAATTGGCTTACAGGTACTGCATTTCCTGCTGCCGCTCAACCGAATTCCTGGTAGTGGCACGGTTCTGCTACACCATTGATTTTAAATATAGACTACGGCATTTAGCGCACTATTTGTTTGCAACTTGACCTGAATGATGGGGAGTAGCTCAAAGGCAGTTACCTTACGGTGAACACTTATTAAAAAGAACCTATATCATCTGTTAATGCTTCTTCAGTTGACGCAAAACCGGTCGTGAATTGCAATAAAAAGTACTCTACAGCCAGTGCAGATCATTTCACTCAAAATTACATAGGTCTATTTGTTACAAAATTTTAAGTTCTCGTATGAGACCCATTTGGAGATCTAGCACTTCAGCTGCAGGATCCAGAGCGGAGTCCGTAATCGCCGATAGTGTCACACATATTGCAGGTTTACTAGGTCTACTTGGCCATTTTCACTGAGTGTTCAGCCCCCGCCATTATATAACGAGACCTTATTCAATTTTCAGGTTATTATTGGAACTGCGTTCCATGATGACCTATTGTTTTGACTGTGGGCTGTGTTCAGGCTGTCTAAAGACCTCATGATCCAAAACTTCGTGCTCTTTTGAATGATAGTTCTGGAGGTATCAGTGTTTTATCGAAATTTGCCTGAAAATAGAGATCGCCTCTGAATTACAACTACGAAATCTGGTGTGAGTGCATAGGAAAACATTGTGCGACATGGTTACAGATGTTTTGTGATTTGATCACTAATTTCCGCATTTTATCGTATCGTTCTTGATTACCTAGTAGCAGTTTTGGTTGGGGGAAAATTATTAATAGCATTGTGTAAGGCAGTTGAAATACCAATCTGGAAGTCCGATATGGCCCTGTGTAGGTAATACATGCTTTATAAAGAGATCCCAGATAAGTGCCACACTCAACAAAGGACAGCTCTGCCAATTCACTGTCCATTTATGCCTTGCATATGCGTTACTACCGCCATCTGTATATGTGCGTATCGCTATCCCAATGTCACCTCAGTGTAGACAGATGTTGCAGTTTTGTCATATGATGACATGGTTGGAGACCGTGGCGGTTATTTGAAAAGAAATGTTGGTGGTGTTGAGACAGCAAAAAACCTCAAATTTATTTTAAGTTCCATTATTCAAAAGGTACCATTACCGGTCTCGAATCATTACAGTTCATCGTCAGACGGCTTTCATGCTTTCATTAGAACACGTGGTGCGTTTTGTATTGATTAGACGTCGTGAAATGTCGGTCTGCTGTACTTGTTTTCATAGTTTTCGTCCAACGAAAGGAAAACTATGAAAACAAATGCGCCAAACTGACATTTCACGACGTCTAATCAATACAAAACGTTTCGTCCAACGAAACGAAAATTATGAAAACAAATACTCCAGAGAGACATTTCACGACAGCTAATCAATGAAAAACCTTTCCCCAACGAAACGAAAACTATGAAAACAAATACTCCATCCAGACATTTCACGACAGCTAAACAATAAAAAAAAAAGCACCACATGTTTCAATGAAAGCATGAAAGCCGTCTGACGATGAATTGTAATGCTTCGAAACCGATAATGGTACCTTTTTAATAAAGGAACTTAAAATAAATTTATGGCTGGTTGCTGCCTCAACGCCATCAACATACACAGATGTTGATTGTGACACTCATCTGCGATCTCTTCATAAAGCATATATTATCTACACCGGACGTTTCCGTCTGAAGGGCTTCGAACTTGACATTTCAACTGCCTTACATAATGCCATTAATGATTTTGCCCCCAATCAAAACAGACTAGCCAATCAAGAACGATGCCATAAAATAGGGAAAGAAACACGAATACCTCAAAGAATTCAGTCAAATCACAAAACATCTCTAACCACGTCAGCACAAAGTCTTTCTCAACCCTCGCACCACATTTCGTTGTTGTAATCCAGAGTCGATCTCTCTTTTCAGGCAGATTTCGATAAAACACTGATACGTCCAGAACTTCCACTCACAAGAGCACGAAACTCTGGATCCTGAAGCGTTTAGGTATCCTGAACACAGAACGCAATCAAAATGATAGGTCATCGATGAACGCAGATCCAATAACCTGAAACTCGGGAGTTGCATGATGGCGTGGGCTCAACACTCAGATGAGCCATGTGAAAATGTTTCTGGCATGATTACAGCCGCACGACGGGTATGATAGATGGGGATAGACACAAGGGACGTTCCATGTCGGAAATCGTCATTGAATTCAGTACTCAGAGATCCATAGTGTTAAGAGTGTGCCGAGAATACCAAATTACAGCCATTACCTCTCACCACGGACAACACAGTGGCCGACAATCTTCACTTAGTGACCAAGAGCAGCGGTGTTTGTGTAGAGTTGTAGGTGCTAACAGGCAAGTTACGCTGCGTGAAATAAAGGTCGAAATCAATGCAGGTCTTACGACGAACATATCAGTCAGGACAGAGCGGTGAAATTTGGTGTTAATAGACTATGGTAGCAGACGACCGACGCGAATAGCTTTGCTGACAGCACGACAACGCCTGCAGCTCCTATCCTAGGCTCTTGACCATACTGTCCGGGCTCTAAATAACTGGAAAACTGTGGTCTGATCAGTTAGGTCCCGATTTTAGTTGGTAACAGCTAATGGTAGGGTTCGAGTGTGCCACAGACCTCCCAAAGCTATGGACCCCAAATGTCAACAAAGCAATGTTTATGCTGGCTCCACAATGGTGAGGGCTGTGTTTACAAGAAATGGACAGAATCCTCTGGTGCAACTGAAGAGGTCACAGACTGAAAAAGGCTCTGTTCGGCTACTTGGATACCATTTGCAGCCACTCATACAGAGTCCTTGTTCCCAAACAACGATGGAACTCTTTGGATGACAATGTGCCATATCACTGAGCCATTTTGGCTTGAACAACATTCTGGACAATTCGAGCGAATCATTTGGCCACCCGGATTCACTCGATATGAATCCCGTCGAACATTTACTGAACATGAACGAGAGGTCAATTCGTCCTCAAAGTCCTGCACTGGCGACACTTTCGTAATTATGGACGACGATAGAGGCAGCATAGCTCAATATTTCTTCAAGGGAATGGGTTGTTCAGTCAATGCGAAGTCATGCTGCTGCACTACGACGGGCAACAAAATTTTGAAACAGAAAAATTTTCGTCATACAAAAAAATACCTGTTGTTGTTGTTGTTGTGGTGGTGTTCAGTCCTGAGACTGGTTTGATGCAGCTCTCCATGCTACTCCATCCAACGCAAGCTTCTTCATCTTCCAGTACCTACTGCAACCTACATCCTTCTGAATCTGTTTAGTGTATTCATCTCTTGGTCTCCCTCTACGAGTTTTACCCTCCACGCTGCCCTCCAGTACTAAATTGGTGATCCCTTGATGCCTCAGAATATGTTCTACCATCCGATCCCTTCTTCTAGTCAAGTTGTGCCACAAACTCCTCTTCTCCCCAATCCTATTCAATACCTCCTCATTAGTTATGTGATTTACCCATCTAATCTTCAGCATCCTTCTGTAGCACCATATTTCGAAAGCTACTATTCTCTTCTTGTCCAAACTATTTATCGTCCATGTTTCACTTCCATACATGACTACACTCCATACAAATACTTTCAGAAACGACTTCCTGACACTCAGATCTATACTTGAGATTAACAAATTTCTCTTCTTCAGAAACGCTATCCTTGCCATTGCTAGTCTACATTTCATGTCCTCTCTACTTCGACCATCATCAGTTATTTTGCTCCCCAAACAGCAAAATTCCTTTAATGCTTTAAGTGTCTCATTTCCTAATCTAATTCCCTCAGCATCACCCGATTTAATTCGACTACATTCCATTATCCTCGTTTTGCTTTTATTGATGTTCATTTTATATCATCCTTTCAAGACACTGTCCATACCGTTCAACTGCTCTTCCAAGTCCTTTGCTGTCTCTGACAGAATTACAATGTCATCGGCAAACCCCAAAGTTTTTATTTCTTCTCCATGGATTTACCCATCTCCTACTCCGAATTGTTCTTTTGTTTCCTTTACTGCTTGCTCAATATACAGATTGAATAACATCGGGGAGAGGCTACAACCCTGTCTCACTCCCTTCCCAACCACTGCTTCCTTTTCATGTCCCTCGACTCTCATAACTGCCATCTGGTTTCCGTCCAAATTGTAAATCGCCTTTTGCTCCCTGTATTTTACCCCTGCCATCTTCAGAATTTGAAAGAGAGTATTCCAGTCAACATTGTCGAAAGCTTAAAAAAACACATATGTGCACAGTTTTATGGATATGAAGATACACTTTGCACTGAGCAAAAATCAAGTAGTCTCCTGTTAAAGAAAAAATCAGAAAGTTTGTAAATTCTACAAATGAATAGTGGGAAGCGACTGGATGCTTGCTTCATCACGCGAACGTTTAATCATTCCGAGATCTGTGCTAGGTTAAAAATCAACAAGCATGTAGCAAGTAGCCCACTCTAGTCATGTACATGGTGTTTCAAACTCTGCATCAAGCAGATGAGAGGTCAAACAACGCGGAACAACGTCTGTTAGAAACAAAACGTTCGTTGAGTCTTCCCGGTGACGCTAGGTGTCCTTTTGTATAGTTTATCCCCTTAGAGGCCGTAGGAAGTAGGCACTGTTGCCTGCGTGTTGTCAATAATCGAGCCCTCTGCTATTTATGAAAGAGGGTAGGACAAGCAAAACTAAAGTTCCAGGTTCACTTCTAAAATATCTTTCTCCGTTTAGAGACACTCATTCTTAAGGTTTTCTCGGTTTACTGGGTAGATAATAGCAGCACAGCCGATTAGTAGAATCTGCTAGTTCGGTGAAATTACTTCGTCCCAGGGCCGGCGAATACTACAGGGCGCCGATCGTCCCAAGGAAGCACCAGCGAGCAATTTGTGTCTAGCAAAAGTTGTTCCGCATTATGTGATCCATCACATTGCTACAACTGTTGCAAAGACTTTCAGTCACTCCGTATATAAAGCGCGGAAAGTGACCATGGAAAGTAGTCGCAACGCGGTTATGTCAGAGTTCACATCACTCGATTCTCTGATCTGCCGGCACATTGGACAAGCATTCGGGAGGACGGCGGTTCAAATCCGCATCCGGCCATTCTGATTTAGGTTTTCCATGATTTCCCTAAATCGCCTCAGGACACAGTCGGGACGGTCCCTTTGAAAGGTCCCGGCCGATTTTCTTCCCCATCCTTACTTAATCCGAGTTTGTACTCGGTCTCTAATGATCTCCTTTTCAAAGGGACGTTAAACACTAATCTCTTCATCCTCCTCTGATCTGCGGGAGATTGCAGAGTTTCGGGTTTAGAATGTTTTAGCCAGGCAGCGACGTGTTGTGAAAGTGCTTCAAAAATGTTACGCCTAGTTACGGAGCCTGTTTCCGCAGAGTGGCATCCTTGAGACACTTCAGAGCTATTCTGAGGTGCGAAGTTTGCTGGCAAACTTCAGCTTTCGTGGGAGGTTGGCGTTTGATTTTCAACAGTTCCATCAAGACCGAACTTTAAATAATTTTGTTCAGACGTGTTTCAGTGTGACACTCTGAATATTTTCATATGAATTCCGTTCCGTGCTATAAAGACCCTGTGGTAGCAGAGTCGCATTTCATATATCTGAGAGCGTTCGCGTTTTGAGGCGATCGAACTTTTTATGAAAACTCACTGTTTTTAATTGTTCAACGAATGGGGCGTTAGGATTTGGTTTGATTGTATATTGGGTTGTTCCGAGTACGAATTTGTGCATTTTGTAGAATAATATACAACTAATTAATCATAGACTGTGTTTCGCATTACAAACTGGAATCATTATCTACATCCTACTTGACAAATTTCCAAAAAACGTGGACTTTCTGGCTAGGCGTAGTGTTTATCCGTTTCGTCCTATGATCTTGTCATACGTTAGGTAGCCGCCGCATACAAATATAACTATTTATCTGAAAATTATCAGAACAGAGACTTTAGGACATGTGTTGAAACTCAAATGACACACAGTTAATGCTGAAAGGAATGGAAAATTTATGCACAGCTTAGCACAAACCAAATATTTACTAAGCTATCGTTCCGTTTACGTAGCTCTCAAACGATATGATGAAAGAACGGAAAACTAATATTGATCACATTATGAATAGTTAAACGAGGAGCTTCGTCTGAACGAAGCGTGTTGGTCGCTAAATACACGAGAAGATTGAGAGGTGAAGCAAGGAAAAAAGCAGGCAGCGTACTCCATGATGCTTGGCTGGCGCAGTTACACTGTGTGATCAAAAGTATTCCTATACCTGGTTAAAATGACTTACAAGTTCGTTCCGCCCTCCATCGGTAACGCAGCAATTCAGTATGGTGTTGGCCCGCCCTTAACCTTGATAACAGCTTCCACTCTCTCAGGCGCACGTTCAATCTGGTGCTGGAAGATTTCTTTGGAAACTGCAGCCCATTCTTCACGAAGTGCTGCACTGAGGAGAGGGATCGATGTCGATCGCTGAGGCCTGGGACGAAGTCGGCGTTCCAAAACATTCCAAAGGTGTTCTGTAGGATTCAGGTCAGGATTATGTGCAGGCCAGTCCATTACAGGGATGTTATTGTCGTGTAAACTCTCCTCCACAGGCCTTGCATTATGAACAGCTGCTCAATCGTGTGTTGTGAAGGTGCTTCAAAAATGTTACGCCGAGTTACGGAGCCTGTTTCCGCAGAGTGGCATCCTTGAGACACTTCAGAGCTATTCTGAGGTGCGAAGTTTGCTGCAATCGCCATCCCCGAATTGTTCTTCAACAGTGGGAAGCAAGAAGGTGCTTAAAACATCATTGCAGGCCTGTGCTGTGATAGTGCCACGCGAAACAACAAGGGATGCAAGCCCACTCCCTGGAAAACACGACCAGACCACGACACCAGCGCCTCTGAATTTTACTGTTGGCACTACACATGCTGGCAGATGACGTTCGCGGGGCATTCGCCATACTCACATCCTGCCATCGGATCGCCACATTGTGTACCGTGATTTATCGCTCCACAAAAAGTTTTTCAGTCGTCCAGTGTTAACGCATCTCGCACCAAGCGTTTGGCATTTACCGGCGGGAGATGTGGCTTATGAGCAGCCTCTCGACCATGAAATTCAAGTTTTCTCACCTCCTGCCTAACTTCCGTAGTACTTGCAGTGGATCCTGACGCAGTTTTGAATTCCTATGTGATGGTCTGGGTAGATGTCTGCCTATTACACATTACGACCCTCTTCAACTGTCGGCGGTCTCTGTCAGTCATCAGACGAGGTCGGCCTGTACGCTTTTGCTGTAAGTGTCCCTTCACGTTTCCACTTCACTATCACATCGGAAATAGTGGACCTAGGGATGTCTGAGAGTGTGGAAATCTTGCATATATACGTATGACACAAGTGGCACTCTTTCATCTGACAACGTTCGGAGTTCCGCGGAGTTCCCCATTCTGCTCTCTCACTATGTCTAATGGTTATTGAGGTCGGTGATGTGGACTACCTGGCAGTAAGTGGCAGCACAATGCACCTAATATGAAAAACGTATGTTTATGGGGTGTCACACTTTTGACCACATAGTGTACTTGGCAGCTGCCGTCGGCCACTGCGTCCCACTTTTCTCTGTGCATCTCCTCCACGTATTGTCAATACGAACGACAAAGATTCTTGTGCAAATGCTTTTTTCGTCATCCACGTCAGGCCGCTTGTTCCAGCCACAGGTGGTTTGTGGTCCTTCCTACAAATCGCCACTTTTGAGTTAGATACTGACTAAACTACCACCCAAAAAATAATTTATCTGTACTCTCGGCAGGAAATGTTTTCATACATGCCGAAAAGTGACCCAGTTTATACGGGCAACAAATAAAATCCTTTTATTGACTACACAACTTCCAACCAATCACTGGAATTGGTAACATTGGTAACATTAAGTGCAACTGTGCAGAGAGATTTAAATATCATCGACGATATAAATGAATTCATGGGGAACATAAATCCGAGACTGATATTTATCAGAAGAATCCTTAGGGAATGTAATGCACCCAAATAAAAGGTTGATTACAAAACCCCAAGATAGGTTGACAGTAAAACTTTTGTTCGACCAATTCTTGAGTATCGTTCACCGGTCTGAGGCCGCTACAGGCTTTGGTTAATTTAAGGGGTAGAAAAGATCCAAAAAAGGGCAGCTGCGTTTCCTACGCTATTTTTAGGTCAGTGCGAGAATTGTACAGAAAAGCGAAAAGCTTCCAGTGGGAAAAGACGCTATTTATTGCGGAGAACATTGCTCTCATAATTACGGTAGACTAGTCAAACAACGAATGAAAAGTAGAATTTATCGTCTCGTCGACGACGAGGCGATTAGAGACTAAGTACAAGGTAGAACTTGGGAGGGAAATCGAGTGTGCCCTTTAAAATGAACCAACGAGATTTAAGTAAATTACGGAAAAACTCTCTCTTACGACCGCGACATCTTGCTTATGTTTTTTGGATCAAGAAACATACCTCTTCCGAGATATACCTCTTATTATGACAACTAGAATTAAAACGATATTTGCTCGTGAACAGAGGGGTACCGACAATCTTCGTTCCAGAACGTCATCCACAAATGGAGCGGAAAGGGGAGAAAATGTTTCAAGGCACTTTCTGTGCTTTATGGAGAACAGCTGCAGATGCACGACAGAATGAAGTTTTCATTCCTTTAGCAGAGTTACTAGCAAATTAGTTTGCCTAGGGACAGTTTGTAATAATCAAATTACTTACAGTGAGCAGACTTTTACTTAGTTTGCGCCTAAATTCATTTACCTCTGAACTTCGTCTGGTTACCATTCTCTTTCAAACCAACGAGATTGTGAGTATAGTAGTATGTTTGTAATACTGTCGGTAAGTGTGATGGAATCTTTCTGATAGCAGTGAATTATTATTAATCAATACATTACTGCTCGAACAAATCATGTTAATGCGGGGTGGATGAAATGGAATACATAGTTCATTCCACTGAACTATTGTAACAGTCTACACGTTGAACCAAAAAGAAATTCATAATCTGATTTTAATTACTTATCACTGTGTCACATTTGTTTTAATGGGAACCATATTCACGAAAACATAGAACGAGAAAGACCTTCTCTGTAGTGAGTCAGATTTTTAATAGATCTGTCTCGGTGTTCTCGGACCGGCATCTTGCTACTATCCCCGTAATTAGGGAGAACAACACAATTTTTCGGCGAATACTGATGCCTATTAGGGGAATGGCAGCTAATAATAGGATATGTAAACTTTTTCGAATTATAATGTTTTCTGAAGATTTTGTTGGAACATTCTCCATCTTATACAATATTACCATATTTTACTTAATAGAACTGCAAAATTCGATGGAAAAAGTGTATACGTTTATTAAATTATTAATATCTTTCGAATCTTTGCATTTTATCTTTAGCGTCTCTGCGGAGTGAACTGTTTGTGTCAAACGACTCAACTTCACGAGTTGTGTGCATGATCTAGTGATATCGCCGGACGATCCATGGGCTGTTCTCAGACGATGCTGTTGTTTATGGGAAGATTACAACGGCAGAAGGCTACCGAATGCAGGTAAACCTGCAGAGGATCGATGAAAGCTGTAGGGACAAGAATTGGGCTCTGGACGTAAATAAATTTAACGTTTTGCACGTAAACGGACGAAAAGATACCTCACCGTTCTATTACGGTACGAAGAATCAGTCCTTAGAAACAGAACCAACCATAAGATGCGTAGGATTAGCCGTCTGCAGCGATCTGAAGTGGGCTCAGTACGTATTATAAAAATTGATGTAGATACGTATGTATGTATGCATACGTTCCACAACTCCGATCTCACTCAAACTTACTGTCAGGCAACGATCGCTGTGGTGTAAAAACCACCTACCTATCATATATATGGCGTCATAAACACTGAGACGTGTGAAACACTGTAGCATTGTGCATGACATTCAAACATATTATTTCTTTGCCACATACTCCAATCGCAACACATTTTGTAAGCAGTATCCACATATGCCGCTGAATGAACCTACTACAAAATATCATTGTAGAATACATAGTTCAAGAGATATGACGTCATATAGCAAGATGTGGCGTCATAAATGCCGAGATGCGTGAAAAAATGCCGCATCGTGCATGAAGTTATAATACATTTATTCTTTGCTACTAAGACACTCCTACCTGTGACATCTGGCAGCGTTTTTGACAGCTTTCAACTGTGACGTGCAAACGGCCGTTGGCGAATACATTATCCCCCTTATGAGTTATGCCATAGAAACGTTTACAAAATCGTGTTGTAGACACGAGAAGCAACTGTGATAAGTTACTGGACGCGTTACTAAAAACTTTGTTTGTGATCAAGTTCTGACTTACATGAACATTACAGAGCATTTGTACTTTGTTTCTTCATTTGGATAGTGTACTTTTACACTACTGGCCATTAAAATTGCTACACCAAGAAGAAATGCAGATGATAAACGGGTATTCATTGGACAACCATATTGTACTATAACTGACATGTGATTACATTTTCACGCAATTTGGGTGCATAGATTCTGACAAAAATCAGTACCCAGAACAACCAACTCTGGCCGTAATAACGGCATTGATACGCCTGGGCATTGAGTCAAACAGAGCTTGGATGGTGTGCACAGGTACAGCTGCCCATGTAGCTTCAGCACGATACCACAGTTCATCAAGAGTAGTGACTGGCGTATTATGACGAGCCAGTTGCTCGGCCACCATTGACCAGACGTTTGAATTTGTGAGAGATCTGGAGAATGTGCTGGTCAGGGCAGCAGTCGAACATTTTCTGTATCCAGGAAGGCCCATACAGGACCTGCAACATGTGGTCGTGCATTGTCCTGCTGAAATGTAGGGTTTCGCAGGGATAGAATTAAGGGTAGAGCCAAGGGTTGTAACACATCTGAAATGTAACCTCCACTGTTCAAAGTGCCGTGAATGTGAACAAAAGGTAACCGAGGCGTGAAACCAATGGCACTCCATACCATCACGGCGGGTGATACGCCAGTATGGAGATGACGAATACACGCTTGACATGTGCGTTCACTACGATGTCGCCAAACACGGATGCGACCATCATGATGCTGTAAACAGAACCTGGATTATTCCGAAAAAATTACGTTTTGCCATTCGTGCACCCAGGTTCGTCGTTGAGTACACCATCGCAGACGCTCCAGTCTGTGATGCAGCGTCAAACGTCGTCGATCTGTTCGTGCCTATGGTTGTTGTCTGGCAAACGTACCCATCTGTTGACTCAGGGATCGAGACGTGGCTGCTCGATCTGTTACAGCCATGCGGATAAGATGCCTGTCATCTCTAATGCTAGTGATAGGAGGCCGCTGGGATCCAGCATTGCGTTCGGTATTACCCTCCTGAACGCACCGATTACATATTCTGCTAACAGTCATTGGATCTTGACCAATGGAGCAGCAATGTCGCGATACGATAAACCGCAATCGCGATAGGCTACAATCCGACCTTTATCAAAGTCGGAAACGCGATGGTACGCCTGTCCCCTCCTTACACGACGCATCACATAAACTTTTCACCAGGCAACGCCGAACAACTGCTATTTGTTATGAGAAATCGATTGGAAACTTTCCTCATGTGAGCACGTTGTAGGTGTCGCCATCGATGCCAACCTTGGGTGAATGCTTTGAAAAGTTAATCATTTGTATATCACAACTTTTTTTTTCCTGTGAGTTAAATATCGCGTCTGTAGGACGTCATCTTCGTGGTGTAACAATTTTAATTGTCAGTAGTGTACATTTGTAAATTACGTACATTCTTTGTGTGATTGATTCAAATGGTTCAAATGGCTCTGAGCACTATGGGAGTTAACATCTATGGTCATCAGTCCCCTAGAACTTAGAACTACTTAAACCTAACCAACCTAAGGACAGCACACAACACCCAGTCATCACGAGGCAGAGAAAATCCCTAACCCCGCCGGGAATGGAACCCGGGAACTTTGTGTGACTGTACCATAACTTCAAAAGTGTGTTCACGAAAAAATGGAAATGAAATTTTTTCGCTACTGCGCTACTGACGATGTTCAATTTTTTTTCCATGTCTAAGAGAAATTTGACAAAATGAATGCGCGGACGGTGTCGGGTTTGTCAACTAGAATCACCTAAAACTGTTATGAAAAGCGGACGGTAAGCTGACATTCACTGAAAGAACCTTAAGAAAATGTAATTCAGCCACGAAAAAAGTGGATTAGGAAGCAACAGTTCGACAAATGCTTCAGTAATACTCGTCAGTTTCGTACCGCTACGAGATTCGATTAATGCAACACACAGAGAACATTAATTGAAGAGCGACTCATTTCGTCACAGAGTCGTTTAGTAAAGGCGACAGCGTTACCAAGACGTTCAGCAAACTGCTCTGGCAAACGCAGCAAGAGAGGCGCTGCGGACCGCGAAGACGTTCACTGTTGAAAATCCGAAAGCGCCGTTCCTGGAAGAGTGGTTCAAATGTTCAAATGTGTGTGAAATCTTATGGGACATAACTGCGAAGGTCATCAGTCCCTAAGCTTACACACTACTTAACCTAAATTATGCTAAGAACAGACACACACACCCATGCCCGAGGGAGGACTCGAACCTCTGCCGGGACCAGCCGCACAGTCCATGACTGCAGCGCCTAAGAGCGCTCGGCTAATCCCGCGCGGCTGGAAGAGTGGAGCGTGAAATTATTTCTTTCCACGCGTGTCTCACGAAATAACGACGACTAGAAAATCAGAGAAATTAGAGTTTAACATACAGTCGCTCTTCGCACGCACCAATCGCGGCTTGTATAGATAAAGGGGTAAATGAGAATGCTATCTCAAGTGCCCTCCGCCACACATCGAAAGGTGTAGATCGTAACTGCTTTCACATTTGGTTCCGCAGCTCTTCTCTTGCCTGACGCTGACAGTAAAATGCCACGGCCAAGGTTGGCCTGTATTCCCGGTGCACGCGTGATTGCCGCGTCGGGTGCAGACGCTAACAGGCCGGCCCTAATACACTTAGTTCCGGCAGCCCCGCGCCCCGGGGCGGTCCTGCGGCAGCTCACGGGTCAGCGGGGACACTCCCACGCGACGGCGCCTGCCCGTCCCACCTCCCTCCCGCCCGTGGTCGCCAGGTGGCCTGCGTCACTACGGAAAACCAGTGCAGCACGCTGTACAGCGACTACCGTCTGTTGCTTCTCCCTCTGTCGTTGAAACCACTTGTTATTTCGCTTTGAGTTTATCTTAAAGTACAGGATGTTTGAAATATATTCATCAGATGTGACAAGACTGATTCCAAATGAGAATATACCGTTAGGTCTATCGTGTCCCGTTACCTGTGAAACATATAAACTCAAACTTCCTAGCTCATTAAAATCCCTTAGGATGTGACTAAGCTGTTCTTCCGCATTAGCTTATCATTCAGCTATGTTAGTGCTGCAAGTAGTACAGAAGAGATTCCGCTATACAGGGTGGTCCATTCATCGTAACCGGGCCAAATATCTCACGAAATAAGCGTCAAACGGAAAAACTACAAAGAAAGAAACTCGTCTAGCTTGAAGTGGGAAACCAGATGGTGCTATGGTTCGCCCGCTAGATGACGCTGCCATAGGTCAAACGGATAACAACTGCGTTTTTAAAATAGGAGCCCCCATTTTTTATTACATATTCGTGTAGTACGTAAACAAATATGAATGTTTCAGTTGGACCACTTTTTTCGCTATGTGATAGATGGCGCTGTAATAGTCACAAACATCTGGCTCACAATTTTAAACAAACAGTTGGTAACAGGTAGGTTTTTTAAATTAAAATATAGAAATTAGGTACGTTTGAACATTTTATTTGGGTTGTTCCAATGTGATACATGTACCTTTGTGAACTTATCATTTCTGAGACCGCATGATGTTACAGCGTGATTACCTGTAAACACCACACTGCAATAAATGCTCAAAATGATGTCCATCAACCTCAGTGCATTTGGCAACACGTGTAACGACATTCCTCTCAACAGCGAGTAGTTCGCCTTCCGAAATGTTCGCACATGCATTGACAATGCGCTGACGCATGTTGTCAGGCGTTGAGAGTGGATCATGATTGCAAATATCCTTCAACTTTCTCCTCAGAAAGAAATCCGGGAACGTCAGATCCGGTGAACGTGCGGGCCATAGTATGGTGCTTCGACGACTAACCCACATGTCATGAAATATGCTATACAATACCGCTTCAACCGCACGCGAGCTATGTGCCGGACATCCATCATGTTGGAAGTACGTCCCCATTCTGTCATGCAGTCAAACAACTTGTAGTAACATCGGTAGAACATTACGTAGGAAATCAGCATACATTGCACCATTTAGATTGCCATCGATAAAATGGGGGCCATTTATCCCTCCTCCCATAATGCCGTACCATACATTAACCCGCCAAGGTCACTGATGTTCCACTTGTCGCAGCCATCGTGGATTTCCCGTTGTCCAATAGTGCATATTATCCCGGTTTACGTTACCGCTGTTGGTGAATGACGCTACGCCGCTAAATAGAACGCGTGCAAAAAATCTGTCATCTTCCCGTAATTTCTCTTGTGTCCAGTGGCAGTACTGCACACGACGTTCAAAGTCGTCGCCATGCAATTCCTGGTGCTTAGAAATATAGTACGGGTGCAATCGATGTTGATGTAGTATTCTCAACACCGACGTTTTTGAGTTTCCCGATTCTCGCGCAATTTGTCTGCTACTGATGTGCGGATTAGCCGCGACAGCAGCTAAAACACCTACTTGGGCATCACATTTGTTGCAGGTCGTGGTTGACGTTTCACATGTGGCTGAACACTTCCTGTTTCCTTAAATAACGTAACTATCAGGCAAACGGTACGGACGCTTGGATGATAGCGTCCAGCATACCTAGCAGCACACATAGCAAACGCCCGTTGGGCGTTTTGTTCACAACAGCCGTACTTTAACACGATATCGACCTTTTCCGCAATTGGTATACGGTCCATTTTAACACGGGTAATGTATCACGAAGCAAATACCGTCCGCACTGGCGGAATGTTTCGTGATACTACGTACTTATACGTTTGTGACTATTACAGCGCCATCTATCACATAGCGAAAAAAGTGGTCCAACTGAAACATTCATATTTCTTTACGTACTACACGAATATGTAATAAAAAATGGGGGTTCCTATTTAAAAACTCAGTTGATATCCGTTTGACCTTTGGCAGCACCATCTAGCGGGCCAACCATAGGTGCCATCTGGTTTCCCCCTTCAAGCTAGACGAGTTTCATTCTTCGTAGTTTTTTCGTTTGAAGCTTATTTCGTGAGGTATTTGGCCTGGTCACTATCAATGGAGACGCCTGTATACTCAAGAGCCAAAAAAACTGGTACACCCGTATAATATCGTTTAGGGCCCCCGCGAGCACGCAGAAGTGCCGCAACACGACGTAGTACTGGCTCAACTAATGTTTGAAGTAGTGCTGGAGGTCATTTATTTATTTATTTATTGTTCTATGGGACCAAATTAAGGAGAAGTCTCCATGGTCATGGACCGAGTCAATACATGAAATTATAACACGATATTAGAAACAGATAAAATGAAATATAAAGAAACATATTCAGGTGACAAGTAAGTTTAAATAAAGAAAATCAACAATGTAACACTGTAATTTGCTTAATTTTTTAGCTCTTCCAGGAGCTCCTCGACAGAATAGAAGGAGTGAGCCATGAGGAAACTCTTCAGTTTAGACTTAAAAGCGTTTGGACTACTGCTAAGATTTTTGAGTTCTTGTAGTAGCTTATTGAAAATGGATGCAGCAAAATGCTGCACTCCTTTCTGCACAAGAGTCAAGGAAGTGCATTCCACATGCAGATTGGATTTCTGCCTAGTATTAACTGAGTGAAAGCTGCTAACTCTTGGGAATTGGCTAATATTGCTAACAACAAACGACATTAAAGAAAATATATACTGTGAGGGCAATGTCAGAATTTCCAGACTATTGAATAGGGGTCGACAAGAGGTTCTCGAACTTACACCACATATAACTCGAACAGCCCGTTTTTGAGCCAAAAATACCCTTTTTGAATCAGAAGAATTACCCCAAAAAATAATACCATACGACATAAGCGTATGAAAATATGCGAAGTAGACTACTTTTCGTGTTGAAGTGTCACTTATTTCAGATACTGTTCTAATGGTAAATAAAGCAGCATTTAGTTTCTGAACAAGATCCTGGAAGTGGCCGTGCGGTTAAAGGCGCTGCAGTCTGGAACCGCAAGACCGCTACGGTCGCAGGTTCGAATCCTGCCTCGGGCATGGATGTTTGTGATGTCCTTAGGTTAGTTAGGTTTAACTAGTTCTAAGTTCTAGGGGACTAATGACCTCAGCAGTTGAGTCCCATAGTGCTCAGAGCCAAGATCCTGGACATGGGCTTTCCACAACAGCTTACTATCTATCCGAACGCCTAGGAACTTGAACTGTTCCGTCTCGCTTATAATATGCCCATTCTGTCTGATCAAAATATCGGCTCTTGTTGACACCATAAATCTTGCAGGGCTGTCCATAAATCCATAAGACTATGAGGGGTGGAGATCTTTTCTGAACAGCACATTGCAAGGCATCCCAAATATACTCAATAACGTTCACGTCTGGGGAGTTTGGCGGCCAGCGGAAGTGTTTAAACTCAGAAGAGTGTTCCTGGAGCCACCCTGTAGCAATTCTGGACATGTAGGATGTTGCATTGTCCAGTCCGTCGGAATGCACATTGGATATGAGTTGCAAGTGATCAGATAGGATGCTTACGTACGTGTCACCTGTTAGAGTCGTATCTAGACGTATCAAGGGTCCCATATCACTCCAACTGCACACGCCCCACACATTTACAGAGCCTCCACCAACTTTAACAGTCCCCTTCTTACATGCACGGTCCATGGATTCGCGAGGTTGTCACCATACCAGTACACATCCATCCACTCGATACAGTTTGAAACGCGACCAGGCGACATGTTTCCAGTTATCAACAGGCCAACGTCGGTGTAGATTGGCCCAGGCGAGGCGTAAAGGTTTATGTCATGCAGTCATCAAGAGAACACGTGTGGTCCTTCGCCTTCGAAAGCCGATATCGATTATGTTTCGTTGAAAGGTCCGCACGGTGACACTTGTTGATGGCCCAGCATTGAAATCTGCAGTAATTTAAGGAAGGGTTGCACTTCCGTCACGTTGAACGATTCTCTTCAGTCGTCGTTGGTCCCGTTCTTGCAGGATCTTTTTCTGGCTGCAGCGATGTCGGAGGTTTGATGTTTTACCGATTTCCTGATGTTCACGGTACACTCGTGAAATGGTGATACGGGAAAAATCCCCACCTCATCACTATCTCGGAAATGGTGTGTGCCATCGCTCGTGCACCAACTATAACACGACGCTAAAACTCACTTAAATCTTTATAAACTGCCACTATAGCAGCATTAACCGATCTAACAATCGCGCCAGACGCTTGTTGTCGTGTATAGGCGTTACCAACCGCAGCGCCGTATTCTACCCTTTTAAATATCTCTGAATTTGAGAATGCTTGCCTATACCAGTGTCTTTGGCTCTTCAGTGTCTATAAACAAGTAATAGTAGCTAGAGGTTGAAGAAAAGTAAGTTCTGTTCGGATTGGTGTAGTGGTTCATCCATGGCGAAGTTTCGTGTTCGTTGGACACAGTAACTAGGGAGAGCTTTGTCTAATACAGAATCTTAAGGAGAGTCGGTTTATCTTACTACCTGGTTCTAAGAATAATACTGTCGATCGAAAGTTAAAGCGATTCGTAATTGGGATAATAAAGCCTGTTTGTTAACCTACTAGTGCCCCTGACTACGTATTGGGAGCCATTTCACAGGAAGTCTAATGGAAGCTGGGGTTAATGCGAAACGAACAAGAAGACCGTTTTAAGAAAGAGAGAACCTCCGTACCGCAAACCATTGCTTCGCAGATGTTGCTCTATGGTGGGCTGCATTGTCCCGGTGATACAGTCAATCATCGTGCCAGAGAGGTTCCTCTACTGTACGCAATACCCAATGCAGTAATACGCAAAATGGCTAGGTCACGAGAGCAAAGTGTTCTCGAACGTAAACGGTCATTGGATATCACCTGAGTAATAGATTTGTCTCGAGCATTTCAACCCTTATAAAACTGGTCAAGTCGACTGTTTCTATTTTGTCTGTCAAATGGAAACGCGAAGGAACAGTCGCAGTTAAAACAAGACCAGGCAGACCTCATGTGCTAATAGAAAGAACCATAGAAGTGGTCCCGTTACTGAGCCAAAGACAACGCTAAATGCCGAAGGATATGATCACATTTTCGTACAGTAGAGGAACAGTCCGGAGAGGATTTTTGTATATTTCAGCATAATAACGCACCTTGAAGGGAAGTAGCACCTGTGAAGCAGACGTTTCTAGACAATAACAATCCTGAGTGGACTGGGATGCCCAGGGTCGCGTCCTGAACCTAATGAAGAGTCAAATTCTGTCTAGATCCCGGAGTCCCACATCACTATTTCGTCTGGTTTCGGTTCGCATGGAAGGATGATTTTCCATAGTTCCACGGACATTTAGACACGTCACTGAAAGTGTTCCCAGTAGAGTTAAAGGTGGACACACCACATATTAAAGTCCACTAATAAGTATTAGTATAATTGTACCCGTGTTCTAGCGGCAGTGTCTTTGATTATTGGTCTAAATGTTCTCAATCCCGAGATCGAACTACGTCACCGATTACATCTTGAATAAAAATTATTAGCGATGGCGGCTCAAGGCTTCCGACGTAAGAAGTCAGTCTTGCCAAAGAGGATGGAGGGGCGAACAGACGTTCAGGACCCTCTCTTGCACTTCTCGTGGGAAATTACCCCCAAAGGCAGAAGAATCAGCAATGATCCATGGCATGAAGATGCAGAAGTCAACGGAAATCACTCCGTTAAAGACACATAATGTGTATCCACAGGACTTGTGGCCTATGCTTGAAAAAGTGTCAAGATGATCTCTTCATTGGCAAAAGATTCGGGAATAGTCCTCCATTTGAATCTCTGGGAGGGTACTAGCATGGGGGAGGTCACAATGAGAAAAATATTGACTAACCAACGGAAGGATAATGTTCTAGATTCGGTGAGTGGAATTTCAAAACTTTGAACTTGGTAGGGAAACTAGAAAATCTGAAAAGAGCAATGCTAAGGCTTCGTCTTGATGTAGTGGGGGTCAGTGAAGTAATATGTAAAGAAGGCAAGGATTTATGATTATATGAGTATCGACAGGAGCACAAAACGGTACAACGGGAGTAGGATTCATTATATAAAGGAAGGTAGAACAGAGAATGAGCTACTGAGGACGTTTCAGTGATATAGTTGTTCTCATCAGAATCGACAGCAGACCAACACGACAACAATAGTATGCCACAGAGACACAAACATCCGGCAGTAGACCCGATTATTCCACATGTCAAGATATCACCGGGAAAGCCTGAAGAGTTACAACAATAATTCAGTTAGACATACCGACGAAGCAACCAGAAGGATGAAGAGTTAGAGACAGTATATAAGGATACAGAACGGGTAATTCAGTGTGTAAAGGGATATGGAAAAGTAATAGTTAGATTGGAAAGCAGTTGTAGAGGAAGAAGTGGACGATACCGTTACTGGATAGTATGGGCTTGATACCAGGAATAAGAGAGAAGAAAGATTAATTGAGTTCTGCAAGAAATTTCTGCTAGTAATAGAGAATACTTTGTTCAAGAATCTCAGGAGGAGGAGGTATATTTGGAAAAAGGCCGGGGGATACTGGAAGATTTCAGTTAGAGCCACGGGTCGTAACACATCTGAATTGTAACGTCCACTGTTCAAAGTGCCGTCAATGGGAACAAGAGGTGACCGAGACGTGTAACCAATGGCACCACACACCATCACGCCAGGTGATACGCCAGTATGGTGATGACGAATATACGCCTCCAATGTGGGTTCACCGCGACGTCGCCAAACATGGATGCGACCATCATGATGCTGTAAACAGAATTTGGATTCATCCGAGAAAAAGACGTTTTGCCATTCGTGCACCCAGGTTCGTCGTTGAGTACACCATCGTAGGCGCTCCTGTCTGTGACGCAGCGTCAAGGGTAACCGCAGCCATGGTCTCCGAGCTGATAGTCCATGCTGCTGCAAATGTCGTCGAATTGTTCGTGCAGATGGTTGTTGTCTTGGAAACGTCCCCATCTGTTGATTCAGGGATCAAGACGTGGCTGCACGATCCGTTACAGCCATGCGGATAAGATGCCTGTCATCTCGACTGCTAATGATACGAGGCCGTTGAGATCCAGCACGGCGTTCCGTATTACGAACCTGAACCCACCGATTCCATATTCTGCTAAAAGTAATTGGACCTCGACCAACGCGAGCAGCAATGTCGCGATACGATAAACCGCAATCGCGATAGGCTACAATCCGACCTTTATCAAAGTCGGAAACGTGATGGTACGCATTTCTCCTCCTTACACGAGGCATCACATCAACGTTTCACCAGGCAACGCCGGTCAGCTGCTGTTTGTGTATGAGAAACCGATTGGAAACTTTCCTCATGTCACAGCATCTTCTTCCTGTCGGTTAAATTTCGCGTTGTACCACGTCATCTTCGTGGTGTAGCAATTTTAATGTCCAGCAGTGTACATTAAGGAACCGACACCCACGCAAAGCTCGTGCTGTACGGGGAGTGACGCTCCGTAACTTCCGTCCGCCAAGCACTTGCTGGCAAGATACGTTAAGGATCGGAAGCGGTACGCTGCATTATGTCAGACGCGTGGTACTTCAAACAGGTATTTATGCACATCGCCTCAAAGGCCATGCTACTTCACAAAGTAGATTAGCGCATTTATAGTGTAGACACATTGACCTGAACATATTTCGGTTTATTTTGTCTTCTTCCTGGCACTGAAGTTTCTTTTACGTTCGTTCAATGCTGTGCATTCCGCCTGTGGTTATGAGCTTATTTTGATAGTGAAGACTGTAATTTTCCTCTAATGTAGAGCACTTATTTATTAGACTAGAGACTTCAGCTCAAGGGATTATCCGCTTAATCTGACTACACCGTCCCCAGCGAGTGTGATTTCGACTTTCTGTAACGTTCATTTTGCCTAAACCCCAAACTTAATTGGCTAAAGGAAACAGGTAATATTTGCTTTCGAGTAGCACTGGCCCGCCGCGCGGGATTAGCCAAGCGGTCTAAGGGGCTGCAATCAGGTTCGAGTCCTCCCTCGGGCATGGGTGTGTGTGCTCGTCCTTATGATAATTTGGGTTATGTAGTGTGTAAGCTTAGGTACTGATGACCTTAACAGTTAAGTCCCATAAGAAAAAAAAAACAAAAGCACTGGCCGAACTAACTCTGACGAGGTAACTACCGGGAACTCTTGAAAAACAGATAACTTTAGCGGTAACAGCAGGTAACTTTCTTGGTGAATAAAACTCCACTTATCTGGGACCGTTGCTTTAGCTTTATACAAGAATATTTTCTTCAGCCGTGTCAAGAGTTCACACGGAGTGTACGTTTTCTGCAGCTGTGGAGATCTGCGTACAGTACCCTCGTACGATTTGATTCATACTGACAAGGTATGTAGGATACGATCAGGACTTCAACGTATGTACACATAACGATGGAAACTTTCAACCATTTTGGAGATGGTTCAAATGGCTCTGAGCAATATGCGACTTAACTTCTGAGGTCATCAGTCGCCTATAACTTAGAACTAATTAAACCTAACTAACCTAAGGACATCACACACATCCATGCCCGAGGCAGGATTCGAACCTGCGACCGTAGAGGTCGCTCGGTCCCAGATTGCAGCGCCTAGAACCGCACGGCCACTTTGACCGGCCATTTTGGAGAAAATCTGGTTTGAAAATTACAGCCGTGGTTATTCTGTAGCCTATGTGTAGCCGGTATTGTTCGCGGGATACGCAGCAGAGCGAGTAAGCACTTATTTCCTATGCACGAGGTCTATGGCTCGAATATCGGAGCTATTAGTTTACTTTTCAATCGTACAATAGATTTATTATGACTGTGAAAGTATTAATATCTAATCATTCATTTACTTGC
Organism: Schistocerca serialis cubense; assembly: GCF_023864345.2. Classification (NCBI taxonomy): domain Eukaryota; kingdom Metazoa; phylum Arthropoda; class Insecta; order Orthoptera; family Acrididae; genus Schistocerca; species Schistocerca serialis. Next base: position 631,587,052 of record NC_064641.1, on the reverse strand, counting down.
TTCCTAGTCCTTAGGATGTAAAAAAAAAGGAGAAAAAGATTTTTTTCCTGTTAATGAGATTGTAAATCAAAGAAAGATACACGAGAACTTCCAATCAAATCAGTGCAGTCCTTTTATTTATGTTAACTTATCTACATGTTTGACAAATATAATGTGTAACCTATGTAGTACTCCACAAATGAGGACGATACTAACCGTAGAAACATGGAAAACAATAACTATCGTGACATGCAACAGAAGGAAGGAAAGAGGAATTTTTGCATGTCCATGACTTTTCTGATTATGTGTGTTGCAAAATAAACTCGGTTTACTTTCATAAACGGTTCTCAGTCGTCGCACAATTTCGCGGCGTACCATATATATCGAAGCATAGCACCGCATATTGGTGCAGATAGCTCGCGAAAAGCAACAGTACCGGCAGCGAGATTCGAAACTAACCGCTTACTCGCTCGGCTGCGAACACGTTCCACATTAGCGACCATACAAAGATATAAGCACGTCTAAAATCTTGAAACTCGATCTTCTCGAAAACGGTGAGACTTACGTCTTCCTGTTTGATTGTGTTGAACCTCTAGTCGTCTCCTACACACCCTGTCAGTACTAAGCAAATCGGTGAGGGGAAGTTCGTACTGTCCTCTTGTTAGAGAGGTGTGGGCAAGTCCCTGTGCCGGGTCACGATCAGCGGACTCTGTCCCTAAGGTCGCCTCCGCTGCTACCGCGACAGCGAGAGTGCCCACGGCGCATGCGCGCGCAGCCCCACAGGCGGCGCCGACAGCGTCACGGCGCGGTCGATACTGATCGTTAAATTAGTCAGGTCGACGCTAAAACGATTTCAGTCCGGCGCGCGGCACGGAAATACTAACGAGCGGCGGTGGCAGCGGCGGAGGCGCGCTTCCAGCCCCGGTGCCAATGCGTCCCAGCGTAGCATACGGCCTGTCCTCATCCTCCACCGGGGCCGTCTCAAAAATCGAAATATTACGCATTCCATTCACGACTTCGCATTTTTATTTCAGCTCCACCAGCGGTGCAAGTACTTTCGTTTGGAAAAAGTTAAAAAATACTCGTACTTGTTACGTGTACTGAACAGTCCACAGACAAAACTTCCATCTCCGTATACTATGTACCGCCATCTCGTTAGTCCGTTCCTATAATTTTCCACTCAACAATTCCACCCAATGGCGAGTTAACTATTTATAAATTACACACGTGATTTTTTTTCTCTTCTGCTTAGGGTATCAAGCAAGAATTTTTTCCTTGTATCCTCTTCCCTGTACTACTTCACTTCGTACATTAACTGCCCACTTAATTTTCAATATCAGATTGCATGAAAGCATTTCAAATGTTTCAAATTTCTTTTCCCTGATTTGTGTCACAGTCCACAGTCCAACTTCATACGATGTTCTGCTTTCCATGTCTACATCCGTATCTATGCTCTGCGAACCACTCGTAAATGTGTGGCAGAGAGCACTTTTAATTGTAACAGTTTTTCCCTCTTCATTGACGAGAGGAATTATTGCTTAAGGTGAGCTGGACATCATGGTCCGTAGTTTATACTAGTAATCTGAAGTTTAATAGCTCAAAAACATTAATAGGTATTGGAACCAAACTTTAACCAAATAATTAGTATATTGTGACCTCTATGTGAAAAAAATTTTAAAAACAGGGTATTCTTATTTTTATCTTCGATTCTGAACTTGGTGTAGTTTTTATTTTAGGTACACTGTACTTGCACACTACTCAAAGCAAATGGTCAAAACAAATTTTATTCTTTTAATTATTAATTTCTTGAAACATTAAATGAGGAATATTTACCAAATTTTAGTTTCGTGTATTTAAACAAATGCTTCTCAGCAGCCAATTTTTTCTTAACAACTTAAAATCATATTACTTGCTCCACATTAAAATATTTAATATATTGTTGAGTAATGTCGGCAAGCAATGTGTTATTACTCATGCAAAATTTTGTTTTTGTAGCTTTAATATTGGATGAGATAATGATATCTAAGTATGCAAACACATTGATTACGGGACATAGAAACTAAATATTTTTATGTAATTTTCCAGCTCCATTAACTTGTTGATTCTGAATGTCTTTTTGATCTCCTTTAGTTTTCTTTCATTTCTTCCTTATTCTGGACTCGTTTGCCATGTCTTCAGCTGCCTTTTCAGCATCAGTGACATATTTCCTGTCCAGTTTTCATTCTATCAAAATGGCTCTGAGCACTCTGCTACTTAACTTCTGAGGTCATCAGTCGCCTAGAACTTAGAGTTAATTAAACCTAAGTAACATAAGGACATCACACACATCCATGCCAGAGGCAGGATTCGAACATGCGATCGTAGCGGTCGCTCGGTTCCAGACTGTAGTGCCCAGAACCGCACGGCCACTCCGGCCGGCATTCATTCTAATCCCGTATTTGGTGACTACTCTGCTTATGGTTCTTAATCTGCTTGTTACTCCATCATTAAACATACTATGGCGTCCATCACATCAATGCTAAAAGGTAACATACCAACAAAAATAGTTTACAGCATGAATACAAGAGAAAAAAACGTAAGTAAACTCAAATAGTGTACTTGTATCCACAGAAAGATCGGTTATAATTAATCCCTGCTCATAGTACAGTCAATACGTTCTTCTAGGTTTTACACAAACGAGTTGCTATGGTAATGACAGCGCCAAAATTAAATAATGAGACATTGTATAAAAGGCTTTGTGTTTAACAGTTGAAATGTAAGTGAATTCCTAAGGGACCGCCGGCCGAGGTGGCCGAGCGGTTCTAGGCGCTACAGTCTGGAACCGCGAGACCGCTACGGTCGCAGGTTCCAATCCTGCCTCGGACATGGATGTGTGTGATGTCCTTACGTTAGTTAGGTTTAAGTAGTTCTAAGTTCTAGGGGACTGATGACCGTAGACGTTAAGTCCCATAGTGCTCAGTGCTATTTTAACTATTTTGAACCTAAGGGACCAAACTGCTGAGGTCATCGGTCACTAGACTTACACACTACTTAAACTAGCATACGCTAAGAATGACACACGCATCCATGCCCCAGGAAGGACTCGAACTTCTGGTGGGAGGGCCGCGCAGCCCGTGACATGGCGCCTCAAACCGCGCGGCCATTCAGCGCAGTGTTTGACACTAGTGTGACAGCTAGGCACTTATCATCAGCCTTTGCTTTAGAATGCATTTAACCACGAAAATAATGAGTTACTATAAATAAAGTATACCGTTTTAGAATCAGGAAGGATGACAAAATTTTATCAAATTTAAAAAAAAAAAATCCATTTTTCGGCACTCACGATGTCCAGGGCGCAGTACTAAGTGTAATCTTTTATTCACGGGTCATAAGGGAGCAATACGTAGGGGCCCGTAGTATACTCGTTGATTCATCGCTTACAATTTGTTCTACAAACTTTTGTAACTAGATTTTCACAGGATGGTTTGTGTTCGCCTGCACGAGTATAACATTTCATTTCTTTCAGAGTCTTCAAGGCGCACTTCCACGGGTCAAACAAAACTGTAACAGTTCGTGACGCTCTTCCTTTTTCCTTCAGTATGGCCTGTTTCGTCATGATATGGGTCCAAGACACGTGACGAGAATTCATAGATGCGTGCACGAGTGTTTTGTATGCATTATCCTTTGGAGACTGACTGCATTTCACTAATATTTTATCAGCGAACTGCAGCCGACCACCAGCGGTACCTACGACTGAGTCTATGTAATTATTCTATTTCATATCCTCACACATTGTCACACGCCCATTGACCGATTCCAGGTGTGACTTGATAATAGAACAGTTCTTTACCCAGGGAATAATGGTCAAGATGTGAATGGTGTTGGACTAGTTAGTCAAAGAGCGGATAAGACCCGGACTGGATGGGATACAGCTGGTTATCGAATTAACATCTCACGCTTTCATTATAATCGCACTAGGACGAATATTATGCAAATCTATTCCCCAACCGATGATTCAAAGGATGTAGACAGAGGTCCTGTTTACGGGCAGTTGCGGGAGGTTCAAATGGTCCAAATGGCTCTGAGCACTCTGGGGCTTAACATCTGAGGTCATCAGTCTCCTAGACCACAGATAACTAACCTAAGGACATCGCACACATCTATGCCAGAGGCAGGATTCGAACCTGCGACCGTAGACTGAACTGCCTAGAACCGTTCAGCCACAACGGCCGGCTTGCGGGAGGTATTTGGTGAAATACCCAGCCACGATCTTGCACTTTTTATGAGAGGTGTGAATGGGTTACTTAGCAATGAGCATAATGGCTTTCAGCACGTTGTTGGAGCTTCTGCGATAGCACAAGGTACGAATGATAATGGAGAACGTTTCAGATTATTCGGTAATCTTCATGGACTCTGTATAGCCATTAGTTTCTTTCAACATAAAATGATACGTAAGTAAAACTGACGTTCACTTGCCGGCCGGTGTGACCGAGCGGTTCTAGGCGCTACAGTCTGGAGCCGCGCGACCGACACGGTCGGAGGTTCGAATCCTGCCTCGGGCATGGATGTGTGTGATGTCCTTAGGTTAGTCAGGTTTAAGTAGTTCTAAGTCTAGGGGACTGATGACCTCAGCAGTTGAGTCCCATAGTGCTCAGAGCCATTTGAACGTTCACTTGAAGGAAGCTCTCTAATCAATATTCATTACGTTTTCATAAACAGAATACGGACATCGTCTTCGATAAAGATTTGAAAGCGAAGTTCAAACCGCAGGAACGCTGAGCATCTAATTGTCCATGTGATGCGTCAGAGATAGAAGACAAAAAAAGTATAAAACTCATTCTGAAATCAGCATTAAAATCGATTCCAGGCACTGCAAGATCATCGTGGTTAGGATGAAACGCAGTGGTTTAAATTCAACGATTCTGTGAATATATGTGCTTCAGAAATAAATTGCGGAATGCAGAGGAACACAGAGAAAGTTGTAGAACCGACAAGAAAGAATGATTTGAAATTAAAAATAGAAAGGTGCAAAACATTGTCCCTCGGACTGCCACCAGAACACTATACTATCTGATCAAAAGTATTTGGACACACATTATTTGACACTAACATGTTCCCCTTCGTCTTAAGGCTTGAATTCTGTTAAGGATAGTTTGAGTGACGCTTCAGTCATACACTTTCAGAAACTTTTCCCTGAGTTCTGTGAAAATTTTCTGTACCAATAAATCACTTTCGTGGAAAATATCCTTTCTTCACGTGAGTAATACGATATGATACTGGCGTCTCACACTCCACATTATTCTCGATTTTGCTATTCCTCTGCAATTTCTTCTTCGATTTGTTTATCCTCCCTTGACTGAAGATCGTCACTGGTTAACTTGAGGTAACATTAATTTTAGAGATATTTAGAGAACTGGTATTCGAGGGTGTTTCTGCAACAGTTCTGTTGTTCTTTTTGTACATATGTCTCCTTACTGGCCATGAGAGTCAGAGTGACGCTTATCGAAGCAGACAGACAAAATGTTTCCCTCGGCCTCATAAGGGAATGAAAGAGGACAGACGGTTGATAATATCGATACCATGCATCCATCACGATGCGCTGCACAGTTGCTTGTGATATATATATATATATATATATATATATATATATATATTAGATGAGGATATGACATTTGGCATTAAATAACACACCAGTGAAAGCATCTTACCTGTCTAAAATAAACCATCAGCATTTTAAAATATGACAAAATATTTCACTATTTATTTAATCGTATGGTGATCTTATACAATATACGATTGATACAAGGCAAGTGATTTTATACAATATACATGTGATATAAGACAAGATTAAAATTTAAAGTCCGTGTTTTTCAACCAATTAATTGAGCTGGGTGTGAGAATGAAGAAGTCGTCGGGAATTCCAGGGTATGAATGAAGTGGACAGCCTTGGACTAGATGTTCAATTGTCTGCTCTTCTTGATTACATTCACGCATAGATGAACTGATCCAGCCCCATTTGTACCTGAAGTAGCTACAGCAACCATATCCAGTCCTTAACCTATTGGGGCAGCACCAGAGGTTCCTTGGTAGGTGAAAACCTTTTGGCTTCTTTGTGGTATCAAGGTGATGGGCTCTTGTTCCCAATGTTTTTGTTGACCTTTCATGCATCCAGCTATAATTTAGATCAAAATCATCCGCGATGAGTTGTCCTGCAGTAACACTTGCTGGTCTTCTTGATCGCAATCGTTGCTGTGGCAGATGACAGAATTCCTGGTGCAGTGGTAGAGAGGATGATGCAGGATTTTCTTGGCCTCCCTCAGTAGAGCTTATTTCCGCCTTAAGTGAAGTGGAGGGATGTGAATCAGTACAGGTAACCAGTGACATGGGGTTGATTTGATGGAACCCGTAATGCAGCGCATTGTGTCTACCTTCTTCACATGTACACTTTCCAACCAGACAGGTGAACAGTAGACGGCAGCAGAGTAAACAAGACTGATGCCAGTTAAACGCAGAGGTTCCCCAGGTGGGGATTGATTTATTGATTCTGGTAGTACATAACTTGAGACGTGGTCTGCTACTTCAACGTGAGATGGCTTTAGATTTGACTTCTTTCGCAAGAGTGATTATTTTTCCCTGGATCTAACGCCTCTCCACAAGCACGTCCCCCGCAATGACACTTGCATTTTCTTCAGAATCTTTAAAACATTTATTAAACACGTCCGCAGATATGGTGAAAATAGAGACCCTAATAAAGTGCTACAAAACAGTGGCAATACCTTCCACACTTCATAGCAACGAAAAGTGAAATATAACACCTGGAAAGCAGCATAAATTGATTTTTACGAACAGCAGCTACGTGATATGCCAAAGAATACAACAAACACACAAGAAGAAGTACTTAAGCCATAAATGAACTGATCAAACAGCTTAGAAATAGTTGCAGAGACCATATCACAAGAACGAATGAAAATAGAATGTGTAAAATAGTAATGAATCACCGACCGACAGGGAAAAGATCTGTAAGGAGATCAGCAAAGAGGTGGAGAGGTCAAATGTCAACTAATCACAGACAACAATTGCACCGAACAGCAGCACGTAACAGGCAGATGCCTAACACATCAAGAAAGAAGGTGGTTTACAAACTTGAATTTTGGTCTGCAAGTAGACTCAAGATCCAAGTGATGGAACTTTTTACCAATATGACTGTTATAAATCAAGCGAAATAGTTGGTGATGTAATTCACTGCGTTAATGTGATGACACAGTACTTCGAGGTATTGTCGTCTTACAAATTTAAAGGCAGTCGTTATAGGCTGGTAGCGAATATTATTGATCCCAACAATGAAAACATATATGAAACTTCAAAAATCCAAAGGAGTAGACATTTTAAGTAATTTCAACTATATTTGTGAAAAATTAATGTTCCTGCGAAATACTGTCAATCTAGGGTTGACTTCAGTCTTACGTAATATTTTGACGCGGGTGACCAATGTACGGGAAATCTTGTGACGTCTTGTTGTGAAACTTCCCTATGATCGTTTGTTATTTTGGGTTCTTGTATTTATTGTGAAAGACAACGCAGTCTATCGATCTTTGGAATCTTGATTAAAAACATTGGCTCCTCTATCATCAGCCCCCTTTCGAACAAAGATGTAACGCACAAGCTGTATAATGAAGATATATCAACTAAAGGTGTTCGGAAACGTTCAGACGTTAACCTGTGTGTTCTAGAAAATATACACTACTGGCCATTAAAACTGCTACACCAAGAAGATGTGCAGATGATGAACGGGTATTCATTGGACAAATATATTATACTAGAAATGACATGTGATAACATTTTCACTCTATTTGGGTGCGTAGATCCTGAGAAATCAGTACCCAGAACAACCACCTCTGGCCGTAATAACGGCCTTGATACGTATGGGCATTGAGTAAAAAAGAGCTTGCATGGCGTGTACAGGTACAGTTGCCCATGCAGCTTCAACACGATACCACAGTTCATCACGAGTAGTGACTGGCGTATTGTGAGGAGCCAGTCGCTCGGCCACCATTGACCAAACGTTTTCAATTGGTGAGAGATCTGGAGAACGTGCTGGCCAGGGCAGCAGTCGAACATTTTCTGTGTCCAGGGAGGCCCGTACAGGACCTGCAACATGCGGTCGTGCATTATCCTTCTGAAATGTAGGGTTTCGCAGGGATCGAATGAAGGGTAGAGCCACGGGTCGTAACAGGTCTGAAATCTAACGTCCACTCTTCAAAGTGCCATAAATGCGAACAAGAGGTGACCGAGACGTGTAACCTATCGCACCCCATACCATCATGCCTGGTGATACGCCAGACGAACACACGCTTCCAATGTGCGTTCACCGCGATGTCGCCAAACACGGATGCGACTATCATGATGCTGTAAACAGAAACTGAATTCATCCTAGAAAATGACGTTTTGCCATTCGTGCACTCAGGTTCGTCATTGAGTAAATCATCGCAGGCGCTCCTGTCTGTCATGCAGCGTCAATGGTAACGGCAGCCATGGTCTCCGAAAAATGGTTCAAATGGCTCTGAGCACTAGAGACTTAACTTCTGAGGTCTTCAGTCCCCTAGAACGTAGAACTACTTAGACCTAACTAACCTAAGGACATCACACACATCCATGCACGAGGCAGGATTCGAACCTGTGACCGTAGCGGTCGCGCGGTTCTGGACTGTAGCACCTAGAACCGCTCGGCCACCCCGGCCGGCATGGTCTCCGAGCTGATAGTCCATGCTGCTGCAAACGTCGTCGAACTGTTCGTGCAGATGAGTGTTGTCTTGCAAACGTCCCCATCTCTTGCCTCAGGGATCGAGACGTGGGTGCACGATCCGTTACAGCCATGCGGATAAGATGCCTGTCATCTCGACTGCTAGTGACACGAGGCCGTTGGGATCCAGCATGGCGTTCCCTATTACCCTCGTGAACCCACCGATTCCATATTCTACTAACAGTCATTGGATCTCCACCAACGCGAGCAGCAATGTCGCGATACGATGAACCGCAATCGCGATAGGCTACAATCCGACCATTATCAAAGTCGTAAAGGTGATGGATGGTACGCATTTCTCCTCCTTACACGAGCCATCACAACAACGTTTCACCAGGCAACACCGGTCAACTGCTGTTTGTGTATGAGAAATCGGTTGGAAACTTTGCTCATGTCAGCACGTTGTAGGTGTCGCCACCGGCGCCAACCTTGTGTGAACGCTCTGAAAAGCTAATCATTTGCGTATCACAGCATCTTCTTCCTGTTGGTTACATTTCGCGTCTGTAGCACGTCATCTTCGTGGTGTAGCAATTTTAATGGCCAGTAGTGTATTTTTTTAGTAGAAGCGAGGACATCTTGTTATTTATGAGAGTGTCAGGGTTTACTCTGGTTTCTGATGCGATTCGTTTTCTCCACGCGATTTCAACCCAACCAATATCGAAGATATACGAGATTAAAGAGTCCCAAAAGATACATCGAATTTCGACGTCTGTAAGAGTAATCCAACTGTACGGCTCTAACGATTTAGAAATCGGTCACATTGTAGTAATAGGACATGATCCAAGTGAAAGATACAAAAATACGTCTTTTCCCTTCGGTTAGTACTCTGAATCTCCTTCTCAACGGACTTCTGACTACTAATTACCGTACCAGGAAAAATGACCAAGAAAAAAATTACTTACGTACAACCGTGATGATCTGAAAATGAGAAAACCTCATGTCTTGAAGTTTTGAGTCTTAAAATAACTTGATAATCCGTTTTTCTTCCATCACTCGCTGTTCCTAGGCCGGGGGAACCGCATCTAATTGCGAAGGAGTAAGTTTCACGGAGCGTGCTTACGACATTTTATCAATAACGGCTGTTAACTTAGTACACTGAGCACCAGAGACTTTCGCACTACAGGTTTCCTGGAAACTGTTACTTGCCTTTGCATATCCATGCCTTTGCATATCCATGGAGCGTAAGAATTGAAACTCTGTAAGAGCCATCACATATGAAGATAACTTACAGTTAATTTGATAGGACGGTGAAATTCGGCGGATGAAAATGTTATCACCGCGCACTACGACACGAAGGATCAAATGTCTGGTAACTAACGTGATAAGATTACCCAACTTAAGAAATAATCGAATGTCGCAAAAGAATGCTCAAGTGGAAAAATTGCTTGAGGGTAGGAGACGTATTGAGCGAGGGGGTCAGGATGGGGGAAAGAGGGGTGGGGAGAGACGCAGGGCGTGGTGAAGAACATTTAATGCGATGACATTTATATGACGCCAGACGATGTCAAAGGGGTTAGAGGCAAATTGCTACGCATATTTTCTACATATCCTTCAGTACCTAAATGAAGCGAAGAAACAAATAAATCAATCTTAAACAATATTTTACGGACGGAAGTGTAACGCAGTGGTTTCTCTTACCGCTACATATGACTTTACGTACTTCTGAAGTCATATGTAGCGGTCAGCCTTCGAGAGGCACTCGCCCACAAGTGAAGGCTAGAGTGCCCTTGCGGTCACGTGATGGACAGGAGCCCCTGACTGAAGTCCAGGGGTCAGCGCTGCACAATTCAAGAGGCGGCTGGTGTCTAGAAGGGGCCGACGTGACGGCCGCTCTGGGAGACAAGTGAGGTCACTCTGAGGGCAGTGACGTCACTTCTGACGTTAATATCACACACTGCTGAGAAGTTCACGTGAATGAATGCTGTCTCGCCTTTGTTCTCGAGAGACCCCATGGCAGCATGACGTGCAATAGTGTAGGAACAACAGACACGTATGCAGAGTAAATTAGTTATAACGCCTTCAAATAAAACGCCAAATTTTCATATTCTTTCGTTCTCTATCGACAAACTATTAGTCTTACAGAAAGAATGAACGAGACTTTTTGTAGGACATTTAATGCTGTTAAATTCTGTTCTGGGATACGTTTTCGCTAGAGGCCGTACTTTTCAATTTATTCAAAATGGTTCAAATGCCTCTGAGCACTATGGGACTTAACTTCTGAGGTCATCAGTCCCCTAGAACTTAGAACTACTTAAACCTAACTAACCTAAGGACATCACACGCATCCATGCCCGAGGCAGAATTCGAACCTGCGACCATAGCGGTCGCGCTGTTCCAGACTGTAGCGCCTAGAATCACTCGGCCATCCGGGCCGGCTCAGTTTATTCAAGAAAAAAAGTGACGTTCAAATGCGTTTTCCTTGAATAACTCGAAAACCGTGGTCTCCGGGGAAAAGGTATCCCTCTACAAAACTTTATTACGTTAAATTTGCTACAGACATGTCCTGTTCATTTTTTTCTGTAGGACTAATAGTTTATGCATAGCGCACGGGAGAATATGAAAATCTCGTGCGTGGTATTTGAATCACGCTTTGTATAACCTCCTATAAATGGGATGGAAGGACATTTAAGATCTCGTGAATATCGATTTTATTAAATATTTCTGAAATCATCATTGGAGAAAGTCAGCAATCACAATATAATGTTTGAAATTATTTATAAAACAGTCTAGATCGCACACAGGTTTATTGAAAAGTGACCAGTTTCGATCATCGCACGATCATCTTCAGACCTTCAACCTTTCTGATGGACATTGGCTGTGCATGGAGCAGGGACCGCAGAATGCTAATAGTCAACTGCCAGCATTTGCTACCTAGAGCGTTTTATAATTACCTACAGATTTTATTGAAGACAGGAGATTACTTGAGTCTGACAAGGATGGTAAAAGAAAATACAAACTGAAATTAATTAGAAAACAGTATAGATCGCAATACACGTTTATTAAAAAGTGACCGGTTTCGATCATCACATGATCGTTTTCAGACCTTCGACCAGTTTGATGGACAATGGCCTTGCACGAAGCACGAACCGTTGAATGACGACTGTCAGCTGCTAGCGGTTGGGATATAGAGTGCTTTATAATTAATTTCAGATTTTGTTGAAGACGGTACGTTTGTTGTTGACTGTGTCAAGGACGGCAAAAGAAAGTATTCATGATTGTGTCGAACCAACTGACACTGCATCTGTTCGACAGGAAATCATAATCGGATAACTACGTCCAAGGTTTGAACGGAATTCTCCCTCTATAAGCGACTTTTTCATTCATCAATATGTGAAAGCAGGACGCAGTTTCACTGTCTGAGAGTCTTTTCTGGGCGTCGATTATGCTGTGCCGGCCGGTGTGGCCGTGCGGTTCTAGGCGCTTCAGTCTGGAACCGCGTGACCGCTACGGTCGCAGGTTCGAATCCTGCCTCGGGCATGGATGTATGTGATGTCCTTAGGTTAGTTAGGTTTAAGTAGTTCTAAGTCCTAAGGGACTGATGACCATAGATGTTAAGTCCCATAGTGCTCAAAGCCATTTGAACCATTTGATTATGCTGTGCGAAACCGCTGAAGAATAATAGTTTTCCTGTTTGCTAAGGCAAGAGTTTCTCTCGACAGGAGAGGAACAGATATTTCTATTACTGGAATATTTGTCACGAGTAACTAGGCAACTGTGTTGAAATTAATAGTTATACTTTATTTCACCGTCTCAGTTGCAGATTTATTCATCCGATGACTAAAATCGATCAATACCTGATCATCTTCAGATGTAGTATTCTGATGTGTATTTCAGGGTGCTTACACACGTACATAAATCTGAAGATGATGAAAGATTCAAAAATGGTTCAAATGGCTCTGAGCACTATGGGATTTAACTTCTGAGGTCATCAGTCCCCTAGAACTTAAAACTACTTAAGCCTAACTAACCCAAAGACATCACACACATCCATGCCCGAGGCGGGATTCGAACCTGCGACCGGAGAGGTCGCGCGGTTCCAGGCTGTAGCGCCTAGAACCGCTAGGCCTCTCCGGCACTGATGAAACATTGTTAGAAACTACGAGGACCTTACTGGATGTAATGAGCAACAATTTTTAAATTTATTAATCTTTATTTCTTTGACAAACAAAGTACCTCATCTTAAGCTACATGCTTTCTGTCACTTTTTAACATAATCCTCAAAAATTTGTACACATTTTCCCATCGATCTGCTAGTTTAAAAGCACACTTAGCTTCCCGAAGATACTGACGCATTGTTTACCGAACATCGTCCGCCATCTTGTAGCGTTGGATTTGCATCTGTTCGTTAAGAGAACAGAAAAGTTCTTCGCCGGAAAGTGTCTAGTCGCTACTGTAGGGATGATGTGAAATAGTTTCCAAATAAAATACGCAGATCTACATCGCACTGACACGTGCACTGTGAGCACACGCTTTATGCTGTTGTAGGGTAATACTTTTTTCCAGGCGTTTATAACGCAGTAAAGCGCTTCAAAATTTTCTGGATATAGCGCGCAGCATTTATAGTTTGTGCAGGTTCAAGAAAATCGGTCGGTATGCCACCGTGTGCATCCCAGAAGATCATGGCCGTAACTTCCCCAACAGATGGTACTGCCTTCGCTTTCTTCGTCGTTTGAGAAACCAGGTGGTGTTATTTCACACTCAGGCTTGTAATGATGGAATAAGTTTTCATCGCATGTCATAATAATCTTCAAGGAATCATCAACTTCATATTTAAATCTCTGAAAAAGGTTTTGGGTGATGGTTCTGCTCTAAAGCTTGTCGTCTTCGGTCAATAATTTTGCGACCTAGCTGACACACATTTTTAGATAATGTAAGCTTTGAACCATTTCTTGCCCTGCTCCGTGTCCTACCGCAAGTTTTGCAGTGACTTCATTCATTGTGAGACGCCTGTCTCCACCAATGATCTCATCATTCCATGTAGGCAGTTAGAAGGTGGCTACTATGGGCTCATCATGGATACTCGTTTTGTTATCTTTGAAATGCTTCACACATCTCTTAACACAGCTGGCGCCCATGCAGATATCTCCCTAGGCGCGTTGAAGTCTCGCTTCAATTTCAGCAGCACATTTTCCCTCTTCAACAAGAATTTCAATCGCAGCACACTGTCGAAAGAAAACATTAATGTCAACCATTTTGGAAGTACAGCCTGTGACCACGTGACGAATGCTAATGATGTCACAATATCGCGACGCATGGTATAAAGTCCGTCTATTGCGGTTCTACAGTCGTTTTTGTTACATTACTAGAATTGAAAGTTTAACAATGGGTTGTGTACGGCTTTCAGTACGGCCCTCGTAATCATTATAGAAAAAATGTGGAAGTGGGACGGCGAAATAAAGGATAAATTTTAAAGGAACTGAAACACTTATAGTGGTATTCAGCATATTCTACATTTGTGCGTCTACAGCCTATTTTCGGATACCACACGTTCCAATTCAGAAATAAAGGCTTCATTATAGAAAAGCAAATGAATAAGATACGTCTCTGGAGAAGTCAATTTGATTCAGGTAAAGCGTGATATATTTAAATTAAAAAATATTGCTATCGAGAATCGATGCGAATCACAGATAGCAGAAACGGGAGATGCTTGGCGCCGTACAAACTAGCGCCTCAGCCACGGGCACGGTTGTGATGTGCCGCGGGCAGGACCCATGATTTTGCCGACGGAAGAAAGCCACCAATGCAGCTGTGACGAGCATCATGTATCTAAGGAACAACAAAACAAATGGTTCAAATGGCTCTGAGCACTATGGGTCTTAACATCTTTGGTCATCAGTCCCCTAGAACTTAGAACTACTTAAACCTAACTAACCTAAGGACATCACACACATCCATGCCCGAGGCAGGATTCGAACCTGCGACCGTAGCAGTCGTGCGGTTCCGGACTCAGCGCCTGAACCGCTAGATCACCGCGGCCGGCTAAGGAACAACAATATGGCTGCTGCGGGGCCACGGCCACTTCCCTGTGGTGCGAATAAAATGATTTATACAGATAAAACGAGAGCAGTCATTTCTTCGTCACCTCCGTTCCCTGTAAGCTGTTCCTCAACCACAAGTATGCATCACACCCGGCGCCCGGATAATTCTGTTGCGAACATGTGCGGAACTCAAACCACTCGATGCAAATCATCGTTGACACACCACCTGTTAACGACATGCACTGAAGCAGTCCAGTGTATTTCAGCCTACTGAAAGAGCTGTTAATGTCAATGACATTTTTTTCATATTTTGAACTTTAGAATGTTACTGAAAGACGCTAATAATTTTAAAATAAGTTTTGTGAGGAGTAACAACAATCGGTTCCGTGCGAGAAGGAGCGCCTGTCCCCGGCACGAATCCGCCCAGCGGATTTGTGTCGAGGTAAGGTGAGCCGTCCAGTCTGTATACGGTTTGTAGGCGGTTTTCCATCTGCCTCGGTCAATGCGAGCTGGTTCCCCTTATTCCGCCTCATCTTCACTAAGTCGGCGATTGCTGCGCAAACAAGTTCTCCATGTACGCGTACACCACCATTACTCTACCACCCAAAAATATGGGGGTTACGCTCGTCTGGTGTGGACTGAGGTAGTCGTCGTGGGGTTGTGGACCACTGCGGCTGCGGCGGGGACGGAGCCTTTCCGTCGTTTCTAGGTCCTCGGTTAACGTAACATAACAACAATCGGTCTACCCATAGCATAAAATAGATGTATTTTGCGGTAATGCACTCATACTACAACCAAGCAATAACGAAATTATTAATGCACTTCGCCAGCTGGTGTGGCCGTGCGGTTCTAGGCGCTTCAGTCTAGAAACGCGTGACCGCTACGGTCGTAGGTCCGAATCCTGCCTCAGGCATGGATGTGTGTGATGTCCTTAGGTTAGTTAGGTTTAAGTAGTTCTAAGTTCTAGGGGACTGATGACCACAGATGTTAAGTCCCATAGTTCTCAAAGCCATTTGAACCATTATTGCATTTCATGTGTAATTTATTAATTTCGTCACTTTCGAATGTCTATTCTGTAGTATAAGAACTGTCTATTATTGTTCATATTATTTTACTTTTTACTAGCGCAACGTTTTTACGTAGGTTGGAACTTAAATAGCGGCAACACTGCTGTTGAGACACTATGCAATGGAATCTACTGTTGTCGCTGACAGCACACGTTGTTAACCTACCGACCTTATTTCCGAGCAAATGGACTCGCCCGTCCCACGTCACCGGCGTGCGCACAATGGAGAAAAACACAGTCGCTTAAGAGCGACCGGTCTAATGTAACGGTGTCACTGTGTTTCTAAACAGGAACAACGAAGTGGGATCAAAACTGAATGTGCCAGAGGTCTTCTAGAGGCATGCGGGGAATCGGCATTCCCGTATAGAACAGCGGCACGTTGGGTAAAAGCCTTCAACGAAGGTCGTCAAACTGTGACAGACATGCATCGGGCAGGTCGTCCTAGCGTCTCTGAAGAAGACGTGCATGCAATTGCCGCATTAGTGGACAGTGATCGACGCCATACGATTCGTGATCTCGCCCACGAAACCGGATTAGCGCATACGACTGTGCGTCGCGTCCTGAAGCAACGCCTGGACATGCGAAAAATTGCATCACGATGCGTTCCCCATGACTAGACGGAAATGCAGAAATGGATGCGTTACGACGCTGCTCAGACGCACTGGGAGCGCTATGAGTGCGAAGGAGAGGCTTTCTCACGCCGTATCGTAACACTGGATGAGATATGAGCCATATCGTACTAGCCAAAACTGAAACGCCATCCAACGAATAGTGTCATTATGGGTCGCCGAAAAAGTCGAAAGTGCGTCAGAGCCCCAGTATGGTGAAAGTTACGGTGCTTCTCGTGTGCGACTGTGATGGTGCTATCCTAACGCATTACGTTTCTTCACGGCAGGCCGTCAATGCCCAGTATTACTGTTCGTTTTTGGAGCATCACCTGCGACCACCTTTGGGAAAGAAGCGGCGACACTTTCTGCGCAACCCACCCATCATTTTGCACGAAAATGCAGGGCGCATACAGCGCAGGCTGTGGCTGCTCTGTTCGGTCGATGAGACTGGGAAGCACTGTACCATCCACCATACTAACTGGACTTAAGTCCTTGTGACTATGATTTGATTCCGAAGATGAAGGAACTACTTCGTGGCACTCGATTCAGAACTGCTCCAGAGATTTGACAGGCAGCAGACCGCTCCATTCGCACCATCAACAGAACAGGCTCTGCTGACGGTATACTTCGCCTTCCACATCGCTGGCAACGGGTTCTAAAAAACTCTGGTGACTACTTTGAGGGGCATTAACAGGTGCAAACATGTAACTCTTCTGTATCGGTTGTGAATAAATAGTTGCCACTATATAAGTTCCAACCCTCGTATTTTCTAAGATCTAGTCTGACTGTAGATGGAAACGATAGTGTAAGAATCTGCAGCATTCAATATTCTTAAGCCCTGTAGCACATAGTCTGCCATGTTAAAATGTGTCTTGATCTGTCCTCTACGCTTGAAATGATGGTTTCTGGAGCACGTGCTCCGTTTTACCTGCATCATGGCAGCAAACCTTTGGCGTGCTGTAGCGAGGTGCGGCATCGTACGTTACGAACAAAAGGAGGACGGTGAGAAAAGCGTTCACGATGCACAAAATCAACTATCACAGCGTCAGAACTGGCATCTGTCCGCCCTGCTCTCGAGGGCATTGCGGGCAGCCTTCTCATTTGTTTCTCTCGGCAGTGCAAGGCTCATTGCGCACGCACTCCAGTTTATTAACGGACGTGCCGTGACATAACCGCCTGCCACGCCCTTTCCATTGCTAGGACTGCCGTTGCCCCTAATTTCTCTGATTTCTATCGACCATTGCCACGTGCGTTATGTGCCTTTTCCATTACTTTGCGGCGTTGTCTCTACTTCTTCCGTCAACTTACAACTTGCGCGTATTCCATTTTCATTTTTATATGCATTTCTAAGTGGAAATATCAAATGGCTCTGAGCACTATGGGACTTAACATCTGTGGTCATCAGTCCAGTCCCCTAGAACTTAGAACTACTTAAACCTAACTAACCTAAGGACATCACAAACATCCATGCCCGAGGCAGGATTCGAACCTGCGACCGTAGCAGTCGCGTGGTTCCGGACTGAGCGCCTAGAACCGCGAGACCACCGCGGCCGGCTGGAAATATCAATTACACCTTTTTATTACTAAATTAGAAGTAAACGTCTCGTTTACTTAATATATATTAAAACTGTTGCTAAGAGTTTGCAAATAAAGCGACTATAATTTCTATTTGGATATGTTACTATAAATGGATTCCTTTCTTTCTAATGTACGGGTTAACTGTTTCATCATCCGTCTACTGTAACTCGTTAAGCAATGTTCTTCAACGTCAGCGACTTTCAGAATTTTCCTTAACAGACTTCTTTTAATGCTTACCAGCTTTACCATCAACTTCTTTAGTTTTATCTTGATAAAAATTAAAAACACCTACAGCCGTCCTTATGATTTTATTTTGTCGCTACCATTTTTGGCGCGTCATCTTCAGGCTGTTTTGATGCGGTAAAGGTTGATACGATCCCCACGCATAACCCATCAGTTTCCAGCATTACTGGATTTGCAAATAATGTGTCAGCACTCCTACCATCAACATTTGATGACAGATGATGTTTGGAGTGCTGACGCATTATCTGCGAATCCAGTAATGCTGGCAACAGATGGGTTATGCATGGGGATAGTATTAACCTGTACCGTATCAAAACAGCTTGAAGATGACGCAATGAAGCGTCGAAACTGGTAGCGACAAAATAAAATAAAATCATGAGGACGGCTGTAGGTGTTTTTAATTTTTATCACGATGGTAAACGGCCGTCGTCCCAGAGACATCCTGCTAAAAGGATGGACATACCAAATCTTTATTTTTATTTCTCCCCTTCTTCGACTTCTACAAATCGCGTGCCAGATCCTTTGACAGCGTAGCGGTAATGCTATCCAGCCTTCAGTTGGATGTAGCCACAAATTATCATCCGATGGTAGCAACGTGAGCAGAGTCAGTTTCGAGTCGCATAGATCACCGTACACAACATTACTTAACCCCGTAAAAGACCGCACGCTTCGCTTTGGAGCACTGTAGGCGGTATCGAATTGGTACCAGATGTAACGTCTCATATGCTTTCCACCGTAGATCGTGAGTAGAAATTTTATCACAATTTTTTTAAATTAAATGTGGAAGTAATGATTCATTGAGTAACCTCGATCTGAGATAGCAAAGTCACCGAGGGTGAAATATACGCTGAGGTGACGAAAGTCTCGGAATAGCGGTATGCACACATACAGAGGGCAGTGGTACCGCGTACAAACGATATAAAGGGCAGTGCATCGGCGGAGCTGTCACTTGCACTCAGGTGATTCATCTGAAAACGTATCCGACGTGACTGACGCCTCACGACTTGAAATAACAAACTTTGAACGTGGAATGGCAGTCGGAGCTAGAAGCATGGGACAGTCTACTCCGGAAATCGTTAGGTAATTCAATATTTCGAGATCTATAGTGTCGAGAGTGTGCCGATAGTACCAAGTTTCACGCATTAGCCATCACCACAGACAACGCAACGCAGTGCCCGATGGCCTTCACTTAACGACCGAGAGCAGCAGCGTTTGCGTAGACTTACCAGTGCTGACAGACAAGCAACACGGCTTGAAGTTACCGCAGAAATCAATGTGGTACTGCCGATGAACGTATCCTTTAGGACAGTGTAATGAAATGTGATGTTAATGGGCTATGGCAGCGTACGAACGACGCGAATGGCATTGCTAACAGTGTGTCACCGGCAGCGCCTCTCCTGTGCTCGTCACTATATCGCTTGACCCTAGACGACTGGAAAACCGTTGCCTGGTCAGATGAGTTCCGATTTCACTTGGTAATAGGTGATGGTAGGGTTTGAGCGTACGAGAGTGCTTCTGCTGTCATAATGTGAAATTGGACTCCTGACCGTAACTCCAGGTGTAGCTGTAGTGAGTTTAGCAAGACACACGGTGGATGCAGATCATTAACTGACCTCCTTCTAACCAACAGACGGCCATCACTGGCACAGAGGTAGAAACAGCTTTGGTCAGAAAACACAACAGAACTCTGCCCTGTCCTCCACAGACGACTCGCTTGACACCACTAAAGTCGCAAATGGTTGTGTTTTGGAGTTTGTGGATTACTCGCTACAGGGCGTCTGGCTCGAGTCTATCCTTGCAGTATCCGATTTGTAACAGTTGCAGCTCAGATTGCTGCTGCCAAGTACGATGAGACACAGCGAAATGCCGAAAACGATAGTCTTCGCTTTTCGGTAGTGCCACGTGCGCGTCCGGAGTCCGATCTTCCTGTGACCGTACATTCCCATGACTACCACTGCCAGTAATCATGTTCAGTGGCTATATATTCCTGCCAATGTTCTTGTTGTTCTGGTCTTCAGTCCCGAGACTGGTTTGATGCAGTTTTCCATGCTACTCTATCCTGTTCCAGATTCTTCATCTCCCAGTACCTACTGCAACCTACATCCTTCTGAATCTGCTTCGTGTATTCATCTCTTGGTCTCCCTCTACGACTTTTACTCTCCACGCTGCCCTCCAATACTAAATTGGTGATCCCTTGATGCCTCAGAACATGTCCTACCAACCAATCCCTTCTTCTAGTCAAGTTGTGCCACAAACTCCTCTTCTCCCCAATCCAATTCAATACCTCCTCATTAGTTATGTGATCTACCCATCTAATCTTCAACATTCTTCTGTAGCACCACATTTCGAAAGCTTCTCTTCTTCTCCAAACTACACTCCTGGAAATGGAAAAAAGAACACATTGACACCGGTGTGTCAGACCCACCATACTTGCTCCGGACACTGCGAGAGGGCTGTACAAGCAATGATCACACGCACGGCACAGCGGACACACCAGGAACCGCGGTGTTGGCCGTCGAATGGCGCTAGCTGCGCAGCATTTGTGCACCGCCGCCGTCAGTGTCAGCCAGTTTGCCGTGGCATACGGAGCTCCATCGCAGTCTTTAACACTGGTAGCATGCCGCGACAGCGTGGACGTGAACCGTATGTGCAGTTGACGGACTTTGAGCGAGGGCGTATAGTGGGCATGCGGGAGGCCGGGTGGACGTACCGCCGAATTGCTCAACACGTGGGGCGTGAGGTCTCCACAGTACATCGATGTTGTCGCCAGTGGTCGGCGGAAGGTGCACGTGCCCGTCGACCTGGGACCGGACCGCAGCGACGCACGGATGCACGCCAAGACCGTAGGATCCTACGCAGTGCCGTAGGGGACCGCACCGCCACTTCCCAGCAAATTAGGGACACTGTTGCTCCTGGGGTATCGGCGAGGACCATTCGCAACCGTCTCCATGAAGCTGGGCTACGGTCCCGCACACCGTTAGGCCGTCTTCCGCTCACGCCCCAACATCGTGCAGCCCGCCTCCAGTGGTGTCGCGACAGGCGTGAATGGAGGGACGAATGGAGACGTGTCGTCTTCAGCGATGAGAGTCGCTTCTGCCTTGGTGCCAATGATGGTCGTATGCGTGTTTGGCGCCGTGCAGGTGAGCGCCACAATCAGGACTGCATACGACCGAGGCACACAGGGCCAACACCCGGCATCATGGTGTGGGGAGCGATCTCCTACACTGGCCGTACACTACTGGTGATCGTCGAGGGGACGCTGAATAGTGCACGGTACATCCAAACCGTCATCGAACCCATCGTTCTACCATTCCTAGACCGGCAGGGGAACTTGCTGTTCCAACAGGACAATGCACGTCCGCATGTATCCCGTACCACCCAACGTGCACTAGAAGGTGTAAGTCAACTACCCTGGCCAGCAAGATCTCCGGATCTGTCCCCCATTGAGCATGTTTGGGACTGGATGAAGCGTCGTCTCACGCGGTCTGCACGTCCAGCACGAACGCTGGTCCAACTGAGGCGCCAGGTGGAAATGGCATGGCAAGCCGTTCCACAGGACTACATCCAGCATCTCTACGATCGTCTCCATGGGAGAATAGCAGCCTGCATTGCTGCGAAAGGTGGATATACACTGTACTAGTGCCGACATTGTGCATGCTCTGTTGCCTGTGTCTATGTGCCTGTGGTTCTGACAGTGTGATCATGTGATGTATCTGACCCCAGGAATGTGTCAATAAAGTTTCCCCTTCCTGGGACAATGAATTCACGATGTTCTTATTTCAATTTCCAGGAGTGTTTTTATTGTCCATGTTTCACTTCCATACATGGCTACACTCCATACAAATACTTTCAGAAACGACTTCCTGACACTTAAATCTTAATTCGACTACATTCCATTATCCTCGTTTTGATTTTCCGCCTTTCAAGACACTGTCCATTCCATTCAACTGCTCTTCCAAGCCCTGTGCTCTCTCTGACAGTAGCCTTTCGCTCCCTGTATTTTACCACTGCCACCTTCAGAATTTGAAAGACAGTGTTCCAGTCAACATTGTCAAAAGCTTTGTCTAAGTCTACAAATGCTAGAAACTTAGGTTTGTCTTTCCTTAATCTAGCTTCTAAGATGAGTCGTAGGGTCAGTATTGCCTCACGTGTTCCAGTATTTCTACGGAATCCAAACTGATCTTCCCCGAGGTCGGCTTCTATCAGTTTTTCCATTCGTCTGTAAAGAATTCGCGTTAGTATTTTGCAGCTGTGACTTGTTAAACTGATAGTTCGGTAATTTTCACATCTGTCGACCCCTGCTTCCTTTGGGATTGGAATTATTATATTCTTCTTGAATTCTGCGGGTATTTCGCCTGTCTCATACATCTTGCTCACCAGATGGTAGAGTTTTGTCAGGATTGGCTCTCCCAAGATCGTCAGTAGTTCCTGCCAAGTCTTTCTGAAATTTTACAGACTTCTCGTAGCGCTAAAACACGACACCGTTCAAGCATAGTAATATCTTTCAGATACAGAAACACGCTTACCAACTTCCGTTTATGTTGCACAATTCGTTCTTGGTACTGCAATTTTTTTTTCTGTCAATGGAGGAGAACAAACCAGAACACAACTGGTGCGAGGAGGCCACAGTTCCGTTACGTCTCAAGCTGTGTCCTAAACCCTTCATGGCCTTCTCATGACGCAGTGTCTTCTAAACAAAGGCACTCTCTCTCTCTCTCTCTCCCCATCTCGTCGTCTTACGTTATCTTGCCCCAAGGGCTGACTGTAACAACTCTTTTTATTTTGTCTTTGATGTATTTGCTTACTACGCTCGTCTAGGCTTTTCAAGTGTGCCCAGGATGTTTCGAACCATTGTACAGGGTTATTGCAAATGATTGAAGCGATTTCACAGCTCTACAACAACTTTATTATTTGAGATATTTTCACAATGCTTTGCACACACATACAAAAACTCAAAACGCTTTTTGAGGCATTCACAAATGTTCGATATGTGCCCCTTTAGTGATTCGGCAGACATCAAGCCGATAATCAAGTTCCTCCCACAATCGGTGCAGCATGTCCCCATCAATGAGTTCGAAAGCATCGTTGATGCGAGCTCGCAGTTCTGGCACGTTTCTTGGTAGAGGACGTTTAAACACTGAATCTTTCACATAACCCCACAGAAAGAAATTGCATGGGGTTAAGTCGGGAGAGCGTGGAGGCCATGATATGAATTGCTGATCATGATCTCCACCACGACCGATCCATCGGTTTTCCAATCTCCTGTTTAAGAAATGCCGAACATCATGATGGAAGTGCGGTGGAGCACCAGACTGTGGTACGTTTAGCTCCCTGCTTGCTTTATTCGTCGACTTCCGCGAGCTACGCGTGAAACTTGCCCGCACGCGTTCAACCGTTTCTTCGCTCACTGCAGGCCGACCCGCTGATTTCTCCTTACAGAGGCGTCCAGAAGCTTTCAACTGAGCATACCATCGCCGAATGGAGTTAGCAGTTGGTGGATCTCTGTTGAACTTCGTCCTGAAGTGTCGTTGCACTGTTATGACTGACTGATGTGAGTGCATTTCAAGCACGACATACGCTTTCTCGGCTCCTGTCACCATTTTGTCTCACTGCGCTCTCGAGCGCTCTGGCGGCAGAAACCTGAAGTGCGGCTTCAGCCGAACAAAACTTTGAGTTCTTTTACGTATCTGTAGTGTGTCGTGACCATATGTCAATGAATGGAGCTACAGTGAATTTATGAAATCGCTTCAATCATTTGTAATAGCCCTGTATTATACACCTTTTCATTAAATAAACCTATACAGACGGCCGTTGTTCCGATACCGCTTGTGCGACTAATCCTGTACGTCAAATGTCTTCCCTCTCACTGCTGCGTCTACCTGTCGTGGCGTTGTGTGACTTCCACGTTGCGCCGAAATTCCGTATGCTCTCTTCCCAAGTCTTCTCACATGATTTTATCCTCATCGTTAAACTACGCACTTGTATCTTCTGCGTTGGGTTGCCGAAAGATTGGAACGCCAGCCCTCCTCTGTCACTACTTTTGATAAGCTGTCACATACAGCTGAAGCGGCTCGGAATGACGTACAGTATCAGCATCCGTCAGACAAGCTCAGCTCAGTTCACTGCCTGAAGTGGCAGATCTGTGTATCAGAATTTGCGTTCTGTGCACGTCCCAATCACATGCAAACTGAATGTTCAAATGTGTGTGAAATCTTATGGGACTTAACTGCTAAAGTTATCAGTCCATAAGCTTACACACTACTTAAGCTAAATTCTCCTAAGGACAAACATACACACCCATGCCCGAGGGGAGACTCGAACCTCCGACGGGACCAGCCGTGCAAACTGAATCTTATATTCTTCCTCATAGACCGTACATGTATAATAAGTAAAATTTCATTGTATGATTTTCTTTCTGGCGTTGTAATTTTAATCAGCAGCACTGTACGTGAGGAATCCCTTTCTGTGAGCAAAGCAGCTGCAAGTGCCAGTCAAAGGAAGACAACGTATATGGAAACAAACTGGCCAGGTGACAGTAGGATTCGCGCACTGAGGGCTCTGTATACACGTACCTGCGTATACAGACAGTTCATCCGAAACGCTCTATGTGAGCAAAGAAGTCGTTCCATGACTGATGACTGATGTTTGACTTTTACCATTGCGACCCAGTCAGCCTGAGTGCAAAAACACAAGTTTTTATAATATCGAGTTTCACGTTGGATAACGAATGACAAAAGAAATATATTTTCTTGTGATATAATTACTAATTAACAGTCGCCCAATTCTTTTCTTTACTCACAATGTGGAAACTCGATTATTGCCAAATATTTTGATTTTAGGCCGACAGAAAGCACACTATAGCTTTTGATGAGTGCAAGTGTTAAAAAAAATGGTTCAAATGGCTCTAAGCACTATCGGACTTAACATCTGAGGTCATCAGTCCCCTAGACTTAGAACTACTTAAACCTAACTAACCTAAGGACATCACACACATCCATGCCCGAGGCAGGATTCGAACCTGCACCCGTAGCAATAGCGCGGTTCCGGACTGAAGCGTCTAGAACTGCTCGGCCACAGTGGCCGGTTTGAAAGTGTTAAAATTGTGACATAATTCATAATAAGGTGTACCTTTTGGTTGCATTGACTTAGAAGCTTCAATGCTTTGCGACCCCAAGGGGCCATTCTCCGCAGTATGTGACATAAATTTCAACTTGATATGTGTACCCGTTCCTGAGACAAATGGTTTTTAACAATCGGACAGACGGACAGACTGACAACAAAGCGGTCCTCTTGCTGTGTCGTCCGAACAAGGCACAGCCAGGGCAAAAGCACCACAAGCGCAAAGATGAGAGCTGGTGCCAGTGCCATAGAGACTCACCACTTGCTCGAGTTCCACCAGCGCCACGGGCGGTACTGAGGGTGAAGGTATCGGCTTCAGCCCGACCGATTTCTGGCCGAGTAAAATCCGCCAATGACCGGACCTACTCGGAAGATAGAAGAGCAGATGTCGCCCACTTTGTTATAGATCGTCTTCTATAGGTGACTTAGAAAGGAACGTTGTTTAGTGAACTCTCAGAAATGAACAGACAGTTGTTGTCATTTGCATTTTCTATGTACAGTGAAGTTTACCTACGGCTATTTGCACATAGTCATTGAGGGCCTTTTTTGTATTATTTTACATGCAGTGTTGCAGACTTAATCATTCGAAGATAAGTAAACCTTTTTAACTCATTTGTGTGACGTTGTTAATAATTTGTTGGAGTGTTGTAGAACCTTCGTTCTCCTATCCTGCTACCTGACTCTGGGGCATAGCTGTGTAATAGCGGCACGGGGGAATTGTCTTAGCGGTGTATTGCACCAGAAGCCGTTTCACGAACTCGCAGGGTCGGCCTACTGTGGCAACAGTGGCAACTCGGCCTCCACAGCAGTAGCGAAGAGCCCTTTACAAACTATAAGGCATCCGCTTTTACCGAGTGATGCACGAACCAAAAAAATGTAAGTGAATTCTTTATTATTTCCGAAGTAACCACTAAGATACATTTACTTCACAATGAAACAACATGGATAATGATTGTACGCAGGCGTGCACCTCTTTGTAGCAAATTTACGATCACAGATGCCTTTCTTCAGGGCTACAAAAATATGAAGCCGCATGGGGGGAGGGGAGGGGAGGGGAGGATCGGAACTGTATTGATTCTTAGATAAACTTCTGCAGGGTAGTCGAAACAACGTAAAATGTGGGTCGGCATTATTCTGCAACAGAATTATGCCGTACGTCAACATTGCTGGGCTTTGGTACTTGGTGACGCGCTTCAATTATTGCGAAGGGTCCACTTACCGTTGTGCATTAATTGTGGAGCCGTATTCCAGAAAGTCAACGAGACACGCCAGGTTAGCCGAGAGCGCTAATGCGCTGCTTCCTGGACTCGGGTAGGCACGCCGGCCCTAGATCGAATCTGCCTGGCGGATTAACGACGAGGACCGGTGTGCTGGCCAGTCTGGATGTGATTTTTAGGCGGTTTTCCACATCCGCGCTGGTCCCCACATCCTGCCTCAGTTACATGACTCGCCATCTAAACACACGTTCGTACTTTTCCATAAATTACACTAGAAGAAAACAGCAAGGGGTTCACTAATTCTGTCCCAGGGGGTCCGGGGTGGCTGCAGGAAGGACATCCGGCCACCCCTTAACATGAACCCTGCCAAATCCTTACCTAATAACGCCGACCCTGCGAACCGCTGGATAAAAGGAGCAAGCAATATATCGCAGAAAGTCAATGAGTAGCGAGCCCTTGCACTCAATGAAGCGGGTTATCATGACTTTCTCGGAGCTGGCGTGCACGGCTTTGGACTTTTTTCGCTCAGGGTGAATCCATGTGCATCCATAGCTGGTTCTGACGCTCACTCTCTGGTTCAGAATGATGAAATCAATTGTCGTGTGACTAGGGCCTCCCGTCGGGTAGACCTGTCGCCTGGTGCATTTCGTTTGAGTTGACGCCACTTGCGTTTTGGTGAGGATGATATGATGATGGAGACAACACATTACCCAGTCCCCGGGCGGAGAAACTCTCGGGACAGTCCGGGACAGGAGACGATATTCTTCATCGTGATACAGATCCAGGTGCTGCAGTGATTTCGACATTATGTTTAACTTCTGCCCCTGTTTCAGGCTGTGGGTAACCCACTGTGGACAGATTTTCCGAAACTTCAGATGCTCTGTCATGAAGGTTTGAGAGGTACCGTGACTGGTCCTCAACGTGAGCCGAATATCTTCCATTGTCCGTCGTCGGCCATTTTGATGGCAGTATCAACGGCAGCAATTAGAGAAGGGATGATGATACGAAGTGCCTATCCTGAGCGACTGCTGTCTTCCAAGGGCAATCGACATTTCCGAAATCGTTTATTCCATGCAGACTCACGCGCACGTTACATACTGTGATACTTCTTCTGCAATGATAAATCGACGGTACCTTGCTGTTCCTCTTTCCCGGCATCCATACTGAAAGTCAGACACACGCTTACGGCTCACTGACATTCCGTCGAGCAGACGAATGGCAGAACGATGAATGTCCGTGCTGTTCCTTTCTGATTCCGACAGTGGGCTTTTCTATACACATACCTACCAGCGCTACAAATGTCCAAGAAATACTACTTAGTCTGCCTAGTTTTCATTTGTCTGTCCCTTATACAGGGTGCGTCGATAAGAGGGTGCAAAAATTTAACAGGAAATGGATGTTGCTCCACTGAACAATTTGAGGTAGGGAACCAAGGGGTTTCATAAGCTAGCTTAAGGAGATAAAATGAGTAAAATCACAATACTATGTACGTTTTTATTTACATTAGTTACAGTTAACTGCAAAAACCATCATTTATACAATAAACGTACCATTTGTACCGTATCTTACAAAATGTGCTGAAACTGGTGGTCATCAACCTCAGTGCTAGCATGACATCGGAGAACAAGATTCTGCCGCACACTGACAAATGACCCTGGTATGTTTCGAATCACAGCGCAGACAGCTACAATTCTGGCAACTAATTCCATTTCCGTGTCCATTGTGGACTCATGCAGAAGTGACTTTAGATATTCTCATAGGAAATAATCAAAGGGATTCGGGTCAGGTGACCTCGCAGGCCATGGAATTGGACCTCCCTTTTGAATCCAGCGACCAGGAAATATGTACCGGTACTGCTCCACCGTATTGTACTGTACGTCTCCGAAGAGCACTGAGTGACGAATGATTCTATTGTTGATACACAGCACGTTCTGTCATGGGACAATGTAAATACGACACAACAGAGTCACCTTATGGACAAGTAAAGTAAACAAAACCTGCCTCATGACTTCCTGCTAACCAAGCTCGTCCTCCTTGCTTCCTTGCAGGAAATAAAGAGTGTACACGTAAATACATGTAAACTTGAAACAATGTTAGTTGTGAATAAGCTGGAAAATAATAATCCTACACAAAGCGGTAGACAAGTTTACTGCCATATCTCATTAAGCTGACTTCTCCGACACAAGGTTCCCTGTCTAAAATTGCTCAGTCGAGTATTCTCTATGTCATGTTTTGGCGCGTTCTTACGGAAACTGGCTATGTGATCAAAGCAGCATAGAATCGGACCCTGCCGTACAAAACACGTTCCGCCTCTGCCTTCGGAACCGGTCGTAACTTTTGGCATATTTGTCTTCCGCTTAGTGTCACCTGTCATGGCCCGCTGTCTACGAGCCTCCGCCCCCTTCCGGTCGCGGAGCTTCGCCGGCCAGTGTTGACAGCTGCCGACCGTGCCCTGTTTTCTGATGCCAGCGGCTTCTCTCTGTCCGCACCTGCGTTCAGTCACTGTTTGTGGTAAACACAGGAGCCACACGGCAGGTCCTGGGAGGAGTTTGGGAGGATGCCGGCAGCCACCAGAAGCCTCGTCCACGAATTACGCACGTACAGCATTTTAAAGAGTTCTCGACACGGGGAAAATTGTTAAATACTTTGGTCGAAAAAAGTGAGAGAGTGCAAAGTGGAAGTAGGTTTCGGAACGAATCCTGAGTGAATCGCTATTGGATTCGCTATACAGGGTGAAGCAAAATTCGCGCACTCGGGGTTCGCAGCAGGACTCCCCACATGTCAGCGATAAAAAAACTTCCCTCATAAAATTTCGTCTGGAAAGTACATCTGGCAGGAAAAAGAGAACGTTAAAGAGTGGCAATCTGGCAACACTGTAGCCACACGTATGTTAACTACCTATGTCAGCACAGATTAGTCATGCAATGCAGTTGATGCACTGGATACAATTTTGGTTTAGCATGCAGGAAGTCGAGGGTTCGATCCTCCGTTGGGGCTTTTCTTTATTTGCTAATTTCATACTGTAATATAAACCGTTTCTTACATCACAGGTATCCTAAATTTACAATATTTTGTAACGCCGAACATAACAAATAGGTCCAGAATGAAATTTTCACTCTGCAGCGGAGTGTGCGCAGTTATGAAACTTCCTGGCAGATTAAAACTGTGTGCAGGACCGAAACTCGAAAAAAAAATGGTTCAAATGGCTCTGAGCACTATTGCACTCAACATCTGTGGTCATCAGTCCCCTAGAACTTAGAATTACTTAAACCTAACCAACCTAAGGACATCATACACATCCATGCCCGAGGCAGGATTCGAACCTGCGACCGTAGCAGTCACACGGTTCCGGACTGAGCGCCTAGAACCGCGAGACCACCGCGGCCGGCCCGAGACTCGAACTCGGGACCTTCTGTAAAGATTGGAAGTTAGGAGACGAGGTACTGGCAGAAGAAAAGCTGTGAGGACGGGGCGTGAGTCGTGCTTGGGTAGCTCAGAAGGTAGAGCACTTGCCCGCGAAAGGCAAAGGTCTCGAGTTCAAATCTCGGCCGACACACAGTTTTAATCTGCTAGGAAGTTTCATAACAAATACGTGGTTAGACAAATAAGAAATAGACAGTTTCGCAGGAGAGCTTCTGTAAAGTTTGGAAGGTAGGAGACGAGATACTGGCAGAAGTAAGGCTGTGGGGACCGGGCGTGAGTCGTGCTTCGGTAGCTCAGATGGTAGAGCACTTGTCCGCGAAAGGCGAAGGTCCCGAGTTCGAGTCTCGGTCGGGCACACAGTTTTAATCTGCCAGGAAGTTTCATATCAGCGCACACTCCGCTGCAGAGTGAAAATCACATTCAAGAAATAGACAGTTGAAACAAATGACCTGTCATAGCGCACAATAACTACAAAAACAATATCGATTTCTAGATGCTAAATATGATAGCACAGTACAATAACAACATCTACTTGTTAGTTATATTACATGTAATATGATCGCTCAGATGTCGCACTTCAGCAACCAGTGACAATAATAATGTCCACATTAATGACCTCATGACTTTACACAATAGAATTCGTTGTCCTCAGAACAGCAGATGCTAAAAGCGACCTCCCTGTACGTCCAAACATGGCACAATCCACCCGGATCATACAGCTCTGGACACTTCGCAGTAAAGCTGCATCCACAGTAACAAGAGCAGCATGAACATGTACTACCAATTCTTCCACATTCGTCGGTGGAGTAGAGTACAAGTACTCCCTCAGGTGTCCCCAAAGAAAAAAATCCAGGGGATTTAGGTCAGGTGAGCCGGCAGTTGTGGCCGAGCGGTTCTAGGCGCTTTAGTCCGGAATCGCGCTGCTGCTACGGTCGCAGGATCGAATCCTACCTCGGACATGAATGTGTGTGATATACGTAGGTTAGTTAGGTTTAAGTATTTGTAAGTCTAGGGGATTGATGACTTCAGATGGTAAGTCTCATAGTGCTCAGAGCCATTTGAACCATTTTAGGTCAGGTGAACGCGGTGGCCATACACTGGACATCAACGTCCGAGCCATTTCTCTTGAAATGTTCTGTCCAAATACTGTCGCACATTAATTCCAGAGTGTGGTGGTGCACCATCATGTTGGAACCATATCCTCTGCCGAACACGTAGTGGAACAGCTTCCAGTGCATCAGGCATATAGATTGAGAGGAGTGCGTGATACCTCTGTGCAGTCAACCGGTCAGGCAACATGTAGGAGCCTAAACATCTGCCGCTCGGTATTCCAGCTCAAACGTTGATACCAACGTGAATTACACTACTGGCCATTAAAATTGCTACACTACGAAGATGACGTACTACAGACGCGAAATTTAAGCGATAGAGCATTCACACGAGGTTGGCATCGGTGGCTACACCTACAACGTGCTGACATGAGGAAAGTTTCCAACCGAATTCTCATACACAGACAGCAGTTGACCGGCGTTGCCTGGTGAAACGTTGTTTTCATGCCTCATGTAAAGAGGAGAAATGTGCCTATCGCGATTGGGGTTTATCGCATCGCGGCATAGCTGCTCGCGTTGGTCGATATCCAATGACTGTTAGCAAAATATGGAATCGGTGTGTTCAGGAGGGTAATACGGAACGCCGGAGTGGATCCCAACGGCCTCGTATCACTAGCAGTCGAGATGACAAAATGGTACAAATGGCTCTGAGCACTATGGGACTTAACTTCTGAGGTCATCAGTCCCCTAGACCTTAGAACTACTTAAACCTAACTAACCTAAGGACATCACACACATCCATGCCCGAGGCAGGATTCGAACCTGCAACCATAGCGGTCGCGCGGTTCCAGACTGTAGCGCCTAGAACCGCTCGGCCAACCCGGCCGGCACTCGAGATGACAGGCATCTCATCTGCATGGCTATAACGGATTGTACAGCCACGTCTCGATCCCTGAGTCAACAAATGGGGACGTTTGCAAGACAACAACCATCTGCACGAACACTTCGACGATGTTTGCAGCAGCATGGACTATCAGCTCGGAGACCATGGCTGCGGTTACCCTTGACGGTGCATCAGAGACAGCAGCGCCTGCGATTTTGTATTCAACGACGAACCTGGGTGCACGAATGGCAAAATGCCATTTTTTCGGATGAATGCAGGTTGTGTTTACACCATCATGATGGTCGCATCCGTGTTTGGCGACATCTCGGTGAACCCACATTGGAAGCGTGTATTCGTCATCGCCATACTGGCGTATCGCCCGGCGTGATGGTATGGGGTGCCATTGTTTACTCGTCTCGGTCGCCTCTTGTTCGCATTGACGGCACTCTGAACAGTGGACGTTACATTTCA
Source organism: Schistocerca serialis cubense (assembly GCF_023864345.2). NCBI lineage: Eukaryota > Metazoa > Arthropoda > Insecta > Orthoptera > Acrididae > Schistocerca > Schistocerca serialis. Next base: position 631,554,659 of record NC_064641.1, on the reverse strand, counting down.
GATGTGTTACGAGCAGTGGCTCTACCCTTCATTCGATCCCTGCGAAACCCTACATTTAAGCAGGATAATGCACGACCGCATGTTGCAGGCACTGTACGGGCCTTTCCGGATACAGAAAATGTTCGACTGCTGCCCTGGTCAGCACATTCTCCAAATCCCTCACAAATTGAAAACGTCTGGTCAATGCTGGCCGAGCAACTGGCTCGTCACAATACGCCAGTCTCTACTCCTGATGAACTGTGGTATCGTGTTGAAGCTGCATGGGTAGCTGTACCTGTACACGCCCTCCAAGCTCTGTTTAACGCAATGCCCAGGAGTATCAAGGCTGTTATTACGGCCAGAGTTGGTTGTTCTGGGTACTGATTTCTCAGGATCTAGGCACCCAAATTGCGTGAAAATGTAATTACATGTCAGTTCTAGTATAATATACTTGTCCAATAAATACTCGTTTATCATCTGCATTTCTTCTCGGTGTAGCAATTTTAATGGCCAGTAGTGTATATACCAAAGGTCACGGGTGACGTGCGGGTTAACCTCACACCAACAGTGGGCATCGTGCATATTGATGACACCCGCACGAGTGAATGCTGCTTCATCCGATCATATTACGGTGTTCATAAAGTCATCGTGGGCTGCCTGTTGTTGGAATCATTCACAGAATTGCATCTGCTGATGGTGATCTACAGGATACGGGTGTTGCATGAAAGCATAATGATAGGGGTGCAGCACATGCTCGTGCAGCACATTAACGACCATGTGTTGCGATAAATGCAGCTGCCTTGCTACGCTACGTGTACATCGCTGAGGGTCATAGTCTTTGACCTTCACAATAGCTTCCTCGGTAACTGGAGTACGGCAACTCCGTGGACGACCTCTGCCACGCCGTGGCGGAAGGAGAGAAACTGACTCCCCAAGGCTCAGCTCCAGATCACGAAACACATTTTTATGTGGATGGTGTCGACGAGGTTATCTAGCAGCATATTCACGATTGGCAATAACACCCCGGTTATCAGATACACGAAGGACCAGAAGCATATCCATATTTTCATCGTTTGTGTATACCATATGTCTGCCACACTGGTTTAGAGGTTTACAATGAGAAAATTCGCTACGTATGCGCATGTGCACGGGAGGCCGTTACAGGTGCGTTACTCAGCTCATAAGTAGTGCCTGTCTGGTGGACAACGCATACAGTATAAACCCGCTGTCAGTCCTACGTGCTGTTCCACCTAACGCACATTACCCCTCTGACAGATATTGTTCTGCATGATTCATCCCGACACCGCTAATTCTGAAACGTTCGGCTTCGACTTACACTGATTCCCTAACGGTAATAGAAGTGATTTTATCACAATACCACCGGACTTTCACCATTACTCTTTAATATCATTCTTGAAAAAATTGTCAGGACATGGGAAAAAGAAGTCAAAGAAATACAAATTGGCAATAGAAAAGATAATAGATTCAATGTGAAGTGTTTAGCTTTTGCAGATGACCTTGCAATCCTCACAAATAATAGAAAAGAAGCTACTAACGCCATAGAGAAGTTACACGAAATTGCACAAAGAAGTGGCCTGCAAATCCCATATGAGAAAACCCAGTACATAGAAAGAGTGCCACAAGACGAATTGCCTATTGTGACAACCCATGGGAAAATCGTACAAGTATCACATTTTAAGTACCTGGGAGAAATCATCCAGCCATCAGGGATCAACCTAAACGCCAATGAGGAAAGAAAAAAACTACAGAAAGCATATAAACTCATGTGGGCCTATTATAACAAAAAAGGCCATATCCATAAACGCAAAATTGAGGCACTACAACACTGTCGTACTTCCGGAGACACTGCATGCATCTGAAACAACACAAATAGGTGGGCAAGCTAAAAATCAAAGAAATAGAGAAACAAGAAAGGAAAATTCTCAGACAAATTTTTGGCCCGATACAAGAGCAAGGAATCTGGAAGAAGAGACCAACTTCAGAATTATATAAATACACAGACAAGATTACGGATACAATAAGGAAAAGAAGAATGCAGTTCTACGGACATTACACAGGATGAATGAAAACAGAATTTCACAGCGAATTCTTAAAGTTATCAACTTAGGAAGGGGAAAAACAAAATGGATAAAAGAAGTTGAAGAGGACCTCAGACAAGCACATATAACAGTAAACGATGCAGAAAATAGAACTGAATTCAGGAACATCATCAAAAAACATAAATTTTACACCACAACACAGAAGAAACCAGGATGCAAATGGACAGCGGAGCGAAAGAAACAACGCAGTGAACACATGAAGAAAATTTGGGCCTAGAAAAAACATAAACAATCATCATAAAGGAATTCAAGTTCAAACGCTCTATTTAAATGGGAATAATCGAAAATAATAATAATAATAATAATAATAATAATAATAATGTATTGAGATACGAACGAAACAGGATGTGGCTATCAGACTCATTGGTGAAAGGCATAATTAGCCATGCCATGGTGATAACACATACAAATTGTAACCGAGTCTGGACATCAACCCAGGGTCGAATCATCGATTTCCTACATGCTAACCCAAAACTCTGTCCACTGCACCAACTGGATATCACTCCTAACACGTGCTGACAGAGGTCATCACGATACAGGTCGTTACAGTGTTGCCAGATTGCTACCCTTTTACGACCGTTTCCTGCAGGATGTACTCGCCGGACAAAATTATGTGACAGATATTTTTTTATTGCTGGCATGTAAGGAGTAGCGCTGCGAATCCAGCGTGCGCGAATTTCGCTTCAGCCTGTATGATTGTAAACCCTATTAGTACTTACTATGTACGTCCTCTTTAATAAGAGGAACCGCAGCCCATTTACACATAAAGAGTGAATGTGAACTCTACCGACAAAGTTATCGAGGTTGCACCAGGATGTTACTGTATGTTTCAGCATAATGGACTCAATGGTCCCACCAAAATTACTTGATAGTTGACACGTCATGCATTTTAGCTGGTTTCCTCTAATAAGAAACTCAACGTCACGCCCGAAATCTCCGTTGCCGAACTACCACAACAATTGTTTGTCTAACAATGCATTTTTGTACGACTACCCACACAAAATGTCGGATTTTTTGCCATTTTCTTCTTTCTTGTGGGCCGATCATATTTTGACAATGGATAATTACCGGATAAGCCTACACCTGTTCATACATCAGCGCTCTGAACTTCATTTTTGTCACGTTCTTGGTCTTTATTCCTGATGGCTACACGGACAAATCATGCGTCACGGAGGAATAGCATTTGTCCATGGGCTTCTGTTGAGCTCCTTTGCCTTCTTCAGCTGTCGGAAATTCGTTTGTCTCGGTGATTTCTTATAGAGCAAAGTCTTCTGAACATACGGATTGTTCGGCAGTATTCGCGTTGAAGGATTTCTCAGCTGTTTGAATTTCTTCTACTCTAGAATGTGCAGCTCGGAACAAAATACTCACGTATGTCTGTCTTCCCGTATTAGTAACCGATAGAAACAAATAGGAAGGGGGGGGGGGCGGGGTTAATAGAACCCACGTAGTCTTTCACGCTATCTTACGTTACAGTCCGACTGCTTAGCTGGGTAGTAACGTGCTTACTTTCCATGCAAGCTGGCCCGGGTTCGATTTCCCAGTCGGGTTGGAGATTTCCTCCGCTCGGGCACTGGTTGTTGTGTTGTTCTCATCATCATTTCATCCTCATCACACGAACGCAAGTCGACCAATGTGGCGTCGAATGAAATAAGACTTGCACTTGGCCGCCGAATTTTCATTTTATTCTATTTTTTTTAATTTTGTTTTACAACGATACACATTTCTAAGAAATATCGCAAATGGCAGTCATTGCCTCGTTCTTTGTTTGTCGTCCCGTGGTTTGTTCGTCACAAAACGGTGATTATTTTGGTAAATAATTCTATTTTCTAGTCCATACCTAGATAGTGCTTATTGCTTTCAATATACAACTTAAAGATTACATTATTTGAAAGAAAACTTATATTTACCCGCTACAATCAATAAATCTGCCGGAGTTGATCAAGACTCTGTAGAACCAACAACTGAATGTAGTATTTCGTTCTCAGTCAATGATGCCAACGTAGAGAAAATGCCTCTGCGAACTCTTTATCAGACGAGTGCTCTAACTCGACCTTACCCTAGTGTTGGAAACAGAACTGGGGATCCTGTTAGCCACTCGAAAATCTCAACACGACGCAGATAGATCATAGAGACACGTGTCATGCGTGGACGAGCGATCGTCGACAGAAAAATGATACGGTCACAAGAGAAGTGGCACGTGAGTACATGACTGAGACATACTGCTGTGCAGTCAGTTCCCTCAATCACAATCAGCCGTGTCCTGAAGCCTACCCTCGGAATAGTGATTCCATAGGCCGGATCCCGCTAATCTCCGACCAATAGTACACTACTGGCCATTAAAATTGCTACACCAAGAAGAAATGCAAATGATAAAAGGGTATTCATTGGACAAATATATTATACTAGAACAGACATGTAATTACATTTTCACGCAATTTGGGTGCCTAGATCCTGAGAAATCAGTACCCAGAACAACCACCTCTGGCAGTAATAACGGCCCTGATACGCATGGGCATTGAGTCAAACAGAGCTTGGACGGCATGTACTGGTACAGCTGCCCATGCAGCTTCAACACGATACCACAGTTCATCAAGAGTACCGACTGGCATATTGTGACGAGCCAGCTGCTCGGTCAGCATTGACCAGACGTTTTCAATTGGTGAGAGATCTGGAGAATTTGCTGGCCAGGGCAGCAGTCGAATATTTTATGTAACCAGAAAGGCCCTACAGGACCTGCAATATGCGGTCGTGCATTATCCTGCTTAAATGTAGGGTTTCGCAGGGATCGAATGAAGGGTAGAGCCACTGCTCCTAACACTTCTGAAATGTAGCGTCCACTGTTCAAAGTGCCGTCAATCGGAACAAGAGGTGACCGACACGTGTAACCAATGGCACCCCATACTATCACGCCGGGTGATACGCCAGTATGGCGATGACGAATATACGCTTTCAATGTGCGTTCACCGCGATGTCGCCAAACACGGATGCGACCATCATGATGGTGTAAACAGAACCTGTATTCATCCGAAAAAATGAAGTTTTGCCATTCGTGCACTCAGGTTCGTCGTTGAGTACACCATCTTAGGCGCTCCTGTTTGTGATGCAGCTTCAAGGGTAACCGTAGCCATGGTCTCCGAGCTGATAGTTCATGCTGCTACGAACGTCCTCGAACTGTTCGTGCAGATGGTTGTTGTCTTGCAAACGCCCCCGTATGTTGACTCAGGGATCGAGACGTGGCTGCACGATCCGTCACAGCCATGCGGATAAGATGCCTGTCATCTCGACTGCTAGTGACACGAGGCCGTTGGGATCCAGCACGGCGTTACGTATTACCCTCCTGAACCCACCGATTCCATATTCTGCTAACAGTCATTGGATCTCGACCAACGCGAGCAGCAATGTCGCGATACGATAAACCGCAATCGCGATAGGCTACAATCCACCTTTATCGAAGTCGGAAACGTGATGGTACGCATTTCTCCTCCTTAAACGAGGCATGAAAACACCGTTTCACCAGGCAACGCCGGTCAACTGCTGATTGTGTATGAGAAATCGGTGGGAAACTTTCCTCATGTCAGCACATTGTAGGTGTCGCCACCGGTGACAACCTTGTGTGAATGCTCTGAAAAGTTAATCATTTGCATATCACCGTCGGTTAAATTTCGCGTCCGTAGCACCTAAACTTCGTGGTAGCAATTTTAATGGCCAGTAGTGTAGCTAATCTCCGGCCAGTAGTACCTAATGACACAGAATGTAGCTGGGAGCCCATAACTTGCTCTCGAATGAAAGGTGCTGATGTGAAGGGGTTACAACGTTTTTGCTGGACAGTTTGGAGATCCTGCTCTGTGCCGCTGTGACAAGGTCGACCGGAACGTCAAGTATGCCTTTCGCAAGTAACCATGCAGTCCAAAATCGGGTCACTGCTATATATGTATACAAATCTGGATATTATTCGAATCAATCAGCTGGCCGAGCGAAGACACACAATGAGACCACTATCGAACTCTGTAGATGCTGATAACGCTGTCTCACATCTGTACGCGGAATCTCCGTACCGTTCACAGTGATCACTCAACATCTGATGCTGTTCAAGCTCCTTGCGTACACTACCAGGCCTGGTAACAATGCTAAACACGAAAAACGTTTACGCAGTCCAGTGCCCGTTCTGTCACAGAAAATTGCAGTTCAAATCATCTACACACTCGCCAATGGTGTGTATGTGTACTCAGTTACATTGACACCCGAACATGTCTTCTGGGTGCTTCACTTTTTTCTGTCAGTCAGTGTATTCTGCGTCAAATTACGATCAGCTTCGTATCTTCATAGCCCCTACTATTCTTCATTTAGATATAAGTATGAATCTGAATGTAACGTCGGTCGAAGCCGGTAATCTGAGTAAAGATAAAAAGTGATCCAGACGGTACTTGCCTTTCTTCATTAAAGGAAGAGAACGCAATGTATATTTACAGATTTCTCACCGTGCTTGCTCGGTCGACAGATATAACCCGACTTGCACGCAATGTGTTCTGGCACTTTAGTAGTCCTTATAGCCTACTGCTTGAGTGCATTACGACATGCGTTAAGCTGCTCGCGGTACTCGTGACCACAACAAGATGTCTGCCGCTTGCTGCTTCTCACTTCCCTGTCTGGTAATTCCTTTAAAAAATAAATAAATAAATAAAACAATAAAAACGTACCACGTAGGATATTCCCGTGGTTTTACGGACCGTTTTACGGGCTCCGTTCGCGGTCTTGCAAACTCTTTTATGGGCGATCTCGCAGTGTAACTTACGCCCTTCCGCTATGAATTTCTGGTGGCTCCTGCTTAGGGGTGGAAATTTTAGTAGAACACGAACCCACTGACTGGCTTCTACATTACGAGTATTGACCCACTTCACTCCGGCGAAACCACTTCATTTAACTGTCTTCCGTCGCGAACCTTTTGGTATATCTTTCCTAGAATGTAAATCACTTGTACATCTGATCTTTTCTCGAAAGGAAGTTACTTGTTGGGTGCGTACCTGTGGTCCAGGGGTAGCGTCTTTGATTAGTAATCAAAACGTCCTCGGTCCCTGGTTTCAATCACGCCACTGCTTAAATTTTGATTAAAGATGAAATTTGGCGGCCGAAGACTTCCAGCATAAGAAGTCACCCTCGTTCTACCAACGACTTTGCCAAAGAGGGCGAAGAGGACAAAGGATCAGGGCACCCTCTTGTCCTAGGGGTGGGAAACTGCCCCTAAAGGTGGAAGAATCAGCAATCATCAGTGGCATGAGGATGCAGAAGGCAATGAAAACCACTGCATTAAAGACACTTTACGTGTGTCCTCAGGACATCTGAATGGTAATTAAAAAAGTTTCATGCTGATCTCTCCATTGGCAAAAGATTCCGTAGTAGTCCCCCATTCAAATCTCCGGAAGGGGACTGCCAACGGAGAGGTGACCATGAGAAAAACATTGAATAATCAAGGAAAAGATAACGTTCTATGAGTCGGGGCGTGGAATGTCAGAAGCTTGAACGTGGTAGGGAAACTAGAAAATATGAAAAGGGAAATGAAAGGGTTCAATATAGATATACAAGGGGTCAGTGAAGTGAAATGGAAAGAAGACAAGTATTTCTGGTCGGATTATAGCGTAATATCAACACCAGCAGAAAATGGTATACAGGGGATAGGATTCGTTATGAACAGAAGGTAGAGCAGAGATTGTGTTCTTGTGAACAGTTCAGAGACAGCGTTGTTGGTATCAGAATCAACAGCAAACCAACACCGACAAAAATAGTTCAGGCATACATGCCGATGTCGCAAGCTGAAGATGAAAAGTACATGAGGATATTGAAAGGGTAATAAAGTACATAAGGGCAGATGGAAATCTAATGGTCGTGGAGGGACTGGAATGCAGTTGTAGGGTAAGGAGTAGAAGAAAAGGTTACAGAAGAATATGGGCTTGTGACAAGGAATGAAAGAGGAGACAGACTAATTGAGTTCTGTAATAAATTTCAGCTAGTAATAGCGAATACTCTCTTCAAGAATCACAAGAGGAAGGTATACTTGGAAAAGGCCGGGTGAAACTGTGAAGATTTCAGTTAGATTGCATTATGATCAGGCAGAACCTCCGAAATCAGATACTGGATTGTAAGGCGTACCCAGGAGCAGATATAGACTCAGATCACAATATAGTAGTGATGAAGAGTAGGCTGAAGTTCAAGACATTAGTTAGGAAGAATCAATACGCAAAGAAGTGGGATACGGAAGTACTAAGGAATGACGAGATACGTTTGAAGTTCTCTAACGCTATAGATACAGCAATAAGGAATAGCGCAGTAGGCAGTACAGTTGAAGAGGAATGGACATCTCTAAAAAGGGCCATCACAGTAGTTGGGAAGGAAAACATAGGTACAAAGAAGGTAGCTGCGAAGAAACCATGGGTAACAGAAGAAATACTTCAGTTGATTGATGAAAGGAGGAAGTACAAACATGTTCCGGGAAAATCAGGAATACAGAAATACAAGTTGCTGAGGAATGAAATAAATAGGAAGTGCAGGGAAGCTAAGACGAAATGACTGCTGGAAAAATGTTAAGACATCCAAAAAGATATGATTGTCGGAAGGACAGACTCAGCATACAGGAGAGTCAAAACAACCTTCGGTGACGTTAAAAACAAGGGTGGTAACATTAAGAGTGCGACGAGAATTCCACTGTTAAATGCAGAGGAGAGAGTGGAGAAGTGCAAAGAATACACTGAAAGCCTTTATTAGGGGGAACATTTAACTGATGTGATAGAAGAAGAAACAGGAGTCGATTTAGAAGAGATAGGGGATCCTGTATTAGAAACAGAATTTAAGAGAGCTTTGGGGAACTTAAGTCAAATAAGGGAGAATGTCTAGATAATATTTCATCAGAGTCTCTAAAATCATTGGGGAAAGTCGCTACAAAACGACTATTCACGTTGGTGTGTAGAATGTATGACTTTGAGGACATTCCACCTGACATACGGAAAAATATCATCCACACAATCCCGAAGACTGCAAGATCTGACAAGTGCGAGAATTATCTCACAATCAGCTTAATAGCTCATGCATCCAAGTTACTGACAAGAAAAGAAAACTGAGGATGTGCTAGATGACGATCAGTTTGGCTTTAGAGAAGGTGAAGGCACCACGGAGGTACTTCTGACGTTGCGCCTGATAATGGAAGCAAGGCTAAAGAACCATCAAGACACGTTCATAAGATTTGTCGACCTGGACAATGTAAAATGGTGCAAGTAGTTCGAAATTCTGAGAGAAATAGGTGTAAGCTATAGGGAGAGATGCGTAATATACAATGTGTTCAAGAGCCAAGAGGGAATAATACGAATGGACGACCAACAACGAAGTGCTCGGATTAAAAAGAGTGTAAGACAGGCATGTCGTTTTTCGCCCCAACTATTCAATCTGTACATCGAAGAAGGAATGGTGGAAATAAAAGAAAGGTTCAAGAGCGGAATCAAAATTCAAGGTGAAAGGATATCAAAGACACGATTTTCTGATGACATTGCTATCCTGAATGAAAGTGAAGAAGAATTACATGATCTGCTGAATGGAATGAACATTCTAACGAGTACAGCCTATGGATTGGAAGTAAATCGAAAAGAGAAGAAAGTAACGAGAAGTAGCAAAACTGAGAATAGCGAGAGACTTAACATCAGGATTGATGGTCACAAAGTAGATTAAGTTAAGTAAGGAGGCCATGAAAAGCAGACTAGTAATGGCACAAAGGGTTTTCCTCGCCAAGAGATGTCTGCTAGTATCAAACATGGGTCTTAATTTGAGGAAAACGCTTCTGAGAATGTACGTCTGGAGTACAACATTGTATGGTAGTGAAAAATGGACTATGGGAAAACCAGAACGGAAGAGAATCGAGAATTTGAAATGTAGTGCTACAGATGAATGTTTAAAAATTAGGTGAAGTGATAATATAAGAAATAAGGGGGAGAGGACTATGTGGGAAACACTGACAAGGAGAATGGGCAAGATGAAAGGACAAATGTTAAGGTATCAGGGAATAACTTCTATGTTACTACAGAAAGGTGTAGAGGGTAAAAGCTATAGAGGAAGCGAGTGGCGAATACCCTTTTTTTTTTTCAATGTTTTATTTCACCAATTTAATATAACACAAAAATATCACAATAACAAAAAAGCAAAAACAGGTTAGGGATTATTGTGCACAATGGAACAGATTCACACTTCAGTCTTTAAGTACGGTAAACTGTGGGAGTACATATTCTAATGTTTTGAAAATTGGGAGTCTATAAACATGGTTTTTGTGCAGCACATGACTGTTTTTTTCAGCTGTGGCACTCAGCGAGTCATAAATCTCACACGCCTTTAATTGCCAGTTGCCGAACAATTTACTGTGCGCTGGGTGGTTCCAGGATTGTTGCACTTTGGGGAGTCCTTCACTAGGATCAACTTCGAGGTCGACCACCTTTGAATTCAGCAAGCCATATGTTAACAGTGACGGAGCAGAGTGCTTTTAAACAGTCATTAACTTTGAATGAATCCCGCTAGTGAAAACCCGTCAAAATTTTATAGACTTCTGGTACCTTAATTTATCTGTCACTTACCTGGAAATAAAATGAAAATAAATAATTCTAATTTGATTTTTTGGATAACTTTGAAACTTTCGCTAATAAAACTTTATTTGGTTTTTCCTTTCTGCTAGACTTGTCACTTGTTTGTTACATAATCGTAAGGTTTAAGAAGTTAAGAAACTTTCTTTAAATGTTTTTGCTTTTCGTTAAACTGCGATACTGTGTTGTGATATATAAACAAAAGTCTTACTTATTTTATTTTCTACTTCGAGTGTATAGTTTGTTGACCTCTTTTAATACAGTTTACAGCGTTTATTCTTGTGGTTGGGTACGGATCATCGAATGGTTCAAATGGCTCTGAGCACTATGGGACTTAACTTCTGAGGTCATCAGTCCCCTAGAACTGAGAACTACTTAAACCTAACTAACCTTAGGACATCACACACATCAATGCCCTCATGCCCCAGGCAGGATTCTAACCTGCGACCGTAGCGGTCGCGCGGTTCCAGACTGTAGCGCCTAGAACCACTCGGCCACTCCGGCCGGCTTACGGATCATCATCTGGGTTTTTGGAGCCGTTCTTTTTATACTCGCTGACATCTGCCTGATACTTTGCCAAATTTCATTTCCGTTTTTACGCATAGGTCTGCATTTTCACTATCGGTTAAATTACAAAATGGACACGCGAGCAACTACGGCGGAGTGGCGCGAGTCGCTCAGTTGTGGTAAGATGCTACGTTGTCGTGTAAGATTTGCGTACAGTTGAAGATAAAATCTGCCATTCAACTGCAGGTATCGTATTATTAAGTGGCGCCTATTTTCTGGTTGGTACTTCAAACCCTGAGATATTTTCAAAACTTTAGAGAGTGCTTTCTGTATTCTCTTGTGGCTTTGTATAGCGGATGATTTTTTGAAGCGAGGTACAAAATCGGCTTTCGATCTATCCATTCGAATATTGGGGAACCTAAGTTCGTAACTATCCCATATAATGAGCTACTTTCAAGATATATTATTGTGTATAGATCTTCCTCTGCGCAAACATTACATGTGATGTGTGTTTTTGCACCAAAAAAAAGTGCTATGTACACCTATGTTGTGTACCCTAAGATCGTTTAATGATACCTTGAAACAGTTATGCAGGGTGAAGCGAAATTCGCTCACTCGGGGGCTTCGCAGCGTAGCTCCTCACATGCCAGGGATAATAAAACGTCTCTCACAAAATTTCGTCCGGCGAGTATGTCCAGCAGATAAAGGACGTTAAAGAGTGGCAATCTGGCAACACTGTAATCTGATGTATGCAAGTCAATAACGAGTTGGTTCCCCTCTGGCCTTCATTCAAGTAGTTATTAGACTGCGTATTGATTAATAGAGTTGTTGGATGTCCTTCCGAGGGGTATCGTGCCAATTTATGTCCAACTGCCACGTTAGATCGTCAGAATGCTGAGATGGTTGGAGGGCCCTGCCCATAATCCTCCAAACGTTCTCAATTTGGGAGAGATCCGGCGACCTTTCTGCGCAAGGTAGGGTTTGGTAAGCACGAAGACAAGCAGTAGAAACTCTCACCGCGGGCATTATCTTGCTGAAATGTAAGCTCATGACGAATTGCCATGAAGGGCAGCAAAACGGGGCACAGAATATCGTCGACGTCGCATTGTGCCGTAAAGATGTCCCATATGACAATGAAAGGCCTAATGCTATGAAATGAAATGGCACCACAGACAATCTAGTTGTCGAGCCGTACAGCGGGCGACAGGTAGATATCCCATCACTTTGCTGGGCGTCTCCAGGCACGTATTCGCTGGCCATCACGGCTGTCCACTCAATGACATTTCAGGAGGAAGACGTGCCTGGTCACGCCCCGGATAATGGAGGGATACCAAGCACGCCATAAATTTCAACCTTGTGCTCATAAAACCAATCCTGGAGTCTGCGATCTGTATCAAGAGAAGCCATCTCGTCTTTGGACACAGCATCACCACGGGTGTAAACATTGTACCTTACGGCCCGAAATCCAGGAGTGATGGACTGGTGTACCATCTCTTTCCATAGAAGGAACCCTTTCAGCACGGCGGTAAATCGACGATATTCTACGCCCCGTTTCGTTGCCCATTCAGGGCTTACATTTCAGCAAGGAAATATCTGCCCGCGCACGGCAAGAGTTTCTACAGCTTATCGTTGTGCTTGCCAAACCCTACCTTGGCCAGCAAGACCACTGGATCTCTCCCAAACTGAGGGCGTTTGGAGAATTATGGGCAGGGACCTCCTACCATTTTGGGATTTTGACGATCTACCGCGTCAACTGGACACAATCTGGCACGATATCCCTGAGGACATGCAACTACTATCAATGAGTGCCAAACCGAATAACTGCTTGCATAAGGCCAGACGTGGACCAACGCGTGATTGACTTGATCAGTTTTTGAAGCTCTTCCTCTTGAATAAAGTATTCAATTTTTCTGAAATTCTGAACATTTGTTCGTCTGTACATGTACATCACATGTAACGGCTTCCGTCCCATTCTGATAATTCCATGGTGGCGCGTTTGCTTCTTCTTTTTTTTTGTGGACCTCCTTGCACATGAAGGAAACACTGTTGCCGAGTACAGAAGGAAATTGTGAGAACAGACAGCTAGAACTAAACATATCTGCTTCTGTGCGCTGCATCTGTACCATCTGCCCATTAGACCATATCAGTGTTGACAGGCCAAATAAGTAGCTCTACTGTTATGGACAGACAACTTAAGTAACCACCATACGCAATGGCTACTTCATTGGCCCTCAGTTACGCGTGCCTTCCAGCATCACATATCACAGATATTACAGACCAAGTACGTGTCATCTCATCATGATCGTATAACAAGATTGTACTAAACTAACTTTTCCTCAAACTAATACATTCTAAAACTCCTTTCCCACTCCTGTTGTAGACGCATGGAACATACTGCCGTGCACACTCTGCACGATACAACACTCTGCTGGGACTAACAAAAAGCTGAAGTACTTCCTCTGGTCCTAGTAATATGTTAATATTAGTTACAAGGCCATTTCTCTCTGTTAAAGCAAATTCTCACATATTCTCCTAGCTATGCTTATTTCTCTTTCCGTTTCTCATTCAGTTCCTCAACATCCTTTCCACACTCTTCATTACTTAGGTTCTATCACGTCTCTCCTTCTCTTCCTCTCTCGCCCCCTTCTCTCTGTCGCATTCATAGCTGGCACCACCCCCACAGCCTGCCAGTAATTTGTCTTTGTCATACCACTCTCTAAAAATAAACATCAGATTGTGTTTTTCTGCTACAGCTACCACCATAGCCACTATTTACGTCACAAAATCATGTTGAATGTACAGGATTGGACAAAGATACGGAAACACCGCCAAAAATGCATGCATGATTATAAATGCAACTGCTAGCCAAGCCTTGCACAGTTATACGGAATGTGTGCAAATTGTTTGTGGGCGTATAGTGGGTGCTTCCGCAACCCAGGTGGCCAAACTGTTTCGTGTTTCAATAGAAACCTTATAGGAGATTTACACTACATGCAAGGATTGTGGAAAAAAGGGCATTCGGTAAGTGACAACGTAGGTGAAAGTGAGTTTGAGTGATCGTGACAGGCGGTCATTGAAGAGGATTGTGACGAAAAACAAGCAGACGACTGCTACCAAAGCGACTTCAGAATAGAACGTACCACTCATGAAGCCTATTAATAGCAAGGTAATATGAAGGGAGCTCCATAAGCTGGAAATTTCAGGGCGAGCTGGAATTACAAAACACACATCAGTGATACAGATACACGTAACAGGAAATCTTGGTGCGAAAACCATAAAACCTGGACTATTTGGCAATGGAAGAAGGTCACATGGGTGGATGGGTTTTGTTTCAAATTGTTTCAAACATCTGGCCGAGTTAACGGGTGTCCGGTGATGATCTGGTCAGCCTTATCGTGATATTCTATGGCCCCCAAGGTTACTCCAAAAGCTCGCATTACTCCCAACGATTTCGTGACCATTTTGGCTGATCATGTCCATTCCATGTACAATTTTTTCTCCCCAATTGTGATGCTGTATTTCAAGACGAGATGGTCTCTCTTCATACAGATCTTAGCATCCAGGACTGGTTTTGTGAGCACGAGGACGAGATGTCGCGTCTCCCCTTGCTACCACAGGCAGCATGTCACAACATTATGGAGCCCTTATGGTCTGCTTAGGAGAGAAGGGCGCGCTGTCCACCTCCGCCATCATTATCTGAACTCACCATTATTTTGTGAGAATAATGTTAGAAGATTCCCTTGAGAACGATACAGGTTCTATACTTATCTACTCCGAGACTGCTGGAATCAGTTTTGAAACCAAAAGTTTTTCATGCGCCGTGCTGGACACGACAATGCGTTGTGTTATTGTGTCTCCATATTTTTGTCCATCCTCTGTATAAGTGCTGATATACATGTCGTTGCACGCTCAGAGCATTGTGCAAGATGGTCGTGCGCTGTCAGAAGAGATTATGTGTTTCGGGTTGCCTACAGACATAGTTACGTTGTTGTTGTTGTCGTCTTCCTCTCCATGCTACTCTTTCCTGTGTAAAAATGGTTCAAATGGCTCTGAGCACTATGGGACTTAACATCTTAGGTCATCAGTCCCCTAGAACTTAGAACTACTTAAACCTAACTAACCTAAGGACATCACACACATCCATGCCCGAGGCAGGATTCGAACCTGCGACCGTAGCAGCCCCGCGGTTCCGGACTGCAGGGCTAGAACCGCACGGCCACCGCGACCGGCTTTGTTGTGTAAGCTTGTTCATCTTCAAGTACTTACTACAACCTACATCCTTCTGAATCTGCTTAGTGTATTCATCTCTTGCTCTCCCTCTACGATTTTTACACTTTATGCTGCCCTCCAATATAAATTGATGATCCCTTGATGCCCCAGAGCGTGTCCTACCAACCGATCCCTTCTTCTATACAAGTTGTGGCACAAATGTCTCTTCTCCCCAATTCTATTCAGTACCTCCTCATTAGTTATGTGATCTACCCATCTAATCTTCGGCATTCTTCGGTAGCACCACATTACGAGAGCTTCTGTTCTCTTCTTGTCTAAACTGTTTATCGTCCATATTTCACTTCTATACATGGCTACACTCCACACATTAAATTACGATACGGAAAACAGGTCCATCGCGGCGTGCGAATTTAACAGCGTGGCAACTGGAAACTTACTTCAAAGTAGAAGCACGCGGTACATTACTATTCTTGTGGGCAAGATATTTAAATTGCACACAGATTAACCATGAAATTTTGTCGCTATGTATACCCAACGCAGTGACCCGTCTAACCGAAGTGAAATGGTGCCAACAAACAAGGCTGCACAGAGCTGGGCAATGCTGATTGGGAGGGAAAGTTGTCTACATTAACCACAGGCGAGAATGTTCAGTCAGTGAAGAAACTGATTCGCAGCAGTCACAGATTGCCCAACTATGAGCAAGTTAGCATAGCGGTTCTCGAATTGCTGTGTGACCAATGGCGGATTTCTATCCTCGCAGACTCAAACGATTGGTAGAATGTCCCGACCTTCCTTTACAGAGACATGGTGACTGTTGTCATATCATATATATTATTTCTCAGGTCAACGTTCCTTTTTCTCAACACATAGTAGTGGTGCAGGGACGAATGGGATATTGTTATGAAGGTTTTTTAACCGCCTTCTGACATTGCATACTGATTTTGCTCTAAAACGGTTCGTGGAAAAGATGTCTTCAACTATCATAGGCAAAAGGGCACCATGGATGCCCAGCTTCATACCTCTATTTTACGAATACAAACGTATTTGACACTCTCGCCTTGAAGTACGATTTGCGTATTCCTAATTCGGCCTAACTGTTACTGTAAAAAAAATACCTCCATAAATTTACTATTAATGCTCAGTCGATTGTAACCTGGAAAACTGTTGTAATACCACGGATAAACTTAACATCATCCTATCCAAGTATACCTTGTCAGTTCACAAGATAACAGTTGCACAACAGTTGCATATTAAAATTGCATTTGAGATCACTGTAAACAAGTCGCTGCGACAAACGCTTCAAAGAACAGGATTGTATTTACGCACTGACAATTGCATGAAGCCTTTTCAACGGTAACTAAATCAACTGACATTTATGTATCCCTTACAGAAAATTAAGAACAAAAAGTACATGAAGATTAATTCTTACGTCAAATATCGTTTACACCGAGGTATTGTAATGCTGTGTAAAAAATTGTGTTCAAAATTAGGTCCACAGAAATGTATACGTATACAAGGATCAATCATAAATTCATGATTACTTTTTCACTTCGTTCAGTTCATTTTTAAATATATTGTCTCGTTATTCCCACAACTACACTTATTCCAAATATTGTCATTACTTAAAACTATAAAAGTGTGGAAATTTCGCATGGGTCCTCTGGCGTAGTGTGATGCATCCGTGTCACTTTGAAGTGTAGTGCTGCTTTCAATAAAAGTTCCTTGGCCTGCCATAATAATGTGCGACTTGGGTTTTGAAATCCCCTCGTATATATCGCAAAGAAAATAATGTGAACAATGAAGAATGCAATGTCAGATGTAAGAGTGGATCTTATGGACTAAATGTTGCAAGGAACTGGTAAGTGAAGGGCTAAATCAGCATTTCCTTTTAGACTCTGAGATCAATTTCAGTTAGAAAGATTCTGGTTTAGATTATTTGCGGTTCTTCTAGAAAATTCTTGTGGAAACAAGGCTGCTAATAATATTCTAACCCATCTTGGTTCAATCTGAGCTCATCCTCTGCCCCTAAGACGTCAAAGGTAATACGATGTCCTCGAGAATGTACTAAACCAACCGATTCAATAATAGACTGCCGGAAAAATTGCAACACCTTCAGGGACTATGTTCAGTGGTGCCAAGGTATGATATGTGGGTGCTGAAGAGTTGTTGTATTAGTGACTCATGTGTCACGGTCATGTGCGATCAGATGGCGTTCAGGAAGCCTGGCAGTGGTCCCTCTATCCTGACTTAGCAAGCAGTAAGTTTAGTTTACAAGTCAAGAACGAACTCAAGTCATACATGATCAGGGGATAGTACGCAAGGTGTATTCCGATGACGTTGGGTTTCTGGTAATTATAAAAAAGCATTACGAATAATAAACAAGTGCGAACTAGCATCAGGAGCGAAACTTAACAGAAATTAGTGTGAAATAATTAATATTGGTTGTGAATTAGAAGTTCTCACCCAAGGACAGATTAAAGGGATTGCCAATCTGAAATGTCTCGGGGCGGAATTCACGCTTAATATGCGGCCCGCAGTTGCTATAAATTAGAGAAAAATACAAGCCAGTGTACGTTAACACATCCAAAGGATTCCTGTCGAAATACAGTGGGTACATTTGGTAAACATCTACATAATGTCAAAATAAATTATGTAGCACAGGTCCTGCCACTGCTGAAAGATGTTGCCAAAACAATTTCATCCGCCATCAGTCACCTCCTTAACGACAGACATATGTTTGAAGTGCAATATCTATCACTGATATTGTTCACAGATAATGACGGTTTAAAACATTACAGATGTATACGGTGGAGCAAACGGGCTGTACACTTATAAAACGTGCAAACAGTAGAAGTAGCCACCCAGTGAGTTGGTGGCATCACTATTAAATGAAATAGTGCAGGCCAAACTTGCGCACCCTCCCCCTCCCCCAAAGACATGTCCACCACATCCCGAAAGAATTACACCATCTGAAACTCCCTCTCATACACCATAGTTTTACTAAAATGAGAACTCCTGAGAAATATATGACCAAAGTGAAACGGGTGTGCAAGAATTTGATGCACAATAAAACTAGGAAAGTCATAGAACAAAAGTATAAAGACTTCAAGTGGCGAAAATTCTGGAAGAAAATACACGACCCGCTATACCCACCAGTGTAAGGACAGTGTGGTACTACGTTGCCAACAGAAAATTCGGAACAGATTCAAGACTGCACCCTAATCATCTAGCAAATTCTCCGCTGTGTGCCACCTGCAATATAACTGACACAGATGAACATCAACTTGTTTGTGACAGTTCAAACAACGTATGGCTGTTCATAATAAAGAAATTAGGTAGTATCCAAAGGACACTATCCAACATGACAACACTAATGGGCCGGCTACATCCAGATGAAGAACTTTATCCGAAAATGAAAACGAGTGCCGTCAACTAGTTCAAGGGACATACGAAGAAATCTAATGGGATGTCAGGTAAATACAATAATTATGTTATTTTTTCCAGTATTGTTGCGCCATCGAACTAACTTGGTTATTGTACTGAAAGTTGTTAGATTTGAGAGATAGGAAACTAGCAAACTGTATTGTTTGGAACTTAAATTTAAAATCAGCCTTGAGCACTTTATCTCGGTATATATATACGTATATATGAAAACATAGCGTTGTAATTTTTGAGCATATTTCATTTTCTTACCAACCTTTCTCTTACATTTCCTTTTAATGGATCATCCAATCAAGTATTTTCGACAAACTTCGATTTCCGATTAACAGGAACTCACTGCACCTCTCGAATATCTGTGTGTAGATGCAGTGATTGGTAGCTTTAGCATAGCTGCGCGCAAGACAGACGCGTTATCCAGATTTGCGCAGAACTAAGGTTAAGGAGAAAATAACATGATTCTTTTTATTTATTCAATCAGGGCCAACTTATGTTATTCAGAGACAGCTTTTGTGATCAAATTATGCAAAGCCAATAACTGTAGGTTTCATGTCCAAGTTAGTTATTCAGGCAGTATATACTGTTCAAAATTCTTGCAGTCAGATTGCTAACTTTTACAGTATGACACAATTCGCTTCTCATTACGACAATTAATTACTATTACAGTGCAGCTTTGCCTTCCCATTACGACAGTATAAGTTTTATTACGACAGTTCATTTATTATCAAAGATCAGGCTTACAATCAAAAAGAGAGTAGTTCAGACATATTTTTATTTATTTAAATAACTTCCACTATATTACTTACTTGTTTAGATAACTTTCAATATCAAGCATTACACTAAACGTTGTTGGAGATCCGTTACCATAAGTGTGAAATTTAAAAATGTTTTACGATAAAGTCCTACAGTAGAGAGCTACTATATTTAAATCATGTATTTTAAATGGTTAGTAAATGGGTGACACGGACATATACTAGGAGGAGTCGGACCGGATATAGATAACATGTGGTTCTACGTGAGTGTGCTCTACTAAAATTATTGGTAACCACTTCCTATAATTTTGCTTATTATAATGATGCTGTCTCTGTTCCACACTCAGTGTCATAATATTTGTTAATAGGTACAATATCTTCTGAAGAAGACAATTTTAAAACTGTTGAAACGGTAGTCAAGGTTTAGTAAAGCTCTGTTGTGCAACTGGCTGGGTGTTCTTTCAAATCCATTGAAGCTCTGCACAGTTGCTGAAGTGTAGCCATGCTTCAAATCTTAAAAGTGTTAAATTCTGAATAAAGTATTTCGAAAAAAAGACATAAATAAAGTTCTTCACAATACCCCTACGTTTAAACACACCCGAGTGCTAGAACCCACTGACAGTGCCGTTCTTCCTTTGGACCTCAATGTGGAAAATGTGACGGCCTCTATCGGCCGTTATTGGTCCTTGAGTCCACACTGGGATCACACTGCACCGTAACTGTAGCGAAATCTTATCGCTGTTTGCTCGATTATTGTGGGAATCCGCACAATCCGTGCTTTCGATGATTAATGTGGATATGGGAATCGTGTTAAGCACATGTAAATGCGGGTAAGACCGCCGTAATTTCGGGCTATATTCATGGCCGCCCGACGGCAAGAACGGCCCTCTCGGGCGGGTCGGCAGATAGGGACAGTGATAGCCGCGGCAGCCCGTCCTCAGCGCCGTGATTGCGTATTAACGCGTTTGCATCTCATATGTTGCGCGCCATACGGCTGGCAGGGCAGGTTAATATTAGATGCCCCAGTCCCTCTCGCGCGGCAGTAATGCGCGGGAAATGGCATCTATCTGCACTCCTTTTTTATTCATTCTTTCGAGCAGGTGAAGAGCTTTATTTAATGTAATTAATGGGTCATTAACGTGGGAAAGAGCCACACGTAGCTTTCATTGCGCCAGTCTCATTTACAGGAAAAAATGTTAACAGAAACTGTTATTCTTTCTCCAGTAACTAGATAACAGTAATAAGCGCAATGGATGACCTTTTATAAATCTACGAGGGGGAAATGAACTCTCTTTTCTTTTTCAAAAGAAAACTGCGAATGGCAGGCTATACAGTTCCGAGAGCATGTTTTCGTTGAGGGGATTATTTGCATCCTGAGTGCAATATCAACAAACGTAAAACAAGGGTAATGGGATGTAGTTGAATTAAATTAGGGGATGCTGACAGAATTAGGTAAGGAAATGAGACAGTAAAAATAGTACACGAGTTTTGCTGTTTGGGCAGCAAAAGATGGCTGAAATAGAGAGGATAGAATATGTAGAGTGGTTGGAGCCAGAAAAGTGTTTTTAAAAAGAGAAATTTTCAACATCTAATATATATTTTGATGCCAGTAAATGTATTCTCAAGATTTTTGTAGGCAATGTACCTTATATGGCACTGAAAAGTGGACGATAGGCAACTCAGACAAGAACAGAATGTAGTGAAATGTGGCGCTACAGAAGAATACTAAAAATTAGATGGGAACCTAGAGCAACTCATGAGGAGACACTGAATCGAAATGGGGAACGAAGTAATTTATGTCACAAATTAATTAAAAAGAGGGGTTGATTGATAAGACACATCCTGTCGCATCAAGCAAATGTCATTCGAGTAATGGAAGGAAATGTGAGGGCGAGGAGTGTTAAAAATCGTAAAGCGAGATCAAAACTTGAATACAGTAAGCCAGTTGAAATGGGTGTAAGTTGCAGTAGCTGTACAGAGACGAAGAGGCTTAAACAGGATAGATTAGGGTAAAGAGCTGTATCAAACCACTCCTCGGACTGAAGACCACAACGAAGACCATCGCAGTTGGGTCTAGTTTGCTAGGCACCAACAGCTTAGGAACGATGTGATTGTATCTTTCTTTTTTCCAGCTACTCACTTCAGTAGTTTGCTTTCTTTAGAATGTTTTCTGATTAAGATTCACAGTTATTCACTCGACATAATAAGCGTTCGACAGTTACTCTGGTAATGGAGGCTTGTCTTTACAAAAATTTATCCGCATGGATAACAAGTTTCGTTGGTATTATTCTTCACGTTCCGGTGGTATGACGAATCATACACACGCATCTATGTACATTAAGCTATCAGTCACTATTGGTCACACTACTACTGGATGGTAGTAACGTTAAAATACGAAGGTTTTCGATTGGGTTTCACTCACGGGCACACGCTGCTCATATGGAAAGACTAGAGTGAATTACTGTACAGAAAGATTTTGCAAAAACAGACATAATGTCTTATGGGATAACAGCAATTAGTGATTTTATAATGTTACTTTAAATCCGTCTTGATTGCAAATTTTTTTTTATTATTCATATGACCGGTTTCGGTTCATTCAGAACCATCCTCAGATCTGATATTTAAGTTACGGGAGTAACCCGTCCAATTCTGCAACTTTCACATGCTACGTAGCATGTGACGTAGCATGTGAAAGTTGCTGAATTGGACGGGTTACTCCTGTAACTTAAATATCAGATCTGAAGATGGTTCTGAATGAACCGAAACCGGTCATATGAATAATAAAAAAAAAATCTGCAATCAAGACGGATTTAAAGTAACATTGTACAGAAAGAGTAAACTTGCATACTTTAGCTGTTTCAGAGCAACGTAGATGTTCACATTTTATCCCCTTCCCACTCCCAATGCCCCGCATTGGGAGCTGCGCGTTTCTTACCTCTTCTCTTTTTTCCGAATTAGTGAGACTCACATTAATCATTTTTCTGTTGCTCGTAGTCTTTATTTATTTATCTGTTGTTCAGCTAATTCAATCTATACAAGATGTAGCCTCTTATAATTATTAAATACATTTTTAAGAGGTGATTAAAAAGAGTCCATGGCATATATTTATTGAAATCAACAAAATCCGGATATAACTCCTAGAGAATGTAGTCTTATGAAAAGAAAATTTATTTTGTTTCTTTTCTATTGTGCGCAAATCGCGATTGTGTTAAGTTCAAGTGCAGTGACTCGAGGTAAATAACGGAACGAAACTGCGGGAGACTGCAGGTATTTAGACATGATTGGTTTTCAAGGAGCAATAACCAGAGCTAATCACTGGAACTGACAGCTGATGATGCTTGTCATATTTTACTGTAGTTATACTGCTTTGATTCTTTGCTAAAAGGAGTCCATGGCATATATTTATTGAAACCAAAAATAGCCGGATATAATTCCTTAGAGAATGTGAAGAAACCAGACATTTGTGTGTTGTTTGCCTCTGCAACACCAGTATTGTAAAAAAAGTGTCAGAATCAGCAGTCAAGCTGACAAGCTTGTATTACGGAAGTCGAGAAGATTTTCTGATAATATCATCAGAAAATGGAGTCGCAACCTATTCCTCTGCAAGCAAGTCTCTGATTTGTAGAAGCGTACGCTGTAATGTCATACAATGTATTATTTCTGTGTATCCTTCACCAAATGAGAAGCATCGCATTTTAATGCTATCATAACACAATCTCATTGTTATCAACAATGACTGATAGTTTTACTTATGTAGAGAGAAACTGAATGTATAGGCGGCCGTTCAGTGAAGAACGGCTTTGGAAATCCTAATTGCAACAAAACTTGGTGAAAGTGTGGGTTAATATCTGTGAAATACTACTGTTGGCGTAAGACGCCACTAACGCCCCTGTGGATAGGGGTGAGATCTGGGAAGGGAAGTTCGGCACGTCTGCAGCAGTTTCAACTAAATACAATGCACATTAACACTCTAACTGCAGAAAATATAGGGTGAGTGGAAAACAGTCGTATCAGCCGATAGTGTTCATGTGAACGTGTGAAGGTGAAGTCATGTAAGAAATGCATAAAATTCGGAACGGTGTGAGTAATTTTACCATAATTTGAATACTTAAAACTTACTAACGGGGAAGAAAAGGGACGCGGCGCACAAAGAGAGACAGTGGCAGTGCGAAAGCAAGGAAATGTAAAAATATACGCGAATCCCAGGGTTACGTACAAACTATATATGGATAGTTTATCCATCGAGAATTTCGACAATTCTTGCCTTTGTTCGGCGTCAATGATACAGGCACAGAGGCTTTTGAGGATGGTTTAATTTAAAGTTTGAATTCGGATAACAAATGAAGAAGAAATATTTTTGTGCAACATAATTACAAAATAACACTTTTACGATTTTTCATTACTTGTACTGTAAAACCTCGCTTCGTGCCAAATTTCATGGTTCAAGGTCAACGTGAAGTGAGTTTGAGAGTATCAAAATTCGTGAAATAAATGGCCGTATCTTTTAATTGCGTTGTCTTAGAAGCTTGAATTTACGACACCCGCAGGGTACGATACACCTTAGTATGTGTCATAAATTTCAACTTTGTACGTCTACCGGTTTTTGAAGAAAAGACGTCTTAACAGGAGGACGGACAGTAGGGCAGCAGAAGGCAAAAAACATTGTTTTTTCTGGTGATATACTTACAAATTAACAATTTTCGGACAAAAAGAGGTTTTCACAGTCGGACAGACAGACAGGCTTACGGACAACAAATCGGTCCTACAAGGGTTCCGTTTTTACCTACAGACGTACGGAACGATAAATACAGACCCTGTGCGAGAGAAACCCATAGCACCCGTTGGGTTGGTAGCGAGGATGGGAGTGAGATATCACGCAAAAAAAATCTAAAATAACCGACTTTTGTTTTTTACTAAATGGTGAACCTCCAAAAGCCTTCAATTCAGTAGAAAAGAACGATTATAAGCTTCGACACTTTACAGGGAGCTAAATGTACAATACATCATATTCCAACACCTTCATTACGAAAAATTGAGATAAAACTGTAACTGATCAATGCTAGTAATCACCTAGCTAGAAAATAATTGCGCAATTTATAAAGGCTATATTCCAATACCTGCACGCCTTGCAAATGGGGGACAACATGTACAATGGAAGAAACTGACAGTAAAAAATAAATCTACAGACGATTAATTGTGAATAAAATGTAATGAGGTCAACTGCTGAAGAACAGTGACTAGTTAGCCCATTACATAATCTATTTACCAGTTGGGTTTGTTAGGAAATAAAACAGTCACATTGATCATGTAAGCAATACTGAATCAAAAGTTATGAGAAATGTATCACCACAAACTTAGAATGAGATTTATTCCTCAGAGAGGTGAAGTTTTATAAACGAACGCGAAATTCAATCACTGAAATGACTGGTATATGAAACAATGAAACCCGCCTCATAATTGCCGCATGAAGCCGTAGATTTGTTGATACGTCTTTTCATCCTAGCTGTGAAAAGAGAAATCTGTACAGGTTTAACAGGAAATGTGAGAGCCCAATTCTGCTTATAATCAAGAAATATCAAGCTGGAAAACGGTTTTGATGTTATACCGAAGCGCAAGCAAAGTTTCAACCAGTGCCGTAAAATGCTTTCCGCGTAGATAAGGAATATGCGATGAACCCCAAATGAACGACGCGATTGCCAGTCAGTGTAACATCTAGAGGGCAAAGCGCAGCAAACGAGATAATTGATGGGTACGCGTAGGAGGAGGAGGCGTAATTGCTTGGTATCGGGGAAATAATTAGACACATCAGTACATGTCGTAAACACTGTGTAATAACCGTGCAACACGGAAGCGACTTGGGAAACGCTGTCACGTCGCGCTAGTCTAGTTCAGACACACGACCCTTGCGGGAAGGGAGGCTCTCTCTCTCTCTCTCTCTCTCTCTCTCTCACACACACACACACACACACACACACACACACACACACACACACAGAGTTGAATCCGTCAGCTCCCTCTCATTTAGCTTCGTACCGTTCTTAACTGCTCATTTGCCTTCCCATTCGCTACCTCTTTGTGAAGGTAGTAAATCCTCTCGAAAGGAAACACGTCACAGTATTCTTTAGGCTTCCGCCATCAATAAATAATGATATTGGCACACACTCCTTACCCCTTTCCCAAATCAGCTAATATGGCTAATCCGTTTGACAACGGATAGCAACATGCTGCTGTGATATAACGTAGCTTAATTTCCCCAAGTTATTTCAATGTAAGCATAAGTGAAAATCGGTTAGAGCTGTAGCACAGAAGATCCCTCGTGCCGTTCTTTCTTGCGAAGCACTGGGCTGTCAAGCTAAATACTGGTCTGCAATGAAGTGGAGGGGTCAGTTTTCTGACTCTCGACGGTAACGCCTGTATAGCAACTAGCGTCTTTTACTGTAATTTATATATAACTAGATGCTCCTCCTACCATGACAGTGAATGAGCAGGACGCGTTTTATTAAATAAAAGTATTTTCCGTCTGGTGTAATTTTCGAATGATAGGGTATTCGCTTGAGTCACATGCCTTCTCGCTGACCAGCAGCCTGTCTGTTCCTCCGAAAATAGAAATTCCTGCGCAATACAGGTTATACAGGTGGCGCTGTAGCATGGAGGATCCCTTATGCCGTTTTCTCACGCGAAGCAATGGGCTGTCAGGCTAAATTTTGTCCTGCAATGAATTGGAGAGGTTTTCTGACTCGCGAGGGTAACGCTTGTAGGCGACACGGCGGCGCTAGTGGCGGCCGTTGCCTGTGTACCAAGCAAACGAGCACCTCTCTCGTTGTACGTTAGTCTGGTCAAGAGATTTAAAAAATACTGGGAATCGAAGGGGAACGCACAAGCAGTACCCCTTCTCTCAGAGGCTAAGAACAAGCCTAGCATTGTGATTGGCTGCTAATACACTGCAATGCCAGAGAAACTGATACGGGCATGTGTATTCAAATGCAGACATACGTTATCAGGCAGAATACGGCGCTGCGGTCGGCGACGCCTACATAAGACAACAAGTGTCTCGCGCAGTTGTTAGATCGGTTACTGCTGCTACAATGGCAGGTTATCAAGATTTAAGTGAGTTTGAAAGTGGTGTTATAGTCGGCGCACGAGCGATGGGACACAGCATCTCCGACGAAGCGATGAAGTGGGGATTTTCCGGTATGACCATTTCACGAGTGTACCATCAATATCAGGAATCCGGTAAAATATCAAATATCCGACATCGCTGCAGCCAGAAAAAGATCCTGTAAGAACGGGACCAACGACGACTGAAGTGCACCTCTTCCGCAAACTGCTGCAGTTTTCAATGCTGGGCCGGCCGCGGTGGTCTAGCGGTTCTAGGCGCTCAGTCCGGAACCGCGCGACTGCTACGGTCGCAGGTTAGAATCCTACCTCGGGCATGGATGTGTGTGATGTCCTTAGGTTAGTTAGGTTTAAGTAGTTCTATAGTTCTAAGTCTAGGGGACTGATGACCACAGATGTTAAGTCCCATAGTGCTCAGAGCCATTTGAACCATTTGAACTATTTCAATGCTGGGCCATCAACAAGAGTCAGCGTGCGAACCACCCTACGAAACATCATCGATATGGCCTTTCGGAGCTAAAGACCCACTCGTGTACCCTTGACGACTGCACGACACAAAGCTTTACGCCACGCCTGGATCACATTCGGGAGGACGACGGTTCAATCCCGCGTCCGGCCATCCTGATTTAGGTTTTCCGTGATTTCCCTAAATCGCTCCAGGCAAATGCTGGGATGGTTCCTTTAAAAGGGCACGGCCGACTTCCTTCCCCGTCCTTCCCTAATCCGATGCGACCGATGACCTCGCTGTCTGGTCTCCTTCCCCAAAAACAAGAACCCCTCGCCTGGGCCCGTCAACACCGACGTTGGACTGTTGATGACTGGAAACATGTTGCCTGGTCGGCCGAGTTCCGTTTCAAATTGTATCGAGCGGATGGACATATACGGGTATGGAGACCACCTCATGAATCCACGGCCCCTGCATGTTAGGAGGGGACTGTTCTAGCTGGAGGTGGCTCTGTAATGGTGTGGAGCGTGTGCACAGGAGACGCCGGAATTTCGACAGAAGATAACTTTTTAGGCACATTCCTTGTTCAGTGCTCGAGCAGTATAGATGAGTGGTCCGATTCTGGTACTGGGACCCCTGATGCGTCTAGATACTACTCTGACAAATGACACGTACGCTAGCATCCTGTCTGATCACCTACATCGATTCATCTCCATTGTGCATTACAACGGACATGGGCAGTTCCAGCAGGACAATGTGACACCCCAAACATACAGAATTCCTACAAACTGACTCCACGATCACTCTTCTGAGTTTAAACACTTCCACTGGCCACCAAACTCTCCAGATATGAAATTTATTGAGCATATCTGTGATGTTTTGCAACGTGCTGTTCAGGACAGATATCCACCGCTCATACTCTACGGATTTATGGACAGTCCTGCAGGATTCATACTGTCAGTTCCTTTCAGCTCTTCTTCAAACGTTAGTCCGAGTTCATGGCACGTCGTGTTGAGGCATTTCTGCATGCTCGCGCGGTCCCTACACGGTATGAGGCAGTTGTATCAATTTCGTTGACTATTCAGTGTATTATGACGTGGATTTTTCTCGGGTACACTACACAACAGGAGGAAAATCGAATAGAAAATTTCCTCTTCCCTGTTTTTTTTTATTTTTTTAATTTTTATTTTATTTTTTTGCGGTCTTCTTTATCGCGAGATTCCAGAATTTCGAAAGAAGATAACTTTTTCGGCACATTCCTTGTTCAGTGCTAGAGCAGTATAGATGAATGGTCCAATTCTAGTACTGTGAAGACTGGTAAGGGTTCTCGCTTCAATGTCTGAGTTTAACCAAGACTGACACCGTGTGAATTTTAGGAACGTCACGGTAAGTTAGATATTACTTAAAGTCGTACTTAACGATTTTCATTTTAGCTATTTCTATTTTTCGTGATTAAGGAGTGGATTTTTTACTACAGTGAATTATATGTTACTCTCTTTTGTTGCCTTGCGAAGATCACCTATTACTTCCTGTGCACGTCTGGATAGCACCTCTCCTTGTATTGTGAGTAAAGCAGCTATTCCTGCAATGTCATTTAAAGTTGGTTCAGTAGCGATTTCTGGAAGTAACATATCATTTATATCATTATCCCAGTATCTTATGGGACAGTCATAAGCCGCGCGGGGTAGCCGTGCGGTCTTAGGCGCCTTGTCACGGTCCGCGTGGCTTCCCCCGTCGGAGGTTCGAATCCTCCCTCGGGAATGGGTGTGTTGTAAGTAGTCAATGTTTTCTTATTGGCAACGTTACGTAGCGCTCTGTATGAAAATCACTGGCTGTGCAGTGTGCAGTCTGTGGCTAGTTTGCATTGTTGTCTGCCATTGTAGTGTTGGGTAGCTGGATGTTAACAGCGCGTAGCGTTGCACAGTTGGAGGTGAGCCGCCAGCAGTGGTGGATGTGGGGAGAGAAATGGCGGAGTTTTGAAATTTGTAAGACTGGATGTCATGAACTGCTATGTATATTATGATTTTTCAACACTATTAAGGTAAATACATTGTTTGTTCTCTATTAAAATCTTTCATTTGCTAACTATGCCTATCAGTAGTTAGTGCCTTCCGTAGTTTGAATCTTTTATTTAGCTGGCAGTAGTGGCGCTCGCTGTATTGCAGTAGTTCGAGTAACGAAGATTTTTGTGAGGTAAGTGATTTGTGAAAGGTATAGGTTAATGTTACTCAGGGCCATTCTTTTGTAGGGATTTTTGAAAGTCAGATTGCGTTGCGCTAAAAATAATGTGTCAGTTTAAGCACAGTCATGTTTAATTTTTCTAAGGGGACGTTTCAGTGTGTGTGTGTGTGTGTGTGTGTGTGTGTGTGTGTGTGTGTGTGTGTGTGTGTGTGTGTCGTCCTTAGCGTAAGTTAAAGATAGATTAAGTAGGGACCGATGACCTCAGCAGTTTGGTCCCATAAGATCTTACCACAAATTTCCAAAATTTTACCACAGTCATAAGCGTATTATATGTAACTGAGACAGTTTAATGCTTCTTGTGCATTTGGTTAGTTTTGAATGTAGTCATTTGGTGTATCTTGATTTCACCCATGTGTGTAGGTTACTCTGAACTAAATAAGCAAAAATTGGATTCCATTTGCTATTCTTTGGTGGTTACTCCACGTTTGTCACTCATTGGTTACGGATTAACCATGGCCATCTGCTATACTTATATCTGAAGAAAATGTTTGTTTTGACGATTCCGTTGTTCAAACTTTTTTTCAAGGGACAAATACATTACCCTGCCAGGATAGTTTTCTCTTTATATGACCTCCCAAATCCCAAGTATTAGCTCTTATGGTATCTGCGAGGAGGGCGCTTCGCTCAGCTCGTGTGTTTACCTATGCGCTTGAAGCCTATAATGTATTCTGCTGTTCTAACAACCAGACAACTTTCTCGTGAAACTATTCGGACTTGCACAAGTATAACACAACTAAAACAAGTCCGATATGGTTTTTTTTTTAGTGTAATGTCACCCCGTGTTTCAGAATGCGTTCACAGCAGGCCAACTGTAGTAATATCGTGGTTGGGTGGTACTTCAGGCACAGCAACTAACAACTACGTTTGAATGTCAGGAGAAGTGTCAAATGGACATTTTTGGCACCCAGAGCTGAAAAAGGGGACATGGCCTGCTTCGTGTTTGCAATGTGTGAAGTGAACGATTTTATGGGAGACGAAGACTCATAGTCCAATACGTTTGATTTCTTTTATTATTTTTAATGATCGCCGCAAACCGAGTGTCTATAATTTTCATGATAGAATATTACGTCCTATCTCTTGAAGTGAGTAATTGAGTTGCACCATGTACGTAGTATTAAAGTGCTGGAATGCAAAAAAATGTTACTGGTTTCGTGAAAGTTATTTGTGTTTTCCCGAGTTGCTGTCATTAATCTTACTTTTCCCTGATTTAAGTCATACGATGTAGACCTGTAACGGGACTCACTCACTAATTTAATACATTTTCAGAGCGTACGATTTTCTGCTCTGTCATATAATACGTTTCCAAGGCTCACTAACTTCGTCTTGTCACGAACATATTTTCAAATTAATTCTAAGATCTAGATCCAGGGTTGCACATACAGCGTGGTTCGATTATCTCCAACAGTCTCCCTTTTTAGTGTAGCATGTAATCCCCGAGCTCCAACATGGACATCTACTTTTACATGTGACGCTGCATCAATAGAACACCTTGAATAATTTCCACATACAGATTCCCTGCTTAAATCCGTGGGTGCACACACCTTTCTCATGCATATTCCACAGTTTGTATTTTGTATAGCCCGCATTGTACAGTAGCGAAACATGGACTGTGGGAAAACCTGAACAGAAGAGAATCGAAGCATTTGAGATGTGGTGCTACAGACGAATGTTGAAAATTAGGTGGCCTGTAAGGTGGGTTCTACGAAGAATTGGAGAGGAAAGGGATATGTGCAAAACACTGATAAGGAGAAGGGACAGGATGATAGGACATCTGTTAAGACATGAGGAAATGACTTCTGTGGTACTAGAAGGAGCTGTAGAGGGGAAAAAAACTGTAGAGGAAGACAGAGATTGGAATATATCCAGCAAATAATTGAGGACTTAGGTTGCAAGTGCTATTCTGAAATAAAGAGGCTAGCACTTGAGAGGAATTCATGGCGGGCCGCATCAAACCAGTCAGAAGACCGATGACCAAAACAAAATCTCGCTCAAGTTGAAAGGTCTCTGTTGGATACCTTTCATGTTTAATTTCTTAAATCTGTTGTCATTTACGGCATAAATTCCTCTTCTAAATTTACTGTGGCGTTTCTGACTATCTGGGAGGAGACTGAGTAGTGGAACGTGTTACTTTTACACATAAACAAGAACGATCTGTCACACTACTACACTTTAAAACACAGTTTATATGTAATTCATGTCACACAGTCTCATACGGAACTTACATCCGCTTTCTTTTATATACTGTATATGATAAGATACTGTCATCCCCCTTCCCTTCTGTGTGAGAGGATGAATGAGCAAATGTATTTCTAGTTGCATGCTTGAGGGTAGCAGACAAGCCTGTCTGCTAGAGAACAGTAGGACCAACGTCGGAACAGGTAGCTACGCTTTCTAAAAGCAAAGAGGTTTCTATCCTTAGTATGGTCCTGTCCGTCCGTTGTCATGTTGGTATAGGAAGCTGCCCCTCTGGCCACTTCCGTTTGTATTTGTGAGCCACCCCTCAGGAAGGGACCAGTCAGTCTGTCCGTGGCGAGCGTCTGAAGTGGTAAGATCTCCGGCTAAGCGCGTGTCTGCTAAGTCCGTAGGACAATGGATTTCTTAAGTTCAGCCTAGCTGAAAATTTAACCACCTTTATTTCAGGTTTAGCTCTAAAATATCTAATGTTATCTTAAATTGCAGCGCAGTGTAATTCTCGTGTGAAGTTCAGAATATATTCCGGTAGTTGCTTTGTCACTACTTTGTGAGTAAAGTGGAACCACGTGTTGATCAGTAACTCTAACTAAGTTCATCAATCTTAAATGCGAATGTGTGTGAGATTATAACGTCTCGTCTTGACAGTATTTTTCAATATAGCAACTTTTCTTTATGTTCAACTCACGTGGGGTGTACTTTGTGAGACCACTATCACGTGCTTATATAATTGTTTGACCCATCAGGTTAATAGTAAGACGATAGTAACCAGTTCGAGGTTTTTCTTTTGTAAATTGCTTTTCGATCTAATTTATTTTAATTATCAAAATTATTGTGGAGTTACTCTTTGTGTAAACCAAGTTGACCACGTGAAGCATGTGGTGTAATCATCAAAGTAGCCCTCAGCTATTCTTTTCGCGAAGATTTCACAAAGAGTTAATATGAATTTAATATACCAGTGTGTGGTAATTACATTACGGACAGGATTGTGACACGAACGTAACTTCTTTGGGTGAAAATTGAATCGGTTGGTAGTGGTTAACTTTCTCTTGCATATGTTTCAACGTTCTTTGTGTGTTGTTTTATGAATGCAGTGTTGTATGCAGTCTCCCAATCTTGGCTCCATATTTGATGTGTTCCGTAAGATTGCAATCTCACATTTTCACAATCTTAAATAAGGCACCAGTTTAGTTAGGAATCAAATTTAATATGCTGAAATTTCAATGATCAATGTTAAAATAAATTTCCAATTATAAATTGATTTATTTCTTTTTATATAAATTATCTTATATATATATATATGTATATATACACTCCTGGAAATTGAAATAAGAACACCGTGAATTCATTGTCCCAGGAAGGGGAAACTTTATTGACACATTCCTGGGGTCAGATACATCACATGATCACACTGACAGAACCACAGGCACATAGACACAGGCAACAGAGCATGCACAATGTCGGCACTAGTACAGTGTATATCCACCTTTCGCACCAATGCAGGCTGCTATTCTCCCATGGAGACGATCGTAGAGATGCTGGATGTAGTCCTGTGGAATGGTTTGCCATGCCATTTCCACCTGGCGCCTCAGTTGGACCAGCGTTCGTGCTGGACGTGCAGACCGCGTGAGACGACGCTTCATCCTGTCCCAAACATGCTCAATGGGGGACAGATCCGGAGATCTTGCTTGCCAGGGTAGTTGACTTATACCTTCTAGAGCACGTTGGGTGGCACGGGATACATGCGGACGTGCATTGTCCTGTTGGAACAGCAAGTTCCCTTGCCTGTCTAGGAATGGTAGAACGATGGGTTCGATGACGGTTTGGATGTACCGTGCACTATTCAGTGTCCCCTCGACGATCACCAGTGGTGTACGGCCAGTGTAGGAGATCGCTCCCCACACCATGATGCCGGGTGTTGGCCCTGTGTGCCTCGGTCGTATGCAGTCCTGATTGTGGCGCTCACCTGAACGGTGCCAAACACGCATACGACCATCATTGGCACCAAGGCAGAAGCGACTCTCATCGCTGAAGACGACACGTCTCCATTCGTCCCTCCATTCACGCCTGTCGCGACACCACTGGAGGTGGGCTGCACGATGTTGGGGCGTGAGCGGAAGACGGCCTAACGGTGTGCGGGACCGTAGCCCAGCTTCATGGAGACGGTTGCGAATGGTCCTCGCCGATACCTCAGGAGCAACAGTGTCCCTAATTTGCTGGGAAGTGGCGGTGCGGTCCCCTACGGCACTGCGTAGGATCCTACGGTCTTGGCGTGCATCCGTGCGTCGCTGCGGTCCGGTCCCAGGTCGACGGGCACGTGCACCTTCCGCCGACCACTGGCGACAACGTCGATGTACTGTGGAGACCTCACGCCCCACGTGTTGAGCAATTCGGCGGTACGTCCACCCGGCCTCCCGCATGCCCACTATACGCCCTCGCTCAAAGTCCGTCAACTGCACATACGGTTCACGTCCACGCTGTCGCGGCATGCTACCAGTGTTAAAGACTGCGATGGAGCTCCGTATGCCACGGCAAACTGGCTGACACTGACGGCGGCGGTGCACAAATGCTGCGCAGCTAGCGCCATTCGACGGCCAACACCGCGGTTCCTGGTGTGTCCGCTGTGCCGTGCGTGTGATCATTGCTTGTACAGCCCTCTCGCAGTGTCCGGAGCAAGTATGGTGGGTCTGACACACCGGTGTCAATGTGTTCTTTTTTCCATTTCCAGGAGTGTGTGTATATATATATATATATATATATCACCGGTTGTCGTATGACTATTAACCGATTATAATTAATGTTAGTCTGGTTGGGAATTTGGTAAGCTAGACTGGATACCTGGTGAAACAGTTGGTCAGTAATGCAAGGTTAACTTCCCCAGACAGTTCACAGCTTTTAACCCGCTTTTATTGTCTATCACCACTGCTTACATAGAAAATTAAACCAACAACATTACAAAGTCACACCCCTCAAGGAGGGAGGACGTGGTAAAGAATGTATTTGCCACAGTTGTAGAGATACGTTCCACCCACTATGTAGCAATACTAAGCTGAATTATCCTGCTCGAAAAGTTGCAGTCTCGTAATGGACTGCTACGAATGAAGTCATATTACGATATCTTAGCTAACGGCGCTCGCAGGGGCAAAGCTCAGTGTTTGCCGCCAGTCTGGGACGTAGTTTTACGAGAGAGAACATTACTACAGTCGAGGCACTTGCTCAGTTAGAGAAGTGAGTAGATAGGAATTGGATGTGGCTTTGTTGAGGCAATCGTGTAGATATTTACTGGAGCGATGTTGAAAACGCACACAAAACTTAGTCCAGACAATAGTCTGCACTGCTTTAAACCGGAATATTTTTGCGGTATAAATGTTTTAATTTGGAGGGGGATTGACTTGACAGTATACTTGGCTCTCTCAGACGATTCAGCTTTGATCATCTATTGGCAACAATAAAGTTGGTAGATATACCACCCGGTTTAACTGTTGCAGCACTATTTGATAAAAAGACAGAAGAAATAGATAAATAGATCACCGAAGAAGTTGGACGTATTTTGGGGCTTAGAGGCTAAAAGCACAGACCTCTTCCAGAGGAACAAAAATAAAACGAAGCATGTAGTTTCAACGACTTTAATACGTCATGTTAACTGCCGTAATTCTAATCATCACCGGAATGAAACAGCAGATAATTAATGTAGTAAATATATGAATTTTGTATAAACTCGTGTCGTGGTATGTTGCAGAGAATGTGTACTCATGGTGGGCGTAGGAAGTTATTGCAGCCTGGTGCAGTTCTCTTGTGTACATTACAAATAAAAAATTCATACGCCACACGCGCACTTCCGCAACCGAGAGCAACTGCAGAGGTGAAGAGAATGAGAGATGCTTACCCCAAAAGAAGTAATATACAACTTTTCTCGGTCACGCCTTACATCCACCGTAAGGAGACGACTTCCGTATTTCAAATATCGCAATATAGTCACTGAGACTATGGCTCGTTATTTCATTTCTGCAGTGAAACCTCAAACAAGGAACAGCTAGTGAGATGGCAAACGAGTGAATGTTTGTCCTCGTATTCAATATTTCTCGGCATCCATGCTAGTCCGATCACACAACGTAAATTTTGAGCTGTTTTCTAATATTGACCAATACTAGTGTTATTTATTTCAGAAGAGTCTAGGTTATTCCTCCTCTCGACACTATCCGTGTAAGCTGATATATCTAGAAAGACGTCTAGAAATACTTATATCTAGAAAGACACAGATCACGTGAAGGATTTCACTAAACATTAAATTAAATGTCGTAGGCAATATTGTCAGGGGCCAACGGCCGCTTGCCGTCAGATCACCGAAGTTAAGCACCATCGGGCTGGGCTAGCAATTGGATGGGTGACCATCCGGTTTTCCGAGCGCTGTTGGCAATCGGAGTGCACTCGGCCCTTGTGAGGCAAACTGAGGAGCTACTTGATTGAAAAGTAGCCGCTCCGATCTCGTAAACTGAAATACGGCCGGGAGTGCGCTGCGCTGACCACATGCCCCTCCATATCCATATCTAGTGACGCCTTTGGGTGAAGACGGCACGGTGGCCGGTCGGTTCCGTTGGGCCTTCATAGCCTGTTCTGGCGGAGTTTTTTATTATTGGCAGAGAAATACCACGTAGAGGATTCAGCCACTTAAATCCACTTAATTGTAATGGTGTTCTTCCTGCGCACGCATTAGCCGTTCCCCTTGAGGATATGTAACAGTGGTGTTGTATGTGTATTGGCGGAGTGAATGTGCAATAGTAGTATTGTGTTTGTGTTGTATGATGCTGATGACGATGATGAGAGAAGGGAGAGGTTGGAACCTGGTGTCGCCTGGTGGACCTGTCGAGTCCATGTCACGTCGAGCTGTTGCACTAAGCGGGGCAAAAGGATGTACGACACGATATTAGAAGATATCAAATGTTCAAATGTGTGTGAAATCTTATGGGACTTAACTGCTAAATAGGTCATCAGTCCCTAGGCTTACACACTACTGAACTTAATTTATCCCAAGGACAAACACACACACCCATGTCCGAGGGAGGACTCGAACCTCCGTCGGGACCAGCCGCACAGTCCATGACTGCAGATTATGTTGCAACACGTTTGAGACAGAGCGACCGCTACGGTCGCAGGTTCGAATCCTTCCTCGGGCATGGATGTGTGTTATGTCCTTAGGTTAGTTAGGTTTAAGTAGTTCTACGTTCTAGGGGACTGATGACCTTAGAAGTTAAGTCTCATAGTGCTCAGAGCCATTTGAACCATTTTTTTGCAGCTGACTTTTATGTGATTTTCTATCAGCAATTATATAGTGAAGTTACAATTACGTATTGATTAGTCAGTACAGCTACTGAATATCATCGCAGATGAACAGGAAGATGAGTTGTTTGAACATTTGTTTTGGGATGGGCATATGCCATAGTAGTACCGTACGGTATTACCCAAACCATTTGTACACAGAGACAGTAAACAGGACAGCTGCGAGAGCATACCATAGGAGGGACCAAAGAATGTGGGATCACTCACTTACGTGGTTGAAGTTAGCTGTCAGAACCATAAGTCTCGAAAGATACCAAGAGACCTTTTTTGGTTTCGAGGTTGCGACTTTGCTGGGTAACTTACGGCCCATTGAGAGCCGATTGCCTGAGAAGGTATCGTCAGAACAATTTTTTTCCCAACGTAAAAACCGAAGAGCAGAATTAGGAATGCAGAGATCTTTCAGGGGACGATAGTTACCTTCTTACCCAGTTGGAGATAAAACCTGGGGGCCCATGAGTAAAGATATTGACAAAATCACTAATATACCTTTACGCTGTTTCAAAGGACCGTCGTAGCTAGCAGCATTCCTCACTTCCGTCCCTTTACTGTTATTTGACCCTGAACTAAAACGTGCTATGAGAGTTCATCCTTCCTATGTGAAACTGGTGAGCGATGGTCTTGTTAAACTAGCTGAAGTTTTTTAAGTATCTAGCTTCTAGAGCTTCTTGGACTGGGACGGGTCATATGTGCCGATTGTAGGCACATTCGATCTGCAATGAAGGTCTTTGGGTTGTGGCAGTGGCGCCACCTGCAAGCCCTTGAAGAGCAGGAGTATTGGGAGCGTGTGGAGAGGGCAGTGTAGGCGGAGCAGCAAAGCAACACGTTCCGGCAAGCACGTTTAATGGGGCCTGGTTAACTGGGACGGCTGCGGGTGTGTGTTGCGGTTGTACTTTGCCCTACGCACGGTGCTGGGACTTCGTAGTTGAACAGCAATAGTATTAGAGTCAGCGTTATAGGCCAGTTTTGAACGAAATGGAATTAACTACAACTCCGTGGTGGATTACATTAGCAAAGCTAAACTTCCAAGATGGATGTTCTTTCGTTATTGAGCCACAGTAGTACACGGAACGTTATATACGTCGTGAGTTTTCTCTTAAACTAAGTGCTGAGTGCAGTTTTTCCTACTCGCCACTTCAGTAACTGCATTTTAACCTACTTGAAGAACTCTATGTTTCAGTTAAACAAATTACTGATGCAGTGCATGTGGGTGGTGCCGCCATTTCGACATTGGTAGCCATTCTTGTAATCAGTTAGACGATGGGGCTTGTATTTATGAATGTTTTATGACACTAATGTAAAGGTCTTCAAGCCTCTACGTTAGTTTAATTTTGATATTCAGTGCACCCTGTGAGGATTGTATTTTAGAAGGTGTTTTGTAATTGAGATTGTATGAATACTGCGATTTCCTTTTGTCGGGTTCCGAGAGCTTTTAGAAGACAAATGCAGTTCTATTAGGCAGAAACTTCATGGGGAATGGGTTCAAATAGTTTGTTCTTTGGTTTATTAAAAGTTGTTAACCTGTCTAGTGTGTGTTGGTACACACCTTATCGTAAGTGATTATGACGTTGAAGAATTTATTTAAAATTTCTTATAATTTGGAGAATGATGTTGAGTAACTCTGGTTCATTTTAACTAGTGTCGTGGCGCATTCTGATGGAATAATAGGCACAGGTTCAGAGTGGCGCAAAACCAAATGCAATGGTTGTTTGATGAAAGCTAATAGTTATTTCTCAGACGACTAAAGTTACGTAATCTGTTGTAACGTCCATATGAAAATTATGCATCGAATATGACTTCCCGTGAACGTACTTGAAACAGTTCCCAGGGCCCGTTGTTCTTGAATGATACTGCACAACTGTCAACCTTTCTTTCGTTGGGCCACTGAACTATCTCGTTTAAGATTATTGTATTAACTATGTAATTGTATTTTCTCAAATTAGCAAATTGTGACTGGTTTTTAAAATAATTTTTTGATATTTAAAATTAGTTCCTCATTACACTCTTAAAATCATTGTTAACTAGTTGTATTGTTTCATAACTGTACAAATTTTGGGCTGAACTTTGGCAAAATTCATTTAAAAAATTTGTTTCTTGCTATCAAATGTATGTTCATAGTTAATAAATGTTTGAGACTGTCATTCCGCACCACGTGGTTCACGCAGATCCTGCCTCATAGTACATGATTGTTAACAGAGATAATACCAAATGTTACCTTCAGTGATATTCATTCAGATTGTTTGTCAGAAATGAAAAAAAAATATTAGGTGAATTTAGTGGGACAATTCTGAACCATTCCAAGAAGTAAATCAACAGTCACAAAGTTGTCAAATGTATTGCACAGTGTTTTCAGTTTTCCATTAGACTAGTGACAAGAAGAATACGTTGACTCAGGTGATGCAGTGAGCTGTCTGGCCCTTCGTAGCCTCGCATATCGAAGACGCAACGCTGCCAGCGGCTAGTGGCTGTTAGCCAGAATACCTAAAATATAACCCAATGAGTTTTATCCGCATTTTTTCTTAAAAATGCTTTCATCGCCACCATAACATACAATGACACAAATAAAAAGATAACCTGTTATAAAAATTAGAATATTCACAAAGAAATTTCATAGGCTGCGAATAATCTTAATCATAAGCTGTGAATAATATATAATTTTAAAATCAGAAAAAGCAAACTCTGCACGGTAATCTTACGCAATTATCAAAAAAATTGGATTCAAAAAGCCATGGAGAAAATGATGTAAGTGAATCGACTTTTTCCCTTTCCAGCTTTCAACTGAAAATATAATTGCGTCAAAAAATGTCCGAGATGAAGTTGCCAAGTAAAATTATTAGCGTGCGTGATTCAGTTAGAATATGACAGGCATTTGTCTAGGATGATAAAACATTGTGGAACAGCCAGTAACTCGGCTTTTGGCAGCTGTTTTGAGCTTTGATAAAGAGGCGCTAACTTGTGAATTCGAGGTATTGCACTGAAAGTGAGATATAGATGTGAATGACTCTTATATGTGTTATTATGTATTATATGTATTGTAGTCTTGGGAACATATTTTTTCAGGACGTTCTCACTTCAAATAAAATTGTGAACAGTGAAAAGTAGGTGGTAGTGAAACGAGTATTTATCAAATTGTACCTTACAGAATATGTGTAGTGGCCATTATTCCACCCGTGTACAAAACAAGTTTTGTTATCAAACTAGCTATAAAATTAACACAATATCTGTAGCAAGCAACGAATTAAGGCAGTAAGCAAAACGCTGCTACGAAGAGATAACCCTGTACAACAATGAAAAGTTGTGCGCATATCTGGAACTAGTACTGATTGTCAGTCTATACAACACTGTCTTCATGACTTGTACAAGGTAGGCAACACTGCTTTCAGAGAAATTCGGAACTCATTCCGCATCCCATCAGCAGATGAAATGAAATTAAAGTTTGTGTTCATTATTGCACACTCAAAGGCAGTTTCGCTGATTGAATACATTTTTTAGACAATACTGTTAGCGTTTTGTGTTCCTTTCTACATGTTCTTATGACAGCTGCTACGCCCTTTATGTTAGAGACAGAAATGGAATTTGTGGTGGGTCCATTTCTTTGCGAGTTTTTGAGTCCACTTTAATTTCTTGGTTTCCGTATAGTGCTAATGAACGTATCCTTAAGAAAATTATTTTTAAGATCATAATGATGAAAAGAATGAAAAGTGTCAAATGGCTTTGAGCATTATGGGACTTAACATCTGAGGTCATCAGTCCCTTAGACCTAGAACAACTTAAACCTAACTAACCTAAGGACATCACACACATCCATGCCAGAATCAGGATTCGAACCTGCGACCGTTGCAGCAGCGTGGTTCCAGGCTGAAGCGCCTAGAACCGCTCGGCCACAGTGGCCGGCGAATAGTGTCATCTCCTAATGATATTTACAGTATAATCACCGTTAATCTTTGAAAAAAAGACGTGACTTGTGTATGGCCCAAAAACAAATAATTATTAATTACGACAGCTGCTGAAGATTAGATCCATTCAAATAAGTCCCACGGCTTTTTATAAATGACGTCCGAGTTGCAGTCGCTGCATCAGGATGTTATTCTCAGACCCAGATCATAGTTACATAAATACTAATAGTTCTCATGTGCTGTACTTCAGGAATTTCGACTTCCAGTCTGTGCAGTAGCAGCCTGCATTGCAACGTCTTCGAAGCACGAGCTTCCCAAGTGCTAATGAGCTCCGCACATCAAATGAGCAGACGTGTTTTCCCGTCGCTAATACAAAGGAGAAATGCCAACACTTTATAATGCGTTTGGCAACTATATGGTCGTCGATTTACCTCCTGGAGTGGTTCAGAACTGTCCTACTGAATTCACGTGTCATTTCTGACAATGTGAATGATTCACACTCAAGGTGTAACAACTTGTTGTTAAATGTATTACTTGACTGCAGAAAGCTCGTTCGACACAGAATCTATAGCTAGCCTCATATTCAATATGACGAATTAACTGCGCTAACAATCGCTACGAGAATGGGAAACTCATCTGGCAGTGCTGGCTCAGTAGGTAAGTGGTAACGTGGCCGTTTTGTGAAGACGAAGATGGTTGGCCTTAAGTTCTAATTTAGCTTGTGGACTACACATTCTTTCCGCTTTTTACTTCTTCTGTTACCGAACTACCAGCTTCCAGATGGAAAACC
The DNA here is from genome assembly GCF_023864345.2 of Schistocerca serialis cubense. Taxonomy (NCBI): domain Eukaryota; kingdom Metazoa; phylum Arthropoda; class Insecta; order Orthoptera; family Acrididae; genus Schistocerca; species Schistocerca serialis. The sequence goes on along the minus strand of NC_064641.1, from coordinate 631,513,009 downwards.
GTTAAGGAAATCTTAGCCTCACCATCTTAAGTCCGACCGCAATTTCGATTTAGTTGTGCCCGGACCTAATCGTGAAAAGTTTAAGAAACTAACAGTGTACCCTTGTTAAAACTTACATTTTGCTGCTTATACCGAAATAATTCTGTCTTTTGCGTAATGATATCCTGGTAAGTTTTAATCCATTTCTATTAGAGGGTGCATACTTTTGTAGCGTTTCTCGCTGGTTTATTTAACACAAGAGCAAAACACAAAAGAGAAACTAGTTAGCAATATATTTCCTCAAATTAACTAAAACCGTTTGAAGATGGTTAGGCAGTTTCTGGAGTCCACACCCGTAGAAAACTACTGCGTCGGAGACAAAAATATCATCAATCGATGTATAAAGGGCATTTAATGGTTGTTCGATAAGCAGCCAGAAAGGTTTGAGGGCGTTAGATTAGAAAAATAAATAGAGTAGAGATTGCTTTGCAGCTAAGCTCCTGGGTAGGTTCTTTTGGAAAATCACCAGTGTGTCCACGCACATTCTCGTACAGTAGAAACACTTGTTGCGACCAAAGGCGTCTCATTTGTTGGTAAAAGATGCTAACTGCAACTGACACGCCCCTGAGGTGCAGTTCTTAATAAAAAACAACTTCTTTGTGCCTCCAGGGGCGTAATGGTACATTCTGAGGAGATAAACTTCAGATATTACTTAATTTTTAACACGTTTCTGCATAGTGGTTCAAACCCCTATCAGATCATCCTGATTTAATTTGTCCGTTATTTCCTTCAATCGATTAAGTCAAATACTGAGATCTTTCCTCTGAAAGGACACAGTTGATTTCCTCCCCCATTCTTCCTTATCGTATCTTCTGCTCCGTCTCTAACGATCTCGAAGTCGACGGAATGTTTAACCCTTAGCTTCTATTCTTTCATTTTCCCCCAACATTGCCCACTGAAGGCAACTGTCTCACGAAGATTAATTGGTCAAAGTTCATCACATTTACCAGTAATCGGGTAAATCATATTGGTAAACCATGAAAAAGTCATTCATCAAAGCCCCTTGATCGTCTTTCGCCTCCGCTGCCTGAAAACTCCTATAAACCAAACGAGAAAAGAATGTCACAAACGTTAGACTTTCTCCCGTTACACATTTCACTTTCTAACACATAAGCAACAGACCCTCTAACCTTCAAATATGTATCATTGAAGAAGTCAATGCAAGAATCATTTAAAACCTCAAATAAAAAATTATGACTGTAAATATACAGGATGACTCTGAACCTCTTAACATCTGAAACAGCGCTGATTCACGGGATAATATAGGCAGAGAGTTAAAACTTTCCTGAAATGACATAGGTATTTTTTAATCAAAAACGGGTGCAATATTCGGCCAGCAAATAGCACTGGACAGCAACACGTCAATGACGCTGCATGAGAATCGTGTATTAAATGAGCTGTTGTGAGAGAGAGGTCAGACGCTCCAGTAATCGTGGAATGTTGACTTTGCCAGGAAAGTCACGGTTAGTGAAGCTTCAGTGTCAGAAAGGAGAATCAGCAACTGCCATTTTATGATCCCACCACCATAAGAAGAGTATTTGAAAGGGCAGAAGTCCTCTGGCAAGTGTCACTGTTAATAACATGATCACGAAATTCGAAGCCAAGGGTTGTTTAGACCATCGGCCCCATTGTGGGTGACTGCTGCTCGGGAAGTCCAGGAAGAAGTAAAGACTTAAGCGTTTTCATTTTCGCATCGTGAAGTCAGCGCTCATGAAGCTGCATTTCTCGCCGGCATGGTTCCACTCACTACCGTTCGCAGAGTACTAACGCGTACCCAAAAGTACTAACTATACAAAACCAAGCGTCATCATTTTGTGAAGAGCTTCTGCGATGTGGGCACTTAAAAAAAACTAGGAAGATGACGATTGCTTGTCTAGCGTGTTACGGACCGACGAAGCCCATTTCACACGACAAGGCTCTGTCAACACCGACAACTGAAGAATTTTCACTACCGAAAATCCTAGAACTGTCATCGAATCCCCATTGCATGACGAGAAAGTCACGTTCTGATGTGAATTTTCTACGTCAATCGTGCTCGGACCCTTTACTTTAGAGAAAATGTGGGGTGCGGCTTGTCACCTGTCAGCGTGACGTGTACAAGGTACGCCAATATCTTACAGATCCGCATCTATCCCAGCCCGGCTGATAAATGGCTGCTGGAAGGTTCGACTATTATGCAGGATGGCGCTCCATCCCATGTTGCTGCACGGATGGTGAGGATCATGTCCTGAGCCACCACTTCCGCGCTGCTTGGCCTCGCAGATTCCAAGACCTCAATCCGTGTGGTTATTGGTTGTGGGATTACCCAAAGTCGTGAGTCTCTCGTGATCGTCCGACCTGATTATTGATGCTAAAATACAACATCCGACGACAATTTCTCATCATACCCACTGATAAGCTGTACAATGCTGTTCATAACATCGCTCTCGACTAAGATATTGTTGATGAATGATGGCCGACGTATTGGACAATTGTTATTAAGAAGTCGGCTTGCTAAAAATCAATTTTTATTCTAATTATGGCTTTTGTATCGTGTAAAGGGCCCATCTGTTAGTCATTTCATGCGCTTTTTTGTTTCAATAAAACCCTCTTGTATTTCAAGCATCTCTGTCAATTTTTACGCCTTGCCTACATCGTTTCGAAAAGTATTGAATTTTCAGATCTTGAACTTTTTGGTCGCCCTGTACTTATAGAAACCTGCATGACAATATGCCCAACAAAAACTTGGCGAACTGATTTACCAACCCACTTTTTTTCAGGTAAATTTTGCCCTGATGGATTACGTATATTGATATTGTTCACAGAATATATTACACGAGAAGAAGTCACTTTTTCCTTGCCTATGCAACTATATGAGACTATATTCACTTTGGAAACATTAATGGAGAGACTGTGTTCAACGTCTGGTATATGCGTTTACACTGCACCAGATTCATATTTAGATCATTAATTTTCTTATCAGCACAGAGTAGCAAGTGAAAAGCAAAACATTCTGCAGAATATTCCGCATCCGCTAGTTCGAGGAGCTTTCTGTTACTTGGTTTTCTTTCAGTGATTATAAAATCAGATTAAAAGTACGAATTAGTTAGACAGGGCAGCTTTTGAATATCAGTGCGGACGAATAAGGTGATGAATTTTGTGAACAGGGTGCAGTAAGCCTCCAGGGAATCTGAACTCTCATCCAATGAGGACCGTACTATCTGACAAAAAACTCACGAAGCAATGATCTGTGTAACGTAGGAGCCTTTTAGAATGAATTCTGGCTTCGTATGCTTAACGTATGGGTTCAATTTATATATCAGGCAACCATTATTAACAAGTATAAACAGACTCTCTTCACTTTCGGTAGCACCAACTATACAATGCAGATCTGCGCAGTGGTTTCAAATCCACGTTAAACATTATGTTCCTTCGCTGCTTACTGAAAGGGGTTTGTTGCAGGTTCGGTCATGACCAGGACAAGAAGTTGCGGCAAGTTGAAACTCTGTCAGTAGTACATGTTGAAACCTTATCACCTATCAGCTTTCTAACAGGGGAAAATTTGTTTTATGAATGAAACATTCATCATGTAAGGAATCAGATTCCAAGCTACTCTCGGTCTTCACGAAGGCGCGTGTCCGGGGTTCGAATCCTCGCTCAGTGGAAGAGGAGCCAAAATAAGCGAACACGTGTTCCCGCTTATCCGTAGACAATCGACCGTTTCTGAGAAAACGACCGTCAACGTTTTCGAAGTAATATCGATGCCTTTTAGCGGGAGATTAGCGCAGTCGCAGTCCAACTGGTGGCGTAGTGGCTAGCGTTGCGGTCGCTCACTTTCTGCGTTCCGTGCGCGAAACCAGATTATTGTTTATATTTAGTTCATTTTTTTATTTATCCACCTATGTCCGTAGCAGGTTTCTACACAAATGTTTCTCATCAAGTTAGTGGATACAAGGGCGTTATATTGACCATAATATTACTTGTGGGTTTCACAATAAGTTCAAAATGGCTCTGAGCACTATGGGACTTAACATCTATGGTCATCAGTCCCCTAGAACTTAGAACTACTTAAGCCTAACTAACCTAAGGACATCACACAACACCCAGCCATCACGAGGCAGGGAAAATCACTGACCCCGCCGGGAATCGAACCCGGGAACCCGAGCGTAGGAAGCGAGAACGCTACCGCACGACCACGAGATGCGGGCTCACAATAAGTGCCATACATTATACTGTGTAATATATGTGTTATGGAATTTTCAGTTGTTACAATCTTTTTAAATTCTCGTATTCTTGTATTTGATTCTTACATCATTTCTTAATTCTTTTATTTCATTCTCACGGTTATTCTTCAGGAAGATTTGGTACATTCCTTTGGACAATACCTATCGTTGAAACATTCATAACATAGAAATTCCGAACATTAAGAGCATCGCACGGAGCCAGATTTGCAACATTTGTTGTGTGAACCTTACTCAGGAAAGAAACATGGTTTACATTTCGGAAGAAATCATCCGTAGGCAATAATTTCGTTACAAACGACGCATAATTGATCACTTCCCTGAAAACTGGAGTTTGCAACTGATTATGAATCAAGATACGCTATAGGAATTTCACCGAAAACAATTTCAAATAATTTTTCCATTAATTTCCTGCGATTCCCTCTTTTTCGTTTCTTTTTCCTTTTGATTCATTCACCAGGCATACACGTATTCAGCGAATAAAGACAATGTTATATACCCGAAAACGTTCGTGTAGTAATCCACTATGGACATGGATAGATAAATGACAAACAAAAATAAAAATAATAACAATAATAATTAAGTTTTGAACACAGGACGCAAAAGTGTAAAACCACGACGCTACCTACTATTCCAACTTTTCGTTTGGGCTGTTTACTCGCTAAAAGACACACTAGGTACCTCGGAAACTTCGACTCTCTTTTTCTGACAAACACTTGAATATCTACGGAAAAGCCGAGACACGTATTGACTTATTTTGGCTCTGCTTACACAGAGAGAAGATTCCGGGAAATCAGATTATGGCATGTGCCGTATCTTCCTCGTAAGCCCGAGCACCAACTATGTAGAGAAGTAGCTGTAAAGTGTAGCCAACTGTTGCAAATAAAACATTTTTGATAGACATCTAAGTATCCACATTCATAGCCAAATGACTGTACCGGAAAGAGAGCTGAGAACCTAAAAGACTGTTACGTTATGTGGGTTGCATACAAATCAGGTTGGGTTGGGTTGTTATGTGGGAGGAGATCAGACAGCAAGGTCATCGATCTCATCGGATTGGGGAAGGATAGGAAAGGAAGTCGGCCTTGCCCTTTGAAAGGAACCTTCCCCGAAATTTCCTGCAGCCATTTCAGGAAATCACGGAAAACCTAAATCAGGATGGCCAGACGAGCTCGAGGACCATGGCTGCGGTTACCCTTGACGCTGCATCACAGACAGGAGCGCCTGCGATGGTGTACTCAACGACGAAGCTGGGTGCACCAATGGCAAAACTTCAGTTTTTCAGATGAATCCAGGTTCTGTTTACAGCATCATGATGGTCGCATCCGTGTTTTGGTGACATCGCGGTGAACGCACATTGGAAGCGTGTATTCGTCATCGCCATACTGGCGTATCACCCGGCGTGATGGTGTGGAGTGCCGTTGGTTACAGGTCTCGGTCACCTCTTGTTCGCATTAATGGCTCTTTGAACAGTGGACGTTACATTTCAGATGTGTTACGACCCGTGGCTCTACCCTTCAGTCGATCCCTGCGAAACCCTACATTTCAGCAGCCATCCAAGCTCTGTTTGACTCAATGCCCAGGCGTATCAAGGCCGTTATTACGGCCAGAGGTGGTGGTTGTGGGTACCGATATCTCAGGATCTATGCACCCAAATTGCGTGAAAATGTAATCACATGTCAGTTCTAGTGTAATATATTTGTCCAATGAATACCCGTTTATCATCTGCATTTCTTCTTGGTGTAGCAATTTTAATGGCCAGTAGTGTACATGTAGTGGCGTCGCTCTTTACACACAGAAATGGGTGGTTTTCGAGGAATTTCCACACCATTGTACCCCATTCTTTTTAACTCACTACGCACAGTTTTTGTGATCGCTGGACTGTCGGTAGTACTTCGTAACTCACGATCCATTACTTCCGGTGATTTCATGCGATTTTTACAATCATCTTCGTGTTCTAATGTTACTCCAACTGCAGGTATGGGTAAATGCTTTTCACTGGAAGAGATTCATTCTAGTATGAGAGTGAATACTTAGCTTTGAATCGTCGAATCTCCTCCACCAATGAAGTCCATTAGGGGATGTATTTTGCAGATTTGCCTGGATTTCGAACGTGAAGAAAATCTGGATGTTAAATTAATATTGTCCACCACACTGATGAATTGTTTCAATAGGATATGTGTTTCTCGTAAGCATTTACCAAGATGTTCACACATAAGCTGTCTTCTACCTACGTGACTGACGAAACAGCAACTCTTACAGACACTGAATCATTACATTGACCGAAACTCCGACTGGCTTCAAATGCTTTGCACCGCTCAGTACATACCCTATCTTAACAACGTATGTCTTTAGCCCATTGTGAAAAACAATAACATTTACTGATTTATAATGAAAAGTCTGTTATTTACAGCAAACTGTTAGTACAGTTTTGAAGACAATGAATGGTGATAATACATTTCTAAATAGTGTTTTTTCCCCTTTGTGTGGAAATTTGGTTATGAAGGTACAATAACAATACCTATCGTAAAATCATTAATTACATCATGATACCAAGTTGGATTTTATTCCTGACATTAACTGAGGTACAGCACGAAATGTAAACACGTAATTTCAGATTAAAGTACTGTGTGATAATTCCATAGTATCAAAATGACAGAAAATCAATAATGTTTACATCAGAATGTTCGAGATTCGTTAATGAAAAAGTTAATTACAACCGATCTAATTGGTTTTTCGGAGTTGACATCATACACAAAGAGCACAAGCCACGTTAAATACAACAGGTGGCTGACAAATGTTCCAAAAGTCTGTATGTAGTTAGGCTGAAATTTACGAATTTTACTAATTAATTATTGGTTCAGTCACAACATACACACTACTACTAAAATTTCTATGGGAGTGTAATAAAGCAAACACGAGAATATAATTGTAAACTTTGCTGGAATTTTGCGACAGTAAGTTAATTCACAGCGTCATTTTTTCTAATTATAACTTTCTGTTAATTACAGCTAAATAATCTGAAATAATGTTAACTATGTTTATTCGGTATATAAATGAATTATTCAGTTTAATTTTCTGATAGAAATTAATAAAAACCATACTTTCTTAATTTTATGCCTTACACGTTGTGGATCGTGTAATATACAATCTGCTAACTTTTACTGGTATCGAAGCATTCATTAACTACCCTGTAACTAGCACTATCACACTCTACATGAGGTTGGCCTGGTCTTTGATAGGCAACTTTATATAGGTTGAAATTTCCCTGATGGATCTGCTTCTCAGGTGACATCCAGTCCCTAGTCCACGTTAAAAGTCACTGAGCTGTCCAGACGTTACCTATCCTGCTGTTGCTGTTTCCCTACTGACGAAGCAACACTCCCCGTGTCCTTTTATAACGGTAGGTCCGCCTTTCGTGACATTTACCGTCAAATAAGCGTTACATAATAATTTCCGAATACTTTTGATCAGATAAAGTATGTCATGATCACGCCCGTCGAAGACGATTATGATTTAATTTAAAAGATATTGCACTGTTATTAACTGCAACCAGAGATTTTAATCAGTACGGCTCATCCACACAGACAGTTCCTTCACTATGATGCTGCACTGAAACAGTCGTCTGCCCTGCGAAACACGCAACAGCGTGGGACAGATCGTGAGTACGAAGAGTCTACAAAAGTGATTGGTAACCAAAGAAACTTGTAGCAGTCTTACACAGAAGGCAAAAAAAGGACGATTTATATAGTCTATAGGTGAAAATTGAAATTTAAGGTATGCATCTGTAACCTAAGTAAACAATAAACCAGTAGGGAGATAATAGTATTTTCTGTTGAGTTTAGGACAATAATCTGATTAAGGTATTGCTATGACATCCAACAAACATGAGGTGATAAACATGAGTGTCAGAGGAGCGTATTCAACATGTCACACAGTGTACGTGGGTTACTGCTGACTAGAGCTGCAGGTGTCAAACTCTCCTCTCCCTCCCACTCCGCCGCCCCCCCCCTCCCCCGCCAACCCTCAACCCTATCACTACAATGTGTCATCTTCATACATCGCCTAGCTCTACCACTCTGTCTTTATTAACGTATGATTCTACAAGCAAAAGCACTTCACGCAAAAGTGGAACATTTGTTTTGTAGAAGTGGCCTCTTCCATTTTGAGCTATAGCTACTGAAATAATGGTAACTGAGCTGGAAAACGTAATGAACTGCAAGATGCGATTAGGAAGTGGAAACACGAAGGAACCAATACAGCTAAACAAGGACCAGGCCCAACTCATGTACAGTGTAATAGGTCTAGTTAAAGGCTAGTTAATGAATGCTTCGATACCACTAAATGTTTAGCAGATTGTATATTACCCGATCCACAACACGTAAGACATAAAATTTACAAAGTATGTATTTTTAAATTTATATCAGCAAATTAAACTGAATGATTCATTTATATACCGAATAAACATCATCAACATTATTTCAGATCATTTACCTCTCTTGGCTTCCTGTAACACTCTGAGGATAAAATGAAATTTATATATTGTTTTGTTAGATTTCAATTTCATGGGATATCAGTCACATGATACTGCCTTTGTTATTGGTATTGCTTACTAGCCTGATCATGAGACACACAATTTTCGGCTGTCGTCTTCAAGACGATTCTCTGCCCTCACGAACAGATAATCCATATTTACGGAACAATTATATTATGTGATGGCTACACGTAACAAGGAATACAATGATTTGATGTTTCAGTGAATCTTTGAATTACTTGACAGTTAATTATAGTTAAAATATTAAACGTTATTTAGTGAGTAGTACAAAACGGATTATTTGTGAAATCCGTACAGAAATTAACACTTAACGATAAGTTCAATGGACTGGTGGTCTGTCTTGCTGTGAACAAAATGCTGCAATAACGCTGAAGTATTAAACACAATTTTCCCATCTGCATCTCAGACGATAGAGACTGAAGTATTATACATGGCAAGCCGCTTTATTCACTTTCTTCAGGTACTTATAAAATTATTTTTATGCTCTTATATACAACACATTACGGTTCGTTAACATGATTACAAATAAGGAGATTTTCTTATTACAATGATATTACCCGTAATACACGTAGCATTCAAAAAAAGTTAACTGCCGAGCTTATATTTGCCGGTACCCCCCTGCAGAGCAGCAAATAACCCCCGGCAGTGGTAATTAACACTGCAGGGGGCTACTACCAATTCTAAACCTGGCAACTAATTGCTTTCCACGTGTAACGTAAATTAGTACCGTAAATTAAGCGTAATACAGTGTGTCTGAAAATTATTTACCTGATTTTACAAGACTGTATCTTCCCCATTAATTAATAAATTTTCTCTTAACGTATAGGAATAGAAAGATTTTATTTTCCAAAGAAACATTCCATTTTTCAAAGATACATCTTTATTTTCAAAGCTACGTTTAGGATAAAATCAGTCAATTATCTTTCACAAATATTCAACGTGCCCACACGGGATGCGCGACAGGTATCCGGACGATAATCAACTCCTCCGATAATTTTGACATTCTGCCCAGTGTTACTGCATTCGGTGCTGCTGATAAGATTAACTTCTAACCTACGCACCAAAACTAAAAGTTTACATTGACTCTAGGTGCAAGTTGTGGTTCATGCTGTTACAGGAAAGTATTTGACACTGTCCCGCACTCCCTTTTAGTGAAAAAAAAGTACAAGCTTGATCCTGTATCGGACTATTTGCGACTGGATTCAAGACAGAAGCGCCAAAGAAACTGGTCTCGTGGGGACGTAGAACTTGGCGGCGCACGGTATGTTCTTCAGGAGGAGTAGGCTATGTGTCAGCACTGGGTTACATCCTTCCCTTCTCTCATCATCATCATCATCATCATCATTATCATCGTCATCATAAAACACAAACACAACCCTACTATGTACACTGAAGCGCCAAAGAAACTGGTGTAGGCATGCGTTTTCAAATATAAAGATATGTAAACAGGCAGAATATGGTGCAGTGGTCAGCAAAGCCTGTATAAGACATAAGTGCCTGACGCAGTTGTTAGATCGGTTGCTGCCGGTACAATGGCAGGTTATCAAGATTAATTCAGTTTGAACCTGGTGTTACAGTCGCCGCGCGGGAAATGGGACACAATATCTCCGAGGTAGCGATGAAGTGGGGATTTTCTCCCACGACCATTTCACGAGTGTACCGTGAATATCAGGAATTCGGTAAAAGATTAAACTTCCGACATCACTGCGGCTGGAAAAAGATCCTGCAAAGATGGGACCAGCGACGACTGAAGAGAATCGTTCAACGTGACAGAAGTGCAACTCCTCTACAAACTGCTGCAGATTTCAATGCTGGAGCATCTACAATTGTCAGCGTGCGAACCATTCAACGGAACATCATCGATATGGGCTTTCGGAGCCAAAGGCCAACTCGTGTACCCTTGATGACCGCACGACACAAAGCTTTACGCCTCGCCTGATCCTGTCAACGCCAACATTGGACTGTTCATGGCTGGAAACATGTTGCCTGGTCGGACGAGTCTCGATTCAAATTGTATAGAGCAGATGGACGTGCACGGATCTGGAGACAACCTCATGAATCCATGGATCCTACATGTTAGTAGGGGGCTGTTCAAGCTGGTGGGCATTCTGTAATGCTGTGGGCTGTCTGGCGTTGGAGAGATATGGGACGCCTGATACGTCTAAATACGACTGACAGGTGACACGTACGTAGGCACCCTGTGTGATCCCTGCATCCATTCATGTCCATTGCGCATTCTGACGGTCAATTCCAGCAGGACAATGATACACCCCACACTTCCCGAATTTCTACAGAGTCGCTGGAGAAACAGCTGGCACTTTCCTGGCCACCAATCTAGCCAGATATGAACAGTATTAAGCATATATGGCATGCATTGCAACGTGCTTCTTAGAGGAGGTATCCACATCTCGTACTCTTATGTATTTATGCCCTGCAGGATTCATGTTGTCAGTTCCCTCCAGCACTACTTCAGATATTAGTCGAGTCCATGTCACGTCGTGTTGCGGCAGTTCTGCGTGCTCGCGGGGGCCCTACACGACATTGGGCAGGTGTGCCAGTTTCTTTGGCTCTTCAGTGTTAAATGATCTAGTAGAATGAGTCAGAAGCGCTGTAAGGCTGTTCGCAGATGATGCGATTGTCTATAAGAAGGTAACAAAGCCAGGACACAGTAATGATTTCCGGTAGAACATACAGAGGGTTGGTGAATGTCTCAGGGACAGGCAATTGATCCTGAACGTAAATAAATGTAACATTTTGCGGATGTATAGGAAAAGAAATTCGCTTGTGTAAAACTACATGATTGATCACAAGTTGCTGGGAACAGTAATCACAGCAAAATGTGTAGGACAGTCAATCCAGAGCGACCGTAAGTGTGATGACCACATAAAACTAATAGTAGGAAAAGAAGGCACTAAGATTCATAGGAAGAACCTTAATAAAGTTCAATTCATTGACTAAAGAAGAGGTTTACAAGGAGCTTGTTCGACCGATTCTTCAGTATTGTTCATCCGTCGGGGTTCTTCAACAGGTAGGACTGGTAGAGAGGTAGTGAAGATCCAACGAAGAGCGACGAGTTTCGTCACGGGATCGTTTAGTCGGCGAAAGAGCTCTACAGAGATTCTCAACAAACTCCAGTGTCAGACGGTACGTGACGGCCGTTCTGCATCGCGGAGAGTTTGTCTATTGATGTCTGTAGAGCGAGCTTTGCGGGAAGAGTCGGACGACGTGTTATTTCCTCCTACAAACGCGTCGTGAAATCATCACACAGGGAAATTCGACAAATCACAGCTAATGCGCCATTCGCGAATGGAACAGGAAAGGGGAGTCAGAAGTACCCTCCGCCATACACCATCAGGTGGGTTGCGGACTACTGATGGAGTTTTGGATGCAGAGGGCTCCCTGGTGCAGCTAGAAGCTCTCTTGCACGCTCGTTCGTTTTGCACGATTATGAAAAACGGTGGAAATCTCCAATTTATTTCATTTCTCAACAGAACAGAACCGCACGCAAACTCTGTCTCACTGCTAGTTGGGCCATGAGAGTAGTACGGATCTCACACTCCACCAATAGCTTCCAAGGTCACTGACCTCGCGGTATGTCATTTTATTTTTTATGTAGGGGTTTGTGAGAGACTGCAACTATGTGCCTGCCCATCAAACAGCTTTGGGAGAACTGCGACAACGTATAGCAAGAGCAGTGAAAGCAATGGCCCGGAATTGCTTGCAAGACTACGAGATAAATTTAATTTGACACCGAGCGAGTTCACGCCGTTGTTAGCACACCGGACTCGCGTTCGGGAGAACGACAGTTCAGGTCCCCGTCCGGCCATCGAGATTTATGTTTTGCATGATATTCCCAGATCTCTCCGGGCGAATTCTGGGATGATTCCCTTAAAAGGGCAGGGCCGATTTCGTTCCGTATCCTTTCGTAATCCGAGCTTACGCTCAGTTTTTATTGATCGCGCTGTCTCTAATCTTCTTCCCTACCTTCAAATGTGACTAAAACGTGTACAGACAAAACAATTGACCGAAGGAGCGCTAATACTGGGAAAAATGTGCAAATTTTTGTACATTGGTAAGAGTAAGTGCCATGAATAACATGTTCAAAATCTTCGCCTCTGGGAGGTGAATTTGGGGGTGGGGCTGCGTTTGAAGGTCAATTTTGTAAGTTTTTCTTGAATAGCTGGAAAACCGTGGTCTGTAACAAAAACGTGTCCCAGTACAAAATTAAACTTTACATTTCCTACAAAACTGTTCCTATTCGATTTTTTTCTAGGTTTACATGCCCACAGAGCACGAGGTATTAATAAAACTATCGCACACAGCTCACGCGCAGTAGCTAAGGTGCGTTTTGTAGGTTAGTATCCGATAATTTCCCGATAATGTCCTATATCAAACCGCTCCTTACGGATTCCTCTACACCACTGTGTTACGTTATAAAAATTTTTGATTTCTACCATGTAGTATTGATGTTTGTTACGGATTCGATGGTGAAAGATAAATGAAAGTTTTATCATAAACGTAACAGTAAAAATAGGTCAAGTTGTATGTGCGTGGCTTCATTATAAAATCAGACGGTGACCTTAAAGACCGAGGGTAGTGGTGTGATGCTTAACATGTCGGACTCGCATTTGGAAAGGCGACGGTTCAAATCCCCACCAGCTATCCAGATTTAAGTTTTCCGTGATTTCCCAAAGGTACTTAAAGTAAATGCCTGGGTGGTTCCTTTGTTAATGTCACGGTCGATTTCCTTCTCTCATTCCAGCTTGTGCTCCATTTCTAATGACCTAAGGCCGACGGATTGTTAAATTCTAACCTTCCTTCCATTTTTAGGTTTAATACAGAAACACTGTAGTCTCCGGCGTAAGCCGAAATTCACCTCGTGCTTCTAGCCTCATTATCCGCCCCGATAGCTGAGTGGTCAGCGCGGCGGTTTGTCACACCAACCGCCCCGGTTTCAATTCCCGAACTGTGTCGGAGATTTTCTCTGCTTAGGGACTGGGTGTTGTGTTGATTACCATTTCATCATCATAAGTGAAAGGCAACGGGAAACCACTTCCCTAGACGCTCATACGGTGGACCTCTCTGACGAGGCTTCCCTCATGACAAGGCCTGCCGTAATGCAGAACACACAGTTTTTCTACCCTCATTCACGTATTGTAGGAGATATAGGCTTATGAAATCAGATTTTTATGTAATAGCCTGTATAATGGAAAGGCTTGTGAAATCAGATTTTTATGTAACAGCCAGTACAATGGAAACAGTTAATTACTTTGTTGTGCGGAATACTTGTGGATAATACATGGTTTCTACCACATAAGCGGTAAATTTATTGTCCTGACGTCAGTAGAAAGTAACTCTAGTGCCTTATTACAGTTCATATTAGTTCCACCATTACCCGTTCTGCTGTAGCCTGAAACTTCCTGGTAGATTTTTTTAAAAAAAGAAAAACCTGGAGGGTAGAAGAGATGTGTTGGCGGAGTATAGCTGTGAGGGTGAGTCAGTAGTAGTGCTTGAACAGTTCAGTTGGGGAAATACTTGTTCTCCCGAAGACGAAATACTCAATTTCGTCTGCTTCGGCACCCAATTTTAATTTCCAAGGAAGTTACACATCAGAGAACACTCTGCTGTAGTGTGAAAATTCAGATTATTCAGTTTTCCATTGATTGATAGAGTTACTGGATGTCCTCCTAACGGACATCGTCCCAAGTTCCGTTCAATTGGCGCGTTAGATAGTCAAAATCTCGTGCTCCTCGAGGGCACTGCCGTAATGCTCCATACGTTATTGGGGAGAGATCGGGCGATCATGCTGGTCGAGGTATGGTTTCACAAGCGCGAAGGCGAACAGTAGAAACTCCCACTATGTGCGGGCAGGCATCTTGTTGCTGAAATGTAAGCCACGGATGGGTTTCCATGAAGGGCACACGGAGCGTAGAATGTCGTCGATGTACCGCTGTGCTGTAAGCTGCCGCGGATCACAACCAAAGTGGTCCTGGTATGAAAATAAATGGCACCCCAAATCATCACTCCTGGTTGTCCGGCCGTATGGCGGGCGACAGCCGTGTTGGTACCCCATCACTGTCTTCGGCCTGGAATCTCACTGTGTATAACTGTCTTGGATGGCGAGTCACGCTTCGAACTGAGCCGCGATGACCGGCGAAGACTTGTCTGGAGGCGCTGCAGACAGCGGTAGGACGCAATCCTCACTGTCGCTCGCCATACGGCCCAAAAATCAGGAGCGATGGTATGGGGTGCCATTTCTTCTCATAGCAGGACCCTTTTCTTTGTCATCCGCGGCACACTTACAGTACGGACGTCCGTCAACTATATTCTACGTGCCGATCTGTTACCCTTCGTGGCAAGCCATCTTGGGTTAGCATTTCAGCCAGATAATCCTCGCCCGCAAACGGCGAGAGTTTCTGCTGCATGCCTAAGTGCATGCTAAACCATACCTTGGTCTGCAAGATCGCCAGATCTTTCATGATTGTGAACGTCTGGAGCTTTATGGTCAGTGCCCTGCAACCAACGCGGTATTTTGACTATTTAACGCACCAACTTCGTAGAATTTGTGTCGATATCCGTCAGGAGAACATCGAACAAATCTATCAATCAGTGCCAAGACGCTTAACTGCTTGAGAGAGGTGGACGAACGCGTTATTTATTTGCTCAGTAAGTGAGACTCTTTCTCTCGTTTATAAAGCACCCAATCTTTCTGAAATTGTAATTAAAACGCCCTGCTACTAACAGTTCCCGCAGGACAGGACAGGTAGCTGGAATTGTGGAAGGGGCCAAAATGAGCGGCTGTCATTTACAGTCTAACACATATAACTTTCTTTATTTGACCGAACATTGCCGTAAATCTCTTGAACTTAGTTAACGGCTAAATACGCCACACTATCTTACGCCTTAAGGGCACAACCATTTTAATTTTAAAAAAACCGCTGAAAGCCATTAACTCAAAATTCAAAAGCCAAAAGAACATTGAGGAGGCAGAAGTCCTCACGTTAAGTAAGTTCTATAATTTGGCTGAAGGACCAAAACTTAACACTTGAAAAGCTCCGATTTTTGGGCCGTATGGCGAGCGACAGTGAGGATTGCGACCTACCGCTGTCTGGAGCGCCTCCAGACAAGTCTTCGCCTGTCCTCGCGGCTCAGTTCGAAGCGTGACTCGCCATCCAAGACAGTTACACACAGTCAGATTCCAGGCCGAAGACAGTGATGGGGTACCAACACGGCTGTCGCCCGCCATACGGCCATTTATTTTCATACCAGGACCACTTTGGTTGTGATCCGCGGCAACTTACAGCACAGCAGTACATCGACGATATTCTACGCTCCGTGTGCCCTTCATGGAAACCCATCCGTGGCTTACATTTCAGCAACATGATGCCTGCCCGCACATAGCGGGAGTTTCTACTGTTTGCCTTCGTGCTTGTGAAATTAATACCTCGACCAGCAAGATCGCCCGATCTCTCCCCAATAACGTATGGAGCATTTAAGGACGGCTGAAGGCCTATGATTTAAGACTCAAGGTAAAATTAAATAAAAAAACACAATGCAGAAGGCCCTAATCTCCAATTAGGCTGAAGGCTCCAAACAGTCAGTTGCTCGACAAAGATCCTTAATTTAAAACGGCTGTAGGCCCCATGACTTAAAACTCAAGGTAAAATAAATTTAAACAACCAAGCCTTATATTAAATTAGGCTGAAGGCCCCAAACAATCTAACACTTGACAAACAAGGAATTTTAATTTTAAAACGGCTGAAGGCCTATGACTTAAAGCACCACTAAAAACACTTCAACTTTAATTCAAAACGCCGGCCAGAGTGGCCAAGCAGATCTAGACGCTAAAGTCTGGAACCGCGTGACCGTTACAGTCGCAGGTTCGAATCCTGCCTCAGGCATGGATGTGTGTGATGTCCTTAGATTAGTTAGGTTTAAGTAGTTCTAAGTTCTAGGGGACTGACAACCTCAGTAGTTAAGTCCCATAGTGCTCAGAGCCGTATGATGCATTTTTTAATTCAAAACCATCGGCTATGAGTCATACAAATACACACAACAGAAAATAAGAAAAGGCAATGCAGCTATCAGCACTCACAAGTTTCGGGGGTCTGTCAGCAATTGAAATACTAAAGTGCGTGTCATTTATGTTGGCGGCCGAGTTTAGGTTCGTTCTGCGCATCTGACGTCACAAAACACAGTCGGCCAATGAACAGAGAACGACGTTGCCAGATCTCGACTGCAGTGCAGAGCATGGACGAATGTCTTCAGTTTTAGAAACGTTCAGTCATAAATAAAGTAATAGAACAAAAGCAATGTCTTGATAGCAGACTTTCTTTTATACTGCTTTTTCGCAATAAAGAAGAGCAGTAATTGTTTATTTCCTATTGTACTTCGACAAAGCGTGAGTAATTCATAGTTATACCAACAGTGTTTGTCAGTATTTTGCGTGACCTGTTAGAGTCCTCATGGCATCCTGTAGGTGAACGAGCCGCGATAGTGTAATGGTTAAGGTGTTTGGCTTCTATGTGAAAGGTTATGAGTTCAAACCTTGTGTGGTGCTTAATATTTTCATTATTTAAAAACATAATCGAAGTGCCTTACTTCACGAATTATATTCGTTTGAATGCAATTTTTTGAAATTTCTAGTGCTTTGTCTCTTCATTAACCCTTTTGCTGCTGCAGACACGTGCTCCACCCAGTCCGCGCAGTGGGCGATTTTGTCATCACTGCACTGCTCGCCTGTGCAGACACATGGTGTTCCCACTGCTTTGACACGCTTATCATTCGATTTCACAAAAACTATTTGGCCCAAAAATTTGATTTTTACACGTCTTCTTAACTGATACCTTCCCCCCATAAATGACTTAATTTTGTTTCGATGTTCAACGCAGTTATTATGCAGCATTAAATGTAGTAAACCATTGCACGAAATTTTGAAGAGTTTGCAGAGGTATACTTTCCGTATGGTCGATTTTAGTTGCCACAATGTTGAGAATGAAATGTGGACAAGATATCTAAATTGCATATAAAATTTACTGTATAACAATATCTCATTTAATTTAAGTACCACATAGGTGTCATATGTAATATTGAGAAATATTCCTCTGCAAACTCTTCAAGAAAATTTCGTGCAATGGTTTACTATATTTAATGCTGCATAATAACTGCGTTGAACATCGAAACAAAATTAAGTCATTTTTGGGGGGAAGGTATCAGTCAATAAGATGTGTAAAAATCAAATTTTTGGGCCAAATAATTTTTGTGGAATCGAATGATAAGAGTGTCAAAGCAGTCGGAACACCATGTGTCTGCAGAGGCGAGCAATGAAGTGACAAAATCGCGCACAGCGCGGAATGCAGGGAGCACGTCTTTGTAGCAGCGAAGGGGTTAATGCGGCCGTGGTGGCTTTACTTCATGAACTGCGCGCTCCCCCCTAAACGTAAGCTTGCGAACTATGCTATACTATGGCGCTGCTTCTATTGGCGCGTGCGTCGTGTGCAACTGGCAACGCAGCAATCTCCCGCGTCTGGGCGGGCATGCGCGAGCCGCCAAGATAAAAGAATTGAACTATAACATTCACTTAGGTGAAACAGGCAGTCGGCCCAACCACCAGACAGTCAACGGACCCCCCGACAAGGTAACATGTGCTCCACTCGACCAGCGCACAACCAGGAGTTCAATCCAAAACGTAAAAGGCATGGACGCCCACAACCAAGCATACATTAAGCTGTCGAACTACACACCATGCTGGGCAGTGACAACACGGTGAGGAAAGGACACTGCCTGAATTTACATCGGCCAGGGCAGGTAACCGGAACGTTAACGGCCACAAGGCAGAAAATTCCGCTGGTGCACTTCAATTGCAAATAAACAAATACAGTTAGACTCCACTGAACGGTGGCTAAACCGTTACCAACTCGAACACACATGTTGTTGCTCGCGGAAATGTCCCAACAGCCAACAACGTGAATCAAACGGCACAATGTGAACAGTCTTGACTTGCTGGTAAAATAAATCCAAACTCAACTTTTGGGTCCAGGGTCGGTGAGCCACGGACCTCGTAGCAATCGGAACAGCCCCACACAGTCCGACACAGCGTGGAGACTGCCAGCGGGCCCGGCCAAACTTCACCCCGTAGAGATTTCCTCGCTGCACCACGCCAACCAGCCGACTACCACACATCAGCACAGAGACAGCACTAAAATTGAGCAGTCGACATCACAAGCTACACACAGTTTCAAGAACACTTGCACGAAGGACTAGACAATACTAACGGCAGCTACTGTGCAATAACAAAGACGAATCACGAGTCGGCACAAACAGGCAACCCATAAGCGATCGCCGGCCATCATACACGTCGTCCGACAGACCGACCACCAACCAAGGTGGTCCGCACTCAAGTGGTATGTATCGGCATCCGTCGGGCGAGTCATGGCTGTCCGGACTTCCCTGCAGCGGCGCCCTGACTGAACTTTTGTCGCGTCCTAAGTTAAATACTGCCAGGTCAGAACTGCACTGCTAGCGCCTCCCAACTCACTGGCAGATCCGAACTAACCCGAACACATGATAACCGGTAAGTAAGAGCAGTCTGCAAAGATGATACGCCAGGGCTTATATCGATAAGCGCCGCTGCTGCCGCTCACGGGCAGGCAAGGCGGCATCTCGGTGACACCAGTAACTGAAACTAGCATAATGAGGTGGTAGTACAGTAAAAACAGGACGTCAAATGAGATATGGCACGAACACGAGCCATGCACAGCTCAATAATTATTCATTTGTCGGTACATTTACATCACGTCTACTGATTTCCATTCCGTTCGGATAATTCCTTCGTGGTGCGTCGTCCTTTGTCTTTGAGTGATTGCCTGTTCGATAACTCACTAAGGCTGTAATAGACTATTCGCAGGCTATCCTGCGCAATAGTCGGTACTGGAAGCGACAGGAACTTGTTTCTTCTGACTTCAGGTCCATTGCACCTGGTTAATGGTGTGGGATATACAGTTTAACGTAAAACCTTGATGACCGAGAAGCTCGGGATCGTCCAACAACACGCTGACCACGGCCACGCACAGCACAGCAGCAGAGTGGCAGCAACAGTCGGCCGGAAACTAACAAGTGGAGGGACCTGTTGCACCGCCCGGCTCGGCAGGCGGGCGCCTCGTCTATAGCTACTGCCACAGCAGATGTCAGTGGCTACGTATAATTGTGTCCGCGACAATGGCAGTAATAACTGAAGTAGAAGCTGACACCTGACGTTAATACATGGTCTTCCACCCTGTCTTCTATTCTTAACTCCCACACAACTCTTTAATAGAACTCAACTTCACCAGTATATAAATGCCTGATAATAACCATTTAAACCTTTGTTGACTGTTAATCAACCGTGACTGTTTCAAAATGGAAAAGAATTTTGCGTAGACGGCTATCAGTCACAAAATTTGTTGCTTAATTATTTAATGAAGCAACATGTTTCGAGATACGAAACTCGCCTTCAGGCTGCAGTGCCAATTCGTAAGATTTAACAAACGTACACATACACATTAAACTTGTTGTGAATAGTCTCGGCACGTATTGTGGTCGTCCTTTCTCCACTGGATGGACACAGCACATGCCGAGACTGTACAGAACAACGTTTATGTATATGCGTACTGTTGTTAAATGTTTTTTATTGCCATTTCAGCCTGAAGGTGAAGTCTACTCATCGAAATGTGTTGCCTCATTAAATTATTTAAGTAGTCAACAAACTTTGTAACTGCTAGCAGTCTCTGTAAATCCTTCTCATAATTGATAGTAGCCTGTGTAAGGTTATGTACAGTACATGACATTGTTTTCAGTATTAGATAATTACAGAATCTGAGTAGCGAAAAGGGGGTAACTGTAGCTTCTTTCAGTGTATCTATTTTTCTCGTTACATAGGGAGAGTAAAGCGACTTCACCGACAAATTTTAGAAGGTTGTTCAGGGATATTTTCTGAGTACTTTGGTATGAGGGATCCATGATTTCCGCTTTCATGTTACAGAGTAATTGCATTTCATTTCATTTCATTTCTGACTACCAGTTGTCTTCGTATGTATATTGGAATGAAAATATGTGCTCAAAAGTCGAAATGCCGACAGCACGCACTGCATGTGTTGCTACAAAAAGCTTGTGCCATTCGCTCGAGGTACATACTGCTTACAACACTAATGACCTCATTATTCTTCGTCCTCAATCTTGCACTCAGCATTGCACTGCCATGTCTGGGGTTAGTTTTTCAGGCAGTGTTAGATGCACTTTGACAAGCTTATGCAGCAGGACGGATATGTTTACTGATAAAGAAGTGGTTGATATGCATCCTGAACAGGCCAATTCGATAATATTTTTCCACACAAGTTACTCATCATTTGGAAGTCGTCTTTCTCTATAATTCCCCCCCCCCCCCCAACACCACCACCACCAACCCTTATCCTTCGTGCATTTTCACTGCGTGACAGTTTTCGCAACTAATTGTGATACACATTATATACAAATTTTGAACTTGGGCGGCCCTGGCTCCCCTCTCACCCTGGCGGCAAAGCCGTAACTTCTCATCCATGCTATCTACCGTTTCATTCGTTGTCAACATTATTTAAATGCAACTGAGCTGAGTAAAGCTTACGAAAAAAACCTTGCTTCTTTGTGGGTACTTTGAGTCCACCGCCTTACCATCTACAGCCTCATACTACCTACAGTTTCACTGTTAGCAGAACATGGCTATGATTGGGTATGGGATGTTGTGTAGAAAGAAAACTAGCAGCAAAAAAAAGTTTTTTTTTTTTGCATAGTTGACTACTTGTTCTTTTGGCTGCAGGTGACCGTAAGGTGGTGTTGACCGTGAAAAAGTGATCTGTATTAGTCATAACGTATTAGAAGAAAAATCGATGCCGATGTGAATTCCCTCTATATGGTTTACCCGCAGAAGCCGTCACGGAGTTAAGCCAGTGTTTGCGTGATGCATTGGATCGCCGACTCTGCATCACAGCTGACGACATTGGCGAGGTAGGTGCCACGTGGACATTATACAATTGTTTACTTTCTGGTGTGAGGCTGAATATTGAATTGTTGCTGAGAACTTCCCCTACACATTTTCAGAGCTTAGGAGTACAGATGCACTTAAATTGTTTGTGCAACCATGTTCAGGGTTTACGAGGGCTGAATACTGGCTTCAAAGAAGCCTCTGTTAATGAACAACATTGTGACAAAGTAATTCAGTTGCAGTTTAACACTAGTTTACTAATGGGCAGGATATCACCCGGCAGGATAAAGTGCTCTTTTTTCCTCCTGACCCAGCTACTTGGTATAATCGCAATCACGCATAGAGATCATGGGGGAAGATGGAAACGGTTCAGAAAATTACCTGATCTGCTTTTATCAATAATTCAAAACATCAGTGAACTGTCGACTGCAATAAACTGTGAAATTTAGACCTATTATCGTTAACTGTTAGGTTACAAAGTCAGGCCAAGGTTATTTAAACTGCCTATTCAGTAGCATTTCAAGTAATTTATCCATTAACGTACGGCATATTAAGCAGAACTACAGCCGAAGTCCGGATAAGGGTGAGTCGTTCGTCAACTTGCGTGAAAAATTGTTTTACATAAATTTATCAAGAGAGTTAAAAATTAATTGGCCAGTTACTATTTTTACGATGTTCAAAATCACAGAGAGCCACTTGTTCGACAAGTTGAGGTTGTCTGGATGGCCATGTTAGCTCTTTGCCTCAGGGTTACTGAACAGGAAGCAGTTAATAATGTGTTAGAAGGTACATTATGTGCGAGAAGACCGTTCTCTTATACTTTTCACTAACACACTGGAAACGTTTGTCGAATTAATAAGGTGCAAGCGGATATGGAGAACATCCGGTATAGTGACGAATAACGTGGCACTGATGAATGCAGGTTTGAGCTTTCGTGTGTTCATAAAAATACATCATCTAATAACAAGGGAGAAGAATTCGCATCTGATAGTGGAACTTGTTTCCGCTGCAAACAATTAGGTCACCTAGTGCTGAATTGTCCGGTACCGTGGGACAATGTTAAAAAGAGATGATGTCATGTGTCAGTAGCTCATGATAGGAATCACGATGAGACACCAAAAACCTTTAATAAGGTAATAGCTGTTCGAGGTCAGATTTACCCTTTGTTTGCGCCACCTTAAACCACGAACCAGGATGTGTTTTTCTGAACTCAGGCAGTATTATTTCTCTGCTTGATTATCAGTGGTATTGAACACAGGCACAGACTTGTAAATTTCCTTCCTTAAAATTAGTTTTCAAGGAGTTCTGTACTGAAAATGTGGAATTTCTGCCTTGGTTAGAGGAAGTCCTTGTCAATTTAAATGATAAAGGGCTGTCATGGCCAAAGAGTTTTAATGTTGTGAAGTGGTTTCTTGGCTGAAACTTTATAGGCGGTAAGCTGCTATGGGACCAAACTGCTGAGGTCATCGGACCCTAGACTCACACTATTTAATCTAACTTAAACTAAAATACGCTATGGGCAACTCACACACACGCACACACACACACACACACACACACACACACACACACACACACACACACACACACACACACACATTCCCGATGGAGGTTGTTCTACATTACGTGGGAAAACAGATTTTTCCATTCCAGCATCAGAAAAAATCATTTCTGTTCAAATGTATATGAATTCCTAAGGAACCAAACTGCTGAGGTCATCGGTCCCTTGACTTACACACTACTTAAACTAACTTAACGGTAAGAACAACACATATTCCCGTGCCCGAGGGAGGACTCGAGCCTCCGGCGGAAGGGGGCGCGCAATCCTTGAGATGGCGCCTCAAACCGCACAAGCACTCCGCGTGGATAGTTTTTGTGTAATCGTAATTTTGTTCAGAGTGTTTTTAATGTTCCAGATAAGCTCGTTCCTTCTAATGTGGCTCATATGAACGAATTACAAGCTCAGTAATTTCTTCAACTACTTGATTAATTTTCCATTGTCGTTCCCGATAAAATTAAGTATCAAATTCATCTTACAGATCAAATTCCTTTCCAGGAAGCTCCTTATTGTATCTCTCCTCCGAAAATGAACGAACTACGTCACAACATATCTCAGCTTTTAGCCGACATGGTGATTAGGCTGACAATTTCATCATATGCTTCACCTGTTTTTTTTTTTTTTTTTTGCGCCAAAAATTAACGGTGCACATTATCAGCTGGTGTTGGATTACCGGGTCCTGAACCAATCAGTCCCCTTGCCCCATCTCCATAACTGTTTCCATTGAGTTTCTGGAGCCCAGTATTTTAATATTCTAGATCTTAATCAGGTCTATCATCATGTGCTGTTGTCAGAAGAGTTTAAGTGTTTTACTATATTTTGTAAAGACTGGAAATTGATCGTTTATAACAGTGTCATCTTCGGGCTGCCCGCTGGGGAAAATGTGTTGTTGCGTTTACTGTATTTTTTTGTGTGTAGATAACTTTATACGTGTTTACAACCATGTAGGCAACGTTGCCGTATACAGTAAATATTTCCTGAACACTTTTATCATCTTGGTCAGGTTTTGCGCCGTGAATTTAGACTGTTGGGAAACCTCATTTTTTTTGGACACATTGTCTCAGGTGACGGCATCAGAATCGCACTAATGCTATCTATCAGTCTCCTCCAGCTACGGATAATAAAAGTGTTGCTAGATTTATAAGCATGGCCAATATTAGTAGAAAAATTTACTTCTAAATTCTCCCAGCGGGCTGTACATTTAAATCAATTACTTGTATGTCAGAAGGGTAAACAATCTCAGTGGACTGAATCCAGAAATGTGCCTTTGATGCCTGGAAAATGGCTTTAAGTAGCGTGCTGTTCAGGCTGTTCCTGATTTGGAGCATGAGTTTGTTCTTCACACCGACGCATCTAATTCCAGGATAGCTGTGGTGTTGTTGCAGAACTATAATGGTGAACAGAAGATGGTAGTCTATGCTTCAAGGGCCTTATCATCTGCCAAAATTAAATATCAAATTCACGATTTGGAAGATCTGACTGTCCTATTCGTTATCTCAAGCATAGCTAATTCTATCTGAAGCGTAACCAATTCCACCCAGAAACGAAGGAGTACCGACAATCAAACCATTGATGCTCTTAGTCACATGTTTCGTTGTGAGCCTGAAATAATCAAAGAATCGGAAGTCTGTCAGAAACTCTCGTGATTTCTTACACTCTTGAAGGACGTACCGTTATTACTTAGTGATGGAAAGACAGAGCCAGTTGTTGTTGTGGTCTTCAGTCCAGAGACTGGTTTGATGCAGCTCTCCATGCTACTCTATCCTGTGCAAGCTTCTTCATCTCACAGTACCTACTGCAACCTACATCCTTCCGAATCTGTTTAGTGTATTCATCTCTTGGTCTCCCTCTACGATTTTTACCCTCCGCGCTGCCCTCCAATACTAAATTGGTGATCCCTTGAAGCCTCAGAATATGTCCTACCAACCGATCCCTTCTTCTAGTCAAGTTGTGCCACAAATTTCTCTTCTCCCCAATTCTAGTCATTACCTCCTCATTAGTTATGTGATCTACCCATCTAATCTTCAGCATTCTTCTGTAGCACCACATTTCGAAAACTTCAATTCTCTTCTTGTCTTCAGAGTCAAGTATCTCAGTTAAATAACGTTAAACAACAACTTAATGAAGGTATATTTTGGATAAATGGCAGCATCGGTCGTTAATATTGAGATCCTTTGTTTTACAGATCGATTTCGGTTACTGTGTGATCATCTTCAGAGTTAAAAATACATCAGACACGAGGATCTTAACACATATCTATAACCACCATCAAAAAGTACAGAAACAGAAAACTGTATACAAATATACAGATTGTCATACACATCAAATTATTCGAACTTTGTCTGCCCATATTATAGCAAAACAACAATATTTTCTATGAGGTGTATCATGTAGTGTGATGATTACTTCCATCAGATCTCTTCACTTTTACTACATACAATAATTTTTAAATTTACAGAAGAGCCTATCTTGAAACCATAGCAGTTATCCTTAGCAATTTCCGATCCCACGTACAGTGAGCTTGTAGCTTGCACAGACACCTAAATAAGCTCAGTGTTGCAAAAACAAGCATCGCAGTGCTTTCTATGTTCCAAAGCGCACAACAGGCTGACATCAAATACAAAAAATACCATCAACAGAAAAACTGAAGCTTGCATAAAAATAACCTTACAAAATCACTTGATTTTTTTACCGTCAGAAAGCACAGCCAAACTTTAAAAACGTAACACAGGCATAACAAAAATACAATAAATTTATGCCCTCTGACGGTACAAGATAAAATTTCATACAAGTATACCCAAAGTAAAAGCACATAGTAACTTCTTAAAATCCAAATACAGAGAAGCCTTTCAAAATTTCCAAAAGCAACAGTTCAATGTAAAAGCATTACTCTCTACAATGGGACGTTACATCCTCTCTTATCGTATTCGAAGACTTGCCCAACCACATGATTGACATTCTCACTGTAAATTTTTAACAGGCTTTTACAACATACAATAATCTTCCATAAGATGTACCAGAGCTGTAACACTACTATTTTTCATGTGAGCAACTGACGTTAAATTTCAATAACGACAAAGTTGCTACTGTGGTAACTTCAATGAATAAACAGACAAATGCCAAATATACATTGCAAAATAAAACTAATATCCACCATTTTCTGGTAGGGAACCTGTTAAATAACTCATAGCTAAAAATTGGTGAACAAGAGGCTTCCAAAAATGAGCAAGTTTACGCTCGTATCGTGAATCAGCGTGTTGTAAGAGCGTAATACCGGCTAATTTTCCGTCTCGTTGCTGGCTTTGTGAAAGGCTTTCTTGTTATGCGCTAGGCAGCTCTGAAAGCGTTCCCAGAAATTGGTACTTTTCATAGCTGTCTGCCCGCTAAGCAATGTGCAATTATGAGATTTCAAATGGCAGAAACTTTCCAGCTCTTCAAGGAGATTTAGATATCTACCTTTTTCTCCCCTATGCACCAATTTAAGCTGATATGTGAAGTCAGGAGGAGCATGGCCCGTACCAAGCAAAATGTGTCGCAAAGTTGGATCTATCGGCGCCTATCCAGCGCAACATGCTCGCGATATCTTATTTCGAGTTTCTCCCTGTCTGCCCCACACAGCATTACAATCAGCACACTGTAATCTGTAAACTCCCAACTTTTTGAAACTCATAGCATTTCTAGTACAAAAATCACATAGTAAGATAAAGTAACAAAGTTTTTGTG
Source organism: Schistocerca serialis cubense (assembly GCF_023864345.2). Classification (NCBI taxonomy): domain Eukaryota; kingdom Metazoa; phylum Arthropoda; class Insecta; order Orthoptera; family Acrididae; genus Schistocerca; species Schistocerca serialis. The sequence goes on along the minus strand of NC_064641.1, from coordinate 631,485,920 downwards.
TACATTACTATTCAGGACTGGCACCCATTCCTGCTCCTTTATCTTTACATTTTTGCTATAAATATTTCTCACATAATCATCAGGCTAATCTCAATGCAATTATACAACAACTTAATGATGGTCAACATGTTACTTAGCAGTCTATTAAAATTTTTTTGTGCCGTCACATTTGTTATTATCGTATATTTCAGACTTCTCTCTTTCCAGCTATCTATATGTAATAGGGCTATTCGGAAAGTAAGGAACGATAGGTCGCGAAATGGTGAAAATCAAAACTGTTTTATTTGCGACGGTTAGCTACACCTTCCAGCAACTTCTCTACACAGTCGCCGCTCAGACTTAGATATCTGTCGTAGCGTTGTACCAACTTTTCAATTCCCTCGTTGTAGAAGACAGCCGCCAGTGCTTTTCGACAATTTTCTACTCTTGACTGCAGCTCGCTGTCTCTGTCATTTTAGCAGACATGAACCTCAGGGGTAACCAATTACAGGCTGTATTGTGGGTGATCAAACACTTCCCATCGAAAACGCTGCGCTGGCCGGTGTGGCCGAACGGTTGTAGGCGCTTCAGTCTGGAACCGCGAGACCGCTACGGTAGCAGGTTCGAATCCTGCCTCGGGCATGGATGTGTGTGAAGTCCTTAGGTTAGTTAGGTTTAAGTACTTATAAGTTCTAGGGGACTGGTGACCTTAGATGTTAAGTCCCATGCTTAGAGCCATTTGAACCATTTGAAAACGCTGCAGTAGCATTTCATTGCCCCTGCAGAGTGCGGCCGAGAATTGTCGTCTAGAACGAACCGCATGACAGCTATGTTATGTGGATTGCATAGCTTCAGGCGAAATCTTTCGCCAGACCCTCATACTTGGCGGGAGGCGCTAATTTCTAGCCATTTTTACGTTCTCACTTTGAGCTCAGACCTGGAAAGAGCGACATGATGCGATCGACAGACGTACTATACACAGGGCCCAATGGATTTGTGCAAAGCTTCATCAGATTTTCACTGTATTTTCCACTTCATGACTGATCGTTCTTTACTTTCCGAATAACCCTTGTATTTTGACCAATCCTTATGAGGGACCGTTTGACCATGTAAAAAAAAAAATCATACAATTAAGGAGCATCTACCTTGGAGGACTTTGAACTCTGACATAAGGCAATTAGTTGGTCAGTGTCAAGACCGTAAGATGGTTAAGCCTATTTCAAATAGCTGGCAGGGTTTCTTGCATTCTAGTCGAGAAGAGGAACCTATGGACAACCTCTTTGTCGATTATTTGGGATCTTTTCCCCTTACAAAAATAGTTGTAGGGTGTTGACACATTTGCTCCTTTTATTTGGCTAGTACGAGTAAAGCAATAAGAACTGGATTTACTGTCCAGCATCTGCTAAAAGCCTTTTTTGTTTTTGGACCACTCAGGGTTCTGGTAAGCGAAAGAATTCCGGTTTTTTGTCACAATAATTTTAAAAAAATTGATTTAATAATGCAAGTCATCACATTGACGACACATTATCCGCAGCCATCCTATGGCGAACGATTCAGCCATAATTTTGAATGGGCCATTAACATATTTCACGCCCAGCCTGAGGTAAAGTGATACCAGCCTATCAAGTGCCTTAATTTTGTCCTTAATAGTGCAATTCATGAAAACCAAAGGACAACATCCGCTAAGCTGATGTTCACATATCCTATTAATTCACCTACATCTAATTTATGGCCGATAAATGACATCCATCCTGCTAATAACATTAAAGAACATTGGCAAACGGCAAACTACAAAAGAGGGAGCCTGCAAGATTTGACAAGAGGAGACACCCTATCTCGTTAAAAGTCGATGACACAGCCTTTTTGATAAATGTTTGGACACATAGTAATGGTAGTCAGAAGACTTCAGCCAAATGCTACCCTGCATTGTTGGCCGTTATGATGTCGTCAAGGTGTTACCCTCAGTCAGCTTTCCCGCCCAGAGTAGAAAAACCAAGAAAACTATTAGGACACATATAAATCAGCTTAATGTTAGGATGCTAAACTACATATTGTACCACAACTGAATTTGCCTCCACCCCCACTTCCCATTGTTTCTTTTTAATGTGGGCGAATTGAGACATGTGCACGTGAGAATTGATACCTGCCACTTATTAAACTCCTCTATATTTTTATCATAGGAATGGTTTCGTTGGTGCCCACAAGAGCCAGCGTAGCCACATGCCGAAAGGATGTGCCCTCTCCTAGACAATGTCTGCTTGCTGTTTGCATTGTAGCTACGGTAGCTCACTGAGGACCAAGATATGTTAAGTAGGGTTACCGATGGTGATCCTTAACTATGAAGAGTGTGCCTACTACATTTAAAGAATTAGTGCTTCCCTCTGCCTTCGTGACTGCAGATCCGTATCCTCAGAATAGGCACGTCTCTTGTTTCTACCACTTTAACGTGTGACTTAAGTACTGGCTGTGCTTGGTGTAAAATACTGTTCTTTGATTGAGGCATTGTCATAAATATTTAATTTGGGTTCTCACGTGTAATGCTGTCTAGATTTGATTAGTCGTTGTTATATTGGTCTTAGTCTTCAATGTGGGTCAGCGTTCCGAGTTACCAAGACTCGTCTGCGTTATTTTTAGGCCTACACATCTTGCCAAGCTGGAGTTCTTTTTCAGTTGGTGGAGTCATACCTTGCCATTAAAAGCATTATATTTCCTAAATTGGGTGTACCCTTTTTGAGGTCCATGTTATAGCACTTGTGAAAGATTAATCTTTTAAGATGTTTGTTCTCTTTAATTACGCACAATTACTTTTAAGGTTACTGAGACGATGTATTAAAACTTGGATTGTTCATTAGCCTTAGAGGGTCTTGCCAGATCATTCGGCGTGTAAACTACAACCCACTTCCGTTGTTGTCCACTTGTGGCTATGTTGTTTTAAGTTTTACTTTGTGTTTTAGAACACCTAGTCCGAGCGGAATAAAAGGACCGGGAGATTTCTAAGCCCAAAGAGGGCTCTTCCTGGCCAGGCCTGATTATTAATCAAATATAGTTCTCAGCTCCTTGAACTGTGATTTAATATTGGTATTGTTTTCACTGTTTAAACTGTTCATTCTCGCTCTATTCACGACCGAATTTTTTTTTTTTTTTTTTTTTTAATATTTGAAGGAATATCTTCAAGTGTTGTTTGCATTGTATGATTCGTTTTATGACGCTGCGCTGACGTCTCTTTTTTGATTGTTCATATTTTGTCATTATTGTTTAAATGCCACTGCAGTGAATTAATGTTGTGCAAAAACTCTTCTCCTTTGTGGGTATGTTAAGTACAGCCTCTTACCACTCCTAAATCTATGCGATCTACCATTATATAAAGCCTGCACCGGTTTGTAAACTATAAGCCAAACCTTATCCATCACTAAACACGTGAGTCCATGGATAAAATCTTGATATAGTTCATCAAGGAATGGGAAAATTGTTTTGTCAGGTGAATAGGTTAATATATCTGGTTTGAGGTCCCCACAGCTTGCTCGTAAAAAACTCTCCCCCCTTACCTCCACAGAAGTACAACTGTACATCCCCAACAAACCATGGACCTTCAAGTGGTGGGCTGGCTAGTGTATCCCAGCGATAAAGATAACCATACTGTAAGTTGTTACTTTGGAGGGATATCTGTGGAGAGTGTAGACTAGCATATAGTTCCTGAAAAGGTTCATCAACATATTAAGTTGATACAGGGAAAACAGTCTGATTGATTGACTGATCTCCTCTTGCAACATTAGACAACTTGGCTATGCCATATTGGATTGTACACAGCTGTAATCAGGGAAAAACTACAGCCAATATATTTCCCAAGGAGACGCAACACAACTGCTTGTATAGAAAGCTGGATCAAACCTTCTCACGAGTTGGTGAGAACAGCAACAGCAACAACAGCTGCAAGGTATCATTCTTAGGAAAGCATATTATGGATTGCCACCATTGTGTCTCTGACTGAAAATAACAATGTAAGCCCATAAGAAAGTCCTATTTAGCAAGTACCGTGGTCTACTCAACACAACGGTCATTATTGTAGCTAAAATATTTAAGGATTGAGATTGGTATCAGTATCGTAATCTTATGCAGTTTTAACAAACATCTAGAAAAGTTGGCAGAAGGGAAAGAGATTACGAAAAATTGATCACCTTCATGAAGTAGTGGTGACATGAAAGTCATACGACCATCCTGTGTCACTAACATTGCCAAATCTCGACCCCGTGAAGTTACGGGATAATTGCCTCTAAAAGGAAGATATACCAATTTTAAATGATGTATTAGAAAGAGAAATTCTGCAAGAGAAGAACATTAATATGATTCTCTAAATCCCTATTAGGTCTCAAAAACTCTGTGTTCCTAAACTAATATTACTATAGATGTACAAGGATTAATAATCGAAACAAGTAACGACGCAAGTGCCAAGGGAGTGACGTATTAGGCCTAAATACTGAGAAGCTCATGGATAGATTCGAAAACGTTACGGACGTTCCCATCTTATATCTAGAAGAAGACTGAAGTGCTGCAAATTTTTACCATAAACTATTCGATTTCAGAGAATGAAATTTCGGTTTTTCAGATAACCGCTAGATTATGTAACCATTAATACTTCTGCTGACTGAAGCCTAGCCAGTCTATATAAACTGCTTTTAACGACCAGTAAATATGGTTTTAAAGTTTGGTACTTCATACCACCGATTTTTCGTGTTTTGAGGCAGTTATTACGGTTTAGTGCCTCATTCTGTAAAACCGAAACTCTTAGAGAATCGCTTTGTTGTCCGTGTCTGTCTGTCTGTCCGATTCTTTAGAACCATTTTTCTCAGGAACGGATAGACGTATCAAATTCAAATCTATGTCATTTATTAAAGTCTATAGTCCCTTGCAGCTGTAAAACTTTTAAGCCTCTAAATCACTTCAATCAAAAGACACGGCCATCTGAGTCACATTTTTTAATACGCGAATTATCACTCTATCACTCTATCTGTCTGCCTGTCCGTCCTCTAAGACCCTTTTTTCTCTGGAACAGTTTGACGTATCAAGTTCAAGTTTACGTCACATCCTTAAACGTATGGTCCCTTCACAGCTTAAGCTTGTAAGCCAATGTAAAAGAAAGTGTGGACATTTATGTCACAAATTTTGATACCCGCTAATTCTCTCATCAAGACCTACTGGGTACTTCACGTTGACCTAGAAACGAAATTCGGCAAGAAGCAAGGATTCACAATTCAAGTGAAGGGAAAAATCTGCAAACTATTAAATTGTGATTATATCACGTAAAATCATCTTTCATCATATAAACATTCATTGCATCCATCATCCTTGGCCGGCCGTAGTGGCCGAGCGGTTCTAGGCGCTACAGACCGAACCGCGCGACCGCGACTGTCGCAGGTTCGAATCCTGCCTCGGGCATGGATGTGTGTGATGTCCTTAGGTTCGTTAGGTTTAAGTAGTTTAAGTTCTAGGGGACTGATGACCTCAGCAGTTAAGTCCCATAGTGCTCAGAGCCATGTAAGTTGTAGTCATGTTTTAGTAAGTAAATAAAGTTTTAATAAATCTTCTTTCTCTACACATATAAACTTAAGTCCTTTCCTCGCTTCTTTTTGTATGTCCTGGCTGGTCCGGGAAACCACTGCAGGGATTTTCTGCTAGCACATAACGAAAGGCTGTATCTGTAATAGACTGAAGAGCCAAACCAATTGGTACACCTGCCTAATATCGTGCAGGGCACCCGCGAGCACGCAGAAGTGCCACAACACGTCGTGGCATGGACTCTACTAATGTATGAAGTAATTCTGGAAGGAACTGACACCATGAAACTGTCGATGGGGTGGAGATCTCTTCTAAAGAGCACGTTGCAAGACGTCCCAGATATGTTCATGCCTGGGCAGCTTAGTGAGCGGCGGAAGTGTTTAAACTCCTAAGTGTGTTCCTGGAGCCACTCTCTAGCAATTCTGGACGAGTGTGGTGTCGCACTGTCCTGTTAGAATTGCCCAAGTCCCTTGCTATGTACAATGGACATGAATAGATGCAGGTGATCAGATAGAATGCGTACGTACGTGTCACCTGTCAGACTCGTATCTAGACGTACTGCGTGTCCCGTATCACTCCAACTGCACACACCCCACATTATTACAAAGCCTCCACCATCTTGAACAGTTCCCTGCTGACATGGAGGGTCCATGGGTTCATGAGGTTGTCTCCATACCTGTACACGTCCATCCGCTCTATACAATTTGAAGAGAGACTCGTCCAGCCAGGCAACATGTTTCCAGTCATCAACAGTCCAATGTCGGTGCTGACGGACCCAGGCGAGGCAGTCATCAATGGTACACGAGTGGGCCTTCGGCTCCGAAAGCCCGTATCGATGATGTTTCGTTGAATAGTTCGCACTCTGACGCTTGTTGATTGCGCAGCATGGAAATCTGCAGGAATTTGCTGAAGGGTTGCACTTCTGTCACGTTGAACGATTCTCTTCAGTCGTCGCTGGTCCCGTTCTTGCTGGATCTTTTCCGGCCTCAGCGATATTTGATGTTTTACCGGATTCCTGATATTCACGGTACACTCGTGAAATGGCCGTACGGGAAAACAACCCCACTTCATCACTACCTCAGAGCTGCTGTCCCCCATCACTCGTGCGCCGACTATAACACCGCGTTCAAACTCACTTAAATCTTGATACGTGCCATTGTAGCAACAGTAACCAATCTAACAACTGCGCCAGACCTTCGTTTTATATAGGCGTTGCCGACCGCAGCACCGTATTCTGCCTGTTTACATATCTCTGTATTTCAATACGCATGCCTGTACCAGTCTCTTTGGCGCTTCAGTGTATGATGAGACAATGTTCGCTGAGAATATTCTAACAAGATTCCGAAACTCCAATCTTGTATTCTGTTGAACAAAGTTCCATAAGACTTCTTTTATTTCAAGCGATTACTTCTATCTGCACAGTTCTGGGGGCAACCAACGATTCATTCACTCTTAGAAAAATAATGTCTGTATCTTTGGAGATGTTCGATGAGAGCACGGTTCCCAAATAGAATTCGTCGCCTCGGCAGTCCTCTCTGGATTGCTCGAGACGGCGCCGGCTAACCTTCAGGTAAGACCTTAATCCGCGGCCTTTGAATAACTAACTTCTTAATAGTCTGAGCCAATCCTGCTTGCGGCTGCAGACGACGTCCGCTCGCCGGCTAATCAGGTTTAAATTAGCCTGGCCGCCCCTCGGCCCGCGCCAGCCGCTGCCCGCGCCGCACTCCCCGGCGGCGGACGTGAGCACCCGCGATGGCCCACTCCCTCGCTAACCTCGCGTTCCAACCTTACAGCCTCCATATGGTACGATTCCTGGCTTTTCTCTTGCTTTAATCTTCAGACACCCCCTAATAAGCGCTCGGAGATGTGAAGATATCTTTCCAAGCAAAAGCGTGAAACCTGCCGAGGCAATTGGGGCTGCACGAGAAACTGAAAACGTCATAGGCACACCGCATCATGCTATCTTAGTAATTAAATATAAAACTGGCAACTCGATGATTAAAGACAGACACCATGTTCTCGTGAGAAAATGAAACGCCTACTGCCGTCCCTATGACTTTATTTATTGTGTTGCAACCAGTTTCGGCACTTCAATGCGCCGTCTTCAGGTTGTAGCTGATGGCGAACGGGTTAAAACCATCCCTATCTACTCGTATATCGCAGTTTATGGTTAGAGTGTTGACACCAAAGTCTTCAGACAGTCTGCGTATACAGTTACGCTGGCCGCTGATGCGATATGAACAATGATCGTGTCTACCCCTTCCGCATCAACTACGGCCTGAAGATGGCGCATTGAAATGCCGAGGCAGGATTCGAGCTTGCGACCGTAGCAGTCCCGCGGGTCCAGACTGAAGGGCCTAGAACCGCAGGGCCACCGCGGCCGGCTGATCCGGAACCCAAAAACTGTAATCATATACCATTTTATATTCCATTCATCCTTGCTGTGGAAGCGACAGCGCACAGCGTCTTTGACAACAATTTCTAGCGAGCATGGTAGTTACGGGCACAGTCTGTATATACATCACTATTTAGCATAATTCACATTAAAAATGTAAAATTATGCATTTCCTATGATATTACCGTCAACTGACGTTACAACGTAGTATCTCAGGAGCGAATTCGGCAGGCAAAAAGAGGAGAAAACGTGACCTTTACTCTGTTTGTGTCACTGTCTCTGCGTATAACACATCACAATAAGTTAGTTTCGTATCTCAAGTAAAACTACACAAACCGTGGTGAACGTATTAAAATCCAATGGAAAGTACATCAACGAATTTAATAGTACGACTACGTCGTCAAACGTATAAAAAGAAATTAATACAAAAATAATTATAGACTTGGTGAAAGATATTATGCCAGTTGTTTAATCTTAAAATTCTTCAGAAAATCTCGTGAGTGAAATATAATAATACGGAAGAAATGTGAAGCTTAAAAATAATGGAAGATGGGGAGTGTCACAGGTTTTTTATTCTGTGCGTCGAGAGCATACGGCTAATCAAATCACAATAGAAATCATCGTACAGTAAATGTACTAAAGCATGAATCGGTCACACTGCTGCTATAATACACATATGGAACGAAGATCTGTGTCTTCCAGGTCTTCTGCTGTCTCGAGAAGCGCCTACATATAATACTAATACAGCCACTCTATTTCGTATGAACATCGTGTAAAATATGCTGTAGTTTGAGGTAACAATATGTGGCTCGATGGAGGCTGCAAGTAATCGCTGGCGAGCTCCCTTTCGCGTAAGACGTACGCACTATCGTGCGTACGTCCCCTGTATTACTTGCTTTAAAAATAAAATTGCGGTAGCCACAATATTAACGCTGTGATTGTGATTAAGTGCCACTTATTAATAAATCACAAAATTTGTGACTCTATACATTTATCGTTATCAGTGTCAACCAGACCTGACCGTGACATACCTGTCCTCTAACCTGGCAATTAGATTACTTTCCGGTCTCCAACATGTTAACTAAAATATCAGCTGCAACCGTGAGTGTAGAATGAAGAGAAGAGTAGTGTGGGGAAGCTTACGATTGTTATCTAGCAAACTGAAATCCTTCAAAATATCTATATCGTACTCCACAATCAACATAATGGTGTGTGGCGGAGGTTGCTTCTGATAACACTAACTAGTAGCCCCTTCGCTGTTCCATTCATTTTCTCGAATTTTCTCTTCGTGGTCATTACGCGAGATGTATGTGGGAGGAAGTAATATGTTGTCTGACTCTCCCTGGAAAGTACTCTCTCAAAATTTCAATAGCAAACCTCTCCTTGAGGCACAATGCATCTCTCGTAGCGTCTGCCACGGGAGTTTGCTGAGTATCTCTGCAACACTCTCGCGACGACTGAACGATTCCGTGATGAAACGATCTTCTTCTATCTCTTCAATCAGTCCTACCTAGTAAGGATCACTTACTGATGAAGAATACTCAAGTCTCAGTCGAAGATTTTTCCTATGAAACTCAGTCTGCCATCTCATTTTACTGCTATTTGTTTTATCTAGTATTCCACTGAAGGTCGTTCTGGATAATTATTCCTAGATATTTTACGATGGATACTGCTTCCAGCAGTTTCCCGTCACCAGTGAGGGTGCGCAGTAGTGGCTTTCTTTTCCTGTGTACGCGCAATGTGTTCCATTTATTTACGTTCAGGTCAACTCAGATTTGTTCAAATGGCTCTAAGCACTATGGGACTTAACATCTGAGGTCATCAGTCCTCTAGAATTTAGAACTTCTTAAACCTAACTACCCTAAGAACATCACACACATCCATGCCCGAGGCAGGATTCGAACCTGTGCCGTAGGAGCAACGCGGTTCCGGACTGAAGCGCCGAGAACCGCTCGGACACAGCGGCCGCCCAGGGTCAACTGTCAAAACCTGCGCTATTCATCAATTCTCTGCAGATCATTCTGCAAATAGATACTGTCTTTTGGCGTTGTTACTTTGTTACAGACAACGGTATCATCTGCGAACAGCCTTAAAGAGAATGCGGCGCTTTCTACTAGATCATTTACATACATTATAACAATAACTCTCCTATCACACTTCCTTTGGGTACTTCAGAATTTCCTTTACATCTGTTGATTTTGTTCCATTAGGCATGACATGTTGGGTTCTGTTTGCAAGGGAGTCTCGAACGCAGTCGCAAATATGGTCCGATAGTTGATAAGCAAATTTTTTCTCTAAATGGCTGTGCGGCACGTTGTCAAATGCCTCCCTGAAGTCGAGGAACACTGCACCACCCTAAATGCCTTTGTCTAGAACGCTATGGATCTCGTGGAGCAACAGATTGATGTCAGTTTCGCAGGAGCTCTTTCTGCGAAATACCTGTAGAGTTTATAGAGAAGATTTTCGTTCTCCAAACACGTCATAATTCTTGAGCATGAAACACGATACTAACTATACAAACTGTAGTGCAAATAACAAGCTAAATATTGAAACAAGAATTTAGGTATGACAACAGTTCAACAAAATTAAAGTGATCTCATATGTCCAAGAAAGGTACACTGTTTATAACAGCAAGTTAATATAAAAAAATATAATTACATCTTATGCTATTTATACACTGAAGAGCCAAGCAACTGGTACACCTGATTAATATGGTGTAGTGCCTCCGCGAGCAGACAGAAGTGCTGCTATGCCATGTACCATAGACTCGACTAATGTCCGAAGTAGTGCTGGAGGCAACTGACGCTATGAATCCTGCAGGGCTGTCCATAAATTCGTAAGAGTACGAGGGGTGCAGATCTATTCTGAACACCATGTTGCAAGGCATCCCAAATATGAGCAATAATGTTCATTTCTGGGAAGTCTGATAGCCAACGGAAGTGTTTAAACTCAGAAGAGTGTTCCTGGAGCCACTCTGTAGGAATTATGGACGTGTCGGGTGTCGCGTTGTCCTGCTGGAATTGACCAAGTCCAACAGAATGCACAATGGACATGAACGGATGCAGAGGATCAGACAGGATGCTTACGTACGTGTCACCTGTCAAGAGTCGTATCTACAGTATCTGGGGGCCCGTATCACTCCACCTCCACACGCCCCGCACCATTACAGAGCCTCCGCCAGCTTGAACAGTCCCCTGCTGACATGCAGGGAGCATGGACTCATGAGGTTGTCTACATAACCGTACAAGTCCATCCGCTCGATACAATTTGAAACGAGACTCGTCCGCCAGATAACATGTTTCTAGTCATCAACAGTCTAACGTCTGTGTTTCGGGCCAAGGAGAGGCGTAAAACTGTGTCGTGCAGTCATCAAAGGTACACGAATGGGCCTTCGGCTCCGAAAGCATATATCGATGATGTTTCGTTGAATGGTTCGCACGCTGACACTTGCTGATGGCCCAGCATTGAAATCTGCAGCAATTTGCGGAAGGATTGAACATCTGTCACGTTGAAAGATTCTCTTCAGTCATCGTTGGCCTCGTTATTGCATGATGTTTCTCCAGCCCCAGCGATGTCGGAGATTTGATGTTTTACCGGATTTCTGATAGTCACGGTACATTGGTGAAACAGTAGTACGGGAAAATCCCCACTTCTTCGCTACCTCGGAGATGCTGTGTCCCATCGCTCGTGTGCCGACTATAACACCAAGTTCAATTTCACTTAAATCTTGAATTCCTGTCATTGTAGCAGCAGTAACCGATCTAAGAACTGCGGCAGACAGTTGTCTTATATAGGTGACCGCAGCACCGTATTATGATCTGTATTTGAATACTCATGCCTACAGCAGTTTTTTTGTATTTCAGTGTAATAGAACGTAATGTCAGACAGAAAAAGTTTGAGTCAGTCCTGATGGCGTCCTGAGTCTGATGGTCGCCTAAGAAGATTATGTGATGTGAAGAAACAAGCAGTATTGGTTGCAGTGTTAAAAAATTTTCGTATGTCCCAATGATGCGTTTCGCCTTTATTTAGGCATTTTCGGACGGTCCTATGGGACAAATACAAAATCTCATAGTAATACGTGACTTCATTTAGGGAGACTTGATTACCAGGAATAATCAACAACTTACTGATATGTAATAGCGATGTTTACATGAGACATCGTGCATAAAATATCGCAACAGGTAAATGCCCCTTGTCAAAGCTTTACAAACACTGCGCGGTGTTCTATAAAATAGAATCAAACCGAAGATGACTGTAAAGAAATTTTAAAAATTATGTGACCTGCTATGTCCCAAAATTGACAATCAGTTTTGGAAAGATGAAGGAAGCAGCAGATTATCTTAGTTTGGCCTTTGGCTCAGTTCAGTGCAAACCAAACGGGATCAAGCCTACTGTAAATTTTTACATCGTGAACTTACTGGAGGTTTACTGAATATTCCGGTTGCGCACATCACAATGAGTACGAAAACATACAACACCCACAAGACTAGTGCAGTTACTGACAGATGCGCCTGCAGGCTGTGAGCTACGATAGTGTTCAGTCACTAAATCTTGTCTTAACGATAAGCCATGACCGTTGTTATAGATGCCTGATGTTCTAAAAAGCTGCTGATAAATTGCTTACATTAATAATCAGAATAATCACGGTGAATAAAAATTAAATACTAAATATATACGGCGGTGGGGTTTAGATTCTTGTTTTAGGAACATTCTGATACGCACAATGTTATTGGCTATAATACTACTTGGGACACTCAAAATTGGTATTCGGAGCTCCCCTATGTACTTTTATGCTTTCCCATTATAGCAATGTATTTTATGTACTTTATTTTGAGTTACCTGAACTGATGGAAGCACTTTAGAACCCACGAAAGATTCCCTCAGAATTCATGCGATTTTTTATAATCATTCTCTGTAATGCTCGGCAATTCCTGTCCGCCAATAAGTGAGATGATACTGGTCTTGGCTTTGCTCTCGTTGTTCCTTCGCTTTTGCACTTAACAATCAAGTGATCAATAATGGGCCTGGGCCACTTTAGAAGGGTTCAAATATCCCTGATGAATTTGATAATCACGTGACTAATCCACCTCCGAAGTCACTGAGGTCTTCTGATAGACTCATATTGCTCTTATTATTTCTCTACTGATAAGACGTTGACTTCCTTCTATTGTCGGGGGTTCACCTCTCGTGACATCTACTAGGCAATTCAGTATTACAGGGGGCTGTCCGGATACTTTTGAACAGGTAACCTAAATGCAGCATGTTACATTATCGCCCAGATCTTTGAACGTTTCTACTGATCTTTCACCAAAATTGATAGAAATTGGAATCGGCAGAATTGAAGCTGTAAGGGCGGAGTCGTGAGTCGTGCTTGGGTAGCTCAGATGGTAGAGCTCTTGCCCGGGAAAGGCAAAGGTCAAGAGTTCGAGTCTCGGTCCGGCACATCTGCCAGGAAGTTTCATATCAGCGCACATTACGCTGCAGAGTGAAAATTTCATTCTGTGAATTTGGATTTATTTGCATACATTGGGTTAAAAGGCTATAAGGGAAAGAATACAAGCAGGAAACAGAGCTTACTTAGCAAATATGCAGCTTTTCAAAAGTAGCCTTGTTACAAAAAATGGCTCTGAGCACTATGAGACTTAACATCTATGGTCATCAGTCGCCTAGAACTTAGAACTACTTAAACCTAACTAACCTAAGGACATCACATAACACCCAGTCATCACGATGCAGAGAAAATCCCTGAACCCGCCGGGAATCGAACCCGGAAACCCGGGCGCGGGAAGCGAGAACGCTACCACACGACCACGAGCTGCGGACTCCTTGTTACAAGAAAAACTAAATTGCTAATATATAATTCCCTAGTCCGCCCAGTTATCACACACGGCTCAGAGGTATGGACGTTGACAGAACATGATAAAAATGCTCTAAGATGCATTGAGCGGAAAATACTACGCAAAATCTATGGGCCAGTAAGGGAGGAAGAAGGCTGGAGAATACGCTACAATGCCGAATTACAAGAGTTAATATAAGGCAGGGACATAGTAAAATTTGTGAAATCACAGCGAATACGATGGCTAGGACACTTGGAGAGAATGGCAGAGGATAGAATTCCAAAGAAAATGATGAAAGGTATGATCCATTCAGTTAGGGGAAAAGGGAGACCTAGAAGAAGATGGATCGATGAGGTAATAATGGATATCAGCAATATGGGGATCCGGGGGTGGAAAAGAGCGGCAAATAACCGAAAAGTGTGGAGGAAGATTGTTGAAGAAGCCAAGGCTCACCAAGGGCTGTAGAGCTACTGAAGAAGAAGAAGAAGATTGGGTTAAATACATGAGCTACACATCAGAAAAAAATTCAACTTTAAAACCGTATAACTCATTAGTGTTACTCTGTGTAGAAAGAGTAAGGTTTCTTAGAGCTACCTATCTATATAAACATTCGCCTCCGTTATTATTTTATAAGTTACAGAGAGAAACACCTTAGCCGAAACACCCGATATAAACATATCTGACGATTTTGCTGAGAGTGGACAAATAAACTTTCTATAAATTATAAAAAAAGTTCTTTGTAGTTTCTTACTCTTGATGAACTTTCCTAAAATTTCCTTGTTTTCAACGACGTCTCCAATGTACATTTTCAAAAGTAAGAAAAGCCATATTTCAATACATTGCGAAGCAATTCATAGACAACTGAATCTCGTAACCTGCCGTGAAGAAAAGGCATACCTATGCATATAGTTTAACCAACTATGAGCACAGAAGTTTAATCTAACTGTTCGCGCCCTCTACCAAAAATGCAGATCTATAGTGATGCACGTCCAGACAAGCGTTCCACCAAAGTGCTGTTCATTTCATGGCGTAAGCTAAAAGCGGCGAGGTCCCTGGTGTGGAGAGTGCTGAATAATCCGATAAAGGGGTGCTGGCCGACTAAATAAATGGTAATACACGAAATGCGTTAGAAATTGGATTGCAAATGGGAGGTCTTTTTGAGCAGCCGTAATTTACTTTACGTTACGCCGTAATTCGGGCATTCGCTTTAGAGGGATTAATAGGTCGGCTCCAATTTAAACCGGAGCCGGCCGAGATAATTAGCAGGTCCGCCGACAAGGGCGGTCTGCGAGCAACCGCCGCCAATAAATATGTCAGCATGGGCTTCTGGCTGTAGAACACGCCGCTGTAGGTGGGCGAACTTATCCGGCCTCCCGCCTACACACGGCTGAACTGAACCAATGCAGATGACACTTTGCCTTCGTAAGAAGCTCGTCGGACATTCTGGAATTTTGGAGCTCCGTATATGGTGCAGAACTGGCAGCACACCAACACCTGACGCTCCACTGCTGGCGTCTCTTTGACTCATCAGTCTTCTGACGGATTTGACGCGACCCGCCACAAATTCCTGTCCTGTGGCAACCTCTTCATCTGAGTGTACCATCTGCAGCCAACGTCCTCAGTTATTTGTTGGATGTATTCAACATCTGCTTTCCTCTACAGCTTTAACCCTGTACAGCTCCCTCTAGTACCGTAAAAGTTACCCCCTAGGACGCCCAAGTCTTTTTTTCTAACTTGTATGCCTAAGGAGGGGGGTTCGGCGAGCCCACAGGTATCAAATAAGTTTACTGACGAAAAATTACAACTTTCAAAATGGTTTATGTATTTTAACTAAGGCGTCGGTTTATAAATGTTGCTAATTGTTATAAATATTGGCTTGAATGAGTAAAAAATTGACATACTACAATACAAAATACAGATGTGTTCATATACAATAGACTACTCTGAGTCCTCAACTTCAAGGCAAGAGACACACTTCACAATTTTTTCTGAATGTGTGTTACACACATGTTTACGACACTGTCCACCATGCTGTTTTGGTTTACTTAGATTGTTGTACTTCTGCTTCCTTGTTTTAGCTTCTCTTACACAAATATGGCATCGACCTTTCCCTGCAGGAGGCTGACTTGCTTCTGTTGTCACTTCTTTGATTTTCTTTTGTAGAATATTCTCCATTGATTGAACAATTTGGTTAGATAACCCTCTTGCACTAGCACTTCTTTCTTCTACCTGCAATTTCACTAGTTCCATCCCAGCTTGCAGAATATAAAGTTTCCGTTTGTTGTGGTTCTTTCCATTCCATCTTGGATGTTGCTGGATGGATATGGTGGTGGGATTGATAGTACAAATTTCGATGAGAGAGTAAAATACAGATAAAGGCCACCTCTTTGTTCCCGTCTTGCAGGTGTACATACGCGCCATTTGATCAATGGTATCAATTCCACCTTTAGTGGAATTATAATATGCATTTATCTCAGTTTTATTCTTCTCGCCTCCAACAGTGCCTTTATCTTGGTGCAGTGTTGACAACATCAGTAAGTTTTTACTTGGTTTCTTTTTTGCTATGTAGGACACCAAAGTTACTGGAGGCCTACGTGTTGATGGGTCTGTGAACAAGAACATTGATGAATATAGCTCTCGATTTGACGTGTTCTTCATTATGTCTGGAATATGCTTCCTGTTTGACTGGAGAGTTCCTACTATAGTAACTTTGTAGTCTTGCTATAACTCTTCCGCCGAATCCACCGATGTGTAGTATCGGTCTGTAGTAATATATACGAGGCGTGTTCAGAAAGTAAGCTCCGATTGATTGCCAAATTGAAACCACAGTGAACATCAGAAATGTTTTACTTGTAACAATTAGCTACACCTTTCAGCTACTTCTCTACGTAGTCGCCGTTCTGACTTAGACTTTTGTCATGGCGTTGTACCAACTTTTCAATAGCCTCATCACAGAAGGCAGCCGCCAGTGCTTTCCGCCAGTTCTCCACGCTGGCCTACACCTCGTTGTCTGTGTCGAAATGTTGTCTTCAAAGACAGCGGTTCATGTGACCAGAGATGAAACTCAGGGGGAGACAATTGCGGACTGTATTGTGGGTAATCTCTCATTTCCATTTGAAAACGATGCAGGAGCATCTTCATTGCCCCTGCACAATGCGGCTGAGAATTGCCTTGAAGAAGAAACAGCACGACAGTTATGTAATGTTAGCTGCATAGCTTCAGGCAAAATTTCTCACCAGGCCCTCGTACTTGGCGGCAGACACTATTTTCTAGACATCTTTACGCACTCACTGCGAGCTCAGAAATGAGAAGAGCGACGTGATGCTAACTGGGGTTATACTAGAGACACTACCCAACACATCTGTGCAAAGCTTTATCGGATTTTCATAGTCGTTTCCATTTCGCGACCGATCGGAGCTTACTTTCTGAACGCCCCTCGTATATAATATGTCTTAACAGATGACCTACCATTTGTCCCTTCTTCTTTTCGGTGTTTTCCATTGCTCCTTTCCTAGCCGATTTCGCGGAGAATCTCCTCATCTCTTACCTTATTAGTCCACCTGATTTTTAACATTCTTCTGTAGCCCCACATATTAAAGGATTAGGTTGACTTCTGCTCTGGTTTTCTCACAGTGCACGTCTCACTATCATAGAATGATATGCTCCAGACGTACGAGCTCTGCTCAAAAAATTCCGGAACATTCGTAATTTCGCGCCAATGGTGAGTTGGAGTGAAATGCGGATGGCACCCCAGCACATGCCTGTGTTTTATATGTATCTGTCGTAAAAATTAATTTCTGTAAGTCTCTTAGTTACCGTTCAGTGCCGTATTGAGTAGAACGTTGTGTTAGAGGAGAATAGGTTCTGCATTAAACTTTGCGTGAAACTCAAGAAAACCTATGCAGAGACACCCCAAATGATGCAGCAAGCCTACGGTGATGAGTGCTTTTGCCGTACTCGGTGTTAGAAATGGTTCACATGGTTTAAAAATGGACGGACAGAACTTAAAGATGACCTTTGTTCAGGACGCCCTTCGACATTTGCCAACGACGCTCATGTCTGCAACGTAGACGGAACTGTGCGTGCCAATCGAAGACCGACTGTCCGGGAGATAGCGGAAGAATGTAACATTTCATTTGGACCATGTCACGAAATCCTGGCGCAGCATCTTGGAATGCATCGTGTTGACGCACAGTTCGTCCCATGACTCATGAGTCAAGACCAGAAACACCTTCGTCTCGCAATCTGTGAAGAGCTTTTAGATTGCGCAGATGAGAACGAGATGTTCCTTAAGAGAATCATAACTGGTGATGAGACGTGGGTCTTCGGTAATGAAATACAGACCAAGGTTCAGTCTCCGCAAGGATCGGGAAAGTTTCTCCAAGACCAAGAAGAAAGAACGTCATGTCAGGTCAACTGCGAAAGCCATGCTCATAGTTTTCTTTGAACTTGAAAGATTATTTCATAATGGATTCGTGCCATAGGAACAAATTGTTAATCGACAATACTATCGGGACGTGTTGTGTCGCATGTGAGAAATTGTGAGAAGGAAACGGCCTCAAACGTAGCGAGAAAATTCATGACTCTTGCATCACGATAACGCACCCGCACATCCATCCCTGTTAGTGCATGACTACTGAACAAAAAACGAAATCACTCTACCACCTCATCTTCACTACTCTCCAAACCTGGCCCCGGGGAAGTTGAAACGCCATTGGAAGGATGAAGGTAGACGAGATAAAAAAAAATTCGCTGAAGGCGCTTCGCGCAATCCAGCAAGAAGCGTACAAAGACTGCGCCCTGAATTGGAAACGGCGTTGTGGAGGAGATTATTTCGAAGGAGACAATGCACCATAAGTAAAAGGTAAGCGTAGAAAAATTTTATGCACAAGGTTCCAGAATTTCTTGAACAGACGTCGTACATCAGAAATCTCTTCCTCAAGTAATACTTATTTTATATGTTTGAAACTAGCAGACTTCTCTTGGCCAGGAATGCCTTTTTCGCCAGTGCTAGTCTGCTTTTCACTCCCTCCGTTCTCCATTCGTGAAAGATTATTTTGCTGCCTACGAAGCAGAATCCCCTAACCTCGACTGCTTCGTGATCCCCAATTGTAATGTTAAGTTTCTCGCTGTTCTCATTGACGCTACTTCTGTTACTTTGGTCATTCTTCGGTTTAGTCTCAATCCATATTGTGTACCAATTAGACAGTTCATTGCATTCGACACATCCTGCAGTCCTCAGTCCTTTTTCATTTTCACTGTTCCCTCTTTGTTCTTGTACTTAAAGTATATTACCCGCCTTTTACTAGAAATTATCCCTGTTCTCTCAGAATTTCTAACACCTTGCACCATTTTACACTATCAAACGCTTTTTCGAGTCCGACAAATTCTGTGAACGTGAATTTATTTTTCTTCAGCCTTGCTTCCAATATCAGTCGCAACATCAGAACTGTTTCTCTGTTGCCTGTACCTTTCCTAAAGTCTAACTGATCGTCATCTAACACTTCAATTTTCTTTTCCATTCTTCTGTATATTATTCTTGTTGCAATTTGAATGGATGAGCTTTTAAGCTAATTGTGCGATAATTCTCGCACTTGTCGGCTCTTGCTATCGTCGGAATTGTGTGGATGACGTTTTTCCGGATATCTGATGATATATTGTCAGTCTTATACGTTCTACAGTCCAACGTGAGTAGTCGTTTTGTTGCACTTCCCCTAGTGATTTTAGAGATTCCGGTGGAATGTCATCTATTCCTTCTGCGTTATTTGATCTTAGGTCTTCCAAAGCTCTTTGAAATACTGATTCTAATACTGGATGTCTTCTCTCTTCCCTGTCGACCCATTTCTCCTTCTATCACGTCATCAGACACATCTTCAATGTATTCTTTCCTCCTATCCGCTCTTTCCTCTGCATTTAACGTAAGAATTTCCATTGAACTCTTAATGTTCCCTCCCTTGTTTTTAAGTTCACCCAAGGTTTTTTTGACTCTCCTGTATGCTGAATATGTCCATCCGATAATCATTTCTTCTTCAATTTCTTCACTTTTTCCACGCAGCCATTTTGCCTAAGCTTCTTCCAACATGGCTAAGATTCATTATAGTCCGTGATTAGAGCTAATTAAAAGAGGCTATATGCTATGTGCAATGTATGAGCAACACGGATCTAAAGGAGCAATACATTCAGCACCGCAGTCAAACAGCTGTTTTATGATATCATGATTCTGATAGTGACGATATATACTGCTTGTGTTAAATAAAGAACGGTAGGAAAAATTGGGGGCAATCTAAAAGTACTCAAAAATTGGTAAATGACTAAATTTTTTATGTGGGAGCAGTTATTGATATACACCGAAGTTAATAGACCGTGAGTCAAGCACTCCGATTCGAGTCCTGACCAGTGTTGTACATTTGAATACAGAAGCGGAAGGAAAAAACTAGCAATTGGAGATGCGTAATTCATATTAAGAAGCTGCTGAGCTCAAGAATACAGTATCGTCACGTTACTTCATTTTTATAGTGAGGAAGCAATAAAGAAAATTGAAGATTGTATCAGAACAAAAACATTACAAGAGGATATGATAGCACTGTTTAAGTTACTAGAAATAATAGTCTGGTCAAAGTCAGGAAAAATTAAAGTGGTGAATCTCTTCCACAACACAAAGCATAAACGAAAATTGATTAAGATATAGTCAGAGAGCTTTGCTGTCTAGAAAACGAGAGTCCACGGTGTACCGAAATCAAGTGAGTTAGCGTAAGAAAATTGGTCTTAGCGACTACTTCTTTCAACAAGGAAATATATCTGTTGCTTGGAAATACTGTTATCTGACATTTACCCTTACCTCGCGAGACGATTTCTCTGTAACGTTTAGCAAGAGGTGGGGTCTCTGGGACCGCTATGTTTAAAGCGAGATTTAAGGCAAAATAAATTGAAATTTTTAATTTATGCTCTATAACATTTATTTGTACTATTATTTAAGTGTTGTTTAAATTGTTCCAGTCTATTTTATTGCACTAAACAAAGCCTGCAGCATTTTACTCGTTATTACACAAAAGCACACAATTTTGTGTGATTATTTTAAATAGTACATATAAACAGACTGTTAGAGTACTGAATTTTATGTTATCAGAATTATACTATCTCTGTAGCAAATTAATTTCCAAATAAAATTAATTCCAGGGTTTAAATTTGCGCATGAAAATTCCACCTTATAGGTACAAAAAGGCAACGGCCCTGCCGCAGTGGTTAATCGGTTCCCGTGAGAGCACCGAAGTTAAGCGCTGTCGGGCGTGGTCGGCACTTGGGTGGGTGACCATCCAGGCCGCCATGCGCTGTTGCCATTTTTCTGGGTGCACTCAGCCTCGTGATACCAATTGAGGAGCTACTCGACCGAATAGTAGCGGCTTCGGTCAAGAATACCATCTTACGACCGGGAGAGCGGTGTGCTGACCCCCCGCCCCTTGTATCCGTATCCTCCACCGAGGATGACACGGCGGTCGGATGGTCCCGGTAGGCCACTCGTGGCCTGACGATGCAGTGCTTTATAGGTACAAAAAGAAATTCTGTCAAATTGACACTCATTGCTGGGAATTAAGTTTTTATCACCACTCGGAACACATTCGATTTTAACACACACTTTAAGTATTTCATTGAAGAAACAGACAGATCCCCATCACAACTTTCATGAAGTTCTCCCTGAATGATACTCTTGTTCGATAGCAGAACTGTGATAACTGGCTAATGTAAAATCGTCGTCTTTTTCGTTTATTTCTTGATCTCTATCACTGACACCTTCCTCCATAGACCGATTAACAATTTCATCAAATTCGGGAAAGTTAAAAATGACACATTCGTACCAGCACATTTTGAGCTATACGGTACCGTACTGAAGAAAACAGGTACGTAGCTCACGAGGTGCGATCTAGGAGACTACAACACCTATCAATAACACGTGTCAACAATAAACACAGAAGGCGATAACGCAACCGACAGCAAAACATCGTAGGCTTGGCAATTTAAGGAGGGTAGGGGAGTAGAGAAGCATTCCACTACAACTGGCCTTGGAGAGCGATTTCGAAAATTTTCGCGCGGTCTGAGAAACCACACCTCGTGAGTTAAGGGTTTAAACTATGCAACCTATTCACAACATTGAATGATATCTAAGCATGAATTGGGAATAAATCACAGAAGAGGAAAATAGATACTTTAGTAATTGTCAGAAACGATGTGCACACATGCAGTGCTAACTGAAGAGGCATTCCAAAGAAAAGGCAAGAGAACGAGGCATGAAAGCCCTTTATACGCCGAAATAATGTGTTACTGCGATATGTGCTAAAGCAAACTGGTAACAGTTCATCTAGCACTGGACAGAACAGAGGAGAAGAAAATTTGTAAGCGCACACAAAGGATAGACTATCAGGAAAATATTACAATGACATAAGAATACTGTAGAAACTCAGAATCAAAATCATTAACAGTACGTGGGCATAGTTACAGAGCAGTGCCATACTAGTAAAAATACAAATTACATCAATATGTTTGACAGTGTGGAGTGACTTCGTAACATTGACCTTCAGCAGAAGAAACATATGACAGAGTAAGTATCTTGTTCCAAGTGATTCATAATTTTGTAAAATATTCTAAAATCTATGCTTACCATTCCAAATTCGTTGTAATAGATCTAAAATGGAATTGTTGTTGTTGTTGTTGTTGTTGTTGTTGTGGTCTTCAGTCCTGACACTGGTTTGATGCAGCTCTCCATGCTAGGCGGCCGGAGTGGCCGTGTGGTTATAGGCGCTACAGTCTGGAACCGCGAGGGCGCTACGGTCGCAGGTTCAAATCCTGTTTCTGGCATGGATGTGTGTGATGTCCTTAGGTTAGTTAGGTTTAAATAGTTCTAAGTTCTAGGGGACTGATGACCTCAGCAGTTGATTCCCATCGTGCTCAGAGCCATTTGAACCATTTTCTCCGTGCTACTCTATCCTGGGCAAGCTTCTTCATCTCCCAGTACGTACTGCAGCCTACATCCTTCTGAATCTGCTTAGTATATTCATCTCTTGGTCTCCCTCTACGATTTTTACCCTCCACGCTGCCTTCCAATACTAAATTGGTGATCCCTTGATGCCTCAGAACATGTCCTATCAACGATCCCTTCTTCTAGTCAGGTTGTGCCACAAACTCCTCTTCTCCCAAATCCTATTCAATACCTCCTCATTAGTTATGTGATCTACCATCTAATCTTCAGCATTCTTCTGTAGCACCACATTTTGAAAGCTTCTATTCTCTTCTTGTCCAAACTATTTATCGTCCATGTTTCACTTCCATACATGGCTACACTCCATACAAATACTTTCAGAAACGACTTCCTGACACTTAAATCTATACTCAATGTTAACAAATTTCACTTCTTCACACGTTAATTATGTAATTAATGTTTTACTTTTACCTGATCGAATTTTTACCTACAATACATCGACAAACATAACGGTGATGTATATGGAAAATGTTGGGTCTGGATTTGCTGCAGTTTTCCAATGGACAGCTGATTTTGTACCTTGTGTAAAATACATGACTCAGTTCAGTACAGGATACAATTATCAGCCTACTTGATAACCACAGACTGCTTGCATCGGGCGACTTAACGAACATTTCACATCATTCAAATCTACTTTTGCTACAGTGGTACTAATTCCGTCTTTTCGGAAGACATTTATGCTTTGGTGACCACGGTCACCGGCCGCAACACCCATGACGGTACAACACCCGAGTCACGGTAAGCATCTTTCTCGCGGTTCGTAGCAGTCACGAAGGAGTTTAAAAAAAAAAAAAAGCCTATACTCCATTCACCGAAACAAGAGACATACTGTAAACACGGCAAGGCGCGTGACCACAGCGCTGCCGTGGGGTGTACAAGGCAGGGGCGTCAGAAATTAAAAAATGAAAGTCGTGTTTTTCACACTTTGACACCTGAACATGATAAAGTGATCCGAGAACTACCTTCCGATACCTTCTTTTACATTACATTAAAATTTGTCACTGAAAAAGAGAAATATTTAAGCTTTCAGGAAAAGTTATTTTTTTCGCGTTACTCTATATTTATCACGCCATATCTCCTAAACTGTGTCGCACAGCAAAATAATTTTATAATTGCCTTCAGTACTATATGTTGCTGACGTTCGCAAATTTTCTGCCCAATAGAGTCAGTAATAGTGAAGTAATAAATTAAAATCTCACGGTTGAAGCAGAACTTTTACCAAATCATCATCCGAAATATAATAAGCGACAAACGTTTCCCCTTTAAATTTTTTTGTGGTGGTGTAAGCGAGAAAAGTTTCAGAAAGGTTTGAATTTGATTTTGTGGTTTGTTCAAATGGGATGGGTGCAACTGTTTGTCCTTTATGAGCGATGCATTGTGCGGTTCGCAGGCGCGGCGCTCAGTCAGTGTGGCCGTCTCAGTTGCAGGTGTGAGCTCGTTAGTGGGCGTTGTACAGCGGCGATTTCAGGATATCTTAAGTTCATCTGTAAAGACACTTGAAAGACTAGTTCTCGATTATTAGAGTAAGTATATGTGTTTGTAGTCTCGCTGAGCATTCACTGTTTATGTGCGCATCCAATAGCATCGCATGGTATCTTATTTTATGTATTCACTTATTTCAGTAGCATTACATACTGCTGTCCTCATTATGTCATCCACGAATTCAGCGAGCGAGGTCGACGTGTCAGTTCTGAGTCCACCAAAGAAGCGAGCAAAGAAGAAATCATTAAGTTCTTCTGAGAAGCACTTGGTGCTTAATCTGTATAAAGCGGTACTGTTACGTCCAGAGCAGTCGATGAGTGACATTGTTTGGAAAACAGCTGCAGCTACAGGTGTTGGACGTTCTTCAATGTACCGTGTGATAAGTGAGTACAAGGCCACACACTCTTTCAAGTCTCCCAATAAAGGAAAATTACGACAGGAACTTTCTGAAAGTGTTTATGACTTCGATGGAAATGCGATACGAAGGAAAGTACACGATTTTTTTTTTAACGAATTGCCAACAATTGACAAAGTGCTTACAGTCGTGAACGAAGATGCAGATCTGGGCAATTTTAGGAGAACTACATTTTATAAGTCATTGAGAGAAATGAATTTGAAATATGTCCGGCGTGGGCGCGGTAGCATGCTAATAGACAGAGATGACATCATTTTATGGAGGCGGCGTTATCTTCGAACCATTAAACTGTTGAGAGATGAAGGCAGACCCATTTACTATTTGGACGAGACGTGGGTGAACGCAGGACATACCCGAAGTTACGTCTGGGTAGATGACACTATAAATTTCTCAAAACAAGCATTTCTGTCCGGATTATCCACCGGAAGCAAGGGCCCATCAGGTAAAGGGAAACGTCTGATTATCGCACACATTGGCAACAAAACAGGGTTGGTTGAAGGATGTTTGTGGACTTTCGAATCCAAGAAAACTGGAGATTATTATGAGATGTGCGCCGAAACCTTCGAGAAGTGGTTTCAAGATGTTCTTCCTCGGCTTCAAGAAAATGCAGTTATTGTTCTTGATAACGCGCCGTACCATTCTCGGAGAAAAGAAAAAGTTCCCCATGCGAATTCCAATAAGCATGAAATGTCAGAGTGGGTAAAATCTAAAAACGTCGGTTTCGAAGACGGTATGCTGAAGAAAGAACTTTTAGATATAGTTGAAAATCACAGAACAGCGCACAACGAATACGCAATAGATGAAATGGCGAAGAATGCAGAGAAAACTGTTCTCAGAATACCTCCGTACCGCCGGCCGGAGTGGCCAAGCGGTCCTAGGCACTTCAGTCCGGAACCGCGCGACCGCTACGGTCGCAGGTTCGAATCCTGCCTTGGGCATGGATGTGTATGATGTCCTTAGGTTAGTTAGGTTTAAGAAGTTCTAAGTTCTAGGGGACTGATGATCTCAGATGTTAAGTCCCATAGTGCTCAGAGCTATGTGAACCATTTTTTCCTCCGTACCATTGTGATTTAAACGCCATCGAGTTAGTGTGGGCCTGAATCAAAGGCTATGTTGCAGCGAAAAACAAAACAAACAAAATGCCAGAAGTTAAAGTACTGCTAGAAGAAGCAGTAAGAACAGTGACTGCAGAGGATTGGAACAAGTGCGTCCTCCATGTCGTAGAAAAAGTGGAAACTCAAATGTGGAAATTAGACTGCGTTATAGAGGAGAGAGAGGAGCGGTTTGTTATAAACCTCAATGAAAACAGTTGTGTTTGAATGGAGCGTTTTGATAGCAACCTGAATGAAAATAAATCTGCTTTGACAGAATGAACTCAGTTTAAGATTATTGTTAAATTTATTTCGTACATTGTTGCCCAGGTTTCTCACGGTCCGCTGTGACAGCTCGGCAGCCAGCCGAAAGCCGCCAGCTGCAAAGCGTGCGCCAAGGATTTTCCACACCCCTACGTATCACGTTAACACCGAATGCTTTCTCTGGAAACGAGCGTAGTCGCTCATGTGACACTGTTTATGTTTCGCCCCAGCTCTCGGTGAATGGACTATAGAGAGGTGCACCGAGAGCAGCGGACCAGAAGCCACCTCGACAAGCCACAACCAGAGGTCCCTGGCCACATCGCAAGACTACGCCAACATCCGGTCACGAGTTACTAGGAGCAGCACGTTCCTTCCTAGAGAACAGCTGTTTAAGGAAGCTTAGGAATAATTGCTGGCCGATCATGCGTTGGCTACTTGCAGTTCCTCAGTTAAGCTCTCGGTGACGATAGCTTAACGCTGACGTTGGAAAGCAAGTTTCTTCGAGTGTTGGTTATTTCAGAGTTTAGTTCCGGTTCCAGGGAGTTAAGTGGAACAATATCAACAGAACTGAATTTCGTTTAATTGTGAAAAACAGAATTTTGGTTCACTGAAGAACAATAAAGAAGCTATTGTACTCCTACTGGGACTATCTTTCAATTAGGAAAAGTAGATTTTACAGTTTGGTCTTTAAGGAAATGACGTATCTATATTTAATAGCAAGAAATTTTGTTTGCAAGGTCATCTGTGTATGAGCACAAGTTGATGAAAAGCAATTTCTGCCGTCCGCTAGCTGTTTGCGAAAGCCCAAGCGCAGCAGGAACTGAGGGCGTCAGCGGACAACGCCAATTATCTGAGTCGCCGCAGGCGGCTAATCGGAATGTTCGGTGAGTAGGTTTTCAATTTCCCTCGCTAGATACAGCTCAAATCTCTCACAGCGAAAATTGCTTAACTTAACTTCGTAAAAATACCCATGAATTTTTATAGGACTTCGAGCATTTAGGAAAAATACGAACTGGTGCACGTGAAACCTCAAAAGAAATTCTAAAGTGCGGATTTCGACTGTACCTAACGGTTATTGCTAGTGTAGTTGTTCTGCCTAACTGTTTGCCTTACGAACAAACCAGCTGCGTCTTTACCTGTGAGTACTCGTATTTTAGATTCTTGGACTACGCACAGCTCTGTTTAAAAATAATGGCTGTATGTAGTCACAGCGACAAGCCGCGCACGTTTGTTTTCATGTCCCGAAGTTAGTTCTCTGTAAATAATAAACCGGCAACTGAGACCTTCCAGTCAAATAGTCTACGCACTGGTAGGATTACGAGTTAATAAAATACACATAACAACAAAACAATAGTTAAATGAATAATTTAATAACAAGGGTTCTTCTCTACC
Source organism: Schistocerca serialis cubense (assembly GCF_023864345.2). NCBI lineage: Eukaryota > Metazoa > Arthropoda > Insecta > Orthoptera > Acrididae > Schistocerca > Schistocerca serialis. Next base: position 631,458,481 of record NC_064641.1, on the reverse strand, counting down.
GGCTGCAATTGATTTAGATGGCTGAGAATAATGATGAATAATGTTTATCCAAGAACAGACACCTCAAACAAACTGGAAGTGGTCCTATGATATTCTAGTGTAATACAGACACAACTGCAGTAAAGTTACGTTGAGAGCATTAAGGGAATGGTAGCAAAATACCCTAACTAAATACACATCAAAGATATGCGAAAACTAATTCCATTTCGTGATCACAATATATGAAATACTCATCAGCTCAAAATAGTTGAGAGCTCTACGTGATGATTCGCAAATTAACACACATGGCAAAGAATAATAACTCATACTCTGTCTGTTCTCAGTTTTATAAATCAAGCGGTAAAAGAGTCCTACTCTGGAATACATTCAGACTGCTCCAAATGTAAGTTGCTTCAGAAGTTAAAGTATGGCTGCAGCCGTTCACCACTCAGAATTAATCACCTCCCCAATCGAATACCACTCGTTACTACATGTGGATCTGCCTCATTCCAGAACTCGCATAAAAGTGCCAGACTAACATGCTTGAACCGTTCATTCCAAAACGTCTTTAGTCTTCCACTAATATGAGCTTTCCCATTGGCTGAAGACCATTCCTAACAAAAATAAATCGTTATTATGATCTACACACATGGTCTAATTCAACATGACCACTTCTCGGTCCAAACTAATATGTTACAGCTGTATTTAAATACGAAATGTCATAAAGATTTTGATTTAGAATAAATATAAGTAATTGGTAGTTAATAAATAAATAAACAAGCCAGCGTTCTTGCGCGAGCGTGCTCACAATAAACCTCAAGAAACTGATGTTTCATGATGTTTAAACAGTTCTGTATACCTTCTTGAAAAAAATTCTATTAGTTCTCTTTTCAACTGAGGTGTCCACAAACACATACGACTGACCACTTCCAAATTAGCATAATTTTTAATAGCCCTTTCAGTCACATTTAAATTTAGTTGTTCATTAAATAACAACACAAGTATAACAAAACGTGAGGTATTGATACTGTATACGATTGAAGTGTTTATAAGTTGTGAATTCAGAGGTTCATTGTGAAAATATTTATGAGCTGTGAATTATTAATTTATATATTTTAATGATATTGAAATATTGTAGCGTGACTGTATGAGCATCATTTATCTGAGATCGCTGATCTATTCAGATTTGCTTTAGTACTTCTTGGTGAATTATTATAGACTCTCAAAGAGCTGTAAGAAGCTGTCTCTCAGTTTGACTGTCACTCCAACATGTCTTGGAGAGTTGCCTCCTGCACAAAGGCCCTGCGAGCGACAGCCGCCCTAGAGGGATTTTTCCTGTTTCCGGCGACACTGCCAGTCTTTGCACCCGGACGCACCTGTATACGTCACACAGCCGGAAGCCTGAACTTACACGTCGCGCCCTGTGAGCTGGGCCCGCTATCTTTCAGCGGTACAACTTTATCTTATCTCGTACCAATACTGAACAGCCGATCAGATCGCCTAAATACGAGTGACGTTACAGAATGCGTGCAACTCTTTTCAAATTATAAAATCTTCCGCATTAAAATAGGATTGTGTGCTTTTCCTTTCGAATTATGAAAGTTCTCACATCGTAACGTACATAAACCACACTTACAGAATTCGTCAGAAATAATTCTTTCATCCTCAAAGATTTTCTGTTACACACTTTATTTGTGGTAAATGTTTTAAGAGCAAATAATAAGTTGATATGAAGGTAAGGATGTACGCTACAGGCAATGTGAATCCAAGAATTGAGTGTCTTCGTTTAACATAGTCTTGATATTGACAAAATTGGGTATCTTGATTTATGTTAAAAGTTTCTCGTGCACGATTTCACGCCAGCGGTATCGACTTCTGCAAAATAAGAAAAAAATATACAGTTAAAATGTTTTCGGTTAAGTTCAGATGTGACACGATTACACACGCTAACGGGCGATCGAATTTCAATGGAATTCAGATGACGAGTCGTAGAGCACACCAGTCACTGCAGTTCCTCGCAGTCTGTTTCGGTTTCAGATATTTTGCAAGTGATTCTTCAGTGGCACAGCTACACTATTCATATAAATTTCGAAACTCGTCCTAATATTTTGTTAATGAAGTTAGACTTGAATATCCAGACCATATGATATGAACGAAAGAGTACTTGTTAACGATGAAGTTTTTCTTACCCATGTTATTTTCTTGAGTTTTTCCCCTCAAAGAAGATCAAAAATAGTTTTTCCAAAGGCTCAGTGTCACAGAATTTTAGTTTTGTACGGTTCGGACGCTACATTCCTAATTGGTGGCCTTATTTCTACTTTAGTTCGATGTCGGTATCCTGGCCTTCGGTTTCACTCATTTATCCCAACGTGCAGCAAACAAAAGTAACAAGAACACACGCAAAATACACCTGCTCACAACGAAAACGCGCCGTCAATTGGACAGCGCATGGGAACTATTTGTTTTTTTAACGGCCCGTCAACGAACGTTTCTCAGCATCTAGAGACGTTTTGGATAAACGCTGCGTTGACACTAAACACAAGCTCGGATAGAGGAAGAATGGGAAAGGGAAGTCGGTTGTGCCCTTTCAAAGGAACAGTCCCAACATTTTCCTTAAGTGATTTAAGGAAATCACGGAAAATCTTAAACGGGTTGGCTGGATGGGGATTAGAAACTTATCGAATGAGAGTCGACTGTGCTAACGACAGCGCCACCTCGATCATTAGGATTTGAGGACAAGAATCGAAGACCGCCGTTGACCGTAATGCTCCATTTTCCTACGCTCATGTTGCAAGAACCCGTAGACAAGTACTTGGAACGTGAACTAAGGAAATGGCGGGACATGCTCACACGCTGGTCACGCAGTGCCCATACGTTACGCAGGTTTGTGAGATCTGAACGTGCCCTCGTTCACCTTTATCAGTTCTGTTTGCCAGACCTGACTTCTACCAAATTTAGGAACAAAGATAGCAACTGGGACTCAAGATCACTCTCTTAGAGTCACGGTCCACAGTTTTGGCCTCTTAATATGTTCAATTTTATATCTGGTAAACGTCGAATCTTAAACTGTTTTATCTGCAACCTGCAATGTGATTTATTTTCCTCTTCTACTTCTTCGATGATACGACATACAAATCGGAATTGTCTTACGGTATGTTCTGATGTCCATATCTACTTCCTCGACACTTGACGTTTCAATGAACTTCTTAGCATTCTCTTCGGGTATCTCCGGGAGACGTTCAGTCTACTGTGGTTACCGGAAGATGCCCGAAGACGAGACCAGTAGAGGGTTCGAAACGTCGAAACTGTTGAGAAAGTAGACGAGAAAATTAACGTGGCCGGATCAGCCCATCGCTGATCAACTTTTTTCCTTCCTGAAATTCGTAACAATTTTTGAACAACGTGACCTCCCTTTCCATGAGTTGTCTGAGAACAGCCCCAGATAACTGATATGGTATATGTTGATCTATATACGTATAGAATTAAAGGAGTGATATATGTGTTTAGGCCTTCAAGGGCATTAACAGTGAAAGTGATATCCATGCCGTAGTGAATCAGCATAGCTATAAACAAGACTCACGGAGATTGTCTTGCGTTGTGAACCACACAATTTAAGTCCATATAAACATATTCCCTGCATCTTAGAGCACACGAACAGCTACCTAGTCACCGCGCGACGTTACCTCCAAGGACTCGCCGAGAGTGAATGCCAGCCAGTCGATGTGTAACAAGAAAATCGATCTGAAGTTATTACAGCTGATGGCAGACTTGTCCATATTTACTGCCCAGGGTTTGCTACATTACGTCAGCTGTTATTTGTAAATCTAGGACTGACTGTTACTTTGAAATCTGTACCTTGCTTTGGGCACTGATTGGAACGTCTCTCGCTCTCTTACTCTCTCGCTGCCTGATGAAGTACATTATTCGTTTACTACTCTTTTATTTATTTTGTTACCTGTACTGTTGCAGGTCCCTCTACTTTATCAGCGGTAAAAGGTCTACATATCTACATAGGACAATCTACCATTAGTCAAGTAAGTGCATATCTTGGAAGCACAAGGAGGTGAAAACTCGAATTGCCATAGCGAAGGAGGCATTCAACAGAAAGAGGAGACTTTTATGTGGAAAATTAGATAAAGGACTAAGGAAAAGACTTGGCGAATGTTTTGTCTGGAGTGTGGCACTATATGGGGCGGAAATACGGACGCTAAGACGAGAAGATGAAAGAAGGTTTGAGGCACTTGAGATGTGGATGTAGAGGAGAATGGAGAGAATAAGCTGGACGGAAAGAATGAGTAATGAAAGAGTATTGGAAAGGGTTGGTGAGAGAAGATGTCTGCTGAAGATTGTAAGAGAAAGGAAAAAGAACTAGTTGGGAGATTCATTGAGAAGGGAGTGCTTGCTAGCAGATGCTTTGGAAGGATTGGTTTATGGGAGAAGACTGAGAGGAAGGAGGCGATACAAGATGATAGACGACATAAAGGGAAGAGGAAATTATGCAGACCTGAAGAAGATGGCAGAAGACCGGACAGCCTGTAGAACTACCATGTGAAAACCTGCCTTTTGGCACAACACTGATGATGATGATGATGATGAATGGTCTACATATGGCTAACGGAAGTGTTATAAGCAGTTCAGGCGAAGCTGATCTTTTTTTTTTTTTTGGTAAAGTTGAAAGCGTCTTGAAAACTAATGAGCGTTAGAGGCGCTCACCTCAACGATGGCGAAATGATTAGGGATGGAGCGCTAGATCACTTGGAGAAAGCAAGAAAGCTCCTCTGTCCTGTTTTAATTAATTATCTCATTTTTATAAACTAACTGATGTGACCAAGCAAAATTTAATCCACAGTGGCTGGATATGGTGAAGAATTTGGCAGCACTAGAATAAAAGTCTTCCATACTAACCACAGGCCTCAGCATAAACAGCGTGTATGTACGTACGTTGGAACTCTGAAGCTAATTACTACTCGTTCTGAGGTGTGTAGTCAGTAAGCCTTTCGATATTCCATTCGTGAACGGGACTGGGTGAGGGAAACACATTTGTTTAGCAGTTCACAGTCGCTTACAGAGAGTAGATGTAAATGCCAAATATTTCACAACTTCAACATAAGAACGTCATTGCTGTTCGTGACAATGTAATGAATAACGTACTAGTACCTTGTTCAAACTACAACGAAAATCGAATAGTTTCTGCGTGGGTTTGACAAAAATGCGGAAAAACCAAAAAAAAACCATTACCACGCCTAATGCAATGTACAAAACCATTTGGCATTCAAAACAGCTTCCAGCCGACTCAGAATGGATAAATATAGGTCCTGTATGGTTTTAAAGGATATCGTGTACCATTCTTCTTGCAAAGTAGTGGTAACTTCAGGTAGGTGGAGAGTCATAACGCACTCTTCCCTCCAAAAGAGGCCACAAAGGCTACTGAGATCTGGGGCCTGTGGTAGCCAGGGCAGACAGTTCATCCTCATACGTACAAAACCAGTCCCAGGCAATGTGAGCTGTGTGAACAGGAGCCCCACCATCTTGGAACACAGTATAACGAGGAACAAACATTGTGCCATGAGATGGATCTGATTAGGCAACATGCTCACATAGTACTTTGCAGTAACTTGACACTGCAGATAACCATGGGGCGCAAGAAATACTGCAGTATGTCTGCCCAAATCATCACTGTATCCCCTCCATCCTTCACTCTTGGGCCTAAAACTCGGCCAGAAGTAGGAAAAAGTGTGAAACAAAACTCATCCGATCAAATGACTTCCTTCCATAGCTCGACAGACGAGTTTTTATGTCTTCGGCACCATGTAGTCGTGATGGGCATTTGCATCACTGCAATTCGCAGCTTAAGAAGCTACCTTCGCGCTTTGGTGGTGACGGGGTTCGCGAGCGCGAAATTCCGTTCTGCGATGATTTTTGCGGCTGTCGTCCTCTAATTTTTCATCACAATCCTCTTCAATGACCGTCTGTCACGGTCAAATAACTCACGCTTTCGTCCGCTTTGTGATTTAGCACATTCACCATCCGCAGTAGGATCTTCTACACAGTGCCTCGTAACACCAAACACTTCGGTTACCTTGGTTACGGAAGCACCCACCAAACGAGCAGCAACAATTTGGTCACCTTAGAATTCACTTAGCTCCGTCATAATGCACTCACAACTACACAGAACACTGTACTCGCCATGACTGACACCTGGGGCGTATTAAGGACATAGCACATGTGCCGTTCGTGGTGAAATACAACAGCGCAACCTGCAGACTTGGGTAGCATCTGCCTTTATGACAAAGTACGCATTTCTCAAGGTGTTTTCAAATTTTTGTTCCCCCCATGTATAAAGACCATTATTTTGTTGTTAATCATTTGGGTCAACGAAAACCGCAGCAACTGCAAGAAATAAGTACTCTCTGAGCGACACATCTGTAAGATAATGCAAACTGAAAAAAAAAAGAATTTTTCTTTGTTTGCAAATCTTCGTGCTAGAGCCGTTTACGTTTTTAATTTGCTGAGTGTGATGAATTTATTTCAGCTATTTCACAACGCTTTCGTTCTTGACTGTTACATTCCACAGAATCGTTTCTTACTGCCGCACAACTTTCTACAGCTCCAAGCCGCATGGTACGGCTAAGCATCTGCAAAGTTTGCGCAAGTTTCATTCTTTTTTGCTCTGTAGTCAAACTTTCGGAAAACGTCGCAGATGTTTAGCGATATTACACTGCTTGAACGCCGAGAAACTTTGTCGCATTGCTACGGGAAGGAAACTTCTGTTCGTATTCACCAGAGAGCTCCATTGTTCTACTGACTTTCGCGTTCTTACTGTCTAAAGTTGCAGAATCATACAGCAGAAACTTAATTAGAAATCTTCTCCACGTTATTTACGTCTCTGCCCCATCTTTTCTCATGAGCCCACTGTATTCCCTCTATATGGACAACGTACACTGAAAACTTCTCAACATATCGATCCATGTTCATATTTAACGAATGAATAACAAAAGCTTTGTAGTAGGTAGTGTTTTAAATTTCATTTAGCATTGCTTACGAATTTTGAGGTGACACCCTGAAAACCACAAATTCTTAGGAAAAAAACTGATTCCAATAACAATCTGGAAATCTGGAAACCGTTATTTCTCTAGCGTTTTTAAATCATTATATGATTCTGCCAATGGTTGGGCAGTATAGGATGCTCAATCATATAGTTGTTACACACTTCCTGTAATACGAGGGCCATTCTTAAGTAATGCAAAGCATTTTTTTCTGAAAGCAGGCTTTTTTCGAAATTCCAGTACACCATTTTTTTTTTCTTCAACACAATCTCCGTTCAATGCGACAGTCTTCCGCCACCTTACTGGGTGGGCCTTTATGTCCGAATGGCACCACACCATTGGTCGATGCATCTTTTCATCAATAACCATTCCATAATCCACGTACTGCTTCCCCGAAGTGCATTCTTCATTGGGCCAAGCAAATGCTAGTCGAATGGTACGACATCCGGGCTGCAGGGTAGATAAGGAAGAACAATTCAATGAAGTATCGTGAGCTCCTCCCGGGTGCGCAGACATGTTTAAGGCCTTGCATTGTCATGGAGCAGAAGAAGTTCCCACCCATGGCATACTCGTATCGGTTTTGATTAGTGGTCAATACGTCCTCCCTCCTGGCCTCGAAACCCGCCACCCCCTAAATTTTGATTAATAATCGAAAACTTCCGCTGTAAGAAGTCACCATCATTCTGCCAATGGCAGGAGGAGCGGATAGAGGTTCAGGGCATCTTTTGTCATTGAGGTGGAAAATTACCCCTAAAGGCTGAAGAACCAGCAATGATGAACGGCATGAGGATGCAGAAGGCAATGGAAACCACTGCATTAAAGACACACAACGTGTATTATTAACAGGACACGTGGCCTGTAACTGAAAATGTGTCATGATGATCTCTCCATTGGCAAAATATTCCCGAAGAGTCCCCCATCCGGATCTCCGGGAGATGACTGTCAAGTGGGAGATGACCATCAGAAAAAGATTGAATAACCAACGAAGAGAGAATGTTCTAAGTGTTGGAGCGAGGAATGTCAGAAGCTTGAACGTGGTAGGGAAACTCGAAAATCTGAAAAGGGAGAGACAAAGGCGCAGTCTAGGTGTAGTAGCGGTCAGTGAAGTGAAATGGAAAGAAGACAAGGATCTCTGATTAGCATAGGGTAACATCAACAGCAGCAGAAAATGGCATGACGGGGATAGGATATGGTATGAATAGGAAGGTAAGGTAGAGAGTGTGTTAATGTGAACAGTCCAGAACCAACAAAGACAAACACTAACAAGGTCAGTTTACGTATCCTGCAAGGAGAAGATGAAGAGATAAAGTATATGAGGATACTGAAAGGGTAATAGTAAGTAAAGGGAGATGAAAACTAATAGTCATGGAGGCCTGGAATACAGTTGTAGGGGAAGGATCAGAGGAAATAGATACAGGAGAATATAGGCTTGGGACAAGGAATCAGAGAGGAGAAAGACTGAGTCCTGTAATAAATTTCAGCTAGTAATAGCGAATTTTCTGTTCAAGAATCACTAGAGGAGGAGGAATACTTTGATACGAGAAGATTTCAGTTAGATTACATTATAGTTAGACAGAGGTTCCGAAATCAGATATTGGATTGCAAGGCGTACCCAGGAGCAGGTATAGACTCAGATCACAATGTAGTAATGATGAAGAATAGACTGTAATTTAAGAGATTAGTCAAGAAGAAACAATACGCTAAGAAGTGGGACAAGGAAGGAATGACGAGATGCGAGTGATGAACTCTTACGCTATAGATACAGCAACAATGAATAGCTCAGTAGGCAGTAAGTTGAAGAAGAATGGATATCCCTAAAAAGGGCCATCACAGATGTTGGAAAGAAAAACGTAGGTACAAATAAGGTAACCTCAAAGAAACCATGGGTAACAAAAGAATTACTTCAGCTGATCGATGAAAGGAGGAACTAGAAAAATATTCCGGGAAACTTAGGAATACACATTAAAAACAAGAGTGGCAAAATTAAGAGTGCAACGGGAGTTCCACTATTAAATGAAGAGGAGAGAGCGGATAGGTAGAAAGAATACATTTAAAGCCTCTATGAGGAGGAAGATGTGTCTGATGTGATAGAGAAAGAAACAGCAGTCGATTTAGATGAGACAGGGACCCAGTATTAGAATCAGAATTTAAAAGAACTTTGGAGGACTTAAGATCACATAAGGCAGAAGGGATAGATAACATTCCATTACAATTTCTAAAATCATTGAGGAAAGTGGTAACAAAACGACTGTTCACGTTGGTGTGTCGAATGCATGCGTCTGGTGAAATGCCATCTGACTTTCGGAAAAATACCATCCACACAATTACGAAAACTGTAAGAGCCGACAAGTGCGATAATTAACGCACAATCAACTTAACAGCTCATGCTGACAATAATAACATACCGAAGAATGGAAAAGAAAATGGAGGATGTGTTAGATGACAGTCAGTTTGGCTTTAGGAATGGTAAATGCATTAGAGAAGCAGTTCTGATGTTACGGTTGATAATGGAAGCAAGGCTAAAGAAAAATCAAGACACGTTCATAGGATTTGTCGACCTGGAAAACGCGTTAGAGAGTGTAAAATGGTGCAAGATATTCGAAATTCTGAGAAAAAGAGGGGTAAGCTGTGGGGAGAGATCGGTAACATACAATATGTTCAAGAGCCAAGAGAGAATAATAAGAGTGGACGACCAAGAGCGAAATGCTCAGATTGAAAGTGGTTTAAGACAAGTATGCAGTGTTTCGCTCCTGCAGTTCAATCTGTACATCTAAGAAGCAATAATGTAAATAGAAGAAAGATTCAGGATGATTAAAATTCAAGATAAAAGGATATCAATGATACGATTCGCTGATGACATTGCTATCCTGAGTGAAAGTGAAGATGAATTACATGACCTGCTGAATGGAATGAACAGCCTAATAAGCACAAACTATATAATGAGAGTAAATCGAAAAACGACGAAAGTAATAAGGAGTAGCAGAAATGAGAACAGCGACAAGTTTAACATTGGGATTGATGGTCACGAAATAGATGAAGTTAAGCATTATGATTACTACCTGAGCCCCTATCTTACTGTTACTCGCTCCTGTGAATGGTAACGCGTTATGCAGATCTTGGTGCCTCTCGCGTCCATCTAGAAAAGGTAATGATTTTACTATTTTATATTTCTAGTTTTTACTGAGTTTAACGAAGGCGATGTTGGCCTGATATATTCGACGATGCCCTTTGGCTACACTGACTAAAGGATTCTTAAGAAATACCAAATTAAGGTATTTGCTCTTTCAATAGGTTATCTGTTTATATTTTCAATAGGTGATCTGTTTATACATGCTTATAGGTTATCCAAGTCTGCACAACGCGATCGCGATTCTTCAATAGATGTATTTGTTCTCTGTTTTTTATTTAGATAACCTGAAGATGCCTAAACAAGGCGAAACGCGTCGTTGAAAAATAAAAAAAAAACAAATATTGCAACCAAGACTGTTTTTAACCAGTACTGTAAATCACAGGTTTGCTGTTGTGTCACATATGGACTGGAAGAATTTCTATGCTATATCTCAGTCTCTTCTGACACCCGGTACACCCCAATGGTCTGGAGGGCGCGTAAAAAACAGCCCCAAGTAATTCGCAAAGAGCGAAACATACCACGCTTTGCGTCGTAAAACCGTGTAGTTGCTCGTTAAATAATGCCAAAAATCTAACAACCCTGCAACGCTCTCACTAAAGAAGTATGACAATGCCATACACTTAACCCACACCGTGGCGTTGTGACGAGTAGGTGGGCTCTACGAACTGAGGCGTACGTCGCAGCAACAATGCCAACATACGCCGTGTGAGGAAACAGCAGTAGGCAACCGTACCACAAACGAAGCGGTGCATGTCGGTGTCGTCAGCGGCACATCTAGGGCAAAGAGGGTACTCGGAAAGATGTATCGTGTGTAAGCGTTGTCGGGTGGGGAATTTTTGAGTCGTTATCACATACCACAGCGCCCTAACCGTGGTCGGAAGGAAAGGCGAGAGTATGTTACTCCACACCCGTCTCCAGCCAACCGCCGAATGTCGGCCTTCAACCACATTAGCAGGCAGCGACCGTTGAAAGTAGCGGTAGGAATCCGTGGTCCTAGGATCCCGCGCAGTCGGTAGGACATCCAACAGATAACTCATGTCGACCAGAAAGGTGCTGGCGTAATATGCCCAACAGGAATCGGTGGCCGGAGGGACTGAAGCACCACCTCCTGATTCAGTGTACCAGGGAGGGTGTCCTTGTCAGAAGTACGTAGGCGATGCATCGTCCGCACAAAGAGAGCGCGCGCCCTGTTGTGTACTTTTATCATTCCAATGCCACCTGCATGTGTGGGTAACGTTAGCGTCTGCCACTAAGCCGCCTTCGCATAGTGGTTCACACATCTGCACGGATTACCCTAGCACGCCTCATTCCTTGACTTTAGACTGGGGCGGCAGTGAGAATGTGGATCGAGGAGGGAGGCGTGCCAGGGTAATCCGTGCAGTTGTGTGAACCACTATGCGAAGGTTCTTACAAGGGAACCTCCCCATCGCACCCCCCTCAGATTTAGTTATAAGTTGGCACAGAGATAGGCCTTGAAAAACTGAACACAAATCAATCGAGAAAACAGGAAGAAGTTGTGTGGAACTACGAAAAAATAAGCAAAATATACAAACTGAGTAGTCCATGAGCAAGGTAAGCAACATCAAGGAGACTGGAATGAGATTTTCCCTCTGCAGCGGAGTGTGCGCTGATATGAAACTTCCTGGCAGATTAAAACTGTATGCCCGACCAAGACTCGAACTCGGGACCTTTGCCTTTCGCGGGCAAGTGCTCTACCATCTGAGCTACCGAAGCACGACTCACGCCCGGTACTCACAGCTTTACATCTGCCAGTATCTCGTCTCCTACCTTCCAAACTTTACAGAAGCTCTCCTGCGAACCTGGAGAACTAGCACTCCTGGAGAGCTTCTGTAAAGTTTGGAAGGTAGGAGACGAGATACTGGCAGATGTAAAGCTGTGAGTACCGGGCGTGAGTCGTGCTTCGGTAGCTCAGATGGTAGAGCACTTGCCCGCGAAAGGCAAAGGTCCCGAGTTCGAGTCTTGGTCGGGCACACAGTTTTAATCTGCCAGGAAGTTTCATATCAAGGAGACTCTTAGCTTACGAGCGCCGTGGTCCCGTGGTTAGCGTGAGCAGCTGTTGAACGACAGGTCCTTGGTTCAAATCTTCTCCGGGGTGAAAATTTTAATTTTTTGTTTCAGATAATTATCAAAGTTCAGGCACTCACACATAATCAACTTCGCTCTCCAAAATCCGGGACATGTTCAGATTTGCTTGGACATATACAGAATTTGACGGTCTATGCACGGAAACATTTGAAAACGTAAAAAACATATGTTTTGACAGAGCACAGGGAAAACTGTGAGACTCTGATACTGTTGCATTCATTTGATGCAGTTTATGTGACAATCTCTTATGTTTTCATCACTTTTTTTGGAGTGATTATCACATCCACAAGAAAACCTAAATCGGGCAAGGTAGAAGAATCTTTTTACCCATTCGCCAAGTGTGCAAGTTAGGTGGGTCGACAACATATTCCTGTCACGTGACGCACATGCCGTCACCAGTGTCGTAAAGAATATATCAGACGTGTTTTCCTGTGGAGGAATCGGTTGACCTATGACCTTGCGATCAAATGTTTTCGGTTCCTGTTGGAGAGGCACGTCCTTTCGTCTACTAATCGGACGGTTTTGCGGTGCGGTCGCAAAACACAGACACTAAACTTATTACAGTGAACGGAGACGTCAATGAATGAACGGACAGATGGTAACTCTGCGAAAATAAAGAAAGTAAAATTTTCACTCGAGGGAGGACTCGAACCAAGTACCTTTCGTTCCGCAGTTGCTCACTCTAACCACGAGACCACGGCACTTATCAGCTATCATTGTCCATTTATGTTGCATATCTTACACATGGACTACTCAGTTTGTATATTTTGCTTATTTTTTCATAGTTCCACACAACTTCTTCCTGTTTTCTCGATTGATCTGTGTTCAGTTTTTCAAGGCCTATCCCTGTGTCAATTTATAACTAAATCTGAGGGAGGTGCGGTGGGGAGGTTCCCTTGTTAGTAAGCAGGAGACCTGCATTCGACTCACGGCCGTGGTACACATTTTCACTGGCTACTTCAGTCTATATACATAAAATCATATTTGTATGAGGCCAGAAAAGTCTCTGAAATTGTGTCATTTCGTTTCTATAAATATCTGAAACTTGTTCTTAGGATGGATCCTCCACTTACGTTCGATGCTGAGGTGCAATTCGAGAATATGGACAGCCTCGGCAGTTCTGTTCATATGCAGGAGGAAATTTAAAGTAAACAGAGGCGACAACGGGAATTTGGATCGGAGAGGGAAGCGTCCAGGGTAATTCGTGCAGTTGAATGAACCACTGTGTCAAGGCGGCGTAGTGGTTAAGGCACCCATCTACTAAGCAGGAGATGTGGCTTCGATTCCCGGCCTTTGCACAAATTTTCACTCGCCGGTTTAGTCTACATACATAAAATTAATGCTATATTTACAGAAGAAAATTTACAAAACGGTGTGCACTGCGGTGACGTGACACTCGTACATGAAAGACAATTTTACCGTTCTCGAGTGATTCACGCATCCTGTCAAGGCACCTGACAATGAAGATATCCATTTCGAAACTCACAGCGTGTGAAACTAACGCAATATACACTGAAGCGCCAGAGAAACTGGTATGGGCATGCTTATTCAAAGACAAAGATATGTAAACAGGTAGAATATGGCACTGCGGTCGGCAACGTCTATATAAGACAACAAGTGTCTGGCGCAGTTGTTAGATCGGCTGGCCACCAAACTCCACAGACATGAACATTATTGAGCATAACTGGGATGCCTTGCGACGTGTTGCTCAGAAGAGATCTCCATCCCCCCCGTACCCACACGAATTTCTGGACAGCCCTGCAGGATTCATGGTGCCAATTCCCTCCGGCACTACTTCAGACATTGTCGAGTCCATGCCACGTCGTGTTGCGACACTTTTGCATACTCTCGGATGCCCTACACGATATTAGACAGGTGTACCATTTTCTTTGGCTCTTCAGTGTATACTAATGCAAGAGAAGAATTAAAAATATTTTTTCAGTCATTAGTTGAACTTCATGTCTATTTTACATTACTTTATGTCCTTTCATGTGTGAGTTATAAAGATTTATTTTCTAATCTTATTTCTTTTAATGGCTTCACTTATGTTTCTGTGGTTTTGCATATGAGGTACTGGAAAGACAACCGTTCTACAATATTGTCGCCTTTGTGTTTACAGTTACTACAGAAAACATCAATGTAAGAAATATGAGCGGATAATAGTAACACTCAAGCAGATGCTGGCTCAAATATTTTCAACATGTCTATGAAATAGTTATGTTTAATATACTTCTCGTTGAACGTGATCGTGACGGTAAGCGACGTATGTCTGTAAATAAATGTGTGACTTGGGCCTCCCGTCGGGTAAACCATTCGCCGGGTGCAAGTCTTTCTGTTTGGCGCCACTTCGGCGACTTTAGCGTCGATGGGGATGAAATGAGGATGATTAGGACAACACAACGCCCAGTCCATGGGCGGTTAAAATCTCCGACCCAGCCGGGAATCTAACCCGGGCCCTTTACGTTTGACATTCTGTCGCTCTGACCACTCAGCTACCGGGAGCGGACGACGTATGTCTGTGATATAAACTTATTTTCTACTATTCTTCAATTTGGCTGAGTTCCTCCTCCTCCTCTTCCCATTGTCTTAATACACATAGGCAACAACATGTATATGGATACTCTGCGGTTCACACTGACGTGGGCAGCAGAGGAGTCATCGAACCACCTTCAAATTATTTCTCTACTGTTCCAGTCTCGAACAGCGCGCAGGGAAAGCGTGCGCTTAAATCTATCCGGAAGGACTCTTCAGTTCTCATATTTTATTACGATGATTGGTTCTCCCTACATAGATGGACACTAAAAAAAATATTTTTCCACTCGGAGGTTCGAAATGGTTCAAATGGCTCTGAGCACTATGGGACTTAACATCTATGGTCATCTGTCCCCTAGAACTTAGAACTACTTAAAGCTAACTAACCTAAGGACAGCACACAACACCACTCGGAGGCAAAGTTGGTGAAAAGATCTCGCCGCAACAAGAAAAACCTTTGTTTCTCATGATTGTCACAACTGCTCGCGTATTACACACCTGACGCTATCTCCCCTATATCGCGATACTACTTTCCTCCCTATATATCTACATAGTGCAAAATTTTCGATAACCTGTTTACCGTATTCCGAACTTCGTCTATTCGACAAATTTCTCCTCTTCATCGTCCCATCCAGCGCCTGGTTCACTAGTTATACACCCGCCCTTTTATCCGATAATGGTTTTTCGCAGGCTTCATCTGCCGCGTGTTCTTTTCAGCAACTCTTGGTGCAATATTTCATGTGTGCATTTAATTTTTAGCGTCGTTCCGCAGTGCCACATTTCAAACGCAGCCGCAGCAGCGGCGCAGTGCCTCTCTCAGCGCTCGCCGCTGAACGTGAGCTCACGTGATAAATGGCGGCTGGGGCGGGCGCTCTCTCTGGCCGCGCATATTTCTGCCGCCTGATAGACGGCGCGCCGACCGGCCGAGCGACCGCCCGTCTCCCGTGTCGCCGCCGTGCCCCCCGTAACCTCACTCAGTCAGCTCCACCCCACCCCCCGGCCATCCTTCCGCGCCCCCCCCCCCGCCCCCGCTCAACTACCACCCCCCTCTGCCCCCCACCACCTGCCAGATGAAGCAAACACGTCAACACTTGGCTTTGCACTGAAACTAGTTAAACATAACGAAGTAGGAGAGAACACTGTACCTAGAGAACAGTGTACAAAGGGAACACGAGATGTTTCTTGGTCGGTATCTCAATATAGTGACTGATCTTACGCTGAAGCGCCAGAGAAACTGCTATAGGCTTGTGTATTCAAATACAGGCAGAATACGGCGCTGCGGTCGGCAACGCCTATATATGACAACAAGTGTCTGGCGGAGTTGTTAGATCGGTTACTGCTGCTACAATGACAAGTTGTCAAGATTTAAGTGAGTCTGAACGTGGTGTTATAGCCGGCGCACGAGCGATGAGACACAGCACCTTCCAGGTAGCCATGAAGTGGGGATTTCCCGTACGACCATTTCGCGATTGTACCGTGAATACCAGGAATCCGGGAAAACATCCACTCTCCGACATCGCTGCGGCCGGAAAGAGATCCTGCATGAACGGGACCAACGGTGACTGAGGAGAATCGTTCAACGTGACAGAAGTGCAACCCTTCAGCAAATTGCAATAGATTACAATGCTGGGCCATCAAGTGTCAGCGTGCGATCTATTCAATGAAGCATCATTGATATGGGCTTTCGGAGCCGAATGCCTACTAGTGTACCCTTGTTGATTGAAAGACACAAAGCTTCACGGCTCGCTTTGGCCCATAAACACTGACGTTTGACTGCTGATGACTGGAAACATGTTGCCTGGTCGGATGAGTCTCGTTTCAAATTTTATCGATCGGATGGACGTGTACGGGTATGCAGACATGATCCATGGAGCCTGCATGTCAACAGGGGACTGTTGCTGGTGAAGGCTCTGTAATGGTGTGGGACGTGTGCAGTTGGAGTGATATGGAACCCCTGACACGTCTAGACACGACTGACGGATGACACGTACGCAAGCATCCTGTCTGATCACCTGCGTCCATTCACGTGCATCGTGCATTCCGACGCACTTAGGCAACCATAGCAGGACAATGCGACACCCAACACGTCCAGAATTGCTACAGAGTGTCTCCAGGAACACTCTCCTGAGTTTAAACACTTCCGCTGGTCACCAAACTCCCCAGACATGAACATTATTGAACATGTCTGGGATGCCTTGCAACGTGTTGTTCGGAAGAAATCTCCACCCTCGTAATCTTACTGATTTGTGGACAGCGCTGCATGATTCATGGTGTCATTTCCCTCCAGCACTGCTTCAGACATTATTCGAGTCGATTCCACGTCGTGTTGCGGGACTTCTGCGCGCTTTCGGGGGCCCTACACGATATTAGTCAGGTGCACCTGTTTTGTTTTTTTTTCGCTCTTCGGTGTAGAACCACATGAAGGAATGCGCAATAGGGACCGCCATAAATAGTTTCCGCCAGTTTATCTTCTTATTACAAGCAGGATAGTGTTTTCTGCAAAATTTGTAACTACAGGGGCTGAACAAAAATGTGGATACACATTACTATGTCTAATACGGTGTAGGAAACCACTTGAAATTCAGACCAATTTCCAGTCGTCTCGGAATGGATAAATATTGGTCCTGGTTATCAAGTGAATCGTATTCCATTCTTCAGGCACAACAGTAGCAAGTTCAGTGGAAGTGGATAGCAATAACGCACTCTTCTGTATGACGCAGGCCTCTAAGGCCCAGTAACATTGACATATGGTGATGCTGGTGGGCAGGTGCTCACAAAACCAGTCCTGAACGATGCGAGCTGTTTCAACACGCCCTCTGTCATCTTGGAATACAGCAAGACTAATGGGGAAAAATGTGCCATGTCATGGACCTGATCAGCCAGAATAGGCACATAATCCTTGCCAGTAACGTGCCCTTGCAGGGTAATCTTGTGACCCCCAAAATCGCGCGACAAGTTTCGCCAAATCATCACCGAATCGTCACCATGCTTCCCTCTTTGCACGTAAACTCAGGTTCAAGAAAATACACCTGATACTCCTTAAGACGATACAACACATAAATATCAACAAACATGGAACAAGAAATGAAGATAATGAGAATAAACAACCGTGAAAAGTACCTAATACAAATGCAAGAAAACTTCCACATTCAGAAAGTCGTCGCTGAAAACAAACATGTGATAAATGAGCAAATACACATCAGTACAGGCTCCCTACTACACTACTGAGGAACTGACAGGATAAAATCGTCCCTCTCACACAAGCAGCCACAAAAAAAGTTCTAGGCCACTGAAGATACCTTGCAGAGAATACAAGGCGAAACACGTGTGGCACGAAAATTGTCTTATTCAGTTGCAGTCGGTCCAAAAAGTAAAAATTATCGCTATGCCGTAAAACTCGACCAGAGGTTGGAAACAGCGCGATACAAAACTCGTCCGATCGAACGACTAGCTTCCATGGATCGACAGTCCAGATTTTGTGGCTTCGGCACTAAGTTTTACTGCTGCGGGCTTCTGCATCACTGATGAGTGGTTTTGGAATGACAGGTCGCTCTGCAGTTCCCGGCTAAATCAGCTACCCTCGTATTGTTTTGGTGCTCCCAGGGTTCGTAAGTGTGACATTCATTTCTTCAATGTCTTTTGCTACTACATTCCACTTATTTCTAATCACAATCCTCTTCAGTGACCGACTGCCACAATGACTCAACACGCACTTTCGTCAACGTTATGACGTAGTGGATGATTTTCCTCCTCTCACTGCATGCGTTATAAATCTTTGATACGGTACCTCCTAAAACGTCAAACACTTTTGCTCTCATGTTTTCCGGAGCGCCCACCATATGACCACCAATAATTTGTCCACCGTCCAATTCACTTAGCCTCGACATAATGCGGTAACGACTACACAGAAAACTGTTCTGATCACGACCGGCACTTGGAATGTATTGAGTGTATCACACAGGTGTCAATCGTGGTCAGAGACAAAAGCGCAACCTGCAGGCTCGGCTAGGATCTGCATTTACGACCAAGTTGGCGTTTCTCACTGTGTTTCGATATTTCTGCCCAACACGGGTGCTGATGACTGCACAGTTGAGCGCCACACAAACCAAAAAAATTGCCGGCCGCGGTGGTCGTGCGGTTCTAGGCGCTCCAGTCTGGAGCCGCGCTGCTGCTACGGTCGCAGGTTCGAATCCTGCCTCGGGCATGGATGTGTGTGATGTCCTTAGGTTAGTTAGGTTTAATTAGTTCTAAGTTCTAGGGGACTGATGACCACAGCAGTTGAGTCCCATAGTGCTCAGAGCCATTTGAACCATTTGAAACCAAAAAATTGAAACACCAAAAAATTATTAATGTAGGGTTACTAGATTTTGGTTCTACAGTTGTCTAGCCAATGTATTTACGTAGTTAACATTCCAGGATCACAGGATAACGTAAGCGCGAGATAAGCCATTACATATGTGAAATGTTGGAATGCTGGAGCGTTAATAACTGGTATATGCGCCAGAAAGTTGAATGCAAGCATGCAAACGCGCATGCACTGTGTTGTACAAGTGCCGGACGTCAGATTCTGGGGTGGATTTCCATGTCTGCTGCCCTTGCCAGGTCAATACTGGGACGGTTAATGCTGGCTGTGGATGACGCTGAAGTTGTCGTCCGATGATGTCCCATATGTGCTTTCTTGGAGCAGGCCAAGGCAACATGTGGCACTCTGCAGAGCATGTTGGGTTACAACAGTGGCATGTGGGCGAGCGTTATCCTGTTGGAAAACACACCATGGAATGCCGTTCATGAACAGCAGCATAACAGGTCGAATTAACAGACTGACGTACAAATTTGCAACCAGGATGCGTGAGACACGCACGAGAATGTTCCTGCTGTCTTACAATATAGGGATGCTACCTCTGGATCGCGAGGACCCGCTTCGATTCCAAGCCGGGTTGGGGATTTTCTCTGCCTGGGGAATGGGTGTTTGTGTTGTCCTCCGCATTCCATCATCATTCATGAAAAGTGGCGAGACTGGGATGTGTTGAGATTGGGAAAGTGTACGGGCGCTGATGACCGCGCAGTTGAGCGCCCCACAAACCAAACATCAGCATAATCATCACGAAATAGCACCCCAGACCATAACTCCAGGTGTAGGACCCAGTGTGTGTGTAGCACCAAGACAGGTCAGTTGCAGGCCGTCACCTGGCCTCCTCCTAACCAATACACGACCATCACTGAAACCGAGGCAGGACCAGCTTTCATCATAAAATACAACCGACCCTCACCCTCTCCTCCAATGAGCTCTCGCTTGGCACAACGGAAGTCGCAAATGGCGGTGGTTTGGGGTCAGTGGAATGCACGTTACAGGGCATTTGGTTCCGAGGTGTCCTTGAAGTAATCGATTTGTAACAGTTCGTTTTGTGACTGTGGTGCCAGCTGCTGCTCAAATTGCTGCTGCACATGCAGTACGATAAGCCAGAACCGTGCGCCGAACACAGTGGTCGTGGCCGTTCGGAGCCAGATCTTCTCTCGACCGTACATTCTCATGATCACCGCTGCCATAATCGTGTACAGCGCCCACATTCCTCCCAAGACTTTGTGCAGTATCGCAGAAGGAACATGCAGCCTGTCTTTGTCGCCTATAAAGGATTTTTGACTCGCCGCGTCTAATCTCAAAGGTAATTGACGCTCACGATGTTACAGCATGTATTTAAAGCAAACCTGATTTGCATCCCCATAGTGGCGCTATTAGCACCACTCTTATGCGACTGGCGCGAAATTTGAATGGGCATTATATAGAAACACGCCTACCAACTTTCCTTTAAATCGCACAACTCCTCCTTCACGTTGTGAATTCTTCTTCCGTCAGTGTATTTAAGTTCTGTATAATGTGGTTAACCTGTTTGGAATGTATTGCCAATGTCTTCAGGTGTAGAATTTCGTACAGTGTAAAACACAATATATTTTTTACATTTATTTATATAACATGTGGAGAGTTAAGCCACATTTCATCGTTTGGGTACTTTCCCGTACCTTGAAAGAGTAGAATTTGTATCATCATGGAACATATGATACTTGCAAATGAACTTCTTTTCTGTAACGCCTTAGCAACATTTTTAGCTATTTCTCTGCAGTTGCTTTATCATACAGGTAAGAAAAAAATCCGTATTTTGCAACTAAATTTATTTGCGTGTACCAAAGATGTTTCAGCTATTCATAATAGCCATATTCAGCGGTGCTCGTTTTATGTCCTATTCATGCTTCCATTTGTTTTTCTGCTGGCACTGAATGTACATAGTACGGGCTTCTTCCAATTGATATAGCATGCATAAAACCACACTGTAGCCCACTGCACATGTTCTTGTTCGTATGCTTCGGGACTGACTGAATGTCGAAAGCGCGTGCGGCCTCTTCAATGGACCTGACGAATTCCACTCTTGGTGGCGAAACAGTTGTAGGAGCAATTTAACATCCCTTGCTCGCACATGTACTGTCTCGACATCCGAAGATTTTCCCGTCAAGACGACAAAACTTCCCGCAGATCTTATGTCGCAAGCCGACCTACGAGTTTTAACTTTCTCCTCAATAAAGAATCTCGGCGCCTTTGGGAACGGTCAAAGACCACTTACAGCTGCACAACGCAGGTTTTTGTAAGAGTCCGTGCGAGTGAGGCAAAACCATATACAGCGCAACAAACGGAGCACACTGCTCTGGAGCGCATTTTGGAACACCAATTCCATACTCACCTTCTCCCAGTCACCAAATTTGCTACCACAAAACACTGTTTTTCTACTGGTCATTCGATGAAGTAGAAGGTAACAAAAATTGTGGCCTCCACTACGAAATTTCAGAAGTCCATTTTCAATTAATCAGCTTAACTACGATTGTCTGAAGCCCTTGACAATCGGGACTGCATTTTCCTGTTAAATTCTGAATGGAACGCTATCGTAGAAAAACTTTCATCTCTGTGCAGCCTGCGTCTTTCTGTAAATTTTACAGTGTGGAGATGACGGATCTGACACGACGAGGCGAACTTTCACCGCGTAATGCCGTCGCGGCAACGCTCAGAGCTGCTGTAAAAGAGCAAGGACACAACGAACACAATAACAGCGATAACTGGATACACCACACATGAGGTAGTGTGACCTTAAATAGTGCATCTCAGTGTACTGTAGCCAGTACGCAGATGAAGGTGACTAGAAACCTCTGCGCCTAAATATCATGGCGGCAAGCTAGTGACACCCGACAGTTCGCCCGAGATTACACGGAACGAAATGACTGTGATTTAACATCACACATTATTGTCACTGCTTGTCTTGTAACCGGCGTGAGCAAAAGAAGAGACACCTGATAGTTTTATAACTGATCCGTCTCGATGGGCAATGAATCCACAAGCTTCAGTACGCTTTCACAATATCGTTCGACCTCCAGCATGGAGGACATGGTCGGAGACTGTGGATACGTGGCAGTGTGGGTCGGGCGAGAAGCGTACCGTTGTAGTCCGTGCAATTGCGATCAATACTGTGTCCGGGTAGTGCAGTAGTTAACGCAACTGTCTAATAAGTAGGAGATCCCAGGTTCGGGTCCCTGTCCGGCACATTTTCACTCGTGCCGTTGATTCCGCGTAAAGTCCCGATGCAGCTGACATCATTAATTTATTCCCTTCTTTTTCTTTTCCTTTGCATCCTTTCCTTTCCTTCCTCTCCCCTCTCCCTTCAATTTACATGATAAGTTTGTAATTACTTGTGAAGAAACAGACACGATCGCAAAATATCACTCATTTAAAATGATCAGTTTCGGCGTATAAAGGAGCCCATCTTCAGACTGATTGAACTGTAAAGATTTTAAAAGTGTAAGGTAATTAGGTAAGTCTGTCTTTCATAACAAGTACAAAAATTAAACTAAATAGGTGTGATGTTTTACCCATTTACTGTAGCTGGCGACGTGCTGAGCAGCTGCGTGTTATCAATATGGTAACTGCTAGTAGTGGCTTTACAGCCACGCTTTAGAGAGTGCTTGATAGACCGCCAGTTTGCTGCGTTACGTCAGCCGCAGCCAGTTGGAGCTTACTTCACGTAAAAAATTTATGAAGTGCATATGATGTGTAAAACTGTCAGTACAATTATATGTATAGCATTATACAAATTTTGCTGTTTAAATAAATAGTGCAAGTCGTCAATAAAATAGCTTAATTTTAAATAAACTTTAAATACAAGTACAGGAATGCGAAAGGTTGTGCGAACGTTGAACGCCGGCTGGTGGTACTTGTTGGTACTTCAAGATGACACCGTTTCCATGGAAATAGCGATACCTTCGCCGTTGCTTGTCAAAGACGATGCTGTAGCTTGCTGTTGCCTAGGCGACGTTGTATAGTGCCTGTTGGCTGTAAAGATATATGTAGATTTCGCTATTACACGTCGCCGTTACTTTGGATGAATTGGCGTTTCGCTCGAAATTTTCAACTTTGTGCTTAGAGAGTACCATGATTTATAAAAGACTGGGTGTATTAGACGACATGTGTAATAATTATTATGTGTGAGTAAATCAGTGTAGCATGACGGGTCTAGTGTAGCAGGGGATACAACTCGTCGGCTTTGAACAATGACGTCACAAGTCGCCAGAGAGCATGTATTACAAAGATGAAAGAGCTGAGGAGAGTGTTGAGAAACAAAGGAATG
Source organism: Schistocerca serialis cubense (assembly GCF_023864345.2). Lineage (NCBI taxonomy): Eukaryota > Metazoa > Arthropoda > Insecta > Orthoptera > Acrididae > Schistocerca > Schistocerca serialis. Next base: position 631,435,025 of record NC_064641.1, on the reverse strand, counting down.
CGAGAGAGATCAACTTTATTTCACATATGTAAGGGCCAGTAGTATTTTCACGTTAACGATATAGCGTGTTTGTATCTTAGTATTTCTCCGCAAAATACAATGGAAAGAAATGAATGAAATTACTAGCAAAGAATACATCACATTACATGTATGTCAGTTGTATCTCGAAAGTCTTTCGAACTGTATTGCTTAAGTGCAGTACGGCATACAAGTTCAGCGTAGTCGATTTCTTAGTTTCAACTAGCATTGCTGTCCTGTTGTTCACTTGAACTATGTATCCCCTGCTTCACTAAACCGCAAATGAAACCCGATGCAAATTAAAAGCTCATTCGAAGTGTGTTGCTTAAGTACAGTCCGGAATACGAGTTTGTCGTAAGGCGATTTCTTCGTTTTCACTAGCATTACTGTCCTGTTCTTCACCTGAACGATGTATCCTCCGCTTCAGTAAACCCTAAGTGGAACACGGGATACAAATTGTAGATGTGCTGTTTATTTCGTCTCCGCTATTACTAACATAAAGTAGTATCAGTTTATTCTATCTCGCGAGATTTTTTTTTTTAAGCCAAAAAACACTTATCAGCTACTGAAGCATCTGTATCTTAGGATCAGTTTATTCTATCTCGTGAGTTTTTTTTTTTAAAGCCAAAAAACACTTATCACCTACTGAAGCATCTGTATCTTCTAATGGCTGCGGGAGTTCCGACTCCTGGGGAGGTGGGTGGGTGTGAGTCGGAACTCCCGCACCCATTAGAAGATACAGATGCTTCAGTAGCTGATAAGTGTTTTTTGGCTTAAAAAAAAAATTCACGAGATAGAATAAACTGATCCTAAGATACAGATGCTTCAGTAGCTGATAAGTGTTTTTTGGCTTTTTTTTAAAAAAATCTCACGGGATAGAATAAACTGATCCTACTTACGAATAGGTGGAAATACACGTACGTTACATTTGCAACCTGTTTCATTTTATATGTTTTGATTGTTTATTTAACCTTTGTGTTTCACTTGTCTTTTGCTGTTATGTTTTAGTTTAGTTTTTTTATTGATTGCTTAATAAAGTAGGACCAGTTTATTCTATCTCGTGAGATTTTTTTTAAAAAGCCAAAAAACAATTATCAGCTACTGAAGCATCTGTATCTAATATCAAGCGATCGCTTTTAGATTGACATTCAATTATTTTAACGATAGCGCTTATTAGAACACAGAACTGCTTTATTATCTATGCCTCGAAGTGAAGACATTACTATCTATGACTAAGGAATGACGTCATTGTGCAAAGCCGACGGGTTGTATCCCCTGCTACACTAGACCCAGCATGACAACAAAAATGTTTTTAGATAGTTAATTAAAATTCGTAATAAGCGCTATGAGGCTATGCCAGTCGTAAAATAAATACAGTGGTGTTTTTAAAAGTTTTTTCTGTAACATACAGTATCAATATTTGTAAGAGAGGAAATAAAAGATACGAAAGTGACGGAGTCAATTGGTAAAAACGAAATACAAAAAATCTAATAAATTCAGTGAAATATTTAAAAAAAATTAGTCATATAAGCTCATTAAATGAGAAAACGAAGAAACAGTAATGCTTCATTACATTAATTCTTTAAAAAGATCGTTTCGTGTGAATCTAATCGTTAATTTAAAAGAATTATTTTTTCGGCGAATAAAAATTTCAAGCTCCTCAAGTCTGTTCAAGAGTAACCTCTATGGGCTTGTGTGTAATATTTCGAGGCAGTTCGTGCTGTCACCTTCTGTAGGTCCCTCATTGATGAGGTGTTGTCCAAACAAGCAAGGCCAACACATAGCCATTTCTATGAAAAAATCGTCGCCTTGAAGTAGCAACATGAACCACCATCTGACGTTCAACGTTCACACAACCTTTTGTATCGTTGTTCTTGTATTTAAAGATTATTTAAAGTTAAGCAATTTTATTAGCGATCTGCATTACTTCTTTGAACAGTAGCATTTGTTAGTTTTACACTTCATTTGCACGTCATAAGTATTTCTACGCAGTAAGAGCCCACTGGCTGCAACTGACGAAATGCACAAAATTGGCGAGCTATCATGTGCTATTTAAAGCGTTGCAGTACAGCTACGAGGAGCGGTTATCATCTTGACGGAACGCAGCTGCTCAACATGTCACCGTCTCCAGTAAGTGGGTAAAACATCAAGACTCTTTAGTTTCATCTTTGTATTTGTTATGAAAGACTGACTTCCCTGATTACCGTGCACTTTTATAATCTTTACAGTTCAATCAATATGAAGATGGGGTACTGTACGTGTCGAAACCGATCATTTTAAATAACTGGTATTTTGCGATCGTGATTGTTTCTTCATAAGTACTTGTCACAAGTGAGATCTCTGATACTCCCAGCCATGTTGGTTAAAATACATGATATGTATTAGTGCTGTGGATTTCGCATGATGTTTGTTGTTTCGGGTTGGCTGGGGGAAGACACCAGACAGCGAAGTCATCGGTCTCATCGGTTTAGGGAAGGATGGGGAAGGAAGTTGGCCGTGCCCTTTCAAAGGAACCATCCCGGCATTTGAAATCCGAAGGAGCAGGCATCACACAGTCATATAATCACTAATCTTGTAATGTGGTAGTATCGGGTTCTTTCCCTTCTACGTAAACAATCAGCTTAGTCCCATTTCACCGTAATTTACTGTAACTCGTCAATGAATGCCGCCATGACGTCAACAACAAAGCTAATGCATGATCGAGTTTTAGAGCTTAGTGAGAACATTCCTCCATTGCCGTACATTTTGAAGTGGCTATGCAGAGGTGGAAACAATGAAATAAATACTTCCGTGCTGCGCACTCGGTGCATACCAGTGATAAAATGTCAGCAGTGACGAATGCGGGTCGACAGGCACAACGTAAATATGCAGCCTATGTAAATAGATCCGCGTTTCACGCCACTAGTTCTATTAGTGGGGTATTCACTGTGTGTGGGAAGCTAGGACGACAAGCAAACAGAAAGAAAATTACGCCCTCTCGTGTCCCTCTCCGGTACTGGATGAATGATACAGGTAGCTTCCATTCTAAAGGTTAATTTGTACTCGACAACAGTTGTGGTAAAGCAAACATAGTTGCGAAAAATGGTGGTGGGAAGAAATTAAGTTTTCACAGCCCGTCAACGACGACGCCATTACAGACTGTGCGAACGTTGCTCTACAATGGAACATTGAAAAGAACTATCGATACGAACGCTACACTCCTCTTAAACGGATTAGGAAACCTAAAATTGAGAAAACTCAAATCATCACAAATATGAATCACCTGTGTCTACCGCTGTCTTGCCACATTATATATTATGGTTACTAATCGATTTCCTTTTGTACTACGCGTGTGTGTAAATTTTGCTACTAGCAATCGATGAATACAATTTTTCACTCTGGAGTGGGTTGTATTCATCTGGTACTAGCCCTCCCGAAACCACAGCTGCTGTTCAGGTTTTGTTACGAGGGTTCTTCGGAAAATAAGGAACGATCGGTAGCGATAATGGAAAATACAGTGGAAATCTGATGAAGCTTTGCACAGATGCGTTGGGCACTGTGTCTCGTATGCCCGTCGATCGCAGCATGTCGCTCTTTTCAGTTCTGAGCTCACAGTGAGAACGTAGAGGTGTTTAGAAATTAACGTCTCCCACCAAGTATGAGGGCATGGCGAAAGATTTCGCCTGAAGCTATGCAATCCAACATAACAGAACAGTCATGCAGTTCGTTCTACACGACAATTCTCGGCCGCACTCTGCAGGGGCAATGAAGATGCTCCTGCAGCGTTTTCTGTGGGAAGCGCTTGATCACCCACAATACAGCCCGTGATTGGCTACCCCTGAGGTTCATCTCCGCTCAAATGAACCGCTGGCGATGAAGACAATATTTTGACACAGACAACGAGCTGCAGTCCAGAGTAGAAAAAAGTCGATAAGCACTGGCGGATGTGTTCTATAACAAGGGAATTGAAAAGTTGGTACAACGTCACGGCAGATGTCTGAGTGGTGACTGTGTAGAGAAGTAGCTGGAAGGTGTAGCTAACCGTTATAAATAAAAGTTTTGATTTTCACTGTGGTTCCCATTTCGTAACCTATCGTCCCTTACTTTCCGAATAGCCCTCGTAACTTGTATATGGAGAATTAAAAGAGCAGGTTGGCGTAAAGAGAATATTTCGTCTTTGTTTCTTTCTTTTATATGCTGTCCTGTTTCCGTTGATGGTGACCAGGTCTTATATTCACTTGGAAATGAAGTCGGAAAAGTGTAAGAATTGCTCGCCATCAACGCGAAAAGAGAAGGGACTAACGTGAAGCTACAGTAGGAATGTAAAGATCTGAAGACAAGAACAGTTCTTATACCATGCGTGCTGTCACTGAAGTAAAGAGTTCACGCAACGGAAATAGCAAATGTGACCCGAATCTGTTCTGAACACATAACGTCGATTCCCTAGATACACACTGGAAGTACTTCGTCTCAGTCCATCTTTAATGCTAGTGTTCCTTCTCGACCACTTCAGTAGGGTAGCATCTCACGGAGACTACATCTCCCGAGACGGTGCCAGGTATCTTAGACACGATTCTGATTTGCGATATATTCTCGCTTTCTAGAGTCAAAGCAACGTTGGCCACTCTCTGTAACTGTCACCCGAGACTGTGAAATGGGACCAAGCTAAGTTAGGGTTGCCGCACTGCTCTTCACTGCCTTGATATAACACGTCTCCTTAGTGGCCAGCTCTTCTGGGCAAGAAGTTCGATGGTTGATGATGGCGTATTGCCAGGAAATGATCTTTTATTTCCTACCGAGCCACGTGGCACAGTGACTAAGAAGTCGTGAGGACGGCGTTTCAAGGCCTTATCCAGTTCTCAGGCTCTCCTAAGTCGCGCGAGGAGAAAACGGTTTGTTGGAAAAGGACACAGACGGGCCGGTCGAATTGGCCGACCGGTTCTAGGCGCTACAGTCTGGAACCGCGCGACCGCTATGGTCGTAGGTTCGAATCCTGCCTCGGGCATGAATGTGTGTGATGTCCTTAGGTTAGTTAGGTTTGAGTAGTTCTAAGTTCTAGGTGACTGATGACCTCAGCAGATAAGTCCTATAGCACTCAGAGCTATTTGATCCATTTTTTTACACAGCCGGATTCTCGCCATTACCCTTCAATCTAAAATTTTGCTGTTTTCCTAATCCTATTTTCTTTTACTTAGGGGCTAGTTGGGCTTATTGACCATCTTCTGGCAAATGTATCTCCAAAAACATTAAGCGCTCACATGTAGATTTTTCTGTACATGTATTCACGGATAAATACTCCACGCGTCAACCCACTGCTGTTGCCGAAGGCACAATGCTACCCTGAAAAGACGGATGTGAACGTAATTCCACTGGCATAGGGAACAAGGTCCCTTCTTCAGCGACCAATAGAAGTCAAAACCTAATTGACGAACAAAAACTGTACGAAGCGAAAATGAGCGTAAGGAGAGCAATGAGAGAAGCGTTCAATGACTTCTAAAGTACAATTTAGTCAAGCGATCTGAGCAAAAACCGTAAGAGGTTTTGGTCTTACGTAAAACCAGTAAGCGATTCGAAAACAGTGACTATATTGGCACCGAAAAGGAAGACAACAAATACTGGGCCGAAATACTGAATTCGGTCTTCCGAAACTGTTTCACCGCGGACGACATTAACACGGTCTCTTTTTTTCAATCGTCATTTCGAGATATCCGATTGCGGAATAGAAAAGCAGCTGCAATCGCTTGGTAACGAAAAGGCATCACGACCAGATGAGATACTTAGAAGATTCTACAAATATTATGCGAATGAAAGCGATCCCTTTCAAGCAGTAGTTCATCGTAGCAACTAGAGATACCTAGCAATTGAAAACAGAGGGATGTCATTCCCGATTTCAAGATGGATCGTAGGACAGATGCACATCATTATACATCTCTATCTGCTGTAGAATTACGCTCACGTACGATATTACTATCGTATTATAACGCTTTTGGAGAACGAAAATCTCTATGAAACAAACATGGTTTCCGCAAACAGAGTTCATACGAAATTGATCTTCAGGGTTACTAGGCCGCGTCATGTTTCTTCTAAAATGGTCGACTCTTCGACCCCTCTGCCGATGGCACAGTGCTACCCTGAAAAGTCGGATGTGAACGTAATTCCACTGGCATAGGGAACAAGAGCGATCCTGAGGAAGATCCCAGCAGAGGGGTCGAAACGTCGAACATTTTAGAAGAAACATGACGCGGCCCAATAACCCAGAAGATTTTAACTTCAGTGACAACGGCCACGAAAGCCTGCAGACTTACATAAAATTCATCTCGCTCTCGTCCTTCATGTAATCGATAGCGCTGTAGAGAACCGCCCTCAGGTTGATGAAGTATTCCTTTACTTCAGATACGCATTTGACACAGTTCAGCACTCTCGTTTAGTGAAAAAGATACCAGCTTACCAAGCATCGGACCAAGTCTGCGACTGGATTCAAGCCTTCCGTGGAGACAGAACTCAACACGTCGCTCTTAACAGAGCAAAATAGACAGATACAAAGGTAATTCCCGGAGTGCTCCACAGAAGTGTGCTAGAACCGTTACTGCTTACTATCATATAACTGATCCAGTAGAAAGGCTGTTCGCAGATGATGCGGTTGCCTACAAAAAAGTAGCAAAGCCAGATGACAATATCCATTTGCAGAATGAACTGTATAGGTTGATGAATGGTGGAGGCTCTGGCAGCTGATCCAGAACGTAAATAAATGTAACGTATTGCGCATACACAAGAAAAGAAAGCCACTACAGTACAACTACACTATTAATGAGAAACTATTGGAAATATTATCCATCGTAAAATTTCTAGAAGTAACTATCCAGGTCTATCTTAAATGGAATGACCACATAAAACAAATAGTAGGACAAACAGATGCCAGACAGATTCATAGGAAGAATGGTAAAGAAATGTAATTCATCCACGAATGAAGTGGTTTCCAACGCGATTAGTTGACCAGCCCTTGAGTATTGTTCATCAGTCTGGGATCCTTAGGATATAGGTCTGCTGTAAGAGTTAAAGAAGATCCAAAGAAGAGCGGCGTGTTTCGTCACGGGATCGTTGAAATGATGAGGACAGCACAAACAAACAGTCCCCAGGCAGAGCAAATCCCAAACCTGGCCGGGAAACGAACCAGGAACCCCGTTACCGAAATGCTCAACAAATTCCAGTGGCAGACGATACAAGAGGGGCATTGTGCATCACGAAGAGGTTTATCTTCAAAATTCCAAGGTAATATTTTCGCAAACAGCCGAACAAAATATTACTTCCTCCCATGAACATCTCTCGGAATGACGACGACGAGAAAATTCATGAAATTAGAACTAGTAGCTAATACAGAGGCTTACCGACAATCACTTTTCCCATGCGCAACTCGCGACTGGAACAGGGAACGTGGGATCAGTTAGTACTGCCACACACCACTAGGTGGCGTACAGGGTATGATGTACACTACTGGCCATTAAAATTGCTGCACCACGAAGATGACGTGCTACAGACGCGAAATTTAACCGACAGGAAGAAGATGCTGTGATATGCAAATGATTAGCTTTTCAGAGCAGTCACACAAGGTTGGCGCCGGTGGCGACACCTACAACGCGCTGACATGAGGAAAGTTTCCAACCGATTTCTCATACACGAACAGCAGTTGACCGGTGTTGCCTGGTGAAACATTGTTGTGATGCCTCGTGTAAGGAGGAGAAATGCGTACCATCACGTTTCCGACTTTGATAAAGGTCGGATTGTAGCCTATCGCAATTGTGGTTTATCGTATCGCGACATTGCTCCTCGCGTTGATCGAGATCCAATGACTGTTAGCAGAACATGGAATCGATAGGTTCAGAAGGGTAATACGGAACGTCGTGCTGGATCGCAACGGCTTCGTATCACTAGCAGTCGAGATGACAGGCATCTTATCCGCATGACTGTAACGGATCGTGCAGCCACGTCTCGATCCCTGAGTCAACAGATGGTGACGTTTGCAAGACAACAACCATCTGCACGAACAGTTCGACGACGTTTCCAGCAGCATGGGATATCAGCTCGGAGACCATGGCTGCGGTTATCCTTGACGCTGCATCAAAGACAGGAGCGCCTGTGATGGTGTACTCAACGACGAACCTGGATGCATGAATGGCAAAACGTCATTTTTTCAGATTAATCCCGGTTCTGTTTACAGCACCATGATGGTCTCATCCGTGTTTGGCGACATCGCAGTGAACCAACATTGGAAGCGTGTATTCGTCATCGCCATACTGGCGTATCACCCGGCGTGATGGTATGGGGTGCCATTGGTTACACGTCTCGGTCACCTCTTGTTCGCACTGACGGCACTTTGAACAGTGGATGTGTTACGACCCGTGGCTCTACCCTTCATTCGATCCCTGAGAAACCCTACATTTCAACAGGATAATGCACGACCGCATGTTGCAGGTCCAGTACGGGCCTTTCTGGATACAGAAAATGTTCGCCTGCTGCCCTGGCCAGCACATTCTCCAGATTCTGACCAATTGGAAACATCTGGTCAATGGCGGCTGAGCGAGTGGCTCGTCACAATATGTCAGTCACTACTCTTGTTGTACTGTGGTATCGTGCTGACGCTGCATGGGCAGCTGTAGCTGTACACGATATCCAAGCTCTGTTTGACTCAATGCCCAGGCGCACCAAGGCCGTTATTACGGCCAGAGGTGGTTGTTCTGGGTACTGATTTCTCAGGATCTACGCACCCAAATCGCGTGAAAATGTAATCACATGTCAGTTCTAGTATAATATATTTGTCAATGAATACCCGTTTATCATTTGCATTTCTTCTTGGTGTATCAATTTTAATGGCCAGTAGTGGAGATGTAGATGTAGGCCATTGCCAGCTTGTGGAAACAGAGTCCTGTAAGTTTGAACTAACTGTAGTGATGAACGCAAAGAACACTAAAATAATATGGAAAGAGTTCTGTTGCTTATAAAGCTATAGAAGATTTGGCGGACGTAAGCTGCTAAACATTTTTATACACTTAACAGGAACTATTTACTCTCTTTTGATTTTTTTCCCCATTAGCTGTATTTGTATTTTTCAATACTTGCGATAAATTAGAAGCAAAATGGGCTTCGCCTTTAGACAGACAGCGTGGTGACAGCTCTGTTACACAACAGCAAACGTGCATCATACGGACACTGATGTACACTTGAACTTCTAAACAAATTCTCTTTCTTAAAAAATAAATATTTTGTGGTCGAGACGAGAGTTTCGTTACAAGAGCAGAACATGACCGGCCTCATAAAGCATTCATGCAATCGATTACCGCTTTATGTACTTGAGAGGAAAGCATTTTGTGTACTGAAATCGATCGCATGAAGTCAAACACCACAAATACAGGTGTTTGGAGATAACGGTAATAAGGAAGCAGAATACATATTTTTGTAATCCACAATAAAATAAATTAAGTGATTTCCTGCCCTTCCACCTCGCCCCTCAGGTTCTGCTAGAGCCACGTTATGAAGTCACCGTTCCCGGACTTCGATCTACATGAGAGCGAATACAACCTGTCTGATGTGCAACAAAGCACGGTTACGTATCCCTGGAGTGAACAATGAGCTTTACGGGTGCTTAATATTGAGCACGCACCAGTGCGGCAGTCGTTAAAGCGGATGCGGTCGATCGCGAACAGTAGGAGGAAGCATCCGAATGGTAGCCGAGTAGGTGTGCTGAATGTTACGGTCGCGTGACGGAATCATACTGGTCAGTAATTCACTAGTAGGGAATGTAATCCAAGATTTAAGCTTTCATGAAAATTGAATTCAGATTAAAATCTCCTGGCTTGTTTTTTTCCACTGAAATTTAATAACAGCTTTCGACAAAGGATATAATGAACTAATAGTGACGTCTCAACCCATTGTGCGTAATGCACTGGACAAAGGGAGGAATAATTATCCACTAAGAGAGGAAGCTATGGATCTCAGATATTTTTGTACCCCATCAAGATATGTGATGATGATGATGATGATGATGATGATGATGATGATGATGATGACGACGACTATGATAAGTTTGTGAGGCGCTTAACAGCGCGCTCATCAGCGCCCGTATAAACTCGCCATTTTTTTCACAGTCCAATTTTTTATACAGTCCAATCCAGCCACAGTCAGGAATGAAGATGATGATGATGAAATGATGAGGACAGCATAAACACTCAGTCCCCAGGCACAGCAAATCTCCAACCCGGCCGGCAATCGAACGCGAAACCCCTTGATCGAAAGGCAGCAACGCTAGTACCTAGACCACGAGCTGCGAACAAGATATATGATCAAATGAATATCACATTTCGAAGACTCATTCCAGTATATATAAAATTCAGAATTTTTATTTCTGAGCTACAGGGACTAAAACCATCAGCGAAAGCAGACGATGTACACTGAAGCGCCAAAGAAACTGGTACAGGCATGCATATTCAAATACAGAGAGATGTAAACAGTCAGAATACGGTGCTGCGGTCGCCTATATAAGACGACAACTGTCTGGCGCAGTTCTTAGATCGGTTACTGCTGCTACAATGGCAGGTTTTCAAGATTTAACTGAATTTGAACGTGTTATTATAATCGGCGCACAAGCGACGGGACACAGCATCTCCGAGGTAGCGAAGAAGTGGGGATTTTCCCGTACGACAGTTTCACCATTATACCGTGAATATCAGGAATCCGGTAAAATATCAAATCTCCGACATCGCTGCGGCCGGAGAAACATCATGCAATAACGTGACTAAGGATGACTGAAGAGGATCTTTCAACGTAACAGATGTTCAACCCTTCCGCAAATTGCTGCAGAATTCAATTCTGGGCCATCAGCAAGTGCCAGCGTCCAAACCATTCAACGAAACATAATCGATATGAACTTTCGGAGCCGAAGGCCCATTCGTGTACCTTTGATGACTGATCGACACAAAGCTTTACGCCTCTCCTGGGCCCGTCAACACCGACGTTGGACTGTTGATGAGTGGAAACATGGTGCCTGGTCGGATGAGTCTCGTTTCAAATTGTATCGAGCGAATGGACGTGTGCGGGTATGGAGACAACATTATGAATCCATGCACCCTGCATGTCACCAGGGGACTGTTCAAGCTGTTGGAGGCTCTGTAATTGTGCGAGGCGTGTGCAGTTGGAGTGATATGGGCCCCCAGATACTCTAGATACGAGTGTGACAGGTAACACGTATGTAAGCATCCTGTCTGATCCTCTGCATCCGTTCATGTCCATTGTGCATTCCGACGGACTTGAGCAATCCCAGCAGGACAATGCGACACCCACATGTCTAGAATTGCCACACAGTGGCTCCAGGAACAGTCTTCTGGCCACCAAACTCCCCAGACATGGACATTATTGAGCATATCTGGAATGCCTTGCAACATGCTTTTCAAGAGAGATGTCCACCCCCTCGTACTCTTACGGATTTATGGATAGCCCTGCAGGATTCATGGTGTCAGTTCTCTCCATCACTACTTCAGACTATAGTCGAGTCCATGCCACGGCGTGTTGCGGCACTTCTGCGTGCTCGCGGTGGTCCTAAACGATATTAGGCAGGTTTACCAGTTTCTTTGGCTCTTCAGTGCAGTAACGAAATATACTTCACTAGTACCGAGGAGACTTCATATAGAAAGTTGTTCCGCCACCGTAGCTAGGTGGCCAGCGCGTCTGGCTGATAAGCAGCGGAACCGGCTTCGATCCCTCGTAACCCCAGAGATTATTACTTGGTTGGAGTACTGAAACCGGAAGCACGCAACCTCGTGATATGAACTGAGAAGCTAATTGAGTAATAAGTGCCGGCGCTACGATCTAGGATGCCGACAACTGCCGGGGGAGAAGAGTACTGTTTTCATGCCCCCTCTAATTACATCCAAATGACGCCATTGGCAGAGGGTGACATGGCGGTCGGTCGGTCTCAATTGGCCTCTCTGGGCCAAAAAACGGAGCTTTACAGACAATTAGTATTTGTTATGTGCAGAGAGGCACAGCCTGAAGCATCTTATGTTTCAGAGTTTCTGTTTAATAGTTCCCACTCTCTACCCCGAAGGTTGGATCGAAAGCTGGGTGTACGGTCTGTTATAAATCTTCATTCTTTTCAGACACATCCAAAGGAGCTGGTAGTTGGGCGGTCGAAAATTAGGAATTGATAGGATGGTGTGTCCAATTCCTGCATTTGCCTTGCTACCAAGTGATATTTCCAGAACTGGGGGATCGTACCTATTTCGAAATTCTAGGACAATACGGCACAGACAGAAATATGAAGGCCTGAGGTGTGCGTATGCATCTTTTGTGTGTGCAGGAGATTGAAGCTGATGAGTTGCTCGACACATACGCGCTGCAGTTTCCATTTTCATTCGCGGTACATACGCAGCACGTGCAGTGGTAACGCCTGCGGCAAACAACGCCCACAGTTGGTATGACGTGTGAAATGCGGTCGTCCACACACAGGTATTTCAGTTGTCCGCGCTGCTGCGGTTGCAGTCAGGTATCGGAACAGTGCAGAATAATTCTGAAACAACTCAGTCTAAAGGGAAATTTTCCTCTGGAAGCGCAACGTGCGGCAAAATGTTATGCATTGCACTATGTAAATACGAACGCTTTTGTCACTGCAATACAAACGTGAGTATTCCTGTATCGGTTTTACTGGTTGTTGAGGTGCGTAGCCGTGGATTATATTACGAGGGTTGAAACTTAAATAGTGGCAATCATTTATTCACAACTGATTCAAAAGAGTTACATTTTGTAGGGAGCACATTGTGCTCATGTGGGAGCGATCCAGATGCTTGCAAAACAATAAACTGGTAGCCCATATCGCAGGAATTCCCTTTATTCCATGATTACCGGTTTCGGCAAAACTAAAGCCGCCATCATCGGATCTAGGAAGGACAGAAAACACTATAAATGTGAGCTTGGATTCCACTTATATAACATGTTATATACACATTTTATATAAGTGGAATCCAAGCCCACTTTTATAGTGCTTTCTGTATGTTTTATAAGTGGAATCCAATCCCACTTTTATAGTGTTTTCTGTCCTCCCTAAATCCGATGATGGCGGCTTTAATTTCGCCGAAACCGGTAATCATGGAATAAAAAGAATTCCTGCGGTCTTGACTACCAGTTTATTGTTTTAAAAGAGTCACATGCTTGCGCCTGTTACTGTCCTGCAAAGTAGTCAACAGCGTTGTGTAAAACCCGTTGCCAGCGATGTGGAAGGCGTAGTATACCGTCAGCAGAGACTGTTCTGTTGATGGTGTGAATGGATCGGTCTAAAGTTTTGGTGATCCTCGTGTGCGACTGTGATGGTGTTATCCTAACGCATTGCGTTCCTCCACGGCAGACCGTCAATGCACGGTATTACTGTTCGTTTTTGGAGCATCATCTGCGATCAGATTTGCGAAAGAAGCGGCGACACTTTGTGTGCCATCCACCCATCATTTTGCACGACAATTGGCGGGCGCATGCAGCGCACGCTGTGGCTGCTCCGTTCAGTCGATGGAACTGGCGAGTACTGTACCATCCACCATACTCCCCAGACTTAAGACCTTGTGACTTTGATTTGATTCCGAAAATGAAGGAACCACTTCGTGGCATTAGCTTCAGAACTGTTCCAGAGATTCGACAGGCAGTAGACCGCTCCATTCGCACCATCAACAGAACATGCTCTGCTAACGGTATATTACGCCTTCCACATCGCTGGCAACGGGTGCTACACAACGCTGGTGACTACTTTGAAGGACAGTAACAGGTGCAAACAGGTAACTTTTTTGTATCGGTTGTGAATAAATAGTTGCCAATATGTAAGTTCCAACCCTCTTACTTTAAGAAATGCAACAACAAACCACTTTTTTAAGTACATATCTTTATTTACACCAATACCTGTTTCGGGCTTTCACTTATATTCAAGTGGCGCAGCTATTTAAATTTTCAATTTGCGCATCACTTGCAATTCGAATGTTGCAACAGCCCTGTACAAAATAACAATTTCGCTAACTAGTATACTTCACGAGATGTATATTTAGAATATATTACTCGTTGCATACATTTAATTTCTATTCTCCTTGTTGTTATTTCATTTATAAGAGTGGCACAAACGCTTTTTCTTGCATGTTGCACGGAAACGGCACAGCCTCTATCATATTGCCGGCAATATAAAAAAAATAAGTGCTTGTGCCACCTTTATGTAGGTTTAAAATTGCAGCAACAACCATCAGAATAAAAAGTAAATGATTAAAACTAGTAATATGTTGCAAATATGGATCTCGCAACGTTCAGTAGTAAAACGACGTTATTGTTTTGCGCAGGGTATGTGCAACATCCGAATTGCAGTCCAAGTTTTTAACGATGTGCTAAATGAAGATTGAAATCTGTATCACGCTAATTAAAGACGGGTGAAAGCCTGAAACGAGTATTAGTATAAATAAAAATTACATGATAATATGACTGTTTGCCATGTTTAGTCCGCTAATTGAAGAAACGACAGGTTCTGCATAGGTCATAAAGACAGCAACACCTTCATCCATTATTAAATGAGAATTGCATAATTTCACAGATTCATATCTCTCCGCCACACAGCTATTACGATACAGCAGAGGAAGACTTAAATAATAATGATGTCGTCCATTTACGCGCCAGTGTGTTACCAAATAAATTTGTCGGCCGCATCTAGAACCGCTTGAGTTTCATCAGCAAACGCAAATCTAATCACGCCAGAAAACATCTGTTTTGGAAGTAGTTGGAACCAGTTACTGTCTTTCATTTTAATTGTTAATGTGTACCTTTGTACCTGAATGTTTTCACTAACAGAAAATAGAGTTCAGTATAACAGAAGAGCTATCGTCTGTGTGCATCTTCGCCCGTTTTCAAATCTTTTTTTTTTTCTCGCCCATTTATAAGCAAAATAATTAAAAGAAAGGATGTGGCCTTCTAATCAAATAGAGTTCAGTAGGAGTTCGCACATTGACTACTGTCCTCCACAACTGCATCAGTCATGTTGACCATGACCTCACTCACTGTGAAGCCCGGAACAAATACACTATCCTGACGCCATTCTCGGTCTTTATTCTTCTGATTGAGCTATCGAAATTGGGTTATTGCGGATGAATACCTTCATCATATGTTCGGTCGAACATTTTGTTAGTTTCTGTGGCAAATTAACGCTCATCTGATCAAAGACTCAAACTTGAATACCGTGAACCGACATAAATTTCTATAGGTCATTGTTTTGCGTGCTCTTTTGTTCTTCTACTATTGTCAGAAGGTGGCGCTCACGCTTTTCATTTTTGTGTTGGTAACCCTGCAGAAGCTGTTATTCTCACAAAACATTGTTTTAACAGCAGTTTGTACTCTTCACCAGACAAAGAAGTTTTGTTCTATTCTGTCCTGACTTATATTCGTAACACTGCGCAACAGTTACGGCCACAGTCTCTTTTCAGATACGCGTTTCTGATTTGGAACTACGAGAATCATTCTGTCGCTTGAGATTACGGAATTTAGCTTTGATATTTAGTACTGCAGTTACAAATTTATTAATTGTTATATTGGTTTAAACGGTTCTGAGCACTATAGGACTTAAATTCTAAGGACATCACACACATCCATGCCCGAAGCAGGATTCGAACCTGCGACCGTAGTGGTCGTGCGGTTCCAGACTGTAGCGCCTAGAAGCGCTCGCCGCCCCGACCGGCAATTGTTAGATTAAACTGATAACGAACTCATTTTCACACGGAGCTTCGGTACGTAGACGGTCGATTGCACTCACAGGAATACGAATAGCAATTATACACTCCTGGAAATTGAAATAAGAACACCGTGAATTCATTGTCCCAGGAAGGGGAAACTTTATTGACACATTCCTGGGGTCAGATACATCACATGATCACACTGACAGAACCACAGGCACATAGACACAGGCAACAGAGCATGCACAATGTCGGCACTAGTACAGTGTATATACACCTTTCGCAGCAATGCAGGCTGCTATTCTCCCATGGAGACGATCGTAGAGATGCTGGATGTAGTCCTGTGGAACGGCTTGCCATGCCATTTCCACCTGGCGCCTCAGTTGGACCAGCGTTCGTGCTGGACGTACAGACCGCGTGAGACGACGCTTCATCCAGTCCCAAACATGCTCAATGGGGGACAGATCCGGAGATCTTGCTGGCCAGGGTAGTTGACTTACACCTTCTAGAGCACGTTGGGTGGCACGGGATACATGCGGTCGTGCATTGTCCTGTTGGAACAGCAAGTTCCCTTGCCGGTCTAGGAATGGTAGAACGATGGGTTCGATGACGGTTTGGATGTACCGTGCACTATTCAGTGTCCCCTCGACGATCACCAGTGGTGTACGGCCAGTGTAGGAGATCGCTCCCCACACCATGATGCCGGGTGTTGGCCCTGTGTGCGTCGGTCGTATGCAGTCCTGATTGTGGCGCTCACCTGCACGGCGCCAAACACGCATATGACCATCATTGGCACCAAGGCAGAAGCGACTCTCATCGCTGAAGACGACACGTCTCCATTCGTCCCTCCATTCACGCCTGTCGCGACACCACTGGAGGCGGGCTGCACGATGTTGGGGCGTGAGCGGAAGACGGCCTAACGGTGTGCGGGACCGTAGCCCAGCTTCATGGAGACGGTTGCGAATGGTCCTCGCCGATACCCCAGGAGCAACAGTGTCCCTAATTTGCTGGGAAGTGGCGGTGCGGTCCCCTACGGCACTGCGTAGGATCCTACGGTCTTGGCGTGCATCCGTGCGTCGCTGCGGTCCGGTCCCAGGTCGACGGGCATGTGCTCCTTCCGCCGACCACTGGCGACAACATCGATGTACTGTGGAGACCTCACGCCCCACGTGTTGAGCAATTCGGCGGTGCGTCCACCCGGCCTCCCGCATGCCCACTATACGCCCTCGCTCAAAGTCCGTCAACTGCACATACGGTTTACGTCCACGCTGTCGCGGCATGCTACCAGTGTTAAAGACTGCGATAGAGCTCCGTATGCCACGGCAAACTGGCTGACACTGACGGCGGCGGTGCACAAATGCTGCGCAGCTAGCGCCATTCGACGGCCAACACCGCGGTTCCTGGTGTGTCCGCTGTGCCGTGCGTGTGATCATTGCTTGTACAGCCCTCTCGCAGTGTCCGGAGCAAGTATGGTGGGTCTGACACACCGGTGTCAATGTGTTCTTTTTTCCATTTCCAGGAGTGTATATTTCTGTTAGTTCATCATGAAGAAATGCAAGTTTCGGAGAGAAAAACACTGAAAGCCTATGTGTTCTTAACTACGTGCAGAACAATTGGAATATTTTATTAAATCTAGAAATCGTTTTCATAGTCTCTCGCTGATCTCTTCACATGGCGCGAGAGGCTGCTACTCGAAGGCAACGACGTGTTCTGTACTTGTTTCGTATTAGACTTAAGAAATATTTTCTGATACCAAATAAGGTGCTTTCCTCGCAGTGGTTTAGGATGCATGTGTCAGTGGCAGACGAGTTCTGCTCGTCATGCTGTTTCTATTCCGAATCTGGTATTCGTAGTTGACTAAGTCATACACGAAGTGGAACCTACTTCTTTTTCTTCTTTCCTCTTGGGTTCATCTCGGGATTTATTTTTCCAAGTTTTGCTAAATTTTTTGTATCACAATTTATCTTTGGAGCCGGATGTCTTTCCTGGCGCCACTGTCGTCAAGGAAACCTAAGGAAGGGAAATTATGGACGCCATTTGTTTGTGAATAAAATATATTTTGTTCTGTGTGTGATACCCTGACTTAATTGTTCGTGTATCGATGCTCTGAGATGGAATGTGTGTACCAGTCCACCATTAGCCTAAACGAGCGTGGAAAACTCATCTAAAAAGAAAGAAACACTATAACTGTCGGGCGTACCATACCATGCATATTGGATATGGGCCTTTTTCACTTTCTTTTCTCGGAAGCTAGCACTCTGCCCGTTACGCTATACGATTATGTCTTTCTAGACTATATTGTTATAAAATCTCAATGCAACCTACCTGCAAGAAACCAATCGCACCATCTCGGGCATCAAAGTGGAAACCCTTCTGGACGATATCACTTGTGATGAAGTCAACGATGCTATAGCGAAGTGTGCTCCAAACAAATCGCCTGGTGTGGATGGTCTCACCGTGGAACACGACCAAGTTTTCCAGAATTTAGTGACACGAAGGCTGACAGCAATGTCCCAAGAACTGTTGACGACAGCCGCTGCGGTTGAGCCGCCATTTTTCGAAGGCATTTCACGAACCATCGCTGGGGACTAGGGCTGACTATTACCGCCCCGTAACCATACTTAATGTCGACTACAAGATATTTGCACTATTTTGGCGACACAATGCCGTCGCATCCTTTCCGGTATAGTATACACTGAACAAAAGACGGAGCATCCGACAATGCCCAGATGGCCACTAGTGAATGTGTTCGCTGTAGCGCCTCCGTGTTGGCCGTCGACTTTCACGGCGCTTTTCACATGGTTACGTTTCCACCGTCAAGGAGCAGATGGGCTTTTCTGCGCCCTTCGCTAGTACCTTACGATGTCTCTATGTCAGCGCTCGCTCCCATGTCCAAATCGTGTCGCCGAACCAGTACCGATATGCCTTACGACAGGGATGCTCCTCTAAGTCTCGCCCCGGAGACACTAACTGGGAGTCTCACTCGTCAGGATTTACACTGCGGCACTGCACGTTCTGTCTGTCTTGTCTGTTGGTGTTAGTACGGTCATGGGAAGAGTCTACGCGCATACTCCATCTGATCTTCACTGTATGGGGACGTGGCGGGCAGTGCTTTGAGTGCTAGCAAATCTATAGCTATGTCAATAGGCCGCGGACTCACACGGGAAGAACTGGTGCCTCTACCTCGCCTCAAGAGCTTCCGATACCTTGGCTTCGTCTTTACGACCACCAACAAGGCTCCATAGTGGTCAGCTTCGGCATGCCCTCCAAGTCACCCGCACGACCGTTTGGCAACATCGCCTCCGTTGCCTTGATGCACTGCAATGTGTGGAATATCTGAACGTCCCTGTAGTTTGGAAGCTGTTGCACATAGCACAGATCTTTCCGATGTTTCTGACCCATTGATCGCAGCCCACAAGCCTCTTTGTGCTACTTCCTAACGGTTGGTAACAGTTTTAAAGTCACATATGATACACTAACCCTCCCACAGAACGAAGCAGGACCTGGACTAACTAACGTCCGGTGTTGTGCGGCGGCCTTACATCTGAACACCATGAACAAACAGTGGTCAGGAACAGGGAACCCACTCACGCGACAGCTCTCAGACATTTATTCGGCAGCCTCCATCTCTTCGCTGGTGTGTGTAGGACATGTTGCGCCTCTATTGGTGCATCTACCTGTCTTTTTTGTGAGCGTTAGCTGTGTACACGCTGGCCTCCTATGTTCGCATCCTCCACGTCCGAAGGATTCCTACATTCATTTCTACGTGGCGTACCCTGCAACAACGTTGAGCTCCAGTACCCATTAACGAGGTGGACTGTGGAGCGGCGCAGGCTTCATCAGCCCTATATCCCGACATCAGTACGAGTAGCAGTCAAGTCACCTGTGGAAAAATCTGGAAAATTCGCGACTAGTCAGTGTTTTCATGCGATTGGTTTGATGGACACTCCTTTATCTCCACCTGTCGTTTTGTAGCCGGTGACGTCCATCGCCTGACCTGCGCTGGTGTTCGTGAAGTCTGAACACTGTGTCGGCATATGGTCGCCAGTTTCCTCCTCGCCCCTCCATCCGTGACCGAACAGAATAGTCTGGGTCAAAGAATCGACGATAGCCTGCCTTTATGGAGATGGGGACAAATCGTGGATAGGTCTTTGGACCCTCCTGCAGAATCAATATAATGTGACTGAACGACGTCCACGCTACCGCGCTTATTTCGTCAGTTATGGGCGATCCCTCACTCAGTTGTAATGTACCTGGCCAGACTGCTGTCGCGGCGCATTACTGACAGCCAGCCGCCTGCCCTCCCCCCCGCCCATCCCCAAGTTTCTACTAGCCTCCGGCGGGCGCAACGCTTGACACCGCACTTTCCTTGGTTTCCATTTCCCTTCTCCCGTACCTACCACTGCTGTGTCACACGATAAAATTTTTTTCATTACAGTTAACTGTTTCCGTTCTTGACTATCCCTTCTCGTCGACTTCCGTTCGGTTAGTGGTGTTGGGGACGCCGTAGTCGGGTAGTCGGCCTTGCATGACCAACACAGTCTTCCCTCCCCTCCTTGCACCACCACCCCAGCCCCCGCACCCTGCCATCAAATGGTTCAAATGTCTCTGAGAACTATGGGAATTAATATCTGAGGTCATCAGTCGCCTAGAACTTAGAAATTACTTAAGCCTTACTAACCTAAGGACATCACACTCATCCATCCCCGTGGCAGGATTCGAACCTGCGACCGTAGCGGTCGCGCGGTTCCAGACTGAAGCGCCAAGAACCGCTCGGCCACACCGGCTGGCCCGGCTGTGTTCTTTTCCAAGAAACCATCTCCGTTATTTCCTCGCGCGATTTAGGAGAGTCTCAGAACTGGATAAGGACGAAACGTCGTCCTCACGATATCTTACTCACTGTGCCACCTGCCTCGGTTGGAAATAAAAGATCATTTCCTGGCAATATGTCATCATCAACCATCGAACGTCATGCCCAGAAGAGCTGGCCACTAAGGAGCGATGTTATATCGAGGCAGTGGAGAGCAGTGTGACGACCTTATCTCGCAAGGAGGCGACCTACACGTACTCTTCTCCCATTGTCCCTACCTCAGGTCTGCTTATAAGGAACAGTCAGTTTTCCCCATTTGTTTTTTCAAATATTTTCTGCTGATTTAGTGTAATTTTTTAAAATAAATTTTATATTACATCTCATGCTCCATTAAAAAATTTTAATAAATGAACAATTACACAAGTAAAAAATTAAAAAAATCAGTAGCTCTTTAAAAAAGGCCGCTAACGCACTCCTGTGCTGTGATGCTCAACTAGAGTGTAGCCAGTTTGAATCCTGATGGTAGAAGAAATTGTAAGGGCACATATTTCGCCGACAAACGTAACAGAAGCGATAAGGTATTGTTCGTCACCAGCCTTTCCTTGAACGTCATCGATCAAATTCTAAACCGCTACGCTGTTTCTCATGGAGAGAGCTCATGTGCGTTTGTTGGTGGTGATTCGTCCGTCGGATGGTGGGGACGTTAAGCTTGGAGGTCCATTTGGTGCTATCCGATGATGATGATGATGATGATTTTGGTTTGTGGGGCGCTCAAGAGCATGGTTATCAGCGCCCATACAAAATTCTACATCTTTCCACTTTCCAGTCTCGCCATTTCTTGATTGATGATTAAATGATGAGGACCACGCAAACACCCAGTCCCTAGACGGAGAAAATCCCTGACCCCGCCGGGAATCGAACCCGAAACTTAGTGATCCAGGGCAGCAATGCTAACCAGTCAACGAGATACGAATGGAGTAGGCTTGGTGCCGGCACCGGATTGCTTTCTTTCTTTACTGCCCTCATCAATCAACACAAACATGACACCACACCATGCTAGTACCCATAATAGTAACCTAGACTCTACGGAACCATCTGACTCACAATTCACCTATACGGAGGGGAAAGGGGCCAGTGTGCGTAGAGGAAGAAAACTGTTTCCGACTAGGTTAATGAACAATGGCTTGAGGTCTCCTACATAAGTTAGTGCTATTTAGTGCACATAAAGATAGCGAAAACTGGACCGTTGTATAGAGGTGACTGTGTCTGTCATGGAAAGATTTCAAGATTATGATTCATACGACACTGAGCCAGCTCCATCTTGCCATACAAGCCTTTGTTGTTAAAAGGAATTTTGTAACGGTGTTGTCTGTCTCTAAACATTTACTAACAGAGAGAAAACTGATAAGGAAATCTTCTCTACCCACACAATTTTGTTTAACTATGCTGATGGGGCGAGACAATGACGATGTTCACATGAGTGCTGTATGATATGCGTGCATCCGTTGTATTGCCAACGGGCTGATGTGGTGAAAGCGGCCTGTGGAGGCCAGCAATGCATTGGAAGGCGGAACTGTGGAGGGGCTATTGCAAAACAGATTATGTCTTATCTTTTATTTTGTATCTACAATAACGTGTGGATTTTTTAAAGTTATGTGATGCAGTTCACGGCCTTCAGTCGTTTCCCTAGTTATGATCTGCTCCTAGCAGTTGTTCGGGTGTTTACTTTGTTTTCCTCTTCGGCACTGTCGCCTTTCTCATTTGAATGTGTTGTTAGCCTCAACAAGTTGGTTTCACCAAATCGGACTGTTAGCAATACGGCGGATGTGCGCACATCATACAGGTTCAAAATGGTTCAAATGGCTCTGAGCACTATTGGACGTAACTTCTGAGGTCATCAGTTCCCTAGAACTCAGAACTACTTAAACCTAACTTAAGGACATCACAAACATCCATGCCCGAGGCAGGATTCGAACCTGCGACCGTAGCGGCCGCGCGGTCCCAGACTGTATCGCCTAGAACCGCTTGGCCACCAAGGCCGGCCATGATACAGGATTTTAAGTTTTACTTACACCGTTTTTACACAGCTGATGTCTACCGAATCCTGTAATTTATCCTACCAGGTGTCATGCGGTAGGATATTTTTCGTATTTCTTTCATTCTCGATATTTTGGTTCCATATCACACTATTAATTTTTGGACGATATCTTCTGGTATAGATATAGCATTATCCCTAGACAATGGCTAAGCATTTGGTCACCGTTCACATCAGTATCCCATTCATTATTTGCTTTCTACCCGCTATGTTCTAGGCCTTGATCATTCAGCAGTCATGCTTTGTACAGTTTGACCAACGTCTTTTGGATGTCCTCAACTGTATTATTACAAACCATGAATGCGGTGTGATACTTCTCGAATGGTGGGACTCCATAATTATCCATCTACAGTATGAAAACGTACGATTATGGGTACTTGTCACTGCTTTTCGTCGAGTGCCAACACTATCTATGGTTCTGTATTTCTACCATAACATTTGACAAAGTGATTTCTATTTTTGGTAGATAAACCTGAAGATGAGCCTACACTGAAGTGAAACCGATAGTAGCGAATAAAGCACCTTCTTATAGCTGTGCTCCTTTTGGAAATATCTCATCGTTCTTGACCTTATTTTATTTATATTGATGATATTTAAATGGTTATTGAGTGTTGAGTGTTTTGTTATTGTTATATGACATATATATTCACGCAGTAAGCGTAGTCTTTGGTCGTAATTTAGATTATCCAAAGACCAACGTAAACTTGAAACCACGTCATCAGGCAGAAACAACACAACAAACAGGCAATCAACTACAGAACTTCTATTGTAGTCCACGCTTAAAACATGACATCTTCGTGGAAAATAAAATACTAACAGAACTACATGATTTTCTTGGAATTGCCGCTAGTTTTTATCGCACAGTATAATCTTCCGACTCTAATTCCTTCACCAACAGACTAATCACTTTTGTGTTAGCAAGAGATGTTCAGTGTGTGCAGCGGATGTTGGACTGTGTAATAATGACAGACAGTGCCTAATATGCAACAACATCAAAACGCAGAGGAACTAGGGCTTAACGTCGAGGTATACTCGGCTTCAAGGTACCGGTCGACCATGTCGAACCACCATAAGGGACCATCGCCGTATGGTGCACCAAGCACATCGTACAGCCTTCACATCTTTCACCTGCCCTTCGAGAACAAATATTGGTCTCCCTGCAATATTCTGTGTCATTCTGCACCATTGGCTGGAGATTAGCAGCAGACGTACTGCAGAATTACCGTTCTACGCGTAGGCTGCTGTTAACACAGTAACACAAACGGCTACTTTTTCTGGGGTTCCGTTACTGAGAAGCATGGTCCTACTTTCCTTTCTGCCTGTTAGCATGTTGATGGATACTGAAGTTTCTTTTTATGTGTATTACAGACAGAACATCATCACTAGAATATGGAGAAGAGAGGAAAAATGTTTCAATAGGTACTAACCTAAGAATTTTACGCCCGGCCATATCGTTAACAGTGTGATTTGCGGCACGGATACAGCCAGTAAGCTGGGCTGGAGTGCGCTGCGATCGCGTATACAACGTCGTGGCAGATGTACCGTATGCACAAGTCGCATCGTTTCTAAGCGTTCAGCAGCGCATTGAACTCAGCACACTCAACATTGACGTTGCTGTGTTATCGTGTGGGGAGCCATCGGGAATGACTTGACGCCTCGTAGTAAGTGGGGGATCTCTCACAGCACAACGGTACATTACAGACATCCTGCGTCATCTCGGGTTTCGTCTCACGTGGCAGTATCGTGGTGCCATTTTTCAACAGGACAATGTTCATTCGCACACGGCACGTGCCTCTGTGAACTGTTGGCGTGATGTTGAGGTAATTCTGTGTCCGGCAAGATCCCAAGATCTGTTCCTCGACACAGCATGGGTGCGACCAGCTGGAATGTCAACAACGTCCCAGATCCAGTATCGTGAATATCAGAGGCCAATTACAACAGCTGTGGGCCAACTGGGCTCAGGAGAGGATACAATAGCTTTCAAACATCCTTGCCAACGGAATCAGTGCACCCATCCAGAAAAGAGGTGATGCAACCTCATAATGATAAATGAGCTCATACTTCCAGGTTCTTTGTAAGTTTGATTCACTTTTGCAATCACTGAAATGATACATTCTCTCAACCCGTGAAGTTTCATTTCGTACCCTCCTCCCCATTTGGTGCAGTTTTACTGTTTGCGAAACGAAAGACTAGAATTACGTCACAGCCATGTAGTATTACAAACGTGGTTGATATTATAATTGTGATAAAAATATTATATTTACAGCTACACGACCCTTGGGAAAATATCGTCAATTCCAAACTGCAAATCAGCTTGCTACATTTACCGTTACCAAGCAGAAAGACACTGTTGTGAAGAAGGACGTAGCCCTTGACTACTGAAGTACCACCGAGTTGAAACTGTTATCTTAGAAAAAAATTTACCACGAGTTTTCACTTGCCACCAACGTTACCTCGTCCACAACATCCGCATATCTACAGGACTATTTTTAAACATCCCAGGAGTTTCAGAAGAGGACTGAGTGCAAAATACGGAGGCGTTCTGAAAAGTAGTGTCTACGAATTTTTTATAAGAAAACTTTTAAAGCCTTTCAAAAGACACACATGTAATATATCTTTATTTATGATCTTCACATATCTGTTTCTCAACATAGTCACCCTTGCGGCGAACCCATTTCTCCGAATGAGAGAACATTTCTTTGATACCGTCATTGTAGAATGTTTGATTTTGTCGACGGAGCCACAGTCTCACTTCTGCTTGTACTGCTTCATCAGTATCAAAGCGAAGTTCTCGAAGGTATTATTATGAGTCAAATATAATGAAGCGGTGGTCGAGTATTAATTTGTCATAGGTTAAAATATACTGACATGAAACTGTATTAATATAGGTCGCAGACCTGAGAGACAATTTATTTAAATATGATTTATGGCATGTTTCGTACAGCAATCGTAAATGAACATTTTGTACCAAATACAAGGCAGTCCACCCCCCATGAACCATGGACCTTGCCGTTGGTGGGGAGGCTTGCGTGCCTCAGCGATACAGATAGCCGTACCGTAGGTGCAACCACAACGGAGGAGTATCTGTTGAGAGGCCAGACAAACGTGTGGTTCCTGAAGAGGGGCAGCAGCCTTTTCAGTAGTTGCAAGGGCAACAGTCTGGATGATTGACTGACCTGGCCTTGTAACAATAACCAAAACGGCCTTGCTGTGCTGGTACTGCGAACGGGTGAAAGCAAGGGGAAACTACAGCCGTAATTTTTCCCGAGGGCATGCAGCTTTACTGTATGATTAATTGATGATGGCGTCCTCTTGGGTAAAATATTCCGGAGGTAAAATAGTCCACCATTCGGATCTCCGGGCGGGGACTACTCAAGAGGATGTCGTTATCAGGAGAAAGAAAACTGGCGTTCTACGGATCGGAGCGTGGAATGTCAGATCCCTTAATCGGGCAGGTAGGTTAGAAAATTTAAAAAGGGGAATGGATAGGTTGAAGTTAGATATAGTGGGAATTAGTGAAGTTCGGTGGCAGGAGGAACAAGACTGCTGGTCAGGTGACTACAGGGTTATAAACACAAAATCAAATAGGGGTAATGGAGGAGTAGGTTTAATAATGAATAGGAAAATAGGAATGCGGGTATGCTACTACAAACAGCATAGTGAACGCATTATTGTGGCCAAGATAGATACGAAGCCCACACCTACTACAGTAGTACAAGTTTATATGCCTACTAGCTCTGCAGATGACGAAGAAATTGAAGAAATGTATGATGAAATAAAAGAAATTATTCAAATTGTAAAGGGAGACGAAAATTTAATAGTGATGGGTGACTGGAATTCGAGTATAGGAAAAGGGAGAGAAGGAAACATAGTAGGTGAATATGGATTGGGGCTAAGAAATGAAAGAGGAAGCCGCCTGGTAGAATTTTGCACAGAGCACAACATAATCATAGCTAACACTTGGTTCAAGAATCATGAAAGAAGGTTGTATACATGGAAGAACCCTGGAGATACTAAAAGGTATCAGATAGATTATATAATGGTAAGACAGAGATTTAGGAACCAGGTTTTAAATTGTAAGACATTTCCAGGGGCAGATGTGGACTCTGACCACAATCTATTGGTTATGGCCTGTAGATTAAAACTGAAGAAACTGCAAAAAGGTGGGAATTTAAGGAGATGGGACCTGGATAAACTGAAAGAACCAGAGGTTGTACAGAGTTTCAGGGAGAGCATAAGGGAACAATTGACAGGAATGGGGGAAAGAAATACAGTAGAAGAAGAATGGGTAGCTTTGAGGGATGAAGTAGCGAAGGCAGCAGAGGATCAAGTAGGTAAAAAGACGAGGGCTAGTAGAAATACTTGGGTAACAGAAGAAATACTGAATTTAATTGAAGAAAGGAGAAAATATAAAAATGCAGTAAATGAAGCAGGCAAAAAGGAATACAAACGTCTCAAAAATGAGATCGACAGGAAGTGCAAAATGGCTAAGCAGGGATGGCTAGAGGACAAATGTAAGGATGTAGAGGCCTATCTCACTAGGGGTAAGATAGATACTGCCTACAGGAAAATTAAAGAGACCTTTGGAGATAAGAGAACCACTTGTATGAATATCAAGAGCTCAGATGGAAGCCCAGTTCTAAGCAAAGAAGGGAAAGCAGAAAGGTGGAAGGAGTATATAGAGGGTCTATACAAGGGCGATGTACTTGAGGACAATATTCTGGAAATGGAAGAGGAAGAGGATGTAGATGAAGATGAAATGGGAGATATGATACTGCGTGAAGAGTTTGACAGAGCACTGAAAGACCTGAGTCGAAACAAGGCCCCCGGAGTAGACAACATTCCATTGGAACTACTGACGGCCTTAGGAGAGCCAGTCCTGACAAAACTCTACCATCTGGTGAGCAAGACGTATGAAACAGGCGAAATACCCACAGACTTCAAGAAGAATATAATAATCTCAATCCCAAAGAAAGCAGGTGTTGACAAATGTGAAAAGTACCGAACTATCAGTTTAATAAGTCACAGCTGCAAAATACTAACACGAATTCTTTACAGACGAATGGAAAAACTAGTAGAAGCCAACCTCGGGGAAGATCAGTTTGGATTCAATAGAAACATTGGAACACGTGAGGCAATACTGACCTTACGACTTGTCTTATAAGATAGATTAAGGAAAGGTAAACCTACGTTTCTAGCATTTGTAGACTTAGAGAAAGCTTTTGACAATGTTGACTGGAATACTCTCTTTCAAATTCTAAAGGTGGCAGGGGTAAAATACAGGGAGCGAAAGGCTATTTACAATTTGTACAGAAACCAGATGGCAGTTATAAGAGAAGAGGGACATGAAAGGGAAGCAGTGGTTGGGAAGGGAGTAAGACAGGGTTGTAGCCTCTCCCCGATGTTGTTCAATCTGTATATTGAGCAAGCAGTAAAGGAAACAAAAGAAATATTCGGAGTAGGTATTAAAATTCATGGAGAAGAAATAAAAACTTTGAGGTTCGCCGATGACATTGTAATTCTGTCAGAAACAGCAAAGGACTTGGAAGAGCAGTTGAATGGAATGGACAGTGTCTTGAAAGGAGGATATAAGATGAACATCAACAAAAGCAAAACAAGGATAATGGAATGTAGTCGAATTAAGTCGGGTGATGCTGAGGGAATTAGATTAGGAAATGAGACACTTAAAGTAGTAAGGAAGTTTTGCTATTTGGGGAGCAAAATAACTGATGATGGTCGAAGTAGAGAGGATATAAAATGTAGACTGGCAATGGCAAGGAAAGCGTTTCTGAAGAAGAGAAATTTGTTAACATCGAGTATAGATTTAAGTGTCAGGAAGTCATTTCTGAAAGTATTTGTATGGAGTGTAGCCATGTATGGAAGTGAAACATGTACGATAAATAGTTTGGACAAGAAGAGAATAGAAGCTTTCGAAATGTGGTGCTACAGAAGAATGCTGAAGATTAGATGGGTAGATCACATAACTAATGAAGTATTGAATAGGATTGGGGAGGAGAGAAGTTTGTGGCACAACTTGACCAGAAGAAGGGATCGGTTGGTAGGACATGTTCTGAGGCATCAAGGGATCACCAATTTAGTGTTGGAGGGCAGCGTGGAGGGTAAAAATAGTAGAGGGAGACCAAGAGATGAATACACTAAGCAGATTCAGAAGGATGTAGGTTGCAGTAGGTACTGGGAGATGAAAAAGCTTGCACAGGACAGAATAGCATGGAGAGCTGCATCAAACCAGTCTCAGGACTGAAGACCACAACAACAACAACAACAACAACAAGGCAGTCGCAAGCAGCGATAACAATAGATAAACTCTTAAGAGTGCAGCATTACTCAGGATTGCTAGGTTATCTATGATGCATTATACATAACGAGAAGAATTATCTATGATTTTACTTTTGTTCTGGATTGAGCTCTGTCATTCTGTATGTGTGAAAGCGCCTAATTAGCTACCAAACAGTTTTCTGTAACGAATCAAGATATTCAATAAGTTAAAATAATTTTCTTCCACAAAACCTACTGAGATAATTACTGCTATAGATAGACGGCATTCAAAAGGGATTCGTGAGGAATTACTGTGGATTAGAATCTGCTTGCGGTCCAGCTTTGTACATGGAAGAATTTTCTCCGTTAAAGTCATTGAATCAGATATAAATTTTCTGCTTATGCTGGAGAGTAATAGAGAATTCTACGCTGCATCATAGTTTCTAATCTGTCTGAAGTGCTGCTCTGAATGCTTTTCATGTTTCAGCACCACAAGAAACAGTACATGTAGCAGAGTGTAGAATACAGAATTCTACGGCAACCGTCTTGCTACGATTTCCAGCCCCAAAAGATACTGAACAGCTTGTCCAACAAACAGATACTGGTATCAAAGCAGATCTACTTCATGAAATCCGTTTTCTTTTTAATTCGCTAAAGGAACGTGCGCAAATCTATACACCAGACTTTAATGAACTGCAGTTTATACTCTGTCAGTATTAAATGAACTATAGTGAGTAGAACTTGATCATACTAAGACTCCAGTGAAATAAATGTAGCTAGTCATGTAACTAATTACCATAATTATCTCAAGTAAATCAAATACTGCTTTTCATTATTAAAATAGTTATTTTAGCATTCCTTAAGTTTCGGAAAAAGATGAAAATCTGGAGGGGACAATTCGGGACTCTTGGAAGACGATCGCTGATAGTCAACCCAAGAAGTCGTATTGTTGCAGATGTTGCAGCCTATGGATGTCGTCTGGCATGGTCATGTTGAAGGACAGAGTGCTCCAAGTGTGGACGAACTCTTCAAATTCGGAAACTCGACTACACAAAGCTCTTTCTCAGGCATCGACATACACATAGCTGGCAAATGTCATGGGGTACCTCCTCATATCATGTAGGACCTCCTTTTGCCTGGCGTTGTGCCATAAATCAATGTCATTGGAAGTCCTTTGCAGAAATATTGAGCCACCTGCCTCTATAGCCGTCCATAATTGCGTACGTTTTGCCACTGAAGGATTTTGTGCAGGAACTGACCTCTCGATTGTTCGATTCGATTCATGTCGGGCGATATGGGTAGCCAAATCATCCGCACGAATTATCCTGAATGTTCTTCAAACTAATTGCGAACAGCTGTCTCTCGATGCCATGGCGCATTGTAATCCATAAAAACTCCATCGTTATATGGGAATACGTGTTCCATGAATGGCTGCAAACGGTCTCCACGTACCCAAACATAACGATTTCCAGGAAGTGATCGGTTTAGTTGGAACAGAAAACTCAGTCAATTCATTGTTCAAACAGCCCATACCTTTATGGAACCACCACCCAGCTTATACAGTGCCTTTTTTACAACATGTGGTTCCATGGATGCGTAGGGTCTGCCTCACACTCCAACTCTACCATCAGCTTTTATGAACTGAAATAGGGACTCATCTGACTAGGACAGTCGTCTGCGGTCCAACCGATATGACCAAGAGCCCAGACATTTGCAGGCGACGTCGCGCTATTACCAAAAGCAATCGCGTAGGTCGTCTGCTGCCATAGCCCATTAACGCCACATTTTGCCGTAATGTTCTAACGGATACGTTCGTCGTACGTCCCACAATGATTTATGTTGTTATTTCACGCAGTGTTGCTCGACTGTTAGCGCTGATATTTCTACGCAAACGCCGCTGCTTTCGTTCGTTAAGTGAAGTCCTTCGGCCACTGCGTTGATCGTGGTGAGAGATAATGCCTGAAATTTGGTGATCTCGGCACTCTCTTGACCCTGTTGTTCTCGGAATATTGAATTCCTCAACGATTTCCGGAATGGAATTTCCCATACGTCTCGCTCTAACTACCATTCCGTGTTGAAAATTAGG
This sequence comes from Schistocerca serialis cubense, assembly GCF_023864345.2. Classification (NCBI taxonomy): domain Eukaryota; kingdom Metazoa; phylum Arthropoda; class Insecta; order Orthoptera; family Acrididae; genus Schistocerca; species Schistocerca serialis. Next base: position 631,404,033 of record NC_064641.1, on the reverse strand, counting down.
TAGTTTCCGTCATGTGGTAACAACCACATCGGAAACCTTTTCGTTTGATTTACTTGAGTACAAATGACAGCACTGCTAATGCACTGCCTTTTATACCTTGTGTACTACCGCCATATGTAGGTATGTACGTATCGCTATCCCATGAGTTTTGTCATCTCAGTGTGTTTACATTACACAACGCCATGTTACACCCCAGATTTCAAGGCCCTATAGTGACTACGGGCAGAAAATAAGTAGACATGAAGAGTACTGGTGTAGAATGTTAATTACATTCGTTTTATTTTAAAAGCCTTATGAGTTTTTACATAAATAGGTCCGAGGCATTACTTTTCAGCACGCACTCATAGAAGAGGCACAGAAAGACTACTATGTCAGTGGATAGAGCAAGTTTCGATTCGAAAAGCCGCCATGGAATAGTTGCATACTGCACAACTAGAGAGCAAGCGTGGTATAACATGTTGACAAACATCCTCCCACAATATCGCATAGCGTTGCTTAGCGCCTGTAGGTAGGCAACCCTATGAACAAATTTGCAAAGCGAGATCCTGATGTTGCATACGTATTGAAATTTGCCGTTCAGCAGACGGTGTCATCATTGAGCATCTGTAATGTGAGTTATAAGCTTCGAGATACGTTCTACGCGCTGATGTGCGTCTATTTTCGCATCTTCTGGAAACCCTGAGGCATTTATGAGTGTAGTCTGCACTGAACGATGATGCCCATTTTTTAAAATTTATATTAAAAATGGAACTCCTCCAGCTGCACTTAAGATAAATATGAAATCTTAAGTACAGCTGGAGGAGTTCCATTTTTAATAAAAATTATACCAGCTGATGTCCCACCATCATCCAAATTAAATAGGGAAGCACGAAGATTTTTTTAAATTGTCCTGTCATATATGAGTCAGGTATTTGCAGATTTTCTGAGGCATATTTCTTCTGTATTTAAATAATGGTCTGGGAGATACATTGCTGCACTGTCTGTCCGTCTGTCTGTCGAATTCATCGCATGTTACGTTGCCTTTTCTATTCTCCACAAACGTTTTACTTCTATGTGAACACATAGACAATTTGGAGTCATCGACATACATCAGTAATTGCTGTCTGACAAGGTATAACGGTGATTTGAGGGGTATTGACAGTTTGCGTTGATTTCTAGTACAAAATGGTCCATACCTCTGCAGAACAAATTATATCCCCCTGGCGTCTTTACTGCTATCTGACAAAAATGTAACATTCATGGCTGTTAAGCCTCATGCGCTAACTAGAGCTAGAGAGGCTTCATTAAAAGACAATGTTGTGGGCAGTGACTTTTACTCAAAGTAGCACTCACACAGGATGACTTTCTTCATAGGACAACAACATCTTTGCTTGTTTCCTATTGGTTTTTTGAGGTCACAGCCACAGAAGGTTAGCATCCTGTTATATTGGAGAGTGGCTTTTCCCTGGCTTCCAGTTGCCTGAGTAAGAAAGAACGTAGGAAAGCGTTAAGTTACAGAAGCACAAAGCACACATCACAAGTTTGTCGGACAAAGAATTCAGACGTATGTCACATGTGAAAACTATTGACAATGCCCGTAACATTACTGTATAGTTATCTATGAATCTGTCAACTGCTCTTGTGAAATGTCATCAAGATCATTGTGGATGATTTTGTTCATTTTGCCGTAAGTACAGACAATTTTATCACTCACTGAAAATGTTCTGGCTTTCTAAATCGTTCTCTAAAAAATTATCGCTAACTACGATCTAGCCTATTGCTTCGAAGAAATCAACATAATGGTGAGTGACCAACGAACTCATGACCACACGTTGGTCCATCTTTAATGACCTCAATATCGACAGAACTTTAAACACAATCTCATTTCCTTACCACACTTTGGCTATGTGACAAGAGCCCTCATACGAAAATCAGAGGTGAGTGCACATAAGAATTTTTCGAAATGTGCGTGAAACACACACATCCGCCTGCCACACCTCACGGCAACGGTAGATCTGTTACAATCAGCCGTACTCTCACGCCCTCGACAGTAAAGTCGTAGGGTGTCGCTCTAGAGAAAGAGTCGCAGAACGGTAAAATATTTCATCACCGAGACCAATGTTTGGTACGGCTTTACTTAACTGTGGCAGCTGAAATTTTTGGATTTCTCCAGAACAAAAGGGGCCGACATTCGTAGACGAACATTTGTTTGTGACTCGTCAGCGGCTTGTCGTATTTCCACGTCGCCTGGGTCTCTGACGCGAACGTGATATTACCCCACCGCTAAGAGCTTAGAACAGCGCAGGGGATTTGAGATGTAGTGCCCACTGTGAGGCGGATAATCCGGCTTAAGCAGTGAGAGGTCGCCAGCGACCAGGCAGTCGGAATAAACGCGCCTGTCTCCTCTCGCTCGTCACTCATGTCGGCTGTTTCCAAGGGCCTAAACTCCTTGCCATCTTACTATTTGCCTTATCCTCCATACATATGTGGATAACGTCCATGTAAATCTAAAACTATTCCTAGCGTAAATTTCATTCTGTCCTAAAGACGTACCCAGGCACCTGAGGCTTTGTAAACGGATTTAAATAAGCAACCTGTCCTACAGTTCCGCTTTCATAAGAGTAGGAACACCGCGTAACGTTGTTGTGGGTATGGGGATGACAGGAATTCTTACACATTGAAAAGAATCTTCTTCGTTCTCATGATCAAAGGGATTACCAATAGGCTATCGTTGAGGAACATTTTTTTTAAGAACTTCAAATTATGTCTCCTCCAGGTTTATACATACATTACATGTGTGTATTATCTGAAATCACACCGACAATTTTCAGCGTTAAGCAATCAAATTCACACTTAAGAAACTAGAAGAATGTGTTGTATTTCCAAAATAATCTCGAGTGTATTGTCTTCAGCAAAGCATTGTGTTTATTTAAGAAAGGGTTGAGAATTGTGCTAATTTCTAGTAATTTTTACACCAATACTGTATTATTATTGTTATTATCAGCATACTACCACTTTCATCGTTTCGAGCCACAGCCCAGTACACAGTTCTAAAAAATCATCGGAACGTGTATTCCGTAGAGTTTAATGAATAATTCATTGAGAATAAACTACTTATGTGTGTGAATTTGTAGTTTTGGGCTGTTCAGCATTGGGGTAATTATCGGCAACATACTTACTGGTGAACTGAACCATTTTTATTGATATAAGTTTGCAGCATATGCAAAATACACAGACTTCCAGCGAGGACGCAGAAAAGTAAATATTCCAGTTAGGAAAAGGCGAATTTGTTGCAAAAATGACTAAATCAAAAAGTATAAGAGAAAACTAGAAAGTTTCAAATTTTCCTTTGGTCCGCTGACGGAGATAAAAATCACCAATATTCGCAATTTAATAGCTTCATTTACCTGCCCAGTTTGCACACGACGCTATATTTACGAGAGTTGTTCAAAGTGGCTTTCCTCACATTTTGCATAGGTATGACATCGTCGCACGCTTCAGATCCATTAAATCAGTATGTTACAAAAAATTCATTTTATTCCACAATAAGAGTCTCTCTTCTACAATAATGATGAAAAGAAGTTAGAGTAAATTTCAGCTTAAGCACCGAAAAAAAAGTTTGGTTGAGTCCAGTTGTGTTTTGGCGGTTCATACAGTTGCCTGCACGTGACATCTGAGTGCAGCCTGTTCGCTCATTCATTACCCAACGAGTGTCGAATAGCGACGGCTATTACACACCTACAAAACACTCCGAAAATCTCACTTTCCAATATGACAGAGCGCCTCCAAACTGATACTCGCATGTAAAACTGTTTCATAACAATGCGCTGCATCAACGATGATCAGCCGTAATTGCCGTGCAGACCTCGCATAATACATTTCCCTCCAAGGTCACCTGATCACACTGTGTGTGGACCTTGCGTTGTGGGAGTTTGTGGAATACTCTCTCAATGTGCCTCCCTTTCCAAAAGCTTCGGATGTACTGCGACGCCTCATAGCAATAGCAATGATTTCAATAACTCCAGATATGCTAGTGAAAGTGAGGGATGAGTTTAACTAGTGCTTGCATGTTTCTTGTACGTCTAGCCAAGGTCACATTCAACATTTGTGAAAGGTAAATGTAACTCTGATCCTGCACGTAGCTCTAAAAAGTACTCAGATGTTGTATTTATTGGGCTATGAAAAATAAAACCTTTTAAAACTGAATGGTTGTTTCGAAAATAAAAAAAAAATCTTTGTACAATTATGCGTAAGTTAAGACTGAAGGGGTCAAGGAAAGAAAGTTTTAATGCCCAAGCACGAATTTTAAGGTATCGCGAATTACAGCTTTAATTAAATTCAAAGCAATGAACATAAATACGATACCCAAAATAATATATACATGATGATCCTGTGATGATGTTACAAGTTGCAGTGATGTGGACTTACGCCTAGTCTGCCTGCAACCCACGTTACGTCTGTGTTACAAATTGCAGTGACGTGGGCTTACGCCTATAATGCATGCAACCGACATTATGTTTGTGTTAAGTGGGCAGCAGTCTTTCCTACACACGACACACGAGGGCTGCCTCGCCACACGCAGCCACCAGACAGAGGAGCCAGCAGCGGTCGCTGGCCATACGGACCTAATTCTTGCACCAGCTACGTGACAAGAAGACGGGAAGACCGTTTGCATCCCGGTGCCGAGAGCTGCATTCCGAATAAGCTTCCTCGGCCAAGCACTGTTTATGCACGCCTTCAATCTCTAAATTGCAATGTCATTGGCTAACCACAAAGTTTTTATTTCTATTCTCTAAATTTGCATTCCTACACCAATTTTTTCTCTTGTTTCCTCTACTGCTTGCTCAATGGACAGACTGAACAACACTGGCGACAGGTGACAACCCTTCCTCACTTTCTTCGCAACCATTGTTTCGCTGTCATGCCCCTTAACTCTTACAGCTGCCGTCTGGTTACTATACAAGCTGTAAATAGCCTTTCGCTCCCTGTATTTTATTCCCGCTACCTTCAAAATTTCAAAAAAAGTATTCTAGTCAGCATTGTTAAGAGCATTCTCTAAGACCACAAATGTTATAAACGTTGGTTTGCCTTTCCTTAACGTATCTTGTAAGATAAGTCGTAGGGTCAGTATTGCCTCAAGTGTTCCTACATTTTCCCATAAATCAAATTGATCTGTTGCTTCTACCAGTTTTTACATTCTCCTACAAACAGTTAGTGTGAGTATTTTGCAACCATGACATTAAACTGATAGTTAGGTAATAAACACACGATATTTTGCCGGTCTCATAAACCTAGTACACCAGGTAGAATGTTCCTGTCATGGCTGGCTCTCCGAAGGCTATCGGTAGTTCTGAAGGAAAGCCGTCTACTCCCAGAGCCTTGTTTCCACTCTCATCTTCATCTATATCCTCTTCCATTTCTATAATATTGCCATCATCTCCCTTCCATAGACTCTCTATGTACTACTCCTTTTCATCTTCCTTTCTTTGCTTAGGACTGGTTTTCCACCTCAGCTCTAGATATTCATACATCTCTTTCCTCCAAAGGTTTCTTCAGTTTTCCTGTAGGCTTTATCTATCTTCTCCATTGTGAAATAAGCTTCTGAATCCTTACATTTCTCCTCTAGCCATTCCTGCTTAGCCATTTTGCACTTTTTGTCAATCTTAGTTTATAGATGTTCGTAATCCCTTTCGCCTGCTTCATTTGCTGCATTTTTATATTTTTTGTTTTCATCAGTTGAATTCAATATCTACTGTGTTACCCAAGGATTTCTATTAGGCCTTGTCTTTTACCTATTTGATACACTGCTGCCTTCACTATTTCATCTGTCAAAGTTACACGTTAGTCTACTGCTGCATTCCTTTCTCCTGTTCTAGGCAATTGTTTTCCAACGTTCGCATCTCCTTAACCTTCCACATTCTTTTAGTTTCTTTAGCTTTACCGACAGTTCATAATCAAAAAATTGTGGTCAGAGTCCATATTTGACCTTGAAATTATTTGGATCGGGTGCATAAATTTCCGTCTTACCATTACGTAATCGATCTGAAACCTTACGGAATCTCCAGGTATCTTCTACGAATACAACCTTTTAAAGCAAGTGTTAGTGATGATTGGTTCAAATGGCTCTGAGCACTATGGGACTCAACTTCTGAGGCCATCAGTCCCCTAGAACTTAGAACTACTTAAACCTAATTAACCTAAGGACATCACACACATCCATGCCCAAGGCAGGATTCGAACCTGTGACCGTAGCGATCGCGCGGTCCCAGACTGTAGCGCCTAGAACCGCTCGGTCACTACGGCCGGCCTGTTAGTGATTATTAAATTATTCTCTGTGTAAAATTCTACCATGCGGCTTCTTCTTTCATTCTCCCCCCCCCCCCCCAGTCTATACTCACCTAATATTTTGCCTTCTCTTCCCTTTCCTACTATAGACTTACAAACCCCAACCCCCACCACAATTAAATTTTCGTCTCTCTTACCTATCTGAATAATTTCTTTTATCTCATCATACGTTTTTTTAAATTCTTCATCATCTGTGGACCTAGTTGGTATGTAAATTTGTACTAGTATGGTAGATGTTTCCTTTCTGTCTATCTTGGCTACAGTAACGCCTTCACTATACTGTTCATAGTAGCTTAAATGCATTGTTATTTTCTTATTCCTTATTAAACCTACTACTGCATTACCCCTATATGATTTTGTAATTATAGCCCTAAATACATCTGACCAGAAGTCCTGTTCCCACTAAATCTAACTTCAAACTATCCATTTCCGTTTTTAAATTTTCTAACCTAGCTGCGCGATTAAGGGAGCTACATTCCACTTTCCAGTCCATAGGTCTTGTTTCTCGTCATGAGGGTATCCTCCGGGGATCTGAATGGGGGTTACTTCACCTCCGGAATATTTTATCCGAGAAGATGCCGTCATAATTTAACCGTAGGGTAGAGCTGCATTGTCTCGGAATAAATTGCTGTCACGGTTTCCCTTTGCTTTCAGCCTTTCACAGTACCAGCACAGTAAGGCTGTTTTGGTTGATGTTACAACGCCGGATCAGTAACCATCCAGACTGCTGCCCCTGCAACTACTGAAAAGTCTGCTGCCCGTCTTCAAGAACCAAACGTTTGTCTGGCCTCTCAGCAGATACCCTCCGTGAGGCTATCTGTGCCGCTGAGACTCGCCCAACCAACGGCAAGGTCCATGATTCGTGGAGGACAGAGGTCAAGATTTCTAATCTCTAATTGGTAATTTTGCCTTTCTCCAAAATGGGCAGAAGCTTTTGTCATGATATTGGAAATAATCCAGAGGAAGTAAGCACAAAAATATAATTTACTGTAGACTAAATGCTATCATTTTACTCAGGAATATGTTACACATAAGTTATGGAACGCATACATGAGTAATTTAACAGCCATTTACATGATAGTCAGACAAAATTTCACTTCCGTTCTTTCCAACCTTGTGCAGAATTTGGTTTGATGTTGTCCAGTTATTGATGTCTTCAGAGCTAAATACATACATCGTACAAAAGTGGTCTTTTAAATTTTTCTTTTTTTTTTTTAACACACATCAGTCATGTAATGTCGTCTGCAGATGTACGTTTGAATATGAAATATTGCTAAATTAAAGTGTATTATTCTTTTCAGTTCGAGCACGTGATCGGGTTGTAGTCGGCCTATTGACACTGCGAACAAAGGCAAGGAATTGCTTTCACGCGTCAAAACGTTAATCTGACTATTCCACATTGCTTGTAAGTAGTTGAAAGAGATGTGTATTATCGGTGAATATATTGCATTGCACAGATTGTGTCACCAAATACATTCCCATACTGGTCCGGTCACTTTTATTGACCGCACAGTCTCACTTTCTCTGGTCATAGGTTACCATTGGGCTATACGTGTATAATAATACTAGCAAGTACGAAGTTTCTGATATTAGTAACTTAGAAAATACGAAAACTCACGACGGAGTCGAAGTGAATAAAAGGAAGTTCATCAGACAGGATATATAAGTGGGATTGCAAATGTATCAACCAACAAGACATTTAAATACCAATAGCTGTGGTTGCGCACCTAATAATAAAAAAAGGAAATAAAAACATTCGTTTGGCTATTGGTATTGTGAATAAATTATGTGTTCTGTCAGGAGTAATCAGGCAACTGATATAATTTAACTGCTAATGAGTTCCTGGATGTCATTGGTATCATAGAATGAATTTCCCAGCCGCTAATAGTCACGATATAAATAAATGAATAAAAGCACTTCATCAACTGACTCTGCATGTTCTGCAACCAAGAATATTATTCGTACGTTCATTAATAATTCAGAGTAAAACATTTTACTGCCGAGACACAATGAATGATAGTGCGTAGGTCATCAAAATCGTACAGACTATCTGTGGAAATTATCTAAATAGATTGTGACTAATTCTTTCTGTCAGATCTCTTTATTAGTTGTGATTCATCTCCTGAAGAAATTGCGGCCTCACTATGGGAATTACTAGAAACTGGAAGTGGCCTTCTTGCTTACAGAGAAGGGCGGGGTAATAATTTTTGAATATTATTTTCTGTGTGGTCCTTCCAGAGTCCTGCAATATTTAGGAAATGACAACATTTTCCGTCTTCTCTTAAACTTATTTATTCTCGACGATCGTGATTTAGGCGAACAACATTTTCTGCCTGCTCTTAAATTTATTTATTTATTCTCGATTTCAGTATAGAAAAAAATTCGGATACTAGCTCTCTATTAATTGCATATATGCGTCGTTTCTTTTAATAGGACAATGTCTTCGTGTCATTAAGGATGAATAAAGGAATTTAAATATTGGACCAGGTGGAAAACACTGTCCTTTCTAAAATTTGTATTTTGTATATATATATATTTTTTCGAAGATACAATATCTGCTGACTAAGACTTAGCGTTCGACCTAGAAAGTGTCTCTGAAGTCATAGCACATTATTTCTTATCCTGTAATTTCAATGTGTATACGACTGTCCACGTGGTTTTCTACAGTTAACGAAGGGAGCTATAAAATAAAATTAAAAAACGGGGGAGACAGGTGCTCATTTACGTGGGTTTCTTTTGGTACTTTGTAAATTTTTTTGGTCAGATTTATCATATTTAAAACTGTTTAGTCTGTTAACATGGTTATTAAAGCATAGCTTGACATATATGCCTCTAACTTAACATTACATTTACGAGTGTAAAATAATTTTATACAGGCTGGAATATTGTGCATAAAGGTGCCCCTTTGCCATATCTGAGTTAGTTTCGAAATTCAGTAGTAAATTTCTGGCTTTAAAATTACACAAATGTGCCTTGTAAAGTAGGAATGTCAGCTGCAAACATACATTTCTTTATCTATTATCAGTTCTAAAACGTTGATTCCCTAGCAACTTCGATATTGAGTAACAAAATTTACTCACGTTGCACAAAAATAAGAATAGGTTCTTTGTGCTAAAACATTCACTCAGCTGTTTCCGTGATGTTTGTAGGAGTCCTCAGAAGCTGGCAGTACTAATCTTCAATTGTCGGCAGCGCTCTACGCAGTTCCCGAGAAAATTGCTCTATCTGAACGTTCCGCGGTCCAGAACTAAAACGAAAAGTCTTCCCACAGCAGTAGATCTTTTTAAGTAATAACCAATATTTTTCATTCGGTAATCCAGTTCTTCCCACGAAGACGTGTTCAAAAACGTATCACACTGAACCATTCAAGTAAACAGGACGTTACTAAAAATGTAACACCAGCGCGACTTCGACTCTTCTGTGCTAGCACATACCTCAGGTCCTCAGGTTAAAGCAACATGTTCACTTGCTGGAGTTGACAATGGACAAATCGACGCGCAAGGAAAATGGACACCGGTCATTTAGTCACCTGTCTTCAGTTGAAGTTTTGTGTGAGTACAACGAACATCAGTGTTTTGGAGCTGCTTCCCATTGCACTCGCGAATGGACCGCAGGGAGAGTGACTGCTAAAATTCCGCTTTGCGTGCTGTAATTTGTCTAATTTAGTCTCCCCAGTCCCTCCAGGAGCAATACATGCGACGTCACAGTGTATCCTTGTTCTTGCACAGAGTAGTTTGTCTGCAAGCATCTGTGACCTCAAGACTTTCACCTTGTACGCGACACTCTCCACTGAATGAAACACACCTGTGACCATACTCGCTGCCCTTATTTGCTTACTTTCAATATCTATTGTTAGTCCTACATGGTACGGGTGCAACACACTTCAACAATTTTCTAGAACGTATTATGTAAAAATTGTCTCCTTTGTAGGCTTATTGCATTATTCCTGTATACAACCAAGTCGTTTACCAGCCTTACCTCCTACTCAGCCTATATGATAGTCCCGTTTCATACCCCGAAAATTTCTTACGGCCAAGTAATTGTATTATTTGAAGAGATATAGTCGTCGCTTCATGATATTGGAGCCATAGGATATTACTTCTCTAGTTGTCTGAAGTGCACAGTTTTACATTTGAGAACAATCGAAGCGAGTTGCCAAACATGACACCATTTTAAAATCCTATGAAGTTCTGACTGATCATTTGTGCAGTTTTCTTTCAGATAGTAGTTGGTTATAGATAACAGCAGTATCTGCGATAAGTCTGGGGTCATTATTATTTTGCGTATTTCCACGCGATAATGTCGTAAGTAATAATTTTGTGAGTTAAATCGTTGCTTAGAAAGAAAGTATTGATTTCACAAAAACGAGCAGTAAGAATAATACGTGGTGTTCACCCACAGACGTCATGTAGGTGCCACCTCAAGGAACCATTCATTCTAACTGCGCCGTCACAATACATATATTAACTAATGAAATTTGTCATAAATAATCCGTCACAATTTGAGAGGAACAGTTATGTATATACCAACAACACTAGACGGAAAAATGACCTCTATCACCCATTTTTAAAGCTGTCAGTGTCCCGAAGAGGAGCTCAATATGCAGCAACAAAACTTTTTGGTACATCTACATCTACATTAATACTCCGCAAGCCACCCAACGGTGTGTGGCGGAGTGTAGTGCCCAGTAAAATAAAGTATCTGACAGGAATCGAGGCAAGTTTTAAATCCAGTTTAAAATCATTTCTCCTGGGCAACTCCTGCTATTCCATTGACGAATTTCTATTTAAAGGCGGTAAATAGCACAAAAAATTGTTTTTAAGTGTAACTGGATGAGTAGGAGAAAAATTAATGTTAAGACTAACCATATTAAACTCACTCGTTCCCTATCATTTGGATAAAAGAATGGTTCAAATGATCAATGGAACATAGAACTAACTAACTAACTTTAATGGCGCCTGCCAAGTGTGACGATTTCACAAGGTTGAGACAACAAGTATAAAGGAAAAAATTTTTATTTGTGACAGAGGACAGTGTACGAAAAACATTATAACAGTATTTACTTCATTTACAGACTATAATTATAGCTATTGCTAGCTATTGCGAGTAGTATGCCTTTAGGTTTGATTCGGAAATTCGAAAAGAGGGGTTCTTTTGATGTGCAATATGGTAGAGGGAGGAAACGAATTGGTTCGACGTCAGTGGAAGCAGTGGCCACAGCAATGCAGGTGGAGACGAGTGCTGGTGTGCAAACGTTTAGTGCACGGAGAATTGCCTGAACGTTCGACATACCCGTGAGCATGGTGCGTAAAATCATACGAAACATCCTTCTTTGCTATCCGTTCAAAATTTCCCATGTGCACGAGTTGCTTCCTGTTGACCTGCCAGCAAGAGAGACTTTTGCTTTAGAATTTATTACTCGTATGGAAGTGGACAACGATTGGCCGTGGAAGATTTTGGGAACAGACGAAGCCCATTTCCATCTGACAGGATATGTCAATACACAGAACTGTCGAATATGGGCAGCTGAGAATCCACACGCAAATCAACCAGAACCACTTCATCCTGGAAAGGTCACTGTGTGGTGCGGTTTACGGCCATCTGTTTTTGAAGAGACGAGTGCTTCCGGTCCTGTTACCTGTACCATCACTGGACAGCGCTATGAGTGTCTTTTGCGCAGCCACGTCATACTAGCTCTGCAACAGCGTGGATGTGTGGATGGGATCATTTTTATGCAATATGGGGCTCATCCACACATTGCAAACCTATGAAGCAGCTGCTGAAGCGTCATTTCCGAAATGCTAGAATTATCGGACGCCATTTCCTACAGCCTGGCCATCCCGGTCACCTGATCTTAATCCGTGTGACTTCTGGCTGTGGGGTATCTTAAAAATGTTGTATTCAGTGTTCCAATAGCAAACTTAGCTGCATTGAAGGCACGCATTGCAGCAACACGTTCTGAACGTGTCCGGAAACACTTCGATCAGTTGTGTAACATGCTGTTTCGCGATTTCAACTTGTTGCAGAAAACGTTGAACAGCATATTGAACATGTTTTACGCCAGTCACTTGGAAATTAACAGTCCGATTTGATTTTGATTCATACATTTTATGCGGTTTTTGGTCTCAGGGCAATTAAAAACCGATGTGAGGGATGCTTTTTATGCCGCTTTTGGCCTCAGGACAATTAAAAACCGATTTTTCCCATCCGATGTGAAATGACCTTGCCATCAAGACCACTACGGTCGCAGGTTCGAATCCTGCCTCGGGCATGGATGTTTGTGTTGTCCTTAGGTTAGTTAGGTTTAACTATTTCTAAGTTCTAGGGGACTAATGACCTCAGCAGTTGAGTCCCATAGTGCTCAGAGCCATTTGAACCATTTGACCTTGCCGTGGTGGATGGGCTTACGTAACTAACAGTATCACACCTGTACATCCATGCACACTGAGTAGAACAGTATTTTTAACGTCAAACGTACACCTTAAGCATTGCTGTATGACTTATTTGTCATTTGTAGTCGACCATTATTAAATAATGTGCTTACAGTGCCATGTATTGCTACATTTTATATCTATTTATTTGTCTTCTGCGATACGTTTTCCCCGTTCTCCGATAATATTCCGTTGCAATTTGACGTAATTCTGACAGTGGTGTTATTTCTACAGCGGTTTGAAAGTTTAATTATAGTCATCCTGTATATAACTAATTAAATTTACTCCTAGGACCCTTTTTTGACGATAATCCTGCCCATAAGATTGCAAATGTAGTGAGGAAGAAAGGAGTAGTCCATGAAATCTAAGACCAGTACCGAGCAATGGCCGTGTCAGAACACAAGTAAATCTACTTTGCGGCAATTGACGCCAGTAACAGGTTAAAAAGTTGAGCTGTAACTCATTATGTGCCGTACGAGTATGTAGCGCATGGAACGTATAGAAGTATTCATACAACCTCTCTCCTTTGTGCATATGTATCTCGTTCATTACGGCAGCAATGCAGCTCACTGTTCAGACATTTTCACGAACGTCCACACATGTTTGATTAACACCGTACTGTGTAGAGCTCATCGCTTCAGCAATACACAAAGGAAATGGTGGCAGTCGCTGCTATACGCGTCACCTCCACGAGCTTCTAAGGAGAACTGTTTGCCCCCTTGTCTCCTCTGCGCACCCTAACTTCTGTCTGTGTCAGCAGATTCAGCCCGCTTTCAACGTCTCGCTAGCGGTAACCGTCCAGAGGGCTGCGATGAAGTCTTTGCGGCCGCAATACCCTCGCACTTATTTCACGCTGTCGAGGCTTCGCTGTCGGAATAGTAGCCTAGCCACGCCCTTCTTCCCTACGTTGCACCCATTCCTATTGTCATAATACAAGGAGGTATATATTGTATTTCCGCTTGCCTAAACTAGTAACCCAATTCTTATCTCCACTTTCACATGAAACTACATTACATTGATGATCTAATAAAATTACTTTTCCTGGGGTGTATCCACACTTCGCCTTAATGGCAACTTGAATTCTTACGGGGCCACTTTCCAGAGGTGTCTGAATCTCTGTGAAGGAGTTGCAGCCGATTCTTCATCACGAGCCGAAACCTGAGGGGGAAGTTACGCTGGTAGCTGGGCTCTCAGGCGAAATCGACGTTGTAACTCATCCTAGATGTATGCCATTTGGTTCAAATCGGGACGCTGGACACGTCACTCCACTTCAGGGACGTTTTTGTGTCCAACCATTGCTTTATGACACCGTGTAATCTCGTGCTGATAAAATCATCGTTTCCGAATTGTTCTTCAGTTGGACGCAGTACACAACGCTGCTAAACGTGTTCGAACTTTCCATGTTCAGCGTCTTCTGAAGCGTCTAACAACCCTACCACAACAAAGGTCAAAAATTAATTATAATTGTGGTGTTGCTCACGATGCTAAATACTGCATTTTCGGGCAGCAACAAAATTATATTATGTGGCATGTGTCATTAGAACATAGTTAATAAAGTCATTTCATGAAATAATGGATGAACTAGGCACTCATATTTTCGTGTTTCCCACGGTGGTCTCGTCGTGAACTCATGGCTCAATCGTCGAAAATCTAGGTGGTGATGACTCCAAGCTTGGATGCAAAGAGGCATAGGTGTTATTCTGCGATATTCAAAAGTTTAATAGATGTGTTTCACAAACCATTCTTGAAGATTAAACTTTTGCAAGTTAGCACAATGGTGATGTAAAAAGGTAATCAGCACTCCGAATTTAAGTTACACTTCTTTTTTGTTACTTTTGTTGCAATATCACGTAACACACAAAACATCACTTCACAATATAAAACATACTTGAAATACCGTCCTCACTGTTCACATTTTATAAACTGACTACAATTTGCGTCTTTGCAACAAGACGACCAAGACTTGACTTTTTAATAATCGCTTACGCGCCCAAAAATCTGAGTTACAAGTACGACAAAGATCATAGTGACAAAAGAAAGAAACACATAAGAATAATATCATTGCAACATAAACATATCGATGTATCAAAGTACCTCTACATTAATGAAATCAAATCTGAATGTTGTCTCAGAAATATGTCAACTACTATACAGAAACACAGTAAAATATTGCTGGTATCGAGAGGTTGAGGTGAGCTGCCATAATGGTTACGTAATTCAAGTACAATTACAAGCGCAATAAGGCGCCACACCCCAAGCACGAAAAACACCCTAAAACCGAAACACTACTTCCCTGTACTTCACTTTTGGCTCTACACATGATGGAAGGTAACTTCCTCCAGCCATTAGACAAACAAAACTTCCATCGCATTGCCACAGGCTATTTCATGGCTCATGACTCCAAATCACTCGTGTCCAGTCAATCACTGTCGAGTGACATCGCTCTTTACATCACCTGCATCGACTACAGAAATATGTGGCTTATAGGGAACTGTTCCACCACTGTGCCGCATTATTTTTCACTCCCGATGCACAGCCATTGTGCTGTCTAGACTGATGGGAGAATAATCGAACTCACGAGTGGTTCCTTCAGCTATTTTTTACAAACATACTCGGCAGTGCTCGACGGGTCCTATGTCTGTGCGTGATTTCTGTGTGGTCATGGTTTTGTTGCGGTTATTCCTTTCTGTTTCTGTTTTACAGTCACAGCAACAACAGTCGACTTAGGCAGCTTAAGATAACTTTAAACGTCCCTAATGGATATGTTACCAGTGACCAGTCTACGTTGAATGTCACTGAACTCTCCTGACACATCCATTCTGCTGTTACTGCTTCTCAAGTGACAAGATAACATTTCCCCCCCTCCTTTGGTACTGACTGGTCCACCTCTCGTGAAATACAGTAGTCACTTTCGCATTACATGGGTGTTCGGATACTTTTGTCGCATAGTGATTCTATTCAGACCCATATCTACTGCCCCAACTTTCAGGACATGGTGGAAATGCTCTGAATTTGGAAAGCATAGAGGGTGATTTCGAACTACATCGTCAAAATTTTGGACGTACATCAGGGACCCGTGGTCTTCTGTGTCTCGTAATTGCATTTCATTACGCTGTGTATCTTATTTATAAGACTTCTGTTTCATTCAGTCAAGGTACTTGTTGACAATAGAAAAATGTACATATGGCACTTTTAGCCTGGAGTCCACTTCTGTGGGGCTAAATTTTTTAATCATGCATCTATGATGATGAAATTATGATGAAGACAACTTACACACCCAGTACCCGAGCCGGCTGGGAATTGAACCCTGGACCCTGAGAATGGGAGTCAGCAACACGAACCATATGACCACGAGCTGTTGTCGTTGATTACAGTGACGCCCACTTTAGTCCTCGATCTCAAATTCGCATTCAGTATTGCTCGGTTCTGTCTCGGGTTTGTTTTTTTTCCGACAGTTTTAGTGCCTTAACAGTAACACACAGCAGTGCGGATAGGTTTTTGAGATGGTGAGATGACCATCATGAACCGCATATATGAGTTCACTGTAGTGATTGGAATGGCGCCACAACGGCGCTATGCCGAGCTGTTCCTCCATCGAAAGCGATGAGAGTATAGAACTTTTGTAACTGCAGTTTGTTGAATTACGCTGTGCAGGGGCTCTCTTCCAAGAGTCGTCAGGCGCATTTTCTCTGGTGTTTCGACAGAAATCTGCCATTTTGTGTCTGCAACTAGTAGCTGAAGTCAGCCTAAACAAATGATTCTCATCACTTCCCTGATGTGTTCTCAGAGTCGATAGAAGGCGTCGCTTTGTTTCCAGGTACAAAGAAAATCATTTTTAAAGTGGAATTTCACTTGTTTACTCAACAGAATGGTACACAATTAGCCTTCTGCGATTCTAGCTTTACCGATACGCATTAAGAGGGACATTAAAACACGGGCACTAACGAGTAAACCAGCTGGGTCAACACCGTCCTGGCCCGCGCTGGCTGCTACTTCCTGTAAATACACATCGGTCAAACAAATATCGCATTAGACGAATCTGCTACCACTCTATCGCATAGGTACGTAAAATTCCGTTTTAAAAATGGTTTTGTTTAAAACGGGAAACAAACCAACACTCTCCATCGACGCTGGGCGTCACATGAGAGACTTGATGACCTGGATTTGTTGGGTCTGACTCCAGCTACACGTTACTAAAATGAAACTGCCAATATCTGCCGAATCACAAGAAAAAATTCACCTGACCACTCTTAGGACACAGCCTGCATTTTGTGTTGTACATTTTCGTGCTTGCATATTAAAGTTTATTTTATTTTTTAATGTATTTACATCGAAAAAAGATAACTGCGGTAACAAACCGAATAAATGAAATAACACTACAGGATGTATCAAAAAGAATTATCCGATTGGGCACGTCTATATTTCTGAAACTAATAAGCAAATAGAATGAAATTTTTTTATGAACGGGCGACTCAAAAGTTTTTTTTCATGTCTTCTCATAGGTGTTCAACTGCCCTCAGTGAGATGCACGCATATCTCACTGCAGTGTTCAAATTGTTTCCACACTGCGGCGAGCATGTCTTGAGTTAAAGCTTGCGCAGCTGCTGTTATGCGATGTCTCAGTTCATTCATTTATGTTGGTAACGGAGGCACATAAACAGAGTCCTTTATTAGCCCCTACAAGAAATCATCACATACAGTCAGGTCCTGTGATCCTGGAGGCCAGTAATGTAAGACTGAATCATTTGGTCCAGTGCGATGGATCCTGTGGTGTCACCGCCAGACACCACACTTGCTAGGTGGTAGCCTTTAAATCGGCCGCGGTCCGTTAGTATACGTCGGACCCGCGTGTCGCCACTATCAGTGATTGCAGACCGAGCGCCGCCACACGGCAGGTCTAGAGAGACTCCCTAGCACTCGCCCCAGTTGTACAGCCGACTTTGCTAGCGATGGTTCACTGACTAAATACGCTCTCAATTGCCGAGACGATAGTTTAGCATAGCCTTCAGCTATGTCATTTGGTACGACCTAGCAAGGCGCCATATTCAGTTACTATTGATATTGTGAATCATATACCCTCAAGAGCGACGTTCATCATTAATGGATTAAAGTTAAATATTCCACCAGCTACGTCCGTCTTTCTAAATTCTAATTTCCTCGTCCTGTTCCAGACCTCACGCCAGCCTGCGTGAGCTAAAACGCGTGTATTTCGGCCTCCTCTAGTAACACGGTGTTGGCTCTCCTGCTAACCACAACAGATCCATCGTTCAGTAACCGTTTGATTTAAAAATTCGCGCACTTCCAGATGCCTGTGTGGCTGTGCCCCATCCTGTTGATCAATGAAGTCGTTCAAATCAGGCTCCAATTGTGGGAAAAGAAAGTTCTCAAGCACATCGAGATATGCGCTTCTTGTAACAGTGTTCTCGGCAAAAGAAAAATGGACCATACACATTTTCCCGTGAAACTGCACAAAGCATTAAGTATTGGAGATTCTCTATTATGTTGTACAACTGCGTGTAGTTCTTCCATACTCCAAATTCTCACATTATGACGGTTCGCCTTTCCATTTCAATGGAATGTTGCCTCGTCACTAAATACTAAGGGTTGAAGAAAACTTGCCAAGAACGAAATTACAGAACTCCACACGTTGTTGTTTGTCACTTCACGAAAAGCTTGCAGTAGCTGAATTTTGTATGGTTTCATGTCTAAACTCAGATGCAACACACGCCAGACGGTCATCGGGAACATGTTGAACTGTCGAGCTGCACGGCGAACGGATTTCTGCGGACTCACTCCTGAAACTGTGGCGGATGTGTTCGACGTCTGTGTCAGACACTCGGGGATGGCCCGGCGATTTGCCTTTACACAAACAACCTGTTTCTCGGAATTGTTCATGCCATAATCTAATGCTCTGTGTTGTAGGAGGGTTCACACCATATCCAGTACGAAAGTCACGCTGAACAGTTATTAATGACCCGACTGCGTAAAACGTAGAACACAAAACTCTCTGTGTTGTTCCGACACCATTTTTACAACAACTGAAGTGGACACAATGTACTACTACCTAGCGGGAACCATGTAAAACTCGAGAGTTTGCTCTTTCCAACAATACGTTGTTCACGCACATATCTCAAACAACATTGTAGTTACGATTTTTTTTAAATCAGATGATTCTCTTTGATACACCCTGTATTATTCTGCAACGAATCACCGGAGATCACGGTCCATTATAAGAAATTATGCAAAAAATACTCCTGAACAAGATACTAAATTTTTAAGGGTTCGGATTCGCTCCATATTGATGAAAGAATTTCGTTCTTGCCATCCAGCGATCCCTCAATGAATCGTCAAGTGTGTATCCGTACCCCGCATATGGCTGTGTCCAGAGCGTGTGCACTCACTGTTAATTTTGTATTAGAGGGGAGAGGTTAATAACCGTTCTAAATGCGTCACTCAAATGTGTGATAAGATGAGAAGCGACACAATCAAAGCTTATCTTCGTCCCATAGAGCGAACACACTGGGTCAGTAGCCGGCGTATCAATATGTGTTTTCCACTCGAACAAACTAATGTATTGCCCCAACGGTCAGATTAATGAGCACCTATTTTGCAGTGCATGTTTTGCTGAGTAAATACGGAATGCAAACTGACGACGTTTACTTCGGGAAAATTTGTGGAAAATCTGGTGCATTTGCAAAGACGTTCATAAGCATGATTCTCCTGCAAGATGGTCTTGCGTAACTTCGTAGTGTTCGGGATCCCCAAAGGGACGAAATGCTGAAGAAGAATCAGTTCCGTGTCGGCCGCTGTGGTCGAGCGGTTCTAGGCGCTTCAGTCCGGAACCGCGCTGCTGCTACGGTCGCAGATTCGAATACAGCCTCGGACATGGATGTGTGTGATGCCCTTAAGTTAGCTAGGTTTAAGTAGTTGTAAGTCTAGGGAACTGATGACCTCAGATGTTAAGTCCCATAGTGCTTAGAGCCATTTGAATCAGTTCAGTGTACCGTTGCCTTTACATCCATGTTTTGTGTGACTTAGTTTAAGTTTGGTCATTAATTAAAATCCGTGGAGAAGAAATAAAACTTTGAGGTTCGTCGATGACATTTTAATTCTGTCAGAGACAGCAAAGGAATTGGGAGAGCGGCTGAACGGAATGGACAGTGTCTTGAAAGGAAGATACAAGATGAACATAAACAAAAGCGAAACGAGGATAATGGAATGTGCTCGAATTAAATTGGGTGATGCTGAGGGAGTTATATTAGGAAATGAGACGCTTAAAGTAGTAAACGAGTTTTGCTATTTGGGGATCAAAAGAACTGATGATGGTCGAAGTAGAGAGGATATAAAATGTAGACTGGCAATGACAAAGAAAGCGTTTCTGGAGAAGAGAAATTTGTTAACATCTAGTATAGATTTAAGTGTCAGGAAATCGTTTCTGAAAGTAATTGTATGGAGTGCAGCCAATTATGGAAGTGAAAAGTGGATGATAAATAGTTTAGACAAGAAGAGAATAGAAGTTTCGAAATGTGGTGCTACAGAAGAATGCTGAAAATTAGATGGGTAGATCACATAACTAATGAGGAGGTATTGAATAGAATTGGGGAGAAGAGAAATTTGTGGAACAACTTGACTAGAAGAAAGGATCGCTTGGTAGGACATATTCTGAGGCATCAAGGGATCACCAATATAGTATTGGACGGCAGCGTGGAGGGTAAAAATCGTAGAGGGAGACCAAGAGATGAATACACTAGGCAGATTCAGAAGGATGTAGGTTGCAGTAGGTACTGGGAGATGAAGAAGATTGCACAGGATAGAGTAGCATGGAGAGCTGCATCAAACCAGTCTCAGGACTGAAGACAACAAAAAAAACAACATTGCACAAGGTCCAGTCACATTACTGTGACCACCGCCTATGTTCGATGTCAGAGGATATATAAAGCAGCGTGTCAGGGGATGGAGGGGGGCGGTTGTGAGGGGAGGGGGGAGGGGCGAACAGTGCAGTCGTTGTAATATGGAAACGGAGCGATTTACCTGACCTCCAAAGGGGCATTATCATTGGCTTTCCGGCCAAGGGTGGAAGCATTTCCGGAAGTGACAAGTATTTAAAATATTCCCGTATTGCTATAGTTAAAGTATACTGTCCATGGCAAAATGGCGATATCCAAACCTGGTGGCAGAGGTGGACAACGACTGCGGAGATGTGCACGGGCGAAAAGATGTTCTGCTATTGAGCAACTGATGCCCATATGCACCAAAAGTGACCGCTCAAAGACCATTCAGCGAACGTTGGTGATCCGGTTTCTGGTTCATGCACCAGTGCTGACTGCTGTTCATCGGGGACGAAGGATGGAATTTGAACGCCAATACCGCAGCTGGACGTCCACTTAGTATTGACAGGTGGCCTTTTCCAATGAATCACGTTTTATGATGCATCGGCGTGAAATCTCTGAAAGTAAAATACCCCGCCGCGCGGGATTAGCCGAGCGGTCGGGGGCGCTGCAGTCATGGACTGTGCGGTTGGTCCCGGCGGAGGTTCGAGTCTTCCCTCTGGCATGGATGTGTGTGTTTGTCCTTAGGATAATTTAAGTTAAGTAGTGTGTAAGCTTAGGGACTCATGACCTTAACAGTTATGTCCCATAAGATTTCACACACATTGAACATTAAAATACCCCGTTTCAGCAAACACAAGCCAACAACTGTCAGAAGGGTCCAAGCCGGAGAAGGGAGCGTTATGGTCTGGGGAATGTTTATCCCTGTGTGATCTCGTCATTCTGGAAGGTACCATACATCAACAAAAGTACGCATTTATCCTTGGAGACAATGTCTACACCTACATGCATTTCGATTTTGCCCGGCACTTCGGCATCTACCAGCAGGACAATGCACCGTTTCACACTGCTCGCAGAGTACGTGCGTGGTTGGAAGAGCACCAGCATGAGTTTTAACGTGCACCCTGCCACCAAACTCCACGGATATAAACGCAATAGAGCATCTGAGAGACCACGTAGGTCGGCTGTTCACGCCATGGATCCTCAACAGAGAAACCAAACGCAGATGGCCACGGCACTGGAGTCGCCATGGCTCCACATGCCTTCCAGTATTTTCCAGAACCCTAATGACTCGCTGCGGTCTGCAATGGTTACTCATGCTATTGACAGGTGCTCACATTAATGTAACTGGACAGTGTATAACAATTTATGTTTGCAACACAGAAATTTTGTTTAGAAAACATCGTTCCTGTGAAAAACAACTAGCTCACATGAAGTGTTGTGCGCTATTGACAAGGGTTTTCAGATCGATTCCGTATTTCTGGATTTCCTGGAAGGCTTTTGACACTGTACCACACAAGCGGCTCGTAGTGAAATTGCGTGCTTATAGAATATCGTCTCAGTTATGTGACTGGATTTGTGATTTCCTGTCAGAGAGGTAATTCGTAGTAATTGACGGAAAGTCATCGAGTAAAACAGAAGTGATTTCTGGCGTTCCCCAAGGTAGTGCCATAGGCGCTTTGCTGTTCCTTACCTATATAAACGATTTGGGAGACAATCTGAGCAGCCGTCTTCGGTTGTTTGCAGATGACGCTGTCGTTTATCGACTAATAAAGTCATCAGAAGATCAAAACAAACTGCAAAACGATTTATAGAAGATATCTGAATGGTGCGAAATGTGGCAGTTTACCCTAAATAACGAAAAGTGTGAGGTCATCCACATAAGTGCTAAAAAGAACTCGTTAAACTTCGGTTACAGGATAAATCGGTCTAATCTAAAGGCCGTAAATTCAACTAAATACCTAGGTATTACAATTACGAACAACTTAAATTGGAAGGAGCACATAGAAAATGTTGTTGGGAATGCTAACCAAAGACTGCATTTTATTGGCACGACACTCAGAAAATGTAACAGACCTACTAAGGAGACTGGCTACACTAAGCTTGTCCGTCGTCTTTTAGAATATTTCTGCGCGGTGTGGGATCCTTACCACATACGACTGACGGAGTACATCGAAAAAGTTCAAAGAAAGGCAGCACGTTTTGTATTATCACGAAATATGGGAGAGAGTGTCACAGAAATGATACAGGACATCATTAAATTGCCTGGACATTATTAAAACAAAGGCGTTTTTCGTTGAGACGGAATCTTCTGACGAAATTCCAATCACCAACTTTCTCCTCCGAATGCAAAAATATTTTGTTGACACCGACCTACATTGGGAGGAACGATCACAAAAATAAGATAAGGGAAATCAGAGCTCGTACGGAAAGATATAGGTGTGCATTCTTTACGCGCGCTGTACGAGATTGGAATAACAGAGAATTGTGAAGGTGGTTCGATGAACCCTCTGCCAAGCACTTTAATGTGATTTCCATGTAGATGTAGATGTAACAATTGCACCAGACACTTGTTGTCTTGTACAGGCGTTGCCAACCGCAGCGCCGTATTCTGCCTGCTTACATATCTCTGCATTTGAAAACGCATGTGTATACCAGTTTCTTTGGCGCTTCAGCATAGTTGCCTATGCGCCGGTTTTAGATAGGACAATTTTGACATGTATGGTATACTTCAACCGCAGCGGCTTATGAACAGTTTACAAAATTACACTTTTCGGAAATTCTTCCACCGCTGACCTGAAAGCCAATGATTATGCTCTTTCGGACGCAGATAAATCAATTTTTTCCGCATTATGGCAACTACTGCACTGTTTTCTGAGTCTCCCAGAGGTGCTTTACATAATGTCCAGCACCTAATTCTGCCACCCACGGTCTCTGAGTGGTTATCGAACGTTGACGCTGAACTTAGGCGGTGCTCACATTAATGCGACTCGATCGTGTACGTGTGCCGCGCAGGATTAGCTGAGCGGTCTAGGGCGCTGCAGTCATAGACTGTGCGGCTGGTCCCGGCGGAGGTTCGAGTCCTCTCTGGGGCATGGATGTGTGTGTTTGTCCCTAGGATAATATAGGTTAAGTAGTGTGTAAGCTTAGGGACTGATGACCTTAGCAGTTAAGTCCCATGAGATTTCACACACATTTGAACATTTTTGATCGTGTACGTGTTTGTTCTATGTTGTGCTGCTGTGAGAGTTTACGCTGTAACGACTGAGGAGTTGTTGC
Organism: Schistocerca serialis cubense; assembly: GCF_023864345.2. Lineage (NCBI taxonomy): Eukaryota > Metazoa > Arthropoda > Insecta > Orthoptera > Acrididae > Schistocerca > Schistocerca serialis. The sequence continues at coordinate 631,380,170 of NC_064641.1, read as the reverse complement.
AGTCAGTAGAATGACGCTTTCTCTCGTTGTTACTCTGGAACACTCTACTTATTTCCCTGGGAAATAATATCCGGCGTTGCCGCGGAACGGCCTATTCCGGGAAACGGCGGCGAGCAGGCTAGCAGAGTGGGAGAATGCGCCGCACGCCGTGGGCGGAGGGCGGCAGCGGTCGTTGGCTGTGTGCCCACGCGATGCCTCAGGCGGGGTCTTTGGCTGGAAGGAGACACACTCCATTCCTCGTTACTACACCTTAATCCGCTCTCGAGTGTACCAGCGCTCTGCTCCACTACAGTACTTTCATTCATTCATTCATTCTTTCTTTCTTTCTTCCTTCCTTTCTCTCTACGTAACAGGTGGGACACTTCTTAAGGCCATGGATTCTCATTCGGGTCGAGGGCTGTTGAAATTGCTGTCCGGCAACTGACATTTAAAATTTTATTTGTTTTCTTAAATGGTAGCTTTGAAGAAGCCACGGCGGAATCCGTTCGCCATTCGTCTCCAATGCGAGGTCGTTTTCCTTCTCTAACGATGTCGTCGTCATATAAAATTGCCATTCCTGATACACATTAAGTGTCACCCTTATCTATGATAAATACTGCACTGTTGTCCCTTCTCTAGATTGTCGCACAGATGACAAAATGGTAGATATCAAAACAGACGACAGAGGGATAGATAAACAATTAAAATCGCTCAAAAGAGGAAAGGCCGCTGGACCTGATGGGATACCAGTTCGATTTCACACAGAGTACGCGGAGGAACTTGCCCCCCTTCTTGCAGTGGTGTGCCGTAGGTCTCTAGAAGAGCGTAGCGTTCCAACGGATTGGAAAAGGGCACAAGTCATCCGCGTTTTAAAGAAGGGACGTCTAACAGACGTGCAGAACTATAGACCTATATCTCTAACGTCGATCAGTTGTAGAATTTTGGAACACATATTATGTTCGAGTACAATGACTTTTCTGGAGACTAGAAATCTACTCTGTAGGAATCAGCATGGGTTTCGAAAAAGACGATCGTGTGAAACCCAGCTCGTGCTATTCGTCCACGAGTCTCAGAGGGCCATAGACACGGGCTCCCAGGTACATGCCTTGTTTCTTGACTTCCGCAGGGCGTTCGATACAGTTCCCCACAGCCGTTTAATGAACAAAGTAAGAGCATATGGACTATCAGATTAATTGTGTGACTGGATTGAAGAAATCCTAGATAACAGAACGCAGCATGTCATTCTCAATGGAGAGAAGTCTTCCGAAGTAAGAGTGATTTCAGGTGCGTCGTAGGGGAGCGTTGTAGGACCGTTGCTATTCACACTATACTTAAACGACCTTGTGGATAACATCGGAAGTTCACTGAGACTTTTTGTGGATGATGCTGTGGTATATCGAGAGTTTGTAACAATGGAAAATTGTACTGAAATGCAGGAGGATCTGCAACGAATTGACGCATGGTGCAGGGAATGGCAATTGAATCTCAATGCAGACAAGTGTAATGTACTACGAATACATAGAAAGAAAGATCCTTTATCACTTAGCTCCAATATAGCAGGTCAGCAACTGGATGCTGTTAACTGCATAAATTATCCGGGAGTAAGCATTAGGAGTGATTATGAACTATCATATAAAGTTGATCGTCGGTAAATTGATGCCAGACAGAATCATTGGAAGAATCCTAAGGAAATGCAATCCGAAAACAAAGGAAGTAGGTTACAGTGCACTTGTTCGCCGACTGCTTGAGTATTGCTCACCGGTGTGGGATCCGTACCAGATAGGTTTGACAGAAGAGATAGAGAAGATCCAATGGAGAGCAGCGCGCATCGTTACGGGATCATTTAGTAATCGCGAAAGCGTTACGGAGATGACAGATAAACTCCAGTGGAATACTTTGCAGGAGAGACGCTCAGTAGCCCGGTACGGGCTTTTGTTGAAGTTTCGAGAAAATACCTTCACCGAGGAGTCAAGCAGTATATTGCTCCCTCCTACGTAGACTATATCTCGCGAAGAGACCATGAGGATAAAATCAGAGAGATTAGAGCCCACACAGAGGCATACCGACAATCTTTCTTTCCACGAACAATACGTGACTGGAATAGAAGGGAAAACCGACAAAGGTACTCAAGGTACTACCGTCAGGTAGCTTACGGAGTATGGATGTAGATGTAGTTTGAAGCAATGAATTAAAATATGTACCTGCACTGGGTACCGAATCCGTCTCTCCTTACTAGGTAGATGTGTTACCTTTTTTTCTAAACCTTAACCACTTGTCAGGAACCTTCCTGGTGCCCAAAGAGAAGCATGAGAACAAAGTGGGCAGCAGTCGCAATCAGAGGCCTGGTGACCACGTCTCTCTCCTTTCTCCCAGGAACCAAGGGGCGTCTAGGGAAGGTGGAGGAGATGGTACAAAGAACATCAAATATTTTTTTTTATTATACCGTACATTAATTCTGGCTATCCGTCTGTTCTCAGTTCTATTGCACCACACTGGCACTCTGGATACCACAGCTGCACGTAGTGGCCAAGTACGTCACCCTCCCAGATACAAATCCCATTTCACGCCCCGGCCCATTGCTATTTCCCTTCTAACCTCACATCACTATTGCCAAGGCTCTGTGACATTGTATACCACGTTAGCAACGAGCGAAATGGGGATGTTGCTGTTGAGCTCTTCATTCGAGAGACTGGTTTGAAGCAGCTCGCCATGCTACTCTTTCCTGTGCAAGCTTCTTCATCTCCCAGTACCTACTGCAACCTACATCCTCCTGAATCTGCTTAGTGTATTGATCCCTTGGTCTTCCTCTACGATTTTTACCCTCCACGTTCCCTCCAATGCCTCAGAACATGTACTACCAACGATCCCTTTTTTCTAGTCAAGTTTTGCCACAAATTCCTCTTCTCCCCAATTCTATTCAGTACCTCCTCATTAGTTACGTGATCTATCCATCTAATCTTCAACACTCTTCTGTAGCACCACATTTCGAAAGCTTCTGTTCTCTTCTTGTCTAAACTATTTATCGTCCATATTTCACTTTCATACAAATACTTTCAGAAAAGAGTTCCTGACACTAAAATCTATACTCGATGTTAACAAATTTCTCTTCATCAGAAACGCTTCCTTGCCAATGCAAGTCTACATTCTACTCCGACAATCATCAGTTATTTTTCTCCCCAAGCAGCAAAACTCGTCTACTACTTTAAGTGTCTCATTTCCTAATCTAATTTAATACGACAACATTCCGTTATCCTAGTTTTGCTTTTGTTGATGTTCATCTTACATCCTCCTTTCAAGATACTGTCCATTCCGTTCAACTGCTCTCCCAGGTCCTTTACTGTCTCTGACAGAATTACAATTGGGATACCCTGCTTGCATCTCAGGTGTATCTGATATATTAATCATATGCTGTTGATGTTTCTTAGACATATTGAGTCTCACTTTTATCTACGGTAATGATGTAAGCTGAAGCAATGAATTTAAATCTGTACCAGCACCAGGAAAGGCAACGAGCTGAGGCGTGAATTTCATTTTATATTGGGGAGCGATACATATTACGGTAATCCGTGCAGGAGTGGTATCTGAAGTGCCAGTGTGGCGCAGTAGACAGCGATTGCACCTAATAAACAAGAGGCCTGGGTTCAAGTTCCAGTGCTGCCACAAATTTTAATTCTTTGCTTCGCGTACATCAATTCCATACATATTATCATCGATGAGACGTTGAACTTTTCATTTGCCAAAGATCCAGTCGTTTAGCATTCTCTAAGATAGTTTCTTCCCTTACCAAAAGAGGACAAACAGACAAAAGTAAAACATCTCCTGACGTCACCTGCGTTCGTCATACTAGTGTGTATGCCGACTGTTAGACGTTTTCAACGTTTCCGTCGTCAGAAACGTTTCAGGGCTTGCCTTATATCTATGCGGTGATTGTGAGAAAATGGCTAACCTAAACTCACTGTCATTGTCATAATCTTCATCATCATCAGCAGCAGGAGCCACTAGATATCCACTGCTGGGTAACACCCCCTCCACATTTTTCGTGAATTTCTGCCTTCACCTATGCCCATCCATGTTGTTTTTGCATGTACTATAATGTCCTTTATCTACGTTCCATTAGGCTGTTGTCTCGATCTTCTCCTATCTCTTGGAAAACAGTAAATTACTTTCTAGGTCCAGCTACCATCCTTTCTGCTGTTTATAAGCAACTCCACCCAACCCCTTCCTCCTCAAACCTCTAATTTATATTTCGTTTTCACTACACTCATAGTTGCATCTTCTACTACATTCTCTTTCCTGATCGGCTTGCTTCTTTAACTGCGTCTCTCACTAATTCCCAGCGGCATCTCTCCACTGTTCAGGTATTATTGCGTTGTACGTACATTTCCATACTACAGTGTAACTTATACGTTACTTATTTTTCTACTTCTTTCCTTTTGGCGCTACATTACATTAATTTTTGTAAATAACACTGTAGTGGCTGTAATAAAAATCCACAATTTTCCAATGATCCCTGATATCGCAACAGAAACTGTGTCAATAATTCGATTCGCATGCTAATTGGTCGCCACAGCCGGTTTCAACTAGTGCCTGAACGTAATCGGACTTCCGTAAAAAGTTAAATCTGTCAGCCAATATTAGCAGTTTTCGACATGTGTAAGTAGCCCTAGCGTCTGTTAAATAATTGGTTTGGGACGGCCGCGGTGGCCTAGCCGTTCTAGGCGCTTCAGTCCGGAACCGCGTGACTGCTACGGTCGCAGGTTCGAATCCTGCCTCGGGCATGGATGTGTGTGATTTCCTTAGGTTAGTTAGGTTTAAGTAGTTTTAAGTTCGAGGGGACTGGTGACCTCAGATCTTAAGTCCCATAGTTCTCAGAGCCATTTGAAATAATTGGTTTATTCACAACGACGAGCACTTGCATTGATTGCAAGATACATATTGGCTGATTATGGAAGTATCCTATAGTTTTTGGCAAGACAGAACTGGTCAAAGCTGGAAACAAACTGCTATAAAATTGTGTTGAGAAACGAGAGGCCGTAACTCTGTCCATGTTGTTGCCATGTAATTCAGAACTACTTCTCATACAATTACTAATACGTACAAACCCGCAAAGACTTCCATCACATTTATTCACGTCTATGGGAACATGATCATGTGAAGTGTGAATGTTGTCGATTGGTGTGTCATACATCAAGTCTTTAGATGTCTCTGAAGCCATAAATCTACAATAGTAAGGTCATAGGAACCAGAAAGTGATGCTGCTGTGCTTCCTCAGCCAATCCACCTCTCGTTATATGTCTGAGTTAGTTACTCCCGTGCGAGGCATAGTCAGCGGAGCAGTGGATCGTCAGTAATAAACCACATCCACTGTTTTTCTGCAAAGTTAATGTTCTCCAAAATCGAAGACCGGGCAGAAGTTGTTGGTAAACACCAGCTGTTAATTTTTCCAGCGAAGTATAACGCCCTACGTATCTGTCTCGCATAAGTACTGCCCACTGACTGATACGAAAGCGAAACTGATGCCAGCTCCTAGCGTCGTTCAGTAATTTGCAATACCCACACGCGATTAATGTTGTAGTTTTGTTATTTCTTTCTATGAAAATCCAGACTCCATCACGAATGAAATGTAAGCTGTCCATTTCATGTATTTTATTTTTTTATTTTATTGATTTATTTTAGACGATACTTTTTTCTAGAATTCTAAAATTGGCGTTATTTTCTGTCTGTGCTTACATTTCCATATTCATCCTACCGTAGATACGGAAGTTGTGATTAACTGTAGAGCAAAGTTTCAGACATGGATTTAAAATAGGGTTGAAGGGTATTGATAAGGTTTATTGATAACATTGTTGTCACCTGTAAAGAGTGGAAGAACTAAAGGACATGTTGAATCGGATGAAAAGCCTAATCCACTCTGCACAACACGATTAAGGGATCACTTTTGCGAAATCTCGTAATTTTCTCCCATTGCGACGCATAAGTTTTTTAATTTGGCTCGAAGGTGTATACAACCTCCTTCTGTAGTGGTCCAGAAGAGTGACACCCTGTGACGTCACGCAAGGGCTCGTCGACGCTTCAGAAAGCGAGAGGTCGACACATGAGAAAAATAGATCACATCTCAGAAGTTCATATGAGCTGTAGGGCGGGTTTATGGTGTTAAATTGGCACCAAATTTCACCGAAAATCTTCCCAAGGCCACTCTGGACGTGTCACACGATGGCAAGGTCAATATCACTCTTTCTATGTCAACCCTTTGTCTGTCTGCAGTACTGCTGTTCCTACTTCTAATACTGTGGATGGTCACAGGAAACAGTCTACCCCCACAGCACTCAAATGACTAAAATTATCTTTTTAACAGGTGTTGTCTAATGCTCGCACTCAGTGGCACCCTAGTTCACAGGTGCGCTGTCGGCTACATGGGCACTGCAGAGGACATGTGAAGGAACCTGAATTATTTGTCCACATCAGCGAGGATTCCAGTCTTTTTCTGAACACTTTTTCCACTGTACTTTATGGCGGCAGGTAACATTCCCCTGGTCGTAAAGCGCAACGCGATAGCCAATGTCAGTCGTAGCCGCATAAAGATCCGCATCGCCCTGGACTCTCGGACTGCCTTAATACGCAAACCGGTAGTCAGATACTGTAGCGAGAGCGTGTTGCTTCAAACGGTGTGCTTCCCAATCCATTCTGGACACAACGGGAGATAAGTTGTGTAGAACCAGCCAGGATGAATTCCATTCTTTTTTAATAGAGCAGCGGCTACGATGTGTCTTTGCGTACGTCAGAAGAGATTTTCGATTAACACCATTGGCTGTACCACCGGCGTAATGTTTGTCACTTACTGCGTGAAATGATGGGGCTGTACTTCAATGTTTACTCCGATCACAAGGATAATATTATCCTGAAAGTGGAATAGCTTCAGTATCATTTTTAGGAGTAAAGAATTTAGGAGAATACTGTAACTGCTATGACGGATATCAGGACCGTGGTCAAACGTATTTATTTTTGCGGCATTTCCATTCTGTACTCATTGCGAACAATATTACGTCACGTGTCTTGATAAAACAATGTTGTTATGGGAAATAAACGATGTTTGGAATGTTTGAATGTAGTGAAAACGAATAAAATTTTAGTATAATTTAAACAAAAATTTGAAACATTTTATATGCGTCAAAAAGCTATCACGTACCGAGAAATCTAATGAACCAAGGATGCATAAAGAACAATGAAGAAAGATGAACCAAAAATTTTAAAATAAATAGAAAGTATTATCGCTATCTTGATCCACAGATCTGATACTTTTATAACTGACCCTCATATGCAAGGTATCCAGAAGAGCTGCTGAATGGGATGAAAAGTTTAATCTATACTGCGCAAAAAGGTTGAAGGAACACTTTTGCGAAAGCTCGTAATTGTCTCGCGCTGCGACGCCTAAGTTTTAAATTTGGCTTGAAGGTGTATACAACATTCCTCTGTGATGGACAGAAGAGTGACGCCCTGTGACGTCATCCATGGGCTCGTCGACCCATCAAGCAATAAGAGGTCGACACATGATCAAAATAGGTCATTTCTCAGAAGTTCATCTGAGCTACAAGGCTGGTTATTTATGTTAAATTGGCACCATAGTTCACCGAAGATCTACCCAACGCCACAGTGGACGTGTCACGCGATGGGAAGATCGTGAGACTCCAGTTACCCTCATTTCACCTCTTATTTTGACGCCTCTGTGATCGAGATCAGAACCGCGACGAACAGCGTTGAAATCAAACATTTCAGACAGACCGCTGCTCAGAATAGACACGAAAAGTCCTAGGGCGTCTGCGAAACCATCCATTCCCCGGGCGCGTTGACTCTCACGCATTACGTGGTCGTAAACGACAGTACGCAGTGCGCTGAGCAACAGGATAACAACAGGATAACATTGTTGACTAAATTGGCCGCTGTTACCACCCACTGAGCGTTTCAGTCATACTCTAAGGACATCGTGGGGCTGCAGCTCAACTGAATGTGATCTCACCCGTTTGTAGCGTAGCCTGACAGAAATGTTTGCTGTGTAGAGAGTGGAACCACTGGGGATCGTTCAGAACCATACGACGAAATACCAATGTGAGCTGAAGCAATAAATCGTTTTTAAATTTTTGATTCCTCCGTCTTCGCATCCTGCTGTAGCATGAGGACGGGAGGGTACAACATTGACACACGCATGAATAAAATGGCAAATTGTCTCTATAAGGTCACCCAGTTAGGCGACATCTGTGCGCACCCACCCACTTTTCCCGAGCTTGTCAAAATGTAACTGTAGGAAACTTCGACACCAATTCCGTCTTGTGGCTGTTCTGGCGCCTGAGGGTTAGGCAACCCCTTTGACACCCTTAGGTGGAGTTGGACTACCTTTGGGCGCATCAGCAGCCGTGGGACTGAACTGGTGTCGAAGTTTCTGATACACACATTTTCAACGTGCGCAAGAAAGGTGCAAGGGTGTCAATGATGGTGATGCCGAACTGGGTCGTCTTATAGAGACACTTTGCCATTTTATTTACGCATGTGTCAACGCAGAATCCGCCTATGATCACGCCACATGAGGGCGGGATGAAAAAGTTTGAAAATACTTTTCTATTTCGGATCACATTCATATTTATGCTAATGGTTTTCAACGGTGCCTAGAGGTCCACCCTGTACAACATAGCAAAAATTGCTGTTACGCTACACTCCAAAGTGGTAGATCACATTCAGTAGGGTTGCACCCCGCAGTGTCCTTAGAGTATTGTTGAAACCTCCAGGTGTAGACAGTAGTGAGCATATTTGTCAGGGACGTCGTCATGTTGCTCAGAGCATTGCCAACTGTAGTTTTCGTCCACGAAATGTGTGGGAATAAATGCCCCAAGGGAAAGGGTGGTCTGTGATGCTCTTTATGCCACCCCATGAGTCATTTTCTGTCGATTGTGAGCGGAAGTGTGTGTGAAGTATTTTCCTCGGCCACCCATACGAAAACCACTTGATTTCAACGCTAGATGTCGCGGTTCTTGTCACGATACCAGAGGCGACGAAAGAAGGGGTTATATGAGAGTAAAAACGGGTATAGAGACCTCCCCATCGTGTGACACTTCCACGGTGGCAATGAACGGAGCTCTAAAATGGTTCAAATGGCTCTGAGAACTATGGGGCTTAACTTCTAAGGTCATCAGTCCCATAGAACTTAGAACTACTTAAACCTAACTAACCTAAGGACATCACACACATCCATGCCCGAGGCAGGATTCGAACCTGCGACCGCAGCAGTCGTGCTGTTCCAGACTGAAGCGCCTAGAACTGCTCGGCCACTCCGGCCGGCCTGAACGGAGCTGTGCTGAATTTTGGTCCCAATGTGACATCATTAACCTACCTTGCAGCTCACAAGAACTTTTGAGCTATGGCCTTTTTCTTTTGCATGTGTCAATACCTTGTTATCTGAAGCGTCGCCCAGCTACAGGGTGAAGTCGCAGAGTGCCATGCTTTTGCACCATTACGGAAGAAGGATGTAGGTACCTTTGAGCCAGAATTAAATATATGACTGGCAGTGGGAGACAATTACAGCGTTTCGAAAAACTTATCCTTCAATTTTGTTGCGCAATATCTGTTACTAAATGGCCAACCCTGATCATATTTCATGGTGCACAAACCATGAGGTACGTTGCCTTTCTAAAAGCTTCCAGAATCAACAGAAATCTGATTTTCAGTATTTCGTAACAATATTAGGCAAATTTTTTAAGATTTAAAATTTTTCATAATCTATACACAGAGATGTATAAGTCTTATGTTATAGGTTTAACACAGTTAGACAGTTGTTCAACATGGTGTATATGTTTTGAGTCAGTGTTAACTCACAATACGTGATATTTATCCAAGATTTGAGAATAAGAGAGCTTAGTTACTTAACAATTTCAGACCATTAAGAAACTTATTCTCGCTGGTATCCCTCCGCAAAATGATGAAAGGAGATAAGTTTATTGTTTACTACATTTTAGCTCTTTATGCAGTAAAAGTTCAGCATCAGGCACGGAGTTTTTAAGTTATTAATTCTTTATTACCAAGTGTATTCGCAACAGTTCTGCAGATAGCACCCGTATATACCAACGAATGTAGCTGCAAAATTAAAGCATAGCAAGACACATACCTTAGGAGATATAATGTCAAAAATATTGAGGTGGGTGAAAAATTAGCTTTTGATTAAAATGCAGCGTAAATTACCCGGTGTTTCATAATGAGAGCACTTAGCGACTTCCAACAAAGTTTAAACATAATTCAAACATTTTCTAAGACATTTCTCGGTAACATGCTTAATGTTAAATATTTAACACATTAACTTATTTGTAAAGTAATCACATATTTGAAGCTTATTTCGATCCACTAAAGAAACGAGGGTTTACTTCTGTGGATATAATATATTTTCGGGATGAACCAAAGGACTAATCCCTGTACGGATATTGGAACAATGTAGTGGTTTAACGCGTTAAGTTACCGCTACGCATTAAGACATTTACCAGCTATTTTTAACTGCGAACAACCTCACCTCACTGAGACCCAAAATTATTATGGCAAGCCTTATATACGTACCGTAAACAGAACATCGTATAGGTACACTGACTCTTCAAATACTGTCTGCCCATTATTCATGACACCTTACATTCTGTAACTACTAAGTATTTAGTTCGATTGCATACCTATTACGATGTTTAGTACGCACATGCTTCGTTTATTAGGCAATGTACGGAACTGCTTCGAAGGCTTTCTAAATCGTGAAACGTAGGACTTCGCCATTTATAAGCTGGAACCCGTGAACGAGCGGAAGACGTTGAGTTTCATGCGATATGTATTTCTAGGACTGCTGTTGATTTCAAAAGAGAAGTTATCCGGTCTCTAAAAATGGCGTCACCAAACACGTTCTCTGTAAATCTACATCATCAAAATCTGTGCAGTCACGAATGCGTAGCGCGTTATTGAGAATGGAATAAAAGCTGTAACTTTACCTACGTATTTGCGATAACTACCTGCTGAAATCGCGGTATTTGGAAGGAATATGAATGGTCACAATAAGGATCCTATACGAGACATGAAAGTGTTCGCTCCTAAATGTGACGGGTTGAAGACAACGGAAACTCATTACGTTTGCCTGCGTAGCACAAATATTCGTGATGGACACCCAAGTAATGCAGCGTTCCACCTACTTTTTCTTCTATTTGCAACTATCGCCATGAGTTCTGATGACGACCGAGGACTAGTAAGAAGATAATTGGTTTGCGATAGCTAGATTTCAAGTAAAATCAGGTGAAAACGGCTGGTAACACTATCTTTTTAGCACGAAAGGCTCATTCGAACTGCCGAATATTACAGCACGGCGTATTTTCCCAACTGGAGAGAATTTTTGGTTTCTTTTCCGCCTTTGTTACATTTATTCAGACCTCCAGAACTCTCTGTTCTGCTGAAACACAGCTATCGCTGATGTATTTCTGTCTGTTGATGCCAGCTCAACGCCGTATCGACGAGTGCAAGTCCTGGGCTAGCGACCGGTGGCAGGGGCGCAGAGGTAGGCCACCCGGCGTGCACGGTTCTTGATTGCACTCGAGGCGGCGCTGTCGACTCGGTTGTTCACCTGATCACTGCCGTCCGAGCTACTGCTCTCGATCTATACGTTCCCACTGTGACTTCTTTAGCGCTAGCCGCTCTGACGCTACAGCGCCGTCTCACCTTCGGATGTCTACAACATAAATAACTGATACGATACAAGAAACTTCAAGAAACTTCAACATCGCAGCACGTCAGCAATTGTTGGTTAATATATCAAAAAACTAAAAACCCGGCTCGATTGCGAAAAAAGCACAGGTGCTTTTTTCGCAATCCAGGAGTTTTTTTAGTTTTTTAATATGATACGATACAACTTCCTGCGAAAGGCTTCTTCTGTCGCACATTACATTTTTCAGAAGACCAGAGAGCTACCGGGTGATCATAAAGTCAGTATAAATTTGAAAATTTAATAAACCACGGAATAATGTAGACAAAGGGGTAAAAACTGACACACATGCTTGGAATGACGTGGGGTTTACTGGAACAAAAAAAAAAGTTCACAAAATGTCCGACAGATGGCGCTGGACAGCAAAACGTCAGTAACTGCTACCGTGACGGATGAGAAGTACGCTGATATGTTACAGAATCGCATCATCCCCAGCCTGGCTGCTAAACACCTGCTGGAACGTACGATGTTTATGTAGGATGGCGCTCCACCTCATATTGCTAGACGCTTGAAAGATCTCTTGCGCGATGATGGTGATGATCGTGTGCTCAGCCGCCACTTTCGTCATGCTTGGCCTCCCAGGTCCCCAAACCTCAGTCCGTGCGATTATTGGTTTTGGGGTTACCTGAAGTCGCAAGTGTATCGTGATCGACCGACATCTTTGGGGATGCTGAAAGACAACATCCGACGGCAATGTCTCACCGTAACTCTGGACATGCTTTTTGTCCTGTTCACAGCATTATTCCTCAATTAAAGCTATTTTTGAGGAATGCTGGTGGACATATTGAGCATTTCCTGTAAAGAACATCATCTTTGCACTGTCTTACTTTGTTATGCTAATTATTGCTATTCTGATCAGATGAAGCGCCCTCTGTCGGAAATTTTTTAACTTTATTTTTTTGGTTCTAATAAAACCCCATGTCATTCCAAGCATATGTGTCAATTTTTACCTCTCTATCTACATTATTCCGTGATTTATTCAGTTTTCAAATTTATACTGAGTTTTTGATCACGCGATATTTGACTTTAAGTTCACAGATGATAGATGGAAAATCTTCATAGGCTGTACTACATCACCTTACAGCAAACAGGTTGGCGTAATCTTGTTGTGCTGTTTCTTATATGTTCTTCAGGCTCTGCATCGGCATTATTCTGCCGGCCGCGGTGGTCTAGCGGTTCTAGGCGCTCAGTCCGGAACCGCGGGACTGCTACGGTCGCAGGTTCGAATCCTGCCACGGGCGTGGATGTGTGTGATGTCCTTAGGTTAGTTAGGTTTAAGTAGTTCTAAGTTCTAGGGGACTGATGACCACAGCAGTTAAGTCCCATAGTGCTCAGAGCCAGCCAGCATTATTCTGGGAACTGACGGCCATGAAAGCGTAAAGACTATACTTATGAAGTTATTCAAACATATACTTTTCTGAACAACATCCCTCTGTTAACTGGCATTGTACATTAATCTACTTCGAGGGTCATTCGTTCGTTGGGATATGGAAGTTAGTCTGGCAGGCTGAGAGAAAGGATAATGCGAGGGGATTTATCTAGATGTGAGAGTGCTGGGTTACTGAGAGGAGTAAATAATACTGTGATGTCGACATACTCAAATCGCTGAAGACTGATAATCGACGATAAATGTTGAATACAATAATAATGAAAACTGGTCTACAGCTAATCTGACAAAAACTTCGTCGCAGCTGCAACAGAATTGTGACCAAGCCCGTTCTGCACTTTGAGTTCGATGTTAATGTACGTGTTGAACATCCATTATCACCAAACTCTTGACCACGACAACGAATGTGTTACGGAGGCGTAGCTTGTGATACAGGTTAACGACGGTTGACAGCAATTTCGTCCAATGAGTTATATCTCCTGAACCCCAAAACCATTTCTAGAAACTTGTCTAGTTTAAGATTGGCAAACGCACAAGACCACTTGCGTGTCGAATCGCTTATTGTCTGCTTTTCAGATGTCACTATTGCGGACTGGACTGCAGGTCTGGTTTGCACTACAACTCTTTGACGACGAAATGTGGCCAAAAGTAGTAAATAATTTTTTGGAGATTAAGGGTGATGTTAGTAAGTGTCACCCTTTAAAACATACGGGGTACTCAAGTAAAAACGAGGCAGATGGAAAAAACATCGCCGGCCGTTGTGGCCGAACGGTCCTAGGCGATTCAGTTCGGAACCGCGCTGCTGCTGCGGACGCAGGTTCGAATCCTGCCCAGGGCATGGAAGTGTGTGCTGCCCTTAGATTAGTTATGTTTAGGTAGTTCTACGTCTAGGGGACTGATGACCACAGATGGTAAGTCCCATAGTGTTTAGATCCGTTTGACCCATTTTTTTGGAAAAACGTAAATAAACTGTTTATAAATTCAAAAGCATTCTCCATAGCTGTTAATACATTTATCCTAGTGTGAGAAAAGACGGCTAATGCCTTCAGAAAAATTTTTTGCTGTTGCCTACGAGACCTTGATCGTACCCAGGTGAGAACCGCTTCGTCCGAAGTAAATCGACGGGCACGAATGTCATTCATCAAGACGACAAAAATATGGCAATCACATAGCGAGGGATCGGAACTTACGTAGGATGCGTAAGGAACTACCCAGCGAAACTTACGTCACTTTGGTAACAAGTTGGCGAGCATTATTCTGCAAGAGAATGATACCGTTCGTCAACATTTCTCGGCTTTTGTACTTCAGGGCGCGCTTCAATTTTTGGGAAGTGTTCGCGTACCTGTGTGAGTTAATTCTGGCGATCCCTCCCGATACGATTTGTATATTTTTCGAGCCGTAAAAAAAGACATGAGTGGCCGTTGATTTGCTTCGGACGAAGGGCTGTTCGCCGGGATATACTCGTCGTTTCGCAGGCAACCGCAAACTTTTTTCATGATGGCGCTGACCTTCTTGTCTCACAGTAGGATACATGTAAAACAGTTACGGCGATTACTTTCTCTCCCTCCACCTCGTTTTATTTGACTTCCCCTTATGACAATCAGATGCATCCGCTACTTCTGTTCAGGTACGTTTTTACGGACAAACAGGAGATAAAAACCTTTGCTTGGTTTGTGGATGTCTTGTGTTGATCTTCTTTCTTATGGTCACTGGCATAACTACAGGTTGCATCGGTGTATGTAGAATCATTTTGAAAATAAACCACATGTAGCATTCTATAATCAAAATACTGTTTACCGTATCAATGCTGGGATAACCGTAGATTCACAAATAATGGATCGAGGTAGATTCTCTAGTACGGCTAACCACGAAAAAACAATCTTTAGCCAGTCGAAGAGGGTGCAAGTATCAATACATAATTCGCTGAGGTTAAGATACATCTAATAGTAGCTTGTGGAGGATACTTCACCAGCTGTTCAAGCAGTACCAACGTGCACATCGTCTTTTGCATTAGGTAAACATTGCTGAACAACATTTGCCAATACACTGCGCAGCTCAGTTAAAGGATCAGTTATTCGAAACCAGTTAATTGTCTCGCATTTCGAATCAGAAGCATGAAATTTGGCTCAAAGGTGCCTCCAACCTTTCTCAGTCATGGTGCAAAATTGTGCACCCTGTGACGTCACTCACGGGCTCGCCGACGCTTCAGACAACGAAGTGTCGACACATGCGCACAAAGGCCACAACTCAGAAATTCATGTGAGCGTAAGTTGGATCAGTGACGTTTAATTTAACCATAACTCTGCCCAGCAATACCGTGGAAGTGTCAGACGTGGGGAAGGTTGTCACATCCCCTTTTACCCACATTTCACCCCTTCTTTTGATGCCTGTGTGATGGCTTTCAGAACCGCAACATCCTGCGTTGAAATAACGTGGTTTTCTTATGGATGGACCGAGGAAATGTTTCAGACATACCACCGATGAAAATCGGCATGAAAAGGCTTCAGGAGGTGGCATAAAGGTGTCAATGAAACCACCCTTTCTCTTGGGATGTTGATTCTCACACATTTAGCACTTCGATGAGCAACAGGATGACGTAATTGATGACGTTTGACACTGCTGTCACGTCCTGAGCTTTTCAACCCTACTCTAAGGACATCGCTGTGCTGGAACCACATTTAAAATGATCTGACGTTTTTGGAGTGTAGTCTGACCGCATATTTTTGCTCTGATAGACACGATGGAACCAGTAGGGACCGTTCAAAACCGTTCGAGGAAATGTGAACGTGATCCGAAACAACAAAGTGTTTTTATGCTTTTCGGCTGTATTGCTTCGCGCCTTCCTGTGGCGTGATTATGGGGGTGCGGGCGCCACTACATTAACATGTGCGTGAATACAATAGCAAATGATTCCTCTTATACCCCCAGTTCGCTCACATCCTCAGTACCACCCGTGCAACTTTGCTGAGCACGTTAAAATTGTGTCAGAAACTTCGACACCAATTGAACCTGGTGAGTGCTCTAGCGCCTGAGAGCTGCGCAACCTCTTCGAATGTCCTAAGGTGGAATGTGCCTGACTTCGGGCAATAGAGCTGCTGCGAGGCTGAATGGACGTCGAAAGTTCCGACACGTAAATTTTTGACGTGGTCAGCAAATGTACGTGGGTGGCAACTAGTGTGTGCCGAAGTGGAGGGTTTTAGAGAGACCTTTGCAGTTTTATTCATGCACATGTTAATGTTACCCCACACCCACGGGATCGCGGCACAGGAGGACGCGAAGCAGGAGGTCTAAACAAGGATAACGCCCTATTCTCCTGCAGATCACGTTCACATTTCGTGGAATGGCTTTTGTACAGTTCCTAGTGGTTCCAACCTGTATACCACAGCAAAGATTGTGACGCACTACGCTCCAAAGGGGTCAGATCGCATTAAGTGGGGTTGCAGTCCTGTGATGTCTTTGGAGTAGAGGTGAAAAGGTCAAGGGATAGCAGCAGTGTAAAACGTCGTCTTGTCGCTGAGCGCAATGTGAACTTTCGTTTTCGACCTCGAAATGTGTGGGAATGATCGCGTGAAGGGAAGGGGTGTCTCCATTGGCGCCTTTATGCCACCTCCTGAGGACTTTTCGTATCGATTCTGATCGGTGGCGTGTCCGAAATGTTTTCCTCACCCACCCATAAGAAAACTGTGCGATTTCAGCGTCGGCTGTCACGGTCCTGACTTCTACTACAGACGTGTCAAAGGAAAGGGTGAAATGTAAAGGGGATTAGTCGACCTTCTCATAATGTGACACGTCAAAGGTGGCGATTGGCAGAATTGTGATGAAATATGGTACCAATGAGACACCATTGAACCCCCATTAAGCCACCTTACACCTCACATATACAACTGAGCTGCGCCCTTTTCTTCTCACGTGTCGACACCTTGCTGTTTAAGCGTCGCCGCATCGGATTGGAATGTGACGTCACAGGGCGCCTACTTTCACCACACTTTGCGCCGTCACAGAGGAAGGTTTTGAGCCAAATTCCAACTTATGTCGTCGGATTGGGAGACAGTTTTGAGTTTTCGAACAAACGATCATTTAATTTTGCTGCACAGCGCAGGTTGTTACATGTCCCATGTTTGTCTCTTTCTTCTTGTTACAGATCAGAAAGAAAACATGGCAAAGCTTCGCAGAGATGAGGTGACCAAATTTTCTCAGCAGATATCTGGTAGAGAACGAAAATTCTCAGGAAACACCAGCAGCGTTTTAACATTAATATGTGGGCTTAAATTACAAATGTCTCACAAGTGGGTCAAAATGTTCTCGAAGAACGTCTGTATAAGTATCGTTTACAAATACTTTTTTGAGAACACCTTTCCACAGTTGCTGCAAGACGTACTCATGCTAGTAATGGCTAGTATGAGGTTCATCGTGATGGGCCTCCAGCACACTTGAGACATACTGTTCGAGACGCATTAATTATATCGACCGTGACTGAAGGAAATATAACAGAGGGCCAAACCCGTTGCCGGCATGTCCCTCCAACGTCACTCTTTTTTATTACTTTCCCTGTGGCAGTCTGAAGCACAAGTTTATGCAGCACATTCATAATGAAGAGATGCTTTATCGTGAAACGTTTCAGTCATAGTAGTTTCATAATTCTCGCATTCGTGACGCATATAGCATACTTGGATTTTCTGATTTCCATGATTCGGGTTGTTGTATTCAAATTACTACTGGCCTCTGGAGAAAATATGGACCAATGTGTTCATTTATTTTATCACCAAAGACTCTTTCTGTCCCTATCCATCCTGTATTTCATCACGAGTGAACCCGTAATTCAAAAGTTTCTGCGGCAACCACAAACAGCAGGGATGGTGTGGAGTCATTTCCGGCTTAATCTGTTCGGGCAGTTCAGCAAAGAACGAAAGTAGTGAGCGGAGCCAGACACAAGCGCTGGCTCCGGATTTTGCCGTGCTGAAATTAGTTAGAGACAACAGACCTCTCCCGCCATCACCACGGTTTCAAAGCCTCGCTAGGACCTCTATCGCTGAGCAGGTAAGGAGGTGGTCATGGCCTTATGGGCTGGCTAGTTCCAGAGTGGAGGTATGCGAATATACTTGTTTAATTTGTAGAAGTGTGCTATTTGACTTGTTTCAATGTTAGTTGTGTTAAGGAGACGTTTCGGCATTCCGTGTTATGGGAATACCAATTAACTTTGGGCAGGAGGAAGTTTTGCTGGGATCTGGTCTGTTAGAACACGAACAATCACGTCACCTGTCCAGAACATGTTCTTTTCGTCATCGTAAGCCCGATTTGATCGTGCCCGGGTTCCCGGGTTCGATTCCCGGCGGGGTCAGGGATTTTCTCTGCCTAGTGATGAATGAGTGTTGTGTGATGTCCTTAGGTTAGTTAGGTTTAAGTATTTCTAAGTTCTAGGGGACTGATCACCATAGATGTTACGTCCCATAGTGCTCAGAGCCATTTGAACCATTTTGAACCGATTTCGTGTTAAATGTGTTTCCGTAATAGTTTTTGTATCATGTGGAGGACTTACCGTGACATTAGTTTCGTTTATAAATGATCAATCTTTGTGTTTAAAGCCGTAGTCTTTGTCTAACATGTTGTCACGTGTTCGCGGTTCTGCAGATTTTACACAGTGGTCCCATATGTATCGAAGCGCTTGAGAGCCTGTACCGGACTAACCCGTTATCAATTATGAATTGTTACAATTAAGGAAATTTTAAACGAAATAACAGAAACGTCGCGCACTTTTCGTCTGCCGTTGTTCTCTTCAAATGGCTCTGAGCACTATGGGACTTAACTTCTAAGGTCATCAGTCCCCTAGAACTTAGAATTACTTAAACCTAACAAACCTAAGGACATCACACACATCCATGCCAAAGGCAGGATCCGAAACTGCGACCGTAGCGGTCACGCGGCTCCAGACTATAGCGCCTAGAACCGCTCGGCCATCCCGGCCGGCCTTTGTTCTCTGCTTGTTGCAATAGTAACTGCAGATGGGATGAATCGTCGCATACCTTCTGTAACTATCCGACTGCGCATGAGCTACTTGATGGTTTGTGGTGATTCAATTTAATCCTAGCCTTTCTGATGCGAGTCTGAATACAATCCACGTACTCTGCACCTTTTTAATTCATTCAGTATAATACTTCAGCGGATCTCCAAGTAATAACCGTTTACAGTTATTATGTTCTATTACTTCCCATTTACACTTTGATAAATGTGGTTTCAAGTACTGTTAGTGGTGATATTACATGTTTGGTCTATTCCTATAAATAAATCGTCATCGTCATTATGTAAAGAGTCCCATTGTTTCGGCAAAAGATTTGCTACCACCTGGTTCTGCTCCATCCCCCTACGTGTATTTATATGGAAGTGAAAGATATGCAAGCCATATAATAATTTCGAAAGTTAGAGAAACGACCACAAAGAGAGTGGGGGATGTATAGCATGGATCAATAACCATTACATTGCCTTGCCTGACCGGCTACCTCGATTTAGCATTATCTGTTGTGTTCATTAATTAATTACCTGCCTTGTTGCCGCACATTCTTTGTGTTTTCAA
Source organism: Schistocerca serialis cubense (assembly GCF_023864345.2). NCBI lineage: Eukaryota > Metazoa > Arthropoda > Insecta > Orthoptera > Acrididae > Schistocerca > Schistocerca serialis. The sequence continues at coordinate 631,360,472 of NC_064641.1, read as the reverse complement.
TAAACGATCGAAGCATGCAAGATAAGGTAGCGCAGCTGGGACTCCACGTATTAATCTATATTTGAATGAATATTATTCCTTCCGTTAAATGCTTACACTCAAATGCGAAGGTAAACTGCAAAGAAATGACAAGACATTTAAACATCCCCCTTTTCTTGTAATCACTCTTCTTAGGAATCCTTTACTAATAATTTGTACCACATATTACATTTTTAACACCTCCCTTCAATTGACATGTTATGCGTACCTGCAGAACCGTTTGGCGCCGTGTGCAAGTGATTGAAATGACGAGGCAGTGCATGGCCCGATAAGTTAATTGGTATATAGAACCAAAGGACATTTCATAAGTGTTTTATGAGTTTTTTACTTGTAAACTTTGTGAAATGTTGTTTTCTAAATATCTAAAATACGAAACGCCTTCTGACGTATTAGTTTTTAACACTCCTTTTCAGTCAACACCATATTTATCAATACCATATTTATTAATGAAGTGAGTCAATTTCATAAAAGTACCTACAATTATCAATTTTGTGTTTGTGTGTGTGTCTGTGTGTGTGTGTGTGTGTGTGTGTGTGTGTGTGTGTGTGTGTGGTGTAAATAATATCAGAAATACGTTCAAATGTGTGTGAATTCCTAGCGGACCTAACTGCTGAGGTCATCGGTCGCTAGACTTACACACTACTTCAACTAACTTATGCTAAGGACAACACACACACACACACACACACCCATGCCCGAGGGAGAACTCGAGCCTCCGGCGGGAGGAGCCGCGCAATCCGTGACATGGCGCCTCAAACCGCGGGGCCACTCCGCACGGCAGTAATATCATCTAGACCGCTTAATGCATATCCATTTACTACTACATGTTTCGGTTGCTGTCTGTCAGATACAGAAAGGACAGTTGTGAATCAAGGTTCATTCTCAGTTTCTATAAAACCTCCGCCGAAGCGGTGCGTCAACGCATTAGTCGTCGTGAGCTGTACAGCTCGTACTCTGACGCGCAGAGGGACAGCGGTGTAGTTGACGTGAGCCCCGCGTGGAGCAGTGCGGGAGAAGTTTCGCTCGCGCGCAACGCAGCGCTGGTCCTCAACGCCTGCGGTGCAGCGAAACCAGAGGACAAACATGAGTTTATCAGTGCTCGCTAAAACAACACCTGTCAGCGTTGATTAATCTCTCACAAGGAGTTGTGCTTCCATACTTAGATACTGTGAAAGGTGGCACTACTTTCATATATATGTTTACGAATGATTCCGCTGTGTAATACTAAAAAAATTGTTCAAATGGCTCTGAGCACTATGGGACATGACATCTGAGGTCATCAGTCCCAAAGACTTAGAACTACTTAAACCTGAGGACATCACACACATCCATGCCCGAGGCAGGATTCGAACCTGCCACCGTGTGGATTACTAAAGATCAGATAGTATTTAAATACCTGTGTCTTTTACATCTGTGCCAGAATGGATTCGAAAAAAGTAGGAAGGTAAGTCAGTTACGCAACTGCACTTACGTTCTAATCGTCCTTAGGTTGGCTATTCGGCTCAGTGCGGTCCCCAGCTTCGCCTATGACAGTTTTAGACTTGTCACGTGTTCGCTTTGTGCTCCTACGAAGTAAAGATGTATGTGACATTCTTCATCTGCATCAGTAAAAAACCAGCGTTATGTAACCTGTTTCATGCGCTCTGAAGGTGTTCTAGGACCCGAAATCTATAGACATCTCCACCGGCCGGAGTGGCCGAGCGGTTCTAGGCGCTACAGTCTGGATCCGCGCAATCGCTACGGTCGCAGGTTCGAATCCTGCCTCGGGCATGGATGTGTGTGATGTTCTTAGGTTAGTTAGGTTTAAGTAGTTGTAAGTTCTAGGGGACTGATGACCTCAGAAGTTAAGTCCCATCGTGCTCAGAACCATAGACTTCTCTCAGAAAATAGGCTCATTGTTCAGCCAAGACCAAATATTTACCGGTAGATGCTGCATAACAAGCGAGGAGGACGAGGAGAGAGCAGGATGTTCAGTCACATCCACTAATGACGCTCACATTGAGCAAATCTCTGATTTGGTTTTATTTTGCCAATGAGTGACTGTTGATGGAAAGGCTAAACAAATGCACATTACTCATGGGTTTCCAAGTGCATCATCAATAGCAGGCTCAACTAATATATGTGCAAGATGCGTTATAGAACAGCTTAATGGAGAGCGCAAGTGCAATCACATGAGAATCCGTCAGCAGCTGGTGGACCTCCATGCTGATTAGGCGAAACGGTTTTGTAAGGAATCGTCGCTGGAAATGAATCAAGGCGCTATCACTTCGATCCATAGCACAAATCCCAGATCAAGGGAAGGTAACTCATACACCGTATCTCCAGCGAAAAAAAAAAAAAATTCAACTATTAATATTCTGCAGGAAAGTGATGCGCGCCGTGTTTTGAGACGCGCAAGGGCTAATTCTGACACATTATCAGTAAAACAGGTCAACAGTAAACTTACCGGGCGCATGTTTTGCAGCGAGCTGAAGCCTTCCATTCGAATCAAATTCCGAGGTCTATTGTCAAACGGCGTTCTTATTTGCATGACAAGGCGCCTTCGCATATCACCGTCTGCACTGTTGAAAGTCTTCAGAATAACCGTTTCCAGGTTTTCTATCATCCAACATACAGTCGTAATCTCGTTCCGTCGGATTCCCATTCATTTGGTCAACTTAAAGATGGCTTAAGAGGTCTTCCATTCATGTCCGATGAAGAGGTGAAGCCAACTCAACCGGAAACTTACTTCTGAGGACATCGGAAGGCTTGAGCAACTATGGTGCAGTGTATTGCAAATCAGACAGTGTGTTGAAAAATAGCGTCGTTTTAAATTGGAAAGATGTTGTGCAGACACTTTTCTTTTTTAACATCCACATCGTCAACTTTTGGCCGGCCGGTGTGGCCGTGCGGTTAAAGGCGCTTCAGTCTGGAACCGCGTGGCCGCTACGGTCGCAGGTTCGAATCCTGCCTCGGGCATGGATGCGTGTGATGTCCTTAGGTTAGTTAGGTTTAATTAGTTCTAAGTTCTAGGGGACTGATGACCACAGATGTTAAGTCCCATAGTGCTCAGAGCCATTTGAACCATTTTTTTGCAAACTTTTGTGGTTAGTACGCCGTCTTGAGTCCCAAATTCTTATTTCGGTCTTTTGGCCTGACTTGTAACTCCATTCTTAAGGATATATTAACGATTCTTGGACGTTAAATGTGCTCCAGTGTACCACCTTCATTTCAAAACGAAATGTTCATCATTTGCAGCCGCGACACATGGTGAACGACGTCGTAGTTCACAGACACGTTGGCCGTTGAGGCGCCAGACCTGAATTAACAACAGTAATCTCGAAATTTACCCATATTAATACCAAACAAACTTCTCGTATGGAAACAGTTGTATTAACAGGGCGAATTTAGAGATTAATGTGGTTAAATCGAATATAATGCCATAGAGTCCAACGCGATTTTGAGCTACAAATCCATTCAACATTTTTCACTGACGCAGAAATTGGACATTTTGTGGCGAAATGAAGGCGACAGAGTGAAGCAGATGCAATCTATGAGAATGGAGCTGTAGCACACTGGACTAAAAGAGAAAAATATACTCGCAATTCAAGACGGCGTATTAGTAATAAATATATTTCTAATCTAAAAATACTTACACTTCAAAAATTATTATTCTTTTAAACAAAATGTTATTAGCATACCACATTATGCATGAGTCAGAGATGGATACCTTAACTGATTTGAAAGCGTTAACTTAAAATATACGTACGTATTAAAATCTTTTTCTCGTTGATTTGCGCGCGTTGACATGATTATTTCGCGTAAATTACGCAGTTACGCAAAGCTAATGTGAACTGTATTTACTTATGGGTGCGTGGATAGCGTAAAAATTGGATAGATACTAAGCATCATGGCTGAAAGCAACCGTTTATGTTTCCTCGTTAACATTCTATACTTAATAGGCAGGCGCTACAACAAGGGCACGGTTTGTCTTCGCGAGGCCCCCCCTCGCCGGCCTCATGTTAACAACAGCTCGCAGCACGGGCCGTGAGGATGGAGGCCTCACGCCCACCAGCAAGCTGCGCGCGCAGGCAAGAGTTACTCTGCTATGCGGGCTTTGTTTTCTTTATCTGCAACTTTTTTTCAGTCTCCATATGAAACGGTACCAGGGAAATGGATGCGTAAACTTTCGTGGATGTTATCACTTTCAATAAAGGAATTTCCTTTGTGACTGCGTTTGTGGAGTAAAAGTTTATATTCTTCACCTTAGTGTTTTATTTGGCCTTCAGCATGAGAACACGATTTAGCAAACACCAGTTGTACAATATAGCCTTTAATATTCAGCGCAATCAATAATTACATAAAATGATATTAAAAAACTTTTAAATGGACGTATTACTTTGCACTTAGACATGCAAAAATAATTTATCAAAAGTTACGTGTTATATCTTCCTCGATTTCAAAAAAACTGAAGAACTAGTGAGATGCATTTTAGAGGGTTTACCTTAGTTGCCGATTCCATTCCCTACAGTACTTTTCACGATGACTCATTCATCTTTGACGGGTATTTAGTCTGATACCATTGCAAGTGCTCGATGGCTAGACTAGAAATAGATAACGCACGACAATCAAATCAACAAGCCATTGGGACACTCAGAGTGATAGTATATTTTATTCACACCAAGAAAACCTCAGACGACATTTTAGGCATTGCTCTTATATGAAAAGAAACTGTGAATAATAATTTGAAAGAATTTGTTAAATACATATTTATTTCTATTATTACCTGATAACATACCCAATATCGAAATAAATTGTAATTACCTGCTGATTTGAATTGCGTCAGGCTATGTTTAGACATAGTATAATTTCAATCTTCTACTTTTCCGTACGTGGAAGCACCTGTGCTCCAACGTTATTGCAGACTAGAATGATATCAAGTACAGCCTAATGATGACACTTCATATGGTACATTTTTGTGCCTATAAGACGCAGTTTACATACGATGCTGTTATGGTGGTAAGTAATGTGGGGAAACCAACAAATATGGAAGAGAAATAGATTGTATGGTTTGCACGGTCTGAGTATGGCATGAATCCACTGAAACTGGTACGACTTTCATTGAGTTAGGAGATAACAGCAAATGAACAAACTACATCACATATGTCTTTTTTCCATGGGTATTTTTGTCATGTACAAATTATTCGAATTTATCATATTTGCACTTAATTTAACGACACCTATGTTACAAATGGTTTATGCGATAGTGTCTGATAAGAGGCGGGTGTCAGCAAATCGCTGTAGCCATTATTGTGGAGATGTATTGATGGGCATCTGAAAGCAAATTTGTTGGACCAAGAAATATATCAGTAGGCTTAAAGTGTCTGACATTGGTCTGAGCCACCTGAAACTGGTCGCACAGGTGTAATTTAGCGCGACTTTCACTCTGTTACAGGATAACAATAAATAAATTGTACTGCACGTCGCTGCTTTCTTTTGGTGCTTTTATCATGTATGAAATATTTGCATTTAAACTAATTACAGTTAATTTGATGATGTCTTTTAATTAAGAAATCTAATATCTGTTACCAAGAGATAAGTAAAGGCTGTGAGCAAGAGCTGTAGCCATTCAGTGTGGAGACGAATCGACGGACACCAGAAAGTGAATTTGGTTTTCCTTCTTTGGGCGCTCTATGTTTTGCTCAAGGTACACGCTGGGTAAAGTGGTAATGTCGGCGTCTTTGGCTTTTGTACAGGTGAGTGTGTCAACAAGTTGTCAGTTTTAACAAACGTAAGAGGAGGACAGTATGTCGGTGGCTTCAGCAGAGCAGATCCCTACGGCGGAGGCTGCAGGGCGAACCCTGGCACTCACCGTGGGGGCAGTCCCTTCTCTTCCCTCCCCTGCCGCTGACCGCGTGCTGACGCTGCCGGAGGGGCCGTGGGCCGAGCTGGAGTCAGCGGGCTGTGCTGACCGCTCTCCGCCGGCGACTGCCTGAGCGCCCCACGGACGCCTCGCGTCGGAGGCGGCAGCGTCGGCGTCGGTGGTGGCGTCGGCGCCCGCAGCGCCGCGGCGGCCGTGCGCGCAACCCGCAGCTGCCCCCGGCCCCGGCCCCCGGCCCCCGGCCCCGCCCCCGCGGTGCTCGGTCAATACGGCCGCCGCGCCGCCCGCCCCCACCGCCGACACTTGGCCGCCCCCGTTGGCCGCCGCCGCTGCCGCCTCCTTTGTTCCCAGAACAGGTGGCCGCCGGCGTCGCGCTATCCCTTTACTCGCGATTTCACACGCCGGCCCCTCCCCCTCCCCCCTATACATCACACATATATCTTTGAAGCCATATTTATGTCACTACTGCCATTCATCTCGAATTTTGCTGTTTGTATTAACCATCCGCTGTACTTGCTTCATTCAGATCTTCCGGCCACTGAAAGCACCCGAAATTTACTGAATTAATGTATAATTATTTATTATGCCACAATAGCTTACTTACATATAAAACTAGCCAAGTACGCGGCATTACCAGCGTATGCATTTATTCAAGTCTTGTATTAGGGCCTTTCATCCTTCCCCATCTCTCTGTCCATCTCCTACTCCCCTATCTCTCTCTGCCTCCTCCAACCCCCACTGCCTGTCCATTTCCTCCTGTCTCTGTCTCTCTCTCTTTCTCTCTCTCTCTCTCTTTCCCTCTCTCTCTCGCTCTCTCTGTCTGTTCTACCGATCCCCCCTCCCTCTCTCTGTCCTTCCACTTGCCCCCTCCCCTCTCGCTGTCCATCTGCTCCTTACACCTTCCATCTATCTGCTCCTTCCCTCCATCTCCTCCTCCGCTCTATCTCCGATTCCCTTCTCTCTGTCTGTCCATACCATCCTTACCCTTTCTCTCTTCACGTTATCACCTCCACCCCAATACAAAGTTGCCATTTCTTATCCCCACAGTATTCCTATCCAGACAGTAAGCAATGTGTGTACAAAGTTTGGTTGAAATCGATCTACCGGTTTGCAGGAGCTCTTTACACGTAGCTTTGACCGTATACATGCATGTCACGCATATTTCATATACAGTTAACATATTTCACACATATTTTTGCACATATCTCATCTGTTTCTCTGATTTAGCTCTGTAGTTCAAAGTTTATGACGTTATATCTCCTGAACTATCTATCATACAGTGATATAATTTTTCAGGTGCATCCACAGGTATTTGTGGATATCGTGTGCAGAATGTATTGCGAATAAATTTTGAAGTAAAGAAATAACAAATAAAACTTCATGCATGATGTTTCTGCTTTTCACCTATCTCATTATTTGTGGCGTTATAACTCCTGAACTCTCTATTGTACTGTTATACAGTTTTGCTCGTGCATTCGGAGGTACTTGTGAATACTGTCTGGCAGATGTGTGGGAAACACAGTAAGCAGGAAAGTAGTTACACATTAAAAGGTCGTGCATGAAGCAGCAGTTTTACTGCAGGAATAGCCAATATGTAGCGACCAATAAACAGTTTTTTCTTCATCATTCTGTAGGTGATAACAGCGAGAGAAGGTCTCGTGAAGGTTTGAAATGATGCGTAAAGTTGCTTGCAAGTTACTAAGAGCTCTCATTCTCAAATACTAGCAGAATATGTTCTAGCTATTGGTGTTTCGTGAGATGCACTCTGTTTTTACTCTGACCCTCATTTCTTTGAGAGGCAGGTGGTTCTTTCCTTCATGGTGGTTCTTTACAGATAGTATGAGATACGTGTAACAATTATGGTTGAAATTGATCCGGTGATTTAGGAGGAAATGTGGAACATAGATACATATGCTTTTATACACTGCTTGACAACTGCTAAAGAACAGAAACACTGTTGGACAATAATAATCACAGGCAACGTTGAACGACACGAAACAATACGTACGTAACAGAGGTGGAGTGCAACATTTATAATGAAAAATGACAGACATTTCACTGCTTGCGAAACCTGGTTAACAGAGCGGTTCTAGGTGATTCAGTCCGGAACCACACAGCTGCTACGGTCGCAGGTTCGAATCCTGCCTCAGGCATGGATGTGTGTGATGTTCTTAGTTTCTTAGTTCATTTAGGTTTACAGACATAAATTACGTTCGTATTTGACTCAGTTCCGATTCCCAACATAAAGATCGCATTGGAGAACTAATGTACATTTTGCACCCATCAGTCAGGATGGATAGAAAACTGTTGAGTTCTTGGAGAATGTGCACCCGGTTTCAGTTCTTACGCAGTTCGGGTACCCTCTGTAGCCTTTAGGTCCAAGACGTACACAGGCCATTTCTTACGTTCAATATCTTCACCGTCTAGTGTGTCCGATGCCTCAGCGATCCTGTGTAGGAGGACAATGCGGTCTCTAACCAAACGTCGTAACCTATCGCACTCCGAAACAGACGGACGTGATCCAGAATAACTTACCTGGAATACCGCTTTGCTGTAATGGTACCTCGTGCAAAGACATACAGCGGTGTTTGGCCATTGTGCATAGTACCTGCGCACACCATGAGGCCTAGCACATACCGATGTCGTTTATCAACATTTTGTGAGGCTGTAATGTGTTTACCTCGTCTCTACACTAACAGGTGGCCAGAATCACTTGCCACAGTGAAGCGGGATTCGTTGGAGACTATCACTCTGTAGCTCTGATGTTGACCACAACCAACATGCTCCATACACCAACCAACTCTTTCACGACGATGGCGTGGTACAAGTGGGACACATTTAACAGGCATCCGAGCATACAAACTAATCTGGTTTAATCGCCGCGAAATGGTTCTGGCACAGGCGCGTGTATCGGTAGCTGCCTCAAGGTCTGCAGCGATCTGCCCAGGAGTGAGATGTGTTTTCCTTTTTTCCTTAAATCACGAAATGACACATTTCGACACACCCATCACCGTGGCCACAGTGATGGTACTTTGACCCGCTTCGAGCTGCCCAGCTGCTCGTCTGCGATCGCAAGTACTCGAATGAAGTGTTGCAGACATGTTGCCGTACCACACGGAATGTCGCACTAATCGTTAAGGCAACAAACATCGTCAAACACTGTACTTCATGAACTGTCGAATGCATACAAGATTTCGTGCACAGAGTTAGTTGCAGGTAACACCTCCCGCCCTCCACATTGCCTTTTACTATCATCGGTCGTGTGTCCCGTAGTAATTGTCGGTTGTTCCGCAGCATTTGGCAATTCTTCCTTAGCAAGTGTCAGCTGTTTCTTAGCAGCTGTCAACCAGTCTAATATGCACGGATATTCACGTTACCATTTTCAGCAAGCAGCTGCGATATTCAGATGTGACACATCCACTAAAGAACTTCGTACAGAATATGTAACATATATAGATAGATCCATCGAACATCGTGAAGTCCTCTTAAATATTTAAATCAATCGTCACATGGTGAAAAAGTCTTAAACATAAATATCGCCCTCTGTTATTACATAGGAATTACGGAATTATGGGAAAAAGTGGGCGCAGAGGATAAAGGGGTAGGGAAAAGACGCATGAGAAGCGGAGGCTGATATTTTAAATTCAGTCTCTTTTACTATGTAACAATATGATCTTCATTACTGAAATTTTACTTGAATTCATGATGTTCGAATCTCATTACTATATTTGTTATATAAGATCTTTAGTTGATGTATCACATCTGAAGATGGCAGATGCTTGCCGAAACCGATAGTGTGAATAATTATATATTCGCAGATGACTGTGATGTAATAATATATAATACAAACATTTTAAAAGTTCGCATACTTCCAGATGGCAATATCTCAGTTTTCTTGTAGATTAAAACTGTGTGTCAGACAGAGATTCGAACCCAGAATCCTTGTCTTTCGCAGGCAGTTGTTCTACCAACTGAGCTTTCAAGACGCCGTTCAACTAGACAGCTCAATTGATAGAGCAATTGGCCTCGAAAGGGAAAGGTTCTGTGTTCGAATCCCAGTCCGGCACACAGTTTTAACTTGCAAAGAAGTCCAAAATACACTCCTGGAAATGGAAAAAAGAACAGATTGACACCGGTGTGTTAGACCCACCATACTTGCTCCGGACACTGCGAGAGGGCTGTACAAGCAATGATCACACGCACGGCACAGCGGACACACCAGGAACCGCGGTATTGGCCGTCGAATGGCGCTAGCTGCGCAGCATTTGTGCACCGCCGCCGTCAGTGTCAGCCAGTTTGCCGTGGCATACGGAGCTCCATCGCAGTCTTTAACACTCGTAGCATGCCGCGACAGCGTGGACGTGAACCGAATGTGCAGTTGACGGACTTTGAGCGAGGGCGTATAGAGGGCATGCGGGAGGCCGGGTGGACGTACCGCCGAATTGCTCAACACGTGGGGCGTGAGGTCTCCACAGTACATCGATGTTGTCGCCAGTGGTCGGCGGAAGGTGCACGTGCCCGTCGACCTGGGACCGGACCGCAGCGACGCACGGATGCACGCCAAGACCGTAGGATCCTACGCAGTGCCGTAGGGGACCGCACCGCCACTTCCCAGCAAATTAGGGACACTGTTGCTCCTGGGGTATCGGGGAGGACCATTCGCAACCGTCTCCATGAAGCTGGGCTACGGTCCCGCACACCGTTAGGCCGTCTTCCGCTCACGCCCCAACATCGTGCAGCCCGCCTCCAGTGGTGTCGCGACAGGCGTGAATGGAGGGACGAACGAAGACGTGTCGTCTTCAGCGATGAGAGTCGCTTCTGCCTTGGTGCCAATGATGGTCGTATGCGTGTTTGGCGCCGTGCAGGTGAGCGCCACAATCAGGACTGCATACGACCGAGGCACACAGGGCCAACACCCGGCATCATGGTGTGGGGAGCGATCTCCTACACTGGCCGTACACCACTGGTGATCGTCGAGGGGACACTGAATAGTGCACGGTACATCCAAACCGACATCGAACCCATCGTTCTACCATTCCTAGACCGGCAAGGGAACTTGCTGTTCCAACATGACAATGCACGTCCGCATGTATCCCGTGCCACCCAACGTGCTCTAGAAGGTGTAAGTCAACTGCCCTGGCCAGCAAGATCTCCGGATCTGTCCCCCATTGAGCATGTTTGGGACTGGATGAAGCGTCGTCTCACGCGGTCTGCACGTCCATCACGAACGCTGGTCCAACTGAGGCGCCAGGTGGAAATGGCATGGCAAGCCGTTCCACAGGACTACATCCAGCATCTCTATGATCGTCTCCATGGGAGAATAGCAGCCTGCATTGCTGCGAAAGGTGGATATACACTGTACGAGTGCCGACATTGTGCATGCTCTATTGCCTGTGTCTATGTGCCTGTGGTTCTGTCAGTGTGATCATGTGATGTATCTGACCCCAGGAATGTGTCAATAAAGTTTCCCCTTCCTGGGACAATGAATTCACGGTGTTCTTATTTCAATTTCCAGGAGTGTACATGGATCCAGAAGAGGAAACATTCTGAGGCTTCATCGCGTGTTCATAACAGGTGCTCAACTTCACGTCTGTCTATAGCAATACATGTTTCTGCCATTTGGCATATCTATCACACACTCTTTGAAGTAGACCTCATTGTTGGTGTATGGCGGTTGGCATGCACCGAGGGAACCGTCCATAAACCACATTGTAGTCTTTTCTGACATGGCAATGTGTCTAGCAAGGGAGGCTGAACGATAGTGGGAAACTCCTGAAAATAATGTCGTGGCACTAGTGGCCCTATTATCTAAAACCTGCGCATAACTTGACTACGAAATGATGCTGACACCTTCGGTATGCCAGTGAACGTGGACATCAACCAATTCACACAAGATGTTTATGAAAATTCACAACACCATCAGAGCTAAACCCCGCCTATTCTGTAAATAAAATCTTAGACCCAAATAGCGCTCCTGCGTCACACCATTGCAAGAGCCTATGACAGACCTACAATCTGCCACAGTGGCCTAGTGGACATAGGGCCTATTCGCTCTGGAGATAGTATGTACACAGCAACTTTTCATGAGGTACATCCTAGACAAGAACATGACACACGCCTCCCTTATTGTTGATAGTCTCACACTGGTTCCCGGATTTTAAATCATTAAATTTTTGAACAGTTTATCAGATGCTAATCAGTGACATGATTATTTTTCAGTGCACTTAACATGGGGTAGCAGCGTACTTCCATTTGACAAACTAAGCAGAAAATGTGAAATATGGTAGCATGCGAAGAGCTGGGAGCGGTATTGTGCCAGTCCGCTAAACAACACTTCTCGCATAACAGACAAATTTATTCAAGCAAACACTTATTATGAATTTCTTTTAAAGCGTCAGATTTGGTGTACACAGCTGAACGTAAGAAAATGAGGAAATAAGCTTTAATATTTGAAATCTAAGCAATTTTCAGTTGAGGTTTTGTATCGTAACATTGCGTACAGCTTCTGTCTCAAAATCAATCTATGCATATCACAAAAGTGGATGTACGAGTATGTACGTGTGTTCCACATCACCTTCTTGACCGCTGTCCAGAGCTCGTGGTCTTGCGGTAGCGTTCTCGCTTGCCGCGCAGGGGGTCCCGGGTTCGATTCCCGGCGGGGTCAGGTATTTTCTCTGCCTGGAGCTGACTGGGTGTTGTGTATCCATCATCACTGACTCGCGAGTGGCCGAAGTGATGTCAAATACAAAGGACTGCAATATGGCGGCCGAACTCCCCCGCATGTGGCCTCCCGGCCAACAACGCCATAAGATCATTTCATTTCCTAGACCACTGGATAAATTTCAACCAAACTTGGTTTCTGTGTCAGTTTCTGTCTGGAAAACATCACTCTGGGCTAAGAGCCACCTATCTCTCAAAGTGATGGGGGTGGAAGTGTAAAATGAGCGTAGCTCACGATTCGCAAATAGCCAGACTGTATTCATTAGGTATTTGAGAATGAGAGAATTTAGTGACTTGCAACCAACTTTAGGCATAATTTCAAACTTTTCCGAGCCTCTTTTCCTCGTTGACATCCCCTACAAAATGAAGAATGAACTATAGTTTCGCTGTTCATGCAGTAAAACTGCTGCAATGGGCTTGACCTTTTACTACTAATTCTATTTGCAACACGTTTTGCAGACACTATTCACATTTATCATTAAATGCACCTGCAGAAATATAACATTGTAACGACGGGTAGTTCAGGAGATATTACTTATTATTTGCAAAAAAAAATCTGTGGGACTAATAATCAACACCCCCCCACCCCTATTGGGGTGGATGGTGATAAAATAGAGAGAGGAAGAGGATACGGACAGAGAGGGAAAAATTGGACACAGATAGAGGGAGGAGGAGAGGGATAGAAGGAAGGGGAGGGGGAATGGACAGAAGGGTAAGTAGAGGAGATGGACTAAGTGGGGGGAGAGGAAGAGATGTGGAGAGAGAGAGGGTGTAGGAGTAGATGGGGGGAAAGGAGATGGACAGAGGAAGTGGGAGAGGGGTGTACGTGAGGTGAGGAGGAGGGAGGAGGAGATGTAGATAGAGTGGCAGAAGGAAGTGAACAGAGGGGGAGGAGCAGATGGACAGAGAAAAGAAAGAGGAGGTTGTGGACTGGAGAAGGGAAGAAGAGAGAGGGAGAGAAGGCAATGGACACAGAGGGGAAGGAGGAACTGGGCTAAGAGAAGACTAGGATAAATACATGTCAGCCAGAAAATTCAGTGACACACTGTATCAGTTCAGGTCCTACAAGAACATACAAAAGCACGGTGTTTTATAAATACTTCGAGTATCAAAAACATTTAGCTAACACGTCAATTAACAGCTGTAAGCACAACATTTCAGAACATCCAAGATTAACTATTAAAAAATGAAAATAACTTGCACTTAAATTAGAGAAATACTACTTGGATTCTCACAAACAGATAGCAGTTGTCTCATTAGCATAGCCGAACATGAAATTGATCAGAATGTAAATCACAGCCAAGAGAGCATGTAATATGCATAGCTTGATTTGAAGTTGCGATACCTCAGGCTGGTTCTATAAAAGAATGTATGAATAAAATTTAAACAACAACGCCCACATGATTTCAACTAAAACGGCATATAAAACTGAACTTATATTGACCCCGAGTACAAAATAAATCACACCAAACCATCGCAAATAATAACTATATTCATAAATTGCCAAGAGCGCTCAGACCTAACAGAGAGGAATAACAGTGGTGTAAACAATTTTTGTCATGTAATTTAGCGACCAGTAAACTCTTCAAAGAAAACAAGATTAACTTACAGCCAATACAATGTAACACTCATAGCAAAACAACCCTGCAGTACAGCAGGTAGCTCCGAATAACTCTTAGTACAGCTTCCACACTGAGGTGCTCAACAGACAAGTCCAAGACCGTTCACAACAGCTCAGTAATACCACGTTGCCCACGGGCTTCGTCTTCCACTTTTTTCTCCTCTATTGTATTTCGATCCACGCCTCCCCCCAGAGGGGGGCGAGCTGGCAGGCAGCAGCGTATTACGCCGCTCTGCAGCCTACAGAAAAAAACATAACTAGCAGATATAACAATAAAAAGATGTGATAAAATTGTGACTGTTTAAAACTGGTACATGGACAAAAAGCTGTAAAGAAAATATAAAAAACAAGGGGGGCTTGGTGCTGATTAAAAACCCTTAGGAAATAAGCGGGCATGATTTAAAAAAACACACAGCAACAGTCTGGTTTCTGTATGCAACACATTAAAAAGGGTGCGCAGAACGCTGAACACTCACAGAAAGGGGGGAAGTGGGGAGGAAATTAAAAGCAAAAAAATGGAGATGGATGGAGAGGGTACAGAAAGAAGGGGGAAGCGGGGCAGATGCATGAAAGGAGTGGGGGAAGACAGTGGAGGGGAAAGAAAAAGGACTCAGAGGGAGAGAATGGAGTGAAGGAGTGGGTAGGTGGAGAAAAAACAGGATGGAAGGAGGCAAAGGGAACCCATGAAGAAGAGACAGGGGGAGGGAGATTCATATTTGATAGGAAGGATAAATGGAGGGAGAAAGGGCATCATCTGGGAGGGGAAGTTGATGGAAGTCACCCCAGGAAAGGAGATGAAGGGTGTAGAGGTGGAGGGTAGGGGGGACACAACGGTGAAGGTGCAGCAGTGGGCGGGGGTTGGAGATGAGAGGAGCAACCAGGGGATGACGGGGATCAAGTCGGCGTGAGGTGTAGTGGACGAATACGTATTCGAGGAAAAGGAATAGATGGGGGAAAGGAATCAGGTCATACAGGATCCACTTGGGGGATGGGAGGCGTATATGGAAGGCGAGGCGGAGTGCATGGCGCTCGAGGACCTGGAGGGACTTACAGAATTTTGGAGGTGGAGCGGATATCCAGGCAGGACTGGCATAACAGAGGATGGGGTGGATTAAGGATTTTGGGTGTGAACGATGGTAGAGAGGTTCAGCCCCATGTCCAGCCAGAGAGGAGTTTAAGGAGATGGAGGTGGTTGTGGGCTTCGGATTTGATGGAGCAGAGATAGGGGATCCAGTTAAGGTGACAGTCAATGGTGAGTCCAAGGTAGGTGAAGGGGGAGAGGCGGACAGGACGAGCGCAGATGGTAAGGCAAAAATCAAGGAGCCAGAAGGAGCGAGTGGTACGACCTACGATGACTTCTGGGTCTCGAAAGGATTGATTTTGAGGAGCCACTGGTTACACCATGTTCGTCTTCCACCAAAAACCAGCGACATGCTTCTTGACCGTGTAAGTTGTAGAATCGAGAACCACCTCAGCTGCTCGAAGAGGATATTCAACTTCTGCAAATGCTCATAATGTCGTCTCACATGACTCGCATCACTTTTCCTTGAATGGCAATCCTGCAGTCGCAGGTGGAAAACGACTGAAGGCGATCTCATCAGCACGGAAGACAGCGCGCACGCCCCCTCGCAAGACGCGAAGGACGCGATTGCTTTGCCGCACAGAGTAAAGAGGTTATATTACGCTTTAGATATGATGCTGAAGGACTGTATGTGTCAAAAACTTATCCGCTGTATCACTAGTGTGGTTGTAGGTCCTAATTTATAATTAATGGGGGAAAATGAGAAGAAAATTAACTGAACTATTCGTGCATACAAACAGCACGATAATTGTAAACGCAAGAGTTAGATTAGTTATCTAAATAGGTAAGACATTGCATTCTAAATTCAGAACTGGGTGTAGTTTCTGTGCAACAATACAAACTATAGTAAAACGCAACTCGATCCGCACAAGTGACTGCAGACTACTTAATAATCAGACTAGCGTATGCACTGTGATATAGAAAGAAATCAAACATTGAGTTGTTCCTGTTGACAGGGCGGAAAAGCAAGACTGTGTTCTTTCGGCAAATAAAGGTTTGTCGGTCTCTCATCAGACGAAGTTTACAGATCTCTGAAAAACTGCGTTTACTGTTTCCTGTATCAATGGGCACATCATCATCTCACTTTTTTTATCAGCCTGTGTGAGTAGTAGCAACTCATTACAGAGGGTTACAAGGACTGACACCTAATAATCAGACATACACTCCTGGAAATGGAAAAAAGAACACATTGACACCGGTGTGTCAGACCCACCATACTTGCTCCGGACACTGCGAGAGGGCTGTACAAGCAATGATCACACGCACGGCACAGCGGACACACCAGGAACCGCGGTGTTGGCCGTCGAATGGCGCTAGCTGCGCAGCATTTGTGCACCGCCGCCGTCAGTGTCAGCCAGTTTGCCGTGGCATACGGAGCTCCATCGCAGTCTTTAACACTGGTAGCATGCAGCGACAGCGTGGACGTGAACCGTATGTGCAGTTGACGGACTTTGAGCGAGGGCGTATAGTGGGCATGCGGGAGGCCGGGTGGACGTACCGCCGAATTGCTCAACACGTGGGGCGTGAGGTCTCCACAGTACATCGATGTTGTCGCCAGTGGTCGGCGGAAGGTGCACGTGCCCGTCGACCTGGGACCGGACCGCAGCGACGCACGGATGCACGCCAAGACCGTAGGATCCTACGCAGTGCCGTAGGGGACCGCACCGCCACTTCCCAGCAAATTAGGGACACTGTTGCTCCTGCGCTATCGGCGAGGACCATTCGCAACCGTCTCCATGAAGCTGGGCTACGGTCCCGCACACCGTTAGGCCGTCTTCCGCTCACGCCCCAACATCGTGCAGCCCGCCTCCAGTGGTGTCGCGACAGGCGTGAATGGAGGGACGAATGGAGACGTGTCGTCTTCAGCGATGAGAGTCGCTTCTGCCTTGGTGCCAATGATGGTCGTATGCGTGTTTGGCGCCGTGCAGGTGAGCGCCACAATCAGGACTGCATACGACCGAGGCACACAGGGCCAACACCCGGCATCATGGTGTGGGGAGCGATCTCCTACACTGGCCGTACACCACTGGTGATCGTCGAGGGGACACTGAATAGTGCACGGTACATCCAAACCGTCATCGAACACATCGTTCTACCATTCCTAGACCGGCAAGGGAACTTGCTGTTCCAACAGGACAATGCACGTCCGCATGTATCCCGTGCCACCCAACGTGCTCTAGAAGGTGTAAGTCAACTACCCTGGCCAGCAAGATCTCCGGATCTGTCCCCCATTGAGCATGTTTGGGACTGGATGAAGCGTCGTCTCACGCGGTCTGCACGTCCAGCACGAACGCTGGTCCAACTGAGGCGCCAGGTGGAAATGGCATGGCAAGCCGTTCCACAGGACTACATCCAGCATCTCTACGGTCGTCTCCATGGGAGAATAGCAGCCTGCATTGCTGCGAAAGGTGGATATACACTGTACTAGTTTCGACATTGTGCATGCTCTGTTGCCTGTGTCTATGTGCCTGTGGTTCTGTCAGTGTGATCATGTGATGTATCTGACCCCAGGAATGTGTCAATAAAGTTTCCCCTTCCTGGGACAATGAATTCACGGTGTTCTTATTTCAATTTCCAGGAGTGTAGTTCTTTCAACAGAACAGCACTACTACATTACGCGAACATGGAGTCGATCAAAGCGTTCTGTATGGATTCTGCCGGGTAGTATGTGACTGCTAATGGGATATGGAGGATCTTCTTCTTAGAGTCTCAGTTATCAATACAACAGTCGCCGGCCGCAGTGGTCTAGCGGTTCTAGGCGCTCAGTCCGGAGCCGCGCGACTGCTACGGTCGCAGGTTCGAATCCTGCCTCTGGCATGGATGTGTGTGATGTCCTTAGGTTAGTTAGGATTAAGTAGTTCTAAGTTCTAGGGGACTGATGACCATAGATGTTAAGTCCCATAGTGCTCAGAGCCATTTGAACCGTTTTGAACTTAAAACTTCCGGGCTATTAGGCCGTGGTCGATGTATAAAGCTTTTATAAATCGACGACGGCCTATTAGCCCGGAAGTTTTAAGTGATGTCAGCACCAGTCGTGAAAGCTTGCATTGTATGATCAAAAGTGTGAAAGTTTTTCCGTCACGTAAGCCAAACATCATGTGAATATCTTAATTAGTTTTGGTGCTATAACACAATGGAGTTGTAAGGAACCTTTTGAGACAACCTTTATAATAGTGCATTAGTTCGCCTTCTCCCCCAGCACTTTAGGGATGATCCCGACAGTTGTCATCATTTCAGAACCCTTGTCACACTCGTATCAGCGTCTGCGAGGATAGTGAGCATACCACCTGCCTTCCCGAGTGCTGCCCTGCTGCCAGTTCAAATACATGAAACACAGGTACCCACCAAAAACGACCTCCTTGCCTCAGTGTTGGGGCTGCTGTTAGGTGACAGGGACGAGCTGAATCAACTGTTCTACCAGGCACATTCGGTAGACGCAAAGGGCGCACTGAGCGAGTCAGAGCAGACGAGAAAACTTGTACTGTAATGCAATTGTCTACTATGGAAATCCGTCCACAGTTCTCGACATTATTCGCAACCCGCATCAGATAGATGGTGAAGCTTGATGTAGTCTTTATACACTGCCAAGATCTGCAAATGGATTCCCACAGTAAAAATCCCATTACGTTCTACTGTTGTACTTGAGTTTCAGGCACATCTAATATTTAGTTGACTGTTCTTTAATGGACAACTTCAAATAATGTGAAGAGTTTAAATCCCAAACGGTTTTAGTAACAAATCTCACATATGTTTGGAGAATCAGAAAACAGTGAATCTCTATTTGTACATAACTTATTTGCATCTAAAACCTGAGGAGGCTTTCTGATACCACAGAATTATACTGTACACCTTGAGATAAATCCGCGTGATACAAATAGTAAAGGTTACTCCTAGAAGTAGTGATGATCAAGCCCTGATTCCTTCAAAATATGCAAAATGTATAGTTTTAATGATCCAGAAAACCATTTTGAAATCGTTGTCTGACTGCTAAAGTGGAACAGGAATAGTGTCACACACACACACACACACACACACATATACACACACACATATACACACACACACACACACACACACACACACACACACACACACACACACACACGCAAGCACACATTTTCAGAAAATTCAGCGCAACGGAAATGCGTACCTAATACTCACATACCTCAGAATCTGTACTGAAAATGAACGAAATTGGACAAGTGCTGTTAAATTTCTACTTGTAAGGATGTCTTTTCAGTTCTGTAATCATCGATTAGTTGAACAATGAAACCATTTGAATGAGTATCCACTGTGTTTTCGTAATATCGTAATAGTGAGCGAGATGAACGTGGCATAATGCTTGACAAACAGTAATAATCTTTAACTGCGCCCGTCGAGATACCTGAAAACTGATAGCACTCAAAGAAAAATCGTTATTATCTGTTATACGATCGGAATTGGGAAAGCTGATTTACGATACACCTTTAGTGGTTGTGGATCATAAAGAAATGCCATACGTTTCAACCAGATGGAACCTATGCAACGTGGAATACTCTAATGCTTGATACAAAAATAGTACGGTATACTTTGGGGGAAAATTCGAAAGAATTAGACTGACAAGCACTGTCACTCAATACGAGAAAATAACTTTGCAGCTTCGCAGTGATACTCAGATCTATAAGTGCAAGATTTAGATTTACGACAAGTAAAAGAAACATCGTTTTCTCAATTCTGAGTTCTTTAATTAGCGAAACTATTTTATACGTCAGATGGTAACATCTTTGGGTTTACAGTACCACGAAGTGAAACATAATGTATGACGCTATAGCAACTTTCCACTCAGCTAAGGAATAGCAATGTAAGAGCTCACATTTTACTACACGTAAGCAAAAATCCGCTCGTTACGCGCAGAGTGATAGCGACGTAGCAATGCCAGTCTAGCTTCGGCACAGCAACTGAACTTTACCATGGAAAATAAATATAAATGGCCTCGCCTGATCTTTTATTCATTGTAGAATCTACATAGTATCACGGACCTTCACGAGACAAAAGCAGTCTTGTCTCCAATCCCAGCTCCTCCAACTAGGTCGCACACTCGAATGTGAACAGAATCAAAGTTGGAAGTATAATGGAATGGGACAGCGAATTTTCTTTCAAACAAGCAGAACCACATGGCCTGCAACTTGCGAACGACTCCAATTGGTCGGAAGGAAATGACTCTCCAGAGATGCTATACTGCGTGAGCGACTAGCCAAAGAGGATGCTACAGTGTTTCTATCGATTAATCCAAACTGATTACATCAGACTCGCATAAAGCAGCGTATGACAAATTTAAATATCGCGAGATACTACAAACAAAATATAATGGGCAGAAATGAAATCGCCGAGTGAACAGGCACCTTTCAGCACAAGCATAGAAAGAAAGTAATGAGAAAATTAGAAAATAAATAGTTTATTAAGAACGTTCTAAGTGCCATTCCAGGGAAGTGACTTGTTCCCAATGCCAACAAGGAAGTCTTGTTTGCAGTGCCATTAATATTGAGGCTTAATGTTTTATTTGTGATAATGTAAGTACAGAAATACAGCAGCAATCTCTTAAAAGTAGAAATATAGCCATCAAAAACCATTCTTCACATATTTTAAACTTTTACAAGAGGATAAGAAAATTAAAATCAAGCAAAATTTTTCAGTATTAACTTCTGTCCCTTACAGAACTCCATTCTTGAGATCAGATCTATATATATATATTTCAAGATTTCAAATTCAAAGAAAACGACGGACAACGTTCATGTTAATATGTACATAGTACTATGCTACTCCTTTAATTCCTATCATTCATTTAGATTGCATTTATGAATCGAAACACAAAAATGTTCAGAAAAAATGGATCTCGCGAAATTACAAGTTAGACACTTCGCAAGAATGTTACCAATGTCAAAACAGTATTACCCAAAGCTTGTACTCACTCCACCTCACGGTCTGGCACTAACCGACTGTAGTGTGGCGGAACGAATGGCAACTGGTGCTTGTGCATGTTTAAAAACTGTACCTACAAAAACCCATACATTGCGCACTGTCAGAATTACGACCAAAATACTCGCGCTGGTTCGATTGGCAGGGGTGATATCTTGGAAGAGATCAAGTTGGTGATACATCTTTGTTAGCGCAACGGATTTTAGTCGACTTTAAGCTTAAATAAATACAGAGTACTACGCAAAACTCGGTGGAAGCACATCTACTGATCGATTGCAGCATTGGTGATGAATCACTGGGAACGGTAACAATAAGGGAATAACAGTCCAGAACGTATTTAAGTGGGACGAACAAATAAAAGTAGTTGCATAAAGACAGAAACCCGACTGAAGCCATAAAGTAGGGTACAGTCGATGGTTCGACGCATTATAGAATACTGTTGGTCAGTCTGAGACTGTCCAAGAACAATTAACACAGCTCATGCATCCCAGTTGTTGACAAGAATAATATACAGAGGAATGTAAAATAACATTGAGAATCTGTTACATGACGACCAGTTTTGGCTTTAGGAAAGGTAAAGGCACGAGGGAGGCAGTTATGAGGTTGCCGTTGATAACGGAAGCAAAACTGAAGAAAAATCAAGACACCATCATACGATCAGCCAACCTGGAAAAAACGTTCGACAATGTAAAATGATGCAAGATGTTCGACACTCTGAGAGATATAGCAGTAAGCTATAGGGAAAGACGGGTAAATACATAATACGTGCCAATATCAAGAGGGAACAATAAGAGAGGATTATCACGATCGAAGTGCACGAATTAAAAAGTGTGTAAGACAGGGATGCAGCCTTTCACTCCTACTGTTCTAACTACACATCGGAGAAGCAGTGACGGAAATAAGAGAAAGGTTCGAGGGTGGAATTACAATTCATGATGAAAGGATATCAATGATAAGATTCACTGATGAAATTGCTATCCTCAATGAAAGTGAAGAAGAATTACAGGATCTACTTAGTGGAATGAGCAGTCTAGTGAGTACAGATATGGACTGAGAATGAAGAAAGGCGAAAGTAATGAGAAGCCGCAGGAATGAAAAAACGCGAGAAACTTTACATCAGGATTGGTGATCACGAAGTAGATGAAGTTAAGGAATTCTGCTACCTAGGCAGTAAAATAACCAACGACGGTCCGAGCAGGGAGGATATCAAAAGCAGACTAGCACTGGTAAAAAGGGCACTCCTGGCCAAGACAAGTCTACTGGTATCAAACAAAGGCCTTAATTTGAAGAAGAAATTCCTGAGAATGTACGTTTGGAGCTCAGAATTGTATGGTAATATAACATGGACTTTGGGAAAACCGGAATAAAAGAGAATCGAAGCATTTGAGATACGGTGCTACAGAAGAATGTCGAAACTTAGATGGACTGATAAGGTAAGGAATGACGAGGTTCTCCGCAGAATCGGTGGGGAAAGGAATATATGGAAAACACTGACAAGAAGAAGGGGCAGGATGGTAGGACATCTGTTAAGACTTGAGGAAATAGCTTCCATAGTGATAGGGGGAGTTGTAGAGGGTAATAACTGTAGAGGAAAATGTTGTTGTTGTTGTGGTCTTCAGTCCTGAGATTGGTTTGATGCAGCTCTCCATGCTACTCTATCCTGTGCAAGTTTCTTCATCTCCCAGTACCTACTGCAACCTATATCCTTCTGAATCTGCTTAGTGTGTTCATCTCTTGGTCTCCCTCTACGATTTTTACCCTCCACGCTGCCCTCAAATACTAAACTGGTGATCCCTTGATGCCTCAGAACGTGTCCTACCAACCGATCCCTTCTTCTAGTCAAGTTGTGCCACAAACTTCTCTTCTCCCCAACCCTATTCAATACTTCCTCATTAGTTATGTGATCTACCCATCTAATCTTTAGCATTCTTCTGTAGCACCACATTTCGAAAGCTTCTATTCTCTTCTTGTCCAAACTATTTATCGTCCATGTTTCACTTCCATACATGACTACACTCCGTACAAGTACTCTCCGAAACGACTTCCTGACACTTAAACCTATATTCGATGTTAACAAATTTCTCTTCTTCAGAAATTCTTTCCTTGCCATTGCCAGTCTACATTTTATATCCTCTCTACTTCGACCATCATCAGTTATTTTACTCCCTAAATAGCAAAACTCCTTTACTACTTTAAGTGTCTCATTTCCTAATCTAATTCCCTCAGCATCACCCGGTTTAATTCGACTACATTCCATTATCCGTTCATAACCAATAGATTGTGGTCAGAGTCCACGTCTGTCCCTGGAAAAGTCTTACAATTTAAAACCTGGTTCCTAAATCTCTGTCTTACCATTATATAATCTATCTGGTTGGTTTGTGGGATTAAAGGGACCAGACTGCTACGGTCTTCGGTTCATAATCTATCTGAAACCTGTCAGTATCTCCAGGCTTCTTCCATGTACACAATCTTCTTTTATGATTCTTGAACCAAGTGTTAGCTATGATTAGGTAGTGCTCTGTGCAAAATTCCACCAGGCGGCTTCCTCTTTCGTTTCTTACCCCCAATCCATATTCACCTACTATGTTTCCTTCTCTCCCTTTTCCTACTGACGAATTCCAGTCACCCATGACTATTAAATTTTCATCTCCCTTCACTATCTGAATAATTTCTTTTATTTCATCATACATTTCTTCAATTTCTTCATCTGCAGAGTTAGTAGGCATATAAACTTGTACTACTGTGGTAGGCGTGGGCTTCGTATCTATCTTGGCCACAATAATGCGTTCACTATGCTGTTTGTAGTAGCTTACTCGCATTCCTATTTTCCTATACATTATTAAACCTACTCCTGCATTACCCCTATTTGATTTTGTGTTTATAACCCTGTAGTCACCTGACCAGAAGTCTTGTTCCTCCTGCCACCGAACTTCATTAATTCCCACTATATCTAACTTTAACCTATCCATTTCCCTTTTTAAATTTTCTAACCTACCTGCCCGATTAAGGGATCTGACATTCCACGCTCCGATCCGTAGAACGCCAGTTTTCGTTCTCCTGATAACGACATCTTCTTGAGTAGTCCCCGCCCGGAGATCCGAATTAGGGACTGCTTTACCTCCGGAACGTTTTACCCAAGAGGACGCCATCATCATTTAACCATACAGTAAAGCTGCATGTCCTTGGGAAAAATTACGGCTGTAGTTTCCCCTTGCTTTCAGCCGTTCGCACTACCAGCACAGCACGGCTGTTTTGGTTAGTGTTACAAGGCCTGATCAGTCAATCATCCAGACTGTTGCCCCTGCAACTACTGAAAAGCTGCTGCCCCTCTTCAGGAACCACACGTTTGTCTGGCCTCTCAACAGGTGCCCTTCCGTTGTGGATGCACCTACGGTACGGCTATCTGTATCGCTGAGGCACGCAAGCCTCCCCACCAACGGTAAGGTCCATGGTTCATGGGGGGGGGGGGGGGGGGGGTAGAGGAAAATAGGGATTCGAATACATCCAACAAATAATTGAGAACGTAGGTTGCAAGTGCAACTGACGATGGAGAGGTTGGCACTGGAAAGAAATTCGTGGCAGGCCACATCAAACCAGTCAGAAGACTGATGACTCAAAAACAGGAAGAAAAAGAAAGGAAGTATAGAATAACCAAAGAAGAACGGCTCATTACGTCATGGGTTCGTTTAGTTAGCGCGAATGCTTAGCTAGAATGTGTTGGCACCACGGATTATTGGCTTAAATTTTGGAGATGGTACGCTCCAGAAGGAGCTATATTGAGATTCACCACATTAAAATCATAAGCAATAGAACAGTCATGAAATTGTTCATTCGTCGATGGTCGGTGTAATCAAAGAACAAAACGAAATATCAACATACACGGTATCCTGGATTTTCCGTCACTAATATCCGTGAAGTAACTTATAACTGGCATTCGATTCTTGAAAATACACGAAGGACTTGTACAGAGTACTAACTGATACGATGGCACGTGCTAAGTAAATTAATTTCTATTGAGAAGAAGCGTTGTGTGAAACTTGTGGAAGAAATCGAAGCAAACTAGGTGACATCCACCATTCGCCTACGGTTCGACATGCAAATCTGATGGACTGACGATACTTCAGACGAATGTCGCAATCCATTGGAACCCGTTCTAACTTAAAACACAGTCTTCTTCTTGTGGCCAGCGGCTCTCATCAGGCTGCTTCTACAAAATGGGAAGGAAGATTTTTCTCTAACGTCCGGTAACATCAAGCTCGAGACGTAGCACAAACTTATTTTAAGTGATTCAGGGGACTCACCAGAATCTCAATAACAAGACTGGATGGGTGGGTTGCGGGGCGGGAGGGCTTAATGAACGAGATGGGAATCAGAGCAGCTATATTCCAATCAAAGGATAAGTCAGAACGTGTAGAACTGGCATGTGGGTACACTCTCAAAGAGGCGTTTGCGTTTCCCCTCTATCCAAAACAAAAATTTCTCTGAGCCATTGTAACAGATGTTAAACGTCCAACGCTCATTCGAAGTTGCCGCTGGGTGAATAATTAAGGGAAAGACAAATACCAGCAATTTACGGACTTCCAGATAAACCACTCTTTCCAGCACCACTCAAATCTAAACGTAAACAGACGTGATCAAACAAACACGAAGTAATTGGCTCTCTCGAGCGTTGTTCATGCGTCAACAAAAAAAGCTTTGTGTTTGACGTCAACAATACTTCGTTTATTTATTCCATCGAACTCAGGAAACAGCGGTGCCTAGTGGCAGAACTGGACGTCGATGGATTCTTGTCCCTTTCCAGATCAATACTACGGTAACTCGCTCCCATGGTTTTGTAACACTGAAGGCTAGCTACTGACGCAGCTATTCCAAATGAGATTCCTTTTTCTGGAAACGGGTCCACTCAAGTGATGAGGTTAACTGTGAAAGAAGGAAAGAACATTAGGCTTTAGCGCACCGCCATTGATGAGGTCATTAGAGCATCAGTACAAGGCTGGATCTGGCAAACACGTGGGAGAAAAGGGCAGTTGTCTTTTGCAGAGGAACCATCCCAGTGTTAGTCTTAATAGATTAAGGGTAATCGTAGCAAACTGAAATCAGCAAGGACTTGAAACCTGCTCCTTCTCAACGCCAGGCCAATAACTTGCCACTTCTAGTGGTCGAACGAGAAGCTTTTTGTATATACATTGGTGGTTGATTGTGTTACGTAATGCGCTCTGGTCATCAGCTGTAATTTGTTACACAATTTTTGTTGCTCTCTAGCGAAGGGAAATTGTGATACTATGAAAAACTGCATAGAGTATTACGAGAAGGATGTTTGCCAACTTTTTAAAACTGCGAATCAGAGAAACCGAAAGTAAAGGAGAGGGAAATGTACAAGTGAAAGAAATTTATAAGACTGTGATGGGAGGAACTTACGTTGACGTTTACTTTGCGTATAAACTAGAAGACATCTCTTTATTTCAGAAGGACATGTTTATGAATACATCACAGCAGTCACATGTGTATTATTCTACTGGTTACTCAGAACATAGTTTTGTTATCTGGCTCTTAACGTGGGCAAAATGCTATCATTTATATTGACAGTAAGCTGCATTGTAACTTATTATTTAATATTATGATGTTAGAATAGTACGAGGGTTGCCCAAAAAGGTAATGCACCGCATTTTATTTTCTCAGCCGAAAACAATGTTAAGAATGTGAAACGTTACGGATGTAT
Source organism: Schistocerca serialis cubense (assembly GCF_023864345.2). NCBI lineage: Eukaryota > Metazoa > Arthropoda > Insecta > Orthoptera > Acrididae > Schistocerca > Schistocerca serialis. The sequence continues at coordinate 631,333,477 of NC_064641.1, read as the reverse complement.
TATTTCAAGTCTGCTGAGTGAGCGCAACAAGTTTCCGTCGCTTCCGACAGATAGCGTAGCTGCAGGACAGTTTCAAAATGGTGTCTGCAGGTGATGTACGAGGGTGATTCAAATGAAACCCTTAAATAATTTTTTAAATATTATTTATTGCGCAGAAGTGGTACAAAGCTGTATCACTTTTCAACATAATCTCCCTCACGCTCAATCCAAGTCCTCCAGCACTTACAAAGTGCATAAATTACTTTAGAAAAAAATTCTTTTGGTAATTCGCGCAACCACTCATGCACCGCCTGGCGTACCTCTTCATCAGAACGGAACTTCTTTCCTCCCATTGCGTCTATGAGTGGTCCAGACATATGGAAATCACTTGGGGCAAGTTCTGGTGGATGAGGAAGACACTCAAAATGAGGTCTGTGATTGTTGCAACTGTTGTACGGGCAGTGTGGGGCCTTGCATTGTCATGTTGCAAAGGGACACCTGCTGATAGCAATTCACGTCACTTTGATTTGATTTTATGGGGCAGATTACTTTTTGGAGATCTGTGTATGATGCACTGATGACAGTGGTCCTTCTAGGCATGGAAAGCTCCAAAATTACTCCTTTCTCGTCCCAAAAGAGAGTCAGTATAACCTTCTCTGCTGATGGCTCTGTTCGAAACTTCTTTGGTTTTTGTGATGAGGAATGGCGCCATTCATTGCTCGCTCTCTTCTTTCCCGGTTGGTGGAAGTGAACCCAGGTTTCGCCCCCAGTAACGATTCTTGCAAGGAAGCCATCACCTTCTCGTTCAAAGCGCCGAAGTAGTTCTTCACAAGCATCAACACGTCGTTCTCTCATTTCAGAAGTCAGCTGCCGTGGTACCCATCTTGCAGACACTTTGTGAAATTGGAGCACATCATGCACAACGTGCTGTGCTGACCCGTGACTAATCTGTAAACATGCTGCAATGTCGTTCAGTGCCACTCGGCGGTTTTTATTCACTATGGCTTCAACTGCTGCAATGTTCTGTGGAGTCACAGTTCGTTGTGCTTGACCTGGACGAGGAGCATCTTCCACTGAAATCACACCATTTGCGAACTTCCTACTACATTCGTAGACTTGCTGCTGTGACAGACATGCATCACCGTACTGAACCGTCATTTGTCGATGAATTGCAATAGGTTTCACAGCTTCACTAAGTAAAAACCGAATAACAGAACGCTGTTCTTCCCTGGTGTAAGTCGCAAGTGGGGTGGCCATCTTTATACTGATACTGCGACGGGATGTGTGCATCTGCACTATGCTGCTACCTACAGGCCATTCTGCACGCTGTTTGTAGCACGTTTACCAACTTACAGGATAATGAATCGAAATTTCGATTTGTTATTACAAATTAAAGGTTTTCATTTGACTCACCCTCGTACGTTACAAGCAATGTGCCGTCACTGAATTTCTCACCGCAGAGAAAGTAACTGTGGGGAATATTCATAGAAGCACTAATCCCTTGCCTTGTAACGTACTTGTTTCATATTTCAATCGTGAGTTAGGTCTCAGTTCCGTGGAACTGTTTACCAGAACTCGCTCAGTTATCTGCAGATATGCCGGTTTATTCACATCTGTTTATCTCCACGATTCCCTCTGTAGCTTTTCGTCGAAAGACATTTGATGAGGAGGGAAGCTGTACCGAGAGAAGCTACTGTTTTCTTCATTACTTGCTCACTGCAACCATATTGCCCCTTCCCAGGTGGAGAAGGATTCTCTATTTATTTTCAACTTGTCTCCTTTAGTCAGAACTGCAGCTGTCATGTAGCGCTGTACCGATAGGTAAGCATTTGGTGATTAACGTTTCGATCCAGCTCCTTCCTGTAGACCGTGTGTGATCAATATACATACATATACGAGGGCTGTTCAATAAAGAATGATGATAATTTTTTATGGTCATAATTTCTCGCGCTAAAATTTAATCTTACGATATTCTGTTAGCTTAATGTGCAACAAACACGCGGTAGTAGTTTCATTGTTGGGACTCCTGGTTCCCGCCTGTGAGAGGCAGGCAAGGTCAGACATGTTCAGTATCGCCTACAGCTGCAATGGAGGTAACACGCGAGGAACAATATGCGGCTCTGAAATTCTGCTTTAGTCTCAACAAATCTTCAGCTGAAGCCTGTACAATGTTACAGGTGGCCTATGGAGAGTCTGTTCTTCCCTACAGCACAGCTCGAAGATGGTTTAAAATGTTTTTAAGAGGGGGAGACAATTAATTTCAAAGGAAGGTGGACCCGGTGCTCCAGTTACTGTTCTTACGAAAAAGAAACATCAAAACTACGGCTGTCATTGTGAGAGAGGATCGACGAATTACCTTAAGATCACTTTGTGAAATACTGAACATTTCATTGGGTGCCACCCACACGATGGTGACAGAAAAATTACACACGACACGTGTTTGTGCGCAATGGGTTCCAAGACTGTTGATTCCCGAACAAAAGGACATTTGCATCCAGTACTGCACGCAGTTAAAGTTGATGTTAGAGGAAGATCCGACGTTTCTTTCAAATATAATCACTGCTGATTAAAACTCGCTACATCATTTTGATGCTGAGAGCAAACAGAAAAGCTCAGTGTGGAAATTTCCTTCATCACCAACCCCCAAAAAAGCAGATGTGGTTCCTTCTGCTCGGAAAGTTATGGTCATCTCGTTCTTTGATATTCATGGAATGGTTTACCAGCATGTTGTACCTGCACACATATCAGGAACTGGACAATACTACAGGGATGTCCTGAAAACATTGCAAGTCCATGTCAGGCGCAAAAGACCACACTTCCGTGAAGCAGGCTGGATGCTGCACCACGATAATGCGCGGCCGCATATTGCCAATGCTGTTGCTGAATATCTTGCAAAAATCAACGTGAAGTGTATCCCTTACCCTCCCTACAGTCCGCATTTAGCCCCATGTGACTTTTCTCTAGTTCCTAACATGAAGAAACGTCTCAGTGGGAGGCATTATCAATCATCAGAAGCAGTGGTGAAGGCTGCGGAGGCGATTTTGAAGGACCTCTCAAAAAATGGTTTCCAGCATGTATTTGAAGACTGGCAGAAACGCTGGGACAAGTGCATAGCATTCATATGCGACTACTTTGAGAAGACCCATCAAAATTATGAGGATGAGTAAAGGTATGTTGTCAAAAAATTATGCTCATTCTTTATTGAACAGCCCTCGTATCTTCTCGAACGATGTAGTTTAGTTTCTACAACATTATGGTGTGGATATTATTTTAATAGTCTCAAACATTTATAGATGGTGCAGTTATCTATTTAATGAAGGACCATATAATGAAAACTGCATAAATCTTGGTAAGATTTTAAAGCGGTATTAACATTGGCTACTTGGTTCAAAATTTCACATTTCAGAAAAATGCAAAAAACCTAATTTACAAAAGCTCGTGAAACTCGTCCTGGAACAATGGTCGAGTAAGCGGAACTCATATGAAATAGAACTAAAAGGGGATATTCAAGGTACACCAAGAAGGGCAACGTGAATGGCGACAGGTGTGCTTGGCCAATGAAAGAGCATCACGGAAATAACTGAGAAACTTGAATTGGCAGTCGCTTGAAGATGGCTGGCAACAAGCTCGCTAAAGCCTAATTACAAAGTCGGAAGATTCATTATCAACTAAAGAGTCGAGGAGTATACTACAACACACAACGTATCGCTGTCGCACGAACCGCGAAGAGACAGCTGGCATGGTGGCATTCAAGCAGTATTTCTTCCTGAACTCCATGCACTGATGGAACGTGAAGAGGACCTAATGCGTAGAGCAATGGGAAGTTGGTTTAGCCAAGCGTTTGACGCAATGGATGTAGATCCTTTTACCGCTCCTTCGTTTTTTTTCAGCTGAATTTGTTTCAGTATCATTCCTGTGGTCCTAACCTAGTACTTAACATTCAGCTAATAGTACGTACAGTTTCTTAAATTTCTTGTAATCAGACATTCATTTCATGGTCACTCTATTAAAGCGAGATATTTGCAAACCCTGGCCGTAGATGCACTGACTCCTGAAGAGTCCGCAAGGGCTCAGCTCAGAGGAGTTGATTAAGATGGCGGAAAAGTGGCAACTGGCTGCTCAACGGAGAACCAAGTTGGTACTTTTAGCCGGCCGGTATGGTCGAGCGGTTCTAGGCGCTTCAGTCTGGAGCCGCGCGACCGCTATGGTCGCAGGTTCGGATCCTGCCTTGGGCATTGATGTGGGTGGTGTCCTTAGGTTAGTTAGGTTTAAGTAGTTCTAAGTTATAGGGGACTGATGACCTCAGATGTAAAGTCCATAGTGCTCAAGGCCATTTTAACCATTTTGGTACTTTTATATGTTCCGTCAACATCTTAACACGAAGCGGGCTCCCGCTAAAAATACAATCCATAGGTAGGATTAGAGATTGATGTTAGAATTTTAGCGGCCACGTTCGTCTCAAACAAGATCACCTGAGAACGTGGAAGCTGCGAGAGCACCAAAGCGGCGCACTCGCTGTAAGTCAGCATGGAGGGCCACAGCCGGTCTTGCAATATCTCGTCGCTCTGGTCAACGCATTCTGCTCTTAATTTAGACCTTCATTTATTCCCATACAAAATGACAGGCTCTCCCTACTCTTCTCAATCACATAAAGAAGACAGGTTTCATTTTGCTGCTTAGGAGACGGAAAGCGAAAGCAAAGGATTCCTGCACAAAGTCTGCTCTCTGACGAGACCTACATCCACGTTAAAGGCGTGGTCAATGAGCAAAATGTGTTCAAAAAATGGCTCTGAGCACTATGGGACTTAACATCTATGGTCATCAGTCCCCTTTTTTTTTTCCCTTAAGGAACAAATTGTGAGGAATAAATAAGGAAAAGGTTTTTTTTTTTTTTTTTTTTTTTTTTTTTTTTTTTTTTTTTTTTAAAGAAAACAAAGACTCCGATTATACTGGTTTCTCCTTCCAGTAAACAAAAATGAGTCTCCTTCGTCTTGTTGGCGAAGAAGCAATCCTTTGTAACAAAAAAAATTTACTCAAAGCCAAAATCAAATTTCTTTTTCCTTTAAGAACAATCTATGAGGAAGAAATAAGGAAAAGCTTTTTAAGTCGTCATGCGACTTGTAGTTAAAGTCTAGTTCTTACAGGAGCTCCTGAAGTGTATCCGCCTACAGCATGCCAGCTCGTCCAAACGTGTCTTCTCATGGCGTAGGCGTGAGTTCTGGGTAGCAGATCTATTCAGTTCGGTTCGTTTTATACAGTTTTCAGCTTCTCAGGGCTTGGACGTTCCAGCTACTAGGTGGGTCATCGAAAGTGCTCCGTAAGAAATTAGAAAAATATTGTTTATAGCGTGGGTTGCGTATCAGGACGCAGTGACGTTCGTTGAGATAAGTCCAATATCCTATCGTAGACTTGTCGCCTGAAGTAAAAAGATAGCGGATCGTGTGGCCACAGATCCAATTCACAGAGTTAGTTTTGGCGGAGGGGTAGAAAGTCTTATCGGGGTACAAAAGCATGTGGACGTCGATCTGAGCCGGTGTCTGGCGAGTAAGAAACGCCAAAATTCGCCGCGCAAGTGTCCAGACGTCTAGCGCTGTGCCACAGTGGAACCGGTGGACATCCGTGTCATCCACGCCACAGTGGGTGCAGACGGATGAATCGGCGAGATGGATGCGGTGCAGACGATCTCGGTTAACTTGTTTGCCATTCACGGTGATGTACCACGCTGATTGAACGTCTGATGCGAGAAAACGCGCATGGATCGCCTTCCATATGTGTCGCCACACGTACTGTGGATACTTACGTTCGATGGGGTTGGACGGGCGGCACTGTTGTAACAATTCGGAGACTGTTTTCGTGAGGTACAAACGTGGGAGTGGTAAGGACCGGTAGATATAACTGAACTCCAGGAAAAATCGTTGGATATAATAAAAGGGGGTTGGAATGGTCGATATCAGTACTGGGGCGGACAAGGAGGCCGGTGCAAAGTTGTGAAGCAGGAGGCTAGTAAGGCTCTGCGGGCAACGATGCCAAAGTTTGAGTTGGGAGCTGACGTATAGTGCCTTGACACGAGTCGGCACGTGGATGAGTCCCACCCCGCCACGATCTCGTGGCAGTGCAAGGGATTCATACTGCACCTTGAATAACATCCCCGAGCTGACGAAGGAGCCGAAAGCCATCAACAGTCGTCGCGCCAGGAGATTTGGGACTGGTAGTACTTGAGCCACGTGTGGTATACGGGAAGCATGATACATGTTCACGTATTGCGCGCGTTGGATAACGTCGAGAGCTCGTAGCCGGTTATCTGCGAGATTTGCTCTGATTGTCTGTAGCAAGCGTCTACCATTGATAGCCGCTGAGCGGCGCAGGTCTGCTGTGAAATCAAGTCCAAGACACCGTATGGTGGCGGCGACACTAAGGGGGGCAGCGCATCTCTCCGGCAAGCCCTCACCAATGAGCAGGACCTTGGATTTTGACACGTTGAGGCAGCTCCCCGACGCTTCGCCGTAAGTCGCCACCCATGTCAGTGCTGCTCGTACTTCATCTTCACTGCGCAGATATAGTACTATGTCGTCTGCGTAGGCTGTACAACAAAAACGGTGGCCTTGCACAGCCATGCCTTCCAAACGTTGACGCATGCCCTGCAGCAGGGGTTCCAAGGCGAAAGCATACAAAATCGTGGAAAGAGGGCATCCTTGCCGTACAGATTGTGCGATGACCAGGGACGGTGTAAGACGACCATTGTACATGATTTTAGAGGTTGCACTACTCAACAGGCGCATAACCACTGTTACAAAACCGCCAGGAAAACCCATATGCTGAAGAACTGTCCGTAAATAGAAGTGGTCAACACGGTCGAAAGCCTGGCTAAAGTCCAGTGAAGCCAAGGCGCCAGGGAGACGCTGATGATGCGCTAATGCTATCATGTCTCTGTAACGGCAAAGGGCCGTACGGATGTTGTTGTCGCCTCCTAGGGAAGTCTGGTCGCAGGATGTGACGTAACGTGCGACCTTCTTGAGTCGCGATGCCAGTAGCCGTGTGAATATTTTCATGTCGCTGTTGAGCAAAGTAATTGGTCGATAGTCCTGTACCCTCGATAACCCGCGCGGTTTATGTACGGGGATAATAATTCCTTCTAGAAAGGCGCTCGGGACCACTGTCCTCGGTGACATCAGCTCTTGTGCGATTGCTGTCCACGTGGAAGCCAACAAATACTGAAAACTTTTATAAAATTCGATGGGTATGCCATCAGGTCCAGGGGACATGTTATCGGAACCCGCCTTGATAGCATCTACCACTTCATCTGTGGTTACGTCGTCTTGGAGGTCATGCACAGCATCCTCCGGAAGAGTGTTCGTAGTGAGCTGAGCGACTTCTGTGATCAGTGTTGCAGAATGCGGTACGGCTGCGTATAGCCCGGCAAAATGAGCATGGAGAGCACGACCGATGCTTTGTTGGGTGTCGTGCCGGCGCCCTTCCACATCAGTGAGGACTTGGATCAGAGCTCGTCGTCGTCGTTGTCTTTCCTGAAGGAGGTGGTACATCGACGGACGTTCTTGAGGGATTCGATTAGAAGCTCGAGAACGGACTACAGTGCCTTCCAAGTTACGCCGCATGATCAAGGAGATCTGCGCCTTCGTGCGATGGACCATCGACTGCCGGGCTGGCGAGAAAGGCATCGTCGCACAGTCACGTAGAATCGTGTAGTAGAAGTGCAGGGTATTAGTTTGCCACGCCTTTAATTCCTTCCCAAAACTCATCAGAGTCTTCCTGAGGGTCGGCTTTGCACAGGAGAGCCACCATGATAAGGTGGAGTCATAGGCTTCTCGACGATGGTGGCAGCGTGCCCACGCTTCTTCGACCATACGGCGACAGTCTGAGGAGGTCAGGTGAGCGACATTGAGTTTCCACAGACCACGACTATGCCACACTTGCTGTCGGGCGAGAGTGACGTCACAGAGGTATGCATAATGGTCTGAAAAGGCCAAGGGCCAGACTTCCGCATGACGTGTGCCATCAGCAAGGGAGCGGGTAACGTAGATGCGATCTATGCGGCTTGACGAGTGAGAGGTGTAGAATGTATAGCCCGGTTGAATTCCGTGGAGCTTCTTCCATGTGTCAACAAGTCGGAGACGGTCGATGACCACTGAGAGAGATGCACAAGGGGAATGTCGCGGGAGTTGGTCCGCGGGCTCTTGTGTCGAGTTAAAATCCCCACCGAGTACCAAATCGTCCTGCGGACCGGTGAAGAGGGGTGTGACGCTTTCGGCAAAAAAAGTTTGTCGGTCATGACGGCGGCCAGTGCCGGACGGAGCGTAGATATTAATAATACGCACGCCGAACAGTGTGAGGGCCATACCTCGCGCAGTGGGGAGGTAGATGACGTCCTCTGCAGGGAGTCCGTCGCGTAGCAGGATGGCGACGCCGCTACCGGTATCGGATGCGGGGGAAACATGAGCGTTGTATCCGGTGGGAACTAGGAAGTCAGCCACAAACACCTCTTGTAAGAGTGCTATATCCACATCCGCAGAGTAAATAGTGTCTCTGAACATGGCCAGTTTATGGGGGGCACGAATGGTGGCAAGATTCATCGTGGCGATACGGTATTGCTGCGTGCGGCCATCCTCATTATGTGCAGAACGTGCGGTAGAAGTAGCCGGCAGGGGGAGACCCGCCGGTGGTCCCGCAGTGGTGATAATTACTGGCGGGGCGCCAGCCCCAGTGTCGCCGAGGTGGACTCCTGTGCAGACACGCTGGCAGTCTGTTCCGCTTCTTCTTCAACGTCATCGGCCCAGGAAGCTGACGACGTGGACATGTGACGGTCACGTACTTCCGGAACGGGTGTTGTGGATTCCGCAACATGAGTGGCAGGGGGACCGCCGTCATCATTCGGTGACAACGGCGAGGACACGTCCCTGGCTGGGAGAGTAGGCGTCACAGGAGGGGCTCCTGTTGCTGCCACATCGCGTGACTGGACGCAATGTGGGAGATCACCGTCAGACATCAGGTCGACATCTCGTGGGGCCGTCTGAGAAAGGGCGTCATCGGAAGGCGTCCGTCGTCGTTTCCTGTGTTTGCGAGGCGACCGCTGTTTTCTGATGTGGCCTTCTGAATCAGAATGTGGTCGCCCGTCGTCTGACGCCGAACCCGTCTGGACAAAGGCAGACGTCGGCACGACACCGAGGTCGACGTCCATGGTTCCAACAGGAACATCGGTTTCGGTCTGCAAACCGGACGGTCCTGAAGCGAGCACTGGAGGCGACGCCGTGGTTGTGTCCTCGGCGCGTTGTGCTGCGGTGGGTGGCGTTGACGATGCTGCTGGCGCAATCGAGATTGGTACGACGGGGTCCTGTGCAACCTTGGCGTAGGTGATGGGTAAGGACGTGACCGTCGAAGCCTGGGTCTCGTCACGTAACGGCGTCTGTATTAAACGGCGGTGTAAGCATTCGGAACGTACGTGTCCCTCCTGGCCACATCCTGCGCACGTTCGTGGCTGTCCATCATACATGACGATGGCCCTCACACCGCCAATCAGCAGGTACGATGGGACATGTTTCGTCAGCTCAATTTTTATTTGCCTGACGCCATTTAATACGGGGTAGGTCGTAAATGTTTGCCACTTCTCCGCGACGTGACCCAAGACGGTGCCATATGGTTGGAAAGCGGCAATGACCACATCCTGAGGCACCTCGAACGGGAGTTCAAACACCCGCAATGTCCGGAGACCGAATCCAGCATGGGCGACTGTCACAGCACCCATATGTCCATCAGAGTGCTTAAATTTTAGTCCGGTGGCATGACGGTGAATTATGTCATTGCAAATTTCCTCCGTCGACATCTTGATGTAGACAACACTTCCAGTGATGGAAAAATGTATGCCGATTACGTCCTGGGGGTTCAAACGTAGATCCTCACGTATGAACTGTTCGACTTCGAAAGCTCTGGGTCGTGGATGTTCGGCCTGAAACGTTACTTTGATCGTTGCACGGCGGTACGAGTGCGCCATGGTGTACGTTAGTACTGGACTCGATAGATACAAACACCGCGACGCGGAAGTAAACACCGCCAAGAGCGGAGCGTCACACGGCGCGCGGAGCAGCTCCGCACGCTAGCACGGCTGCGAGCCGACTGACTCCCCTAGAACTTAGAACTACTTAAACCTAACTAACCTAAGGACAGCACACAACACCCAGCCATCACGAGGCAGAGAAAATCCCTAACCCCGCCGGGAATCGAACCCGGGAACCCGGGTGTGGGAAGCGAGGACGCTACCGCACGACCACGAGATGCGGGCAGCAAAATGTGTGTTTCGGTCTACTGAACGTCCGGTGATCTTTCCTGAAAGGTACAAATGTCTTTTTGCGCTGCCGTATCAAGTCACGGATCAATTGATAATTTATTTTTCGACGAAACGGTAAATTCTTAACGATATACGTGCGTGTTGCGAAACCATTTCACTTTATTCCACTCTCCGTCCAATGCACACTCAGTTGTTTATGCAGAATGGACCCTGCCCGCACACAGCCAATGTTGTTCTCAACTATTTACATGAAACATTTGGTGAAATAGTGATGTCTCACCGCTTTCCTCAGCGTCTTCATGGTGATCAAATTTGGCCACCTCACAGCCCCGATTTCAATCCCTGCGATTATTATCCTTGGAAATAACTAGAGATCTAATGGAGCTCAAAGCCTGCGTAAAGGAAGTGTGCGATGAAGATCTGTGCAGGCGAGAAGTGCGGTAAGATGATTGTTCTTCTTAATCTGATACTGTGGCAATATCGTGGCCACATTGGCCGTTTCTCCCCGGCCACCAGTTCCCCACGAATTTGTGATTCTATTTTATGTAGTTCGTAATGTTATGTGCCACACTACTGAAATAAATAAAAGTATAAATGGTTCAACATTTCCTGCGGCACCCTATAGAACTCATTACAGTGTTATGGCCTATTATTATTTATTATTATAATGATGTCTGCAGTTTTCTTTAGTAAACTGGCTGTATATCGCTATCAGTTAGCGAAAGCGCCAGATAAGCACACTGCTCCTTTCACCAGTAGTCATATATCCACAATTTACTGTATGTAAATAAATAATAATTTAGTGTGGTTCAGTAGCCTGGTGGTCCTTTCTAAATTGGACGCCCGCCACTTCCATGACTCGTGTGTCTCTAAGCTATTATAGTCACCTAATAGGGGAAGGGGGACCTTCAGTTCAACGTGGAATCCGACTCACATTTCATGTCTGGCGAATTTGCAAATCACTGACAGGTGTAAGCTCAGATAATAGAAGACCGAAAAAATCAAGAGTTCGACCGGGAAATCTAGCTAAATAAAACATAGAGTGTCATTATACACAGAGTTAATTTTTGACATTTAGTCTGGAATGAGTTGCATATAACACAAATAATTTCTTATGAGTTCAAGATTTTTTTTTTTTTTTTTTTTACTGGAAACATTTACAAAACTTCGATTATTTATAAATCGTGGTTGCTGTTTTCACCTGTAATATCCATAATCCTAAGGAAGTCATAATCGATCATTCTGAAATCTTCCTCTAATTTTGTAATGCCTCTTCACTCGAACCTCATTGTTCCATAATGTTTTTCTGTATCTTACTCTTTCGTTCGACATAGTTCTCTGTCAAGCGCATAATGAATGCTATCCATTAATAAAAAATTTAGATTTACAGATATTGTTTTTCATCGTTTCATGCATGATGTCATGAATTATCTAGCCCTGGGAATTCCATCCTAACGTCGTTAGGGCATTAAACCATATACTTTTAGTTCTGCGTACCACACTTCCTATAAACTTCCCGAGACATTCGCCGGTCTTTCGTATTTTATGAATCCTCTGTAAAAACCCATGCAGCTGTAAACTCTTCGATCTAATTTCCTTTCTTCTTCGATCAAAATCTGGGATTACTTTTAGTTTACCGGATTTTATTAAATCTAATTTACGTTGATGATGTGTTTGACGTGTAAATCTCAGTCTTCCTTGTGCCTCTCGCTTCTTGTAACTGATAAGATCTACATCTACATGGATACCCTGCAAATCACATTTAAGTGCCTGGCAGAGGCTTCATCGAACCACCGTCACAATTCTCTATTATTCCAATCTCGTATAGCGCGCGGAAAGAGTGAACACCTATATCTCTCCGTACGAGCTCCGATTTCCCTTATTTTATCGGAAAAGAAAAGAAAAATTCGGAGTAGGTATTAAAATTCATGGAGAAGAAGTAAAAACTTTGAGGTTCGCCGATGACATTGTAATTCTGTCAGAGACAGCAAAGGACTTGGAAGAGCAGTTGAACGGAATGGACAGTGTCTTGAAAGGAGGATATAAGATGAACATCAACAAAAGCAAAACGAGGATAATGGAATGTAGTCAAATTAAATCGCGTGATGCTGAGGGGATTAGATTAGGAAATGAGACACTTAAAGTAGTAAAGGAGTTTTGCTATTTAGGGAGTAAAATAACTGATGATGGTCGAAGTAGAGAGGATATAAAATGTAGACTGGCAATGGCAAGGAATCGTTTCTGAAGAAGAGAAATTTGTTAACATTGAGTATAGATTTAAGTGTCAGGAAGTCGTTTCTGAAAGTATTTGTATGGAGTGTAGCCATGTATGGAAGTGAAACATGGACGATAAACAGTTTGGACAAGAAGAGAGTAGAAGCTTTCGAAATGTGGTGCTACAGAAGAATGCTGAAGATAAGGTGGGTAGATCACGTAACTAATGAGGAGGTATTGAATAGGATTGGGGAGAAGAGAAGTTTGTGGCACAACTTGACTAGAAGAAGGGATCGGTTGGTAGGACATGTTTTGAGGCATCAATGGATCACAAATTTAGCATTGGAGGGCAGTGTGGAGGGTAAAAATCGTAGAGGGAGACCAAGAGATCAATACACTAAGCAGATTCAGAAGGATGTAGGTTGCAGTAGGTACTGGGAGATGAAAAAGCTTGCACAGGATAGAGTAGCATGGAGAGCTGCATCAAACCAGTCTCAGGACTGAAGACCACAACAACAACAACATCGTGGTGATCGTTCCTCCCTATGTAGGTCGGTGTCAACAAAGTGATTTTGGCATTCGGAGGAGAAAGTTGGTGTTTGGAATTTCGTGAGAAGATCCCAACGCGATCAAAAACCCCTTTTTTTAATGATGTCCAGCCCAAATTCTGTATCATTTCTGTGACACACTCTCCCATATTTTGCGATAATACAAAACGTGCTGCCCTTCTTTGAACTTTTTCGATGTACTCCGTCAGTCCTATCTGGTAAGGATCCCACACAGCGCTACTGTATTCTAAAAGAGGATGGACTAGCGTAGTGTAGGCAGTCTCCTTGGTAGATCTGTTACATTTTCTAAGTGTCCTGCCAATAAAATGCAGTCTTCGATTAGCCTTCCCCACAACGTTTTCTGTTTCTTCCAATTTAAGTTGTTCGTAGTTGTAATACCGATGTATTTAGATGTATTAACGGGTTTTAGATTAGACTGATTTATCGTGTAACCGAAGTTTAACGAGTTCCTTTTAGCACTAATGTGGATGACCTCACACTTTTCGTTATTTAGGGTCAACTGCCACTTTTCGCACCATTCAGGTATTTTTTTCTAAATCGCTTTGCAGTTTCTTTTGATCTTCCGATGACTTTATTAGTCGATAAACGACGGCGTCATCTGCAAACAACCGAAGACCGCTGCTTGGATAGTCTCCCAAATCGTTTATATGGATAAGGAACAGCAAAGGGCCTATAACACTACCTTGGGGAACGCCAGAAATCACTTCTGTTTTACTCGATGACTGTCCGTCAATTACTACGAACTGTAACCTCTCTGACAGGAAATCGCAAATCTAGTCACATAACTGAGACGATATTCCATAAGAACGCAGTTTCACTACGAGCCACTTGTGTGGTACAGTGTCAAAAGCCTTCCGGAAATCCAGGAATACGGAATCGATCTGAAATCCCTTGTCAATAGCACTCAAGCACTTCATGTGAATAAAGAGTTACCTGTGTTTCATAGGAACGATGTTTTCTAAACCCATGTTGACTGTGTGTCAATAGACCGTTTCCTTTGAGGTAATTCATAATGTTCGGACACAATATGTGTTCTAAAATCCTGCTGCGTATCGACGGTAACGATATGGGCCTGTAATGTAGTGGATTGCTCCTACTACCTTTCTTGAATATTGGTGTGACCTGTGCAACTTTCCAGTCTTTGGGCACGGATCTTTCGTCAAGCGAACGGTTGTATGTGATTGTTAAGTATGGAGCTAATGCATCAGCATACTCGGAAAGGAACGTAATTGGTATACCGTCTGGTCCAGAAGACTTGCATTTATTAAGTGATTTGAGTTGCTTCACTACTCCGAGAATATTTACTTCTACGTTACTCATGTTGGCAGCTGTTCTCGATTCGAATTCTATAATATTTACTTCGTCTTCTTCTGTGAAGGCATTTCGGAAGGCTGTGTTTAGTAACTTTGCTTTGGCCGCACTGTCTTCGATAGTATTTTCATTGTTATCGCGCAGAGAAGGCTTTGATTGTTTCTCGTCGCTAACATATTTCACATATGACATTAGGTGCCTCAATGGTTATTTTTAGGGATTTTTAAAATTGTATTAGCATCTGGTCTAAAATTTCTGAATTTTAAACATGTTCATATCGCCACTAGGACTTTGCGTATTAAAATGGTGACTCCTGCACCAATTCTTCTGCAACTAAATGAACGCATAAAGTTTTGAATTACAGGAACAATACTGATGCCAACGTGCGTTTGTCAAATAGACTGAATATTTCTTATTTTCTCCTTTTGTTATGCAGATCACAGTACACTTATGTCAGGACAGAAAATCTGAAAATATCAGTATCTAAATTTTTCAGTAGTTTCTCATAATACTGGCATTGTTGCTCAATGAAGCATCTCCGGTGGTTCCATTTTACAATTACTTTCAGATACGTGAGACAGTAGCATCATTCTGTTATGTACGTTTTAGTGAGCAACTTCTTCTGTGCTTCTTGTGTTCGAGAGATACTCTCTCTATGATTTCTTTACGAAAAAAATGGCTCTGAGCACTATGGGATTTAACATCTGAGGTCATCAGTCCCCTAGAACTTAGAACTACTTAAACCTAACCAACCTAAGGTCATCACACACATCCACGCCCGAGGCAGGATTCGAACCTGCGACCATAGCGGTCTCGCGGTTCCAGACTGAAGCGCCTAGAACCGCTCGGCTACGCCGGCCGGCTTTTCATTAAGAAGGGTTGGCGTTCTAGAATATATACAGCACCTGCTTGGCCAACGTAATAGTGTGTCAGAAATAATAGAGTAAGCACGGAAGAGCAAAATGAATTTTGCGAGGAAAGATCGCGTTCAATTGTATTTTCTACTTTTTAACAATGCGTAGAAAGTCTTTAAGAGTTTATCATGGATAAGGATATGGCCTCTGTAAATTTTAACAGCCCTTTCGATAATATTAGAGACATATCCTCTGGACAGTAATGTAAGAAAGGAAAACCCAGTAACCTAACAGCACTGTCTTCAAGCGTCTATTATAAGGTCTTGATAGTATCAGAGGAAGACGGGCACCTAACGAGACGATTCACTATTAACAAATGAGTTGGATACGATTCTCGTTAAACGCCTTTACTCCTCAATATAGATGACCATATGAAGGAGTGCCTAAGTAAAACAACAGGAGATTTTGTTTGAAATACATTTTAGAAATACTGTCTTATTTCATATTGGGATGCTTCATATGCACATACTGACACGACTACAGGGTAACAGTCGAATCTACACTCATCAAAAAAAGTTTCGCATCACCCCAGTTCCCAGAATTCTTGGTGATAGACGTTGACTGTGGATATTGTATCACAGACACAGTCCCTGTGACTGTTCAGAGATGTCACACTAAACCTGCCCAAAGATGTAAACAACCATGCATGAGCAGCACCTACGACATGCAGGGGGTCCGACAGCCAATCAGTTCCAGTCATTCCACCAGGAAAGAGGTAGTTCAACCATGCCTAGACGGTCAATAGTCAATACCGCGGTTAGATCGTGTCCGCATTGTTACTTTGTGCCAACAAAGGCTCTCATCAAGGCAAGTGTCCAGGACTCTCGGAGTGAACCAAAGCGGTGTTGTTCGGACATGGAAGAGATAAAGAGAGACAGGAACTGTCGATTACATCCCTCGCTCAGGCCGCCCAAGGGCTACTACTGTAGTAGATGACCGCTACCTAAGGATTATGGCTCGGAGGAACCCTGACAGGAACACCATCATGTTAAATAACGCTTTTCGTGCAGCCACAGAACGTCGTATGGTGACTCAAACTGTGCGCAATAGGCTGCATGTTGTGCAGCTTCACTCCCGACATCCATGACGAGGTCCATCTTTGCAACCACGACACCATGCAGCACGGTACAGATGGGCCCAACAACATGCCGAAAGGACCACTCAGGATTGGCATCACGTTCACCGATGAGTGTCGCATATGCCTTCAACCAGACGACCGTCGGAGACGGTTTGGAGGCAACCCGGTCAGGCTGAACGCCTTAGACATACTGTCCAGCGAGTGCAGCTAGGTGGAGGTCCCTGTTGTTCTAGGGTGGTATTATGTGGGGCCGACGTACGCTGCTGGTGGTCATGGAAGGCGCCGTAACGGCTGTACGATACGTGAATGCCATCCTCCGACCGATAGTGCAACCATATCGGCAGCATATTGGCGAGGCATTCCTCTTCATGGACATCTTGTGAATGACTTCCTTCTGGATAACGACATCCCTCGACTAGAGTGGCCAGCATGTTCTCCAGACATGAACCCTATAGAACATGCCTGGGGTAGATTGAAAAGGGCTGTTTATTGGCGACGTGACCAACCACCCACTCTGAGGGATCTCCCCCGAATAGCCGTTGAGGAGTAGGACAATCTGTACCAACAGTGCCTTGATGAACTTGAATACAGGCATGTATCAACGCAAGAGGACTTGCTCCTGGATATTAGAGGTACCGGCGTGTATAGCAATCTGGACCACCTGTAAAGGTCTCGCTGTATGGTAGTACAAAATGCAATGTGTGGTTTTCATGAGCAATAAAAAGGGCGGAAATGATGTTTATGTTGATCTGTACTCCAATTTCCTGTACAGGTTCCGGAACTCTCGGAACCGAGGTGACGCAAAACTTTTTTAATGTGTGTATGTTCCTAGGCGCAAAACCCGGTTCATGGTATACATTGGCACTTCCAGGTTGCCTATCTAACGACTCTAGGGGCAACAAAAGTTTAATTTTTAATGTTAACTGTAGTTATTCATCTAACTTCAGAATTTAAAATGCTGCCATAATCTAGTCACTACGAGCTATAATCTTACATTAAAGTTTTAACACAGCAAGAAAAATATTGCAGGCAGAAACTTATATATGTCATAAAGCTGCGTGAACATCAACAAAAGCAAAACAAGGTTAATGGAATGTAGTCAAATTAAATCGGGTGATGCTGAGGGAATTAGATTAGGAAATGAGACACTTAAAGTAGTAAATGAATTTTGCTACTTAGGGAGTAAAATAACTGATGACGGTCGAAGTAGAGAGGATATAAAATGTAGACTGGCAATGGCAAGGAAATCGTTTCTGAAGAAGAGAAATTTGTTAACATCGAGTATAGATTTAAGTGTCAGGAAGTCGTTTCTGAAAATATTTGTATGGAGTGTAGCCATGTATGGAAGTGAAACATGGACGATAAATAGTTTGGACGAGAAGAGAATAGAAGCTTTCGAAATGTGGTGCTACAGAAGAATGCTGAAGATAAGGTGGGTAGATCACGTAACTAATGAGGAGGTATTGAATAGAATTGGGGAGAAGAGAAGTTTGTGGCACAACTTGACTAGAAGAAGGGATCGGTTGGTAGGACATGTTTTGAGGCATCAAGGGATCACAAATTTAGCATTGGAGGGCAGCGTGGAGAGTAAAAATCGTAGAGGGAGACCAAGAGATCAATACACTAAGCAGATTCAGAAGGATGT
The DNA here is from genome assembly GCF_023864345.2 of Schistocerca serialis cubense. Classification (NCBI taxonomy): domain Eukaryota; kingdom Metazoa; phylum Arthropoda; class Insecta; order Orthoptera; family Acrididae; genus Schistocerca; species Schistocerca serialis. The sequence goes on along the minus strand of NC_064641.1, from coordinate 631,315,470 downwards.
AGGTTGCAGTAGGTACTGGAAGATGAAGAAGCTTGCACAGGATAGAGTAGCATGGAGAGCTGCATCAAACCAGTCTCAGGACTGAAGACCACAACAACAACAAAGCTGCGTGTCTTAGGGCATGCAAGTTCCATCCTAGTTTCATCCATTATTTGAGAACGAGAGCAGTTAGTGACTTTTGACGAACTTCACACACAATTTCAAACCTTTTCGGAAGCATTTTATGGCTGATATTCCCCACAAAAGTGATGAAAAGGAAGAAAGTTTATCGCTTAATATAATTCTGCTGTTCATGGGGTAAAATTTCAGAATCTGGAGTTAAGTTTTAATTTATCAGATATTTACTACTAACTCCATTCAAAACACATTTTGCAGACAGAGTCCACATACACCACTGAATGTACCTGTTATGTCATTATACGAGACATAGTTCATGAGATATGACGTCATAGACATTGAAACACGTGAAAATGTAGGTTTTGCTTAAAACGGAGAGCTAATTACCGAGACTATACTCATCCTCTGTTAGATAAAGGGAATCCTTAGCGATTTACAGCACACGTTAAACACAATTTCAAACCTTTTTTCGAAGCTTTTTCCCGCTTATATATTTAACGTCTAATATTTGGTTGGTTTACTGACTGTATCTAATCTCCCAAGAGTAAACAATGGTAATTTCAAACAGAAAAATAAAAATAAGGGTTTCCCAAGGTGAACTTAGAAACCAGTACCAAAACTTTATCGAACGTCACACCTTTGAACCAGTTTCATAAGTCTCAGATATGGTTTAAGAGCTAGAAAGGAAAGGAGGACGAAGTTTTATCAAATAATACTCGTCAGTGAATTGAAATGGAAAGAAGACAAGGATTTCTTGTCAGATGAGTGTAGGGTAATATCAACAGCAGCAGAAAATGGTGTAACGGGAGTAGAATTCGTTATGAATAGGAAGGTAGGGCACAGAGTGTGTTACTGTGAACAGTTCATTGACAGAGTTGTTCTTATCAGAATCGAAAGCAAACCAGCGACAACGATAGTTCAAGTACATATGCCGAAATCGCAGTCTGAAGATGAAGAGATAGAGAAAGTATATCAGGTTACTGAAAGGGTAATAAAATGCGTGAAGTGAGTTGAAAATCTAATAGTCATGGAGAACTGGAGTGCAGTTGTAGGGGAAGGAGAAGAAGAAAAGATTATAGGAAAATATGGACTTGGGACGAGGAATGAGAGAGGAGAAAGACCAATTGAGTTCTGTACTACATTTCAGATAGCTATAGCGAATACTCTGTTCGAGAATCACAAGAGGAGAAGGTATACTTTGAAAAGGCCGGGCGATACGGAAAGATTTCAGTTAGATTACTTCATGGTCAGATTTCGAAATCAGACTCTGGATTGTAAGGCGTACCCAGGAGCAGATATGGACTCAGATCACAACATAGTAGAACTGAAGAGAAGGCTGAAGTTTAAGAGATTAGTCACGAAGAATCGATACGCAAAAAAGTGGGATACGGAAGTACTAAGGAATAACGAGATACGCTAGAAATTCTCTAAGGCTGTGGATACAGCAATAAATAATAGTCCAGTAGGCAGTACAGTTGAAGAGGAATGGACGTCTCTAAAAAGGGCCATCAAAGAAGTTGGGAAGGAAAACATTGGTACAAAGAAGCTAACTGCAAAGAAACCAAGGGTAACTTCAAATGAACGATAAAAGAAGTAACTACAAAAATGGTCAGGAAATTCAGAAATATAGAAATACAACTCGCTGTGGAATGAAATAAACAGGAAGTGCAGGAAAACTAAGACAAAATGGCTGCATGAAAAATGTGAAGAACTTGAAAAAGAAATGATAGTCTGAAGGACTGACTCAGCATATAGGTGAAATTAAAAGCAAGGGTGAAATTAAAAGCAAGGGTAGTAACATTAAATGTGCAACCGGAATTTCATTGTTAAATGCGGAGTAGAGAGCGGGTAGGTGGAAAGAGTACATTGAACGCCTTTTTGAGGGGGGCAGATTTGTCTGATGTGATAGAAGAGACAACAGTCGATTTATAGGAATTAGGGGATTCAGTATTAAAATCAGAATTTAAAGAGCTTTGGAGGACTTAACATCAGATAAAGCAGAAGGCGTAGATAACATTCCACCAGACATTCTAAAATCACTGGGGGCAGTGGCCACAAAACGACTATTCATGTTGGTGTGTACAATGCATGTGTCTGGGGAAATACCGTCTTAATTTCGGAAAAACATCATCCACACAATTGCGGATACTGCAAGAGCTGACAAGTGCGAAAATTAACGCACAATCAGCTTAACAGCTCATGAATCCAAGTGGCTGACAAGAATAATATACAGAAGAATTGAGAAGACAATTGAGGATCTGCTAGATGACGATCATTTCGGCTTTAGAAAAGATAAAGGCACGAGGTAGGCAAATCCGACATTGCGGTTGAGAGTGGAACCAAGTCTAAAAAAAATCAAGACATGTTCATAGGATTTTTCGACTTCGAAAAAGCGTTCGACAATGTAAAATCGTGGAAGACGTTCGATATTCTGAGGAAAATATGGGTAAGCTACACGGAGAGATGGGTATTATACAACACGTAGAAGAACCAAGAGGGAATAATAAAAGTCTGCTACGGTCGCAGGTTCGAATCCTGCCTCGGGCATGGGTGTGTGTGATGTCCTTAGGTTAGTTAGGTTTAAGTAGTTCTAAGTTCTAGGGGACTTATGACCTAAGATGTTGAGTCCCATAGTGCTCAGAGCCATTTGAGCCAATAAAAGTCGACTACCAACAACAAAGTGCTCGGATTAAAAAGGATGTAAGACAGGGATGTATTCTTTCGCCCCTACTGTTCAATCTGTACATCGAAGAAGCGATGATGGAAATAAAAGGTAGGTTCAGGAGTTGAATTAAAATTCAAGGTGAAAGGATATCAGTGATACGATTCGTTGATGATACTGCCATTCTGACTGAAAGTGAAGAAGAATTACATGATCTGCTGAGTCGAATGTATAAACTAATGAGTGCAGACTACAGATTCAGAGTAAATCTAAAAAAGACGAAAGTAATGAGAAGTAGCAGCAATGAGAATAGCGAGAAACTTAAAAAAAGGTTTGATGATCACGAAGTAGATGAAGTTATGGAATTCTGCTACCTGGGCAGTAAAACAACCAATGACGGACGGAGCAAGGAAGACATCAAAAACAGACTAGCAATGGCAAAAAGGGATTTCCGGGCCAAGAAAAGTCCAGTAGTGTCAAACATGGGCCTTAATGTGAGGAAGATATTTCTTATAATGTACATCTGGAGTGCAGCATTGTATGGTAGTGAAACATGGACTGTGGGAAAACCAGAACAGAACAGACTCTAAGCATTTGAGATGTGGTGCTACAGACGAATGTTGAAAATTAGTTGGGCTGATAAGATAATGAGGATGCTCTGTGCAGAATCAGAGAGGAAAGGAATACGTGGAAAACACTGATAAGGAGAAGGGACAGGATGATAGGACATCTGTTAGTACATCAGGAAGGTAGTAGAGAGGAGCTGTAGAAGGCAACAACTGTTGAGTAAGACAGGGCTTGGAATAAATCCATCAAATAATTCAGGACGTAGGTTGCAAGTGGTACTCTGAGATGAAGAGGTTGGCACAGGAGAGGAATTCGTGGCGGGGCGCATCAAACCAGTCGGACGACCCCCCCCCCCCCCCCCCCCCCTAAAAAAAGGGTTGTCACAACTTAGTCATACAAATTGAAAGTTAAACAGAAGTTTCGAGAGTAAAATCCACGGAATTCAGATTTGTTTGAGCTGTCAGAGGATAGGGTCGAAAATTTAAAACGATTAAATTTCTAGAGCGTTATAGATGAAATGAATATAGAAAATTTTTGAGTGTGTGTGTAACCCGCCTAGAGATATATGCCCAATGCGTAATGCCAGGAGAGGACGGAAGGAAGATTTGGATTTAACGTCCGGTGGACAGTAAGGTCATTAGAGATGGCGCAGAAGGCCAGATTGAGCTGCAGTGGGGAAGGAAATGAACCGTGTGCTACTTAAATGAAACCTGCTGGCATTTGCCTTAAGAGATTTTGGAGAAACGCGGAGAAGTAAATCTTAATGACCCAACGGCGATTTGTACCAACGTCTTTCCCAGTGCGTTGACTGCACCTTCTCTCTCGTTCTGCTCCCAGAAGAGAGAAACCTGGGAGTTCCATGCAACAAGAGACAACGAGACACGCTACGTGGCGTAGCCCCACAATGAAGACGATGAGATAAATAAATGAAGTAAGTGCAGTAGAGGGATAAAGTAAATATTATAAGCTTGTGTCTCACAATCACAAAATCTTAAGATTTATGGGAAACTTCCCGGAGAATGTATTGTTGTCAAATCAAACTGCGTATGTCCAGAACATGAAATTTCTTCTGAATGTGCACCACCTGAAAATGTGAATGGCGACCTATGTCACGCACTCATAATGGATTCATCTGTTCTGCAGATTTTTCTTTAAATCGCCGAGCTAGGTGGCATAGTGGTCAAACGCAAGACACTTTCGTGAAACCGGCGGTTCATATCCCGCTCAACCATCAAGATTTGCGTTTTCCGTGGTTTCCCAAATCTCTTAACGCAAATGCTGGTACAGTTCCGCTGAAACGTACACAGCCTATTTATTTCCCCACCCTTCCGCAATCCGTGTCTGTGCTGTGTGTCTGTCCTGTTGTTTGTAAACTGTTGTTACTGTGGTTTATCTGAGACTTCTTCATTTAATTACATTGGCTTTATAGTCGCGCACATAGAATTCAGTCAACGACATTTCTTAAAATTGCCGCATGGTTTATAAGTAATGTCATGTGCATTACTGTCAAAATTGCAGAAGGAAATGGTTATGAAGTGTTGCGCTTTTCTCCGAATCAATGCCATTTCAGAGCAAAGGAGCTCGTGTGGGCTTTGTTGAAATCATATGATCCAAAGGGAAAGAAAAGTTTTAAATTACGAATCGCCGAACTGTTAGTGCGTGAGCCATTTGGCAGTATCACTCCCACAAAGTGGAGGAATATTGTTAGACATACGTGGCACATCACGGCAAAGAGAATGTGCACTGGAAAAAAGAGTGGAGAAGTTAACAATAAGTAAATAATAGCAATAGCAGCAGTAGGAGAGAAGATATTGACAGTGACGTTGGTAATGTGCGTAGTAACAACTCTCTTTGAAGACTGTGGCGTCTATCGTCTTCCGTAAGTTGCAAGTAAAAGATGCAGATGCACTTATGCATTGAAAAGTGTATTAAAATACTGAAACATGGAAATCTTTAATTTACATCGACTTACACTGTATTTCCCAGCCTTTCCTCTGTGTGTTGCAGGGCACTGCAGCGGCTCTATAATTTTCTGGTATGTTATTCGTAATCGGGCAATTGGCGCGTAGTAACAAGCGGTGGCGTTGTGGCACTGGCAACATAGCCGCCAGCTACCACGGACTTACTTTCAACGTTCCGACTTTAGCAAAAATGCCGACGCACAGTACGTATGCATATCTCATAGAGGTCTAAGGTTTGTCCTTCCCCTTCCTTGGTTTCAAATTTGCCACGTTTAACAAACGATTTCAGAATGTAAGCATTAACGGCAGTTCGACATATGAAGTTCACTTTAAACACTAAGAGCCGTAGCATATCTTGGGGCACGGGGCCGGATCGACCTCAAATGATCGCCCACACAATAACGGTTGTAGTGAAAGTAGATTCCACACTAAAATTATCGGAAAAATCGTTGAGAAGTGCAATGCACTGACGGGAGACGTTGTACACGAAACCCTCGTATGACGTAGGCTTAACAGAAGTGATAAGTAATGAAACGTCCCCTTAGAAAAATTATTGAATTACTGTGCTGATAAACGTCTTACATTATTTGATTTTCAAACAGCTAAGCAAAACTGAACGTACTCAGACATTACTCTCTTTACTTATTCTAATCAACACTAAACTAACACACAATATTTTTAGCGCAACGCAATCTGACTTTCAATAATCCCTACAAATAATGGCCCTCACTAACATTAACCTATACCTTTCACAAATCACTTACCTCACAAAAATCTTCGTTACTCGAACTACTGCAATACAGCGAGCGCCACTACTGCCAGCCAAATAAAAGATTCAAACTACTGGAGGCACTAACTACTGATAGGCATAGTTAGCAAATGAAAGATTTTGCTAGAGAACAAACAATGTATTTACCTTAAAAGTGTTCGAAAGTCATAATATATATATATATATATATATATATATATATATATATATATATATATATATATATATATATATATATAGCAGTTCATGACATCCAGTCTTACAAATTTACTGTGTCTCTGATGGACACACGTCCAGATCATCTGCTCTCAAAACTCCGCCATCTCACTTCCCCACATCCACCACTGCTGGCGGCTCACCTCCAACTGCGCAACGCTACGCGCTGTTAACAGCCAACCGACCAACACTACAATAGCGACCATTGCAACAATGTCGACCAGCCTCAGACTGCACACAGCACAGTCAGTGATTTTCATACAGAGCGCTACGTGGCGTTACCAGTAAAAAAAACTAAACAGCCTACTTACAGTAAGATCCAATGAAAACTGTCCCATTTAATCTCGAATTCGTTCAAAAGGCGCGAAAACGTGACAGAGATGTTAATGAAACCGTAGTGTGACCCTTATAAAATAGGCGTTGTACATCAAGAGGTGGTATAAAATCCAATTGCCGGGAGTACCGTTCACGAAAGTTACGGAACGTAACTACGTACCCTGCGCTACACACAGAGACGTCTTGAGAGTATACAGGTGGGTGTACAGCTCCCAGTTGACTCCTCTACGAGTCTACACACCTACTTTACCACGTTTGGAAAATATTTACAGTGAATTGGATCCCTGGCACAGATTGAATTGTTTTATTAACGTAAAAGATTTCGATACTACACTACTGGCCATTAAAATTGCTACACCAAGAAGAAATGCAGATGATAAACGGGTATTCATTGGACAAATATATTATAGTAGAACTCTCATATGATTACATTTTCACGCACTTTGGGTGCATAGATCCTGAAAAATCAGCACAAAGAACAACCACCTCTGGCCGTAAAAACAGCTTGGATGGCGTGTACAGGTACAGCTGCCCATGAAGCTTCAACACGATACCACAGTTCATCAAGAGTAGTGACTGGCGTATTGTGACGAGCCAGTTGCTCGGCCAACATTGACCAGACGATTTCAATTGGTGAGAGATCTGGACAATGTGCTGGCCAGGGCAGCAGTCGAACATTTTCTGTATCCAGAAAGGTCCCTGCAGGATCTGCAACATTCGGTCGTGCTTTATCCTGCTGAAATGTAGGGTTTCACAGGGATCGCATGAAGGGTAGAACCACGGCTCGTAACACATCTGAAATGTAACGTCCACTGTTCAAAGTGCCGTCAATGCGAACAACAGGTGACCGAGACGTGTAAGCAATGGTGCCCCATATCATCAGGCCGGTTGATACGCCATTATGGCGATGACGAATACACGCTACCAATGTGCGTTCATCGCGATGTCGCCAAAAACGGATGCGACCATCATGATGCTGTAAACAGAACCTGGATTCATCCGAAAGAATGAAGTTTTCTATTCGTGCACCCAGGTTCGTCGTTGAGTACACCATTGCAGGCGCTCCTGTCTGCGATGCATCGTCAAGGGTAACCGCAGCCATGGTCTCCGAGGTGATAGTCGATGCTGCTACAAACGTTGTCGAACTGTTCGTACAGATGGTTGTTGTCTTGCAAACGTCCCCATCTGTTGACTGAGGGATCGAGACGTGGCTGCACTATCCGTTACAGCCATGCGGATAAGATGTCTGTCTTCTCGACTGCTTGTGATACGAGGTCTTTGGGATCCAGCACGGCGTTCCGTATTTCCCTCCTGAACCCACCGATTCCATATTGTGCTAACAGTCATCTTACATGAGGCATCACAACGGCGTTTCACCAGGCAACGCCGGTCAATTGCTGTTTCTGTATGAGAAATCAGTTTGAAACTTTTCTCATGTCAGCACGTTGTAGGTGTCGCCACCGGCGCCAACCTTGTGTGAATGCTCTGAAAAGCTAATCGTTTGCATATTACAGCATCTTCTTGCTGTCGGTTAAAATTCGCGTCTGTAGCATGTCATCTTCGTGGTATGGCAATTTTAATGGTCAGTAGTGTAAATAACGCTTTTTCCACTGTAACGCTATCATAATTCTACTTACATAGATAAGGGTATTAGCAGTTACGTTGTAGTCGCCAATTTCAAAACACTATAGTTTGAATATACAAAACATGTAGAAACATTGATATAAGCGTATAAGGCACCGTAAGATAACACGAATAAAGTGTGGAAACACGTATCATCAAAGGTGTTAATACCTTCTAATAGGATCGTCAACATAAACGTGCAGCAATAAAGACGAACTGTAAGTGTAAGCGAACGAGAATTTTAAGCATTTACCGCTCATCGTGTTATAATGGCAGTTGCATAGTCTGCCCGCCCCCGTGACTGAGGTCGTACATGTTCGTTGCCTCGTTAGCGGAAGTGGCAGAGGCTGCTGAAGTTCTGAGTAGGTCGCTCACTCCAGAAGGGCTCTCGCCATAGCGGAGCCTCACCATGCGCTCTCGCTACGCCACTCAGCTCCCGAGTGCCGCTAGTTTTAGACTTTCTCAACTCTTCAAGTCGCCTCCGTCTCAAACGTTACGTTTTTGCTCAGCTGTATTGTAAGACGCAACAGAAGGGATTGTGTATTAGTGTATTACATTGTATCTTTCTTTTGTCAAGGTAAATTTCTTGAAGATATTTAACCGTGGTACTCCTCAATTCTTTAGAAAATCAAAATTACATTCTCACCACAGTTATTTAAAGGAAATAGGAAACCAGCGTTCACTAGTGATGGAGAAGCTTGTGATTGTTTCACAGTTTTAATTTGACTCAGACTTTATTATAAACTTCAATCCGGGCATTTGCCCTCTTGCTGATGCAATGTACAAATCTACTCTTTAATTGAATTACATAAACACGAATATGAATCACACTTTGAGTCCGCAATTAAAATCGTAGATAGTAGGCACGGTGAAATAAATAATCATAAACAATCGTTCTTGATTAACCATATCTCAAAAGACTAGTAACGCTATACACTTCCAACCCAAAGTTACAGAGCCACATAATACCACAACTTCATTAAAAAACAAAGATCTTACAGCTTAATAAGACTGAACTGCCCACATAAAGGCTCAAATGGTTCAAATGGCTCTGAGCACTATGAGACTTAACTTCTGAGGTCATCAGTCCCCTAGAGCTTAGAACTACTTAAACCTAACTAACCTAAGGACATCATACACATCCATGCCCGAAGGAGTCGAATCTGCGACAGTAGCGGTAACGCGGTTCCAAACTGAATTGCCTAGAACCGCACGGCCACACCGGCCGGCCCCACATTAAGGTATACAGTGTAACATGCTTATACAAAAAATGCAAAGTGGGCCAACCAAGATTGCAAAACTGGCACACAAGAAAAATAAAAGTTGTAAATTCATTAAAGATACACAAATGATTAAGATAAGTGTTAAATAAGAATGGCTAGTAATAACTCAACCAGAAAAATGACTTACAGAAACGCTGATATTAACAAAGAGGCCTTACTTAACTAACGGACATAATGACTCAGAATGATTCCCAAATTGCACTTTAGAGATCTGCGTTAAGGCCCACAGCAGTGTTTGGAAGCAATAACGCTACGGCCGGCAGGCAATACGAGCGTTCACTCCCCACGGCTTGTGCACAGGCTCACTATCAGGAGGTATATATTTATATATAGTTCACATATATTCTTATAGAGCAATACTCTAATATTACCCGTCTCCCAGTAAATTAGCTGGAAACTTAGAGAACACTTCCAGTTTCCCGGGTTCGATTCCTTCGGGGTTAGGGATTTTCTCTGCCTCGTGATGACTGGGTGTTGTGTGATGTCCTTAGGTTAGTTAGGTTTAAGTAGTTCTAAGTTCTAGGGGACTGATGACCATAGCTGTTACGTACCATAGTGCTCAGAGCTATTTGAACTTCCAGTTGCCTTAAGGCACTTTCAACATTAAATAAACATGCCAAATCCTGTCGTGACAAATGATTAAACCATTAACTCTACGGCTGCCGGGCGCGTACACAACCGTAACCAGTCCCAAAGCGGTCAATATATACGAAAACAAGTTAAAATTTGCCCGAAAACCACTTAAAACACACACTCCACAGACGATGAGAAACGAAATGAGGAACATCAGCCTCCTGAAAATAGCCACTGTGAAATCAAGTTCAGAACCATCTCCGGCAGCGACCCATACCACAATACGTTTCAAGAATCTTCTTAGTTAAGCACAGAATAAAAGTCATACGTAACTTGGAACTTGCAAATTACGAACTGGGAAGCTGTTCAGCGTGAGACGGCGAACCCACCTCAATTTTGGGCGTTAAGGCGCCCAATGATCGGCACCGTACATCCGGCGCGACAAAAGACAAGGGCGGCGAGCACGGCGAGGCCCGTGCACCACGGTTAGGGACGCAGGCTTGTTATCAACACAAGTTGGCTCGTTGAACGCCGACCGGAGACACACTCGTCATACGTTCACCCGGAAAACCGCCGGGGGAGGGGGGGGGGGGGAGACACAGTCAAAGATAGCAAGACAGCCGAATATCGATATCAGCGATGCAAGTAGAACACCCTACCGCCAGTCGCCACGGCTCAGATATAACTATTTTAAGGGATTTTCTTGTTCTTGGTGCGACACGTTCCATTACGGCCTTATCCGTACATTAACCTTAAGAACGACATACGTGAATTGAACTGTCATGTGGAGGACGTTAAACTATCGTAATTATATAATCTAAAGATTGTGGAAATGCCGCCATCAAGAAACGTATACACCATCCGACACAAAGTATGTGGACAGCTCTTACTGGACGCGAATATGAGGTGTGTTTCTCAAGAACCAAAACCAGAGAAAACAGTGCTGTTAGAGGCTGGAATATAGAATGAAGTGACTTTCTAACTCATCCCAAATGTGGAGCATTGGTTAACGTAGGGACCCTGGACAAGCCAGTCCATTTCAGTAATTTTACTGTCAACAGATGATTTCCTCACAGCTGCTGCTTTATGACTGGATGCAGTCGTTCTGATAGTCAAGGTCTCCGAACTTATCCCCTACTGCAGACAGTGCTGTAAATATGTTCATATCCTTTCACATGCAGCATTTTCTTTAGCGCAATAAGCGAAACATACCCTAGCCGTGAAAAACACTCCATATCGGAACACAATGCTTCATTTATGGTAGAACAGTTGATGGCAGGTAACGGTATCCGGACATCCGCCGAACTCAGACCCTCCCATCGGTCACAGGATATAGCGTGATTCGTCACACCAAATCAAGGGTTTCCGATCATTCACTCTTTACAGGACCTGAAGCATCGTTTAGCATTGACTACAGAAATGTGTGACTCACGAGGACCTCCTCGACCACTGTACCCGATTCCTTTGAACCTCTGACGCACAGTCACTGTGCTATTTGAACTGCTGGCAGCACTCACGAGATTTATTGCACTGGTTTCAATTGATTTTTTATTCGTACCCTCCGCAGTATTCGTCGGCCACTGTCCGTCACAACATGAGGTCTTTCCGGTCGTGGTTTACATGTAGCTGTTTTTTCCCGTTTACACTTCACAACCACATCACCAATAGCCGACTTGGGCAGGTTTAGAAGGGTTTTACTGTCTCTGATGGATTTGTTGCTTAGAAGACATCTAATTACTAGTCCACGTTCCATGTGACCGAGCTCTCCTGACTTGCCTAATTTGCTCTCTACTGACAACACAGTACAGCCCGCCTCGTCCTATGCTGGTGGGTTGGCTTCTCATGACGCCTAGCGGTCAACTCAGCATTAGAAATAGTTGACCGGATACTACTGATCATACAGTGTATAAAGACTGAAATTAAGATTATACATGAGAGTTGGTAGACTATAATCTACATCTACATCTATATGGTTATTTCATACTACTTCTCTACCATTCCACTCTCGAATGGCACGTGGGGGAGCTCTGTTTGATCTTATTTTATTATGATGATCACTTCTCCGTAAGTAGGTGGGTGTTAACAAAATATTTTCGCATTCGGAAGAGAAAGTTGGTGATTGAAATTTCGTAAATAGATCTCGCCACAAAGAAAACCCATTTGTTTCAGCGACTGCCACCCCAACTCGCGTATCATATCAGTGACGCTCTCACCCCTATTGCGCAATAATACGAAACGGTCTGCCCTTCTTAGCACTTTCTCGATGTACTCCGTCAATCCTACCTGTTAAGGATGCCACACCGCGAAGCAATATTCCAGCAGAGGACGGACAAGTGTAATGTAGGCTGTCTCTTTAATGGGTCTGCCGCATCTTCTAAGTGTTCTGGCAACAAAGCGCAGTCTTTGTTTCGCTTTCCCCACAATATTACCTATGTGGTCTTTCCAATTTAGGTTGCTCGTAATTGTAATTCCTAGGTATTTAGTCGAATTGACAGGCCTTAGATTTGTGCAATTTATCGTATACCCAAAATTTATCGGATTTCTTTTAGTACCCATGTGGATGACCTCGCACTTTTCTTCGTTTAGTGCCAATTGCCACGTTTCGCACCATACAGAAATTCTCTCTAAATCATTTTGTAATTGAAATTGATCGTCTGATGATTTTACTAGACGGTAAATTACAGCGTCATCTGCAAACAATCGAAAGGGGCTGCTCAGATTATCACCTAGATCAACTATGTAAATCAGGAACAGCAGACGCCTATGACACTACCTTGCGGAACACCAGATATCACTTCTGTTCACTTGATGATTTACCGCCTATCCTACGAACTGTGACCTTTCTGAGAGGAAATCACGAATCCAGTCACACAACTGAGACGATACTCCATATGCATGCAATTTGATTAATAGTCGCTTGTGAGGAACGGTATCAAAAGCGTTCTGGAAATCTAGGAGTATGGAATCGATCTGAGATTCCTTGTCGACAGCACTCATTGCTTCAAGGGAATAAAGAGCTGCTGTGTTGCACAAGAACGATGTTTTCTGAATCCGTGTTGGTTATGTATCGATAAGTCATTTTCTTCAAGGTGATTCATGATGTTCGAGTACAGTATATGCTCCAAAATCCTACTGCAAATTGAGGTCAGTGATATGGGTCTGTAATTCATTGGGTTACTCCCATTTCCTTTCTTGAATATTGGTGTGACCTGTGCTACTTTCCAGTCTTTAGGAACAGACATTTCGTCAAGTGAGCGGTGCAAATTACTGTTACAATTCTGGAATAGCTATCAGTTCTCGACTTTCTTGCTCGATTCTTAGACGGTGAGTGGTAAGGACGATTCCCTGTAAGCATCTGTGAAAACTAATTTCTCCGATCATTTCGAGAGACACATGTGGGTTGAAGTAACACGATGTCTGAGTCTTCTTGGAATGACAATTCATGAAATTTTTAAAGTAAACCTTCCACGATGAATAACGTCTCACTTCCAGACTCTGCCAGTGCAGTGTTTTGAGCATCACAAAATGAAATGCACTGCACTTCGTTGCTCTATCTTTCCTTTCGATCCCGTCTTGGAAACATCCAAGACTAACGAATACTGCTTTAGAGTCTGTTGTGTCTGCCCACTCGCCTAATATAGCGTGCCTATGGAGCTGTTTTCTCGGATCGCTAGACAACAATTCAATCAAGTCGTATTAATGGAGTTTATTACACTAAGTTAAACTGACAACACTTAACTTTGAGTATTCACAAACGTGTGTTGCAACCAATTGGCGACAAGCAAATAATCAATGTCCTTTGGTATACACAATTTCAATGCAAACAAAACAATACAGTTCATAAGTCACTGCTGTAGCGTTTGTATGACGGCTCATCTTCCACTCCAGCCGCGGCTAGGCGGCGGTGCGCGGTGCTTACATTCTCTTCGTGTAGAGGCCGCTCCCGTCTTGGTTTTGTCATAGACAGGTGTCCGTCAGCGTACTATTGGCTGACGTCGTCTCACAGCCCTCTCTACTTTTCCGTTCTTGATCGTCGTGCCGACGCTTGTCGTTACACCGGAACAGAGTCGACCAAAGTAGTGTACTGTGAATGCATTACAAAACTGTCCTATAACTAATAAAAAAATCGGAATATAAATACCTATTAAATTGGAATAATTAAACAACATCGAAAAACGAAATGCATATTATTACCAGTGAGTGTCAGTAGTTGATTACCTTAATTTACATTTTTGTTTTTATAGGCGCGCACAGAAGCATCAGTGCATTTGGAAGCACACTGGGATGAGCCGCCAGTGTCTCAGGTGAGCAGCGAGGATCCGCAGCTGGATGGGTGAGTTCTTTGAAGGCTGTGCCGGACGTGTCACAGGTTAGCGACACTCGCTTGACCAGTCTTCCTTTTTGAGAAGCCCCAACAGGATGTCGGACACTTCAAAGGCAACGAAGATATGATGTCCTGTGGCGTAACGTCTGGCAGCGACTGTTTTACGACTCGAACGTGGAAAGTCGCGAAATTATGTTTTTAGTATGGTCCAGTAAACCCACTATAGTGAACAAAACGCAGAAATCTCTGTTTCTTTTGGACGCCCACAGTTTGGGACATTTCTGTAAGTTTGGGACGCAGCCGAAAGTTGGGGCCACAAAAACAAAACGTTTGCAGAATGTAAGAACTGTCAAGACTGGCTAACATAAATAAATTGGAAGTTACAGACAGAAACTCGACGGTGCTGTCGAAGAGATAGATAGAAACAGAGAGAAAGAGAGAGAGAGAGATGCCTTCTTTTTCGGCACTACGTCGTAGGAAACACTTTACTCGTTAACCATCTAAAGAAAATCTCAGGGAAGGGGACCAGCACCCTTTACGGAAACCTTGTATTGGTCGGAGCTCAGAATATCCATAGTCCAGCCAATCCAAACAGTGTAACGGATGCAAAACGCAGAAATAAGAGTTTTCCTTTTAACAATCAGTCGGAAAAAATTCATTAGATTTTCGGTTTTCGATGGTTCGAATTCATTTTCACTTGATGTAGAAAGATTCCGGGCTGGCTCGTACTTATCCGCTGGAACGGGTAGTTGGCGCGCTATCAACGACTGGTTCGACGGCCGCTTCAGCCTCCGCCTGCTGTTGATACGGTGAGATCGAGCCGCGACAGTGAGATGATCCGTAGGGTCAGTAAATTCATTTTTATAGAATTTCCGTAACCTTGAGCTTTAGCCTGTAGACTTGTTTTCAGACTTGAATGACCAATTTGCTTCCAATCGCGGGTACAGATGCAATGCATTCCCTTGCCTAGTATTATCTGTCTTATATCCTACATCACGACAATCACTGTTTCATTTAGTAGTCAATTAATTTCTAATTCATTATTTTGGAGGGTGACTAATTAATTCAGATCAGAAAGCAGTGCCAATTAGCATACTTTCGGAATAGTAAACCCGATGTCCGCTTGAAAAAGAATTACATTTCCGCAAGAATGTAATTAATTTTGGCCTGGCATCAGTTTTTCCTACAGGACGGTTAGCCATTAAAACTGATGTTTGGAAGGATTCCAAGTAACCAGATCATACTTACGTTATAGAGGACTGGAAATTTAATAGTGGCAGCTATTTATTTACAGCTCCTACAAAATAGATACGTGTTTTAAAGTTTTACTGACCTTCAAAATAGTCCCCAGCATTGTGTATAACCCGTTGCCAGCGATGTGGAAGCCGTAGGATGTTCTCAGCAGTGCCAGTTATGTTGACAGAGCGACGCGGTCTATCGCCCGACGAATTTGTAGCAGTTCTGAAGCGAATGCCGTGAAGTGTTTCCTTCAGTTTAGAAATCGAGTTGAACTCACGAGGGCTTCAGTCGTAGTGCAGTGGGTCGTATAGCGCTTAGCAAAATGGCTCTGAACACTATGGGACTTAACTTCTGAGGTCATCAGTCCCCTAGAACTACTTAAACCTAACGAACCTAAGGACATCACACACATCTATGCCCGAGGTAGGATTCGAACCTGCGACCGTAGCAGTCACACGGTTCCGGACTGCGCGCCTAGAACCGCGAGACCACCGCGGCCGGCCTACGGCTTCCACATCGCTGTCAACGGGTTATAAAAATTGCTGGTGACTACTCTAAAGGTCAGTAAAACTTTGAAACACGTATTTATTTTGCACCAGTTGTAAATAAACAGTTGCCACTATTAAAGTTCCTACCCTCGTAGCAGGAACAGCACGTGATTAAATTTGTAGGTGGTTTGGGCGCACACAGGGTGCGAAATTTAATAAACAGAGCTGATGCCTATGTTAAGAGCACAACAAAAACCCAGCTGGGCTTGGATGTCAGACCCCCGGTATATCATTTCATCATTTTTCAACTCTATGCTCTAGTTCACTAGTCGTTAAGACTAGCAAGAAAGACCGGATGTTTTCAGTGGGTGAAGAATCTGGAGAATGTCTTGTTCAGGACAACAGTCTAGCATGCTGTTTATCGAGGTAGGTTGAGACAGTGCAGGTCTTCCGTTTTCTCGTTGAAAAATAACGTCACGGCTATCTTTGAGATGGTCCTTAGCCGCTAGCCGTAACCCGTCGGAAGTACAAAAGCTGCTAACCAAATTACTAGCTATGAGGAGCAGTGGTGGTCCCGTTGTGTGACTAACGGCACTCTGTACCGTTATGACAGTTTCTGGGTCTACATAACGGCAGTGAATCCAATCTGACAACTCTCACTCCGTTCAGAGCCCCCAAATACGTGATGCTGTTGCCGAACCGAAACTCGTCGGAAAAGTCCAAGTGGTGTGCCTCCTGTGTCAAAAGTTAGCGTTTGGTACACCACAGTTTCTCCCTGCTGTCCTCAAGCGAAACCTCAACAATGGCCACCGTGCTAACAGACAGTGGTGCTTGTATCGGTTTTGCAAATATATCTCTTCTTACCAATACAAAGCTCTTACTTATTATACGTACACGCGGTCTTGTACGCAACAACGGGTGATTTATAGATATTGAAGGTATTCCAAGGTCTTTAAGAATATTCACGAATGCAGGATCACCAATATTAAATTTTAATCCGGAGTTAAGTTAATAATTTATCCATTGTGCACAGCTACAGTAATACAGGAATCGCAACACCAAAAAATAATGTAGAGTAATGAAATTTATGGAATACATTTGTTCTATTCTATCGCTTGTGCCTTGTCCAGCGGTGACGCAAGGTCGGCCATGGTTAATCGGATTTGGCATGTTAATGTGAAGGGGTGGCCGGATGCCCTTTCCTGCCGCCACCCATACCCCCCGGGACGAAATTAGTGTACCCCAGTGTATCTAGTGTAAATTGTGAAATAGCGTGCATGTGTGTCAAATGTCTGCGAGTTGTGTAACTGAGGTGGGACGTTGGGACCAGCCCGGTATTTACCTAGCAGGATGTGCAAAACCGCCTAAAAACCACATCCAGGCTGGCCAGCACACCGGCCGTCGTCGTTAATCAGCCGGTCGGATTCGATCCGGGGCCGGCGCGCCTACCGGAGTCCAGGAAGCTGCGCGTTAGCGCCCTTAGCTACCCTGGCGGGTTTGTGGAATACATTTGTCTAGGTGACATATTTAAGTGTTTAACATTCAAAGATAGCAAGTAAATATAAGAGCGAGATAGACCATTACAAATGTGAAACGCTGTAACATTAATAACCGATGTAACCGCCAGAATGATGAATGTGAGCAAGCTAACATGCATAGATTGTGTTGTAAAGGTGCGGGATTTCAGTTTGTGGGATGGGGTTCCATGCCCGTTCAGCTTGATCGGCCAGTACAGGGACGGTTGATGCTGGTTGTGGATGATACTGGAGTCGTAATCGATGATGCTCCACATACGCTCGGTTGATGATAGATCTGGTGATCGAGCAGGCCAAGGCAACAGGTCGACACTCTATAGCACATGTTGGCCTACAACAGCGGTACTTCGGTGAGCGACATCCTGTTGGAAAACACCCCCTGAAATGCTGTTGATGAACGGGAGCACAATATGTCGAATCACCAGAATGAGGTACAGATTTGCAGTCGGGTTGTGTGGGATAACCATGAGAGTGTTCCTGCTGTTACACGAAATCGCATCCCAGGCCATACCTCCAGGTGTAAGTCCAGTAGGCCTGGCACGCAGAAGAGTTGCTTGCAGGCCCTTAACTGGTCTCCTTCTAACCAATACACCATCACTGGCATCGAGGCAAAGCTAGTTTTCATCTGAAAAAACAAGAGACCTCCACCCTGCCTTGCAAAGAGCTCTCTCTCGATACAATTGAAGCTGCAAATGGCGGTGGTTTGGGGTCAGCCGAATGCATGCTATAGGGCGTCTAGCTCGGAGCCGTCTTTGAAATAACCGATTTTTAAAAGATCGTTGTGTCACTGTGGTGCCAACCACTGCTCAAATTGCACAACCATGCTCTTCCCTCTCCACAGTGCCACTTGGTTGTTCGGAACCCGGTCTTGTTGCCACTGCACATTCTCATGACAACCGCTGCTAGCAAACATGTACAGGGGCCGCATTCCTGACGAGGCGCTCTGCAACATAGCAGAAGTAACATCCAGCTTCTTGTAACCGTACTACGCGACCTCGTTCAAACTCAGTGGGGTGGCGATAATGGTGGCCGAGCGGTTCTAGGCACTACAGTCTGGAACCGCGCGACCGCTGCGGTCGCAGGTTCGAATCCTGCCTCGGGCATGGATGTGTGTGATGTCCTTTGGTTAGTTAGGTTTAAGTAGTTCTACGTTCTAGGGGACTGATGACCTCAGAAGTTAAGTCCCATAGTGCTGAGAGCCATTTGAGCCATTTTGGTGATAATGGCGTCTTTGTCTCCTTAAAGGCACTCATGAGCGACATCAAATGGTTCAAACGGCTCTAATCACTATGGGACTTAACACCTGAGGTCATCAGTCCCCTAGACTTAGAACTACTTAAACCTAACTTACCTAAGGACATTACACACATCCATGCCCGAGGCAGGATTCGAACCTGCGACCGTAGCAGCAGCGCAGTTCCAGACTGAAGCGCCTAGAACCGCTCCGCCGCAGCAGCCGGCCTGACTGACATCCACTCACTACGTCCAATCTCAAAGATAATTAACTTTCACGACCGTTATAACGTGTATTTAAAGTATACCTGATTTGCATTCTGATAGTTACATAACTAGCACTACTCTTCCGCTCCTGATGCGAAATCTGAATAGAAATAATCTATCGGATGTAGAAAAATGCCTACAAACTTTCGATTATGACGACAAATCCTCGAGTTTCTGTCCGCCAGTGTATGGGGTTGCATATTGTATGTGGTAGCTGCATACGCTAGCTACCTATAATATAATTTAAATATATTTTCTCTCGAACGCAGCTTCCAATATTGCTCTACAAAGACTAATTATCTCTTGTATTGTGTATAATTACCAATTCCAGTTAGTAATTAGGTGTCGTAACGGCAGAAAACTTGTGACGCTTACAAGTAAACGACACAATAGTTATATTTCTGTCCCTACTGCTTATAAAATTCAAATAGCTCTCAATGCTAAATATCTGTTATTAATGTATCATCAGAAGGAGTTCACATATTAGACGAAATTTAGATATCGTGATTACCTATACCTTCTTACATGATTTAAACTTTCCATCACTATCTTTCTTTCTTCTAATGCAGCGGTTGTCAAATAGTTTTAGCAACGAAACCATTATATAATACTAAATATTTTATGGAGTCCTAAAACAAGGAGAATCTGGTTTTATGTCCATTCTTTAATTATAATCGTATAATGAAAAAGATAGAAAAATAAGTACATCATACACTACTGACTTCTTCAACTATATGAAAAACAACATACAATAATACAATACACGAAATAACACTGTATCAGTTTCTAAGTGAATTTATAAAACTGTATCTATTTAACGCGAAGTATGAAGTTGCTTTTTTATTCTTTTATTTTACTTTATTTTATACGAGATGTTTAACGTCAGACTTGATAGAAGCACGCTGGAGACGCATACTACGCTCAGCTTCGAGTCCATTACGGTCTCTTGTCCTTGTAGCTGCATGTGCTGAGAATGTTTCAGACAAGTATGTTGTGGGGAACGGGAGAATAAAAGCCAGAGCTGTGTGGCAAGTTTTGGATATTCATTACGAACAACAAAAATCATGACGTGACATTGTTTTGAACAAAGATTCCATGCCTTAATCTGGTGTCACTTCCTAAGAGGATTCACACGTTTCGTTTGACATATATCCTGGCTTCTACATATTCGTTAAAAAAGGATTTTAACCTATGAATTAATTTTCAGTTTTGTATTCCGTTCTTCAGGAAAATGTATCTCAGATGAGAGGGCATATCGTGGAGACGCTGGACCAGATATTGAAAAATTTCATTTGGTAATCGTCCTGTCTGACCAATGAACATACTCAATGTTAAAAAGCCTTCTAGTTCTCTCTTGTCAACACAAACAATCCAAAAAATCTAATTTTTTGAGGTTGTTCTTTTGTTGTTAGCACTGAAAGCTGTTGTCTGTTTTCCTTGTAAAGATAGATTTAATTCACTATTTTTTCGAAATGTATCTGCCAAAAAGCTAGTCCAAACAATCAAGTCACAACGTTCAAACGGTCTTTTAATTTAAAAGAAATGTCAGCCATAAAAGCTTCTAATTCATCTGTTAGCTTTAATGTTACTGTTAATGTCTTATCGTGAGATAACCACCTACCATCAATGTGGAGCAGTAGTTTGTGTGCTTCCATAATCTTCACACAATATTGAAGACAATGTGCACTGAAGATGGTGTGATTTAACGTAATTTATTATTTTTACCGCTTCATCAAGAACCAGTCTTATGCTCAGCGGCTCTTCTTTACTGCAAGTGCTTATGTATACGAGATACAAGGGTTTGAGCTACAGATCGGATCTTTAATTTTTTGTTAGCGATGGCGCTCCTGCCGTCTTACGAGTCATTGCCTTGCCCCATCGACGCAAATATCAACACCATCTTTCCAGTCGAGATGATTCATGTAAAAAACTTGTCAAACGTATCAAAAATATATTTTCCGGTGGTTTTAGTTGGCATTGATGAGCACATATGCAAGTCTTCTTCGAGTGAATGCTTATATTGATATTATACAGTTTTCAGCAAGACTGCCAGTCCAGAAACACCAGTTGCATCGTGATTTCCAGTACGAATTTGTTTTGCTGAAGGCGATCATCTACTTCTTGTTTGGTATAGTCTGTGAAATTATTAATCCGATACAAAACAGTGTCATTCGAAAGCTGAGCAAATACAATACCTCGTTGGTTTTTCATTCACAGTTTGGGTCGCATACTTCTTAGTTTCTTGACTTGTTAATAACTATACTTTCTTACGTACAGAAATTCTTCATTTTTGTCATGGAAATTTGAATGTATAGTTTCTAAATGTCGGCGAATCTTAGCAGGTACAACGCAACAATTCGGAAGTAGGTTGCAGCTTTACATGAAGGGAGCTGAGGCGTTATAATCAACAAATCTGAGACTGGTGTAGGATTGTTCATAACTTCTTTTTTTCACCGATGGTGAGCCGTTAGATATATTACTGCTTGAAACCATGGAACTTGACGTTATATCACCTTCCTGAGTCTATAGTCGTGATCGGATATCTTTGAGGTTGATGCCGATTCTTCCAGGCGAACCACCTTTGAACTTTCGATGCAAGATGATGTTGCAGCACTTTTGAGGCAGCACTCCACTATGTCTTTTAAAAGCAACAGTTCACTTTTACAGAGCGACAAACATAGAATGATATCCTCGCAAGATATTTAATTTTACTACTGTAGTCAGTAACAAACATGAACTGAGTAGTCTGCGGTGCGTGGTGCAGGTTTATATAGACCGAGCAGTGAAGCATAGATGTGAAGGGAAGAAATCCTTCGACGCAGTTAGAGGTGTTTATGGATGAGAGAGAGGTGGAGAGACCTGAGTGGACTGTTCATGTCATGGGTGGATGAGACGGCGCGCAGCGAAAGAGAGAGAAAAAGACAGACAGATAAAGTATCAGGATGTCCGCTGAGTGCGTTTTTAGTGACGAATATCAACTTGACACATACCTACCCGTACGAGCTAAATTGTTTTTTGGTACTTTTTGATCGTAGCATTGTTGTAGATTTATTATGCTGCTGCGAGAAAAATAACTTTCGTAAAACTAACACTAATAAAATATTTGTAAAAGCTTTTTAACCAAATATGTGACAGGACTTGATTTGCTTTGTTCCTTAGGTTGATATTTTGGCAGAGCCCTCGAAGAGTCCATGCGTAGTTCCAAGGCTCCGTGGAGCATACTTTGACTGTGCTGGTTTAATATAATCAAAGGAGCAAAGATCTATCTATTGTAAAAGCCAGAGATGAATTATTTGTACTTATTTAAAAATACTGCAGACGATATTTTTGCTTGCTATTTCCTTCTCTTTAGTACTCAACTTTATTTTTGTAATCCTTTTATTTTAATATGAAAAATTTCAGCGTTTCCAACATTTTTCTTTCTTTAACTTTATTCGCAATAACTACTGCGTAACAATTTTGCTCGTAAATGGAAAAATTCAGATGATATCATTCAAATATTCTTTACCGGGGTTACTCTCTACGAAAATTCCTAATATACGGGACGACGGTAATCGGGGTATGACGCCTCTTTCCTGGTGTTACTTCACTATGTCAAGAGAGCGCAGCACTCAGCGGTCAATTGCTTCCTTGGGTTCAAGTCTCAAGCGGCAAGCGGTTGGTGCCATTATAGGGAACTTATTTGTGGGCCAAGTGAACTGTGGCATGTATTAAAATTTATGCATTAAAATTATAGCAGCTATATTTAAAAACAATAATAGTGGGTTCTATACATTTTTATTAATCCTAACGGTGTGTTTATCACATTCTGTGAGTTCTGAACTAGGTGTGCGTCCAACTACGTCCAATTTTCCACAATACGGAAACACGTACATGCATGTCACCTCAACACAGAGAAACATGCTATATTTCCTTTGTGGTAAGATGGATGCTCCTTAAAACATTTTTGTGCATTTATTTATGTACAAACGATGCCTAGATATTACGGACTAGCATCCCAATTGTACCAACACTCTTGTTAGATCTGGCAACTCAGAATCCGACGCTCCTAACGAATCTGTAGGCGTATAAATTGCATCTAACGCAAATGTTGCAGCTGAAAGAGGGACATATACCTCATTTGAAAATATAGCACCTACACCAATTATGGAAACACCAGGAAAAACTGAGGAAGAAAACTGCATCATTCTTAGCAGACTAGGAAACCCCACAAATTTCCAAAATAGCGCAAGAGAACTGACACACAAAAATCCTCCAACCACCAAACAAGAGAGGAAAGTAAAATTTACAGCTGAAGACAATGACTGCGTTGTGAGTAAAACAAACTACTATGAAAAAAAAAAAAGAAACAGATGGGAACTGGACTGGATTCAGTGGATTCACGGTAAGTAGTCGCATCATAAAACGTACACAGACGAAGTAGATATTAGGTGTGACAACTGTTCTGTAAAATAGTAAATATCAACTGTAGAACGGTCGGTAACTGCAATACAAACATTTATTTTGTATTAGTTAACAATAAAACACGTACTAAAATTGATGATGTTATCAAATTTATTTTGCCAGCTTACAGTGATCTTTGGGGTTAGACGTTTGGTATTCTAATCTGTGAAAAAATTACTACTAGATTTGAAAGATACTATTTTAACATATACATCGGTTTTGAGTTCGAAGAAACCTTGCCAAACGTGTGTGATTAATTTCTTTCTGGGAATCTCAAAAGCCTCATGATAATTTCATGTAGAAATAAAAAGTGTAGGATTATCCCACGACGTACTACACTGTCGAGTCACATTACTGTAGCCACCTGTCAAAAGCCTGAATAACCATGTTTTGCAAGACAGACAGCCGTGAGGCGTGCAGGAGAAGAGTCAGTGAGGTTGTGAAAGGTACTGACAAGGAAGTAGTCATACAGACTCCTGTGCCGTGGTCAGATGCGCTAGGTTTCTCGGTTGAGGGTCAATGGTACGAACAGCCTGATCGAGGTGGTCCCACTGGCTCTAAATTGGGTTTAAATCCGGAGTGTTTGGCGGCCACGAAAGCACGGGAAACGCATCCTGGTGCTCTTCAAAGCACGTACGTACACTGCGAGCTGTGTTGTGCATTGTCCTGCTGGTAGATGCCACCGCGGTGAGGAAAAACAAATTGCTTATAGAGGTGGACGTGGACCCAAGCATAGACGTACACCTTCGTTGATCCACTGCGCCTTCCAAAATGACGAGATCTTCCACGGAATCTCACAGAAGCAAAAATCATACCTTAACGTTCCTGGAGCCTTGCGGCCGTTGTTGCCGTGTGCTTTCTTGCACTCCGAAGAAGCATAAAAGCTACTCACCTGTCGTCACTCCCCGCATTACGACAACGACTGCACTATTTTCGTCGTCCCCACGACGTGCTTTGTGTACCATCCACTACTAGTGCTACCACCTGCCGTCTGTGAGTGGTTATTGCACCTTGACGTCGATCATAGGCGGTGATCATATTCTTGTGACTGGGCAGTTTATATCTTTCCTTTCAAAAACTTTATGAAAATTTTTTCGAGCCTTAAATGTATCTCTTTTCTTCTGACGCTCTTATGATCTTTTCCTTGTTACAGATCACAAGGAATTGAGATTAATTCAATCCATGCAAAAAAACAAGAGCATATATCTCGAATTTTACTTTTAACGAAGATGGTTTATTAACCAAGATTTGGATAGGCACAATCACTGCTGCGAACTAGTGTCGCATTTAATTTCAAATTCCGGTTGTCTAAAATTTCTAAGTGGTGTTTTATGAAAAAGTGTTTTGTTCCCTCTTGAGAGACTCATTTGAATTCGTGAAGAATCTCCGTAATACTCTTGTATTGATCGAACCTACCCGTAGAAAATCTGGCAGCCCCTATGCTTCGATATTTTCCTTTAATCTGACCTGGTGGGGAAAATTTTTTGTGGTAAGTTCCTAAGGGACCAAACTGCTGTCATCAGTCCCTGGGCTTACACACCATTTAGTCTAACTTAAACTAACTTATGCTAAGGACAACACACACGAGGAACGACTCGAATCTCTGATGGGGGGAGAAGCGAGAACCTGCTGGGGATCCTAAACACTCCAGTAATATTGAGGAATTGGTCGCCTTAGTGTTCTACGTGCCATCTCATTTACAGGTGAAACACATTTTCCTAAAACTCTCGCACTAAACCGAAGTTGACCATTAGTCTTTCCTACTATCGACCTTACGTGCCCGTTCAATTTCATGACTCTTTTCAACGTTACCCCTATATACTCAATAGAAAGGGTTGTGTCAAGCAGCACGCTATTAATACTGTAACATTACGGGATTGCTTTTCCTACTCACCTGCATTAACTTATATTTTCCTTTATTTAGAGCTGCCACTCATCACACCAACTATAAATTTTGTCTAACAAGGGGAGGCCGCCAATTGTGAAATTCAGATTCGATTCATACTGCGCATAATAAAAGCTCATGGCCAGAGGTGTAATGTGGCAAAGCACCAAGATGCACTTCTCAGCCGTTGTCGAGAAAATCGACAGTTAAAAGAAACTGTTGCGAAGAAATACTCTCTACGATTAGTAGTTTTCTACAGCGTGGTGGTGCAGCGGTAAGCGCTCGGGTTCGTAATCCGAAGGTCGCCGGATCGAATCTCGCTCCATGCAACTTTTTTTTAGTATTTGTTTTTTGTAATTCATATATATATATATATATATATATATATATATATATATATATATATATATATATATATAAAATTCCCGGCAATCAGTTGCAACAATTATGCATATAATAAGTTGTTGAAAGTCGTTTGTCGTGGAAAAACTGGCGACTTCGAACATCATTATATTTTCCGCAAACAATGTTGTATTTCACAAATGTTATTGTCTTCATAATGTTAACTACGTATAGTTAACGGAAGACGTAGAAACGAATACGTATAGCGTAAGTCAAACGTTCGAATTAGAATAGAGACCCCACGAACACAAACTTGCTGTGGCAGATATGAAATATAAACTCCGTTACTCGCTCGTTACACTTGAAGGACAGATGTTGAATGGGCCGAAACGATCCGCCCCATAACAGCGTAGTTGCCTGCTAACTTCGAAAGAAGGTAGATGCGGTCCATAGCGCAACTTATAACATCGTCGAAAATCAGTGCGGAGGGGACAGCTTTGGTACACCCTGTTAAACAAACGGAAAAATGGAGGCGGTACAATTGGAGAGCGATCCGCCTTCACCAACATGCATAAGCCATTAATAGTTATATATATATATATATATATATATATATATATTTGAATTGCAAAAAACTAATAATAAAAAAATATTGCATGGCGCGAGATTCGATCCGGCGACCTTCGGATTACGAACCCCAGCGCTTACCGCTGAGCTATGACGCTGTAGAAAATCATAAATCGTAGAGAGTATTTCACCGCAACGGTTTCTTTTAACTGTCGATTTTCTCGACAACGGCTGAGAAGTGCATCTTGGTGCTTTGCCACATTACACCTCTGGCCATGAGCGTTTATTATGCGCAGTATGAATCGAATCTGAATTTCACAATTGGCGGCCTCCCCTTGTAAGTCATATTGCATGCTACTATAGTCACTCGACGATAACACCTTCCCTCACACCACAGCGTTAAGAGGAAAGAGTCGCAGATTGTTGCTGACCCTGTCCATCAGGAAAACTCGTTCCCAGTACAAGCGCTTAATATAGGAAGCATTTATATAGAAAAGTAGCTTACAATTACGGCTTTAATTTGAATACCACACAAATCAACTTACTCTACTGGAGTTCTTTTACAAGTCAACGGTATTTACTTTCCAAATACACCTCGTATTTGCACATGCGTTCACAGTAATGCATGTGCTGCAAAACCTTTTTCGGACAAATAGTGTATAGTTTTTAGTTGTTAAGCAATACGATACATCTGTGACGACACATCGCAGTCTTATAGTGTGTGTGGCCGTTGTTGTAGCTGTGTCTATTGTCGCTAAAATAGCTGTTGTCTTACAGAGAGAGAAATCTTATATAAACGAGGATACGTACCCTACATCAGTTGAAAGAGAATACAATGAAAGTCGGTAACCGGATTCGCTGTAAGAATGCAACGTGAAATGTAAATTTCGGCTACAGCGGGGGATAAGGAGCGTACTTTGTGCCAGCAGGGTCGCTATCGTCGCTTTGCCTCGGGATTTACCGTGGCCGGCCGCCAGCGGACGTCTCCTGTTATCTGAGTTGCGTGACTTCCGCGAAGCCGTCGCCATGGCAACGGGCAACTGATTACCCCGTACCGTCACACGACCCTCGGCCGCAAACGTCTGCCGCGTTTCTCTGAAACCTACACTTCCTCTGGCAGGCGCACACTTCACGTCAGCGCTGATAAAGTTACCTCTGCAACCTTCTGGCAAAACAGAGCGAAGTAAAAGCACAAAACAATGTTGTAGAAAAAACGAACCGTCAGGGGTGATGCTAAGAACTTTTATCAGGCGCTATGTAACAATCATGTGCTTAGTTTCTAGCTGTTCGTCAACTGTCACCAAAGCTGCTTTCTTATGCTTGTTGTTACATATGATGCGAATGCTTTTTTATTAATTTTAGCTCCAATAGAGTCTACAGCCAAAACGAATTAGCTAAATGAGTATAATGGGCTGTACTGGCAGTTCTTATCTGGAACAGAATAGCCACTAATTTTGTACTCTTAGTTCTTATACAGTTTTGGCTGTGAAATACAGTGAGGTGACGAAAGTCATGGGGTAGAGATATGCACGTACACAGATGGGGGTAGTATAGCGTACACAAGGTATAAAAGGGCAGTGCATTCGCGGAGGTGTCTTTTGTACTCAGGTGATTGGCGTAAAATCGTTTCCTACGTGATTATGGCCGCACGGCGCGAATTAACAGACTTTGAACGCTGAATGGTAATTGGAGCTACACCCTTGCGGCATTCCATTTGTTACGGAATTCAATATTCCGAGATCCACAGAATCAAGGGAGCCGTTCTGGACACGGCTTATGCATTGGTTTAAGCCTTGACCGTTACTCTGCTCAAAAAATGGTTCAAATGGCTCTAAGCACATCTGAGGTCATCAGTCCCCTAGACCTTAGAACTACTTAAACCTAACTAACCCAAGGATATCACACACATCCATGCTCGAGGCAGGATTCGAACCTGGACCGTAGCAGCAGCGAGGTTCCGGGCTGAAGCACCTAAAACCGCTCGGCCACAGCGGCCGGCAGTTAACAGACACTGTACGCGGAATGGTAGATGGGACTAGAAGCAACGACGACCGTTACTCTGCGTTCCGTTTCCCGCGGTTATTGCGGTTATGCCGTGGTTCTTCCTCTTTCTACGTTTAGTAGCAGCGGTGTGTATCGATATTCGCACCTTGTACTATCTTTGGTCTGGTGCTTATAGTTTCCGGCTAGCCGGTGAGCAGCAGTCGGTCTGTTGGTGTGGTTCAGCCAGGAAATCTCCGCGCGGCACAGTGGCCGGGCACGCTAGCTGTCTCTACGCAGTGTCGGAGTGTATGGGAGCTGTTCCGATTGCTACAAAGTTCGTGGCTCACCGACCCAGGACATCAAATTTGAGTGGTGATTTAATTACCGAAGCCTGTCTGTTCACATTGTGCCGTTGGTTTTCATGGTTGGCTGTTGAGGGTATTCCCGTGAGCAACAGCAGGTGTTCGAATTGGCGAAAGTTTGGCCACCATCCGGTGGAGTTTAACTGTATTTTGGTTATTTGGAGTCCAAGTGCACCAACGGAATTTTCTGCCTTGTGGCCGTAGGTTTTCCAGTTACCTGCCCTGGCCGCTGACGTAAAATTCAGGTAGTGTCCTTTCCTCACCGTGTTGTCGCTGTTCAACTCGTGTGTGTAGTTTTGACAGCTTATGCATACTTGGTTCTGGGCGGCTACGCCTTTTTCGTTTTGGCTTTGGAGTTCCTTGTGTACTGTTCGGGTGGAAGGCAACTCGCCGGCCGTTGTGGCTGAGCGGATCTAGGCGCTTCAGTCCAGAACCGCGCTGCTGCTACGGTCGCAGGTTTAAATCCAGCCTCAGGCATGGATGTGTGTGATGTCCTTAGGTTTAAGTAGTTCTAGGTCTAGGGGACTGATGACCTCTGATGTTAAGTCCCATAGTGCTCAGAGCTATTTGAACCATTTGAAGGCAAGTCGTCTTGTCGATGGGACCGCTGACTGTGTCTTGGCTGGGTTGCCAGCGGATCGGATGTAGTTGGGCCGACTACCTGTCTCCCCTAAGCGAACGTAGTGCACACTGACCCTCCGGAAACTTCTGATCGCCGCCGGCTGTACTGCCTTTTCTTATTGGTATTTGTGTATTTTAATGGCACATAGCCTATGGTTTGAATTTGCTTTTAGTTGGGTTTTAAACAATGGGCCTTCAGCCGTTTTAAAATTGAAAATTCCTTACTTTTCAAGTCTTAGATTGTTTGAGCCTTCAGCCTCATTTGAAATATTATTTAAGGATAAAACCTTGCGCTTCCTGCCTTTTGAAAATTTATTGTAGTTGTGTTTTAAATCATGGGCCTTCAGCCGTTTTAATAATTAAAGAGGTAGTGCCCTTAAGCGATAAGATTGTGGGCAAACTCAGTCGATAGTTAACCTCGGAACTTTGCGCTGTAATGTTTGGGCAGCTAAATAAAGTTATATGTGTTCGAGTGTAACTGACAGCCGCTCATTTTTGGCCCTTTTTCACAATTCCGACTACTTGTTCTGTCCTGCGTATTTAACCACGCGTCTCATCAAGATTGTGCCGACGGTAGCGTTCTCGCTTCCCACGCCCGGGTTCCCGGGTTCGATTCCCGGCGGGGTCAGGGATTTTCTCTGCCTCGTGATGACTGGGTGTTGTGTGATGTCCTTAGGTTGGTTAGGTTTAAGTAGTTCTAAGTTCTAGGGGACTGATGACCATAGATGTTAAGTCCCATAGTGCTCAGAGCCCTTTGATTGTGCCGAGAATACAAAATACCAGGGATTACCTCTCACCGCGGACAACTCTTTGGCGACGGTCTTCACTTAACGACCGTTAGGAGAGTGCGGCAAAGTCTGGCTTTATTGCGCTATAGCAGCAGTCGACCGACGCGAGTGGCTTTGCTAACAGCACTAAATCGCCTGCAGCGTCTCCCCTGGACTCGTGACCGTTCGGTTCGACCCTAACGACTGGAAAACCGTTGTCGGATCAGGTATCTCCCGATTTCAGCTAGTACGAGGTGACGGTATGGTTCGAGAGTGGCGCATACCACAGGAAGCCGTGGACCAAAGTTGTTAGCAAGGCACTTTGCGAGCTAGTGATGGCTCCATCATGGTATGGGATGTGCGTACATGGAATGGAATGGGTCCTTGATCTCTTCGGTATTTTGGAGACCATTTTCAGCCGTTCATGTTCCGAAACAACGATACAATTTTTATCGACGACAATGAGCCATGTCATTGGGCCACAATTGTTCTCGACTGGTTTGAAGAACATTCCGGAGATTTCGAGCGAATGATTTGGCCACCTAAATCGCCCGACATGAATCCCATCTATGGGACGTAATCGAGATGTCATTTCGTGCACAAAATTCTGCACTGGCAACTCTTTCGAAAGTATGGACGGCTGTAGAGGCAGTATGGACGGCTGTAGAGGCAGTATGGCTCAATATTTCTGCAGGGGACTTCCAGTGACTTGTTGATTCAAAAAAATGGTTCAAATGGCTCTGAGCACTATGGGACGTAACATCTATGGTCATCAGTCCCCTAGAACTTAAAACTACTTAAACCTAACTAACCTAAGGACATCACACAACACCCAGTCATCACGAGGCAGAGAAAATCCCTGACTCCGAAGGGAATCGAACCCGGTGACTCGGTGACTTGTTGATTCCATGCCACGTAGCCGAGAAAAAGGAGATCCGACACGATGTTACGAGGTATCCCATAGCTTCTGTCACCTCCGTGTGCGTAACAGATGTAACATCGTCAAAATATGATGATCGTAAGAAACTGACCACCTATTTTCAAGAGTTTATCGAGCGAAGGTTCTGTAAACAATCTCTCTTGTGCGTGAGTTACAATTTCTCAGGAACATTCGATTAAATATGTTTAGCAACTAGGTTCTCGATGACTAGATTTGTGTGTTTATCCCATCTCAAACTGCTCCAGACAGAAGCTTTTAGGCACCAGAAGACTATGACTGTGTCCAGAGACTAATCATCAATCGCTTAGTCAAACGGTATTGGAACTTTTTGCCCATTAACACTTTCGTGGTCAAAACGTATTTTGCACTTCCTTTTTGCCAGCGTCTTTGCCCCCGTACGTGTATGTTTCGTATACTTCACAGATACATATATTTCACATGGATTTTTACATACATCCTCAGTCGAATTTTGCACTCAGCTTTCGTATTAATTATCAGGAAACTTGCAGTTCAGCCAGAAACTGATTGTTGTTACGAGAAAGAGGACTGTCGGCGGAAAGTCTTTAAGTCTTCGATGTTTTACACAGTGGACTCTAGAGAGGATGCTAAGTTTATCTATGGCATTTAGCTGTGTGGCGTGATATTTAACCCCGAAACACTCTCGAAAAACTATTGGTACGGTGCGGCTTTCATTCTCTCGATGTGATCGATGCTGTGAACAAGACAAATAACAAACATATGAGGATTCATGTTTAAAATATTCCCAGTCAACTAATGGGAGGAAAGAAATATCCCCACCGCTAGCGGTAGAAGGCGCATCTTACTCCCTCTGTATTTTTATACAAACAGTGAGTCATTTATATAGCAAACGCGCTTGAAATTGCTCCAGGCGTTCCGTAGTTACCTTTTTAACTTACCGTACACTCTTTCACGCCAAACCCCTTGCTGTAGTAGTGTCTTTCTGTCACAGTAATTCTTTTCCAGACAGCAAGTGAAATGAGTGCCAGTTTTGGTAGAAATTGCTTCCGGCGTCACAGGGATACGCTGATGTGTCACTGTCTGAGCCTCCTGCCCCCCTTACCCATAACTATGCGGTCGGAGCGTCCACGTGTCTATCAGCAATCATTCTAGTTACCCCGAAAACCATGGATTTCAAACATTTTTTCACGCCAAATCCTCTCATCCCAGCCCCCACACCTCGGGGTCGTTATTTATATTTTCCCTATAATACTGTTTATACACATAATTAAACATGTACATGCCATGTACATGCAAAATCAGATTGAAATTTCTGAGTTAAGCTACTACGTCAGTCCATTATCAACATTATCAAAATGTTCAAATGTGTGTGAAATCTTATGGGACTTAACTGCTAAGGTCATTATTCCCTAAGCGTACACACTACTTAACCTAAATTATCCTCAGGACAAACACACACGCCCATGCCCGAGGGAGGACTCGAACCTCCACCGGGACCAGCCGCACCGTGCATGACTGCAGCGCCTAAGACCGCTTGGCTAATCCCGCGTGGCATCAGCCGTATCCCTACGGGTGGTACGTTGTTCTCACAAGAGAAAGCTTCTTGGGCGTGCGCGCAGCTCAGCCTTATCTCATCGTAATTGAATGAATGGTACATGAGTGCATACATGACGAACAATAAAATATTCACTTTTACGTGTTAGATACATTTGAAAAATAAAAGGCTAAAAACCATATTTCCTTATGGTTGATAAATTACTTCCACTATCAAAAGAAATTTAAGATGACCGATTTTGAAAATTGTTGATGTGGTCCGCATGTGACCCACGAACCATATTTTCTGGTGAACACAGGATTTTTTTAAATTAATTTTTATGAAGTGATTTTATCAGGTCGGCAAAACATTTCACATCTATTTTTGTGACAAATAAAAACATGAAATATAGCACACAAAATTTCAACATAAATTTTCAAGACTTTCTCACATACCGTATACCGATATTTTCTACATTCTACCAATTTTTTGGGGCATATACATCTCCTTAAATTTCCCTAATACAAAAGTGAAATAAGAGCTCGTACTGAGGCGTTCAGACTCGTTTTTCCCTAGCGCCGTCCGCGAGTGGAACCGAAGGGAGGAAATATGTCTTTGGCGCGAATTGTGCCCTCCGCCACACACCGCTTGGTGGCTAGCGGAGTATATATGTAGGTGTATGTAGATGTATAGTGTTAATTTAATACGATTTTCTTGAATCATGCGCACTGCTATCGCATTTGATTGCTCACGGCCTTCTACATACCCACCCCATGGTCCGCAATATTTTTCTCCACATTCCGAAAGCATCTAGCTATATGGCAGCAGCAAACAGATACGGGGTACAGACATCCCTAAGCTCAAATCTGCGTATTAATTTAGTGAGACATGATGAGCCCACGAACACGAGAGAGTTAAGGGGCATTACACTACATTTTGTTACGTTTCCAGCTGACTCCACTTCCAATTTTTCCACCTCACTGCTCGTTTCCCGCTGTTTCTTTCACTCTTTCTCTAGCACTGTTCTGTCACTGTCAGCTGTGTGCCTCTACGACTGTGTCTCTCTCTTTCCGTCAGACGGCTATTGTCTCCTTCGCTCTTTCTATACCACAACCACTGTCTACTGTCGTGCAGTATTTATTAACTCTCCGTCTCTTTCGCACTGTCACTGTCTCCTATTAGCACAAAAAAGCGTGATTATATTCGCATTCCAAAATTGTTACGAAAATTTTAAAGGTGCTGAAGAAGTTAGAATGAGTGAGGTGTTACCTCAACTTTTAGTCGGAGTCTTTTAAACAAGAACGTATTCGCCTTTTTTTGTAATCTGATAGGAGCATTTTTCTGCTGGTTCCCTTCTTTTCCCTGCGACAGCAGAGTACATAACTCTTATAAAAAATAACGCAAAACTGATTTTACCCCTCAGACAGGAATTCTCCTGCACAAAAATTTTGCATGTGTTTCAGTACAACACAAGGTTCCCAGAATCTCTCTCATGATAACTGAGACACTTCACAGCTCATGTTCCCCATGCTACGTCACTTAACAAATTACGTTTTTGCCTCACACCAGATTTTACGTGTGTATTTTAAAGTTCAAGTTGGTTATCTTTAACCATTGTATCGCGGCAACAGATAAAGATTTCTAGAACATTTTCAACGCCGTTCGAGATCCGGCTTTCAGGAATATATCTTAAAAAATTCAGCCACTGACGGTGCATAACGGTCTTGGAATCCGCAGTTGGGTTTTGGTACGAAAAAATACAAAACAAAAATCCTTCTTTTGGGCTTTTCCAAGGAATCGCCAATGAACTAATGGTGCCGCCACAAACGCCTTAAGAACCACCGAACACGATATCAAACACAAAAAGAGGCAACATATTTTCTCCATTTGCCTAAGCAGGGGGAGGTGTGTATCATCCATACTTTAACTCTGTACGGAAGGATAGTGACACCGAGACGGTCCTTGTACAGGGCATACAAATAGTCCCTAGCCCAATTGCTATCCAGGATACTTGATCCTACCTTTCTATAACGAATAAAAACCGAGATAAGATCTCCGGAAAACTCCCACTTTTATCCGCGGCGTTTTGGAATATACGCAAGCATATGCTTCTGCATCGTACTGATTGTATACAACGTGACAGGAACAGTAATTGTGATCATACAAGATCGTGACTGAAGAATAAAAGCGCTTAGTGCCAACAACGTGTTACCATTGAACATGTAACATAATTGAAAAATGAACTGTGTATATTAGTTTTGTGTTGCTAACAAATGAAAAGCGAGTCTGTTCAATTTTCTACAAGTCTGTACAATAAAAAAAACGAATACTAATGCCTACACAAAGTTGTATCGTCGTTACATAAAACAATGAGTATCTTATTACAAAAATGATTGCGCAATAATTATGTACAATACAGAATGATCGTGACAATTAATAAATATAATTCAGAAAATCTTGTCATTGAACATGTAAAAGGTTGGAATAACTAAACTGCTTGGTTTCAGTCGCAAATTAACAAAATTAATATCTGTGTTAAACTTGCTTCAATTATGTATAATAAAAGAGGAAATGCCAGTGGTTGCACAGAGTTATATCGTCATTAAATAGATAAAACAGTAAGTGAATGATTACACAAATTATTGAGAAACACTAACATGAACTGACGGTCGTATCACCATTGTACAAATGAATTACTTTCATATCAGTCGAATGACGATGCAGTTTGATGAAACACTGACATCTGTTTCATTTTATTGTGCATAATGGTTGTGTTAATCTTTTTTTGTGTCTATTTTTTTAAATTGTTTTGATTGACTATGTAGAGTCTTTTTTCATTTTAAGATCATTCCAGTATTCAAGGGTTTTGCCTTTCCTTGTAACAATTACGACTACACACTCGAATTATCTCACTCGGCAGAGACGAAGAAGTGCCGCTATATTTACTTGTTTATCTGTCTCGTGGAATGGCCATGTCTGGGCAGTCCAGTCTGCACAGCATGTATTCTGTGCCTGCTCGCCATGACTGCGCCCGGTCGTCAGCACAGTGTTTGTGGTCGTTGTTTCTACTCATAGATTCTGTCCCTAACGTCGCATATGACAGCCAGGCCATTTATACAATTATATGCTCACAACTTAAAATTCATTGTAAGACTTGGAGTGTGAACTGCCTATTTCATTCATTATGATACTATAGGTTCTAGCCCAGTTTCTTGTGTTTAGTAGCAAGCAACCTGATGATTGGTGTCTTTCATTAATCATTACTTTCACACTCGAAATTCCGTATAAACTGTACTAGCTGCAAAGATTATGGCAAATTCTCGGCCACAGAGGGGAACTGACCGCCAACTTTGCAATCCAATGACAGAGTAGGCTAACGAGAACTATAACGATACGTATTGCATCAGAGTTTTGCGAGACGTGACTCTCATATTCTGTACTTTTAATAAAACTCCCGTCTCTGCCCTGAGTGTTTTATATTTCTTTAATCATAATGTTTTCACCATTACGGCATTTTCAAATGAATAAAATCCTGTTGACACAAAGTATCGGAAAAAAGTTAATCACATGAAGCACAAATGCACTGATATTTCATGTGATTAACTTCGACGCGATACTTTGTATCAATAGGATTTTGTTCCTTTGAAAATATTTTAACTCTCAAGGATTAAAAAAATAAAGTTTGTTTCAAAAAGAAGACGAGATAAAAGAGATTTGCATACGACATTCATATCTGAGTGGTCATGCATTATTTGAGGAAGAGACTGAACACGTCTACGACTTTGGAATAAAAGCAAAAAAAAAAAAAAAAAAAAAAAAAAAAGCAAACAAAATTGATACGCATCACAGTACATTAGGAGCGTAAAGCAAGCGTACGAAAGTTCTGAACACAAATCAGTATAATATGAAACAAGATGTTTCAGAAAAATTCTCTGAGCTCTGCATCTCTTCTTTCTGCGTTAACTATCTACGTTTCAAACTGCGGCGCAACGTATAAGGAAATTTATGATCCACGGAATGTTCAACGGTTAGCCGTATGTCGACCTGACCCTGACCTGATTTTGGTCGTTTTTCGAAGTTCTCTTTTCATCTTCGCTTTAATAGTACCCATACTTGTATGTGCTTCTGAAATTATGAATAAAATAACAACCTAAATATACAAAGTCCCAGTGCAATAGATCAGAGAAGTATTCTGGATCAACTATATTGCTTTTGTACAACCATGATGCTGAAAGAGAGGGAAAAAATAGCTTAGATAAATACTCTTAAAGAAAAAAAAATCATCATGCCCATGTATCATATTAAATTAAGGTAATTAACCAAAAATATT
Organism: Schistocerca serialis cubense; assembly: GCF_023864345.2. Lineage (NCBI taxonomy): Eukaryota > Metazoa > Arthropoda > Insecta > Orthoptera > Acrididae > Schistocerca > Schistocerca serialis. The sequence goes on along the minus strand of NC_064641.1, from coordinate 631,278,524 downwards.
CGTTTAGACATGTGAGTGTACTGTTCTTAAATTATCTATAATAGAATTTGAAAGACAGTAGTCGTAGAGTTGAAAAGTAAGTTGGAAAGTTCAGCTAACATTCCATCGTAAACGAAATCGTTAGATACTTAGCACAGGAAGCTATTTTAAACAAAATACAGTCTTGAAGCAACCACATTTAAATGTTTACCCTACCTGAGAAAAAACTTAAGCACATAGAACACATGGCCGTATGTCAATGTAACTTTGTGCAGGTACACATCAGTATGTATATGATTAGAGTTTCGATTCTCTATGATACTCAGAGCAGCCAACAGAATGCATTGTTATTGTTCGTGATTAGACAGTCCACTCAACGAAAGTAAAAAAAATACAATATTTCAGTGTCTGCGTTATTTCTAATTACGATGCAAAGAGTTGCTATGGACATGAATGCATGTATAAAGAAACTTTGCATCGTAATTTGGAATAAAACAGGCACTGAAATATCGTATTTCTCTGCAGATACCGGTGAAATGACTTTCAAGTGACATGTCTCACCTGCACGGGAATATACACTGCTGGCCACCGTAAATGCAACACCCTGAAGGAAGCAACCGAATCAAGTGAAATTTACACCATGAGTTTGCAGCGATGAGATATGCAACTGATTAGAATTTCAGCGCAGACGCACATCACGCGCGCCTGTGGCGCCACCTCATAGCGCCATTTAAGGTTTGGCGATTTCGACGAGTGTACGTTCGGCACGTGTGTTTACCTTGTGGTTGTTTCACAGGACGATCAGTTATGCCTCGTAGACAACAGCGAACATCTTTTGATCAAGTATCCGAGTTCGACAGAGGAAGGATAGTGGCTTACCGAGATTGTGGATTATCATACAGAGAAATCGCTAGTCGTGTTGGACGAAACCAAACAACTGTAGTGCGGATATGTGACCATTGGATGCAGGAGGGTACGACGGACCGACGTGGTCGATCGCATTCACCTCGGTGCACCACTGCACGTGCTGATAGGCAAATTGTGCGCATGGCAGTGACGGATCGCTCAGTGACATCCCGAACCATAGCACAGCACATTGCGTCTGTAACGCATCATCCAGTGTCTGCGCGTACGATTCGACGCCGTTTACAGCAGAGTGGTCTGTCCGCAAGACGTCCATTGCTTCGTCTACCATTGACGCAGAACCACAGACGTCTCCGTCGCCAATGGTGTGATGACAGACGGATGTGGACGGCAGAATGGAATAACGTTGTCTTTACTGACGAGGCACGCTTCTGTCTGCAGACCACGATGGTCGGATTCGAGTGTGGAGACACCGTGGAGAGAGGATGCCGGACAGCTGCATTATGCACCGCCACACTGGTCTTGCACCGGGTATTATGGTATGGGGCGGTATTGGATATTACTCTCGCACGCCTCTAGTACGCATTGCCGGTACTTTAAATAGCCGGCGCTACATATCCGAGGTGCTGGAGCCAGTTGTCCTTCCTTACCTTCAGGGCTCTGCCACAGCCATATTTCAACAGGATAATGCGCGACCACATTTGGCACGCATTGTCCAAAGGTTCTTCGTCAATAACCAGATTGAATTGCTTCCCTGGCCGGCTCGCTCTCCGGATCTTTCGCCGATAGAAAACATGTGGTCCATGGCTGCTCAACGAGTGACCCAGATTACATCCCCAGCTGCCACACCAGATGATCTTTGGCAACGTGTGGAAGCTGCTTGGGCTGCTGTACCCCAGGAACACATCCAACGTCTCTTTGACTCAATGCCGAGACGTGTGGCAGCGGTGATCTCCAACAATGGCGGCTACTCTGGCTACTGATTCTGGCAGGAACCACATGTCACAGACGTCTGTAAACGTAATCATTTGATACTTGGTCAACATGTTATCTACAAAAAAAATTTTGTTGTGCTACCTCTTGTCTTTCTTGGTGTTGCATTTACGGTGGCCAGCAGTGTACATGATGGAGTACGAGTACAGACTGTAGACGCATGATCTACACATAGAAGTTTAGGTCAGGTTGACAGTCGTGCACAGATAGCCAAATAGTGAGGCGGCCGCTTGCGATAAGCACAAATTCCGGGTTCAAGTCCCGGTCCGTTACAAATCTTCATTGCCGTCATTTCATTCTACTGATGATGGTTGTCCATATTCGCAATTGCAAACACATTTAATACTAAGCTAGAAAAGGTCGAATAGGGGAAAAATCGTGTAGTTGCAAGTTTTTCTCAGTCCTATGGGGGACAATCATGAACAACATAATAAAAATTCCCGACCTGTCGCGTGTGACAGGAGGGGTCGGGAGGATGGGGGGGGGGGCGTTTAAAGGTTACTTTCTTAGGCTACTCTTGAATAACTCGGAAACTGCGGCTTCTAGCGAAAATGTTTCCTAGTACAAAATTAATTACACTACATTTCTCACAAAAGGTCCTATTGATTTTTTTTTCTCTAGGACTGATAGATTCTGAGTTGAAGAGGACGAAAAATCACAGATTATTAAAGCTAATGTTTTAATGGGCTACAGTCACTGTTTGCTGCTGAATGAAGTGAGTCAATTACTAGCGACGCTGCTCGCTATTCATTTTGCACACAGGCTGTAACTCTCCTAAATTTCCTGTCCAGTTCCCTTATGTGAGCAGACAAAATAATTTCACTGAGTTCGTGTTTATGTAGTGGAGTTACTTTCAGTTTATTAAATGAATACCCGCCAGGGTAGCCAAGAGGGCTGATGCTCTGCTTCCTGGGCGCGGGTAGGCGCGCCGGCAACAGATCGAATCCGCCCAGCGGCCCCACGACGAGGGCTGGTAAGCCGACCAGCCTGGACGTGGTTTTTAGGCGGTTTTCCACATCAGGCTAGGTGAATACCGGGCTGGTCCCCACGTTCCGCCTGAGTTACGCGATTCGCAGACATTTGCAGACATTCATGCTCTGACATGGCTTACACTAGACGCAGTCATCTGGGGTACACTACTTATGTCCCGTGGGTTCGGGCTGGCATCAGGAAGGGAATCCGGCCAAACTCTACCGCTAACAGCGCCAAATCCGTCACAACAGGGTCGACCCCGCGTTGGTGAGGGGCAAAGGCCGAAAGAAAGGAAGAAAGAAACTTGTTATGTGGACTCTTATGTAAAACAGCTAGAGCTGTAAACTGTCTACCAGCTGAAGAGACTGTTCCAAGTGTAGCATGCTGTCAACATGTATTCGATAGTATCGATTTCATTCCCTCCACTGTCACTGTCTGGGTCACTTTTCACTGTGTCTGGGGTATCAAATGGATCACACCAGTCTCAGGTCTCTTAATATCTTATGATGCACAGAGGCTTAAATTGTCACCCTCTGCAACAGAAGTAGTCACCTAGGTGTTATAGAACTTCCGATGTTTCAACGTAAGTGAAGAAATGCATTACAAGGGAATACTGTTTTAGACTTTGACATGAGCAGTCCCATTCCGTCAGCTATATTCACACCCACCACTTGGAAGATATACCGTGGATGAGTGGTAAACGGCTCCACTCAGTGCAGCCTACTCCGCAAGAGGGAGTAATCCATGAGTGGAACAGATTTATGCAGTCTGCCAGTAAGACAGTGGTGAGATACGTGCGGTAAGTTTCTCGTCATTCGTTAACTCACCACCAAGTCACTACAACACAGCAACACAACTTTACAATAAGCTGTCAACGCTAGACCGCAGCAAGGTACCACATTTACCCATCCGATCCTTTTCTCACCAACATTACAAAAGTCACTGACAGCATCACAAATTACACACTTCTCAGCCATTGTTTATAGGAGCGAATTTAACATAAAATCTCTCATCACATAACAACAGGAAGTAAGTATTTATTTAATAAAGTGCAAACCACTCCACTACAAAAATTAGTTCTGTGGAGTTATTTTGTTTGCTCGGATAACAGAACAGGACATGCAATGCTGTGGAGGTAAAGACTGTCTGTAAATTGAAAAGTGAGCAGTGTTTGTGCTGGAGAAAGTTGTCTTTCCCAACTGAACACTATAGCTGCTGTACGGGATGGGTTTTAATCAAATGTTCAAATGTGTTTGAATTAATATGGGACCAAACTGCTGAGGTCATCGGTCCCTAGACTTACACACTGTTTAAACTAGCTGATGCTAAGAACAAGACACACACCCATGCCCAAGGAAGGACTCGAACCTCCGGCGGGAGGGGCCGCGCAGTCTGTGACATGGCGCGTGTAACCGCGCGGCCACTCCGCCTGGCGGGTAATAATCAGTTTCCCTCCAGGTGTGTTTAACTTTGTGCAGAGATTTAACTAGATTCTGTCGATATGCGTCTCTTGCGTTAACATTACTAGTAAATCATATCTCTATTACATGTAACTTTAAAGCACTTTGTTGAAAATAAACATCCCTGGGGTGCTTGCACACTGATTCATAATTCGAGGTGCGGAAGGATCAGCATAACTTTGTGAAATACCCTGTAATGGCTTCTTGTGGCATAATGGGGTAGAGAGAGAGAGAGAGAGAGAGAGAGAGAGAGAGAGAGAGAGAGAGAGAGAGAGAGACAAAAGGGACTCACCTGGCCCCTCTTCACGTCGGAGGGCTATGATGGAGGGAAGTGCATGACCACAATTCAGCGACCTACCTTCCCTCGCGTGCACTGACGTCTGTGGTGACGACGCACACCATTAAGAACCGTGTCCCGCCGTTTGTGAAGTCCACGGAACTATCGAGATGGCAGTGACTTCAATGCAATTATTGTCTTTCAATAAAAATGTCATTGCACATTTCCTTTAGTTACCCTCTTTACTATACTGTAGCAGTTCTTACTGTGGTCCAAGTTTCATCGAGCTATGTTATTTGGCAGTGACATGTCATGAGAATATTATTTCGTACTTAAGTTCTGCATTGGTGGATTTCTCAGTACCAGTATCCAGTACATCATGGAGCAGTTGCACACAGTTTTGGGGGAGAACGGGACGACTTCATGACACCCTCCCCAGCCGAATGAGTGCATGCGTCCAGGCCGTTCGAAAGGTGGGGGGAGTTACAACCTTATACCAATAAGTGGGCCCATTCCGGTAAGTTTTAATTAAATTCCATTCGATTGTGTAATCGTTGAAGTTGTTTCACATACCCTCTTGAACAGTGATTTTCATTTCGTTTCCTCCTCTCGATCTTCGTGCTTCACTTTTTTTTTCCTGGCCATTGTGTACTACTTGTACCAATCTATAATGTCTCTCCTGTTTCTGGAATTTCATTTTTAATTATTTTTTGAAAAATAAGCTTTACACGTGATCAAAATAAATATTACTATTATTTCTTCTACGTGAGATTAATAATTGAAATGAAAATAATATCTTGCCATTATAGAGAGACTCTCTTTTTTTACTTGGCTTACTAGGCCTATATAGGCATTTTGGAGATATGTATCAAGAAGTATAATGATAAATGAATAATTGTTACTCTTGTTAAATAAGCTGAAAATACTACAAATTCTGAAGTTACTAATCTGATTTCCTTGTGTAAATGCTTTCAAACTGAGAAACACATTCGAATTCTCCAAACAAGATTATATGTCCCTAGGCAAGTTCAAGCCGAGGCCTATCTTTGCTATTTTTAATCATCCAACTGAAAAGACTAATTTGACAAAAAAAAATTCTCGTCCACTGCAGTGCTGGGAGAGAAAACGTATGAATTACTTAACTCCAACTTGCGCCTCTTTCACGCAGTTGAAATAATTTCAGATGTACCGCATAATAGCGGCGGCTGCAGCTTGCTAGCGATGTTCCTACTGTTCCTGCAAACGGAACTAAATTCTGAAAATAGCTGGATTATTTGACATGAAATGATAGAAATACACATTAGACAATTTCAAGATGTATTTTTAATATGTATCTTGAAATATTTGTAACTTTTAAAAACCTTTTTTTCTACAGCAACTTTACTAATTGTGCGTTCGACTGATCACAGAGGTAGCTACTAACAGAGGCAGTGTACTTTCTCCCACGCATAATTCGCGAATGGATAAATGACGCTCTTAAAAATATGAATTGCATGAAGATCGCAGATAATAATAACTAATTGTTCTTTCTGCTATTAATGTAAGTTGCTTTATTCCCTGGTACATCTTTTTTACACAAACGACTCCCTCATAGCTGTCACATATTTCGCATCCCAGATAATGCACTGTACATCAAACACACGTCATAATTATTCTTGTTCATTGCTTTTAACACAATTTCGCTCGTCCTTTCCTACGGGGACGCTACAAATCGTATACAATGCTTGTCAACAGATCAATGTTCGTCATAGCAATCTCAGCCATGATGAAACCGCTGATGTAAAATTATTTAAATGCATTCTCAGCAAGCCACCTGCGTTGTGTAACGAAACGTACTTCTGGTACCTTCGTTTCTCCATTCGCGAATGATGCGTGGAAGAATGAGCGTCGGTACGCTACCGAAATAAGCCTCAGTTTCTCTGATTTTCCTGTCGCGCTCATTTCATGATATGTGTGATTGTAGCCTTACTTGTCACGCAACGTATGCTCTTGAAATTACCACTCTGGCACGCACAGCGGCTCTTTTGCAGCTTGAGCCACTGGAGCTGAATGTCCCTATCCGTGAGGCTCTCGCTCTTTCTAAACTACCCTTGAAGAAACACACTGGGCATACTGAACATACGGCACTTCTTTAAATCCTCTGTAGCTCCTCTATTAGTTATTATCTGTAAGGGTCCCACTCTAACGGGGAGTACTCATAAATTGGTCGAACGAGGATAGTGAATGATATCTCTTCATGGGCAGATTACATTTCTTTGAGGTTTCCCCAATGGGTCTCAGTTTAACGTCAACTTTCCTACAATTGATGCAAAGCGCCCGGTCCATTTTAGATAACTTTGGACAGTTGTATCTGGATACTTTATGGTCAGTACTGATTCCAGTAATCGAACAGTAAGGGGGTTTTGACCTGTATTATGTTGATCCTCAGCCCATAGACCGCTCTGATTTAGCTCGGATACCCTATATTGTATAATTCTATTCATCTTCGCAGACCTCTTGAATCCATTAGCCATTTAAACCTGCTTAAGTCTAGATTTTCATCTACATTTTTGATTAATACCCCCCCCCCCTTCGCCCCCCCCCACACACACACGCGCACACACACGCACACGCACACGCACATGCACACGCGCACACAGACAGAAAGACACATAAAATTCCCACCATTAGCAAATTATTCCTTGATGCCTCAGAAAGTGCTCACCAGAGTCAAGCATATCGTCAGGAGTGCCCCAGGTAAGTGTGATACAACCGTTCTTATTGTCTGAGTTCATAAAGAGTTTGACGGGCAAGGCGACCAGAAACGTGCGGCTGCCTGCTGATGATATCTTCGTTGATGATTGCGGGTAGACACAACATGACTTAGATAAAATGTGTAGTAGTGTAATGAGTGGCTGCTTGCCTAAATGTTGAAAAATGTAAGTTCTTCTTGTTTCCGTTTTTACAGATACCGCTCTTATGATATTCCTCCTCCCTCCAAAGTCTTCCCCCCCCCCCCCCACTACCTTCCCCCCCGCCACCACAGTCTGTCTCAAAAATTTACAAGTAAGTATCACCATTTGAGGGGGGCCATGTTTTCACAATTCTATCATAATACCTCCCGGTCCATATTCCATTTCTTGCCTTTTTCAGGATCTTTTTTATTTCTTCCTCTAGTATGACTTCTGTATTACTTAATTTGCTTCTTTTGTTGTACACTTCTGTCACCTAGTCTCTTCTTTTTTCTACCAAGTGCTTTTCCCACTGCACAGTAGATACATAGTTGTGTGCGAGCTAGGGATTGCTGGCAATTTTCATGTTCCTTATCATCTACCATGTCTTCACCGATCTATATCCAAGCGAAGCTCTCTTTCCACACATATTCTTTCCCATACCACGTCCTTATACTTTCTTGTTAAATTCTTAGACTCTTTTTATATACTTTAATCTATTTACTCTTAGGGTCTAACCAAATGTGGTATAGTCCCTTCTCTCCCTCAACCACCTCCAACAGTTCCGTGATCATTCATTCAGTTGTTACTCTTCTCTCTTTTTCCCTTTCCTAAAGCTTCTTCATCGTCTTCCTTGATCGAATGTTTCCGGAAACTTAGAGCTCATTGGCACTCCAGCCCTCCTCAACTGCATACAGTCTTAAAGTTAATCTTTGGTGATACAAACTTTCCACCACTTTCTTCTTGTGTTACATGTATCCCATGCTGCGGGTCCTCTAAATCTGTGCAACCAATAGTCTCCTCCTTCTCCTCCTATTTTATCTTAGTCTTAATTGGAAAATCATTTTTGAAGTAATTGTATAATGATCGGAGCCACACTCCCCTTCCTCTTTATGGCCCTTATGTCTTGTACTTTAATCACCCTCTATCTTCGAACTATTATATAGTGTGTAACTGATTTTAGGTTCCGCGGCGGTATTTATGAATTTCTTTGTGATAGAATTGGCCTCTCATAACAGCATACATCTGAACCTTATAGAAGTTAATCAGGCTCCTACCGCTATCATCCTCTATATCGTTTCACCATGGACCTATAACGTCATAATATAATGTTTTTCCAATTCTTCCATTTAGATTCTCCGTTACTAACAATTCATGTCCGTCTAGACAATCGTCAACTATGTCTTCTCCTCCATAGCACCTTAGTTAGGGCTATACTCCCCAAAAAGTCCAGTTTCATTCCACGAAGATTTATTGTTACACTGATTATTCTTTCATTCACTTCCTTCAAATTAATTATTCCTTGTTTCCATTTCCTTCTTATAGTAACTGAGACCGCCTATTTTCCTCTTTCAATTTTTTCCACTCCAAAATTGAATGTACTACAATCACTTTTTGTCCACATCCTTTCTTTCTCGTTTCTGTCATCACCATGATATCTATTTTCAGTATCGTACTCAGGGGGTTGCTTTCGCCCTTTGGCGGTAACTTCAGCCCAATGGACGGAAAAAGTTTTTATTTTCTTGCTGCTAAAATTACATCATTAGCATGTAGTAGAAAAGGAGAATACACTTATAATTTATGAAGAATGACTGAGAAATTTGAGAGTGCCAAGGAATAAGATTGTGTCGGCAGTAGTGGACTCAATGTTCATAATAAAATATTCTAGTAGCGTTAGGTAATAAGATGAGGAACTGCCATCTGTGTGAAATTCAATTTAGATAATATACTTAATACTTCTGTAAAATAGTGCACCTATTTGCAAAATATGGAGATTCTTTAACCCACGCCATGTAACCCCAAAATGAAGATCAATTCGTGATAGAATCTTATGGTGATTCTGAAAGTTTCTCTGATGTGCAACGTAATGTCCAGCACCACAAAATGTTGAAAGATAAATTATCAGTTGAGCAGTATGTTAAATGTCTATGCGACAAAACAGAATATTCGTGGAGTGGCACTGAGATGACTGATGTAGGTGCTGAAATGAACTGCATGTGAAAGGCAAAGTCCTTCTGCAAATGGCTAAAACAAGAAGATGAACTGTTTTATCCTTGAGAAGATTTGATAACAATTATAAATCAGACACGACTAAAAAAATGTGGTCATTTTCAAGAACCAGAGCTTCATTAATTTGTGAACTAAGGCTTGTAACCATTCTGTACAGTATTCCCAGGATATTATATATTTTCTTTGGATTTATTTACCATAGTGTAACATATAATTTGAAAATTAATAAGTCTGTTGATGAAACATACTATGCTAGAATATTTGCTGTATCACTTTCTGACTATATTTCAGAGCTCTCTGTCTTTGCCTTCAAAATTTAGTGTTTTATTTCTTCCTCTTGCTCCTCAATGTATGCTCTAAAAGTATTCAGTGACTTACTTTATCCTAACATTGCACTACCACTATTCCAGGAATAAATATCTATATGGGTCAAAGCAGCCCCAGCCGCGGATAACATTGGTTCACTTATTTTTTGTCGTGCCACAGTAACGGATGTGACGTATTTTGTTTAATATCTTTTTTATTTGATGGTACAAGTCTCTAACACTACTAGACAAATATATTTGAAACTTCCTCTCTGCTTTTATCCTCTGTGTTCTTTCTACAGATAAAAAGGCAGGCAAAAATTGGGCAAAAAACTCCAGTTTACAGTATTTCCATTTCTTTAATTATATTCCCAGTTTTTTCCGCCAGCGCATGGACATTCCACGTTCAACAAGTCAAAATTTTTGTTTTTAATCAGATGCCTTTTGATCCACGTAGATTTATTTTCCTGGTAGACCTAGCAAAACCTATTTTTGCCGAACCACCAACCCGGAGGATGGGGATATTTCCTCAATGTTCATTCCCCTAGGGAGATTGCCTTCGTTGTGTTTAGGACACGCCTCCTACTGTATGTTGCCATGACAAGAAAGGAAAACTGAGGATCTGATCAAGGAAAAGATGGAACTTTCTGAGGCACACTTTATCTGGCTTCCCTTCAAGAGGCCTGGCCGGCATGGGAGTTTCTGCCAGAAACTACGCTGTCGCCGGTATAGCCCTCTGCTTCATCGAAATACGGATACTCTCTCGCTCATGCTGACAGTGCTACATTAAGTCGCAGTCCCCTTGAGAGGCTGGGAATAAACTTTTAGACAATTTTGTAGAAATGGAAGAGAAAGCTGATGAAGATGAGAGGGGAGATTCGATACTGCAACAAATATTTGATAGGGCACCGAAAGATCTATGTGGAATGAAGCCTTCTGGAGTGGACGAGATTGCCTTGGAATTATTAAGATACTTTGGGAGCCATCTGTAACAAAACTATTCCTCCTCGTGCTAAGAATGTTTGAGACTGGCGAAATACCCTTCACTTCAAGAAGGATGTAATTCCAAGTCCAAAGAAAGCAGACACTATCTGAATGTCACAAAAGTATCCGTCCAGTTAGCTATGGCTGCAAAATCCTGACACGAATTCTTTATAGAAGTATGAAAAGTCTGTCAGAAGACATTCTCGTGTTCCGGAGATGTTGAAACGCGTGAGCCAATACTGACCATATGAAATATTTTAGAAGATAGACTGAAGAAAGGCAACCTACGTTTATAGAAATTGTAGGCATACAGATATGTTAACAATGTTGACGGGAATATACTCTTTTAAATATTGAAGACAAGGAGTGAAAGGACTTGAAAGAGAAGCAGAAGTTGAGAAGGGTGTGAGACGAGGACGTAGCCCGGTTTTATACAAGCTTTTTGTTGAACAAGCAGCTAAACAAACGAAAAAGATTTTTGGAAAGGGAATTAAAGTTCTTGGAAACGAAATACAGGATTTTGAGTTTTGTCGACGACATTGTAATTCTATTACAGCGAAAGACGTGAAAGAGCAGTTTAACGGATTGGATAGTGTCTCGAAAAGAGGTTATACGATATACATGAAGACCTTGGTGCACGGCGTTTTATGGAAGGGAACCATAGACCGTGGGACAGACGGAAAAGAAAAGCATCAGAGTGTTTTAGATCTGATGATACAGAAGGATGTTGAAAATTAGGTGGGCTGAAAACGTAAGAAATCGGAGAGGTAAAAAATACCTTCTGAAGACAGGATACGTTGTATGTTAAGACAATGGCGAAAAACATCCATGGTACTAAAGGGAATTATAGAGGGTAAAAACCGTAAGGGAAGACAGCGACTGGAACATATTCAACAAATAATTGAGGAAGAGGGACGCAAGTACTACACTGAGACGAAGCGGTTGGCACAGGAAAGTAATTCGTGAGGTGGGGGACGGAAGGGAGAGAGAGGGGGTGCAGATGTACAACCCAGTCAGAAGACCGACGAAAAAAATGAACATTAACAAAAGTAAAATGTAAAGGTACGTAGTTGATGAGGAAATTAGACTAGAATGAGACACTAAAAGTAGTAGACGACTTTTGCCATTCGGGCAGCAAAACAAGTTATGGTGGTAGAAACAGAGACAATATGGAATGTAGATTTGCAGTGCCAAGATAAACATTTGTCGGAGATTTTCTCCGTTTGGCTACTGGGTGCTGTATTGTCCTTGTGTCCGTATCGTCAGACTCGACGTTCTCTTAGTGATATGACTGAATGGGCGCGACCCGGAAGCCAATAAAATGAGGAAAAAGAAATAGAGGAACATATTTCTGAAAAAGAGAAATTTGTTGACATCGAATATAAATTTAAGTGTTAAGACGCCTTATTTGAAGGTACTGGTGTAGTGTGTAGCCTTGTACGGAAGTAAAACTTGAATGATAAAGAGTACAGACGACAAGAGAAAACAAAATCTGAAACGTGGAGTTAAAGAATATTGAAGATTATCTGAGTACATCGAGTAACTAATGAGGAGTTACTGAATCGACTTAGGGGAAAAAGTATTCGTGGAACAATTCTATTAAAAGAAGGGAAGCGTCAAGAACTCGTCAGTTTGGTAACAAATGGAAGTGTGGAGGGCAAAAATTGAAGATGGAGGCAAGTGCTTGTACAAAATACACATATTCAGATGAATCCAAGTTATAGTAGTTATGCAGAGATAAAGGAGCTTGCATAGGTTACACGAGTGAGGTGAGCTGTAACAAACGAGTCTTCGGACTGAAGACCACAAGAGAGACAGTGTCTCGCTAAATCGTGCTCGTACAACAGCCAAATATTACACTCTGTAGTGTCATAAACTCTTGTCTCAACCCCATACTGGTCTTCAGAGCGCGCATTCAGTGCTTTACGTGACTATGCCCAATACTGTGAACCATTTTGCCTACGTGGTTCATAAAACTCTATTGTCAGCCTACGGTATGGGTGAGTGTGGCCCATACTTATTGATTGTGGGAAGTCCATTAAGGTGAACAGCGAAAATTTTGAACCTATGTTTCCAAACAGTTGTTGTTCTGCAAGATGGCATAAGATTTTGTTTTCACTTTGTGCCGCTAATTAGTGACAACGCGTTTGCGTGGTTATTCGTGAAGAAAATTTTTCTTTTCTTTTACCCAACGTCCACGTTTTGACTTCAATGTACGTTGTTCCAATTTCTGCTGAAAAATGTAAAGTTAAAAATTATTAAGAAATGTAAGTATTGGTAATTTGTATGTGTTTAAGTCACTGTAAAGTGCGTTTCCTTTTACAGTTCCATTTATTATCTGACATGATGACTCATTTCATAACCATCTGGTAACAGTCCATTGTATACTTTTTCAGCCTCCTGAAGATGGCCTCGTTTCCGGACACCGGTTGGAGATAAGTACTTTAAACTCAGCTTAAACGTATATGATTTTCAGGAAAAAGGACGTCATTTATGTACCAAGGGTTAGGCAGTAAACGGGAGTCAACTTGTGTGCGCAGGAAGGGCGGATACTTGCTTTGTCAGCAGCTAAGTTTCTTTAGGTCCTGACTTCTGAATCGAGTTAGAGCTCGCCTCTTTAAAGTCTACGAAAAGTCACGCACCGGCAGAGTTAAACTAGGCTAGTGAACTAGTACGTGACCTGTTAAGGTACAACTGCGCGAGAAAAGGAGAAGTACACTCACTTTCCGGAAAAAACAACTTACGATAAGAAACTTTCTGTGTAATGTGAGGCCGGCAAAACAAAAAGACTATGTCATGCTTCATCTCTACCAGCGTTCTGGCTTTCTTGTAATCCACAGATTGCGAAATCGTTGTATCTCAAAAGAAATATACAAAGTGTGAAAACTGACGTGTATTTAAGTCTGCACTTCAGAACTTCATTAAAATTTGTGATTCATCAGGTTGTTCGAACGTGCTCACCAAGTAGATCTGGACATATGACATGATGTAGTAGTAATACAGCAGGATAATGGGACAATTTCCTGGTATACTAATGCAGCAGAAACAATCTCACTACTTTTTTTAACAAAACGCTGTCAAAAACACGCAGATAATTACCATGGAAATAAAAAAATATTTCACGTTTAACACAGAATTCCTTTATTTTCAGCAATTGTTTCACAAAAGGTATTATTTATCGGATAATAGAGCTACCATATGTACTTACAGAGATAACAGACTTTAGAGGAGAGAGTGTTATTAAATCATATTTCGTACATTCCAAAAGCGTACTGTCGTTTTGTCAGTTTCACAACGTTGTTTTTAAATCTTTTTTGTTGCCTTAATTTGAATAGTATATTAAAAATAATGCTGAATGCAGTGAGATATGATTGCCTTATTCACATAAATTACGCTACATAAATATTAAATTAAGATCCATATTCACATCGGTAATTGTTCATTTACGTGCTTTAATTTTTTCACCACCAACTGGAAAAGAGTATAAAACATTATTTACTTTACTTTTCTCCTAAATTTTGTCATGGCAAAACAAATGTTCCATTTTTTAATTATTAAATTAGTTTACTAGGGGCTAGCTTTCTCTAATATCTCTCAAATACGGTATTTTAATGACGTGGTGATTTATAGTTTCCAAATACACTCTAGGACAGAAAAAAACACACACCACGAAGAAATTATCAGAATGGAACCGAATTCCTTAGACGTGATGAATATGTATAGCAAACAGATGATTAAAATTTCAGAAAAATTGAATGATCTATTCAAGCGAAAGTGCTTCACAAACTGAGCAAGTCAGTAGCATGTTCGTCCATCTCTGGCCCTTACGCCAACAGTTTTTAGGTTTTGCATTGATTGATAGAGTTGTTGGATGTCCTCCTTAGGATATCGTACCAAATTCTGTCCAACTATAGCGTTAGATCGTCATAATTTCCAGCTGGTTGCAGGGCCTTTCACATAACGCTCCAAACGTTCTCAATCGAGAGATCCGGCAACCTTGCTGACCAAGATAGAGATTGCTAACGAAGACGGGCAACAGAAATCCTCGCCTTGGGTGAGAGCATTATCTTGCTGAAATGTAAGCTCAGGATGGTTTGCAATGTAGCGCAACAAAACAAGGCGTGGAATATCGTCGACGTACAGGTGTGCTGTTAGGGTACCACGAATGACAGCTAAATAAGTCATGCTACGAAAAGCAATGCCGTCCCAGAACATCACTCCTGGCTGTAAGGCCGTGTAGCGGTTGGTATCCAACCGCTTTCCGCGGCGTCTCCAGACACGTCTTCGGCCTGGAATCTCATTGACTGGAGTAGAATTGTCTTCAGTGACGAGCCCCAATGGCCAGGGAAGAAGTGTCTGGAGACCCCACCCCTCAGACAGCTGTGGTATATCAGCCTGCCATACGGCCCGACAACCTGGACTGATAGTCTGTGGCTGCATTTCTTTCCGTAGCAGGACCGATTTGGTCGTAATTCGTGGCACGCTGTACGTCGACGATACTCTGCGCCTCGTTTTGCTGCCCTACGTTGCAACTCATCCTGCACCTGCATTTCAGCAAGATAATATCCACGCACACACGACAAGACTTTCTACTGCTTGTCTTTATGCCTCTCAAATCCTATGTAGGCCAGCAAGATCGCCGGGTCACTCCCTAGTTAAGAACTTCTGGATCGTTATAGGATGGGTCCTCCATCCAATTCGGGATTCTGATGATCTAACTCGACGGTGAGACAGATGTTAGCACGATATCCGTCAGGAGGACATCCAACGAGTCTTATAAAACAATGCCATACCGAATAACTGCTTGCATAAGGGCCAGATGTAGACCAATGCGTTATTCATGTGTTCAATTTGCGAAGATCTTTCTCTTGAAAAAATCTTCCAATTTATCTGAAACTGTAATCATTTGTTTGTCTGTATATGTACAGCACATCTACCAAATTCCAGCCCATTCGGGTAATTCATTCGAGGTGCGTATTTTCTTAGAGCGTATCTTTGAAATATCATGGTGTGTACAATAATTGTGGTTCAAATGGCTCTGAGCACTATGGGACTTAACTCCTGAGGTCAACAGTCCCCTAGAACTTAGAACTACTTAAACCTAACTAACCTAAGGACATCACACACATCCATGCCAGAGGCAGCATTCGAACCTGCGACCGTATCGGTAGCGCAGTTCCAGACTGTAGCGCCTAGAACCACTCGGCCACTCCAGCCGGCACAATAATTGTATGGCACCTTATTAGAAACGAGCAATTTTGATCAGACAATAGAATATCCTCACGTATGAAACATTTTTTACAAGCCACTTGTCAAATCATGACAACTCATATATAGATCGATGCTACATACCAACTGCATAAAAAACAAATTGCACGTAAGTATCCAACTCACACATAAGGTAATAACTTCTTAGGGCTAAACAAGTTTAAAAACTCTCATTTACAGTATATAACACTCATAAAAGCTCACTAATGGTAGCTATTGATTAGTGGAATTAAACATTTCATTTTACTTGTGTACACTGGTGTGCAAAACGTAAGGAAGAAAGTAACTGTCATCTGATACGTCAGTGTAAAGTAACATAGCATGATGAAACTGGAGCCACAGACAGAAACCACTGCTACAGTATAGCGCAGAGGATAACTGAAAAAAATACGGACCGAGAGGAACAGAAGTGATACTTTTATTTAAAGATAATGCAATGAATTCACCGCGATTTGCGATGATCCCTGGACTTTCAAAAGCCAGGACGTGGTTCTTTGTAGGATGCATGACCAACACGGACGGGAAGCCATGCTCTGCAACGTGCTCCTGCACTAGTCGTAAGGTTGGTAACGAGTTCTTGCAGTACGGAGTTCCATTTCTCCTCCAGCACGGTTCACAACTGCTGGATGGTAGTTAGTGCATTTGTACGTACTTCCACATGTGCTGGATGGGATTTTACGCTGCCGTAGTTGACCGTGGTATTCCGCCTCATGTGATTTGGGTAGCTGTGCCTGCAGTTAGAAACGCTCCCCATCCACGTAAAACAGCGCTGTGAGCAATACCAGACTTCTGCCTGCACTCATCACATTTCGTTCTTCTTCCAGCTCCAGACGATTCTTCCCTAAGTGAAGTCATTGAACGTTGCCTCCAGACCACGTTCTAATGGAGAGCACCGTAACTGCTCAGTGACTGTTTTTCCCGATCCTTCAACCCCATTGGGCGCTATAGTCCGCTGATCTCAAGGTGTATTACGTCCATAAATCTGCGCATGACTTGGAGACCTCTGACAACATGCTACTGCACTAAGTCCGCTGATCTCAAGGTGTATTACGTCCATAAATCTGCGCACGACTTGGAGACCTCTGACAACATGCTACTGCACCTTCATTCATTTAAACCGAATTGTTAATATGTCTACATCTACATCTACGTCTACATGGATAATCTGCAAATCACATTTAAGTGCCTGGCAGAGAGTTCGTCGAACCACTTTCACAATACTCTATTATTCCAATCTCGTAAAGCGCGCGGAAAGGACGAACACCTATATCTTTCCGTACGAGCTCTGATTTCCCTTATTTTATCGTGGTGATCGTTCCTCCCTATGTAGGTCGGTATCAACAAAATATTTTCGCATTCGGAGGAGAAAGATGGTGACTGGAATTACCTGAGAAAATTCCGTCACAACGAAAATCACCTTTCTTTTAATGATTTCCAGCTCAAATCCTGTATCATTTCTGTGAGACTCTCCCATATTTCGCGAAAAAACAAAACGTGCTGCCTTTCTTTGAACTTTTTCGATGTACTCCGTCAGTCCTATTTGGTAATGATCTCACACCGCGCAGCAGTACTCTAGAAGATGACGGACAAGCATAGTGTTGGCAGTCTCCTTAGTAGGTCTGTTACATTTTCGAAGTGTCCTGCCAATAAAACGCAGTCTTCTGTTATCCTTCCCAACAACATTTTCTGTGTGTTCCTTCCAATTTAAGATGTTCGTAATTGTATTACCTAAGTATTTAGTTGAACTTACGGCTTTTAGATTAGACTGATTTATCGTGTAACCGAAGTTTAACGAATTCCTTTTAGCACTCATGTGGATGACCTCACACTTTTCCTTATTTAAGATCAACTGCCACATTGCGTTATCTATCTCTTGCTTAAGTTTTGCAGAGCAGTGACCTGTTGTATCACAAATAGAAATGTTTACTAGCATTTTGAGACTGCGCAACTCCATTGTGTCATCTGGGGAAATGGATCGTTAATTTGTTGGTGTTACCATAGATAAGTAGGATATTATCAAGGACCGTTACCTGTAAGGTCACTATAAAAACACGTGTCATTTGTTTGAGGAAAAAAGATGTTGCCGATCATCTACGATTATCGAACATTGGCCTTAATTTGAGGAAGAAATTTCGAAGGATGTATGCTTGGAGAACAGCTCTGTATAAAGGTGAATCATGGACTGTAGGGAGAATCGGGAAAGGAGAGAAACAATGAGATGAGAAGAGGTGCTATAAGTGGTTGTTGAAAATTAAGTGGATTTTTGAGATAAGTAAGAGGGCTCACCGTAAAATCAAAGAAACGAGTAACAAATACAAAACATTGACAAGAAATAGAGGCGGATGACAGGGCACGTGTTAAAACATCAAGGAATACGTTACATGTTAACTGAGGGACCTGTTGAGGATAAAAATCTAGAGGGGAAACATATTTTAATATATGCAATAAACAATCGACGGCATTTTGTGCAAATATTACTCTACACTGGGGTGACAAAGTCAGGTGATAGCGATATGCACATGTATAGATGCTGATAGCATCATGTACACAAGGTATAGAAGGACAGTGCATTAGCGGAGCTGTCGTTTGTGCTGAGGTGATTCATATGAAAGGGTTTCCTACGTGATTATGGCCGCACGATGGAAATTAAGAGACTCTGAACGCGGAATGGTAGGTGGAGCTAGTAGCATGGCAAATTCTATTTCAAAAATCGATAGGGAATCCATTATTCCGAGATCTACAGTCTCAGTAGTGTGCCGAGAATACCAAATTTCAGGCATTACTTCACACCATGGACAACGGAGTGGTCGACTGCTTTCACTTAACGACCGAGAGCAGCGTAATTTGCGTAGGTTAGTCAGAAATAACAGACAAGCAATACTGCGTGAAATAAACAGAGAAATCAATGTGGGACGTCCGACGAAAGAATCCGTTAGGACAGCGCTGCGAAATTCGGCGCTAATGGGCTATGGTAGCAGACGACCGACGCGAGTGATTTCGTTAACAGCACTGTATCACCTGCAGCACCTCTGCCTGGTTCGTGACCACATCGGTTGGACCCTAGACGATTGTAAAACCGTGGCCTGGTCAGATTAGTCCCGATTACAGTTGGTAATAGCTGATGGTAAGGTATGGATCCAAGTTTTCAACAAGACAGTGGCTCCGTAATGTTGTGAGCTGGTCCAACTGAACACATCATTGACTGTAAATGATTATTTTCGGCTACTTGGAGACCATTTTCAGCCATTCCCGGACTTCGTGTTCCCAAACAACAATGTCAAGTCACCGGGTCACAATAGTTCGCGATTTGTTTGAAGCACATTCTGAACAATTTGAGCAAATTATTTGACCATTCAGATCCCATCGAAAAGTTATGGGATATAATCGAGAGATCAGTTCGTGTACGACATTCTAAACAGACAACACTTTCGCAGCTGTCCTATAGAGGCAGCATGGCCTTTTGTCATCTCCCAGTGTTTTTTTTTTTGTTTTGTCGGGGTTTAAGGGCGCTCAACTACTGAGGTCATTAGCTCCCAGTCACAATTGTTAGAGCACATGGAATCTAATAAAACTCAAGGGGTGGGGGGGGGGGGGGCACCAGAAAGTCCTTACAAAGAGGCAGATAAAACAAGGAAAAGAGTTAGATATCCTTGGACAAGCCAGTCAAAGTTATAAAACGAAGAACACGAGCAGCTGCTCGAGCGTCATCAGCTAAAATATCCGGTAAAGTAGATGGCAGGGACAGGACAACACGAGATTAACTAAAGCGGGGACACGACAATAAAACATGGTGCACTGTTAATGCTTTACCACAAGGGCACTGCGGGGCTGGGTCACCGGAGAGCAGGTAGCGGTGGCTAAACCGGCAATGCCCAATCCGCAACCTGGTCAGAAGGACCTCTTCTCGCCGAGATGGTCGGGAGGAGGTTGTCCAAGCAGTTGGGAATGGTTTTACTGCCCAGAGCTTGTTTCCTTGAAGTGAGGACCAGTTATCCCACCACAAGGACACAAGCCTCTTACAAACAACCCCACTAACGTCAGATGACGGGACACAATGGGAGGCTGGCCGAGGCAGGAGGTCGGCAGCCTTGGCTGCAGCATCAGCAGCCTCATTCCCAGGCACTCCTACGTGTCTGGGAACCCACAGAAAGCTGACAGGAGAGCCATCATCAGCAAAAAAAAAAAATGGAGGGACTGCTGGATCCGTTTCACCAAGGGATGGACCGTATAGGGAGCTCCAAGGCTCTGAAGAGCACTGAGTGAATCAGAGCAGAGTACATACGATGAATGGCGGTGGCGGCGGGCATACTGAATGGCCTGATGAAGAGCAAAAAGCTCGGCCGTAAAGCTGGAACATTGGTCGAGGAGCCGGTATTTAAAGGTGACGGCCCTGACGACAAAGGCACAGCTGACACCATCGTCAGTTTTGGAGCCATCGGTGTAAATAAAGGTGTGACTAGCAAGTCGCGCACGAAGTTCGACAAACCGTGAGCAATACACTGCAGCCGGAGTACCCTCCTTCGGGAGCGAGCTGAGGTCTAGATAAATATGAACCGGAGCCTGGAGCCAAGGTGGTGTCGGGCTCTCACCCTTTCTGAAGGTGGTAGGGAGGGCAAAATCCAATTGTCGAAGCAGGCGATGGAAGCGGACTCCAGGGGGCAGCAGGGCAGACACATACAACCCATACTGACGGTCGAAAGAATCGGCGAAGAAGGACTGATAAGAGGGGTGGTCGGGCATTGACAACAGCCAGCAGGCATACCGACACAGCAGTACGTCGCGCCGGTAGGTCAATGGTAATTCGGCAGCTTCAGCATAAAGACTCTCGACGGGACTAGTGTAGAAGGCTCCGGTCGCAAGACGTAACCCCCGATGGTGGATGGAGTTGAGACGGCGTAAGAGGGATGCCCGCACAGACGAGTAGACGAAGCTCCCATAATCCAGTTTCGATCGGACTATGGACCGATACAAGCGAAGCAGGACAGTGCGATCCACTCCCCAAGATGAACCACTAAGAACTCTGAGGACATTAAGGGAACGCGTACAACGGGCCGCCAAATAAGAGACATGCGGAGACCAACAAAGTTTCCTGTCCAGTGTGAGCCCTAGAAACTTAGTTGTTTCCACGAATGGGAGAACAACGGGACCGAGATGTAAGGATGGCGGAAGGAACGCTTTATATCGCCAAAAGTTGATACAAACCGTCTTCTCTTCAGAGAACCGGAAGCCATTTGCCACACTCCATGAGTATAGGCTGTCAAGACAACGCTGAAGGCAGCGCTCCAGGAGGCATGTTCTCTGGGCACTGGCAGTAGATCGCGAAGTCATTGACAAAGAGAGAGCCTGAGACATTAGGTGGAATACAATCCATAATTGGATTGATCGCGATGGCAAAAAGGGCTACGCTCAAGATGGAGCCCTAAGGCACTCTGTTCTCCTGGAGGAAGACGTCGGACAATACGGAACCCACACGTACCCTAAACTGTCGATCGGTTAAAAAGGAATCAATAAAAAGGGGCAGGCGACCGCATAGACCCCACCTGTGCAGAGTGCGGAGGATACCTCCTCTCCAACAGGTATCATAAGCCTTCTCCAAATCGAAGAACACGGCGACCGTTTGGCGCTTTCGCAAGAAGTTGTTCATGATGAATGTCGACAAGGTCACAAGGTGGTCAACAGCGGAGCGGCGGCGACGAAAGCCGCATTGAACATTGGTAAGCAGCAGTCGAGATTCAAGAATCCAGACTAACCGAGCGTTAACCATGCGCTCCATCACCTTACAGACACAGCTTGTAAGAGAAATGGGGCATTAGCTAGAAGGAAGGTGTCTATCCTTCCCGGGTTTGGGCATAGGAACAACGAAGGAGTCACGCCAACGAATGGGGACCTGACCTTCAGTCCAGACGCGATTGTAGGTACGAAGAAGGAAGCTTTTGCCTGCCGGAGAAAGGTGTACCAGCATCTGAACGTGAATGGCATCTGGCCCCGGAGCAGAGGACCGGGACAGTGCAAGCGCACGTTCGAGTTCCCACATAGTAAAGGGGGCATTATAAGTTTCCAGATTCAGCGAGTGGAAGGAAGGTCGCAGAGCCTCTTCTGCCTCTTTCCTGGAAAGTAAGGCAGGGTGGTAATGGGCGGAGCTTGAAACCTCGGCAAAAAAGCGGCCGAAGGCGTTGGAGACAGCCACTGGATCAACAAGGACCTCATTACCTGAGGTCAGGCCAGGTACCGAGGAGTGGGCCTTAATGCCCGACAGCCGGCGCAGGCCACCCCAAACGACAGAAGAGGGAGTAAAACTGTTAAAGGAGCTGGTGAAAGAGGCCCAACAAGCTTTTCTGCTGTCTTTGATGACTCTACGGCATTGCGCTTGGAGTCGTTTGTATCCAATACAATTCGCCAACGCAGGATGGCGGCGAAAGATGCGTAAATCACGTCGTCGAGCACGGATAGCGTCTCTACAAGCCTCATTCCACCAGGGGACAGAAACGAAGAATGGAACGTTCGGCAGCATTGATGATAACAGCCGTGAGGTATTCGACCTGACTGTCACAACTGGGAAAATCGTGGTCCGGAAAGGTCGCCAGGGAGGAGTAAAGTCCCCAGTCAGCTTTCGGTACGTTCCAGCTCGAAGGACGTGGGGATGGGGAGTGGTGTATGAGACGAACGACATAGGGGAAGTGTTCGCTCGAATAGGTGTCGGAAAGGACATACCACTCGAACCGATGGGCAAGAGTGGTAGAACAGATCGAGAGGTCCAAGTGGGACTAGGTATGAGTGGAGTCCGAGAGGAAAGTCAGGGCGCCAGTATTGAGGCAGACAAGATTGAGATGGTTGAAGACATCCGCCAAGAGCCTCTCTGACAGGATGCAGGAGAGCCCCAAAGGGGATGATGGGCATTGAAGTCGCCAAACAGTAAAAACGGCGGAGGAAGCTGAACAATCAGGTGCATCATGTCAGCCCGACTAACTGCGGATGACGATGGAGTGTAGACGGTACAAACTGAAAAAGTAAAAGCAGAAAGAGTAATACGGACAACTATTGCTTGGAGTGGGGTGGTCAATGGGATGGGATGGTAATAGACATCGTCCCGAACGAGCAACATGACCCCACCATGACCTGGATTACCGTCCACAGGGGTGAGGTCATACTGCTCCGAGGTATAGTGGGTAAAAGCAATACAGTCAATTGGGTGCAACTTGGTTTCCTGGAGACCAAGGACGAGCGGACAGTGCAGGCCGAGGAGCAGCTGTAATTCCTCCCGATTAGATCGAATACCTCTTATGTTCCAATGTAACAAAGCCATCGCTAGTCAGAAAAAAGGGGGGAATGAGACGGGGGAAGAGCTGGTCATCTCGACAGCTGTGGAGGGCCAGGTTTCGAGGGAACAAAGCTACAACCGGCGGGAGGCGGATCCTGTTCCATCGAGTCGTCGCCAGCTGCGGCCGCTGTCCCGGGTTGCGTAGGAGGGGCAGCATCATATGTCGACGAGAGGCCAGCTGAGCGCCTGGCAGCAGAGCGTCCAGGCGAAACTGAGGACGGCCGAGAGCAGCGACTCACGGATGGAGCGTCAGACGAATCGCGCCGGGATGGAGAGGGGGATAAAGACTTCTTCTTGGAGGCCTTCTTGGAGGCCTTCTTGGAAGTCCGAGGAGGCACAGGGATGGTGGGCGGGACCCGAAGAAGGTCCTCACACGTGGGGTCTATTTTGGAACGCCGGACCTCGGAAGCCGGAGTCCGGAACGTTTCCCCGATGGACCCCTGAGAAGAGGATCGCTTCTCAGGCGCCGGGGGGGGGGGGGGGAGGAGGAAGGGTGGCCCCTGGGGCAGAGGGGGCGGGGGCCGCGAGGGAGGAGGATTTGGAAGGGAGGGATTTGGGAGGCGGAGGCATAGACCCCGGATGGGGTGAGGAGGTGGAGGGGGGACAGGATAGGGGTGAGGATACTGTGGAAGGAGTGGACACAACTGAGGCAAACGAAGTTGTCAACGGCACGGGATGGAGGTAGTCATACTTCTTCCTGGCCTCAGAATAAGAGAGACGATCCAAAGTTTTGAGTTCTTGAATCTTCTTCTCCCTCTGATACGGGGGGCAGTCTAAAGATCTAGGTGAGTGGATACCAGGACAATTAACGCATCGAGGTGGTGGGGTGCATGTATGTTCCTCACGAAGAGGATGTCCACAATCGCCACAAAAGCCTCGGCGCTCCAGGCTGGCCCTGAGCTCCTCATCAGATTGCAGCAGGAGGTCCCGATGAAAAATAACCCCCTGCGTCCTATTCAGTGCCAGATGCGGGACAATGGACACTGGGATGTCCCCTAGTTGGTCACACGCCTGGAGCGCCGCCGACTGTGTGGCGGAGGTGGTCTTTATAAGAACGGACCCCGAACGCATTTTACTGAGAGCCTCGATTTCGCCGAAGATGTCCTCGATGTGCTGAACAAAGAACATGGGCTTGGAGGTGGCGAACGTCCCCCCCATCGGTCCGAGAACAGACTAAATAGCGGGGGAAGTACTTTGCCCCAAGCCGGCGGGCCTGTCCTTCCTCAGGGAGTGGCCAAGGGGAAAGGGCAAGAGAACCAGAACCAGAGACAGTAACTTTCTTTTTAAAAGACTCGGCCGCAGAGCGACCTGATACATGTTGACGTTTCATCTGCGAAACGTCCGCCCCGATACCACCCACTCCGACCAGGGGCTCTCCCCACGGGCGCCACCCAGCCTCAGCAAGGGCCACCTGGCAGGATGACCGTTGCCGGGAGTCCTGATGCCCCAAGGAGACAGGCATCTACTCCTTGGCCGACGTGGGGAGGGTGCAGCTCAGGTATTGGCAGTACGATCCCTGTGTTGTGAGGGGGCTACAACCTAGAGGGTACATGACGACCCCACCACAACGGGCTGGCTACCGTCCTGGATTTCGGGTGCCATGGAAAGTCCATCATGATCGTAGGTGCAGCTGGGGACGCACTATGTGCGTAACTTGTACAACCCATCAGGCGTTGAGGCCCAATTTGAGAAATAGTGGGTATGGTTACAACGCTGTTACAATGCTGAGTGCCAAGGTCTTAGTGCACTGAGGACCAGTGATACACCACGTAAGGTGTCCTTCCCCAAAAGGCTCGTACTTCTGTAGGATTTTGAAAAATGGAGGTCAAACCCCAAGGGGGACCATCACATGGAAGGCGGAAACGGTTGAAACTCCTTTTAGTCGCCTCTTACGACAGGCAGGAATTCCTCGGGCCTATTCTTACCCCGGACCCGCAGGGGGGATCTCCCAGTGTATAGCTGAAGACGTTCGCCCATGAGAAGATGTCACGGCATGCTGCATCAAATTCGTCCCCTCACCGCCGACCCCGCCTCCGCCAAAAAATGGAAACGGAAAAGCTAGACGGAGAAAATGTTAGACGACGAAAATTCACTTTCACTGTTGCTTCACAACCCTCCCTGTAAACTGACTGTGAAGCTGCTGATACATAAATCTGTAGCTGACATCCTTCAGGATATCTGCCGATTACATTAAAGCTGGTGAAACTTATGGCTTTGTACCTTGACCACCATTTGGATAATTTTACCAAAAGACTACTGTCTGCTTAGAACTAAACTGGAAACAAGAATGAGAGACTATGGGTCATGGAGCGACTTGGCTATTCGAAAAAGGAGATACTATTTTCCATACCAATATCACAATTCCGGTCTGTAAACGTTTCTTGTACCTAATGTACCTATTTTTTTGACACACGTGTACAGCTCCTTGATCCAGATGATATCAATGTGTTGGTAACATAGATGCAGTTGGACAAAATTTAAAAGTTAAATATTTGCCGATAGTACTTCCACGTACATCATAACTACTGTAAATAGCATTGTATTTGTATTTATATATTTTGTAAACTGTTACGGTGTAACTTGGAATCATATACATGATGACGCACCAAAAACGTCAGGTGGCGGAAAGTGTTTCACGGCGCACCACACTGCTGTCACGCTATTTCAAAATCTGTGGAGACATTTTCATCGCCACGAGAGCGTTGTCAGCAGCAGACACTGTTCTGCCCCGACAAAGTGGTTCGGCGCGTTTGTCACAAAACGTGTGCACCTCATTTGTCCGGCATGCTGTTAGGAACTCGACACTAGACATTAGATTAACATTAAGCACGTCCCTGAGAGAAATCTCGCGTTGCTTTAGAGTGGTATACCGTTCGATCAAAATGGAACAGCTTCGTGTTTATGCAGTTATAATATCTCTTGGCTCCTACCCTGTTTTAATTTGTTGGCTACAATCCGGAAGTGATTACAAATCGAGCTTCTTACATGCTTTTGATTCAATGACACATATACGATTACCATCGAAAGAATGATCCTATGGGGTGCCAAGTGAAATTTGTTACTGGATTGGTGGGGAGGACGTAACATCTTATCTTGGATGGAGCGTCATCGACATATGACGGAGTTACTAAATACAGTTTTTCGTAATTCCTTCACGAAAGAAGACGAAGTAAATATTCCAGAATTCGAACCAGAACAGCTGTTAGCCTGAGTGTTATAAAAGTAGAAATCTTAGGTGTTGCGAAACAACTCAAATCACTTACAAAAGGCAAGTCTTCCGGTCCAGATAGTATAGCAATGAGGTTCCTTTCAGAGTATGCAGACACAATAGCGCCTTTCTTAGCAATCATATACAACCGCTCACTTGACGAAAGTTCTGTTCCTAAAGACTGGAAAGTAGCACAGGTCACACCAATATTCAAAAAGAAATAGGAGTAACCCATTGAATTACAGACCCGTATCACTGACCTCAATTTGCAGTAGGATTTTGGAGCATATACTGTACTCGAACATTATGAATCACCTTGAAGAAAATGACTTATACATAACCAACACGGATTCAGAAAATATCGTTCTTGTGCAACACAGCTAGCTCTTTATTCCCATGAAATAATGAGTGCTGTCGACAAGAGATCTCAGATTGATTCCATATTAGCAAATTTCCAGGAGGCTTTTGATACCGTTCCTCAAACGCGACTATTAATCAAATTGCGTGCCTATAGAATATCCTCTCATTTGTGTGACTGAATTCGTGATTTCCTCTCAGAGAGGTCACAGTTCGTAGTGATAGACGGTAAATCATCGAGTAGAACAGAAGAGAGATCTGGCGTTCCGCAGGTTACTGTCATAGGCCCTCTGCTGTTCCTGATTTACATAAATGATCCAGGCGATAATCTAAGCAGCCCCCTTAGATTGTTTGCAAAAAAATGGTTCAAATGGATCTGAACACTATGGGACTTAACATGTGGGGTCATTAGTCCCCTAGAATTTAGAACTACTTAAACCTAACTAACCTAAGGACATCACACACATCCATGCCCGAGGCAGGATTCGAACCTGCGACCGTAGTGGTCGCGCGGTTCCAAACTGAAGCGCCTACAACCGCTCGGCCACAACGGCCGGCAAATAGTTAAATCCAGACATATTGAAGCCAGTTCTGATGGATGTAGAAGACTGGGTACTATCTGTAGAAGCTGATTGAATGTAATCTTTTTACTTCTATAAACAGTTAAAATCGGAATTCTGATTATTGGTCGAGTCTCAGGGAGGCATCCCACACAATCGGCTGGTGGGAGTTGAACTGGTCGAATATGCAACACGTTGCGGCATGACCTCTGAAACCACCACCTCTTTACCACAATCGTCCTTCAAGTGACTTGGCACACATTCAAAAATCTGGTATCAACAACTACGACGACAACAACAAAATTTTAAGTTCTTTTAACATTAACATAAGGGCTTAAAGCTCAATATAAAAGGCCAACGCTAGGGACCCAATAACCTGACACTAGTATATGTTTGTGTATCACAGACCTCAAGCGCGGCAGGCAACTTAAATACCAGTGTTTAATTTTATCAATCAGACAATTAAAATGGAAGAAGAAGCAGAACTAGAGCTTTAGTAACCAAACTTTTAAGCCTTGCTATAAGAAAGGCTTAAGCTCGTCAAGCTCATAACTACTCTGCTCAAATTCAAGTAAGTTACTGCCACAGGGGCTGCCCAGTAGGCCAACAGGATCACAACATCAGCTACAGATGCCGGTAAACTTAACCGTAACTGGACGTAGCCGCCCAACCAAGGACAGATATCGGACAGGCTCTAGCACAATTGACCCTAGGACACTACGCAGGACAAGTCAAGTAAGACACTACTACCGTACCCAAATCAGTACTTACGGTCAAGCACCCTTAATTAAAATAACTAACTACTCTGGTGCACCACTTCACTACTGTGCACAAGCGGTGAGCCCTACTTCACCAAACGTGCATCGCAATAACAACCGCCACAAAAGGCGAGAAAACAACACTACAAAAAACTTTATAATCAACTCAGCAAAATCAGTAACAATTACAAACAAGAGAACTGATCACACTGCGCCCTACACTGTCGGAAAGAATCTGACTACGCGACAATACAGCACAGAGACTCGTCAATGTACCACGCTCCAAGTTCACCGTTTTGGAAACCGTACCAAGACGGCCTCTTTTTTATTAATCCCATAGTAACAACAAGACAGAGAAAGACGCTATATCGACGTTTCTTTCTTATAACCTGAAGTAACGTTTTCGAGTCGTCTTTCACCGCTTTAAGTCACGGAATAACCAGCAAAAGGATAATGTTCCACGAGTCGGAGCGTAGCATGTGAGAAGCTTGAACGTGGTAGGGAAGCTAGAGACCCGGAAAAGGGAATTGCAGAGGCTCGGTCTAGGTATAGAATGGGTCAGTGAAGTGAAACGGAAGGAAGATAAGAATTTCTGATCAGATGAGTTTAAATGGTTCAAATGGCTCTAGGCGCTATGGTACTTAACAAAAATGGTTCAAATGGCTCTGAGCACTATGGTACTTAACATCTGAGGTCATCAGTCCCCTAGACTTAGAACTACTTACACCTAACTAACCTAAGGACATCACACATAGCCTTTCCCGAGGCACGATTCAAACCTGCGACCGTAGCAGCAGCGCGGTTCCAGACTGAACCGGCTAGAAACGCTCGGCCACAGCGGCCGGCATCAGATGAGTATATGGTAATATCAGCACAGCAGATAATAGTATAACGGGAAGATGATTCGTTGTGAACAAGAAGGTAGGGCAGAGAGTGTGTTACTGTGAACAGTTTAGTGATTGGGTTGTTATCATCAGAATCGACAGCAAACCAACACCGACATTGATATTTCAGATATACACCCCGACGTCTCAAGCTGAAGATGAAGAGAGAGAGAAAGTATATGAGGGTACTGAACAGGTGGTTCAGTACGTAAAGGGAGATGAAAATCTATAGTCATGGAGGATTGGCCTGCGGTTGTAGGGGAAGAAACAGAAGAAAGAGTTACGGGATAATGTGGACTTGGTGCTGGGAATGAAAGAGGAGAAAGACTAAGCGAGTTCTGTAGTGAATTCAACTAGTAAGAGTGAATACTCTGTTCAAGAATCCCAAGTATATTTGGAAAAGGCCGGGAGACACGGGAAGATTTCAGTTATACTGCATCATCGTCAGGCAGAGATTCCGAAATCAGATACTGGACTGTAAGGTGTAATCAGGAGCAAATATCGATACAGATCACAATGTAGTAGTGCTGAAGAATGGGCTGAAGTTTGAGAAGGCAAAGAAGTGAGGTGTGGAATTACTACAGAATGAAGAGATACGGGTGAAGTTCTTTAAGGCAATTGACACTACAGTAAGGAAAGCTCAGTAGGAAGCACAGTTAAAGGGCAATCACAGAAGTTAGAAAGACAAAGAAAAGGTACAAAGAAGGTAACTGTGAAGATACCATAGGTAACAGAAGAAATATTTCAGTTGATCGATGAAAGACAGACGTACTAAAATGTTCAGGGACATTGAGGATTACAGAAGTACAAGTTACTGAAGAATGAAATAAATACTAACAAGGGGAGGCCGCCAATTGTGAAATTCAGATTCGATTCATACTGCACGTAATAAAAGCTCATGGCCAGAGGTGTAATGTGGCAAAGCACCAAGATGCACTTCTCAGCCGTTGTCGAGAAAATCGACAGATAAAGGAATCGTTGCGGTGAAATACTCTCGACGATTTATAATGTTCTACAGCGTCGTGGCGCAGCGTTAAGCGCTCAGGTTCGTAATCCGAAGGTCGCCGGATCGAATCTCGCGCCATGCAATTTTTTTTTATTATTAGTTTTTTAATTCAAATATATATATATATATATATATATATATATATATATATATATATATATATATATATATAAGTATTAATGAATTGCTTATGCATGTTGGTGAAGGCGGATCGATCTCCAATTGTACCGCCTCCATTTTTCCGTTTTTTTTAACAGGGTGTACTAAAGCTCTCCCGTCTGCACTGATTTTCGACAATGTTATAAGTTGTGCTAGGAACCGCATCTACCTTCTTTCGAAGTTAGCAGGCAACTACGCTGTTATGCGGCGGCTCGTTTCGGCCCATTCAACATCTGTCATTCAAGTGTAACGAGCGAGTAACGGAGTTTATATTTCATACCTGCCACAGCAAATTTGTGTTCGTGGGGTCTCTATTCTAATTCGAACGTTTGACTTACGCTATACGTATTCGTTTCGGAATATCGTTTCTACGTCTTCCGTTAACTATACGTGGCTAACATTATGAAGACAATTAATAACATTTGTGAAATACAACTTTGTTTGCGGAAAACATAATGATGTTTGAAGTCGCCAGTTTTTCCACGACAAACGACTTTCAACAACTTATTATATGCATAATTGTTGCAACTGATTGCCGGGAATTTTATATATATATATATATATATATATATATATATATATATATATATATATATATATATATATATATATATATATTTGAATTATGAAAAAAAAATACTAAAAAAAAAGGTTGCATAGGGCGAGATTCGATCCGGCGACCTTCGGGTTACGAACCCGAGTGCTTACCGCTGCGCCACGACGCCGTATAGAATTATTAATCGTAGAGAGTATCTCACCGCAACGGTTTCTTTTAACTGTCGATTTTCTCGACAACGACTGAGAAGTGCATCTTGGTGCTTTGCCACATTACACCTCTGGCCATGAGCTTTTATTATACGCAGTATGAATCGAATCTGAATTTCACAATTGGCGGCCTCCCCTTGTAAGTACGGGGAAGCTAAAACGAAACGGCTGAATGAGAAATGTGAAGAAATGGAAAAGGAAATAGTTGTCAGAAGGACAGACTCAGCATGTAGGAGAGCCAAAACAACCATCGGTGAAATTAAGAACAAGGGTAGTAACATTAAGAGTGCAACGGAATTCAACTACTAAATTCAGGGGAGAGAGAGGTTAAGTAAAAAGAGAGCACTGAAGGCACTTATGAAAGGGAAGATTTTCCTGATGTGTGAGAAGAAGGAACACAAATCGATTCAGAAGAGACAGGGGATCTAGTATCAGAATCATAATTTAAAAGAGCTTTCGAAGATTTAAGATCAAATGAGGCAGAAGGGATAGATAACATACCATCAGAATTTCGAAAAACATTAGGAAAAGTGGCAACAAAACGGCTATTCACGTGGGTGTATCGAATGTATGAGTCAGGTGATATAAAATCTGACTTTCGTAAAAATATCAACAACACAACTACGAAGGCTGCAAGAGCTGACAAGTGTGAGAATTATCGCAAAATCGGCTCAACAGCTCATGCATTCGTGTTGGTGACAGGAATAATATACAGAAGAATATAAAATAAAATTGAGGATGAGAAATGACGATCAGTTTCGCTTTAGGAAACGTAAAGGCATCAGAGAGTCAAGTCTCACGTTACGGTTGATAATGAAAGCAAGACTAAATAAAAATCAAGACACGTTTATAGGATTTGTGGACATGGAGAAAGCGTTCGCCAGCGTCAAATGGTGCACGATGTTCGGAATTATGAGGAAAACACTGGTAATCTCTAGGGAGAGACGGGTAATATACAACACGTACAAGAGCCAAGAGTGAATATTAACAGTGGAAGACCAAGAACGAAATGCTCGGATTAAAAAGGATGTAAGACGGAGATGGTGTCTTTCACCCTCACTGTTCAGTCTAGACTACTAAGGAGCTACGATGCAAATAAAAGAAAGGTTCAAGAGTAGAAACAAAATCCAGAGAGAAAGAACATCAATGATGCGATTCGCTGATGACGTTGCTGTTGTCAGTGAAAGTGTAGAAAAGTACATGATCTGCTAAATGAAACGAACAATCTAATGAGTACAGAATATGGACTGAGAGTATATCGAAGAAAGACGAAAGTAATGAGAAGTAGCAGAATGAGAACAGTGAGAAACTTAATACCGGGATTGATGGTCACGAAGTAGATGAAGCTAAGGCAGTAAAATAACCAATGGTGGACGGAGCAAGGGGACACCAAACGCAGATTAGCGCAGGCAAAAATGGCGTTCCTGGCCAAGAGAAGTCTACTGGTATCAGACATAGGTCTTAATTTGAGGAAGAAAATTCTGAGAATGTAGATTTTGAGCACAGCATTGTATGATAGTAAAACATGGACTGTAGAAAAACGAGAACAGAAGAAAATCGAAGCATTTGAGATTTGGTGCTACAGACGAATGTTGAAAATTAGGTGGACTGATAAGGTAAGGAATGAGGAGATTCTGCGCAGAATCTGAGAGGAATGGAATATGTGGAGAACAGTGACAAGAAGAAGGGACAGGATGATAGGACATCTGTTAAGACATTAGGGAATAACTTCCATGGTACTACAAGGGGCTGTATACAGTAAAATCTGTGGAGGAAGACGCAGATTGGAATACATGCAGAAAATAATTGAGGACGTATCTTGCAAGTGCAACTCTGAGATGAAGAGGGTGCCACAGGAGAGGAATTCATGGCGGGCTGCATCCAACCAGCCAGAAGACTGAACACTAAAAAAAATTAAATTAAAAGTAGATAATGTTAACCACCTTGTTGACAACGGTGAAGGTGCATACAACACAGCGACCGACCACTCAATAACCAACGTTCTTGGATACAACTTACGCGAGGGTGCATCTTGACCGTAGCTATTGCAATAACAAGAAACAGCGAGCTACATCGTTAAAACTGTTCTTACAACGGTGTGCTTAGTAACAAGACTACACCCGAGACTTCGAAACCCACAACCCCGACCAACACCAACTCTGCCTCAGTGCTGTTGTTCCTTTGTCCAACGCTATGCTCGTAAACACAGGCGGTCAGAAACTGAGAACCCGCCGCTAGCGCCGCCACACTGCTACGTGCGCACACAGGACGTCCAACATTTCGTGTAATATAGAGGAACCATACACGGTGGCGCGATGGCGCGAATTCCAAATTTGGGTGGAGGACACACGCCAGCATAACAAATAGATATTAGTTTGCATTAGATATACCAGGACCTTTTCTTATGACCGGCTTAATAACATTGCTTGTAGCACTCAATCGATATTCGGTTATATGCGTAATTGACGCTACTGTGGGGAAAAAATGTTTGTTTTGTTGCTTTAATATAACACTTGCACAATGGCATTGGGACTGATTTATACACGACATCCTATTCCACTAGTGGACGGAGTGTTTATTTGCAATGAAATATCAATAAGTCTTGACAAGCAGGGGTTTGGAGAAATAGTCAATACTTTTAGCCATCACCGGCATAAAAGAAATTCATATGTTTGTAGGAACAGGCTGAGACTTGTTAAAATGCCAGTTCAGTCGAATATTTAATGTAGATGTGCAGAGAAGGCAGTGTGAGACTTGTTTTCTCGTAGCAATGGTTTCGATCTCGTACTTAGAATGGATATTTATTTAAAAAAATCAGTTACAATTATATCAGATTACAGAAAATAGTTGATACGCTGCGGTTGATTTTGGTTAAGGTATGAGACCTGATGATAGCCATTAATTATGGTAATATTGGCTAGAACTTGTATCTGGGACAGCACCCTACCACGCAAACAGACACACACACACACACACACACACACACACACACACACACACACAATTGGCTGTGAGGACTAAAAGTTTTGCAGAATTTACTATGACATCATACAATGTAATATCAAAGTACGTCGCGTTATTATCGACCTCCATTTGCAGAATATGCTACGACGTCTTTAATACAAGGGTGAATCAAATGAAAACCTTAAATATTTTTTTAAATGTTATTTATTGTGCAGAAGTGGCACAAAGCTGTATCACTTTTCAACATAATCTTCCCCAAGCTCAATGCAAGTCCTCCGGCGCTCACAAAATGCATAAATTCCTTTAGAAAAAAAATTCTTTTCGTTGTCCGCGCAACCACTCATGCACCGCGTGGCATACCTCTTCATCTGAACGGAACTTCTTTCCGCCCATTGCGTGTTTGAGTGGTCCAGACATACGGAAATCACTTGGGGGCAAGGTCTGGTGACTATGGTGGATGAGGAAGACACTCAAAATGCAGGTCTGTGATTGTTGCAACTGTTGCACCGGCAGTGTGGGGCCTTGCATTGTCATGTTGCAAAAGGACACCTGCTGACAGCAATCCACATCGCTTTGATTTGATTTCAGGCCACAGATGATTTTTTAGAAGATCTGTGTATGATGCACTGGTGACGGTGGTAATGTAATGCTCCAAAGTGACGCCTTTTTCGTCTCAAAAGAGAGTCAGCATAACCTTCCCTGCTGATGGTTCTGTTCGAAACTTCTTTGATTTTGGTGATGAGGAATGGCGCCATTCCTTGCTCGCTCTCTTCGTTTCCGGTTAATGGAAGTGAACCCAGGTTTCGTCCGCAGTAACGATTCTTGCAAGGAAGCCATCACCTTCTCGTTCAAAGCGCCGAAGAAGTTCTTCACGAGCATCAACACGTCGTTCTCTCATTTCAGGAGTCAGCTGCCGTGGCACCAATATTTCAGACACTTTGTGAAACTGGAGCACATCATGCACAATGTGGTGTGCTGCCCCACGACTAATCTGTAAACATGCTGCAATGTCACTCAGTGTCACTCGACGGTTTTCCTTCACTATGGCTTCAGCTGCTGTAATGTTCTGTGGAGTCACAACTCGTTGTGCCTGACCTGGACGAGGAGCGTCTTCCACTGAAGTCACACCATTTGTGAACTTCCTACTCCATTCGTAGACTTGCTGCTGTAACAAACATGCATCACCGTACTGAACCTTCATTCGTCATTGAATTTCAATAGGTTTCACACCTTCACAACGCAAAAACCGAATAGCAGAACACTGTTTTTCCCTGGTGCAAGTCGCAAGTGGGGCGGCCATCTTTATACTGATACTGCGACGGTATGTGTGCGTCTGCACTATGCTGCCACCTACAGGCCATTCTGCACGCTGTTTGTAGCACGCTTACCAACTTATAGGACAACGGCGCGAAATTTCGATTCTTTTTTTTACAAATTTAAGGATTTCATTTGAGTCATCCTCGTATATACTGTCAAAGTTTCTTAACTCTGCATTTCTTAACATTGCTGCTAACGGCGCTCTCCCTACAGCCAATGACGAAATCTCAAGTAACTGGAATAATAGTAAAAAGTACAAATACTCACACCCAGTCCCTCTCATTACGGGGCACATATCTCTAACAGAGAGCCAATTACATAAGAGCAGTGGAATACTACGGCTGTTGGCAGAGAACAGCAGCGTTTGATTGATAATTCAAATCGATCAGATAGTTTTTGAGTACAGCCTACACTGGGACATTGTGATTAGCTCTTGGTCGAGTGCTGTTGGGCGAAGACCTACACTTAAAGTCATGCAGCTAATTATTTACATTGGACACATTTTTCTGCAAGCATTGATCCATTTTGACAGTAGGCAGACACATATCTGCATAAAGTGTTAGTTTTGTGGAATGTCCTAATAATGTTATCAGCTTCAAGGTTTGGCGTCCCGCCAAATTACCAATGCTACCAACATCCCGATTTTGCAGACTATGCTATGACATTATTTTATACTGTGTATGTATTTTACCGTGACGTATGTGCTAACTATGTCAGGGTGATATAATTAAACTTTCAAACCGCTGTAGAAATAACACCACTGGTCAGAATGACGCCACATTGTAACGGAATACTATCGGAGAAGGGAGAAAACGTATAGCAGAAGAAAAACAAATAGTTACAAAATGTAGCAATAGATTGCGCTGTAAGCATCATAATTTAATAGTGGGAGACTGCAAATGACAAATGAATTATGCAAAAATGCCTAAGGTGTACGTTTTGACGGTAAACTGTTCTACTCAGTGTGCATGGGTGAACAGGTGTGGTACTGTTAGTTACGTAATTCCATCCAACACGGCAAGGTCGTATCACATCGGATTGGAAAAATCGGTTTTTGAATGTCCTGAGGCCAAAACCCGAATCAAAGGCATCACTCACACCGGTTTTTAATTGTCCTGAGGCCTAAAACCTCACAAAAATCATCAATCGAAATCAAATCGGATTATTAATTTCCGTGTGA
Source organism: Schistocerca serialis cubense (assembly GCF_023864345.2). Taxonomy (NCBI): domain Eukaryota; kingdom Metazoa; phylum Arthropoda; class Insecta; order Orthoptera; family Acrididae; genus Schistocerca; species Schistocerca serialis. Next base: position 631,242,006 of record NC_064641.1, on the reverse strand, counting down.
CTGGCGCAAAACATGTTCAGTATGCTGTCCACCGTTTTCTACATCAAGTTGAAATCGAGAAACAGCATGTTCCACAACTGATCTAAGTGTTTCTGGGTTGAAGTTCAGAATGTGTTGCGCAACGCATGCCTTCAATGCAGCTAAGTTTGCAATCGGAACACTGATCACAACATCTTTCAGACAGCCCCACAGCCAGAGGTCACATGGATTAAGATCAGGTGATCGTGACTACCAGGCTGTAGGTAAATGGCGTCTGATAAGTCTAGCATTTCTGAAATGGCGCTTCAGTAGTTGCTTAATGAGTTTGTAATGTGCGGAGGTGCACCAGCTTCCATAGAAACTATCCCATCCACGCTATTGGAGAGCTGGAATTACGGGGTTGCGCAAAAAATACTCATGGCGCTTATCAGTGACGGTACAAGTAACAGAACCGGGAGCACCTGTCTCTTCGAATGTGACCTTTTCAGAACGAAGTGGTACTGGCTGATTTGCCTGTAGATTTTCCGTTGCCCATATTCGACAATTCTGTGTATTGACATATCTTGTCAGATGGAACTGGGCTTCGTCAGTCCACAATATCTTCCACGGCCAATCATTGTCCACTTCCATGCGAGCAAGAAATTCTAAAGCAAGGTCTCTCTTGCTGGCAGGTCAACGGAAAGCAACTCGTTCACCTGGGTGATTTTGAATGGACAGCAAAGAAGGATGGTTCAAATGGCTCTGAACACTATGGGACTTAACATCTGAGGTCATCAGTCCCCTAGAACTACTTAAACCTTACCAACCTAAGGACATCACACACATCCATGCCCGAGGCAGGATTCGAACCTGCGACCGTAGCAAAGAAGGATGTTTCGTAGGATTTTACGCACCGTGCTGACCAGTATGTCCAATGTTCGGGCAATTCTCCGTGCTCTACACGTTTGCGCACCACCGTCTCCTCCTGCATTGCTGTGGCCACTGCTTCCACTGACGTCGAATCAATTCGTTTTCTCCCTCTGCCAGGTCGCACACCAAACGAACCTGTCTTTTCGAATTTTCGAATCATTTTCTCCAGACCCACGACAGTCATCGGACCAACGCCTTTTTTTCAAATCCTTCAGTGCCCGGAACTTCTGCAGAGCGACGTGTGCTCAGTCATCATTCATCATTCTTGTAACACAGCTTTACAAGCAGAGCGTTACCCTGCATTGAGACAATCATGGCGAACGTCGCAGACGCGAATGGAGGAAAAGCCGTGTACCCGGCGTGTTTAGACCAACTTCAATGTGTCGTGCGCATGACAGGTGTTTCCGTTTACGTTTCTTGACACATACGGCGCAATCTATTGACCAATTTTCACACTATTTCGTTTCTTCTGCCATACGTTTTCCCCCCTTCTCCGATAATATTCGGTTGCAACTTGACGTCATTCTGACAAGTGGTGTTGTATCTACAGATGTTTGAAAGTTTAACTTTAATTATAATATCCCTATATATGTAGAATATTTGTGATGTAATTGAGGCATACGTGTGTCGTAGGGGTGGCGCAGTTGTGGCAATGTTACACTCTCGTGACGCCATGCACTAGACATATGCTGTGTACGCACCAATGTGATGCAATCAGATCGTTCGGAAACTTTTGTGTAGAAGAAATAAATTTTGTCACAACAAATACCCAAGCTCTGTACTACAATGAAGAGCACATTGCTTGAAAGCAGGGGGGGGGGGGGGGGGGGGGGGGGGCCTTCAGTGCAGACAGAAAATGACGCCATCAATCGCATTATAAATTCGAAAATTTCAGATAGGTTGGAGGGCGAATCCTGAACGTTATTGGTGCCCTGGTGGCACTTAGCGTAACATCAATGGCCAGCTGGGGAGGAGGGGGTCGGGAAGGTGGAGTGAATTGCAGGAATGATACCACTGCCTGAGCTCCGCATACAAGAGTCAGCGACTTCGGGAAAGGTGGTACTGACGTTAGCACTACTGGCATGACCTCTAAGTAGGAGTTTAGAACTACCAGCGATCCTCCACTTGAGGCTACTCCGTTTTCCGCAACAACCTGTTTACTTTTTTAGAAGTGACCCTTCAAGTGGCTTCCTGATGAATACGAGACCTTAAGGATTTTTTATCCTAGGTGTAAATCTATGACGAAAGACTAGCTTTTTTAGGTTTCCTCCAAAAGCGTCAGTTCTATTCCCACGTTTAAAATGTTTATATCGGGTCAGGGATGGAACGGTTATAGGAGGGTCGCCCACCTGCATACTGATGTCTGGGGGACTTTCGACTAAGCCCACCCAACTATGATTATTTCTCTCAACTGGCTTTAATATTACTATTAATATTAATGGTGTTCAGCATGTTTCTAGCCTTTTACTTTTACCGTTATGCATCTCCTCTCCACCCGGCTAAAAGGAATTGTTTATCATTGTCGACCCTGAAATGCGATCTGGGAGGCCGTCTGCTCTCTGGTCAGCACACGAGTCCCGACCCATACACTTTTGTGTCACTTGCAATTAATTACCACTTGTGCCATCTATATCGTTCCCAATAGCTCTAGTTTACCCCTCCTAAATGCTATTACAATTCAATCACATTTATATCCGATGACACTTATTTTAGATGGACTATCCCATGAACGTCGCTGTGTAGTCCCTTAATCCCGAATCTACCAACCAAACAACCGAAGTTATGTCATGGTTGGTGTCATGGTTGGTCCTTCCAAGGGTCTCAATAACTTCCTTCACTTTAGGTGAATTGTTTCGTAGTAGTCCTAATTTTTTTTTCTCAAATCCTTCTCAATCAGTCCTGCTCCCTATCTCATTTTCATCTACTTCGATATTCCTCTGCTACAAAACTGCGTTCGTATTCCTTTCCTTTCCGTCCTCACTCATGTAGAACATACAGTCATGTCAATTCGGATGAATCTCTTACAAACACTGTTTCGGCGCTGTAGAATATTTAGGTAACCCTTGATATTCGTTAACAACTGTAATTCAGTTCACTCATGGCATGTTTTTAGGCCTCCTATGACGCAACCATTACTTGATCATCTGCGTGAAGTTTCAGTACGATCCTACACAACCTCACAGCTTTCCTCGATTACATTTCAAACATACAAAATAGGGAAAAGATGTAGGTCAGTGACTCATTCCTAAATTAAAAGACGTGTCTTGTGTAATTTTGATTAGTTAAATAATTGTTGACGCTCTCCGGTTACACCAGAAATAGCTGTTTCTTGACAGTGGATACGAACCGCAGATAAATATATTCATGCTACACGACGGAATTCTCTGAATATTGTAACACTCTCGGGGTTAATGTGGATTACTAGTGGGCGGACATGAACAAATTAAAGTTTCACTCTTCTCCCTTGCTTCATGTACTATTTTCAACAGTCTCCTCGAGCTGCTTAAATTAGACCGAATAAATTCATTACGATTAAAAACTCACTGACTCACTGTTTGGCACCAAAAAAAATCTGATTTATATAAAAGACGCATAAACTACTAGCTACGCCCGTTATATACTCATATTATCACTCCACCGTTTCTGGTAATATTTCTGCCCTCTTTGTCAGGAGTGAAACTGACTACTCCAACAGCTGTTCATTTGTCCAGTACTAAGTAGCCTGTCATGGAACGGTGTTGTTAGCGGGTTCTTTTCTTTTGACGCTTTGTTCGTCGATTAGCAATAATGGACTAAGTAATTAGGGCTAGTTACACTTCTGTCTTGATGCCCACATATTACCGTAACCTCAATAATTTATCTGCTAGCTACCGATGCTGTTTCTCTCCGCAGATAACAGCGAACCAATCTCCCAATCGGTGAGACACTACTAACGAGTAACGGTTTTATATGAACTGCAATGAATGTATTGTGAGCGGGCCTGCTGATTTTTGTGGCCAAAGTACTGCAAAAAAATAGAATTGAGAGTACCCCGTACGTGTCACAGAGAGAATTTCCTTGGATTTATTTTATGGACCGTATAGTGTGTATGTTCACTAACTGTTGAATAAAATCTCAGACGGAACATGAAAGTATATTTTCGAGAAAACTGAGAATAGGCTCATGTCTGTGTAGCGCACTAAAAAGATAGCCTCTATGTAAAGGCACGAAAGGTACGAACTAATAAATACATATTACTACCCAGTACGAAGAGCAAGACTGTTCGCAAAACATTTTCTGCTTCTACTGTCTCATCTTCTTCCTTTAATGAAACCTTAATTACGTAATTAAAAACGTCCTGTAATATTGAGAAACATTATTTGTTGTCTATTCAAAAGGGAGCTTATGAAATACGAATATCAAGATTTTAAGGTGAAATACATGCGTCAGGCACGAAAGGACTTTAATATAAGGTTTAAAGAGCGTTATGATAATGCGAATGTTTCATCGGCAATAGCAAAACACCTTTCTCTTTTTTTAAGAATGAGTAGCATTCGTTAGGAAACCTTATGGATAGCTTGACTGTGTTTCGTTTAGAAGTAAAAGACTGGTTGCTGTCAAACTTAGGGGAAACTGAGATATTTCTCACTTGGAAAGATAAATGTGCCAAAAGACAGAAGTGTCCAACGCTAGTTTCTGGTCCCATTTTAGTAATGTTCTCATCAAATACAGTCACCAACCTAATACCCTTAATTTTTGTTAAGTTAATGTTTCCTGTTGGTTATTCTCAATAGATGTCAAACTTTCAACACAAATTCAAGACTGCCCTTATGATTTGCTATGACTTGACACACAATCGTTCAAGGATATAATCTCGATAGCAGAAAAGTTGAACGATATATTTATGAAAATATATTACAGTCTTTGGTAGTTAATAAACTGAGCTCTGAGTGCGTGTTATGCGATATCATTATAGGCACTATTAAGAGGCTTATACGCTTTACGATAGATGTTTATTGCTTGCTAATTTTTACTGTTCCTAATGGCATACTACTTTCAAGATATGTACTAACACAGGACTATATAAATTTACTTTACGTGTGTGTTAGTATATACGGTAATGTGAACAACTGATGTGTGTTCCCTTGTTTTGTAGAACTTGATAACCGAATAACGTAATCCCGAAACAGGAGCGTAGTGATCTCGATGTTGATTCTTTATACAGTTCGATGGCTTCAGAACAGATAACCTGGAATATGATGATTTGGGTACACGCCATGTATGCCAGTAAACAAGGAGACTCAAGAACGGAGCGACTACTAGGACTGAAAATTATTACTTCCGAAAGGAAACACGCTTCCCCGTTTTTGGTTTTGCAGTAAAATTATGGAAATGATGTAGCACCTCAGTTTCACCAAACGGTGTGTATAACGTGATGTAACTCCCAAATATGTGACGAAGGGTTTGAAATGATAGAATTAACAGGAAAGTCAGCATTTTTAAAGAATGCTGTAGTATATAGCTGCTTTGTTTCTCAGTTATTAGTATTATTCACATAACCAAATCCACATTTATCACAAAGTAATCGTTATCTGTGTGTTATATGAGCACAGGTACTTGTCATTCAGCTAACAGGAATCTTTAGTTATTGATTCTATATAATCATAACAGTGAAAGGAGTAGCTGGCAAGTTATGTTTCTAAATAATTCTTGGATTTCCACACGAATTGTCTCATTTTATTCTTTTCTTCATTTCAGAAATTGCTCTGTTCCACCAATGAACCGGCTACTACTGACACACAATTGTCTCTGGTGATTTCTTTCTGTCAATTGAGGACTTAATTGGCACTGGCAAGCGGACAGCCAGAAGGTTAATAAAAGGATGCATATGACACTGAACAACAAGCACAAGAAACAGTTTTGTTCATATTTCAATTCGCTGGTGTAATTAAACGAAAATTAAAGAAACAAATGTATATGGCTTCACATATTTTTATTCTGAAATCATTTGTTGCAATTTTTATTCTCTGATTCTAATTTTGAGTTTTATGCTCGTTTTTTAACCAAGATGGGTCTTCCTCCCTCCTCTGGTACTTGTCATGGCACTTTTGAAGCAGCACCACCTGCAATTCTGCTAAATGTTTCCCATTTCAAAACGAGTATTTTTATTCCACAAACAAACCTGTATTAAGCTGAGGTGGGTGTAGAACAGAAGGAAGAACACAGTGAAAGTGTCACGTATTCAGTTACTTCCCCTTCCCTCCCAGATTACGTGTAGCTGCTAGAGACAATTGCTTAAGTCAGAATTATGTACGAAGCAGTTACTGTTCCTCAGACAGGCCCTTGCCGAAGTCAGAATTATGTATGGAACAGTTATTGTTCCTCAGACACTTAGAATCAGGTATAATAACGACTGCCTGCCGGTTGGATACGTACCATAGGTACATTTCTATTCCAGGATTGTAAAAAAGATTATGGGTTTTATTGTAAACGTTGGCATCTTATTCTTTCTATTAACACTCAATATAATTAAAAATAATCTCCACTTCATAGAAATAGAACTTATATATGCTAAAGAACAGCAAAAGTGGATGCACAAATAGTGTTCAATAATTCATCAAATATACTTTCTGTAGAATACCAGCTGCTGCTGTAATCAATTAACCATTCTAAGACGTAAATACAATAGCAAGCTAACCAGTAACACCTCCAAGAATTGTCAGTCAAATCAGTCTCCACTGTGTCTGTGTTTTCAAAGTTTTTTTGGAACTCAGCAGAAACCAACACTCTCACAAAGCAAACAGAACTTCACAGTTTCTTCTATATTATTTGCCCACTTACAATTCACCGTCCACCACAGAGCTACATTCGATGGAATACTATCGTGTCTAGAAATGCGGCATTTGAATCGAGCTGACTGTGGTGTCTTTCTGTTGAGAACTTTATCAAATCGTTTATTTCATTGCACACAACTTGGAATTTAAATTCAACGTATGGGGCGCCACCAATCTGTAGCCTCTGCTACTTTTTATGAGCTGGGCGCAATTTTTAAGCGTTTCTTTCTTGGAGAAACAATCGCACATCTGTTGCAGCTGCTCTGTCGAGCTATGTGAACTTGTTTGTGAATGGAAACTGTTGCGTATATTTTCCCATATTTTATTAGGGAATCTGGAAAGATACCTTACTTTTCAAACAACAAACACCTGTTTTAAGATATATCGTTATATATGTTTTTTTGTACAAGTACGCCAAAAACTTAGTTAAATTTTTGCGCTAATAGTTTCGTTAAATGAGACCGCAGCAGTTTTTGTGTTTTGTACTAGTCTCGAATTCATTTACAGTATCTAACAGCCTCATAGTTTCCTCAAGAGAATAGTTCTGCGATCTGGAACGCGTATCGCTCATGTCAGATGCTCTGTTTCTGCAGATGACGACTCGGTAAATATGAAACGGCGAACGCAAAAATAACTTGGTCTCTCCAGTTGTTGCCAACTTAACTGGGCGGGGGCGCTATTCTGGTAATAATTAACCCGGGAATAAAACGGCATTGTACAGCGCGCACTCCAAGTTATCCCATGGTTAGCCCCAAGGAGGAGATAACTGTAAAGAAATGGTTCTAATATGATCTGAGCTTTTGTGGAAACATTAAATGTAATCGCCAGAATATAATATTATTGACGGACATTCTGATAAATCTGTAATTGACGGAGTTAGATCTGGTTATGGAAGAGTTTGGACTATTATTGTGACTAAAAATGTTAGAGATCGTAACTACTGTTTTATAATTATATGGTATTAAATGTCAGGTTCGAGTCTAGCGTCCTTTTTTTCTTGCAATTTTTAAACCTTCGTTTCCATGGTGAAAGGTTTGTCTGCACAAGTTTGGAGATGTGTGAAGGTGACAGGTTAAACAGACTGCATTATGGTCTTTGCCCTTTCAACAAATCATTTGATTATGTAATTTCATTTCATAAGTACACGCCGAATGTCACAATGGTACATAATACGTGCACTCCCTGCTGCTTTTAGTCACGGCGAAAAGTCGAAAAGTGAACGCTTTCGCTAATGTGCTATGATTAGCACTTTTCAGCTCTGCAATCTTACCAGAGATGCTCTTTTACATTAAACAGGCACAATATCATAGTAACCCTGCATATAGACGTTGTTCGCGTTGGAAAGGAAAATTAGCATATTCAGAGAAGAAAGAGAACATGGGAACATCACTGTGTTCACAGTCGAAACTGCATTTCACAACAGAACAGCTGGAGCTGACAAAGCTATTATGAGCCACCTATTTTCCGTCATTCTACAATTGCTACTCAGTTGCTGACTCTAAGCACTAGGGAACTCGTGAATTTCTTGTCAAATATTGACGATATGGGAACACGATGGATACACGTGTTGGACAACTTATTAGCGACAGACCTTGATCGATGGTAGTGGTGGTAGTATAATTTTGGTGGTTGTGGCAATTGCTTATGGTATCATAATTTCTTTACTTATTTTGAAGTTATTATTGGTATGAAAATAGTATCAAGTGTGTTGATGTAACCATGTATTAACGGTAACTCCCTATCCTGACGGTGATCAAAAATCCCAAAGAGAACTCAGTCCAAAAGATGTTTATACATCTACATCTACATGACTACCCCACAATTCACTCTCAACGATTGGCGGAGGGTTCGTAGAAACACTCTGTTTTTGGAATATTACATGCTCGAATAGCATGTGAAAAATACGAGTATGAACACACAAACCTTTCCATGCAAGCTCTGATCTCTGTTGTTTTCTTATGATGATCATTTCTCCCTTTGGAGTTGGGAGCTAACAAAATATTTTCGCATTCTAAGGGGAAGATGACAACTGAAATTTCTTGAAAAGATTTCCAACCAAAGAAGAATGTGTATATCTTAATGATTGCCACTCCAACTCTGATATATATCCGTGACACTCTCTTCCCAATTTAAAACACCTTCCTCCGAACAGGCCTTGGAAGGCCCAGCGCCACCGACTGGCCGCCGTCTCATCCTCAGCCCACAGGTCCTCAGTTTGCCCCACAACGGCTGAGTGCACTCCGCTTGCTAACAGTGCTCGGCAGCCAGGATGGTCACCCATCCAAATGCTAGCTTAGCCCGACAGCGCTTAACTTCGGTGATCTGACGGGAACCGGTGTTACCACTGCAGCAAAGCCGTTGGCTCTTCCCCATTTAGAGATGACAAAAAACGAGCTGTCCTCCTTGTTTTCTGTCAGTACTATCTGGTTAGGCTCCCACACCGTGCAGCAATAACCTAGAAGGCGACTGACAAGCGAAGTGTAGGCAGTCTATTTAGTGGATTTGTTCATCTTCTTTATGTTCTACCAATAACAAGCAGTCTTTCGTTCGCTTTCCTCGTATCATCTTCCACGTGATGGTTCCAATTTAAGATGTTCGTAAGTGTAATCCCTAGATATTTAGTTGAATCGAAAACCTTTAAATCTGTGCGGCTCAGAGGGTAACCGAAATTAACAGTTTTTTTTTTTTGCTCATGTGGAGAATATCACACTTTTTATTGCTTAGAATCAGTTTCCACAGTTGATACCATACATACAGCTTGTCTCAATTATTTGTCGTTTTGATCTTCTGATGACCTTACTAAACGGTTAGTCACATTGTCTCCTAAATCGTTTCTGTGGATTAGGAACAGCAAAGAGCCTGTAACGGTTCTTGGGGAGCCATAGTTATCATTTCTGTTTCATTAGATAATTTGCTGTCAGTTACTACGAACTGCCATCTTTCAGGCAAGAAACCATAAAACTAGTCGGACAATTGAGACGATACATCATAGGAACGCAATCTTAGTAATAGCCGCTTGCGCCGAACAGTGCCAAAAACCATCCGGAAATCTAGAACTATGGAGTACACGTGATATAACCAGTCTACAGTACTTATTATTTCATGTGGATGAAGAGACAGCTGTCATCCACATGAACGATCTTTCGTTAATACGTGATGGTTATATTTCAATAGATCGTTTTCTGCAAGGTATTTCATAATATTTGAATACAGTACATGTTCCGAAATCCTCACTTATCTAGTACTAAGACAGGCGGAGACGTTACGGCTCGTGTGGTTCGTAAGCGAATTTGTCAGCGAGGAAAGCAGGTTCTTCCCCACGTAGACAAATTCAATGCGAAAATTAGTTTGTCGTCTTTTTATAGTTGTCCTGTACGATATCACAATACACTACTTACGATTCTCACCACCCTTATCCAGATATTTTTTTGTTGTACTTCATCTGTAATATTCTGCAGATTAATTGTTACGAAGTTAAATGCAAAACACATTGCATAATAATTGCTCATTTTGGATTCATTTATTTCCATAACTGTGAAGTTTAGGGGTTGGGCGGAGTGGGGATTTAGGCCCCGGGTTGTACAAGTGTGGGCTTACTTTGAGAAATATTTATTAAAGAAAAATAAATTTCTCTACAATACACAAAACAGCCGTTTAATAAAGTTAATTCAATTACGTGGCCCAGTGTCCTGAAGCACTGGGCACTATAACAACACAATACATTAATTAAAATTTCTGCAGTAGAATAACAAAAATTATTTAAATTAATGCCGCCCCAGGAACATTATAATTGGGGGTAATAAAAATAACACAAACCTTTCACAACACTCAGCCTCCTAACCGGATGTGTGCTTTCGGAAAAGAATTAATACTCCTGGAAAGACGACGTCGATTTTGATCCGATGAAGGCATATGCCACCTGGAGGATAGCAGATGTACTGATAATGATTTCGTTGTCGGCCGCCAACAGATAGCATAGTTACCAGAGCGTCATCTGTGTGTAACCCTTAAGATGAACGCTCACAGCCAGAAAGCTCATTGTGGTGTAAACGTGTGAAGCAAGCAGGTAACCACGCCACACAGACGCACTCGTGCTTCCTACAGCCAACTGAGCGAGTTTGAAAGGGATCAAATTGTGGCCTCCCGAGAGGCAGCGTCGTCCTTTTGGAGAATTGCCACACATGATGGACGTGCTGTGTCAGTTGTGCAAAGATACTAGTATTAACGGTCACGTGAACATTGTCAGACACATAGAGAAGGTTCTGCACGTCCACGCAACACAGACGCCCTCAAGGATCGTCGTATTGTAAAGGCAGCAGTCGCAGATCGTACAGCTACCACAGCAAAGATAAGAAGGCTTGTGGGCCGAGACGTGTCAGCACGAACTGTTGCGAACCAGTTATTACTAGTGGAACTACAGGCACGCACACATCTAGTCCATGTTCCATTCATCGAAGTGCACGGCTTGACTGATGCCGTCAAAGGATCGCTTGGAAGATGGAATGGTGCCTCGTGGTGTTCAGCGATGAAAGCCGGTCCTGCCAGCTCCCAAGCGATGGTCGTTTGCACGTACGACGTAGATCTGGTGAGCACTGTCTCGTAAAGTGCATTTGTTCAAGATACACTGACGTCACCCCAGGACTTACCATCAGGGGTGCGATAAGCTACAACTCTCGTTTATCTTTAGTGTTTCTAGAGGGGACCTAGCCAGCGCTCGGTATTTACACAATGTTGTTAGACCCGTTCTGGCAGCAGGAGGGTGATGTGTTGTTCCAGCAGGATAATAGTCTCCCGTACACTGCCCATGAAACTCAACGTGCTCTACAAGACGTGAGGCAACTCCCGTGATCAGCACGACCTCTGGATTTGTCTCCAATCGAGCACGTGTGGGATATGATGGGACGAGAAGTGACTCGTCAGCCGATAACTCTTGAGCCGGCCGTTGTGGCCGAGCGGTTCTGCTGCTACGGTCGCAGGTTCGAATCCTGCCTCGGCCATGGATGTCTATGCTGTCCTTAGATTAGTTAGGTTTAAGTAATTCTAAGTCTAAGGGACTGATGACCTCCCATAGTGCTCAGAGCCATTTAAACCACTTGAACAATTCTTGCCGAACTACATGAACAGGTCGATCAGGCTTGACATAACGTATCTCTGGACAGTGTTCGCCATCTCCACGATCGACTGGATGCCAGAGTCAGCGCCCGCTTTACCATCGGTGGAGGCTACGCTACATACTAATATGAGTGTTTCAGCATGGTTCGGTACCCGATACCTCAGAACCATTTGTGCTGTTGATCTGTCAATGTAATCGTTTCATATATTCCATTTGAACTGATGCAACAATAATTCTTGAGTGAATTGGAAACCTCCAAGATGGCGCGCTGGTTTTTTTTTTTTTTTTCGTAAGTGCACAAGCAAAATAAGAATATCCTCCTGCAGAGCCAATTGAATAGGTAAAAGGTAAAGCTTCGTATTCTCACGCTATATGGGCTAATCGGGCTCAGCCGATCGCTGTGTCATCCTCTGCCAATGACGTCCTTGGATGCGCTGCGGAGGGGTATGTGGGCAGCTCACAGCTCTCTAGCTCGTTGTCGGGCTTATCGACCTTGGAACCACTGCAACATGATCAAGTAGCTCCTCTGTTGGCCTCACGATGACACTCTTTCTTGCAGTGCCAAGAATCGAACCCGAATCCCCCACATGGCGGATAGCCTCGATGACCACTCAGCTTTGGAGGCGGACAACCAACTTAATGCAGACAATAAAATCGCAAAATCCGACTTTGCAGCTGGGCATTCATATTTTTACAATAAAATCGAATACAGCAGTTACTAACCATTCCCTCTGTCACTACTAGCAGTCCTATCGCCAACCAACTAGAAGACATCTTAGGCGCATCAGCAATCACAATTATCTGTAAAAATATATACACACTCAGCTGATAACTGTTCCTATCGTAGTACAGAAGAGGCGAAAATGCTGCTCTTAAAAAATTCTTGATACAGGAGTGTGGAACCAGTTGCCTCAATCCTCATTCCACCTTCCTCAGTATTTTAACACAGAACATTCTAAATCAGTTTACCTAGTCTCTCTTTGAAGTGAAACCTTTATACTCTGCATCTCCCTCTTACTGCCACTGCCTGTTTATGTCACTCTCTCACTGTCTTTCCTTCCCATTATTACTGTTTCTTTCTGTCTCTCCTATTCTCACTGTCTTCATACCTTTATCTCGCTCTTCTGTACCAATGTCTTCCACCATTCCACTTTCAATGCCTCTCTGTCTTTCTGAAACTGTCTTTGCCCTATTGTTTTTCTCTCCAACTACCACTGTCTTCTCTTTCTCACTCAGAGTCTGCTTTTTTTTTTCTTCGACCACTATTGTCTCCTCCCTACAAATGTCCATGGGGTTGGTGTGCTCTGGATTTTGAAAATTTAACAATTTGGTGTAGGGAATGGGGGAAACAGGGCGAATAATTTCGTGTTTAAGTTCGCCGGTCTAATGTCCAGATCTCCCAAGCATTTGTATGGTCTCCACTCATCTCTAATCTCTACTTTTCATTTCCGCCTTCTCCTTTCTCTTTTGCACTCGCTGCTTGTATCTCCATCCATCTCGCTTTCTCCTTCACTGCCAGTGTCTCACACTGACCATCACCATCTCCTACTTTTCGCTCCCATTGCTATTGTCTTCATTCGCCTCTCTTTCATTCGTCTCCCACAATCACTGTCTCCTCTCTCTTTCCCTCTCAGTGGCACTATCTCAGCTCTCTCTTCCACCGTCACTGTCTCTCTTTTGCTCTCTTTCAGCACAAAACAGGGTGAATATGTGCGCATGCCAAAATTATTGTTGAGGAGGGTGGAATGATGTTTGAGGCAGCTGGTTCCCCACTCTTCTGTTACTAGTCTTTTAAAGAGGAGCATATTCATCTTTTTTGGTACTGCGAAAGGTGCCTTTTTGAGCTGGTTCCTCTCTTTTCCTTGTTACAGCAGGGTGTGCCGCTTATATAAAACGAATTCTGTAGGACAGTAATGTTTTGACTATTTACATGTTTCGACATATTTACATACTATGACACACGTAAACAACAAATAAGTTCTCATAAAATGTGGTCAACAAAAAATCGACTCCCTTCCAACGCATGTTCACTTTAAACTACTTTAAATAAGAAGCCACAATATCTTAGGCTACATCTACAGTATACCGAGAAATGCGATGTTTGATTTGTAAGTACATGGAATTTCGTATGACAAATAACTTTTTATAAAGTGCAAACGCCGCCGAGCGTTACCATTGAATAATTTCCACGTCAAAACAGCCCGTGTAGACGTAAAGTCCCCGTTATGCAAAGACAGCGTATTGTAAAGTTTTATTGGTGAGAAACTGGCTACTGAAACATAGTTCGGTCGTCTCAAAACCCTTACGATGACCTCACAACCCTTTCTATGAGTACATTACTTCTGAGAAAGCTATATTTACGTCTCAGACCGAATATTACGTGCATATTTGGCGTACATATGTATACCAACTTTGAAATTCTGGATATCGGTAATGGATAATGACATCGAGAAAATCGCACACCGGACCATAACTTCAGGCGTAGTTTCAGTGTGTCTAGCGGGCAGACAGATTGGCCTCCTAATCAAGACACGGCCATCACACGCACCGGAATAGAGTCAGATTTCACCAGAAACACAAACATCCTCCACTCTACCTTCAAATGAGTTCTCACTTGACACCACTGCAGTCACAAACGGCGGTGGTTTGAGGGGCGTCAGACTTTGAGCTGCCTTTGAAATAACCTGTTTGTAGCAGTTCGTTGTGTCACTGTGGTGGAAACTACGGCGCAAATTGCAGCTGCATACACAGTACGATGCACCTGAGCCACGTCACCGTCCAGACCCCTGTCTTGTTGCAACCTTACATACTCGTGACCATCACTGCCAGTAGTCGTGTAAAGTGCCTACATTTCTGACAAGTCTTTTTCCAGTATCGCAGGAGGAACATCGAGCTTCTCATAGCCCTTTCATACTACGTCGTTCAGAGTCAGTGAGGTGTTAACAATCGCGTCCTTGCTGCCTTGAAGGCGTTCTTGACTAACATCAACATACCACGTCCAATCTCAAAGGCAACTAACGCTCACGACCATTACAGCGTGTCTGTAAAGCTAACCTGAGTTGTATCCTCACAATGGCGCTACTACTGCCAATCTTATGCTACTTATCCGAAATCTGAATAGACATCATCTTTCAGATGTAGAAACAATCCTACCAACTATACCTTATGTCGCACAACTCCTTGTTGGTGTTCCACCTTCTTCTATCAATGTATTTTCTAATCCCATTCTCAAATGAAGGAATTCCCTTTTATGTGTTGCAGGAGATGCAGTTAATTGTGTGAAGATGGAACAGGCATACTGCTTGAAGCTAGAAGTGCAGTAGATGAAGAAGATGTGCTGCAGGCATTTTCTGAAATGTCGAAAATCTGGCTGGAAATTTAACGTGTTACCGAGCGTGAAAAGATGTTCTGAAGTACGATATGGTCATGTACGTAGAAACAAATATTCTATTGAAATTTCAGGGCGTTTCAGTCTTGAAAAATCTTGTCCGTACTGTATTTAGTGGTCTACCTGTTACATTATTATTCTACTACAGATAAATAGTAAGTGAAATCATATTAAGCGGAAATACTACCAAAAACCATTTGCAAGTTAAATACGAGGGCAGTTCAATAAGTAATGCAACACATTTTTTTTCTGAAACAGGGGTTGTTTTATTCAGCATTGAAATACACGAGGTTATTCCCCAATCTTTTAGCTACACAACACTATTTTTCAACGTAATCTCCATTCAATGCTACGGCCTTACGCTACCTTGAAATGAGGGCCTGTATGCCTGGACGGTGCCATTCCACTGGTCGATGTCGGAGCCAACGTCGTACTGCATCAATAATTTCATCATCCGCGTAGTGCCTCCCACGGATTGCGTCCTTCATTGGGACAAACATATGGAAATCCGACGGTGCGAGATCGGCGCTGTAGGGTGCATGAGGAAGAACAGTCGACTGAAGTTTTGTGAGCTCCTCTCGGGTGCGAAGACTTGTGTGAGGTCTTGCGTTGTCATGAAGAAGGAGAAGTTCGTTCAGATTTTTGTGCCTACGAACACACTGAAGTCGTTTCTTCAATTTCTGAAGAGCAGCACAATACACTTCAGAGTTGATCGTTTGACCATGGGGAAGGACATCGAACAGAATAACCCGTTCAGCGTCCCAGAAGACTGTAACCATGACTTTGCTGGCTGAGGGTATGGCTTTAAACTTTTTCTTGGTAGGGGAGTGGGTGTGGCGCCACTCCATTGATTGCCGTTTTGTTTCAGGTTCGAAGTAATGAACCCATGTTTCATCGCCTGTAACAATCTTCGACAAGAAATTGTCACCCTCAGCCACATGACGAGCAAGTAATTCCGCACAGATGGTTCTCCTTTGCTCTTTATGGTGTTCGGTTAGACAACGAGGGACCAGCGGGAACAAACATTTGAATATCCCAACTGGTGAACAATTGTGACAGCACTACCAACAGAGATGTCAAGTTGAGCACTGAGTTGTTTGATGGTGATCCGTCGATCATCTCGAACGAGTGTGTTCGCACGCTCCGCCATTGCAGGAGTCACAGCTGTGCACGGCCGGCCCGCACGCAGGAGATCAGACAGTCTTGCTTGACCTTGCGGCGATGATGACACACGCTTTGCCCAACGACTCACCGTGCTTTTGTCCACTGCCAGATCACCGTAGACATTCTGCAAGCGCCTATGAATATCTGAGATGCCCTGGTCTTCCACCAAAAGAAACTCGATCAC
Source organism: Schistocerca serialis cubense (assembly GCF_023864345.2). Taxonomy (NCBI): domain Eukaryota; kingdom Metazoa; phylum Arthropoda; class Insecta; order Orthoptera; family Acrididae; genus Schistocerca; species Schistocerca serialis. Next base: position 631,225,456 of record NC_064641.1, on the reverse strand, counting down.
TGCCCGTTGTTTGCAACGCACATCCGTTACAGACGCCATTTTAACAGCTCTGTACCGCGCTGCCATCTGTCGGAAGTCAATGAAACTATACGAGACGAAGCGGGAATGTTTGAAAACATTCCACAAGAAATTTCCGGTTTTTTCAACCAAAATTGGCCGAGAAAAAAAATGTGTTGCATTACTTATTGAACTGCCCTCGTACAATGTGAATTTGAAGCTATTTGAAACTAACACAAATTTCCAAATTAAAGACAGATATAATTGTTAAGAATTTAACGAAACTCTATTAACTTCCAAATATCGCGTGCTCCACAGAAAAGACTTCCTTCTATTTCAAAGTACAAGACGGTGCAAGAAGTATGTCTTAGATGTCCGCACGTTGTATAAAGTTTTAAAAATACTTTTCCAATAGGTTTAATAATATTATATAGTGCTTAAATGTGCAGAAGTCGAAATGTTTACAAATGCTGACGAAACACAACCTAATATTTAACAACAAGAAAAACTGTAGAAAATGGCGGAAACTGCTTATGGCGGTTTGTATAGTCTCTATGGTACAGACCAGAAAACATCATACGTTCCTAGGTGCACTATCCGCTGGGTAGAGCACTTCGCCTATGATATTCGAGAAGAGTGCCTTTAATTTACAGTAACACTGAATTTAAGGCCGAGGTCTTGACGTAAACACAATAACTGTGGCGAAGAGCCTTGCGCGATATTGCTGGGGATTATATTGCGCCTGCTTTATTGAACCATTTAATACCGTGGGTAGCTTACATAGAGGTGGCTCTGGGCTTTCCTAGGAGACTATTCGTACGACTACAAGAGACTGAACGCTACAAAATTCACGTTTAACGTGTGGGAAACGTCCGCAGCAAGTATTGAACTCATTTGTTACCAAAAGCATCTGTTTTCTGGAAAAGAAATTTTAGCTTTCAAAGAGATAACGCCGAGCATTCAACGGGAATTAAGGGCATTTACTGAAGCTCTCTAAAAGCAGCTTCGTCCGGATATCAAGAAACCATCCACGTTGGGGCTCAGATTCCGATCATTTCATAAGTTTGTTTACCTGACATTAAATTATTCGTACACAGCCTGATGAATCAGTTCAGTAATGTACCTAAAACTGTGTGGTGTCGTTGGCAGACACCATGCAAAAGTTGGTACCTCATCACGGCACTACAAGTAAAACCAGTCGTTGTTAGACTCATCAACGAGTTAGATACGTCGACGTAGAGACTCCGCATGTGATTTCTTACGCCACCGCAAACGGAAAGTTATTTACAACCTGGCGCAAGGATACTAGACCAGTCTCTGTGTAATCAGCGACGTTCTTGTAGCTTACTACGACAGTATCGTCTTAGCACAGATCAGGCTGCGTGTTAATAGAACAGTTAATAAGAACTTTATATCAAGTGATAAACAACTGTACTCCGATGTGAAACTCATTATGTAACGTACGCAGTGCTACATGTTACGAGTGTCATCGACAGTGGGAAATACATCTGATCTGTAAGGCCAGCGCCGGCTTTGGTGGCCGAACGGTTCTAGGCGCTTCAGTCTGGAACCGGGCGACCGCTACGGTCGCAGGTTAGAATCCTGCCTCGGGCACGGATGTGTGTGATGTCCTTAGGTTAGTCAGGTTTAAGTAGTTCTAAGTTCTAGGGGACTAATGACCTCAGATGTTAAGTCCCATAGTGCTCAGAGCCATTTGAACCATTTTTTGTAAGGCTAGCAATTGACTACAAATTCAAGTATTTTCCACGTTCAGATTTTAATAGATTACTGTTAATTTGTATGTGTGTTGTAGTATTTGCTCGACCCCCTCCTGAAGTAATCTAGATTTGCCACAGTACACCATAAATTGAACTACCGCTCTTCAGAAAGTCGTTTTCGTGTACAAGTTCTGTGTGATATGCCAACAACACTCAGTTGTTATGTACGCAAGATAGTTTCGCCAAGATAGCATCAAAACCCAGGCACAAGAAAGTAAGATTAGGGTTTAATAAACCGTCGACGACGAAGTCAATAGAGACGGTGTACAAAATCGGGTTGGGAACGTAGTGGACTGTGCTGTATTCAAACTAACTATGGTACCATTTGCCTTGAGCGAATTAGGGAAACCACGTAAATTCTAAATGTAGATGGCCGAACAGGATGTGAACGGATTTGGACCAGCATCCGCCAGAATGCGCCACACCGCTCGGTAAAACCCTGGCAAAAATATTTCATTACCAGCATTTGTTTTGTGACTCGTCTTAATGCACTACCCTTGTTTTTTGTTCTTCTCTACAGTTGCGAGCCACTATTCTTGATTTATAAGTATTGACACCGAGACGAATTCAGGCTACCATTCAACACAAGAAAGGGTCTCTACGCTTTACTAGGTAAGCGTTCACAATATTTTGTCCAGTCCTTTTTATTACGGAAATAGAAAGTTGTACTGATGGATCGAATGTGTCATTCTACGAAGTCCGACAAATGTCATTACCAGTGAGAATCACGACATTTATCGTGATGAGTGAGCCGTGACTTGCTGCGATGTTCTTGGCAGGATAGTTTCTCTGTCGAAGTTACGCGCTTTGCGGCGTCCTGGTTGGGTAGCGCCCACTGTTTAGGACGGCCGCGGCTCGCGAGGTGAGACTCGGTCGGGGGCAGTGGCGGAGACTCGGTTGGCGGCAGTGACAGCGGGAAGACAGCCCACGGAGCATCGCGAGTAGTCAGTTGGCGCTTTTTTTTTTGTTTAATCTCATTTTGTTCCCTTGTGTTCGTTGCATCTGCTCGGGGTGGACGTCGTACGACATCCGTTGAAGTTCGTTGATCGATTAGCTCAGTTTTTTTTATTACAGAGGGCTGCTAACCCTTTGACCGAACACGCTGAGTTACCGTGCCGGCTAACGGTGTTGACATTTCGGCGCTTGGGTCTGGCGGCGAGCGGAACTGCAATGCGTAAGCAGTCACAGGTCAAAAAAGGCTCTGTTTAAGAGTCGTTTGTATCTCATATCCTGAGGAGAGCGCGGGAGTTTAGTTCAAAGTGCATATTAACTTCGAGCTCCTGGACTAACTTTAAATGGTGAGCCAGTTTTTGGTGGAACCTTTGGATGTGATTGCTCCCTGTAGCCACTTTGATTTTCGCTAGTGAGTCTTTAAACCACTTGGACGTGGGTCCGGGATACTTGGTATTGCAAATTGTAATGGGACACCGTTTTCTAACATAACCTTTTTTTTTTTTTTTTTTTTTTTGTAGAAGTAGCCGATACAAGGATTAATCCGAATCTGGTATTGGTGAATATTCTCGGCTGTTTCACTGAAAGAATTTCGTTTGATTTTGTATACGATGTATTATATTTCAGACCAAAATGTGTAAAAAGAAATTAAGTTGTTACTCTCTGTCTGTGCGGTTAAAATTATTCTTCTTTTGGAAATATTTGAAACTTCGAAATGTCTGGCACACTTAAAAGTCATACTATTATTTACGCAACCTAACGCTAATTATTATATTTATTTCTGGACTCATTTATAAAATAATGAAATAAACTATTAAAGATTCTTCTTTTGTCATGAAAGTTTGTAAGCTCTATTGCTTTGTAAGGTCTTTAGAATGTGTTAGTACCGCAGAGTGAGTTAGTAGTAGTGGGCATGCTTCTCATGGGTACGGACGTGTTTCTGTGATTGACACTAGCAATGTAATTTCTGTGTTATAAAAATGGAAATTGCAAAGTCGATGTGAAATTGAAAAATACGACAAAAAATAAAATTCAAAACAGGCAAATCTTCAAACATTATTCACGTCAACAGGAACCTACAAAATAAAAATTTCAGCCTCAAGAATGAACCCCTAGTGGAGACTACTGCAGCCAACAACAAAACGGGAAAATGAAGATAAGTAAAAAGTTTTTCTTTTGTATATCTTACGCCTCTCGAAGCTTTCGAAACTTTTAATAACAGAGAAATATAATGGTGGTGTGTGGAAGGGTAAGATTACAAAGTCCATGTAACTACGCTGTTCCCTGGTTCCGTTGTATATCTTGAATTACAAGTGTGGCCGATATCCGGCGATTCCTTTTTTTTATTATTATTGTTAATATGGTAAGTGGTCAGTTTTATGAATCAAAGTTTATTCTCTGTATAAAACTTCAGCCACTAATTTAAATTGGAATTGCAAACTCCTTCCTTGTTGGCAACTATAGTAGTAACAATTTTGCGCCGTCAGACGGTGCTTTGGAATTTAAGGTTGTGTGCGGATTGTCTGCTCATTATCACCTTGAACTAGTTGTTGTTTATAAATTTATCAAGTGAAATTTCACGTCATTGGAGCTTGTTTAATGAACTATTGGTTTAATAGTAACTGCGGTTGTCACACTACAACGTTTAACATCTCCTCGTGCATTTGGAGCTACCCACTGCTCTGCTGTTGGTTTTAGTATTTTCTACATCTACATCTACATGGATATTCTGCAAATCACATTTAAGTGCCTGGCAGAGGGTTCATCAAACCACCTTCACAATTCTCTATTATTCCAATCTCGTATAGTGCGCGGGAAGAATGAACACCTATATATTTCCGTACGAGCTCTGAGTCCCCTTATTTTATATTTGTGATCGTTCCTCCCTATGTATTGTATTGTACTGTATGTTAACCGGAGGCCTAGTAACGACGGAGAGGCTCCGTCCCCGCCGCAGCCGCAGTGGTCCACAACCCCATGACGGCTACCGTAGACTACTTCACCCCTCCGCCGTCCCACACCGAACCCAGGGTTATTGTGCGGTTCGGCCCCCGGTGGACCCCCCAGGGAACGCCTCACACCAGACGAGTGTAACCCCCACGTTTGCGTGGTAGAGTAATGGTGGTGTACGCATACGTAGAGAACTTATTTGCACAGCAATCACCGACATAGTGTAGCTGAGGCGAAATCAGGGGAACCACCCCTCATTCGCCGTGGCAGATGGAAAACCGCCTAAAAACCATCCACAGACTGGCCGGCTCACCTGACCGCGACACAAGACCGCTGGACGGATTCGTGCCGGGGACCAGGCGCTCCTTCCCATTCCGGAACCTCCCTATGTAAGTCGGTGTCAACAAAATATTTTCGCATTCGGATGAGAAAGTTGGTGATTGGAATTTCGTGAGAAGACTCCGTCGCAACGAAAAACGCCTTTCTTTTAATGGTATCCATCCCAAATCCTGTATCATTTCAGAGACACTGTGAACTGTGTATTAATTACTGGGTTTGTGTGTTCTAAAAGCCGCTATTGGTGTGCGCAGGCCGTCCTGCCTGTTCTTGTCGCTTGAGCTCTGGAGCACGGAATCCAGACGCGCGGCCGACGTGAACGCCAAACGTCGAGAAAGTGCTGATTGCTGTGTAGATCTTTTAGGCTATCATAACATCGTATTGCTGGATGTTTTCCATGATAGCAAATTCACGTATTTATGAGACCTGGATATTTGAGTATTTTTGAGACGTAATAGCTTTTACAGATTGTTATTTTTCATATTCACAAGGCCTCATAATTGACTTAATTTCACAACTAGTGAGCTCAGATCTGCAGTTATGTTAAGGATATATTTGTGTAAAGTAATTTTTTATTAATTTAAAGTTGGGGCCTTAACGCTATTTTTCTTTTAAAATTTTTTGAATTATTCTTATTACTTTTATAGAGTTGAGTAATCGGAGTGGATCACCGCAATTTACAAATGAAATTAATCATTTTGTTGTTACCAGTGCTCTGTTTTAATTAACGTGGTGAAAATAAATTCTGGTATCGTCAAACTGGGTCAGCATTCCACTCCAGTATCCCATGAGCCCTGTTTACCAATCCTACACCTTACCAACGAGAGAAAGAGATATTTTGACTGGAGTATCTGTTCAGGAGTGTTGTGTTGTTGTACTGCTCAGTCCGAAAATTGGTTTGATGCGGCTCTGTAATCTGTGTTGTGCAAGTGTACATTCATTTGAAGCTGCTTCCGGCTTACAGTAGCCAATATGTGGGCTCCTTCCCCATGTGTGATAATCTGCAACATTATTGTCTCCTCCGGATGACGTGAAACAAGCACATTTCCCTTTATCATTCGACTGATATTCTCGATATACCAGTAGAGTATTTTGTATCTGAGACGTAAGGGTGAAGCGGCAATACAATAGATTAAGCCGTATTCTGATCGCGGGGTCGATGATCATCATTACTACTTCGTTAAGTAGACCGTATTATTTTTGGTCGTATGTCTGCTCCACATTGCTGTCCCTCTTTATACACATATACGAGGTGCGACAATAAAGTAATGAGACTGACGTGAAAAACAATGTTACTTACCGTTTTAGTCAAGTTTAGTGTTGTGTCCGTCAAAGTAGTTCCCTTCTGATTGCATACACTTTTTTCAGCGCTTCTGCCATTGGTGGTAACATTTCTGGAACTCATCTGCTGTATTATCCTCCAAGACCTTCGTCACAGCTTTTTGCACATCTTGCGTTGTTTGAAAATGGTGTACCTTGACCGGTGTATTGACTCTTGGAAACAGACAAAAGTCGCACGGAGCGATATCTAGTGAAGCAGGTGGCTATGGTAGTACTAAAATTTGTTTTGAGGTTAAAAATTGCTGTACTGACAGAGCAGTATGGGATGGCGCATTATCGTGATGCAGAATCCAATTATCAGCAATGTTGGCACGGACACAAAGAACTCTTTTACGAAGTCTTTCTAAAGTTTCTTTGTAGTAATATTGGTTAACTGATCTTCGATCAGTTCGTACTAGTTCACGCACCCTGGCCAAGTTGACATCCGTCCGTGAGGTTGATGATCGTCCACTGCAGTCTTTATCTTCAACATTCGTTCTGCCTTCACTAAACATTTTATGACAATGAAAATCTTGAGCTCTTTACATAAACTCTTCTCCCAAAGCCTTCTGAAGCTTACCGTATTATGTCGCAGTGTTTTCACCCAATTTAACGCAAAAAGAAATGGCATACCGTTGCACAATATTATGCGGTTCCATTTCCATGACGAGAGACACAAACACGTGTTAAATTATTACAGCACGACTCACGACTGAGCAGTTGCATCGATGTGCCACTTGGACTAGAAGCAGCTTATAGACCAAGGTCAAAGATATTGTTCCTACGCAAACCTGCAGGGTTGCCACATCTTGCAAAGAAAATCAGCCTCATTACTTTATTGTCGCACCTCGTATGCCTCAAGTATAAACTTTTTTCAGCTTCATGTTGACGGCTCGACGATCCTAATGATGCCTAATGTCGCCGACAAACTCTTTGATCTCACTGCCTGTTGGAAGCAGAGGATCGCTGTGCGTCAGTTGCTTGATATTCAGCGAAGACGACGCATTTTAGTACAACTGAATTTTCAGAATGACATGCTGGTCATAAATCATTGATCATCTTTGTATACATGGTCTTGCAAAATTCGTATCGCATTCATCTAGAGTCTGTGAAGAGAACAGTACACACAGTTTTAGAAGTTACAAACACAACAAAATCGACTCACTTTTTTAAATGTGACTACTATTGGCGTGTTTCTACGACGCTTTCTAACGGAACACAGCAAGTTGATGTCACATGTTGTTACCGGCATTCAGCTGTCAAAGAAGTGTGGAACATGTTTTATGTTAGCACATTGTGACATTTTTCGAGAACAAAATTGTCTATGAATATCGTGTTGGATCCTACAGATAGAGATCTGTTGAACTCAGCTACTTCAGTGCGTCCATTAGGTCCAGACCGCCATAAGCAAAGGCACCCAATGTAATGAAGTATTTCCTTATTTTAGAAAGGCGTTCGATACATTTCTACTCTGTCACTTACTAAGAAAAAAATAGCTTACCGAGTACCGCACCAGATTTCTGAATGCATTCAGTACTTCCTAGCAGATAAATTCAACATTCACACGACATCGGTGGATGTGAAAATACTGGCAATTAAAATTGCTGCACCACGAAGATGACGTGCTACAGACGCGAGATTTAACCGACAGGAATAAGATGCTGCGATATGCAAATGATTAGCTTTTCAGAGCATTCACACAAGGTTGGCGCCGGTGGCGACACCTACAACGTCCTGACATGAGGAAAGTTTCCGACCGATTTCTCATACACAAATAACAGTTGATCGGCGTTGCCTGGTGAAACGTTTTTGTGATGCCTCGTGTAAGGAGAAGAGATGCGTACCATCACGTTTCCGACTTTGATAAAGGTTGGATTGTAGCCTATCGCGATTGCCGTTTATCGTATCGCGACATTGCTGCTCGCGTTGGTCGAGATACAATGACTGTTAGCAGAATATGCAATCGTTGGGTTCAGGAGGGTAATATGGAACGCCATGCTGGATCCCGAAGGCCTCGTATCACTAGCAGTCGAGATGACAGGCATCTTATCCGCATGGCTGTAACGGACCGTGCAGCCAAGTCTCGATCCCTCAGTCAACAGATGGGGACGTTTGCAAGACGACAACCACCTGCACGAACAGTTCGACGACTTTTGCAGCAGCGTGGACTATCTTGACGCTGCATCACAGACAGGAGCGCCTGCAATGGTGTACTCAACGATGAACCTGGGCGCACGAGTGGCAGAACATAATTTTTTTCGGATGAATCCAGGTTCTGTTTACAGCATCATGATGGTCGCATCCGTGTTTGGCGATATCGCGGTGAACGCACATTGGAAGCGTGTATCCGTCATCGCCATACTGGCGTATCACCCGGCGTGATTACATGGGGTGCCATTGGTTACACGTCTCGGTCACCTCTTGTTCCCACTGGCGACACTTTGAACAGTGGACGTTACATTTCAGATATGTTACTATCCGTGACTCTACCCTTCATTCGATCCCTGCGAAACCCTACATTTCAGCAGGTTAATGCACGACCGCATGTTGCAGGACCTGTACGAACCTTTCTGAATACAGAAAATGTTCGACTGCTGCCCTGGCCAGCACATTCTCCAGATCTCTCACCATTTGAAAACATCTGGTCAATAGTGGTCAAGCAACTGGCTCGTCACAATACGCCAGTCACTGCTCTTGATGAACTGTGGTACCGTTTTGAAGCTGCATGGGCAGCTGTACCTGTACACGCCATCCAAGCTCTGTTTGACTCAATGCCCAGGCGTTTCAAGGCCGTTATTACGGCCAGAGGTGTTTGTTCTGGGTACTGATTTCTCAGGATCTATGAACCCAAACTGCGTGAAAATGTAACCACATGTCAGTTCTAGTATAATATATATGTCCAATGAATACCCGTTTATCATCTGCATTTCTTCTTGGTGTACCAATTTTGATGGCCAGTAGTGTACTTGCGGGAGTACTTGACGTGAGCCTCGAAACTGAGCGGTGGTGGGATCGAACCTCTGGTTGGACCACGGATTTTTCAATCTTCGTTTCAACCTATCCTTCATCTCTCAGCGATGTGAGGAGTCGCTAGAAACAGCGTGTGGTTAGGATTACATGTTAAACTGTAGGTCATCTTTACCCGATTGGGTAATTGCTCTAGGTTAGGGGCACGCAAGTGCCTAAGTGGTGTCCAATAGAAAGACTTGCAACAGGCCACTATGCCAGACGACATTGTAATTACTATCTGTAAACATAATTACTTTTGCATAGAATCTTTATAGCTCGAATCCTACTAGTGCCTGTCCGGTTTCTTCAGTAAGTCGCGTGTTGTTCTTACGTTGCCTAAATAATAAAATACAAACGCTGTTGTCACAGGCTTCGACCTTATGAGAACACCATGGCGATGGTAGTCGCTCACGGTGATGGATGGTCGAAATTAAAATGCGTATTATGTTCCAAAACTCCTGTTTGTTAACGAGATATGCAGTAACTACCGTGGCCATCTAATGTAGACCCAGAACTGTTGCATCGCACAAACTGCTTTATGCCGGCCGAAGTGGCCGTGCGGTTAAAGGCGCTGCAGTCTGGAACCGCAAGACCACTACGGTCGCAGGTTCGAATCCTGCTTCGGGCATGGATGTTTGTGATGTCCTTAGGTTAGTTAGGTTTAACTAGTTCTAAGTTCTAGGGGACTAATGACCTCAGCAGTTGAGTCCCATAGTGCTCAGAGCCATTTTTGAAACTGCTTTATACGTACTTCACCGAGAAGACGGGTCCCTTCCAGCACTTTTGAAAGCAGGGAACTGCTCGGCAGTATGTCGCTGTGTCAATGGCGATCTCCTTTTCTCGCCCGCAGAAGCCGCTTCGACAAGATTCCAGCGGTTTCTGCGTCGAATTGTTCATTACCTCTGTACCCCTTCAACACTTTCATCATGATTTTATTACATTATAGGAATCTACGGACCAGAGAGGGAGCAAACATCTGGGTTGGCGTCGGCATACTCCTCACTTTTCAATTTGGAAAATCGAAAGTCAAATACTATACAGTAGATCTCGGCCTAACCGCTACATGAAGTTTCATATTTGCCACCCACTCAACAAAGGCCAGAATTCAATTCAAATAAATAACATAAAAAGTGTCTAAAATCTTTACCTGTAATCTTCAGTCTAGTTGTTGCATCTCACACGTTTCCGATTGCACTGTCTTAGACCTGTCCAAAGTTCTATTCTGCTACTTGAAATAATTATAGGCCAGTTAACTCAAAGCTAAAACGTTCACCTTAACAGTGGAAAGATTTAATACTGTATTTGTCACGCAGTATTTTATGCAGCGGTGTATAAAAACTTACAAGAGGTCTGAGATACATTAATAGGCGAGTCACTTCGAGCCTAATAGCACGAATGTCATTCGAAAGAGCCAATTTAGTAAACTTCTGCAAAATACTCGCATTGTCCTTTCCACAGACACACGTATGGCCAAAAACTGTCCTCTGAGATACACGTTCATAGCTTCTATTATGATAGCTTCGCGCAGACCAGCACAGATTTTTTACACAAATCGCTTGGCATAAACTCATCGACTGCTCCAGAACGATGTCAGTATCGGTCATGGGCATCGAAGTCTAAAGGGAACATTCAGCTTTCTCGCAGCGAGCTCTCAACTAAATGCTATGAAAGGGATCAAGCGTCATATAAAATCTAAAAGCTCTCCCAGTTTTTGCATAGTACAGGAAAGTTTTCCTGCAATTAATTAAAATCCTCTGCTCTTAAAAATACAGCAGTTAAACATTTTCAAATGGAACCGTTACAGTGCTTCACCTACGAAACTGACCACTCAAAACTCTATGTATCTTGAAGTACTAGAACAGAAAACGTGAAATTTGGTATAGCGTTACTACCTTGTGTGATAAATATAACGCTGAAATTTATAATGTATCCACAAGCATTGATAATCGGTAACAATTTTCAACTATTTCGTTACACTTTATTTAATAACATGGAAAATATCGAAAATAATTGAACAAGATTTTCTGGTGTACGTTTCCTTACTCAAATACACATACCGCAGAAATTTTAGCTTTGTATCTTTTACACACTGACAGAAAATATCTCAACACCAGCAAAAAATTAATGTCGAGGAATGAAATTTGTCTACGTAACGTATTTAAATGATTAAGATTTAAAGATCAGAGGTTAATGTAAGCGCAAAATAAGCCACTGCAAATTTGAAATACTGGTACAGTAATAACTGGCGAAACCACCAGAATGTTGAATGTAAGCACGCAGACGTGCATGCATTCTGTTGTACACGTGCTGGAGGTCAGTTTGTGGAATCGAGTTCCATGCATGTTGCACTTGGTCGCTCAATACGTGGACCGTTAATATTGTTTTTGTATGACGATGGAGGTATCGTCCAATGATGTCTCATACGTGCTCGACTAGAGACAGATCTGGTGGTCTAACAGACCAAGGCAACATGTCGACACTCTGTAGAGCATCTTGGGTTTCAACAACGGTATGTGGTCGAGAGTTAGCCACTTGGAAAACACCCCCTGGAATGCTGTTCATGAATGACAGTATAGCAGGTCGAATAACCAGACTGACGTAAAAATTTGCAGCCGGAGTGCGTGGGTTAGCCACGAGAGCCCTCCTGCTATCACACGGAATCGCACCCCAGTCCATAACTTCAGATGTAGGTCCAGTGTGTCTAGCATGCACACAGGTTGGTTGCGAGACCTCAACTGGCCTCGTACTGACCATGGCTGCTACTGGCACCGAGGTAGAACAAGCATTCATAAGAAATCACAAAACACCTCCACCCTACCCCCAAATGAGCTCTCGCTAACTTGACACTACTGAAGTTGCAAACGGCGGTGGTTTGGGGTCAGTGGAAAGCACGCTACAGGGCGTCTGGCTCTAACCGAAAATTACCTCGAGCAATTAAACAGAGAACCGACTCGCGGAGATAACATCTTGGACCTACTGATAACAAACAGAAGCGAACTTCTAGACTCTGTAAGCGCAGAACAGGGAATCAGCGATCATAAGGCCGCTGCAGCACCCCTGAATATGGAAGTAAATAGGAATAAAAAAAAGGGAGGAAGGTTTATCTGTTTAGCAAGAGTAATAGGAGGCAGATTTCAGACTACCTAACAGACCAAAACGAAAATTTCTGTTCCGACACTGACAATGTTGAGTGTTTATGGAAAAAGTTCAAGGCAATCGTAAAATGCGTTTTACACAGCTACGTGCCGAGTAAAACTGTGAGGGACGGGAAAAACCCACCGTGGTTCAACAACAAAGTTAGGAAACTACTGCAAAAGCAAAGAGAGCTACTGCAAGTTTAAACGCAGCCAAAACCTCTCAGACAAACAGAAGCTAAACGATGTCAAAGTTAGCGTAAGTAGGGCTATGCGTGAAGCGTTCAGTGAATTCGAAAGTAAAATTCTATGTACCGACTTGACAGAAAATCCTAGGAAGTTCTGATCTTACGTTAAATCAGTAAGTGGCTCGAAACAGCATATCCAGACACTCCGGGATGATGATGGCATTGAAACAGAGGATGACACGCGTAAAGCTGAAATACTGAACAGCTTTTTCCAAATCTGTTTCACAGAGGAAGACCGCACTGCAGTTCCTTCTCTAAATCCTCGCACGAACGAAAAAATGGCTGACATCGAAATAAGTGTCCAAGGAATAGAAAAGCAACTGAAATCACTCAACAGAGGAAAGCCCACTGGACCTGACGGGATACCAATTCGATTCTACACAGAGTATGCGAAAGAACTTGCCCCCATTCTAAAAGCCGTGTACCGCAAGTCTCTAAAGGAACGGGAGGTTCCAAATGATTGGAAAAGAGCACAGGTAGCCCCAGTTTTCAAGAACGGTTGTCGAGCAGATGCGAAAATCTATAGGCCTGTATCTCTGACATCGATCTGTTGTAGAATTTTAGAACATGTTTTTGCTCGTGTATCATGTAATTTCTGGAAACCCAGAATCTACTCTATAGGAATCAACATGGATTCCGGAAACACCGATCGTGAGAGACCCAACTCGCTTTATTTGTTCATGAGACCCAGAAAATATTAGATACGGGCTCCCAGGTAGATGCCATTTTCCTTGACTCCCGGAAGGCGTTCGATACAGTTCCGCACTGTCGCCTGATAAACGAAGTAAGAGTCTACGAAATATCAGACCAGCTGTGTGGCTGGATTGAAGAGTTTTTAGCAAACAGAACACAGCTTGTTGTTCTCAATGGAGAGACGTTTACAGACGTTAAAGTACCCTCTGACGCGCCACAGAGTTGTCATGGGACCATTGCTTTTCACAATATATATAAATGACCTAGTAGATAGTGTTGGAATTTCCATGCGTCTTTTCGCGGATGATGCTGTAGTATACAGAGAAGTTGCAGCATTAGAAAATTGCAGCGAAATGCAGGAAGATCTGCAGCAGATAGGCACTTGGTGCAGGAAGTGGCAACTGACCCTTAACATAGACAAATGTAATGTATTGCGAATACATAGAAAGAAGGATCCTTTATTGTATGATTATATGATAGCGGAACAAACACTGGTAGCAGTTGCTTCTGTAAAATATCTGGGAGTATGCGTACGGAACGATTTGCAGTGGAATGATCATATAAAATTAATTGTTGGTAAGGCGGGTGCCAGGTTGAGATTCATTGGGAGAGTCCTTAGAAAGTGTAGTCCATCAACAAAGGAGGTGGCTTACAAAACACTCGTTCAACCTATACTTGAGTATTGCTCATCAGTGTGGGATCCGTACCAGGTCGGGTTGACGGAGGAGATGGAGAAGATCCAAAGAAGAGCGGCGCGTTTCGTCACAGGGTTATTTGGTAAGCGTTACGGAGATGTTTAGCGAACTCAAGTGGCAGACTCTGCAAGAGAGGCACTCTGCATCGCGGTGTAGCTTGCTGTCCAGGTTTAGAGAGGGTGCGTTTCTGGATGAGGTATCGAATATATTGCTTTCCCCTACTTATACCTCCCGAGGAGATCACGAATGTAAAATTAGAGAGATTCGAGCGCGCACAGAGGCTTTCCGGCAGTCGTTCTTCCCGCGAACCATACGCGACTGGAACAGGAAAGCGAGGTAATGATTGTGGCACGTAAAGTGCCCTCCGACACATACCGCTGGGTGGCTTGCGGAGGATAAATGTAGCTGTAGATGTAGAAGTAGAGTTGTCCTTGAAGAAACCGATTTGTAACAGTTCGCAGTGTCACTGTGGTGCTAACTGCAGCTCAAATTGCTGTTGCAGATGGAGTACGATGCGCCACAGCCGTACGCCGAACACGACGGTCTTCCCTCTTGCAAGTGCCACGTAGCCTTCTGGAGCCCCGTCGCCTTGCAACCGTACATTCTAGTGACCAGCTCTGACAGCAGTCATGCACAATGGCTACATTTCTGCCAAGTCTTCTTCCAGAACCGCAGAAGGAACATCGAGCTTGTCGTAGCCCTTTACTCTATCACGTTCAAACTGAGTGAGGCGTTATCAATGGCACATTTGCTGCCTTAAGGCATTCTTGATTAATGTCAACATACCACGTTCAATCTCTAAGGAAAGTAACACTTACAGAGGGTATTTAATGTAAACCTGATTTGCGACCTTATAGTGGGGGCGAGAGCGCCACTTTATGCGACTGTCGCGAAATTTTAGCGGATGTGTTCTTTCAGATGTGGAAATACGCCTACCAACTTCTTCCTGGTGCTGCGATTTTTTTTCCTTCTGCGAAATTTCATAGTTATGAAAAATTCGATTTTCTCGTACCCGGCTTAAATTCTGGATATCTTGCATTTACATACAACTAAAGGAACTAAATAATTTTTTATATAATTATGTTGTGTTGTTTGTTGTGGTCTTCAGTCCAGAGACTGCTTTGATGCAGCTCTCCATGCTACTCTATCCTGTGCAGGCTTCTTCATCTCCCAGTACCTACTGCAACCTACATCCTTCTGAATCTGCTTAGTGTATTCATCTCTTTGTCTCCCGCTACGATTTTTACCCTCTGCACTGCCCTCCAGTACTAAATTGGTGATCCCTTGATGCCTCAGAACATGTCCTACCAATCGATCCCTTCTTCAAGTCAAGTTGTGCCACAAACTTCTCTTCTCCCCAATCCTATTCAATACCTCCTCATTAGTTATGTGATCCACCCATCTAATCTTCAGCATTCTTCTGTAGCACCACATTTCGAAAGCTTCTATTCTCTTCTTGTCCAAACTATTTATCGTCCATGTTTCACTTCCATACATGGCTACATTCCATACAAATACTTTCAGAAACGACTTCCTGACACATAAATCTATACTCGATGTTAACAAATTTCTCTTCTTCAGAAACGCTTTCCTTGATATTCCCAGTCTACATTTTATATCCTCTCTTCTTCGACCATTATGAGTTATTTTGCTCCCCAAATACCAAAACTCATTTACTACTTTAAGCGTCTCATTTCCTAATCTAATTCTCTCAGCATCACCCGATTTAATTCGACTACATTCCATGATTCTCGTTTTTCTTTTGTTGATGTTTATCTTATATCCTCCTTTCAAGACACGGTCCATTCCGTTCAACTGCTCTTCCAGGACCTTTGCTGTCTCTGACAGAATTACAATGTCATCGGCGGACCTATAAGTTTTTATTTCTTCTCCATCGATTTTAATTCCTACTCCGAATTTTTCTTTTGTTTCCTTTACAGCTTGCTCAGATCGAATAACATCGGGGAGAGGCTACAACCCTGTCTCAATCCCTTCCCAACAACTGCTTCCCTTTCATGCCCCTCGACTCTTACAACTGCCATCTGGTTTCTGTACAAATAGTAAATAGCCCTTGGCTTCCTGTATTTTACCCCTGCCACCTTCAGAATTTGAAAGAGAGTATTCCAGTCAACATTGTCAATAGCTATTTCTAAGTCTACAAATGCTAGAAACGTAGGTTTGCCTTTCCTTAATCTTTCTTCTAAGGTAAGTCGTAAAGTCAGTATTGTCTCACGTGTTCCAGTGTTTCTACTGAATCCAAACTGATCTTCCCCGAGGTTGTCTTCTACTAGTTCTTCCATTCGTCTGTAAAGAATTCGTGTTAGTATTTTGCAGCTGTGACTTATTAAACTTTTAGCTCGGTAATTTTCACATCTGTCAACACCTGCTTTATTTGGGATTGGAATTATTATATTCATCTTGAAGTCTGAGGGTATTTCGCCTGTCTCACACATTTGGCTCACCAGATGGTAGAGTTTTGTCAGGACTGGCTCTCCCAAGGCCGTCAGTAGTTCTAATGGAATGTTGTCTACTCCCGGGGCTTTGTTTCGACTTAGATCTTTCAGTGACCTGTCAAACTCTTCACGCAGTATCAGATTTCCCATTTCATCTTCATCTATATCCTCTTCCATTTCCATAATATTGTCCTCAAGAACATCGCCCCTGTGTAGACCCTCTATATACTCCTGCCACCTTTCTGCTTTCCCTTCTTTGCTTAGAACTGAGTTTCAATCTGAGCTCTTGATATTCATGCAAGTGGTTCTCTTTTCTCCAAAGGTCTCTCTCATTTTCCTGTAGGCAGTATCTATCTTACCCCTAGTGATATACGCCTCTACATCCTTACATTTGTCCTCTAGCCATCTCTGCTTAGCCATATTGCACTTCCTGTCGATCTCATTTTTGAGACGATTGTATTCCTTTTTTCCTGCTTCATTTACTGCCTTTTTATATTTTCTCCTTTCATCAATTATGTTAAGGAAAATTAATTTTAATGAGGAGTAACCACGCCGTCGGTAACTGAGTACACAGGGGAAGGAGGGCAAGGATCGAGAACCTCCTCTCTGTCGTCACGTATGGTGTCTATTATGTTGTAACTTCACTTCGTCGCCAACATAGGATGTTGACAGCAACCAAATATCCAGAACACATATCTATAAGCACAAATACATATATAATTACAATTGTATCCAAAAAACACATACGTCTTCAATAACACATACGTACCAAAATTCAAGAGATTGTTGTACAATATTAGTAATATGTGACAGTTCTGCTGTGACGGTAAGTCAAGTTGGTGCTCATTAACGTCCTTTACCTGCTACAGACACTTTCCAAGAGCGGCGGAGTATCTTCACACAGGTCAGCTGCTATGACTGAAACTAATTCTCGCCATTAGCCTCGCTGGAATCTTGGAGCACACTCTGAAAAACGTTCCACAAAAACTTTGCCGGTTAAAGTGTCGTGTGTGACATATATCCTAGTGCGCAGTGATACTATTTGTTCCACATGATGCGTGACGTGAAGCACAGTTCCGCGCTTCTGACGACCTGTGCGTTTGGTCTTTAAAAGTTGCTAGCGCACTCGCATCTACTGCCGCTTAGGCTGTCCCGTTCAACGCTAATCGCTGGGAGGAATTGTAACTACCAGATTTTGCGACTCTCGGTCACAACAGCTAGACTATGTGATCAAAAGTATTCGGACACCTGGCTGAAAATGATTTACAAGTTCGTGGTGCCCTCCATTGGTAATTCTGGAATTCAGTATCGTGTTGGCCCACCCTCAGCCTCGATGACAGCTTCCATTCTGTCAGACATACGTTCAATCAGATGCTGGAAGGTTTCTTGGGGAACGGCAGGCCATTCTTCAAGTAGTGCTGCATTGAGGAAAGTAATCGATGTCGGTCGGTGAGGTCTGGCACCAAGTCGGCTTTCCAAAACATTTCAGAGGTCAGGACTCTGTGCAGGCCAGTCCATTACAGGGATGTTATTGTCATGTAACCACTCCACCACAGGCCGTGCATTATGAACCGGTGATCGATAGTGTTGAAAGATGCAATCGCCATCCCCGAATTTCTTTCGATAGCGAGAAGCAAGAAGGTACTTAAATCATCAGTGTGCAATCGGCTTCCATGAAAAACATGACCACACCATAACAGCACCACCTCCGAATTTTACTGTTGGCACTACACGCACTGGCAGATGTTCACCGGGCATTCGCCATACCCTCACCCTGATTCGTCACTCCACACAAGGCTTTTGCATTTTTAAATCGTCCAATGTTTAAGCTTCTTACATTATGGGAGGCGTCGTTTGAGTGGTGTCTGGCTTATGAGCATTCACTCGACCAAGAAATCCAGGTTTTCTCACCTCCCGCCTAATGGTCACAGTACTGGCAGTGGATGCTGATGCAGGTTGGATAGATGTCTACCTATTACACGTTACGACCCTCTTCAACTGCCAGCGGTCTCTGTCAGTCAACAAACGCGGTCGCCCTGTACGCTTTTGTGCTGTACGTGTCCCTTCACGTTTCCAGTTCACCGTCACACCGGAAACAGTTGATCTAGGGATGTTTAGGAATGTGGAAATCTCGCCTACAGACGTATGACACAAGTGACACACAGTCACCTGACCACGTTCGAAATCCGTGAGTTCCGCGGAGTGCCCCATCCTGCTTTCTCAAATGGTTGGTTGGTTGTTTTGGGGGAGGAGACCAGACAGCGAGGTCATCGGTCTCATCAGATTAAGGAAGGACAGGCAAGGAAGTCGGCCGTGCCCTTTCAAAAGAACCATCCCGGCATTTGCATGGAACGATTTTAGGGAAATCATGGAAAACCTAAATCACGATGGCCGGACGCGGGATTGAACCGTCGTCCTCCCGAATACGAGTCCAGTGTGCTAGTCACTGCGCCACCTCGCTCGGTTCTCTCAAATGCCTCTGAGCACTATGGGGCTTAAATTCTGAGGTCATCAGTCCCCTAGAACTTAGAACTACTTAAACCTAACTAACCTAAGGACATCACACACATCCATGCCCGAGGCAGGATTCGAACCTGCGACCAGAGCGGTCGCGCGGTTCCAGACTGAAGCGCCTAGAACCGCTCGGCCACAACGGCCGGCCCTGCTCTCTCACGATGTCTAATGACTACAGAGGTCGCTAATAAGTAGTACCTGGCGGTAGGTGGCAGCACAATGCATCTAATATGAAAAACGTATGTTTTTGGAGTTGTCCGGATACTTTTGATCACATAGTGTAGCATCCTACAAGTACACTTTCTTCCTCACAAAAGGACAGTGACTGTAAGCTGGCTTCGGTTACATATTCTAAATCTACATTATAATGACGCTATGAAATGTTTCATATAATATCCCCAGTCTTCGTAAAACTAATTAAAAATATAAGGCGTGCGATCGAAGACCTGTGGTAAGAATTACAGTAGGTCAGAACACAAGAGAACTTACGTTACAATGTAAATATTACAGGGAATATTAATGACCTATTTTCAATATTTTTGAGTCACAAGTACGTGATACGTAGTGGGGTTTATCACATTGAGTACCTAATGATTACTTATGTATGAGGATAGACAAAAATTTTGTTTCTTTTGACGACCAAATATCGATTTCTTCAATTAGAATATCTATATAAAAGAGAAATTACTTGCTCTGATTTTAAACACTTAAGCGCACGTAAGAGTCCAATCTTGCAAAACATCTTTCAACAAAAATTACAAGAGATAGAGAACTTGAAGGTGGCAGTTTTGTACACTGTTTTCGCTGACAATATAACAGAAGAAACTGCAGTGTGCCTGTAATTAAATTATCGCTACTTTAGAGGGTTCCCATGACAAACAAGAACAATGAAAATATCTAGAAACATTTGGAAGGACCTATGGAAGAGATATGACGAATAAATCATTGAAAGAAATACATTTTAATTTCCACAAGAGAGGCTAACATTTCCTGTATAAGTATCACGTTTACGTTCCACGTAGAAACGTTGCTCAGTGTGAGAACCATCTGCTGCCACGACAGCCTGGAACCGCACAAGAGATTGCTCTACTCCTGCTTGAAGCAGTGGTGTACCACGGAGTACTCAGCTGTCGTGACACAATTCGTGCACTGCTTGAACGTCGGATGCTGCGTCCAGCATTCTCAATCATGGCAACCACAAATTCTTCAACAGTCTGTGGCGCAATTGACCGTCGGCCTCTGCTAGGAACAGTTCCAAAATCGCCAGTTAATCAGAGCTTCAGAATCATGCACTTCAACTTCGGTGCGAATAGAGGACCTCTCCTTATTCCATTAATGCGTCGATACTTGCGAAGAGTAGCAACATTGTTGCTGTTGTTTTGATAAAATAGTTTTTCTCGCCTTGTCCCGACCCACGCTGACTGTCTGCAAATGTAATACACCTTGATGCTTGTGTTTCAACTCTAGGTCACCGTACCAGACTGGCGCCTAAAGGCAAGTCAAGGCACTAACACTACTAATAACGCATTACTATTAAGTTGGGTATCACTGTGTTATATACACTACTTGCCATTAAAATTGCTACACCAAGAAGATGACGTGCTACAGACGCGAAATTTAACCGACAGGAAGTAGATGCTGTGATATGCAAATGATTAGCTTTTCAGGGCATTCACACAACGCTGACGCCGGTGGCGACACCTACAACGTGCTGACATGGGGAAAGTTTCCAACCGATTTCTCATACACAAACAGCAGTTGACCGGCGTTGCATGGTGAAACGTTGTTGCCGGCCGCGGTGGTCTAGCGGTTCTAGGCGCGCAGTCCGGAACCGCGCGACTGCTACGGTCGCAGGTTCGAATCCTGCCTCGGGCATGTATGTGGTGGTGGTGGTGGTGGTGGTGGTGGTGATTAGTGTTTAACGTCCCGTCGACAACGAGGTCATTAGAGACGGAGCGCAAGCTCGGGTGAGGGAAGGATGGGGAAGGAAATCGGCCGTGCCCTTTCAAAGGAACCATCCCGGCATTTGCCTGAAGCGATTTAGGGAAATCACGGAAAACCTAAATCAGGATGGCCGGAGACGGGATTGAACCGTCGTCCTCCCGAATGCGAGTCCAGTGTGCTAACCACTGCGCCACCTCGCTCGGTACATGTATGTGTGTGATGTCCTTACGTTAGTTAGGTTTAAGTAGTTCTAAGTTCTAGGGGACTGATGACCACAGATGTTAAGTACCATAGTGCTCAGAGCCATTTTTTTGAAACGTTGTTGTGATGCCTTGTGTAACAAGGAGAAATGCGTACTGTCACGATTCCGACTTCGATAAAGGTCGGATTGTAGCCTAACGCGATTGCGGTTTACCGTATCACGACATTGCTGCTCGCGCTGGTCGAGATACACTGATTTAGCAGAATATGGAATAGGTAGATCCAGGAGGGTAATACGGAACGCCGTGCTGGATCCCAACGGCCTCGTATCACTAGTAGTCGAGATGACAGGCATCTTATCCAAATGGCTGTAACGGATCGTGCAGCCACGTCTCGATCCCTGAGTCAACAGATGGGGACGTTTGCAAGACAACAACCATCTGCACGAACAGTTCGACAACGTTTGCAGCAGCATGGACTATCAGCTCGGAGACCATGGCTGCGGTTACCCTTGACGCTGCGTCACAGGTGCGCCTGGGTGCACGAATGGCAAAACGTCCTTTTTTCGGATGAATCCAGTTTCTGTTTACAGCATCATGATGGTCGCATCCGTGTTTGGCGACATCGCGGTGAACGCACATTGGAGCGTATCTTCGTCAGCACCATACTGGCGTGATGGGATGGGGTGCCATTGGTTACACGCCTCGGTCACCTCTTGTTCGCACTGATGGCACTTTGGACGTTATATTTCAGATGTGTTACGACCTGTGTCTCTACCCTTCATTCGATCCCTGCGAAACCCTATATTTCAGCAGGATAATGCACGACCGCATATTGCAGGACATTAGCGGGCCTTTCTGGATACAGAAAATGTTCGACTGCTGCCCTGGGCACCACATTCTCTAGATCTCTCACCAATTGAAAATACGCCAGTCACTACTCTTGATGATGATGATGTTTGGGTGGTGGGGCGCTCAACTGCGTGGTCATCAGCGCCCGTACAATTATCCAATCTTTGCTCAGTCCAATTTCGACATTTTCCTGGATGATGATGAAATGATGAGGACAACACAAACACCCAGTCATCTCGAGGCAGGTGAAAATCCCTGACCCCGCCGGGAATCGAACCCGGGACCCCGTGCTCGGGAAGCGAGAACGCTACCCCGAGACCACGAGCGGCGGACACTACTCTTGATGAACTGTGGTATCGTGCTGAAGCTGCATGAGCAGCTGTACATGTACACGCTAACCAAGCTCTGTTTAACTCAATGCCCAGGCGTATCAAGGCCGCCATGAAGACCAGAGGTGGTTGTTCTGGGTACTGATTTCCCAGGATCTATGCACCCAAATTGCGTGAAAATGTAAACACATGTCAGTTCTAGTATAATCTATTTGTCCAATGAATACCCGTTTATCATCTGCATTTCTTCTTGGTGTGGCAATTTTAATGGCCAGTAGTGTAGTTTTCCGTCTACACTCGCTCAGTTATCGAAAGTTTAATTATAGACACCTTGTATCCGGTCATTTACTGTAGGGCAGAGGGTGTGTTACTGTGTACAGTTCAGTGACCGGGTTGTTCTAATCAGAATCGACAGCAGACCACTACCGACAACGATAGTTCAGGTATACATGGCGACGTCGCAAGCTGAAGATGAACAGATAGAGGAAGTGTATGAGGATATTGAAAGGGTAATGCAGTATGTAAAGGGGGACGAAAATCTAATAGTCATGAGCGACTGGAATGCAGTTGTAGGGGAAGGAGTAGAAGAAAAGGTTACAGGAGAATATGGGCTTGGGACAAGGAATGAAAGAGGAGAAAGACTAATTGAGTTATGTAACAAGTTTCAGCTAGTAATAGCGAATACCCTGTTCAAGAATCACAAGAGGAGGATGTATGCTTGGAAAAGGCCGGGAGATAAGGGAAGATTTCAATTAGATCACATCATGGTCAGACAGAGATTCCGAAATCAGATACTGGATTGTAAGGTGTACCCAGGAGCAGATATAGACTCAGATCACAATATAATAGTGATGAAGAGTAGGCTGAAGTTCAAGACATTAGTCAGGAAGAATCAATACGCAAAGAAGTGGGATACGGACGTGCTAAGGAATGACGAAATACGTTTGAAGTTCTCTACCGCTATAGATACAACAATAAGGAATAGCGCAGTAGGCAGTACAGTTGAAGAGGAATGGACATCTCTATAAAGGGCCATCACAGTAGTTGGGAAGGAAAACATAGGTACAAAGAAGGTAGCTGCGAAGAAACCATGGGTAACAGAAGAAATACTTCAGTTGATTGATGAAAGGAGGAAGTACAAACATGTTCCGGGAAAATCAGGAATACAGAAGTACAAGTCGCTGAGGAATGAAATATATAGGAAGTGCAAGGAAGCTAAGAAGAAATGGCTGCAGGAAAAATGTGAAGACATCGAAAAAGATATGATTGTCGGAAGGACAGACTCAGCATACAGGAAAGTCAAAACAACCTTTGGTGACATTAAAAGCAACGGAGGTAACATTAAGAGTGCAACGGGAATTCCACTGTTAAATGCAGAGGAGAGAGCAGATAGGTGGAAAGAATACATTGAAAGCCTCTATGAGGGTGAAGATTTGTCTGATGTGATAGAAGAAGAAACAGGAGTCGATTTAGAAGAGATAGGGGATCCAGTATTAGAATCGGAATTTAAAAGAGCTTTGAAGGGCTTACGGTCAAATAAGGCAGAAGGGATAGATAACATTCCATTAGAATTTCTAAAATCATTGGGGGAAGTGGCAACAGAACGACTATTCACGTTGGTGTGTAGAATATATGAGTCGGACGACATACCATCTGACTTTCGGAAAAGCATCATCCACACAATTCCGAAGACGGCAAGAGCTGACAAGTGCGTGAATTATCGAACAATCAGCTTAACAGCTCATGCATCGAAGCTGCTTACGAGAATAATATACAGAAGAATGGAAAAGAAAATTGAGAGTGCGCTAGGTGACGATCAGTTTGGCTTTAGGAAAAGTAAAGGGACGAGAGAGGCAATTATGACGTTACGGCTAATAATGGAAGCAAGGCTAAAGAAAAATCAGGACACTTTCACAGCATTTGTCGACCTGGAAAAAGCGTTCGACAATACAGGGCTATTACAAATGATTGAAGCGATTTCATAAATTCACTGTAGCTCTATTCATTGACATATGGTCACGACACACTACAGATACGTAGAGAAACTCAAAGTTTTGTTCGGCTGAAGCCGCACTTCAGGTTTCTGCCGCCAGAGCGCTCGAGAGCGCAGTGAGACAAAATGGCGACAGGAGCCGAGAAAGCGTATGTCGTGCTTGAAATGCACTCACATCAGTCAGTTATAACAGTGCAACGACACTTCAGGACGAAGTTCAACAAAGATCCACCAACTGCTAACTCCATTCGGCGATTGTATGCGCAGTTTAAAGCTTCTGGATGCCTCTGTAAGGGGAAATCAACGGGTCGGCCTGCAGTGAGCGAAGAAACGGTTGAACGCGTGCGGGCAAGTTTCACGCGTAGCCCGCGGAAGTCGACGAATAAAGCAAGTAGGAAGCTAAACGTACCACAGCCGATGGTTTGGATAATCTTACGGAAAAGGCTGAAGCAGAAGCCTTACCGTTTACAATTGCTACAAGCCCTGACACCCGATGACAAAGTCAAACGCTTTGAATTTTCGGTGTGGTTGCAACAGCTCATGGAAGAGGATGCGTTCAGTGCGAAACTTGTTTTCAGTGATGAAGCAACATTTTTTCTTAATGGTGAAGTGAACAGACACAATGTGCGAATCTGGGCGGTAGAGAATCCTCACGCATTCGTGCAGCAAATTCGCAATTCACCAAAAGTTAATGTGTTTTGTGCAATCTCACGGTTTAAAGTTTACGGCCCCTTTTTCTTCTGCGAAAAAAACGTTACAGGACACGTGTATCTGGACATGCTGGAAAATTGGCTCATGCCACAACGGGAGACCGACAACGCCGACTTCATCTTTCAACAGGATGGTGCTCCACCGCACTTCCATCATGATGTTCGGCATTTCTTAAACAGGAGATTGGAAAACCGATGGATCGGTCGTGGTGGAGGTCATGATCAGCAATTCATGTCATGGCCTCCACGCTCTCCCGACTTAACCCCATGCGATTTATTTCTGTGGGGTTATGTAAAAGATTCAGTGTTTAAGCCTCCTCTACCAAGAAACGTGCCAGAACTGCGAGCTCGCATCAACGATGCTTTCAAACTCATTGATGGGGACATGCTGCGCCGAGTGTGGGAGGAACTTGATTATCGACTTGATGTCTGCCGAATCACTAAAGGGGCACATATCGAACATTTGTGAATGCCTAAAAAAACTTTTTGAGTTTTTGTATGTGTGTGCAAAACATTGTGAAAATATCTCAAATAATAAAGTTATTGTAGAGCTGTGAAATCGCTTCAATCATTTGTAATAACCCTGTATAAAATGGTGCAAGCTGTTCGAGATTCTGAAAAAACTAGGGGTAAGCTATAGGGAGTGAAAGTGAAGAAGAATTAAATAATCTGCTGAACGGAATGAACAGTCTAATGAGTACACAGTATGGTTTGAGAGTAAATCGGAGAAAGACGAAGGTAATGAGAAGTAGTAGAAATGAGAACAGCGAGAAACTTAACATCACGATTGATGGTCACAAAGTCAATGAAGTTAAGGAATTCTGCTACCTAGGCAGTAAAATAACCAATGACAGTCGGAGGAAGGAGGACATCAAAAGCAGACTCGCTATGGCAAAAAAGGCATTTCTGGCCAAGAGAAGTCTACTAATATCAAATACCGGCCTTAATTTGAGGAAGAAATTTCTGAGGATGTACGTCTGGAGTACAGCATTGTATGGTAGTGAAACATGGACTGTGGGAAAACCGGAACAGAAGAGAATCGAAGCATTTGAAATGTGGTGCTATAGACGAATGTTGAAAATTAGGTGGACTGATAAGGTAAGGAATGAGGAGGTTCTACGCAGAATCGGGGAGGAAAGGAATATGTGGAAAACACTGATAAGGAGAAGGGACAGGATGATAGGACATCTGCTAAGACATGAGGGAATGACTTCCATGGTACTAGAGGGAGCTGTAGAGGGCAAAAACTGTAGAGGAAGACAGAGATTGGAATACGTCAAGCAAATAATTGAGGACGTAGGTTGCAAGTGCTACTCTGAGATGAAGAGGTTAGCACAGGAAAGGAATTCGTGGCGGGCCGCATCTAACCAGTCAGTAGACTGATGACCAAAAAACAGTTTTACCATACTTCGTGGTTTCAAATATTTTAGTGACAGCTGAATTGGGATACCTCCTTACAGTGGTCTACTTTTCTCTTGCTACTAATTGTCTGTGTTCTTCTGAAACGTCTCGCACAACATCAACCCATACAGGAAATAAAAAACGCCGCGAAGTAGAATGGCTTCACGCACAGTTGGTCGGTATGAGACATTTAGCGAGCCTCTGGCCAATCCAACGCCACCGGCATCAACTCTCTGCCTGCCAAAATGCACACTGTGATGACGGAAATTCACCACCGCCGAAAACTTGAACCTGAAGGGAATTTGTTAAATTTCCTTTGATTCTGTTTCATTTACTTCCATCATGTTTCGCTTCTTCTGCCAGTGGGCTGCTAGTACGCCCTTATATAACTAGCTGCCGGCTGTGACGTCACTGGTGCTCGCGGCATCACCATATATGGGCATATGTTGACTCTGCGTTCGACGCGCCCACTTCAACCGCTAACACACAATGTGCTGAGCTGCAGTTCACCGTCTGTATTTAGGGTGTTATCGGTGATTTTTATTTAAATGGCTTCGTTAATTATACTGTCCCAGAACCTGTTACTGCGAACCACGAAAGAGGATTCTACAAATTTTATCCGGTGTTATGCTAACGATGTTGTCCTGCTGACAAACAGTGAAGATAGCCTGCAGAAATTTTTACATATATTTAATTTGGCTGTCAAAACCCTAAATATTGTCGCATCAACATCTGTGGAATCAATTAGATGCAATCTGGAAGTGGATGGAAATGTTAATCAGCAGATAATACTGGGTGACAATTATTGAACTGTGTGAAAAAAGAAACGTAAATTAGTTGCAAGCTACGCCGCGCACACAATTTATTCAACGTATAAACGTCAATACAGATATTCGCATTTAGGTTATGACACGTTCGATATGCTTGCCATCATTGGTGATTATGTGGTGCAGACAAATAGCGAAATTCTGCATGATCCGCTGAAGTGACGGAACATCGACGGTGCCGGTGACATCCTGAATGGCTGTTTTCAGCTCAGCGATGTTTTGGAGTTATTGCTGTACACCTTGTATTTAATATAGCTCCACAAAGAGGATTCGCATGTGTTCAGATCCGGAGAATATGGCATCCAATCGACGCCCATGCCAGTGACCTCTGGGTACCCCAGAGCCAGCATGCGGTCCCCAAAGTGCTGCTCCAGGACATCAAACACTCTCCTGCTTCGACGGAGTCGAGTTCCGTGTTGCATGAACCACATCCTGTCAAAATCAAAGTCAGTTTGGATAATGGGGATGACAATGTCTTCCAAAACCTTCACGTACCGTTCGGTAGTCGCGGTGCCATCAAGAAATATCGCGCCGGTTATTCTGTGACTGGACACTGCACACCACACAGTCATCCGTTGATAGTGAAGAGACTTCTCGATCGCGAAATGCGGATTCTCAGTCGCCCAAATGCACCAATTTTGCTTATTGACGAACCTGTCCAAATGAAAGTGGGCTTCGTCGCTAAACCAAACCATACTGTGCATACTAATTCCCATCAAGCCCCGCGGCCAACCGTGCAGTTTGAACGTCCTAACACAAACCGTTCAGGAGTTACGACGAATTTATTTCCTACAGTTCAATAATTGTCATCCTGTACTATCCAACAGTGAAAATGTCGAAAAGGAAGTTAGAGAACAAAAAACAAAAGACGACGAAGTGGCGGGCTGTTTAAATAATACTATTTAGAAAAACAAACGTACAGGACATGATGCAAAGGCAAGAAACAGTATTGCGACCAGTTATGATCGCTACAGCTAACATAAGCTTTGAACAATCAAAAACTAGATGACTTTTCGGAACCATGGGAATGAAAATTCTGCGAAGGATTACAGGGAAGAGACTAAGACATAGAGAGAGAAATGTAAGCATTAGAAAAGGAATGGAACGAACCCATAGACAGGATGGATGAACGGAAGACTGAAAATCGTAAGAAATAAATCACCATCTGGTAAAAGAGATGTAGGCGATCCAAGGAAAAGATACAGTGACAACCTCAGGGTAGACTGGGAAACACTGAAGGAAACAGGCTTTACCCTAGGATGAAAAGAAGAAGAAGAAGAGGAAGATTCCCAGCTAAAACGGATTTCTCGGGCTAGCGTAGGCGAGAAAACCTCTCGCGCTCCTTCCTGCGTCGTTCCACAGCGATAGAGTTTGTTCGACGTAAGACTGTCTACACTCGCATGGAATCTTGTAGACCCCAGGTGTTCTGAGACCTGCTGCATCTGTAACTGGTCTCAGTAACTGACATTTCTTGGCGGAGGCCTGAAGATTTGTTTGACTGTGTTTCTTTTCAGCAGCCGGCTTGTCTTACCCGATACGGAGACACAGAAATGCAAGAAAGCAAGTTTCTTACACTGCTCCTCGTCGGTGGTATTATCGTGATTCTTGCTTTGATATCACTTCATTTATTTGATCAGCGTTACAGCCTGTGTTCCTGAAGAGCTTGCAAAGGAGTCTCAGCTCTCGGGGCAGCTTATCGGCGGCTGATATCATTTTTTCACGTTGCGCCAAGGTTTGTAGCACAGTGCGCTTCTGCGTCGGATGATGATAGTTGATCGCATGCAAGTACAGATCGATGTGGGTAGGTTTTGTAGAGAAGCTGTGGCCAAGGCATCCATTTCGCTTACGACAGACGAGGAGGTTGAGAAAGGACAATGCTTTGTCATTTGTACTGGATTTTGAACTGGAAGCTACTACTAATGCGGTTGAGGTGTTCCAAGAAATCGTGAACTTCCTCACGTCCGCAGGCCAAATGACGAATCTGTCGTTAACGTCTAGAAAGAAACAATTAGGCTTTAATGGCCTCCAGTATAAGTTAATATCCTCGGAATTTTTCATGAAGACGTTTGCAGCAGTTGGAGCTAATGGGCTACCCACTGCAACGACGTACGTCTGACTGCAGTGTGGCCGTTGTACATAAAATAAGAAGACATAAGAGTGTTGCTAAATAGCTCGACCACGTCACTTACAGAGAACTGGGATACTACATCCAAAGACTTTTTGCTAGGAACATTCGTAAACAACGCCTCTACACCAAAACTGACGATAAAGTCACGCTCACTAAGTCGAAGACGATTAATTCGGCTAATACAATCTGCTTAGCTTTTAATATGATTTCGCACCAGCTTGCGTATTGGTGAACCAATGGCGGATAGGATGAGGCGAAATTGTATCCCATCCTTGTGGCTCTTCGGTTAAGCATATATAGTTTTACGCTGGACAAACAATACGCACTGTGCAACAGCGCAGGAGCATAAGAAGTTTTATCGCCTACGCCACACATTTCTTACTTCTATGTTTTCGTTTTCTTTAAAGGCAAAGAGAAAAGGTGAGGCGGTAGCCCAACGTAGAGCCTGTGCCTACCGTAATTATTTTTGATTTTCAAATATTAAAAATATAAAATGTTTTTCCTGTCCCTCAGTAGGAGGAAGGGCTTGCTCTCTGCTCGTGAACGGAGGTAGCCATTTTGGGCGATGTGAATAAGTGAAGAGTATGTATTTTCTATGTGCATCGAACAGAAGAATATAGTATTATTTAGTTAAGTGAAAGATTGTATGAGTTATTATTTTAAGCAGTAATGTAATAGGAAGAACTGAAGCCCACCTTTACGAAGGTTCGATTAACATGGACATGGTCAAGATTTTGTAGGTGGATACGCTGATCGGACATAATATTATTAATTGGTAAGTATAAATATACTACAAGAGAAAGACTATTTCGCTTATGATGTAACTAATATGAAAGGATTCTTTACCCTGTTACAGGCATAGCCCAGCTTATTGTGCATGACAGAGTGCCGAAAAAATAATCTCTTTAATTCAATATATCTAAAAAGCCACACACTTTATTTGTTTATTATTATATATATTTTATTATATTATAGCATGCCTTAGAAAACGGCCACCGAATAAAAATTTGACGAAACTTCTGTCGTTGTTCACACTAACGGTTTCTGAGACTGTATAATTAAAGAAGCCATTGAAATATAAATCGCCGACAATACCCTAAATAAACACTGAAAATGCAGATAAAATTCCTTCTGCGCCACCTAAAAATTTTTGCTGTTTAATATCCGTTGATAACTTGTAATAAACTGCTATTTCTGGATCTGCGAGTTTTATTGGGAAAAGTATATTTAATACGTAATGGACGTAATAGCGCGTTTATTTGTGAACGTATATAATTGATTGTAATTGGGTTATAAATATCGTAAATTGCTGGGTAATCGCCAAGAGAACTTTATTGAACTGTACCGACAGCAACGACGAAATGGCAGTAGCTGTGCCATTGTTTATCTATGCGTATGGTGAGTGTCTGTCACGCTGCGAGCGGAGACGAGACAGTGCAGCTTGGATCTTGAAAGAGTGCAGACGTGTTTGTTGGGCGCTCCCTCAGACGCGGTGTGCAGTTATGATCGCGCCAATGTAGGCGCACCTACTTTTATTAACCAGCGGGTATTGAGAGCACGGTCGGAGTGGTCAGGCAGAGAAAGCTGCAGTTTTAAATATTGCCTGGCCCATAACCATCGGTGGCCCTGGAGACGACCCGTGGTTCTCAGCCAGCAGCAGCAGCAGCAGCTCAGCATTGTCATCGGCTACTTTCCTCGTCGTCCGCACAGCTATAACTTCGTAAGACTGTTAACTGGCCGAGTATAACTAATAATGTACGAGCATTACCCACTGGCATTTCTTTCACAAAATTTGACGACTAACTGTCTTGACTAATAACCTGGAATAGTTATAACTTATAGGCCTCTTGTGTTGTCATTGTGCTCAGACATCATTGCCAAGCAGGGTGCCTTTCCTTTCAATGCAATCACCAAGAGTCGTAAAAATATGAAACTGTATACTTCCAGGCTTGTTTGTTTGCTAATGACCAGTTTCAATCTAAAATTTGCTGCCTCTGTAACTGTTTATTCTGATAGTGCATATCAGAGGCTTAACTAATTTGCAACTTCGAGTTTTAACTTAAAGTAACGCAAAATCTCGCTGGCGAATCTAATGACTATACAGCAATTGTTTAATGAGTGACTGTTGCTCCCTTGGTACTTACTTTATTGTTCTACTGTTAAAGTACGTCAGTAGCTCATTTTCTTAAAAAAATTCAGTTCAATCTTTCAATAATTATAAGTAAATTGCTTACCTTTTTCCAAATTTTGTATTACGTTACGCGGAGGCTGTGTATTGAACCAGAGACCTAGAAACGACGAAGAGGCTTCGTCCCGCTGTAGCCCTCTGTGGTTCACAACCCCACAACGGGCCACAGCAGTCCACTCACCTCACCGCTACCACACACCAAACTCAGGGTTATTGTGCGGTTCGGCCCCCAGTGGAACAACTCCCCCCCCCCCCCCCCCTCCCCGGGAACGTCACATACCAGACGAGTGTCATTCAAATGTTTGAGTGGTAGAGTAATTATGGTGTACACGTAAGTGGAGACGGTGTTTGTGCAGCAATCGCCGACATAATTGTAAGCTGTTTAGGTTTTTATGTTGGTAAGTGTAGTAGTGTCGGGCAGTTGGATGTGAACAGCGCGTAGCGCTGGACAGTTGGAGGTGAACCTCCAGCAGTAGTGGATGTGGAGAGAGAGAGAGAGAGAGAGAGAGAGAGAGAGAGAGAGAGAGAGAGATGCCAGAGTTTTGAGAGGTTACTATAAGCGGACGATCTGGACGTGTGTCCGCCAGAAAAAGGAAATTTGTAAAGATGGATGTCATGCACTTATATATATGATGACTTTTTAACATTATTAAGGTAAATACATTGTTTGTTCTTTATCAAAATCTTTCATTTTCTAACTATGCCTATCAGTAGTTAGTGCCTTCAGTAGTTAGAATCTTTTATTTAGCTGGCAGTAGTGGCGCTCGCTGTATTGCAGTAGTTCGAGTAACGAAGATTTTTGTGAGGTAAGTGATTTGTGAAAGGTATAGGTTAGTGTTAGTCAGGGCCATTCTTTTGTGGGGATTATTGAAAGTCAGATTTCGTTGCCCTAAAAATATTGTGTGTCAGTTTAGTGTTGATCAGAATAAGTAAAGAGAGAAATGTCTGAGTACGTTCAGTTTTACTCAGCTGTCTTTGTATCAAATAACGTAGAAGTTTACCAGCGCAGTAATTCATAATCTTCTAAGGGGACGTTTCATAGTGTAACTGAGGTGGAATAAGGGAAACCAGCCCGCATTCGCCGAGGCACATGGAAGACTGCCTTAGGAACCATCCACAGGCTGGCCGGCCTGACCTCGAAACTAATCAATTGGGCGGATTCATGCCGGGGACCGTCACGCCTTCCCGCTGGTGAAGCACCGCATTAGACTACGCGGATAGCCAGGCGGGCACGCTGAGGCTACTGAAAATCATTTTTTACATAACAAAGTTTCAGTTACAGTCAGTCATTTATTTAAGCAGTGACCTCAGTTAACTCAGAATGACTAACTGCAAGTTCAGTGCTTTCTGATTAACTTATTTTGTCTTGAACTGTTGTGTCATGGAAAAGCATGACAACCTTCCGTTGCCACGCCAGTGATTATTTGCTTAATTTTCTTTGTCATTACTTTTTGGAGGATTCTGGATATTCATAGCCCTAGTTGGCTGGCAACCATTTAACTACCCCTTTTATGCTGGTTAGTACAGTTTTTATTAAATGTCATTCCCCCCCCCTCTCCCCCCTCACCCCCCCCCCCCCCCCCCCCCCCCCCGCCTGTGCGATTCGTGAGCAACTGCATTATATTCCACCCATTTAAAATAGAATTACTCATTTCAAAATTTCATTAGGCATATGCGATCGCTTTTATTTATATCTCAGTCCATTAGGCCGATTAGGAAGGGGGATGCTGCAAGTTCAGCGCGGTACGGAATCAGCGATCGCGCAGTTCAAGCGGACACATCGATCGCCGAATCAAGTCAAATATCCAAATACGGTGTTGCCGCGAACTTCAGTGTCTGACAGTTCGCAGCTCGTTGGCAGTCATATCACTTGACAATGGCCAAGGAATGCACGGTTGAAAGCTCGCATTTGACGCGGCTGGAAACCCGACAACATTTTATTCAGTGTTATGGCCGTGAGACTGTGCATTCTTTCAGAAAAATTCTTAGGTTGACAGTTTAAGATATCGACCACTTTTATCCAAAGCTCTTTGTAGCTTGAAATCCCCCGGTGGCAAGTCAATTTTTGACCCAAAACATGCACGCGGCCGTGTGGTTGGAAATTCGTTGTAGTCTGTTCTGTGCCCAGAAATCTCCTGTGAGAGACCAAGCGTATAACCTCCACAGAATATTAAGGCGAACTGTTCAGTGAATTGCGTCCGAAGTTCCTTATTGGTTCTAAAATTTATTCACTCAAACGACTAAGCATTTATTCTGGGAAACATAGTAACTATCCGGTAAAAGCTATCCTACGATAGCATGTCTTTCTCGTTTCAACGATCTTAGAGTGACAATGGCCGATATTTGATTAATCCAGGGTCAAATCAAGAATTTGTGTGTACGTTATGAGATTATTTGAGCGTAAAT
Organism: Schistocerca serialis cubense; assembly: GCF_023864345.2. Lineage (NCBI taxonomy): Eukaryota > Metazoa > Arthropoda > Insecta > Orthoptera > Acrididae > Schistocerca > Schistocerca serialis. The sequence continues at coordinate 631,191,400 of NC_064641.1, read as the reverse complement.
GAAGCAGACTAATTCCAGACAATATATCATTTGACTTCTCCAAGAGCGTGGCTAAAAACCTTTATGCTTGGGTCCCTACAAAAACCACCCAGAATCTCTAAATTCTATTATCAACCATTTTCGTGATACAAAAATATTGAATAAATTGTCATATACGACTCTTCTGTAACCCAAATGTCATAAATTATATATACGACAAATATTCATCAAATTGTGTTCCACACCTTTCTCGATATGTGTCCACCTAGATTTATTAAACAAAGATAAAAGATTTAGGAGGTTCTGTTCTGTCAGGATATGATAGCCATATTCGTTGCTAAAGATTTTTATGTAAACGTCAGTCGTATGAAAAAATATTAACATTTGTTCGTCTGAAAATCATATTTTGGGCACAAACAAACTGTTTAAGGCAAACTGATATCCGGAATACTTCGCTTTGTACATCTGTTGTTTCTGATATTCTGTGAATTTTAACCACTTTATTTCTCATTTCACTCCGTCAGCTAATGTTTCTTGCTATTGTCTGTGCTGGTTTTATTACGACTTTCAGGATATTCTCTACAAATGTTGGCGGAATCAGGCCTTTTTTTCATAACAAACATAAAATATTATTGTAACTTGTGAGACGTTTCATATAGATGCAGCTCTATCGTGAATGCGTTAATACGTAGAATTAACTGAAATAGTAAAACGTGAAACAGTCAAATTTGCTCTAAATTTTTATCTGTTAAATAGCAATACCAGTGCGTTTTCATTTACCGTAATACTCTTTTGCTGTGATACAGTTGTTAAACACATAACTAATGTGGATGTAATTTACGCAGAATGACAGCTGAAGAGTTCAATTACAGTGTAAACAGAGGTTACCGAGGCTGCGCTGAAACTGCACTCCCAAAGTAACAGACAACGCAGAACTAAATATGGTTTTTCCGTCGTATACATAAAATGAAGACAACAACACGGCAAAATACCCAGAGGAACGCTATTAAGTTCTACATTGTCTCTTGTATTTTGGTATAAGAACTGCACACTGAGTTAAAAAAGATCATGCGATACCTCCAAATATCTTCAAGCCACCGGCCAACAATTGTGGCCAGGTGGCAAGGCACATCGCCAGTCATTAAAATTCTGTCGTTGCTTTCGAACAAGAAAGCCATGAATGGCTGCAAGTGTTCTCCAAACAGCCGAACATAATCATTTCCAGTCAATTATCGGTTCAATTGGATCAGAGTACCCAGTCAATTTCATGTAAAGACAGTCCACATCGTTATCACCGCCATTTTGCACAGTGACTTGCTGACAACTTGGCTCCATGGCTTCTTCCGTTCTATTCCACACTCGAACCCTACCATCAGCTATTACCAACTGAAATCGGAACTCATTTCAGCAGGTCACGGTTTCGCAGCAGACTGGAATCCAACCGATATGGTCACGTGCCCTCGAGAGGGGCTGCACGTGAAGTCGTGCTGTTAGCAAAGGCACTCGCGTCAATTGTCTGCTGACATAGCCCATTAACGCTACGCTTCGCCGCATTTTCCTAACGGATACTTCCGTCGTACTTCCCACACTGATTTCTGCTGTTATTTCAAGCAGTGCCTCCTGTTTGCTAGCACTGACAACTCTACGTGAGCACCGCTGCTCTTGGTTGTTAAGTGAAGGCCGTCGACCACTGCGCTGTCCGTGCTGAGAAGTAATGTTTCAAAATTGATATTCTCGGATCACCCTTTGACGGTATGGATCTCGGAATATTGAACTGTACAACGATTTCCGAAATGAAATGCCCCACGCGTCTAGCTCCAACTAACATTCCGCGTTCAGAATCTGTTAATTCCCGTGGTGCGGTCACAATCAGGTCGGAAACTTTTTCACGTGAATCACCTGAGAACATATGACAGATCCGCCAGTGCTCTACCCTTTTATACCTTGTGTACGCGATAGTACCGCCATCTGTGTATGTGCATGTCACTATCCCACTTTGTTGCCAACGAAGTGTAATTGCTTACTGAGTCTCTACTTCTACTGAGAGGATGAGTATGAAGATGCTGTCGGTTTCGTATCACGCAAACAAAAACTTAAAACTCGAAAGACGTAAATACTGTAGTTACATAAAAATGTACTAATATTTTTTACAGTCACGTTTGACTCAAAAGCCGTGCTGTACCAAGTTTATTATATACTGCTTGCTAAAATCTGAGGCACTCAGAAAACATGGTGGGATGTCAATGGAACTTTGTACGTGACATATAATCGGCATGTATGTAATTGATTAGAGCTACAAATCTCTGTGACATGTCGAACGGTCACCACATTGCCTACATTTTGTTCATGTTTCAGGCTGTTTCCAAGACTGGTAGGGCGTATAAGGGGCGTAAACAGAGTCAGATGCACGATCGCTGTGAAGGACTCGGAGATGCCGCGTAATCGTTTGAGACGGCTTTAGCAGCACTTGACAAAGTCTGAGAGGAGCCTCATTATGTGTCTGCATTTGGTCCGCTGGTCAAATCGTGCGATATCCAGATTTTTGTGTCATTCCGATGTTGGACTACAAGGAAACTTTACGATACGCATACTCGTCGTCAAAGTCCCAGTCGACCACCTGTGACCACCAGAAGGCAGGACAGCGCTATTGAGCACCATGTTCATTCTAACCGTTCTGTATTAGCGCCTGCCATCTTAGAATGGACTCCCCAAAACATTCTGTGTTATCCAGTACTACCGGTCGGATACGAGCAGAAACTGGAGTAAAGAACTACAGTTCCACGCGTACGCTACCGTTAACTTTACATGACAAATGGCTGTGTTTGGATGATGCGTTATTGGGAAGCATTGACTGCTGACGCTCATTTCGGGTAGTGTTCAGTGATGAATCTCGGTTCCTCGCTACCACGGACAACTATTGTTGGCGAGTATGGTGGCAACAATACGAGGGAACCCCATTTCTGCAATGTTTTGGTGAGACACAATGGTGTTACTGAAGGCGTCTTAGTGTGGGGAGTCATTGGGTGTGACTGGTAATAACTGAGGGATCTCAGACGCAACAACAGTACGTCACAGACATTGTGTGTCCTCGTTTGTTACTACTCACGCGAAAGGATCTTTGTGCTATTTTTCAACAGGACAATCCTCACCCACACACGAAAGTGTCTCGCTATTGGACTGAGCAAAGGTTGGGAAGTTGTACGGGTGCTGATAACCGCACAGTTGAGCGCCCCACAAACCAAACATCATCATCAACTGAAGTGTCTCTACGAACTATTTGCGTGACGTTGAGGTTCTCCCGTGGCCAGCAAGATCCCCAGATCTGCCACTAATGGAACATGTGTGGAACGAGCTCGCACCTTTTTTAATTTTCTGTTCTTGGACATTCTTAATTTCTATTTGCCTGTCCTGCGGCTAATGAACCAGTTTTGACCCTAACACCCTAACCTTTTCATCAATTTCTTCGATTAACGAACCTTGTATTACCAACAATTTGCTAACTGTCAAGTCAGGCACATATTTTTCGAAACTATGGCTATTATCTTGCAAACGTCTTGGAAATGTGTGCTCTGTTTCTGCTTCTAATTCTTAACCCGAGTTCACGCAACCCATATCACACTCGTCTGATTGTACGACATCAGCCTTAACCTCGTACATGTTGTAATCTACGTGGCTTTCAATTAGTCACACCCGGTCATCATCGGCGAACTCGTCTTGGCCCCCATTCAGGAATTTCGCCTCGGGTTTCTTTAGGACCGGCGTAGTTGGGATGGATACTTCAATTACTACATCATTTGGACAAGCCTGCCTCTTTGGCACAGAGCTTTCCGTATCGAGAACCAGTTACAATAGTTGTATGCCAGCCTGCCTCAGGAGATCGCAACGGATTTATGACTGCCTACCCAACCGAGTCAGTGCGTGCATCCAAGTAAGGGACGGTGCACAAGTCACACAGATAAGTGGACTCATACTGCCAAGTTGTTTGTAAGTTTGACACAGATTTGTAACGACTCAAGTAACTCCACATTCCCTCTTAACCAGTGAAGTTTCATTTCGTTTGCCTCTCCCTTTCAGGGTTCTTCACTTTTCTTGTCAGGTAGTTTAGTGGTTCTCATCACATCGACAACGTGTGCTATAGGGGAGGTCCGGTTAGTTGGCATAAGTGGGTAATTGGCACACACATTCTATTGCCTGCCACCATGGAATTAGAGAGTTGTCATCGCGCTAGCGGGGAGTGCTCATAGAAGTGCACCATCAACAGTAGCTTCAGTCCGCTTGGAAGCCTCGGTAAGGAAGGACCCATGTTTTATCGTTTTTTTGACTGGTGAGTAAATTTTTTCTTCGTAAATTTTTTTGTCCTAGTGAACTAGCAGATCGAGTTAGGGAGATACTGATGGCGCTTTTCGAAAGAGTGGTTAATTGTGGTTGCATGCGTGAATCCTAATATTTTGTCTCTGATGTCTGGGTTTGTGCGGCATCCATTTCATTTTTATATCGCTGTGGGGCTAGGTGGCCTCGCACCTATACTATAATCCGTTCATCATAAGAATAAACCTGATGTAAACATTCCATGTAGGCTTTCACGGCCGGCGTCTTTATCAGTAAACTCTTCCGGGCTAAGTTGCCGTGGTCGATCTGTAGAACTTCTTCTCCCCGACGTTTCGTTCTCAACTACGGAGAACATCTTCCGAGGTGAGTCGACGACTGGCTGCTAGAAGCTGGGGCCGCCGCTTACATAGAGATCGTAGGGGGCGCCACCACACTTCACGTGGCGTCGATGTGCAGCTATCTCTGGCTATCGTCTGTTCTCTCGATTGCAGGGAATCGATTGTCACGTGATTGATGCAACGTCGACCGCCATATCTTATCCAAATTGTATTAATGTTTGTGGATTTCAATTGCCTCTCTATACATACGTGTACAATAATGCGACGTCCTCGCTAGCACGCTTGTTTCACCAAATTTTATTTCGTGATCTCCATCCTTAAAAACTTGTTCCGCTACTGCCGATTTGTCGATATGTCCCAAGCGACAGTTTCTTTTGTGCTCCGTCAACCGTGTATTGATGCTTCTTTTTGTAGTTCCTATGTAAACTCTGCCACAACTACACGGAATTTTATATACCCCGGGGGTGGCTAGGGGGTGACGAGCATCTTTTGTTGATCTTAGGCATTCACTAATTTTCTTAGTAGGTCTAAAAATGGTCTCTACCTGAAACTTGGCTAGTACTTTTCCAATGCGATCCGTGATATTATGGATGAACGGAATAAATACTTGTCCAGCTGATGGTTGTTGCTGTCTCCTATTTTTAGGCATTTTTCTATTTGGGTGAAGTGCTCGGTTAATCTCGTTTTTCGTATAACCATTTTTCGCAAAGGCCATTCGTAAATTATTTAGTTCTTCTTGTAAGTAGCCTGGTTCACAAATATTATTGGCCCTATCTACTAGTGTTTTCATGACCCCCCCTCTTTTGCCTAGGGTGGTGGTTTGAGTTCTTATGGAGGTAGCGATCAGCATGTGTACCTTTCCTGTAGACCTTATGGCCTAAGGTACCATCCTCCCGTTTGATAACTGATACATCCAAGAAGTTGTCCATTCTTCTCCTTCTCCATAGTAAATTTAATCTTTGGGTTGATGCTATTTAAGTGTACCAGAAAATCATTCAAGTCTTCATCCTCATGATTCCATATTATAAAGGTATCATCCACATACCGATACCACTTCGAGGGGCTTTTTTTTTTTGGCCGACTGCAGTGCTTGATGTTCAAAATATTCCATGAATAAATTCGCAATTGCGGGACTTAGGGGGCTTCCCATGGCTACCCCATCGATCTGTTCATAAAATTCACCATTGTGCTGAAAATAGGTTGAGGATAGACAGTGTTGGAACAAGGCTACTATATCAGTAGGGAACATATCGGCTATATGGGAGAGAGCTTCATCAACTGGAACCATCGTGAACAAAGACACTATATCAAAACTGACAAGTATGTCATTAGGACCGACAGTAATTTCCCTCAATTTCTCAATGAAGTGTAGAGAGTTTTTAATATGACACTCAGTTTTGCCTATGTAAGGTTGTAACAAAGAGCCAAGGTGTTTGGCTAGCTCTTGGGTAGGAGCTCCAATTGCGCTGACTATTGGTCTCAAAGGAACATCAGGTTTATGTATTGATGTGTTGGCAGAAGAACCAACACCTTGTTGCTAGAGGAGGCCGAAATGCACGCGTTTAAGTTCACGCAAACTGGCGTGAGGTCTGGAACAGGACAATGTAATTGATATAGGCAATAAGGTACGTTGCTGCTGGAATACTTAAGTTTAATCCATGATTGGTGTACATCGCTCTTGACGGTACATGTTTTACAATCTCAATATTAACTGGTAATGGCGCCTTGCTAGGTCGTAGCAAATGACGTAGCTGAAGGCTATGCTAACTATCGTCTCGGCAAATGAGAGCGTATTTGTCAGTGAACCATTGCTAGCAACGTCGGCTGTACAACAGGGGCGAGTGCTAGGAAGTCTCTCTAGACCTGCCGTGTGGCGGCGCTCGGTCTGCAATCACTGACAGTGGCGACACGCGGGTCCGACGTATACTAACGGACCGCGGCCGATTTAAAGGCTACCACCTAGCAAGTGTGGTGTCCGGCGGTGACACCACATTCCTCCCCCGCAAATCGGCGTACGGTTGTGTTATAAGGCTTCCACCCGCCGTGGAGAGGACCCCATGTTGACGTATGCGGCGAGGTGGGGAGCCTAACAACAGGCGAGGCTGTGCCACCCGCATCATTAGGAACTACAAAAAGAAGCATAAATACACGGTTGACGGAGCACAAAAGAAACTGTCGCTTGAGACATATCGACAAATCGGCAGTAGCGGAACATGTCTTTAAGGATGGAGATCACGAAATAAAATTTGGTGAAACAAGCGTGCTAGCGAGGACGTCGCACTATTATACACGTATGTATAGAGAGGCAATTGAAATCCACAAACATCAATACAATTTTAATCGTAATGAAGAAGGATTAAAATTGGATAAGATATGGCGGTCGACGTTGCATCAATCACGTGACAATCGATTGCCTGCAATCGAGAGAACAGACGATAGTCAGAGATAGCTGCACATCGACGCCACGTGACATGTGGTGGCGCCCCCTACGATCTCTATATAAGCGGCGGCCCCAGCTCCTAGCAGCATCCCCGGCGGTACACCGAAAGGTTGCCGCCCTTCGATAGTGCGATTTAAGCGCTTATCGAAGTGCTAGGTGTTACAGGTGCACCCAGCCGGCCAGCCAGCCAGCCCGCCCAGCAGCAGCAGCAGCGGTCCCGGTCCTGGCCTGCAGCAGTGGTCCCACCGGCAGCAGCCAGCCAGTCCTCCTCCTGTGGCAGCAGCAGCAGCGGTAGCAGCAGTGGTCCAGCCAGCAGCAGCCAGCAGCCAGCAGCAGCAGCAGCAGTCCCGGCCCTGTCCGCGGCAGCAGGAGCTGCGGCGTTCCTGCCACCCGCCGTCGCCGTCGCCTTTGCTGTCGCCGTCGCCGTCGCCGTCGCCGTCCGACCCTGGTCGTCCGACCCTGGTCTTCGTTCGTCTCCGTCTTCGTCTGTTCCCAGTTTGTGTCCTTTCCTTTTCGTGCTGTGCATTTTTTCTCCCTGTCGTCATATCCGCCCCCACCACCATCGCCACCACTACCACCACCGCCATCGTCTATACATCCCCTTCCGCCGCCTCCACCACTATAACTTGGTGTGCCGTCACACCCCCTCCTTCCATCCCACCTCTCCCTTCGCCTTCGCTCTTTGTCGCCCCCTCTCCCCCTTCTTCCTCTCGCTCCTATCGTTCTGATCATTTCCCCCCCACTCCCCCAGCCTGTCACTGCAGCTCCGGCTAGGGTGGTGGCCCGTCGGGCCACTGTCCACGCCCAGCTATCCCCGTCGCCTTCGCCATCACCGCCACCACCGTCATCATCGTCGCCGTCGCCGTCGCCGTCACCGTCACCGTCACCGTCGCCGTCGCCTTCGCCTTCACCGTCACCATCTCCGGCGCCGACTGCTGCGTCCATGCCGGGACCTGTCCCTTTTCACCACCTGCCCATAGCTCTCATCCCTCATGTCACCACCCACCCTTCTGCCGCCGTCAAACGCCCTAGTGGCACCCCCACCTCCTCCACTCCCAAAAAGGCCCCGCCCCGACCTCCATCCCCCCCCCCACAGGGTGCCATGTATGTCTCCCCGCCTGGCCCTGCTCCCTCCTCCTCATCCTCCTCCCCCCCCCCCCAAGTTTATACAAATATCTCCTGTCCCATCCCGATCCTTCCTTTCTCGAGGCCCGGAATCTCTCCCTCCTCCTCCGCCAACATTTCCCTGATGCCCCCATCTCTCTCCTTACTCCCAGACAGGATTTTATTCTCATCTCCTCCCCCAGCCCAACCCTCCATACTGACATCCTCTCCCGCCTCCCCATCACCCGTTTTGGTCCCACCGCCACCCTTACCCCCGCTCCTTCTCCATCTCCTACCCGCCAACCCCAACCCCCGCGTCGCCCGCCGACCCTCAAAGCCGTGATCACGCGGCTCAGTCCGTCGATCACGGAGGAGGAGGTGTTGGCGGAGCTCAAGGCCCATCCCACGCTGGAGGTGCGGGCAGTCCGCCGCATTTTCAACTCGGCCGGCCCCACCCGCCTTATGTGGGTTTTCTCTGAGGATGCCCCCTCCATTGACCGTCTCCTGAAGGAGGGTGCCCTTCTCTTGCACCAGCGGTACAAGGTCGACTCCTCCCGTTCCCCTCCTCAATCCCTGCGCTGCCAGAGGTGTCTGCGCTATAATGCACACCCAACAGCTGAGTGCCGCGAGGCCCCCACCTGCAAGCAATGTCGGCAAGCGCACTTCCTCCGGCAGTGCCCTAACCTCCAATCCCCTCCCTCCTGTAATACCTGCAATCTCCCCCATCCCACCTACTCCCAAAAGTGTAAAGCCCGACCCCCTCTGACCACTCCTGAACTCAACGTACCTGTCCGTCCTCTGGACGTCCCCACCCCTCCTGGCAATTCCCTTCGTCCCCCCCCACGGCTGAGGGCATCATCAGGTTCCTCACCATCGTCCTCCAGAATGTTCATCCCTTTCAGCGCCCCCACACCCTCCAACAGATCTCCCTCGCTGCCCGTTCCATTTTTCACATTAAAATGTATGCCACCTATTCCAACAACCAGGCCCATTTCACCTTCTCCCGTCTTGAGACCCTTGTCTAAATCCCTGTCATGACGCGACAGAACCGTATCCTTTTCAACAACATCCGCTCCCTTCCCGCCAACAAAAACCTCTTCCTGCACACCCTTGTTACCCATCGTGTGGATGCCTTCCTCCTCAATGAAACCTTCCTCCAACCCCACCACTCCATCCACACCTCCCCCTATCTCCTCCACCGCTCCGATAATCCCCTCCCAGTTGCGCGTGGCGGAGTAGCCATTGGTCACCACCGCCAGCTCCCCATTCGGCTCCAACCTCTCCTTCCGAACCCCACCGAACACCTGATCCTTAGTCTCTTCTTCCCCGGCCTTACCATTACCTGTGCCACCATCTATGTCCGCCCCAACGCCCCTCTTCCTTTCGACTTCCTCTCCCACATCGACCGTACCTCCTCCTCCTACGTGATCGCCGCCGACCTCAACATCCATAGTCGCTCCGCTGCCCAGTTACGGAGGTGGCATCGATTCCTCTCCTCCCTTCAAGGCGACCTCATCGCCATCCCCCAGCACACCCGTCCCGAATCCAACTGAACTCCCGATGTTATTCTCTCCTCCCCCAACCTCCTTGGTCGCATTACGGTGGATGTCCTGGAGCCTATTGGTAGCGACCATCTCCCTGTCCTCCTCACCATTTCAGACAGTCGTCGCCCCCGCCCCGAACTTCGTACTGACCCTCCCCCTAAGTACATCCATGACTATTCCCATGCCAACTGGAATGCCTACCGGGATACCCTCTCCACCCAGGTCGATAGCACCCTCTCACCTATCGCCATCCCGATGATGTCACCCATGCCGCCTCCTTTCTCCAGCAGACCTTGTCTGAGACCGTGGAGGCCCACGTCCCTACTGTCGCCATCCACCCCCACCATCCTACCTTACCCCCACAGGCCGTCCTCCTCCTCTGTGAATCCCGTCATCTCTACCGTGCCTTCCTCCGCACGTGTGACCTGGACACACTACGACGCCACCGGCAACTCCAGCGACACATTCGTAATTTGCTCGCGGCTAAGAAACGCCGGGACTGGTGACAGACATGCACCCATTTAAATGCTACCCTCCCTATAAACTCGTCCAAGTTCTGGTCCGCCTTCCGTCGCCTCACCGGAACTAAGCCCTCCCCCTACTATCCTCTTCTCCATGATGATCACCCCTTCCCTGACGCCCTTAGTGAGGCCAATCACTTTACCTCCTACCTGTCTGATGTGTTTTCAATCCCCGATGATCCCCAGTTCGATTACTCCCTCTTCCCGGATATCCGCGATCGAATTGACACTTCTGTCCCTCCCCTCGCTCCTGCTTTCCAGTACTTGGACAACATTGCACCCACAGACCTCAATACTCCTATCACTACACAGGATCTTATTGCTACACTCCGCACAAAACGCAACACCGCTCCTGGTCACGATCGTGTCACCTACCGTCACCTTCGTGAAGCTCCTGTCTCTTTTCTCTCCACCCTGGCCAAGCTCTACAATGTAGTCCTGTCCACCGGTTACTACCCCGACCTGTGGAAAACCTCCCGTATCCTCATGTTCCTTAAACCCAGAAAACCGCCGTCCGCCGTCTCCTCCTACCGTCCCATCAGCCTTACCTCAGTCTTCAGCAAGGTCCTGGAATCTATCCTCACCCAACGCATCCACCAGCATCCCCGCCAGCACCGCCTCCTTCCCGTTACCCAGTGTGGCTTTCGGCCGTCCTTCTCTTCCGACGATCTTCTCCTTCACCTCACTCATCTCCTTTCCGAACAGCTCAATTCCCGTCGCTCCGCAATCTTCCTCTCTCTTGACCTCGAACGCGCTTATGACCGCGTATGGCATTCCGGTCTCCTCTTCAAGCTCCAAACCTTCGCCCTTCCCATTAACTACGTCCGTCTGATTGGTTCCTTTCTCTCCCGCCGTCCTTCCTATGTCACCATCCATAACACCGATTCCTACACCTTTTTCCCCTCCGCCACTGTGCCCCAAGGCTCCGTCCTCTCCCCCCTTCTGTACCTGTTGTACACGGCGGACATGCCGCCGCCGTCACCCCCCGTCCACCTTCTCCAGTTTGCCGATGACACCGCCTTCCTTGCCCTTGCCCCCACCCTGCAACGCTCCCAACGCCTTCTCCAATCCCATCTTGACAGGTTCACCGCTTGGTGCAACCAGTGGTTGCTCAGGGTCAATCCCTCCAAAACCCAGGCGATCATTGTAGGCAAAACCACCCCTTCCTTCCACCTCCTTGATTTCTATCTCACCGTCTATGGCCGTCCCAACGCCCTCACTCCCACCCTTAAGTACCTTGCGTCACCCTCGACCGTCGCCTCTCCTGGACTCCCCATCTCCAGACAATCCAAGCCAAGGCACGTTCCCGACTCCGTCTCCTCAAGCTCCTTTCCGGCCGTACGTGGGGCCTGGACCCCTCCACCATCCTCTACACCTATAAATCCCTCATCTGCCCTATCCTTTGTTATGCCCATCCTGTTTGGATCTCCGCTCCCCCTACCTTTTATAAATCCCTCCAAATCCTTGAACGCCATGCTCTCCGCCTCGCCTATCGCATCCGTCTCCCCTCCCCCACGCGGATCCTGTATGATCTCATCCCCTTCCCCCACCTCCTCCTTTTCCTTGAAAGGATACAGATCCTGTACACCTCCCGTAAACTTGATCCTCCTCACCCGCTCGTATCCTCGATCCTCTCCCATCCCCGCCCGCTGCCACGCCTGTATTCCCACGTCCCGCCCGGTCTCCATCTCTCCACCCTCCTTACCCTCTCCCAAGGTGGCTTCCGCGAGCTCCCCCTCCCTGATGATGCCCTCCTCCCCTCCATCTACCCCTCCTACCAACTTTGATCCTCCCGCCCTCCTCCTGTGCTTGCTCCTCTGGGCAACCCCCTCCCTTCTCTCCCTTTCTCCCTCCCTCCCCCTTTTCTCCCCCCTCCTCCCCCGGGCCACCCCTCCGCTGTCCCTCTCCTCCTGCCCCCGTCTCCTCCACCATTGGCATCCTTTTTCTCCCCTCTCCCCCACCTCACCCCTTTTTCCCCCCTTGGCAGGTCCCCGGACTCGCACACGCTACGTGGACATTTGCGCGCCGGAGATCACCGCCATCAGTGTTTCGTGTGTGCCGTCGCGTTTAGTGTTCAGTGTTCACCGTCACACTCCCTCGTTCACCAGTGCCATTGTCTTCTTCCGTGTTTGTGCGTCGTCTCATCAGTTAGCAGTGTGGATTATCGACGAGTGTGAACGGCTCCGTGTTTGTATCTATGTGTCTCCTGTTTTATTGCCCACCATTCTGTCTCTTCTGTGTCTTCTCCTGTTTTTGCTACTTGTTTATTCTATGGCTGAAGAGCAGCATAGTGTGCTGCTGACAGCCTGCCTATTGTACAGGCTTTAAAATAACAATAAAGTAAAAAAAAAACTCCTAGCAGCCAGTCGTCGACTCGCCTCGGAAGATGTTCTCCGTAGTTGAGAACGAAACGTCGGGGAGAAGAAGTTCTACAGATCGACCACGGCAACTTAGCCCGGAAGAGTTTACTGATGTAAACAAACACAAACGCGACGATTGGTCAGCAGCCGTAGCACTCGTACACTGGTGTTGTTACACTTATGGAAGTAAGTCCTAATTATGTATTTGATATATTATAACTAAGTTACGTTAAATGAAACTTTAAGATATTCAAATGTATTAACAGACATCGACGTTCTTCTGAATCACGCCTTAGCTATGTAGTTTTTATTTAAAAAATCGTGTGCAGTCACAACCTCATCAGTGTTGTGGTGTTGGGCTCTGATCGTCGTGCCGTTAACGCGCAGTATGGAAATGGCGGAGGCTGCTTTCTTTTCCGTAGTGAAACACACGCTTGGAACGCGGTTAAAACGTACCGAGAAATAGCTGTTCTGAATATTTTTAAAACTTACGGAGATAATAGCCTTTGAAAATTAGTCAACATTGGATATAATGCACGTGATGCACAAAATCACTTTGAACTTGTTGATCAGTTTGGTAGCGAAAGTGAAGTAATTGCCGTTATTCGTGCGTTGGTTCAGATCTCCCCTCTATCCTTCATTTTTTATCGTTGAATTTGAAATACCTTCCTCTCGTAATTATAAAACTCATCAACATTTTTTATGAATAATGCACGTCTTCTTGTTTCTAATTACATACTGGACGCGAAATACCTGCTTCCATTTCAAATACAAATTCTTATTATCGATGTTTTATGAAAGGCTGTTCATAAAATTGTTCAAATGGCTCTGAGCACTATGGGACTTAACTTCTGAGGTCATCAGCCCCCTAGAATTTAGAACTACTTAAACCTAACTAACCTAAGGACATCACACACATCCATGCCCGTGGCAGGATTCGAACCTGCGACAGTAGCGGTCGCGCGGTTCCAGATTGTAACGCCTAGAACCGCTCGGCCACTCCTGCCGGCTGTTCATAAAAGTTGTTTAAATTAAGAAAACGTAATTTAATTATTTAAGGCAAAAATGAAAAACCAAATCATCTTTATTTGGACTATCTCCATCGTTTTATACCACAGAGGTAGATAAGTGTCATAAAAACATGAAAAACAATCATTTTCACAGCATCAATCACATCATACAAATGCTGCATTTTTACATTTGCTACTGTACCATTACAATATGAACCCAACAGAACGGATCTGGAACCAAGCTGCGGGGTTTGGCCCGAGGAGTAACAAGATTGTTTGGCTGTCAGACGTACTGGAACTAACGCACGCAGTTTTTTCACACGTCACAGTCGATCGCTGGCGGGATGTACACACATACCTCTAATAGCCAGTAGCACGTCCTCTTGCTTTGATACATGCCTGTATTCGTCGTGGCACGCTATCCACATGTTCATCATGACACTGTTGGTCCAGATTGTCCCACTCCTCAACGGTGATTCGGCATAGATCCCTCATAGTGGTTGGCGGGTCACGTTTCAATCTATCCCAGGCATGCTCGATAGGGTTCATGTCTGGAGAAAATGCTGGTCACTCTAGTCTAGCGATGTCGTTATCCTGAAGGAAGTCATTCACAAGATGTGCACGATGGGGGCGCGAGTTGTTGTCCACGAAGACGAGTGCCTCGCCAAGCATGCTGCTGATATGGTTGCACTATCGGTCGGAGGATGGCATTCACTTATCGTACAGCCGTTACGGCGCATTCCTTGACCACCAGCGGCGTACGTCGCCCCACATAATGCCACCCCAAAACAGCAGAGAATTTCCACCCTGCTGCACTCGCTGACCGGATAGCCTCCAAACACGTCTCCGACGATTGTCTGGTTGAAGGCATATACGACACTCATCGATGAAGAGAACGTGATGCCGTTCCTGAGTGATCCATTCGGCATGTTGTTGGACCCATCTGTACCGCGCTGCATGGTGTGGTGGTTGCAAAGATGGATCTCGCCGTGGACGTTGGGAGTGAAGTTGCACAACATACAGCCTATTGCACACAGTTTGAGTCGTAACACGACGTAAGTATTATTCAACTTGGTGGCGTTGCTGTCAGGGTTTCTCCGAGCCATAATCCGTAGGTAGCGGTCATCCAATGCAGTAGTAGCCGCTGGGTGGCCTGAGCGAGGTGTGTCATCGACAGTTCCCGTCTCTCTGCATCTCCTCCAAGTCAGAACAACATCACTTTGGTTCATTCCGAGACGCCTGGTCAATTCCCTTGTTGAGAGCCCTTCCTGGTACAAAGTAACAATGCGGACGCGATCGAACCGCGGTAATGACTGTCTAGGCATGATTGAACGGCAGACAACACGAGCCGTGTACCTCCTTCGTGGCGGAATGGCTGGAACTGATCGGCTGTCGGATCCCCTCCGTCTAATAAGCGCTTATCACACATCGTTGTTTACATCTTTAGGCGGATTTAGTGGCGGCTCTGAACAGTCAAAGGAATTGTGTCTGTGATACAGTATCCACAGTCAACGTCTATCTTCAAGAGTTCTGGCAACCAGGGTCATGCAAAACTTTTTTTGATGTGTGAAGAACGGCTCATCATAAAAGAAGAAGAGAAAATGCAACGCCTGGCTGGCTTCGTGGATTCTGTTGTTGATAGGCTAGTTATTAACGTAGCAGGTGACACTTCCAGAACTGAAATGTATTTCTCGGATTCGGATAAGTAAGGAGCTAAGGGATTATCACACGACTGAGTTTAAGTAATACCTTCAGTGCCTTCAATATTTAACTATATGGTGAAATCCTTCAATACTCTCTCACGTTACACTCAGCTTATGCAAAATAATTACCCTGTGGTTAAGTCGGGAATTTTCATCATTCTTGTTTTTAATTACAAAAGTACGTTAGCTAAAAACGATTACGTGTTGCGGTTTTCGTCTAGTCGTCTAAGGAGCGTATTGTGGGAGGTTTTGCAGTGTATTATTTCATTGTGCTTAAAAACTAAATGACATTCGAAACTGTATTGCTTCTCTGATCGTCTCTTTTTACGTGTGAACTGCAGCTGGCCACGTCACTGCAGGCTAGCTATACCAGCTGACCGGCCAGTGCTGACCAAGTTAAATGCTCCGGTAAAGCTTTTGTACCGTATTGTGTGTCGATGTACGCGTAACGCACAGCACAAAACGTACCCTTATTACCGTACTTGACAGTACTCGAGACAGCTTGGCTGCAGTCCCACGTGAAATGGAAATCCAATGAGGTTCCAGCAAACGCGGAAGAATACATAGTGCAATGTTTACATCAGGTTTATTCTCATGATGAACGGATTATAGCTAAACATTCAATTGCTTTTCATTAAAAAATAAAGTTTCTGTAAAAAATGAGTAAATACACATCACCCCAGAAGACATTCACACTTTCCCCACAACTGAACCATGACGGCAATACAACCGTGGCCGACAAAGATGTACTACTATTCTGACAAACAGTCCCTTCAAAGCTAAAATCGTCGCTGAAGCTGCTAATAAGGAGAATAAGCCATGGCAGTCAAAAAGGGCTACATAGCTAAGGTTCACAAGTCGAAGAAAGAAAAACATTCCAGGAAACGTGCATTTGAATTTTTTCTATGAATTCTGATGAAAGCGTGTTGGATGTTAGCTATGCCGGAAATGACGGCAGCTTGGCCTTCATTAATGAGAGTTCAGAGACTGAAGAATCTCTCCATTACGAGGAGCTTTCATTCTTAGTCTCCTGCCGAGACGAAGGTCAGCATTTTTATTCGACAATCCTCACGAATCCTCGAGAACCTCAAGAAGATGGCAAAAGTCAGAAGGAAAAACACCAGCAGCGAAGCCCACCAGTCTGAAGGGCCTCGTGATCAGACTGAATTTCATGTAAGTGACTTTGTTTTAGTGAAGTACCATCTTCGACAGGGCACCGGAAAGACTGTCGAAACCTTCGGGAACGAGATTTGCGTGTCTACCGTAGTCAAAATGGGGTAAAACTGGAGCTGGCCAGACAAGGATAATTCAATAGGGCAGCAATTGAACCCACCTGCTCAAATAAACGAGTGCCCAATTATATTTGTGGTTGATTTAAAATATTGAGCTTACTCTATGAGAATTAATTTTTAAACCGTTTCTTCTTTGGAAAGCTAGTTGTCTGAAGTTTCGGAAAAATACGTTGTGTCTCGTACCCATATCAGCTTATGCCAACTCACTCTTTAGGGGTACGCCAAACAACTGCACACCTGAGGTTAGTTGGCATAGCTGCTAGTTTTTAGGAAAAGTGTTTTTGTGGTCACCTGGACACGTATTTAATTAACTATTTTGCAGCAAAACATTATGCTATCTGCCATCGAACAAAACAATAGAAAGACCAAAAATTGAAATGTGTTTCAACTAGCCCCATGTACGTCAAATACTTTTTTTTATTTTATGTGGGCAGTAGCAGTGCTACCCTGGTACTAATAACGCACAGCAAACAAACACACGAGGAAGAATGGCTCTGAAACACAGTTGGCTTCAACAGTGAGTTCACTCGAGAGCCGATGAGAAGCGCACAGCGCTGATTTGTCGCCGTGTCCTACCGGAATGGGCGAGTCATTCCCTGCGCCAGCACTCCGGACAACGGCGAATTGGTGCGGTAGTTATTGTTCAAACGCTGAGATACGTGCGCAATTAAGGTCGTAAATTCAGCGGTGGCCGCGCGATTAGTGACACGTGCCAATTCCTGTGCGTGTCCAATGTGTAAAGCACAGCACTCCCGCCAGTCAGACCAGCAGTTGCAGGTTCTGTTGCGAACACTGCGGTCACAACCAGTGCGGAATTTGACCCGGACTTTCCAAGTTAGCTGTCTCTCTGATGCACACTTGGTGTAATACAAATGATATTTAAAAGAAAATTGCTATAGATCGTTAATAAAGACTTATTCAGTATCCTCACTGGTTAATTTGACAAATTTGCGAACAAGTTTTGTCATCCGACCAGGGCCGCAGCTGGATGAAGCCCTACAATTTGGAGACCTTTTCATTGTTGTAGTTTAATAGTTATCGCACAGTTTCAGTATTACAAGTCGCACGGGTACGTCACTCAACTGGGCTTAAGTCGAAAATCTTGCCACTGTAAAACAGAATAATTGATCCGTGTGAGTTTGCATATGATTGTTATTACGCTCTGCTGTCTTTTCTCAGAGAATTCAGTGACTTCACTGGCCAGCCGAGATAGGGTACGGACGCGGAAGGTGATTTAAGCGGCTCCGCCGGCGGGGAAAGGAAAGTTTTCCTCGTGGCTGCTGGCTGATCACAACACCGGGAATCGGCTTGGCAGGTGATTGTGTGTGAGCCGCGCGGCGGACTTGGTAGCGGTGACTTTCGAGCCGCACTTGTTACGTGGAATTGTCTCTCGAAAAGTTGGTCAACTTCGGTTAGGAATGTTGACGTGTAGCCGAGGAATACTGCAGTGTGAAATTTGTGAACTAATACTCACTGGCTGTCGAAAGCAATTAATGAGGCTGACCTGTAATGTTCGACGTGTCAGACAGTTGTAGTTGCTGTCATCGGAATAATAGTTGATTCACATTCAACATCGAGTGGATTAGTTGCTTAAACAAAAAGTAATACTGCATATCGACTACCCTGATAGCGCTACTTACTTCTGGGTCAAGTTAGTCAGACTTACACGTACTAACTGGATATAAATGCTTTCCCGGTTTTGCCACCTTAATTTTATAGAGCTTAATAGTGTATATTTTAAGCCTCTTGTTTGTGTTTTATGTGTTCTAGTACTGCTCGCTGTTGTCTGGCCTGTATGTACTGTTTCTTATGAGGGTTTTGCTGGTCGGTCATTAAAGCGCATTTAATCTGAAGTTACTAAAGCAGATAAGGTCGTGGAACGCTGTTGGCTGGGAGTCAGGTAGTTCACCGTAAATTGGGAATTGTTACCAATAATCGGAAATAGTCTATGGTGACTGGATTTTGACCCCCCCTTGCAGTTTAAGTTACATTAATTTTAATGTTTTCCCCTTGTTTACGTAAGGCATTTAACATTCAGTTCTTGGCATTTCGCCAACTTTGGTTTTTCTGTTTTATACCTTTTCTTTATTACACAATTTCTTAACGCTTTAGCTTGGCTTCTCCACAACTCCAGTAATCTCTTATCCCAGCAAAATTGTCTTGCATGTTTGTTGCTTTCAAAATAGTACCAGTGCAAAAATCCTCCTGTCAGAGCACAAAAAGTGCTGATATGTTCCTATTTACCTAAAAGTTTCTGACTGAAAAGTGGGGTACCAGCTGCCTCATTTTAGCTTCCTCACCACCTACAAATTTTCCCAAAAGTTTGGCATGTGAACAAATTCGCACTTTTTTAATATCTAGCTCACCTCAAACTCCCACAAGATTCCCTGACTGGAAACCATCCACACCCACTAACCCACCGCTGTAAGTCGCTCACATCCATCCACACCCAGTTGCTCTTTCTTACTTACTAATTCAGCCCAACTCATTGTCAGTATCTTTTTATGCCTCTCTGCCCTTGTCTCTTGTGTCACAGGCACGATCCCCTTAGTTCTGTCTTACTACTACAGCTAGGAGTCTTTTTCTCGCTCTCTCTTACTGTTATTATCTCATTCCTGCCTTCCCACTGCTGCTGACTCTTCCCACTGTCACCTTCTCTCTCTTCCTCGTTGTCACTGTCATGGAATCTCTCTATTACTGTCGCGGGCTCTCACTCACTTCTCCTGTTTCCCTTTCAGTTTATTTCCCTCTTCCCTCCTCTTTCCACTGTCTCTGTTCCCGTAAAACATCAAGCGCCGGTACGTCGGCCTGGAACCTCACAATAGAGAAACCTTTGAGACGACGTCAGCCAATAGAACGCTGACTAGGACGACACCACGACAGTTGCGGCACCCATACGAAGAGAATATAAGCGCCTCTCCAGCTAGCCTCGGTCGCACTAGGAGGCGAGCTGTGATATAAACACTATAGCAGTGACTTATGAACTTGTGTGATTTGCTTGCATGGAAATTGTATGTATCGAAGGAAATTGATTATTTGCATGTCGCCATTTGCTTCCGACCCATCTTTGTAGAACTTCAAGTTAAGTATTGTCAGTTTAACATTTTGCTTCAATTGTTGTTCAGCTGTCCGAGATAAACAGCTTCCTAGGCACCCTACATTAGACGAGTGGGCGGGACACTATAGTCTCCTTCACTCTTTTCGTAGCACTGTTCTATCACTGTCAACTACGTTCCACTTCCACAGTGTTTCCTTTCTTTCTCTCATACTGCCATTTTTCTTCTTCGCTCTTTCTATAAAACAACCAGTGTCTACTATCTTCCAGTATTTATTACTTTTACGTCTCTGTCCCACTGTCACTCTCTCCTTGTCTCCCAGCGTAAAAAACACGAATATGTTGGCATGCGAAAATTTTTCGGGATGTTTTTAAAGGTCCCGAGGAAAGTAGAATGTGGCACTTGGTACCCTACTTTAGTGTCAATCCTTTAAATAAAAAGAACGTTATTTGCATTTCTTGTGCTCCAACAAGAGCATTTTTCCATGGTTCCCTTCTATCCCTTGCTGCAGCAGAGCACGTAACTCATATGAAAAGAAATATACTGGTCGGAGAAATTTTGTTAGTTTACAGATGTGAAATTGAAACAAGGTAAAACTGATTTTACACCTCAGACTGGATTTTATTTGCAAAAAAAAATTTGCGTATGCTTCAGTACTACTGTACAGTGGTGTTCTCAGATGACAACGGAGTCACTTTTGCACCATATTTCTATGTGATGTGTCATTTTATAAACTACCTTTTCATCTCACACCGGATTTTACGTATACAAGTAGCGCTACTTTGAATCTCTGTATCTCGTTGTCGGATAAAGGTATGAAGAAAATTTTCAAAGCTGTTCGAGACCAGAATCTTAGGAACACCGTAAAAATTTCAGCCATTTACAGCCCATAACCGTCTCGGAATCATCGGCTGGGTTTTGGTCCGCTGGTGAAAATATGGTAAAATAAAAAAATATTTTTGGCTGTTTTCCGCTGAACCGCCCATGAAATAATGGTGCTCTATAAGTCTCATCAAGTCCACCGTAGATAACATCAAACGCAAAAAGAACCTACCGATTTGCTCCAATTGCCCCAGCAGGAGAATGTGTGTAATACTGATAAAAATGGTTCAAACGGCTCTGAGAACTATGGGACTTAACATCCGAGGTCATCAGTCCCCTAGAACTTTGAACTACTTAAACGTAACTAACCTAAGGAGATCACACACATCCATGCCCGAGGCAGGATTCGAACCTGCGAACATAGCGGTCACGCGGTTCCAGATTGTAGCGCCTAGAACCGCTCGGCCACTGTAATATTGACACTTTGACCATGTACTGTAGAGTAGTGACACCAAGATGATCCTTCTGTTGGATATATAAATAGTCCATAGCACAAAGACTATCCCAAACGCTTGACCCTCCCTTTTCATCACCAACAAAACCCTAGGTCTGAAAGCCGGAAAACCCCGTTTTTGTGCGCGACGTTTTCGGGCATAATTCGTTCCTTGTAGAGTTGTAATTGAGTAACGGTGCCTTCCGTTTAAATGAAGAGCTTTCAGCTGATCAGTCCTTGTGTTTTATTTGAATCTGCTTGTGTGTTTGTTAAATCGCTTTTTTTTGTCATTCATGTGTAAGTAGGCTGTTCAGGTTTTCTTATTGGTAACGCCACGTAGCACTCTGTATGAAAATCACTGGCTGTGCTGTGTGCAGCCTGTGGCTAGTCTGCATTGTTGTCTGCCATTGTAGTGTTGGGCAGTTGGCTGTTAACAGCACATAGCGTTGCGCAGCTGGAGGCGAGCCGCCAGCAGTGGTGGATGTGAGGAAGTGAGATGACGGATTTTTGAGAATGGATAATCTGGAGGTGTGTCCATCAGAAACAGTACATTTATAAGAATGGATGTCATGAACTGCTATATATATTATGACTATTAAGGTAAATACATTGTTCGTTCTCTATTAAAATCTCTCATTTGCTAATTATGCCTATCAGTAGTTAGTGCCTTCTGTAGTTTGAATCTTTTATTTATCTGGCAGTAGTGGCGCTCGCTGTATTGCAGTAGTTCGAGTAACGAAGATTTTTGTGAGGTGAGTGATTTGTGAAACATATAGGTAATGTTAGTCAGGGCCATTCTTTTATAGGGATTTTTGAAAGTCAGATTGTGTTGTGCTAAAAATATTGTGTCAGTTTAAGCACAGTCATGTATGATTTTTCTACGGAGACATTTCATATGGCGACCCTGCCATGATACTTCACTGGTATCTTCTGATTTTTTCTTGTAGTTTGTGTAATTAGTGCAGCCCTTGTTTATTGCTAGCACATAATTGTAGAGAGAATTTCCTTTGTAGTTGTAGTTTTTCATTCTTGTACAGTAAAACAGTTGTGGCATGCATGTAGATTTGCACCAAGTATTTCGCAGCTGCACTTGCAATTAACGAGATATTATTTTCAATGCTATGTTAATGTGTTTTCTTATTTTGCTCTTCAAATTGTGGTTTTCTGTGTTGTCATGTGAAATATTGTGACAATAATGGCGTGTGAAAAACGTAATACTAGGCTCCAAAGTAAACTGAGAAATGAGAGTGAAGACGAAAGCAGTGCGTTAGCGCCGCTGAGTAACGAATTAACTAATGTTCAAAGTAGTAATTTGGTAACTGTGCATAGGGAAATGGAGCAGGCTGCCAATAATGGTGTAGGCAGTGAAACAATTAGTGAACAGGGAGGCATTATCGACCGATTGGTTGGCAACAGCTCGCCTCAGGAATCCAAAAGCACAGGACACAATCTTGCAAATACTGTAGATTCAGGTTTTGCTTCCTCACCGTTTTCTCAAATAAGTCAAGACATTTTCTGCTTGTCAAAATGTGAATGTTGCCGGTGCAAATGCACTGCCAAAAAGCATAGAGGAACAGATTCCGGACACTAATACATTATTATTTCAATTAATGCAACAAATGAAACAAAATGACAGACAAACACAGCAAAAGCTTCAAAAGTTAGACACAATGGAACAAAAGCTTCAAAAGTTAGACTCAGTGGAACATACGCTTGAAAAAAAAGGTGAAGATTTAACTACTGAGTTACATAAAATCGAATCGAAATGTCAAAAAGTCTGTAATGACGTAAAAACACAAATTTGTGAGCATTTCCAACCTATTTTTTCACGGCATGAAAATACATTACAGAATCACGAATTAGCCATAAAAGAACTGCAAACTATTGTTCATGAAAATCATGAGACCTTGCAAGCTAAAATTGACTCAGTTGCATCTACGCATCTACCGATTCGGTTACGCAACTTGCAAAATCTCAGGAAAACTTAAAGGGCACAGTAGATACGATTTCAACACAAATGGACACTCTGAAACTTGGTTCAGAAAAACACACTGAGGAAATAAGTACACTATCGGAGAAAGTAGCCAAACTTTCGGATCAGTTCACTAACTTATCTGCAAAGGTAGATGATGATCTGAATGACACAAGACCTGTACCCATCACTGACACAGACGAGTATGAAGAAATTAAGAAATTCAAACAAAATCAGAATCAAATTAATACGCAACACAAAAGAGAAATCCGGGCAGTACATAATCAGTTGGCACAAGTAATAAAAAAATTACATATTTCAGAGGACACTAGCGCTCCAACAGGGAAAGAGGGACTTAGAAATGCGGAAAAGCCACAAAATAATAACACAGGTCATTTCGGAAATTATGAAAGAAATTGGTAAGGTGCACAGAATTTTGAGATGGAACCGCCGACACGACGTAACAATGACCGATATGCTACTCGCCGACACGATGATTTTGACTATAAGCTGTTCATTACTACACGTAAATTCAAAACACTTAAGAATTCTGGCAACAACATTCATCCACAAGCATGGCTCCATCAATTCTCTCATTGTTTTCCTCCCAACTGGTCATTAGAGCACAGATTAGAATTTGTGTGGCTACTTAGAGAATGAACCAGCTGAAAGAATGCGATCGGTCATTCACGATTGTCACAGTGAAGGAGAATTTTATGATGCCTTCCTCTCAGCATATTGGTCTCAAGCTACACAAGACCGAGTAAAACATAGCATCATAATGATGAAACATTTCGAACAATGTGAATTTTCCAGTCTTGTGAAATATTTTGATGACATGTTGCACAAGAATCAGTACCTGTCAAATCATACAGCCCCTCAGAACTCATCCGCATTTGCTTAATCAAATTACCTGAACATTTACGACATACTATTTTGGCAGAAAGTTGCAAAGACGAGACTGAAGCTTTTCAGGGGCTCTTACAAGAATTAGAAATTGACACTGACAGTCGCGGAACGCGAAAACAGGAACACAACAATTACAGGTCACATCAGTCACAATTCCGCGATTAAAGAAATAATAACTGGACACGACAAGGCTATTCTTATAACGCAAATCGTGACCAAAACAGACACCACCTGTATGACAACCGTTGGCAGAGTAGCAATAATTACAGAGAAAGATCGCATTTCTGTAGCAATGAATATGATATAGATAACCACAGAAACAGACAATATGGTAACCAAAACAATTATTGTCTTGGGAGACAGAATAACTTTAGACGCAACTGTCCAGCACGCAGTTACGATTCAAGGAGAAATTCTCCACCATTTGACCGACAAGAAAGAAACTATCGAATCTACTGATATGACGACAGACGATATAATCGTAACAACAGACCAGAATTTAATCAGAACTGACGGGATTCAAACAGGGCTGGGCCCTCTCGGCAAGGTGAATTTGTAGAAGTTAGGTCTCCTAATCCCAATAACGACGCGCGCCAACAAAGAGACAGACGATGACACGCACTGCAGGCAGTCACGTGCGCCGGCTGGCTCAGCGAAAAATAACATAGACGCTAATGTTGAGAAAAATTTCAGCATTCCTTACCGACGCATACAACATGATAATTACTTTGAATTTGAAACTCTGCACACCAGAAAGGGTAAAGGACTGCATCACATTTCACATGTAAAACCGTTTATTGAGAGATAATCCGCTTTTTAACTTAGTCTTTGCCATAAAATTTTTCACTTCACACTACTAGTACGTGTTGTCACACTTAGAAACTGTTATCATGCAACAATGTTTTGAAGTTAACTATCCAGTCTAGAACCTAGGGAACGTATTTAGACAGTAATTACCACTCCATTGTTATAGTGAACAGAGGACACGGTGAATAGTGTGTGTACATTCTTGCTTGTTAATTGCACGATTATGTAACGACTGTAAGGCTTACATACTTAGAACATATACTGCTAATGAGATTTTAATGCAACATTTTGGTTTAGTTGAAAAGGCATTCTTTATTTGAAGTACTTTCTGTGAGATTAACGATGACTTAGCATTTGGTTTCTTTGACAGCTACACGATTATATCACGATGCTACTAATGTTTGACACAATTTACACTGTTGCTTTTGCGGTATATCTGTTTTACATATGCACAGTTTTTATGTATTATTCTGGAAAGTAAAACATGTTTTAGTAGTAACTTTTGTGGTATAGCTACAATGAGACAGCCTTTTCCATAGCACAACAATACGTTACAGTACAGTACTTTCTTCATCACGGCAATAAGCATAATAACTACGATATCTATACGCAAAGCATTTCACTTTTATTTATGATGAGGTGAGTACATTGACTTCAGCAGAACTTTGCTTACAGAGGACGATAACTACGACACTTCCACAGAATTATCTTACAGCAAGATGCACATTTAGCACTGCAGGACACGCATTTGAGCGATTAATTTTGTACTTAAAACATTTATTTTTAAAGATTTTTGAATTACAAAGAAAGTTTTCCGTGATACATTTCATTCCATTGCTGTAATCTGTAACAACTGAGGGTATAATTACATTAATCCTCAGGGGGGTACACGCTTACTTTGTGTACCACGTGTTTGGCAAGCACAAGGAGCCCTAGCTAATATGGTATTTGCTTATACAACTTTACACATCGGTACCATATTTCTCTAACACATAAATTACACAGCTATCTGATCATTTAACTGAGAGTCAAACATTTTTTTTACTACATCAGTGACACATGTTTACACAATTACACAGTTGGATAACTTCACACTTATGAAACTGTATTTTTTCTGTACTTTGTGAACTGTTCATATTTTTTCGGAACTATTGTGATATTATGAGAGCTTTGAATGATGAGTTTGGTATGGGATCATGATATTTAAAGTACGTTTGAAGGAGATGACACTATTTAAATGAGCAGAGAATTTTTTTTAGGTTTTGAAATTATTGCGGAAAGCTACGACGTTTTTGAGATTTGGCTGAGTTTTTATGATATTATTATGATGACAATGTGTATTATGCTGTTGAGGTATGTTTATGATCAATAAGCTGATGCTTTATGAGGAATCTGATTATGCTACGTATTTATTATGATGAAATACTGACGTGTCGACGCAAGATTGACGTATCAACGAATATGTATATGTGTAATAAGGTAAGGAATATTGAGTAGTGGTTAGCAACTCTGGTTTGTGAAAAAGGATGATGGAAACCAAGAATCGTACTTTAAAGAGTTATGAAATGTGTGTAAATGAGTGAATGTATCACAATGCTGATGAAAATTTTTTGGACCTATTATATTTAAAGTATTTTGTTTCTACACATTTGTAACGGAAATTCTCGACCTGTGAAATTTTATATGAGACTGTCACTGTAGTGCAAACTGGTGTCTTAAATATTTCGGTAAGAAAGTTAAGTGACCACCTTCACGTAATGCGTCGTGGGCACGCAGCTGCGCGACAGTCGCCTGGAAAAAAGCTGTTAGTGTGTGCCTTTCAGAGGCACAGGTGGAGAAGAAAAGGAGGCATTATCCTCGCTATTGACATTTCTTTGTAGAAAGCATCGCAAATACGACACGCTCAAACTTGAAAACATATGATTACACTGTGGAGCAATTAATTTATGATATTTACTAAAATGCCTAATGAAATGATGAGAAACATTTTACATCTATTGTCTTTCTAGTTGAGAGATTGCTCATTTTGTTTAATATCTAGTTTCTAACTGCCTTGCAGCATTGGTTAAAATAAAATTTAATAGATGTACTAATATCACTATTTTCTGTCTACAAACCCAGTAAAGAATAATTTTATGATGTACTTTTGTAGAAAAGAGAGCACAAATAGACATTTCCCTTCACAGGAATTGCAACAATAATTTTTTACGATTTGGTAACTTGTCTGCTAGAGTAAGTTATCATGATGCATCACTCTAGTGTTAAGATGTGACATAGGTATTAAACATGGCCATTTTTACTGTAATATTTTTTCTGCTTGAGCTTTGTCATGTTTAGATATAAGTTATTGCATTTGCTGCTGCTGTTTGCCGGGCATAGCGCTACTAAATTTGACTTTGTATTACTCTGTTAAGCCAGTTTTACTAATGATTTATTTTTATTGTTTGCTGCACATTGCCTTATATTAGTTGTAATATTGTAACTGCTCTGCTAATTTAGATTTACTGCTGCTAGCTTTGCCAATTTGCATTTTTCATTGCTGTTTGTGTTAATTGTTTGGTGTTGCTGCATTGCTTCATCCCTTAGTTTATGCATCTGAGCTCAGTAGATTTAAGTTAGCTTAAGATGGGGTAGGCTATATAAGAGAACGAGTTGTAATGAATTGGAAGAAATGCATTGAGAAGCTATAAGAAAATGGTTTGGCCAAAAAAGTATTTTGAAAGAGGATATGAACAAAAAAATAGGGTTTAGAAACAATAGGTTTAGGTAGGATTTTCTTGGAAATAAATGATGAGGTAAGATAATGGAAAATAAATAATGAGGTAAGAAATACGTGAACATATAAATGCAGAAAGCATGCTTGGATAGGATTTTTTTTTTGGTGGAAACAGATGTTGAAATAAGAGGAAAGATCTATGGAATGAAGTTTTGGGTTGTACTGCAGTACCAAATGTTACACTGAAAACGAACCCTGTCTTTCTTTTTGTATTATTCCGCTATGTGTTTATGTACCCTTGTGTATTTGTCTTTTTCCTGTCTTTATGTGTTTAGCTAATAAGATTTATGTTGTAGAATTTTTCAAATACTATGTTATTTACTTTGTAAAGATGTTTAGACATTATTTATCTCTTCTGTTTTGTTGCTCATGTGTGAAGTTGATGTTTCAAAAGTTATTCTGCTCTTTTATGTATTTACTTATGTCATAATTCCTGTAACACTGATGTACATCTACATCTACATTTATACTCCGCAAGCCATCCAACGGTGTGTGGCGGAGGGCACTTTACATGCCACTGTCATTACCCCCATTTCCTGTTCCAGTCGCGTATGGTTCGCGGGAAGAACGACTGTCTGAAAGCCTCCATGCTCGCTCTAATCACTTTAATTTTACATTCGTGATCTCCTCGGGAGGTATAAGTAGGGGGAAGCAATATATTCAATACCTCATCCAGAAACGCACCCTCTCGAAACCTGGACAACAAGCTACACCACGATGCAGAGCGCCTCTCTTGCAGAGTCTGCCACTTGAGTTTGCTAAACGTCTCCGTAACGCTATCACGGTTACCAAATAACCCTGTGACGAAACGCGCCGCTCTTTTTTGGATCTTCTCTATCTCCTCCGTCAACCCGATCTGGTACGGATCCCACACTCATGAGCAATACTCAAGTATAAGTTGAACGAGTGTTTTGTAAGCCACCTCCTTTGTTGATGGACTACATTTTCTAAGGACTCTCCCAATGAATCTCAACCTGGTACCCGCCTTACCAACAATTAATTTTATATGATAATTCCATTTCAAATCGTTCCGCACGCATACTCCCAGATATTTTACAGAAGTAACTGCTATCAGTGTTTGTTCTGCTATCATATAATCATACAATAAAAGATCGTTCTTTCTATGTATTCGCAGTACATTACATTTGTCTATGGTAAGGGTCAGTTGCCACTCCCTGCACCAAGTGCCTATCTGCTGCAGATCTTCCTGCATTCCACTACAATTTTCTAATGCTGCAACTTCTCTGTATACTACAGCATCATCCGCGAAAAGCCGCATGGAACTTCCGACACTATCTACTAGGTCATTCATATATGTTTTGAAAAGCAATGGTCCCATAACACTCCCCTGTGGCACGCCAGAGGTTACTTTAACGTCTGTAGACGTCTCTCCATTGATAACAACATGCTGTGTTCTGTTTGCTAAAACTCTTCAATCCAGCCACGCAGCTGGTCTGATATTCCCTAGGTTCTTACTTTGTTTATCAGGCAACAGTGCGGAACTGTATCGAACGCCTTCCGGAAGTCAAGGAAAATAGCATCGCTGTTTCCGGAATCCATGTTGATTCCTACATAGTAGATTCTGGGTTTCCAAAAACGACATGATACGCGAGCAAAAAACATGTTCTAAAATTCTACAACAGATCGACGTCAGAGATATATGTCTATAGTTTTGCGCATGTGCTCGACGACCCTTCTTGAAGACTGGGACTACCTGTGCTCTTTTCCGATCAGTTGGAATCTTCCGTTCCTCTAGAGACTTGCGGTACACGGCTGTTAGAAGGGGGCAAGTTCTTTCGCGTACTCTGTGTAGAATAGAATTGGCATCCCGTCAGGTCCAGTGGACTTTCCTCTGTTGAGTGATTCCAGTTGCTTTTCTATTCCTTGGACACTTATTTCGATGTCAGCCATTTTTTCGTTTGTGCGAGGATTTAGAGAAGGAAGTGCAGTGCGGTCTTCCTCTGTGAAACAGCTTTGGAAAAAGGTGTTTAGTATTTCAGCTTTACGCGTGTCATCCTCTGTTTCAATGCCATCACCATCCCGGAGTGTCTGGATATGCTGTTTCGAGCCACTTACTGATTTAACGTAAGACCAGAACTTCCTAGGATTTTCTGTCAAGTCGGTACACAGAATTTTACTTTCGAATTCACTGAACGCTTCACACATAGCCCTCCTTACGCTAACTTTGACATCGTTTAGCTTCTGTTTGTCTGAGAGGTTTTGGCTGAGCTTAAACTTGTAGTGAAGCTCTCTTTGCTTTCGCAGTAGTTTCCTAACTTTGTTGTTGTACCACGGTGGGGTTTTTCCCGTCCCTCACAGTTTTACTCGGCACGTACCTGTCTAAAACGCATTTTACGATTACCTTGAACTTTTTCCATAAACACTCAACATTGTCATTGTCGGAACAGAAATTTTCGTTTTGATCTGTTAGGTAGTCTGAAATCTGCCTTCTATTACTCTTGCTAAACAGATAAACCTTCCTCCCTTTTTTCATATTCCTATTAACTTCCACATTCAGGGATACTGCAACGGCCTTATGATCACTGATTCCCTGTTCTGCACATACAGAGTCGAAAAGTTCGGGTCTGTTTGTTATCAATAGGTCCAAGATGTTATCTCCATGAGTCGGTTCTCTGTTTAATTGCTCGAGGTAATTTTCGGATAGTGCACTCAGTATAATGTCACTCGATGCTCTGTCCCTACCACCTGTCCTAAACATCTGAGTGTCCCAGTCTATATCTGGTAAATTGAAATCTCCACCTAAGACTGTAACATTCTGAGAAAATTTATGTGAAATGTATATGTTTATTTCTATTGTTTTGTAAAGCCTGTATTACTACAAATGTTATCTTTAGTATTATGTTTTTAATGATGTATTTTGTACCTTTGTTACTGTATTCTCATGTTATAAAATTGTAATTGACACCAGTTCATCAAATTAAGTAACTTGTAAGTTACATTTCACTGCACACGTTTCTGTTGGTCATACTATATGGACAATATGTGAGAAGTAGGGACTGATAGTGCTTGCACGTGTGTTAATAATTCAGCAAGGGACTGGATAACAGCATTGCTGGTTCTAAGGACATTAAAAAAAAATAATTGTGAGTGCACTAGTGGTGGTTCATGGACTTGCTATATTGTCCACAAGACTCTTCTATGGTGATTGTGCACCTGCATAGTCGCAACGGATGGCTGCTAGCCATCTCAACAAGGACTAAAATGGGTCTACACATTTGATGACTCACCAACATCATTATTTCTACAAGGACTGCAGTGGGTCTACACCTTTGAAGACTCACCAACACCATTACTTCTACAAGGACTGCAGTGGGTCTGCACCTCTGGTGGCCCACCAATACCATAATCTCTACCAGGACTACAGTGGGTCTACTCTGTGAAGACCTACCTACCAATATTCTTCAAAACTTCGAATGACTCTGCTGTGGTTTTGCTCTGTTGTGGACCATTACCTGTCTGGATGTCAAGAGTCAGCACTGCCTTTCCGTTGGAAGGACAACACTACTTCGTCAAGACTGCATGGAAATCCACTACTTCCGTGTGCATTTTCTTTTATTGCTCAGACTTTGAGAAAAACACTGCAATTTTACTGTGATGAACGATATGTAAGTAGGCTGTTTAGGTTTTCTTATTGGTAACGCCACGTAGCGCTCTGTATGAAAATCACTGGCTGTGCTGTCTGCAGTCTGTGGCTAGTTTGCATTGTTGTCTGCCATTGTAGTGTTGGGCAGTTGGCTGTTAACAGCGCGCAGCATTGCGCAGTTGGAGGCGAGCCGCTAGCAGTGGTGGATGTGGGGAAGTGAGATGGCGGATTTTTGAGAATGGATAATCTGGAGGTGCGTCCATCAGAAACAGTACATTTATAAGAATGGATGTCATGAACTGCTATATATATTATGACTATTAAGGTAAATACATTGTTTGTTCTCTATTAAAATCTTTCATTTGCTAATTATGCCTATCAGTAGTTAGTGCCTTCCGTAGTTTGAATCTTTTATTTATCTGGCAGTAGTGGCGCTCGCTGTATTGCAGTAGTTCGAGTAACGAAGATTTTTGTGAGGTAAGTGATTTGTGAAACATATAGGTAATGTTAGTCAGGGCCATTCTTTTGTAGAGATTTTTGAAAGTCAGACTGCGTTGCGCTAAAAATGTCGTGTGTCAGTTTAAGCACAGTCATGTATAATTTTTCTAAGGGGACGTTTCACATGTACTTTACATATTTTATAAGGGTATAGTGAACTAAATGCAGTATTGCGCCATTTGTGCAGCCTTGCGAAATAGTGATTATATATAAATTGCACTGCTTTCTGGTTCCTGATTGACTTCTAACTAACTCTGTTATCATGTTTTTTTTTATTTTCTGCAGTTATTTTAAGAAATTTATTTCTTGATCTTTTGATTCAAAATTTTTGTAAATGTGTGTTAAATAATTACTTATAAAATGTTGTGCGATGCCGCTGGTAAATAAATGTATCCCAGGCTTTTCCACTTTATGCCTCCTCCCCGCCCCCTATCAGATCGTGACAGCACTACTGCCATAATCCAATCTGATGACTTGAGCACGAAGCACTTCGTGAAATCTGTTTGAGCACATCACTGCTCCAAAAATAAAATTTTAATTTTTTTGTTACTTGAAAAATACGCAAACATTTATTGAAAGTGTTACACCACGAAGTACTGATCCGATATTAATTAAACTGTTTGGACATGTTCAACATATAACAGCTACGTAATGATGCTTCCCTTCCATTGGAAACTCTTGTCCACTATCAACATCAGTTCAACATCAGTATGAGGTGCTGGTCCTGTGGACATACTACACCCCAGTTTCCTATGTGGTATGGAAGCAAAAAACCTCTGCATGTCATCTTGAGGAGTTTATTACCATTCCACATGTTGTAGCAAATTTTGTGAATAAAACCGTATAGTTCGCTTAATAAATTGCTTTATGAAGCCGTTTCGGCTACTGCCGTCTCAGCTATCCCAAGCAGGTATAGGTTTTTAGTGACACCTGTCGGAAGTTCTATGTTATATCCGATGATGCCAGTAATCGTTGATATCTTACGATGCTAGTTATCTAAATGGAGTAGTAACGAAATTTGTTAAGTGATCTAGACGGTTTCATCCAAAAAATTATTCACAACGACTGCGGACTCGTATAGGTAACTCATTTTCTTTAATAATATATGGTGCGCCAGTTCGAGATTGTTGGTGAAGACTGGTATGAAAGTGTGTCTTCCCATCGCATCCCAGATATGCTATGTTGGTGAGAAACAGGACTGTCAAAAAACTTTATGTTCCTCAAGGCATTTCTGGTGTGATCTGCAGTGCGGGGCCTTGTATTATCCTCTGGAATACGTCATTTGGTACTCTAATGGCGAACGGTGTGAGTACAGGGTCGTCACATATTGATGAGCATTCAGCCTCTCTTCGACAATTACAAGATCAGTCTTGTTGTCGTATCGAACAATGTCCAGAACTAACTCAAGCGTAGGGCACGCAGGAGCGAGGTAGCGCCCTAAACGCGGTTGGTGCCTGGGGTTGTGTCACAGCGTTCCTATTAAGAGATCAAACCGGCTGCCCATGGCGATAGGTGGACTTGATCTGGATATAAAAGTCCCTGTTATGAAGAGGTGAAGATTTGGAAGTGGCTGTCTGATAAAACCTTTAAAACAAATGCGTTGCTTCTAAGATTATTCACAAGTCCGCCGTCTTGTTCCCTCATTGCTACACACTGCGTGCTAAGTAATGTTACTGAGAATCCCATGATAGCTCACTTATTTCAGTAACTGTATAATTTATTTCACCCCATAATGCTCATTACTCAAATAAGGAACTCGTTTGTAACATTTCATTACACTGACAATACCTCCATTTTAAAGATGCAGTTCCCGTATGC
This sequence comes from Schistocerca serialis cubense, assembly GCF_023864345.2. Classification (NCBI taxonomy): domain Eukaryota; kingdom Metazoa; phylum Arthropoda; class Insecta; order Orthoptera; family Acrididae; genus Schistocerca; species Schistocerca serialis. The sequence continues at coordinate 631,158,025 of NC_064641.1, read as the reverse complement.
ACTGGTTTCCAAAATTACATCAACAAACGGAAATTTTGCAAGGTTGCGTTTATTTTGACACAAAACACTATGAACAGATGATACTAAAGTAGAAACAATGTAAAGAGCACAGAACATAATCAACAGCAACATGCATAACGCTAGTCAAAAATGTACTTTGTTTTTTCCAACTTAACGGATTTGCTCACATATTCTGGCAACTGGTTAACGGGCTCAGTATGGGGTGTGACCACCTCTGGCACTAATACAGTCCTGACAATGAGGTACATGCTGTGAATGATATCATCAATCTCATGTTTAGCCAACAAGGCCCATTATTCCTGCAGAGTTTCTCACAGGTCTTGGAGAGTGGCTGGTGGATGCTGATGTGGTGCAGCCTGTCTCCCTCGCCTAGTGCACCCCAGACATGCTTTATGGGACTGAAAATGGCTCTGAGCACTATGGGACTCAACTGCTGTGGTCATTAGTCCCCTAGAACTTAGAACTACTTAAACCTAAATAATCTAAGGACATCACACACATCCATGGCCGAGGCAGGATTCGAACCTGCGACCGTAGCAGTCGCACGGTTCCTGACTGCGCGCCTAGAACTATGGGACTGAAATCGGAAGAGCGAGCGAGCCACGCAATGCGTTCCAAAGAAACACCCGTGCTCTATGATGACGAGCATTAAATCTTATTGATTCACCCATACACACGTACCCGCGGTGTTCGAGTGGTCAACATAATCCCTACCCGCACCATTACTAATCCTTCTCGATATCGGCCTCTTTCCACAAATGTTTGGGACCCGAAATCGTGTTCTACGTGCCCTCTAGGTGCGAATCCGCCGAGAATCACTCTCCAGACCAAATCGGGACATCCGTGGAATGAACGAGGGCCACCGTTCGATCGTCTAGTTAGCATTTTGACAGCTCCACTCTAGACGTTCCATTCTGTGAAGGCACGCCAGACGTAAACAGACAGCAGGTCTCCAACAATAAAGGCCACTCTGCTGAAACCTTCTGTATACCGTTTGCGCCTATACAACGTTTCCAGGGGACGCTGCGAGGTTAGATGCCAGTTGCAGTGCAGTACCTAGACGGTACCGCCGTGAGCCCACAGCCAAATAACGGTCCACTCTTTCTGATCCCACATGTGGTCGGCCCCGTCCTTTCTGGAATACAGTTTCGGACTCTATAAACTGTCGCCTCATCCGAGAAACAACAGAACCATTCTCATTAAGCCATCGGGCCACATCAGTTTGACTCTCCTCCTTTCATTCTTCCTGTGGCCTTCACAGCAGAGTCTGTACGCGTCTTCTCTGTGTCATACTGCACCGTTTGTACTGTGTGCACAGCGATTGTGGATGTGGGACTACACTCCAAACACTACCCAGTTGATAAATGGCCTGACGCCATTGCTGGCGTGGTTGTCCGTTGATCGGAATGCCATCTTCCGTGCAGGATACGACCGTAGCGACATATGTAAACTACATCGTGAATTAGTCACAGGACGGGGAGATAGCAGTTTGTTACTTTAATTTTGGAAACCACTGTAGTTATGTTAGCCGGAGTCCGCATTCGTTATGTTTGACCATCGCTTGTAAGCTTGGATGCATAATTAACAAGCATGGGTGTAAAGCCAGAAACCAAACAACAAGCATCAAAATGAATGAAATAATATAACTAAAGTAAATATGTGCTCGTTGACATCCTCAAACAGAAATTTATGTACGTGTGCAGTGGTGGTATGATCACTATTTTTACAAATTTATTAGTTAAAGTTGATATTTTCCCCAACTGTACTCAGATAATCTCCGCTCATGTAGCGCTAGTCCAAAAATTTTCGAGACTATACTTCCTCACCGTCCTCTTGCATACAACGCGCAAAATGTTCACACAACCATACGAATCTGCCAGAAAAATCTTTCTCTGGATGTTGTTTGACACCTGCGTCACATTGGCTTTAATGTCGGTTGTGTCGCCAAAGCGTCAACTTCATGTGAATTTCTCGTCACTCGTGATGACTTTTTTTTTTTCAAAAACAGTTTTCCGCGTTTTGTGTTTCAGTCAAGTCGATGCAAATGTCCACGAATCTTATTTTTTTCCCGATGTCGAGGCGTGTGGAACAAACTTTACACACGCTTTTCTCTTCTTCAGTTGATTTAGAGACGTCGGTCCACTGTGATTTATCACACAATAACGATGACACGTTGCTGTCGCACTGACACTACCTCACACTGTCTGCTGATGACTGACTGGTTGAATGCACATCTGTTGTTTGCAGCTGCCATTTGTAGTTACTGCGCAAAGGTCGCCCTTACACCATGAATAAAATAACTATAGCAAATTTATCGACGAGTGGTTTATACCCTCCCCCTCTTCGCACAACATGAGCAATGTCACAAAAACACAATATGATGATGCATATCAGAAGCATTTGCTGCTTGCTCAATGTACAAATTGAATAACATCACAGGGTAAGCTAAAATCTGTCTCACTGCCTTCTCAACTACTGCTACCCTTTCATGCGCTTCAAATCTTGTAACTGCAGTCCTTTTCCGTACAGGTTGTAAATAACCTTTCCCCCCTGTGTTTGATTCCTGCTACCTTTGAAATTGTAAAGAGAGTATTCATTCAGCATTGTCAAAAGCTTGATATAGATGTAGTTACGTGGTGACCACTTCGCTGAGGTTTTGTTACCTTTTTATTTTCTGAACTTCAAACACTTTTTGGATGCAGCCCTCCAGCATAACTTCTAATTGTCTAGGAAAAATTTGTACGTCGTTGTGCAACATTTATCCTACGTTTACTGCTCATGCAATGAGATACCATACATACATTCTCCGTAGTGCAGCCAACAATACAAAGTGACCAGCGTCTATCACGACAAACATCTAAAAAAAGTTGGCGATCGCACTGCTCCAGCTACTTCCAAAAGTAGGCGTCGCTGGCAGTACGGAACACTTACATTAACAAGTTTATTTATATTTTACACACATTCACACAATGCCAATACACTAAATCTGGCTTCTACCATACACTAGCTGTCTATACGTCAGGCGCGCGGGATTAGCCCAGCCGTGTAAGGCGCTGCAGTCATGGACTGTGCGGCTGGTCCCGGCGGAGGTTAGAGTCCTCCCTCGGGCATGGGTGTGTGTTTGTCCTTAGGATAATTCAGGTTAAGTAGTGTGTAGGCTTAGGGACTGATGACCTTAGCAGTTAAGTCCCATTAGATTTCACACACTTTTTTTTTGTCTATATGTCAGACATTTTGTAGAGTATGACAACGCATGTCGTGAGCGTTTTGATCGTCAAGTGCCCCGTCTTGCGTGCAGAATCTGAAGGTGGCCAATGTTTGGTACAAACCATTACGGTTGTAGTAGTATTTTATTAATATGTCTAAGAGTAAAGCTTGTCAGTCACTCTTCTGCATACGCAGGTCATCATTTCTTCCAAAAAATTTGTAAAACTTATCAGAAGTTTGTTGTGCCAAGTGAAGGTGATTTTACAGATGAGTAAATGTAATTTGCTTATTTGAGCTATTTTATTTCATTTGCGACACAATTTAACTACTGTTTTAGTTACCTCTTGCGGTTCTGCTGCTTCATACTGGTGACTGTGAATTTAAAATACGTAAACACGACAGTTGGGATTTTAATAGTGGCAGCTATTTACTTACAACTCGTACAAGAAAGATACGTGTTTTAATGTTTTACTGACCTTCAAAGTAGTCACCAGCATTGACTATAGCCTGTTGCCAGCGATATGGAAGCCGTAGGATACTCTTAGCAGTCCAAGTGGTGTTGACAGTTCGAGCGGCGCGGTCTATTGCCCGACGAATTTGTAGCAGTTCGAAAGCGAATGCTGTGAAGTGTTTCCTTCAGTTTAGAAATTGAGTTGAACTCACGAGGGCTAAAGTCAGGGGAGTGCAGTAGGCGGTATAGCACTTAATAGCCCCATCAGTCAAACAAACCGGTAACAGCTTGCACTGTACGTGCTTGAATATTTTCCTGCAAAATGATGCTCAGGTCCTGCAGAAAGTGTCATCACTTCTGTCTCTAAGCTGGTCGTAGGTTGTGTTCCAAAAATGAACTGCACTCCCCTTACTTAAGCCATCGTGAGTTCAACTCGATTTCTAAACTGGAGGAAGCACTTCATGGCATTCGCTTCAGAACTGCTACAAATTCGTCGGGCAATAGACCGCGCCACTCGAACTGTCAACACAACTAACACTGCTAAGAGTATCCTACGACTTCCATATCGCTGGCAGCGGGTTGTACACAATGCTGGTGACTACTCCGAAGGTCAGTAAAACTTTGAAACACGCATCGGTTTTGTACGAGCTGTAAATGAATAGTTGCCACTACTAATGTTCCAACCCTCGTAGATAGACTAACGACATACGATAATATGGAACTTGTAGCTAACTATACAAGATTTTGCGATGCTCCTCTTATTCTTTCATTTTCGACATCTAGCGCTTTCCTTCTTAGATTGGAGCTGTAGAAAGCAGTCGCACGTTAACCTTTGCCGTAGGCGTCCTCTACGCACAGAGCTCTGCGGCAGCCGACCACAGCATCACCGACACCTACAATGCGAAGCCCTCAGTCATTCGAATCACGTAGCAGAGTTGGCGCGCCGGTGAAAGGCTAGGCCCTAACGTGTTGGGGCTGTCTTCAAAAATTAAATCGACGCTGCCAGTTACAGATCCCACCGTGACTGTATGGCAAAGGTCGGCCGAGCCACGGTGCCGGTGGTGAGCGCCGGAATTCACGTATTCACAGTCGGTTTCTCTCTGAGGTAAAACAGGAAGAACAAAAAAACTGTTATTTTCACAACTTATTCTGTTGGATAAAACTGTAAGAAATGTTAAGCGTTACCTCTGTCATGAACTTGTCATGTCTACAAATACATCTCGATGTTTTTGCATCCTGTTAAAAAAATTAATATCTCGAGACGCTATTTACCAAAACATTTACAATACTCGAAGATTTCTAAAAGTTGTAAATCTCTTACCTACATACACCCTTTCCGGTCTTCTTCTTCCCCACTTTGTGGTCTAGACAAAAAGCTTGTCTCGACTTAATATTCAGAGTTGTTACCATTTTTCCTAAACCTTCCAGCATCTCTTCTCCCTTGTGGCTCTTGAAACTTTATCTAATTTCTTTCATTTTGATAGTTACATGTTCCATAGCTAATTCGAACCATTGTTCTATTGAGATGTGATACGAGTCAGTTTACACAATATGTATACGTGATTAGTGTTAAAGAGTACTGAACATACTATTTTTGGTTCTAATCATGCAAATACATTTAGAAATTATGTTTATTAACTTTTATTTTACTTTATTTTCCGGCTACCAGTTTTTAAATAAAAATTTGTTCGTGGAATAGGATGTGCCCAGCAGAACCGATTTCAGCTTAGATTGAAAACTTGCTTCCTTACCGTCAGACATCCTACGTTCCTAGAAAAAAAGATCGAAAATTTCTTTTGCCGCATACTGAAGTCCTTTCTGAGACACTGGCATCTTTAATAACTAGTAATAAAGGTCATTTTTCCTTTAACATTGTAGGTAGTGTCATCGCTATTCTTGTCAAGTTGTGATGGGTTATTTACGGCGAATTTCAGTAGCGATTTATATATACAGTGTGGTCCATTTATAGTGATCGGGCCAAATATCTCACGAAATAAGCACCATACGAAAAAACTACAAAGTACGAAACTCGTCTAGCTTGAAGGGGAAACCAGATGGCGCTATGGTTGGCCCGCTAGATGGCGCTGCCATAGTTCAAACGGATATCAGCTGCGTTTTTTTTTAAATAGGAACCCCTATTTTTTATTACATATTCTTGTAGTACGTAAAGAAATATGGATGTTTTAGTTGGACCACTTTTTTGCTTTGCCAGCGACACTGCTGCCACAACTGCCAAGCCCATCACCACTGTCAGAGCAGCATCAGTCAGCAGCACCATCAACCCCTATTACTGATCCACTGCCAACGCCATCATCGCTACATCTGTGTCTGTAAGCGAAAGCACACCTCCTCCAGCAACAACTAGACGAACGTCAACAACATACATCACAGCTGTGGCTGCACCAGCTACATCTGCATCAGCTTCGACCCCACAAGTTCTAGGTAAGAAAAATAAGAAAAGTCATGAAAAATCATGTTTCACTCTACAGTCAACAACCACTGACACCCCATCCACAAACGATCCATACAATTCACCTAGTGCAGATACCCCACCAACCCCTGACACACAACTGCTGCCCTACCAGTCCTGCACACCAGAACTTGCGGAATCTAATCCAATTCCACCCCACACATCGCCAACACATTTCTTCGTTCTATCACATCCTGATGTCACATTTTTCAGTCCTGAAACACTTTCCCACGAAACGAAAAGGTACCTTTCAGACCTCAACATATCACAACTCATGGTCCACAAAGAATCCATAATCAATAAATCCCCTGATCGTGATTTCCGAACACACCGATAGCAGCAAGTACCATCCATCACCTTTGGTGTACGTGTCTCCTTGCTCCCACTCAGCCCACCACGACACAGACAACCCCAACGCTGTACCCCTCCCACCATCCACCGACTCTTACTACTGTGATCAAGGGGATGGGCCTGGAATCCAAGTCGAGCAGGAGTTAAAGCCCTTCGAATTCACGACCATTCTGCTCCTCTATTCCTCATTTTCTGAAAATCCTTCAACCACAAAGCACCTTCTTCAGAATTGAGCCTTCATTTATCATCACAAACACAAGGTTGAGCATTCCTGATTCCAATTCCAAGCGTATCATTCCCACAAATGCCTCTTATAAATGATCATTTAACTTCTGACTGCAAAAAAAGATCCTAACTGTTCCCTCTGCAAAGTCAACCAATTGTACCGACATTTTCCAAGCCTCCAGTTCATACTCACCTACAGCACTTGCAATCAATCCTGTAACACTTACTCCTGTAAGTGTACAGCCAAACAATCTCCCAATAAATCTGAACTGACTATCCTAATCCGCCTTATTGACGCACCACTCCACCCAAACAACCCCCTACATCCTACTCCTTCCACTGGAGACATCACCTACTTCATCACCACTGTCCAGTCAAGCGTTCACATATTATCCGTCAGGTCAGCCTGACTAGCCGTTACATATTTCATTCAAATGCCACTGCCGTGTATTCTCAAAACAACTCTCACCTCCACTTTTCCCGAGTAAACAACCTTGTCTAATAAGTTTCCGTCCAACCTCGAGCAGCCCTTCAATCCTGCAGCACCCTAGTTCCCTTCCGTCACCACTCCTCTCACAATCACACCAATAACCTTGTCTCCTTCTTCACAATTTCAGTCCCAGCCTTCTATCTTCATTTTTTGTTTCACTCTCCATCCAGCTACTGGAATCTTTTCTGCCAGTCCCTCATGCGGAGCTGGTCACTATACAGGCACCACGTCAGAATCATCTCCTGCTACTCATCGCCTGCGAGCAGCGCTCCACGAGATATCAGTTCCACCGCATCAGCAGCACCTGGAAATTTTAAGTACTCATATCTTGTTGACCGTGCTATATTTTAAAACTGTTCAAAACTGTAGGCTTAAGAGGGCTACATCGCTGCCTCCAGCCCGCCCCTGCATGGGGGAATGAAACGACAATAGAAAAAAAAGATAGCCATTGCTGATTTACCCAAACACTGTATTTAAGGTGAAGCTGACGCTTGATGCAGTCCATACTGACTGGTCCACATAATTTTTATCACACTCACAAGGAATATTATAAATTCCTGTCACTCTCAGGCTAAGATTATCCTTGATAGATCGCAATGTTTAAAAATTTTCTAAGTGGCCAGAAGACTTTCCTGGTTCCTTGCCTGATTAGAAATCTGCCTATCTTGCTAGTTGCTGCACCGCAGGACCTCTTGACTTGTTTGAACGGCGTCGCGTCTTGATTTCCTCGTAATACCAAGGACAGAACTCCATTACTTCTGAACAGTGTCATCAGATGATTGATCTCGGAGCCAATGTCGTATTTGTCCGGAATAGCCGTGGCTCCATGTACTAAGGTGTTCAGCATAAACTCTTCTGAGCTGGATGGTACGAGCTACGTCGGTTGAGATATAGATCTGTATGCGTCGGTTTCCTATAAGCAACATGGCTGAGTGTACATCTAATATCCATTCGACCGGCACATATAAGAAAAGGAACTTCCCATGCTCTTCCACCGCCATTGTAAATCTTAAATGTGAATGTATGCTTTCGCGGCGTATACAGCTGGCGAAGAGTTCTCGGGCTTCCAGTCGGGTGGCGGTGTCTTCAAACTGCGACGTTTCGACAAGTGACATACTCATCATCTTCTGGCGAAGCACAGCACCCTGGTGTTTTCAAAAGAAAACCACACCTTTGATTTCGAAAACACCAGGGTGCTGTGCCGAGCCGGGAGCTATTGGGATAGCGTCATTAAAGAATCAATAGAAATACTGGTCCACGAGAATCTTGTGAACAGGGACGAAGGCTATCAACTGAGCGCGGCCTGGAATCCAGCATTAGCCGCAATACGCCAGGAACGCAACAAGAACCGTCCAGCTCACGAGACGCGATCAGAATGCTCTGACGGAGACACGAACGGCGCACCCGCTTCCCCCTCCACCCCACCCGCGGGCTCCTCTGGACCCAGCCACCCGCGGCCAGGTGGTGGGGGGCACACCGCAGGTATAAAGGGACCAGCATCCGCAAAGTCTCGGCACTTCGCCAGAAGATGATGAGTATGTCACTCGTCGAAACGTCGCAGTTTGAAGACACCGCCACCCGGCTGGAAGCCCGAGAACTCTTCGCCAATTGTAAATCTTGTTAGGATGCATATCGTTCAAATGATTACCGAAGCGATCATATTAAAAATGTATCGTCAATGAAACTTGATAGCCATGATCTTTCATTAATTTTTGAATGACAGGGCCACAGTGATATCGAAGATGGCGTATAGCCAGTGCCCTTAACACATCAGCTACCGGCTACGCGAACCAGTCGTTTCATTCCCCATGCAGAGGCGGGCTGGCAGCAGCGATGTAGCCCTCTTAAGCCTACAGTTTTGAACATAAGTCATATTAAAATATAGCAAGGTCAACAAAACATGAGTACTTAAAATTTCCAGGTGCTGCTGATGCGGCGGAACTGGTATTTCGTGGAGAGCTGCTCGGAGGCGACGAGTAGCAGGAGATGATGCTGACGTGGTGCCTGCATAATGACTAGCTCCACATAAGGAGCAGGAAGAAGAGATTCCAGTAGCTGCATGGAGAGTGAAACAGAACATATGTACCTAATGGCGCACCATACCACCATGTCAGGTGCAGAGCCAGAATGATGACGACGAATGCAAACTGGAAACGTTCCTTCCCTTCGGAACCTTCACGCATTGATACGTTCACACGGAAGGGAAATTCATCGAACGACATGGTCGCATCCCTGCTCGCAGTGTTCGGCGCACTACCGAGGGCGGACGCGCCTCTCCTTGCTACCGCGTCAAGGGAAGCGGCAACACAGATCAATCATCGCCGTGCTGACAGTCCGTGGGCCACAATGCGTCGTTGTACTGTACACGTAGATATCTGTCGCTATTTCCTGACTTACGATGGATGACGTGCTTATAGGATCCTGAACAGCTGTGCGAACAATATGACTGTTCTCTCTATCACTAGTTGTTTATGGACGCTGCGATTTTGCATAGCATACGAACTTCCTGAACCCATCGATTACAATATTCTCATAGCATTCTGGGGATTCCGACCAACGTGAGCAGAAACGTCGAGAAAATACATTCTAAGACAGAAATAAAACAACTTGCCAAGAAGGAATTATGCAAGTGGGACGGAAAACGGTAGGTGTGACATACATGTGCAAATAAACAACTGAGTACTATCTCACCAAAAACTTCGATGACTTATTCGAGAGAAAATGCTTCACAAATAGAGAAAGTCAAAGCGCTGGTCTTCCTCTGGCCATTAAGCAAGCAGTTCGGCTTGGCATTGATTAGCAGAGTCAGAGTTATTAGATGTCCTCCGGAGCTGTATTTAGTCATAGGCTGTCCAATTGGTGCGTTAAATCATCAAAATCCCGCTGTTCCAGTTCTCAGCTGGGGGCAGAGCAAGCAATCTTGAGCCCAAGGTAGGGCTTGGCAGCACGAAAACAAATAGAAGAAACCCTCGCCGTGTGCGAGAGGACATTATCTTGCTGAAATGTAAGCCCAGAATGGCTAACCATGGGGCGTAGAATATCGTCGACGTATCGCTTGTGCTTTAAGTGTGCTGCGGATGAAAACCAAACGGGTTATCTGGCGACAATCAGTGGTAGAGTATCACCTAGACAACGTACCAGAAAAAAAACGAGTGATGACTGAAGAGGAGGATATTAATGTTCTTGCTGCTGTTGCAGTTGATCCGCACTTTAGCTCCCGTGGAATCGCACGAGGAAGTGGTATGAGCCAGGCAAGTGTCGTTCGCATTCTCTGTCGACGTAGGTTCCACTCCTATCACGTCTCCCTCCATCGAGAGCTGCATGGAAAAGATTATGAGAATTATGAGAATCGTGTTAACTTCTGTACATGGGCGGTGAGACAGGATACTCCAGATGTATCACGTATCTTGTTTAGTGATGGAGCAACATTTACCAATCATGGCCAGGTAAACCGCCGAAACGTGCACAGTTGATCTTATTAATTGAAGATATGAAGTCTGAAAGTGAGTCTGTGATCATATTGTGGACTTTATGTCACAGGTCCGTCTTGGGCACACAAAAGCTTTTACATTTCACAATTACCGGTTTCGGCTACTTCCATCTTCAGATCATAAAATATTCTCATGAAGCTATCAGAGTCAAATTACACATGTGACCACATGTGTAATTTGACGCTGACGCCTTCATGAAAATATTTTATGATCTGAAGATGGCAGTAGCCGAAACCGGTAATAGTGAAATGTAAAAGTTTTAGTGTGATCAAGACGGAACTAAACTAAAGTGCACTATTGGTCTGTTGACAATCTCCATTGGCTTCATGAGGTGAAACGTCAGAGTAAATGGAGTATAAAGGCGTGGTGTAGTATAGTGAACATTCAGCTTATGGGTCCGTTTTTCACAGGCGGAACTCTGAACCCGCACAAGTGCCGCAAGCCTCCTAACGGACCATCTGCCATGGATGCTAGAATACGTTCCTCCGCAGACTAGAAAGAACCTGTGGTACCAATATGATGGCTGTCCAGCCCATAGTGTATGAAGTACTACAGCATGTCTTCTCAAATTGTTTCCAAATCGTTGGATTGGAAGCAGAGGACGTGTACTGTACCTTGGCCGGCCTGTTCCCCGGATTTTACACATGAGTAAAGTTGAAAGCCGCCGTCTACAAGGACGTACCAACTACACTCGATGATACGCAATGACTTATTATTACAGCCTGCCCGAACACATGCTAACACTTTTGCAGCAGTGCTTCCATATCAGAATGGAAGCGTTTATTACCAATACCGGTGGTCGTTTTGAACACAGTCTGCGATGGTCAATTGTCTCGTTGCTGGTCAGAATCCACACAACAAGTGTAAGCAGTTGTGTTGTTCTTTAGTGTGTGCTCCCAGAGGTATTGCACAAGTGTCAGTGTGAGAACTTTTCAAAATACGATATCTCGTAAACGACTCGCACTAGAATCCTGCAACGAACACCACTGACATTCTAATTTACCCTATATTTAGTCTGTTAATTTAAAAAATGTATATTTGTAAAAAATACACTTTATAAGTATTACAGTGTGTTTAAGATTTAACAATAGGAGCCCTTGACTATCACTCCATTCTGTGTAAACCGCACATCAATAGCACTTTCCACTCCCGTAATATCTGCGGTGCAAGTTTTATGTGATTCAGTCTAGTAATGATTCCGCGTCGAGCACCGAACGGGAAGGTTGTTAGTTTCCCGCTTCATCGCAGCGTCGCTCGCTGTTGGACAGCTTTCCAGCCTTGTTTGTGCCTTCGTGGGCGCCTCATCGTCGTCTGGACCGTAGCGTTAGTTGTCGTGTGTGTCCGTTGGCAGTGGCGTAGTCCGCTCATAATGTCTGCCTTGGGTTCAAAGTGCGTACATTCAGCTTTAGTTTCGACAAATCCGTGCGTTCTGTGCGGCCAGGATCTTTGGATATTCATGACCGGCTCGTTGATACAATACATGTAACATGTGATCACGTTCTGATCACATGATTCTAATAACGTCTTAATCGTAAAGTTTTTGGATCCACTGCAAGTTGAAAGATTTATTTTGTGTCATAGTTCTCAAGTTCCTTTTAAGTATCATGATGATTCCATAAATATGGTGCTTGTTGCTAACGCGGAACTGAACTGCGTGTGTCCGAGTGTTCAGTCTCCCGCCGGAAGTTGACGACAGTTTACTTAAGGAGGTTTTTCTCCCTTATGGTAATGTGATGGGTATACGACGTGAACGCTGGTCCACTCTGTACCGGATGCAACTGTCATAGCGGAATCCGTTCAGTGGAGATGGTAGTCAAAAGTAACATTCTTTCCCATATACAGACTTGTGATTACCGGCTACATATAACATAGTAAACAAGAGGCGTTTTTTTGTATTGAAGTCCTCATTTGAACAGGTCGAAAATTGACATTAGTTGATCTCATTTCAACTGGTCACGATGTTGGTGCCACATCTTCCCCGGGTGCAATGGAACAACAGAGACACGCACAGCTTACTGCTTGCGACTTTTCGCCTTTACTCTCGTAGCAGGGTACTGAAATTCTTACTGCCAAACCGATAGTGTCCGCAGCGCAAATAGGAGACGTCGTACTCAAGATGGTGAGGAGTGAGGTACGTCTGCTCCTCACCGAATTCTCCCTGAAGTAACTTTCTCTGTTGATATATCTTGTAGTGCTCCTGGGACCGATAGTGCGATATCAACTGCTGAGGTATCTAGTATTTCTCCTAGTATTCTTACCACGATTTAGGTAACTCTTCCAGAAACAACCAAGGGTGAGCCTTCTGATCCTCCAATAATTCAACAGCAGCAAATTCAGTCCCCCTAAAATTACCTATTCCCATAATGTCGCCCTTTCAGGTGATGAGATGACCAACTGTTGTTACTCAAGTGGAGGCAATTGGTAGCCAGTAAATCCTGCCTGTCGACCCAGATGTTGCGATGCCTCACATCCCTCTTGTGCGTCGATGCAAATTGTAGGAACCCCATCTTGCGTAGTGGGTTTCTGCGGCTCCTTGCTTGTCACCTATCGTGCTTATGTTCAAGAACCGCCTACGTCCTCGACTACCGATGTTGTATTGTCTCGAAGTCGTTGTAAACAACGCGTCCAACCTGAACTCGTAGAAAGAGGAAACATGTAGCTTCTAGAAACTGGGTGCAAGCCTCTCCCACCACCCTCTGACTTGTCAATGGAATAGCAATGGATCTTTAACACATTGATGGTATAACTCATTTGGTCATCGGATTGAATATCGTTTGCTGTTGATACAGTATGCAGGCTTACAGGTTTCTTCCTTTGAATGTTAATAGGGTGGAATCCGATATGTGGCTCGCTTCGTTGTGTCAGTTTATCTACGATTCCTCTGCGTATGTCGTATTCCTATAAGCAGTACAATTTATTCGCTTCTCTCTCCAAGGTTTTGCATTGTGTTAAATTGGTTCCCGAATGTTCCAGGGGCAGCCTCGTTTTTTACGGGGGGCATTCCCGATGAGGGGCCTGAAGTTATTGATAATGATAAAGGAATGTACTTTTCCTCACCTGACCTTAATTCTCCTTTATGCACCGTCCAGTACCGGACACGCTTTGGGCTATTCCCGATTTTATAAGGAAGAGTTAAAAGTCCGAAGAGCATTTTGCTAGTTGGTGATTTTAACTTTGTGTTGCGTCCTGTAGCCATTCTTCCAATTTGAATTTCTCTCGGGCTTTGCAAGATTCAGTTCGTTCTTTGAAACTGCAAAATATTTCGGTCTGTAAATATCCAAGTCTTGTCAAATTTCATACCTCACCAGCTTCACGGACCACTGTGCGGTGACTGCTACTTTAAGTCAAAGGTGACAGTCAGTGAAGTTGTTTCGATAACCTTGGACGGTGACTGTGGCGCACTTTGAGGATCCTTCCCTCGATCAAGTGATCCTGGAAGTGTGAAACAGTACCCTACGTTCGAATGTGCTATACGTTCCCATTTTGGAATGGTGGATTCAACTGGCAAATCCGAGGTTCTGACAAAAGTTGATACTATTCTGCCTTGAAAGAGAACGGGAATTTCGGAGGACGTACTACTGTCTCTTATGTGATCTTTAAGAAAGTGCTCCACTGCGGACTGCAGACGTCCAACGTGCAATGGCGCAACTGTTACGCTTGATTAAGCGTCAAATGTAAGAATGCGATCCAAACCAAGTTCCGATGTACAGGAAGAACAGATTGTATTGTACAATCTGCTTCGGCACCAGAGTATTCGACGACGTGCGTGTAACACGTCTCTCTCAATACAGGAGACGGCAACGTTGTGATGGTACAGAAGGTCATATTTCATGCCCTACATCAATTCTATACTGGGCCGTATGAGGTCCCCGTTCCTGTCGATATGTCATCCGGATGTCTGTGACCTTATTGTCAGATCGTTTACTCGTAAGTCAGCGGGGTTGTATGATCGATCTAAGGTGTTTTATGTGTCTTTCTGGTCTTTATTAGGTACTACATTCCCCCTGCTTTTGAATGAAATGTTGAGAGGGGTGAGCTTGTGCCCGACTAATTGAATGTTGGCAAATAGGTGTTAGTTCCTAAAAGTTCTGGTCAGGCGGCAACTGACAAATTTCACCCGATCACTTTATTAAAATTTGATTACATGACTGGTGAAAGCGGTGAACAGCTGTCTGCTTTGCTGGGAAAATAGTTGCTGACCTTCAAAGTCGAATTCCTGGTCGTACTATTCTGACCTAGTTTCTGAATGTTATGATGTCATATCAGTGCCCGGTGTTCCTTCTATTCCTGGTGTTCTCGCATTTTTTAATGTTGACAAGGCGGAAGCCGTTGTGTTGATAACTAATGTGCTCAGGGCCTTGTCTAACTTGTCAGTGGCCAGCTGACGCCACCGATTGCCATCGATAGGAGTTTTTCTCAGGGAAGTCCGCTTTCAACGTTGTCAATTATTTGGGGGCTGATATTCTACAGAGGTAGCGCGGGAGAGGGATTGGCTGTATGGCGCCTGTTGAACGAGCATCGCCGCAAACTTCTTAGAAGACGGCGTGGTTTCATCTTACAAGGGAACCTCCCCATCGCACCCCCCCGCAGATTTAGTTATAAGTTGGCACAGTGGATAGGCCGTGAAAAACGGAACACAGATCACTCGAGAAAACAGGAAGAAGTTGTGTGGAACTATGAAAAAATAAGCAAAATGTACAAACTGAGTAGTCCATGTGCAAGATAGGCAACATCAAGGATATAGTGAGCTCAGGAGCGCCGTGGTCCTGTGCCTAGTGTGAGCAGCTGCGGAACGAGAGGTCCTTGTTTCAAGTCTTCCATCGAGTGAAAACTTTAATTTTTTATTTTCAGACAATTATTTTGTGAAGCTGCACAGGTACACAGAGCAGTATTGTTTACGTGATCGTGTGTCAATTATCAAAGTTCAGGCACTCACCACAATCAACTTCACTATCCAAAATTTCAGGACATGTTCAGATTTGCTTCGACATATGCAGGATTTGACGGACTACACACGGAAAAATTTGAAAACGTTAAAAACATATGTTTTGTCAGAGCACAGGGAAAACCGTGCGACTGTGAAACAGTTGCATTCATTTGTTGCAGTTTATGTGACAAACTCTGTTATGTTTTCATCACTTTGTTGGGAGTGATTATCACAGCCTCAAGAAAACCTAAATCGGGCAAGGTAGAAGAATATTTTTACCCATTCGCCAAGTGTACAAGTTAGGTGGGTCGACAACATATCCCTGTCATGTGACGCACATGCCGTCACCAGTGTCGTATAAAATATATCCGTCGTGTTTTCCTGTGGAGGAATCGGTTGTCCTATGACCTTGCGATCAAATGTTTTCGGTTCCCATTGGAGAGGCACGTCCTTTCGTCTACTAATCGCAGGTTTTGCGGTGCGGTCGCAAAACACAGTCACTAAACTTACTACAGTGAACAGAGACGTCAATGAACTAACGGACAGATCATAACTCTGCGAAAATAAACTTTTCACTCGAGGGAAGACTTGAACCAAGGACCTCTCGTTCCGCAGCTGCTCACGCTAACCACGGAGCCATGGCGCTCCTGAGCTCACACTAGCCTTAATGTTGCCTGTCTTGCACATAGGCTACTCAGTTTGTATATTTTGCTTATTTTTTTCATAGTTCCAGACAACTTCCTGTTTTCAATGCCTATCCACTGTGCCAACTTATAACTAAATCTGAAGGGGGGATGCGATGGGGAGGTTCCCTTGTTAGCCTTCCTATTCTACCAATGTCGGTGGCGCTCTCGCGGAATCAAATGGTGCACAACCCATTATCCACCAATGAGATCCCGTCTCGTATTGGACTTAATGTCACGGATGCTGGAATCTCGATCACATTCATTCATGAGCACTGCGACAGGTAGCCAGCTTGCTCCAAGTGTGGAGCAGAGGACGATACGCAGAAGAATTGCAACAGAACAGAGGTATGTATCCCTTCTATGAGGAGAGGTAAAAAAAACCTGCGGTGCCACGAGAAACCTGCCCCACATACAAGATGTTGGATCAACAACTAATTTTCGGAACTGATTATGACTGAAGCCTAGGCTGCCTAATAGAAAGTCCCCGAGGAAAAGGAAAAGGGATGCTGAAAGGCAAACAAATTCAAAGAGTTTTGAGGATGACCTGAGATACTCGAAAAAACATAGCGGATATGGTGGATATCAGCAGCCAAACCGAGCCCCAAATTCCAACTGGAGCTCTCCCCCCCCACAGCTGACGCTACAGGCCTACGAACGACCGAGAACGAGAAGTATGGCGACCTGTCGTAGTGGCCTGCCCCGTGGTGGTATAGGAAAATGAGGTGCAAAAGCGTTCAAGCACAGGTAAGCACAATGAACAGCACAAATGGAAAACAACTTTAGTGCAAGACTCTTCCCACACTAGAGGGCTGGGAACGGACCCTATAAGGGTTTACCGAAATCTAGTATTTCCTACGCAATAAATATGGTAGGAAAGTCACATTCTCGGTAATGGAGGCTGTAGGTAGAATACATCTAAAGTCAATGAACTTCCCCACTGACTTCGGAGCCCTGAGGATCTGTTAAAAAAGGTTTTCTGGAGGCGGGATGAGAATTTCGATTTAGACGAAATATACGTTCAGTTAGTCCTAGACAATGGGCGCATTGCGCTGAATTGAAAAAAAAGTGGCCTGCGTGCTACGTTCATTTATTTTCCATAGCAATGGAGGTATGTATTGGACAAATCAACCAACACAACAGCAGGTTAGTGATGCAGCAGCTACGAAAAGTAGTTGAAGAGAAGAGACTGGTTGTGCTCAGTCTGCAGGAGCCAAACTCCCCTGCCGGACGAATCGCCTTCATGACCGCTACATGGAAAATCATTAACAATGGAGTGGAGCTAAAGGCCGTGTTAATAGTGATTAGTAGAGTATTAAGAGTCACGATTCTATCACAACTGAAGAAGAGTCACTGCAACGTCGTAGAACTTTGATCATCTCTAGGATTGCTTTACCTGGTGAATGTGTACTGCCAGTACGGACGGAACATAGAGGAGCACTTACACTATCTTACTAATGTGATCACGGTTTTGTGGGGGCGAAAATCCATTGTGATTGTGACGTTAATGCGAAAGCCCCCCTTTGGTTTAGTGGTACTCGGGACACAAATGGAAGCAAGGGGGAAGAGGTACATTCACATTAGTTTTAAGAATCTGTATTTTCGAAACTAAAATATTTTGTGGAAGTTTATATCAATGGAGTCATGTGCTATAGTCTTTGGTTATGATTTATCACATTTTCTTTACAAATACATCGTTATTATTACGATTACCTTCGACTGTATGAAGTTCCCAATACAGTCAATTATCTGCTATAATCGTGATCACTATGCTACGTTGTCTGTCGGCACATTATGATGTAATTCGCGGAATACGTTGTTCAAAAGAATTAGAGGAACACATGTCTCAACGTCCGCTATGTTAACTCTGTTTTGATACCGGTGGTACCTGTAGACTTATTGCATGGCTTAAAATCTTCACTTTCAATGTAGGCAACAAAATCATTCGCCCTTTGCTGGCTGTGCTATGCATTACAATGTTAGGTGAGCCCTCATAAGGATGTGAGTACCGGTGTAAGTTGCAAGGGTGGTCTGTTTGATCCAAAAAGGATGGACTTTCAGCCGTGTTGCTGCAGACGCCAATGCCTTCCCATGTGTCATCCATAGGTTGGGGACAACCTACAGGAGGCAGGTCAGTACATAAGGCGAGTTGGAAAAGGTCACCGACGCATTACAACCCCACGTGAAGAAAGATATCTGGCCATCTCTGTGTTGCAACGTCGTACGGATTCTGCCAGAGCACTACAAGACGAACTCAGATGGGCCATTGGAGCCGCTTTGACCGATCAGACTGCAAAGAACCGATTCTGAGAAAGAACTTACGATCCAGACGTCGTCTTCGAGAATCCCACTTGATATGACAACAACTTGAATCTCGTCTTCACTTCAGCAGTTCAAATGTCAATTAGCAACTTCGTCACTGGCAAAAAGTGTTGTTCACAGACGAGTCCAGATACCCTGTGACGCATGGTGATGGCTATGTTCGCATGCAGAGTCCCATGATGAGCGATACCTGCAAAATGTCGTTCAGGAAATTGACAGATTTACTTCTCTGGTGTTGTGATGAGGCTTCAGTGTTGACAGCCATATGAGTATTGCCGCAGTCCATGGTCTCCTTACCGCCAGGCGGTAGATCGAACTAATCCTGTTGGACCATGCGGTGGCTGCTGGATGCGGTGGTGGCCCTGAAGTCTTTTCAACACCAGAGCTCATGTGACACATATCATCAGTGATGTCTTGCGAAGTCTGGACATTGAAGTAATGGAATGGGCGGCGGTGAGTCCCGACCTAAACCCCGTCGTCCTTATGCGGGACACGCCGGACAGAAACGTTCGTGGTAGGCGTGTTCCACCACAGACTCACGAACAATTCTCATGAGCTGGCATTGAAGATTGGGAATTCCACAGGGTGACCTCCGTAGACTTAGACGGAGCATACCACGTAGCTGTCAGGCAGTGATAAACCCTCACCTTGGACATACACGGTATTTAAGCTCTTAAAGTCCAATGAAAGTACGGGGGACGACGGGATGAATGATTGTTTCCACTTTGTTTTCGACACCTGTCGAATATTTCAGCTCTTTTTATGCAAACGATCGAGGACATAGTGATGTTTTCTTCTGTACTTAATTTGTGAAAGATAAAGATATAATTTGCAACATACACAGTCCTCAGTTATTGTTCAGTGGAGTATGGCAGACGCCCAGCCATTCCCCCTAATTTTTTTGAGCAGTGTAATACATCAAATAATTAGTATCCAAATGTATAATTGGATCTACAAAGAACATCGAATACGCCACACGTCCACCGTGTCTTGTATCTCACACTGTTTCTAGCAGAACTTCCAGCAAGCACGACAGCACATTTCTCAACACCAGGCTCTCTCCGTTTTTACTTCTAGCGTCGACGATCTGTGCACGCCTAATTCGCGGAAGTATTTCTTTTCTTAGTTACTTAACAGTGTGATATCTCGGAAAGGCGTGCGTTTTTTTGGCTTCAGCAATGAAATCAGATTTTTGCAGGCGTATCAAACGCTTCTGGGTAATTTAATTTCGGTCTTTCGGCGCAAAGCCCGCTGTAAAAACCTGGCACCGCGAGTGCTCCATTTTCTGGAAGAGGCCCGTGGAGAAATGGAGCCTCGCCGGCTGGCTTCATTAGTTGCCTGGCAACCGGATCTCCGCGAAGCCCCTGCTGGTCCGTTGCTGTTCCGCGAAACGTCGTAACACCACGGGGTAAATAAACTGCTCACACGTTATCTCGCACGCACGTGTCTAAAGGTTTGCACGACTAGCGGGCACATATCAGTGAACAGAGAACCGCCCATAAACTGACGCATGAGTTTTGTGTAAATCTCTGCTGCTTACTGACAGCATGTACGGGGTCATACAATGCAGAGAACAAACGGAATTGGTGACACTGCCGCCAGCTATAACCGCTGACGTAATGTTCGTGGGTGTTGTGACGTCATTTCTTGGTGTGTATTTTGAATTACATTTCCTTATCGAGTGATTTCGTTGTTTTAGAAAGAAATATTTTCTTAATCTCTGCGAGAAAGAATATACTGTCTACTCTGTATTGGCCGGCATTCTGACATTTAGTAATTCAGCAGTCCTTTTAATCAGGAAAGTGAAATTCCACACGCGCTGTTTCTCTGCTAAAATTGGCTGAGGGGCTTGCGGATTCTTCCACTACCGCAAAATGGGGCAACTTTGTGACGAAGGCATTACTCTGGGAACACAGCGCGTTCCAGCTTTAAATTCTTAAATATCGTAATTCGGGTCAACAAGCAACACACAGCTCTGTTGCAGCGTGTTCTTGCATACAACCGCTATTAGTGATTAAAGCCACAAGTACCTGCATTACGGTTGAGCTAGTGACAGTCATTTTCATGGCAGGTGGAGAAACACGTTTCTAGATTTCTTGTAAACTTTCTCCTACTGCCGATAACTCTGAAAAGCTAACTAAAGACAACTTTACATAAATAAATAATACGTGTAGATCATTCTATGTAAGAGTGAAACTTTACAAAGAAATTCCCCAGCCATTGTACAGCGAAGAAAATTATCTCCGTACATTATATTGGTAATTGTGTGACAGCACATATACCTGCAGAAAGGGAATCGTGACAATTGAAATCCTAGAAAACGGGTGCCATTAATGAAATTTGGGGCATTTTTTGAATGACTTAGTAAAAAAGACACTTAATGTGTCATGGTCGCTTTTTCTCATATCGCCGAAATTTTAAGTAAGTGTCTAACAACTTAAACTAATTATCTTGATTTGAGGACATTTTGTTAAATTGAAGTGTTGTGACCTGATTTTTTCTTCAAATAGTATCACTGAACGGATGCGTAAATGTGTAGAAGTTATGTTTAGTTACCTTGCTTAATGTGGTTTACTTCGTTTCATTATTATTTTCTTTCAACGAGGACAGGTCTATAATTATTTGCATTTTAAGAACATTAGAAAAATAAATAAATAAATCTTAACAAATTGGCAAACTGTGACAATTTTTATGGATAAAACAAAATTTATAGAACTGGGCAAATTTGTAACAGTGTTCTAGCTGTGTGTCGTAAAGAAACCCTAGTTCAGCATATCTCTGTGAATGCTGGATTTAACTAGCCTTTCCTTGCCTTAGACTACTTGTTACAATGTTCTCCTGAGGAATGGAGTAGCTTTGTGACAGCCGGTTTCTGTGACCGAGCCGTTCTAGGCGCTTCAGCCCACAACCGCGCTGCTGCTACTGTCGCAGGTTCGAATCCTGCCTCGAGCATGGGTGTGTGATGTCCTTAGGTTAAGTTAGGTTTAATTAGTTTTAAGTCTAGGGACTGATGACCTCAGATGTTAAGTCCCATAGTGCTTAGAGCTATTTGAACCATTTTGTAACTTTGTGACAGTTAATATTGCATGTTATGAATACCTCATAGCACATAACAAAATTATTTGGATAAAAATTAAAGGTAAATGGCATGAAATTCCATATATGTCGAAATCAAATGTCGCAGTACGTATTTGTATAAGGTTATTTAAAAATAACTAATAAAAGTTCCCAGTTTTACGGTACTGTTTTCTGTTTCGTTTTGTAGTATTGGGGACTGTTTTGTTCAAATAGCTCCACAGTTATCCTTGATCTATTGAATGTGGCGCTATGTGGAATTCTGTTACTGCTGGTAAGTAATGCTGAGTATCCTGTAATTGTAATTTATGTTGCAGGGTTTGTGTGTAACTTTTGTGCTGTTCTGTTTAAATGCGTTTGACTTCCTTTCAGTTAAACACTAAACCGACTAAGAATGGTTAGAGAATTTGCCACCGGGTTGTAATGTTGGCTAACAAGTGTAAAAACACCTCAGACGGCAATACATAGGAGCTGGGTTTCAACTCGTGTTTAACTATTTTGTTGCCTCGGCGTGCTCATATAGTTGTGGTAACTCTCTGGCGACATCGATTTACCAGCCACTTCACTGACTGATTCCTGTGGCAGTTATGTATGCATAGTTACATAGTAAAAGTTTCCTGTTCATCTGCAGTCTCATATTTTTCTCACTATATTTTGCTTTTCGTAAATGGTGACATTTATCTTTGCGATATTTTACGTGTTCCTGCTACGGCTGTGTCATTTAGCGTGTTTGGGAGGTCAGTTTGGCCAGCAGCCAGTTGAGAGCCTTCACGATTTTGAAATCACAAGGTCTTCCTTGTTCCAATGTGCGTTAACCACTGTGTTTCTTGGTTCCGTTCTGTTCATTATCGTGAGTACTTTGAAATTCACACTTAAGTGCGTGGCAGAGGATATGTCGAACCACTTTCAGACTATTTCTCTACAGTTCAACTCTTGACTTTTTTATTACGGTGATCATTTCTGCGTATACAGTTTGGCGTCACCAAAATTTTTCGCTTTCGGAAGAGAAAGCTAATGACCGAAATTTCTTGAAAAGATCTCGACCCAACGAAAAATGCCTTTGATTTTATTATTACCACCCCAACTCGCGTATGATATCTGTGACCTCTCTCTCCCCTACTTCACGGTAATGTGAAACAGCTCTCCTAATTTGACCTACACTGTTGTCAGTCATATCTGATACGGATCTCATTCCGTGCAGCAATACTCCAGAAGATGGTTCAAATCGCACTAAGCACTATGGGACGTAACACCTGAGGTCATCAGTGCCCTAGACTTAGAACTACGTAAACCTAACTAACCTAAGGACATCACACACATCCATGCCCGAGGCAGGATTCGAACCTGCGACCGTAGCAGCCGCGTGGTTCGTGACAAGCGCCTAGAACCGCTCGACCACAGCAGCCGGCTCTCCAGAAGAAGACAGATAAATATAATATAGGCAGACGCTTCAGTGAGCTTCGATTCATCGAAATAAGCTCTTTGAGAAAACTCTTTGTATACACGCTGTGGCATTTAGCATGTTTGGGTGTTCAGTTTGGCCAACAGCCAATTGAGGGCCTTCACGATTTTGAAACCAAGCGGTCTTCCTTGTTTCAGTGTGCTCTAACCATTGTGTGTCCTGGTTCTGTTCTGTTTGGAGTCCGGCTTGGATTGAGAGGAGGTCTCGCTTTGTCTGACGTTGGTGCGAGCTGCTTCGGAGTTTCTACGATGATTATTACGGGAGCGCATTCTAAAGCTGTGTATAATTTCCTTGCAATTAATTCACGTTCAGCCTTGCGGCAATATCCCTAACTTTTCGTTAGATGGAAGTTGATTATAGGAGCGAACATTATCTTTTCAATCAGTCGTGCTGTAGAGTCAAAGATAGCATCCTCTGCTGTATTATGGAAGAATTTTTGTCTTTCTGAAGTTGTGGACTGAGCACATACTATTTTCGTCAACTTCGTGAGATTTACCTTTGTATTTGCTACTCTGAGAAGTCATGTGCGCTTGTGAAGCGCAGCATCACTTTGCACTTCGATTGTATTGTTTGAAAACTCACGCGACGGACGTTCCCCGGAATATGACTATGTGCCGAAACAAATTTTCGTGTTGTACCACTGAAGTATTGTCCACCTCAGCCATATTGACAAATTACACCGTATGGTACATTGAATGATAATATTAATGAGTTTTCATAGTGATAGTAGGTTGAAAGTAAAAGTACAAAGTGTTCCTTTTCTCGTGTTTTCCTTTTTTGCATGAGCGTCTTGGGCATTGGTCGAATCCTGACTGCTTTCTTCGCGCGACCCGGAAAATTCGTGTCGTGGGATTCGACGTTCACCGCAAGAGGAAACTCGGAGCAGTGTAGGATCTTCTCCGGCGGTTACATGTACAATGAAAAAAATGAATATTGTAAAATTTATTGAATGTTGTTAATGCTGTAGTCACGTTCAGTTCCGACCACGATCAAGTTAACATGCATGGAAAGTAGCATCGTACTGCATTTTTCAGAGCTGAACAAACCAAGCTGAAGGGAGTTTGGAGACAAAAAGTAATAATAGAGGTACACTGATCTCCTGAAGTATTTAGGAAGAAATTTATTCTAAAACTGTGTCTGACTGATTGTTTAATCAGCTGCTAATTTACATGGAAAGAAGTATTTAAAATGAAAGTAGTGAGAAGAGAAGGAACTGATATCTTTGGTTTGAAATAGATCGTCGAGGTATATTTCCCTGTAGAGTGATATATTAACTGAACATGAATGATGTTTATGTTACTCGGACTGAACGAAAATTATCTCTAAGTGCATTACAGTGGAAAATATTTGGTTTCGTGTTTGAGTAACAGCGCACAGCCGCACGGTTAGCCGTGCGGTCTAACCCACTGCTTTCCGGCACGAATCCGCCCAGCGCATTAGTGTCGAAGTCCGGTGTGCCGGCCAGTCTGTGGATGGTTTCTAAGGCCGTTTTCCATCTGTCTCAGTTACACTATGTCGGCGATTGCTGCGCAAACACTGTCTCCACGTAGCGTACACCATAACACCATAATTACTGTATCACGCAAACATTGGGGGTTACACTGTTCTGGCGTGAGACGTTCCCATGGGGCGGGGGGAGGAGAGGGGGGGGGGGCACCGGGGACCGAACCGCAGAATAACCCTGGGTTCGGTGTGGGGCGGCGGTGGGGTGAGTGGACTGCTGTAGCCTGTTGTGGGGTTGTGAACCACTGAGGGCTACGGCGGCGACGAAGCATCTCAGTCGTTTCTAGGTCTCCAGTTCCATACAATACAACAGCGCATAAACCACAGATGTAGTGAATTCAGTGGTCGGTTTGTACCGATGGGCCTACCGTGGTCTGTGGACGGAATTTAAGTTTAAGTGATCTTTGGTTAAATCAACAGTTGAGATCGCAAAAACATTTGTTCATTACGACCAGTTTCGGCTTATGTTAAGGCCATCGTCAGGTTTTTTTAGGCCCTGCAAGGATAAGAACAGTGAGGTTACAAACAGTACTACTATTTATGGCGTTAAAAGAAAATTGAGAAATGCAGTAGCGTTTACCCCTATGGCTTGATTTTCCACGTGATACCACGATCGTACACTGTGAATGATTGCTGTGGAGCCACAGGTTAAATATTTGCAGTTACTGTTACGTCAGTATCAGCCAATGGCAAACGCTTCACAAGAATTGAAATGTCGTTGCTGAATGAAATTTGCAGAATAAGTTCTCGAAGACCAAGTACGAATACATAGGAAGTTAAAACTTTATAAACCGTCAGGCAAGTGATCATTTACGTTAAAATAAAATAAACCCAGTTCCATAAAGAGAGAAGAGATAGTGTCATCTATTGACTGATGTGAATAACAAACACATCATTCTTATTAATGTTTTAAGTGGTAATTACATGCACATACAGATATTGCATAAAGACAGACTGTGAGGTAAAATTATGTTAAAAGATACAACCATTAAAATATATACACGCCGTTGTACATCTACTAAGCAGAGCCCACTGGCAAGAATTCAAAACGACGCTGTCCGCAGCTCGTGGTCTCGCGGTCACATTCTCGCTTCCCGAGCACAGGGTCCCGGGTTCGATTCCCGGCGGGGTCAGGGATTTTCATCTGCCTCGGGATGACTGGGTGTTTGTGTTGTACTCATCATTTCATCATCATTCATGAAAGTGGCGAGACTGGACTGAGCAATAACGATGATAACCGCACAGTTGAGCGCCCAACAATCCAAACAACATCATCGTCAAAACGACGCTCTTGCCTAGGCAATCTAAAGGCGAACATGGCCCCTTGCAATCATAGAAATGTGTACTGAAAGGGGCGCCGTTGTCTTGGTAAAGTAACGGCCGAAGTGGCAGCTAAGAAACGAAATAAGTACACATGGAGATGCCGACTGCGATCAAGGTATCAATCCGGGTCGGTGTCTTCGAAGACGTTTCTACAAACGACTCATAAATCACTCAAAATCTAAAAAACATCGCTCAGCCACCTTAGAAGAGACGAACCTACAAACTAATGTTCCTACATAACTTACTATGTACCCACATGTATAATCTGATGCTGATATCTACATCAGGATATTTTATGATCTGATCATGTCAGTAACCGAAACTGTTAATAGTGAAGTGTAAAAGCTTCTGTGATCAAGATGGACCTGTAAAATAAACTGCTGCAAATTATTAAATGTGTACAGAAGTCCCCGTGTACACATATCAGTACACAGTCAAAATAAACATTCGAAGTAAACTCATTCATCGTGATGCCATTTTTCCGCTACGCATATAACATTACAGATACTTTAAGAAAGTTTTGGGTACGAGAGGCATGTCGTGAGGGCAGAGGATCTCCTGGTTGCCAGCGACATTGTTCGAATAATATTTTGATTTTGTCGACGGAAATTACAGAGATAAGATTGAAAACCTGCTTCAGTTGTACGGATTATCAATATAACCAGTGTGATGCTTATAGTGTTAGCTCCCTCCACTTTCTCTGAAGAAGTGGAAGTTTTCAGAGAACCGATTCAATTGAATTACATTAAATGACATTTATATAATAGATGCAGACGGCAACCGCCACGAAAGGACACTACTTCATTTGATGGTAAGTTATTCTGACTATCGCACAAGGTTCGTGCTTCAAGAGGAAAGCACATAAGTTCAGTAGAGATTGTTGTATGAGAATACTAGACCTTTTTATACAACCACTGATGAATAATTGTATTTCAGGGCCTGTGTCTGGTATTGGAAATCGACAATATTATTTTTGGAAGACCCGTCACCGTATCGTTCTCAGAACAGCTTGCACAAAAATTACTGCAAGTTACTTTAAGCGACCGGTAAATTATCTCAGGGCCACTTTGTATTTTGCTAAAAGACAAATTAATGACTGAACACGGTACGTGTTCGGTCATTACGTCTCTCTACAGTTCGTTGCCGATTTCGCTGTTCCAGTCGTTGAATATTCTGAAAAATAGTGAATGAATAAATAAATATGCATATCAAAATTCGAGAAAAGAGAAGTATTTTATAAATGGTAACTGTATAATAGGTCACACATACAAGTTTCATCTTATTTAAAGCCAGCGAAAAAAATATGTACACGGGTAGACACTTATGGAAAAGTCAGCTCTGCAGCGCAGAAGCCGGAAGACAAGATAGAAGTGACCTAAAGCACATAAACCATAGAAGTGCAATTAAATTTACTTGTTTTAGCAAATGAATACCGCATATCTATGAGTATGTAGAGTGTTCTGATTTGAAATACAGATCGTTCGTATTTTTCATAGGATAACTGCGTCTTACAATATCGATTCAAAGGAAATTTCTGTGTACGTGATGAAACAAGGAAAGGTGCAGTTACGCACTAAAACTAGGCTCTACCCTTAATATGAAAAAAGCGAGTATATATATTTTTTTTTAAATATCTCATCCTCAGTTGCGATTGTTCTCCAAATCAGACTTTTGGAATATCTTAGAACTGTGTGCGACGCCTTGTGTTACTGTTGTTAATGAAACACGTTGTGCAAGTTGTGCAGATAAATAAACTTATAACAAGAATGTGTCTACTTGAATATTTATCAATGACATCAAACTGGCAATAAATTTGTAATTTTCTCACTTTCGCTTACCGATTTAGACATATTTTCAGAAAAGGATTCAGTGTATCAAACTGATACATCTGTTCACCTCCATCTTTGCTTTAAGTTCTGTATCGTCATCACGATACATCCGGCATAAATTCTTCTTTCGCGGGGCCCTAGCGTCCGCAGTTGGTTTACAGTTATTAAAAGTATTGGAAGTCACTCATTGCAGCTACTGAAGAATGCATTTTTATTGTACCAAGTGCGTTTCGTTTTATTCACTTAAAAATACCCTCACATCTGGAAGCGTCGTCTGCTGTGTCAATTTTCCAGGTATTCTTATATTTGGCACTTAAATTTCTAGTCTAATTTCACGTTGACTTGCGATACTACACACGTTTTAACATAAAAAACGAGAAAATATTGCACCATTAGGATTTATTTCAATTCTGATCGCTAAATGTGTGGCCTAAGCGTGTGGCGTCTCTACTGTAAATAGCTTTTTTTTTTTTTTTTTTTTTTTTTTTTTTTTTGAACCTGCAGCTAAATAATACAGGCAGGCAAATTTTGGGACAACCTTGTGATTTCATTCACATGTGGCCAGTAAGCGTACTTATAAAATATAAGTTATAAGAATGTGCAGTACGTGTAAAGCTGCACGATTTGCTATGCAATAATAGCTGGATTATTTGGTATTTACTTTCTCGGAGAGTGGAAGAAAAGCCTGGACTGAAATATTGTCGCTTACTTCTCGTGATTATTTTATGCTTAATACGTGAGAAATGAGAAAAATTGAAATTTCATGGCGTTTCAAAATTGTTTGGCGGGACTCGAATCCAAAAGATTGCCTTTCATTTTCTTACCAACTGAGCTATGCATCTCACAGTTTGTCAGTCCCTCTTCCATATTTTGTGAACTTCATAGGAATACTCCAGCAGGCTTTAGAAGATTATGTTGCACGTACATTACAGAGAAACACCTTACTCAAAATCTATACGTTTCCAGAATGATTGTTGCAGTCTGTAGCGTGCGTGCACATATTTGAAATTTCATGACAGATTAACGCGGGACCTTTCGTTAAAAAGCTGTACACACGCTTTATAGAGTAGAATAGGCGTCAAGCATTAAAATTTCTTACAAATTTAATCAACAGTTACATTTGCCACAGGATTATATAGTTTGGAAAATATTTCCAATCACTTTGCCAATGGAACTTTTAGCATGTTAAGTTGTTATTTGCTCTTCATTGTCTTCGATCCGTCTTGTCATCGAAGCGTAGCGCAAGTGAAATTCAACAGAATCTCTTCTTTGGCATTACAGCAGGAAAGATCGCGCTACCACTTTCTAGACCCAAAACTTCTTTTTTGATTCACTTTAATATTTATACACATTAGCTAGTAACAACAAATCAAGTATAATTTGATTTCATTCTACCATTATTCATCATAAACTTTTTGACCCTCAACTTCATTCATTTTCATCACATTACTCTGAATAGTATTGTCCGTAAGTTGTGGAAAATATGATTTAATAATACTTAGTCTGGTTATAACACATATTTTTCAAACAGGTGTCAGTATTATAACGTTTTCATTGGACGCCCTTTCCGTAAAGTTTCCAACTGCACGTCCGAAGACAATGTCTCTTGGTGTTAGACACACCATGATAGCCGCAACAAAAAGTAGATGAAATATTGCTGATGGAGATAATGCTTTGATAATTTGAACATAATAATCGATCGTCATTGTTTTGTAACTTAGCACATTTCAAAAATAAGGAACCAAAGACCTGCAGTTTTCAAAAATTCTATTATGCGTCTACTACCGATATTTGTACATGCTGTGATGTTTTAAACACTAGGGTCAAATAAACAAGTGTAACAAATTAAGCTACAGCAAGGGAGATGAAACCTAGTTGTTTGTTCATTTGAGCCCTGAGTTGTGTAGAACATATAGAAAATAGTCATTGAGTTTCGTTCGCTATCTTTTATATTTAAAGTATTATGCAAGAACAAATTTTTTGGGTCATATCGATCCGCAGACAATAGCAAGGCTAACTCCGTGTTCCTGACTGGGAGCACCAGTTTTGTAATACACGCAAGAGTTCCGGGTTTGAGTCCTGATCCGACACACGGTTCCAGTTTGGCAGGAAGTTTCAAATAAGCGCACCCTCCACTGCGGAGTGAGAGATTCACAATGAGAAATACTGCTTTATACACCACTGAAGGATCTCGTTCGCTTCAAACGAAAATGTCTCCCTTACTGTAGAAATGCGCAAATAACAGTGAGAGATTGTTTCCAACTTCTCACGAAATCCGCCATGAATTTTGCGTGTCCTCTTTTCCTCCGTTGGCACGGCGTAATGCGATTATCCGCCGCCTACTCGCCCAGCAGTGGATTGAAACGTACCCTTCACGCAAATTCAAGCTACTAACAAATTGTCAACTTCGCTAATTTAATTAAAGTGCCTTTAATTAAGAATAGAAAATTAGTCGACACACAGCGCCGTGAGAACGAGACCTCCTGGCGAGATACGGCGTTATTGGCAAACAGTAAACGGCACGCAATCCAGTCCGCGCGGCGATCACGCGGTACGCAGTGCAAACTGCGTTTCAAAACGTAGCAGAGATCTGGAAAACGCCTCTGAGCTCGGCAGCGGATGGCCGTCAGAAGGAGCGACTCTGCAGACGAACGAGGTTGGGGCGAGAGGAAGAAATTAATGAACGCTACTCTCCACTCCCTCCCTCCAGATTGTGCGCTTTCCCAACGAATAAGGAGACAAGTGTGCCGAATTAAAGTGTCTTCATAAAATGTTCCATTCCGTGTGAATAGAAGGAATCAGCTTCATAGATCTATTACATTTGCTCGTTACGCTACACTGTCTGACTCTTAGTGAAAATAAATTGCTGAAACTGTATTTCATGTAGGAGGACAATGTCTATTTTCAGTCCTTCTCAGAGTGCATGAAGTACTGATTTAAATCATGCATTAGTACTCGTCAATTTATGTGTAATGTGTTCTCAAATGTTGCAGGTGATATTTTGGAAATCTACAATGAAGATAATTAAATGTAGTATGTAGAACATGGCGAAGGGTACTTAGTACAGCTATTGGTTCTTCTTTTCTTATTCTATTCACGTAAGGTGCGAGAAAATAATGAGTATACGTCTCGATAGACGCAATTTTTTTGCCTCATTCTCATGGCTACTATAGCCCCTCTTGTATGAGAAAAACTCCATCTGCTCCCACATTGAATCCAAAAATGCATTACCCAATACCTCAAGTCTTTAAGGTATCCGCGGGCAGTAGGTTTGAGACTTACCTTGGTTCTCATTTGCAGAAGTCTAATCTTGTAAATTACATTCCATATACTAATAATATAGATGCCGATCATGAGCTCGTCTTACTACATCATGGTCGGTCATACTACAAATACGTACCTTACGGTATAACATTATGTCATAGTTAGTGAAACATATTTTGTGAAATATCCGGTTGAATATTTCACCAACACTGAGAAATGAAATGGAGTTGTCACATCTTGCATATTGTTAGATATTAGTCCTATACAAAATAATATGGCCTTCGGCTTAACAAAATGAAAACTGACTACATGATAGCAGATCCACGAGAATTTGGGACCATCGACGTTGACAGAGAAGATGTTTCAAGAGTAGAAAAATTTTAAGTATATCGGTTCTACAACCTCTAGCGATGCCAGCTTACAGACGAGGTCAACTCAAGGGCGCAGGCAATCTGGATAAAGTGGGGAACGACAACAGGCGTCACTTGCAATCGTCGGATTAAGGATCATCTGAAGTCAGAGATCTACCGACCTCTCATCTATCCTGTTGCTCTCTTCAACAGCGAGTGTTGGTCAGTTTGGAAAGAGGCAGAAAGACGGCTGGAGGTCTTGGAGACTAATACGCTTAGATGGACAGGTGGCATCACTCGTCTGCATCGCTTTTCCGACGTCACGATCAGAAAACGTTTCGGAGTCGCACCGATCCAAAAGAAAATCCAAGAAAGCCGTCTATGATGGTTTGGGTATGTGCTGCGTGCAAAGGAAGGTACCATTGAAAGGGCAGCACACACAGTGGAAGTCATGGGAAAGTGACCCAAGGGACGACCTGGACTGCGACGGGCAGAGACACGACATGAAGGCTGTGAATCTTCATCCAGCCATGGCCCACGATCGAACAAAATGGAGACAGCGAATCCACTCAACGCACCCTCCCACTAGGCAGGACAAACCCTAAAGAAAAATAGGGTACAAGATGATTCATTATTACGTCCATATTTTTATTTCATTATAAATCAGCCATAAAGTTTCTTACATGATTAATTTCACTTCTATCGTGTACTATGGTCCTTTCTAGCGCACATTGTCTCTTTAAAGTGCCCGCAGAGAAACAAGTGTAATAGGGGCAATTCAGGAATCCGTGGTGGCCACTCAACATTTCGTGATGTACAGTAATACGTTCTGGAAAAGCAATGTTACGCAACTAACGTGAAACCAGCGCTAAACGGGAAGGTGCGTCATCCTGCGTGAAGTGCACCTTGTCCACATCGTAACAGTTTGCAACAGTGGGATGACCAAAATATATATCTCACTGTGCCCATCGTCTCACGAAGGATTTACTGATCAATAAATCATTACTAATACCACACAACGCTGTCAAAGATGGACGTGATTGCAGCTTTCCAATTACAGCTTCACAATTTTTTTTTACTAAGGGCCGAGTAATGGCAGTTAAGGAGATTTATAAATCCACCCACACGGAACGTGGCTTCGTCTGACTATAGAATATTTCTCAGGGTATCTGCTTCTTCTTCCATCGATTGTAACGTGAATTCAGCAAACTCCAACCTAACATCAAAGGTCTCCGGTGACAATGCCCAGACAAAGGGCACTTTCAGTGGTCTCCAGATGATCGCTTCCATTACCCGTTACACAGAATAATATGCTAAGCGAGGTATCCTATGATATTGTCTCAAGGACTCTTCAGAATTTTGTGCCTCAGAAGCTTATCTTTAGTCTTTTCAGTGTGTCTTTGCTGCCACTCTCTTCTCGAGACTAACTGAAACCTTAGCCAGCCAATTCGCAAGCAGTCTCTCCACTCATTCCATGTAGGCTTTCACGGCCGGCGTCTTTATCAGTAAACTCTTCCGGGCTAAGTTGCCGTGGTCGATCTGTAGAACTTCTTCTCCCTGACGTTTCGTTCTCAACTACGGAGAACATCTTCCGAGGTGAGTCGACGACTGGCTGCTAGGAGCTGGGGCCGCCGCTTATATAGAGATCGTAGGGGGCGCCACCACACGTCACATGGCGTCGATGTGATAGCCAGAGATAGCTGCACATCGACGCCATGTGACGTGTGGTGGCGCCCCCTACGATCTCTATATAAGCGGCGGCCCCAGCTCCTAGCAGCCAGTCGTCGACTCACCTCGGAAGATGTTCTCCGTAGTTGAGAACGAAACGTCAGGGAGAAGAAGTTCTACAGATCGACCACGGCAACTTAGCCCGGAAGAGTTTACTGAGTCTCTCCACTGTTTTCACATCCTGAGTTGCGAGTCTCCCAATCTATCGTCTGCACCATCTCTTCACCACTGTAGGCGATTGCCACATAATCCGTTCTGCCCGCGACAAGAGCACGGTCAGAAACGCTCGAAGACAGTGCTGCCAAAGAAGAGTTACTAAACACAGTCTTCCGAAATGCCTTTACGAAAGAAGACGAAGTAAATATTCCATAATTCGAATAAAGAGCAGCTGCCAACGTGAGTAACGTACAAGTAAATATCCTCTGAGTAGTGAAGCAACTTAAATCACTTAATAAAAGCAAGTCTTCTGGTCCAGACTGTATACCAGTTAGGTTCCTATCGGGGTATGCTGATGCATTAGCTCCGTACTTAACAGTCATACACAACCGTACCGAAAGACTGGAAAATTGCTCAAGTCACACCAATATTCAAGACAGGTAGTAGGAGTAATCCACTAAATTACAGGCCCATATCGTTAACGTCGATATGTAGAAGGATTTTGGAACATCTATTGTGTTCGTACATTATGAATTACCTCGAAGAAAACTGTATATTGACACACAGTCAACATGGATTTAGAAAACATCGTTCCTGTGAAACACAACTAGCTCTTCATTCTCGTGAAGTGTTGAGTGCTATTGACGAGGGATTTCAGATCTATTCCGTATTTCTGTACTGCCGGAAGGCTTTTGACACTGTACCACACAAGCGGCTCGTATGGAAATTGCGTGCTTATGGAATATCGTCTCAGTTATGTGACTGGATTTGTGATATCCTTTCAGAGAGGTCACAGTTCGTAGTAACTGACGGAAAGTCATCGAGTAAAACAGAAGTGATTTCTGGCGTTCCCCAAGGTAGTTCTATAGGCCCTTTGCTGTTCCTTGTATACATAAACGATTTCGGGGACAATCTGAGCAGCCGTCTTCGGTTGTTTGCAGATGACACAGTCGTTTATCGACTAATAAAGTCATCAGAAGATCAAAACAAACTGCAAAACGATTTAGAAAAAATATCTGAATGGTGCGAAAAGAGGCAGTTGACCCTGAATAACGAAATGTGAGGTCCTCTATATGAGTGCTGAAAGGAACTCAAACTTCGGTTACACGATAAATCAGTCTAATCTAAAAGCTGTAAATTCAACTAAATACCTAGGTATTACAATTACGAACAACTTAAATTGGAAGGAACACACAGAAAATGTTGTGGGGAAGGCTAACCGAAGACTGCTTTTTATTGGCAGGACACTTAGAAAATGGAACGGACCTACTAAGGAGACTGCCTACACTACACTTGTCCGTCCTCTTTTAGAATACTGCTGCGCGGTGTGGGATTCTTACCAGATAGGACTGACGGAGTACATCGAAAAAGTTTAAAGAAAGGCAGCACGTTTTGTATGATAGCGAAATATGTGAGAGAGTGTCACAGAAATGATGCAGAATTTGGGCTGGAAATGGTTAAAAGAAAGGCTTTTTTCGTTGCGACGGAATCTTCTCACGAAATTCCAATAACCAGCTTTCTCCTCCGAATGCGTAAATATTTTGTTGACACCGATCTACACAGGGAGGAACGATAAAAACGATAAAATAAGGGTAATCAGAGCTCGTATGGAAAGATCTAGGTGTTCATTCTTTCCGCGCGCTATACAAGATTGGAATAATAGAGAATTGTGAAGGTGGTTCGATGAACCCTCTGACAGGCACTTAAATATGATTTGCAGAGTATCCATGTGGATGTAGATGTCTGTGCACCATCTTTACTCATCCGTAGTTACACCTGGAATAAGAGTCAGTTAACATTTACATATTGGCATGTACAATAATATTCATACTGGCATATATAATAAACCTAAAGTAACATTGACATTATTGATGTTATATCGTTTCTGACGGAACAACAATGAAAAAGAAGTAGGTAAGTAATGGCGGATCACGCTGTAGAACATACGTCAAACGTACGTTAATGCATCACAATGTTAAATCACGTTAACTTGCTACACTTTCCAACGTAATTAGCGTTGCATTATGTACTTGTAAATACGATTAAAAGAGAGCCGATCCCACTGACTGATTTTATTGCGCTCAGTATTTATATAGGACGCGATTGACCGACGGTGGTGAGCCCAGGAACCAGGACCAGGAGTAGGAGTAGGAACCGTGTTTCCGTCTCCACACATCAACTTTGCGTACGACTTCGTTTCACTTTTCTTTCATTGTTTATGTATTATTTTTGTGTCCTTATACGTGTATAGTGCTCTTTATTACAGTCTCGGGATGGTCCGTCTTTGGACTGAAACCGATCGCCAATAAATGTGATTTGTGCGACCTAGACCTTTTTTCTAAGTGCTATTGTGAAACTGATCGCTATTTTCCCAGAATGTTTTCGAAGTTATATAAACCTATAAGTAACGTCGTTTTCATGCATGGTGAGATGTTCTTTGCAATTATCACTTTCACATAATTCAGTTTCCTTTTCGTATGCCGATTGTAAGTCATTGTGCAAAGTAAGCTTTCCCTGTCCAGATAATATTCTACAACGTTTTTGCATTTAGATCGTGGTACTAGTTTGATTCAGTGTCTAAATATTGTAAATAAGACGGTATCTCTTTTTTAAATTCAGGGCGTATCCGGGCTTAGCTTAATACGTAATCTGTTATCAAAACCTAGCAGAATTCTTACATTTTTTGTTGACAAGTTCTACAATGTGTACTTTACCTTCATGTACGATTATTTAACATTTGGTTCATACAAAAAGTGCTCCAGTCACTTACACTGCGATTTTCTCAAGAGTTGCGCTACGCTTGTTTGCAGTGCTGGGCTATATTTTCCACTAAAAATGTTCCACAATCCAGGTAAGACGATGTTAAAGCAGTCTGCGAGTTATACCAAGCAATCTATTTTCGGGTTATTAGGTAGTGCAGGCAACAGATCACAAACACATTTGATCTTCGCAAATCGAGCCTATAAGGAGCGATTTTAACACATTTTGAGATCGTATAATATTGGGTTTATAGCTAATATTCTAGCTCAATACTCAGTTGTGTTACTTCCCAGTAACCCCGCCTTTCGTTGTGTTGTCTGTTATCTTTGCCTCCTCCGAACACAACTTTCTAAGTCATATGGCGTTATTAATGGGTCTTATTAAGCGTCTGAGTGAATACTTCAGGGCTTAAACCGGGTCCAAAATCTTGCATGAACACTCAAATATCGTTCCAAAAGGAGTGGCAGGCTTTCGGCCCGGCTAGAAGCTCGTAAAAAGTTCTTCTCACATAAGAAGAGAACCTAGTGCTATGATTGCTCACAGTAAACTTCTACTAATATCAAAATTTACACCTTTAGTTTCGTAATGAAACACACACAACCAAATTTACAATAACATAAATTAAACTTTAGGACAAAATTTTGCAGTCCTGGTATGTCACATTCCAAAACTAACCAAACTAATCGAAATAATAATAATAATATGAAATCAAAATTTAAAACTAAAATCAGTGCAGTTCCTCATTTAGTTACTTCACTATCCCGTCGTCATTATACGACAGAAGAAATTTAATTTTAGTGTCCCATCTCTCTTGACAAGCCCAAATAACTTTTTCCCCAGAAGCAAAATAAAAGGCTGGTTATTAATTCCATGAGGTCACCATCATACTATGTGACAAAACACATGAACAAAATCGTAATGCAACACTATGAAATAAAGAACATCAGAGCAGCGGAAAACACAAATGAGCTCATAACACAAATAAAACACTTATACATTCCACAAACAGCATCACTCATCTCTTTCCACATAGAGAACATGTACACTTCGATATCCAACGCAGACACAATAAAGCGGATTGAAGAAAATCAACTGAAATACAAAAAACTACCAGCGGACAATATTAGTGAAAGAACCAAAACCCTTAAATCAATCACATCCCAAAATTACTTCCTCTTTGAAAAGGAACTTTACTTACAAATAGATGGCCCAGCAATGGAATCCCCAATACCAGCAACTTTGGCAAACATATTCATCAACCACATAGAAATCACCATCTTCCATACATGATCTGTATGATAGATGGCCAACAGAGAAAATACACTAGCTTCATTCACACATAAGGAGTATGCATTACAATATTCAGTTCACCATGGAAAAAGAAACACAAAAGCAAATACACTTCTTGGATATAACAATAAAAAGAGACAGCAATAATCACACATTTGACATCTTCAGAAAGGCAACAGCCTCAAATACACGCCGTGTCCAACCACCTTCAAAATAAAAAATTTGCGGCCCTACGACAGATGTTGCACAGATTGAACTATATTCCACTCACCAAAGGAAAATATGAAAAAGAATTACAAACAATACAACTCAGCCACAAACAATGGTTAAAGCACCCATATAGTACAAAGACTCAACCGTAAAATCAAAACACAAGTAAAGAAAACTTAACCAAGCAGAGAACACTAACACCAAAGAAACCCACAAACACCATAGCACACACAGAAACACAAAACAGTAACACTGTCATGACTAACAGAAAAAAATGGTACGGTCTAACTTATAAAAAACAGAAACCAACACACAGAATAGCAAATATATTAAAGAAAAAAGCATTTCACTTTTTAGAGAACAAGAAACACACTCCATCGCATTTACAAGCAATAGACCAATCAGATAAATAACAAGAAGCAGGTCATACCAGTTAGAATGCCAAGAATGTGAATCCGTTTACCTGGGAATGACAGTAGTAATTTTTAAACTAGTTGTAAAGGACATATAAGAAGCTGGAATTATAAAAACAGCCATTCTACCTTTGCTGAACACCTGATAAAACATGTCATGGAACAGGACATGAAAATTATCAGAGCGAACAATCAAAACAAAAAACTCCTAATATTACGGGAAAAATTTTATATACAAAGAACCTTTACAATGAAAAAGAAAGTAAATAATGACCAAATCAGTATAGGCAGTAACTCACTGAACATGTTAGCCATTGAAACAATAACAAACGGAAATGTGAAATATAAGCACAACAGATAATCAACGAATTCCCCCCCCCCCTCTCTCTCTCTCTCTCTCTCTCTCTCTCTCTCTCTCTCTCTCTCTCTCTCTCTCTCTCTCTCTCTCTCTCACACACACACACACACACACACACACACACACACACACACACACACACACACACACACACACACATACACACACGTGCACAAGCACACAATCCACTCACAGAAATATCCATTCACATAACCGATAACACATTCACACAGTTATAAAAAAAATGGAAAAAAGAACTCTCACAAGGAATTATCCATTCACATAGTGAAACACATACACACAACAAATGGACGTATCAAACCACATACACAACACAAAGAAAACACGAAAGATAAAGACGCAGCGACAGTTGGCAACACTACAGATTGTAAGTGCACACAGATTGAACACATATTGAAAAGGGCAAGTGAAGTGTTGTAATAACAGAGTGAAAAACACCGGAAGATGGCCATCTGGAGTATGTGGATCGAATGAACACATCTCCAGGAACATGCACATGGACTAGTAACATATAAATCTTAAGTAGCACCAAACAACAATTTAACCTCACGAAACTTGTTTCTCATGTTAAAAACAATAGGAAACATAGCATTGTAACAATTTTTTAACGACTGCATAATGCATTTATCATGTAAAAACTAACATACATCATAGGCCACTGAAGATGCTTCATAAATAAAATTAGTCAAACGCTTATGGCAAGAAACAAACTACATTTCATGTAGTTGCAAAGACGGAACATACCTCCACAAAAAAATTTTCGAGCAAAATCAGGGGTATATTAACCAGCATGGTAGCCTCTCTTGTAACTTTGTTTGCCACGGAGATATGAATAGTAGCACGTGTTTTTTTTTAAAATAAGATCCATACTTTTTTTTTCAATAATCTGCGTCCTCTCCCCTAGAACTGTTCTAAAACGAGTCACAGTGTAGCAATTCACGTAACGATGACGTTATGAAAGATATATCAGAAAACTGTCTTTGGCTCTCCTGTACTAACACACAGCCCAAGTCCTCGGGATAATGTAACTCATCCGCTTGCTGGAGTTGACAGGAAGCAAATGGAAACACAAGGAAATTTTAAGCAGGCCATTCATTCAACGTCAGTAAACCGCATTTGCGTGATGCCTCTTTTTTATTTTTCTTGGGGACGAAAGTTATTTGTGGTGGTCACGATAAGTGAGGCACCCAATACATACATGTGCCATGCGGAACCACTTGTCTTGATTAGAAACATGAACTAGAATATAATTTTATTCTGAGCAGTAGTTCCTATACCAACGCAATTTACCATTTAAATGTTAACCTAGTACAGCACTATCCTAAGCAGTAAGCTATCAGTAATTCCTACAATCAAATGTTCGTTCATTTTAACTGAAATATGCGATAGGGCAGGGAACATGGAACATTATGTGAGAAATTACTTTCATTTCATTTCTGTTCTCTCTTTGATCACTATCAGAAAAGAGCAATTGGCTTGAGACAGTTTTAATTCATGTACAGGCTGTTAAGTTAAAAAAAACAGAGTGACGTGAGGGTTCACGTTAAGGCCGGAAAATTAGATAAACGAAGCTAAATTTAGGTTACAAACACATTAACTCATTCAGACGGGAAATTGCCTGCGGAGCTCAAAGACCTCGGGGCTCGAATCTTTACAGCGCGTGTTTGCCAGCCCAAAAGTATTTGACGAACCACTTGCAACACGTTACTCCACCGTCCAGAGAAACCCAATTGTGACAGATAGCAAAGCAGTTGCTGGCTACGCAGAGGCAGTAAAACCGAAATAACTCCATTAAAACTCTGCGAGAAGCTGGCCGAGTACCTCGACGGGACGGCGAGATCACAATCCGGGGGAACTTATAAACGAAATGAGCAAACCCTCGTGCGGAAAATCCGCACGTAAATTTCAGCGAGATCGTTGCGGATTTTATGTCCAATCTCAGGCGTCCTTCATTTAAAATAATGACTGCTGTAAACCTCCTACAACCTATCTTTCGTTACATTTCTTGTTTCTGTTTCTAACACTGACATTATTATTGAAATGTGTTGTTTTACCGTTGAAAATGGCGTAAGAATGTACGCGTTATGTGGCAGCCTGTTGGTTCATAATCTCCAACAAACGAAATTCTGAGTGAAGGTAATCGATTATGATAAAGTAAAATCAGATAACTAACCGAAAGGAAAAATTCACGTGATAGTAAAATTGTTCCTAACATAACACGAATATGAACCGTAGAGCCGAAGAAACGTATCGAATCA
Source organism: Schistocerca serialis cubense (assembly GCF_023864345.2). Lineage (NCBI taxonomy): Eukaryota > Metazoa > Arthropoda > Insecta > Orthoptera > Acrididae > Schistocerca > Schistocerca serialis. Next base: position 631,117,387 of record NC_064641.1, on the reverse strand, counting down.
AGTATACAAAGGCTTTGTGTGAAACTGAGTTTCTGAAGTACTTGGGAAGAAGAAAGATTAGGGTATAATAACTTTTGTGGATGACACATAGACGGAGTACAAGCTCCGATCGGCGAAAAGTAAGAATGGAAATGTGAGGTGTCCTTCTCAGAAAAGAAATGCCGGCATTTGCCTTATTTGGTTGAGGAAACTCATGAAAAACCTACGCCTAGATACTCAGAAAAGGCCGGCCGGAGTGGCCGTGCGGTTCTAGGCGCTACAGTCTGGAACCGAGCGACCGCTACGGTCGCAGGTTCGAATCCTGCCTCGGGCATGGAAGTGTGTGATGTCCTTCGGTTAGTTAGGTTTAATTAGTTGGGTTGTTTGGGAAAGGAGACCAGACAGCGAGGTCATCGGTCTCAGCGGCTTAGGGAAGGAAGTCGGCCGTGTCCTTTCAGAGGAACCATCCCGGAATTTGGCTGGAGTGATTTAGGGAAATCACGGAAAACCTAAATCAGGATGGCCGGACGCGGGATTGAACGGTCGTCCTCCCGAATGCGAGTCCAGTGTCTAACCACTGCGCCACCTCGCTCGGTAGGTTTAATTAGTTCTAAGTTCTAGGCGACTGATGAACTCAGAAGTTAAGTCGCATAGTGCTCAGAGCCATTTGAACCATTTCTGAACTCAGAAGAGGATTAGAACCTCTGCCCTCTCGAGACTCGTCCACTGCCTTAACCACCGCATCACCTCGCTTCGTATTCACTAAGGAAGTGACTGCTAAATTCATATTATGTTCATAGTTTCTATCGACGCATGAAAATATCTGTGATACCTTAAAGAAAAGACTTACCACGCGGTTATTTCAGGCAATGTTCCTTGTCTTTCAGCAATGGCAACTCCACACAAACGTTGCAGCTCTCGATCGTTGAATGAAAGCTGCCGGCCACTGTGTTGTCCGTCGTGAGGGGTAATGCCTGAAATTTGGTTCAAATGGCTCTGAGCACTATGCGACTTAACTTCTGAGGTCATCAGTCCCCTAGAACTTAGAGCTACTTAAACTTAACTAACCTAAGGACATCACACACATCCCTGCCCGAGGCAGGATTCGAACCTGCGACCGTAGCGGTCGCTCGGCTCCAGACTGTAGCTCCTAGAACCGCAAGGCCACTTACGGCCGGCTGAAATTTGGTGTTCTCGGCACACTCTTGACACTACGGTTCTCGGAATATTGAAATCCCTAAAAATTTTCGAATGGGATATCCCATGCGTCTCGCTCTAGCTACCATTCCGTGTACAAAGTATGGTAGTTCCCGTCGTGTAACAATTACGTCGGAAACCTTTTCGTACGATTCACTTGAGTATAAATGACATCTCTGCTAATGCACTGCCCTTTATACCGTATGTACCCGATATTACCGCCATCTGAATATGTGTATATCGGTATCCCATTACTTTTGTCACCTGAGAAACAAAAGTACAACTTCAAAAGCCAAGACCGCCATTTTACAGCCCTTATTGTGATGATAATTTTCACTATCAACAGACCTGCTGCACTACAGATCCCCACACCTTGACAAAAAGCTTCTTACATAGTGTCATATCACACATACACAACAGTATATTAGGAAGTCACTTGCTGATATACTGTTGATCTCATGCTCATGAAATATCGCTCTGTGATATGATACGATATAAGATGCATTTGGTCGAGATTCAGTGAAATGTAATGCAGGAGATCTGATGATGGCAACGTAGTTTACTGAAACCCGCCAGGACAATAAAGGCTGTACAATAACGATCTTGGCTGTTTGAAGTTGCACTTCTGTTTCTAGAACGCCCCCTAACTTGACAATATCAAGCATATACACTTCTGGCCATTAAAATTGCTACACCACGAAGATGACGTGCTACAGACGCGAAATTTAACCGACAGGAAGAAGATGCTGTGATATCCAAATGATATGCTTTTCAGAGAATTCACACAAGGTTGGCGCCGGTGGCGACACCTACAACGTGCTGACATGAGGAAAGTTTCCAACCGATTTCTCACTCACAAACGGCAGTTGACCGGCGTTGCCTGGTGAAACGTTGTTGTGATGCCTCGTGTAAGGAGGAGAAATGCGTACCATCACGTTTCCGACTTTGATAAAGGTCGGATTGTAGCCTATCGCGATTGTGGTTTATCGTATCGCGACATTGCTGCTCACGTTGGTCGAGATCCAATGACTGTTAGCAGAATATGGACTAGGTGGGTTCAGGAGGGTAATACGGAACGCCTTGCTGGATCCCACTAGCAGTCGAGATGACAGGCATCTTATCCGCATGCAGCCACGTCTCAATCCCTGAGTCAACAGATGGGGACGTTTACAAGACAACAACCGTCTGCATTAACAGTTCGACGTCGTTTGCAGCAACATGGACTATCAGCTCGGAGACCATGGCTGCGGTTACCCTTGACGCTGCATCACAGACAGGAGCGCGTGCGATTCTGTACTCAACGACGAACCTGGGTGCACGAGTGACAAAACGTCATTTTTTCGGATGAATCCCGGTTCTGTTTAGAGCATCATGATGGTCGCATCCGTGTTTGGCGACATCGCGGTGAACGCACATTGCAAGCGTGTATTCGTCATCGCCATACTGGCGTATCACCGGCGTGATGGTATGGGGTGGCATTGGTTACACGTCTCGGTCACCTCTTGTTCGCATTGACGGCACTTTGAACAGTGTACGTTACATTTCAGATGTGTAACGACCCGTGGCTCTACCCTTCATTCGAGCCCTGCGAAACCCTACATTTCAGCAGGATAATGGACGACCGCATGTTGGTGGTCATGTACGGGCCTTTCTAGATACAGAAAAAGTTCGACTGCTGCCCTGACCAGCACATTCTCCAGATATCTCACCAATTGAAAACGTCTTATCAACGGTGGCCGAGCAACTGGCTCGTCACAATAGGCCAGTCACTGCTCTTTAGGAACTGTGGTATCGTGTTGAAGCCGCATGGGCACCTGTACCTCTACACGCCATCCAAGTTCTGTTTGACTCAATGCCCAGGCGTATCAAGGCAGTTATAACGGCCAGAGGTGGTTGTTCTGGGTACTGATTTCTCAGCATTGCATGTAAATGTAATCACGTATCACTTCTAGTATTATATATTTGTCCAATGGATACCCGTTCATCATCTGCATTTCCTCTTGGTGCGGGAATTTTAATGGCCAGTAGTGTACGTCTTGTCACCCCACTGTATGTCGCCATTAAAGAGCACATTCTATTATGTACAGCCAGTAGGGTGTCTTCATTGGAGCCAAGGTGCTGGGCAACCTCCGGCCAATCTTACCAGTAATCTGTGTGTGTGTGTGTGTGTGTGTGTGTGTGTGTGTGTGTGTGTGTGTGTGTGTGTGTGAGTAAGTTGCAACTAGCCGCTACCTCAGGCCCGTTGTACGTCGGGCTACGCAACTACTGGCCATACAAACTGCCAGCTCCATTCGTACAGTTCACACCGCTTCTCTGTTGTTCTCTTGGCGAGGCGTTCCTCGCTGCCTCTCGACAGAGTGACTCACTTTCAGTCTCCACACACGTGGGACCGCTGTCACAAGTTGCCAACAGCTGTTCGTCTTCCCAGGCACAGATCCGCCGCTGCCTCACCAACTGCCGCACGTCCAGACAACGTAGTGTGGACCAGGCTCCTTGGATGCGGGATTGCTCGCCTGTGTTGTCTGCTTTCTTACCGTGGCTCGTACACGCAGAGACCAGACATTGCAGCTGCTGGCCGGCCAGCTCTAGCAACAAGTTACGCGCACCGTCCATTGACGGACGCCGCTCCCGACGTATTGTGCTGCAGCTGCTGCCCGCAGTCCCCTGTGCTGTTTCCGAGATGTGGCCGCTTTGCTGTCACTCAGCAGACTGCCTCCTACCGTCACTCATGGGCTTCGTCGTCCCGTTGTTGTGCTGCGCTCAGTCGCTTTGATGTTTCGCGCTCTTCCTGCCGCGGCGGTAACACATGTGCACCCTTGCCTGCCGCCGCAAAATCATGGCGCGAAAGTTCTAAGAAGAACTGGGTCCCCTTCCTGTGGCCCCATCAAATGATAAAGAGAAGAGCTAGTCAGCGTGGTAGTGGTGTGTAATGCTACGGCAGCTGCATGTGATGCGCTGGTGGTGGCCATGGGTTAAGAGTATTATTTAGTGTTGCTACAAATGAACATAAATAATCTTCTGACTTCTCGACGCTATGGACACCCTTTCGCTGTAGGACCTAATAACACATTGTTTTTTTAGCTTACATAGTACATATAGCTAATGCTTCACCCCGTACGTCAATGCTTTATTATTTCTAACATTATATTGTGTGTAAGTATACTATAGATACTGTAATTTGAATATACACCGCCCCTTACTTTCCCTACTGGACCTGTACTCAACAATATTTAGACAATATCCAGTTGCCAGTGCTCCTGTCACGTTTGCGCCGTATACCCTACTCCCTTCTCTTATAATAATGTACCTGTCTTGGGTCTTTTTATTTTCTTACTTTTAATATACTCTACATCTTAATGTCCTTCGATCTTTTGCCTGCGTTATATCTAAATAAAAAAAAAAATCACATAAGTGCGATTAGGACTCGCACTCTAAGTGTTTTGTACAAACTTGATTATTTATATAGATAGTAATAATAATAATAATAATAATAATAATAATAATAATTTCTTGTAGCTCATTCACCTAGTGCAAGTCAAGTCTCTTCACTGAACGCCACTTGCAGTACTTGCGTGTCCCAACCGACACCAGTTAACCAACCAGGGAAAGGCGATCTCTCGATTTCTCGCTGTCTAGTCACGCGCTATACTGCTAGACCACCAGGCCTGACATTTATATGGATAATTCATCTACAGTTTTTCAAAAGTGAGTTCGCGATTTCAGAAATATGTGACATAAATGGCGGGATCTTTTGATTTAATTCTCTTAAAAGATGAAATTTTTTTTTACAGTGGTAAGGGACCTTAGCATGTGATACACAAATTTCAACTTTACTATTGTACTCGTTCTTGAGAAAAGAGTCCTAACACTCCGGCAGAGCCGGCCGCGGTGGCCGAGCGGTTCCAGGCTCTCCAGTCAGGAACCGCACTGCTGCTACGGTCGCAGGTTCGAATCCTGCCTCGGGCATGGATGTGTGTGATGTCCTTAGGTTTAAGTAGTTCTAAGTCTAGGGGACTGATGACCTGAGATGTTGAGTCCCATAGTGCTCAGAACCATTTGAACTCCGACAGACAAACACACAGACACTGAAGCGACCGCATAAAGATTCCGTTACTAGCGAATGATGTGCTGTGACGCAGAAAAGACAGAGACGGCAAGAAACTAAATACTATATGCTAATGTCAATTTAAATGTGATTATGACGATGATATAAGCCGAAACGCAAGAAGTTGTGTCTTAACCAAGACGTAACATCGTATTAATTACATTCAGATTTTCAGTAATCTGAAATCGTGTTTTTTTTTTTTGCTTATACCTATAGATTTACACTGAAGAGCCAAAGAAACTGGTACACCTGCCTAATATTGTGTAGAGCCTCCGCGACCACGCAGACGTGGGGCAACACGACGTGGCATGGACTCGATTAATGTCAGAAGTAGTACTGGAAGGAATTCACACCATGAATCCTGCAAGGCTGTCAATAAATCCATAAGAGTATGAAGTGGTGGAGGTCTCTTCTGAACAGTACATTGCAAGGCATTCCAGATACGCTCAAAGGAAGTCTTTAAATTCACAAAAGTGTTCTTGGAGCCAGCCTGTAGCAGTTCTAGACGTGTGGGGTGTCGCATTGTCCTTCTGGAGCTGTCCAAGTCCGTCAGAATGCACAATGGACATGAATGGATGCTGGTGATTAAAAATGGTTCAAATGGTTCTGAGCACTATGAGACTTAACTTCCTAGGTCATCAGTCCCCTAGAACTTAGAACTACTTAAGATTCACCACATTTACCACTGTAACTTAAGGAAATCCACATCATATACTAGGGTCTGCTGAAAAATGCCTTCGACGTTTTTATGTAACAACTCTCACGGCCTTTTAAATAAAACAAACGTTATTAACATTCCACATCTTTATTCTTCAAGTCAACATAGTCACCTTGGCGACGAAAGACCAGTTTGTTGATACCGTCACTGTGGAATGTTTGACTTTGCTGACGGATCCAGAGGGTGAACGCCTCGAGGGCGTTCTTTAAGTTTTGAAAGCAGATGAAAGTTGTATGGGACTAAGTCGGGACTGTATGGACCTATGACAGTGAACCAAGGCGTCGGACTGTTACAATGTCGCAGCGTTCGTATGTGGTCTGGTTACGTCATGCTGAAGAAGAGGCTGCTCCATGGGTGGACGAACTCATCGAATTCGAAACTGGATTACAGTACGCTGTTTCTCATGCACTAACATAGTTATGTTACACAACACTGTGTTACGAGCTACATCCGGTACCCTCTAGCTGTAGGGGCCTGCTGACATGAAGAATAAAGATGTAGAAGGTTAAAAATATATTTTTATTTAAAAAGCTTTAAGCGTTTTCACGTAAAAAATTCGGAGATACTACTTTTCAGTAAACTCTCGTATTTACTCTTTCCAGATATATCTGTGATGACCTGTTACTCCTTTCTCACTATCTTTGTTCCGTACTGAACTAACAAATATTTATAACTGCTTTATTTTACTGAACTTTTCGGTGCTTGTGTTTACCACAATAGCTCTGTAACTTTGATAAAGACTGTACATGGAAAGGATGCAACTAGAACGATGAGCTATAAACTAAGGAGACAAAAGTTATGGGACACCTCCTAATATCGTGTCGGACCTCTTTTGCCCGGCGTATTGCTGCAACTCATCGTAGCATGAACTCAGCGAGTCGTTGGCAGTTCCCTGTATAATCATTGAGCCATGATACGTCAGCCAGCCGGGTTGGCCGAGCGGTTCTAGGCGCTACCGTCCGGAAATGCATGACCGCTACGGTCGCAGGTTCGAATCCTGACTCGGGTATGGATGTGTGTGATGTCCTTAGGTTAGTTGAGTTTAAGTAGGTCTAAGTTCTAGGGGACTGATGACCTCAGAAGTTAAGTCCCATAGTGCTCAGAGCCATGATACGTCTGTAGCCGTCCATAATTGCGAAGGTGTTGCTGAAATAGGATTTTGTGACGGAACTCACCTCTCAGTTATGTTCCATAAATGTTCGACGAGATTCATGTCGGGCGATCTGGGTGGCTAAATCATTCGATGGAATTGTCCAGAATGTTCTTCAAACCAAACGCTAACGACTTTGGCCCTGTGACATAGCACATTGTCATCCATAGAAGTTCTGTCATTATTTTGGAACGTGAAACGCCTGAAAGGCTGTAAATGGTCTCAAAGTAGCCGAACATAGCTATTTCCAATGAATTATAGCTTCAATTCCACCAGAGGATCCAGTCCATTCAACGTAAACACAGGTCCTACCATCAGCTCTTGCCAGCTGAAAGCGGGATCGTAGCCTAGGATAGGACTACAGGCGATGTCGTCCTGTTAGCAAAGGCACTCGCAACGATCGTCTGTTGCCATAGGTCATTAACGCCAGATTTTGCGACACTGTCGTAACAGATACATTCGTCGTACCTCCCACATTGAATTCTGCGATTTTTCACGCGGTGTTGCTTGACTGTTTGCGCTGACGACTCTGTGCAAACGCCGCTCTTCTCGATCGTTAAGTAAAAGACGTTGGTCACTGTGTTGTCCGTGGTGAGAGGTAATGTCTGAAATCTGGTGTTCTCAGAACGCTCTTAACCATATGCATCTCGCAATATTACACTACTAGCCATTAAAATTGCTACACCAAGAAGAAATGCAGATGATAAACGGGTATTCATTGGACAAATATATTATACTAGAACTGACAGGTGATTACATTTTCACGTAATTTGGGTGCATAGATCCTGAGAAATCAGTACCTCTGGCCGTAAGAACGGCCTTCATACGCTTGGGCATTGAGTCAAACAGAGTTTGAATGGCGTGTATAGGGACAGCTGCCCATGCAGCTTCAACAGGATACCACAGTTCATCAACGGTAGTGACTCGGCCACCATTGACCAGATGTTTTCAATTGGTGAGAGATCTGCAGATTGTGCTGGCCAGGACAGCAGTCGAACATTTTCTGTATCCAGAAAGACCCGTAAACGACCTGCAACATACGGTCGTGCATTATCCTGCTGAAATGTAGGGTTTCGCAGGGATCGAATGAAGGGTAGAGCCACGGGTCGTAACACATCTGAAATGTAACGTCCACTGTTCAAAGTGCCGTCAATGCGAACAAGAGGTGACCGAGACGTGTAACCAATGGCACACCATACCATCACGCCGAGTGATACGCCAGTATGGCGATGACGAATACACGCTCCCAATGTGCGTTCACAGCGATGTCGCCAAACACGGATGCGACCATCATGATGCTGTAAACAGAACCTGGATTCATCCGAACAAATGACGTTTTGCCATTCGCCCACCCAGGTTCTTCGTTGAGTACACCATCACAGGCGCTCCTGTCTGTGATGCAGCGTCAAGGGTAACCGCAGCCATGGTCTCCGAGGTGATAGTCCATGCTGCTGCTGGAAACGTCGTCGAACTGTTCGTGCAGACGGTTGTTGTCTTGCAAACGTCCCCATCTGTTGAGTCAGGGATTGAGACGTGGCTGCACGATCCGTTACAGCCATGCGGATAAGATGCCTGTCATCTCGACTGCTAGTGATACGAGGCCGTTGGGATCCAGCACGGCGTTCCGTATTACCCTCCTCAACTCACCGATTCCATATTCTGCTAGCAGTCATTGGATCTCGATCAACGAGAGCAGCAATGTCGCGATACGATAAACCGCAATCGCGATAGGCTACAATCCGACCTTTATCAAAGTCGGAAACGTGATGGTACGCATTTCTCCTCCTTACACGAGGCATCACAACAACGTTTCACCAGGCAACGCCGGTCAACTGCCGTTTGTGAGTGAGAAATCGGTTGGAAACTTTCCTCATGTCAGCACGTTGTAGGTGTCGCCACCGGCGCCAACCTTGAGTGAATGCTCTGAAAAGCTAAACATTTGCACATCACAGCATCTTCTTCCTGTCGGTTAAATTTCGCGTCTGTAGCACGTCATCTTCGTGGTGTAGCAATTTTAATGGCCAGTAGTGTAAATTCCCTAACGATTTCCGAAATGAAATGCCGCATACGTCTAGCTTCATCTACCATTTCGCGTTCAAAATCTGTTAATCCCCGTTGTGCGGCAATAATGACGTTGGAAACCTTTTTACATGAAACATCTGAGTACAAATTACAACTCCGCCAATGAACAGTTCTTTGTACCTGGTGTCCGCGATACTACCGCCATGTGTAAATGTGCCTATCGCTATCCGATGACTTTTGTCGCCTCAGTGTACAATGTGCTCGTATTTTTCTTTGAACTACTGCGAAGTTTATTGTTAGTGGGTAGTAATTGCAGGTCTTTCGAAGAGAATCTGCTATTTAGTTCGGTGTTATTGCATCTATAGGTTTTTCGAGTTTCTTAAATGAACCTACCGCTGGTGATGGTGATTAGCATACATGATTTCTTTTTCAATATTTTTGAATTATGATGTAGTTCAATACTGATTTATTTTTCTTTGAAAAACTTATAGTACGTCTTTGGTTCTCGAAAGCATAAATTTAACGTATGTGTTAGTGATGTTAATCTCTCGACACGTGGCGTTGTTGTATCTTTATAACGGCTAGGTATCGAATAATACTGCTGCTTGTCAGACAGAACAATAAACCTTTTCGGTTTTGTTTAACATTAGTTTTACACGTGTTGTTCGCTGATACCTAATTTACAAACGTTCACATCCCTTGTATCGTAACGTCGCCACCCAGTGCGAAAACTGTTACCCAGCACTGGATGTAACTGTTTCCTCCACAATTAGCTACGACGAGGTAACGACAGCAGTGTGTAAATACCTGAATTTTTACGTTTGCAGGGGCAGCCTGACTTTCGGTTACCGGAGTGTTTGGTCCCTCGTAACGCAGTTTTCCAGCAGTTTTAAACTCTGTATTCGGCAGGTGGAAATGGCGGGTGCCGGTGGAGCGTGTTTCTCCAGCTCCCCTGTGTCGCCTGTCAGACACACGAGCCAAGTGTGAATTTTTCATGGGCATTTTTTTCCATTTTCTGTTGTGTGCACCTGTTCGTGTCGTGTCTCTCACTGGTCTGACTCGCTGTGCAAAATGTAGCGGCTGACTGCAATCGGAATAGAGGTGCGCAGTAAGGGATATATTTGGAATACAGTCATACGTTACAATGACCCTTTTCCGTTGTGGCTGTTTTTACTTCCCGCACTTGTAAAGAAATGTTGGACAGAAATTTCGACCTATGCAAGATACCGTATGATTAGTTCTGTTAAACTCAAAAATGTCTCATCACTTTCGTGTCGTCATCAGTGGGCTTAACTTATTTTCTTTCACACATGACGCCACTAGGGAAATATATTGGTGGTTTTGTATGTACCAATCTTTTTTTACTAGTACACACATATGTGATATATTGTATCAGACACGATATGCCAAATACCGCGTGTAACTCCTAAAAATAACAATAACAAAATAAATGTTTCAACACACGAAAAACTAGGGAAGCAACACTACAAATTTAAAAAAAATTAAAAAACGTGGCTAGTTGTAAAACGTGTAGTACATATGAGACAACCAATATACGTACATAATTCATAGAGTTTGTGAGTATTCAAATAAATAAAACCTATTCATGATAGAAGGGAAAGTTCTGAAACTCGGTTAGGTAAAACAATAACATGTCAGGTAGGTAACTAACAGTGCTTCAGAAGATTTCAAATTGTGGACGCATTGCATGTTAATTTCCGCTAATAGGTGACCAGATACTTTTGTTCAGATAGTGTATTAGGCTGAATTTCTCCCCAATTAGTCAAAACACTTTAAAATGGCTGTATAGAGGAAACACATCTGTTGTGATAAAGACCAAATAAAATGATATTTTAACCCAAGTTACGACAGCCTTGTGGCAGATTGTTCTCGTTCAGATGGATGTATCGATCTAATTTCTTTCCGTTAGAAGTTCTCGCTTGATTTATATACCTTCAGACATTTTCATGTGTGTGGCTTCAGAAGGCTTAGAAGCACGGAAAAGAAAAACTCTGTTTTGAAAGCCAGGTATTAAAACGTCCAAATTCATAATAATGACTTCATTATAAAACAGGCTTGTTAATTAGTGGGACATAAGTATATTTATCTGCTCAAGAAGACGTGCGTGTTATTGCGGTGTGAAAAAATGTACTGAAATCCTCTGAATTAAAACCACCGGACACTTAGTTTTCTAGTATGAAACGAAGGAAAATGACTGGTAATAATGTAATTAATAACAAATTATGCGCCTAAGATAAAAGGTCCTGAGCAGTGTGACGGCCCAATTATAACTGCCGTACGTGCGCATTTTTATTTCGTCGTGTAAAGTAGTAAGGCTATAGTGATGTGGAGAAATGTTTGCTGAGCGATAAAATTAAGGCTGCAAGTGGGGGATAAACATATTTCAATCTGTTTCAGAAATGTAGAAAATTCACGAGACGTCACGCAATAACTCGACCGGCGGGAGAACGAAGAACCTGGCCGCAGCAGCGTGCGCGGTGACGCCAGGGTGACAATGGACAAAGAACCTCCGGAGGTTATCACCTCCATAGAAGATTTGGTTAAAACTATGTGGACGCCAGTCATTTGTTTATATACGTACATACAGGTTCCTACAGGGAGGGAATCTCTGAGCATTGTTGTTTGTTTTAAATAATCAATAAAATTCTTCTGGTTATTGTGACCGCATTGTCAATATGTAAAACGACGTTTAGGGCACTATTGCAAATGACCTTCCTCATAGTGTTTTTGCTAACTGAAAGCCATTTACAATAGTGGCCAAAACGTCGGAAGTTCTACATATTGACAATGCGGGCAAATACCGAGTTGAATTTTATTGACTTTGAGAATGGCTGCGAAAACCTACGATTGTTTGTTTTAAATAATATTAGAGAATCTATTTTTGATGATTAATTTATCTGTGATGTTTACTGTTGTATTCAATAAATTAATGGGACAACGATATTAAAATATGCACAACAGACAGTTGTAGTTACTTGTATTAACAAATAGAAGTCTGTTTTAATTAAATACACTATAAGACAAAAATACTAGGCACCACGAAGGGCCGGCCGGAATGGCCGAACGGTTCTAGGCGCTTCAGTCTGGAACTGCGCGACCGCTGCGGTCGCAGGTTCGAATCCTCCCTCGGGCATGGATGTGTGTGACGTCCTTAGGTTAGTTAGGTTCAAGTAGTTCTAAGTTCTAGGGGACTGATGAGTTCAGAAGTTAAGTCCCATAATGCTCAAAACCATTTGAACCTATTCGAACCACGAAGGAATTATTCGAATGGGACGGAAAACGGTAAATATGAAGTACATGTACACACCAACAAAGGATTACACTTTCAGAAAAAATGGATATTTTGTTCAAGAGAAAGAACGTCACTAACTGAGGAAGTCAATAACGCGCTGGTGCACCTCTGACCCTTACGCAAGCAGTTATTCGGCGTTCCATTTATTGATGGAGTTATTGGATGACTTCACACAGATGTTGTGCCGTCAAAATCCCATCACAGTTGGAGCGCCATGCCATAAAGCTCCAAACATTCCCATTTGGTGAGAGATCCGGCGACCTGGCTCGCCTAGGTAGGATTTGATAAGCACGAACACGAGCAGTGGAAGCGCTCGTCGTGCACAGGCGGACCATGTGTTACTGTGAGCAAGCCCAGGATGGCTTGCCATCAAGGGCGACAAAAAGTGACTTCTTGTAAGGATACTGCGGATGACAACCAAAGGCGTCCTGCTATGAAAATAAATGGCCCCCCAAACCATCTCTCCTGCTTCTCGGGCCGTATGGTGGGCAACAGGCAGTTGGTATCCCACCACTGTCTGGGGCACCTCGAGACAGGTCCTCGACATGGAATCTCATTGACTGGAATACAAGTGTCTTCAGTCATGAGTCCCGTTTCGAACTGAGCCCCGATGGCCAGCGAAGATGTGTCTGGAGACGTCCTGGATAAATCAGATTGTCGCCCGCCATAGAGCCCGAAAACCAGCAGAGATAGTGTGGAGTGTCACTTCTTTTCATAGCAGAACTTGGTTGGTTGGTTGGTTTGGGGGAGTAAAGGGACCAGACTGCTATGGTCATCGGTCCCTTTTTCCAAAGACAAAGAACACCCACAGAGAATAAAAACGAGGAACAGATCACAGACGATACAGAACAAGAGAAACTGAGACAAAGACAAGACAAAACGAACTAAAACCACACAGAGTGTGACGGTGGTTGGCCGACCATAGAAATAAAAAAGGAAAAGCCAACCACTTAGAAACACATTAAAAAAAAATCAGTTGAAAATCATAGGCCAAAGCCAGAATCAACACAAAACAATAAAATAAAACAGAAACACTCAGATTAAATGATAAAATCCCCCTGCCCGAATAAAACGTAAAACTAATTCAGCCATAGTGGATTCGTCTGTTAAAAGGGCAGGGAGCGTATCAGGCAGCGCAAATGTCTGCCTGACCACAGCTAAAAGGGGGCAGGCCAACAGAATGTGGGCCACCGTCAAAGCCGCCCCGCAGCGACATACAGGAGGGTTCTCCCGGCGCAGTAAATAACTGTGTGTTAGCCGGGAGTGGCCAATGCGGAGCCGACAAAGGACGACGGAGTCCCTGCGGTTGGCTCGCATGGATGACCGCCACACAGTCGTCGTCTCCTTAATGGCACGGAGTTTATTGGGTGTAATCCGATCGCGCCATTCAGCGTCCCAAAGCGCAAAAACTTTTCGGCGGAGGACTGCCCGCAAATCAGTCTCTGGGAGGCCAACATCCAGAGATGGTTTACACGTGGCCTCTTTCGCCAGGCGGTCAACACGGTCATTGCCCGGGATACTGACATGACCGGGGGTCCACACAAAGACCACAGAGCGGCCGCAACGCGCAAGAGTATGCAGGGACTCATGGATAGCCATCAACAGACGAGAACGAGGAAAACACTGGTCGAGAGCTCGTAAACCGCTCAGGGAATCGCTACAGATCATGAAGGACTCACCTGAGCAGGAGCGGATATACTCTAGGGCTCGAAAGATGGCGACTAGCTCAGCAGTGTAAACGCTGCAGCCAGCCGCCAAGGACCGTTGTTCGGAATGGTCCCCTAGAGTTAGCGCATACCCGACACGACCAGCAACCATCGAACCGTCAGTGTAAACAATTCCAGAGCCCTGATACGTGGCAAGGATGGAATAAAAGCGGCGGCGGAAGGCCTCTGGAGGGATCGAGTCCTTCGAGCCCTGTGCCAAGTCGAGCCGAAGGCAAGGGCGAGGAACACACCACGGGGGTGTACGCAGAGGCGCCTGGAAAGGAGGCAGAACAGGGAAAAACCCAAGCCCGCAAAGAAGCTCCTTGACGCGTACGGCGATCGGACAACCCGACCGGGGCCGACGGTCCGGCAGATGGACGACCGACTGCGGGGACAGGACACGGTAATTTGGATGCCTGGGCAAACTAAAAACATGGGCAGCATAAGCAGCCAGTAATTGTGGGCGTCGTACCCGCAGTGGAGGTACACCTGCCTCCACTAGTACGCTGTCCACAGGGCTGGTGCGGAAAGCACCAGTGGCAAGGCGTATCCCACTGTGGAGAATTGGGTCCAGCACCCGTAACGCAGATGGGGATGCTGAGCCATAAGCCAGGCTCCCAAAATCCAGACGGGACTGGATTAACGCCTGGTAGAGCCGCAACAGGGTAGAGCGGTCGGCGCCCCAGCGGGTGTGGCTCAAGCATCTCAGATCGCTTAGATGCCGCCAACACGTCTGTTTCAGCTGCCGGATATGAGGCAGCCAAGTCAACCGGGCATCAAAAACCACCCCCAAAAACCTGTGGGTCTCCACCACAGCAAGGTGTTCGTCGGCAAGATAAAGCCGTGGCTCAGGATGGACTGTTCGGGCCGGCAGAAATGCATAACGCGGGTCTTGGCTGCCGAAAACTGAAACCCATGCGCTACAGCCCAAGACTGCGCCTTACGGATAGCGCCCTGTAGCTGACGTTCAACAGCTGCGATGCCAGTAGAGCTGTAATAAAGGCAGAAGTCGTCAGCATACAGGGAAGCGGAGACAGAATTTCCCACGGCCGCAGCAAGCCCGTTAATGGCTATTAAAAACAGACAGACACTTAAAACAGAGCCCTGTGGCACACCGTTCTCCTGGACGTGGGAGGAACTATACGAGGCCGCGACTTGCACGCGGAAGGTACGACACGACAGAAAATTGCGGATAAAAATCGGCAGAGGACCCCGAAGACCCCATCCATGAAGCGTAGAAAGAATGTGATGACGCCATGTCGTATCGTACGCCTTCCGCATGTCGAAAAAGACAGCGACCAGGTGCTGACGGCGGGCAAAAGCAGTACGAATGGCCGACTCCAGGCTCACCAGATTGTCGGTGGCGGAGCGGCCTTTACGGAACCCACCCTGAGATGGAGCCAGAAGGCCCCGAGACTCCAGTACCTAATGCAAGCGCCGGCTCACCATCCGTTCACGCAACTTGCAAAGAACGTTGGTGAGGCTAATGGGACGGTAGCTGTCCACCTCCAGAGGGGTCTGTCCAGGTTTCAAAACGGGGATGACAATGCCTTCCCGCCATTGCGACGGAAACTCCCCCTCGACCAAAAGACGGTTGTAAAGATCGAGAAGGCGCCGCTGGCAGTCCACTGAAAGGTGTTTCAGCATCTGACAGTGGATGCCATCTGGCCCAGGAGCGGTATCAGGGCAAGCAGCTAGGACACTGCTAAATTCCCACTCACTGAATGGAGCATTGTAAGATTCCGGGTGGTCGGTGTGAAACGAAAGGCTCCGACGTTCCAGCCGCTCTTTAATGGAGCGGAAGGCCAGGGGGTAATTCGCAGAAGCGGAACTCATAGCAAAATGCTCTGCTAAGCGATTTGCAATGACGTCGGAGTCAGTACAAACGGCTCCATTCAGTGAGAGCGCAGGGACGCTGGCAGGGGTCCGATAGCCGTAGACGCGTCGAATCTTGGCCCAGACCTGCGAGGGAGTGACATGGAGGCCAATGGTGGACACATACCGCTCCCAGCACTCCTTCTTGCCTTGGCGGATAAGGAGGCGGGCCCGCGCACGCAGCCGTTTGAAGGCAATAAGGTGGGCTAAGGAGAGATGTCGCTTGTGACGCTGGAGCGCCCGCCGGCGATCTTTAATCGCTTCAGCGATCTCAGGCGACCACCAAGGCACAGCCTTCCGCCGAGGGGACCCAGAAGAACGGGGAATGGCAGCTTCGGCGGCAGTAACGATTCCGGCGGTGACCGATTGAACCACCGCATCAATGTCATCAGTAGAGAGAGGCTCAAAAGAGGCAGTGGAGGATAACAAATCCCAGTCAGCCTTGTTCATAGCCCATCTGCTAGGGCCATGAGAAGAGTGACGCTGTGGTAGTGACAAAAAGAGCGGAAAGTGGTCACTACCACACAGGTCGTCATGCACACTCCATTGGACAGATGGTAAGAGGCTATGGCTACAGATGGAAGGGTCAATGGCGGAGTAGGTGCCATGCGCCACACTGAAGTGTGTGAAGGCACCGTCATTTAACAGCGAGAGATCGAGCTGCGACAATAAATGGTCAACGATGGCGCCCCGACCTGTGGCCACTGACCCACCCCACAGAGGGTTATGGGCGTTGAAGTCGCCCAATAGCAAGAAAGGTGGCGGCAATTGGGCGACCAGTGCAGCCAGGACAGGCTGCGAGACATCACCATCGGGTGGAATGTAAAGACTGCAGACGGTAACAGCCTGTGGCGTCCACACGCGTACAGCGACAGCCTCTAAAGGCGTCTGGAGAGGGACAGACTCGCTGTGCAGAGTGTGAAGGACATATATGCAGACGCCACCAGACACCCTTTCATAAGCTGCTCGGTTCTTATAATAACCCCGATAGCCACGGAGGGCGGGGGTTCGCATCGCTGGAAACCAAGTTTCCTGGAGAGCAATGCAGAAGAAAGGGCGAAGGCTGAGAAGTTGGCGGAGCTCAGCTAAATGGTGGAAGAAACCGCTGCAGTTCCACTGGAGGATGGTAGTGTCCATGGCGGACAAGGCGTGACGGGACTGGGAAGGCAGATTACGCCGCTGGGTCACCTGCTGCCTCCGATTGAGCACCCGTGCTAGCGCTATTCATGGCGTCTGAGGGACCGGCGAGATCGAGGTCCTCAGCGGACGCCAGGATCTCCACCTCGTCCTCAGACGCAGATCTGGAAGGTGGCGGTGGGACAGGTGCCACCGCAATGTCAGGATGCTTGGGAGCCTTTTTCTTCAACTGCTTCGCACGCTGTGCTTTGGGAGGGTCTGGCTGGGAGGGCCCCACTGGGTCAGTCTCAGGGACGGACGACGACCGTGAAGCCCTATGACCAGCGACCGGTTGTTGCTTCAAAACTTTGCGGGTATCCGCTTTGACACTGGGCAAAGCCTGGGAAGGGAGGGCCCCAAGGGACCCCTTCCTGGCTAGAGTAGCCGAAGAAGCCCTACGCTTCTCCGGCTGGGAAGGGGGGACGAATGTCCCCGATGGTTGGGGTGGTGTCGCTCCTGGAGTATATGGAGCAACAGAGGGCGAAGTGCCCCCCACAACCAAGGGGGCCGGGTCATTTTGACATAGCTGAGAGGCAACAGTACGTGACGACACGGGAGAGGATCGGACCGCTGTTGCAGCAGCGGCATAGGTGGATGTCATGGGCACAGGATGTAGCCGCTCATATTTCCGCCTTGCCTCGGTGTAGGTCAGGCGGTCCAGGGTCTTATATTGCATTATCTTCCTTTCCTTCTGGAAGATCCGACAGTCCGGTGAGCAGGGGAAATGATGTTCTCCACAGTTAACACAGATGGGAGGCGGAGCACATGGAGTATTAGGATGCGAAGGACGTCCGCAATCCCGACACGTGATGCTGGAAGTACAGCGAGGTGACATGTGCCCGAACTTCCAGCATTTAAAACACCGCATCGGAGGAGGGATATATGGTTTCACATCACAACGGTAAACCATCACCTTAACCTTTTTGGGTAAGACATCACCCTCAAAGGCCAAGATGAAGGCACCGGTGGCTACCTGATTATCCCTCGGACCCCGATGGACGCGCCGGACGAAGTGAACACCTCGTCGTTCGAGGTTGGCGCGTAATTCATCGTCGGACTGCAGAAGAAGATCCCTGTGGAATATAATACCCTGGACCATGTTGAGACTCTTATGCAGCGTGATGGTAACTGAAACATCCCCCAACTTGTCACAATTGAGCAACCTCCGTGACTGGGCAGAGGATGCCGTTTTGATGAGCACAGAACCAGAGCGCATCTTGGACAAGCCCTCCACCTCCCCGAACTTGTCCTCTAAATGCTCCACAAAAAACTGGGGCTTGGTCGACACGAACGATTCTCCATCAACCCGCGTACACACAAGGTACCGGGGTGAATAGTCTCCACTGCCTTCTTTAGCAAGACGTTCCTCCCATGGAGTAGCTAGGGAGGGAAACGATCTCTGATCAAATTTCTTCCCGTTGAGGTTAGACCTCGATCGCTTAGAGACTGCTGGTGGAGGCCCACCAGCGATAGATGATGTACCACGCTTCATTGCGGGTCATCCGCCCTGATGCCACCTACTCCGACCAAGGGCCCTCCCCACGGGCGCCACCCAGCCACAGCAATAGCCACCTGGCAGGATGGCCATTGCCGGGAGTCCTGATGCCCCAGGGAGATGGGCATCTACTCCTTGGCATACGTGGGGAGTGAACGGCGCAGGCATCAGTAGAGCGATCCCTGTGTTGTCAGGGGGCTACAACCAAGAGGGTACATGGCGGCCCCACCACAACGGACTGGCTACCGTGCTGGATGTTAGGTGACATGTGGTCCATGGGCGTCGCCAGTGCAGAAAATGGCCCTGCACAGTGCTTGGCAGAAAGAGCACGCAGGAGCGCATCCATGCCCAAGCGATGGAGAGCGGGAAGGACTGCAATGCAACGACGAATAAGATGGCGAAAGTTCTCAACACAACATGGACACAATGCACCAAGTAAGGCGCCCTTCCCCAATCGGCTCGCTCTTCGGAAAAAATTTTGAGATGTGGAGGTCAAACCCGACAGGGGACCAACACATAAGGCCGAAACGTTTGAGACTCCTTTTAGTCGCCTCTTACGACAGGCAGGAAGACCGCGGGCCGATTCTAACCCCCGAACCCGCAGGGGGCATAGCAGAACTACTTTGGGTGTAATCCCCGGCACCCTTACAGCACAGCGGTACGTCAACGGTATTTTCTATGTTTTCAAATAGCCCTGAGCACTATGACACGTAACATCTGTGGTCATTAGTCCCCTAGACCTAGAACTACTTAAACCTAACTAACCTAAGGACATATCACACATCCAAGCCCGAGGCAGGATTCGAACCTGCGACCGTAGCAGCAGCACGGTTCCCGACTGAAGCACCTAGAATCGCTCGGCCACAGCAGCCGTCGTCCTGTTTTCTTGTCCTTCATGGCAAGAAATACTGGCCTTACATTTCAGCAGAGTAATGTCCGCCTGCACTCGAAGAGAGTTTCTACTGCTTGTCATCGTACTTGCCCAACCCTGATTCAGCCAGCAGTGTCGCCGGATCTCTCTCCAGTTGAGAAGGTTTGGAGCATTACAGGCAGAGCCCTCAAAGTAGCTCGGTACTTTGATGATATAAAGCACGGAATGTAGCACGATATGCCTCAGCATTACACCGAACAACTCCATCAATCAATGCCAAGCTGAATAACAGCTTGCATTGGGGCAAAATGTGGACCAGCGCGTTATTGGCTTTTTCAGTCTGCGAAGCCCACTTGACTAAATCATCCAATTTTTCTGAAATTATAATCATTTGTTGTATCTACATGTACATTACGTTTACCGATCTCTGTCCCATTCGGGTAATTCCTTCGCAGTGCGTCATTTTCTTTGTCTTAGAGCGTATGCAATATCTGTAACACCAGCTAGCCTAAATCGACACGAATTAATAAGATACAAGTAAACCGTCGATTTTGAAAAGAATTTGACTCTCATGTATAAAAGAGCAGCAAACGTCTGATTACAAGTAAGTTAATTTGTTAAATATTTGATATTAAGCATGCAAGCGAGAAAGAATTTGAAAAGGTTTGAAGGTAGTCGCTAACTGCTCTCACTAAGAAACACTGGGTGAATTAGTGTGGGTAGTTTGCACTCCATTTTAATCGAAAGATAGTTTTTCATCCATCCAAACATTTATAATATCATATCTCCTGAACTATGTGAAGCACTATGATGTAATTTTGCAGTACATTCAATGGTATATGTGGATATTGTTTGCAATGTTACGAATAGAATCGGTAGTAACGAAGTAATGAATTCAAATGTCGTGTCTTATGCTGAATTTGAACTACATGAACAGGAAAAATATGGTACGTGATAAAGCTTTTTGTTTTTTCATTCCATCACTTTGTGGGAGATGTCAGCGAGAAAAAGTTTGAAATTGTGTACAAAGTCTGTTCCAGTTTGCGAAGTGCTCCCATTCTCAAATACTGGAAGAATATAGTGCGGGCACTTGTGAAGCATTAGCCACACTACCGCTAGCCAAGCACACAGTTTCTAACTGTAATGTCACCCTTATTGCGTTAAACTTTAAACATACGATTATACCTCTTAATGGGCGGATTATGAGAGCATTTCAATTTTTTAATTTTGTCAATAACTAGGCGAAATTCTGGAAATCACTTTTTCGTTGCCTCTGGAAACTTGGCAACCTGCAACTGGTATCAGGTCCCCAGTTAGTCGCTTAGCAATACACGAGGGGCGTTCAGCCAATTTCGATTCAAAAAAAGCGTTGAATTAGTTCTGGGACTTCTTCGAACATTCTTGCTTGAGCCCCTATAGTTTCATGGACTTCCGATGGTGCTGGCTCTATATGTAGACTTCAAAATGGCGTTCCGACCAAAGAGTTCTCATTGAGTCTCTTTTGACGAAAAACCAAAGCATCGCAGATACTTAGTAGGCGCTTTTAGAATATCTACCGAGGCTTGACAGTGAACAAAGGTACGACGAGTCGTTGGGCGAGCTGTCTCTGGTCATCGCAACAAAGTCTTGCAAAACTGTCCGATTTCCCGTGTGCCCGCCAGCTGCACACAGCTGCCACTCCTGCAATGTTGGAATGTGCGCACACTTTAATCCAAGGTGATCGACGAATCATAATGAAACACCTGGATGTCTCTGTTGGTAGTGCTGACACGCTCATCCACCAGTTGAGATAAGTAGCGGGCCTAGGCATTGTCGGACATTGCTTGCTTTGTTACCAAATGTATTCAAGATGGCGGATCCAAGATGGTGCCTGTAGATGTGGCAAAGTAGCCTTTACGTCACGGTGGGAAATCCAAAATTTGAAATTTGGTGGGAAAGTTGGTCAATTGGGCTACCTCTACTAAGCTAACTCCTCCTCCCCCCCCCCCCCGCCACAACACCACCCCAAGAAATTATGGGAAAGTGTTAATCTCTGTCCAACTGCCAGAGAGGAAGGTTAGGTTAGTGTACCTTACTTTTGGTGGGAAACTAATTCTGTGCCAGAGAGGAAAGCGGGGTATTTAATTATTTTATTTATTTATGGCTCAATTGTGCAACCTCCAGTAACCTTACACAGAGAAGGATTTGTGTTCACTTCAGTGAGCAGGGACCATCTGAGCTAAGTCACACTACATCCACCAGAGAGCGCTGTTTGCCCCCCCCCCCCCACTCCTCCCTTCCCCACTTCCCCAACCCTACTCCCCCTCTCCTCCTCCACTATCAAGAAGCTTCAGTCCATACTGGCCTGCTGGAAAAGATGAACAAAGTCTTTCCTTTATGTAATGTGTGCAGTGAAAGTAATGTTGGTAGTAGACAAGGAAGAGTTCAACAACTGTATTAGTTGTAATTATGCAGCTGATGACTCCATCCATGGCTCACCGTCCAATGCTTGGAAACAACAGATAATGGTTGAGTTTAAGAATAAGAATACATTTCATCAAATAACGAAGATGCAGAGGGATGGATTGAAAGTGCATTTCATAACTCATGCTGATAGAGGCTTATGGTGGAACTGTGTACCTATCATGAAAATTCCATTCACTCATCCAAAGTGCAAGAGGTGAGATGACCAGCTGCTCTGGCTTAGTAATCTTGTTCAGAATGTGCGCAATTCAGGAGATGGTGGTAAAGCGGAGGAAGGATTTTAATAAAATGGTTCAAATGGCTCTGAGCACTATGGGACTTAACGTCTGAGGTCATCAGTCCCCTAGAACTTAGAACTACTTAAACCTAACTAACCTAAGGACATCACACATACCCATGCCCGAGGCAGGATTCGAACCTGCGACCGTAGTGGTCACGCGGTTCCAAACTGAAGCGCTTAGAACCGCACGGCCACACTGGCCGGCGGATTTTAATAGGTATACTACATTAGACCATGTAGGTGAGGACTGCACCCATAGCTTCTTACATGAGGACTGGAAAGGAAACATAATGGATGAGCATAAGAAGAATACCTTTCAGTAAGTGGTGGGGATGCATCATTATGGGCCGAACATGCATTTTGCAACCTGTGTAGATGGTTGTCTGTGATGGAACTGTCTACCTTTTTTCGAAATGCACCATCAATATGTCTAGGAAGCGAATGTGTGTTCTTCACCAGCGGAGCTAGTTGACAAAACTATCAGAGAGGATGCTTCAGGAATGGTCTGCTCTTTCTCAGGGAGCCAACAGGAGTGCAGCATTCCCCTCTCATCATCTGAAAACTGGAGTCAGCCATTAGGAACGCAGGACTGCTACGTCCAGTCACATGATCGTGACAGCAGGGGTGATATATGGCAAATGGATCAGTCCACCAGTCTCAGACAGTGGAATAATACTAGCCGTGAAGTGTCAACAGCAGCCAAGATAGTGGTCTTCTGTTCAGCTTGATGTTTTTGTCTGTGGATGCTTATTGTTTCTTCTACTTATTTGTGCAGCAGGTTCCTGTGTGTCCAGATCAACAGCTACCTCCAGCTTTTTGAGAACTGCAGCAGCAGCATCCACCAGCTTGTCAGAATGTGCAGCATCCTCCAGAGTGTCCAGACCACCACCAGCTTGCCAGCATCTACAGCAGTGAGGGATACATCATCACACCTCACACCTGGCCAGCACATTCGAGTAGGATAATGAGTTGCTGTTTTTCAGCCTGCTCATCGATTTGTGTAATTAAGACATCCAACCAGCCGCTGAATCTATTAAGAAGAAGTGTGCTGCCGGTCTTTCTCCACATGCTTCAGGTCAGTACTGGTCTCTGACATGTGTGCCACCCCACGATATTCTGGTTATACTGCAACAACATGTTCTACATTTGGTGGATGAGATACTACCAGTTCCTCCCAGTGCCATAATGTTATTCAGTTCATGCTATAATGAAATAGCCAGCATCTCAAAGTGCTTAATTATTGGCATAGAAGTATCAGCGGGTGTTGACTGGCATGTTGTGCTAAAGATTGAAAATGCACTGAGACATGTTGAACTGTGGTTTAGAGAGTCTAAGTGGGATATTCTTGAGATATAGTTCGATTCTTTTAGCCACAGACACATACGCACCAATGTTTGGTGATAGAATTTCTTTCATGTGATACAATTTGATACTTTTAGAAAACAGTCTTTCACATCTTACAATGACACTGAACAATCAAGCAGAGCTTTTTGTTATTCATTACACTATTACTAACAATAACTAAAGCCTGTAGTCCAAGCAATTTTGAGCAACATAACACTTTTTTTTCTTTTATACAATCGAGTATATATCCAGGAGGATAATACTACAGTAGCAGCACTGGGTGCATCTAAAATATAGACCAGTAGCTTTGGACTGCGAAAAGGAAATACTAAAAAACTAATCGAACTGGGATGGCTAGTAGCAGGTGAAACTTAAAAACTAGGCTGTTTACATGTTACCTGGTTCACCGTCAGACAGTCTATGAAATTAATATACATTGCAGTTAATTTTTTCTGCAGTTTTTATACAATTTTTATAACTATCAATTTTTGATTTTATCTATATAGACAAAGAAGAACTATTATATATATATATATATATATATATATATATGCATGATGTGCAGTCAAAGTTTGGCACACAAGCTGGTGTGGTGCACAAGAGAAGAAAAACTATTTACACTACAGCACACACCAGTGTGCAATCTATTACTATTCACATACTGTGATAAACATGTCATACTATTCCACACAGAGTCATTCCTCTCACACTCTAATTCAGCCCCCATCGTTCCCTCAAACCAGGTCATGAAGTGAATAGTGCGAGTATAGGCGGATTTCAAACCCATCCTCACGAATGGCACGCTTATCCTCATGAGGCGACAGGACGATTTTATTTCATGCTCTCGTGACTGAATATTAGTTTGTTGCACCATGTGCCATGGTTGTGGTAGAGCACCACGGACACCACCATACAGGCAAATCAACTTATCTTCAACCGCGAGGGCTATTAACGCAACACGACAGAGAATCTTACCCCACCTCTGGGGGGCACCTCCCAATGGGCGATATGCATACATCTTTGATCATCAATCCATTTGCCTCGTCTTTCATTAGGCCAATAACCTTCTAGTTCTGTAGAACAATACCGTAAGGATTATCAGTCGTGTATGAAGACGTGTCGGAATCGCAGTTCCTCACCCAACAGATGATGCTGTCTGTATCCGTATAAAGTAACTTTGGACTAGCAAAATTAGTTTTCGCGAACTCATGATGAAAGTGTCACGTGTAGAGTTTGGACAGGTGTAGTACACACATCCCCACATAGAGGGGTTTTGAGAACTCTACTGCAACCTTCGCCATCTCCACAGCGACAAAGTTGTTATTAATATGGAGACCCATTTGATGTATTTGGCGTGACAATGCATTTCCTTACGCCATAACGCCCATCCTGCTTGGTTATAATAAGAATATCGCGGCGGTTTCTTAAATCCTCCATAGATTCGCCGAAAATTGCATTATTCATTAACATGAAAAAATCTTTTTCAAAGTCACATGTCACGGAAGCCGTCTCTCGCGTTTTCAAATCAATATACGCGTAATTTCAGTCAAAACCACCCCTAACCGAAGAAACTGCACGAGGTTATAGTAGTGAATAAGCGTTGTCATTAGCTTCAGGATGGAATTAGTCGCTCTGCACATAGCGGCAAATCGGCATGGTCATCATGTGGACTAATAACGTACGTGAGGTCTGCCTCCAAAACTAATCCTACATCGGAATCATCCACCAGGCCACCTTTTTTTAAATATCTCACCTATCCGTTGAGATCATCTTCGGGCACTCATTGAAACCCGGCAATCAGCAGTGATTGTTGCATGGCGTGCCCGTATAAATTATTCACGTCTAAATACATGATATAAATAGACTCATCAGATAGGACGAACATCTCACGCATCCATGGGTTGTTTGCCATTGCGTGCCAACAGGCACATTGGCAAAGTACAACCAGAGCCCTTGTTCAAAGAAAAGAAGAGCGTGACGTGATTCGCTATTATAGCTGAGTAAGATTTGTGTGGAATTGAAGCCCGAGGCTGTCGAGCATTCGTAGACACTATGCTATAAATAGGAGCGTATTTTATGATTCGTACTTGAACGCATAGTGTGGATATTTCCAGTATTTACTGAACTTCAATGAGCACTTCTTTTTATGCTGCCACAGTACATTATGGCTGTGTACCTTCGAGGTACGATACAGAATCAAGTTTATACTTATTTATGGAATATTAGGGTATCTAAATTCATCACGTCCCCGCTTAGGAAACACTTTTCAATACTTTCTGATGCATACCGGTTTCCTTGATCGTAAACACTGCACCCGTTGGGAATCTTTGTTCTATGTCTTTCATGCACTCATGTGTACATGGGCAGGGAATGGAAGACAAGGTTGTTGGATTCTGTTTAGGACGACAATGCACAGGAGGTCGAGCAGTCAGTGGTCATCCAGCGTCGCCGTTAAATGTCAGAACAGAGAATAAGGTAAAACAAACTGAATATATTTCGGGTTACGGAAAGCAAAAGGCGCGCCTAGGGAGGAAGTTCCCAGGTTTAGGTCAGTCTAGGAGGTCGAACAACTAATTGAAGTGGACAACGGAAGGGGAGGCGGTTCATGTTAATTGGTGTCGGTGGCCGGTCATAGAACACAGAGCCAGAAGCTCAGAACTGTGTTCTGTACTGCAGAACGCTCCAGCGTCCACACACGTGACCTCTATCCCACGCACGCTATTGGCGAAAACCGATGGCTTGAATTCGTTAACAGTTTCAGCACAGAGAGCGCACGGCGTTTCTTGTCAGTAGCTTTAACTGGACAGAACAGCCTCGGTTCTGAAAGGCAGATAACTTGGGCAAAACTTGTAAAGATCTTACTGTGACTTTGAAATAATTTTTTTAAACCAATTCCCTAAAATATTTCTTGACTGGCTGCCACCTTGTACACATGCTTTGCGCTCAGTAGTGGCTTTTCTCGTGTTTTAAATGCAGTAAATATTTTATTACTAAAAGATTCTCAGCTGTTTTCACAAACCCTTTTCACCGACTCAAAACATTCATATGTTTACGGCTGGTCTGCACTTTTCTACCAGCGCTAGACTTCTTCAGTTTAATTTGTATTCCGATTTCAACTGAGATGGCAACTTTCTTACACAATTGTTGCTATATGTATATACAGCGTGCCTCTCTTAAGAGTCGTCAGGCACATTTTTTCTGGTGTTTCGACAGGTATGTGGAATTTCTTTATTGCAGCGTGTAGCTGGAGTGAGCCCAAACAAATAGTGCTCATCACATCCTTCATGCGCCATCTAGTGTCGGTGGAAAGTGACTCTTTGTTTACCGTTACAATCAAAATTATTTTTAAAGTGGAATTTTACTTGACCTCTCGACAGAGCTGTTCCAAGTAGTCTGGTGCGATGTTCATTTTATTGATGTTTATTAACAGGGACAGTCAAAATGGTTTAAATGGCTCGAAGTACTATGGGAATTAACATCTGAGGTCATCAGTCCCCCTAGGGTTAGTACTACTAAAACGTAACTAACCTAAGGACATCATATACATCCATGCCCAAGGCAGGATTCGAACCTAGGACCGTAGCAGCAGCGCGGTTCCAGACAGAAGTGCCTATAACAGATCGGCCACAGCGACCGGCCAGGGACAGTCAAACAATAATCAGTACTCCAGAATGACAGCACGGCCCTGGCCCACGTTGACTTCTGCGCCGAGCAGAAGTTGCTGCTGGAGTACTGATTATTCTTCGTGTTTTACTTTTTCCGTTAGTAAAAACAAATTAAACAAATAACGCACTAGACTAATTTGGAATTAGAATTATATATTAATATCTTCAGCTGCTGACGAGCGTTGATATATATAAACGGGAACAGGTGAAAACGTGTGCCCCGACCGGGACTCGAAACCGGGATTTCCTGCTTACATGGCAGACGCTCTATCCATCTGAACCACCGAGGGCACAGAGGAGAGTGCGACTGCAGGGACTATCTTGCGCACGCCTCCCGTGAGACCCGCATTCACGCCATATAGGTCCACACACTACATTCGTAGTGTTCCTACACAACATACTCATTACTCGTGGAAGACATCCTTATCAAGTCCCGTAAGAGTTCGGGTAGTATGTGTGCATCTGCACAGAAGAGGAAGGTCATGGCCGGTATTGCCAGAACTATATACCGGGTGATCAAAAAGTCAGTATAAATTTGAAAACTGAATAAATCACGGAATAATGGAGATAGAGAGGTACAAATTGACACACATGCTTGGAATGACGTGAGGTTTTATTAGAACCAAAAATATACCGAAGTTCAAAAAATGTCAGACGGATGGTGCTTCACATGATAAGAATAGCAATAATTAGCATAACAAAGTAAGACAAAGCAAAGATGATGTTCTTTACAGGAAATGCTCAATATGTCCACCACCATTCCTCAATAATAGCTGTAGTCGAGGAATAATGTTGTGAACAGCACTGTAAAGCATGTCCGGAGTTATGGTGAGGCATTGACGTCGGATGTTGTCTTTCAGCGTCCCTAGAGATGTCGGTCGATCACGATACACTTGCGGCTTCAGGTAACCCCAAAGCCAATAATCGCACGGACTGAGGTCTGGGGACCTGGGAGGTCAAGCATGAAAGTGGCGGCTGAGCAAACGATCATCACCAAACGACGCGCGCAAGAGATCTTTCAAGCGTCTAGCAATTTTTTTTTGTTCTAATATAACCCCATGTCATTCCAAGCATGTGTGTCAATTTTTACCTCCCTATCTACATTACTCCGTGGTTTATTAATTTTTCAAATTTATACTGACTTTTTGATCACCCGGTACTTACATGGATATGGTGTCTGTCCGAAAGAATAGACACCATATCTATATAACACTAATTTGGGATCGCTCTGTCAAATGAGCACGTAAAATTCCACAAACCAATGCCTTACGTCGAGGCTGGTTATCGTATGGAGGACGTGATCAGCGGGATTAGTTTGGGCTGACACCAGATATACGTTGCAAACCAGAAATTGCAAACATCTACTAAACCAGCAGAGACAAGGCGTCTGTCGACTCTTAAGAGAGACACTCGGTATATATAAATTTTTTGCTCTTATCAACTAATTGTGGTGAACAAGAGACCACGTTCACTCTTTTTGTATTATTTTACAGGACAGAAGGTAAATCACCCGTCGGTGTCCCGGAATGGGCAGGCAGTAGTTTATGTACAATACAATCACTTGCGTCTTTCAGTATTCCGGTTCGAAATAGGCTGTCTGGGTCAAACATGCCCATAGCATGTGATGTAGCTGTAAGATGAATAACTTATACATCGTTAATGCTAGGCCATGCGCTTATTAGTACATAACACGCTCACAGAATTCAGTCAGCTGCCTATTTCATGCCCATTGTTAGTACAAAGCGCAAAGTAAGTTTCTCCTGTTCTTGTATCATATCGTCTTAGTGGGTGTACCCAGATAAAGTTTTACGATTGCATGGGTCTAAATGTTGCGCGTAAGAGAGCATCTTTTCATACAGGGTATAGTTTCAGATACACACTTGTAAGTAATCCGAATCTGAAGAGAGAGAGGGAGCTTAACATCATTAATAAAACGTCATTATATTCCACCAAATGCTGCTGACATACGGAGTGAACCAGAACTCTACCGTCAAACTTTTATGTTGTTTACGCATACCCTCTGAGTAATTTAGTATAAGCTACTCACGGTATCCAGCGGCTCGTTACAGAGCAATAGAGTAATTATGATTTATTCAGTTCGTTACCCCTGTTACCTTCGTTTATGTGCATATATCTTCAAACCACTGAAAAAGACTGTAATATGCAACCACCAAAAGCTGCAACAGATCCGATTTCTCGAGGAAGTCTATGTACAGGTGCTAATCAGCTATGATGTGGTTTACGTCACTGCGGGAAGAACTCAGCAGAGGCGTCGTTGTACCGGTCTTCCAAACAAGCGAAACAACACTCGAAGCGGACGGACATCGGTCAACCCTCCATCAGTAAACCTGTCCGTATCGCAGTGTATCACTGTCAGCGTACAGATAACTCTGCCCGAAAAACCAACCCGAGACAGGAAAGTGCGGTACTGTGTGCAAGCTAGATGGCGAAGAGCTGTAGCATTACATGTGTATGTCCAACGTAGTCGGATCTACTTTGTGTCACGTGAGTGTAGGGGAGTCGAAACAAGTAGTGCCCCATGACGTCATATCAACTTGAGATTTTTTGTACATGTAATTCATTTATGAATTTTATTCATTATTTACAGAGTAAAGAACTTAATTATGTACAACATTTAATATGTAATGAGTTTTAATGAGATAGATATAAATATGTTCACCTTGTTGCATTATGCATGCATTATACGTTTTCTCTTTGTAAAAAATAAATAAATAAATAAAAATAAAAAACTTCCATGTTGGTCGAGTGCGCGATCAAGCAGTTGTCAAATGCGGATCTCCTGTAACTTTCCTGAATGGGCATAGAATTGTTAATTTACAACCCGGAGTTGATTTAAAAATTATTTTAGGGAACCACGGCCGGACTTTGGTGCAAACAAATCTCAAATATCGGCGCGGAGTTTAAGATACGCGGCTGGATATCGGGCGTTATCGTCGCGTGTAGGATTCAGTAACATTAACTACAATTTAAGGACAAGCTAGATAATAACTATCAAAGACTTATATGGGCGGCACAGTAATTGTCTTGATGCTTAAAGCAAGCGAGAAGCGATTTATTCTCGGGATACGACAAATATTAATCATTGCATATCCAGTTTGTTGATACGTTGCTTAGCAACTCATAAACCCTTAGATATAGCCGCGGTACGAAGAAGGAAGAAAGAAGGGGGAAGATCAGCGAAAGAAACGGAGCAAAGAGAGGAGGGGAGGTCACAGAGCTAATTGAGTAGGAAACTCATACGAAGTGCAAGAACTCTTTAAAGATCCGCGAGAGTCCGTGGATCGCTTATACCAAAATACTCATAGGATATCGCCGAACCACCTCTGAAAGTGATAGAATTACTGAAACGATCTTTTAAGTATCAATGACCACAACACACACATCAGAAACTAATTACTCTGAGTGACTTCTGGATTGGATGAGGTTGTTATATTTCAGCTAATTGGTATTAATAAACTTCTTTCGAGGTTGACACTTTATCAACGGTGTCGCGCTCATTCGGTTTAGTAGAACGATAGTACTAGCTACGCTACTATTGATAGTTTTAAAAGAAAAGAAAGCACATACCTGTTTTTCTTGTGAGAAATGTTGGTACTTCAGTCATCTGTCGTCTCAAACCAGAGGCACGAGTGACGGTCCCTCACAGCACTACGTGAATCACCACACACATGTGAACCCTTCTAACTACATTTCTGCATTGAAAACCCTGAGATATAGCCATGGCACGAAGAAGGAAGAAAGAAGAGGAAATATCAGCGAAAGAAACGGAGCAAAGAGAGGAGGAGCGGTCACAGAGCTAAGAAGGCATTATCGTTGTCAACAGCAAGTACCATGAGTGAACGGAATAAGTTTGTTTCCAAATAACACATGCAGCGCATACCTTAAACATTAGTACCGTTGTGCACTGTTTTCAGTGCAATGCAGATGCAAGAACTCTTTAAAGATCCGCGGGAGTCCGTGGATCGCTTATACCAAAATACTCATAGGATATCGCTGAACCACCTCTGAAAGTTCGTCGACGGAGTTCTGATTCGTCCTATCTATAGAGAGTGGGCAAAAGAACAGTGGCCCACGAAATATTCACAGTGACACTGATGCGCGATTGACACCTGTTAATGAAAGTCACAGAAAACGACAGAAATCACCACCGTTGACGTCGATGAAGCAGTGTGTTCGATTTATCGAAATGAGATACACTTGTATTACCTGAGGGGTAGTAGCAGTAGCTTATTCAGTGTACTGCTATAGATTTTACTGTGTATGAGGTTCAGTTGAGTACAATTGATCATCAGTTTGTGCCACAGAGTAAAATCGCAGGGAGACAGACCAGGCGATTGAGGTAGGCAGGAGATTGCACTGCCTCTGCTAATTGTCCTCTCCTCATCGAACACTTCATGCACCCTTGTCAAAGCGATGTATGCTGTTACTTTCTCTTGCTGAAAATATTCACACATGCTCACTACCTGTGAGTTGATCCACGTATGGAATAAACAGTTTCTGAATAGACCGGTTAGCATTAAAATTTTGGTGGAAGATTCATGTTACGATGCGAATATCAGACGTTGCACATCAAACACCAGTTCTATAGATTACACATCGACTCTTCAAAGTGGTGATGGGGATTTGCTGATGCATAAGGGAACATGTTCAGCGAGTTCAGTACCCTGATTGGGTGAACCAGGCTTTATCTGAAGAAATGGAAAACTTAGGATCCAAAACTGCTGGTTCAACTAAATTCATAAACCACCAGCAGACTCACTGCACGAAAGTTCGCCTGTACGCTTTAACCTATGCTCAACAGATGCAGGTTCTTTTTGATAATGTTTCTCGACACGACGATACTGAAAATGGAGTTGAGATATCGTCGGACTTTGTTCGAGGCTTTCTTTCAGTCCAGCTGTGCTTTCTAGTGTTCCAACTCTTTTCAGATCGTTAGGAATTTTATTCACCACAGGGCCCGTTCCGCGGCGTTTTACCGCTAGGTTTTACAGGCAATCTATGCTGAAGGTTCTGCAAAAACACTTCGTCTTAAACTCTTGCGTAAACAGTTCCGCCAATGTTTTCCACGAATCGTCCTTCGCATAACACTT
Source organism: Schistocerca serialis cubense (assembly GCF_023864345.2). Taxonomy (NCBI): domain Eukaryota; kingdom Metazoa; phylum Arthropoda; class Insecta; order Orthoptera; family Acrididae; genus Schistocerca; species Schistocerca serialis. The sequence continues at coordinate 631,084,917 of NC_064641.1, read as the reverse complement.
GACAATGAGCACGCGTTGTTTAATCATGAGCATCATTTCATGTTACAATCAATTGGTCACTAAACATGGTATTAAAGTCGTTATTCGCAATTACTAGGAAAAGTTCCTCTGTACATGCAGGCATGTCAAAAGGAACTTTGCCTCTTAACTCAGAATAACACAGGCTCTGCAACATCGTTTTTATCCTCTAAAACCGAGCAAGCGACTTTTAAGGTCTCACCTGTACGAGAATACAGGGTGTTTATATATGAATATCGGCATTTTAACGCTTTGTAGTATTTATTATATTAAACTTACAGTTATAAATGATATGTCAAATGAAAGAGCAACTCAAACAGTTTTACCAAGAATCTTATAAATGTTCAATGTGAGCACCATTTGTCACACGGCACACATCAGGTCTATAGCCAAGTTCTTCCCAAACGTTGATAAGTGTGTCTTCAGTGATTGTAGCATCAGCTGCTTCAATCCGGTTTCTTAATTCGGGGAGGTCTGCTGGTAGCGGAGGCACGTACACATGATCCTTCATGAAGCCCCAAAGGAAAACATCGCATGGCGTTAGGTCGGGTGAACGTTGAGGCCATGCAAAGCAAGTCCTGTCATTGGGACCATTGCGGCCTATCCCTCCCTTGGGTAGAGTAAAGTTCAACCAATTGCGTTCTTCGCTATGCCAGTGAACGGTTATAAGGTCCTTGATAAAACTTTTTGACTTGCTCTTTCATTTGACGTATCATTTCTAACTCAGTTTAATGTAATAAATATTAGAAAGTGTTAAAACCCCCATATTCATTTATAAACTCCCTTTATACATAGTGGATGTACGTTTATAGGTTTCAGACGCATGGTTGACTACATATTGAAGTTTGGGTGTGGCCGTGAGTCGTGCTCGGACAGCCAAATGGTAAGGCGACCGCTCGCGATAAATGGGAAATCCGGGTTCGTGTCCCGGTCCGGCACAAATTTTCATTGTCGTCATTCCACTCGACAGCTGATGGTTTCCTATACTCGCAATTGCAAATAAATTTACTGTAGGTCAGTAAACATGTCTGCTGTTCTCACGCACTCGAACGCAATGACAAAGCGAAGTACTCCTGAGATGTGAGTTGCGCAGACACGTGACAGCAATCTTTTGGTACATTGGAATCCCGATTTGCACCCATTTTCTATGAAGGGCAGTTCTCCCGTTCATCGCGAATGGTCAGTTCCGCACCAGTCTTATAAATATTTTTCGGACAAGTTTATTTTATCCACCTTATACATAAGTATAAGTTTACCAAACAGATTGTTTTACCAAACAGGTTGTCATTATAAATACGAAGTTTCAGTTATGCGGCGAAGCTTGTAAGACAAAAATTCTTGAAGTGCAGAAATACAAAAATCTCACTATTATTCTCGTAATACCTTTCAATGGCACTTATGCAAACTCTCTGTCTCTTAACATTACTGCTCGCATTCTACGGAGCTATCATCTTTGGTTCTACATGAATAGTCCGCAGCTTGTGGTCTCGCCGTCGCGTTCTCGCTTCCCGAGCACGGTGTCCCGGGATCGATTCCCGGCGGGGTCAGGGATATTTACCTACCTCGAGATGACTGAGTGTTTGTGTTGTCATCATTTCATCCTTATTCATGAAAGTGGCGAGACTGGGCTGAGCAAAGTTTGGGAATTTGTACGACGCTGATAACCGCGCAGTTGAGCGCTCCACAAACCAATCATCATCATCTACATCTACATTTATACTCCGCAAGCCACCCAACGGTGTGTGGCGGAGGGCACTTTACGTGCCACTGTCATTACCTCCCTTTCCTGTTCCAGTCGCGTATGGTTCGCGGGAAGAACGACTGTCTGAAAGCCTCCGTGCGCGCTCTAATCTCTCTAATTTTACATTCGTGATCTCCTCGGGAGGTATAAGTAGGGGGAAGCAATATATTCGATACCTCATCCAGAAACGCACCCTCTCGAAACCTGGCGAGCAAGCTACACCGCGATGCAGAGCGCCTCTCTTGCAGAGTCTGCCACTTGAGTTTATTAAACATCTCCGTAACGCTATCACGGTTACCAAATAACCCTGTGACGAAACGCGCCGCTCTTCTTTGGATCTTCTCTATCTCCTCCGTCAAACCGATCTGGTACGGATCCCACACTGATGAGCAATACTCAAGTATAGGTCGCGCGAGTGTTTTGTAAGCCACCTCCTTTGTTGATGGACTACATTTTCTAAGCACTCTCCCAATGAATCTCAACCTGGTACCCGCCTTACCAACAATTAATTTTATATGATCATTCCACTTCAAATCGTTCCGCACGCATACTCCCAGATATTTTACAGAAGTAACTGCTACCAGTGTTTGTTCCGCTATCATATAATCATACAATAAAGGATCCTTCTTTCTATGTATTCGCAATACATTACATTTGTCTATGTTAAGGGACATGTATACAGATATCGGCTCATCGAAGCTCTAGGATGCTTCCAACTGCCCAGTGTCATTGCTCACATGGTAGCACTAATGTCTAATGCAAGCACTGATTTTAAGATACATACAGTTATTGCAAGTGGCATGATAATGTTTCTATATTTTTTTACATTTTTTGACCCAAGAATTTCGCCTTGTAAGCTTCACTGCAGGAGTAAGACTTGTGGTCAGAAAGAGTCCGAAAAGCTTGTAACGATGCTGCATGTTAGGTTGCGTTGATAATTGTTGAGAAAAAAATTAGATTTGTTGCGCCGTTTCCGAGTTAATTAGCCAATCACGCCGTTCCGAGCGCAGTTTCAAGCGGCGCCCCAGAGACGGTATCGCCAAACGTGTTCTGGGTTTGATTTCCTAAAACAGAACCAGAGAATGATACAAAAGTTGGACGTGGGACGGCAGTAAGGATCGAACTCGAGCTAAAAAGCTGAGATGTCTCGTGTGCTATCATCTACGCTATGAGAATAATTTACTCTATTTGGAGGGCCACCTGAATTTGTGTGCGCAACGGCCTGATTGGTAGACTTCAATGCTAATTAACTCAGAAACGGCGTGACGCGTCGAATTTTCCTATGAACAATTATATTGCTACGCAACCCAACCTGCAGCGCCGTTACAAGCGTTTCAGACTGTTTCTGACCACCCTGTATAGGAATTCCCTCCTAAGAGTCGTCAGGCGCATTTTCTCTGCTGTTTCAACACATATTTACAATTTAGTTTTTGCACTGTGTAGCTGGAGTCAGCCCAAACAGTTACCGTTCATCACGACTTTCATACGATGACCAGTATTGACGGAAAGCCCAAAAAAGAAAAAAAATCAAAGCGAAATTTTACGTGCCCATGCGATAGAGCGGTCCCAGATTAGACTGGTGATCCTTGTTTTATGGATAGGACAGTTAAAACTCGAAGAGAACCAAGTACTCCAGTAGCGACAGCACTGCTCTGGCCCACGACGACTGCAGCGCTAATTACTCTCTGCTGGACTGCTGTTTATTCTTCTCGTTTCACTGTTCCTGTTAACACTTATCGGTAATACAAATATAACTAGACTAATCTGTGACCGGCCCATCGAACGTCAAATTCCGCTTTAAAAATCATTTTGTTTGTAATGGGGAAACAAACCGACGCTTTCTGTTGAAAATGAGCGTATGGCGTCAGTTGGCAGGAGTTCCCAGTCGGGAAGGTCGGCCGCCAAGTGCAAGTCTTAGTGAGTGCGACGCCACATTGGGCGACTTGCGCGTCGACAGTGTGGATGAAATGATGAGGGCAGCGCAACACCCAGTCCCTAAGGGGAGAAAATCTCCCTCCCCACCCGGGAATCGAACCCGGGCCCCCGTGCGTGGCATTTCAACGCGCTGACCGTTCAGCTAATGGGGCGGACGACGCTTTCTGTTGACACTGGGCGTTGCATGAAATTCATAATGAGCAGTAATGGTTAGGCCTGACTACATCCACATTATTTAAAAAGAAACTGCAGATACCTGCCGAAACAACAAAGAAAACACGCCTGGTGACTCTTAGGAGAGACACCAGGATGTATAATCCGATTTCGAAAAATACCGTAGTTAATATGGCAGCTTTCATTGGAAAACAATGACATTTTTAAATACTTTGAAGCTGAGGAATACAGTTCACGCAAAACATATAAATACATTATACACAACTCTTTCACATATGAGAAGACACTTTCTAGCATTCTCTACCATCAGTGTTGTATTGAACGTAAAATTTTGGGACACAGAGTATTTATTTCCATGACAAGTATAGTGGAATAAACATTGGGGCAATGTGTTCCCTATTTCATGAAATTACCGCCTCCTGCGATACATCACCACCTCCTTGATAGCACTGTAGGTAGCTGGAGGGAGTACGTAAGTTGCAAAATCAAAATCGCCGAGACCGATGACCTCGCTGTCTGGTCTTCCCCGAACAACCCAACCCCATAATCGCCAGTTGACCTCGTCAGTAAACCACTCAGGCCACCTGGGCCTCTGTAGTCATCCGTTTCTTCAGGGTTAGTGGCCTCCTACAACAGTAGAGGAGATCTGGAGAAGGAGAGCGCACGTTGGATCCTCCGACTTAAGGAGTAATCACACGGGACGTCACCAAACTGAAAGTCAGACATTTCACGATAACTTTCAACAGGCAGCATTTACACAGGTCGCCAACGAAACACTGCGAAGCGAGCATTATCAACATGAATTTTTGGGGAAAATGTTTTAACGTCGACGCAACGGTACTATGAAATCAGTATTGTCCTGATATCGAAATCTTTACGTCCTACACGTTGTCCTGTAAATATCTTACGACGCTGATGACTTCCTTTTCATCCAACGGAAAGCTGAATTGCGTATGCATCTAACGTACAGGTTTTTTTCCCCCTCCCTGTGGAGTAGCTCGCTACGATCGAAACCAGTAGGAAATAGTGTATTTGTACAGCTGATGGCATACATGCAATTCTTCGATGTCTGTGAACTCAACAGAACAGAGCTCTCCGCTTTTATACATCTACCCATGTTGCTAACTCAGCATTACAACAAGCATGTTCTCTGGCATTTGACTTCAAGCAGTCCACAGCAGAAAAATAACGATCTCTTCCTTGAACGAATGATTCCTTCCTAGCCATCACAACGAAATCTGTGTCAGGCTATCAGGATTGAACACTGTAATCGCCACGCTCCCCCTAATTAATATTACTTCACTTTGTTCGTAATTGTTAAAGTCATCATGGGGTGCAGCAGCCACAAACTTGGTTTCGGCACCAAGTTGCTATTTACAAACATTCGTCAGTTACTGTTACAGTGATATGTTACGCACCAGCATAGTATCCCTGGCAGGTAATAAAAAGTCGTCTAAGTACCACCTTGGCAGCTCCCAGAAGCCGAACTGCCTGAGTCAATGACCAGAAGACTTCCAGCTAGTGGGACTTGTTGAGTGAGTTGCGGCAAACATGGAAGCTATCGCAAGAAGGGAGAACGACTGAGCATCAAAGTCTGCAAGCGAAGCATAATGACATCATGGAAGCAGAGATATGTAGTCATGTGACTAAGTAGAGTTTTATAAGAAAGGCTAGGGCAAAGGAACTTTAAGTATTCAGGTGCTATATACGTACACCATCATTACACTACCATGCAAACGTTAGGGGTTATACTCGTCTGGTATGAGACGTTCCCGGGGTGAGGGGGGGTCCACTGGAGGCCGAACCGCACAATAACCCTGGGTTCGGTGCGGATCGGCGGTGAGTTGGGTGGACTGCTGTGGCTTGGTGTGGGTTTGTGAACCACTGAGGGCTACGGTGGGACGAAGCCTCTCCGTCATTCTAGGTCCACTGTTTAATACACAATACACAATTCAGGTGCTAAGACAACAGAAAAGAACGGCTGAAAGGTGAAGTTGCGACCAGGTGAGCTGACGGAGAGGAAAAAATCACGCATGATGCTTCTCCCCCGTCATTGCAGAGCGCAAGAGAAACATCTACATAAATACCCCTAACTTCTTAACAAATGTCTCATTGCTAACTGTTGAGCTCTGCTTGCCGACTGTTCAGTGTGTAGTCTCAACCCTTGTGTCAATCGCAGCTATACATTGAGATGGGATGCTATGGAGGTCGACACGCTTTGCTGTCTTTGATCGTCATGAGTCTGTGTGGAAGGACTCTGCTACCTCCAATTGCACTGCTAACTGCCCATTCAACACTGATGGAGCATGAAGGCGATAACCGTGCACACCTGCTCCAGGCTTGACGTGAGTGACCTGGATGCTGTCCGTCATCCACCTTTGAGAGGGGGAACACTGCTGCTGCTGATCCAGTTGCTGAGGCCGACACTGATTCTGCTGCCTGCTGTTTGCTAATTGAGGGCTGAGGGCAGAGGGCAGACCCCTGAGTGCCAGAAAGTACTCCTGGTGGACCTGGGACGAGACTCCTGAGAGAAAGTCTTCGACGTCAATGAGAGTACTTTGGTAATCGATATGCAGAGCTGGAGGCCGCCGGAGTTTGCCATCACTGGCCGACCCACGATGTAGCAGCTGTCACACAACGCTTTGCTGCGTTGGCCATACTGCGAGTCGAGCGTTCACCGTCTTTCCGCTGCTGATGAGGCGCTGTTCTGCCGGCCCGGCTGTGGTGCGACGCTTTGGGAGACAACCCTGTACTACCGCCCACTAAATGTATGATTTTGTCAATTATGTTTTCTTGGCGCTTTCGAATTAGGTCTTCACCACCACATCCCGTCTGGTTCAAATGGCTCTGAGCACTATGGGACTTAACATCTGAGGTCATCAGTCCCTTAGACTTAGAACTACTTAAACCTAAGGACACCACACACATACATGCCCGAGGCAGGATTCGAACCTGCGACCGTAGCAGCAGCGCGGTTCCGTACTGAAGCGCCTATAACCGCTCAGTCACAGAGGCCGGCCATCCCGTCTGGCTCTCCTACCGACTGTAGGATTCTTGACAGGACTCATCTGGTGTCAGCAAGTGGTTGCCAGTGGCAGAGACTAGAGCCCTGCAACAGCGTGGCCTATCTGCGTGGCTCACACGCATCTGCAGTGTGCAAGTGAGAGCGCGAAAACGCTTTAGGAACGTTGGCGGAAGTTGCCGAAGATAACCGATGCTAGTGACAGCTGCGTGTACACTGGCCACGCGGCTGGCACTGCCGCGTGAGGACTTGTACACAGCCACGCCGATTCCACACGCCTTCACTCATTTGCACATTGATTGGGGATTTGAAGTGTGAGCATGCGTAATATGCTTCGCTTAGCACCAGACTTGAGCGAAATTTATGTGAATGACAAACACCGAATACAGATATGAATTACTATTCGTTATTCATCAATAACAAATTATTCAAAACATTATTCCGGATTCCATGCTCTTGGGATAATTAAACTGCATAGAAGTGTCATGGTGTCATCGTCGCCGAACATATATCGATAAACGAATCGAACGTCCGTACGCCTTCCCTACAGGGGGCACGTGTGTAAGCGTATCTCTGCTGCCGACCAGCGTCTGTGACTCGTAGGCGCGTACCGCCGCGGTGGAGCGTATAAGGATGCGCTTGGGACGTTTCGGCAGTCTAAGGACGGCCAGTCGATACGGGGCAGAAGTATCAGTAGAAGAAATTTAGTTTGCTTGGCTGCATGCCAGAAATTTGATGTGCCAGATATGTTCTAGTTACTGCGACCGCACGCTTTTCACATTAATAGAAACAATGTTTTTGTCTTTGTACTGTCCAGCTAGGTCCCTTATTCCTTAAACTTTTTCAGTTTCATCATCTTACATAAAGACGAAGTAAGTCTGCTTCAGATGCTAACGTTAGTTAACACTCACAAACATCACAGCCCTTACGCTCGAGTCACCTGGATGTTGTACTCGCTTTATATCTCTCCATGTAACCTCATCGTCCTACACCGTGTTATACCGCTGGCGTATGGTGATATCTTCACTACTAGCACTGCCTTCGAAAAAAGTTAATTGTTTTTTGGCAGAGCAAATGCATTTATCCTCTGTTGTCCATTTCTCAGACTATGCCTCTATATAATAAATCCCACAATGGAAACAATTTCCACAATCAGTTCTTGCTAACGCTATTTTCGTTTTTCGTCTAAAACTAGTAAAATGTATAGCCCTTCAATGATTCGATCATGTGACCCCTTACTCCGCAATCGGATGTGCTATACATTGCGCCACCGAGTGCCTGATGACTGCATTGTCTCTGCTGAGTGTCTTTTACAAAGGAAGTCAGCACTAAGTTTTGCGAAGAATAATTTTATTGTGCTTTTGGTCGTAGATCATGACTGATAGTCAAAAATCTAGTTATAATATACAGACCCATTTGCAGAAGTTCTGCCGTCCGCTGTGGCCGAGCCGTTCTAGGCGCTTCAGTTCGGGAACCGCGCTGCTGTTACGGTCGCATGTTCGAATCCTGCCTCTGCATGGATGTGCATGATGTCCTTAGGTTAGTTAGGTTTAATTAGCTCTAAGTCTAACCTCAGATGTTAAGTCCCATAGTGCTTAGAGCATAAGTTCTAAACATCCTTAGTTGTGAGAGTGTTTAATGATGCTGCAATGAGCACGGAAAAAGAATGCCCGTCGTACAACATATCGCCGCTCTAAACGTGTGGAGCATAAACGCACCACCATTCGCAAGGTTTCCACGATCACCACTCACAAAATTCAATTCTATTGTTATTACAAAGTTATAATTGCGTTTCCTATCACTAAACAGCTAAACTGGTTGCAGAAAAATTACGTAGAAACCGCATAACTTCAGCTGACGCTCCCATTACACACGTATAACTTCATCTTACTCCTAATCTGTGATGTCACCAGAGCATCCGCTAATAACAGAGCATTTTCGATCACGTAACCAATTCTTGATATTTAATGATCCCGAATTCTGTACGCACTAAACGAACTAATAGCAACGCAAAAGGGAGAATTACAGCCGAACAATTGTTCCAGCACATACAGGAATACCGCAGTAGACAACATCACTGCATCACGACTATAATAACGATACCTACCAGCGCTGTAGTGGTTCTGACTGCAGTCTACATCTGTTTTGGATAAATGTAAATTCTGTGTGGCTAGAGCCTCCCGTCGCGTAGACCGTTCGCATGGTGCAAGTCTTTCGAGTTGACGCCACTTCGGCGACTTGCGTGCTGATGGGGATGAAATGATAAGGACAACACAACACCCAGTAGCTGAGCCTCATCCGGGAATCGAACACGAGCCGTTAGGTATGACATCACGTCGCACTGACCACTCAGCTTTCTGTTTTGGATGAAAGCTAGTGTACTGGTCACTGCTCAGATTCGCATGTGCATCATGTATCCATTGATTGGTTTGTAAATAAAGCTTAGACGTAGTGAAGGAATTACTTGCAAACCAATAGATGAACCGATAAGTGTATGAATAATTGTGTTAGTGCGTAAGAAACGATTTCTGCAAAGCACTACATTATTGCTTCGATATATCAACTGTTTAACATCTAGTAATTAGGCTTGTGGTAATGGAAAATAACTAAAGTTGTATAGTTTGTAGCTACTGTAGCAAAATGTGTAGGATGAGGTTATTACGGTTACACCAAACTGAAAAATTTGAGATAAATTTCCTGAAGGAAGGAGGAGATGTCACGCCCCAGAACAGTATCCCTGGTGGACACTGAAAATTCATCTAAAATCTACCTTGGCAGCTCCCAGAAGCCAGTCCGCCTGTGTCAATGATTAGTAAACTGCCAGCTAGGGAGATATGCTGAGTTCCGGCTAACACGGAAGCTATCGCAGCACGGGGGAACTACTGAGGGCTCAAGTATGCAAACTACGCATAATGACATCATGGAAGCCGAGAGATACCGTCATGTGACAAAGCAGAGTTTCGTAAGAAAGGCAATTACAACGCAACTTTAATTATCTAAGTGCCAAGACAACAGAAAAGAACTTCTGAAAGGTGAAGTTGCGAAAGCCTGAAGCTACTACAACAACTTACAGCAGGCCACACCATGTCATTGCCACTCCCACCGCCGCAGAGCGCGAAGGTAGCACCAACATAAATAACCCATCCTCCTTAATAAATGTCACACTGCTAATTACTCAGTCAGAATGCCAACTGTCCTGTGTGAAGTCTCAGCCGTTCTGTCAGCTGCAGCTATTCATTGAGATGGGAGGCTATGGAGGTCAACCCCCGGCACGTCCAGTTTTCTCTGATCATCTGTGGAACCACGAGCCAGTTAGAAAAGGCGTTGCTGCTGCCGGATGTGCTGCCAACTTCCGATTCAACACTGATGGAGCGCGGAGGCTGCCATCACTCTGCAGGCCTGCTGGAGGCTTAACCTGCGTGACCTGGGACCTGCCCGTCATCCACCTCAGAGGAGGAACACTGCTACTACTCATCCTCTTCCTGACGCCAATATTAAAGCTACTGGCTCCTGTTCCCTAAAAAGTCTGACAGCCGACCCCTGCGTGCCGAAAGTACTTCAGGTGGACCTGGGGCGAGGCTGAGTGTGTTGTATACATAGTTCCGCGTAATCAGCGCGTACACAACTTTCCCACTAGAGCACTCCCCACTAAGCACAACAGCGCAGGCGCAGCGCTCGTCCATCTCCGCACTATGAGATGGCGCTGCCATAGGGATGGACCAAATTCTGCTTCCGCCCCGATCCGTGTACAAATATGTAACGCAGCCGACGAGATTGCTGCTAACGTAGAACCTTTTCTCCTCGCGGATCACACTCGCGCAGTGATACATGAACGTGCGAGGTATTATAACGAGGGTACAGACCTACGATTAGTCAGTCTGCATTTGTCTGCACCAGTCTGTACCCGTCTGCATTAGTCTGTACCGGTCTATAGTCAGGTTGCAGTCTGCGCCTAACAAGATTACCATATTCCTGTACATAGCCATGAAGATAAATGTATAGACACTTTTGTCAAGTATCAGAGATATATGTGAGAATAAGATGGTGGTGGTGGTTAGTGTTTAACATCCCGTCGACAACGAGGTCATTAGAGACGGAGCTCATGCTCGGGTTAGGGAAGGATTGGGAAGGAAATCGGCCATGCCCTTTCAAAGGAACCATTCCGGCATTTGCCTGAAGCAATTTAGGGAAATCACGGAAAACCTAAATCAGGATGGCTGGAGACGGGATTGAACCGTCGTCCTCCCGAATGCGAGTCCAGTGTGCTAACCACTGCGCCACCTCGCTCGGTGAGAATAAGATTAACGTACCAATACCAAAGGAACTTCAGATTGTCAATTGTAAATAGCCTCCAGAACCAAGTTAAATAATTTTTATGCTAGTTATTATTTTAATAAATGTGTGTGAAAATTAATCAAATTCTGTTTAAAGTTGGTCACCGCCGATCTGCTACTCTAGGCATGCAAGTGGCATTTCTATCGTCTGACCTAACGGCAGAAGATAAACACGCCACGATAAGACCACGAGACAAATTTCTGACACTCGCCTACTTCGTTAGAGCGACAACTCAATCTGATGGTGTGTGTACTGAAGGTCTTGCAGTATGCACACCACAGAGTGCAAGTCTCCAACGTCAAAAGGAGCACTTTGGTGATGGATTCGCAGAGCTGGAGGCAACCAGAGTTCATTATCACAGGCCACCCTGTGACATAGCAGCCACCACCCAACTCTTTGCTGCATGGCCGTACTGTGAATCGAGCACGCGCCAATTTTCAAAATGGTTCAAATGGCTCTGAGCACTATGGGACTTAACATCTATGGTCATCAGTCCCCTAGAACTTAGAACTACGTAAACCTAACTAACCTAAGGACATCACACAACACCCAGCCATCACGAGGCAGAGAAAATCCCTGACCCCGCCGGGAATCGAACCCTGGAACCCGGGCGTGGGAAGCGAGAACGCTACCGCACGACCACGAGATGCGGGCGCGCCAGTTTTCCGCTGCTGACTAGTCACTGTTCAAATGGTTCAAATGGCTCTGATCACTATGTGACTTAACATCTGACGGCATCAGTCCCCTAGAACTTAGAACTAACTAAACCTAACTAACCTAAGGACATCACACATATCCATCCCCGAGGTAGGATTCAAACCTGCGACAGTAACAGTCACGCAGTTCCGGACTGAAGCGCCTAGAACCACTCGGCCACCGCGGCCGGCAGTCGCTGTTCTCAAGGCCTGGGCGTAACACAGCGTTTTGGAAGACAATCCTGTATTACTGCCTAACAAATGTGTTACTGTCAATGACGTTTTCTTGGTGCACTTGAGCATAACTAGGCCCTCACTTCATTCAAATACACTGTAATTGTGAATCACAAAATAAAAAAGTTCTATGCAAAAGATCTATTGCATAAGCTACAGGTTATAAACCACACAATCTGACGAAGAACAAAGCATGTTGCCAATGTCACAGCAGTATTTCGCAAAACCTCTTATTCACTCTGCTGTACAATATTTCGCAATCGAATATTAAGCGTCTGCAGTGGGACAGAGCGAGTTGCAAACGACTGATGCACATGAAATACAAAAGCTGCACACTGGGAAGATCGTAAGCGCTCACTGTCAGAGTGTTGGCCCACATTTTCAGGTGGGATCAATTACTGGTGCTGACATCTCGCAGGTGTGCTTTATCTCTACCTAAAATATGAGCTCAAGTTGGTCATGTTTCCTTGTTGATATTGTTGCTATATTTCGAGTGTGGCACGGACCCCACAAATTGATGGAACCAAGTTGTCAACAATGCACTGTGCAGCCGGCCAGTGTGGACGAGCGGTTCTAGGCGCTTCAGTCTGGAACCGAGCGACCGCTACGGTCGCAGGTTCGAATCCTGCTTCGGCATGGATGTGTGTGATGTCCTTAGGTTAGTTAGGTTTAAGTAGGGGATTGATGACCTCAGATGTTAAGTTCCATAGTGCTCTGAGCCATTTGAACCATTTTGTACTGTGCAAGCTGGTGGTGGCTTCATAACGATTTGTGCAGTTTTACATGGAATGGACTGGTTCCTCTGGTCCAACTGAATCGATCACTGACAGGAAATGGTTACGTTCGGCTACTTAGAGTTCTTTTGCAGCCGTTCATGGACTTTGTAAGTAAGGCTGTTTATGTTTTCTCTATGTAAGTAGGCTGTTTATGTTTTCTCTATGTAAGTAGGCTGTTTAGGTTTTTTTATTGGTAACGCCACCTCTGTATGAAAATCACTGGCTGTGCTGTGTGCAGTCTGTGGCTGCTTTGCATTGTTGTAATACTCGCCATTGTAGTGTTAGGCAGCTGGCTGTGAACAGCGCGCAGCATTGCGCAGTTGGAGGTGAGTCGCCAGCAGTGGTGGATGTGGGGAGAGAGATGGCGGAGTTTTGAAATTTGTCATGAACTGCTATATTTATACATGATTAACGCCACCTCTGTATGAAAATCACTGGCTGTGCTGTGTGCAGTCTGTGGCTGCTTTGCATTGTTGTAATACTCGCCATTGTAGTGTTAGGCAGCTGGCTGTGAACAGCGCGCAGCATTGCGCAGTTGGAGGTGAGTCGCCAGCAGTGGTGGATGTGGGGAGAGAGATGGCGGAGTTTTGAAATTTGTCATGAACTGCTATATTTATACATGATGATATCAAGGTAAATACATTGTTTGTTCTCTATTAATATCTTTCATTTGCTAACTATCCCTATCAGTAGTTAGTGCCTTCCATAGTTTGAATCTTTTATTTAGCTGGCAGTAGTGGCGCTCGCTGTATTGCAGTAGCTTGAGCAGCGAAGATTTTTGTGAGGTAAGTGATTTGTGAAAGGTATAGTTTAATGTTAGTCAGGGCCATTCTTTTGTAGGGATTTTTGAAAGTCAGATTGAGTTGCGCTAAAAAAAAAAATATTGTGTATCAGTTTAAGGACAGTCATGCATAAATTGTTCAAAGGGGACGTTTCATATGGCGACCCTGCCAGGATACCTCACTGGAATCTTCTGATTTTTTCTTGTAGTTTGTGTAATTAGTGTAGCTATTGTCTATTGCTAGCGCATAATTATAGAGAGAATTTCCTTTGTAGTTGCAGTTTTTCATTGTTGTACAGTAAAACAGTTGTGGCATGCATGTAGATTTGCACCAAGTGTTTCGCAGCTGCGCTGGCAATTAAGTAGACATTATTTCCATTGCTATGTTATTTTATTTTGCTCTTCAAATTGCGCTTTTCTGTGTTATCGTGTGAAATACTGTGACAATAATGGCGTGTGAAAAACGTAATACTAGGCTCCAAAGTAAACTGAGAAATGTCAGTGAAGACGAAAGCAGTGTGTTAGCACCGCAGAGTAATGAATTAACTAATGTTCAAAGTAGTAATTTGGTAATTGCGCATAGGGAAATGGAGCGGGCGGCAAACAATGGTGTAGACAGTGAAACAGGTAGTGAACAGGGAAGCGTTATCGATCGATTGGTTGGCAACAGCTCGCCTCAGGAATCGGGAATGACAGAACACAATATTGCAAATACTGCAGACTCAGGTTTTGGGTTCCCACCGTTTTCTCAAATGAGTCAAGACACATTTTCCACTTGTCAAAATGTGAAGGTTGCCGGTGCAACTTCACTGCCGAAAAGCACTGAGGAACATGTTTCAGACACCAGTGCATTGTTATTACAATTAATGCAACAAATGGGACAAAAGCTTGAAAAGTTAGCCACAATGGAACAACATCAGAGACAAACACAGCAACAGTTATACACAATGGAACAAAATCAGAGACAAACACAGCAAAAGCTTCAAAAGTTAGACACAGTGGAACAAAATCTTAAAAAGTTAGACTCATTGGAACAAACACTTGAACAAACACGTGAAGATTTAACTACTGAGTTACATAACATTGAATCGAAATGTCAAAGTCTGTAATGACGTAAAAACACAAATTTGTGAGCATTTTCAACCTATTTTTTCGCGGCATGAAAATGCATTACAGAATCACGAAGCAGCCATAAAAGAACTGCAAATTATTGTTCATGAAAATCATGAGACCTTGCAAGCTAAATTTGACTCAGTTGCATCTACTGATTCGGTTACGCAACTTGCAAAAACTCAGGAAAACTTTAAGGACACAGTAGATATTCTGAAACTTGGTTCAGAAAAACACACTGAAGAAATAAGTACACTATCGGAGAAAGTAGCCGAACTTTCGGATCAGGTCACTAACTTATCTACAAAGGTAGATGATGATCTGAATGACACAAGACCCGTAGCCTTCACTGACACAGAAGAGTGTGAACAAATAAGAAAATACAAACAAAATCAGAATCAAATTAATACACAACACCAAAGAGAAATCCGGGAAGTACAAGATCAGCTGACACAGGTAATACAAGAATTACGTATTTCAGAGGACACTCGCGCTCCAACACGGGAAGAGGGACTTAGAAACACGGAAAAGCCGCAAAATAATAACACAGGGCATTTCGGAAGTTATGAAAGAAATTGGCAATGTGCACCGAATTTTGAGATGGAACGGCCGACACGACCTAACAATGACCGATATGCGACTCGCCGACATGACGATTTTGACTATAAGCTGTTCATTACTACACATAAATTCAAAACATTTAAGAATTCTGGCAACGACATTCATCCACAAGCATGGCTCCATCAATTCTCTCATTGTTTTCCTCCCAACTGGTCGTTGGAACACAGATTAGAACTTATGTGTGGCTACTTAGAGAATGAACCAGCTGTAAGAATGTGATCGGTCATTCACGATTGCCACAGTGAAGGAGAATTTTACCATGCCTTCCTCTCAGCATATTGGTCTCAAGCCACACAAGACCGAGTAAAACATGGTATCATAATGATGAAACATTTCGAACAATCTGAATTCTCCAGTCTTGTGAAATATTTTGAAGACATGTTGCACAAGAATCAGTACCTGTCAAACCCATACAGCCCCTCAGAACTCATCCGCATTTGCTTAATCAAATTACCTGAACATTTACGGCATATTATTTTAGCAGGACGTTGCAAAGACGACATTGAAGCTTTTCAGGGACTGTTACAAGAACTAGAAATTGACACTGATAATCGCGGAACGCGAAAACAAGGACACAACAATTACAGGTCACATCCGTCACAATTCTGTGACGACAGAAACAATAACCGGACACGACTGGTCTATTCTTACAACGCAAATCGTGACCAAAATAGACACCACCCGTACGACAACCGTTGGCAGAGTAGTAATAATTACAGGGTAAGATCACCTCTCCGCGGTAGTGACTATCACAGAGACAATCAGAGAAACAGACAATATGGGAGCCAAAATAATTATTATCAAGGGAGACAGAATAACTTCAGACGCAACAGTTCAGCGCGCAGTTACGATTCAGGGAGAAATTCTCCACCACTTAACCGACAAGAAAGAAACTACAGGAACTACCGACATGACGACAGACGATGTGATCGTAACGACAGACCTGAATTGCATCAGAAATGGCGGGATTCAAACAGAGCAGGGCCCTCTCGAGGAGGTGAATTTGTAGAAGTTAGGTCTCCAAATCCCAATAACGACGCGCGTCAACAAAGAGACAATAGGCAATGACTCACACCGCTGGCAGCCACAAAACGTTCTTATGACACTAACGACGCAGCTGCCGTAGCTAGTAATTACGTAAAAATGGAAGACATTAGGGACATCTTACTCCAGGAACACGACGTAAAACATAACAACATTGCATATCCTGTGATTCACATTACTGTAAATGACGTAAAATTTACGGCAGTACTTGACTCTGGCAGTCCCATTTCAGTAATCAGTGAAACAGCCTTTAGCAAATGCAACAAATCGAATGATTTCCCCACACTTCCGTTACGTAAGATTAAATTACAACGTGCAATCTTTGGAAAAAGTGTAGATGTACGCCAACAAACCAATTTAGAATTCTTTTGTCAAAGCCACAGCTTCTCTATGAACTTTCTCATTGTTCCATTATTGTCGACGGAAATTATACTGGGAGTAGACTTTTTGAATGAACACAAAGCAATCTTAAACTTTCACGATGCTGAAATAAGTTTAGAGAAAGAAGGTAAGTCAATAGCTTTGAAATTTGAAGATTGGCTCTCAAACCATGACGAGGAAATTAATCGGCTTTACCTTCTGTTAGACAACAGTTCGGAATTTTCTACGGAACTAGACACTAACAATCACTCTGCAAGTACTGACAGGGATGATATCGACGACATATTTGATACTAATGAGTTAATTCAGAATAAAATTCGAACAATTGAGAATTGTAATGACACTGATAGGCAAGACCTTTTTGAGATTTTACAAGCACATTCCACAGTTTTTACTCACAAAACAGGAAAAATCAAGGGATTTCAATACCAATTTCGTGTTCGTGACCATACTAAATTTTGTGTTAGACCATACGTAATTCCAGCACATTATAGGGACTGTGTTAGAACAGAAATACAATCTATGCTTAATGAGGGCATTATTGAGCCTGCAGTAAGCTCATACAACAATCCATTACATGTTGTTGAGAAGAAAAATGGATCGATCAGGCTTGCCTTAGATTCGAGACAAATCAATACTATCATCATTCCTGAAACAGACAGGCTGCAAACGTTGGAAGAACTACTTCAAAATTTTAATGGTGTAAAAGTGTTGTCTTCCATTGATCTCAGATCCAGCTTTTATCAGATCGAACTTCATCCAGAATGTAGAAAATACACAGCTTTCCTTTGTTTCGGCGTTTGTTATCAGTTTCGGAAACTTCCTTTTGGTTTGAACATTTCTTCGGCAGCATTCATTCGTGGGTTAAATTCCATATTACCTGAGTTCTTAAAACGTCACATCACCTTATATGTGGACGATATTCTAATAGCAGAAGCTTCATGGGAACAACATAATCGCATCCTCAACAGTTTGTTACGTATTTTTGCAGAATCTGGAATTACAGTTAACTTGGAAAAGTCTGAATTCAGTAGGACAAAGGTGAAGTTTTTGGGACATATTATTTCTTCTGAAGGGATTCAGCCGGATCCTGAAAAGTTAGAAGCAATCAGAGCCATTCCAGTTCCATCCACAAAAAGACAAGTCCGCAATTTTATAGGTCTCGTAAATTTTTACCGTCGTTTTCTGAATATGCAAATTCTTGTTACACCAAAACTTTGTTCTCTCACTGGAAAAAATACTATTTGGAGCTGGGACGAACAAGCATTGTTGGAATTCAATTCTTTGAAAGAAGCGTTACTTCACGCGCCAATCTTAGCTCATCCAGATCTGTCACAAGATTTCTGCCTTAGCACGGATTCTTCTAAGGTCGGTCTTGGTGCCCATTTATTTCAAGAAGCCATAGAAAATGGCACTACCATTCAGAAAACCATTGCTTTTGCTAGCCGAGTGCTAACAAAATCTGAAAAAAATTATTCCGTTACTGAATTAGAAGCTTTAGCTATCGTTTGGGCATTTAACAAATTCCGTTTCTTTCTTTCTGGTAAGCACGTAAAAGTATACAGTGATCATCGTGCATTACAATTTCTTATGTCTTCAAAATTAAATCATGACAGGTTAAAACGTTGGGCATTGTTTCTGCAAGAATTCCGCTTCACAATAGTCTACATTCCCGGCAAGGTGAACATGGTTGCGGACGCACTGTCACGCGCACCGGCTGGGCTTGAGAAAAGTAACACAGAAGGCAACCTCGAGAAAAATTTCAGTATTCTTTACATTCAGAAAGTCGCCTTTGAAAACTTCATCACCACATCTTTAAAGGACATTGCTCATGAACAAGATAAAGATCCGATTTGGAAAGACATCAAGAGCAAATGGCATGAAAAGACACACACACAGATTCGGCATTATTATCTGGTTAGAAACAATATACTGTTCAAACGCTGCATTGTTGATGACAAACTATGGGTACTTTGCATTCCTGACGATTTTGTTAATAAGCTCATTTGGTACATTCATTTCAGCTACGCACATTTTGGTCCACGAAAATGTTATCATATTCTTCGAACGACTTGTTATTTTAACAATATGGAAAAGAGAATTCGAAGAGTCTTGTCTATTTGTAAACTTTGTCAAAAGGCGAAACCATCTACTGTCTCACATCGTGCTCCGTTGTTTCCTATCATTCCTTCTAAATTAAAAGAATTTGCTGCTGTTGATCTCTTGGGACCGCTTGTCAGAACATCTAATGGATTTTCGTACGTTCTAGTCGCTGTTGAACTTACTTCAAAATTTGTTTCTTTCACTCCGTTACGTAAAGCCACTGGACGATCTGTATCCAACGCCTTTGTTAAAAATTTCTTACGTGAAGTTGGACACGTTAGCAAAGTCATTTCAGATAACGGACCTCAATTCAGATCCGCTGTTTGGTCACGCATGCTTCGGAATCATAAAATCAAACCTGTTTTTATTTCATTGTACTCACCACATTGTAACCCGTCTGAACGGATTATGAAAGAAATCAATAAGCTTTGCAGACTTTATTGTCACAGGAAGCATCAGCATTGGGACAGATATTTACACTTATTTCAAAACGTGCTGAATGAAATGCCTCATGATTCCACTGCTTTACCACCTACTCTTGTACTGAAGAATGAAGAACCACCGAACAGAATCAGAGAGCTTGTACCTTTCCCGAATACATGTAAACTTCGACACAAAGACATAATTGATTTGGCTCTTAAAAATATAAAATCTGCAGCAGACAAAAGGAGAAAACTACACAGTAAAGCAAATGCAAAGAAATTGTATATTGGTCAGAAAGTTCTCATTAAAGCTCATTCATTGTCACATAAGAAGAAACACTTGAGTCACAAATTCTTTCTAGTTTACAATGGACCTTACAGAATCCGACGTATACCACATGATAATTGCGTTGAAGTTGAAACTCTGCGTACTAGGAAGAGTAATGGTTTACACCACATTTCACATGTAAAACCGTTTATTGAAAGATAATCTGCTTTTTAACTTTGTCTTTGCCATAAAACTTTTCACTTTACATTACTAGTATGCTGTGTCAGACTTAAGAAACTGTTAACATACAACAATGTTTGAAGTTAAATATCCAGTCTAGATCCTAGAGAACATTTTTAAACAGAAATTACGAATGTATTGTTATAGTGAACAGATGACACAGTGTTGTATTTGTACATTCTTGCTTGTTAGTTGCACGATTATGTAACGACTATAAGGCTCACATACTTAGAACATTTACCAGTACTGCTAATGAGATTTTAATGCAACATTTTGGTTTACTTGAAAATATATTCTGGATTTAAAGTACTTTCTGTGAGATACCAGATGACACAGTGGTTAGTTTATGTGACAGCTACACGATTTTATCACGACGCTACTAATGAGTGACAATATACAATGTTGCTTTTGCGGTGTTTCTGTTTTATATCTGCACAGTTTTTCTGTTTTATTCTGGAAAGTAAAACATGTTTTAGTAGTAACTTTTGTGGTATAGCTACAATGAGACTGCCTTTTCCGTAGCACAACAATACGTAACAGCACAGTACTTTCTTCATCATGGCAATAAGCGCAATAACTAAGATATCTATACATAAAGCATTTCACTTTTGTTTATCATGAGGTAAGTACATTGACTTCTGCAGAACTTAGCTTTCGGAGGACGATAAGTACGACACTTCCACAGAATTATCTTACAGCAAGACGCACATTTAGCGCTACAGGACACGCATTTGAGTGATTAATTTTGTACTTAAAACATTTATTTTTAAAGATATTTGAAGTACAATGATACAAAGGTTTTCAGTGATACATTTCATTTCATTGCTGTAATCTGTAACACCTGAGGGTATAATTACATTAATCCTCAGGGGGGTACATGCTTACTTTGTGTACCATGTGTGTGGCAACCACAAGGAACCCTAGTACACATCGGTACCATATTTCTCTAACACACAAATTACACAGCTATCTGATCATTTAACTGAGAGATAAACATGTTTTTTACTACGTCAGTGACACATGTTTACGTAATTACACCGTTGGATAACTTCACACTTACGAAATTGTATTTTGTCTGTACTGTGTGAACTCTTCATATTTTTTTCGGAATCATTGTGATACTATGAGAGCTTTGAATGATGTATTTGGTATGGATTCATGATTTTTAAAGTACGTTTGTGGCAGATGACACTTTTGACATGAGCAGAGAATTTTTTTAATTATTGGAGGAAGCTATCACGATTTTGAGATTTGACTGAGGTGTTATGATATTATTACGACGACGATGTGTACTATGCTGTTGAGATATGTTTATGATCAATAAAATGATGCTACCGTATATGAGGAATAAGAAGTATGTTGGAAACCAAGAATCGTACTTTAAGAGTTATGAAATGTGCGTAAATTCGTGACTGTATCACAATGCTGACGAATATTTTATTTGGACACTTATATTTATAGGATTTTCTTTCTACAGATTTGCAACGCTAATTCTTGACCTGTGAAATATTTTTATGTGAGACTGTCACTGTAGCGGAAATTGCTGTCGTAAATATTTCCGTAAGAAAGTTAAGTGACCACCTGCACGTAATGCGTCGCGGGCACCCACCTGGGCGACGGCCGCCCGAAAAAAAAAGCCATTAGCCTTTCAGAGGCGCAGGTGGAAAAAAAAAAAAAAGGAGAGACCATTACCCTCGCTATTGACATTCCTTTGTGGAAAGCATCGCAAATAAGACACGCTCATTACTTGGAAACATATGATTATATTGTGGAGCGCCTACTTTCTGCTACTTACTGAAATGCTTATAAACTGATGGGAAATATTCTTACATCTGCAAACCTGATTATGACAAGTGTCTTTCTACGAGAGTTGAGAGCTACTGACTTATGAAATGTCACATGACTATTGAATGATATTTGTATGCTTTGGTTTGCGTAATTGTTTATTTCATTTGACATCTGTTTTCCAGCTGTGTTACAGCATTAGTTTTATAAAATAAACTTAGATGCATTTGCTAATGTGAACACTTTCTGTCAACAGATCTATTAAATGATAATTTTGTAATCCACATTCTTTAAAAAAGGAGCACTTGGAAAGGAAAGAACAATAAGAAGGGACTAGTAACAGTAACTGCATACATAATATTCTTTTCAAGTACATGGTAATATTTCTTTTACAATAAGTTGTTGTGGTGCACCACTTTAATTACTTAGACATTAAGATGTGATTATACATTTCCCTTATCTGCATTGTTATCTTTAGTGTACTATTTTTTCTGCTTGAGCTATGTCATGTTTAGATATAAGCTGCTGTTTGCCAGGCATAGTGCTACTGAACTTTAATTTGTGTTACTCTGCTAAGCCAGATTTATTTTTTGTTTGCTGCGCATTGCCTCATATTAGTTGTAATGTTGAATTGCTTGGTAATTTAGATTTACTGTAGCTTGCTTTGCGATTTTCCATTTTTTTTATTGCTGTTTATATTAATTGTTTTATGTGCTGCTGCATTGCCTCGTTCCTTAGTTTAGCATCTGAGCTCAGTACATTTAAGTTAGCTTAAGAGGAGGTAGACTATATAAGAAACTGACTATGGACAATATGAAAAAGATTTGGGCCAAAATGAGTATTTTACACTGAGAAATAATTATATTGAAAGAAATATGAATAGAATACAGAAAGCAGGTATAGATAGGACTTTTTGGGAATGATGATGAATGAAGGGAGATCTCGAAGAAGTAAAGAAAGTTTTGTTTGCAAAATACTGCAGTACAACAATCCCTGTCCTTTCCTTTTGTGTTATCCCACTATATGTTTGCGTACCCTTGTGTATTTGTTTTCTTCCTGTCTCTGTGTAGTTTCATAGAATTTTTTCTTCTTTTAATATTAAGCTACATTCACTATGGTGAGGAATACTGTTATCCTCAAATACAATTGGCATTAATAATGTGTTATTTACTTTGTAAAGCTGTTTAGACATTATTTATTCTGTTTTGTGTTAATGCTCATGTGTGAAGTTGATGGTTCGAAAGTTATTCTGATCTTTTATGTATGTACTCATGTCATAATTCCTGTAACACTGACGTATATGTCTATTTCTATTCTTTTGTAACGCCTGTTTTACTACAAATGTTATCTGTATTGTTATGTTCTTTAATGATGTATTTTGTACCTTTATAATTGTATTTTCATGTTGTAAATTTATAAAATTGTAATTGACACCAGTTCATCTTATTATTAACTTGTAAGTTACATTTCACTGCACACGTTTCTGTTGGTCATAGTATATGGACAATATGTGAGAAGTAGGGACTGTTAGTGTTTGCACGTGTGTTAGTAATTCAGCAAGGGACTGGATAACAGCATTGCTGGTTCTAAGGACAATTCCAAAAACTTTGTGAGTGCACAAGTGGTGGTTTATGGACTTGCTATATTCTCCGCAAGACTCTTCGATGGTGAATGTGCACCTGCACAATCGCAACAGATGGCTGCTGGCCATCTCTACAAGGACTACAGTGGGTCTGCATCTTTGATGGCCCACCATTACCATTATCTCTACAAGGACTACAGTGGGTCTGCACCTCTGGTGGCCCAGCAATACCGTAATCTCTACCAGGACTACAGTGGGTCTGCTCTGTGATGACCTACCCACCAATATTCTTCAAAACTTCGACTGACTCCGCTGTGGGTTTGCTCCATTGTGGCCCATTACCTGTATGCATGTCAAGAGTCAGCACTGTCTTTCCGTTGGAAGGACAACACTACTTCTTCAAGACTGCATGGAAATCCACTACTTCTGTGTGCATTTTCTTTTACTGCTCAGACTTTGAGAAAAACACTGCAATTTTACTGTGACGAATGATGAGGACTGACTTTATGGACTGTGAGAAAATTTTAGCTTTTGACCAACATTGTATCAATAAGTGTGTGCATTTGATACCTTTGTTATTGTAATTATGAAAATTTTTTTCAAATCTGTATTGGGCACTGCCCAAACCAATTTGTAAAATTTTTTGTGGCGAGCTTGGGGGCTATGTAAGTAGGCTGTTTCTGTTTTCTCTATGTAAGTAGGCTGTTTATGTTTTCTCTATGTAAGTAGGCTGTTTATGTTTTTTTATTGGTAACGCCACCTCTGTATGAAAATCACTGGCTGTGCTGTGTGCAGTCTGTGGCTGCTTTGCACTGTTGTAATACTCGCCATTGTAGTGTTAGGCAGCTGGCTGTGAACAGCGTGCAGCATTGCGCAGTTGGAGGTGAGCCGCCAGCAGTGGTGGATGTGGGGAGAGAGATGGCGGAGTTTTGAAATTTGTCATGAACTGCTATATTTATACATGATGATATCAAGGTAAATACATTGTTTGTTCTCTATTAATATCTTTCATTTGCTAACTATCCCTATCAGTAGTTAGTGCCTTCCATAGTTTGAATCTTTTATTTAGCTGGCAGTAGTGGCGCTCGCTGTATTGCAGTAGCTTGAGCAGCGAAGATTTTTGTGAGGTAAGTGATTTGTGAAAGGTATAGTTTAATGTTAGTCAGGGCCATTCTTTTGTAGGGATTTTTGAAAGTCAGATTGCGTTGCGCTAAAAAAAAAAAATATTGTGTATCAGTTTAAGGACAGTCGTGTATAAATTGTTCAAAGGGGACGTTTCAACTTCATGTTCCCGAACAACAGTATCATGTCTCTGGGGGCCACAACTGTTTGCGATTAGTTTGAAGAACGTTCTGGATGGTTCGAGCGAATAATTTGGCCACCCAGACCGTCTGATATGAATACCATTGAACATTTAAGGTACATAATCGAGAGATCAGTTTGTGCACAAAATCCTGCACCGGCAACACCTCCACAATTATGGGCGACTATAGAGGAACCATGGCTCAATATTTCTGCAGGGGTCTTCGAACGGCTTGTTCAGTCAATGCCACATCGACGCAATGCACTGGACAAAGAGAAGTCCGACACGATATTAGGAGGTACGCCAGTGTATATATTCCATGATGCACAATACAAGGCATCAAAGCACTACCACACAAAGCTCGTCTCGGGTCAAGAATATACAGCAGAGAACAATTCAGTGCAAATAGAGACCACCTCGATCACCTGGTGTCTTTGAAAGGAGAATTATACACACATTTTCTTCGCAATTCGTGGACGCCATCCCTAAATTCATCATAAAATGCTATCTATATTCTGTTTCTACTCGATGTAATGGCTCTCCACTTTGGCATTGTTTAAGCTGGACAAAACTTGCACACCAAGTTCGAACATTCGAAACATATTTTTAGTTCAACCATCAGTTATTTGTGTGAAAATGGAATGACATAGTCGAAAACATTGTTTACCTTAATATCCTGTAACTGACCAAAAATATGGAAACAGCTATAATGAAATGAAATGAGCGTATGATGACCGTTTGGTATTTTTGGTCGAGGGAAACCAAAGGGTTTGTTCAGCCGTCCAAGGTGAGTCTCTTTATTTGACGCCACTCTGGCGGCTTGTGCTTCGATGATGACGATGAAATGTTGATAAGGACAACGCAACACATACATCCCAAGCAGATGAAAAAGACGGGGCAGCTTCAGACAGTGTAGTGTTGGAACGAAAAGTAAGCCTGTCACCTAGAGGCCCACAAGGAGAACAGGCCGTGGGGCGTAGGTCACAACACGTGACAGTGCAGGTCTTACGAGTGCCAGCAGCCGTCTCCGGCGAGGAGCGAGTAACTACACTCCTGGAAACTGAAATAAGAACACCGTGAATTCATTGTCCCAGGAAGGGGAAACTTTATTGACACATTCCTGGGGTCAGATACATCACATGATCACACTGACAGAACCACAGGCACATAGACACAGGCAACAGAGCATGCACAATGTCGGCACTAGTACAGTGTATATCCACCTTTCGCAGCAATGCAGGCTGCTATTCTCCCATGGAGACGATCGTAGAGATGCTGGATGTAGTCCTGTGGAACGGCTTGCCATGCCATTTCCACCTGGCGCCTCAGTTGGACCAGCGTTCGTGCTGGACGTGCAGACTGCGTGAGACGACGCTTCATCCAGTCCCAAACATGCTCAATGGGGGACAGATCCGGAGATCTTGCTGGCCAGGGTAGTTGACTTACACCTTCTAGAGCACGTTGGGTGGCACGGGATACATGCGGACGTGCATTGTCCTATTGGAACAGCAAGTTCCCTTGCCGGTCTAGGAATGGTAGAACGATGGGTTCGATGACGGTTTGGATGTACCGTGCACTATTCAGTGTCCCCTCGACGATCACCAGTGGTGTACGGCCAGTGTAGGAGATCGCTCCCCACACCATGATGCCGGGTGTTGGCCCTGTGTGCCTCGGTCGTATGCAGTCCTGATTGTGGCGCTCACCTGCACGGCGCCAAACACGCATACGACCATCATTGGCACCAAGGCAGAAGCGACTCTCATCGCTGAAGACGACACGTCTCTATTCGTCCCTCCATTCACGCCTGTCGAGACACCACTGGAGGCGGGCTGCACGATGTTGGGGCGTGAGCGGAAGACGGCCTAACGGTGTGCGGGACCGTAGCCCAGCTTCATGGAGACGGTTGCGAATGGTCCTCGCCAATACCCCAGGAGCAACAGTGTCCCTAATTTGCTGGGAAGTGGCGGTGCGGTCCCCTACGGCACTGCGTAGGATCCTACGGTCTTGGCGTGCATCCGTGCGTCGCTGCGGTCCGGTCCCAGGTCGATGGGCACGTGCACCTTCCGCCGACCACTGGCGACAACATCGATGTACTGTGGAGACCTCACGCCCCACGTGTTGAGCAATTCGGCGGTACGTCCACCCGGCCTCCCGCATGCCCACTATACGCCCTCGCTCAAAGTCCGTCAACTGCACATACGGTTCACGTCCACGCTGTCGCGGCATGCTACCAGTGTTAAAGACTGCGATGGAGCTCCGTATGCCGCGGCAAACTGGCTGACACTGACGGCGGCGGTGCACAAATGCTGCGCAGCTAGCGCCATTCGACGGCCAACACCGCGGTTCCTGGTGTGCGCTGTGCCGTGCGTGTGATCATTGCTTGTACAGCCCTCTCGCAGTGTCCGGAGCAAGTATGGTGGGTCTGACACACCGGTGTCAATGTGTTCTTTTTTCCACTTCAAGGAGTGTATTTCATACGAGTTTAATGATTCTAGACTGCGCAATTAAATGCATGCAGGCTCTCGACAGGACCTTTAGTGAGTACCCAGTGAGTCGACCGTTTGTGAAGTTAGGCGGACAAGCCATCTAGTGTGACGTCACAGTTTCGTCGAAGGGTCCATATTTCTCGTGTCCTCCGTGGCAGCTCGTGTGACGTCAAGCGAGAGCTGTGTACTGCAGAGCGCCGTCTGTGTCTACCCTTTAACAGAGAGTTCTCACATCCAGAAGGCTCAGTGTAGTGCAAAAATGTGAAGCAAGAGGGCAACCATGCCAGGAAGATGGACTCGTCTACCTACAGCCAACTGCGGGCATCTCCGAAACTGACCTGCGTTCTGTCTTACTCCGCAAGGTTTTTCGACTTTGGGAGATGTAATGGCATAACAGTACGCACAACAAACTGCGTGTCCCTAAGGAGACTACGAATGTGTCGAAGTCTTCCATGCTGTCCTCTCTAAGGCAATCTGCGGCCTCTGCCGGCTCCGCATTGGCCATACGTGGCTAACGCATGGGTACCTCCTCCGTCGTGAGGACCCTCCTCGGTGTCGCTGTGGCTCACAAATGACGGTCGTCCACGTCTTGTTGGCCTGCCCACTGTTAGCCGCTCTGCGGCGGACTTTTAACTTTCCCAGCACTCTACCTTCGGTGTTGGGCGACGATGCCTCAACAGTAGCTTTGGTTTTACGTTTTATTCGTGAAGGTGGGTTTTATTATTTGGTCTAAGTTTCAGCGCATGTCCTTTGCCCCTCTGTGTCCTCCAGCCTTGCACTTTTAGGTTGTAGGTTTTATTGTGTTTCATAGTGGTTGGCTTCTCCTTTTTGTTCTCATGGTCAGCCAGTCAAGGTAATCTGCTCTCTTGTTTTGATCTCTTCTACATGTTTCTTGCGTCTCTCTGCGGTTTTCTTGTACTGTTTTGTCCATTTTAGTGTTTGTTGCCCTTCTGTCATTCTTGTGGTTTTCCCCTTTCTTCCAGATGTGTTTTGTATGTCTCAATTATTTTACTCCCACCCTAGTGCAACGAGGGACCGATACCTAGCAGTTTGATCCCTCGCGCCCCCCCCCCCCACCCACCCCCTCTTTTAAACCAACCACCCAACAGATAAAAGGTCTTGTGAGCCCAGACGTGTAAACACGAACCGGTTATTGGCATTGGGACTACGGACACGCAAACCTCCAGCACGTCATTCATTCACTCCTCAGCATCGGCGTGCATGGATCGACTGGTGCCTTCAGAGCATCATTTGGAACCTGGAATGACGCGCCGTAGTCTTCAGTTATGAAAGCAGAATCTGCATGCACGCAAGTTATTGTCGTTTCTACCTACGATGTAGAGCTGGTGAGCGCTGTCTCGTAGAGACTCATAGAATATATTCGTCTGAAACACACTGGCCCAACCCTAGGCCTTATCGTCTGGGGTGCGATAAGCTCCAATTCTCGTTAAGCACTGGTGTTTCTGGATGGGACACTAACCAGCGCCCGGTATGCACAGAACGTTTTTAAACTCATTATTTTGTCTTGTTGGAAAAGTGAGATGATGTGTTGTTCCAACAGTATAATGCTCGGCCACACACTGATAGTGAAACTTAACGTACTCTGTAGGACGTGCTGCAAACTTCCATGGCCAGCACGATCTCTGGACTTGTCTCCAATCGAGCACGTGGGGGTTACACCATTTACTATAAGGATGCTTCAGCATAGGTCACAACCGCTTGTGCTGTTGATCTGTAAATGTAATATTTTTGTATTCATTATGCACTGTTGTAACAATAAATCTTGTGTGAACCGGAAACGTCTAAACGCGTATACTGATCTTTTTCCGGCAGTGTATGATAGTAAGTTTCCTTTATTTTACGTCTATGGTCACAATCTTTCCTGTTTAACAGATTACCGGTTTCGGTCTTTAATGACCATCATCAGATCTGCAGCAAAAATGGGAAAAATATAAATACACTCGCAAAATATATACAGCTTAAGAACAATACATGGAGCATATTGAAAAGTAGTACTGCACACAGGCGCACACACACACACACACACACACACACACACACACACACACACACACACACACACAAAAGAGAACCGGCAAAGATAGAATAAAAACTATTCCTATGAAATTTAACGGCAAAATGTCCCTGCAAGTAGAAAAATGTTTTAAAAAGTCTGATGTCAGATGTGGCTTTCAGGTCAATAACATCGTAAAACTACGAATAAAACATAAATTGAAAGGGAACTATGATAAATTTGATGTCTCTGGAGTACACAGGATTGACTGCAGTAACTGTGACAAATATTATACAGGTCAAACAGGCCGCTCTTTTAAATTAAGGTTTAAAGAACACACAGCCACGAAACAAAAGGGCTTTAGGACAGCATTTTTCTAATACTGGTCATTCCATAGGGAACATTGAGAACGGTATGCGTATTCTTCACAGGATGGAAAAGGGCCGTGCTCTGAACACTATGGGACTTAACATCTGTGGTCATCAGTCCCCTAGAACTTAGAACTACTTAAAGCTAACTAACCTAAGGACATCACACACATCCGTGCCCGAGGCAGGATTCGAACCTGCGACCGTAGCAGCCGCGCGGTTCCGGACTGCGCGCCTAGAACCGCTAGACCACCGCGGCCGGCCTTGAAAACTAGTGTTGCTGACATTCGCGACATCTGGTCAACTTACTACACAAACATCTTGTGGCTACTGTAGGGCAGCTTGTTTTAAACAGTAGTACTACTGACAACATGACTCGTGCATGTGATGTTATTTATATGTATTTGACGACGCTGGTGCTGATTCCGCACTGAACATTTGACAATGCCACTATGGCTGCAGTGCATCAGGACTTTGTTTTTATGAGACAGGTATGCCTCTTCATATTTAAAACGCACGAATGTAAATTTTGTCAGTATTACTTTTCAATATGCTCTATGTATTGTTCTTAAGCTGTATACAGTTTGCGAGTGTATTTATATTTTTCCCGTATTTGCTGCAGATCTGATAATGGTCATTAAAGACCGAAACCGATAATCCATTAAACAGAAAAGATTGTGACCATAGACCTAAATTAAATGAAACTTATTACATATACGGGTCACTGTGTTTTTTCGCGACGATGTCGCAGCTTGTGAAAGTGTACGTCGCTTTTATCTATTAATTCTCAGATTCCTCATTACTAGAAAGAAGTAGTTTTCCTATTTGAGGCTGTTTCTACTTTAAATCGAGATATTGTTTCAATTCATCAGTGGTAGCTAAATTCACTCCCTTCGCCAGTATCAATTTCTACCCGACATCGCAGAGAAAATGTCAAATGTTTACAGTAGGCCATGATTCACATAGCATTGTGGGAAGAACAGCGTGTAATGGCGTCCCTAATTAGGTTGCAGGGCAACCATATTTGGTACAAACACAACAATCACAGAAGATGTAAGAAATTATTACTAAACAGCACGGGGTTTCGAATGACAGCGCTCCAGAGTTAAGCAGCCGATGGCAGCACATCGTTGGAAAGTTCCCCTTCCCTCTCTGATACTTTTCTTTCTAAGTGGTCTCGTTACTGTACATGAAATAGTGTTTCGAAGATAAAATCAGATTAACTTTTAATTGCCAACCACATTAAAATTCATAGTTCCAATTACGCACAGAATAATTTACAACTCGTGTCGCAGTAATTTAACGAAGTATGTATGGCAACTAATTACCTTTTCGGTCAGTTACCGTCAAATAATATTAATTTCATTTTAATAACTGTACCTCCGTGTCTGTTAATCAGTACATTTAGGTCATAAGCTACTGCTATTTAATATTTCAACGCTGCACGCTGCTGTGGTACCATGCGGGAGATCGCTGCTATTGATATGACTGTGCTCAATAAAAACAAGGAGACGTGAACCGTCAAACACTAGTCTGCTGATTTAAGAGGAGTCGCGTCTCTCCGCCTATGGGAGAAGTTCTTGTTGCCTAAAGAAACGAAGAGCGTCATATAACAAAATTTGTTCATCCACAGTGTCTACAATTACCTGGAATAACTTACCTGGAATAATTACGGAAGATATTCAATGCCACCCTTAATCGATATTGTTATTTGCATTAACAAATCACGTGGACTGACTCTGTGAGTAATGTCGTGATGGAAAATAATTTCTTGAAGATTTCTGGGCAAACCGCAGAAACTTTCAGACTGTTGAGGTAAAATGGAAATGAGCTTTTGGCGTCATTGGCCGGGAGGCCCCTTACGGGGCAGGTCCGGCCACCTTGGTGCAAGTCTCATTACATTCGACGCTACATTGGGCGACCTGCGCGATGGATGGGGATGAAATGATGATGTAGACAACACAACGCCCAGTCGCTGAGCGTAGAAAATCCCCGACGCAGCCGGGAATCGAACCCGGTTCCCTTAGGACGGCAGTCCGTCACGCTGACCATTCGGGGCGGACATACTGTCGACGTGACATCAGTGATAAAAGGAGACCCTTAAACCATAAATAGTCAAAGTTGTAGAGTACCGTTGGTGGCATGTGAGCTGCCGTTTCCTTGATACACAGTACTTAAGATAGTTTTACGACTTGTTTTCTTTGACTCAGAACCATAACGCTTCGTTTTTACTGCTAGAAAGCATCATCAGCGACACTTCCATTGGAACAACAGGTATATACACTACATACGGTTACTATCTTTGCCAAACGTTCATGATTCTCGAGAAATGATAACAAGTCCGCGACAGATACATCTACATCTAGCTCTACAAGTCCGCAAGCCAGCTTGTGGTGCACGGCGGAGGGTGCTTTTTGTATCACTGTCACTTCCGCCTTTCCCGTTTACTCGCGCCAGACGCACAGAAGTATGGGCTTTTATCTCAGACGTCGGACAGTCGCAGAATTTTGGAGCGTTTTCTGTGTTCGCGCTTTGTAACATTTCTAGTGAGCAAAAGTCTTTTCAGAGAGCGAAATTAGCTAACAGCATAATAGCGCGAAATGAAATACACTGTGTCCGTAATTAAAGTTGCAATTTCAAAATCCTGTAGAAATAAAAGCACTGCACACAATGATGTCAAAATTTAACACCGTGTCACAGACGCAGGTGAAAAGTCTCGGAACAAAAAAAAAAAAAAAAAAATCGTAAATTTTAGTAATATCTGGGGTGAGCTACAATTGACAATGGATAGCAAGTATACTTGAAAGGAGAGACAGCATTGGTCGTATATTTTTGTTTATTATCGCAAAATCGATTTTCGGTCACTTAGTGACTATCTTCAGTGCTGTAATATATAACTTAAATTAGTAAGCACTGGTGTCAATAAGCTTACGGCGATCACATAGATCTATGTGATATCGCTTATTGACACCAGTGCTTACTAATTTAAGTTATATATTACAGCACTGAAGATAGTCACTAAGTGACCGAAAATCGATTTTGCGATAATAAACAAAAATATACGACCAATGCTGTCTCTCCTTTCAAGTATACGCATTATCTGGTCGTAGTGCACAGGACACTATGGAGTCGCCAATCAATAATGAATAGCAATATTTTGCAAAAAACAGGCATAATGTCTGATGGGATACTGCAATCACTGGTTATACAATGTTACTTATAATCCGTCTTGATTGAAAAATGTTTATTCACATGACCGGTTTCGGTTTCTCTAGAACCATTTTCAGATCTGAAATGAAAATGTTACTAATTTACTATTTCACAAATGCTAGCCTATTTCATTCTATCCGGTCAACATAAAATGTATCAGAACGTACCTGCAATTTCGGTTACAGGAGTAACCCTTCAACACGCAGCAAACTGCAAACTTCACATGCTGCGTCACATTAAATTGGTTGGCAGAATGCACGTCATTTATAATAATTGAAGGAGGCATGTACATATCGTCGGACTTTTAACATTAGAAATAGCTACGAATTTGCCGAGGAAATTAAAGATGTAGTTATATCTCAGGATGCGTCAATAGCTACATTGGATGTCACCAACCTGTACACAAACATTCCCGTAAAAGAAACGATTGAGGCCATTAAGAACAATCTCCTCACTCATGGTAAACTGGCGTTGGGAGAAGTGATTAAACTAGTGGAAATGTTGGAACAAGTCTTGTCGTTCCATTACTTTCAATGGCAAAATTTATCAACAGATAGATGGGTTGCCAATGGGGAACACTTTGGGTGGGACGATGGCTGACATTTTTGTAAATCACTTGGAAAACGAATTCTTTGATGAAAATCCTGATATCGCTGAGAAAATTGGGGTCTAGTGTAGCAGGGGATACAACCCGTCGGCTTTGAACACTGACGTCATTCCTTAGTCGTAGATAGTAATGTCTTCACTTCGAGGCATAGATAATAAAGCAGTTCTGTGTTCTAATAAGCGCTATCATTAAAATAATTGAATGTGAATCTAAAAACGATCGTTTATCTATATTTCACTATTTTACCATATTTCACTTTCTTATTCCACCAATATGCTTCAGTAGCTGATAAGTGTTTTTTGGCTTATTAAAAAAAATCTCACGAGATAGAATAAACCGATCCTAAGATTCAGATGCTTCAGTAGCTGATAAGTGTTTCTTGGCTTTTTAAAAAAAGAATCTCACGAGATAGAATAAACCGATCCTAAGATTCAGATGCTTCAGTAGCTGATAAGTGTTTCTTGGCTTTTTAAAAAAAGAATCTCACGAGATAGAATAAACTGATCCTACTTCATTAAGCAATCAAAAAACTAAACTAAAACATAACAGCTTTTGCTGTTATGTTTTAGTTTAGTTTTTTTTATTGATTGCTTAATAAAGTAGGATCAGTTTATTCTATCTCTTGAGATTTTTTTAAAAAATCCAAAACACACTTATCAGCTACTGAAGGGAGCTACAACACTAAGAAGAATCGCTTCTCGGCTTTTGACAAGATCAACGTTTATCTCTCTCGCATTCCTTTGTTTCTCAACATTCTCCTCAGCTCTTTCATCTTTGTAATACATGCTCTCTGGCGACTTGTGACATTGTTCAAAGCCGACGGGTTGTATCCCCTGCTACACTAGACCCGAAAATTGTATATTACAGGAAATATGTTGACTATTTTATTATACAAAGGAGACAAAAATGATATCGAAAACGTAGCACAAAAAATGAGCTCTCAACACCCGAAAATCAGATTCACTACAGATTTTGACGAAGACAACCGTATATATTACTTAGATTTAACACTAATAAAGAAAGATGGAAAGCATGAATTAAGCATGTTCAGGAAACGTAAGTGTACATATTTAGTTATTAATGAGCGCTCTTGTTACCCATCGCGATACAAATGGGCATATTTTACTTCGATGGTATACAGGCTACTAAGATTGCCACTAAACCAACAGGAAGTAGAAAAAAAAATCAAAGTATTTGAAAACAAGTGGCCGTAGCGAACGGATGTACGTGTAAGGAGGTGATGAATATTTATAATAAGATGAAATATTTATAATAAGATGAAGAGGCAAATGAAACAAATAGAAGGAAGTCAAGTCGCAGTTAAGAGGAACAACAAGAAAAAATATGTGACTGTCACAATGCAAGAATTGCAGATAAGACTGAAAAATGCTTTCGTAAATCCGACGTTAAAATAGGGTTCCGAACAAATAACAAGCTAAAATTGAAGCTCCGGTACAAAATATGTAATAGTAGCAATAAATTTCAGGATTCTGGTGTATATAAGATCAAATGAGGTAACTGCTGTAAACAATACATAAGGTAGGCTGCTAGGAACTTTGAAACCAGATTCAGGGAGCACATCTACTCTCAAAAACAAAACAGCGTTTGGAGCGCATATGGCTGCCTTAATGCACTGAGTCACGAACATTGAACAAAACTTAGTCATCCTACATAGAGTTAATAAGGGACGGTTTCTTAACATTTTGGAAGAAGTTGAAATGTACACCCAGGAAAAGAAAGACCCAGATTTAATCCTCAACAAACAAAACGAGTTCAATCATAACGCCTATTTTAGTATTTATGACGACTTACTGGAATGATCGTTGTTGCGTATAGATATCCGAGCCGAAGGATGAGAGATGGTGCACGGTGAAACAGCTGGAAGATGCGCGCAGTGCCTAATGTTGTTGGCGGGGCCCGCCTGCACGGCCCTCTTACCCACGGCGATGGACACCAGACGACTGAAAGGCTCGCGACACAACACCGAAATAGCGGCAACCACGGAAGCAGACCATGGAGGAAAACAAGTCTACACCAGCGCCATGGATATAGAAATCGCCCTTTGTGACAAGTACAGATTTTAACCTTGACAACTACAAATTTTAATTAAGTATTTTTAGAGATACAAGCAAATTAGAAAAATCTACTTAATACAGTATGTGAATATGTAATGTAACTAATGTACCAGACGCTATGTGTAAGTTTTATAATTAATATAAATGACGTGCATTCTGCCAACCAATCTAATGTGACCCAGCGCGTGAAGTTTGCTGTCTGTGGACGGGTTACTCCTGTAACCGAAATTGCAGGTACGTTCTAGTACATTTGATGTTGATCGGATAGGATGAAATAGGTTTGCATTTTTGTAATAGTAAATTAGTATCATTGTCATTTCAGATCTGAAAATCGTTGAAGGGGAACTGAAACCGGTCATGTGAATGAACATTTTTGCAATCAAGACGGGTTATAAGTAACATTGAATAGCAATATGACAGCTATCGTTGTAGCACTGTTAGCTAAGCAATCCTATCCACCACGGCAAGGTCGTACAACATCCGATGGGAAAATCAGTTTTTAATTGTCCTGAGGAAAAAAACAGTATGAAATGCAAAATTACATCCATTTTTTATTTCTCTGGGGCCAAAATCCGCGTAAAAAGCAAAAGGACGCAGTTTGTTGTGAGACTGGCGCAAGACTTTTTCAACACGCTGCTCACCGTTTTCTGTCACAAACAAAAATCGAGAAACAGCATTATCCACAACAGATCTGAGTGTCGGGGGTCACGTACAGAATGCGCTGAGTAAAGCGCGCCATCAGTTGAGCTACGTTCATAACTGGAGCACTGGAGACAGCATCTTTCGGATAACCCCACAGCCGTAAGTCACACGGATTAAGATCAGATGCTATGGACCACGAAGCTGTAGGGTAGGGAAATGACGGCTGATGCTTCTAGCGTTTCGGAAATCCCTCTGGAGCAGCTGCTCCGAGGACATGTCAGCACGCAGAACTGCAGAATACGGGCAACGGAAAATCCGCACAGACATCAAACGGTTCAAAAAATGGCTCTGAGCACTATGGGACTCAACTTTTGAGGTCATTAGTCCCCTAGAACTTAGAACTAGTTAAACCTAACTAACCTAAGGACATCACGCACATCCATGCCCGAGGCAGGATTCGAACCTGCGACCGTAGCGGTCTCGCGGCTCCAGACTGCAGCGCCTAGAACCGCATGGCCACTTCGGCCGGCCATCAAACGGTGCCGCGTTATTCTGTAAAGTTGACTAAAAAAAAAAAATGTCATGTGACTAGGGCCTCCCGTTTGGTAGACCGTTCGTGGGGGCAAGTCTTTCGATTTGACGCCACTTCGGCGACTTGCGCCTCGGTGGCGACAACACAACACCCAGTCCCTGAGCGGAGAAAATCTCCGACCCAGCCGGGAATCACACCCGGGCCCTTAGGATTGACATTCTGTCACGCTGACAACTCAGCTACCGGGGGTGGACTGTAAAGTTGAATGCGTGGTGCGGATAGACGGTATCGTTCTTCCTAGTGCCCTGTCTTTTGTAGGAGTGAGTTTTCTGTATCGTCACTGGTAAACGCTAAGAGTGCCTTTTGTGCACAAACAGCTGAATGTGTGGGTAGAATAACTTTTATGCAAGGTGGCGCCCCTTCGCACATTGCACAGCCCATGAAGCGACTGCTGCAGAGGCGTTTCGGACATTCTAGCATTATCAGCCGTCGTTTCCCTACAGCCTGGCCGTCCAGGCCACCTGCTCTTGATCCGTGTGTCTTCTGATTGTTGGGTTATCTCAAAGATGTTGTATTCAGTGCTCCAGTTGTGAACGTCGGTGGATTGACGGCAAGCCCTGCGCAACGCACTCTGAACGTGACTCCCAAGACACTACGACCTGTTTTGGAACACGCTGTTTCTGGACTTCAGTTTGTGGCAGAAAACGTTGGACAACATATTGAACATGTATTGCACCAGTCTCACGACAGAAACCGACGTCATTTTGCATTTTATGCGGTTTTGACCTCAAGACAAATAAAAACAAAATTTTTCCATCCGATATGATACGACCTTGCTGTTGAGGATGGGCTTCCCTAACAGTGCCACAACTGTTGACTGCCGAACTTGTGCAGTCATGCACATTGATCATTACGGATTGTGTAATGTGGAACTGAAACCATAGCATTCGTACTACCATTCATCTGTCATTTGTAGCCGACCCCATTTACGTTAAGATGCAGAGGCGTTTCGTTAAATTTCTTTTTGTTCCATTACGTTTCCTCTGGCGTCAATAGTATGATGGTCAAATTTGACGTCATTCTGAGCAGTGGTTCTCTTTCTATAACGTTTAGAAATTGAGACTTTAATCATACGAGGATTGTCCAGAATGTAAGTTCCGATCGGTCGCTAAATGGAAACCACAGTGAAAATTAGAAGCATTTTATTTGCAACAGTTAGCTACACTTTCCAGACACTTCTCTACATAGTCGCCGCTCCGACATAGACATTTCTCGGAGCGTTATACCATATTTCCAACACCTCGGTCATAGAAGTCAGCCGACTGTGCTTCCCGATAATTCTCCACGATGGTCCATAGCGCGTACCCTGCGACCAAGTGTTGTCTTCGTATCCAGCGTTTCATGTGAACAGAGATGATATTCAGGACGAGCCAGTTAGGGCTGCGTTGCGGGTGATCGAACACTTCCCATCGAAAAGGCTGGAGGAGCGTCTTCAGTGCCCCTGCAGAGTGCGGCTGAAAATTGCCATAAAGAAGGAAGCGCGTGGCAATCGTGTTAGGTGGGCTGCAGTCAGTAAGGTGAAGCCTCTCAGTGGGCCCTGCTACTTGGCGGGAGACATCGTTGTTCTACATCTACATCTACATCTACATGGATGCTCTGCAAATCACATTTAAGTGCCTGGCAGAGGGTTCATCGAACCACCTTCACAATTCTCTATTATTCCAATATCGCATAGTTCGCGGAAAGAATGAAGGCCTACATCTTTCCGTACGAGCTCTGATTTCCCTTATTGCATCGTAGTGATCGTTCCTCCTATGTATATCAGTATCAATAAAATGTTTTCGAATTCGGAGGAGAAAGTTGGTTATTGGAATTTCGTGAGAAGATTCCGACGCAACGAAAAACGTCTTTCTTTTAATGATTTCCAGCCAAAATCCTGTATCATTTCTGTGACTCTCTCTCCCATATTTCACGATAATACAAAACGTGCTGCCCTTCCTTTAACTTTTTCGATGTACTCCGTCAGTCCAATCTGGTAAGGATCCCACACTGCTCACCAGCATTTTAAAAGAGGACGGACAAGCGCAGTGTACCCAGTCTCCTTAGGAGATCTTTTACATTTTCTAAGTGTCCTGCCAATAAAACGCAGTCTTTGGTTAGCCTTCCCCACAATATTTTCTATGTGTTCCTTCCAATTTAAGTTGTTTGTAATACCTAGGTATTTAGTTGAATTTACGGCTTTTAGATTAGACTGATTTATCGTGTAACCGAAGTTTAACGAGTTCCTTTCAGCACTCATGTGGATGACGTCACACTCTTCGTTATTTAGGGTCAACTGCCACTTTTCGCACCATTCCGATAATTCTTATAAATCGTTTTACAGTTTGCTTTGATCTTCTGATGATTTTATTAGTTGACAAACGACAGCGTCATCTGCAAACAACCGAAGACGGCTTCTCAGATTGTCTCCCAAATCGTTTACATAGATAAGGAACAGCAAAGGGCCTACAACACTACCCTGCGGCACGCCAGAAATCACTTCTGTTTCATTCGATGACTTTCCGTCAACTACTACGAACTGTGACCTCTCTGACAGGAAATCATAAATCCAGTCACATAACTGAGATGGTATTCCATAAGCACGCAATTTCACTACGAGGCACCTTTACTCGCTCACCTTTACTCAACTGAAAAGAGCGTCTTGATGCGATCTACGGTCATACTAGAGACATTACCCAACACATCCATGCAAAGCTTCATCTGGTTTTCACTGTGGTGTCCATTTCACGACCGATCGGAACTTACTTTCTGGGCAACCCTCGTACATCCTGCATTTATTTCGAAATGAAAAATCAGCCCACGGAGGACAGTGACTTCCCTGAAGAAATTTGCAGCGGCTGTGGCCCATATACACAGAAGACTAAAAATCTCCTCCGTAGGAATCAACATAGTTTCTGAAAACAACGATCGTGTGAAACGCCATCTCGCTCTGTCCTCTCAGAAGACACAGAGGGCGGCAGATACTGGCCCCCAGATAGATGCCTTGATCCTTGGCTTCCTAAGTTATTTGATACAGTTCAGTACTGCCGCCTTGTGAGTAAAATAGGAGCCTGCGGAATATCAAACTAGCTATGTGACTGGATTGAATAGCTTTTAGCAGACAGAATTCAGCACGTCGTTCTCAATGGAGAGACGTTTTCAGTTGTTATAGTGACTTCGGACGTACCTTAAACAAGCGTTATAGGACCACTACTTCTCAGAACGTAGGTAAATTAAGTTGAAGACAATGTCAGAAGTTTCATGAGGCTTTCCGCGGATGATGCTGTTGTATACAGAAAAGTCGCAGCGCTAGAAAATTCTATCGAAATGCAGGAAGGCTTGCAGAGGAACGACGCATGGTGCAGGGAGTGGCCATTGACCATAAACATAAACAAATGTAACATGGACAGAAAGACCAATTATTGTACATACGATGGCAGAAAAATCACTGAAAGAAGTTACTTCCATAAAAGATATAAAAGCATGCACACGGAGCGATTTGAAGCGAAACGACCACATAAAACTAGGCACAGGAAACGCAGATGCTAGAAATTCATTGGAAGGTTCATCGATAAATATAGTTAACAAAGGAGGTAGCTCAGAGAAACCTTCTTCGACCAATACTTGAATACTGATCGTCAGCATGGCATCAGAATCAGACAATAGCAGCTCGTTTTGTTTCAGTTTCATTTAGTAAGCACGGAATATCAACAAATTTCAATGTCGGATACTGCAAGAGTGGCATTCTGCATCACGATGTAGTTCGCTGTTGAATTTCCGAGCCGGCCGTTGTGGCCAATCGGTTCTAGCCGCTTCAGTCTGGAACCGGGCGATCGCTACGGGCGCACGTTCGCATCCTGCCTCGGGCATGGATGTGTATGATGTCTTTGGTTAGTTAGGTTTAAGTAGTTCTAAGTTCTAGGAGAATGATGACCTCAGATGTTAAGTCCCATAGTGCTCAGAGCCATTTGAACCATTTGAATTTCCGAGAGCGTACGTTCCTGGCAGAGTCAACAAATACACTGAAGCTCCAAAGAAACTGGTGTGGACGTACGTATTCAAATACAGAGATATGTAAATAGGCAGAATACAGCGCTACGTTCGGAAACGCCTGTATAAGACAAGTGCCTGGCGCAGTTTAGACCGGTTACTGCTGCTACAGTGGCAGTTTATCAAGATTTAAGTGCGTTTGGACGTGGTGTTAAAGGCGGCGCACTAGCGATCGGTCTCAGCATCTCCGGGTCAGCGATGAAGTGGGGATTTCCCGTACGACCATTTCACGAATGTACCGTGAATATCAGGAATCCGGTAAAACACCAAATCTCCGACATCGACGCCCCCGGAAAAATATCCTACAAGAACGGCACCAACGACGACTGAAGAGAATCGTTCATCGTGACAAATGTGCAACCCTTCCGCAAACGGCTGCAGATTTCAATGGTGGACTAACAACAAGTGTCAGGATCCTCATGAATCAGTGGACCCTGCATGTCAGATGGGGCTGTTCAAGTTGGCGGAGGCTCTGTAATGGTGCGGGGCGTGTGCAGTTGTAGTGACACGGGATCCCTGATACGTCTAGATACTACAATGACAGGTGACACGTACGTAAGCACACTGTCTGATCACTTGCATCCATACATATCCATTGAGCATTCCGCGGACTTGGGCAATTCCAGCAGGACAATGCGACACCCCACACGCCCAGTATTGCTACAGAGTGGCTCCAGGAACACTCTTCTGAGTTTAAAAACTTCCGCTGGCCTCCAGACTCCCCACACATGAACATTATTGAGCATATCTGGGATGCCTCGCAGCATGCTGTTCACAAGTGATCCCCACCCCTCGTACTCTTACGGATTTATGGACACCCCTGCAAGATTCATGGTGTCAGTTCCCTGCAGCACTACTCCAGACATTAGTCGAGTCCATCCCACATCGTGATGCGGCACATCTGCGTGCTCACGGGGGCCCTATACGATATTAAACAGGTGTACCAGCTTC
Source organism: Schistocerca serialis cubense (assembly GCF_023864345.2). Taxonomy (NCBI): domain Eukaryota; kingdom Metazoa; phylum Arthropoda; class Insecta; order Orthoptera; family Acrididae; genus Schistocerca; species Schistocerca serialis. The sequence goes on along the minus strand of NC_064641.1, from coordinate 631,043,373 downwards.
TTTGGCTCTTCAGTGTACACAGCTTCGTCCTATGCATACCTCGCGAAAATATCATGAAAATGAGAAAACAGAGAATTTATTTTTCGTTCTACTTCTTCATTTATCCTATCGTCAGGAATGCACTGAGGTGACAAAAGTCATGGGCCAGCTATATACGCCGGCCGAAGTGGCCATGCGCTTCTAGGCGCTACAGTCTGGAGCCGAGCGACCGCTACGGTCGCAGGTTCGAATCCTGCCTCGGGCATGGATGTGTGTGATGTCCTTAGGTTAGTTAGGTTTAATTAGTTCTAAGTTCTAGGCGACTGATGACCTCAGAAGTTAAGTCGCATAGCGCTCAGAACCATTTGAACCAGCCAGCTATATACACACAGACACATGGCGGTAACATAGCGTGCGAAAGGTATAAAATGGCAATCAGTTGGCGGAGATGTCATTTGTACACAGGTGTTTCATCTGAAAAAGTTTTCCGACGTGATTATGGCCGCAAGACGGGAATTAAGATACTTGCAACACGGAATGATAGTTGGGGCTAGAGGCAAGGGACATTTCACTCCAAAAATCGTTAGGGAATTCGATCTGACGAGATCCACAAAGTTAAGAATGTGCCGAGAATACCACATTTCAGACACTATCTCTCACCACGGACAATGCAGTGGCCGACTACCTTCTCTTAAAAACCGAGAGTAGCAGCGTCTACTTAGAGTTGTCAGTGCTAACAGACAAGCAACATTGCGAGGAATAACCGCGGAAATCAATGTGAGACGAACGAAGAACTTATCTGCTAGGCAAGTGCGGCCTTGGTGTTCAGTTGTCAGTGCTAAAAGAAAAGCAATGCAATGTGAAATAACCACAGAAATCAATGGGGGAGGTGCGGCGAACGTGTCCAGGACAGTGGTGCGAAATTTGGGGTTAATAGGCTATGGCAGCCGACTACCAACGCGAGTACCTTTGCTAACAGAATGACATCGCCTGCAGCGCCTCTCATGGACTCGTGACCATCTCTGTTGGGTCGTAGATGACTGTACATCCGTGGCCTGCTCAGATGAGTCCAGATTTCAGTTCGTAAGAACTGATGACCGGGTTCGAGTGTGGCGCAGACCCCACGAAGTCATGGACCCAAGTTGTCAACAAGGCACTGTGCAAGCTAGTGGTGGCCCCTTAATGGTGTGGGCTGTGTTTATATGGAATGGACTGGGACCTCTGTAAGTTCGGATACTCGGAGCCATTCATGGACGTCATGTTCCCAATCAACGATAGAATTTTTATCGATGACAATGTGCCATGTCACCGGGCCATGATTGTTCGCGACTGTTTTGAAGAACGTTCTGGACAATTCGAACGAATGGTTTGGCTAACATGAATCTCATCGAACATTTATGGAACATAATCGAGAGATCAGTTCGTGCACAAAATCCTGCAACGGCGACACATTAGCAATTATGGACGCTATAGATGCATCATGGCTCAATATTCCTGTAGGGGACTTCCAGCGACTTGTTGAGTCCATGGAACGTCGAGTTTCTGCACTACGCTGTTATGAGGTAACCCACGACTTTAGTCACCTCAGTGTACATTGAGCCAAGAGGGAAATGATCATACTCGAGGTTTCCTTCTACACCTACACTTATCCTCATAAATTAAGGATAATTGCAGAATGTGGTGCAACACAGCGTGGCGCTACACAAAACTGGCGCTAATAGCATAGACACATAGGGAACACACACGACACGGATCTGTAACTACACGGTATTGGTGATAAGTAGAGAAAACCCTCCCGAAACACATGTGCTACAAAGCGCCACTGTTTCCTGCGCATGTACCCCGACATCAATATGGAATATGATTACCATGCACTCTTACACAGGCCCCACTTGGCATACTCTGTATCAGGTGGTTGAGCAGCTGCTGGGCAAAATTCCAATCCTGCACCAGTGCCTGTCGGGGCTCCTGAAGTATCGTAGGGGTTTGAAGACGTGCAGCGATGCGTTGATCGAGAGCATCCCAGACTCCTCCACGATGGCAGCTCGGTGGGGCCTTGCGTTATCATCCATCAGGAGGAAGGTGGGACCCACTGCATCCCTGAAAAGGCGGATATACTGGTGCAAAATGACGTCCCAATACAACTCACCTGTTACAGGTCCTCTGTCAAAGACATGCAGGGGTGTACGTGCAACAATCATAATTCCACCCCACACCATCAAACCACGACTTTCATACAGGTCCCTTTCAAGAACATTAAGGGGTTGGTATCTGGTTCCTGGTTCACGCCACATGAAAACCGGGCGAGAATCACTGTTCAGTCTATACCCGAACTCGTGCGTGAACATAACCCGGGACCACTGATCCAGTGACCATGTACTGTGTTCTTGACACCAGGCTTTACGGGCTCTCCTGTGACCAGGGGTCAGTGGACTGCACCTTGCAGGCCTCCGGGCGAATAAACCATGTCTGTTCAGTCGTCTGTAGACTGTGTGTCTGGAGGCAACTGTTCCAGTGGCTGTGGTAAGGTTCCGTGCAAGGCTACCTGCAGTACTCCGTGGCCGTCTGCGGGCACTGGTGGTGAGATATCTGTCTTCTTGTGGTGTTGTACGCTGTGGACGTCCCGTACTGTAGCGAGTGGACACGTTTCCTGTCTGCTGGAATCGTTGCTCTAATCTTGAGATCACGCTTTGTGGCACACGGAGAGCCCGTGCTACGACCTGCTGTGTTTGACCAGCCTCCAGTCGCCCTAGTATTCTACCCCTCATAACGTCATCAATATGTGTTCTTTGAGCCATTTTCAACACAATCACCATCAGCACGTCTGAAAACGTCTGCACACTTACTCGCTGCACCGTACTCTGACATACACCAACACACCTCCGAGTATGTGGACTGTTGCCAGCGCTACTGTGCGACGACCACAGGTCAAATGCACCGCATGGTCATACCCCTAGGGGATTTAAACCCGCAAACCGCCCACCAGAGCATTGTTTCACCATGTATCAGCATTATCCTTAATTTATGAGCATGAGTGTACATATCACACCGTACGCCATCTTATGTTATGTGGTGGAGGATACTTCTACTAGTACTCTATCTTTATATCCTTTCCTGTTCCATTTAGGGATATCATGTGAGGATAACGATTGTCGGTATAGTTCTCATTTCTCTTATTTTCTCGTCCTGGTCATTTGACGAGGTGTAGGAGGAAGAAATATGTTGTTCGTTCCTTCCTGGAACGCACTCCCGTAAATTCAACAGTTAACAACCTGATGCCCAGCGCTTGTCTTTTATCATCAGCCACTGGAATTTGTTGTCATACACGCAAAACCCTCGCGCCGAGTAAACGATCCCGTGACGAAACGCATCGCTCTTCATTCAGTCTTCTCCATTCTTTCTGTTAATCGCATTTAGTAAAGGTCCCAGACGTTAAGAATACTTAGTATTAGCCGAAAAAGTCGGCAGAAAAATCTTTGGTGGATGGATTACATACCATTCCTTTCACGAAACTTCAGTCTGCATTTTGTTTTATTTTTTTTTTTATGCGGTCACTCCAAATAAGGTCGCGCCGGATGGTTACTCTTAGGTTTGCTAATGTATTGACTGTTTCCAGTGATTCGTGGCGAATAGTTTCATCTCTTCGCCTATTTACGCGCAATACAGTTTGCTAAAGCGGTGATAAAACACATTGAAACAGGAAAAGTTATGGAATTTCTAAGAACGTCTACCATGTCCTCATTCTACTGAATATAGCGTCACAAACAGAAACATAATTCTGTGGTGAACGTAAATCACTGGAGATGATGCCAGGTGAATGCCAGGGTTTCCAAGAAATTTGAAAAGGCATGACTTATTTCCCTCCGATCCTTCCCCAATCTGAAGATGTGTTCCGTTTCTCAGGACCTCGTCACTGACGGAATGTTACACCACACTCATCCTTCCTTCCAGAGGTATGAGACTGCGCTCACTTCTCTGAACTAGATGGTCAAATTAGTTCTTGAATCTCTCTGGATTGGTCTCAGTATCAAACTCAAACTAACTGTATATTACAATGCAGTGTCTTATCTGCTACGCGGTGAGGAATTTGTTTTCATTGAAGGTGCCTAAGAAGAACAGCTACATGCACTCGATCCTGCGCATTAGATCCTGCTGTTAGATAATAGTTTAGCGAAAATTTCTGAGACTAGCATGTGCCAGTAGTTCACTGTCAATATTAACATTAGTCAGACTATTTATTTCATAGAAGGATGACTGGTAAGATGCAGGAAACTAGACTCAAGTGATTTATCCACTAGGACACTTCTGTATTTTACGTACTGTTGTATTTACCAAATAAGTATGGCGCCCAACATAATGGTAGCAGGATGCGAACCTTCTACCTCAGAAAGTAGTTGGTCTATTACGATGGCGTGCATGTACGAGGCGACTCTCATACCACAGGACAAAATCAGACTGTAACAAAAATAATGTTGGCAACACAAAGAGCAAACAATTAACAATCATTTCTTAAAACATATCTATACAAATACTCAACTTTAGTGTCATTATAATACGAAGACGTGACAGTGATATTAAATTTCCGAACACTTGCCTAAACCTAATTCAGTGGACGATGACTAACTAATCTAATAGTATTCCTAGTCAGACTCTGCTGTCGGTGACCGTCTTCAAGTTTCGTCTCCGTTAACAAAGCACACTGCGACGCTGTACAATGGCTTTTGGAAACTGGTAGCAACTTATTGCACATAGTAGTTGCCAACAGCTTGTGACTGAAGTTTCGCATGATGTGTCACTGCCAAGTAACACGGCTCAATGACACTTGGACCATTCATGCTACATTATAGTACAGAACGTAACTGAAAGAAATACGCAATAGACGAACAGAAATGACACTTTTATTCAGAGATAATAATTACACTGAAGACACTTTGGTTTATGATGGTCCTCTGGACGAGTTGAATGCCCATGCAACATTACGCCTCCCCACACCATTACATGTCGACCTCCAAAACGATTATGTTTGTTATTACGTTCCTGGTTGCATTACATGCCTTCATATGGCGAGAGGTCGGAACATGTAGTGCACATTAGACACAAGCATGATTTAATCCCTATCATTAGAACCCTCTTTGGAGTAAGTCCATAACTATAGAGGATGGTGAAAGCATAATATGGGCCCTCTGTTGTGAGTCATCTATATGGTGTTATTCATAGATATGTGACACCACGCTGGAGGTTGTTCTGGTGTGTGGAAGTCCCTATAGCCGGCCGAAGTGGCCGCGCGGTTCTGGCGCTGCAGTCTGGAACCACGAGACTGCTACGGTCGCAGGTCCGAATCCTGCCACGGGCGCGGATGTGTGTAATGTCCTTAGGTTAGTTAGGTTTAAGTAGTTCTAAGTTCTAGGGGACAGATGACCTCAGAAGTTGAGTCCCATAGTGCTCAGAGCCAGCCGCGGAAGGACGTGCTCGCGGGGACGAAGGAGGAAAACACGCGGCCTCGCCCAGCAGCCGCGCGGCCGGTCTACCTTGCAACACGGTCGCGAGTTTGTGGTGAACCTGCCTGATGTCAACTCCGGGCGCTGTTCGTTGCATTGTTTTGGTGCCTGTTTTCTCGGAGAGACCCATCCCTCGAGACCATCCCGAACAACGCTCTCCATCGAAGGTGTAAGTGATTTTGGTGCCTTCGTTTCGTTGAACGATTCGCGTTGCAGCGAGTGTACTTGTTGTTTGGTTGCCCTAATGTCTGTGTGAAGAAGTAAGAGCAGCCAGCAAGGTGTGTGACCGCATGGAGACCAGCAGTCACTACTTCCTTTAAAAAAAAAAAAAAAGTGTTCCCAAATGATGTAGTAACTGTAAGGTATTGAAGATATTAGGTCATAGTCTAGTTGTAATTTTCTGCGTACCAAGCTTACACAATTGACAGCTACATTGCAGACCTATGCAACGAAATTGAAGTGCACAAAACCTAGTATCGTTGTAAAGTTGTGCATTTGAATAACGTGATATTATCTTGAAAATTTTTCCATTTCATCTTTGAACACATTGTTAGCCTAAATCATATGTGGAAATATTGTTTGGCGAACTATGAGAGTGTAAAAGTCTGATATTTATTTCCAGCATTGGATTTGTAGACAGTTCCTAGTTTAAATGTTTTACAGCATTGATGTTGCTGGAAAACTTCAGTCACTTCCATTGAAAGGATTTATTGGTTCTTCATTTATGTTTAATGATCCATTAAATTATGGTAATTGATGTTTGCTTGATGTTTACCGTGTTTTCTGCGGTCTGTTTGTGTTCCAGTTTTCTGCGTGTTGGGGCTTGTGGAGCGGCGCCACGTTTCGCTTCGGTACACAGAAGCTGTGACGTGCCATCTAATGGGAAGTGAGTCCCGGTTGGGCCCTGGCGTTTAGGTGTTGTTTTGGACGGCTGGTCTGCTGCTTCCGGCGTTTTAAGTTAAGTCACCTTTTGCCCAGGGCAGCCTGGGGACACTGCCCATTTGGCAGACATTTAAAAAAAGGGTGGTTTAAATTGCTTGTGAATCAATTGTCTTAATTAACTTGTCGTGCTCCTTGTGTTATTTGGGTTCGTAACGATCTGGTGTGCCTTGTAAATCCCTTTTATATTGGTGATTATTGACCAAAAAAAAACTATCTGTGCCACCTTTTAAAATCACCTTAAGATTGTAATTTATGTTTCTTAAGTATTTAAATCTCCGTGGTTCATCTTTTAAGTCACTTGTTGTGATTGTGTATTTGATATTGTCTTAAACATGGCCAAGTTTTGATTGCCTCTTATCTGTTTTATCAAGTCTTGTTTTGAATAAATTGTTAATTATTGATTTGCTAGTTGTTGTGTTAAGGAGTGACATAGTTGGGGGCCTTGACCTTCCATGCTAAGTGTACCCCTGATCCCGACTTATTAAGTCACAAACTCTTTCTCACAGGAGATGTTCAATACGCCCTCCGTTGGCGTTGATACAGGCATCAGCCCGCCGTCATAGTAAATCTCGATGCGCTGATATAACCGTGGAATGATGCGCATGGTTTCACAGCCTTCCATAATACAGACACGGAGACTCTAAACATCTTGTACTGAGGTTGCATACACAAAAGCTTTCAAGAGGGTTTGGGTCCGGTGATCGTGGAGGCAAAGCAATTGGTCCATCTCTAACCATTTGTCATCGAATCTGTTATTCACAAGCCGATGGATATTAAAACTAAAATGAAGAGGTGCTGAATAGTGCTTGAATTACATGTTTTGTCGCACAGCTAAAGACATACATGCTACCAGATTAGGCGTTGCGAAACAACTCAAATCACTTAAGAAAGGCAAGTCTTCCGGTCCAGATGGTATACCAATCAGTTTCCTTTCAGAATATATAGACACATAGCGCCTTGAAACTTCCTGGCAGATTAAAACTGTGTGCCGGACCGAGACTCGAAATCGGGACTGGCAGAAATAAAGCTGTGAGGACGGGGCGTGAGTCGTGCTTGGGTAGCTCAGTTGGTAGAGCACTTGCGCGCGAAAGGCAAAGGTCCCGAGTTCGGGTCTCGGTCCGGCACACAGTTTTAATCTGCCAGGAACTTTCATATCAGCGCACACTCCGCTGCAGAGTGAAAATCTCATTCTGGGAACATAGCGCCTTTCTTAGCAATCATGTGGAACCGCTCACTTGACGAAAGGTCTGCTCCTAAAGACTGGAAAGTAGCAGAGGTCACACCAATATTCAAGAAAGGCAATAGGAGTAACCCATTGAATTACAGACCCATATCACTGACCACAATTTGAAGTAGGATTTTGGAGCATATACTGAACTCGATCATTATGAATCACCTTGAAGAAAATGACTGATTGATACATAACCAACACGGATTCGGAAAATATCGTTCTTGGCTCTGAGCACTATGGGACTTAACATCTGTGGTCATCAGTCCCCTAGAACTTAGAACTACTTAAACCTAACTATCCTGAGGACATCACACACATCCATGCCGATTCGAACCTGCGACCGTAGCAGTCGCGCGGCTCCGGACTGAGCGCCTATATCGTTCTTGTGCAACACAGTTAGCTCTTTATTCCCATGAAGTAATGAGTGCTGTCGACAAGGGATCTCAGAGCGATTCCGTATTCCTAGATTTCCAGAAGACTTTTGATACCGTTCCTCAGAAGTGGCTATTAATCAAATTGCGAGCATGTGGAGTATCGTCTCAGTTGTGACTGGATTAGTGATTGCCTCTCAGAGAGGTCACAGTTCGTAGTGATAGACGGTAAATAGTCGGGTAGAACAGAAGTAATATCTGGCGTTCAGCAATGTAGTATCATAGGCCCCCTGCTGTTCCTGATGTACATAAATGATATAGGTGATAATGTGAAAAGCCCCTTAAACTGTTTGCAGATGGCACTGTAATTTACCGTCTAGTAAAATCATCAGACGATCAATTCCAGTTACAAAATGATCTAGAGAGAATGTCTGTATGGTGCGAAAAGTGCCAATTGGCACTAAACAAAGGAAAGTGCGAGGTCATCGACATGGGTACTAAAAGAAATCCGATAAATTTTGGGTGCACGATAAATCGCACAAATATAAGGGCTGCCAATTAAGCTAAATACTTAGAAATTACAATTACGAGCAACTTAAATCGGAATCACCACAACATTGTGGGGAAGGCGAAACAAAGGCTGGGCTTTCTTGGCAGAACACTTAGAAGATGCGACAAACCCATTAAAGACACAGCCTAAATTACACTTGTCCGTCCTCTGCTGGAATATTGGTGCGCGGTATGGGATCCTTACCAGGTAGGATTGACGGAGGACATCGAAAAAGTGCAAAATGTCTCTGAGCACTATGGGACTTAACATCTGTGGTCATCAGTCCCCTGGTCATCAGTCCCCTAGAACTTAGAACTACTTAAACCTATCTAACCTAAGGACATCACACACATCCATGCCCGAGGCAGGATTCGAACCTGCGACCGTAGCAGTCCCGCGGTTCCGGACTGCGCGCCGAGAACCACTAGACCACCGCGGCCGGCAAGTGCAAAAGAGGGCAGCCGGTTTCGTGTTATCACGCAATAAGGGTGAGAGTGTCAATGCGAAAATATTTGTTGACACCCACCTACGTAGGTAGAAATGATCATTATAATAAAATAAGAGAAGTTAGAGCTCGAGCGGAAAGATTTTGGTGTTCCTTTTTCCCACGCGCCATTCGAGAGTGGAATGGTAGAGAAATAGTGTGAAAATGAACGCTCTGCCAGGCACTTACGTGTGAATTGCAGAGTAACCATGTAGATGTAAACTATAGAATTACGGTAACTTTGTACATTGAGTGTGGGTGGAAGAAATCGAGGCCCTACCAGACAGTGACCAGCAATGCCGCCCCAAACATTGAAAGAAAATCTTTGTTGATGACTTGCTTCAATAGTTGCGTGAGGACTGAGGTCTGTCCATACAAACCGCTGTTAAAATTTAATCTGATCTCGTTGATAAAACGTCTCATCTGTGAACAGCACCGTTGCACTTTGTTGGATAATCCAATCGCGAAATAGAACCCGTGCAGGAAATCAGCTGCCGATAGTTACTGCACACGCTATAAACGGAACGGATACAGCTGGTCCTCGTGTAACACTCACCAGACAGTCATGTGGTGAACATTCAGTGTTGCAGCTACAGGCCTCCCCCGGTCGTGAGTATCAGGCTTAAATGCCACATGATCCCTAAGTCGTCACTCAGTGGCTTCCAGCGTTTTCCTGTCGGGGCACCTTCGTCCTGGAAACAGCTACAAAAGATGGCGAGACTTCTTCTCCAGGTCAGTTGATTGATTTCTTGGATTTATTGCAATTAATAATAGTTCTTGGACTCGGGAAAGTACGTGAAGGGAAATTCTCGCCCTCTTAACAAGGGGGCACCTACTCGTCATAACCGATACGTGTAAATCATCAACTGTAAAATAACAAAAAAATATATATATCTAATTTTATACACGAATTTCTCGGGTGTGTCTTAAAATTCCTTCCTAGAGATTTGTTTGCAATCCCCAATAATTCTTTGCCTTTCCTTCTCATTTCTTTTATGGAAATATTGATAATAAAAAAAACATATGGAGCATCATTTCGATTTATTATCAGTGTAAGTAGCGTATAAATTGAAGCTAAAAAGAAATTGCTCATAATGACTCGATCCCACGACCCTCTGATTGCCGTTCCCTATACTTCCCTCTGTGTCACTGATTGCCTGGCAGATACTCTAATACAAATGGCTTACACGTTACTCGACCCTCGTCAACATGCTATATTTTTCTAAGCGGTTGGCTATCTGGAGCACCCCCTTCTGTCACTTTCATGTCTCGCCAAGCCTTCAAACTACTATAAATTTGGACGACATTGGTGATCACTGGTAGACGCTGTCACCTTGTAAGTTTTTTAACGTCGTGACAGTAATCAGGAACGTAACTGATTCGGTCATAAGCCGTTCTTCAAGAACAAAGTGAACGGATCGCAATTTCTCTCCTATTTACATACAATGAAACCTTTCTAAAAACTAACATCGCTTTTGCGCCATTACACAGCTGTCTGTCAGGCAGTCAGATTTCATTAAAGAACGTGATACAACTGCAGAAATTTCCATTGTTCGCCAACTCACCGAAAACACGTCGCGATGAAGCTATAGCACTGCACATTACTCTCTCGGGTTTTGGAAATGACTTAAATCGTATTTACAGCAACTAATTTGATCTGTGTCCACAGAGTGCCAAAACAACTTATTGGTTGGATAAATATATCATTCAGCAACCCTAAAATCTGTGCACATTGGCCAGCTGGCCGCCGAGCACCTTTAAAGTGACAGTTGGGATGCACCATGAGTCAGCATTGTAGCTATTAGTGTTTATGTTGGTCACAGACCCAGCACAAGAGAACTGCAACCATCAGGTCATGGATGCTTTCCTATGCAGATGTTATGGTTTACACAAGACAAGAACTGCAGTGACAGGACTGATATGACCGTCTCAATCACTTAAGATTAAGTGGTTCAAAAAGTAAGCGTTTGGAAATACTTTTTGATTGTGGACGCCCCAAGTCAATAAGCAAATTCTAAAGAATCTTACTCAAAAAGTTTTCTCTCCTCAAAAAGATCAAGTTACAAGTTACGTGATTAATTTTTGCTTCTTTTCAGGTACAGTCTGCGGAACTGGTACAGACAGAAACCCTAGTGCCATAGTACAGTAGCACGCCGCTAGAGGAGCCAAAACGAAATATCACAATACACTGATAAAAGGCATCGTGCAGTAATTCATTTTCTGCATTTATAGGGAAACAACGTTGCAACAATTAATACTGAGCTGGCGGAAGTGTACTTCAACAAGGCAGCATCATACGACACCGATTAGTTGCCGCAGAGACCTCCAGTATGATCAGACAAGTCTAAACGACGAAGAACGAAGCAGCCATTGCAGCCTACCAGATGTGGCATCCCACGTGGGCGTAGGCTAGTCGAGTGGAGGTGCAGAGGTGTGGGCACGTGGCGAGCCAAGGCGCCATTAAGACATTATTCAGTTAGCAACCATTCGTTTCCAAGAATTTTACAGTCACTCTTGTCTTCTTCCCAGTGCAGCGCAACGGTGGCTGTGTTGTGACCGCGTTGCAAGGAGGCTCAGGGTAGTGCGCCAGTGCCCAGTGAGGAATGTGCTGGTGCAGCGGCTGGCGTAGTGCGAGGTCGATGCTGCGGCCACACCGCAGGAAGATGGGGCGGCTGGCGCATCTTTGCAGCCTGGTGTGGCTGCGGACATCTGTCAGAACCTCAGCGCAGTCGCTGAGTGTAGCTTCGCATGGGCTCTATCCCAGAAATTTGCATGTCCCTGTTGTCAGTTGGCATGATGGCCTGAAGGTGGAACACCTATCAGCTACACGTAAGACAACACGAGAAGCAGTCCCAGCATAGAGCCGGTAAGATAGTGCTTGCACTGCCAGGACTCGGGGCAAAGGCGCCCTCTTCAAAAGCTGAACAGCTCGCAGATGGGCAGATTGGTTCTTGATTCACTCAAACATCGGCCTGGCTTTCATCTTTAGGTACTCACAGGAGTAACCAACAGAAATTCAGCTCAAGTTTCCTCCACAGCCGGACAGCTGGAGTCTCGACTCCAAGCTGGAGGCAGCTGGTAACAATTCATTGTATTCACTGAGAAATCCTGCAACTGGTAGAACAGGCCTTCCTCTGGCACCACTGATGCAGGTGGAGTGGCCACACTGTGAGTATCATTGGAAGGAAGACAAGAGTTTTCAAGCAGTCGATGACGTGATGCCTTCATATTGGTGATAGAATGTGTTCTCACTTTTCGTGCCCCTCAGCATACTTGGCTGGCCAAATGTTTAGTTTCAGAGTTTAAGAGCGTTCAGTTGTGGAAAGTTTGTAGCCTGAAAGACGTTCCCGCGTCGTCCCTAGGTGTACTTTCTACACAAAGCCCGTTGAAAGAATAGTGTTTTGTCTGCTCTGCAGTAGTGTCAAGTTGCTGAATCAGATAGTAGTCTTTCTCCCAGAGACTGAGGCAGTGAGTCCCCTGCTCGTTGTCCGCAGCTCGTGGTCTAGGGGCGAGCGTTGCTGCCAGGTTCGATTCCCGGCTGGGTTAGAAATTTTCTCTGCCCGGGGGCTGGATGTTTGTGTTGTCCTCATCACCATTCGTGACAGTGGCTACATTGGAATGGGTAAAAAAATTGGACTGTGTACAACTTGTTGTCCACAGCTCGTGGTCTTGCGGAAGCACTCTCCCTTCCCGCGCACGGGCTCCCGGGTTCTATTCCCGGCGGGGTCAGGGATTTTCTCTGCTCGAGATGACTGGGTGTTGTCTTTCATCATCATTTCATCCTCATTCACTCGCAAGTCGCCGTAGTGGCGTTAAAGAACTTGTGGAGCGACGGCCGAACCGCCCCGCGAGGCGTCTCCCGGCCACCAACGCCATACGCTCATTATTATTATTACCGCGTAGTTGAGCGCCCCACAAACCAAACATCATCCCTGCTTGTTTGTATTTCGGCTCTTCAGATTGTAATGATTGGCTACGCCATCGTTGCGTATTAGACAGGCGTGCTTCACTTAGCGGCGTCCCAGTCAGTTTCAACAAAATTTTACTCCTGACTTAATTATCATTCTGCTGTCCAACACATCTCTCTGTGAGGACCCGTGAACTGCAAGAGATGTGTGTGGCCTGATGGTCAAAGACCACTATACCACAAACGGAGAGATAGAGTAAAACATGAAATTCGAGTCACTTATCAGTTTTCAATACCTTTCGCAACATTCAGAACATGATAAATGACGCCATCTGTTGTGTTCTGCTGCTGCTAACACGCATTCAAGAGGCCGAACTGAGGCAGCAGATGAAATGTTTCAGCTGTGTTATACCATACCACACGAGTTCTTTAGCCGTCTAATCACCGGGGACGAATACTGACTGTGTCACTGTGACTCCGATTTAAAAGAGCAAAGCGTGCATTGGAAGCACGTGGATTCAGCATCGCCGATAAAGCCGAAGACTCAATCATGCTGAGAGATTTTTCGAGACTGCTATGGTGTTGTACTAATGGATTACGTTCGTAAGGGGCAAACCATGACTGGATCACACCTCTGATATCACCTGACGAAGTTACGGGACACTGTCAAGGCGAAGTGTCGCTGGAAGCTATGCGAGGGGGTACCTTTGCTCCACGAAAACGCCTCAGCTCATTCTGCACAGGGCATGGCCACACAGGCTGCTTCTGTGGGCAAACAAATTTTGTCTCACACACATATTTTTCTGAGACAGCGTCCATTGATTTCTACCACTTACCTCGCATAAAGAAAGCACTGTGAGCCAGGCGCCTTCAAAATGATGTAAAATGATTTTCGTAGTGGGACCGTTCCTGAACAGCCTAAAGGTCGGCCTTTAGAACTAAGGTCTCCATTAGTTAGTCCGCCAGTTGAAAAAACGTCCCACATTCAAAGGTGAATGTGTACAGAAGCTCTAAAACCATCACGTAGGTAATTATCGCAGTTGGGTTTTTTCGAAGTGATAGTTAAAATTTTTGTGATTACCCTAGTAAAAGTGAGCTATCTGCTACACCATCTGTCTTTACGTCATCCAATAGTGATACAATCATCCTGTGTACTACTGTTATACGCCCCAATGGTTGCGTAAGGTTGCGTTAGTTTTACAGTCGGAACTAATGTGAACTGGTGTACAGTTCTAGCGTCTGTCTTTGAAAATGTATCGTCATTAAATTCAGATTGTGGATGGCTATTCGGGTTGCATGACCTTAATCATGACATAGGTCCACATCACTATCATATCACGGACTCTAAACCGCGTCCTGTGACGATTTTAGAAGGTTCCATATTGGGAGCAGAATTATGTAGTAGCGCTACTCTCACATCAGCCGTTGTAATGATTGCTGGGTGCCAGACTGTTGCAGACCTATCTACAGAGATGGGAACAGACTACATGACCAATTACGTGGTATGTCTGAGAGCGCTGAGCGTAATTGCATTCAGTTTACTAATTTTCAGCTAGCAGTTTGGTCACGGAGGAGGTCTCCAGTCTTGTACCGGTATACAACTCTGTCCGCCTCGCCGAGGTCCTAAATGTGTTAGGTATTGGGCCAGTACTGTATGTCTGTTAGCTTATAATCATCAGTTGCCGAATATGGATGTAGTATCTCAGTACACCCACTATGAGTGCAATACTGAATGTTATTTTAAATAATTATAATTACTGCGAAGTATCAATGCTAACGACACATTAACAAACAAAAAATGCAAATTAAAATTATAGGTAAAACCACCAAATTGGTGTAAGAACAGGAGGTGCGTTCCTCCCATTGCTGCTCAGTTGTGTACTACCAAAGGTAATCAGGGAATTGAGGAAAATGAGAAAATAAGAAGGAATTAAATTAATCATACTGGAAGAAATGGGGATAAAGAGACAGCTTCGAAAGGAGCCCTAGGTATTCTTTTTAAAAAAGTAAAAAAATAAAAGAAGAGTATACGACAGAAACAAAAGAGGCACAAAAAACATTAAAACTGACTATGCAAGAACAAAATAGTCTACAAAATATAAATATCTACGTGAAATAACGCAACCGAATTCTTTGGATAAAGAATATAACCTGTCAAGAACAAAGAAAATGGAAATGGCTTTACAGTTAGCGAAGAAATATAACAAGAAATATTTGTCCTCACATGCAAAGTTCCGGCACTACACCACTGTTATTAGACAGCCTCTGTGCTTCAAAATACCTTTCGTTAAGTACGTTAATTTGAAAAGGAGGAAAGGGTAATAGGAAAATCTTGGGACCAAATTATGACGATGGGAAATGGAAATTAAGATGTAGTAAACAAGTCTGTGGAGAGAATAGAACAAATATTGCACACACTGAAGAAGAGAAGAGTTGTATTTTATAGGCACCTAAAAAGGAAATATAATAAAAGAGCAATAAAAAGCATTTTTGAAATTTTTGACACTGAACCAAAAACCTCAATGATGTGGATCAAAAAAGTTGAAGCAAACCCGAGGAAAAGGGAAATAGCGGAGGAATAAATTGGAAAAAGAAATCTTCAGAGCAAAATAAGAAAGTTTCAATGTCTTCTAGGCGAAAACAAAAACAAACACAGGGAAATATGGACAGAATTAAAAAGAGAACAGCACAGGCAGAGAATGAGGCTGCTGGAAAGCACCAAAAAAGAGAAAAGAAATAAAATATAAGTTGCTTCATAAGATCCTCAGAAGGGCAAATGAATAAAAAATACTAATAGTAAAAATAGAACTGAATAATCGTATGTTATCTCATTGAACAATAGACGGAATAGATCTGAGCTACAGCAGTGTCTAAACTCATAAACTAGTCACATCCCCAAGTTGCTAGTCTTACCAGTGGCGTGTAAGTGCCACAAATAGTTTACTGGTATGACGTAGTCTCCGATAAGTTTGGTACAAGTTCCCGCAGATCTTCAGAACGCTTGATTGCCGAAGCGTTTTATGCCCGTTTGAACCAGTCCCGTTACACATCATTTTAGTGACAGAAACTACCGTCTACGATAGAAAACATTTATATTCAGCGCAGACCGTACTGCGACAAGGGAAGAATCGTTTCCGCTCTACAACAACCGAATTACGACAGAAAAAAATTCCTTTTGATATGCAAATGAGAGGAACCTGGTCCGCTGCCCAAGCACAGGCGTGGAAGGAGGCTTTTGTAGAGGTGCCTTTCGCCTGGCAGGATTTTATCCCGAAAAGAGCAAGAACTCTAGAAAGTTAGTTTGTTTTCTTACCAAATAAGAGGAAGAAAACTCTACATATTATCTGTCTCAACATTCAGACGCAAGAATAAGATACCTGACTGCTTGCAACACTATTCCTTACGAATGGTGACGATGCGGTATCGTAATGAGGAGCTTTATACTGTTGACAAACATTCTCATTTTATATCCTTCACTGCTTTGTATCCTCTAAACTTTGAGTATTATTGTTTCCATGCAAAATAGTATAAAATATCCACATGATATCTAAAGACTGAAAAGCATTTCTTGAAATTTTTTATTCTAGTTCATCCAAAATGTATTAGCTATTATTTCCTTTTTCTTATCTAATATGGTTCTATCTGATCTCTATTCTTTGCTACGTATGCTTCTCATTATTCGATTTCACAAATCTCTTCGACAGGTTTGATATGGAGTATTTGTAATGAGTAATTATACACTTCATTAGCAGTGTCAATCATTTCCCTGGGGACCAGAAGGAAATTATAAATCTTTCCTTTCTTCACGTGCGTAGGCATTTAACGATTGGAAAATTTGAATTTTATGTCATAAGCGTAGTTATCAATGTTCGTGTCTCCAAATGAGAGCATGTAGACAGTGTTGTTTACATTGTTTATGACCGAGGTACAAGAGAATGTACACATACGTTAGTGATGGGAAAGCACCATCTGGACCACACTTTTATTATTATTATTATTATTATTATTATTAATGATGGCCGGTTTCGATCTCACAGGTAGATTATCTGATAGTCGGATCGAAATTGGTCATCATTAATAAAAAGAATTCTGATTCGGGTGGTGTTTTCCCACTCATCATATCAACAGGGATCACGTTTCACTGAAACATGCTGTTAATTATGGTACGTATCGTTGCCTTTTCCCATTTTACTAAAACTTAACGTTCCCGTTCAATGAAAGGATGGACACCAAGATTGTTACATATCCTAATACCATGAGATACTGCGGAAAGGTCTGAAACTTACCGGAAGACACTGACGCACAATCTGTTACAAGGAATTTTATAGGAGAATGTTGTGCATTGAGAACCTCTGACGTAAAGCATCTTATAGATCAATTGCAGTACTGATACTGTCACAAATGAAGTCGCAGCATTTCAAGCTTACAACTTACCTAGAGGCATAGTCATAATGTGAAGAACTTGATAGCTATTTTCAGCACATCACTATTGATACATGTCAGTTGAGGTCAATATTGGAGACCGAATAAAGTACCTTGTCTTGTTAGCCGTTAGCTAAGAGACATAGCTCAGCAAGATATTTATGTGGCGTGACGAATCTGAGTCACCATGAAGGCAGCAAGCTACACTAGCGTTCAATGCAATCAGCACGAAATTTTTAACCTCGTGTGTAGCCATAGGCGTGAGCTTTACGTCTAAGCGACGCTCTGAACACACAAGCAGCGCGGGTAGACACGTCTTGAGTCGCAAGTAAGGGATTTCTTCGTACATCAGGTATAAGAAGGCTCACTGCTAATGCAATATCTTAAAAATCGGATGAATCTTATGAAACTTCCTGAAAGTTTACCCATTATTGTTTCTTGGTCTTTCCTCGTCGACAAACAAAAACAGTGAAGACATACCATTACTAAATGGCAGGAAGAAAACAGAAGTCATTTGCCGAAAAAGGATAGCAAGGTAATATTTTTTCTGTTTACTGCGTCTATCACACATCGTCAAGAAAAATGTTCTTACATATTCAGAACTATTTTAAACCAAAATAAGTCTTTATCTGTGGACAACAAAAATTTTCAAGTCCATGTATTGCACAGATCGAAAGGCAGTTCGTTGATGATAGTCCCAAACGTAATATTTACCAGCGGCGTTCAATAAGCAGTCCAACACATTTGTTCTCGGCCAATTCGGTTGGAAAAAATGCGGAATTTCTTTAACATTCCCGCTTCACACCCTATAGTTTCATGATGTTCCAATAGGTGGCGGCTTTACACGTATCCTTCAAAATTGCGTCAGCAAATGAAGGTGCGTCACAGCAGAGTGCTCTCATTACATTTGTATTGGCGGAAAACAAGAGTATCGTAGATATTCATAGGCGCTTGCAGAATGTCTATGGATTCCTGGAAGTGTACAAAAGCACGGCGAGTCCTTGGAAGAGACGTCTGTCACCATCGCATCAAGTTCGCTCAGACCTGTCCCATCTCCCGCGAGCCGACTGATCGCATACAGCTGTGACTCGTGCAGTGTTGGAACGTGGGGACACTCTCATTCGAAGTGATCGACGGATCACAATCAAACTCAACTGGACGTCTCTGTTGGTACTCCGGACACACTTTTCCATCAGTCAGGGTACTCAAAGATGTATGCCAGAGGGATCCCTCATAGCCTAACAGAAGAATTCCATCTGTTTGACCCAATGAATGGTGCACTCTGTGGGAAGCAGTAAGTGGATGTTGGGGAGCTTACTGATGCAGCAAGACGTTGATTCTGATGTCGACAAGAAAAGAGCTGCTGTGTGGGCATCGCAGTAAGGTGGCGTAAGGCCATCGCATTGAATGGGAATTATGTTGAAAAATAGCGTTTTGTAGCCAAGTGGGGAGTAATATGCTGCATTATAATTCTGAATAAAGCAACCCGCTTTCAGAAAAAAAAATGTACTGCATTAATTATTGAATGTCCCTCTTGAGTTAGTCTCATTTCAGGAGAAATGAAACGCAACAATTATCAGAATTTCTTGTTTCCCACATTGGCCTTTCATATAATATACAGGAAGCAACACTGATAAAGTTTAGCGTATCAGTACTTAACATTCAATAAGTATTCAAAAAATGGAATTTTAAGTTTTACACTTGCACAAGACAAATGATTTGTTACATGAAGATTTGTATCAGTAACATGTAAACTATTTTTAAAATTTGTTACGCTACTTGAGTAGGAGAAGACTTTCTACTCATAAGATCTCTCGTAAGATAAAACAGATTATGTTTTCACGAACAATTCTCATAAACCACTAGCTGCTGGATTTTTTCTCCACATATCAAATGCCTATTTCACATTTTGATAAGTTTGCACTACAAGGATTCAATAACGTAAATTTTAAATTATAGGCTTGGTTGTTGTGGAATCAAATCTGTAGTTTTGAAGCAAAATTAAGCATCTCACGAATAATGATTTTAATATTGAAAGATATATCAAAACATGTTTGTAAAATCAACGAGAAAGAAAAGAATTTCAATTGGATTTAATAGCCTGTATTTATGAAACAAGCACTAAAAAGTTAAAGATGGAAAAAGAAAACAGAAATTACAGCTGGTTTACTATTAAAATGAGTCCATGAATAATCATTGTCAAGAGTGATTGTGGTTTGAGAGATATGGTACTCACGGCCGCGCGGGATTAGCCGAGCGGTTTAGGGCGCTGCAGTCATGGACTGTGCGGCTGGTCCCGGCGGAGGTTCGAGTCCTCCCTCGGGCATGGGTGTGTGTGTGTGTGTGTTTGTACTTAGGATAATTTAGGTTTAGTGTGTAAGCTTAGGGACTGATGACCTTAGCAGTTAAGTCCCATAAGATTCACACACGTTTTTTGAACTCATATGGTACTCACAACATTTTCTTACAATCAGTTTCAGGAAACAGTTTAAACCAGTAATTCAATATAGATGAAAAGTGCTTCTTTCATTTTTAATAAGAACTCCATCATCCCTAACTGTCCAACATTTCATTAAGGCTTCATGGTGTCGAAAAGTTAAAGAGTTACAAATATGTTATCACCTAATTGTGCCACTGGGTGGTGTGGACAGGGTTTGGGTATGATAAGTGCAAAGGGGCAGTTAGAAGAATTCATTAATTTAAAACATCTATCAGATTAAATTTCACAAACCCAATTTAATTTAACGTTCCTGGAGAATAAATCATAATTTTATACATAATCATCTGTATAAATTAAAAAGAGGTTGGACAAACAAAGTGTTTTATATTCTGTGTAGCGAACAGCAGCACACTCATTTATGTAACAGCACATTCTCTTCCTTTTGGCCCCTTAGTCGGTATTCAATACACTTCAAGCCACATTGCTGCAGCAGCCAGATAGTGCACAAGTTAAATACAGTTCAGATGCTCACAATATGCTCATCTGTAAAGAAAACTGTATTAATGTCTTGATGTACAATTAGTGACTACTCACACCCATTGACTATAGTGCTGGCACTCACCTAATATTTATAATTAAAGTGGCATTAAATGGCACAAAAGAGGTAGCAGAGTGCAGTTGCTTTCCACAGACCCCTGGTACCAGAATATGATAAGCATCCACAGACCTGAGAGTTAGGGCACCAGGTATACTTCCATTAGTTATCCACAGTTTGTTAGGATATAAAATACTTTGTTTGGACACCCTGCTCTCAATGTATAGAGATGATTAAATACATATTTAAAATTTATAGCTTATTCTCCACGGTTCTTGAATTAAATTTAATTTATGAAACTTAATCTGCTAGATGTTTTTAAATAACAAATTGTTGAAACCATCAACCTGCACCTTTTATTCCACTGCATGATGTGGAGAAGGCTTTGTTTACGATAAGTGTTGAGTGACAGTTTGAACAATTTATTATTTAAAATTATCTATAAATTTTAATTTCACAAATGCAATTTAATTTAACATTCGTGGAGAATGTGCTATAAATTTTAAAAGGAAAGAATTGGCGGACAAAGAAAATGTTTAATATTCTGTTCAGCAAAGAGTGGCTGACTCATCTATGTAACAGCACAATCTCCACCATCTGCTTCATTTGCCTGTATACAATATAGGTCAGGCCACAGGGTCGTCATCACAAGATAACATACAAAATAATTACAATTTAGATGCACACAAAATGCTCATCCGCAAAGAAAATTGTATTTACGTCTTGATATAGTCAGTGATCATGACATGCATTGAGTATACTACCAGCATCCACCAAACACACACATGTAGCAAAATGGCCATAATTTCAAAGCACTTTCAATAATCCCGCAAAATACTAGTCATCATATCTGTATCAACACGGCGCAGCGCCATGTGAGAAAGGCTGGATAATATTTACAATTTAAGAAGCACACCCTCATAGACACAGCAGTGGTTGTAACATCCTCTTACAACCCACCCACTGTATCAGATTTACACTCAGCTAACATATACATATGGGGCCCGTGGTCTCGGGGTAGCATCTTTGATTCATAAACAAAACGTCTTTGGTCCCGGGCTCGATCCCCGCCACTGCCTAATTTTTGATAAATAATCAGCATTGGCGGCCGAAGACTTTCAGCATAAGAAGTCAGAATCATTTCTGCCAACGGCCTTGTCAAAGAGGGCGGAGGAGCGGATAGAAGTTCAGGGCACTCTCTTGTCCTAGGGGTGGGAAATTGCCCCTAAAGGCGGAAGAATCAGCAGTGATCAATCACATGAGGATGCAGAAGGCAATGGAAACCACTGCGTTAAAGACACGTAACGTGTACCCACAGGAAATGTGGCCTGTATTTGAAGAAGTGTCATGATGATCTCTCCATTGGCAAAAGATTCCGGTATAGTCCCCCATTCGGATCTCCGGGAGGGGCCTGCCAAGGGGGAGGTTACCATGAGAAAAAGATTGAATAATCAACGAAAGGATAACGTTCTACGAGTCGGGGCGTGGAATGTCAGAAGCTTGAACGTGGTAGGGAAACTAGAAAATCTGAAAATGGAAATGCAAAGGCTCAATCTAGATATAGTAGGGGTCAGTGAAGTGAAGTGGAAGGAAGACAAGGATTTCTGGTCAGATGAGTATCGGGTAATATCAACAGCAGCAGAAAATGGTATAACAGGTGTAGGATTCGTTATGAATAGGAAGGTAGGGCAGAGGGTGTGTTACTGTGAACAGTTCAGTGACCGGGTTGTTCTAATCAGAATCGACAGTAGACCAACACCGACAACGATAGTTCAGGTATACATGCCGACGTCGCAAGCTGAAGATGAACAGATAGAGAAAGTGTATGAGGATATTGAAAGGGTAATGCAGTATGTAAAGGGGGACGAAAATCTAATAGTCATGAGAGACTGGAATGCAGTTGTAGGGGAAGGAGTAGAAGGAGTAGAAGAAAGGGTTACAGGAGAATTTGGGATTGGGACTAGGGATGAAAGAGGAGAAAGACTAATTGAGTTCTGTAACAAGTTTCAGCTAGTAATAGCGAATACCCTGTTCAAGAATCACAAGAGGAGGAGGCATACTTGGAAAAGGCCAGGAGATACGGGAAGATTTCAATTAGATTACATCATGGTCAGAAAGAGATTCCGACATCAGATACTGGATTGTAAGGCGTACGCAGGAGCAGATATAGACTCAGATCACAATATAGTAGTGATGAAGAGTAGGCTGAAGTTCAAGACATTAGTCAGGAAGAATCAATACGCAAAGAAGTGGGATACGGAAGTACTAAGGAATGACGAGATACGTTTGAAGTTCTCTAACGCTATAGATACAGCAATAAGGAATAGCGCAGTAGGCAGTACAGTTGAAGAGGAATGGACATCTCTAAAAAGGGCCATCACAGAAGTTGGGAAGGAAAACATAGGTACAAAGAAGGTAGCGGCGAAGAAACCATGGGTAACAGAAGAAATACTTCAGTTGATTGATGAAAGGAGGAAGTACAAACATGTTCCGGGAAAATCAGGAATACAGAAATACAAGTCGCTGAGGAATGAAATAAATAGGAAGTGCAGGGAAGCTAAGACGAAATGGCTGCAGGAAAAATGTGAAGACATCGAAAAAGATATGATTGTCGGAAGGACAGACTCAGCATACAGGAAAGTCAAAACAACCTTTGGTGACATTAAAAGCACCGGTGTTAACATTAAGAGTGCAACGGGAATTCCACTGATAAATGCACAGGAGAGAGCAGATAGGTGGAAAGAATACATTGAAAGCCTCTATGAGGGTGAAGATTTGTCTGATGTGATAGAAGAAGAAACAGGAGTCGATTTAGAAGAGATAGAGGATCCAGTATTAGAATCGGAATTTAAAAGAGCTTTGGATGATGATGATGATGTTTGGTTTGTGGGGCGCTCAACTGCGTGGTTATCAGCGCCAGTACAATTATAAAATTTTTACTCAGTCCAATTTCGCCACTTTCCTGGATGATGATGAAATGATGAGGACAACACAAACACCCAGTCATCTCGGGAAGCGAGAACGCTACCGCGAGACCACGAGCGGCGGACAAGAGCTTTGGAGGACTTAGGGTCAAATAAGGCAGAAGGGATAGATAACATTCCATCAGAATTTCTAAAATCATTTGGGGTAGTGGCAACAAAACGACTATTCACATTAGTGAGTAGAATATATGAGTCTGGCGATATACCAGCATCATCCACACATTTCCGAAGACGGCAAGAGCTGACAAGTGCGAGAATTATCGCACAATCAGCTTAACAGCTCATGCATCGAAGCTGCTTACAAGAATAATATACAGAAGAAAATTGAGAATGCGCTAGGTGACGATCAGTTTGGCTTTAGGAAAAGTAAAGGGACGAGAGAGGCAATTCTGACGTTACGGCTAATAATGGAAGCAAGGCTAAAGATAAATCAAGACACTTTCATAAGATTTGTCGACCTGGAAAAAGTGTTCGACAGTATAAAATGGTGCAAGCTGTTCGAGATTCTGAAAAAAGTAGGGGTAAGCTATAGGGAGAGACGGGTCATGTACAATATGTACAACAACCAAGAGGGAATAATAAGAGTGGACGATCAAGAACGAAGTGCTCGTATTAAGAAGGTTGTAAGACAAGGCTGTAGCCTTTCGCCCCTACTCTTCAATCTGTACATTGAGGAAGCAATGATGGAAATAAAAGAAAGGTTCAGGAGTGGAATTAAAATACAAGGTGAAAGGATATCAGTGATACGATTCGCTGATGACATTGCTATCCTGAGTGAAAGTGAAGAAGAATTAAATGATCTGCTGAACGGAATGAACAGTCTAATGAGTACACAGTATGGTTTGAGAGTAAATCGGAGAAAGACGAAGGTAATGAGAAGTAGTAGAAATGAGAACAGCGAGAAACTTAACATCAGGATTGATGGTCACGAAGTCAATGAAGTTAAGGAATTCTGCTACCTAGGCAGTAAAATAACCAATGACGAACGGAGCAAGGAGGACATCAAAAGCAGACTCGCTATGGCAAAAAAGGCATTTCTGGCCAAGAGAAGTCTACTAATATCAAATACCGGCCTTAATTTGAGGAAGAAATTTCTGAGGATGTACGTCTGGAGTACAACATTGTATGGTAGTGAAACATGGACTGTGGGAAACCAGGAACAGAAGAGAATCGAAGCATTTGAGATGTGGTGCTATAGACGAATGTTGAAAATTAGGTGGACTGATAAGGTAAGGAATGAGGAGGTTCTACGCAAAATCGGAGAGGAAAGGAATATGTGGAAAACACTGATAAGGAGAAGGGACAGGATGATAGGACATCTGCTAAGACAAGAGGGAATGACTTCCATGGTACCAGAGGGAGCTGTAGAGGGCAAAAACTATAGAGGAAGACAGAGAATGGAATACGTCAAGCAAATAATTGAGGACGTAGGTTGCAAGTGCTACTCTGAGATGAAGAGGTTAGTACAGGAATGGAATTCGTGGCGGGCCGCATCAAACCAGTCAGTAGACGGATGACCAAAAAAAAGAAAAACATATACGAGTATGTAAACATACACAGGGTGGTCAGAAATACTATGAAAAACTTGGTGTTGCAGGGTAGCTTGTGCTGAGAAGTGAGTGTTACTGAGAAATAAGAGTTAAGAAAAAAGTTGAACGTATTGACCTATTTGTGAGTTAATTAGGACTGAAGGTAGCGAACCAGATTGTTGTGCACGCAAATTCAAGCGGCCACCAGAGGTAGTGCCACCAAATGCGACCTTCGTTTAGCTGGCCGTTGTGACTGACCGGTTCGCGGCGCTTCATTCTGTAACCGCGATGCTGCTACGGTCGCAGGCTCGAGTCCTGCCTCGGGCATGGATGTGTGTGATGTCCTTAGGTTATGCTTAAGTAGTTGTAAGTTTAGGGGAATGATGAACTCACAAATTAAGTCCCATAGTGCTTGGAGCCATTTTTTACCTTCGTTTGGTTTCCTAAAGCCGAATAAGAGAGCAATACAAAAACTGGACATGGGGCGGTGGAAAGGATCCAACCCACGCCAAAGGCTAAGCAGTCTCATGCGCCGTCATCTATGCTAAGAGAACAACTGACACTAACTCTGTCTGGCAGACCGTTTGAATCTGTGTGTACAGCTGTCAGATTGGCCAACATCAACGCTAATCAACTTGGAAATGAAGCAACAAGTCGAAATTTTTTCTGAACAATTTTTTCTCAGCACAACCGACCCTGCAACACTTTTATAAGCTTTTCAGACTCTTTCTGACGACCATATATTTGGCAGTGGCAGCCAGTCTCACATAGAGTACAAACTGAAACGTCAAATGAGCTCAGTGTAACTTTATACAATTGAAAGAGCCGTTCAAGGTACAGTCAAGGTCCACAGACCGTGTCCCCACGCCTACAGAGCACAACAGTTGCACATCCGCTGTCATTACACTGATAATATGCTCTTATCGCAACAACATAGCACAGCACGTATTAATTCAGGCTGCATTAAGCAAGTGCACCTTCACATACCATACACAAAATCGGAATGGATTTTACTCTGCATAAAACAGAAAACTAATGGAAGGTACGCTCTCCTACCATGAAGTCTGTTCGACAGAGCTCACATATCATTTTCACACTGTGTCGGACTGCCTCATTCGATTAAACAGGCTTAGTTCTTCATACAGTCCCACAAGCATACATCATCGGTAATGTCGCCACTTCGGGGTGGTGCTAGTGTAAAGCACAGATTTTTTTTTTATGTTTGTGGAATCTTAAGGGACTTAACTGCTAAGGTCATCAGTCCCTAAGCTTACACACTGCTTACCCTAAGTTATCCTAAGGACAAACACACACACCCATGCCCGAGGGAGGACTCGAACCTCCGCCGGGATCAGCCGCACAGTCCATGACTGCAGCGCCTCAGACCGCTCGGCTAATCCCGCGCGGCCAACACAGATTATTCACGCAGAAGATGTGCCTGTTCACGGCATATTTTGGCCTCCCAGATAGCATAGAGGTGATTCCAGAGAGTTTCTTGACTATGTTCCTGATGCACCTTATAGTCTCGAATCATCACTACCCAAAAATGCTCTATTAGTTGTACATCTTGTATTTACACAGCTCATTCCAACCCCGATACTTCTGGACGTCTGTTCAACCATTTTTTTGGCGGTTCCTGATGTGTGAATGTTGCAGTTACCGTGAATGAAATAGGTTATTTGTATCCCTGCTGCTGGCAACGGCCATGCCGCAGTGGATACACCGGTTCCCGTGAGATCACCGAAGTTAAGCGCTGTCGGGCGTGGCCGGCACTTGGATGGGTGACCATCCAGCTGCTATGCGCTGTTGCCATCTTTCGGGGTGCACTGAGCCTCGTGATGCCAAATGAGGAGCTACTCGACCGAATAGTAGTGGCTCCTGTCAAAGAAAACCATCATAACGACCGGGAGAGCGGTCTGCTGACCACACGCCCCTCCTATCCGCATCCTCAACTCAGGTTGACACAGCAGTCGGATGGTCCCGATGGGCCTCTTGTGGCCTGAAGACGGAGCGCTTTTTTTATCCCTGCTGCTGCATGAAGAGATGGTGCAACTGGCAGCCTATTTTGTTTTGAAACGCTAGTGTATTACTCAGACTCCATATTGGAAGGATTTGAAACAATTTTTTTCAGTCCAGTTATTATCATCCTCCCCCAAACAGCTAAGCACGTTCTTCAACTATTAGCTGTGGGAATAATGTAACTGTGGCAAGTGTTGTCAAAGCTCCATAAAGATTGTGTGCTGTACTCCTCATTTTTTTTTGTTTTTTTTTTTGTTTACAGCATCATTATGTCACTGAAGTCTTTACCAGGTGGGAGATGCGACCTGAAGATTAGGTTGTTTTCCAACAGTTATAAACATGAAGGCGTCGGTAGACATTGATAAAAAAAATGGCTCTGAGCACTGGGACTTAACTTCTGAGGTCATCATTCCCATAGAACTTAGAACCACTTAAACCTAAATAACCTAAGGACATCACACACATGCATGCCCGAGGCAGGATTCGAACCTGCGACCGTAGCGGTCGCGTGGTTCCAGACTGTAGCGCCTAGAACCGCTCGGCCACCCCGGCTGCCGATATTGATCATACTCACTGGCACGTCAAGTTTTGTGCCCAGTTCTCTAAACGACAGAAGTTTATTTTCGACTCTGACTTCTGCAATGTCACGATCTTGGTCCGTAGCAACTGCTTAAAGTCGTCCGCTTTTGGCAAGACTGAAGACATGCTGCGCCCTACTTTTGACATCTTCTTACCCAACTTTTTGCCTTTAGATCGGAATCGCCAGTTAACTCTGGAGTAGGGGCGTTAGGGTTACCGCTTTCATTTATACAAACAAAAAGTAAGACATTCTGCGAAACCGATCGGGGTGGCGCAGTGGTTAGACACTGGACTCGCATTCGGGAGGACGACGGTTCAATCCCGCGTCCGGCCATCCTGATTTAGGTTTTCCGTGATTTCCCTAAATCACTCCAGGCAAATTCCGGGATGGTTCCTCTGAAAGGGCACGGCCGACTTCCTTCCCAATCATTCCCTAATCCGATGAGACCGATGACCACGCTGTCTGGTCTCCTTCCCCAAACCGAGCAACCAACCATTCTGCGAAGAACTATTTCTTGTTATTAATTTTGGTGGTGTTGTGTAACTGTTTACGCAGCCCAAATATCATACTTGTGGAAATCACTGACTCCAGTGTAGGAGATAATGAGCGCGTGGCGTACGAGTTTCTTTATTAAAAAAAAAAAAAAGAAAAAAAAATCTGAGCAGGCAGAAGGGCTATTCCATGAGGTGCACATGGCTGGCTATTGTCTGCCGAAATACTGTGGCAAGAAGTCGACGTTAGCTGGGTGCAATCCCGAAACTTCACGAGCCGCAGGGGATTAGCCGATTGGTCTGAGGAGCTGCAGTCATGGACTGTGCAGCTGGTCCCGGCGGAGGTTCGAGTCCTCCCTCGGGCGTGGGTGTGTGTGTTTGTCCTTAGGATAATTTAGGTTAAGTAGTGTGTAAGCTTATGGACTGATGACCTTAGAAGTTAAGTCCCATAAGATTTCACACACATTTGAACATTTTTGAAACTCCACGAAATATTCATTACGCTCGAAAATCTTCAAGGTTGATTTGGGCTGCCCACATTTACGATTTCGACCAGTTGTCGTCGAAAGATACTTTTGATAATCAATGTACAAGAATATAATAAATTCATAGAACTCAGACCAAATTGAAACTTTAACAGGAAGAGGATATTTTTCAGAAACAGTGTCTATCTGGTTGTCCATACTTTTTTTACTGCAGCGACTAATTTTACGATGAGACATCTTTTAGGCGATGTGCATGTGAGCAATAATTCACAGAAACATGTGTGATCTGTACGCTGCAGCACTTATACGAATTAATGGAAATGAATGGTAATGCATTGAATATTTTTTCCTAAAAGACACTCCGCCTAAAAGCCGATGGTGAAATTAATTTTTGGCGTACGCTTTCCGGCGTGCCGCGCCAATAACTATAAAACTGCGGCGGCTCGGCTATGTCTGCGCGACTCGCGCTAATAGCTGGCAAATTGCCGGTGATCAACTGCGCTATTTATAGGCGCGCAGCGCTCGCTATCGCCACAGAACGTAAGCTGCCTGCCGTACGCGAGGCAAAAATTGGTGTTACTGTCGCAAATTGTTAACTAAGTGTCGGTGGTAGCGACGGTGGGAGTGTGAAAATCATCGGAAGGCTTGTTCGGTCTGTCCTTGATAATGGATCAAGAGAGACCATATCTGAGGATTTCATATTTTCTCACTCGCTATGGGCAAATTATCAGTCCTACAGAAAAAATTAACAGGTCATTTTTGTAGTAAATTGTATGTAGTTAAATCTTGTGCTGGGATAAACTTTCGATGGGGGCCACGGTTTCCGAGTTACTCTAGAAAAACGTATTCGAAGATCACTTTTGTACGTTTCTCTTGAATAATTCGAAAACTATGGCCTCCGTCGAAATCGTATCCCAGAAAAAAATTTAACTACATTAAATTTCCCACAAAAAAAATCCTGTTCATTTTTCTTGTGGGACTAGTAGTTAGTGCATAGGGTAAGTGAGAGAATATGAAAACACTACATGTTGTTTTTGAAAGCATTGGCTGTTTCATAAGACCCATCAGTAGGGGTAGTTGGATCACCCTACATATATATATATATATATATATATATATATATATATATATATATATATATATATATATGCTGGATGACAGGATGAAGGTGGAGGGGTATCAGATGCCTATTGCTGAGGAATTTTTTCACTATTAGTTTTTACTTGTTGTCATAGTGTCACAGGATAATTCTGTATCAAACCCACCTACTACAGTAACAAAAAAATAAATAAATAGAAAAAAAAAACAGAAAATGCAAGTGTAGGTTTCCGCGGCCGTTATCACAACCAACAAAATTCTTCAGGGTATGTGACTGCATTGGGAATATGTAAAAATCTCAGACTTTTCGGCAACTGTTGCAAATGGCCTTCCTCAGGCGGTGTTACTGACTGATGAATGAGAAGAACTTAAGATCTTATATACTCGTGGAAGAAGCTGTTTTGGTTATCTGGTGGAGTATCAAGGATGAGGAGGAGGGATGCTAACGTCCTTTATTTGTACTCCTCCTATTTCTTGTTACTGGTGGGAATAGATGCCCTTGATTGGGCTCTGCTTTATTTCTCGCCATTGGTGGAAAGAGGTGAATGAGAAACGGGCTGCAGTTACGGCGTACTGCTGTTTACTTGCTGCACAGTGCCGACTGAGGCGCGCCAGTGCTCGGCGTACCCACGGCCGCTGTTGTCTCCCGCGCGCCTCTGTATGTTGCTTTGGGTGAGCTGCCGTTCCATAGCGCCGTTACTGGTGTTGGCCAAGATGCCAGAGGTCGGTACCCATCTTCCCTGTTCATGTTGGCGCGTAGTTTTGCTATTCCTATCGCCTCTCTAATCTTCCTCCACAGGGTGACTGTTTCACCTTTACGAGGGGTTCTCTAAATATTATGTTTGTCTAACTCATCTTGGTGTTGCGCCATGTCTCACTTGTCACTTGGTGTGTTGTTTTAGACTAATGTATCTTTCACGTTCAGATATCTGTGTGCTAGTCGCCCCCCCCCCCCCCCCCCCCCCCGGTCTCGCCTACACACACTACTGCGCTTTTCATTGGGTCAAGAAAATAGGTTATTTGTTTATTTTATTGCTGCTTCGGAAAATTCGTTTGAGACCTACTCGGTGTAGGATTTTGCCCACACGTTCAGTGACCCCTTGTATGTGTGATAATAGGCCGGAGTTTCGTGCTTCTTTCTGCTATTTCTTACTGCCCTCATCCATTGTCACCATGCTTTTGTCTATTGTCTTCAACCAGTTACAATTAGCTCCAAAGATGGACCTCAGGTAGTTCCGCTATCAGACGTTCATCACTGATCCTGTGGGACTTCTTGGTTAAAGGGTGTAGGACGGATGTTCCGTGTAGACTCATGGTAGGAGGAGGCGTGTAATTGCCTGTCCGTGCTGGTGAATTTCCTCTGTGCTATGTGATCAAGTTTACAATCAGGCTTTCGGTAAACTTCGAAGTCGAGGAAAGGCAACATCCCGTTCTTTTCCATCTCCATAGTAAATTGGATTTTGCTGTGCTGCTGATTAGAGTGTTGATGGAAGTTCTGTAGCTCTTGTTTTCCATGTTGCCAGACACTAATTCTCTCATCATTCTAACCCTACCAGACTAAAAAATCAGCTTCTTTCACTAGTATATGGCAATTAGTTTTTCTCATTCAGAAATCTAAAAGACACATTAGAATTGTGTCTGAAAGGTCGGGAATTTTACATATTGACAATGCACTCACAGATCCGTTGTTAATAAGAAGACGGCGTGGGCAAGTTTTACTTACCATTAGCATACGAGCTTAGCAAAAATTGTGGTCTGGCCTGTACTGGCAAGACAGAACGTCTTATCAACACACTTGATGTCCGAAACAGCGCGACATCGCCAAAGTCATGTTCATTATTAACACAGGGCCCACTACTGTCACAGAGCTCACTCCTTCCAGCGACGGAGTAAACGTAATGTATGCGACAGGGTCCTCCTACTGCAAGCTTCTTCATACCACCCTACATGCTCTATTTGGCTACACGACAATCACGCTCTCCCGACCGCACGTGCAATGCTAGGAGATAGGCAATAAAGAGGTTTTAATTATTTCATTGAAGGGAATATTCATAATCTTCATTCAGACTGAGTCTGCAGCTACAATTTATTATTTAAGCGATTTCATACCACCTTCAGCTACTATTTTTATTTATTTGTTTCATTATTGTACTATTTTAGATACTTGAAAACGGTCTAGGATCGAAATTGTACAATAGTAGCACAAGTAAATGAGGCTGCTGATGGCGGTACGAAATAATTTTAAGTATATTTTACAGTTACTAACCACAGCTTGTTCGAACATTAAGACTTATATTATACAACAATGTGACGTGGTATAATGTAAGGACTCATATGCGAACGTCCATCTATGACGAAAACGCCATTGAACCAAGGGCAACATGGTAAGAGATATTCCAAAATTATCATCAATGATAAGATCCGCTGCAGTTTTGAACATTTTTATTTCCTGAAAGGAAAGAACAATCCGGTTTCGGGATCTGTGTCCCATCTTCGGGTGCATATAAAATGTGAGTCCATAAAAGTCGAATAACTTTTATGTACTCACGGTTTATATGCACCTGAAGATGCGACTCAGGTCCCGAAACCGGGTTGTGCTTTCCTTTTAGGAAATGGTGAAAATCGACAATTGTAAATGTGCCATCGAGAAAAAATTCAGAATTAGCCATGCCTGGAAGCAGGGATATTGTGAATAAATGCTTTGGCCACAGTTTAGCGTATTGTTCCCAGAATATTTATGCCAAGCACGAGCCACGACTCGCCATCACTAGTACCTCTTCTCCAACTCTCCAAACTTCACAGAAGTTTCTCCTCGATATTCTTTCTTCCACGAGCGTGGAATTTGTGCGGGAGAGCTTCTGCGAAGTTTTTAAGTTATGAAAAGAGCTGTGAGAGCGGGTTCTGACGTGCTTGGGTAGCTCACTCATTTCCGTCACTGCGGCAGACGTCTTCACCAGTCCCCAAGGCACCAGCACAGTCAGTATTGCAGATCAGAGGAATTTTCTAATGGCTGGAGAGCAAGAATAACGGGAAAAGTTCTAATGTTGCTGTATCGTGCTGCGATGAAAATTAGAGTCTTAAAGGGGTCGCGCTGTGCCGGACAGCCATACGTCGTTTCGTCGTTTAACGCCTGCTGAGTAGGCAGCCTTGATGACGCCGCGGTACCGCTTGGAATCACGGTGTCCCATGGGGTACAGCAAAAGTACGCCTTGAAATTTTGATTCCAGTATGGATACCAACAATCGAAAGTATTCCTATTAGATAAAATTTTACGCAAGAAGACGAGTTTGGGACACAATGTTATCTTAGGTTTTCACTGCGATTTGTTGGAGAAGGTATCGTATGTCAAACTGTGCGACGGTGAAACTTGTGTTGGATTATAATCCAAACCGAAGGATCTGTGTACTACATCTACACCAATGTCAGTAAATTTCCAATATGTTTTTTTTTTCAGTCATCAGTCTACTGACTGGTTTGATGCGGCCCGCCACGAATTCCTTTCCTGTGCTAACCTCTTCATCTCAGAGTAGCACTTGCAACCTACGTCCTCAATTACTTGCACGACGTATTCCAATCTCGGTCTTCCTCTACAGTTTTTGCCTTCTACAGCTCCCTCTAGTACCATGGAAGTCATTCCCTCTTGTCTTAGCAGATGTCCTATCATCCTGTCCCTTCTCCTTATCTGTGTTTTCCACATATTCCCTTCCTCTCCGATTCTGCGTAGAACCTCCTCATTCCTTGCCTTATCAGTCCACCTAATTTTCAACATTCGTCTATAGCACCACATCTCAAATGCTTCGATTCTCTTCTGTTCCGGTTTTCCCACAGTCCATGTTTCACTACCATACAATGTTGTACTCCAGACGTACATCCTCAGAAATTTCTTCCTCAAATAAGGACGGTATTTGGTATTAGTAGACTTCTCTTGGCCAGAAATGCCTTTTTTGCCATAGCGAGTCTGCTTTTGATGTCCCCCTTGCTCCGTCCGTCATTGGTTATTTTACTGCCTAGGTAGCAGAATTCCTTAACTTCATTGACTTCGTGACCATCAATCCTGATGTTAAGTTTCTCGCTGTTCTCATTTCTACTACTTCTCATTACCTTCGTCTTTCTCCGAATTACTCTCAAACCATACTGTGTACTCATTAGACTGTTCATTCCGTTCAGCAGATCATTTAATTCTTCTTCACTTTCACTCAGGACCCGTCTCTCCCTGTAGCTTACCCCTACTTTTTTCAGAATCTCGAACAGCTTGCACCATTTTATATTCCCGAACACTTTTTCCAGGTCGACAAACCCTATGAAAGTGACTTGATTTTTCTTTAGCCTTGCTTCCATTATTAGCCGTAACGTCAGAATTGCCTCTCTCGTCCCTTTACTTTTCCTAAAGCCAAACTGATCGTCACCTTGCGCATTCTCAATTTTCTTTTCCATTCTTCTGTATATTATTCTTGTAAGCAGCTTCGATGCATGAGCTGTTAAGCTGATTGTGCGATAATTCTCGCACTTGTCAGCTCTTTCCGTCTTCGGAATTGTGTGGATGATGCTTTTCCGAAAGTCAGATGGTATATCGCCAGACTCATATATTCCACACACCAACGTGAATAGTCGTTTTGTTGCCTCTTCCCCCAATGATTTTAGAAATTCTGATGGAATGTTATCTATCCCTTCTGCGTTATTTGACCGTAAGTCCTCCAAAGCTCATTTAAATTCCGATTCTAATACTGGATCCTCTATCTCTTCTAAATCGACTCCTGTTTCTTCTTCTATCACATCAGACAAATCTTCACCCTCATAGAGGCTTTCAATGTATTCTTTCCACCTATCTGCTCTCTCCTCTGCATTTATCAGTGGAATTCCCGTTGCACTCTTAATGTTACCACCGTTGCTTTTAATGTCACCAAAGGTTGTTTTGACTTTCCTGTATGCTAAGTCTGTCCTTCCGACAATCATATCTTTTTCGATGTCTTCACATTTTTCCTGCAGCCATTTCGTCTTAGCTTCCCTGCACTTCCTATTTATTTCATTCCTCAGCGACTTGTATTTCTGTATTCCTGATTTTCCCGGAACATGTTTGTACTTCCTCTTTTCATCAATCAACTGAAGTATTTCTTCTGTTACACAAGGTTTCTTCGCAGCTACCTTCTTTGTACCTATGTTTTCCTTCCCAACTTCTGTGATGGCCCTTTTTAGAGATGTCCATTCCTCTTCAACTGTACTGCTTAATGCGCTATTCCTTATTGCTGTATCTATAGCGTTAGAGAACTTCAAACGTATCTCGTCATTCCTTAGTACTTCCGTATCCCACTTCTTTGCGTATTGATTCTTCCTGACTAATGTCTTGAACTTCAGCCTACTCTTAATCACTACTATGTTGTGATCTGATTATATATCTGCTCCTGGGTACGCCTTACAATCCAGTATCTAATTTCGGAATCTCTGTCTCACCATGATGTAATCTAATTGAAATCTTCCCGTATCTCCATTCTTTTTCCAAGTATACCTCCTCCTCTTGTGATTCTTGAACAGGGTATTCGCTATTACTAGCTGAAACTTGTTACAGAACTCAATTAGTCTTTCTCCTCTTTCATTCCTTGTCCCAAGCCCATATTCTCCTGTAACCTTTTGTTCTACTCCTTCCCCTACAACTGCATTCCAGTCTCCCATGACTATTAGATTTTCGTCCTCCTTTACATACTGCATTACCCTTTCAATATCCTCATACACTTTCTCTATCTGTTCATCTTCAGCTTGCGACGTCGGCATGTATACCTGAACTATCGTTGTCGGTGTTGGTCTGCTGTCGATTCTGATTGGAACAAACCGGTCACTGAACTGTTCACAGTAACACACCCTCTGCCCTACCTTCCTATTCATAACGAATCCTTCACCTGTTGTACCATTTTCGGCTGCTGTTGACATTATCTGACCAGAAATCCTTGTCTTCCTTCCACTTCACTTCACTGACCCCTACTATATGTAGATTGAGCCTTTGCATTTCCCTTTTCAGATTTTCTAGTTTCCCTACCACGTTCAAGCTTCTGACATTCCACGCCCCGACTCGTAGAACGTTATCCTTTCGTTGATTATTCAATCTTTTTCTCATGGTAACCTCCCCCTTGGCAGGCCCCTCCCGGAGATCCGAATGGGGGACTATACCGGAATCTTTTGCCAATGGAGAGATCATCATGACACTTCTTCAAATACAGGCCACATTTCCTGTGGGTACACGTTACGTGTCTTTAATGCAGTGGTTTCCATTGCCTTCTGCATCCTCATGTCGTTGATCATTGCTGATTCTTCCGCCTGTAGAGGCAATTTCCCACTCCTAGGACAAGAGAGTGCCCTGAACCTCTATCCGCTCCTCCGCCCTCTTTGACAAGGCCGTTGGCAGAATGAGGCTGACTTCTTATGCCGGAAGTCTTCGGCCGCCAATGCTGATTATTTATCAAAATTTAGGCAGTGGCGGGGATCGAACCCGGGACCGGAGACGTTTTGATTATGAATCTAAGACGCTACCCCTAGACCACGGGTACCCTCATATGTGTTATGCTGGATTAAGTCTCACAACAGTGTAAATTTTTGACTACCCTTTAGGAAAAACTACATGTCATATCCCGCACACACTTAACGAATTTGATACACTGCTGCAGATTAACAGCGAAAAAGGAGGGACAACAAATACTTAAATGTCGCTAAAAGAGTGAGAAACATGAAACCGTTTGTTTCCCTTCTGGTGACGTACGATGGAGAACCTCGCACTTGCTTGAATTGTAGTTCAAGTGATCACCACAAAATCAATTGTACACTGGTTAGAAAGGCGAAGGAAAAGTCACACTCTTCCCTAATTACAGAGCGAAGTAACACGGGAGATACACCTACACATGGAAACGCACATCTGAATTTACCGTTAATAAGTGAGGACACTGCAAGACAAAATAACATAGTCAAGGACAAAAGTATCACACAAACCAATAGTCCAACACGAAAACTCGAGCATACTGCTCTTAAGAAAGATACCAAGTCGGTAAAATCCAAGCGAATGACATGAAATCAATCCCCCCTCTCCCCCCCCCCCCCCTTCCAAGATATGCAAAACCTTGAAACAGCTTCAGAGAATAACGAAAACATTAACACAGGACGGGATTGAGGGAATGGTTGATACCAAAAAGTGGCCCACAGTAACCAAATACATGGGGAGAACGTACACTTGACCACACACTTTCGGGGAACACGTAACTGACACTGTAGACCCTCACTCCTCCGAAAATAACAGTAAGTGGTCGCACCATGTCGGAAAATAAACAAATACTGCACTGGAAATATTTTACACTATTACATGTAAGACCATAAAACAGCAACTTCAGATATTAACTGAGTAGAATCAAACGTAAAAAGACTGTTCCTAAGCGGCAGACATAAACATCACCATTTTACTCGATGTGGGAACTAACAAAATTTTAGATATTGCCGGATATCAGGTTATTTTTAACACAAGGTAGCCAAAGTGCCACCGCAATTATTGAGGGCAATGACGGCGTAAAATACAAAACACAATGGTTACTATCCATGGGCAGAGCAATCTCTATTCTAATAAAATATTTGCTGTTCATAAATATTTGCGCTCCCATTAGAGGTAATTCCAGACAACACAGAAGCAATTTCCTTCGCTGCGAAATTACATGTCTGTTAACGAGATCACACTATAAGTTAATTTCAGGAAGAGATTTTAACAACGGTTTGCGACCAGAGGACAAAGGCCCAAACTTTAACTGTTGTGATTCAAATATTAATAGAGGGATTAATATTAACGGAGACTGACCAACCTTTCCCTTTAAATACTTGGATTACTTATGCAAGCAACATACCTAAAAGCAGATTAGATAGGTTTTACGTGAATAAAGGTTTTAAATGCAACGCTGCCAATATTGTGCCGTACGGCCGATTAGTTTCGTGATCGTGCTCTTACTACACATCTATAACAAAATACTTGAAACTTCCTGGCAGATTAAAACTGTGTGCCGGACCGATACGCGAACTCAGGACCTTTGCCTTTCGCGGGCAACTGCTCTGCCAACTGAGCTACCCAAGCACGACTCACGCTCCGTCCTCACAGCTGTACGTCCGATCAACAAAATACTTTTTTATGCCAAGAAATGTAGCTATTAAACGTTTCTCTTTTAAATGAGACGGCTTGAAGGAAGCATGCACTAGAATATTGTCTCCCACTTCTAAGGGACTTATATGGCAAATGAAGGAAATCAGTGCGCAGTGCACTTAAAACCAAAAATTCTAACGCTTAATTCGTAGCTTTAAACACATTACATGATCACGGAAGCTAAGCGTCATCACGTACCAAAATGAATCAATATTTCATATCGTGAAACAACTGAAAATGGAGGAGCAAAGATAATTACAAAACTCATAAACACACAGATACCTGGTATGATACCAGACCACGATCAAACAATATGTTGTGGGTTGTTTTACCGACCTATATACAGAATCTGAACCTAATATAAACATACAAAACGTAGCAAAAGGAATCAATCTTGACGTCAACATCGCAATATGTTGTGCGTTGTTTTACCGACCTATATACAGAATCTGAACCCAATATAAACATACAAAACGTAGCAAAAGGAATCAATCTTGACGTCAACATCGCAGTATTTAAAACAATAAAAAATTCTGAAATTAAAGCAGTAATATTGCAAATTCCCTAAAATATAAAGCTTCCAATATAGACGGATTTTCAGTAGATTTTTACAAGAAGTTCTGATGCTTGATTCTAGTGGTACTTACTATGAGTTAACCTCGAACAGAAACCTGCCCTCGTGATGCATTGATTGTGCGATTATTTTGTCACGCAGAAAACACACTCAAGCACGTTACAGAATTTCAGCCAAATCACATTACTGTACATTGATTTTAAAATAAAAACGCGCCTAATACACTATAAACTCCAGCAGTCCTCTCAATGGAAATGCCGTGTTGCTAAGGTATCCCGTCGGGTACACCATTCAAATCAAATGGTTCAAATGGCTCTGAGCACTATGGGACTTAACATCTATGGTCATCAGTCCCCTAGAACTTAGAACTACTTAAACCTAACTAACCTAAGGACAGCACACAACACCCAGCCATCACGAGGCAGAGAAAATCCCTGACCCCGCCGGGAATCGAACCCGGGAACCCGGGTGTGGAAAGCGAGAACGCTACCGCACGACCACGAGATGCGGGCGGTACACCATTCGCCTGGTGCAAGTCTTTCGAGTTGACGCCACTTCGGCGACTTGCGTGTCGATGGAGATGAAGTGATGATTATAAGGACAACACAACACCAAGTCTCTGAGCCGAGAAAACCTACGACCCAGCCGCAAATCGAACCCGGGCCGTTAGGTATGACATTCCGTCGCGCTGACCACTCAGCTACCAGGGGTGGGCAACCTCTCCATGGTAATCCGATATCCAACCAATGTCAGATATATTAGCTGAATATAGGGTGAAAAGTGGCTACACTGAGCCACGGCGCCAGAGATTGCGCCAAAGAGTATTATTCAGCAGCCTCCACGGAGTGCCTGTCGAGGTCTAGTAGCAGAGTGCTTGTTAAGAACTCGTAGTAGTCAGTGCTTGGGGAGAGCTCGTAGTAGTCAGTGCTTGTTGAAAACTCGTGGTAGTAAGTGCTTGCTGAGATGTCGTAGTGGCGAGTCGGTGTGGAGAGATTGTAATGTTGAGAGTGCTTTTCATCAATATAAACGAAGGTAAAAAAAAAAAAAAATTCTTTTCTCTCTCATTATTTCAGTGTCCTGAATAATGCGTCATTACAGGTTCAGTCAACAAAGCATCTGGCGTGTGTTCTTGTATTAGAGTGTAATTCTGCTTTCCTTAGGCAATTACAGTATTTCTATTTCTTAATTACTTCAGTACAAATGATAGTTAAAATTTCTTGTCTTAGTGAAGAAGAACCGTGCTAGATGTTTACGTTGAATCACACTTCCACACACAGAACAGCTACACTTGAGCTTTGTTGGCTTCGTAGGTTTTATAGTTGCTGGGGACTTAATTAATTAATTGTATTAACGAAAATTTTCATTTCATTCTTTGTTGTTGTTCTATGCAGTCAGATAGTGTAATAATACTAGTCAGGGCCAACTGTTTACGAAACAGCGTAATCGAACATACAGCTACTAAAAAAATTGAAATTATTTTCATTTTATTTAATTAAGCCCCTATGCACGTGGCGACCCTGCCAGGATCGTCCCTTGGAATTCTTCTGATTGTAAAAATAGTAGACAGTAGTATTGTTGTAGTAATTTTAGTTTAGTAATTGTAGTCTATTTTGCATGTGTAGATTTGGTAATTGTCATCCTTCTAATGGTATTTTTTCTCAGAATTTGATTTGTTGTCTTGTATACGCGTTTGACAATTTAGTGCAATTATTTCAATTGTTCGATAATCGTGTTTGAAGGAAACATTTCGTGTGAATGGTATTGTTGGAGATAAAGTGTCATTGTGTGCAATTTTCATATAGTGACGAATTTTGTATATTTTGTAAATGATTACGCGATCGATGAAGAAGGCAAAAATGATGGATAGTGAGAATGACGAAATTGTTAACATGGCGAACTCGCCAACAGAGGATAACAGTGTGATGAATAATGAAGTGGAAAACAATGTAATAAGTCGGGAAAATAGTCCGGAACCATTTCAAAATTTTTCTCAATCAGAAAATTCAAAGAATACGAGATTAACCATAGAAGATTCTGAAATAGTATCGAACACAGATGGCCTTACAGCTATGACGAAGGAAGTTAGTTTTGTGGGAAATGTTAGGGTCGAAAGGAATTTTGAACTAGCTCATACGGAGCAGTTGATGGGTGCAATATTAAATCTGGGATCACGGTTAGACTCACTGGGATCACAGTTACGATCGAAATTTAAAACAGAGATGGGAACTTTGGCAACACGGTTAGACTCACAAATGGGAACAATGGAAACACGGTTAGGATCTGAATTTAAAACAGAGATTGGATCAATTAAAACAGAGATGGGAACTTTGGAAACACGGTTAGACTCACGAATACGGACATGTTTCAAAAATATGAAAGATGAATTAAAGAAAGAAATCAGAGAAGAAGTACAACCAATTTTGAATGCTCACAATAATAGATTAATTGCAGTAGAAATCAGACAAAAGGAACAGGATAGAGAACAGGAGGAAAGAGATCGCGTGATAGTACAGAAATTTTCAGAGTTAAATTTACAACGCGCACACGATAAGGAAGAAATATTTGAGAGAATCGAGGAATCCGTACCAAATGACAGAATAAATAACCTAACACAACAATATGAACAGTTAACTACCAAATGTGTTAATACTGAAACCCGAGTCGCGACACTTACGGAAGACGTAAATAAACAGAAAGAACAAATAGGTGATTTATCGGAAAGAGTGGAGGAGATTTCAGATAAATTGACAAGTCTTAGTTTAAATGGGGACAGAGATTCAGATGATACAGCACCATTGCCATTTGCAGAAACCGAAGAGTACCAGAACATAAATAAGCATGTTGAAAATCAGGGAAAATTTAATGAACGCGTGAAAAGGGAATTTCAGGCATTAAAAAAGCAAGTCAAACAAATTGAAGGCGAAATCGTAGGAAAAGACGGCAAAAGAAATTTAGAATCACAGATACCAGAGGGGTTTGAAGAAAATAATTTGTTTCATTTACGGGATGCAACAAGAGAGCGCCAGGCGCGTGAATTTAACAATAATCGTCATTGGGACTGGGACAGACGCGGTAGGTCTTTGTCGCCACGAGGAGAAAACTTTGACTATAAACATTTTTTGACTGTTCGGAAATTTAAGATCTTCCGCAATTCTAAGAATGACATACATCCATGTGCATGGTTAGATCAATTTATGCACGCACTCCCACCAAATTGGCCACTAAGTCACAAACTGGAATTTATGTGTGGATATTTAGAAAACGAACCGGCGACGCGGATGCGCGCACTCATTAGAGATTGTAATAATCTAAATGATTTTTATCATGCATTTCTATCGGCATATTGGTCCGAAAACACGCAAGACAGAGTCAAACACAGTCTTATTATGCAGCGTAATTTCAAACAGTCTGAGTTCCGCACGCCAGCAGAATATTTTGAAGACATGATTCGAAAGAATCAGTTCCTTTCCAACCCTTACAGCCCGACTGAATTAATTCGCATTTGTTTAACTAAGCTGCCACAATCCATAAGACAAATTGCTTTAGCCGGAAGATGTAAAGACGACATTGAGACTTTTAAGACTTTGCTACAAGAACTCGAGTATGACAATGACGACGGGACTTCCTGTAATTTTTTCAGTAACAGTAATTACAATAGATTTTCAGAGAAAAGAGATAGTGATCGGAACG
The DNA here is from genome assembly GCF_023864345.2 of Schistocerca serialis cubense. Classification (NCBI taxonomy): domain Eukaryota; kingdom Metazoa; phylum Arthropoda; class Insecta; order Orthoptera; family Acrididae; genus Schistocerca; species Schistocerca serialis. Next base: position 631,001,346 of record NC_064641.1, on the reverse strand, counting down.
GGCGTTATATGGGTAATTTTGAGAATGACAGACGTAACAGACAGGACAATAGATACCAGCCTTATGACAAGAACAGACGTTCTAACAGAAATTACACAGACAATTATAATAACGGTAATTCGTACCGGAATGATCAATCATACGGAAACAGTAATCGGTACCATCAAGACAGAAGTTATTCATACAGTAATAGAAATTCTTACTATAGAAATAATCAGGGTAGTAGATACAACAATAATTTCAGAAGTGACAGTCGAAATTACACAAGAAGTAGTTATGCAGACAGACAGGAAAACAGAAATTTTAATAACAGACACAACCAAGAATTTGCATCTAACAGACAGGAAGGACCTAATTGGCATCCTCCACGTGACAGAACTTCAGAGAGACAAGTGCAAATAGTAGAAATTGATCCGCGAAATGACGGGAATAATCAAAGACGTGACGCAAACAATCGACAATGACTTGCAGCTTCGGCTTCTGGCAGCAATATAGACGGTTCAGAAAGTAATGACACTACGACTTTACACTACGTACGCCTGGAAGACATGAGAGACATTTTGTTAGACGAAAAGGAAAATAATGTAGACGCATTTTTACATCCTGTTATTGAAGTATGTGCCGGTAAGAATAAGTTCACTGCATTTTTAGATTCTGGGTGCCCATTGAATGTCATTAGTGAATCAATTTTTCGTATATGTGAAAGAACTATTGCTTGTCCTGTGTTACCTGTTTCTAAAACTACAATTCGAGGCGCTATTTATGGAAAAAGTGTGGAAGTTAAACAACAGACCAACTTAAATTTCATTTGTCAAGGATACGAATTTTCTGCTAATTTTATTATTGTTCCATTACTCAGTACACAAATTTTATTAGGTATGGAGTTTCTTAACACACATAAGGCAATTTTGAACTTTAAAGAAGGAGGTGTGAACTTGACTGTTGCCGGAATGCCGATATGTTTGAAATTTTTCGAGTGTTTAGCAAGATCTGAATCAGATACAAAATGTTTAAGGTTTCTTACTTCTGATGTTTTCGTTGGGCATTATGACGACAATGTGTTTATTCATGACAATGACAATAGATACAGAGACGCGATGGATGATATAATTAATAGTGAAGAATTAATTAATGAAAAGGTTAAGAAAGCTGAAGTGCCAGATGACGTTGCAAGAGAAGAGCTGTACCACATTCTGACTTCACGTGCTACAGTATTTAGTCATCACACAGGAACTATACAAGGCCTACAATATCTATTTAAAGTAAAAGAACACACACCATTTCGGGGGAAAACGTACGCTATTCCTTTGCTTACAGAGACAAGGTTAGGAATGAACTTCAATACATGTTAGATCAGGGCATTATTGAGCCTGCAGTCAGTCTTTATACTAGCCCATTACACGTTGTTCTTAAAAAGGATGGGTCAATTCGTTTGGTTCTGGATTCCAGACAGATAAATAATATCATCATTCCTGAAACTGACCGCCCACAAAATTTAGATGAACTTCTTCAACATTTCCATGGAATTAAAGTTTTATCCACGATTGATATGCGCGCAAGTTTTTGGCAAATAGAACTCCACCCTGATTGTAGAAAATATACTGCCTTTTTAGCCTTTGGTAACTGTTACCAGTTTCGGAAATTACCGTTTGGACTTACTGTATCTTCAGCAGCATTCATTCGTAGCTTAAATGAAATTTTACCTGTTTATCTTCGTGACAATATTACTTCTTATGTTGACGATATTCTTATTGCTAAACGTTCTTGGAGTGAGCACAACAAAATTTTGAATTCATTATTACGTATCTTTGCAAGGGTTGGCATTACAGTGAACTTAGAAAAATCTGAATTTGGTCGTTCTCAGGTGAAATTTCTCGGTCACATTATTTCTACAGAAGGTATTCTTCCTGATCCAGAGAACTAGACGCTATTCGTAATTATGCTGTTCCTACCACAAAACGTGATGTTCGTAGTTTTCTTGGTGTATGTAATTTTCTTAGACACTTTGTTAGATTGGACAATTTGGCCACACCTCGTTTATGCGAACTATCTGGAAAGAAATCTAATTGGTGTTGGGATGAGGAAGCTCAGTCAGAATTTGAACAACTTCGTGATGCCTTGGTTGCTGCTCCACTTCTTTCACATCCGGATTTATCTAAAGATTTTTGTTTGGCGACGGACTCATCATACAAAGGCCTAGGTGCACATTTATTTCAAGAGATAGAAGAAGACGGCGTTGTAGTTCAGAAAACTATTGCATTTGGAAGTCGTGTTCTCTCTAAATCAGAAAAGAATTATTCGATTACGGAACTTGAAGCTTTGGCTGTTGTTTGGGCTTTTACAAAATTTCGCACATTTTTGTTTGGCAGACATACTAAGGTTTACACCGATCATCGAGCTCTGGAATTTCTTATGTCGACAAAATTAACTCACGGCAGATTGTCACGATGGGCGTTGTACCTACAGGAATTTGATTTTAGTATTGTTTACATACAGGGTTCTTCAAATATTGTTGTCGATGCTTTATCACGTGCGCCTATGGGTTTGAAACAAAGTGCTGAAGAGGACAGCAAGGAAAACAATTATTGTTTGATGTATATTCAAGGTGTTGCGTTTGAGAACTTTATTTCGTCTTCGCTCCAGGACATCGCTAAGGAGCAAAATAAGGATCCAATCTGGAAGGACATTAAGGAGAAGTGGAGGAGAAAGGAAAGCGTAGCGATTAGACAGCATTATTTAGTTCGCAATGAAATTCTTTTTAAACGAAAATCGGTCGACAACTCTGTTTGGTTAGTTTGTATTCCTGATGAGTGGGTTAATAAGCTGATTTGGTATACGCATTTCAGTTATGCACACTTTGGTCCCATAAAATGCTTTCATAAATTACGAGAAAATTGCTACTTCAGTAATATGGAAAAACGTATTCGATCTGTTCTGGCCAAATGCAAATTATGTCAAAAGGCTAAGCCGCCAACAATTTCTCACAGAGCACCGTTGTTTCCTATCATTCCAGCGAAATTAAAGGACATGGCTGCAGTCGATTTGTTCGGTCCAGTGGTTCGTTCTACTAATGGTTTTGCGTACATTTTCGTAGCAGTGGAATTGACATCAAAATATGTGTGTTTTACACCGTTACGCAAAGCAACAGCTCGTTCAGTATCTAACGCTTTCATCAAACATTTTCTTAAAGAAGTTGGTCATATTGATAAGGTTATATCAGATAATGGATCGCAGTTTCGTTCTAAAATTTGGCTTCGTACTCTACAGCGTCGTAAAATTAAACCAATTTTCATTTCACTTTTTCACCCTCAATCTAACGCTTCAGAGAGATGGATGAAGGAAATTAATAAATTGTGTCGTCTTTATTGTCATCAGAATCACAGAACATGGGATCAGTATCTTCATATTTTTCAAAACATTCTGAATGAACTTCCTAATGACTCAACTTCTTTACCGCCATTTCTGATATTAAAAAACAAAGCACCAACAAATCGCATATCTGAAATCGTTCCTTTTCCGCCTTCACGGAAACTGCGGCATTCTGAAGTTGTCAACCTGGCTCTACAAAATATTGCATCTGCGGCTGCTACAAGAGAGAGAAATCAGCTAAGCGTCCTGGTCGTTCAAAAATCTTGTCAGTTGGTCAAAAGGTGTTAATTAAGTCTCATCGTTTGTCTCACAAAGGAAAGGGCTTGTGTCGCAAATTTTTTCTGCTTTATAACGGTCCGTATAGAATTCGTAAAATTATTCATGATAACACTGTCGAAGTAGAAACTCTTAAATCTCGACGCTCTAAGGGAATACATCATATATCTAACGTTAAAATTTTTGTGGAATGATATACTTTTGAAAAATTTTTGTAGAATGACATACTTGTGAGAAACTAACAGCTACATGTTAACATGCGGAGAGTACAAGGATACCGCGCTGTGTTTTGGCGGCGGCACATACTCAAAGCAACAGTCAAGTCTGCGCGCCGCACAAGGCAGTCGTTGACCGCAAACAATTGCTTCCTACGTCACGCGCCTACAGCTGATCGAGCGCTCAGTGCGAATGCACTGACAGCCGTAAACAAATACGCAGTCTAATCTCTCCGTTTAAATTCAGTATAAAGCTATAGTGACTTGATGAATTATGTTATTAACAGTCAGTATTTTTCAGGATACGGTTGTATAAAATATTTAAGAACCTCAGGTAAATTCTGTGTGTCTCCGACGTTAAGAGGACTTGCCATCGAGAAAATTTCAGAAAGAATGTAATTTCCTAAGAAGAAAGTAATAAACTAAAAAGGTAATTATTAATTGAGTTTATTTTTCAGGTAACATATTTCCACTTAGGTACGTACTTTAGACGTAATTTGCTGCTCGCGATTACGTGATTCATACTTTGTGCTAAATTTCATGTTCTATGAAATTACTTGTGAAGCGACGTGCTTGCGTACATTTGCTGATTTTTGTCAATGTTTTATTAATGAACAGGGTTGTTATTTGTATATATTATGCATCGCTTGGCTGCACTGCTTTTTCACTGATGTCATATTTTTTTGCAAAAACAGACATAATGTCTTATGGGATAACAGCAATCAGTGATTTTATAATGTTACTTTAAATCCGTCTTGATTGCACTTTTTTTTTTATTCATATGACCGGCTTCGGTTCATTCAGAACCATCTTCAGATCTGTAAAAATAATTATACTAATTTACTATTTCACGAAAGCAAATCTTTTTCATCCTATCTTATCAACATCAAATGTACCAGAACGTACCTGATATTTAAGTTACAGGAGTAACCCGTCCAATTCAGCAACTTTCACATGCTACGTCACATAAAATTGGTTGGCAGAGTGCACGTCATTTATATTAATTATGACACTATTACCGACAGGTGGCGTCTGGTACATTTGTTACATTCCATTTGCACATACTGTATTCAGTATATCTTTATTATATTAAAAATATTTAATTAAAATATGTAGATGTCAAAGCTAAAATCTGTACTTGTCAGGATTAAAAAACAGTAAAATTATCATTTTTATACGATCTAACAGGCATAGGGCGATTTATATATCTATGGTGCTGGTGTGAACTTGTTTTCTTCTACGGTCTGCTTCCGTGGTTCCCGCCACTTTGGTGTTGTGCCGCGGTCCGCTCAGTCGTCTGCTGTCCATCGCCGCGGGCAAGAGGGCCGCACAGGAGGGCCCCGTCAACGACGCCAGGCGTTGCACGCGTCTTCCGGCTTCTCCACCGCGCACCATCTCTCAGCCCTCGGCCTGGATCTCCATACGCAACAGTTGTCATCTTAGTAGGTCGTCATAAATGCTAAAATAGGCGTTATGATTGAATTCGCTTTGTTCGTTGAGGATTAAATCCGGATCTTTATTTTTGTGAGTGTATATTTCGTTTCAAAGTTCCTACCAGTCTGCCCTATATATTGTTTACAGCAGTCATTACATTTGATTTTATATACACCTGAATCCTGAAATTTATTCCTACTATTACATATTCTATGCCGGAGCTTCAATTTTAACGTGTTATTTGTTCGGAACCCTATTTTAACGTCGGATTTACGAAAGCATCTTTAAATTTTGTCTGCAATTCTTCCATTGAAACCAGATTCAGGGAGCACACCTACTCTCAAAACAAAACAGCTTTTGGGGCGCATATGGCTGCGAAAAAGCACTCAGTCACGAATATTGAAAACAACTTAGACATCCTGCATAGAGCTCACAAGGGACGGTTCCTTAACATTTTAGAAGAGATCGAAATATACACCCACAAAAATAAAGATCCGGATTTAATCCTCAACGAACAAAGCGAATTCAATCATAACGCCTATTTTAGCATTTATGACGACCTACTAAGATGACAACTGTTGCGTATGGAGATCCAGGCCGAGGGCTGAGAGATGGTGCGCGGTGGAGAAGCCGGAAGACGCGTGCAACGCCTGGCGTCGTTGACGGGGCCCTCCTGTGCGGCCCTCTTGCCCGCGGCGATGGACAGCAGACGACTGAGCGGACCGCGGCACAACACCAAAGTGGCGGGAACCACGGAAGCAGACCGTAGAAGAAAACAAGTTCACACCAGCACCATAGATATATAAATCGCCCTATGCCTGTTAGATCGTATAAAAATGATAATTTTACTGTTTTTTAATCCTGACAAGTACAGATTTTAGCTTTGACATCTACATATTTTAATTAAATATTTTTAATATAAAAAAGATCTACTGAATACAGTATGTGCAAATGGAATGTAACAAATGTACCAGACGCCACGTGTCGGTAATAGTGTCATAATTAATATAATTGACGTGCACTCTGCCAACCAATTTTATGTGACGTAGCATGTGAAAGTTGCTGAATTGGACGGGTTACTCCTGTAACTTAAATATCAGGTACGTTCTGGTACATTTGATGTTGATAAGATAGGATGAAAAAGATTTGCTTTCGTGAAATAGTAAATTAGTATAATTATTTTTACAGATCTGAAGATGGTTCTGAATGAACCGAAACCGGTCATATGAATAATAAAAAAATTCGCAATCAAGACGGATTTAAAGTAACATCATATTTTTTTATTATGTGCCTGCTGTGCTTATTTATTTAAATTATAATTGTCACCTGATTAATTGTGCTGATATGTATGTAAGTTATACTTTGTGATTTATCTGCTTGCGCCTTCATGTTTACTTATTAAGATTACATATGAACATTTATTTGCTTATGCTGATATGATACTAATGACCTGTTTATTACGTAAGATATATGTTTACTACTATGCGTATGGATTGCATATTTACACATTTCTGTTTTGTTGTCATAACTACTCTTTAATTTGGTATATAGAAATGCTGATATACTGTGTACAAACATAGAGTTTAGGTCACACTATTGTATTAATTATAGATTGTTCGCTTGGCAGAGCCTCGTTGTAAGAACTGTGCTGCATACACTTGCTGACATTCTGTTCTCTACTGGTATATTTACTCGCTATTGCTTGTTTTGCTTACGCTCAGTGCCTTATATATTTAAGATAGGAAAATGAACTGCTATAATTCGACATAAACGACATTAGTACAAGAAACTTCATAGAAGTCACATGAGCTGAGGTTTTATGGAAGCTGTATAAATTTATGCTAATAGGAAGGAAGCTAACGACATGACATACCAAAACTAGGTTTAGACCATTGACGGTTATTACACTGCATTTTTCGTGAGCAATGGAAATAGGAAGTGACACTTGACACAAGAAATACTCCACATGTTTGCTTCTGTTTGCCATAATTCTTGAAGCGGTGTACACACTGTGAAATATTATAATCATTCACACTCCGTAATCGTACTTAATTACTGAGAGTTATTCGAACTAAATCTGTTTGAGGTCATGTATGCATTTCTTTTGTTTATAATTCATAATGAGTAGAAGATTTGGGTTAGATGGATTGCACAGAGGTTGTGTGTTGACAGTGTGTCTGCGGATTGTATAGGATGATGAGGTTTGCATTAGGATTTTATCTGTACTTGTTCGAGGAGACTGACTAGAGGAAAGAGTTGTTATGGAAGTGAAATGATATTGGCGATAAGGTTTATATGTATCGACGTATTGAAGAGGTATTATTGAGATTATGTGAAGTTGATGATTATTGGAGTTTTGGTGGACAAGAAGTAAGGTAAATGCTATTAATGATAAGGTTTATATGTATCAACGTAAGAGGTATTATTGAAGTATTGAGATTATGTGATGCTGATGATTATTGGAGTTTTGGTGTATAAGAGGTAAAGTAAGTGAGGTGCATATTTTTTTTGTTGGTCTATATGGAACAAGGAGGATGATGATAGCAGACTAGAAGACTAAAGTGGAAGGAAGATTGTCTACACACACTTTGTTAAATCACTAAGCAGTATATACTTTTTTTGGAGAGAGGAAGTATTTGCATATCTTGGCTCACTGACAGTTGTTCAGCAACAGTACATTTGATTTGGCTTGGCAAACATTGGTCTTGACATGATGACTATGACGTTGACTTAACTATTATTGACTGCTATACATTGCTGCCACTACTACTTGATACACAAGATGAACATCAAATTTTGACAGAATTGCATTTTCACAGTTAACACAATTCAATTACACAGTAGTACTTAATGTGGATGAAAGATGTGTGAGTGTGTATTGTGTGTTTTCCTTTCCTAATCCTACCCACCTATCTCCTAAATGTTATTTTATTTGTTTGTAGTGGCTTGCACTGACACCCATAAATATTATAGGTTTACTGATATTTGTGTATTTGTAATAGTTAATATGACAATTATCTGATATCATTTGTGTGTTTATTAGAATTTATATGTTTAGTGTGTAAAAGCATTTGTATGTGTATTCAAACTATTGTTCATGCCTGAACTGTTTGATTAGTGATGGTGAATATTATGAACTGTTACCTGCACTTTTTCAACATAATGGGTGCCACTTAGGAATGATTAATTTCTGCTGATGAACTGTGTGATTAGGATAGTAAATATTATGGACTGTTACTTGTACTTTTTCCACATGATTGGTGCCACTAGGACATGTTTAATTTCTGCTTATAAACTCTGATGAGCAGTGTGATCAGTGATAGTGAATATTATGGACTGTTACTTGTACTTTTTCTACATGATTGGTGCCACTAGGACATGTTTAATTTCTGCTTATAAACTCTGATGAACAGTGTGATCAGTGATAGTGAATATCATGGACTGCTCTCTGGACCTGCTCATCATTGCTAGGTGCAACTGATGGACTGCTTCTACTGAGATAATGTCACTTGTTGGTGTCTGCACCTGTTCAACATTGCTGGGTGCCACTAATGGAACTGCTTATACTGAAATAATGTTACTTGTTGGTGTGTGTACCTGTTCAACATTGCTGGGTGCCACTAATGGAACTGCTTATACTGAAATAATGTCACTTGTTGGTGTGTGTACCTGCTCAACTTTACTGGGTGCCACTAATGGAACTGCTTCTACTGAAATGAAGTCACTTGTTGGTGTCTGCACCTGTTCAACATTGCTGGGTGCCACTAATGGAACTGCTTATACTGAAATAATTAGACTTGTTGGTGTGTGTACCTGCTCAACATTACTGGGTGCCACTGATGGACTGTTTTTTTTTTACTGAAATAATGTGACTTGTTGCTGTGTGTACCTGCTCAACTTTACTGGGTGCCACTGATGAACTGCTTCTACTGAAATAATGTCACTTGTTGCTGTCTGCACCTGCTCAACATTACTGGGTGCCACTAATGAACTGCTTCTACTGACATAATGTCACTTGTTAGTGTCTGCACCTGTTCAACATTGCTGGGTGCCACTAATGGAACTGCTTCTGCTGAGAAATGTGACTTGTTGCTGTGTGTACCTGTTCAACATTGCTGGGTGCCACTGATGGACTGCTTCTACTGAAAAGTTGTCACTTTTTGCTGTCTGCACCTGTTCAACAATGTTGGGTCCCACAGATGGAACTGTTTCTACTGAACTAATGTCACTTGTTGGTGTCTGCACTAGTTCAACACTACTGGGTGCCACTGTTAGAACTGTTTCTACTGAAATGATGTTACTTCTTCCTGTCTGCACCTATTCAACATTGCTGGGTGCCACTGATGGATTGCTTCTACTGAACTAATGTCACTTGTTGCTGTGTGTACCTGTTCAACATTGCTGGGTGCCACTAATGGAACTGCTTCTGCTGAATGATGTGACTTGTTGGTGTCTGTACCTGTTCAACATTGCTGGGTGACACTGATGGACTGCTTCTACTAAAATGATGTCACTTGTTGGTATTTGCACCTGTTGACCATTGCTGGGTGCTACTACTGGAACTGTCAACTACTTGTTTCTTGAACTATGGAAAGCATGTTATGTGAACATTTGTATAAACTGATTTTTTGTATATTGTGTAAACTATTATGTAAAGCCACATGTATGAAAGAATTTGTATTGCCTACTGTATTTTATATATTAGGTTATTGAAAGGTCAGTGCAAAGCCAAAATTTTAACTAATTATGTGATATTTAGGTATTAATATTATCTTTTATTTTTGTCTGTATTTTTGTGGACGAATTTGGTGGTATTTTCACCACCAATGCTGGCAAAAATACCATCAAATTCTGGCCCGTGGAGGAAGGGCATATGAAAGGTGGCTACACTGAGCCACGGCGCCAGAGATTGCGCCAAATAGTATTATTCGCCGCCTCCACGGAGTGCCTGTCGAGGTCTCGTAGTAGAGTGCTTGCTAAGAACTCGTAGTAGTCAGTGCTTGGGGAGAGCTCGTAGTAGTCAGTGCTTGTTGAAAACTCGTGGTAGTAAGTGCTTGCTGAGATGTCGTAGTGGCGAGTCGGTGTGGAGAGATTGTAATGTTGAGAGTGCTTTTCATCAATATAAACGAAGGTAAAAAAAAAAAATTTCTTTGTTCTCTCATTATTTCAGTGTCCTGAATAATGCGTCATTACAGGTTCAGTCAACAAAGCATCTGGCGTGTGTTCTTGTATTAGAGTGTAATTCTGCTTTCCTTACGCAATTATAGTATTTCTATTTTTTAATTACTTCAGTACAAATGATAGTTAAAATTTCTTGTCTTAGTGAAGAAGAACCGTGCCAGATGTGTACGTTGAATCACACTTCCACACACAGAACAGCTACACTTGAGCTTTGTTGGCTTCGTAGGTTTTATAGTTGCTGGGGACTTAATTAATTAATTGTATTAACGAAAATTTTCATTTCATTCTTTGTTGTTGTTCTATGCAGTCAGAGAGCGTAATAATACTAGTCAGGGCCAACCGTTTACGAAACAGCGTAATCGGACATACAGCTACTAAAAAAATTTAGATTATTTTCGTTTTATTTAATTAAGCCCCCATGCAAGGGACATAACATATCCAGCTTGGACCTGCAATTGAAAGTTACCATTGGCATTCTTGGATTTCGACAAGGCATTTGAAAGAATAAATCTAAATTTCTTACTCAACGTCGTGCGAGAAACGGTATTTAATGAACAGTTCATTCACATTATCAGTTTCTGTATGTATGGAACACAGTCGAAGTGCAATATTAACGACCAACTGACCGTCCAGATACCAATAAAGCAGGGATGCCCACTTTCGATGACATCGTATGTAATCTCAGTAAAGACTTTCCTTATCATGTTCCACGAAAACTTAAAGGAGTTACACATTTTCACTAATGAACCCGTATGTCACGCTGACGTTTATGGCACTAATGTTAGTCAGCAATTGCGAAGGTTTAGAAATAGCTATAAGAATTGTACAGGACTACTTCCTCTAAAATCCTTGCGTCAGTGGCCGGGGATAACAGCCTGGCCGTACACGCGGGAGCTGTATCTATATAGGTACAGCATCATGATCGCATCACAGGGTTCCGTATCTCATCTTGAATCTTTTAAAGTTGAATATCTCATTCGCCGCAGAAGATCACGCTCGGATGTTGTTCCGTTTATGAAATGGTACTGCAGCTATTGCGATTGTAGGAAAATATGGGACCGCTTTTCAGTAAGGATCACGTAAATTTGTTTTAAGGAATGTCTGTCATATATTTAGTGCTGTACTTCTTGCCGCAGCAATGAAATATTACATGAGAAATGTTACACAACATTCCTCCTATGTAAATCAGTATTTACCACTTGTGAATTATAATATTGAATACAATTTGTAACCTCATAAAGCTGTCAATACTTCCATGCACAAAGCTCTGAGTAACCAACACTTACAAACTTCCTGTTCCGTGACGTAAGGCTTGCAACCACTCGCTTTGGCCAGCGCCGTTCAAATCTGCCAGAAACGACAATGTGGCTTCTGTCTCGAACGTCTCGACTAATCGAGGGCCAGGAATACTCCACGCTTCCTTATATGGTCATGCTTCGCACAGCCAATGAAAAACGATGGTACTGTCTCCAACTGGATGGTGATAACTTAACTCGCGACAAAAACGCCACAATATCTTAGTTTTCTGTCCACACAGTAGGGCTTTTGATATATTGCACAATATTACGAATTACTCGCTATCATTTTGTTATAAGTGTCATTCATACGCCGGCCGGAGTGGCCGTGTGGTTCTAGGCGCTACAGTCTGGAGCCGAGCGACCGCTACGGTCGCAGGTTCGAATCCTGCCTCGGGCATGGATGTGTGTGATGTCCTTAGGTTAGTTAGGTTTAATTAGTTCTAAGTTCTAGACGACTGATGACCTCAGAAGTTAAGTCCCATAGTGCTCAGAGCCATTTTGTCATTCATACCGCCCCCTAAATTTTATTTCAAACGGAGAAATTTTCTAAGACACTCTGTATTCTGAAAAGCAATGAATTCATCCAGAAACTCCGTTGCAAATTCTCCGTCATATAACTTTACTCATTTACAGAACTTAACTTCAATTAAGAATGCTTATATGCTAGCTTGTTCTTATTTGAAAATTTTATATATACATTTGGAAACGTTCTCCCTAAATAATCTGAAAGATTTAATAATTTCTATCCTTGTACTTTCCATAAGAATCCTGGTTGGAATGTACATATTATTCATTAAATTCACTACATATTATAATACTCTGATTATTAATTCTGATATGACTCATGTTTATATACAGTACTAATACTTTTTACAGCACCGTGTCATACTTATTAATAATTGTCACGTCCCTCTTTTCCCAGCAATTTGCTATCCTTTTAACTTAAATATTTATTGGGCATTTATTTGAATGTAACACATAACCCTGCTTCCTTAATTCAACACCTCGGGCTCTTGTGAATCGAACGAAAAAAAGAAGAATCCTTTACACTTTTTCACATACGAGCACTATTTACGATGGAAGTCCTTTAATCTGGCTTCCAGCTGAAGTTGTGCTGCGGTTGGCATCATCAGATTCTTTCCTCATTAACACTGTCTTATGCCAGCGGCTCAGCTCTTCCTCTTCTATCCTTCTCATCCACTTCAGTAGGTAAATCATTCTGTATTATTACATGTAAAAAAACTGTTAGTTAGAGACTAGTAATCGTACTACAATCTTGTGAAATAAATACAGATTCTGTAAAAGCTTATATATCACATTGCTATCATTAAGAAAGTTATTATAAATCGCTAAATATGCGCCAGTACAGACCCACGAGAATTCTATTCAAAACTGATCATTATTTCGCTACCCTTCACAGGCCACCTGCCCATGCCTGCCCAACCCATATCACATTCTACCGAAACCGTAAATTACATTCTTTAATTTGCCAGCCATCGTCATCTTGCATTTTCCAATTTCCTGCCAACTCCACCTTGCAATCCCTTAAATTTTCCACCACCGCCATCTTCTATTTTTAAAATTCTAGTTAACCACCATCCTGGATTTTTAAATTTCCCTCCATCCGCCACCTTGATGATGTCATTCCCCTTAGGATACAGACAAATACCCGCCCCTGCGTATAGGCAACCCGACGGGCAAAGATCAGAGAGGACCAAAGTCGACATGGGTATAAGTAATCGGCCATCTACACAGGTAAACAAAGAGCAGCCATTTGAAATACAATTTTATTTTAACTGCACATCTAGTTTTCGTGAACGTAAATAATATTCATTGTTTCACAAGAGAGAAATAAACTTTCAGACGATTTCATTTCAAGGAAAAATTCAGTTTTGTTTTATGAAAATGAAATGAAAGCAATACTCTTGCGGAATTTAAATTTTTAAAAGATATTCTGTTGTTTCAGTGTTGTACAAATAATATGAAGACAAGGGTTAGTAACATCAAGAAGGACATTCATTTCAAAAGGTTTACAATTCCTTTTTTAAAAAAATTCCGCATGAAACGTAAGAAGTAGCTGCAACGGAAATATATTCTAGCGTTAAGACTTTTCAAATGTAACTTAAAAAGCAGAAATCTCCAAGAGTCGTGTATATAGATTTATTTTAAAGTAGATTTTAGCTTGAATTTACTTCAGTAAAATCAGCAAGGAGATTGAAGTAGAAAAAAAGCTGATAGTAATTCAGCCTGTGAAAGGCAACAGTCTCAATTTCGAAACTCGACTCGGCACAGAGCTTTAACCTGCCAGAAGCTTTCAAATCAGTGCACATGTGGCTGCAGAGAGAAAATCCGTTCTGGAAAAAATCCCCTGGACTGTAGCTAAGCTATTTTGACGCAACATCCTTTCTTGCAGGATTGCTAATCCCGCAAGGTATGTGAGATTTTCTGGGGGTATTTTGAAGGCAGGAGAAGAGATACTGGCGGAAGTAGGGCTATGCAGCTCTGCTCTTTAAAATCCCTACTTTACATCTAAAAGTAGTTCAGTCAACAAATCGACGTAGCACAGAGGAAATTACCTGCAAGGAGAAGTAAAAATAAACTTAGATTGTTTAAAAACATCGATGTTTTGAAGATATAAAATGTACTCTGTTATTGGCTCGCTTTATATATTTTTTTAAATTTTTTAATTAATTGATTCCATGCTTAATTTAAATAATGAAAATGATGTGTTGAAAATGGTTAAGCTTTCGTTGCAGAGGACTTGCCTGCGAAAGGCAATGTTCGATGTTCGAATCTCTGTCCAGTACACACTTTAAATATGCCAAGAAATTTCATTTGGTGATGCTTATGATTTTAAAATATCTAGTTTGTCTTCACAGCATATTACATATCTATAAACATTCACAAATATATTTCAAAGTAAGTCTTTTTTGTATTCACTAACACTGGCAAATTTTCTGTTAATCAATTATCAGATGGGTTTCTTCATTCAGTTGTGTTGACTGTCCTGTCCCGAAAGTCTTCTGAATTGTCTCTTTCTAAAAGGGACATTCGATATTCTTTACAGTACCATCTCTTTCAAGCCTAGCTCCCGGTAGTATTTGTGTAGTCTTTACTAACTGTTAGTTATTGTCACTGATAGCTACTTGTATTCTCAGAAGCGTTTTGGGTGTTGCATGATAAACTGGCGTTTATGTCTATTATGCATGATTACAGACCAATAGAGCTTTGATGGATTCATTGAACTCAGTATTTCCATATGACGTATGGGCCGGTTGGTTGGTTGACTTGGGGGAGGGGACCAACCAGCGAGATCATCGATCCCATCGGATTAATGAAGGCCGGGGAGGGAAGTCGGCCGTGCCCTATCAAAGGAACGATACCGGGATTTGCCTGAAGTGATTTGAGGAAATCACGGGAAACCTAAATCAGGCTGGCGGATCTGAACAGTCGTCCTTCCGAATGAGGGTACAGTGTACTAACCACTGCGCCACCTCTCTCGGTGATATGAGACAGCTTCTGTCTATCTGGTTATCTAGTGTACTGGATGTGTTCGCCGTGCAGCATCTGTGATGCAACATAGATTCCTGTACTGCTTCTGGTGCTTCTCGTGGAGAGGGGAGTATCCTCATCTGGTCGAGAGATCCACAATTCCTATTAGACTTGTATTGTGTTTGAAGTTTTGACACCATGATCATGCACTTTCCGAGATATTTTTCGAGCAGTATAGTGAGGCTTCATCAAAGGCGTACTGAGGCTTAAATTTCTGGCATAGTTTGTATGGGGTTGATTTATGCCAGTGACAAATTCAAAAAATTATTTTAAAATAAAAGGTAAGACTCAGTCAGTAGTCTGTTTTCTGATGCAGAATTTATTTACAGTATAGCTTTAGAGTTGAAACCCTCAACGTTGATTATTAATGGAGAGCGTTACAAGGGCATTAAGTCGTTGCTCTGAGATGCTACTCCGGAGAATGATCTGGTCTTCTTCAGAGATGAGAAACAACTTTCTTGTTTGGCAGTGGTAGTCGGTGTTGTCACTACTATTTTCAGATGTTTTGTTACCTGAGACAAGGTGTCCTCATGATTGTTATTTGAAATGGATTGACGTGGTGATACTTCTCCAGCAACATTCCTGAAGTCTGCTCGTTCGTACAGTACTGAGAGATCCATCTTTAATCTTTGTTTCTCCGACATAGGGTAAGAGTGAACAGTAATAATAAGTTCTCTCTTTGGGAAAAGTCTTGAGCATTTTACAAACTTTGAGGAATCCCGCAACATCACTGCGTCTAGGTGATCTAGGGCTTGGGAACGATCACCGGACTCTCTGGTAGTTCTATCTTCTTTTGCATCGGAACTTCGGCCCAGACTCATCTTCTGGCGCCTTCTCTGAGAGGCGGCTGTGAGTGCAACATCTTTGTCCTCCGCTGGGTCTCTTATATTATTACTAACCTGTATGAAACAAGAAACTGAACTTTACACTTTTACAGTATCGGTTGATCTTGCCTGCAAGTGACTGTAAATGATATCCAAACGAAGCATTACATTTTGGAGGAACTCTTGTGAAAAGAGGAAGTCTTAATTTTGTAAATTACGGCGGAGACCAGCTGCTCGACAGTAAATTTGTTCAGGAGATAATTTTTCCAGCACCGATAAACATTTCAGCAGCAAGAAATTATTTTGACACAAAACATCCTGACCAACTAGGAATTCTTCGTGCCGCCAATGCCTCCAATGCTGAAAGTCGTTCCTGCGACCTTGGAAAGAAGGCTGAAAAGTCTGACGGATTTAAAAAGAACACCCTAGGCGACCTATTCAGTGAAGCAACGTGTTCCATTGTTAAATTTAATTAGTGCGCATAACAATGCACGTAATAAGCATTGGGATTTTTACCTGCATGGCACCTTTACATGCACTCATTACAGCGCTACCATCAAACAATCGTAAGTTTGTGCGGCAATTTCGTGTAATGTATCTTTCAACAATGGATTTACAACAGGGTGGACAAAGGGAATTCTTTATGTATAATTCTCTGTGTATAATGAAAGAAGAAGAATAAGAATAAGACGTAAGACGAATATATAACTAAAACATTGAAATTCTTCCCTGATAATAGCATTACTTAAATACAAAAGGGCCCCACAAAAGCACTGCAGACAGAATTCATATCACACCTAAGAATACATATTTCTCCCTAAGAGATTGTGAAAAGAAGTACAGCACAACGATGAAACTACGGAAGCCAAAGCTAATATTGCAACCATAAGTAGACAAAGGAGGTTGCCCAGCCTGAGTGGTTATGAACTCGAGAAACAGTTCAGGTTGCAAAATAACAAACAGACTTAACCAAATACATACATACATACTTACACTGAAAGCTACCCAGCAGAAAACAGCCAGCAGCTAACAGAAAAAATTAAAAACATCAACGTCCCCAGTCATCCCAACTAGTATCATGTGACATTACAAACGGACACACAAACATATCCATCTCAGAAACACTCAAAATTACCAGATCAGACTTCATGAAACATAAAAAACTGTCATTGCCTTAAATTACTGAATTCATGAGCTCTCTTAAACTAGTAGTAAGCTACAACTATTTTACATTTAATAATAAAATTTACCTACTTCATAAAGGTCTCTCAATGGCTTCAAATACAGCCGATACAATGGCCAAAATTTTTAGCAATAAAAATCAAGTTCTGTGGGTAAAATTCTTGACTATGAATATTATGTGGATGATTCATTGCTCCCAGTAGCTGTTGACACAACAGATATTGCCAACAAATTCGATTCACTCAGTAAAAATGAGAGAAACGTAAAATTCAGTGTTCAATATGAAAATAATGGTAGCATCAATTTTCTACATTAAAAAAAAAAAACAATTTACACATTCTCAAAGTCTGCAAAAAACAACCATTACAGTCACCATCATAAATAGCTCATCTTGTCAATCCATTACATGCAAACATGAGCACTTGTTAATAGAGCGAGCAATATGCAAATGGATAAATACATGAAGCTTAATGAACTCTTCACACCCAAACAAATAGCTGCAGGAAATGTGTGTGAGGAAATACTTATTGAACCTCACACCCAAAACAAAAAAAAAACCAACAGTCATACAGAAAGTGAAAAATAAATCCATTGCATGGTGTCATTCACAGAGAACTCTACTGCAGAACAACAAAACATTTTCTTCCACACAACATTAACATTGTCTTCAAAACTTATAACAAAATGCGAAACACACTGAGACACAACATAAACACAAGACAGATAAACACACACAATCAGCCATTTATAAAACAGTATGTGGTACATGCAATGCCCTCTATGTAGGCTGAACTGGGAGATACTTCCAGAAAAGACACAATGAACATATAAGAGCCTACCACAAAAACAATTATAATAATTCAGCAATAGCCACCTGTATAAAGGACATTGGCTACCCATTCCATGATATCGTGAATGTCCTTCATATATTACATAATATGGGCAAGGGACACAAAGTGGACTTACCTGAAGAATTAGAAACTTTCATTCATGGCACTGTAAGTGGTAACATGTTATTAAATGATAAAGCAGAAAGATACAATGTTAATTCCTTCAAAAACTTCTCTGATGTTCACTGCTTATTTTATTGAAAATACTGTCTTTAACGATAAAAAATAGTCTTTACCACGTTACTGCATTATCTACCTCGTGCCGTGATATGAATACATATAAACAGAAAAAGTTTCATCTTCACTGTATATTCCTATGTTATTATCTCAACAATCAGAACTAGTTTATCTTAGTAGGTATGACTCTTTAGAATGATGAAATCTTCTCTATGTGAAAATTTTAAGCTGCTGTAATGTTCGTCACTGTACTCTGTGCACCTGAGAAGTAAATTTTCAACACAAATGTAATTAAATGCTATAATGAAATGATCTAAACATGCAAATCACACTACAATACATGTATCTTTTTGTGCACGAGTATATTTCCACACGTAACTTTACTGGATCCCACAGCAAATGACACTGATCACACTTATGATTAATGTAATTGACATGTAACTGAAATGCACCTGATGATAGAAACATCTGCAAAAAGAAGCCATGTTAATTAAGTATTAGTGGTTGAAGACGCAAAAATTATTTCATAAATTTACAATACAGTTGCAGTCCTAAAAATATTCCCTGTAACATGGATAAATTTAAGTGAGACAAACTATGTCTCTTCAGAAGTATCTAGGGTATCATCTGCCATTTTATCAACAAATTCGGTCTGCTGTATTTCATCTGAAATACACTCCTGGAAATTGAAATAAGAACACCGTGAATTCATTGTCCCAGGAAGGGGAAACTTTATTGACACATTCCTGGGGTCAGATACATCACATGATCACACTGACAGAACCACAGGCACATAGACACAGGCAACAGAGCATGCACAATGTCGGCACTAGTACAGTGTATATCCACCTTTCGCAGCAATGCAGGCTGCTATTCTCCCATGGAGACGATCGTAGAGATGCTGGATGTAGTCCTGTGGAACGGCTTGCCATGCCATTTCCACCTGGCGCCTCAGTTGGACCAGCGTTCGTGCTGGACGTGCAGACCGCGTGAGACGACGCTTCATCCAGTCCCAAACATGCTCAATGGGGGACAGATCCGGAGATCTTGCTGGCCAGGGTAGTTGACTTACACCTTCTAGAGCACATTGGGTGGCACGGAATACATGCGGACGTGCATTGTCCTGTTAGAACAGCAAGTTCCCTTGCCGGTTTAGGAATGGTAGAACGATGGGTTCGATGACGGTTTGGATGTACCGTGCACTATTCAGTGTCCCCTCGACGATCACCAGTGGTGTACGGCCAGTGTAGGAGATCGCTCCCCACACCACGATGCCGGGTGTTGGCCCTGTGTGCCTCGGTCGTATGCAGTCCTGATTGTGGCTCTCACCTGCACGGCGCCAAACACGCATACGACCATCATTGGCACCAAGGCAGAAGCGACTCTCATCGCTGAAGACGACACGTCTCCATTCGTCCCTCGATTCACGCCTGTCGCGACACCACTGGAGGCGGGCTGCACGATGTTGGGGCGTGAGCGGAAGACGGCCTAACGGTGTGCGGGACCGTAGCCCAGCTTCATGAAGATGGTTGCGAATGGTCCTCGCCGATACCCCAGGAGCAACAGTGTCCCTAATTTGCTGGGAAGTGGCGGTGCGGTCCCCTACGGCACTGCGTAGGATCCTACGGTCTTGGCGTGTATCCGTGCGTCGCTGCGGTCCGGTTCCAGGTCGACGGGCACGTGCACCTTCCGCCGACCACTGGCGACAACATCGATGTACTGTGGAGACCTCACGCCCCACGTGTTGAGCAATTCGGCGGTACGTCCACCCGGCCTCCCGCATGCCCGCTATACGCCCTCGCTCAAAGTCCGTCAACTGCACATACGGTTCACGTCCACGCTGTCGCAGCATGCTACCAGTGTTAAAGACTGCGATGGAGCTCCGTATGCCACGGCAAACTGGCCGACACTGACGGCGGCGGTGCACAAATGCTGCGCAGCTAGCGCCATTCGACGGCCGACACCGCGGTTCCTGGTGTGTCCGCTGTGCCGTGCGTGTGATCATTGCTTGTACAGCCCTCTCGCAGTGTCCGGAGCAAGTATGGTGGGTCTGACACACCGGTGTCAATGTGTTCTTTTTTCCATTTCCAGGAGTGTAATTCATTGCAAGTTATAACATACAGTCCAGCACGTCGTTTTGGACGGATTTTGAACTGCCTTTAAAAACTGATCATCTCCATATTCTTCCACTGTACAGTCTATATGAGAAATTAAGTCTATCCTACGTAGAAAGACACCTGAATTCTTTGTTTCTGTACCATCACACCCTCACAAAGCTAGATCTACATAGTGCTGCTAGGAATTTAGTACCGTAAGTGCTGGCAAGGATGATGTCGCATCAGAGTAGGTAAAGTCCAATGCAGACTGTTCCACCTCTTATCTGAGGGGATCATATAGTGCGGCTTAAATCGTTTCAGCACTCGACACAATGGTTCCTAGTCATTGCAGAGAGAGCGCTACAAAATATGTTTTTGTCCATTTTCTTTTGATTCCAGCACATATTTGAGGAGACATGGCGTAACTTCAGTGCGTTTTCCAGTTAGCATTTGAAGAGGTACGGCATAATTTTAGTGTGATGTTTACAGTGTGCTGTAGCAAATTAGCACATGATAGTTGGTGCCATTTGTTTATACTTTTTTCTGAGTCATCAGTCTTCTGACTGGTTTGATGCGGCCCACCAAGAGTTCCTCTCCTGTGTCAACCTCTTCATCGCAGTGTAACACTTGCAACCTACATACTCAATTATTTGTTGGATGTATTTCAATCTGTGTCCTTCTCCACAGTTTTATTCCCTACAGCTTCCTCTAATACTATGGAAATCGTTACCTGATGTCTTAACAGATGTTCTGCCATACTGTCCCTTCTTCTTGTCACTGTTTTCCATACGTTCCTTTTCTCAACGATTCTGCGAAAATCTCATTCCTACAGCTAATTTTTAACATTTCTCTTTTGCACCATATCTCAAATGCTTCTATTCTCTTCACTTTTGCCACAGTTCATGTCTCACTACCATAGAATGCTGTGCTTCAGACGTACATTCTCAGAAGTTTTTCCCTCAAATTAAGACCTATGTTTTATACTAGCAGTCTTCTCTTGGCCAGGAATGCCCCTTTTCTCAGTGATAGTCTGCTTTTTATGTCCTCCTTGCTCCATCCGTCGTGGCTTACAGGAGGATTCGTTAACTTCATCTACGTCGTGAGCACCAGTTATGATGTTAAGTTACTCGACGTTCTCATTTCTGCTACGTCTCATTATCTTCGTCTTTCTTCGATTTACTTTCAGTCCACATGCCGTACTCATTAGACTATAAATTCCATTCAGTAGCTCCTGTGATTCTTCTTCACTTTCACTGAGGTTAGCAGTGTCGTCAGTGTTTCATGTCACTGATATACTTTCACCTTAAATTTGAATTCCACTCTTGAACCTTTCTTTCATTCCCATTATTGTTTCCACGATGTGTAGATTAACCAGTAGGAGCGAAAGACTACATCCTTGTCTTACATCCTTTTTAATCCGAACACTTCGTTCTTGGTTTTCCAGTCTTATTGTTCCCTCTCAGCACTTGTAAATGTTGTATATTACCCATCTTTCCCTATACTTTACCCTTATTTTTCTCAGTATTTGAATCACCTTGCACCATTTTACACTGTCGGACGCTTATTGCAGGTCGACAAAACCAATGAACGTGCTTTGATTTTTCTTTAGTCTTGCATCCATTATCAACCACATCGACAGATCTGCCTCTCTGGTGCCTTTAGCTTTCCTAAAGCCAAAATGATCGCATTATAACACATTCTCAACTTTGAAACTTCCTGGCAGATTAAAACTGTGTGCCCGACCGAGACTCAAACTCGGGACCTTTGCCTTTCGCGGACAAGTCCTCCACCATCTGAGCTACCGAAGCACGACTCACGCCCGGTACTCACAGCTTTACTTCTGCCAGTATCTCGTCTCCTACCTTCCAAACTTTACAGAAGCTCTCCTGCGAACCTTGCAGAACTAGCACTCCTGAAAGAAAGGATATAGCGGAGACATGGCTTAGCCACAGCCTGGGGGATGTTTCCAGAATGAGATTTTCACTCTGCAGCGGAGTGTGCACTGATATGAAACTTCCTGGCAGATTAAAACTGTGTGCCCGACCGAGACTCGAACTCGGGACCTTTGCCTTTCGCGGGCAAGTCCTCTACCACCTCAGCTACCGAAGCACGACTCACGCCCGGTACTCACAGCTTTACTTCTGCCAGTATGTCGTCTCCTACCTTCCAAACTTTACAGAAGCTCTCCTGCGAACCTTGCAGAACTAGCACTCCTGAAAGAAAGGATATAGCGGAGACATGGCTTAGCCACAGTCTGGGGGATGTTTCCAGAATGAGATTTTCACTCTGCAGCGGAGTGTGCGCTGATATGAAACTTCCTGGCAGATTAAAACTGTGTTAGCTCTTGCGATGTTCCGAACTGTATGGATGATGTTTTTCTGAAAGTCAAATGGTATGTCGCCGGACTCATACATTCTGCACACTCAGGTGAATAGTCGTTTTGTTGCCACTTCCCCCAATGTTTTTAGAAATTCTAATAGAATGTTATCTATCTCTTCTACCATATTTGACCTTAAGTCTTCGAAAGTTCTAATAAATTCTGACTCTAATACTGAATTCCGTATCTCTTCTAGATCGACTTCTGTTTCTTCTTCTGTCACGTGATCAGAGAAGTTTTCTCTTCATAGAGACTTTCAGTGTAGGCCCACTCTTTCTATCTGTCTGCTCACTCCTCTGCACTTAGCAGTGAAATTCTCATTGCAGTTTTAATGTAGCATCCTTGTTTTTAATTTTACGAAAGATTGTTTTGACTTTTCTATATGCTTAGTCAGTCCTTTAGAAAATCCTTTCTTTTTCGATTTCTTCAAATTTTTCATATAGCCATTTCACCTTCGTTTCCCTGCGATTCTTATTTATTTCATTTCTTAGTGACTTGTACTAATGTATTTCTGAATTTCGCTGAATTTTTTTGCACTTTTTCTTTCCTTTATCAATTGAAATACTTCTTCTGTTATACATACTGTCTTCGCAGTTACCTTCCTTGTATCTATGACTTTCTTTATAACTTCTGTGACTGCGCTTTTTAGAGATGTTCATTCCTCTTCAAGTGAACTGCCTATTAAGCTATTCCTTAATGCAGTATCCGTCGTTTAAGAGGTTCAGTTAATTGTATGATTTAGATGACCAGCTGATTACGACAAGTCAATTGAAACACGCTGTAGTGCATCTACAGTACTGAAAAACAGAATGTTGGAAAAATATGGGGTATCAGTCAATGAAACGTAAACGTTGACAAGAATATTTATTGAACTACTACAAATAAGCATAAGCAGCTTGCCAAATTCTTTGCAATGAGTGACTGACAGAAATAAATAACAGATATTGACTGGCTAGTCAGAGAGCACACATTTTCCTAGCAAACTTTTGCCTAGGTAACACCTGAAACAAATGCTTACATGTTCTAATCTACAATGGAATAAGAGTAATAAAAAAGGAATGGATTTCCACCTCTGGAACAAGGTGGTGGCGCAGTGTACAGGCAACCGTATTTTTGTAATTTTTTATATTTGTAGTATGTGAAATTCAGAACTCAAATATGAATACCGAACCAGTTCGTTGCAACTCTCATAAATTCTTGAGATAATCGACTTTGAAGTTTTCCGAGTGTGTTTAGTAACTCAAAGTAAAATACACTCCTGGAAATTGAAATAAGAACACCGTGAATTCATTGTCCCAGGAAGGGGAAACTTTATTGACACATTCCTGGGGTCAGATACATCACATGATCACACTGACAGAACCACAGGCACATAGACACAGGCAACAGAGCATGCACAATGTCGGCACTAGTACAGTGTATATCCACCTTACGCAGCAATGCAGGCTGCTATTCTCCCATGGGGACGATCGTAGAGATGCTGGATGTAGTCCTGTGGAACGGCTTGCCATGCCATTTCCACCTGGCGCCTCAGTTGGACCAGCGTTCGTGCTGGACGTGCAGACCGCGTGAGACGACGCTTCATCCAGTCCCAAACATGCTCAATGGGGGACAGATCCGGAGATCTTGCTGGCCAGGGTAGTTGACTTACACCTTCTACAGCACGTTGGGTGGCACGGGATACATGCGGACGTGCATTGTCCTGTTGGAACAGCAAGTTCCCTAGCCGGTCTAGGAATGGTAGAACGATGGGTTCGATGACGGTTTGGATGTACCGTGCACTATTCAGTGTCCCCTCGACGATCACCAGTGGTGTACGGCCAGTGTAGGAGATCGCTCCCCACACCATGATGCCGGGTGTTGGCCCTGTGTGCCTCGGTCGTATGCAGTCCTGATTGTGGCGCTCACCTGCAGGGCGCCAAACACGCATACGACCATCATTGGCACCAAGGCAGAAGCGACTCTCATCGCTGAAGACGACACGTCTCCATTCGTCCCTCCATTCACGCCTGTCGCGACACCACTGGAGGCGGGCTGCACGATGTTGGGGCGTGAGCGGAAGACGGCCTAACGGTGTGCGGGACCGTAGCCCAGCTTCATGGAGACGGTTGCGAATGGTCCTCGCCGATACCCCAGGAGCAACAGTGTCCCTAATTTGCTGGGAAGTGGCGGTGCGGTCCCCTACGGCACTGCGTAGGATCCTACGGTCTTGGCGTGCATCCGTGCGTCGCTGCGGTCCGGTCCCAGGTCGACGGGCACGTGCACCTTCCGCCGACCACTGGCGACAACATCGATGTACTGTGGAGACCTCACGCCCCACGTGTTGAGCAATTCGGCGGTACGTCCACCCGGCCTCCCGCATGCCCACTATACGCCCTCGCTCAAAGTCCGTCAACTGCACATACGGTTCACGTCCACGCTGTCGCGGCACGCTACCAGTGTTAAAGACTGCGATGGAGCTCCGTATGCCACGGCAAACTGGCTGACACTGACGGCGGCGGTGCACAAATGCTGCGCAGCTAGCGCCATTCGACGGCCAACACCGCGGTTCCTGGTGTGTCCGCTGTGCCGTGCGTGTGATCATTGCTTGTACAGCCCTCTCGCAGTGTCCGGAGCAAGTATGGTGGGTCTGACACACCGGTGTCAATGTGTTCTTTTTTCCATTTCCAGGAGTGTACATCTTGTTTCCAGAAGCGTGACACTGTAATAACGTACTTGCTTCTCACATGGGCAGCCAGGATTCGATCGCCTGATGATGCAAATTTTTAAACAAAAGTTTGTAACGCCAGAAATGCATATCCTCCTATATCCATCGATTGTACTATAAATTTTTTTCCTTATTTTGTTACCAGAAGATATGACATTTCTGTCTTTATATATTGTAATTGTTGTACTATTTGTATATATATGTACATATTTATGCATTTATGTCGATGTAAAATTGGTTTGTTTTGTAAATATTATTTGTATTTTTACGCTGGGTCTGGCCTAGGGAAAACTATGCTATCGAACGATTACATCGATAGGTCGTGTGGAGAACCAAAGTGTTTAGGATCTTTGGTAGTGGGAACTCTGCCGCATGGAGCACGGGCAGAGAGAGTCTGGCTGAAGTAGGGCGGTGGAGCAGGTGTGTTGTGTGACGCTCCCGCGAGTTGCCGCGCTTTCGGGGTATGGCAGCATGTAATTGGGCTCGACTTGCTATGATAGTTTCTGACATGGTGTCGCGGACGGGAAGCATTAGCTGGCGCACGTCAAGAGTCCGTTTCGCCTGGTGACCGTGTCGAGAAGAAGGCGCGCCCACATTCAGCTTCTGCAACAGCGACGGCCGACAGTGAGTGACTGTCGCCACCTCCCCGATCGACGACTACAAACCTTCAATCAACCAACAAGGAAGACTAAAAGCACGTAAAGTTTTAGAACTGTATGGCAGACCTCAGCTTTTCAAACTACAGTATTCCATTAGCAAAATATAGCAACTTAGCATGAACCTTTGTTGCTCATTGTCCCAATTGCATTACCAAGCAGGGTCCCTTCCTTTTCCGGAATGAACCCGAGTGTCGTTGAAATTCAAACGCCAGCATTAAAGTAATATCATTCAATTTCACTGCTTTAATTTCAAAGTTCAGTTAAAGTTTCATAGCTGGGTTCAATATTTAGATTACACAAGCACAAATCAAGAGTGCGAGTTTTATTACCATATTTTAGCTTACCTGTGACTGCAGCTCAGCTTGGTACGTACTAAATTTTACTATTGTTAATTGTTCAGAATCATTTAATTCAAGTTCAACGTTAAATCTCTTATTTCTAAATTGCGTAGATTCAAGTAGCTGTTGAAATGATTGTTGAGGTAGCCCAAGACTAACCCTATTTTATTGAATTTCGTAGTGCTTCAGAAACAAAGTTCACTATTAATTTCAGTCACTAAATTACCTTTCAATTTTCTGGTTTTATTAATTCTTTTGCTAAATTAAGTCAGACTGTAGCAAAATTTATTACTTCTGACAAATATTCAGTTTTCACACAACACGTGTCAACCTTCAGTTGCCACGCTTTTAGTGCTTATTATATGTGCATTAATCTTTCATTTTCATAGGACTGGCGACCGTAATTTTCCCCAAATCTCAAATATCTAATTAATGCCAAGTAATTGTTAACGTAACGACCATACATTTACTTTCTTTATTAATTTTACCCTTTTCTCAAAATTAATTTCCACCAATTTCATTTGCATTTTTCCTTTCAATTTAGATGTAACCCTTCCTCCCTCTTTACCGACAGATTAACTTCGGTGACTATTGCTTTTCCCAAATTCCCATTAGGTACATGCGGTTTAACTTTTACTGTCATTAAGGTCGATAAGTGAGGGGAAGGTTACAAGTTTCTGTTCTACGAGTTTTTCGGTGAAGAGCAAAGTACAGAGAGACGAAAAAAATATCGGTAACACTTGAGACTGGTAATCACTGGTTCGAGTTTCCACTTGCTCAATATATTTTTCGTTTTACTCTTATTTATTTATTTAATTTTTCAGTTCGAACACCTACATCATTCGTATACGGAATTCATCAAAAGTACGCTAATTGAAATATATCTAATTATCGTACGTCTTCTTGTTCCTAATTACATGTCACACATAAGAATCGAGCTTTTTTGCAAATATAAGTTCTTAATTACCTCGATAATAAGCAGATCACCATATCCTCAAATTAATTCCTATGAATGCCTGCATGTTTCCATAAACAGACAGAGATCGCTTACTCCACAGTCATCATGCATCTGTATTTTGCTCGCAGTTTGGAGCTTTCCACTTGTATAAGGAATTGCAACAGGTTAAATTATTTTTAACTAACAGAAACAACTTCAGGAACACATCTCAGGTCGAAACTCGTAGATCATCATTTTGTTACTTCGCCACTTGAAACAGTTGAATATGCAATGTCACTTACAATCAGAAAATAGCACGTAGCTACAACTGAGAGTAAGAGAATGATTGTACGTGGACAACGTATAGAAATTCTGTGACCCTGCAACAGAAATTGGTTTACTTCGCAATTACCGTAGTGATTTAACATGATGGTAATTCTATTTGGGCGTGTCATTATTCCATTCACTGGTATAAACACCGTACGGCTGTGCTTGAACTGGCAGTTTTCAGGGGAGATTAAGACAAGAAAAGATCTTTTTGGAAATGACCCGTTAGCTGGTTATCAGCAAATGTTTTGGCGTAACTTTGTGAACTCTAGCCCAGTAGTCTTGCACGCGGCAGACATCTATCTCCGGAGAACAAGAGCAGCAGGCAGAACAAACACACCAAAGACAGGACGAGAAAATACAGAGTCTATGGGAAACTGTGCTGTCCTAGTAGTATCTTACCAAAGGCCAAAACGTGCAGCAACTAAACGTGAAAATACCTGATAGCAATGCGTTCATGCGGGAATTAGGGAGACGAACAAAGGAAGAATGAAGATCAGACTTAACCTTCCCGTCGACGACGAGATCATTAAAGCTCAAGCTCCGGTTTCGGAAGGATCAGGAAAGAAACTGACTGCCCTTAAATCAGTAGACACAGAAGTGTTAGAGACACCCTTTGCAATAGAGTTCTGTCCTGTTGGAGTCTTGGAACGATCCAGATGCGTCACTAGTTGCTGCTACTTTGAGGTATTGGCCTTGCCCATGTCTGCCACCGCAATCTTGTCCATATACTGCTGCTTATGGGATCATGAGTTTTCCATCCTGATGGACCAAATCTACAGAACCTACTTAAGCGCGCGAAACACACGGACATTCTTTGTTACTGCTGGTGATAGCTTACTGTTATCCCTCACAATGAGACCACACGACAACTGGATTCTTGTGTTCTTTTTTTTTTGTTATATTTATACTACGTGAAGTTCAGAACTCAAAGGTCAATAGCTCAAAACAGTTCTATGAGACATTCAGAAATTCTCATGAAAATCAAGTTTGAAATTATGTAAGGGTCTTTGATACCCTAAAACGATGTCACATCTCTGATTGACTGCGTGGTACTAATCAACTATCTGTGTGGCATACATTCGGCTCTTGAGGATCGTGAATTTTTACGAAAATTGGATGTTCTAAGAGAATTTCCGTGAAGATTAAAGCACATAAAGGCGTAAAAAGTTTAATTCGCAATTTTTTTTAATCCGAGCTATTCTTACTAACACAGCTTGTAGTCATAACATGCACTACACCTCTGGCATGTTTATGATGTAAAGATTAACTGTAGGCCAAATCCCGTTTACTTTGCATCGGACTCTGCGACATTCCGTAATGAGAGCACCGCGCAGTGTTTCGAACGTTTCGACAAGGTGCATTTACCTGTTGGGATACCTTATACGTGGTATCCCGTGTACCCATCACTACCAAACACCAAACAGCCCGAAGATGCGTAAATAAAGATGAAAGGCGTCGCTGGGAAATAATAAAAAATTTTAACTCTGCCATCAAGACTGGTTGTTTCTCCATATGAAGACATTCTTGACTGGCAAAGAAGTCTCCTAAGAGAACTAGCTCGTAAATTTTCTTTTATTACTTGTTGGCTGAGATTAAGACATCTTTTCATTCTTTCGCAGATGTGTCAGTCTGCTCTGTTTTTCTTAATCTGAATGTTTCATACGTATTTGTAAATTATTGACCACTTACTCCTAGGAGAGCACTATGTACATAACTTCAAACACTACTAAACTTACTTCTATTAAATTAATCAGGAAATCACAGAATCTTCTAGACAGTTGATAAAATAATTCGAAGTTGCAATACATGAACCTGCAGTCTTCTACATCACAATTCCATACTCTTAACCATTACACCTATGATGTCGCGGGACTTTAAACTCTCTCCTGTAACTTAGTACCCATAGTGGCTTTAACTGGCGATAAGTCGTTATGTAACGTTTAATTATAACAAATCTTACCAATAACGGCATGTTTTTATGTCTTCGATACTGAGTGTGATCTCAAAACAACATGACGTGTGCACCGAGCCCAAATCGAGCGCTAACGAAAGTCGATAGCAGTTCCTGCGGATATCAATATTGCATTTAACGTCAAATTGACGTTACGTTTGTAGGAAGTCTTGTGAAATGAGTGTTACCCTACAGTTTCAACAGTCACGGTGAATCTAGCGTTCTCACTTTCCGTAAATCTGTACCAAGTGAGTTAAGCAAAACTGTTCAATGCTTAATTTTATTAAATAACCATTGCAAAGGGCAATTACTTCGTTAAACAACAGATTATAAATCAGAAAAACACAAACACATTCAGTAAAAACTTCATATGTTCTGAGAATATTATTTATATAGAAAGCGCCGTAAATTTCCTAAGTACCGTCTACCAAGGTCAGTTACATGACGAATAATCATCAGGGTATCCTTGACCTGGCGCTTACGTCGTTGACGAATACAATGCAATGATCAACTCAGCTAATGGCATTAGTCTTATCGTTCGTTATTCATCACTGAGGAATGGCGTTCTGAAATGCTTTACAGGCTCGATTGTAGCCCGGTTGTAGCACCTCTCACATCTCCTTATCAGGTACTGTTGGCTTCCCCGGTACATCGAGATGCGCCTAGGCTAATTCACAATTTCTGCAACATAGTCATTCAAACATTAGCATAAAAACATTCCCCCATCAGTAGCCCTGTTGACCATTCAGGAGCGATGATTATTTAAAATCTGCTAACCCGACGATGTAGTTGAGGAATGCCGGTCGCACTTAACGACCGTCACAAGGATTATCGGATAGTGAGTTGGATCCCACTTCTACTGACTATGCACTATGATATCCACGTAATGAACACCGTGCCATTTTACACGGCCCACATGAAGCATGTGTCTGACGTATATATCATTGCCGGCCGGCGTGGCCTTGCGGTTATAGGCTCTTCGGTCTGGAACCGCGTGACCGCTACGGTCGCAGGTTCGAATCCTGCCTCGGGCATGGATGTTTGTGATGTCCTTAGGTTAGTTAGGTTTAAGTAGTTCGAAGTTCTAGGGGACTGATGACCACAGATGTTAAGTCTCATAGTGCTCAGAGCCATTTGAACGTATATATCATTTCACATAAGCATCCAGAAGTTTTTTTCAGTCTCAGCCTCCCACAACCGCATGGGTGAGCAGATGGGGAATGTTTGTGATGAACATATAATTTGAAAGTATCAGAAATATAATCCGCTGGGTATGTGTTCGCCAATCGAACTATTCACTACGCTCCGTCTTTAAAAAATTCGTTGTCAAGAGAATGTCTATCATATAGTGTTTTCTTCAACGTCATGGACATTTAGCAGAGAACATAACTACATTTATACTCATTCTGTGTAAACGACTATGAAGTAGCTGATGTGGGGTGCCTCTCATTGTATCACACATTAAGTTTACCTCTCGTTCTATTCTTGTATCTAACATGAGAAGGCTCACAGTCTCTGTGCACTCGGCAACTAGTCAAATAGTTTCTTCTCGATACCTACGGCAGCGACACGTAGGAGGTTTTAGTAAGTCCCTCGATACCTCACATGATAAAAGATCTTGCAACTTTGCAAGTAGACTTCCGGGTGATGGTATCTGTCTTAAGGCGACTGCCAATTTATGATTTCTTAGCATTTTCGTGGTCCGGAACCGCACTGCTGCTACGGTCGCAGATTCGAATCCTGCCTCGGTCATGGATGTGTGTGATGTCCTTAGTTAGTTAGGTTTAAGTAGTTCTAAGTCTAGGGGACTGATGACCTCAGATGTTAAGTCCCATAGTGCTTAGAGCCATTTACAGTCGTCCACCACATTTGCTTACGACTGAGTCTGTAAAAACTTTACCTTTTGTGTCACCACGCAAGTGCAAATGGCTCTAAGCACTATGGGACTTAACATCTGAGGTCATCAGTCCCCTAGACTTAGAACTACTTAAACCTAACAAACTTAAGGACATCACTCACATCCATGCCCGAGATAGGCTTCGAACCTGTGACCGCAGCAGTCGCGCGGTTCCGGACTGAAGCGCCTAGAACCGCACGGCCACAGAGGCCGGCACCACGCACGTATTTGAGTTGGATGATTCCATTTGAGAACTCATTGACTCCGTAGTCGCATGATACTATTTTTTATGTTTTCCGAAGAGCAGTTTTACATTTCTAAGCATTTAGAGCAAGTTCCCAATATTTGCACCACTACAAATGTTATCAAGATAAGGCTCAATATATGTGCATGCACAAAAATAATGAAAGTTTTCGTTGAAAAGTCCACAGTTGGCAACGTGATCCGTCTAACGCTCTTCCTTCCTCAGCAGAGTTCACTAGGAGAGTGCCGCATCACACGAAATCTTTACAGGTGAAACAGTTCTCTGAACTCATGTCACAATCCCAGATTACAGACAGAGTGAAACTGTGTCTCTTGTCTTGGCTTAGTTAGCAATGTTATCCCAGTTATACAGTCACAGATTATGTGATAAGCAAAGATGGTTTTCATCTCAGTACATAAACGTTAGAAGGTGATGGTACGCTTCAAACACAATTCCCTTGCTAGATGATAAAAGACCTCCTCAATACAGATACAGAGACGCATGGAAAGCCCCACTGTCTGCACGTCTGCGAATGATCCAGTGCCCCAAGCGTCGGGATACAATGATCTGACTGCGATCAAGTGATCTAATAGTGCACGTCTTGCCAGCCGAGGCTCATCTGTCACGCCAATGACCCCTTCAAGATCTGCCGACAGCTCCAGTCTTTAAAACTACGACCTACTCCATTCGCCACGGCGAGGAAAGCGCTAACTACAATTTAGTTATTCATGAATGTTGTTGTTCAATGCAGTACCAATGCCCTTGTCTCGTTGAATACATCGGTTCCCGTCAGATCAATGAAGCTACAGCAACTTGAGGCGTGGCCGGTATTCGGATGCGTAAACCGACAGGGTACGCCGCTGCTGTTGTCTGCTTTCCCATTTGCTTGACCGGCAAAGGGGTGGGTGGGTGGTGGCGCAGTGCCACTGTTCACTAGACTTTGTTTCAGTATCCTGTATTAAATTCCAAACTTCCCAATAGCGTCTCATGCAGTGAAAGCATGTGACACCGTTGATGGTGATCCGTCCGTCGGATGGGGACGTTAGGTTTGGGGGCCCCCTAAGTGCTTTTCTCTCTTCTCCCATCACGTGACATCACATTACACTTACATGCAATAGACATCTACACGTATCAGATACACTTGGTACATGACTCTCGCGTTTCACGAAGACAATATGCGAGTGGGGGTGGGGATAGGAAAAAACTTTCGGACAGCGTCGCTGAACCTGCACCTCGTGGTCTCCCATCTAACAATACCAATTTTTTTTTCGCTACAGTACTTGTTGTGGGTATGGTGATGTAGAAGCTTGGAGATACCGGGTTAAGTCCCTGGGTAAGGAGGTATAGGAGATTTTTCCTCGTTCCTGGTGGTGGTGGTGGTGGTTAGTGTTTAACGTCCCGTCGACAACGAGGTCATTAGAGACGGAGCGCAAGCTCGGGTTAGGGAAGGATTGGGAAGGAAATCGGCCGTGCCCTTTCAAAGGAACCATCTCGGCATTCGCCTGAAACGATTTAGGGAAATCACGGAAAACCTAAATCAGGATGGCCGGAGACGGGATTGAACCGTCGTCCTCCCGAATGCGAGCTCGTTCCTGGGATAAAAGGTGACCGGACTTACGGAGCCAACACCCCTCCCCTCCCAGTGCCACGTCGGATATGAGGGCTCCGCTCTGTCTGCAGTCAGTCAGATACCCCGGTTTTTACTACAACAAAAACCAAATTCTTCAAAGCAATTTCTGTTGTGTGGTGGAGACAATAACGAAAATAAGTCACTCGGCCCTCGGTCTTCTCAAGCACGCTTTCAGCTGGCAGTATATGATGACCTGTCATTTCCTATCACATTCTTACAGTCACGAGCTCTTGTCTCTGTGCTGGTTCTCCCGGCTAAAATTGATTTACATATTGCCTACACGACGTTGGCGAGAAGCTTATATAAGGTAATGGGAGTCATAAATCACTTCCTCTCCACAATGAAATCTAAGTCTATCGATATTTCGATCCGATATCTCGTTCGAACTTCGCTAGTATCTTTACGAGGGGCATTCAATTAGTAATGCAACACTTTTTTTTCGTCGGTCAATTACAGTTGAAAAAATTCGGAGTTGGTTGTGGGACATAGTGGAATATTCACGCTTCAGCGCCTATAGTTTCATGGAATTTCTACAGTTGGCGAAGTTATACGTAGCCTTCAAAATGACGTCTGTAACGGAGTACAGAGTTGTCATTGAGTTTCTTTTGGCGAAAAACTAGAGCCTCGCAGATATTCATAGGTGCTTTCAGAATGTCTTCGGAGACCTGGAAGTGAACAAAACCACGGTGAATCGTTTGGCGAGACGTCTGTCATCATCGCAACAAGGTCGCGCAAACCGGTCCGATCTCCCGCATATCGGTCGATCAGATACAGCTGTGCTAGCCTCAGGAAACTGAAGAGACGACTTCAGCGTGTTCGTCGCCACAAAAAAAGCAAACGAACTCCTCCATCACAACGCAACGTCTCACACAAGTGTATACATCCGAGACGAATTCACAAAACTTCATTAGACTGTTCTTTCTCATTCACGCCGGCCGCTGTGACCGAGCGGTTCTAGGCGCTTCAGTCCGGAACCGCGATGTTGCTGCGGTCGGAGGTTCGAATCCTGCCTCGGGCTTGGATGTGTGTGATGTCCTTGGGTTAGTTAGGTTTAAGTAGTTCTAAGTCTAGGGGACTGATGACCTCAGATGTTAAGTCGCAAAGTGTTTAGAGCCATTTGAACCATTTGAACGTCATTCACCCTACAGCCTGGATCTCGCACCTTCCATGTTTCATCTGTTTGCCCCAATAATTTACGCACTCCGAGGGAAACATTACATGGATGATGTGGATGTTATTGATGCAGCAAGCCGTTGGGTCGACATACACCTGTAGAGTGGTACCATGCGTGCATGCAGGCGCACCCAGTAAGGTGGCGTAAGGCTGTCGTACTGAACGCAGATTATGTTAAAAAACAAGGTTCTGTACCCAAAAAAAGTGGCGAATAGTATGGTGCATTGTAATCCTGATTTAAACCAATCTGCTTTCAGAAAAAAATCATTCCTCGTACGTCGGGGAGTGACTGTCATATAATTTCTTTGCATTCCACACCACTAACGTTCCATATATTGTCCTGCAGTTCTTGCTCGCCTTTTAACACTACTTACAAAACACAAGTTTTTCGGTTTAGTGCGGTATAGTGTCTTTTATACAGGGTGTATCACAGCTCATGTTACATACTTCTAGAGGTTGTAGAGAGGACTTACTAGATCAACTTTTACATAGGAAATCATGTCTGAAAATGTCATCGAACGACGCCACAATATATATGATTCCGTGATGATGCAAACTTTCAAGGACGATGGACACGGATAAATGTATCAATTTGAGATAAGGGTTCCTGATTCGGAAACAAATAAATCGAAAGTTCCATGCGAAAGTCCTTCTGATTTACCTGACAGGGGCAGACATGTACCGGCAGTGTTGTTACTAAGAATGTAGGTATGCAACTTCCTGTGGTGGTAGCGTGGACCAAGGCAAACACAAACTGTGTACTAAAAATGGGCTTAAAAATGTATACCTGAGGAGCTATGAGCACGTGTTTATCTTCGCTAGTGTAAAACAGATCTCCTTTATTGAACAAGTATTTATACCACTTAAGGTTCAAAAATGGCTCTGAGCACTATGGGACTTAACTTCTGAGGTCATCAGTTCCCTAGAACTTAGAACTACTTAAACCTAACTAACCTAAGGACATCACACACACCCATGCCCGAGGCAGGATTCGAACCTGCGACCGTAGCGGTTACGCGGTTCCAGACTGTAGCGGCTAGAACCACTCGGCCACCTCGGCCGGCATACCACTTAAGGTATGCGTTTTAGAGCGCACGGTTAGAAGAAATTTTATCTTGTTTCGGTCTATGCTACCACCGCCGAAAGTTGCATGCCCCACAATCGTAGCAACAACAATATGAGTCCACTGTCAGAGGTATCAGAATGATTTTCCCTTGTAACCTTCTACTCGTTCGTTTCCGAACGAGGGACCCTTACCTCAATTTGATACATTTATGCTTCTCCATCATCTCTGGAAGTATGTAGCATCATGATGGTATACAAACATTTACTGGGGCCGGGGCATGTAACATTGACGCACTATTGCGTTGTTGGGTGACGTTTCAGGAAATGCGTTCGTATGTAAAAGTTGATATAATGAGGCCCCTATACAACCTCTAGAAGCGTGTAATATGAATTATGAAACACCCTGTAGAAGCCAGAACAACGTCTTACGTTGTCGCTACATGCAGATCAACACTATGCGTTCAAGGCAGAAAACAAATTATTAAAAAAGAGTTGCACTTGTCCGGCCTAACAGCTGGGTCTGTTCCAAGAGGAGACAGAAATATTGCTTGTTCCATCTGCCAGACTCGGCCGGAAGGAAAGTAAGAGGCAGCAAAGTGATAGAAGAAGAAAGGGAAGAAGAAAGGGTTATTCAACTGTTTCCACCCGCCGAGAAAGGGGAGCCGCCGCAAGGCACCGCCACCGCCACCGCCGCCTCCTCTGCCCCAAACAAAAGAAAGCGGCTAACTGCTGTCCGCGCGGCCACAATGGGTCGGCGAGAAGGCCCGCGCCTTTGTGGCGCGCCAGCTCAGTTCCTCTGTAATTGCTAGCCGGCGCCGGCGCCGGCGGCGCCCGTAATGGGGTCGCCCGCTTCCTGCGCGCAAGTGCGACACTTCACAGCCAGCGCGCATAGCTAAGTGCTTGCCATCGCAGGCGCTTCGGCGAACGCGGGTTTCAAAGCGGATACTCAGCTTTGCGTCGCGTGCCTCTGGTCATAAGACCATGACAACACCGGCGTCCACTCGCACATCAGTGTCTCTCGACCAGTATTTCCCAAATCCTAGCGCTGCTACCTGTGGTCAGTCTGTTTGCAGCTGCCATGTCCGATATCCCCTTTACCCCTTTTACTCATATAAGGCCATTCAATAACTAACCCATCACTTTTAACAGTTTCGGTTGAAAAGATGCGGAATTTGTTGTGGAACATCGTGGAATATTCCGGCTTCAGACCCTACAGTTTCACGAATTTCCTATAGATGCCAGCGCTGTACGTAGCCTGTAACGCAGGTGCGTACCCAGTAGAGAGACGTCATTACTTTCTTTCGGCGGAAACCAGAGCATCGCAGATATTCATAGGCGCTTTCAGAATGTTTACGGAGACCTGGCAGTGAACAAAAGCACGGAGCGTCGTTGGGCGAGACGTCCGTCATCATCTCAACAAGGTCGCGCAAACCTATTCGATCTCCCGCCTGCAGGCCGGTCGCACACAGCTGTGACTCCTGCAGTGTTGGAAAGTGTGGACACTCTCGGGTCATCACAGACAAACTCCTAGTTGCTCAACTGGCGTCGCTGTTGATAGTGCTGACACAGCTGGGCACCAGTGAGGGTACTCAAAAGGTGTGTGGCCGCTGGGTTCCTCGATGCCTAACAGCAGACGACACAGAGCAACGAAGGACCATCTATGTGGAATCACCTAAGCGTTACGAGGTTGGTCGTTACAATTTTTTGTCGAGGAACATCACAGGCAATGAAACAAGGATTCATCACTTCGAACCAGAAGTAGAACGTCAATCAATGGAGTGGCGCCACATAACCTCTCCTCCGAAGAAAATGTTCAAAGCCGCATCCACATCCGTGTGTCCACGGTGATGGACTTCTGGGACTCTGAAGGGTTATTCTGTTTGGTGCCCTCGCTCCTGGTGCAACTGTCAACTCTGCAGTGTGGTGTGCTATCCTCAGGAAATTGAAGAAACGACTATAGTGTGTGTGTGTCGCCACAAAAATGGAAATGGACTTCTCCTGACCCATGACAACGCAAGTCCTCACACAAGTATATGCACCAAAGGGCAGCACACAAAACTTCATGGTCTCTTCTTTCTCATCTACCCTATGGCTCGGATCTCGCGCCTTCCGACATCTATTTGCATGTCGCAAAATAGGATGAACCACGCGGGAATCAGTACATGGGTGATGGGTAGCTTATTGATGCAGCAAGCCTTTCTCTCCGATGTCGATGAACAGTGGTATCATGCGTGCTTACAGGCTCTTCCACTAAGGTGGTGTAAGGTCATTGCATTGAACGAAGATTGGGTTGAAAAATAAGGTCTTGTGGGCAAAATAGTGTGGAATAATATTGTGCTTTGGAATCCTGAATAAAACCATCCTACTTTCAGAAAAGAAGTGTTGCATCTCTTACTGAACGCCCCTCACAAATGATTCTATTATTGACGAGTGATTCTGTTCCGCTACATAGCAAAAAAAAGAATGACCCGATTTTAACTTGTAATAATGTTGAGACAAATGTCACTAGGGACCTGAAACAGCGCTAGATGTAATAGGCATGGTCTAGAGTTTCAGAAAAAAATCGCTAGATGTCGATACGAGCGCTGACTTGGAGCGTGCAGCCAGTCTCGCGCAATATGGCGTCCGCGCAACAGAAGGAGTATTGTGTTATTGAATTTAGTCGTACTCAATCAGTGATCGCAGTTCAGAGGGCGTTTCATATTCAATTTCGTGCTAAAGCGCCATCACCAAAGAACATTCGACGGTGGTACAAACAGTCTGAAGAAACAGGGTGCCTCTGTAAAGACAAAATTCCACAAAGAGTGGAACAAATGGGACGAGCATTTGAGCGAAGCCCCCGCAAGTCTACGCGTCGTGCTAGCCGAGAACTTGCGTTACCGCGCATGACAGTGTGGCGTGTGTTACGGCGTCGTTTAGCCCTCAAACCATACCGATTACAGTTGGTACAAGCTCTTCGAAATACTGATAAAGTGAAGCGAGTGGACTTTAGCAATGCTATTCTAGGGGACATGGAATATGACACTGTAATCTTATGTGAGCCTCACTGCCTTTTTTTTAACTAATTTGCGCCTGATTTTATTCTGAGAAGCTCAGTAATGTATGTAAATATCGTAAATGTAAATGTGATTCAAAAAGTGCTTGAAATGAAGTGCAGCTGGACAGCAAGAAACTCTTTAGCGCGCAATCCCCACAACGATAGTAGTTGTGAATCTTTGAGTATGGACACTAAAAAAAAGATTTATTAAAAAAAAGAGGACTGTTAATCTGTATCTTGTGGGAAGAGGACGTGTTGTTAGGCCGTCGCTCAGTAACATGTAATGAAAATTGCTATTGCAGTGATAAAACTGAGTAGAGTATGTGTAAGAGTTACCAAACATTTATGTGTACAAATTTTCTGGAAATGACGAATAGAAATATCTTGCTTTTGGAAAAGGAGGTGAACTTCATTGTCGTTGCCAGCTATCAATCGTCAGAATTGTAAGTGTACAAAGTTCACAAAAATACAGGAAAGGAAATGCATTCTCTATAGTTTTCATTCAATACGTAACAACCTCTCATAATTTCTTAATTGCAGTAATTGGATTATGTTGTACAATAGTATGGTGTTGAACTCCACTGACCAATTTTGATGTAGCAGGACGTGTAGTTCGAAGGAAGTTTGTGTGCCAAGTAATCTCCTTTTCTCACGAAAAGCAGTTTTCTGTTTTATCGTGTTTACTTACAACAGTGGTCCCTTAGGTAAGACAAGCTATGAACTCTTGGACTCAAAGCTATCCACAATATCGCCAAGTAAACAACAGAGTCATACTTTAAATCCTAAAGAGCAATAACTTCCTCCAAATTATAATACATCACTAACAGGTGCAGTAGCTGATCGTTTAAGGAGGCAGCAACCAAAATTCAGGTAGCAGTTACGACTTAAAGTAAAGTCTCAATCCAAATCAATCTCTCTCTCCAAACACATGTATAAATATTCATATTATTAAGATAAAAGTCATTTTATAACACTTTTATGTCACAATTGATGTTCAGCGATGAGGCAACTTTCCATATTAGTGGCAAGGTTCACCGTCATACTGTGCGTATATGTAGGTTCGAAAATCCTCATAAATCAATTGAACACGAACGTGATTCATCAAAAGTGAATTTTTGTGTGCTGTTTCGCAAAGCAAGGTTTATGGACCCTGCTTTTTTGAGGAAGAAACAGTAACAGGACAAACATATCTTGCAATGCTGCGGAACTGGTTATTCCCATAACTTGACTCTGATAATTTCATCTATCAGCAAGATGGAGCACCACAACACTAGCACAGCAATGTGCGCACTTTCCTCTATGCTAACGTGCCTCAACGCTGGATAGGGCGTACAGGACCGCGAGACCAAGCTTTACACTCCTGGCCTCCTAGGTCCCCTGACTTAACACCATGTGATTTAGTCCTCTGGGCATAGGTTAAACAATGTGTTTACGTTCCTCCCTTACCTCGTGACACTGATGAACTAAAAACCAGAATATCAGCTGCTGTAGCTTCAGTGATAGAAGACACCTTACGCTCAGTTTCGGATGAATTCGGCTATCGGCTAGATATCGTCCATGCAGCCAATGGAGGACATATTGAACATTTTTGATGGTTCTTTATAAACTTCTGAGTAATTTAGTACGCAATTTCTTGGTGTTCAGCCTTTCTTCCTAAGAAATAATTCTATTTAAAATCGGGTCATTCTTTTTGGGATACCCTCTATTACGAACATAGATTGCTGGCAATTAAACCTGCGACAGTATGAAAGCGTTTGACTCAGTACCACACCTACGCATGTCATTAAAAATATGATCATATGGGGTACAGAGCGAAATTTTTTACTGTAATTGAAACGTCCCCTTTGAACAATTTATACAAGACTGTGCTTAACCTGACACACAATATTTTGTTAGCGCAACGCAATCTGACTTTCAAAATTCCCTACAAAAGAATGGCCCTGACTAACATTAAACTATACCTTTCACAAATCACTTACCTCACAAAAATCTTCGCTGCTCAAGCTATTGCAATACAGCGAGCGCCACTACTGCCAGCTAAATAAAAGATTCAAACTATGGAAGGCACTAACTACTGATAGGGATAGTTAGCAAATGAAAGATATTAATAGAGAACAAACAATGTATTTACCTTGATATCATCATATATAAATATAGCAGTTCATGACAAATTTCAAAACTCCGCCATCTCTCTCCCCACATCCACCACTGCTGGCGGCTCACCTCCAACTGCGCAACGCTACGCGCTGTTCACAGCCAGCTGCCGCTGCCCAACACTACAATGGCGAGTATTACAACAATGCAAAGCAGCCACAGACTGCACACAGCACAGCCAGTGATTTTCATAGAGAGTTGGCGTTACCAATAAAAAAACCTAAACAGCCTACTTACATAGCCCCCATGCTCCCCACAAAAAATTTTACAAATTGGTTTGGGCAGTGGCCAATACAGATGAGAAAAAATTTTTCATAATTACAATAACAAAGAAATCAAATGCACACTTATTGATACAATGTTGGTCAAAAGCTCAAATTTTCTCACAGTCCATAAAGACAGTCCTGATCGTTCATTACGGTAAAATAGTAGTGTTTTTCTCAAAGTCTGAGCAGTAGAAGAAAATGCACACGGAAGTAGTGGATTTCCATGCAGTCTTGAAGAAGTAGTGTTGTCCTTCCAACGGAAAGACAGTGCTGACTCTTGACATGCATACAGGTAATGGGCCACAACAGAGCAAACCCACAGCAGAGTCAGTCGAAATTTTGAAGAGTATTGGTAGGTAGGTCATCACAGAGCAGACCCACTGTAGTCCTGGTGGAGATTACGGTATTGGTGGGCCACCAGAGGTGCAGACCCACTGCAGTCCTTGTAGAAATAATGGTATTGATGGATCATCAAAGATGTAGACCCACTGTAGTCCTTGTAGAGATAGCCAGCAGCCATCTGTTGTGACTGTGCAGGTGCACAATCACCATTGAAGAGTCTTGCGGATAATATAGCAAGTCCATAAACCACCACTTGTGCACTCACAAAGTTTTTGAAATTGTCCTTAGAGCCAGAAATGCTGTTATCCAGTCCCTTGCTGAATTATTAACACATGTGCAAACACTAACAGTCCCTACTTCTCACATATTGTCCATATACTATGACCAACAGAAACGTGTGCAGTGTAATGTAACTAACAAGTTAATAATATCATGAACTGGTGACAATTACAATTTTATAACATAAGAATACAATTACAAAGGTACAAAATACATCATTAAAAACATAATAATACAGATAACATTTGTAGTAATATGGGCTTTACAAAAGAATCGAAATAACATATACATCAGTGTTACAGGAATTATGACATAAGTACATACATAAAAGATCAGAGTAACTTTCGAAACATCAACTTCACACATGAGCATTAACACAAAACAGAATAAATAATGTCTAAACATCTTTACAAAGTAAATAACACATTATTAATGCCAATTGTATTTGAGGATAACAGTATTCCTCATCATAGTGAATGTAACTTATTATTAGAAGAGAAAAAAGTTCTATGAAACAGTACACAGAGACAGGAAGAAAACAAATAGACAAGGGTACACAAACATATAGTGGGATAACACAAAAGGGAAAGGACAGGGTTTGTTTACTGCAGTATTTTGCTTGGAGATCTCCCTTTGTTCATCATTATTCCCAAAAAGTCCTATCTAAGCCTGCTTTCTGTATTCTGTTCATATTTCTTTCAAAATAAATATTTCTGATTGTACAATACTCATTTGGGCCCAAATCTTTTTTATATAACTTCGCAATGCATTCTTTACCTATTCTCCATAGTCAGTTTCTCATATAGTCTACCCCCTCTTAAG
This sequence comes from Schistocerca serialis cubense, assembly GCF_023864345.2. NCBI lineage: Eukaryota > Metazoa > Arthropoda > Insecta > Orthoptera > Acrididae > Schistocerca > Schistocerca serialis. Next base: position 630,958,644 of record NC_064641.1, on the reverse strand, counting down.
CTAACTTAAATCTACTGAGCTCAGATGCTAAACTAAGGGACGAGGCAATGCAGCAGCACATAAAACAATTAATATAAACAGCAATGAAAAAAAATGGAAAATCGCAAAGCAAGCTACAGTAAATCTAAATTACCAAGCAATTCAACATTACAACTAATATGAGGCAAAGCGCAGCAAACAAAAAAATAAATCTGGCTTAGCAGAGTAACACAAATTAAAGTTCAGTAGCACTATGCCTGGCAAACAGCAGCTTATATCTAAACATGACATAGCTCAAGCAGAAAAAATAGTACACTAAAGATAACAATGCAGATAAGGGAAATATATAATCACATCTTAATGTCTAAGTAATTAAAGTGGTGCACCACAACAACTTATTGTAAAAGAAATATTACCATGTACTTGAAAAGAATATTATGTATGCAGTTACTGATACTAGTCCCTTCTTATTGTTCTTTCCTTTCCGAGTGCTCCTTTTTTGAAGAATGTGGATCACAAAATTATTATTTAATAGATCTGTTGACAGAAAGTGTTCACATTAGCAAATGCATTTAATTTTATTTTATGAAACCAATGCTGCAACACAGCTGGAAAACAGATGTCAAATGAAATAAGCAATTACGCAAACCAAAGCATAAAAACATCATTCAATAGCTATGTGGCATTTCGTAAGTCAGTAGCTCTCAACTCTCATAGAAAGACACTTGTCCTAATCAGGTGTGCAGATGTAAAAATATTTCTTGTCATTTTATTAGGCATTTCAGTAAATATCATAAATTACGAGCTCCACGGTATGCTTTCAACAAGGAAATGTCAGTAGCGCGGACAATGGCCTCCCCTTTTTTTTTTCTACCTGTGCCGCTGAAAGGCTAATGGCCTTTTTTTTTTTTGGGCGGCTGTCGCCCAGGTGGGTGCCCGCAACGCATTACGTGCAGGTGGTCACTTAACTTTCTTACGGAAATATTTACGACAGCAGTTTCCGCTACAGTGACAGTCTCACATAAAAATATTTCACAGGTCAAGAATTTGCGTTGCAAATGTGTAGAAAAAAATGCTATTGATATAACAGTGTCCAAAAAATTTTCGCCAGCATTGTGATACATTCACACATATACACACATTTCATAACTCTTAAAGTACGATTCTTGGTTTCCAATATCCTGTTTCACAAGTCAAGAGTCCCTACCCACTATTCATTACTCCTTACCTTATTACACATATACGTATCCATCGACACTCGTCAATATTTCGTCATTATAAATATGAAGCATAATCAAATAACTCATATAGCCTCAGCCTATTAATCATAAACATACCTCAGCAGCATAATACACATCGTCGTCGTAAAAATAACATCATAACACCTCAGTCAAATCTCAAAATCGTCGTAGCTTCCTCCAATAATTAAAAAAATTCTCTGCTCATGTCAAAAGTGTCATCTGCCTCAAACGTACTTTAAAATCATGCTCCCTTACCAAATATATCATTCAAAGCTCTCACAGTATCACAATGGTTCCGAAAAAATATGAGCATTTCACAAAGTACAGACAAAATACAATTTCATAAGTGTGAAGTTATCCAACTGTGTAATTGCGTAGACATCTGTCACTGATGTAATAAAAAAAGTTTATCTCTCAGTTACATGATCAGATAGCTGTGTAATTTGTGTGTTAGAGAAATATGGTACCGATGTGTAAAGTTGTATAAGCAAATACCATATTAGCTAGGGTTCCTTGTGGTTGCCACACACATGGTACACAAAGTAAGCGTGTACCCCCCTGAGGATTAATGTAATTATACCCTCAGGTGTTACAGATTACAGCAATGGAATGAAATGTATCACGGAAAACTTTCTTTGCAATTCAAAAATCTTTAAAAATAAATGTTTTAAGTACAAAATTAATCACCGAAATGCGTGTCCTGTAGCGCTAAATGTGCAACTTGTTGTAAGATAATCTCTGTGGAAGTGTCATAGTTATTTTCCTCCGAAAGCTAAGTTCTGCAGAAGCCAATGTACTTACCTCATGATAAACAAAAGTGAAATGCTTTGCGTAGAGATATCTTAGTTATTACGCTTATTGTTGTGATGATGAAAGTACTGTGCTGTAACGTATTGTTGTGCTATGGAAAAGGCTGTCTCCTTGTAGCTATACCACAAAAGTTACTAATAAAACATGTTTTGATTTCCAGAAGAATTCAGAAAAACTGTGCAGATATAAAACAGATACACCGCAAAAGCAACATTGTAAATTGTCACTCATTAGTAGCGTCGTGATAACACTGTGTAGTTGTCACTTAAACTAACCACTGTGTCGTCTGTTCACTATAACAATGCATTCGTAATTTCTGTTTAAAAATGTTCCCTAGGTTCTAGACTGGATATTTAACTTCAAACATTGTTGCATGTTAACAGTTTCTTAAGTCTGACAAAGCATACTAGAAATGTGAAGTGAAAAGTTTTATGGCAAAGACAAAGTTAAAAAGCAGATTATCTTTCAATAAACGGTTTTACATGTGAAATGTGGTGTAAACCTTTACTCTTCCTAGTACGCAGAGTTTCAACTTCAACGCAATTATCATATGGTATACGTTGGATTCTGTAAGGTCCATTGTAAACTAGAAAGAATTTGTGACTCAAGTGTTTCTTCTTATGTGACAATGAATGAGCTTTAATGAGAACTTTCTGACCAGTATACAATTTCTTTGCATTTGCTTTACCGTGTAGTTTTCTCCTTTTGTCTGCTGCAGATTTTATATTTTTAAGAGCCAAATCAATTATGTCTTTGTGTCGAAGTTTACGTGTATTCGGGAAAGGTACAAGCTCTCTGATTCTGTTCGGTGGTTCTTCATTCTTCAGTACAAGAATAGGTGGTAAAGCAGTGGAATCATGAGGCATTTCATTCAGCACATTTTGAAATAAGTGTAAATATCTGTCCCAATGCTGATGCTTTCTGTGACAATAAAGTCTGCAAAGCTTATTGATTTCTTTCATAATCCTTTCAGACAGGTTGCAATGTGGTGAGTACAATGAAATAAAAACAGGTTTGATTTTATGATTCCGAAGCGTGCGTGACCAAACAGCAGATCTAAATTGCGGTCCGTTATCTGAAATGACTTTAGCAACGTGGCCAACTTCACGTAAGAAATTTTTAACAAAGGCGTTGGATACAGATCGTCCAGTGGCTTTACGTAACGGAGTGAAAGAAACAAATTTTGAAGTAAGTTCAACAGCGACTAGAACGTACGAAAATCCATTGGATGTTCTGACAAGGGGTCCCAAGAGATCAACAGCAGCAAATTCTTTTAATTTAGAAGGAATAATAGGAAACAACGGAGCACGATGTGAGATAGTAGATGGTTTCGCCTTTTGACAAAGTTTACAAATAGACAAGACTCTTCGAATTCGCTTTTCCATATTGTTAAAATAACAAGTCGTTCGAAGAATATGATAACATTTTCGTGGACCAAAATGTGCGTAGCTGAAATGAATGTACCAAATGAGCTTATTAACAAAATCGTCTGGAATGCAAAGTACCCATAGCTTGTCATCAACAGTGCAGCGTTTGAAGAGTATGTTGTTTCTAACCAGGTAATAATGCCGAATCTGAGTGTATGTCTTTTCATGCCATTTACTTTTGATGTCTTTCCAAATCGGATCTTTATCTTGTTCATGAGCAATGTCCTTTAAAGATGTGGTGATGAAGTTTTCAAAGGCGACTTTCTGAATGTAAAGAATACTGAAATTTTTCTCGAGGTTGCCTTCTGTGTTACTTTTCTCAAGCCCAGCCGGTGCGCGTGACAGCGTGTCCGCAACAATGTTCTCCTTGCCGGGAATGTAGACTATTGTAAAGTGGAATTCTTGCAGAAACAATGCCCAGCGTTTTAACCTGTCATGATTTAATTTTGAAGACATAAGAAATTGTAATGCACGATGATCACTGTATACTTTTACGTGCTTACCAGAAAGAAAGAAACGGAATTTGTTAAATGCCCAAATGATAGCTAAAGCTTCTAATTCAGTAACGGAATAATTTTTTTCAGATTTTGTTAGCACTCGGCTAGCAAAAGCAATGGTTTTCTGAATGGTAGTGTCATTTTCTATGGCTTCTTGAAATAAATGGGCACCAAGACCGACTTTAGAAGAATCCGTGCTAAGGCAGAAATCTTGTGACAGATCTGGATGAGCTAAGATTGGCGCGTGAAGTAACGCTTCTTTCAAAGAATTGAATTCCAATTGTGCTTGTTCGTCCCAGTTCCAAATAGTATTTTTTCCAGTGAGAGAACAAAGTTTTGGCGTAACAAGAATTTGCATATTCAGAAAACGACGGTAAAAATTTACGAGACCTAGAAAGCTGCGGACTTGTCTTTTTGTGGATGGAACTGGAATGGCTCTGATTGCTTCTAACTTTTCAGGATTCGGCTGAATCCCTTCAGAAGAAATAATATGTCCCAAAAACTTCACCTTTGTCCTACCGAATTCAGACTTTTCCAAGTTAAGTGTAATTCCAGATTCTGCAAAAATACGTAACAAACTGTTCAGGATGCGATTATGTTGTTCCCATGAAGCTTCTGCTATCAGAATATCGTCCACATATAAGGTGATGTGACGTTTTAAGAACTCAGGTAATATGGAATTTAACCCACGAATGAATGCTGCCGAAGAAATGTTCAAACCAAAAGGAAGTTTCCGAAACTGGTAACAAACGCCGAAACAAAGGAAAGCTGTGTATTTTCTACATTCTGGATGAAGTTCGATCTGATAAAAGCTGGATCTGAGATCAATGGAAGACAACACTTTTACACCATTAAAATTTTGAAGAAGTTCTTCCATCGTCTGCGGCCTGTCTGTTTCAGGAATGATGATAGTATTGATTTGTCTCGAATCTAAAACAAGCCTGATCGATCCATTTTTCTTCTCAACAACATGTAATGGGTTGTTGTATGAGCTTACTGCAGGCTCAATAATGCCCTCATTAAGCATAGATTGTATTTCTGTTCTAACACGGTCCCTATAATGCGCCGGAATTACGTATGGTCTAACACAAAATTTAGTATGTTCACGAACACGAAATTGGTATTGAAATCCCTTGATTGTTCCTGTTTTGTGAGTAAAAACTGTGGAATGTGCTTGTAAAATCTCAAAAAGGTCCTGCCTATCAGTGTCATTACAATTCTCAATTGTTTGAATTTTATTCTGAATTAACTCATTAATTTCAAATATGCCGTCGATGTCATCCCTGTCAGTACTTGCAGAGTGGTTGTTAGTGTCTAGTTCCGTAGAAAATTCCGAACTGTTGTCTAACAGAACGTAAAGCCGATTAATTTCCTCATCATGGTTTGAGAGCCAGTCTTCAAATTTCAAAGCTATTGACTTACCTTCTTTCTCTAAACTTATTTCAGCATCGTGAAAGTTTAAGATTGCTTTGAATTCATTCAAAAAGTCTACTCCCAATATAATTTCCGTCGACAATAATGGAACAATAAGAAAGTTCGTAGAGAAGCTGTGGCTTTGACAAAAGAATTCTAGGTTGGTTTGTTGGCGTACATCTACACTTTTTCCAAAGATTGCACCTTGTAATTTAATCTTACGTAACGGAAGTGTGGGGCAATCGTTCGATTTGTTGCATTTGCTAAAGGCTGTTTCACTAATTACTGAGATGGGACTGCCAGAGTCAAGTACTGCCGTAAATTTTACGTCATTTACAGTAATGTGAATCACAGGATATGCAATGTTGTTAAGTTTTACGTCGTGTTCCTGGAGTAAGATGTCCCTAATGTCTTCCATTTTTACGTAATTACTAGCTACGGCAGCTGCGTCATCAGTTTCATAAGTACGTTTTGTTGCTGCCAGCGGTGTGAGTCATTGCCTATTGTCTCTTTGTTGGCGCGCGTCGTTATTGGGATTTGGAGACCTAACTTCTACAAATTCACCGTGACGAGAGGGCCCTGCTCTGTTTGAATCCCGCCAGTTCTGATGCAATTCAGGTCTGTCGTTACGATCATATCGTCTGTCGTCATGTCGGTAGATTCCATAGTTTCTTTCTTGTCGGTCACATGGTGGAGAATTTCTCCCTGAATCGTAACTGCGCGCTGGTCCGTTGCGTCTAAAGTTATTCTGTCTCCCTTGATAGTATTTATTTTGGTTCCCATATTGTCTGTTTATCTCATTGTCTCTGTGATAGTCATTACCAGGGAGAGGTGATCTTTCCCTGTAGTTATTACTACTCTGCCAACGGTTGTCACACGGGTGGTGTCTGTTTTGGTCACAATTTGTGTTGTGAGAATAGCCTTGTCGTGTCAAGTTATTACTTCTTTCATCGCGGAATTGCGACGGATGTGACCTGTAATTGTTGTGTTCCTGGTTTCGCGTTCCGCGATTGTCAGTGTCAATTTCTAATTCTTGTAAGAGTCCCTGAAATGCTTCAATGTCGTCTTTGCAACGTCCTGCCAAAATAATATGTCGTAAATGTTCAGGCAGTTTGATTAAGCAAATGCGGATGAGTTCTGAGGGGCTGTATGGGTTTGAAAGATACTGATTCTTATGCAACATGTCTTCAAAATATTTCATAAGACTGGAAAATTCATATTGTTCGAAACGTTTCATCATTATGATGCTATGTTTTACTCGGTATTGTGTGGCTTGAGACCAATATGCTGAGAGGAAGGCACGGTAAAACTCTCCTTCACTGTGGCAATCGTGAATTACCGATCGCATTCTTACAGCTGGTTCATTCTCCAAGTAGACACACATAAATTCTAGTCTGTGTTCTAACGACCAGTTGGGAGGAAAACAATGCGAGAATTGATGGAGCCATGCTTGTGGATGAATGTCGTTGCCAGAATTCTTAAATGTTTTGAATTTACGTGTAGTAATGAACAGCTTATAGTCAAAATCATCATGTCGGCGAGTCGCATATCGGTCATTGTTAGGTCGTGTCGGCCGTTCCATCTCAAAATTCGGTGCACATTGCCAATTTCTTTCATAACTTCCGAAATGCCCTGTGTTATTATTTTGTGGCTGTTCCGTATTTCTGTGTCCCTCTTCCCGTATTGGGGCGCGAGTATCCTCTGAAATACGTAATTCTTGCATTACCTGTGTCAGCTGATCTTGTACTTCCCGGATTTCTCTTTTGTACTGTGTATTGATTTGATTTTGATTCTGTTTGAATTTTCTAATTTGTTCATACTCTTCTGTGTCAGTGAAGGCTACAGGTCTTGTGTCATTCAGATCATCATCTACCTTTGTAGATAAGTTAGTGACCTGATCCGAAAGTTCGGCTACTTTCTCCGATAGTGAACACATTTCCTCAGTGTGTTTTTCTGAACCAAGTTTCAGAGTGTCCATTTGTGTTGAAATCGAATCTACTGTGTCCTTTAAGTTTTCCTGAGTTTTTGCAAGTTGCGTAACCGAATCGGTAGATGCAACTGAGTCAATTTTAGCCCACAAGGTCTCATGATTTTCATGAACAATGGTTTGCAGTTCTTTTATGGCTGCTTCGTGATTCTGTAATGCCTTTTTAATGCCGCGAAAAAATAGGTTGAAAATGCTCACAAATTTGTGTTTTTACGTCATTACAGACTTTTTGACATTTCGATTCAATGTTATGTAACACAGTAGTTAAATCTTCACGTGTTTGTTCAAGTGTTTGTTCCAATGAGTCTAAATTTTTAAGATTTTGTTCCACTGTGTCTAACTTTTGAAGCTTTTGCTGTGTTTGTCTCTGATTTTGTTCCATTGTGTCTAACTTTTGAAGCTTTTGCTGTGTTTGTCTCTGATTTTGTTCCATTGTGTCTAACTGTTGCTGTGTTTGTCTCTGATTTTGTTCCATTTGTTGCATTAATTGCAATAATAATGTATTAGTGTCTGGAATCTGTTTCTCTACGCTTTTCGGCAGTGCATTTGCACCGGCAACATTCACATTTTGACAAGCAGAAAATGTGTCTTGACTTATTTGAGAAAACGGTGATGACCCAAAACCTGAATCTACAGTATTTGCGAAATTGTGTCCTGTCATTTCGGATTCCTGAGGCGAGCTGTTGCCGACCGATTGATCGATAATGCTTACCTGTTCACTACCTGTTTCACTGTCTACACCATTGTTTGCAGCCCGCTCCATTTCCCTATGCACAATTACCAAATTACTACTTTGAACATCAGTTAATTCATTACTCGGTGGCGCTAACACACTGCTTTCATTTTCACTGTCATTTCTCAGTTTACTTTGGAGCTTAGTATTACGTTTTTCACACGCCATTATTGTCACAGTATTTCACACGACAACACAGAAAAACACAATTTGAAGATCAAAAATAAGAGAACACATTAACATAGCACTGAAAATAATATCTAGTTAATTGCAGCTGCGAAATACTTGGTGCAAATCTACATGCATGCCAGCCCGCATCTCGTGGTCGTGCGGTAGCGTTCTCGCTTCCCACGCCCGGGTTCCCGGGTTCGATTCCCGGCGGGGTCAGGGATTTTCTCTGCCTCGTGATGGCTGGGTGTTGTGTGCTGTCCTTAGGTTAGTTAGGTTTAAGTAGTTCTAAGTTCTAGGGGACTTATGACCACAGCAGTTGAGTCCCATAGTGCTCAGAGCCATTTGAACCATTTTTTTTACATGCATGCCACAACTGTTTTACTGTACAACAATGAAATACTGCAACTACAAAGGAGATTTCCTCTACAATTACGCGCTAGCAATAAACAAAATCTACACTAATTACACAAACTACAACAAAAAATCAGAAGATTCCAGTGAGGTATCCTCGGCTAAGGGTCGACATATGAAACGTCCCCTTTGAACAATTTATACAAGACTGTGCTTAACCTGACACACAATATTTTGTTAGCGCAACGCAATCTGACTTTCAAAATTCCCTACAAAAGAATGGCCCTGACTAACATTAAACTATACCTTTCACAAGTCACTTACCTCACAAAAATCTTCGCTGCTCAAGCTATTGCAATACAGCGAGTGCCACTACTGCCAGCTAAATAAAAGATTCAAACTATGGAAGGCACTAACTACTGATAGGGATAGTTAGCAAGTGAAAGATATTAATAGAGAACAAACAATGTATTTACCTTGATATCATCATATATAAATATAGCAGTTCATGACAAATTTCAAAACTCCGCCATCTCTCTCCCCACATCCACCACTGCTGGCGGCTCACCTCCAACTGCGCAACGCTACGCGCTGTTCACAGCCAGCTGCCGCTGCCCAACACTACAATGGCGAGTATTACAACAATGCAAAGCAGCCACAGACTGCACACAGCACAGCCAGTGATTTTCATACAGAGTTGGCGTTACCAATAAAAAAAACCTAAACAGCCTACTTACATAATAATTAAAGATTTTTTGATAGAGAGGACGGAGGAAGTAATCTTGGATAGAGAGTGGCCCACAGACGTACAAGTAACTTCAAGTGTGTCCCAGTGAAGTGGTATCACTTGTTTGGGAAATTCTTTCATCTTTCAGACAAGCGACCATTCAGATTTGACACAGGATACAATTATGAAAACGCATTGGCCGCAAATTAACTTATTCACCGTTACGCGTTTCGATATACCATTCTCAGAATACAGATATGGCGAAAACATCAAATACAATATAAGAAATGCTAACAAAACTTTTTTTCATCCATAATATAGCAATCTCTACTCATACGTATAAAAAAAATAAGTATAAAAAATACGAAGTAAAGCTCACGAAAGTGAGCACACAAGTAATTGAAAACAAGACTCTCATACCTGTGAAGTCGAATGTGAAACTGTCTATATACCTATAAGTTGTGAAAGAGTAACAAATTACAGACTTCAAATGGTACTGATAGTCATATTTAGGATAACTTGAATATCAAAGACATGTCTACTATGAAAAAACTGAAGCGACACATCGATTAACCGTTACATGAAGTCACATGTAAAGAAAAGGCCTATAGGTGTAGTACACTAAAATGATACAGTAATAGAATATTACAATATTACGTGAGGTAAATGTTGACAGTATATACAGTACAAATAAGTATGTCGAGAGAGAATTATGTACAAACTACCTAACGGGCACAGAAATGGATTAGTGTACAAGCAGCACAAAATAACAAACATATTTATTTTTCTTCTTCGTCTACTATCCACGTGACAATGACAATAGGAAAATTGTATGGATGTCAAGTACAGCCTTGAAATCATACAGCCAAAATAGCATACTTAATATGTGACAATAAAGCCAATGGGTTAAATACAATAAAGTGTTATCGAAAAAGGGTACCAAAGATTACACAGGCACAGAACAGCAAATACTCAAGGCCATAAACAACAAGCCGAGCCCAATGTCAAGAAACAAATAAGCGGAAGGGTTACAGTATGAAACTAAATGTCACAGACCTGGTATAAATTAAAAAATTAAGTAGTACGGGAGTGACAAAGACATAACGTAAATAGTTACATATTTCTAACCGTAAATTATCAGCCATCGATGATCAATAAAGAAATATTCCTGTATAGGCATTTGACTTCATCTTCATCATTGCAAGACAATTAATGATGTGAAGTTATGGTTTATGTCTTGATGAAGGGACATGCCTGTCTTCATGTAGGTTCGATGTTTGCGTATGATGTCGTACAAAGCTCAGGAGGACAGTGCATAGCTCCGAAGTGGCACTGATTAAAAGTGAACTTCGAGAAGGATAGGAAACTAAAACCCTAGCGATTAAGAGTTCTTTTGTGCTTCAGTGCAGTGTTGAGCATAATTCCTCAAGCAATATTTTGCAAGGTTAGTTTCTTTCATCTTTCGCTATTCAGCCATAAAGAACGTAGTATCTCACAGGCAATAACGTGACGTTAGTAATACTGTGTGCATTTACGGTACTTGTGATCAAACGTTTGGAGCTTGAATTGTCAATCTTACTAATAATTCTCTCTCCGCTGGTTAAATGAACATTTTGAATAAGGGTCTTAACCACAATATTGCTTCTCATAAGGGTACACAACTAGTGAAAAATATCATAGCAGAAGTGAAACCAGAAATTTCAGTAAGTTGAGATTTTTATAACGTCAAATAGGGCACTTGAGTGTTACAGTGCAGTATCCAATTCCAATGTCAATAGTAAACGTGTAATGATACAATACTAAGCTTCTTCATGAAGAAAAATAACAGTTATAAAGTTAGAGAAAGAAAACTCAGCAGTTATTATTTCTGATAAACAGCATATAACTAAAATTATAAATTCCTCTAATGATGCAGGTATTATTGAAGTTAAACATAATCCTGTGAATGAGTTTCATATTGCTCTGAAAAGTTTTGTTACACAGAGTAATTTTTTGTCTCCTACTGATTATAACAAGAAAAATGTTTTGATCATGATCCCTAAGATACCTAAGCCTAGGTCCCAAGTGCACAATACCTTCACTAATGTATTTAGTGTCAAAAATTCGTATGGCCTGATATATAAGATCAAAACTGTTGAAATTTTGTTAGGTGCACATCTATCTTCACTTGAGATTATCTGTTTATGAACAAGCGTACATACTAGAACTCAGGTAGACAGGGAAAGTTATGCTGAAGAAAGAAACAAAGCCAAACAGATAATTACTGCATCCAAGAAGAAATCTTGGGAATACCTTGGGTCAAGCTGCTGGGAAACCATTCTGGACTGTAATTAGCAGTCTTCGAAAGGGAGGTAAGAAGGAAATGACAAGTATTTTGGACAGGTCAGGAAAACTGCTGGTGAATCCTGTTGATGCCTTGGGCAGATGGAGGGAATATTTTGAAGAGTTGCTCAATGTAGGTGAAAATACGATCAGTAATGTTTCAGATTTCGATGTACAATGGGACAGGAATGATGATGGAAATAGGATCACATTTGAGGAAGTGGAGAAAATGGTCAATAGATTGCAGTGCAGTAAAGCGGCTGGGGTGGATGAAATTAAGTCGGAACTCATCAAGTACAGTGGAATGTCAGGTCTTAAATGGCTGCACAGGATAATTGAAATGGCGTGGGAGTCGGGAAAGATTCCATCAGACTGGACGAAAGCAGTAATCACACCAGTCTTTAAACATGGAAACAGAAAAGATTGTAACAACTACAGAGGTATCTCTTTGATCAGCGTTGTTGGTAAAATCTTCTCAGGTATTGTTGAAAGGAAAGTGCGAGTATTAGTTGAGGACAAATTGGATGAAAATCAGTGTGGATTTAGGCCTCTTAGAGGTTGTCAGGACCAGATCTTTAGCTTACGGCAAATAATGGAGAAGTGTTACGAGTGGAACAGGGAATTGTATCTATGTTTTATAGATCCAGAAAAGGCATATGACCGGGTTCCTAGGAGGAAGTTATTGTCTGTTCTACAAGATTATGGAATAGGAGGCAAACTTTTGCAAGCAATTATAGGTCTTTACATAGATAGTCAGGCAGCAGTTAGAGTTGACGGTAAATTGAGTCCATGGTTCAGAGTAGTTTCAGGGGTAAGACAAGGCTGCAACCTGTCTCCACTGTTGTTCATATTATTTATGGATCATATGTTGAAAACAATAGACTGGCTGGGTGAGATTAAGATAGGTGAACACAAAATAAGCAGTCTCGCATATGCGGATGACTTAGTTGTGATGGCAGATTCTGTTGAAAGTTTGCAAAGTAATATTTCAGAGCTAGATCAGAAATGTAAGGACTATGGTATGAAGATTAGCAGCTCCAAAACAAAAGTAATGTCAGTGGGAAAGAGATGCAAACGGATTGAGTGCCAAGTAGGAGGAACAAAGTTAGAACAGGTGGACAGTTTCAAGTACTTAGAATGCATATTCTCACAGGATGGCAACATAGTGATAGAACTGGAAGCGAGGTGTAGCAAAGCTAATGCAGTGAGCGTTCAGCTACGATCTACTCTCTTCTGCAAGAAGGAAGTCAGTACCAAGACTAAGTTATCTGTGCACCGTTCAATCTTTCGACCAACTTTGTTGTATGGGAGCGAAAGCTGGGTGGATTCAGGTTACCTTATCAATAAGGTTGAGGTTACGGATATGAAAGTAGCTAGGATGATTGCAGGTACTAGTAGATGGGAACAATGGCAGGAGGGTGTGCACAATGAGGAAATCAAAGAAAAGCTGGGAATGAACTCTATAGATGTAGCAGTCAGGGCGAACAGGCTTAGATGGTGGGGTCATGTTACACGCATGGGAGAAGCAAGGTTACCCAAGAGACTCATGGGTTCAGCAGTAGTGGGTAGGAGGAGTCGGGTAGACCAAGGAGAAGGTACCTGGATTCGGTTAAGAATGATTTTGAAGTAATAGGCTTAACATCAGAAGAGGCACCAATGTTAGCATTGAATAGGGGATCATGGAGGAATTTTATAAGGGGGATTATGCTCCATACTGAACGCTGAAAGGCATAATCAGTCTTAAATGATGATGATGATGATGAACAAGCGTACCAGTTTTTGGAACACTGGACATAATTTGTAAAAATCTGTTGCATCATAAAAAACTTTGCCAGGTTGAAATGGCAGAAATCGTCTAACTGTTAGAGCTATCATTGTGTTTTAATTCATTTAACATTTTACAACTAACCAACATTTTACAACTAACTAACATTCATCGATAGCGGGACTTGTACTAACATGGATAGCGTGGACTGTTATTTGAAGAGCTTGTACCACAACACGTGGATCCTCTTAAGATAAGTAGCTTCCTGTTTATGTAAATAAAGAATCCTGTAAATATATGTCTGCAGTTGTGTTGTAGAAAGAAGATACCGGCCATCAAACAACATCCTCTCACTTGATTCCTATGGTACAAGACTCTATAGATACTTTGGCAGACATCTTATTAATAATTTCAAAGTGAAATTTTTGCCTCAGATTCAGAATTGGTACCTAAACTTCTGTCATACCATCATTATGTAGGTAACATATTCACTCTTTATGATGGTAATGACAAGATTTCCAACTTGAACAACTACCTCAGTTCTGTTCATCCTAATAACTAGTTTACTGTTGAACTGGAATGGAATGAATTATATAAATTATTTAGACCTTACAGGAGCAAACCACGAACCGTAATTTTGGAGTTTTTCATAAACCAACATGCGCTGCTATCATTATTAATAGTTAACTATGCTATCCTTCGACCTATATTCGACATATTTTAACTCTACGATACACAGATTACTGAAAACCGACGAGAATCAGGATACTAGACACAATAGTGGTGGGCTGCTACAGCCCTCTAGATCCAATCAATGAAGCTTGAGTGTTCACGACTTCCTCGCAGTTAATCAGTCAGACCGTGTTCGGAATTCTTGTAATCAGGGCGTAGCATGCAGCTAAAACTTTAATTATGTTCAATTAAGTTCACTTTAAATTCAATCAACAAGTTCGTTTGACGAGTAACGCTCAACTGAAGACCTGTACACTCTTCTGTTCTAGTAAAATTGCTGGATGTTGCCGATAAACCAAAGACTATGTTTATGTCGGTGGCTTTTTGTTACAAGTTATAAGTTGCCTCAGGTCTGATGATTACGCTTTCGTAAAATTCCAATTTGGAAGATTATCTTCTTTAACCTGATTAATTCAATTCAATGCGCAGGAAAAGTGACTCTCTGCCTTCATCAACAAATTTATGAATCTATTAATACTTCAGTATTTAGTAGGCAGAGAAATAAATTTTTGCACTTCTTCATGTATTTTACACTCGCAACGTACACTGTTGTAGTATCACAGACGCAAAAGTTTGACGGCAGAATACAGACAAATCCATCATACATGGCATATACATTGGTGTAACTTATTCGATTTCCATCTTTTTAGTTAATTCAATTATTTTAATTAATTCGTAAGGAGGACCAGGTGGGTGCAGCACTAGGAGCATGTATGATCTTCTTCACGTCGCTAACCTTCGCTGTGACGTAGTAATAGACCGTTTACCGCATCTGACTGCAGCGACGAATTGCAGCACTCGCGTTCTCGTCGTGATGAGCGTATGAAAAGAAACACTTCTGAGCGAACAATAATAATAAATAACACCGTCTTAAACAAACTTTAACTTCTTTACATTATAAGGTAGTATCTATACTATTATGTCTTCTGCCCTGTAAACTCTGAGCGATGAGAATACCGGTGAGACAACAATTAAATTTTGTTTCATCACAGCGTATGTAGCCAATAGTGGCAAGAAGTGTTCGTACACTGTTCAATTCTACAAAGAAGAAAAAAATCCACTGACAAGAAAGATAAAGGCAAACACATAAAACTTAATTACATCGGCCTTCGATGCGACAAAATATCCAATGTCGAACTTTCTTTTAACACGCGGGGGAGGTCATACATGCAATTGAGTCATGGTGTTGGACACAAGGCACGTAATAATGTCTTTAGCAAATCCAAAGTATATAAGATACAATGAGGGGATTATAAGAGTTTTATATTTGTGAGACAGGACAGGTTTCTTCTACTCTATGATATGGAGAACGTACATACGGTAGAAATTCATGTGACTTGGGACATCATTTACAACAGCAAAAACATAGCATGTTACCGACCAGGCGCATTGGTTAGTTAACAACAGGGGCTCAATAGGAATTGGTTTTTGATTTATTTGAGGAAACTTTGAAAAAGTGTGTGTGAGTAAGTGCCCACTGAATTTCACCCCTAAACTGTCAAAAATATGTCTCCTTTAAAACAATTTGTACACATTTGCCTTACGTTTATCTGTCGCTGAGTATAGTTTAGGGCGTCTACCTGGTTTCCCTATATTCCAAGACATGGCACCGACAGTCAGCCCTTTTCCTTATTGTAGCTTTTGAGATCCTAGCAGAAAGCGAATTTTTCTGCTACTTAAGCATAGTCCCAGCGCGTTACTACTCAACATTTTTAATGATTTTTCGTATTTCCATTTTGTATTAGCTTTCTTCTCCTTAATACCAACATCTCTCTATGCCCACCTCCTAACCTTTTTCCCTTTTCCCCCTTTTGATAAAGATAAAATCATGTACCCATCTTGCAGTATTTCTGTGTTGCTGAATGATAAGTTAAGGTATTGAGTATATAACTGTTTGTGTTAGGACTCTGTAACCCACTTAGTGCCTTTTTTTTTAAATTTTATGCGAGGTCTGGCATATTTACATTTGTCACTGTAACCCTTCCATGTATTTGTTTCTTGATATTGGGGTCGTGTTGTTTCTTATAAGCTTCCTACATGCTGTTACCTACATACCCAATCTTAGGTGCCCTCTTTCTGTAACACTTTATTCTGTTTCTTTAATTATGACTGTGTGAATGCACATTTTACCCACTGATTTTACTGTCAAATTGTACGTATGTTTTTGACAACATGATTTTTTGTTGTGCTTGGCACTCGTGCAAATTTCTTATTGCGCCTGTGACAGCTGGATTGTACACGATAATAATTTGTTTGCTATTATTGTATTGCTGGTGCAGTGTTCCGTTACTGTGCCTAATGAGTAATTTGTACGTAATGTTATCTCGATGTCTGGATTTATAATGTATACAGGGTAGTCAATTGATAGTGACCGGGTCAAATATCTCACGACATAAGCATCAAACGAAAAAACTGCAAAGAACAAAACTCGTCTAGCTTGAAGGTGGAAACCAGATAGCGCTACGGTTGGCCCGCTAGATGGCGATGCCATAGGTCAAACGGATATCAACTGCGTTTTTTAAATAGGAACCCCCATTTTTATTACATATTTGTGTAGTGCGTAAAGAAATATGAATGTTTTAGTTGGACCACTTTTTTCGCTTTGTGATAGATGGCGCTGTAATAGTCACAAACGTGTAAGTACGTGGTATCACGTAACATTCCGCCAGTGCGGACGGTATTTGCTTCGTGTTACATTACCCGTGTTAAAATGGACCGTTTACCAATTGCGGGAAACGTCGACATCGTGTTCATGTATGGCTATTGTGATCATAGCTATTGCTATGTATGATGCTCGGTATACTAGACGACATCATCCAAGTGAACGGACCGTTCGCCGGATAGTTACGTTATTTAAGGAAACAGGAAGTGTTCAGCCACATGTGAAACGTCAACCACGACTTGCAACAAATGATCATGCCCAAGTAGGTGTTTTAGCTGCTGTCGTGGCTAATCCGCACATCAGTAGCGGACAAATTGCGCAATAATCGGGAATCTCAAAAACCTCGGTGTTGAGAATGCTACACCAACATCGATTGCACCTGTACCATATTTCTATGCACCAGGAACTGCATGGCAACGACTTTGAACGTCGTGTACAGTTCTGCCACTGGGCACAAGAGAAATTACGGGACGATGGCAGATTTTTTGCACGCGTTCTATTTTGCACCAAAGCGTTAAGTAAACCGGCATAATATGCACTATTGGGCAACAGAAAATCGACGATGGCTGCGACAAGTGCAACATCAGCGACCTTGGCGGGTTAATGTATGGTGCGGCATTATGGGAGGAAGGATAATTGGCCCCTACTTTATCGATGGCAATCTAAATGGTGCAATGTATGCTGATTTCCTACGTAATGTTCTACCGATGTTACTGCAAGAAGTTTCATTGCATGACAGAATGGCGATGTACTTCCAACATGATGGATGTCCCGCACATAGCTCGCGTGCGGTTGAAGAGGTACTGAATAGCATATATAATGACAGGTGGATTGGTCGTCGAAGCACCATACCAAGGCCCGCACGTTCATCGTATCTGACGTCCCCGGATTTCTTTCTGTGGGGAAAGCTGAAGGATATTTGCTATCGTGTTCCACCGACAACGCCTGACAACATGCGTCAGCGCATTGTCAATGCATGAGTGAACATTACGGAAGGCGGACTACTCGCTGTTGAGAGGAATGTGGTTACACGTATTACCAAATGCATTGAGGTTGATGAGCATCATTTTGAGCATTTATTGCATTAATATAGTATTTACAGGAATCACGCTGTAACAGCATGCGTTCTCAGAAATTATAAGTTCACAAAGGATCACATTGGAACAACAGAAATAAAATGTTCAGACGTACCTACGTTCTGTATTTTAATTTAAAAAACCTACCTGTTACCAATTGTTGGTCTAAAATTGTGAGCCATACGTTTGTGACTATTAGAGCGCCATCTATCACAAAGCGAAAAAAGTGGTCCAACTAAAACATTCATATTTCTTTACGTAATACACGAATACGTAATAAAAATGGGGATTCCTGTTTAAAAAAAAACGTAGTTGATATCCGTTTGACCTATGGCAGCGCCATCTAGCGAGCCAACGCCATCTGGTTTCCCCCTTCAAACTAGACAAGTTTCGTTCTTTGTAGTTTTTTCGTTTGATGCTTATTTCGTGAGATATTTGGCCCGGTCACGATCAATGGAGCACCCTGTATATTGTCAACATTTACAGGAAGCAAATTTGTTTGTAATATGTTATTACTGTGACACTTTTAATGTACTACACCTCTATGGCATCGCTTTAATTGCGGCTACACAATTCTGTCATAACTGATGGTGGCACGTACAAACAATTTTTTATGTGTGGCAATTTAACAAATTTAATTATGGGTTTTAAGGGCATTAGGCTTATTTCAATGTACATTTCAACCTCCTGGGTATATTGTCACATACATTTCGGCTGTGCTTGGCGTCCATACAACTTTCTTAGTTCCTTTGCCACAGCGGTACTGTAAACGAAAGAGAAAAAAGATTATGTTTACTACTTTGTATTGATTGTAAACTGTTCCGTTTCTGTGCCTGTTGTGTAATTTGCACGTTTTACTATCGTTGTGTCTATATTCGTGCTGTACATGCCGTCAACATTTACAAGAATCAAATTCTTTGGTAATATTTTATTAATGTTGCTTTTTAATGGCATACAGTTGTATGGCTTCCCTTTTTTTGCGATTTCATCTAACAGTTAATTGATACATCGCTCCAGTTTGTACATAGTGGTCATATTCTCTGATATCCAGTATATTCTCTGTATGACTGTTAGTTGCATCTGGCATCTATAATGTTTGCTTCATCGTTACCTTGTCAGTGCACAAGCAATATGTTACTTCATCAACAGGTATGAAAGTTTTATTTTCAGTGACTTGTGCCCTATATTTGTGAGCTTCACTTTCTGTTTTATTCTAAATATTAGTAGAAATTTCTGTGATATGGTTGAAAATAAATTTTTTTCATTAGCATTTACAATACAATATTTCTTGTTCTCCTCACAGCTATGTTCTAATTATGATGTATCGAGACGTGTAACGGTGGATAAACTAGTTTGCGACCAAGACATTACCATAATTGTATCCTGTGCCAGAGAAGTGTGTTGGTACCCTTGTTTGTATATTAATAAAGTTGCTAATTATATTAATAATAGTCTCAGAGCCTTTTTGCAGAAGATGAGTTATCTATGATTAATATCAGAAAGAAGCTGCACAAATATTGTCAGATCTTGATCACATTTCAGATTGGTGGAATGGCTGACAACTTGTTTTAAATGTACAGAAATGTTAAGTCGTGTACATCACAAAACGTAGTATTCAATGATATCAGCGAGTCACAGCTAGAATCGGTCAACTCATACAAATGCCTGGGTGTAACGCTTTGTAAAGGTATGAAACGGAACTGTCACATAGACTCAGTCGCATCAAAGCAAGTGGTCGACTTCGGTTTATTGGCAGAATACAAGGCAAATGCAAACAGCCTACGACTTTAAAGGAGATTGTTTGCAAAATATGAGCTATCTACTGCTCAAATTAAACAGCTACTCAAGGAAATAGGAAGCTAGAGATCTTCGCTGACGGACAAACTTGTGTTGGTACATAATTTTAATTTTGACTGCAGAACAACTTTCATTATTACAAAATTACAGAATCAAAAAAATGGCAATATAAAAATTTAATTCGGACCTTTGTCCCTTTTTTTAATGGTGCAACATACAAACTTATTTTTCACAGACTGAAATACATTAAACACAATTAAGATTTTAAATAAAGTATTTCACTACTGAACCATAATTAGCGATGGCAGAAAATGTCAATTATAGCTCCCACGTAATTATTCTTTCCCTGACCACAAGATAAGATACTAATGATACAACATTCAAGCTAAATTTAAACAGCCATAAAATTAGAAAAACTTCATGGGCACAAGAGAGAATAAAAATTTAATAAAACTGAACCGGCCACATAATAGTCCACAGTTCAAAAATTCTTATACTAAAACACAAGATGGCCAAAGAAGGACAACCCGCAGTTGAAAACCTCACCAAACAGCAATGATAGCAAGGGTTACAGCGTTCCCCAAAAATATGCAGATAAGTAAAATTTACATTAAATAAGAATGATGGTTGTTATCTCAACCACTAGTATAATTTTAAATAACTTCCAGAAGCAATAAGTTTATAAAAGAGCAGCCTCTTTTAATTAACAAATGTAATGACTCAAAATTGTTCTAAAATTGTAACTTAACTTTAAACAACAGCATTAAAGGTCATAGCGGCGCTTGGAAAAATAACACTGCGGAAGACAGACAGCGCGAGCTTTCACTGCCCAAAACTTGTGTACAGGATCGTATAAACTGGCGGATGCGCAACCGACTGGGCCCAACATAAGTAGCCCTGACAATTATCTCTAAACAGCACCGACCCCGAAGAACAAGTAGTCTTAACAAAATTCCCTGCAGCATAAATAAATTCCAGTGAGTGCAACCAATCACAACCAAGATTATAATTAACAATAATTACGCCCCCAAGAGTTAATGCAAATTCTTACGGAGCGATCCTGGAAAATTAACAACCTTCTAAGAAGTTAGCAAAAATTAAAGACACCGCATACAGTAGGCTTAAGGAAATTTCCGCATTAAACAAATATAGCAAATCCTGCTGGAACAAGTGATTAAACCAACCCCGAGCCAACTGTGTTGAGTTCTACGGCTGCTGGACACGTACACAGTCCCGGCCAAGCTCAATGCGGACAGTGTGTCCTAAAACAGACAAAAATTTCCATATAAACCACTTAAATTACATACACTGTACATGTCCTGAAGCAGAATAAGCAATACATTAGCCTCAGTGAATAAGACACTGTGGAACCAAGTTCAGAACAATCCTTAACTAATCTCCGGCACTAGACGCTCAGTCCGGAACCGCGCGACTGCTACGGTCGCAGGTTCGAATCCTGCCTCGGGCATGGATGTGTGTGATGTCCTTAGGTTAGTTAGGTTTAAGTAGTTCTATGTTCTACGGGACTGATGACCACAGATGTTTAGTCCCATAGTGCTCAGAGCCATTTAATCTCCGGCAGATACCACATGACACCATAAGTCTAACACATCTTCACCGGTTAACATCATAATATGAATCATACGTAACTTAATGCTTCCAGTTTCGCAATGAGAAGATGTCCAGCATTTGACGACGAACTCGCCACCGTTTCGCACGCAAACGCGTCGACTAACCAGCACCGTGCACCCGGCGCGCGGCCAGACGATAAGGATGGCGAGGGCGGCGAGGCCCAGGCACCGCGGATGGAGACGAACGCTTCCCTTCAAAACAATGTTGCCTCGTCGAACGCCGATCGGAGAGAGACCCCGGCCACACGACAAGCTGGAAAGGCAGTCAGAGATACAAGACCAGACGAGTATAAATATCAGCGAGACAAGCGGAACATGTTAGCGCGTCGCCCAGGCTCAAAATACTTTATAAAACGAAAAAGCGTAGTATCCAATAACATGAATGAGTCACAGCTAGAATCGCTGAACTCATACAAGTACCTGGGTCTAACAGTAGGGACATGAAATGGAACTATCACATAGCATTAGTCGCAGGTAAAGCCTGTGGCAGACTTTGAAGTGTTGGTAGAGTCATGGGGAAATGAAGTCAGACGCCCAGTTCTCCAGTTGATTCGAACTGCTTCATCATGCTCCGCACAGCAGGTCGAGAAAGAGACCATTCCGTAATCCTTTCAGCCGGCGATATTCTCGAAGTGCAGCTGCAGCATTACTGATAGTAGATTTTCACCAATAATACCCTACTCCTTTTGTCCGAGCTCATGTCGCCTCGTCAGCAAGTTCACTGCGACTGGTCAGCTGTGCGAGACTATGAATCACGATGGCTGACCACGGCAACTGGTGGCCATCGCTCTAACTGGACGGTGGCGCTGTGACGCGTGGAAATCATGCACTCCACACTCTGGACATTAATGCTACCAATTTTGGTACTCAAGCTTAAATTATTTTCTTTGTTATAAAGTGTTAAATAAGGAAAGTTTAATTGTAGCCTCCCAGTGTATAATAATTAAGTTTCTACGGCACCCTCAGTGTGCGAGTCCTACTCGCTATTAGTCAAGTTTTCTAATACCACCCTCCCCAATACCCAGCATGTCCTGTCCATTAGTACATCAGGTTTGCCTGGTGTTCGTTTGGCTGTAGTTGTTCCTTCGCGTTTCCACTTCACGCTCAGATCAGCAACAGTCGACGTGGGCAGGTTTAGAAGGGTTGAAATGTGCCTGATCAATCAATTACTCAGGTGACATCCAACGTCATTGAGCTATCCTGTCCTACTCATTCTCCTCTTACTGCTTCTTTATTGACAATAACCCTCGCCTCCCTTTTTACTGATGCGCCCGTCTCTCGTCACATATACTGGTCACTTCTGAATTGCACAGGGGTTTCCGAATACTTTTGATCAGACTGTCTATCTATTCTCCAACAGAGGTGCGTCGTCCGACGGTATTCGATACCTCTATGGTTCTCGCACAGTAAACATGGAGTTATGCTTCTGAATCATTTACCGGCCGTGCAGAAATACTGCGGGGCCGTCATGCCGCCGGTACGTGCCCGGAGAGCTAACCGCGGTGGCGCCATCGGCTAGCGATCCTACGGCCGCATCGCATCGCACTGGGAGCGCCTCTGGGATCCATTCCGGGACAAGCGCCGCCCCTCCCCAAAGTGGGGACTTCCCTGTGGCTTCAGCTGCCGCCGTAAACGCACCCACGTGTCCCCGTACAGTTCCACCAGTTCCTGCAATAGTTTGCGTCCACTCAATAATCCGCAGACTACAAAAACATGTGTCACGCACAATGCTTCACGCTGCAAAGACGCTATCAGCGTTGCTGTCTTCAAACGCACTTCTTGAATTTCTGTTCAAATCAGCTGTTAGCAGCACAGTAAATTATTGAAACCAAATTATCCTTCTTAAGGATTTTTATTTCAATTGAAACGTCCCCTTAGAAAAATTAATGAATTACTGTGCTGATAAACCTCTTACATTATTTGATTTTCAAACAGCTGAGCAAAACTGAACGTACTCAGACATTTCGCTCTTTACCTATTCTGAGCATCACTAAACTGACACACAATATTTTTAGCGCAACGCAATCTGACTTTTAAAAATCCCTACAAAAGAATCGCCCTGACTGACAATAATAACTTACCTCACAAAAAATCTTCGCTACTCGAACTACTGCAATACAGCGAGCGCCACTACTGCCAGCTAAATAAAAGATTGAAACTACTGATAGGCATAGTTAGCAAATGAAAGATTTTGATAGAGAACAAACAATGTATTTACCTTAATAGTGTTCAAAAGTCATAATATATATATCAGTTCATGGCATCCAGTCTTACAAATGTACCGTCTCTGTCCAAAACTCCGCCATCTCACTCCCCACATCCACCACTGCTGGCGGCTCACCTCCAACTGCGCAACGCTAAGCGCTGTTAACATCCAGCTGCCCAACACTACAATGGCGAGTATTACAACAATGCCAACCAGCCACAGACTGCACACAGCACAGCCAG
The DNA here is from genome assembly GCF_023864345.2 of Schistocerca serialis cubense. Classification (NCBI taxonomy): domain Eukaryota; kingdom Metazoa; phylum Arthropoda; class Insecta; order Orthoptera; family Acrididae; genus Schistocerca; species Schistocerca serialis. Next base: position 630,934,875 of record NC_064641.1, on the reverse strand, counting down.
TGATTTCAATACAGAGCGCTACGTGGCGTTACCAATATAAAAAACCTAAACAGCCTACTTACACAATCTCCCATGTACTGGCACAGTCATGTCAATTTCCAACCATGTAAGCGTTACTAATTAGTCAAACTTTTTGTTAGCTTGAAATGCATTTACGAGGAATATTGGATAAGTAAAGCAACATTTTTTTTTTCCTGAAAGCAGAGTTGTTTTATATATATGAAGATGGTATCTGTTCTTTCGAACATATATATATATATATATATATATATATATATAGTTAAGGCTCACCGGCCATTTGACCATCTTCTTCTGTGCAGATGCACAAATAGTGCCCGAACTCTTACGGGAATCGACAGTAAATCCGCGAGTAATGAGCATAATGGGCAGGGACACTATGAATATAGTACAGGACAACAAGTTGCGAATGTGGGTCTCGCAGGAGGCGTGCCAGAGATAAGTCCCTGCAGTCACACTATCCACTGTGTGCTTAGAGGCTCAGAAGGATAGAGCGTCTGCCAAGTAAGCAGTAGATCCCGGGTTCGAGTCCCACACATTTTCAACTGTCCCCGTTTACTAGTGCCTGTATGCAGCTAAGGGCATTCATTTCATTGTGAGAATTGTTCTACTCAACATTCCAGTCAGTATACTATCCCTCTGTCCTTTGGCTACAAAACCCTATTTTTCAACACAATCTCCGTTGAATGCGCCGGTCTTATGCCATCTTACTGGGAGAGTCTGTACGCCTGAAAGGTAGGTACCACTCTACAGATCGACGTCGGAACCAACGTCGTGCGGCATCAATAACCTCCCCGTCATCCATGTATTGCTTCCCGCGTAGGACATCCTTCATTGCCCCAAACAAATGAAAGTCGACAGGTGCGAGATCCGGGCTGAAAGGTAAATGAGGAAGAGTAGTCCAGTGTTGTTCACGACCTCCTCTCGTGTGCGCAGACTTTTGAGCGGCCTTAAGTTATCATGATAAAGGAGACGTTCGTTTGCGTTTTTGTGGCGATGAAAACGCCATAGCCGTTCCTTCCATTCCCTCATCGTTGCACAATGAGGGAGAACATCAAGCAGAATAGCCCCTTCGCAGTCCCAGAAGACGACGCCGTCACATTACCGGTTGAGGGTGTGGCTTTGAAGTCTTTCTTGGGATGAGAGGTGGCGCGACGGCACTCCATGGATTGCCGTTTTGTTTCCGGTTCGAAGTGATGAGCTCATGTTTCATTGCCTGTGACGATGTTCGATGTAAAATTGTGACGATCACCCTTGTAAAGCGAAAGAAACTACACATAGATGGTCCTTCGTTGCTCTTTAAGGTTGTCAGTCAAGCATCGAGGAAACCAGCGATCGCAGACCTTTGTACACCCCAACTGGTGGTCGACTGTGTCAGCACTACTAACAGAAACGCCAAGTTGAGAATCGATCTGTTTGACTGTGATCCGTCGATCACCTCGAATAAGAGTGTCTGAACGTTCCAATATTGCAGGAGTCACAGCTGTTTCCGGCCAACCGGCTCACGGGAGATCGGACAGGTTTGCACGATCTTGTTGCGATGATGACAGACGCCCAACGAGTCGCCAGGCTTTTGTTCACTTCCAGTTCTCCGTATACATTCTGCGAGTGCATATGAATACCTGAGAACTTTGGTTTTCCGCTAAAAGAAACTCAATGACAGTTCTCTGCTTGGAACGCACCTCCGAAACAGAAGCCATATTGAAGCCTTCGTATAGTACCGCACATACCAGAACTTCATGAAACCGTGAGGGCTGAAGCGAGAGATTCCACGATGGCCCACAACGAATTTTGTATTTTTGCAACCGAAATTGGCAGAGGTAGAAAATGTGTAGGATTAATTATTGACCAACTCTCGTATAAATGATGTGCAGTAATTTAAAGTGATTTTTCCAAGTAGAATTATGATGCAGGGAGGTTGATATCAAATGTCACTAGGCTGTAATGAATAAAAGAGTCTATTATTCACCTCGACCACTCCCAATTACATTTCGTCCGCAAGTAAAATAAAAAAATTTTAAAGAGCAAATCTTGTTTATCTACCAGGGGATATTACCCAGCATCACTGCCTTGTCTGTAACATTCAATAGAAAGAGCAGTACACATTTCTCACATTGCATTTCGTACCCCTCTCCTCAACACCCGTTCAAATAAGTATCACAGCGTGCCATTCACGTAACCACGTCGTTATTGAAAACGTAACACGAAACTGACTGACACTCCTGTTCTAGCACACAGTGTAAATACTGGGGATAACGCAGCGCATATACTTCCTGGAGTTGACAAACAAAAGTAAAGGCAAGGAAACTGCATAACGGTAACTCAAACAACAATACCGGCTCGAATTTTTTTAAAAAGTGTGTTGGGATGAAAGTGGCGGTGGCACTAGTTCTGTTTTTGTTTTTTTAGGTTATATAAGTTTCTGGGGGTAGCGTGGATGATAGGGACCAACGCCTGCAGTGGGAGAGGTCTAAGGAGGAAAAAAAAAGATAGCTTAGTCGGATAGAGCGTAAAAATAATGGCTCAGTCGGATAGAGCGTCTGCAATGTAAGCAGAAGATCCTGGGTTCGAGTCCCGGTCAAGTCACACATTTTCAACTGTCCCCGTTGGTATTTATCACCACCTGTAAGCAGCTTATGGTCTCGATTTCATTGTAATTTCATTCTTCGAGAGCTGCAAGATATTTTGGAACAGATACCATCTTCATATATTCATATATTTTATGAACTAGTCTGTCGAAGCGATTTCTCTACCAGGTGTAGAAGTATGAAAGACTTTCCCTGTAGATGGAACTAACCGTCAGTGTAGGGCTCGTGAGTCCGCGTCTACAGCGCCATCTGCCTCCTGTAACGGCTGACGGCGAATGTCAACACACAGTAACCCAAGTTACATACATCGGGATCTGTTCCAAATCCGTAAACATGACGAGTTTTGTGCCTACGAACTTCGGGTTGCGGACTGCATTGACTTTCTGTTATCATTTGAAGAAAACTGCTGCAGAATCGCATAGAAAGCTTGTCGAAGCTTTCAGCGAACACACACCTGGGAAAAAAAGTCTTTCGAGTATTTAAAAAAATTCAAAAGTGGTGATTTTGACGCGAGAAACAACGAACGCGGGAAGCTTTCGAAACAGTTTGAAGACAACGAATTGCAGGCCTTATTAGATGAAGATGACACTCAGACTACACAGGAACTCATGAAACAATTGAATGTGGCGCATAAAGCCGTTTCTCTTAGGTTGAAAGCTGCGGGAAAGGTGCAGAATGTGGGAAAATTAGTTCCGCATGAACTGAATGAAAGACAGCAAGCAAATCGAAATACCACTTGTGGAATGCTGCTCGCCAGATACAAAAGAAAGTTGTTTCTCCATCGAATATTGACGGGCGGTGAAAAATGGATATATTTTGAGAATCCTAGCCGTCGTAAATCATGGGTGAATCCAGGCAAATCATCGACATCCATGCAAGACCAAATCGCTTTGGAAAGAATACAATGCTCTGTGTTTGGTGGGATCAGAAAGGTGTCATCTATTAAGAGCTGCTAAAACCTGTTGAAACCGTTAACACTGATCGCTACCAACAGAATATGATCCATTTAAATCTAGCATTACGTGAAAAACGACCGGAATATGGGAAAAGGCAACAGAAAGTCATACTGCTCCATGACAACACCCCACCACACTCAGCAAAATGTGTCAGGTAAGCTGTCGAGGCGTTCAGTTGGGAGACACTAGGGCATCCGGCTTATTCTTCAGACTTGGCTCCGTCCGATTATCATCTGTTTCCATCACTGCGACACACTGTCGCTGAACAACGCTTCAGTTCATATGGAAATGTACGAAAATGGCTCCCTGACTGGTTCACTTCGAAAGAAAAACTGTTCTTTTGGTGTGGCATTCATAGTCTCTTGGAGAAATTTATAAAAAGCAATGGATATTATTTTGAATAAAATATTATTTATCAGTTTCGAACAACAGACGTGTAATTATCACATCCAAATTCTGGTTTCATACTTGCACACCTGGTATTAGCGTTAAGCAAGTTGAAAGAATTTTGAATTTTTCTAGTGAAAACTTTAATCTGTCTGTTAAAATGAAAACCACAGGGTTCGCAAAGCTGTGTATAGTTGGATAAGATAATTTTCAATTACAAAGATTTGATCGTAAAGAGTCTGATCAATCAACTGTCCCACGAATCAAGCGAACATATCCAAATACTTAGCACTTTAACTACGAACCACAAAATGAACTATTGTTTTCCAATTATTTCGTATGAGATATACTATCTGATGGTATCCTGCACGATGAAAATGAAAAAAGAAAAATACTGGGGTAGGATTTGAACCTGCACCGTCAGCGTGACAGGTTCCTTAGCTGCTCCGCTACTGTCACTCGGTCGAAACATCAGGAACGTTTCAGGTATGAAAGGTACACATAAAACTTCAACATCGATTACCTTTATCTCGGAAACTAGGTGCCGTTGCAAGAAAAGCTACTAGCCGGAACCTCTGCCCAGGTCCCTCTACAGAATACCTAAGACTCATCCAAATCCGTAATTAACCTGTCTGGTTGTCCCCTTGAAACCAAAGCAACACAAGATCTTTGCAGAAGAAGAGATGGAGATGTCAAAGGCGGTAGTAGCAGAGGAAAACCTACTGCAGTAGTTCTCGCTCAGTTGTCCTTACCGCAGGGGTCGGGTCGTGACCTCTGCAGCAGCGGGCTGGATTAGGCTGCTAGCAGGTCAGGACGAAGAGAAGTTTTCCCACCAGGGCGTTGACTGCAGTGGTTGTAATGGCAGGAGCCGAACGGTGACCTGTCCTCAAACCACCCCTAGTTAATCCTTTGATGGTGAAAATTTATTTCATTTATATATGAACAAAAGTTTAAAAACTACCTTTCGTTATGATCAATTATACACTTCCACAACTTAAAAAATTGAAGACGAACGACACTAAATATCGTTGAGGTGGAGCCCATGTGACCCATGAACGTAACTAGATCCATGTCTTCATGTGAACCTAGGATTTTTTTTTTTTTTTTTTTTTTTTTTTTTTTTTTTTGCTTACAGAGTGATTTTATCAGGACACAGGACATCGAAAAATTATAACAAGATGGTACGAAAACATACTTATTTCTGCAACATTGAAAACTATGAAATATAGTACACAAGTTGCATAGGTTAATTGCCGTCTTTGGCAACTATAGAAAAAATCTTATTAAGACAAGACGCGTTTCGCTTCATTTTAAACCCTATTCAGTGATCGCTGTAATAATATGGCTTTTTTCTATTGGATTGTATTGAACTGTTTGGGGGAGGAGACCAGACAGCGAGGTCATCGGTCTCATCGGATTAGGGAGGGACGGGGAAGGAAGTCGGCCGTACCCTTTCAAAGGAACCATCCCGGCATTTGCCTGGAGATATTTAGGGAAATCACGGAAAACCTAAATCAGGATGGCCGGAGGCTTTTTTCTATTACAATGTTGTTTGTCATGATCATTAACAGTTCGCATGCTTTACTTATTGCTATAAACAATTTTTATTCTTTTCGCTACTCACGGTTTTTTGTTGTTTATTACATTCTTCTTCGTCTTACACTTGAATATGATAAGTATTTCCACAACGCACTTTCACTTCACTTAACACGTTTACACTTCTGTGTTGGGAAATATCACTGCAGTCTCGCCATTCTGAGTGTTTGTTTTGGCACTGCGGGGTGCGTTCATCTTTTGTTTGTTTTGATAGCGGTGGAGACGTCTGCCTTCGCTCTATGAGTTTTTCTGTTTTTCCGACTAGGAAGAAAGAGAGGGAGTGTGTGTGTGTGTGTGTGTGTGTGTGTGTGTGTGTACACGTGTGTTGTGTGTGTACGTGTGTGTGAAGGGAGCTAAAATGTCCTGGCTGCTGTGTGTGTAAGTTATTGTTTTGCTATTGTACAGTGATGGATGATCTAGGGTGAAGATCTAGGGTGGGGGTATTGCCTAGTTTGTGATATTCTTTTGTAGTCTCTATGGTGGCTCAAATGGCTCTGAGCACTATGCGACTTAACTTCTGAGGTCACCAGTCGCCTGGAAATTAGAACTAATTAAACCTAACTAACCTAAGGACATCACACACATCCATGCCCGAGGCAGGATTCGAACCTGCGACGGTAGCGGTCGCTCGGTTCCAGATTGTAGCGCCTAGAACCGCGCAGCCACTCCGGCCAGCTCTATGGTAGTTTTTCTTTCTCAACAATATGTTTTATTAGTTTAGATAACGTCTGGTTGCTGATTTTTTTCTCGTCATTTATTGTGTTTTCTTCTCTCTTATTGCTCTATGAATTTGGAAGTTTCTTGTAGTTGTAGGAGATGTTTCTTGTTTTGCTGAATCTAACCATTTTCCTGTCCTTTTCTGTTGTGGTAGGGTGGTGATTTTCTTGCCAAAGGTCTTCTGAAAATGTTGAATGGCTGGTGCATATTTTCATGCCCTTTTGTGTTCCTTACACGTTATTTCAAAAGTTCTGCCCGTTTGTGCTAAGTATAGAGCATCAGAGAATCTGAAAACATATTGTCTCATGATCAGAGGAAAGAAACAAGCATCACGTACATAGTCCTGTCAATAAAATTAATAGGCAAAGAAATAAAAACATCATACATACAAGACATGAACACAATAAAACAAGGGGATAACCACAGAAGCTGAACTCTTACAACTCTTAGAAAAAAATGTGCTGAGATAACATAACCATTCCGAAGGTAGATAAAGGGAATACAGTTGTTCTTATGGATAAACAAGAACACAATAACAAGACATACGGTTCATTTCAGAAAATAAAATCACAAAATTACAATCAGACCCAACAAACAAGATTCACAGAAAAGTGAAAAATATACCAAAGTCAATAGAACACACATTAGATGACAGACAAAAAGTTCATATGACATGTATGAAACTTAATGGCCCAAAACTCTGGAGCTAACCAAGCCTTCATAAAGAAAATACCACTGAGAGGCCCATTGCAAACAAGAGAAAATCACTCGCCAGGCGTATGCTACACATACACAACAGTATAAAACACAAAAAGACAGGACAGTGAAAAACACAGAAGAGGTAATAAACCACGCAAAAGAATTATATATTCCAGAGACAGCTGTGATGTTCTCACCTGATGAAGAAGTTACGGCCTTCACAATCCCAGTCAAAGAAACAATCAAGTTAACAGAACAAGACCTGGATACTTACAATCAGTTACCACAAGAACACATAACAGAGATGAGCACAATCCTACACATCATTATCGCCTGACATTACTTTGAATTCAACGAAGAATTATACTTATAAGTAGAAGGTTCGCCAATTCAAGAAAGTTAACAAACATCTTCTTGAACAAAATAGAAGAAAGAATTTTCCAGAAAATAGTTCCAGATGTTTTTAATTTCTGTGCCTATTAATTCTCTTGTTAAGCTATGTTCATGGTGCTTGTGTCTTTCCTTTGTTCTTGAGACAGTTTGTTCTCAGAATTTGTGGTGCTCTATACATAGGACAGACACGCAGAACCTTTGAAATCAGGTATAATGAACTCAAAAGAGTATAGAAATATGGCGCCAGCCATTCAACATTTATGGAACACCTCTGGAAAGAAAATCACCACCCTACCACATTAGAAAAGAACGTGAAAACAGATTCAGCAACAAGAAACATCGCCTACACCTACTAGAAAACCTTCAAAAATCAATAACAGAGAAGAAAGACATAATAAATAACGAGACAGACATCAGCAACCAGACGATATTTAAACTAATAAAACATATTCTTGAGAAAGAACAACCCCCACAGACACCGCAAAATAATATCACAAACTAGGCAATACCCCCACCCTAGATCATCCACTCATAGTAGAACAGTAATTTACACACACAGTAGGCAGGCCATGTTAGCTCCCTTCAAACACACACGCACATACACACACACACACACACACACATACATACACACAAAGATAATTACCACAGCTAAAATATAAAAAATGAAACATAAAAAAAGAATAAAGTACTTTATAGAAATAAATAAAATCTCTCTCTCACTCTCTCTCTCTTTCTCTCTCTCTCTCTCTCTCTCTCATACACACACACACACACACACACACACACACACACAAACACTCGCTGTCTCGCTATCTCTCTCTCTCTCTCTATCCCTATTCCTAGTCTGAAAATATAAACACTTACACAACGACAGCAGACGCCTCCACCACTATGTAAACAAACAAAAGATGAATGCATCCCGAAATAGAAAAACAAAACACGCAGAATGGCGAAAGAGCAGTGATACTTCCGCATACAGAAGTGTAGAAGTGTTAAGTGCAGTGAAAGTGCTGTCTGCAAATACTTAACATATCAAGTGTAAGACTAAGAAGAATGTAATAAGCAACAAAGAAATCTTGAGTAACGAAAAGAATCAAAACGGTTTATAGTAAAAAAGCAATAAAGTAATAAAGCACGGAACTGTTAATGATCATAACATACAAAACTGTAAGAGAAAAAACATATTGTTACAGCGAATATTGAAGATGCTTTAAAATAAAGTGAAAAGCGTCTGGTCTTAATAAGACTTTTATTACAGTTGCCAAAGACGGCACTTAACCTGTACAACTTGTATATGTGCAACGGCGAAGTAAATGGAGTCTAAAAACAAAAAAAGACGACATATATAGTACAGAAATTTTCAACATAAAATTTGAAGATGGCTTTTTCACATCACATACCAAAGATTTCTGTATTCTATGAAGTTTTCTGGGGCATTTTTTTTCCATCAGTCATTTGACAGCTTTGATACTGCCTACCATGAATTCCTCTCCTCTGCCAACCTTTTCCGTCTCAGAGTAGGACTTGCTACCTGTGTCCTCAATTGTTTGCTAGATGTAGTCCAATTTCTGTCTTCCTCTACAGTTTTTACTCGTACCCCTCCCTCTAATACCACAGAAATTATTCCCTGATACCTTAACACAGATGGCCTATCGTTCGTTCCCTGCTTCGTGTCAGTGTTTTCCACACCTTCCTTTACTCCCCGATTCTGCGCAGAACTTTCTCATTGCATACCTTATAAGTCCCCCTAATTTTCAACATTCTTTTGTAGCGCCACATCTCAAATGCTTCCATTCTCTTTCGTTCCGGATTTTCCACAGTCAATGACTTATTACCATATAATGTTGTGACCCAAAAATATATTCCCAAACACTTCTTCCTCAAATTGAGACTTATGTTTGATATTAGTAGACTCCTCTCAGCCCAGAATGCCCTTCTTCCCAGTGCTAGCCTGCTTTTTGTGTCCTCCTTGCTCCGACCGCCGTGTGTTATTTTGCTGCCTAGGTAGCAGAATAAACTAACTTTATCTACTTCGTGATCACCTGTATGATGTTAAGTTTCTCGTTGTTCTCGTTACACCTACCTCTCATTAATTTCTTCTTTCTTCAGTCTACTCTCAATCCATGTCCTGTACTCATTACAATGTTCATTGCACTCAGCGGATCCTGTAATTCTTTTACTTTCACTAACAATAGTAATGTCATCAGCGAATCTTATTTCTCATATCCTTTCACCGTGAATTTTAATTCCACTCTGGAACCTTTCTTTTATTTCTGTCATTGCTTCTTCGATGTAAAGATGGAACAGTACGCGCGAAAGACTACATCCTTGTCTTTCATCCTTTTTGCTCCGAGCATTTCGTTCTTCGTCTCCCATTCTTATGGTTCCGTCTTGGTTGTTGTACATTACCCGCCTTTCCCTACAGCATACCCCTATTTTTCTCAAAAATTCGAACACCTCGCACCATTTTAAATTATCCAACGCTTTTTCCAGGTCGACAGATTCTATGAATGTGTCTTGATTTTTCTTCAGTCTTGCTTCCATTATCAACACAGCGTCAGAATAGCCTGTCTTGTGCCTTTCCCCTTCATAAAGCCAAACTGACCCTCATCTAACACATCCGCAATTTTATTTTCCATTCATCTGTACATTATACTTGCCAGAAATTTGGATGCAAGAGGTGTTAAGCTGATTGTGCGATAATTCTCGCACTTGTCTGCTCTTGCAGTCTTCGGAATTATGTGGATGACACACACACCGCCAGTCTCATAGATTCTACACACCAACGTAAATATTCGTTTTGTTGCCACCTCAGCCGATAATTTTAGAAGTTCCGATGGAATGTTATCTGTCCCTTCTGCCTTATTTGATACTAAGGCTTCCAAAGCTCTTTTAAATTCTCATTATATTACTGGGTCCCCTGTCTCTTCTCAGTCTACTCCTGTTTCTTCTATCACGTCGTCAGACAAGTCCTCCCCCTCATAGAGGCCTTCAGTGTACTGTTTTATTTTATACGACTAGTTCCATAGGACCAAATTGAAGAGAAAATCTCCAAGGACATGGAACGTGTCAGTACATGAAATTGCAGCATAACAGATAAAACAAAATGTTTATGAACCCAAAAAGACAAGTCACAGGTTTATGAAAACGTGATCAACAGCATAACACAGGAATCAGCTTAATTTCTCAAGTTACTCCTCGACAAAACAGAATGAGTGACGCATTAGGAAACTCTTTAGTTTCGATTTGAAGACGCGTGGAGCTTATAACTAAGAGGAGTTGGGTTACAATAGATTTTTGTTTATAACGGATTTGATGGTGAAATACTGTTGATGAAGGTGGATTTTATATTAATTTGATTTATTTAATTTAACTGATATTGGCTCTGAGGTGTGTACACATCGGGATTCCTGCTAAGATTTTTGAATTCTTGTGGTAGCTTATTGAAAATGGACGCTGCAGCATACTGGACACCTTTCTGCACTAGAGTCAAGGAAGTGGGACCCAAATGCACATTCGATTTCTGCCTAGTATTCACTGATTGAAAGCTTCTAACTCTTGGGAAAAAGCTAATATTGTTAATAAGAAACGACAGTAAAGAATATGCATATTGAGAGACCAACGCCAGAAAACCCAGACTAATGAACAGGGGTCGACAAGAGGTTCGCGAACTTAGACCACTTATTGCCAGATACAGTTCCTGAATTTCCCAGAACATGTTTCTACTTCCTTCTTTCGTCGATCAACTGAAGTATTTCATCTGTTTCCCACGGTTTCTTCGCAGTTATCTTCCTTGTACCTACGTTTGTCTCTCCAACTTCTGTGATTGCTCTTTCAGAGATGTCCATTCCTCTTCAACTGAAGTGCCTACCTAGTTACTCATTATTGCAGCGTCTATAGCTTCTTTCTACGTAGTCTCTTAATCTTTAGCCTGCTCTTAGTCATTACCAAATTGTGATCTGAGTCTGTGTCTGCCCCTGGATACGCCTTACAACCCAACATCTGATTTCGGAATCTCTCCCTGACCATGATGTTATCTAGTAGAAATCTTCCTGTATCTCGGAGGCTTTTCCAAGTATATCTCCTCCTCTTGCGAGTCTTGGTCAGAGTATTCGCTATTACTAGCTCAAATTTACTGCAAAACTCAAATAGTCTTTCTCCACTCTCAGTTCTCGTACCAAGCCCATATTCTCCCGTGACTTTTCCTTCTACTTCATCCCCTACAGCCGGCCACTGTGGCCGAGCGGTTCTAGGCACTTCAGTCCGGAACCGCGCTACTACTACGGTCGCAGGTTCGAATCCTGCCTCGGGCATAGATGTGTGTGATGTCCTTAGGTTAGTTAGGTTTAAGTAGTTCTAAGTTCTAGGGGACTGATGACCTCAGATGTTAAGTCCCATAGTGCTCAGAGCCATTTGAACCTACAACAGCATTCCAGTCCCACATGAATGTTATATTTTCGCTTCCCTTTAGATACTGAATTACCCCTTCAGTATCCTCATATACTTTCTCCTTCTCTTCGTCTTTTGCTTGCGATGTGGGTATGTATAATTTACTATTGTTGTCGGTATTGGTTTGCTGTCAATTCTGGTGGGAACAACCCTACCACTGAAGCGTTCACATTATCTGACTCTCTGTCCTATCTTCCTGTTCATAGAGAATAGTACTCCCATTACACAATTTTCTGCTGCTGTTGATATTACCCTATATTCGTCTCAACATAACTCCTTGTCTTGTTTCCATTTAACTTCACTTACCCCCACGATATTTAGACTGAGCTGCGACATTTCCCTTCCCTGCCACTTCAAACTTCTTACACTCCACGCCTCAACACGTAGAAAGTTATCCTTTCGCTGTTTATTCACTCTTTTCTCACGGTCACCTCCTTCTCGGTAACCCCTCGCAGATATTCGAATGAAAGCTGGTCCGGAATCTTTTGGCAGTGGAGAGGACATCATTACACTTTTTCAGTTTTAGGTCACATTTCCTGTGCATACAAATTACGTGTCTTTAATGCGGCAGTTTCCTTTGCCATATGAATCCTCATGTCGTTATCATTGCTGATTCTTCCGCCTTCAGGGGCAGTTTCCCATCCCGAGGAAACCTCTGTCTGATCCTCCGCTTCCTTTAACATTTACCAAAGAGATGGCGACTTCTTATGACAGTAGTCTCTGGCCACCATTGCTGATGATTTTTATTCAAAATATAAGCTGTGGCATGGTATGTACCCGGCATGAGGACGGTTAGATTACTAATCAAAGATGCTACTCCTAGATCACTTGTGCATATACGTCTCACTAAATTCAAATTATCTACAGACCAGCAGAAGTATATGGCCATGATGCATAAAAAACAATTATTTACTTCAGACATTCTTGGAACGTAATAAATGATGATTTGATGTGACTTTCGTAAAACTCGGATTGTGCCAGCTATAAACACACACCCTATTCAATTTCTCAAGTCCTTTCATGTGTTCACCCCACAGTCCACAGCATATTTCTGCATGTTCTGGGAACGTCTAGCTAGAGTCTGCGCATGATACGTGGCCCATGCTCAGTGACCAATTTTCGTCAAGTGGAGTTCATTCGTTTGTTTGGAAGGGGAGGCCGACATCGTTTGCCCGATATGGGATGATCGGCGACACACTGAGATGACAGAATCAAGGTGCATGCCCTGCAGTCTTTCTCAAACGATTTTACGGAAACTATTCGGTAAAAAAATCATTTTTGCACGGTTTATAGACTCATACGTCATCTTCATGTTGACGTGCCCCATAATTTCCTTAAAGGTTATGTTTACTGTGATATTTGCACTTAAGTAAGACACTGAAGCAGCACACGTACCGCCATAATGGTGGGCGGGGACAACTCTGCTGGGCTACTAATGACACAGGTACGCCTCAGCGATAGTGGCCCACAACATCAGCAAGTCACTGACTGTCCGTCCAGCTTCGATTTCGTCACTGTAACCATTCTGAATAAGTAGCTTTATTAACCCTCTCGTAGTTAATGGAAGGTATGTGCTCCATTAAAGTAAAGGCAATTTTGGGCGTTGGGACATCTACATCCTGTATTAGTCTGGTGCTGCCTTGTAAAACGCGCGCAAAATAATGTGACCGGTAGATGCACAATCAGCAGGGCGCCCGTGGGGAGAGCAGTAGTGGTGGGAGTACGGACTGGCACTGTGGGGGAAATGCCGAGTGCTGGAAGGAAAGTGCTATTCTAAGCTGAAGCTTACACTCACATTTTTTGTAAATTTTAAGTAGAGCTTCTCCACACCTACACGTACATGCTGAGCATTCAGAAAGATCAACTGTCACCTGTGCTTTGGTTAGCTTGTAAGAAGAATGCAACAAAGGCAGCGATTTATTTTCACCTAGCTTGTTAACGTTTGCAATCAAAATTAGGGGTCGCCATGATTTTGCATTTGGTGCATATTACATAACATGTAGCTGCATATGAAACTTAGGTAGCATATTCAATTTTTCTTTAAACTTGGGCGGAAGCCGCTGTCATCAGTCTCGAGAAAATTGATCTGACATAGAACACTCAGGTGGGATCGTGCCCGCCAGCATAAAGCCAGAACGAAACGTGCACAACATTCCTCACATTTCATAAGCGGTTTGACATATCGGAATGAGATTTTGCGATACCATAGCACGCAATGAGGAGAGTGTTTTGCCATATCGCTATTATAGAAGACTTCATCATCAGTTGTGTTATTACACTAACTACAAACTTTTTCGATGAACGTATGTAATTTTTAAGGGACGTCGATAGCTGGTAAAACGAGATATGCTGTGGGTTTTGCAACAAAAAGGTGAATACATTGGACGTTGGATGTGCTTTTTCATAATCTATTGGCCTTGCTTTTCGTCAGTTCCTCACTTAATAAACTTGATAAACCACAGTTTCAGAATTCTCTCGCAACTGCGTCTGCACAACATGCCAGTGGTGTTACACTGTGTTTTGACAAAAGAAACTAATTTTAAATTGGCAACAGGAGAAATGTAGGTTTTTGTAGTAACCACAACCAACTGCGGGAACGCCTTGGGCAGCGGATAGGAGCCGCCAGGCGGGGAAGCCGCCGGCGGTGGAGCACGCACCACCGGGTAAACACAAGGACGAGTCGGACGACAGACCAACGACAACCGACAACAACCGACTATGACCGGCACAACAAGGAGGAGATAAACAACAGAGGCTTGTAGAAACCACAACACCAATCACCAACAGTAAATTCACTCGGAACCAGAGCCAGGCAAAAGTCAACAACGAGCAACGACAAGAACGCAGTACCGCCGAGATAGAAACTCAATCCAGAGCGAGTACCAGACTGACTGGACTAGGGCCTTTTTTCTTTATTGTTATTTGAAAACCTGTACAACAGGCAGGCTATCAGCACCATTCTACGCTGCTCTTCAGCCATAGAATTCACAATGATAAAAAACAGAAAGAATACACATAAGTTACAGAACGGTGGGTAATAAAACAGTAGACACATAAAGACAAACACAGAGCCGTTCACACTCGATGATAATCCACACTGCAAACTGTTGACACGGCGCACAAACACTGAAGATGTCAATGGCACAGGTGAACGATTGAGTGCGACAGTGAACACTGAGGGACTAGGGCAGAGCGGGTCCCTCTATACGAAACCGGAGGGAGCGGCTATTGGCCGTTGATTGCACGTGGCGTAGCGGTGGCGCCCTCGCTGTGCGAGAGCCGCTGCGCGGAATAGATGCCGCGGACACGCAGCCCTCTATGTGCTGACCACGTCCATTGTTCTGGCGCGTGTTCGACTTCCGCGGCGTGAGGTACTAGAGTTTTACTTAAAATTCGAGAGTGATAACACTTCTCTTTGAGTTACAAGTGGTTAGCAAGCCAGGCGAAAATAAATCGCTGCCTTTGTTGCATTCATCTTACACACTAACCAAAGTACAGGTGACAGCAGATATTTTTGAATGGTCGCTATGCAAGAGTAGGCGTGGAATGGCTCCACTTAATATTTACGAAAAATGTGAGTGTAGGTTTCAGCTTATGGGATGTAGAAGTCTCAACGCCCAAAATTGCCCAGTACCTTAGTGAGGCATATACTTTCCATTAACTACGAGAGGGCATTTAGCTTTACTGTATGGTTAAATGATGATGGCATCCTCTTGGGTAAAATATTCCGGAGGTAAAATAGTCCCCCATTTGGAGCTCCGGGCGGGGACTGCTCAGGAGAACGTCGTTATCAGGAGAGAGAAAACTGATCGGAGCGTGGCATGTCAGATCCCTTAATCGGGCAGATAAGTTAGAAAATTTAAAAAGGGAAATGGATAGGTTAAAGTTAGATATGGTGGAAATTAGTGAAGTTCGGTGGCAGAAGGAAGAAGACTTTTGGTCAGGTGAATACAGGATTATAAATACAAAATCAAATATGGGTAATGCAGGAGTGGGTATAATAATGAATAAAAAAATAGGAGTGCGGATAAGCTACTACAAACAGCATAGTGAAAGCATTATTGTGGCCAAGATAGGCACGAAGGCCATGCCTACTACAGTAGTACAAGTTTATATGCCAACTAGCTCTGCAGATGATGAAGAAATTGATGAAATGTACGATGAGATAAAAGAAATTATTCAGGTAGTGAAGGGAGACGAAAATTTAATAGTCATGGGTGACTGGAATTCAGAAAAGGAAGGGAAGGAAATGTAGTAGGTGAATATGGATTGGGGATAAGAAATGAAAGAGGAAGCCGCCTAGTAGAATTTTGCACAGAACGTAACTTAATCATAGCTAACACTTTATTCAAGAATCATCAAAGAAGGTTGTATACATGGAAGAATCCTGGAGATACTAGAAGGTATGAGATAGATTATATAATGGTGAGACTGAAATTTAGGAACCAGGTTTTAAATTGTAAGACATTTCCAGGGGCAGATGTGGACTCTGACCACAATCTATTGGTAATGAACTGTAGATTAAAACTGAAGAAACTGAAAAAAGGTGGGAATTTAAGGCCCCAGGAGTAGACAACATTCCGTTAGAACTACTGACGGCCTTGGGAGAGCCAGTCCTGACAAAACTCTACCATCTGGTGAGCAAGATGTATGAGACAGGCGAAATTCCCTCAGACTTCAAGAAGAATATAATAGTTCCAATCCCAAACAAAGCAGGTGTTCACAGATGTGATAATTACCGAATTATCAGTTTAATAAGTCACAGTTGCAAAATACTAACGCGAATTTTTTACAGACGAATGGGAAAACTGGTAGAAGCCGACCTTGGGGAAGATCAGTTTGGATTCCGTAGAAATGTTGGAACACGTGAGGCAAAAAATGGTTCAAATGGCTCTGAGCACTATGGGACACAACTGCTGAGGTCATTAGTCCCCTAGAACTTAGAACTTGTTAAACCTAACTAACCTAAGGACATCACAAACATCCATGCCCGAGGCAAGATTCGAACCTGCGACCGTAGCGGTCTTGCGGTTCCAGACTGCAGCGCCTTTAACCGCACGGCCACTTCGGCCGGCCACGTGAGGCACTACTGACCTTACGACTTATCTTAGAAGAAATATTAAGGAAAGGCAAACCTACGTTTCTTGCATTTGTAGACTCAGAGAAAACTTTTGACAATGTTGACTGGAATACTCCCTTTCAAATTCTAAAGGTGGCAAGGGTAAAATACAGGGAGCGAAACGCTATTTACAATTTGTACAGAAACCAGATGGCAGTTATAAGAGCTGAGGGGCATGAAAGGGAAGCAGTTTTTGGGAAGGGAATGAGACAGGGCTGTAGCCTCTCCCTGATGTTATTCAATCCGTATATTGAGCAAGCAGTGAAGGAAACAAAAGAAAAATTCGGAGTAGGAATTAAAATTCATGGAGAAAAAATAAAAACTTTGAGGTTCGCCGATGACATTGTAATTCTGTCAGAGACAGCAAAGGCCTTGGAAGAGCAGTTGAACGGAATTGACAGTGTCCTGAAAGGAGGATATAAATGAACATCAACAAAAGCAAATCGAGGATAATGGAATGTAGTCGAATTAAGACGGGTGATGCTGAGGGAATTAGAGTAGGAAATGAGACACTTAAAATAGTAAATGAGTTTTCCTATTTGGGGAGCAAAAGAACTGATGATGGTCGAAGTAGAGAGGATATAAAATGTAGACTGGCAATGGCAAGGAAAGCGTTTCTGAAGAAGAGAAATTTGTTAACATCGAGTATAGATTTAAGTGTCAGGAAGTCGTTTCTGAAAGTATTTGTATGGAGTGTAGCTATGTATGGAAGGGAAACGTGGACGATGAATAGTTTGAACAAGAAGAGAATAGAAGCTTACGAAATGTGGTGCTACAGAAGAATGCTGAAGATTAGATGGGTAGATCACATAACTAATGAGGAGGTACTGAATATAATTGGGGAGAAGAGGAGTTTGTGGCACAACTTGACGAGAGGAAGGGACAGGTTGGTAGAACATGTTCTGAGGTATCAAGGGATCACCAGTTTAGCATTGGAGGTAACCATGGAGGGTAAAAATCGTAGAGGGAGACCAAGAGACGAATACACTAAGCAGATTCAGAAGGATGTAGGTTGCAGTAAGTACTGGGAGATGAAGAAGCTTGCACAGGATAGAGTAGCATGGAGAGCTGCATCAAACCAGTCTCAGGACTGAAGACCACAACAAACGAGAGGTTGAGAAAGCTATTCATTCAGAACGGTTACAGTGATGAAATCAAAGCTCGGCGGACGGTCAGTGACATGCTGATGTAGTCGGCCACGATCGAGGAGGCGTACCTGTGCCATCAGTAACCCAGCAGAGTTGGCCCCGACCACCATGAATGCGGTGCGTGTGAGGTGGCAGTTGGTGTCAGCGTGCTGCTTCAGCACGGCAGCAGGGCGCTGACGCGAGGCAACGCGGTAATCCTGGCTGCCGGCCTGCTTCCGTGGCGGGGGCGTAAAGACCAGCGGAGCCAGTGGGGTTAAGCCGCGGCCTCCGGCGTGGGTGATGAGAATAGCGTGCACCCACACTGGGAGACGGACGGCAACAGTGTACGCTCACTAGGGGTGGTGCACAGCGACAGCGCAGCTTGGCAGCCAGACGACCCAGGCTGGATACCACGGCTCCCCAGGCAGCTAGCTGTCAGCAGAAGGTAGTCGCACAGCGTGAGACCTGGTGGCCCGAGTTAAGGATGGCGTTTATCGCTAAGACAACCACTTTTCGGCTACACCGGTTCTGTTCATTCCCAGTTAAACGTTACTGTTATAACCGCTCAAAGTAACCACTTTCTGAAATAACCGATTTTAGGTTTTTTATTGCTGTTACTTGTAGTAATAAACAGAGACTTCGAGCAAAACTGAAAAATTTTAATGAAGGTGAAATAGTGGGATATGACGATGGACATGGTACGAAGCAACGGCAGATATCGCTCTCACTGTCTGCAACAAAGATTTCGAAAGTAAAAGAGCCAGGCGCGACGACAGCCAGAAGTCAGAAGTTGATGACCTGCATCGTCAGTTTGGGATGGTATCAATTTTTCACACACAAGCAAGCAGAACATTAAAAGTTCAATTATATCAATCAAATGGATACAAATAAACTGGTACACCTCCTTAATATCATGTAGAGCCCCCACAAGCACGCAGAAGTGCTGCAGTAAGACGTGGCATAGACTCGACTAATGTCTGAAGTAAGGCTGGAGGGAACTGACACCGTGAATCCTGCAGGGCTGTCTGTAAATCCGTAAGAGTACGAGGGGGTAGAGATCTCTTCTGAACAGCACGTCGCAAGGCATCTCAGGTATGCTTAATAATCTAGAATGAAATTTTCACTCTACAGCGGAGTGTACGCTGATATGAAACTTTCCTGACAGATTAAAACTGCGTGCCGCACCAAGACTCGAACTCGGGACCTATGCCTTTCTCGGGCAAGTGCTCTACCAACTGAGTTACCCAAGCACAATTCACGCCCCGTCCTCACAGCTTTACTTCTGCCAGTACTTCGTCTCCTACCTTCCAAACTTTACAGAAGCTCTCCTGCGAACCTTGCAGAACTAGCACTCCTGAAAGAAAGGATCTTGCTCAGACGTGGCTTACCCACAGCCTGGGGGATGTTTCTAGAATGAAATTTTCACTCTACAGCGGAGTGTGCGCTGATATGAAACTTTCCTGGCAGATTAAAACTGTGTGCCGCACCGAGACTCGAACTCGGGACCTATGCCTTTCACGGGCAAGTGCTCTACCAACTGAGCTACCCAAGCACGACTCACGCCCCGTCGTCACAGCTTTACTTCTGCCAGTACCTCGTCTCCTACCTTCCAAACTTTACAGAAGCTCTCCTGCGAACATTGCCGACATAGCACTCCTGAAAGAAAGGATATTGCGCAGACATGGCTTAGCCACAGCCTGGGGGATGTTTCTAGGATGAAATTTTCACTCTACAGCGGAGTGTACGCTGATATGAAACTTTCCTGACAGATTAAAACTGCGTGCCGCACCAAGACTCGAACTCGGGACCTATGCCTTTCTCGGGCAAGTGCTCTACCAACTGAGTTACCCAAGCACAATTCACGCCCCGTCCTCACAGCTTTACTTCTGCCAGTACTTCGTCTCCTACCTTCCAAACTTTACAGAAGCTCTCCTGCGAAACTTGCAGAACTAGCACTCCTGAAAGAAAGGATCTTGCTCAGACGTGGCTTACCCACAGCCTGGGGGATGTTTCTAGAATGAAATTTTCACTCTACAGCGGAGTGTGCTCTGATATGAAACTTTCCTGGCAGATTAAAACTGTGTGCCGCACCGAGACTCGAACTCGGGACCTATGCCTTTCACGGGCAAGTGCTCTACCAACTGAGCTACCCAAGCACGACTCACGCCCCGTCCTCACAGCTTTACTTCTGCCAGTACCTCGTCTCCTACCTTCCAAACTTTACAGAAGCTCTCTTGCGAACCTTGCAGAACTAGCACTCCTGAAAGAAAGGATCTTGCTCAGACGTGGCTTACCCACAGCCTGGGGGATGTTTCTAGAATGAAATTTTCACTCTACAGCGGAGTGTGCGCTGATATGAAACTTTCCTGGCAGATTAAAACTGTGTGCCGCACCGAGACTCGAACTCGGGACCTATGCCTTTCACGGGCAAGTGCTCTACCAACTGAGCTACCCAAGCACGACTCACGCCCCGTCCTCACAGCTTTACTTCTGCCAGTACTTCGTCTCCTACCTTCCAAACTTTACAGAAGCTCTCCTGCGAACCTTGCAGAACTAGCACTCCTGAAAGAAAGGATCTTGCTCAGACGTGGCTTACCCACAGCCTGGGGGATGTTTCTAGAATGAAATTTTCACTCTACAGCGGAGTGTGCGCTGATATGAAACTTTCCTGGCAGATTAAAACTGTGTGCCGCACCGAGACTCGACCTCGGGACCTACGCCTTTCACAGGCAAGTGCTCTACCAACTGAGCTACCCAAGCATGACTCACGCCCCGTCGTCACAGCTTTACTTCTGCCAGTACCTCGTCTCCTACCTTCCAAACTTTACAGAAGCTCTCCTGCGAACATTGCCGACATAGCACTCCTGAAAGAAAGGATATTGCGCAGACATGGCTTAGCCACAGCCTGGGGGATGTTTCTAGGATGAAATTTTCACTCTACAGCGGAGTGTACGCTGATATGAAACTTTCCTGACAGATTAAAACTGCGTGCCGCACCGAGACTCGAACTCGGGACCTATGCCTTTCACGGGCAAGTGCTCTACCAACTGAGCTACCCAAGCACGACTCACGCCCCGTCGTCACAGCTTTACTTCTGCCAGTACCTCGTCTCCTACCTTCCAAACTTTACAGAAGCTCTCCTGCGAACATTGCCGACATAGCACTCCTGAAAGAAAGGATCTTGCTCAGACGTGGCTTACCCACAGCCTGGGGGATGTTTCTAGAATGAAATTTTCACTCTACAGCGGAGTGTGCTCTGATATGAAACTTTCCTGGCAGATTAAAACTGTGTGCCGCACCGAGACTCGAACTCGGGACCTATGCCTTTCACGGGCAAGTGCTCTACCAACTGAGCTACCCAAGCACGACTCACGCCCCGTCCTCACAGCTTTACTTCTGCCAGTACCTCGTCTCCTACCTTCCAAACTTTACAGAAGCTCTCTTGCGAACCTTGCAGAACTAGCACTCCTGAAAGAAAGGATCTTGCTCAGACGTGGCTTACCCACAGCCTGGGGGATGTTTCTAGAATGAAATTTTCACTCTACAGCGGAGTGTGCGCTGATATGAAACTTTCCTGGCAGATTAAAACTGTGTGCCGCACCGAGACTCGAACTCGGGACCTATGCCTTTCACGGGCAAGTGCTCTACCAACTGAGCTACCCAAGCACGACTCACGCCCCGTCCTCACAGCTTTACTTCTGCCAGTACTTCGTCTCCTACCTTCCAAACTTTACAGAAGCTCTCCTGCGAACCTTGCAGAACTAGCACTCCTGAAAGAAAGGATCTTGCTCAGACGTGGCTTACCCACAGCCTGGGGGATGTTTCTAGAATGAAATTTTCACTCTACAGCGGAGTGTGCGCTGATATGAAACTTTCCTGGCAGATTAAAACTGTGTGCCGCACCGAGACTCGACCTCGGGACCTACGCCTTTCACAGGCAAGTGCTCTACCAACTGAGCTACCCAAGCATGACTCACGCCCCGTCGTCACAGCTTTACTTCTGCCAGTACCTCGTCTCCTACCTTCCAAACTTTACAGAAGCTCTCCTGCGAACATTGCCGACATAGCACTCCTGAAAGAAAGGATATTGCGCAGACATGGCTTAGCCACAGCCTGGGGGATGTTTCTAGGATGAAATTTTCACTCTACAGCGGAGTGTACGCTGATATGAAACTTTCCTGACAGATTAAAACTGCGTGCCGCACCGAGACTCGAACTCGGGACCTATGCCTTTCACGGGCAAGTGCTCTACCAACTGAGCTACCCAAGCACGACTCACGCCCCGTCGTCACAGCTTTACTTCTGCCAGTACCTCGTCTCCTACCTTCCAAACTTTACAGAAGCTCTCCTGCGAACATTGCCGACATAGCACTCCTGAAAGAAAGGATCTTGCTCAGACGTGGCTTACCCACAGCCTGGGGGATGTTTCTAGAATGAAATTTTCACTCTACAGCGGAGTGTGCGCTGATATGAAACTTTCCTGGCAGATTAAAACTGTGTGCCGCACCGAGACTCGAACTCGGGACCTATGCCTTTCACGGGCAAGTGTTCTACCAACTGAGCTACCCAAGCACGACTCACGCCCCGTCGTCACAGCTTTACTTCTGCCAGTACCTCGTCTCCTACCTTCCAAACTTTACAGAAGCTCTCCTGCGAACATTGCCGACATAGCACTCCTGAAAGAAAGGATCTTGCTCAGACGTGGCTTACCCACAGCCTGGGGGATGTTTCTAGAATGAAATTTTCACTCTACAGCGGAGTGTGCTCTGATATGAAACTTTCCTGGCAGATTAAAACTGTGTGCCGCACCGAGACTCGAACTCGGGACCTATGCCTTTCACGGGCAAGTGCTCTACCAACTGAGCTACCCAAGCACGACTCACGCCCCGTCCTCACAGCTTTACTTCTGCCAGTACCTCGTCTCCTACCTTCCAAACTTTACAGAAGCTCTCTTGCGAACCTTGCAGAACTAGCACTCCTGAAAGAAAGGATCTTGCTCAGACGTGGCTTACCCACAGCCTGGGGGATGTTTCTAGAATGAAATTTTCACTCTACAGCGGAGTGTGCGCTGATATGAAACTTTCCTGGCAGATTAAAACTGTGTGCCGCACCGAGACTCGAACTCGGGACCTATGCCTTTCACGGGCAAGTGCTCTACCAACTGAGCTACCCAAGCACGACTCACGCCCCGTCCTCACAGCTTTACTTCTGCCAGTACTTCGTCTCCTACCTTCCAAACTTTACAGAAGCTCTCCTGCGAACCTTGCAGAACTAGCACTCCTGAAAGAAAGGATCTTGCTCAGACGTGGCTTACCCACAGCCTGGGGGATGTTTCTAGAATGAAATTTTCACTCTACAGCGGAGTGTGCGCTGATATGAAACTTTCCTGGCAGATTAAAACTGTGTGCCGCACCGAGACTCGACCTCGGGACCTACGCCTTTCACAGGCAAGTGCTCTACCAACTGAGCTACCCAAGCATGACTCACGCCCCGTCGTCACAGCTTTACTTCTGCCAGTACCTCGTCTCCTACCTTCCAAACTTTACAGAAGCTCTCCTGCGAACATTGCCGACATAGCACTCCTGAAAGAAAGGATATTGCGCAGACATGGCTTAGCCACAGCCTGGGGGATGTTTCTAGGATGAAATTTTCACTCTACAGCGGAGTGTACGCTGATATGAAACTTTCCTGACAGATTAAAACTGCGTGCCGCACCGAGACTCGAACTCGGGACCTATGCCTTTCACGGGCAAGTGCTCTACCAACTGAGCTACCCAAGCACGACTCACGCCCCGTCGTCACAGCTTTACTTCTGCCAGTACCTCGTCTCCTACCTTCCAAACTTTACAGAAGCTCTCCTGCGAACATTGCCGACATAGCACTCCTGAAAGAAAGGATCTTGCTCAGACGTGGCTTACCCACAGCCTGGGGGATGTTTCTAGAATGAAATTTTCACTCTACAGCGGAGTGTGCGCTGATATGAAACTTTCCTGGCAGATTAAAACTGTGTGCCGCACCGAGACTCGAACTCGGGACCTATGCCTTTCACGGGCAAGTGTTCTACCAACTGAGCTACCCAAGCACGACTCACGCCCCGTCGTCACAGCTTTACTTCTGCCAGTACCTCGTCTCCTACCTTCCAAACTTTACAGAAGCTCTCCTGCGAACATTGCCGACATAGCACTCCTGAAAGAAAGGATATTGCGCAGACATGGCTTAGCCACAGCCTGGGGGATGTTTCTAGGATGAAATTTTCACTCTACAGCGGAGTGTACGCTGATATGAAACTTTCCTGACAGATTAAAACTGCGTGCCGCACCGAGACTCGAACTCGGGACCTATGCCTTTCACGGGCAAGTGCTCTACCAACTGAGCTACCCAAGCACGACTCACGCCCCGTCGTCACAGCTTTACTTCTGCCAGTACCTCGTCTCCTACCTTCCAAACTTTACAGAAGCTCTCCTGCGAACATTGCCGACATAGCACTCCTGAAAGAAAGGATCTTGCTCAGACGTGGCTTACCCACAGCCTGGGGGACGTTTCTAGAATGAAATTTTCACTCTACAGCGGAGTGTGCGCTGATATGAAACTTTCCTGGCAGATTAAAACTGTGTGCCGCACCGAGACTCGAACTCGGGACCTATGCCTTTCACGGGCAAGTGTTCTACCAACTGAGCTACCCAAGCACGACTCACGCCCCGTCGTCACAGCTTTACTTCTGCCAGTACCTCGTCTCCTACCTTCCAAACTTTACAGAAGCTCTCGTACGAACCTTGCAGATGGTTCAAATGGCTCTGGGCACTATGGGACTAAAAAGCTGTGGTCATCAGTCCCCTAGAACTTAGAACTACTAAAACCTAACTAACCTAAGGACATCACACACATCCATGCCCGAGTCAGGATTCGAACCTGCGACCGTAGCAGTCGCGCGGTTCCGGACTGAGTGCCTAGAACCGCTAGACCACCGCGGCCGGCGCGAACCTTGCAGAACTAGCACTCCTGAAAGAAAGGATATTGCGCAGACATGGCTTAGCCACAGCCTGGGGGATGTTTCTAGAATGAAATTGTCACTCTACAGCGGAGTGTGCGCTGATATTGAACTTTCCTGGCAGATTAAAATTGTGTGCCCGATCGAGACTCGAAGTCGAGTTCGAGTCTCGGTCCGGCACACAGTTTTAATGTGCCAGGTAAGTTTCATGCTTAATAATGTTCATGGCTGGGAAGCGTGGTGGCCAGTTGAAGTGTTTAAACTCAGAACAGTTTTCCTGGAGCCACTCTGTAGCAATTCTGGACTTATGGGGTGTAGTATTGCCCTGTTGCAATTGTCTAAGTCCGCCAGAATGCACATGAGTCGCCTATGAGAGACGTATCTAGAGGTATCAGGGGTCCCGTATCACTCAAACTGCACACGCCCTACACCATTACAGAGTCTCTACCAGCTTGAACAATCCCCTGCTGACATGCAGGATCCATGGATTCATGAGGTTGTCTCCATACCGGTACACGTCATACTCTCGATACACTTTGAAACGAGACTCGTCCGACCAGGCAAGACGTTCAGTCATGAGCAGTCCAATGTCGGTGTTGACGGGTCCAGGCAAGGCATAGAGCTTTCTGTCGTGAAGTCATCAAGATTACACGTGTGCACCTACGGTTCCGAAAGCCCATGTCGATGATGTTTCGTTGAATGGTTCGCACGCTGACACTTTTTGATGGCCCAGCATAGAAACTTGCAGCAATTTGCGAAAGGGTTGCACTCCTGTCACGATGAACAATACTCTTCAGTCGTCCTTGTTCTTGCAGGATCTTTTTCCAGCCACAGCGATGTCGGAGATCTTATGTTTTACCAGAATCCTGATATGGACGGTACACACGGGACATGGTCGTGCAGGAAAATCACCGCTTCATCGCTACCACGGAGATGCTGTGCCCGTCTCTCGTGCTCCGACTTTAACACCTCGTTAAATCTCGCATAAATCTTGATAACCTCCCACTGCAGCAGCAGTAACCGATCTGACAACTGCGCCAGACACTTCGTGGCTTATATAGGGGTTGCCGACCGCAGCTCCGAATTCTGCCTGTTTACATATCTCTGCAGTTGAATACGCAGGCCCATACCAGTTTTTTGGCGCTTCAGTGTATTTTTTGTGCTGACTTTGGATGTTTGCGTCAGATGTCGTCGGTATAGTGCTATTAATACTTGAACCATCCCTTATCACTTGCAGGTGGTTCTGTAGTTCTGCGATAGTTGGCCTCAGCAGAGGAGTGTTCCAAAATGGACTCTGATATGAATGAGCGTATAAACAAGCGATGTGTGACTGAATTTCTCACTGCTGAAAAAATTGTGCCAAATGAAATCTATCGACGCTTGCTAAAGGTGTATAGTGACGATACAATACACGCGAGCAATGTGAGGCAACGCGTACGGCATTTTAAGGGTGGTGAGAAGGGTGTGCATGACAAGCCACGAGCCGACCGACCCTGCACAGCTGTCATCCCTCACGATGGAGAGCGTCTTGATCAACTCATCCGTGCTAATCGGCGGATAACGACCAGAGAATTGTGTGCAACGCTGAATGTCGGCTGTAATGCCTTGGAAACAATGTTGGAACATCTTGTTGTCGCAAAGCCTGTGCGTGATGGTTCCCGCGGATGTTTACAGAAGAACAAAAAACTCATCGGACGGAAATTTTTCGGACCTGCTGGACCAATATGAGGCTGAAGGTGACAATTTTCTGAGTAGCATCGTCAGCGGGCCATAGACACGGGTTCACAGGTAGATGCCGAGTTTCTTGACTTCCGCAAGATGTTCCATACAGTTCCCCACAGTCGTTTAATGAACAGAGTAAGAGCATATGGACTATCAGATTAATTGTGTGATTGGATTGAAGAGTTCCTAGGTAACAGAACGCAGCATGTAATTCTCAATGGAGAGAAGTCTTCCGAAGTAAGAGTGATTTCAGGTGTGCCGCAGGGGAGTGTCGTAGGACCGTTGCTATTCACAATATACATAAATGACCTTGTGGATGACATCGGATGTTCACTGAGGCTTTTTGCGGATGATGCTGTGGTATATCGAGAGGTTGTAACAATGGAAAATTGTACTGAAATACAGGAGGATCTGCAGCGAATTGACGCATGGTGCAGGGAATGGCAATTGAATCTCAGTGAAGACAAGTGTAATGTGGTGCGAATACATAGAAAGATAGACCCCTTATCATGTAGCTACAAAATAGCAGGTCAGCAACTGGAAGCAGTTAATTCCATAAATTATCTGGGAGTACGCATTAGGAGTGATTTAAAATGGAATGATCATATAAAGTTGATCGTTGGTAAAGCACATGCCAGACTGAGATTCATTGGAAGAATCCTAATGAAATGCAATGCGAAAACAAAGGAAGTAAGTTACAGTACGCTTGTTCACCCACTGCTTGAATACTGCTCAGCAGTGTGGGATCCGTATCAGATAGGGTTGATAGAAGAGATAGAGAAGATCCAACGGAGAGCAGCGCGCTTCGTTACAGGATTATTGTATTGTATGTTAACCGGGGGCCTAGAAACGACGGAGAGGCTCCGTCCCCGGCGCAGCCGCAGTGGTCCAGAACCCCATGACGACTACCGCGGTCCAATGCACCCTTCTGCCGCCCCACACCGAACCATTCTTTCGGGGTTATTGTGCGGTTCGGCCCCCGGTGGACCCGCGAGGGAACTTCTCACACCAGCGAGCGTAACCCGTATGTTTGCGTGGTAGAGTAATGGTGGTGTGCGCGTACGTGGAGAACTTGTTTGCGCAGCAATCACCGACATAGTGTAGCTGAGGCGGAATAAGGGAAACCAGCCCGCATTAACCGATGCAGAGAGAAAACCGCCTAAAAACCATCCACAGATTCGCCGGCTCACCGGACCTCGAGACAAGTCCGCCGGGCGGATTCGTGCCGGGTACCAGGCGCTCCTTCTCCATCCTGAAAGCCGTGCGATAGATCGCACGGCTAACCGGGCGGGCTATTGTAGGGACATACTACAATCCCCTACGTATCGCTCACACGGGGATCGAGAGAATAAGATTAGAATAATTAATTCACGCACAGAGGCATTCAATCATTCTTCACATGCTCCATACGTGAATGGAACAGTAAGAAACCCTAATAACTGGTACAGTGCAACGTACCCTCTACCATGCATGTCACAGTGGTTTGCGGAGTATAGATGTAGATGTAGAAATGTACATCCCTACCGCAGCTGCAGTAAATAGCGCATGCATAACAAGGCGAAAGCATAACTTTTGTTGATGGCACATCGGTAAACATATACCACAGCTCAAGGCAATCCTGATTTGTGAAGCGAATTTCAGTCGCTGTTGATAGTTTTTCTGACAAAATTTTTCATGGTTATATTCGCTTGAATTTGCTACTTATTTAATATCCATAACAATTAACATTTGTAATTATATCACTAATTGTTAACAAAAGAGATAAAACTGAATTAATTTTTTGTGTTTGCTTCTTATATGCTAGTTAATAGCGTTTGTCTTAGCGCAGATTCCAGGGCTTCACAGTAATGTGGATTCCAGTTGGTGTTTTCAACCTTGCAAAGATGAAGTACGAAGAATATGCTAAGGGGCCCATATTGCATGCGCAGAACAGAGATTTTTCACCGTTCTGCGCTATACGTCAACGTCGAGAAATTCCGCTAAGGTCCCGAGTTCGAGTCATGGTCCGACACAGCGTTTTAATCTGCCAGGAAGTTTCAAACTCCGCTCAGTTCGCACGCGCTCTTACGTGTTGAAGTGAGTAAGTTTTGTGTTGTCGTTTATTTGCGTGTTCTATCAAGTTTATTGTTTCTGTTTGACATTAACAATACCGAACTGTGCTGTAGCTGTGTGTGAAAACTTTAACCAAAAGATTAAAGGTAGTAGTGTTGTCTACCATAAGCTCCCCAAAGATCCTGAAACAAGTGCTCGGTGGGTTCAGCTCTGTAGAAGAAGTGCTGGTATTAACATTAACAATGCTAGTATCTGTAGCATACATTTTAAAGAAGATTATTTTCATGATCCCCAAGTTTAATTATTGAAACCGCAGCCAAAGAAGATCTTAAAAGCCGACTGCAGTTCCTACATTGCATCTTTCTAAAGCCACTTTTGCTGTGGCTGCTTTATCCTCTGTTCAACAAAGAAGTGACAGAAGAAAAATTAGTGGAACACGTAAAGGTGCACTTGACACGCTAGCTTCTTGCCCACTGAAGAAAAAGAAAGTAGATCAAAGCACAGAAGCAGAAAAAGGCCGTATCGAGGATGAAATGAAGAGACTTGAAAAAACATTATCACTATCTTGAGAAGAAAAACAGCGTTTAATAGTTGAAAACAATACGTTGAAGACGAAAAACAAATTACTGTCACATGCATTAAGCAGGCAGAGGAAACAGTATCAAAGCCTTCAGTATCGATAAGGTGGTAAAGTGCTAACTGAAGTACAGCAAGTTTTACAAAAAGTATTTACTGACACACAAACCAAATGTGTCACGAAGTCAAAGAAGGGACTTCTGCGCTCTCTGTCCACAAAAACGTACATTTATTTGAGGAACGTAAAGGGTAAACGATTACTGGGATTTTCTGCGTTTAAAAGATGGATTTCTAATACTTTTCGCTGTCTTCCTGGCATTTTCACGGATGTGTTGCACGTAATAAGTAAGCAACAAGATTAAGCGAAGCAGAGAGGCTGTGCGTGTTGAATTTTAATTAAAAGAATGTGGGCAGTCGCATATGCTAAGACCAAGAAACCGACACTATATACGGGACACATAGCCAGGACAGTATGTTATGGCACGTGGTGCATGTGGAGCTTAGAAGCAGACTGTGTATTGTAGTTTTGATACTGCGATGAATCGGTATTTGCTGGTCAGTATCATCAAAGAGGCGCAGGAAGAGAGATTTGTTTTAATTGGTATTGTATCTGATTTGCGAGATAAAAATGGGAAAGTGTGGAAGGAGTTCCACATCGACTACAAAAAACCTGATTCATCAGCCCTAATGATGAAACGAAACAGGTTTGGGTACTTGCTAGCCCTAATGATGAAATGAAACAGGTTTGGGTACTTGCTGATATACCACATATGGTGAAACTTTTGAGAAATCACTTTTTGGATGATGGTTTTTGGTTAAGCGGTGGAATAACAATAACAAAACGTGTATTCGAGCAGCTATTGTTGAAAGACAATGGCGAGTGCCCTAAACTTACTGCTCATCACCTGATAGTTTCCGGAAGGGACCGACAGCGTGTTCAACTTGCCTCTTTTCCGGTACTGTGTAAGAGGCAATTTCTTTCGTTCAGATGGTTCAAATGGCTCTAAGCACTTTGGGACTTAACATCTGAGGTCATCAGTCCCCTAGACTTAGAACTACTTAAACCTAACTAACCTAAGGACATCACACACATCCATGCCCGAGGCAGGATTCGAACCTGCGACCATAGCAGCAGCGCGGTTCCGGACTGAAGCACCTAGAACCGCTCGGCCACAGCGACCGGCAATTTCTTTCGTAATGTCTGAAGAAAAAGACACTGCAGAATTTTTTAAGTTGGTAAACGGTACGTTTGACGTCATTAATTCGAAGGTACCTATTAGCAAGTGACCAATTTCAAGTGCTTTTGGATTATCTATGGAGACACTAGAGGAATTTCTTCGCAGATTCGGCTCCATCTGTGAAAAAAATGAGAGTAGGAAGTCATAAAACTTTACTTCCTCCCCAAAAGAGGTTACTCAACTCGATACGATCACTACAGGGTTGTTTCTCTTATTTGAAACATAGTTACAATTTCTGGTATGTATTGACCTCCATAGACGAATTACTTGACCATCCTAGTGGCAAAATAATCGAAGTGTCAGAAGAACCTGCAAGCTCAGGGTGGATTGGGAAACTCTGTCTTGGTAACTTAATTGTCTCTTCAGGTGAGTGGTTTGAAGTTGTTAAGCAGTTACAGAAGCTATTTTTAAAGTTTCATGGCAGCAGTCTGTGTTAATACGCCGATGTGATTAGACACCTGACAAGACTTTTAATTGGGAAGTTTCCAGGTCATTACGTTGCATGCTAAGATCAGAAACTTTATCCGAATGAGACACCTCAACACATCCGCAAACGCACGGACGGCCAGACAGCAGCAGCAGAAAACAGCAGGCAGTTGGAGAGCGAATGCGGTTCACTCCAGATGGGATTAAGGTATTTAAATCCTTCTTTTAATTGTTGAAAAAGAGGCGATTAATCGTCTAGCTTCTGTATCGTCACGCTCAGTACGGAACTTACAGCATTTTCTTATTATTTAATATTTGCATAAAGAAACTATTATACATTAGTGCCTTGTCATGGTCCGCGCGGCATCCCCCCCCCCACCCCCCTTAGCGTAAGTTAGATTAAGTAGTGGGTAAGTTTAGGGACCGATGACCTCAGCAGTTTAGTCCCATAAGACCTTACCACAAAGTTCCAAAATACATTATTTTCGTTAGAAACTGTGGAAACATCAGAAGAAACACGAAGTAATTCCGACGATTCCGTGAATTGTAGTTCGAACGATGATTGTTGTACTAATTAAAATCTAGAACAAAAAAATACAGTTCCATTCTAGCCCAAAGAAAACGTTACAATATTACTTTTCAGGGACCAAAAAAGGCTGTAAATTTCTTGGCTTGTAGTTACGCAGTGTGCAAAGCTGGTTCGGTTTCGTGAAATCTGAACGTGAATTGCATAAGTGGAAGAAAGGTTTACAGGAACTACGAAAATTGTACCGGAATGAAATGATCAAAAGTGTGAAAGAAAAACTGTTCGAAAGATGTAGAACTGCTAGTGGGAGTCAGTTCACCGTTACCGATGGAAATGTACGTGACTGGGCGCTCTGAATTGCAAGTGACATGAATATTATTGATTACTGATTGTTATAAAATATTTCGTGTCAACAAATTAAAGTCTGCGTTGATGGAAGTCGTCTGTAATGTAACATCATACACTACCTTGATTTTCTTTCCTGTGCTAGTCACTCTTCTACAAATTACATCTGCAATATTTTAGCTGTCGATATGAACAGCAAGTTATTGAAAAAATAAAGATTTTAGGCTTTTGTGGTATGGTTTCAGTATTTAAAATGTGCGTTTGCGCACTTTAGACGTTGCGCACTTTAGACGTTGCGCACTTTAGACTTTGCGCCTCGCGGTGCTATGTTCTCTTATCACTTGCGCGTCTGCTTATTCGTCGATTCGTGAGCTAGGCAGGAATGCCTATAAAATTCGTTGTAGTGGGCGGCTCTTCGTGCGGCAGAAATGAGTAACTTTTACATTTTTTTAATACTTGCAGTGCGCCTTACCAGCTAAAATTCAGACTGTGCATTTCCTTCAGTCTATTCCTCCTGTGGAAAATTTTCAGGGTAGGTTTCAACATTTCGGGATAGGACCTACTTGCTCCATATCACCTGTAGTAGAAGGTATACAGGATTGTAAGAAACAGTCTAAAAACTTTTAAGGGTGTCGCGAGGGAGATTGCTCTGAGAAATAATTGTTCAGGAAAAAATTCGATACGTTGCCCTGTTTCCGAGCTATTCAGCACTGAAGCAGACCAATTAGGTCGTTGTGCGCACAAATTCTAGCACTTTGATGGGCTAAAAAGCGGTGACGCACAGACATCTGTGGGTCCGTGAGTTATCACTTCTTCAAATCCTCGTTACTAGCTATGATGAGCCTTTCTTGGAAGTGATAAGTGTAAGCTGGGTGAGCAAAAGCTATGTTGGTTCAGCTTGAGGAAACAAAACGAAGAACACTTTTGGCGACTCTGACAGGATGTATGAATTTGTGCGTGATACGACCTGACTTATTAACTTCAATGCTAAATAACTCGGAAACCGGTGCAACGTATCGATTTGTTTTTTAACAAATACTTCCCAGCACAGCCTCCCTTGTATCACCTTTACGAACTTTTCAGACTGTTTCTGATCTTCCTCTATAAGCGAGCCAGGATGACTAATTATCCTCGAAACGTGGCAGTCCTAAGAGCTGCCAGGTGCAATCGATGGGAAACTGCAACGTCACTCGTCCTGTTTTTCCTGTCTATTCAACTCTTCCAGAAGCCCTGTTGGTGCTTGAAGGAGTTGCAGCTTCAGCTTTCAGAGACGATGGCTGGCATTTTCCTCATCTTCAGCGTACTGAATGAGTATTCCTGCCTACCGAATACTCACTCTTGTCCCATAGCACATATTTATCGAGCCGACAGGCTCTTATCTCTACATGGCATCTTTCTGTAGAATCAATAAGAAACAGTTTGTTGTCTCGGGTGGAACTGTGGCGCAACGTTGCGAATCTACTGTGTTGTTAATATTTAGAGGGATGAAGAACAGACATGTATTTCTCTAAATGTAGTAACGGTAAATCACAAGAAAAGATGAACGTTACAACTATCTTCGCTCTACCATCAATTATTATTGTAGCCTTCTTACAGATATAATACGTAATACGTAATATGAAAATCAGTCGTGTCAGATGTAAGCAGACCCATCTCAGGGGAGAGTAGCTGTGCACAGTACAGATTTCGTTACTTTCTTTTCTGTATCTCCAATTTTTTTCAGTTTATTAAATTCACATAGATGAACCTATGTGGCTGTATGTATCCCATATTCCTTTGGAAATCTGAGTAAAACACTAAAGAAATGTATTATCTAAGAATCAAATTCATGATGACATTCTACAAGTTATCTATTACGACATCTTGTATTGGCACACGCTACGAAAATTTATTTATTTCAACATTTGTTTGGTCTTTGGTGAGACATGAAATGAAATGACCATGTGGCATCGTCGGCCGGGAGCCTGTTTACGGGGAAGTTCAGCCGCCGGATTGCATTGGGAGACTTGCGTGGCGTTAATGATGACGAAAAGATGATAAGAACAACACAACAGTCAGTCCACGAGCGGAGAAAATCTCCAACCCAGTCGGGAATCAAACCCGATCCCGCTGCATGTAGGTAAACACGTTACCACTCAACTAAGCAGGCGAACTCTGGTGAGAGAAAGGAGTCATTAGTCATGGAGCAGAAACTACTGTGCATACTGTTGTGGCGTCATTTTAAGCGTCATGATGACAAAGTCACGAGTTGCCCGATAACTTGGTTTTTAATTTGTTCGTTTGTTTCTAGCAGCATTTCCAAATAACAGACTCGTTAACCTGTTTTTCCCTGGTGAATTCATAGCGAGATAGCTGGCAGATATGAGTAAGGGCTATCATCAACGTTTACTTTATTTGTTTTGACTGGTGCAACCTTTTGGGTCGTGGGAGTGAGTCGGTCTGTTTCAGATGCTACAACTCTGATTATTCTATCCAAAAAAATAGTCTTGATTCTCCACCACGTCAGTATACATTTCAATATTTAAACCCTTCTACTGGTTTGTTCACCATCTGCTATTCTAGAATCCTTTTCTCAGACACCTCGTACTTACTACAGTCTTAACGTTTTGCCTATATAATCTTTACCAGAATAAACTTGAACTGATATGCATTTCACGACGAGTCGACAATTTGCATGCCTATTTGAACGAAGCTTAGCAACGAGTTTGTCTATTCCGTTGATCCTAGCTCTCCTGCTTGAGTTTCATTGCTGTCTTCCTCTCACTGCTATGCAAAACGCGGCTGGTAATTTCATGGATTTGGCGAATGTTATAGGGAGAGTGCAGAAGAGTATATTTCATGTATTGCACAGCATCTTTCTCGTATAACACTAACGGTGTGGCCGTGATGCTTGGTAATCAGTACCGGAAAAGCAGCGTCCGATCGCCGCATACGTAAAAGCCGATTCGTCGAGGCCCTGGAGAGAACGCTGAGAGAAATCGCTGCGCCATTTAGCACTTCGGAATGGGGTGGCAGGAACATCTGCTCGCAGAGCTGTGCACAAATACGAAACGAAATCCTACAGACTAAAGCCGTCGGTACGTGGAACGAGTCAGCTAATGTTGACGTGGGGCTTTACGAGTTTGGTGACGTCACTTGCTTCTCTTTCACGTTGAGTAGCCATTTCTGCAATATTTCGGCCACATGCCACGAAATAGTACAACCAATTGTAAGCCAGAACGCACCCTACGTCACAAGAAAAAAGCCAAACGCCGTACTGTATTTCTCGTGTTCAGTAGAAGCCAATATTTGGTGGGTGTTACGTTATACGTCACACCATATGAATATATGCTCTTTCAAAGCAAAAGCACTTTACATGTCTCGAGAACGAATCGTCATTGGTACGCTGTGTTATTGTAAAGTTACTGGAAACGTCGCATTCGTGATTAAAGACTCTCCATAATTAGTTATTTTCGCTTTATTACTCGCCAGTTATGAGAGTAAGCCGTTTTAAGGCAAAGACTTGTTGAAGATCGGTGAAAAATTTGTTGTTCTTGTTAAGATTTGTTATAGTTGAATGTCAGTTAATAACATTTTGACAATAAAGTCCAAAGCCACTACTAGTAGAGGTTTAGCGTGATGTAGCTAGTTGAGGCGCCACGTTATGGAGTCGATGGAAGAGCACTAGAAGGTTCGCGTCGTGCTGTATACAAACTTTTTTTTTCAGCTTCGCGTTCTCTAAAAGGTTATGGGACTTCCCTACGAAATTAGGGGACATAATTTGTATAATACTTGATGTTATTTAGCTGTAACTGCGCTGTCTGCCAGCAGTGAGTTTGTCCGATTTGGTGAACTTTTATAATTGGTGTCCTTGCAGAGTGGATATGTGTGTTTCCTTTTTGTCTCATCACATCTACACAGGTATTGACGATTTTATTTATGTGTACCACACGCAGAACGACATGACATGATAAAGGGAGGAAATGTGTGTTTTAATAGAGCCAAACGCAGGAATTCTGCGCGCGTCTATTTTCGTGAAATAATGTACAGGTTGCGAGCCAGATAAAATGGTCACCTGCTACTGAACAGCGATGACAGCGCACTATCACGTTAACCAGCTCGTCCCGTGTGCCGATCGCGCTGTGTCTCGTGTGGATGGATGTCCCGTCGGCGTGTTCTTCAACGTTAGATGTCTCGTCCCGAAAGGTAACGCTTTAACAGTAGTGCACTGACTGGTTCAGTTATTGTTGCTTCACGACAATATTTCAAGTGGGTGTTGTATTCCATGCGTGATGGAGAGGTGAATCACGACATACTCCTCGTTTTAGGTGAAGAGTTATTGCGTTTATAGCGCTACGTAAACTCGCGTTACAATCGACTTTGGAACTTAAAATATTCATTGGTTACAAGGGCCTTTGCATGACTTGAAAATAGAAATATGGTGTACAGTTTCTGCACTTTGAATCAGTGAATCATTTTCTTTCGCACCAATTCATAGCCTATGGTAGGCTTGTGTACAATATACGGCAACCTTTCTTTTTTCCAGAGAACAAGAACGTTACGACAAGTACACTCCTGGAAATGGAAAAAAGAACACATTGACACCGGTGTGTCAGACCCACCATACTTGCTCCGGACACTGCGAGAGGGCTGTACAAGCAATTATCACACGCACGGCACAGCGGACACACCAGGAACCGCGGTGTTGGCCGTCGAATGGCGCTAGCTGCGCAGCATTTGTGCACCGCCGCCGTCAGTGTCAGCCAGTTTGCCGTGGCATACGGAGCTCCATCGCAGTCTTGAACACTGGTAGCATGCCGCGACAGCGTGGACGTGAACCGTATGTGCAGTTGGTTGGTTGGTTGGTTTGGGGGAAGAGACCAAACAGCGAGGTCATCGGTCGTATGTGCAGTTGACGGACTTTGAGCGAGGGCGTATAGTGGGCATGCGGGAGGCCGGGTGGACGTACCGCCGAATTGCTCAACACGTGGGGCGTGAGGTCTCCACAGTACATCGATGTTGTCGCCAGTGGTCGGCGGAAGGTGCACGTGCCCGTCGACCTGGGACCGGACCGCAGCGACGCACGGATGCACGCCAAGACCGTAGGATCCTACGCAGTGCCGTAGGGGACCGCACCGCCACTTCCCAGCAAATTAGGGACACTGTTGCTCCTGGGGTATCGGCGAGGACCATTCGCAACCGTCTCCAAGAAGCTGGGCTACGGTCCCGCACACCGTTAGGCCGTCTTCCGCTCACGCCCCAACATCGTGCAGCCCGCCTCCAGTGGTGTCGCGACAGGCGTGAATGGAGGGACGAATGGAGACGTGTCGTCTTCAGCGATGAGAGTCGCTTCTGCCTTGGTGCCAATGATGGTCGTATGCGCGTTTGGCGCCGTGCAGGTGAGCGCCACAATCAGGACTGCATACGACCGAGGCACACAGGGCCAACACCCGGCATCATGGTGTGGGGAGCGATCTCCTACACTGGCCGTACACCACTGGTGATCGTCGAGGGGACACTGAATAGTGCACCGTACATCCAAACCGTCATCGAACCCATCGTTCTACCATTCCTAGACCGGCAAGGGAACTTGCTGTTCCAACAGGACACTGCACGTCCGCATGTATCCCGTGCCATCCAACGTGCTCTAGAAGGTGTAAGTCAACTACCCTGGCCAGCAAGATCTCCGGATCTGTCCCCCATTGAGCATGTTTGGGACTGGATGAAGCGTCGTCTCACGCGGTCTGCACGTCCAGCACGAACGCTGGTCCAACTGAGGCGCCAGGTGGAAATGGCATGGCAAGCCGTTCCACAGGACTACATCCAGCATCTCTACGATCGTCTCCATGGGAGAATAGCAGCCTGCATTGCTGCGAAAGGTGGATATACACTGTACTAGTGCCGACATTGTGCATGCTCTGTTGCCTGTGTCTATGTGCCTGTGGTTCTGTCAGTGTGATCATGTGATGTATCTGACCCCAGGAATGTGTCAATAAAGTTTCCCCTTCCTGGGACAATGAATTCACGGTGTTCTTATTTCAATTTCCAGGAGTGTATTACAGTGCTGGAAATATAAACGTGCACGCCTGTAGTGCGTCTATGCCAGTATAATGAGATTTTTTTGATAGGAAGTATCCTCGTTAGTTCCTTGTCAGATTGCATTATATTACATCGTATCAGTGGCACCTTTTTCGGCTCTGATTCCAAGCTTCAAACAATCCTGGTAGCTCAGTTGGCAACTTTGTCTCTCTGTCTATAATTGCCTATACATCATTGAGCAAAATTATTGCATCAATCCAATTGCTGTCCTAGATCGAGGAATTTTACGTGGTGCTAATTTATACCCCGCATCCTTAGGAAATTTCATACATGTTTCTAGGACCGAATACGTATAGCGTATGGTGAAGGAACCTATTGTTAACCAGAACCTGGTTATGGTTCATTCACAGCGGCTGCTGGCTGATCCAGGTGAGACCTCAACCTTAGCCTACATTTCCAGTCACATTAATGTGACCACCTGTCAAAAGCCTGAACCCACCTACTGGAGCGAGTTTCTAGAACGTACCGAGAGGAATGTGGAGCAATGCCGACTGCAGTGCAGTGACCAGCTGTGGTAGGTTTCTCAGTTGAAGATCCATGGGGCGAAGAGCCCGGTAGAGGTGGACACACAGATTCTAGATTGGGTGTCTAATCTGGAGAGTTTGCTGGCCAGGAGGATACTGCAAACTCATACTAATGCTCTTCGAACAGTGCACGTACACTGCGAACTGTGTGACACTTCACGTTATGCTACTGAAAGACGCCTTCGTCCCGAGGAAAACCAAACTGCATGCAGTGGTCGTCTTGGTCCAAAGGATAGATGCAAACTTGTGTTGATAAATTGTGCCTTCCATAATGATAACATCACCCAGGAAACGTTACGAAAACATTCCCCCGACAATAACACTCCCTCGGGTGTTTGCTTTCAGACTTTGACGTCATACACACCAACGGCCATCTGTCCGATAGATCAGAAGATCTGATTGATCTGCACGTCCAGTTGCGATATTGGCGTGCACATTCCAGCCTCAGTCGCCGATAAACAGCCGCCACCAAGGATGCATCAACCAGGCACCTGCTGTAGTAATGTCCCCTGAATGATCGTAGAGGGACAAACTGTTGGTATAGCCACTGGTTCATCTGGGTGGTAAATTGCTCAACAGTTGCACATCTATGAGACTGTATGCATCTTCGCAGCCGTTGTTCACCCCTGGCCCGAAAGCCAATGATCGTGCCCCTTTGGACGTCAGATAAATTCCTGTGTTTCCGCATCCCCCAGACACGCTTTACGTACTCTCCGCTACTAGTGCTGCCACGTGCCATCTGGTGAGTACTTATTGCATGTTGACGTCGAACATTGATGGTGGTGACTGTAATGAGGCCGAACCGTCTAATTTATTCTGTTGCATACAGTATTTAAGTATATATTACAATTCTAAGTAGGCTGCTTCTGTGTTGGCAGCGCTGTGTAGCGCTTTGCATTGTATCTCTGACTGCGCTTTCTTTGTAAGAGACGCTGTGGCTTGTTGGACTCTTTGTTGGAAGTTAATCGCCAGTAGTGTTGGCCAGTTGGAAGTTCGTCGCCAGCAGTGAACAGTTGGAGGTGAACAGCCAGCAATGATGGATGTTAAATCATTCGTGGAGGGTAGAGGTCTGAAGTGTTAGCGTAGGCTGACGATCTGGAAGTATCTGACTTGGAGATTGAAAATTATTCATAATTATATATCTTTGTAGTGGATGTCAATGACGATTTATATTTGTGTTTGAAATGGATGTCACATTATTAAGGTAAAAAAAATACATTATTTGGTTTGCAACAAAATCTTTCCTTTGCTAACCACATGCCTATTAGTAGTCAGTGACTTTGGTAGTTAGAATCTTTTATTTAGCTGGCAGTATTGACGCGCGCTGTATTGCAGTAGTTCACCCAGTGAAGATTTTTGTGGGGTAAGTGCTTAATGAAATGTATGGGTTATTGTTAAGATTTCTTTTTAGTCAGGGCCATTCTTTTGAATTAATTATTTGAAGTCAGGTTGTAATTTTTTTGAGCAGTCACATTGCGTTGCGCTAGAATATTGTGGTCATTGTTGATATGATAAGAAGAAGTAAAGAGAAAGTAGGCTCAATACGTTCAGTTTCACTCAGCTGTTTCAGAATCAAATAACGTAAAAGTTTTATCTTCTCAGTCATTCTGCAATTTAAGTACAGATTCACACATTTAAATAAATAAGTTTCACAATTAATGGGTGTAAATCACCCAAAAATGATATAAATCTTGATTTTCGCTCTATAATGAGATTCGACTTACAGGCACATGCGTTAGCACACTGCTCCTGGAATTCGGTGAGGCGCCCGGGCCTCGTAATTAATCTG
Organism: Schistocerca serialis cubense; assembly: GCF_023864345.2. NCBI lineage: Eukaryota > Metazoa > Arthropoda > Insecta > Orthoptera > Acrididae > Schistocerca > Schistocerca serialis. Next base: position 630,894,559 of record NC_064641.1, on the reverse strand, counting down.
CCCGGAAAATTAACGCTGAAGGTCGGGTTCCGGCCAGCCTGTATGTGGTTTTAAGCGATTTCCGGCATACGAATAAATGATAACTACATTGGTACCCACGTCCCGCCTCTGTTACACGATTCGCAAACAGTTCGAAAACGTTCTCACACTTTCACCACATGGGACAGACAGAAGGGTACACTAAATCCTTCTGTTGGTGGCGGGGTTCAAATGGTTCAAATGGCTCTGAGCACTATGGGACTTAACATCTGTGGTCATCAGACCCCTAGAACTACTTAAACCTAACTAACCTAAGGACATCACACACATCCATGCCCGAGGCAGGATTCGAACCTGCGACCGTAGCAGTCGCGCGGTTCCGGACTGAGCGCCTAGAACCGCGAGACCACCGAGGTCGGCTTGGTGGCGGGGGCTGGGGAAGTAGTAGGGGGGGGGGGGGGGGGGAGGGTAGCGTCAGAAAGAGCCTCCAGCAACCCACTACCACTAACATCGTGAAATTCAGATTAGCGTGATTCACCGCGAAGATAAGGGATGAAGAGCAGGTAAAATAAGACTGAACAGTAACAGGAGCAAATCTGTATTTTCTGTTCTTTTCGTGTTGTAAAACTGTTATACAAATCCTTAAAAAATAAACTTCTAGAGGTGCTGTTTACTTTCACACAGTGGCTATTACGAAACAATTTTATTTTAATTTTTGTTGGATTTGATACTATCACACATAGAACTTATCATATCATAATACTATATCATACTAGTGCTAGAGATCTGACTGTACTGTTTTTCAAATAATGAGGGAACAAACCAAGTCTGTTCTTTATATATTCAGTTAAATAAATTATTCAGAAATAATATTTTCTTTCTGAAAAAGTCATTATACGTAGTAGACTTTATTTTTGTCAGTCAACAGATACTGAAACGGCAAATGATGCAACGTCATAAAAGGAAGGAAGCTGTGGAAGAAGGGATCTTTGGGAATCTATAATTGCCAATGGAAGGAGAACTATAGAATGTAGCTTACAAACGCATCTGGAGATCCAAATTATTAGCAACAGCCTAGACTTACATGGGAACCAAACCTTTACAATGCTTTGAAAACTGTGTAGTAACCTAAAAATCAACATTTAAATTAATCTAATGTATTTACGAATTAACGTGAAAGGGGTAACTTCATAAACGACACTTAAGGAACGATATTATTCAACTGAAGCTTCGAAAAACAGCACTCACATTTGTATCAATCTGTAATTGGCTTTATGATCGGGAATCATAAGTCATATTTACCGTTGGCGGATTACCTAAGACGACAAACACTTGCGTGGCGACAAGCTGTGACACGGAGTGTTGTTGTACAATGAGGTGACAGAAGTCTTGGGATACCTTCTGATATCGTGTCGGACCTAATTTTGACCGGCGTAGTGCAATAACCCAACGTGGCATGGACTCAGCAAATCATTGGAAGACCATTGCAGGAATATTGAGCCATGCTGTGAAATGTTGCCGTTGTAGGAGCTTGTGCGCATGACCACTCGATTATGTAACGTAAATGTTGGATGGGATTCATGTCGGGCGGTCTGGGTGGCCAAACCATTCGTTCTAACTGTCCATAGTGCTCTTCAAACCAATCGCGAACAGTTGTTGCCCAGTGACAAGGTGTATTGCGATCCTTACAAATTCCATCGTTGTACGGCTGAAAATGGTGTCCAGCTACCCGAACGTAACTATTTCCAGTCAATGATCGGTTCAGTTGGACCAGAGGAACCAGACCATTCCATGTAAACACTGACCAGCCCACACCATTATGGAGCCACCACCAGCTTGATCAGTGCCTTGCTGACAACTTGGGTTCGTGGCTTCGTGGTGTGTGAGCCACACTAAAACCCTACTATCAGCTCTTACCAACTGAAATTGGGACTCATATAACCAGGCCACGGATTTCCAGTCGTCTAGGGCCCAACAGATATGGTCATAAGCGCATGAGAGGCGCTGCAGGCAATGTCGTGCTGTTAACAAAGGCACTCGCATCGGTCGTCGGCTGTCACAGCCCATCTAACGCCAAATTTCGTCCCGCCGTCTTAACGGATACGTTATTCGTACGTCCCACATTGATTTCTGCGGTTACTTCAAGCAGCGTTGCTCGGCTGTTAGCAATGTCAACACTGCGCAAACCCCGCTGCTCTCGATCTTTAAGTGAAGGCCGTCGGCAAGTGCGTTGTCCACGGTGAAAGGTAATTCCTGAAATTCGGTACTCTCGGCCCGCTCTTGACACTGTGCATCTCTGAATGTTGAATTCCCTAACGATTTCAGAAGTGAAATGTTCCATGCGTGTAACTCTAATTACCAATCCGCTTTGAAAGTGTGTTAATAACCGTCGTGCGGCCATAATCACGTGGAAGGCCTTTCACATGAATCACATTAGTGCAAATGGCAACCAAGCCAATGCACTGCCCTTTTATACCTTGTGTACGCGATACTACTGCCATCCGTATACGTGCATGTCGCTATCCGATGACTTTCGTCACGTCAGTATATGTTGCAAACGTAACCCCTACATGTGCATGTATGCATGTATGTGTATATGTTCGGTATCTCTTCCTAAATGACGAGACCGATTTAAACCAAACCTTGTACATATATCCGTTAGTGTCAGGCAACAATTGCTGAGGATCGCACGTACCTGTCATTGTTCAGGAGTTATGACGTCATAAACAATGGGACGTGTGAAAGACTGTCCACTAAGTCTATTCCCCAAAACTTTTGCAGACAGTATTCACACATGCCGCAAAATGTACCTACAAAATTATATCATGTTAGCACACACAGTTCAGGAGATGTGACGTCATAAACACTGAAATGTGTGACAGACTGCGGTATTGCGCGTAAAATTTAAATTTTTGCTTATTTCCTACTTATTCTATGTGCAGCACATTTTTCTGACGGTATCTATACAAATACGGTATCTACATATGCCGCTGAACGTAACTACAAAATTATATCAGTGTGCTACTCATAGTTCAAGAGATATGCTGTCATAAAAGCTGAGATGAGTGTAAAACTGCCACATCATGGATGAAGTTTTAATACATTCTTCTTTACTACCAAGACACTCCTTCATTCGAGGCGTTGCCATGGAGACGTTTACAAAATCGCGCGGTAGACAAGCGAAACAGCTGCGCCCATCGTGAGAAGCTGTCCACGATGCTGCACTTATACATTTGTACGTTACGCACAGTTCTTTGTACGACTGTTTCTTAAGTTCACAAATACATGGAAAAGAAATTTCTTCGATATTACACTTTTTTGTCTCGTTTCTAATACGAAACAGGCAAAATGAATACGTGGACACTGCCGGGTTTTTCAGCTAGATCTGATCATAAATATTGATAAGTGCTAATTTATTTTTATTCCAAACATTCATGGTACTAAAAATTACTCAGAAAAATATACAAAATAGTTAGCAGATTGTTTATCATTTAATAACAGACTAAAAAATAATTTTACGGTACTCATTGCAAGAAGCTAAAATACTGAATCACTTTGAAAGCTTCATCTGTGGAGCGTTTCAACGGAACTTTTCTACGCTGTTCGGAAAGATTCTCATTTCACGGACAGCTTCAAATTTTGACTTCTCGAAGGTATGCTTGCCCAGTTTATTCCATAATCCTTTCTTGTTTAATGGGTTATAAGCCTCCAAATATCTGCTTCAGAAGAACAAATAGATCTCTAGAAACAAACTTCGATAAACTACTCAACTGTGAGAAGCCCAAAGAAAAATTAAACTTCACGAAAACACTACCAATCCCAGACTCGAAGCCACCCACAACAAGAGAGGTAGAGGAGGTTATAAAACAACTAAAGAACAACAGATCCCCAGAATACGATGGCATTATCGCTGAGATCTGGGAATTCACAGACCAAAATATTACAAAGAAAATTCATAAAATTATCTTGGCAGTATGGAGTACAGAGAAAATTCCACGGGAATGGAAATGCGCACTGATTCACCCACTCCACAAAAGGAGAGGCAGGACAGGCCATAATAATTACAGAAGAATCTTATTATTACCGGTCACTTACAAATTTCTGTCCAAGGTGTTGCTTCAAAATGGTTCAAATGGCTCTGAGCACTATGGGACGTAACATCTCTGGTCATCAGTCCCCTAGAACTTAGAACTACTTAAACCTAACTAACCTAAGGACATTACACACATCCATGCCCGAGGCAGGATTCGAACCTGCGACCGTAGCAGTCGCGCGGTTCCGGACTGAGCGCCTGAACCGCTAGACCACCGCGGCCGGCAAGGTGTTGCTGAACAGACTGGAACCACAAGTGGATACAAAGATAGGTGAATACCAGGTAGGGTACACAAAGGGAAGATCCTGTATTGAACAAATTTGGAAGGCGAACAACACTGTAGTTAAATTTGTGGACTTTAAGAAGGCCCATGACTCCACTGACACGTAGACTCTTTGACACACTAGAAGAATGTGGAATAGACAGAAAAACTATGGCACTGATAGAACAGACGCTCATAGACACCACACCCAAAATAAAATTTATGCGAGAAATCTCAGAGCCATTTGAGATACACTCCTGGAAATTGAAATAAGAACACCATGAATTCATTGTCCCAGGAAGGGGAAACTTTATTGACACATTCCTGGGGTCAGATACATCACATGATCACACTGACAGAACCACAGGCACATAGACACAGGCAACAGAGCATGCACAATGTCGGCACTAGTACAGTGTATATCCACCTTTCGCAGCAATGCAGGCTGCTATTCTCCCATGGAGACGATCGTAGAGATGCTGGATGTAGTCCTGTGGAACGGCTTGCCATGCCATTTCCACCTGGCGCCTCAGTTGGACCAGCGTTCGTGCTGGACGTGCAGACCGCGTGAGACGACGCTTCATCCAGTCCCAAACATGCTCAGTGGGGGACAGATCCGGAGATCTTGCTGGCCAGGGTAGTTGACTTACACCTTCTAGAGCACGTTGGATGGCACGGGATACATGCGGACGTGCAGTGTCCTGTTGGAACAGCAAGTTCCCTTGCCGGTCTAGGAATGGTAGAACGATGGGTTCGATGACGGTTTGGATGTACGGTGCACTATTCAGTGTCCCCTCGACGATCACCAGTGGTGTACGGCCAGTGTAGGAGATCGCTCCCCACACCATGATGCCGGGTGTTGGCCCTGTGTGCCTCGGTCGTATGCAGTCCTGATTGTGGCGCTCACCTGCACGGCGCCAAACACGCATACGACCATCATTGGCACCAAGGCAGAAGCGACTCTCATCGCTGAAGACGACACGTCTCCATTCGTCCCTCCATTCACGCCTGTCGCGACACCACTGGAGGCGGGCTGCACGATGTTGGGGCGTGAGCGGAAGACGGCCTAACGGTGTGCGGGACCGTAGCCCAGCTTCTTGGAGACGGTTGCGAATGGTCCTCGCCGGTACCCCAGGAGCAACAGTGTCCCTAATTTGATGGGAAGTGGCGGTGCGGTCCCCTACGGCACTGCGTAGGATCCTACGGTCTTGGCGTGCATCCGTGCGTCGCTGCGGTCCGGTCCCAGGTCGACGGGCACGTGCACCTTCCGCCGACCACTGGCGACAACATCGATGTACTGTGGAGACCTCACGCCCCACGTGTTGAGCAATTCGGCGGTACGTCCACCCGGCCTCCCGCATGCCCACTATACGCCCTCGCTCAAAGTCCGTCAACTGCACATACGACCGATGACCTCGCTGTTTGGTCTCTTCCCCCAAACCAACCAACCAACCAACTGCACATACGGTTCACGTCCACGCTGTCGCGGCATGCTACCAGTGTTAAAGACTGCGATGGAGCTCCGTATGCCACGGCAAACTGGCTGACACTGACGGCGGCGGTGCACAAATGCTGCGCAGCTAGCGCCATTCGACGGCCAACACCGCGGTTCCTGGTGTGTCCGCTGTGCCGTGCGTGTGATCATTGCTTGTACAGCCCTCTCGCAGTGTCCGGAGCAAGTATGGTGGGTCTGACACACCGGTGTCAATGTGTTCTTTTTTCCATTTCCAGGAGTGTACATATAGGGGTCAGACAAGGAGATGGTCTCTCACCACATCTATTCAACATAGTGCTGGGCAAAATTATAAAGCAGTGGGAAGAAAATGTAAAAGTAATTCTGTTAGAAAGAGCACGTAGAAACAAGACAATTATAAAATGTCTAGCATTTGCAGATGACTTGGCAATACTCAACAAGAAGAAAGAAGTGCAAGAAGCCCTGGAATTTTTACATGCGGTCTCTGCTAAAATGGGGTTACAGATATGATACGAAAAAAACATAATATATGGAATGAAAGAACAATACACACATCAAGCGCACAGAATACGGATTGGTAAAGAGAATGGAAAAATTCAAGTGTCTTATACATACGAATAGGAGGATCAAACAAGGCATCCAATACAGAACGATCAGAAAAACTTCAGAAAGCGTACAAACTTACATGTACGCACTACAGTAAAAGAAGCATCTCAAGACAGACGGAACTCAAGCACTACAATACAATTGTGCTGCCAGAAGCCCTCTATGCAACAGAAACGACCACAATCGGGGCATCAGGCATCACAGAGACAGAAAAGATAGAACGTAAAATCCTTCGAAAAATTTATGGAGCAGTACATAGAGATGGTATATGGATGATGATGCCAACCAAAGAATTATATGAACACACAGATAAACTCATAGACATAATCAGGAAACGTCGATTGACAGTCTTTTGGCACATATACAGAATTAACAATACCAGACTCACAAAGAGGATTTTTGATGTAGTCAACAGCTCAATCTAAAAGGAATCAATAAAGAAATGTTGGATGAAAGAGACAAATTCAGAAACAAAATTATGAACTTGGAATTTGAAGTAAAAGAAAGGAAGAGACCAGGGGAACTATGGGCAGAACAAAGGAAACACGAACAGTCAGAGAATGAAGAGGTTTTGGGAAGAGGAAAAGAAGAAGAAAACGAAAAAAGGGGCAAATTGAATAATCATGTAACATTCAAGTTCAGTCACTGTCTTAAGGGCAAAAATGTATAATAATATAAAATAAAATTAAAACATTATGTAACTTTCGTAGGTGGTCTGAAAATGGCAGTCTAGCCGAAATGGTTCCATTACAATAAAACACTAATATTCTATAGCAGATGTTTCATTACATAATGTCTCTAAGACGTATCTTCAACACCGTGGGCCCGTTGGATCACAGAGACAATATATTAATGAGGCCTTTAAATGAGCACACTGTTCGTTTCGGAGCGCTGTAAAAGGTGTAGAACTGATACCAGGTGGTTATGTCATCTTCCATAACTGAGGTAAATCAATAATGTGGTGAGTATGAGGCATCTGATTGCATGGCTTTACTGGCTGGAAGGCTCATCTAGGGTTGTTCAGCTGCCTGGTGCAAGACTTCCTATTTGGCGTCACTTCGGCGACTCTCACGTTGTCGAAGATGAGAGGAAATCTCCAGGTGGAGAATTGGTTATTTACTTTCCTAGTGTTGGTGAAGAATACAAACGTCTATTCACAGTCACAGACCAAGGGCAATGTAGACTATTTTGCATCTTTTGAGGGACGATAGATTTGTAAAAGATCTGCGTATTGTTGCCTGATAAATATCCTCTCCATTGCACGTTACACTGGAAGTGTAAATGTTACGTGGAGTGGAGAGGACATAGATCAGGCAACAGTATGCAGATCTATTACGGCTCTACCGTCCCTCAAACGACACAAAATGATCTACTTCGCCCGTGCTCTGCCACTGTGGAAACACGTCTGTAACCTTCACCAACACCGGCGATGTAAATAAACAATCCTCCACCTGAAGATGATCGTGTGAGCCATCGGAACGCGTAGTGGCAAAATAAATAAGTGACTGACGCAGAAACTGTTTTATTTGTATTGACCAACAGTCGCAGCCATCATAATGCCGTACCTTATGAACGAAATATTCTCTCTTATCAAGGCTAGAGGTGGTTTTGGACGTCATTAGTGTGGTGCCTCGGAGAGGAGGCGACTAATTATTTTAGTTGGAGTGTTTATATTATCTTCATTTTTCCCAAATTTGTGTACATGTTTTAATAGGAAGCGTAAGATGAATGAAGTTTAAATTCTTCTCGTTAGGACAATATTTACAATGCATCATTCATGCTTATATTCTAGGCGCACCGCAAAGTCCCAAAATAATTTTGTACAGTACGTTACGGGTCACGCGTCACCTCAACTCATGAAAGACAGAATTACAGCCAATCGTGAAGCTAAAAGGTATTGATATGATAGCGTAGTGTAACACGATGTTATATGTTCTGTATGTATATTCTTTGAGAGAGAGAAAATTTCTGGATCAAGTGAGAAGCTGCCGTTTCAGGTATGATATGCTCACATAACAATGTTACGAGCCGCAAAGATGCAGGACTGGTACATGGAGTGGGCCGTTATTCTAAGCCGTAGCAGCTAAATTTTAATAAAAGTGGCATAAGTGGCATAACGCTATTCACTTATTCGTGTCAATGGTTACAACATGATTTCATACGGTTGTAATGAAGGTGCAATGATAGGCGGAAACGAGTACAGAGAGTACATACAGCTCTGTTTTGGGTCGGGTTGTAAAGGTACTGTTTCGGGACGTTGAACCCGAACGTTGAATTACTAACTGAAAGCGTTGTTCAGTCACCATAACTAGGGAGTTCAGTAAAGTTTTACCGCGGTTCCGCAGCGTAACTTGTTTGAGGAAGCTCATTATAATAGGAGTGAATTCTTAGGCAGCTTTGGAGAGCTATTACAGCGTATTTATTCGGTTTTCATCCGAAAGATATTTTAGACACTCGTGTGCAGCGACCTATTATATCTGTGTGGCTGTTTTTGAATAGACCACATTTGATGCGGAAGTTTTAAAAAGGAAATTAAGAGTCGCTAAATAAATAAACACTTCAATAATACCATTCCATTTTGAAATTAAAGCAAAAAGAAAATGAAAAACGAATATTTGGCGAATGCGTTAGTGTTTACGAATTAACTCGTTTTCAGCGATAGTAGACTATAGTCTTTCAAATAATTGGCAAAATAGCATCACAGATAGTAATATTCAAAAAGAAATTAAAGACAAGTGATATTCATGATATTATCAGGGATTTACACTAATCACTGATACAGTTCTAGTGAGTTTATTTAAAAGGCCAAAATTCGCAATAAAAACAAGAACACAACAAAATATTTTGTTGGTTACGATCAAAGAATTACTGAGAGTGTTAATACTATATCGCTGCAGTCAGCGGTAGTTGAATTTTTGTTTATTAGAGGAGGTATATTAAGCTCGGAACGAAACATGGGAAACTGCCCGTAATTTTCAAACGTTATTAAAAAGAAGAGGAGAGAGTAAGTAATGTTTAAATGCGAATTTGCTCGCTTTTGAATATAAAATCAACTTTGTAGTTTTCATCTGTGGTGAGTAAGTGTTAATATTAACAGTGTATTAGTACTTTTTATAGAATTGCTAAAACTAGCGATATCCCATCCTTTTGGCCGGGTTTTGCGGAGACATTCGCAATACGATACCCAGTTAACGTTACAGAATATTTGATTTGTCCTACACTCACTCTGAACAACTGAATATCTATGCATAAGAACAGAGGTATAATGTGATATCATGCTAATGCGTATTTATCTGGTGTTTGGGGCAGTGGCATCTAAATAAATGGGTATACTAAGGATGTACTACAGAGTTAAATTAGCAACGTAAAAGCTTAGCTTAACGTACCACATAGATCTGAGCAGTACTGGTGCAGTTTTAAGAGTGTTTCTTCCTAGGAACACTGATTAACAATCGAACATGTAGTTTACTCCGGAAAAACATAACAGCAAACTAAGATTATGCAGCCTTTAAATTCTGAAAGTACATCAGTGTCAAACAGTGTTATCCCATTACCTTGCTCTTTCTTACGATGAAGAGGGGCGGTTATTTTATTCTGCATCAGAGTCAAGACTGACCAAGTATTCTTCAATTTTTTGGAGTATTACGAGAAGTGTATATAACTAACCGTAGTGCGTGGTCAATAGCAGTTTAATTCTCTATATGTGTCCGCAATCTTTCTTATAACCCATTCACATTCAACGCATTACAACACTCATGTGCAGCTGAGCATTTGAAGCACCCAGAATCGTTCTTTGGCTCAGTCTTTGTAACAGTTTGTTAGGTTCCAGCCGTTGCTAGCAATATTATTCCGTACCACCCAGCCTGAAACAATCTGGTTTTGTTTACATTAACTTATAAAATATCGTAGTGGATCCCCTCGTTTGGAAAGTCTCTTTTGATTTTTTAAAGTTTATCAGAATAATTATTTAATACCACCATTCTTGCTGTTCGAATTTTAATGTATCATCAGTCTTGTGGCGGACAATACCGTTCTCTTCATACCACACTTGCACTTAGATTCAAATGGCTCTGAGCACTATGCGACTTAACTTCTGAGGTCATCAGTCACCTAGAACTTAGAACTAATTAAACCTAACTAACCTAAGGACATCACACACATCCATGCCCGAGGCAGGATTCGAACCTGCGACCGTAGCGGTCACGCGGTTCCAGACTGAAGCGCCTAGAACCGCACGGCCACACCGGCCGGCACTTATACTTAGACCCAGCGTCACTTGTTGTGTGTTGAACATATTCCAATCAATGTCTTCCCCAGTAATTTTTACCCTCCATGGCCCCCACATGGAGGAAAAATTACACACTGATTAATATATAACATCGTCCTGTCCCCACGTCTACTTTTTTCACATACATTTGTATCCTCACCGATGAGGCCTATTTTGACACTAGCAGGCTAAACGATAACAGAATACCTTCACTCTGCCTACTGTTAGGTTTGTTAATCTGATTTACATTCACATACATTTATTAATTTCAACTGACTTGGGCAGTAGAAATTTTCAAATAAGTGATTGATTATTGCGGCTGCGCACTCTGTTTTCGTGGATTCGATGTTAAAGATTCAGAAACATGAGAGACTCTGAAACCCAAGATCACTAATTACAACGCCGGTGCATAGTGAACCCTATAAAGGGAGAATCAGGCACTGGTATCAGTGAATTATATTTTATAATGAAAGAAAGTGTGTAAAGGACTCTCAAAGTAACAAGCATTGCGAACACGAGGATTATAAAGATGTCGCCTGCTGCCTGCTCGAATTTCAATTTGAGTACTTATTACACTACATTATAAACTGTTGCATTATGTGAATTCCGAGATTCAGTTCCTAGACGTGGTAGACCGTCGCTGGAGAATACCTCTCCTCATTGGCTGGTCGGCGCACGTGTATCTCCACTGAAAAAGAAGCAGTAATTAGAATCTTGTGATGGATTATATCTGGCTAAACACTTTCTTGAAGATGTCTTGTTATGCTGTATCTACTGCCGAGTCTATACCCGATCATTATTTTAACGTCCAATAGCACCAAGCAATATTGTTGGTTGATGCCATGTCTAATATGGCACAGCTGTTCTGAATACAGAAAACCATATTTCCTCATCGTGCAGACGGGAGGGAGATAATCCGTCGCCTCCGACGGAAACAGCTCCTTGACACATGTACTGCTGGACAGAAACAAGCTGGCGACGGCTTCATTATGCTCTGGGGAATATTCACGTGGGCATCCACGGGCCCAGTGGAGCTCTTGCAAGGCACCATCACGGCCAAGGGTATCGTACACTGGCTGCAGGCCACATACACCCCTGACGGCAGCGGCATTTTTCACCAAGACAACGCGCCATGTCACGAGGCCAGGAGTGTGATGGAGTGGTTTGAGGAACACAGTGGCGGTCCAGTTGATCAGAGCTCATCACCCCCTACGTGCAATTTACGGGGATTAGGTAACTTTCGTGTGCAGATGTCGTGCCAGCTCCCTCTAACAACCTACCAAGGCCTCGTTTTTCCATATCACGATGCGCCACCGCTGTAATCCGTGGCAAAGGTGGACATACTGGCTATTAGGTAGGTTGCTAATGAAAGTGATGGAGAAGGAATTATCTATTTCAAAAAGATGGCAACACCTTCTTTTGCAAGAGAGATAGCTGTGACTGGGCCACTGAAGTATTTGGGATGGATGCCAAATTCGGTGTTAGACAATGGCAGGTACTGTTTGTGAACGCGTCTGACTGTAGCTGCTTTGCCTCTCTACAGTAATATGGGAAGCTTGCCACTTGATGCCTCCTTGACGTGATCTTGTAGACCACCTGCCAGGCCGGCCGTTGTGGCCGTGCGGTTCTAGGCGCTTCAGTTCGGAACCGCGCTGCTGCTACGGTCGCAGGTTCGAATCCTGCATCGGGCATGGATGTGTGTGATGTCCTTGGGTTAGTTAGGTTTAAAGTAGTTCTAAGTCTAGGGGACTGATGACCTCAGATGTTAAGTCCCATAGTGCTTAGAGCCATTTCAACCATTTTGAACCACCTGCCGGATGCATCTCCTGTATCTGGTAAGCACACACCACCTCTGGCAACTCCGTTGTTTAGCCATCAAAGTCACATGCAGAAAACTGAGAGATACTGAAGCACTGCTGAAACACCTGGACGGATGTTAGACACCTAGCGAACACCTTTGACAATGCTAGTCTTATAAGATCTCTGCAATCCTAAGGAAAATCTGTATGAAGCAAAGAGAGAGCTCATTAACTTACACTATCTATAGGAACAGGAAAAAGTTGAGTTCTTGTTAAGCAGCGTGTTGCTGTCCATCACCACCGTGATATCGTCCGAAGAGCGAGTTGCCAAAGCAATGTTGGTACCCTGCAGCGCGAACGCAAGAGAAAATAGTCGCTACAAGCCACATAGACGAACGATCGACACCGCTGTAGCCACGCTCCGAAACTCTTCGCTAGATCCCTGCAACTGCTCTTCTTCTTACGACCGAGTGCAGTACCGCTAAGCCCAGTCCGTAATCATCGAGTAAGACGATAATACGACATTCTAGTTGCCAGCTGTGTGGTCATTATATTAAGCAGAGCTTAGTGTGAAAGTTTTTGTTAAATTTACTGTGAGTGAGAAACTTCTAATGTGGATAAATTAATGTTGAGAGACAGTTGTAAATACTTATGACATAACTGTGGAAACGGATAGTGTAAAGCTAAGTAAAGCTTCTTATCTATATTATAATAAAGCGAAGTAATATTTTATGCGTTACAGTATCTACTCAGTCTCCTCCCAGAGCAAAGTGAATAACCCACCATTGTGGCGATGAGTGTATTCTCGTCCAGTATAACAACCACTGCTATTGAACTTAGCCATGTCTGTCACTAATGTCCACTAATGACGGTAAAGTATCCAGACAGCTCAGTTCAGTATCTAGTAGAGTTTAACGAGAACTTCAAGGAATCGAGGTATGCTCCCGAAGATGTAACAGCGACCGAAACTTTTAGGGCACACCCCAGTTCCTAGGAGCTCCAAATGAGTTAATGATGAACCAGGCTGTATTCATCAAGTTCTCGATTCTCAGAACTGTAGGTACTGCAATGTTACATCTGTCTGCTACTTGAGAGAAGGCCGAACATTGCTTCAGTCTGTCACTATGGCGTAGCTGCTCTCCGAGTTGGGAACTGAGGGAGACAGGAATCTGTTGAAAATCAGGATGTGTGTGGTAAGACTGACATCCAGGAAAACTCTGTCTTGTGTTATATATTATATAGGGCAGAGGGTATTTGTGTTTATCCAGGATCTGCTCCCATATCCCTAGAGTTATTGGTACACATCCATAGAGTTATTGACACAGAAACAGCAGGCCTTATGAGTATCAATGCTATGGGCTTCTTAACTTCAATAGGAGCTGAGATACAGGTAGAAATGTGTTTTTTGTAGCCCTTGGCCTATAGGCTGCCTCTAACAACAGGAATGTTATCTGGGAACATAATCGGCCTGCCAAATCAACTTCCCTTGCACAGCTGCCTACATGTTATGGTTCAAATGGCTCTGAGCACTATGGGACTTAACATCTGTGGTCATCAGTCCCCTAGAACTGAGAACTACTGAAACCTAACTGACCTAAGGACATCACACACATCCATGCCCGAGGCAGGATTCGAAACTGCGACCGTAGCGGTCACGCGGTTCCAGACTGCAGCGCCTAGAACCGCACGGCCATACCAGCCGGCCTACATGTTATAGACTAGAACAGGTTTTCCAAACCCCAACATGTAGGCCACCCTCAATGACAGGCATGTTGTGTTGGACTAGTATCAGCTTGCTTTATAAACCTGCTTCGCATGGCGACCTGTACATCATGGCCAATAAATTATTTTCAGTCCCCTGACAGGTAGCCTGCACTTCACAATTGTCGTATTATGGAAGAAGTACTACCCTGTTTTATCGAACTGTGTTGCAGGGGCTCCAAATACTGATGAGCATGGCTGGGAATAGGCTGAGATGGATAGAGGAGGGGATGAAGGAGGACGAAATGAATAGAGAGGCAGGTGGAAAGTGTAGAGGGATAGTGGGTAGATAGAAAAGGAAGAGTAGGGAGTGTAGATGGAAAGAGGATGTAGGAAGATTATATTGAGAGGGGGGGGGGGAGGAATATAAGGTCAGATAGAACGGGTGGAGGAAACAGAAAGATAGGGGGAGGAGGAGCTGAAAAGACAGAGAGATTGGGGAGGAGGAGAGCGACAGATAGAGGTTGGAGGACGAGGTGGACAGACAGAGAGAGGAAGAGGTAGGCACGAGGAGGAGGAGGAGGAGGAGGAGGGGTGTTCAATGTATGTGTCAAATGATTATGTGGGTGAAGCTGTGGAGAAAAGTCTAGTTGTTACATAAGGCTGGAGCTGACACCGGTGTGCACCTTTGACCGATGGGCCCTGTCTGGCGCTGATCCAGCGCGTAGTGGTGGCAGTCGTCCCTGAAGGCCACTTTACAGTATTAGTAGGCAGCGTCTTGACAAATTGCTGAGTAACAACGGAGGAACAGCAGAGGCGACGACGGTGGTGAAGGACAGCTGAAGTTTGTGCAGCTTTCTTGCAGGCTGCAGTACTTGTGGTTACTACAGCTGGCGAAAACCTGAGGTAAGATCGCTGGACTCCGTGGACAGCCCCATGGTAACTAACCTCGGACCCCGAGGAGCGTGTCTGGCGGCTGGCTGGAGGAGGCTGTCTGATCCACGACGCTCAGGTCCTCTACACTCTGTCGCCCAATTCCTCACTGCTGGTAGGCTCAAGGCCATGCAGAGTTGTTGTTCTGTCTGCCGCTGATGGTATGCATGGCGAGTTGACGAAATTCTGCATCAGTGTATAATTCCTGTCAAACACTGACTTAGGGTTGGGGCCTGTAGCTTGGAGGGTGTGCCTTGGGGAAGAAAAGCGGCTCACCATGTCGTTGAAATTTTGTGTTACGGTACTGTGTCTGCACTGCGACAGTACCACGCCTGCATCCACAGTGTGGGAATTCGTGTCATGTCCTGTAACTCTAACTAAAATCTTTTGTGGAAAACAGGGAAAACTACATCTATATCTTGTGTTAGTGTTTTGGATAGCATTTTACTTTTTGCATAAAAACACAAAACTCTTCTTTTCTGATTAATGTATCTTGTTTGATATACACTCCTCATTCGATCTTAAGGAAAGAAATTTTATTATTTCTCTTATTATAGTGCAACATGGCCGAATTACGATGAACTGGCTATATTTTCGGTAAGAGTCGTAGTTATTATGATGTTCCACAATTAAGCAGTCACTTCATGCAGCTGAAAGAATTTGCAGTGAAAAAAGTAGTGGCTGAGTACTATCGCAAACGAATACGTTTGAAAACGAGGACTTTTACAAGAACAGCGAGCAACAAAACTCGTTCTACCCACGTGTGCTCCGATTATTCCGGTACTCTATGTCACTTCCCGAAAATAGAGATAATCTCAGCTATCGGTTTTCATATTGCCTGGCACTAATCCCGAGGGAAATAACATATAGATATTCTGGACCCTAGCGTACCGATCCTTTCGATCCAGAATCGACGTGTTAGTCTCCTTAAAGTGTGTAGTCTTCATAAGTCCGGCACACTCTACCATATAGGTCAGAAGCATGTTTTAGAACTGTGACTAATAACTTTGTTTGAATACTGATGCCATGGGAGCTATTTTTATCGGATTTTCAGCGTATTATCAACGTGCAGTACCCAGTTCCTCGTGGCTGCTTTAATTTACAAAACTCGCTAAGTTAAATCACTAGTATTTAAATTACCAGTCATCTTGTGCATGAGTGGAATAGTTTTCATATTCTCATCAATGGCGTATTTGCCTCCTTTCTCCCGTCCTTTGTATTCTACCATCGAGGCAAAGAATCAATTCAGTTTTATTTTCTTTCCGTTTTAGCGCATGTGACAGCGGATGAGTCGGACGGTGAAATTGCTGCTGCGCCAGGCGCTAAAATTCATTTCCTGTACGCTACCAACCTTTTGCACGCAGAATTTTTACCTTAGGTAAAAGAATATTTTTGTCCAGGGGAAAGCCAATTCATCAGTCTCCATAGCTCAGCACGTTAAGAGATGGACAAAACACAGCACCCCGCGGACAGAAGATAAATGTAAAATAATTTCTGGTTTTTTTTCTCCCAGAAGGTAAATTACCAATGTTGTTTTATCCTTGTTGGATCTTGTGTACTCTGCGGCCGTTAACTTGTGGTTGGTGAATGACGCTACCAGTCAAAAATAATTTTTAAATGTTTTATTTTATTGTCATAACCGATTTCGGGCTACCATGTCCAACTTCACATGTCCAATACTTCTCGTTACAGATATTTTTGTCAACAGCATGCCGTTTGCTCCACTCCCAAGAATATTTGTGCCACTTTATAAGTTGTTTCATTAATAAAAGTAACCTAAAGTGCTTGAATTTTTTTTTTACCTATGATGCAGAATAGTTGTGTTCACTTACGTACATTCCAGCAGATGGCGATTTGCTCTGTTGTAGTGAATATGGTTTTCTAGCTCGATCTATATGTTCTTAAATTTCACACAGCATACATATTTTAAATAAATTACTGTGTAACACTTCATAATATTCTTAAAATGAGCGCTGAGCATCGTGACTTGATTTTTTTTTTTTTTTACAATGCAAAAATTATCATTAAGGACAGATACAAATATATCATTCACTAAATATTGACCAAGGATGTAAACACAGCAAAGATAATGTGTGGGATGTGCAAAATGTAACTTGTTAATAACAGAAAATGTTTGCATTCTAAGAGTAAACTTATGAATAAAAAACGATAGATTGAAGAAATGCTACTAAAAACAATACAGCCTACTTACTGTCTTTGAATAATAAGTTTACTCTTAGAATGCAAATATTTTCTGTTATTAACATGTTACATTTTGCACATCCCACACATTATCTTTGCTCTGTTTACATCCTTGTTCAGTATTTAATGAATGGTACCTTTGTATCTTTGCTTAATGATAATTTTGCACTCCAAAGACAAATATCAAGTGTATTACACGATGCTCAACACTCATTTTAAGAATATTATGAAGTGTTCCACAGCAATTTACTTACAATTTATGTGCTGTGTGAAAGTCAAGAACATATATATCGACCAAGGAAACCACTTGGGCTACAATAAAACAATTCGCCATATGCTGGAATTTATGTAAGTGAACACAACTATTTTACAACATAGATAAAAAATTCAAGCACTTTAGCGTATTTTTATTAATTAACCAACTTAGAAAGTGGCACTAAATATTCAAATATTCTTGTGCAGTGAGGAACAGACTACATCCTGTTGATCAAAATATTTGTGTAACGAAAAATATTAGCCATATGAAGATGGGCATGGTAGCCCGAAACCAATTATGGCAATAAAATAAAACACTTAGAAGGTAGACTATTTGTGGCTGGTTGCGTCATTCACCAGCTAAATTATCGCTAGAAGACTAATATCAATAAAATCATTTGTAACTCTCAGTTGTTACGTGGGTCAAATGACACTTCCCTTTAATGTTGGGACGATGTTTCCGCCCTTTCCTATTGCATAAACGTCCGCCCCGATAGCTAATGGTCAGCGTGACGGACTGCCGTCCTAAGGAGACCGGGTTCGATTCCCGGCTAGGTCGGGGATTTTCTCCGCTCAGGGGCTGGGTGTTGTGTTGTCTTCAACATCATTTCATCCCCATCCGGTGCGCAGGCCGCCTAATGTGGCGTCGAACGTAATAAGACCTGCACCAAAGGGGCCGGACCTGCCCCGGAAGGGGCCTCCCGGCCAATGATGCCAAACGCTCATTTCCATTTCCATTGCATAAACGAGCTACGATGCACGTAATGAAAGTTACAGGCCCGTTCCAGTACCACTGACGATCAAATTTAGTCCATGGATATATCACGAGCAATTGTACACTACTAATAGTGTAGACAATAACTTTGATGTAATTTGAGCGGGATCGCGCTGTAATTTTTCCATTCTTTCTCATAGGCACAAGCTAAGCAGCTGGTGTATATAGGTGGTCCATTGATAGTGACCGGACCAAATATCTCACGAAAAAACTGCAAAGAATCAAACTCGTCTAGCTTGAAGGGGGAAACCAGATGGCACTATGGTTGGCCTGCCCGATGGCGCTGCCATAGGTCAAACGGATAGTTGCACCACTTTTTTCGCTTTGAGATAGATGGCGCTGTATTAGTCACAAACGTGTAAGTACGTGGTTTCACGTAACACTCCGCCAGTGCGGACGGTATGTGCTTCCGTGTTAAAATGGACCGTTTACCAGTTGCGGAAAAGGTCGATATCGTGTTGACGTATAGCTATTGTGATTAAAATGTCCAACGGGCGTGTGCTATGTATGCTGCTCGGTATCCTGGACGACATCATCCAAGTGTCTGGACCGTTCGCCGGATAGTTACGTTATTTAAGGAAACAGGAAGTGTTCAGCCACATGTGAAACGTCGACCACGACCTGCAACAAATGATGATGCCCAAGTAGATGTTTTAGTTGCTGTCGCGGCTAATCCGCACATTAGTAACAGACAAATTGCGCGAGAATCGGGAATCTCTAAAACGTCGGTATTGAGAATGCTACATCAACATCGATTGCACCCGTACCATATTTCCATGCACTAGGAATTGCATGGCGACGATTGTGAACGTCGTATACAGTTCTGCCACTGGGCACAAGAGAAATTACGGGACGACAACAGATTTTTTGTACGCGTTCTATTTAGCGATGAGGCGTCATTCACCAACGGTGGTAACGTAAAGCGGCATAATACGTCCTATTGGACGATGGCTGCGACAAGTGGAACATCAGCGACCTTGGCGGGCTAATGTATGGTGCGGGACTATGGGAGGAAGGATAATTGGCCCCCAATTTATCGATGGCGATCTAAATTGTGCAATGTATGCTGATTACCTACGTAATGTTCTACCGATGTTACTACAAGATGTTTCACTGCATGACAAAATGGCGATGTCCTTCCAACATGATGAATGTCCGGTACATAGCTCGCGTGCGGTTGAAGGGGTATTGAATAGTATATTTCATGACAGGTGGATTGGTTGTCGAAGCACCATACGATGGCCCGCACGTTCACCGGATCTGACGTCCCCGGATTTCTTTCTGAGGGGAAAGTTGAAGGATATTTGCTATCGTGATCCACTGACAACGTCTGACAACATGGGTCAGCGCATTGTCAATGCACGTGCGAACATTACGGAAGGCGAACTGCTCTCTGTTGAGAGGAATGTCGTTACACGTATTGCCAAATGCATTAAGGTTGACGGACATCATTTTGAGCATTTATTGCATTAATGTGGTATTTAAAGGTAATCACGCTGTAACAGCACGCGTTCTCAGAAATGTTAAGTTCACAAAGATACTTGTATCACATTGGAACAACCGAAATAAAATGTTCTAACTTACCTACGTTCTGTATTTTAATTTAAAAAACCTACCTGTTACCAACTGCTCGTCTAAAATTGTGAGCCATGTGTTTGTGACTATTACAGCGCCATCTATCACAAAGCGAAAAAAGTGGACCAACTAAAACATTCATATTTATTTACGTATTACACGAATATGTAATAAAAATGGGGGTTCCTATAAAAAAAAACTACAGTTGATATCCGTTTCACTGTGGCAGCACCATCTAGCGGGCCAACCACAGCGCCATCTGGTTTCCGCCTTCAAGTTACACTAGTTTCGTTTCTTTGTAGTTTTTTGCATTTGACGCTTATTTCGTGAGATATCTGGCCCGGTCATGATCTATGGACCACACTGTGTAATCGATATATGACTTTTGTAGGGAGGATCAGGGGCAGATGAGTTACAGAGCGGAGTTGCAAATACAGCTGCGAGAACGAGCGTGGCGTGGCAGTCTGCAAGCAACTGTGGTCACCAAAAAATGGCGCACCGAGCCGAGTAGTACGGTAGCGCTGTCCGTTGGCAAACGCAGCAAGATCGGTGGACCGGGTAGTTTGTGGCAAGGCGGAAAGCGCGGGGATGAAAGCTGTATCCGTTTGTTAGTGCTTGACTATACTATATCCCCGTCCGTGGGTTGATAAAGCATCAGCGAGGAGAGAGGAACGCGCAGTTAATGTTCGACTACGTGCTAAGACGCGCGGTGCGTGAATATGGGGAAACGGCATCTTTAATAACCAGTGAAGCGACATTTTTGCCATACGACTGTGTTCGCAAATACAATCAAAGTGTCTTATAGTTTTATTCAGTACAAGTGGAATATGGCCGTCAAGGAAGTAAGACCCTTGCCCTAGTGTAGCTGACGGTTGGTAACTTGATAAACTATATTCAGTTTTGTTGTCTTGTTCATATAAATTCAAAGAGGAACAGTAACATTGTCTGAAGTTTTGAGAAACAGGCAGATCAAAGGGGTGGTTAGTACTTAAGAAGTAAATTGCTTTTAACTATCAGGTTTAAGTTAAATGCTGAATGTAAACTGTATATGATTTTGACAAGAAAAGCTTTATAAATTATCTGCCTTACTGTAAAACTACTGCATCTGGAGCATAGTCGCTTAAAGCTCTAAAACTAGTGTATTTGGAGCGTAGTCGCTTAAAGCTCAGTGTTATTTGTAAAAGCGTAGTAAGACAGTTAACAGTGTATAAAATTTTTAGTTCATGAAATTGTAATTTTTATTAACTCGTCTTCTACATGAAACTGAAAAGAGAATCTACTTGTGTAGACAATATTTTCGATAATTAACCTTTTTGCTAAGACTTAAGTAATACGATAGAACACGGTACAGTTGTGCAGCAATGTCTGCGTTTTGTTTGGGCTACTGATGTCTTTCATTCAGTAAGCCTGAAGTTTCCACTTCTCTAAATCAGTGTTCTGTCACTGTTCATAATTCACTTTCTTATTTACAGTTTCAAAATTGACCGAGCAAGGTGGCGCAGTAATTAGGCACTGGACTCGCATTCGGGAGGACGACGGTTCAATCCCGCGTCTGGCTATCCTGATGTAGGTTTTCCGTAATTTCCCTAAATCGCTCCAGGCAAATGCCGGGATGGTGTCTTTGAAAGGGCACGGCCGACTTCCTTCCCCGTCCTTCTCTAACTCGATGAGACCGATGACCTCGCTGTCTGGTCTCCTTCCCCAAACACCCAAACAACCCAACCCAACAGTTTCATTGATATCACTATGGAACTTATCTGGACTGAAAGTGCACAGAAGAGAACGAACCTAGTTTTATGCCCTCATTCCGTAATATGCGGGAATTGTAACCTTTGGGCAGAAAAATTCATTGTATCACGCCTGTCTCCACCACGTCAGCAGCTTGTAAAGGCTATTCAAATCCCCGACGGGCTACTTAAATTTCGGTTTACCGTAATTTCATAAACCACGTAAGGTGAACAGCCAGATGGTTCCTTTGAACAGGCACGATCAATTTCGTTCCCTGTCATTCTCCAGTCCGCGAATCGGCGCTAATGACTTCGTCGTCGACGGGACGTTAGATCTTAATCTTCCTTCTTTCTTTTTTATGAGCCAAACGTTGAGAAAATATGTTTCCCCATTGCTGCGACATCGGCAAGATGGTATTTCATTCCTTTTTCCTTTTCTTCTGCTGCTGAATTTGCATTTGGAAACTATGAAAACTAACGCGCAGTGGGTAGTGTCTAGCAGGTCGTTTATAAGAAAGTTGTAATCTTATTTAGTACCTATTAGATGTTATCTACTCCCAGTGATCATCATGAGGAAGAAATAGGTGGTACTATACACATTAAAACATCTATATTCGCCTCTAATGTGGATATTACTAACGTCAGCATGTCACGCCTAGAGTAGAGGCTCAAAAATGGCTCTGAGCACTAAGCGACTTAACATCTGAGGTCATCAGGTCCCTAGAACTTAGAACTACTAAAACCCAACTAACTTAAGGACATCACACACATCCATTCCCGAGGCAGGATTCGAACCTGCGACCGAAGCGATCGCGCGGTTCCAGACTGAAGCGCCTAGAGCCGCTCGACCACAACGCCTACAGTTAATACTGCGAAGAAGTGTGAAATGAGAAAAAGACGCGAAATAAGTAGCTAAAGCAGTATGAAAATATAGATTTGTTCAGACAATTTTGGGGATGTGTAGCATATGTGAAATGATCGGTTATAAAAAACGCTAGTGCGACACTGACTGGAAGAATGGTACCTCTGCCCCGGTGGAATCAATATTTGCTGTCCAGGTCGTTATAATATTTACCTACCGATGATCTTCCAGATTAGTGCAAATCCATGATTAATTTCTGAACACAATGTGACGCCATCCATCATCAGTTCCTCTTTCCCTGTCACAATACACTCCAACACAGCCGCCTGTGTTGTGGTTCTAACGGTAGCCTATAGATGGAACGGTAATTTCCTAGTTTGACTGCTTCTGGTCTCTTCCTAAGGGCATGAAATGGTACATACTGTTGTAGGGAGTACATTATTTGCTGTCGGATGACAGACACAGATATGAAGGAGTTACGATGTGCTTGGTCCACTGTACAGCTACCCTTCCTTGTGATGGTTAGCCGTGGTTGGTTGGTTGTTTTGGGGGAGGAGACCAAACTGCGAGGTCATCGGTCTCTTCGGATTAGGGAAGGATGGGTAAGGAAGTCGGCCGTGCCCTGTTTCAAAGGAACGATCCCGGCATTTGCCTGAAGAGATTTAGGGAAATCACGGAAAACCTAAATCAGGATGGCCGGACGCGGGACTGAAACGTCTTCCTCCCGAATGCGAGTCCAGTGTGCTAACCACTGCGCCACCTCGCTCGGTGGTTAGGCATGGTCGACAAACTTTTCGACGAGTATGCCGGCACTAACCTTCCCATGCAATCCGACATCGAGCCACCGTCACATCCGAAAGCTCCACAGATGTGGACATCGCACGATTCGACCAGCTGGCCACACGGAGGCCTACAATGAGACCCTTTTCAAAACCTGACAGATGCTGATACCGCTGTGACACAAGTGTCCTTCCAAGTGATCACTTAACATTTGAGGCTGTTTACGCTCCGTGTATCTGCTACCAGGCCTGGTAATAAAAATAAACACAAACAACATTAATAGACTCTTGTGGCCGTTCTACCTATCACTGTTAACTGCAGCTCTGATCATTTACATACCCACTGATGGTGTGTACGTGTATGAAGTTACATGTCAAGTTACCATGCCTTCTGAGAGCTTCGCTGTTTTTGTCAGGCAGTGTATATGCCTCAGTCCACTGTATTGTGTATGGTGGCGGTTATTTCGTCCCAGTAACATCCACGGCCTTTTCTGCACCACCAGTGCAAGAAACGTATAACAGGCCTAAGTGGAATCAAGTTCCTTGTTGCATGTTTTTACAAGCCACTCAATTTTTCTGTGACGGTTTTAGAGTCATTGACAGTAGCTTGATCATGCAGTATTAGTTGGAGTAGACTTTAACCTACCGAGAATAGACTGCGACATCTATGGATTCATTGTACGGAGTACAAACAGCTGCTCTTGCGAAGTTCTTTTGAAGACATTTTCCGAAAACTACCTTGAGCGGCTAGTTCGACAGCCCACAGGCAATGGAAATATTTTAAACCTTGTAACTATAAATACGAATTATCTTAGAAAATTGATTAAGGAAAGGCAAACCTACGTTTCTAGGATTTGTAGACTTAGAGAAAGCTTTTGACAATGTTGACTGGAATACTCTTTCAAATTCTGAGGTTGGCAGGGGTAAAATACAGGGGGCGAAAGACTATTTACAATTTGTACAGAAACCAGGCAGCAATTACAATAGTCGAGGGGCATGAAATGGAAGCAGTGGTTGGGAAGGGAGTGAGAGAGGGTTGTAGCCTATCCCCGTTGTTATTCAATCTGTATATTGAGCAAGTAGTAAAGGAAACAATAGAAAAATTCGGAGTCGAAATTAACCCGCCCATTACCAAGCTTTTTCACACCTCTATTTTACAAAGCGGGGTATTTGGAGTACCCCAAAAGAGTTTTGTGTTTTATTGTAATATTTGTTCTCAGATTTCGTTATTTCTATTGAATGGGTTTATTTAGTATTGAAAAACAGCTTTTCAGGTTATTAGAAGTATTTAACCAGATCACAGATACAAAGTACAAAAAATTTTTATATCTTTCACTAAATTCAGTGCTCAACGAACAGAAAATTAAAAATCTATGTATCTCAACAATCACTGCAGTAAAATAACACAAGACTTTTTCAACTTTTCAGTGAAGTACATTTCTGCACTGCATGCACTTCACAGTAACAGTTTCTTCTCTGTGTATATTACAAACAGGTTTCTTGCACGTTACCCAACAGAATCTTTTTTTCCGATCTTCGCTTCTCTTGCAATCTTGACATCGTTGTGGCGTTGATATCTTGGAACACTGGGTCTGGATCACCGCTGTAAGAACTGCAATACCACGAGCTTTCACTGTATCGTGTACATCTTTATGAAGGCCGTTGATATTTTTGGCTCTTTCTTCCATGTTGCCTTTGCTGAGTCCAAATGCCAGTTCAGTCGTGAAGAGTTTACGTCGGCTTCGGTTATTCTTCTGCCATTCAGGAAACCTTTGAATGTACAGAATATATGCATTCAGTGCTGCAATATCTATCATTTCCTTGAAGATTCTTAGTGGCCACCGTTTCGTTCCTCTAACACAACTGCATTCTCTTGTCATTTTGTCCTCATTATCTACAGTACCTTTGGTTTTGTTGTAGTGCAGTATGATTTCGGGTTTGTGTTCACTTTCTTCACCACTAACTTGTCTCTCATTATGCTGAGTAGAGAGTAGTATTACTGCCTTTCCCTTCTTTGGAACATAGGAAACTATGTTGAAGTCATTTGTGAAACCAAACATTGAAGAGTGAACTTCTGTCTTTCTGTTTGGAAGGAATTCCTTTGGAGTCTCTTTCTTATTGGATGGTTGGTTGGTTGGTTGGTTGTTTGGGGTTTAAGGGACGAAACAGCAAGGCCATCAGTCCCTTGTTTCAAATGTGGTCCATTCCGCTAGTGTGACATCTCAGGAAAGTCAGAACAATAAAAGGGAAAAGGCTAAAAACCTAAAAGGGCAGTCATGTTGTCAATGGTAAAAACAAAACGAGGGAAGTCAGCATGAGAACGAACCCAACGCTATGCTGAAGCAGCACAGGCAAGACCACCTGTGACTTAAAAGGTGCAACCGCTAGAATGTAGAAGTACATATGGGTAAAGGAGACTAACAAATCCTTTTAAAAAAAGGGTAAAAACAGAGTAAAAGGGGAAGAAAAGAGGATCTCGGTCAGGGAGGTGAGTCGGGAATCTCCAAACACCGCTTACAGTGGGAGATACCCAAACACTCACCGCCCTGCCCCAACACCAGAGAGAGATTAAAAAATGAAACCGAGAACCAGAGAGACCATCCGGGAATCGTCAGCCAACATCAAAGGTAAAGTGTGGGAGAGTCTGTACTTAGCACGCAGAGCCAAAAGAAGGGGGCATTCAACCAAAATGTGGGCTACTGACTGGAAGGCTCCACAACCACAAAGTGGGGTTGGCTCATCACACAAAAGAAGACCATAGGTCAGCCTGGTATGGCCAATGCGGAGACGACACAGTGTGCTCGAGTCCTTTCGGGAGAGGCGAAAGGAAGAACGCCACGGGCCTGGTGTCACCTTAATCGCACGAAGTTTATTAGACAGGGGAGTAGCCTCCCAAGAGTTGGCCCATGACTGTGCGAAGTGGGATTTGATGTGAAGCCGTAAATCCGCTGCAGGAGGGGTTACAGAAAATGGGGGGTAAGTGACTGCTCCCCCAGCCAAACGATCAGCGAGCTCATTACCCGGGATACCCACATGGCCAGGGTCCCAAAGAAAGTCAACGGAACAAGCAGCATGCTGAAGATCAGTGAAATGGTCATGAATGGCAGAGACCAAGGGATGGCGCGAAAACCTCCGGTCAATAGCAAGAAGGCCACTCATAGAGTCCGTACATAACAAAACGCGGTTGTGTTGGGACTGTTTAATAAAGGTAAGAGCCTGGGAAATTGCCATCAATTCCCCAGTAAACACCCCACATGTAGGTGGCAGCAGATGATTTTCCGTTCCAACAGAGGACATGAAGGCATCCCCCACATGATCAGCAGATTTAGAGCCATCAGTGTAAAAAACAACAGCATCCCGAAACTCCCATAAAATTTGGCGGAAAAAGGAACGGAACACCACCGGGGGGGTGGAATCTTTCGAACCTCCTCGGCGGAGATCCATCCGAATTCGAGGCCGAGGAACTAACCAAGGGGGGGGGGTGGAGGGGAGGGAGCGAGGAAGACAGGACAAAGAAGGAAGCTGAAAATCACGGCAAAGAGACGCAAGGCGGAGCCCAACCGGTAAATCGGGTTGGGCGACGTCCATGGTCTGAGAACAGGATAGAATAGGAAGGATGAGTGGGAGAGGAACGGATAGCGAGTGCATAAGACACCGGAAGCTGGGACCGCCGAACAGAAAGGGGGGGGGGGGGACCCAGCTTCAACCAGAAGACTATCAACAGGGCTAGTAGGGAAGGCACCAGTGGCCAAATGGATACCACGATGGTGGACTGGATTCAGCACGTGCAGTGTGGAAGGAGCAGCTGAACCATAAACTTGACAACCATAACCCAAGCGAGATAGAACTAGAGCACAATAAAGACGGAGGAGGAGGGAACGGTCCACACCCCAAGAGGAGTGGGCAAGGAAGCGAAGGACATTGAGTTTATGGAAACATCCTACCTTCAGAAGTCTGATATGGGGCAGCCAAGTGAGCTTGTTGTCGAAAAGAAGACCCAGGAAACGAAACTGTGGGACCACAGGCAATCGTTGTGCATCGAGATAGAGCTCTGGATCAGGGTGGATCGTAGTACGGCGACAGAAGTGGACCACCCGCGATTTTAGAGGAGAGAATTGAAACCCATGGGGGAGAATCCATGCAGAGGCACGCCGTATAGCTCCCTGGAGCTGCCGCTCTGCAGATGCCATCGAAGAGGAACTAACCCAAATGCAGAAATCATCCACATACAGGGCAGGGGCGACCAAAGGACCGACAGAGGCCACAAGTCCATCGATAGCAATGAGGAAAAGAAGGACACTCGAGATAGAACCCTGTGGGGTGCCTGTCTCCTGGGTCCATGGAAAACTAAAAACAGTACCAACCCGAACCCTGAATGACCGATGGAACAGAAACTGGCGGATAAAAATCGGGAGTGGGCCCCGAAGACCCCACTGATGAAGGGTAAGTAAGATGTGATGGCGCCAGGCCGTGTCGTAGGCCTTGCGAAGGTCAAAAAATACTGCAACCAAATGATGGCGCTGGGAAAAAGCCTGCCGAACTGCGGATTCCAAGCGAAGTAAATGATCGATTGGAGACCGTCCCTCTCGAAAACCACAATGGTAAGGAGACAATAGATCCCGAGATTCGAGGACCCAATTGAGCCGACGGGCTACCATCTGTTCAAGTAACTTACAAACAACATTGGTCAGACTAATTGGCCGATAGCTGTCAACAGATAGGGGGTTCTTACCAGGCTTAAGGACAGAAACCACGATGCTATTCCTCCACTGAGAAGGGAAGTCACCCTGGAGCCAGATACAGTTAAACACCATTAGAAGATGTTGCCGTTGTGGAGCACTGAGATGTTGAAGCAGTTGGTTATGAATGGAATCCGGGCCAGGGGCCGTATCATGAGAAGAAGATAGAGCAGAAAGAAATTCCCATTCAGTAAAAGGTTCGTTGTAAGATTCAGACTCACAATGGGTAAAACATAAGGTGGAAGCTTCAGCCCGCTGTTTCTGGTGAAGGAATGCAGCCGGATAGGAGGCTGATGCTGATACCACTGCAAAATGAGTCGCAAGATGTTCTGCAAGAACTAATGGGTCCGTACAAAGGCCATCTGGGAGGTGAAGGCCTGGGAGGGTGGACTGCCGATGGCAATCTTGGAGAGAGCGAAGTGTAGCCCATACCCGTGACAGAGGGACAGTAGAACCGAGGGAAGAAACAAATCGTTCCCAACATATCCGCTTGCTCTGTTTGATTAAATAACGGGCTTTAGCGAGGAGGCGTTTAAAGGTAGTAAGGCTGCCTGCGGATGGGTGCCTCTTAAAGTGTTGCAAAGCTCGACGGCGATCACGGATGGTAACGGTAATGGCCGTACTCCACCACGGGACTTGCCGGCGACAATCGCGTCAGACATGTCACGTAGGACGTCATCAATACAACCCGACAAAGAGGGAGAAAACACGACCTGTGCAGTGTATAGAGGCCAATCGGCGCTTTGGAAAGACCAACGATGTAACCTGTCCATCGGAGAGCGGGAAGGGAGAGAGAGAATCAAACGAACATGGTCACTATCACAAAGGTCGTCGTGTGGCGACCAGTATAATGAAGGGAGGAGAGAGGGAGAAGAAAGAGAAAGATCAATGGCAGAAAAGGTACCATGACCGGCACTGAAATGTGTAGGGGACTCATCATTAAGAAGGCACAAGTCGTGGTCTGTAATAAACTGGTCTATGAGAAGACCTCGTCTAGATGGAAAGGCACTGCCCCACAAGGGATGATGAGCATTAAAATCCCCAAGGAGGAAGAAGGGAGGAGGAAGTTGATGAAGAAGGGCAGTTAAGGAAGCAGGTGTAAGAGTCCTGTCAGGAGGGAGATAAAGATTGCATTCCGTGACCTCAGAGTCCAGGTGGACCCTGACAGCAAACGCTTCCAATGTAGTTTGAAGAGGAATCCACGTGCTAGCAATATCTGTACGGACCAACGTACAAACGCCACCAGAAGCCCGCAGGGGTCCGACTCGATTTCGACAGAAAACACGGAACCCACGGAGGGCCGCGAGTGAGCATCAGTAAAATGAGATTCCTGTAGAACAACTCAAGCTGCAGAGTAGGACGAAGGAAGGGATTTCAATTCCGGAAGGTGACGATAGTATCCATTACAATTCGATTGGAGAACCACAGAACGATGATTTAAATGGGGGCTGAACTCGCTAAAGCCAGTCATACCGCCGGGTCCCCACCCGTCACCGACAAGGAGGGGGCGACATCCATGAACGACAGGTCAGAATCCGGTTGTGAAGTCGGGGATGGGACCTCTGGTGACACCAGAGGCTCTTTGTCCCGGGACTTATGTTTCTTCTGCTTTTCAGGCTGAGATCGAGGAGGGCTGTGTGGCATAAAGGAGCCAGCTGCAGCAAGATTGGGAACAGAAAGAGACCGGGCGACCTGGGGGCCGACAGACCGCGGCTCTCGCGGTCGTCGCGTGGCAGCAGACCTTTGGCCTGGAAGGTGCCGAGAAGGGGCATCCCGGGAGAGGCGCCCTTGACCGGCAGACGCCGAAGAAGTGGGACACTTCTCCGGCTGGGGAGGGGGAGCAGCGCCCAGAGGAGAAGGTGAGGGAGCCGCAGGGGCGGGGGGGAGGAGAGGGGTCCGGGATGGGGGTAAGGAAGGGGGAGGAAGGGGTGAAGATGTAACCAAAGCGTAACTAGATGTCATGGACACAGGGTGAAGACGTGTATACTTCTTACGGGCCTCTGTGTAGGTTAAACGATCGAGGGACTTATACTCCTGTATCTTCTTTTCTTTCTTATATACTGGGCAATCTGGTGAACGTGGAGAATGACTGCCATGACAATTTACACACACAGGAGGGGGAACACAGGGACTCCCCTCGTGGAGTGGACGTCCACAGTCACCACAGAGAGGGGCCTGTGAACAGCGGGAAGACATGTCTCCAAAACGCAAGCACTTAAAACACGTCATAGGAGGTGGGTGTACGGCTTCACATCACATCGATAAACCATAATCTTAACTTTCTCAGGGAGGGTATCCCCTTCAAAGGGGCACTAGTATCAATGCAATTGTCCTTAGGACCCTTCTGAACGCGCCGAACAAAGTGAACACCCCACTGTCCGAGATTGTCCCGAAGTTCCTCATCAGTTTGAAGGTCCCTGTGAAAAATCACACATTGAACCATATTTAGAGACTGGTGGGGGGTAATGGACGCAGGAATTGTGCCAAGATGGGTACAGGCACGAAGGGCCGCAGATTGGACAGCTGAATCAGTTTTGATCAGCAACGAACCCGAACGCATCTTGCTCAGGGAGTCCACTTCGCCAAAGTTGTCTTCAATGTGTTCCACAAAGAATAAAGGTTTGGTATTGGTGAAAGTATCCCCATCAATCCTGGTGCAAACTAGATAACAGGGGAATGGTTTCGCCCCTAGCCGAAGGGCCTGACCCTCTTCCCAGGGGTAGCCATGGAAGGGAAGGCTGAAGGGGCAAGAGAAGTAGCACTCGAATCAGTTCCATGCAGGGAGACGGCCGCAGAAGAACGGCCAGAGTTCTGGATCCGTATGCGTTTCATTTGCGTAGCGTCCGTCCTGATACCACCCACTCCAATCAGGGGCTCTCCTCACGGACGCCACCCAGCCACAGCAAGGGCCGTCTGGCACAGCGGCCATTGCCGAGAGTTCTGATGCTCCAGGATGACGAGCAACCACTCCAAGGCATGCATGATGAGGTCACAGCTCAGATATCAGAAGTGTGATCCCTGTACGTTCAGGAGGCTCAACCAAAAGGGTACAATGACCCCACCACACGGGCTGGCTACTGTGCTGGCTATGCAGCCTAGCATCAGACAACAACGTGAAAGAAGAGGTGGAATGTACTAGGAGGGCACACGTCGCAGACGCTATGTAAGGTGCTCTTCCCAAAATGGTTCACACTATGGAAGAGAAATTTAGTAATGGAGGTCAAACCCCAGAGGGGGACCAGGGAGTACCAAAAGGAGGAGGTGATTACGCAACAAAGCCAAATTGTAAAACCAACAGAACCAGGAGGATAGCGGGGGCCAACATAAGCAAGGACACCAAGAGAGGGAGAGGAGAGGGCGAGGGGAAAGGAGCAAGGAGGGGAAAGGAGGGGAAGGGGAAGGAAATGCAGCCCTGGAGAGAAAGAAGGCTGCAATAGCTCGGGGCCCCGTGCCCGCCACGCACGTATCCATAAAAGAGTTGTGGACCACCTGGGGGGTTTCTTATTGGAACGCAAGGTACCAACCAATGTCGTGTTTCGTTTTAGTAGTTCAGCAGCCAATGGAAAACTGGTGAAAAACTTATCAGTTATTACACCATGACCGTTATTCAGAAATGGTTCCATCAGATCCAAAACAACTCTCTGTCCTTGATTCACTTCCCGAGTATTTTCCACCATTCCTGTGTAAATTTGGATCCGTAATAAGTAAGATGTCTTCACATCAGCACAAACCCAAATTTTAATGCAATACTTGCCAGGCTTGCTCTTCATACAAACCCTAAAAGGGTTGCTAATCGTTCATCAGTAGTCACGTATTCATAAGGATAGAAGTTCTTGCACAAGTTAGACTGAAATTTGTCGAACACTACCCCGATGGCTTGTAGCTTGTCCTTGGTTTCTTCAATTCTCTGTGCCCTTGTGTCTCTGTTGTCAAATCGCAAGAATTTTAGTGTAGACAAAAATCGGTTTCTTGACAAGGCAGCAGAAAAGAATGGTTGCCGAAAGGCAACATTACCTCCCCACAGGTCGGAAGCACTTGTGCGATGTCCATGACTTCGGCCAGGTCCTATTCGAATTGCTAATACAGCATACACTTCAGTTGCATTTATTTATCTCCATGTCGTTTTGTTCGAAGAATGAGCTGCATTCCACAAAGAAATTACTCGTTTGGCTTCCTTGTTCGTTTTTTCTACAATGATGCTCACGATTTCCGGTGAGATAAATAATAAAAATGATTCTTATCGTTTTGATCGTTTTTCCATCATTCACTGGGCCAGGTGTTACGTTCAAAATGTTGCGACGTCGACGCCGCCCACCTTTTGGTGGTTAACTAGAAAATTGTAGTCCACTTCCAGAAACAAACAAATCTCCAATGTCTTCGTCTTCGTCTTCTTCTTCTTCTTCTTCTTCACCATCATCATCATCATCATGATCATCATCATCTTCTTCTTCTACTTGTTCACGTGATGTGTAGTGTCCTCTGATATTTCATCATCAGCTTAATCTGATGCTATGATATTGGTCTTTGTCAAGAGGTTCCATATATTCATTCAGTTCATTATTAATGTCCCATTCATTTTCATAGTCACTGCCATCAAAATTGTATAGAATTTCCATGATCTCTTCACTAGAAAGTCCTTTGGACATCCTTACTTGCAGATGAAATACTGACTCGTGTAATGTCAGCTCAACAGTGAGCATCAAATTCAACTCAACAGCAGTAACCAGCAACAATAACAGACATTGGATCTGTGGCAAAACTCAACAAAGAAGATTAATGACAGATATATTTCCCAAAATCTTCTTTTTCTACAAATAAGAAAATAAGACGTTTTATACGAAGCGGGGTAGTCTCACAATCCCACCAACAAATGACTTGAATAACAATGATGAAGCCAAAAAAATTAGACAGTCGTGAGTGTGAATTCAACGTCAATAGTTTTAGAACAATGTCATGAAACCACAGGCATGTGGCCCTTCAGATAACATTATTATAGGGAAAAATCAACCTGGGGTAGTCAGAATACCCCCCCCCCCCCCTTCGTAATGCGAGGGTTAAAACCCATGGAGAAGAAATAAAAACTTTGAGGTTTGCCGATGACATTGTAATTCTGTCAGAGACAGCAAAGGACCTAGAAGAGCAGCTGAACGGAATGGACAGTGTCTTGAAAGGAGGATATAAGATGAACATCACCAAAAGTAAAATGAGAATAATGGAATGCAGTCGAATTAAATCGGGTGATGCTGAGGGTTTTAGATTACAAAATGAGACGCTTAAAGTAGTAAATGAGTTTTGCTATTTGAGGAGCAAAATAACATGATGGTCGAAGTAGAGAGAATATAAAATGTAGACTGGCAATGGCAAGGAAAGCGTTTCTGAAGAAGCGAAATTTGTTAACAACGAGTATAGATTTAAGTGTCAGAATGTCTTTTCTGGAAGTTTTTGCATGGAGTGTAGCCATGTACAGAAGTGAAACGTGGACGATAAATAGTTTGGACAAGAAGAGAATAGAAGCTTTCGAAATGTGGTGCTACAGAAAAATGCTGATGATTAGATGTGTAGATCACATAACTAATGACGTGGTATTGAATAGAATTGGGGAGAAGAGTAGGTTGTGGCACAACTTGACTAGAAGAAGGTATCGGTTGGTAGGACATGTTCTGAGGCATCAAGGGATCACAAATTTAGTATTAGAGGGCAGCGTGGAGGGTAAAAATCGTAGAGGGACACCAAGAGATGAATACACTAAGCAGATTCAGAAGGATGTAGGCTGCAGTAGGTACTGGGAGATAAAGAAGCTTGCACAGGATAGAGTAGTATGGAGAGCTGCATCTAACCAGTCTCTGAAGACCATAACAACAACAACAACAACTAT
The DNA here is from genome assembly GCF_023864345.2 of Schistocerca serialis cubense. Taxonomy (NCBI): domain Eukaryota; kingdom Metazoa; phylum Arthropoda; class Insecta; order Orthoptera; family Acrididae; genus Schistocerca; species Schistocerca serialis. The sequence goes on along the minus strand of NC_064641.1, from coordinate 630,860,656 downwards.
AAATAAGCCTGACCTAATCGACGGCATCAGTGGAGGGACAGAAATTAGTGACCATGGTATCATAGCGACTTTGGACAATCAAGTTAATAAATCAGTCAAGAAGGTTAGTATTTTTGCTAGAAAGAGCAGATGGTTGTTAGCATTCCACTTAGTTCCAGTACGATGGACATATAGATATTATGGGACAAAGTTTAAACGGACTACAAATCATACTCTGGAGAAGTATGTGCTGAGTAAGTGGATTACGAACGGAAAACACCCGCCGTGGTTTAACAATAAAACCTGAAAAATTCTGAAGAGGCAAAGGCTGTTGCACTCTCTGTTCAAAGGAGACAGCTTAAATGACGACAGGCAGAAGTTGACAGAGATTCGTGGGTCTTTAAAAAACGTCGATACCAACAACCAACTACCAACGCATACATCAGATCTTGGCGAGAATCTGAGAAAATTCTGGTCCTACGTACAGTCGCCAAGTGGATCTAAAGTTTCTCTATAATCACTCATTGATCAGTCGGGTATCGAAGTCGAAGATAGCAAACGTAAAGCCGAAGTTTTAAATTTCGCATTTAAGAAATCGTTCACACAAGACAATGGTACAAACATACCGTCGTTTGACCATTGCACTGACTCCCGTATGGACGACATAGAAATAAGCATACCTGGCGTGAAGTGAAGAACAGAAAGCAAACATATCACTAGGTCCTGATGGAATCCCAGTTCGGTTTTATAAAGAGTACTTTACAGCTCTGGCGCCTTACTTAACTTGTATTCATCGTGAATCTCTCGCCCAGTGCAAAGTCCCAAGTGACTGGAAAAAAGCGCAGGTGACTCCTGTATGTAAGAGGGACAAAAGAAGGGACCCGAAATATTACAGACAATATCTTTAAAAGTTTGCTGCAGAATACTTGAACGTATTCTCAGTTGGAATATAACAAATTTCCTTGAGAAGGAAAAGCTTCTGTCCACAAATCAGCAAGGATTTAGAAAGCATCACTTTTTTTTCCCCTTCATGTGATATCCTGCGAACCATGGATGAAGGGCATCATGTTGCTTCCATATTCCTAGACTTCCGTAAAGAATTTGACATGGTACCACGCTGCCGACTGTTTGACTTTTAATATAAGTACAAGCATATGGAACAGGTTCCCGGATATGTGGGTAGCTTGAAGGCGTCATAAGTAACAGAACCCAGTACGTGGTCCTCGATGGCGAGTGTTCATCAGAGGCAAGGGTAACGTCAGGAGTGCCCCAGGGAAGTGGGAAAGGACCGCTGTTAATTTCTATAAACATCAAAGATCTAGCGGAAAGGGTAAACGGCTGAAGGGGGGGAGGGGGCGAGAGCGGGTTCGGGGGGGGGGGGGGCAGCGGGGGCGACAGGCAGAACACCAGCCACCCTCTAACGTTAACAATACCAAGTCCAATAACAAGCATGTCGACCCTGCGCCGATGCGGGACAAAGGCACAAGAAAAATAAGAAGAATAAGATGTAATATGCATCCGAACATCAAAGAGTTTGCGTAAGTGTGTGTGTGTGTGTGTGTGTGTGTGTGTGTGTGCGAAATTTGTATAAGTATTAACAACAACACTTTTCCACAATTGAGGGTCTATTTACACTTGGTTTCTAATACCTGATTACTGTACAAAACGATCATACAATAGCCAGATGTTAAAGACATTTACTTATAGTGCACGTCTGTTATTTCAACGTTCTTGTAAAGCAGTAACTTCCGCATCCCAGATTCTTTAAGCAATCGAAATCCGGTGCACAAAACAGCTTCAACTGAGGACTGTTCACATTTTGCTGAAAATCTGGTTTTTCTCCTAAACCACCAGCCCATACAATCATATAATTTTGTAGGTTACTTCAGTGGTAAATGTGGATACTGTCTACAAATTAGGTAAAGAACAGAGTTAGTAACATAGAATTAGTAAATAAAAACGTCGTATTTGATGCCGAAGTTTTACTGCACGAGCAGCAAAAATGTAGTAAGCGATAAACTTTGTGTCTTTCATCATTTCGTGTATAATGTCAGCGAGAAAAAGTTTCGAAATGTTTGAAATTATATTTAAGGTATGTTGGAAGACGCTAACTGCTCTCATTCTGAAATATTGGACGAATATAGCCCGGATAATTTGTCTGCCCTTGAATTACACTCCCTCAAGATGTACACACAGTTTCTTACCTAGATATTTAACTTCCTGTGTTATACCTGTAACTTAAGATTATACCTCTTAATCAGTAGATTATGGCACCATTTAAAATTTTTATATATGAAATACGGGGAATCAAATTTTTGTTGCCCCTGAAACACGTTACACCTACATCTAAATCCATGTTCCGCAAGCCACCTTACGATGTATAGGCAAACTGTGACTAACTTCTAGTTAATGTACAGTACATCACCTGAACAGGCCTCAGAAACCCCACCGCACCGACCGACCGCCGCGTCGTCCTCAGCCGATAAGCGTCAACCGCTGTGGATATGGAGGGTCATGTCGTCAGCGTACCAGTCTCCCGGTCATTGTCACTTTTCGTGACCGGAGCCGCTACTCCCAAATCAAGTAGCTCCTCAGTTGGCCTCACTGGGGTTGAGTGCACCCCGCTTGGCAACATCACTTGTGAGACCCCGACGGTCATCTATCAAAGTGCTAGCCAATCTCAGCAGCGCTTGACTTCGGAAACCGGTGTTACCGCCGCAGCAAGCCGTTGACAGTAATGTTAAGGGTGAACCAGAACTCCACCGACAAAGTTTCGGAGCATGTCCGGTGGTATATTATGAAAACTTTGTGTAACGGACCCGTGATCTCCAGTGGCTAGTTACTGAGCGATGATGTAATTATGATTTACTGAGTTTGTCACCAAACTTAGCTTTGTTTATCAGAAAATACCGTCAGAACATTGAAAAGGTCTGTAATACGACAACGCAAAACACAGACTAATGCAACGACCCTCAGATAGAGACAAAAGTAGTGTAATCAGATTGTTGTCGACGGGAGAACGCCTCAGCACAAGGTAGTTGTGCCATTCTTGCCTTGCATTCAGTGAACCCGCACTCGAGGCACATTTCGGTAACATCACCATCAGTAACAATGTCCGTACTGCTGTGCATAACTTATGCTAACTCAGTCGGAGAAGAAAACGAGACAGCATCGATCAATGACCCAGGAGCAGCTGCTCGCGTTCTCCGTTTTATCCACTTGACAAACCTGTCTAAGGACATTTGATTATGCTGTTTTCTTTTAATCCCTTCCCTGTTAATGTACCTTTTATAGTGTTGTCCTTTTTAGTTGCTGTTTTAGCATTGTGCCTCGCAGTGCATTCATGACTTAGTCTGGGCGCTAATGACCACTGTAGTAGTGCGCCCTAAAACCACAAAAAAAGCACCGATCAGTACCGAACACAATCTGTAAATCAGGATTAAAATGGGCTTTCCTGTTGTCAACAACATGTAACCTGCAATGAGTGAACGAAACTAGTCTCCATTTGCAGTGTTACTCATATGTTTTTAGTGCAATAGAGATACAAGGTTAAATCAGGATTAGAAATCAAACGAAATGTACTTACTCTGTAATGAGACACTGGCGACAACAGGTTCCCATTACCAAAATGCTAATAAAATATCCCCGAAAAACCTCCTAAATTTTGTCGGAGGAATTCCAGTTAAACCTGTACGTACGTCGAATTCTCGCCCTTTCCCGTCCCCGAGAAATGTTCATTGTGCGCGGTATTCGCTGTAAATGGAATGAGATGTTATATTAGGTCACGTGAATTGTGGACGTGAACTATGCAGGGGCCGGCCGGAGTGGCCGTGCGGTTCTAGGCGCTACAGTCTGGAACCGAACGACCGCTACGGTCGCAGGTTCGAATCCTGCCTCGGGCATGGATGTGTGTGATGTCCTTAGGTTAGTTAGGTTTAATTAGTTCTAAGTTCTAGGCGACTGATGACCTCAGAAGTTAAGTCGCATAATGCTCAGAGCCATTTGAACTATGCAGGGACAGAGCTTACATTCCCGTCCATCCATTCTGCTTTATTTGCTGTGATTTCCAAAAATTAGCGAATGTCGGAATGATATCTAGCAAACTTCATTCTGTCGGAGGCTGTACCACGTCTCTTACACTGACGTGACAAAAGTCATGTGATACCACCAGATTTCGTGTCGGACCTCCTTTCGCCCGCCGACCGCAGCAAGTCGACGTGCCATGCCCTCCACAAGTCAAGTCAAGTTAATATTTTGACATTCTGACTGTTGCATTCTCCTTCGACACCTGAGTAGAAGCTACACTACTGGCCATTGAAATTGCTTCATCAAGAAGAAATGCAGATGATAAACGGGTATTCATTGGACAAATATATTATACTAGAACTGACATGTGATTACATTTTCACGCCATTTGGGTGCATAGATCCTGAGAAATCAGTACCCAGAACAACCACCTCTGGCCGTAATAACGGCCTTGATGTGCCTGGGCATTGAGTCGAACAGAGCTTGGATAGGGTGTACAAGTACAGCTGCCCACGCAGCTTCAACACGATACCACAGTTCATCAAGAGTAGTGACTGGCGTATTGTGACGAGCCAGTTGCTCGGCCACCATTGATCAGACGTTTTCAATTCGTGAGAGATCTGGAGAATGTGCTGGCCAGGGCAGCAGTCGAACATTTCCTGTATCCAGAAAGGCCCGTACAGGACCTGCTACATGCGGTCGTGCATTATCCTGCTTAAATGTAGGATTTCGCAGGAATCGAATGAAGGGTAGAGCCACGGGTCGTAACACATCTGAAATGTAACGTCCACTGTTCAAAGTGCCGTCAATGCGAACAAGAGGTGACCGAAACTTGTAACCAGTGGCACCCCATACCATCACGCCGGGTGATACGCCAGTATGGCGCTGACGAATACACGTTTCCAATGTGCGTTCACCGCGATGTCGCCAAACACGGATGCGACCATCATGATGCTGTGAACAGAACCTGGATTCATCCGAAAAAATGACGTTTTACAATTCGTGCACCCAGGTCGTTGAGTACATCATCGCAGGCGCTCCTGTCTCTGATGCAGTGTCAAGGGTAACCGCAGCCATGGTCTCCGAGCTGCTGGAAACGTCGTCGAACGGTTCGTGCAGATGGTTGTTGTCTTGCAAACGTCCCCATCTGTTGACTCAGGGATCGAGACGTGGCTGCACGATCCGTTACAGCCATGCGGATAAGATACCTGTCATCTCGACTGCCAGTTATACGAGGCTATTGGGATCCAGCACGGCGTTCTGTATTACCCTCCTGAACCCACCGCTTCCATATTCTGCTAACAGTCATTGGATCAATGTCGCGATACGATAAACTGCAATCTCGATAGGCTACAATCAGACCTTTATTAAAGTCGGAAACGTGATGGTATGTATTTCTCCTCCTTAGACGAGGCATCACAACAACGTTTCACCAGGCTACGCCGGTCAACTGCTGTTTGTGTACGAGAAATCGGTTGGAAACTTTCCTCATGTCAGCACGTTGTAGGTGTCGCCACCTGCGCCTTGTGTGAATGCTCTGAAAAGCTAATCATTTGCATATCACAGCATCGTCTTCCTGTCGGTTAAATTTCGTGTCTGTATCACGTCATCTTCGTGGCGTAGCAATTTTAAAGACCAGTAGTGTAAATGGAAGGTTTAGAGCCTTTCAATGTTTTTACGAAAGTAAGGAGAACATTCTGTGTTTCTGAAAGGCCTGACGGTGGAAACTGTTGTGAACATCGCTTTTATGGCTAGACTCCGTCTCGTTATCGAAAGGACATTAAGTCTTGTTCTTTCTGCCTTGCTTTTTTAGATTCACCACGAAAAAGAGTTAGCAAAAGAGCTAATTTTCCAGGGCATTCAAAGGCGCTCGTGATGATCGTCTGCTGTCAAATTTCGCCGCACTGTCCTAACACCTACGTCCGTCGTAGGCACCACATTGATTTCCGTAGCGAATATTTCCGAATTTCCCTTTTATGGGTTTGTTTGACACTCAAACACTGGTACGTCAGTACAGTACCGATGAGTGTGTGCTTACTTACATGAGGAAATTAGTATTTTGCCATTTGACTATTCCCACGTTAATAACGTTTGATTTATTTAAAAATACGTAGAGTTACCACACTGAAATTCGGAGGTATTACTTCTCGTGTACACATATAATTTATTCACAACTTCGTTTGAATATTTGTAATCGCATGTGGAAGTTTAAACTGTGGCTATACATAAAGGATGAGTATTAACTCGACCGACAAGTTTTGAGACGATGTTCAGGGGGTTTGCTGAGTGTTTTGATAAAAGCTCCTTCAGTCTCCAGTGGCCCCTTTAAATGTGAATGTCTGCTTTTATGCTCAGTGGGAGAATTGCACTGAGTGTATGTGGACATCAATGAACGGGCATGTGATACATGTATCGTCTCAATAAAGGAAACACTTCAGATGACAATAGTACTCGTTGTCGACAACACCGTTAAATACCTTCCGACTCTTCTCCTCCAGACTTGAAATGTGACGACTATAGAATACTATCGCGTGTACAGAAAGGAATAACGAATATCTACAACGGTTACTAATACAATCTTGTTGCTGTAAAGTGTAGTAGCCAACAGGACAGCAACGGTTGAAAATCGCGACTCCTGGTCCACGGCATGGTAACAATCCAATCGAACTGCTACATAATGACAGTCGCTGTAACCCAAGTCTTCCGCATATCATTATAATCGGCAGAAAATGTTAATCAGTGGAAGTTAGTTCCTAGATTAAGCATATATTCACTGAGTAAAATTCTCGTACTCCATGAACGATCTTCATTCGTTTTACCACTGAAGACAGTAAACGAGTCAGAGTTTCTCCTCAGCGAGTGGGACGTAACGCTTCCTTTACCACTACAGAACGATATCGTTTCTAAACAGAGAGTAGTTCTCGGTGACAGGAAGCACAACACTAAAACAAAGGATTAATGTCTAAGGAATACGTCGTCTATCCTTATCAGGTGAAGGCTGCAATCAACACAAGACCGCACATATTTCCCGTTTTCTTTCCACTGACAAATATCCCACTGCAAAATCCAAGTCTAAATAACACATAATACTTCAGCTAACCAGGATGTCATTTTTCACAGCAATTTACAATTCAGTCCTTGAGTTTTTATCGTCAAAGACTTGTAGGAAGGTCAATGCGAGCTCCGAATGTTTGCTCTATCCATTCAGTCTTAGTACGGCTGTGTAGTGGCTAGTGGATTGAAACCACAATATCGCGCTTGCCTTGGACAGCCAGTAGAACTTCTGTCATAAACCTGGCTTTACGGCGCCGCTCCCTGACAGATATGAGTTTGCCGTTATCACTCAGTTTTACGATGTCTATTTGTGCAAGACGAATTCAGTATTTGTGTAAGGTTCCCCTTTGCGGAAGACGCCGAAATCCAGGCAATTCAGCCCTGACCTTGTGGTTTCCATTTATTTCCTTTGCGAATCCGCCTAGCTGCCGTTCTTATCGACAGAAAAATAAACACAAAGGAAGTAAGCAAAGATAAAACAAGGTGAAGCTTTTCGTGAGCATAATTGAATGTAGAATTTTTCGGTGTATATTGTTTATGAAAGGCTCTCTGGATTACAGCCGGGTAGCAATGATGAAGAACGGTGACGTAGCAACGAGTGTCATTCTCATCATATTGTGGAGAAGCCGTCTTCTGGAATGGTCATCATCTTCACCATAAGATGGCACACAATGAAAAGTCGCAGTTTTTTCAGCATTGCCACTTTGTTGGGGACGTAATAGCTTTCAGATGTTTAGTTCTATACTAACAGCATTTCATGAGAAACTAAATGTAATATATCTGAGAAATCTTATAAAACTGTGTGAATAATTTCACTGGGCTATAAAACTATAATAAAACATAATAAGATGAATTACGTGTTGACTTGCTATCAGTCACCAGCGCAGCCGAACATTATCATAAGTTGGCACAAAAATAAAATTTTGACAATTCTAAATACATCTCGTGCTGCCTCAGAAGTTTGTATTTTTGTTTTTATTGTGTAACAGTTGACAGCTTATCCATAATTTTTACAGCATTAGGTTTCAATTAAAAAGTCTTTCAGGCTGAAAAGTCATCTTTCTTCTATTTGTTCTAAGTGATCAATTACAAAGAATTACTTGTAACTTCCACAGAACGTATCCAAAGACGACTGATAACATTCTCCATAACAATGTCTTATTGCAAGCGTTTAGTGCTATTTGTTCATGAAATCGCAACGCAGATAAAACAGCGTAAAATTTCAAGCTGGTTACTCGTGTTTCTAACCTAATAAAACCCCCTACACGAAATTTCATTTCAAACTGGCGCTGGTAAATTTGCAACAACTGAGTCCAAAGTTATTGCTAGATATTACTGATAGTTCCGCTGCTACCGATACTTACTTTTCGTACGAATTAGAAAAATGTGAATTCAGAACTTTTAGGGTTACTGCTAGACGAGATTTCTGTCGTCCTGAGGACGGATGTCTTCTTTACCTGTAATGAAAATACCATGTCGTTCTACCCCACGCTGCAGTTAGAGGACTTTTGACAGAATTTGGTTTTAGGATCCGAGTGCCAACATTGTCACAAGCTGTTACCCTAGCACATCAATCACTACAGTGATATCATACTTCAATGGCGAGTTTCCTTTGAAACACACTGCTACAAATTGATCTTTTAGCTATTTGGCTGCCATACGTAGACTTCTTCATTTAATAAGTATCGAATTTCTCACTCAGTAGCCGGTCGGAGTGGCCGAGCGGTTCTGGCGCTACAGTCTGGAACCGCGCGACCGCTGCGTTCGCAGGTTCGAATCCTGCCTCGGGCATGGGTGTTTGTGATGTCCTTAGGTTAGTTAGGTTTAAGTAGTTCTAAGTTCTAGGGGACTGATGACGACAGCAGTTAAGTCCCATAGTGCTCCGAGCCTCACTCAGTACAAGAAATCATAGGCTGTTAGGGAGAGCCCCGTATGTGCTTTCACTGAGAAATTGAATGATAGATATGATAGAATTTAGGGGTTTAGTAGTAATGTAGTAGGAGTAGTAGTAGAAACAAGAAAGGAGAAAGACTGAATCCTTCAATATATTTCACCTAATAATAGCGAACAGATCGTTCAAAAATCACAGTAGGAAGGGAAGGACCAGAAACAAAGGAAGATATCATGCTCAGAGATTGATTCCAGAATCAGATATCATTTTGCGACGTGTCCCCAGCAGCACATTGAAAGTCAGATCACAATTTAATGATTAAGAACAAAAAATGGCTCTGAGCACTATGGGACGTAACTTCTACGGTCATCAGTCCCCTAGAACTTAGAACTAATTAAACCTAACTAACCAAAGGACATCACACACATCCATGCCCGAGCTAGGATTCGAACCTGCGACCGTAGCGGTTCCGCGGTTCCAGAATGTAGCGCCTACAAACGCTCGGCCGACAGGGCGGGCGATTAAGAACAGGTTTTTAATGATTAAGACCAAACTCAAGCCGGACCACTCTCCGCTTCCCGCGGCCGGCCAATCACGCACCCGCGTAATCTCCCGATGCGCCTGGATCGGCCGGTGGTGTAGGGGACGCGTGCGCGGTGTTCGAGTCCCGGCGTCCATCTCTGTCTGCTCCGTCCGCGGCCCTTGGTGGAACGGAACGTTCTTCTCTGATTTTCCTAATTGCAGGCTCCCAGGTTGTGCTGAGATGGTAGCCACTGTCGCGGTTGATTAGGTTGTCGTGTAACCGTATTTCTATGGACTCTTTGACTACTGAGTCCCAAAATCCGTTTGTACTGCATATTTTCTTTGTGTCCTCGAAATCGAAGGTGTTCTTCTCGTCAATACTATGTTCCGCCACAGCAGATTTGTTGGTATCAACCAAGCGTACATGCCTAATATGTTCATTGCGGCGCTGTGAGATGCAAAGCTGCGTCTGTCCTATATATTGCATCCCACATTCGCATCCGATATTGTACACACCTGGTGCCGTCAGACCTAGTGGATTCTTGGTTGAACCGAGAAGGTCTTTGATTTTTCCTGCTGCGCGGAAAACGGTCTTCACTTTATGTTTCTTGAGAATTCTCGGGATCTTGGACGTCGGAGGACCCGCGTATGGCAAGAATGCACACAGCCTATTGCTTCGTCTTCATCCGGTCTCTCTTCTCTCTTCTTGTGGTCGGACTTCAGAGCTCTCCTTTTTTGTGTCTCACTCTATCCATTTTTCTTGAAGGTGTCCTTTAGGTGTTGCAGTTCTCCTGGCAAACTTTCCTTATCGCAGATGGACCTGGCCCTGTGCACTAAGGTGTTTAGTACAGCATTGCGTTGCGCAGGGTGGTGGCAGCTATTGGCGTTAATATAGAGGTCCGTGTGTGTTTTCTTTCTATACAATTGCGTGTCCCAGCGCGCCCTCCATATTTCTTGTGGTCAGGATATCCAGAAAGGGTAAGCTTCTGTTCTCTTCTATCTCCATGGTAAATTTGATATTTCCATGTATGCTGTTGAGGTGTTGATGGATCTCTAGCAGTTTGTGCCTGCCATGTGGCCTTCTACAGGTACATTGACGATACCTCGACTTGCAGAGCAATCATGGGGCCCATGGAATACCACGATACAGCAGCCAAAATCATCACTGAACCCCCTCCGTGTTCACTTTTGACAGCGAGCAGTCTGCATCGTAGGCTTGGGACGGCGTACGTCAGAAGTAGACTTGGCCGTTAAGTAGCACACAGTGTGCAACAGGGCTCATCCGGCTTCCTTCCGTTGTTCCATAGACCAGGTTTTATGGCTTCTGCACTACGTTTTCCCGTTAAAGACATTTGCGTCAATGGTGTGTGGTTTTTTAATTCCGGCTCTCCGTTCAGTTCCCAATTACGAAGGTCTATTCGCGTAATTTGGTTCTGACAGGTTTCGCAAGTGCGACATTCAGTTCTGCAGTGTCTTTTGCAGCTGTCGTCTTCTTATTTTTCGTCATAGACCTCTTCAATTACGTCTTTCACAACCACTCAACACACACTTTCGTCTGATTTGTGACCTGGCGGATGATGTTTTTCCGCTTTCCCTGTATGTGGTATCAGTCTTGTATACGTTGCCCCTTGAAACGAAGAAAAACCTTGGCTACCTTGATTACAGGAGCACCCGCCATACGAGAACCATCAATTCGCTCAGGTTCAATTTCGGTTAGCTCCTACAAACGCACTGAGGATATTGTACAGGTGCCGTTCGTGGTCAAGTTCAATAGTGCCACCTTCAGGCATGGCTAGCGCCTGCATTTATGTTCTATCTTCAATTTCTCGCGGAGTTTAAATATTTTTGGCCAACACTTATAGGTTTTATTAGGTAGTCGGAGATAAAGAGATTGGCACGGGATAGACCGGTGTGGAAAGCTGCATTACCACTATTCGGATTAAAGACCACAACAACAACATTTACAAGAACAGTTTCCGGGCGGTTTCTTACGATAATAATAATGAATAACCCGAGAACGTTGTCTCTAGATTACATAAACTGCTTCCTATAAGCAGTCGAACGAATTAAAGTTGTCTGTTAGTTTGTGACGCCAAACGTCCTCTCTGCTTTCTGTGAAACCTTTCGCCTTCCACGTATGTGTCGCGATCTTTGTCATTGAGAACATTTCTATCAAAAATTATACTCCAGTACTGGATAGAGGTGTGTCTCTGTAACAACTGTGAGAAGGGTTTTAGTTGAATCGTATTCGGGCAGTTATGAAGTGTAACAGCGTTGGCCACGAAATGCCATTCGATCATTTACGAGCTAGAGCACCTTATTGAATACATACAAGGAATTTATAAAAATGCTGTTCCGTCACAATTTGATTTCCGGTATTCATATAAATGTAATTTAAATAGACTCATCTTCACTTTCCAGGTCTTACTGCTTGCAGAGATTAATAATAAGTAAAAACGAATGATTGACATTGCGTTAATTCACCACTTGCTGGGAATGGACGAGGTCTGGAGTATAAACCTCTGTTGGTGTATGGAACCATTTCCACAGTTATCTGAAGAGTTGTAGGGAAACACAGAAAATCTGAACTACTCTTGAAAGACAGTCTGGTGCGTTAACCATTGCTTCACCATACTCGGTTGTTTGTTGTGGAGCAACATAACACCAACACTCGAAACTCCCATACATAGTCTACACTGGCATGAGAATAAAAATTTAGTGATACATGCTGAAAAATATCAGATCTCATTTTTGAACCAGCGAAGGAGGAATTGAAGCTGCATGTACTCTCCAATCACTGGACTGTATTTCAGTGTTCCGGTCTACAACCCAAACCTCTCCTAACATCTCGACATTGTCGATGGTGATCCCCCTGATGAGAATTTCAATTCCTATGAGGGTGTTAAGCTACAGGAGTCGACTGTGTGACAGTGCCGTAAGTCTAACTCAAGTCATTCATATCCGATATACACTGAGACGACAAAAAGTTATGGGATAGCGATATGCACATCTAAGGGCAGTGCATTGGCAGATCTGTCATTTGTATTCAGGTGATTCATGTGAAAATATTACCGACGTTATTATGGCCACATAAGGGGAATTAGCGTACATTGAACACGGAATGGCAATTAGAGCTAGATGCATCGCACATTCCATTGCGGAAATCGTTAGCATATTCAATATTCCGAGATCCACGGTATCAAGCGTCTCCCGAAGATACCAAATTTCAGATATTACCTCTCACCATGAACAAGGCAGTGGCTAACAGTCTTCACTTAACGACTAATAGCAGTGGCGTTTGTGTAAAGATGTCAGTGCTAACAGACAAGCAATACTGCATCAAATAACTGCAGAAATTAACGACGAACGTATCTGTTAGGACAGTGGGGCGAAATCTGGCGTTAACGGGCTATGACAGCAGACGACCAACGCGAATGCATTTGTTAACAATACGCCTGCATCGCTTCTCCTGGGCTCATGACCGTATCGGATGGATCCTAGACAGTTGGAAAACCGTGGCCTGGTCAGATGAGTCCCAGTTGGTAAGAGCTGATGGTGTGGTCCGAGTGTGACGTAGACCCCACGAATCCATGGTCCCAAGTTGTTAATAAGGCACTATGCAAGTGGTTAGTGGATCCATAATGGTGTGGACTGCGTTTACCTGAAATGGACTGGGTCTTCTGGCCAACTGAACCTATCATTAACTGATGGTGGTTATGTTCGGCAACTTGGAGACTTTCCAGCCACTCATGGACTTTATGTTCCCAAACAACGATATCATGTCACCAGTCACCATTGTTCACTGTTGTTTTAAGACCATTCTATTCAATTCCAGCTAATGATCTGGCCGTCCAGATCGCCCGACACGAATCCCATCGAACATTTATGGGACGTAATCGAGAGGGCAGTTCATTCGCAGCATTCTGCGCTCACAACACTTTCGCAGTTATGGGCTGCAGTCGAGGCAGCATGGCTCAGCGTATCTGCAGGGGACTTCCAACGACTTGTGAGTCCATGCCACGCTGATTTCCTGCACTACAGATCCGACACCATATTGATAGGTATCCCACGACTTTTGTTGCCCTAGTGTAAACGCACACCTCACACAGAATCTTGACATATCAGTGTTAACGTAAATTTTTGTTGTTCTATTGGAGTGCAACGGGCACATTACGAATTAAATAATACATGTAAATTAAAATAAGATTGTGTAAGTGCATAGAGAGCTTATAATACCAGTAAACAGACGGTAATAAGCATCATGTTCATTAGCAACTAATATAATTGTCTTACATTAGTGAAGAAAATGAGTACATACTGCAAAAATGGTTTCTGAACTGATATTGTGACATTAATTACTAATTGGACATTACGCTAAGATAATACAATACATAGAGATGGTATTAAAATTATCGTATTATGCAGAAGCTTTTCGTGGGGATATACATTCAGTTTCACGAACAAGTTATAATCTCGGCAGTTCCTGAAACGAGGATCCTGGCGGTACCAGTGGGAAGTTGATGTTTGTATTTGCTTAGCCTGCTGCACAAAGCTACTTCCTAATCACGACAGTAGTCCCATTAAAACGTGGTTTACATCACCTTCTCAGTTAAGGCGCACGACTGACTTGGGTAGAAAGTGACCTCTATACAGTGGAAGTGACCGTAAAGGTTTCCATGATGACAGCATAATCATTATTATGGACTTCAGGTACCACCTACCACATGCCAAATTCGAAAAGCACGACTTTTCGAGAGCGGGAGGGGTTAGCAGATCATAATGTTGACAGCATCTCTACCGTCGTATTTCTTTCCACATTTCTTTCCGCTTTATATGTATTGTCGTTTGAAGTTCACGGATGTTGCCAAACGCACTGAAATCGATTATTGGTAAATGCTCATTTTCTTGGAGGCCTGTTATCTAGAGAGGGTTCACCGAAGTACTGCGGCCTCAGCTACGTTCCGCATTATGATCATGACGTGAACGTTGTTGTCTCTCCTGGCTGCTGTGGGTCTTGAGAGCCGACAGTACAGTTAAAGAATCACGTTCTGGATTTTACAGTCCAAGTGACATGACGACTTGGAGAGCTTTGCTGTTGGACTCTGCTGCATCAGCCAACACTTATGCATTAAGCAGCTATGAGCAATCCGCTTAGAAATCACAATAAAAAAATGGAGCTACGGGTGATAAATTTTCGTTCTGTCAGTGAATACTTCAATTGCATCTGTAAGGTGTAGTGAATATGTTGCTAATAAACCGACTGATCAATAGCTTGCGGACAACGGTTAGTGGGCATTAATACAGGGTGTGTCCATCTTCGCCTTTATGACGGCTTAAACTCTCCTGGGGACACTATTAATGAAGCGTCAGTGGGAGAATGGAAGCACATTCGTCCTCAAGAGCCGAAACCAGTGAAGGTAGTTGTGGAGGACATTGGGCTCTGGAGCGCAGTCAACGTTCTGATGCATCCCGTGGGAAGCAGGTCGGTACTCTGGACGCGCCACTCCATTTAAGGTTTGTTACTTGAACACAAACCATTGCCTCACAGATGCTGCTGTGTTACCGAGTGCGTTTTTGACACAAATTGTCATCGTCTTAAAACCGTTCCCCTAATGTGCGCAGTACACGATTCTGTAAAATGTGTTCATATCCATCTACGTTAAGCGTTTCATTAAATACAATAATGGGACCACTTCCTGACCACGAAAAACACCTCCTACTGTAACACAACCCTCTACATACTTCACCGTTGCCATTACACCTAATGACAGGTACGGCATTCGGCAAATCCAAAAATATTTCCATCGGATCTCCACAGGTTCATCACACTATATCGGTAGTTTCCATTCATCCACTGTTAAGTGGAGTCGCTCTTAAACCACCTGAAGCGTCGCTTGACGCTGACTGTAGAAATTTGTGGGTTATGAAGAGCTGCTCAAACGTAGTGCCCTATCTTTGTAACTCCGTTCACACAGTCACTTTTCTACCTAGAAGGCTGGTAGCACATCAGATTCACAAGTCATTCCTTTCACCGATTTCATGTTATTTTATACTACCACCCTCCGCAATATCGACAGTCCACGTCTTTTCGTAAACAGGTCTTCCTCGTCTTAGTTTAGCAGTGGTTGTTCCTTCACGATTCCACTTCATAATCACATCACCAACAGTCGATTTTGATAGCTTAAGAAGGTTTGAAATATCCCTCACGGATCTGTTACTTAGGTGACATCCAATAACTAGTCCACGTTCGAAGGCACTGACCTCTCCTGACTCACTCATCTGTCTCTACTTCTATACAGGATGTCTCAAACCTTGTGAGCCAAACTGAAACAGGTGATAGTGTGCCCAAAACCGATTGTATTGAGATAGGGAACCAATGGCCTTAAATGTATATTGTGTTATGGGCGTATACAGCGTACACTGCATGACAGCAACGTAGCTCATAGTATTGTTCAAAGTGACAATCGCCACTCTCAATGCATCGATGGCAACGGCGTATGAAGTTCTCTTGCACTCTCAAAAATCCCTGGTACCGGCCGGGGTGGCTGAGCGCTTCTAGGCGCTACAGTCTGGAACCGCAAGACTGCTACGGTCACAGGTTCGAATCCTGCCTCGGGCATGGATGTGTGTGATGTCCGTAGGTTAGTTAAGTTTAAGTAGTACTAATTTCTAGAGGACTGATGCCCTCAGAAGTTAAGTCCCATACTGCACAGAGCCATTTGAACCGTTTGAACCATATCCCTGGTATCTATTGTACCAGGAGACAGGCAACTTGGACCGTAGCAAGCAGGTTTTCATCCATTTTTATGGGGTTCCATATACCAACATCTTGACCTAACCCCAGACGAAAGGGTCCAGAAGCGTGACATCCGGGGACCGCGCTGGCGATGAGACAGGATCTTCCCTTCCACCCCAACGATGAAGGTACGTGTTGCTCAAGTGCTCACGGACATAAACATCGAAGGGTTGAAACGCATCCTTTCACGGACAACAAGGGGTATAGTCGCCATGAACTATGGCAGCACGTCCCGCAGGAACTCCATGTAATGTGGACCAGCCAAATGGGGAGGCAGAAAATAAGATCTTGGATAATTCCCATCCATACGTTAACAGAGAATCGTTGCTAGAGGCCATCGACGTTGGTGGTGAGGGCATTGTCCTCACTCTAGACATGGCTGTTGCGACTGTCCAAAACACTATCACTGGTGAATGAGGCCTCATCCGTGAACAATACAAACTGTACGAAGTTCGTCAGTACAGCACTGCAGTAGATTATCCATTGACAGAAGTGAATGAGGGCTCCAAATACGTTGGTCCCAGTGCTTGTACACATTCTTTATCAAAAAAGTGTAATACCTGTTCCACCAGTATTGTCCACCCTGTATCCTTCAAAGTGTGCATTTCACGGGCAAGTCGATGGGTGCTTGTTGCTGGGTGATCGGCCACAAGATCTAACGCCATCTTATCAAAATCTGGTGTTCGGACATATCTTTGGCGGTAACCTTACCGACTCTCTGTGTGTGAACGATACAGTCTCTCCTAAGTTGGTGTCCACGGAGATAAACTTCTTGGAATTAGGATGTCGCCTGTTGGGAAAGCGTTCTCTGTACATTCGTGCTCTTTTATAGCCATACATCCCGCCGCACCACACATTAAATGCATGTCTGCCAACTCTCATGATGAGTAACGTTCCATCCTCGACTATGCGTCGTGCACTGTACACAGTAACACACCATGGATACATCACATGTTGTCTGATGCAATGGACAACTGACGCCAGGGATAGTGGTGTGCTTGCGGCAAAGACTAATCCCCCGGTGTGATACATATGGTCGTGAAATGACACTCGTGCTATGAGCTAAATTGTGTACAGTATATCTGTTCCGTGGTAAGAGTGTACGCTGTTTATCATCTGCTGCTTGTTCCAGCGTACAATAGACACCCGGGATCTTTGCGAGATTGTCACAGAAATGCATGTGCCATTGCCACATACACACTGAGACTGACGGTCGTCGCTTTGAGCAGTTACCGACCACCGGTTTCCTGTCTCAATATAACGGTTGTAGATCTACTATCACCTGCTCCAATCTGACTCAAAATGTATGAGGCACTTGCATGGACTAGACAACACAAATTCCTCACTTCTTTTATACAGCCGAGCCCACCTCTCATGACATCAGATAGTATCCCTCACGTGTGGCTCATTTTCTCGTGCCAGTCTTTCATCTGCCTGCCATGTTGATGGTTTGCCCTTTCCTCGTAAAACTTTGTAGCCTCAATGTCTGTGAAAAGTGCATGTCAAGTATGTAGCGTATTTCGGTGATGTATGGCGTTGTGAGAGAAGGGGCAAGATAAAATCCGATGCCAGTGCATAGCCTACTCCTTTCTAATACCACCGAGGGGTCAGTGAAGCTTTAAATTCCCATACAATGATCAGCTGGCCATCTAAAGTATTTCATCAGACACTACAGAGAGGTTTGAAATTAACGTTAAACTCTAGCTCAGGTCTGGTGAACATCAGCATTGGGTCACCATCCCTCATTCCTTTGCCTAGCAAATTCTCGTTAAGAGCATTTTTGCCGCCACGAGGGCTCCTACCTGTTAGACTAGCAACACAGCACAAGTATGCATTGCCAGCCTTTGATATGGCGATGGACACTGTTCAGCTGCAGAAAAAAACCTTCGAATGTCTGTCTTCCATCTTTGCACATTCTTTTAGTATTTCCAATCATTTCAGCTACAGCCATTCGTTGTTCAACGCTACGCTATTTGTTTTACTTTTATGTTTAACAATGTTTTTCTTTTACTGCCGACGGCAATCTCTTTCCGTGGTGATGAAATCAGTTATAAGCTCTGAAATTCAGATTCTTCATATGGACGATTTTTCGGTTTCGCCTGTGAAATACGATGCCGCTTCAGTCGCGCGTAGCTCTGGTTATTAGATCCATATTCATGTGGCATACATTACTCAACGTGGCCTTAGGAATCTGTTTCGTAAACCTTGCCACGTCCTCTCTGGAAGCACTGTGTGACGTTAACTAAAATCATTAATTCAGCCAGCTACATAACCGAAGTTGCCCTTAGGTAAGTGTACAGACGTCCTTTTCCGCTCTGGATTATTCATTCAACAAAGAATGCACAAAATTTTCGCAGATTTTTTAAAACGTGAAGAGAACACGTTGCACGCAGATTGGTAGCTACAATTGTTTGTGCAGAATATATTAAGTCTGTGTCAACAATATATATAAAAATTTATACACAAAGTAGATTATTTATTCTGACCATTTAGTGTCATTTCTGTACTTATCTACTTTTGTTTTACTACTTCATAGCGGTATGAGAATGCTTCTGGCCCGCAATCAAAACTTTTAAGATGAGAGTGATTATTGTTTTCGATCTAACATACGAGCAAATATTCAAACTGAGACACCTAGGAGATTATTTTAGGTGACTACAGCTATTCAAAATCCCTTGAATATTTATTCGCTATCAACTAAAAATTGGAAGGAAGAAGGATTAGGATTTAAAGTCCTGGAAGGCAGCAGGCTTGGTAGTATACTGGAACAATTAATTATTTCCTCCTTACTATCGCTGTGACTGGATGAATGCTCTTCTATAAACTAAAGATAA
Organism: Schistocerca serialis cubense; assembly: GCF_023864345.2. Classification (NCBI taxonomy): domain Eukaryota; kingdom Metazoa; phylum Arthropoda; class Insecta; order Orthoptera; family Acrididae; genus Schistocerca; species Schistocerca serialis. Next base: position 630,841,554 of record NC_064641.1, on the reverse strand, counting down.
ACGTAGAAAGGGTTACAGTTGGCCACTTCCTCGAGTGCATAAGTACCACGCTATTAATTGATCACGGTGGGCTGTGTGCCAACCGCTGTCTCACTTTTCTCAAATGCCGCGAGCGCGTCATACCCCGACATTTCAACTTCTCGTCGATTTGGCACTCAAGGATAATCCTGCTTTCATGCTATCATTACTACACACTGTAATTATTGAAGCGTAAATTTAATAAACCGAGGTGGCTTGCGAAGTAGGAGGAAAGCCACAAATAAAAATGACTGCAAGTGTAATGAAGCATGAAATTAATTAAGAGGAGCATGGTCCTCTTAGAATCTACATTTTACGTTATGAAGGGATTGATAATTATAGTCGTGTTTGACCCCTATTGTTTTACAAAAGAGCACATGCAAGACATCTGTATCTGCCGAAAGCCTGCCTTTGCTTAAAGTGATAATTCCGTTAATAATATTAATCATTACGTTTAGCATAAAACAGGTGCTCACTACAGAGAGAAACTACGAATACGTCAGTCGTTTCTAGAGTCAAGAAAACTACCACAAGCACTTTGAAACAGAACAGGCCTAAAACTGAAAACACTGTGTAAGGAAATTTGCACTGCCACGTAGTACTATAACAAGTACTCTCAAAGAAAACACTAACTCGCCTGAGCATCATAACACTCGACAAAATATCGGGTCTTAACACTTTCAACACGTGACCAGTCGGCCAGGTTCGTGATTGACCATGAAGACACAACATGAAGAATTCTTACGAGTGCAGAGCTATGCGCCGGAATCTCTTACCCATTATGCTGAAATAGCATTCTGACTCGAGAACATGGACGTACTGTCGTTCTAAAGATTGTCATAATTAGAAATTGTACTTGCACACACAAATAGCCACTTCCTGCTCGACATGTTACTTTCGGGTAATGGCACGTCACTATTCAGATGCTGTTTCAGACACTAGGAACAGTGTATAAAAAGCGTTAGTACTTCGAAAGTACGAAATGAACCCCGACTTGAACATTTTAAGAGGAGCGTTCACATACATGACCTTCCGCCAAGGAAGTTCAGTAGCGACTCGTAGTGAAGAGCGCACCAACACCATACCTGGTCCCACTCTGCACTAAACATATGAATCCGCACTTTGAATCACATTACAAATACTCAGTTTTGCATTTACAAATGTATAAAGAGATGAAGTACCTGGGTAGTATCCTATCACGTGCCCGCCCGGTTAGCCGCGCTGGAAGGCGTGCCGGTCCCCTGCACGAATCCGCCCGGCGGACTAGTGCCGAGGTCCGGTGTGCCGGCCAGTCAGTGGATAGCTTTTAAGGTTGTTTTCCATCTACTCCGCCTCAGTTACGCTATGTCGGCAATTGCTGCGCAAACACCGTTTGTATTTACGTGTATACCATAATTATTCTATCACGCAAACATTTGGGGTTACACTCGTCTGGTATGAGACGTTCCCGAGGGGGGTCCACTGGGGACCGAACCGCACAATAACCCTGGGTTCGGTGTGGGGCGGCGGTGGGGTGGGTGAACTACTGTGGCCTGTTGTGGGATTGTGAACCACTGAGGGCTACAGCAGGACGAAGCCTCTTCGCAGCTGTTGCTACAGTCACTGAAGACACATTCATCAACGTTTGGGAAGAACTCGGCTATAGACTTGATGTGTGTCGTGTGACAAATGGTGCTCACATTGAACATTTATAAGGTTCTTGGTAGAACTGTTTAAGTTGCTCTTTCATTTGACATTTAATTTATAACTGTAAGTTTAATATAATAAATATTATAAAGCGTTAACCGCGATATTCATTTGTAAACACCCTTTATTTCCAACACCAGAGATACATTCACCCTGAAATTTTTCTATCCACTCGATACGGTGAGAAACATTAAGATGATAAAACTACTATCTCCTACCAAAGAGGAAAAAAATCGTACATTATTTGTGATACATACATTTTATAGCTTTCTGGACGTGTACAGCGCACACTTATCATGTCATGTTATGGTTCATAAAATATGCTATGCTCACATCAATACTATAAAATGATCGTGAGTAACGGAAAATGTATGAAAAAACAACATCCTACGAGGAAATAGACAAATGCATAGCAGCTGTGTTTGACTTGTGAAATTACATGTCATGTTCCACTAATTCCATGAACAGAAACTGTCTCCTCCACAAACATTCTGCCAACCAAATACATACACAGGGATTACATTACCTCACAAACCCCAGTTACTTATTTCGAATGAATGGAGTTATGAAACTGAAGACTCGATTTATGTCCAAGATGTGGCATGGAAATAGAGTGCTTTGCATACATCTTCACTCATCTAGAGCAGGGTTTGTTGGACATATTGATCATGTATACGTTGGAAGTTTCTGCTGACTGTGGTATGGGGAGGTTTGATGTTAACGACTGCACGCAGATAGCGCTCTAAGTCACGCACAGAACATGTGATTGTATGTGAGTAGAACGCAGTTTGTACCACACAACTGATACACCCTGAGAGAACAACGGAAGAAAGCTTAAATGTGCGATAAATGACGTGTCACATCTCCCTCTCTCTAGAACGCATCATCAGTCTGCCATTAAATCCTACCTCGTTACAACCCCTCTGAATCGATTATTCCATCTACTTTCTATCACCTTTTAACGCAGAGCCATGTCAGTTTAGAGGCGGATGGTTCTGTTTTCTAGGAAAGCATACAGTATAGCAGTCAACCTGCATAATATTCCTATTACCTCAGTAGACATACTGCAGAATGTTGTTAGGAAGCCATGCAAAAACTCTTCTGTAAGGTATTTGTTAGCTGAAACTGCATGCTTGTGATTGGAAGAGAGTACAGAGAAGCACATTGTAAATGTTGTTTGTTAGCGTTTAAAACACTTGAACAGTCTTGCACTGGGCCAAACACGCAATCTGTTTGGTAATTGTTTACTGCAGTCCTCAAGCTGGTAATACAGTGCTCTTTAGTTAAGGAGGACTTAAAGTTTATCGTAGCCACATGTCCAGACATTGGTTGAGTATTCAAAGAACTGTGACGGACTCCCGAACAACAGCGACTTAAATGCGTTTGAAATAGAAAATAGTGCATTGAGAATGGCTAGCTACTAGCAGAAATCTGGATTTGCGTAATAAAATCTAAAAAAGTACGACTGATTGCTGCACTCCATTATTTATAACTTTGTTAAAATCTATAAGGCGGTTTCCAATAACTTTGAGGTCACCCCTGGCCTTGTGATGCGACATATATAAATTTATTAGTCCACATTCCGTCGTCATCCATGTTAAGCAATCTGTTCCAGCCATCTTACCGCTCTTCACGAAAAATAACTGTTTCCCTGGTTTCCAGTGTTTCCATGTCGATATTTTCTCGTATTCCTCTAGCTACCATACACTCGTTCCCACGTACAACAATTTTCCTGCACCAACTAGCCATGTAAATACTTCCCCATTCTCCCTCAATTTTCTCCGCATTTTAGCGTATTTTCCCTCGATTTATACATATTTTCCGTCAATATTCGTAATCTTGCCAATTTTACGTCACATCTGCTCATCTGATTATGACCTCACTTCTGACCATAATTCAATTTTTCTGTATACCTGTGAGTGTGTGTGTGTGTGTGTGTGTGTGTGTGTGTACTGATTTCACGTGGGAGGGCCCCATACCACAGCGGGAGTTCAGGATAGGATCGGGATAGTGCTTGTAGGTAAATAAAAAAGGTCAGGTCAGGGATAGGGTTCAAAGGTGGGTCCACCACGTGTTACTGTCGGGATAGAGCTATAAAGTGGACCAACCACACGTTATGGCTAATATAGGGTTCGAATGTGGATCCTCCATTTGTTATGGCCAGGATATGATTCGGAGGTGGATCCACCCATGATAAGTTCGGGGCAGCGTTAGAAGGTGGATTCGAAGGTGGTACGTTCAGAGCAGGGTCTGGAGTCTCACACATGACACCAATACACGCACACACAAGAACACACACACTCACACACATATGCATACAAAGACACGCGCGCACACACACACAGACACACACACACACACACACACACACACGCACACACACACACACACACACACACACACACACATACACACACACACAATTTTAGAACACTTGGTCAGAAGTGAGGTCATGATCGGATGAGCAGATGTGACATAAAATCGGTAATATTATGGAAATTGATCGAATATATATATATATATGTATTGAGGGAAAATACACCAAATCCCGGAAACCTGGTGGGAATGGAGGAGGACTTACAAATGCATGTCCACACCGCTACTATGCATTTGTCTATTTTCTCGTACGATGACATTTTTTCATGTATTTTTCGTTGCTGACTATCATTTTATAGGACTGATGCGAGCATGGCATAATTTACGAACCGTAATCGGAGGTGAACCGTGGGTGGTATACATGTCTGGAAAGCTACATAATGAATATAGCATGAAAAATCTACGTTTTTCCTTTGATGTAGAAGGGAGTGGGATAGAAAACTTGCAGGATGAACTGATCTCTGGTGTTGGAAATATATTTACTGTATTGGAGTATTAACAGCGTTGCATTTCTTGAGACTAACATATCAGAAACCACACTGCTTTAACATTACAGCATGTTTCAGTGCTTTTGTATGTTTATGTACTAAAATAATTTTTCACTTACGAGTAGCTTTTTGTTATTACATCCAGACACTACAACAGTACTAGGAAATTTATAGCATGAGTGATATAGCCGGCCGAAGTGGCCGTGCGGTTAAAGGCGCTGCAGTCTGGAACCGCAAGACCGCTACGGTCGCAGGTTCGAATCCTGCCTCGGGCATGGATGTTTGTGATGTTCTAGGGGACTAATGACCTCAGCAGTTGAGTCCCATAGTGCTCAGAGCCATTTGAACCATTTGAGTGATATAAGTAAAATGTTTCACACTCCTTGTGTCTGGAGTTCGATCATTCACAAACCACACATTTCTACTTCTTCTTAATCGTCTGTTATATCAACACAACACTCTCAAATGTATCAGGCTTGTATCTACTATACACCAATAAGGAGTGCTAATATCCTAACTATGCATGCATCTAGATAGATTGTGTGTATTTGGATGTGTGACTTGAGTAAGATTGTTGTGGAACAGTGTTCGCAGAATGGCAGTTACAGTTATGGAATGAGAATACCGCTCTATATCACTAGCGTCAGCCGGTTGTACAAGTTTGGAACGTGTGTTATACTCTTTCTGACAGCAAAATACCAAAGTGTATTGATTATTTGGAACCCAGCTCGTTCTGCTCCTTCACGAGATATCGAATGTAGCCAGTATAGTGCCCTCCTACATAAGGTCAGTTCCTGATTACATCGGAGACAAAGAGAAAGTAGCAGGGAGGACTGGTTAAAGACATAGGCAGAATTACGAAGTGCACAGAAAAATATCTTCTAGAGTTTTGCTCATGATCCTTAGCCGATAAGTTCAATGAACTGCAGTTCATTTCAAAATAGAGGGCACAGAGCTGCTATGAATGTGATTCGAAATCGTCAAAAGTATTGCTGAGAGCTTTCAATCTCCAACTTTATCCTGCGAATGTGTGGGTACATTGTGAGTCCCATCTACATAGGGGAACATGGTCAACTGTAATAAAATCTTACCAAATTTATAAAGTGTTTCGGCTAAGGAACGTAGTTTTCATACCACCTCCCTGTTGTTGTTGTGGTCTTCAGTCGTGAGACTGGTTTGATGCAGCTCTCCATGCTACCCTATCATGTGCAAGCTTCTTCATCTCCCAGTACTTACTGCATCCTACATCCTTCTGAATCTGCTTAGTGAATCCATCTCTTGGTCTCCCTCTACGATTTTTACCCTCCACGCTGCCCTCCAATACTGAATTGGTAATCCCTTGATGCCTCAGAACATGTCCTACCAACCGGTCCCTTCTTGTCAAGTTGTACCACAAACTCCTCTTCTCCCCATTTCTAATCAATACCTCCTCATTAGTTACGTGATCTACCCATCTAATCTTCAGCATTGTTCTGTAGCACCACATTTCGAAAGCTTTTATTCTCTTCTTGTCCAAAGTATTTTTCGTCCATGTTTCACTTCCATACATGGCTACACTCCATACAAATACTTTCAGAAACGACTTCCCGACATTTAAATCTATACTCGATGTTAACAAATTTCTTTTCATCAGAAACGCTTTCCTTGCCATTGACAGTCTACGTTTTATATCTTCTCTACTTCGACCATCATCAGTTATTTTGCTCCCTAAATAGCAAAACTCCTTTACTACTTTAAGTGCCTCATTTCCCACTGTAATTCCCTCAGCATCACCCGACTTATTTCGACTACATTCCAGTATCCTCCTTTCAAGACACTGTCCATTCCGTTCAACTGCTCTTCCAAGTCCTTTGCTGTCTCTGACAGAATTACAATGTCATCGGCGAACCTCAAAGTTTTTATTTCTTCTCCATGGATTTTAATACCCACTCCGAGTTTTTCTTTTGTTTACTTTATTGCTTGCTCAATATACAGATTGAATAACATTGGGGAGAGGCTACAACCCTGTCTCACTCCCTTCCCAACCACTGATTCCATTTCATGCCCCTCAACTCTTATAACTGCCATCTGGTTTGTGTACAAATTGTAAATAGCTTTTCGCTCCCTGTATTTTATCCCTGCCACCTTTAGAATTTGAAAGAGAGTATTACAGTCAACATTGTCAAAAGCTTTCTTTAAGTCTACAAATGCTAGAAACGTAGGTTTGCCACCACCTCCCTGCTGATGGCTATTTCCCATAATTTGCGACAGTATTTGTGTCATGTGATGTAGGCAGTGTTATGGGGTTTACGATATGTCTATATTTGTATAACACTCGCAAAGTAACAGAGGTGTGGTTTAGCAATAATACAGAAAGTGAGATCCATGTTGCAATGTCCCTAGCTGGTAGCATCATAAGACCGACGCTGTAAGACCTTTCATTGACGTGACAAGTCGTCGAGAGCAGTGGTTTTCAACTCTTGTAATTGGGTAAAACACGTTAAAATTGCGGAAGTACCTGGTAAAATTGTGAAATTGATACAAAATACGTACAATTGAGGAAAAATAATTGTTATAGAGGTCCAACCTCGGCAATTTGCTCCTCCGTCATCGACAACAGTATCGTAGACTTAGTTCTTAGTTTTACTCAGTTGTATGTTACGAATTAACGAGGAGAGGGGCGGGGGATGCGAAATGTAGCTTGCTGTCGGGTGTAAAAATGACTGTGCTTTTTTGCGACATGTGTATAGATATCGTAAAAGCCATTGTTCAGTACTGATATTTATACGTCTGAAACATATGTAATAATCACATGCATGACAATTTATTTACATGACTTTCACAGAAACTAATTTTGAGTGCTCGGGCTACGAGAGGCTGCTGGAAGTGGGCGGTGGCAGCGGGGTGGTCGGACCCAGCCTATTGAATAGCAACCGCGCGGTCACAGCATCCGCCCCCGTAACGAGTTCTGCCTCTTCGCACCACGAGACGAACCCGAGGGCTCTAGCACGCTCTTGACAATTCTGTGACTAACAGTCAAGTATTTCGCTATTGGTCCAGGGGTCGACAGTTGGTACAAATATGTTTGATTTCTGCAGGTCTGAAACAGTATATAATTGTCAACTCGATACGGATCAAAGAAGCATCGCCAACAGATGGATCTCTTTGTGTGCCATCGTCGACATTACAGAGAGGCCAAAAATACCACTATCCCTATCTACGAGAGGAAGGGTGACGAGAAGGAGGGAGGAAGGGAGGTAGGATATGAGGTACGACAGCCAGTTCTAAGCTGCTTAGTCTGTATCGTCATATCAAAGTGAAGACACACGCACTGTTCCGGTGTAAGACACTGCCTATCTTTTTTTGCATTTCAGTAGTTGTGTGATGTTATTACAGTGCTTTGTCTTCCTATAGAATCAATAACGGGATGATTTGTAGCGTAACATAGTCCATGCAACAGTTTTTTTTTTTTTAAATAGTTGCTCACTTATTACAGGATTACGTCTCTCTGCTCCCAAGACACGCTCGTACCACCCACAAAAGAAACACGTCTGTCCATCCCAGAATGTTGGCTCAAATTTATTATCGTGTCGTTGTTTGGACCTACCAGCATTACGTTATTGGTGAAGTCTTCTACTCCTCATTGTGTGTGGAACTTGCTAGTTGAATGTATGTTTAGGAACTGTTGGATGGTGTTAAGTGCTTATTTTGTAGTATGTTCAAAGCAATATTCAGTGTTCTCAGTTCAATAATCATTGCAGGAAGCATGAGTTCATACCACAAGTATGAGTCTATATTTATCTAGCTAGCGACTTCATTGATTTTTGTACCGTACTATATTCACTATCTACACTGTCACAGTATTTGTTTTAAAAGATGAAGACTACACTCTTTACAACATGTGACGTGAGGTCTGTCGGTACAATATTCGTTGTAGCAAGCATAAGAACCAAACATGGAAAATACGCAATGGTAATACTTCATGCAGCAAATTAGTGTTCGTGTTTATTCAACCACTTTTTTTAAATAAATTAGCTGACATTACAGCCGTTGAGCTTCTAAAAACGGCAACACTTAAGGCAGACTGAGAAAATAATGGGCCTGTACGAAGATTCTTAGCGAGAGACAATCAGTAGCAGGTTTGTTTTCTCGATAACATCTGTGAGTCTTGTGTACCTACAAATGGATGGACTGACATCTTAATAGATAGACTGAATTTACATTTACATCTAAACGCTTACTTCACAAGACATCGTACGGTGTGTGGCAGTGGGTACCCTGTACCACAACTACTCATTTCCTTTCTTAATGCACTCGAAAACGCCACAAAGGAAAAGCCTCCGTATGAGCGCGAATTCCTCGTATCTTATCTTTGTAACAGTAGAAACCTTCTCCAGTTAGCTTCAAATGTTGGTTTTCTAAATTTTCTCGAATTCGTTCCTCAAAAAGAACATCTTCCCTTCAGGGATTCCCATTTGAGCTACCTGGTGAGTGTAATCCGACTACTGGAACAAAAATTCTCGTCGTGAAAAGGGGCTCTCATGATCAATCTAATTAATTAGTCAATCAATTTGATATTAATGGCGTGCCGTCATGAGGGTGCAAGTGAGGCGAGATTACCATGGCTATGATTCGCAAGTTGGTGCGGTCATCAGGCGTTTTCCCGTTGCAGTGAGATGTTTTAACGAAATTTCAATCTTCTACCTACACAGAGAGAGATGACTATCGTAATAAAATCAGCAATATCACGGATTTTATAAGTGATACGAAGTATAAACTTCATATTTACAACCCCTCTGTGCTGCTACTTCGTAGGTGATGAGGCATTTGGTTACTTTAAGAGAGTTAGAAATTGAGGAGGCATCCTGTGACAGAGACAGAGCATGCTCTAATTATCTGTCTGTCACGATCATATGTCGATTACTTCCCTCATTCCCTTTCCAGTTTACAAATAAACACCAGTTGTGACAGTTAACTTCCTTGTCTTGAACCTTTCCTGATTTAGACTAGCTATAGCAGGGTCGTTCAATAAGTAATGCAACACTCTTTTTTCTCGGCCAGTTACAGTTTAAAAAATGCACAGTTTGTTGCGGAACATCGTGAAACACCTGCAATTCCCCTGCAGGTACATGAAGTTCTATAGGTTGCGGCACTATAAGTAGCCATCAAAATTATGTCTGTAACGGAGTTGCGTTCCAAGCAGTATGCTGTCACTGAATTTCTTTTGATGGAAAACCACAGCATCACACATATTCATAGGCGCTTGCAGGATATCTACGGAGGTGTGGCAGTGAAAAAAAGCATGGTGAGTCGCTGGGAGAGAAGTCTATAACCATCGCAATAAGATTGCGCAAACCCGTCCGATCTTCCGCTTGTCGGCGGTCTGCACACAACTGTGACTCCTGCAATGTTTGAACGTGCTGACACTCTCGTTCGAGGTGTTCAGCTGATCACAATCAGACAACGAATGGTGGCAGCGCTGACACACTGATCCACCAGTTGGGGTACTCAAAGGTGTGAGCTCGCTGGGCTCCTCACCGCCTAACAGAAGACTATAAAGAGCAACGAAGCACCACTGTGGGGAATTGCTTGATCGTTACGAGGCTAATCGAGACAATTTTTTGTCTAACGTCGTCACTGGCGATGAAACATGGATTCATCGGTTACAACCGGAAACAAAACGGTTACCCACAGAGTGGTGCCACATCACATCTACATCTACATCCACACTCCGCAAGCCACCTGACGGTGTGTGGTGGAAGGTACCTTGAGTACCTCTATCGGCTCTCCCTTCTATTCGAGTCTCGTATTGTTCGTGGAAAGAAAGATTGTCAGTATGCCTCTGTGGGGGCTCTAATTTCTCTGATTTTATCCTCATGGTCTCTTCGCGAGATATACGTAGGAGGGAGCAATATACTCTTTGACTCCTCGGTGAAGGTATGTTCTCGTAACTTCAACAAAAGCCCGTACCGAGCTACTGAGCGTCTCTCTTGCAGAGTCTTCCACTGGAGTTTATCTATCATCTCCGTAACGCTTTCGCGATTACTAAATGATCCTGTAACGAAGCGCGCTGCTCTCCGTTGGATCTTCTCTATCTCTTCTATCAACCGTATCTGGTACGGATCCCACACTGGTGAGCAGTATTCAAGCAGTGGGCGAACAAATGTACTGTAACGTACTTCCTTTGTTTTCGGACTGCATTTCCTTAGGATTCTTCCAACGAATGTCAGTCTGGCATCTAATTTACCGACGATGAATTTTATATGGTCATTCCATTTTAAATCACTCCTAATGCCTACTCCGAGATAATTTATGGAATTAACTGCTTCCAGCTGCTGACCTGCTATATTGTAGCTAAATGATAAAGGATCTTTCTTTCTATGTATTCGCAGCACATTACACTTCTCTACATTGAGATTCAATAGCCATTCCTTGCACCATGCATCAATTCGTTGCAGATCCTCCTGCATTTCAGTACAATTTTCCATTTCCACCTCCGGAGAAAAAGTGCAAATCCGCACCCTCGGCCGGTAAACTCATGGCGACGGTCTTCCGGGGATCTCAAGGCATACTTCTGTTTGATGTCCTCGTGGTGCAGTGATCAACTATGAAGTCTATTGTGCTACCCTCAGAAAACTGCAGAAACGACTTCTGCATATTCGTCGCCACAAAAATGCAAACGAAATTTCTCCTTCTCCATGACAGAGCAAGGCCTCAAACAAGTCTTCTTACCTGAGAGGAGCTCACAAAGCTTCATTGGACTGTTCTTCCTCATCCACCCTACAGCCTGGACCTCGCACCTTCCGACTTCCATCTGTTCGGCCCAATCAAGGATGCTGTCCGCGGAAAGCAGTACATGGATAATGTGGAGGTTGTTGGTGTTGCAAGACGTTGACTCCGACGCCGACCAGCAGAGTAGTACCATGTGAAACTTCCTGGCAGATTAAAACTGTGTGCCGGACCGAGACTCGGACTCGGGACCTTTGCCTTTCGCGGGCAAGAGCTCTACACACTCCGCTGCGGAGTGAAAAATCTCAATCTGAAAACATCCCCCAGGCTGTGGCTAAGCCATGTCTCCGCAATATCCTTTCTTTCAGGAGTGCTAGTTCTGCAAGGTTCCCAGCACAGCTTCTGTAAAGTTTGCAAGTAGGAGACGAGGTACTGGCAGAAGTAAAGCTGTGAGGGCGGGCCGTGAGTAGTGCTTAGGTAGCTCAGGTGGTAGAGCACTTGCCCGCGAAAGGCAAAGGTCCCGAGTTCGAGTCTCGGTCCAGCACACAGTTTTAATCTGCCAGGAAGTTTCATATCAGCGCACACTCCGCTGCAGAGTGAAAATCTCATTCCAGTACCATGTGAGCATGCAGACTCTCTCAGTAAGGTGGCTTAATGGCGTCGCCCTGAACGGGAACTATGTTGAAAAATAGGGTTTTGTAGCCGAAACTGTGGGTAAATGTGGTGTATTGCAATCCTGAATAAAACCAACCTGCTGTCAGAACAAAAAACTGTGCTTCATTCGTTACTGAACGCCCTCCCTCCCCTCCTCACGCAAATCTTCAGCAGACTATTCTAGTTCTCTGTGAAGAAAGAGAGTGGTTTTCCAGATGTCTTATCAATACTCCCAAAAAAGGAAAAAAGAAATTATTTCATTCCACGCTGAAAAAAAGCTTCTCCATACTTATAGCGCCACAGTAAACTCCGAAATACGACCTCATTTCGAGTTTAAAAGTTCTTATCCACGCTATATAGGCCTTCACCAAAGAAGACGAAGTAAATATTCCTGAATTCCAATCAAGAACAACTGCCAAGATGAGAAACATAGAAGTGGATATCTTCGGTGTAACAAAACAGCTTAAATCACCTAATAAACGCAAGGCCTCCGGTCCAGATTGTATACCAGTCAGGTTCCTCTCAGAGTAGGCTGATAAAATAGCCCCGTATTTAGCAATTATATACAACCACTCGCACATAGAAAGATCCGTACCTAAAGACTGGAAAATTGCTCAAGTCACACCAATACCCAAAAAGGGAAGCAGGAGTAATCCGCTGAATTACAGGCCTATATCACTAACGTCGATTTGCAGCAGGGTTTTGGAACATATACTGTATTCGAACATTACGAAGTACCTCGAAGAAATCGATTTATTGACATATAGTCAGCAAGGATTCGGAAAATATCGTTCTTGTGAAACACAACTAGCTCTTTATATTCATGAAGTAATAAGTACTATCGACAGGGAATGTCAAATGGATTCCATATTTTTAGATTTCCAGAAGGCTTTCGATACCGTTCCTAACAAGCGTCTTCTAACCAAACTGCGTGCCTACAGAGTATCGCCTCAGTTGTGCGACTGGATTCGTGATTTCCTGTCAGAAAGGTCACAGTTCGTAGTAATAGACGGAAAGTCATCGAGTAAAACAGAAGAAATATCCGGCGTTCCCCAAGGAAGTGTTATAGGCTCTCTATTGTTCCTGATCTATATTAACGACACAGGAGACAATCTGAGTAGCCGTCTTAGATTGTTTGCAGATGATGCTGTCCTTTACCGTCTTGTAAAGTCATCAGATGATCAAAACGACTTGTAAAATGATTTAGATAAGATATCTGTACGGTGTGAAAAGCGGCAATTGATCCTGAATAAAGAAAAGTGTGAAGTTATTCACTTGAGTACTAAAAGAAATCAGCTAAATTTCGATTAAGCGATAAGTCACACAAATCTGAGGGCTGTTAATTCAACTGAATACTTACGGATTACAATTACAAATAACCCAAATTGGAACGATCACATAGATAATGTTGTGGGTAGAGCAAACCAAAGACTGCGATTCGTTGGCAGAACACTCAGAAGGTTTAACAGGTATACTAAAGAGACTGCTTACGCCACACTTGTCCGCCCTATTCTGGAGTATTGCTGTGCGGTGTGGAATCCGCATCAGGTTGGACTGACGGATGACATCGAAAAAGTACAAGGAAGGACAGATCGTTTTGTGTTATCGCGAAATAGGGGAGATAGTGTCGCAGACATGATACGTGAATGGGAGTGGCAAGCATTAAAACAAAGGCGTTTTTCGTAGCGGCGGGATCTTCTCATGAAATTTCAATCACCAGTTTTCTCCTCCGATTGCGAAAACATTCTGTTGGCACCCATCTACATAGGGAGAAATGATCATCACGATAAAATCAATCAGGGCTCGCACAGAAAAATTTAAGTGCTCGTTTTTCCCGTCTGCCGTTCGAGAGTGGACCGGTTGAGAGACAGCATGAAGGTCGTTCATTGAACCCTCTGCCAGGCACTTTATTGTGAATAGCAGAGTAATCACGTAGATGTATTTGTAGATGTATACAACAATCGTTCCGCAATTTGTTTTTACAGCCCAGCCGCGCGCCGGCACAACAGTAGTTGGGTTGTTTGGGGAAGGAGACCAGACAGCGAGGTCATCGGTCTCAACGGATTAGGGAAGGACGGGGAAAGAAGTCGGCCGTGCCCTTTTAAAGGAGCCATCCCGGCATTTGCCTGGAGCGATTTAGGGAAATCACGGAAAACCTAAATCAGGATGGCCGGACGCGGGATTGAACCGTCGTCCTCCCGAATGCGAGTCCAGTGTCTAACCACTGCGCCACCTCGCTCGGTCGCAACAGTAGTAAAGTTGCAGAAACACCGTACGGGTTTCTGATTTTCTCGGACTCTGGTTAGACTTACACGCACATATCAGACGGCGTGAAGAAAAGATGCGGCGGATGTGCGCCGGTGCGTCGTTGGCTTCACAGAAGACGCCCCCGCAGTGGCGCCGTGAGCAATCAGGTGGGGGCGGAGCCAGCCGCCTTTGTGAGGCGCGCTGTGTCTCGTTATACCGGGGGCGGATTTGTCGCCGCCGCCGTCGCTCGTAACAGAAATTTCGAGACTGCCTCCGTAAAAAGTAACGGCTGCAGTTGCCGCGGCGGCTGCCGCGCGTCGCTGATACAGCGCGCAGAAAGAGCCGCAACTGCGGGTCCTACCCGCTCCGCTCGGCTGGCATTTTAAAGCGGCGGAAAGCCGGGCCCGACTGCGCGGGTGCTAATCTATAGCCCGGAGCGAACCGGAGGCCGAAAAAAGAAAAACACTCCGGACTCTCGCATCTGCGCCGCAAATTCCTTACGACGCCGTAAACGCTGTTTCTCGCCGGTCTGAGCGTAAATAATAGTTAGCGGTCGGTACGTCGGAACAGCGGGAAGTTTGCAGCCGCTGGTTTCGGCTTATGAAGCTACGCTCCAAGCAAATGTTAGCTGTGCATAAGCTTGCTACAGTAGCTGCTAATGCCACTGAAAGCTTTTCGCTGTTTTCCTTTCCCATTGTCGATTTTAGAATTATTTTCCAAACAACGGTACTACGGATGCACATTCGTGCAAAGGTATATTTCTCTTCGTAAAGGAAAGAATGTAGATTTGTCTTCATCAGACCAATTAGCACGTCATAAGACTTCCGCAAATTGTTACCGCCGGCCACAACAGGACACCAGTATTTGAGTGTGTGTGCGTGTGTGTGTGTGTGTGTGAGAGAGAGAGAGAGAGAGAGAGAGAGAGAGAGAGATAGCTATTTCATTGCCTGTTCCACAGAACATTTGAACGATTCTTTTATCGAAATGGTGTGGAACGAGTCAGTTTACAGAATATATATTCTTGATAAGTCTTAAAATTAATGAACAAATTATTATTTTTAGTCCTACTCAGAAAACTACACTTATTTCTTAAGTAGAAATTAGTCAATGCAATAGGACTGTCCAAGAAGAATGATTTTAAATTATGTTTAAAACTTGCTTCGCTACCTGTCAGATCTTTTATGTCACTGAGCAGATCGCCAAAAATTTTTATTGCTGACTATTGAACCCCTCTCTATGCCGCTGACCGGTTTAACAATGAGTAATAATGGTCATTTTTTCCTCTAGTGTTCTATATATGTTCGTCACTGTCCTTCACAAATTGTGATGGATTATTTATGACGAATTGTATTGTGGTGGTACAGTTAAAATACCCAGCTGCTTGAAGAGGTACCTAGATGACGTGGGTGGTGGATGAACGCCATTTATTGTTCTTACTGCTCGCCTTTGTGCAATCAATACTTTCTTGGTAAGTTATGAGTTACCCAGAACATTATTCCGTACGACGCTATTGAGTGGAAATATGCAGATTACATCAGGAAGTAGAGAGGCTGAGTAGGAAAGGGGATGGGGGGGGGGGGGGGAATGGGAGAGGGACATTTTAATATTTCTCCGAGTCTCTGTCTGGTTAATACTAGATAAAACTGCACGATTGCCATCGGTGCACATGTCACACCAGTACTCAAGAAACAGAATAGGAATAATCCGACGAATTAACTGTCCAGTATCCTGAAATGGATTTGCAGTAGGATTATGAAACTTGTACTGTGTTCGAACATTTTGAATTACCTCGAAGAAATCGGTCTATTGATATACAGGCAGCGCGGATTAAGGCAATATCGTTCATGTGACACACAACTTTCTCTTTATTCGCTCTAAGTAATGAGTGCTAACGACAGCGGATCTCAAATGGATTCCATTTTTCTATATTTATATTTCCAGAGTCCGCCCCTCGTGGTCTCGCGGTAGCGTTCTCGCTTCCCGCGCACGGGGTCCCGGGTTCGATTCCCGGCGGGGTCAGGGATTTTTCCTGCCTCGAGATGAATGGGTGTTGTTGTGTCGTCTTCATCATCATCATTACGGTCGGAGGAAGGCAACGGCAAACCACCTCCATTAGGACCTTGCCTAGTAAGGCGGTGCGGGTCTCCCGCATCGTTCCCCTACGCTCTGTAAAGAAGCATGGGACTTCATTTCCAGTCCATATTTCCAGAAAGATTTTTAATTTTCTCGTCAGAAAATCCACAGCTCACAGTACTTGACGGAAATTCATCGAGTCAAACAGAAGTGTTACAGGCCCCCTGCTTTTCGTAATCTACAGGGTGATTACAATTAAAGTTAAACTTTCAAACCGCTGTAGAAATAACACCACTGGTCAGAATGACGTCAAATTGCTACGGAATATTATCGGAGAAGGGGGAAAAATGTGTAGCAGAAGAAAAATAAATAGTTATAAAATGTAGCAATAGATGGCGCTGTAAGCATCATAATTTAACAGTCGTCGACTACAAATGACAAATGAATTATGCAACAATGCCTAAGGTGTACGTTTGACGTTACACAAACTGTATTACTCAGTGTGCTTGGGTGTCCAGGTGTGATACTGTTACTTACCTAAGCCCACCCACCACGGCAAGGTCATATCACATCGGATGGGAAAAATCGATTTTTAACTGCCCTGAGGCCAAAAACCGCATAAACCACCGGCAATTACAACGACACAACCGCAAGATGCTTACTGCGTGCCCGGCGACAGACATGCACACACCTCAACACCGCACTCCCAATAAACTCTTCCAAGTATTTCTCTGTTTTCCACCGCCTTACTGGGAACCGCCCTACCCTGCAGTAGCCTCTCCTCCTTGATGATCATCCCTTTTCTGACAACCTCTGCAAGGCCAACCACTTCGCCTCCCACCTGTCCAAAGTCTTTTCCATTCCAGACGAACCCCAATTCGATTATTCCCTCTTCCTTGAAGTCATCGTCCGTATGGATACCTTCGCTCCTCCCCTTACTCCTAGCTTCCAGTACTTGGGGCATACACCACCATCAGAACTCAACACTCCCATCACTACACGGGACATAAGCTTCACACTCTGCACTAAACACAACACCACCCCCGGCCATGACCGTGTTACCTACTGCCTTATCAAACACTACCCACCCTCCTACCTTCCAGTCCTTGCCGCCCTCTACAATGTGATCCTTGCCACCGGCTTCTACCCTGACCTGTGGAAAACCTCCCATATCCTGATGTTCCCGAAACCTAACAAGCGTCCATCTGATGCATCATCCTGTCGCCCTGTACGTCTCACCTCAGTGTTCAGCAGGCTCTTGGAATCAATCCTTACCCAGCACCTCCATCACCACCTCCACCAACACCATCTCCTCCCCAACACACAATGTGGCTTTCGACCTTCCTTCTCTGCCTCACTCCCACCAGCTTAACTCCCATCGCTCCACCATTTTTGTCTCCCTAGGAATCTAAAAGGCCTACAATCATGTATGGCCTGGTCTCCTGTTTAAACTCCAGACCTATGCCCTTCCTATCAACTATGTCCATCTGATTGCCTCCTTTTCTACCACCGCCTCTCTTACATTACCACCCATAACGCCGATTCCTGCACCTTCTGTCCTCTTCCCTTCGCCTCTACCTCCTGTACACAGCTGATATACCCCAACCACCCTATCCAGTCCACCTCCTGCAGTATGCTGATGACACTGCCTTCCATGTTCTTGCTCCTACACTTCAACAGTCACAACACCTTCTTCAGAATCACCTTGACCTTTTCGCCACATGGTGTAACCGGTGGCTCCTCAAAATCTATCCTTCCAAAACCCAGGCAATCATCGTAGGTCATACCACTCACTCTTTTCGGCTCCTTCATTTTTCCCTTACCATCTGCGCCAATCCTGTTTACCTCTCCACCACACTCACCTACCTTGGACTGTCACCTCACCTGGCTCCCTCATCTCCACTACATCCAATCCAAAGCCGACAACCGCCTTTGTCTCCTCAAACTCCTCTCTGGCCGGACATGGGGGTTGAACTCCTCTACCATCCTCCACACCTACATATCCCTAATCCATCCCATCCTCTGTAATGCCAGTCCCACTTCGATATTGCACCCCCCCCCCCCAAACTATAAGTCCCTCCAGATCCTCGAACGCCATGCACTCTGCCTCGCATTCCGTATACGTCTCCTGCCCCCACACAGATCCTCTATGACCTGATTGCTTTGCCCAATGTGCTCCGTTTCCTCGAACATATCCAAGTCCTCTACTCCTACCGACTTGATCCCCCCCCCCATCCCTCAGTTGCTCCTCTCCTCTCCAACCCCCACCCACTGCCGCACCTTCACCATTGTGTCCCCCCTACCCTCCACCTCTACACCCTTCATCTCCTTTCCCAAGGTGGCTTCCGTCAACTCCCCATCCCAGATGAGGCTCTCTCTTCTGCCATTTATCACTCCTACCAACTCTGTTCCTCACCTCCCCCTCCCTCTGTCTTTTTCCCGCTCTCCCCCCCTCCTTCCATCCTGTTTCTTTTTTTCTCGCCTACCCTCTCTTTGACTCCTTTCTCTCCTCCGAGTCCTTTTGCTTTGCCCCACACTGCCTTCCCCACTCCTTCTCGTATCTTCCCTGTCGTCCCCCTTTTTCCGTGTCCTCTCCCTAAATCGGCTCCAGCCTTTTTATGCTTTTCCTCTCCTTCCCCCATTTTCCCCCTCATCTGTCCGGGTGCTCCCCCCACCCCCCCCCAACCCCATCTGCTGTCGCACAGTTTTAAGTGAGTGTACAGTGTTGTGCGGCCCCTTTCAGCGTTGCGAACAGACACCATACTGTCACCAGGTGTATTTTTTATCTCTTGCAAACAGAAATCAGACTGTCACTGTGTTTTTTTAATTGTACCTATCTACTTACTCTGTGTCTTCCTTCGCATTGTCAGCCCCGTGTTTTTATATTTTTAACTTCTGCAACTTTCCACAATTTTACAGTTTTTTTAAAAAGTCACCGTTTTATCGCCTGTTTTTATTGTTTTTTGTATCGTCATTCCGTTTTTTAACGCTTCTGTAGGCTATAGAGCGGTCTATTACACTGCTGCCAGCCTGCCCCCCTCTGCAGGGGGGGGGGGGGGGGATCGAATGCAATAAAAGGGAAAAAACTGCTTAAAAAACAGGAACCAATATCAAATCAGATTATTAATTTCTGTGTTACTGGCGCAAAACACGTTCAATATTCTGTCCACCATCTTCTGCAACAAGTTGAAATCGAGAAACAGCACGTTTCACAACTGATCTAAGTGTTTCCGGGGTCACGTTCAGAATGTGTCGCGAAATGCGTGCCATCAGTACAGCTAAATCTGCAGTCAGAACACTGAACACAACATTTTTCAGATAGCCCCACAGCCAGGAGTCACACGGATTAAGATCAGATTATCGGGAGGGCCAGGCTGTAGGGAAATGGCAGCTGAAAATTCTAGCACTTCCGAAATGATGCTTCAGTGGCTGCTTAACTGGATTTCCGATGTGGCGGCATACGCAGTCACATGTTTATAACACAGTCATAACCGGTTTCGGCCATACAGTGACCATCTTCAGATTCTAAAGGCGCCATACACTGAACACAGGTTCATGCGGTGACAAACGCAGAGTGACAACACATGAACCTGTGCTCAGTGTATGCCGCCCTTAGAATCTGAAGATGGTCACTGTATGGCCGAAACCGGCTATGACTGTGTTATAAACATGTGATTGCGTCCATAAATAAACAAAAAAATTTACAAAAGAATCAATCACGCACTCCATGGACAAAATGTCGTTTTTTTCCAAAAGGACAGATTGTTTTATACTATCGCAAATTAAGGAGAGAGTGTTACGGATGTGATAAGCGAGTTGTGGCAATCATTAAAACGCAGGCGTTTCTCGTTGCAGCAAGATCTTTTCCCGAAATTTCAATCACCAATTTTTTCTTCTGAATGCGCAAATAGTTTATTGACGCCGACACAAATAGGAAGAAATGATCATCATCATAGCATAAGAGAAATCAGAGCTCATAGATATAGATGTAAGTCTTCATTTTTCCCACGCGTTGTGCAAGAGTGGAACGGTAGAGAAATAGCTTGAAGGTCGTTCTATGAACTCTCTGCCAGGTACTTATTTGTGAATCGTAGAATAGTCATGTAGGTGAAGACTTAGACGTAAAGTCATGCGCCGGCACGCAAATCGGGAACGTTAGAGCAGAGAGGGCTGCGAAGAAGACGTCAGCCAATAGCAAGCTGACCGGCCCCTCTCTAGGACGACAACGCGATAGCAGCGGTCTCTTGGCGAAGAGAACATAAGCTCCGCTCCCGAATGGTCGTGGCCACTTCTACCGCCCAGTTCTACAGAAGCGTCAAGACAAACGTCCTGGATACAAGCACGCACTGTATTCGTTTCACTTGTATTGGAATCGTTATAGTGAAGGACATTTATTATATTCGGTGTCGCTCTTTGCTTGCGACACATCTACGTATTTCTCAAAGTTCAGTATTGTCATTTATTTTCTGTGATAGACTAATTTATACGATTTGCTTGAACTGTTGTCTAGCGAGACGAGAAGGAGATTTCCTGGACACCGCATCTTTGACAACTAGGCAGGATACAACAATGTATCCTCTTTAGATAACCGTGTGTCTGTCTGTGAAAACGAAACAAATCATTCCGTAAACTACACTGAAGAGCCAAAGAAACTGGTACACCTGCCTAATATCGTGCAGGACTCCAGCAAGCACGTAGAAGTGCCACAACACGGTTCGACGTGGCGTGGATTGGACTAATGTCTGAAGTAGTGCTGGAGGGAACCGATGTTATGAATCCTGCAGGACTGTCTATAAATCCGTAAGAATACGAGGGGGTCGAGATCTCTTTTAACAGCACGTTACAAAGCATCCCAGATATGCTCAATAATGATCATACCTGGGGACTTTGGTGGCCAGCGGAAGTTTTTAAACTGTGAACAGTGTCCCTGGAGGCACTCTGTAGCAACTCTGGACGTGTAGCCTGTCCCATTGTCCTGCTGGAATTTTCCAAGTTCGTCGGAATGCACAATGGACATGATTGGATGCAGGTGATCAGGCAGGATGCTTACGTACGTGTCACCTGTCAGAGTCGTATCTAGACCTATCACGGGACACATATCACTCCATCTGCAGACGCCCCTCACTATTACAGAGTCTCCGCCAGTTTAACCAGTCCCCTGCTGACATTCAGGGTCCATGGTCTCATGAGGTTGTCTCCATACGCGTAACGTCCACCCGCTCGATACAATTTGAAACGAGATTCGTCCGACCAGGAAACATGTTTTCAGTCATCGACATTCCAATGTCGGTGTTGACGGGCCCAGGTGAGGCGTAAAGCTTTTTTTCGTGCAGTCATCAAGGGTATACGAGTGGGCCTTCGGCTACGAAAGTCCATATCGATGATGTTTACTTGAATGTTCTCACGCCGACACTTACTGATGGTCCAGCATTGAAATCTGCAGAAATTTGCGGAAGGCGTAAATAAAATGTCGTGTGACAAGGGCCTCCCGTCGGGTAGATCGTTCGCCAGGTGCAAGTCTTTCGATTTGACGCCACTTCGGCGACTTGCACGTATATCGGAATGAAATGATGATGATTAGGACGACACAACACCCAGTCCCTGAGCGGAGAAAATCTCCAACCCAGGCGGGAATCGAACCCGGGCCTTAGGATTGATATTATGTCGCGCTGACCACTCAGCTACCGGGGGCGGACTTCTGTCACGTTGAACGAGTCTCTTCAGTCGTCGTTGGTTCTGTTCTTGCAGGATCTTCTTCCGGCCGCAGCGATGTCGGAGAGTTCATATTTTACCGGATTCCCGATATTCACAGTAGACTCCTGAAATGGTCATAATGTAAAATCCCCACTCTATCACTTCATCGAAGATGCTGTGTCCCATCGCTGGTGCGCCGACTAGAACACCACTTCAAACTCACGTAAATCTTGATAACCTGCCATTGTAGCAACACTAACCGATCTAACAACTGCTCCAGACACTTGTTATCTTATACAGGGTGGTCCATTGATAGTGACCGGATCAAACATCTCACGAAATAAGCGTCAAACTGAAAACTACAAAGAACGAAACTCGTCTACCTTGAAGGGGGAAACCAGATGGCGCCAGGTTGGACCGCTAGATGGCGATGCCATAGGTCAAACGGATATCAATTGCGTTGGTATTTTTTTAATTTTTTTTATAGGAACCCCCAGTTGATATCCGTTTGACCTGTGGCAGCGCCATTTAGCGGCTAACCATAGCGCCATCTGGTTTCCCCCTTCAAGCTATACGAGTTTCGTTCTTTGTATTTCCTTTGATGCTTATTTCGTGAGATATTTGGCTCGGTCACTATCAAAGGACCACCTTGTATAGCCGTTGCCGACCTCGTCGCCGTATTCTGCCTGTTTACGTATCTCTGTATTTGAATACGCATGCTTGTACCACTTCTTTTGCAATTCAGTGTAGAAAAGCAAAGAAAACGTGAATTAATTTATTTTGCTACCAATAGATCACTACGGGTGCGCCTATAATGTGTTGCAATACCCGTCCTTCGACACTATCCGTTCATTTTTACTGCCTCCGTCGAACTCAGTGATGATCTTTTGCTCTGCAGCTAAGTTTAATGAAACATCGTTACAGATGGACACTGGGTGACGAGCTGTATGTGAAACGTGGACCTTTACTTTCGCAGGTAGTATTGTTACCAACAAAACTATCCAGACACGGAATCCGGTTACCAGTAATAATGTCAGTTAAGTTTCTACTCTTAAAAAGTCCTGGAAGCTCTCCTCTCAGAAGATATAATATGACTGGGAATGTCTTAGAGGCAGCCTAATTGTTTTATGCATCCTTTATTCCACAGCCGGCCGTGGTGGCCGAGCGGTTCTAGGCGCTACAGTCTGGAATCGCGCGACCGCTGCAGTCGCAGGTTCGAATCCTGCCTCGGGCATGGATGTGTGTGATGTCCTTATGTTTGTTAGGTTTAAGTAGTTCTAAGTTCTAAGGGACTGATGACCTCAGCAGTTAAGTCTCATAGTGCTCAGAGCCAGCCTTTATTCCACAAAGAAATGTAAGTGAATCCTGACATGCTAACGTTTCAACCTTGGAAACTACTGATTAACTTCTCATGGGAGGGGCTCACAGTCACGTAAGATCTTTTAAAAGACATCATAGTACCCTGTGACAGCAAAAATTATTTATTTGCACTATTGTAAATTCGGCATTACGGCAATAATAATAATAATGTCGTGTGACGAGGGCCTCCCGTCGGGTAGACCGTTCGCCTGGTGCAAGTCTTTCGATTTGACGCCACTTCGGCGACTTGCGCGTCGATGGGGATGAAATGATGATGATTAGGACAACACAACACCCAGTCCCTGAGCGGAGAAAATCTCCCACCCAGCCGGGAGTCGAACCCGGGCCCTTAGGATGGATAGTCTGTTGCGCTGACCACTTTTTTTTTTCGTTAGTGATCGTTGTGTTTGGTCGTTGCGGACGTCGCAAGACATCCTGTTCAAGTTCGGTGGTTGATCTTTCCACTCAGTTTTTTTATTGCAGAGGCCAAGAGGCTCTCTGACCGAAAAGGCTGTGCTTTATCACATGTCAACTCTAAAGATCATTTCATATTTGTACATTTCACAATCGTATTTGTATGTTGAGTCTTTTAACGGTGATAAAATCTTTAGTAAAAAAATTCCGCTAAGCCACTATATTTATTCGCTGTTTACATGACAACTCAAACAGGATTTCCGACTAGGGGCAAATACCCAAACCGAATCCCCATCTGATGACAGGCATAAATCCTGGGTGAGTCGTCCACGGAGCGAAGAAATATGGCATCCCTTACCTGACGGAGAGTTGCGATACTTCTTGTCGCCGTATGGTCGTTCACTTGTAACTGTAGAGCAGGTGCGAATGATGCGATGACATAAAAACGCACATTTATCATTGCCGCTGCAGCTCAATATTTTAAAAATACAAAATTTATGGCCATTACCAGCCATATTATTTTGAGAGCGCAATCCGTATTCCTCGTGGTTGACAGCTGGCAAGTAAATTATTTTTCTTTACTTATTGATATATCACTCATCGGATTCGGTAATTACCGATCTATGAGTAAAATTCCATACTGGGACCGAGGCAACTTTCGCCCCTGTTATCACAAGGATACACAGATTAGTCTTCGTACTGTTATATCAAGGACACTCCAGCACTGTGACAAACGATGCCGACGTAGCCTCTCTCATCACGGCGATGAAAGAAATTTTCTGCACCATAATAAAACAGGGGTGCAATTCCTATTCACTACACTGTACATCGTTATTTTAATTGATCTGTATGGCCTTCTCGAGCATAGCGGTTCTCAAGACAGGAATCTACCTCGTAGCACTATCGATATTCCTCCCTCCCTTCTCTACATTTGCTATGCCAATGCCAGTCGCATTCGCCTATGGAGCGATCATTGAATGACTGTGGCTAAGCACTTGTCTTAACCTCTCTTATCCTGTTTCAATGAGGCCCTCGCAAGACAGAAGATGGCGCAGTAGAACTGCTGTACATTTCTAAAGTTCTAAGTCGTCTTTATTCTTTCTTCCCAGAACTCAGTCCCATAGGTTGTTGTTATTGCTTCCACGATGGATTCGTATAAATGAATTTTAACTTTTAAACTCATTTTGGGGACCAAAGTAGTGAGTTTAATTTTTGGATAGCCATCCTTCGCTGCCTGATCCTTCATTCGATATCTCTATCACATCTACTACCACGTGATAGGATACTGCCTAGGTTCTTAAACTCTTCACACATTTTAATAAGATATCCGTCAACTTCCTAGCTATTTCCTTTCTTCTCCGCGACATAGATGTTCCGTCTTCTCAAAATAAATTTTCAAACTCCACTTTTTATACTTCTCCAAGAACTTCCTGAGTTTGTAAGATATACCCTCTTCATCGTTTGCTGCAACGACCTGATCATCAGCATAGAAAAGTGTGTATGTACACTGGTTCCCTACTTCAATCCCCATTCCCTTGTTCTTTCTACACCACAGAATCCGTGCCTTTTGCTCATACAGCTTAAAGAGTGTGAGTGACAGACAGCATGCTTGCTTCAGTCCTTTAGTAATTCTGAAGGCTCCTCTAGAAATTTCTTTCCCTACTTTAACGACACATTCTGCTGACTTGTAGTGATTTATTATGCTTCTTACATAAAGTTCTGTCATTTCCCGTAACTACAGCACCCCAAACAATACCTTTCTCACGATCTATGAAAACCAAATGACTGCTTAGATTACTCTCCAATCTCTTCTTCATGTTGTCTTAGGGTAAAGATGTTATCTACACATGAGCTGCCTCTTCTAAAGTCACCTTGTTCTTCCACTTTGATCACAGACTTTTCCATTCCTGATTTTAAAATCCTCCTATACAGCATGTTAATTGCACTTGTGATACTTATGTCACTATAACTGCTAAATACTTCCTTGCTTCCTTTTCCTGTATGGGGCGTAGATACGCTAAGTTCCACACTGATGGAATTTCCTTCTCATTCCACATACATTTATTAAATAACATAGATAATCATACAGAATGCTTGGGCCCTACCTCGCTAAATCTACTGATAAATTTCCAGGCTCTGGTGATTCCCCAGTTGCCATTTGTGTAGCTGCTTTCTGTACCTCTTCCACAGTTATGTTCTACCATTTTACCTTCCTGGTTCTCCCGTATATTCTACTTTATTTCCTTGTACTGTATTCTTTCTTCTGTTAAGAGGCCTCCAAAATGTTTCGCCCTCTCTAACAGACTGATAATCAGCAAGTTTGTTCTTTCTTTTACTTCTTTCCTCAGCTTGTAGTCATTCTCCATGCTGCCGTCTCTTTTGTGCCCCCCCCCCCCCTCCCAGCATCGACCGGTTTTCTCGCATTTAACCTCCCAAGTTTCATTCTTCCCTTTGCAGATGTTCTTTTTTACTTCTCTGTTCATTCTAACACAGAAGGCTCTATCAAGTTTGTCCCGTGTTCTCAATCAGTTATTATACATCGTTTTTAGATTCATTTTTTCTTCAATGCTTGCAGTTCATCATTGTGGGCGCCGCTTTCTTTCTTCCCCTTGCTGCCCCAGTATAGTTTGGCTACCATAATGTATACTACTGGCCATTAAAATTACTACACCAAGAAGGAATGCAGGTGATAAACGGGTATTCATTGGACAAATATATTATACTAGAACTGACATGTGATTACATTTTCACGCAATTTGGGTGCATAGATCCTGAGAAATCAGTACCCAGAACAACCACCTCTGGCTGTAATAACTGCCTTGATACGCCTGGGCATTGAGCCAAACAGAGCTCGGATGGCGTGTACAAGTACAGCTGCCCATGCAGCTTCAACACCATACCACAGTTCATCAAGAGTAGTGACTGGCGTATTGTGACGAGCCAGTTGCTCGGCCATCATTGACCAGACGTTTTCAATTGGTGAGAGATCTGGAGAATGTGTTGGCCAGGGCAGCAGTCGAACATTTTCTGTATCCAGAAAGGCCCGTACAGGACCTGCAACATGCGGTCGTGCATTATCCTGCTGAAATGTAGTGTTTCGCATGGATCGAATAAAGGTTAGAGCCATGGGTCGTAACACATCCCAAATGTAACGTCCACTGTTCAAAGTGCCGTCAATGCGAACAAGAGGTGACCGAGACGTGTAAACAATGGCACCCCATACCATCACGCCGGGTGATACGCCAGTATGGCGATGACGAATACACGCTTCCAATGTGCGTTTACCGCGATGTCGCCAAACACGGATGCGACCATCATGATGCCGTAAACGGAACCTGGATTCATCCGAAAAAATGTCGTTTTGCCATTCGTGCTCCCAGGTTCGTCGTTGAGTACACCATCACAGGCGCTCCTGGCTGTGATGCAGCGTCAAGGGTAACTGCAGCCATGGTCTCCGAGCTGATAGTCCATGCTACTGCAAACGTCGTCGAACTGTTCGTGCAGATGGTTGTTGTCTTGCAAATGACCCCATCTGTTGACTCAGGGATCGAGACGTGGCTGTACGATCCGTTACAGCCATGCGGATAAGATGAATGTCATCTCGACTGCTAGTGATACGAGGCCGTTGGGATCCAGCACGGCGTTCTGTATTACCCTCCTGAAACTGCCGATTCCATATTATGCTAACAGTCATTGGATCTCGACCAAAGCAAGCAGCAATGTCGCGATACGATAAACTGCAACCGCGATGGGCTACAATCCGACCTTTATCAATGTCGGAAACGTGATTGTACGTATTTCTCCTCCTTACACGAGGCATCACAACAACGTCTCACCAGGCAACGCTGGTCAACTGCTGTTTGTGTATGAGAGATCGGTTGGAAACTTTCCTCATGTCAGCACGTTGTAGGTGTGTGAATGCTCTGAAAAGCTAATCATTTGCATATCACAGCATCTTCTTCCTGTCGGTTAAATTTCGCGTCTGTAGTACGTCATCTTCGTGGTGTAGCAATTTTAATGGCCAGTAGTGTATAAAGAAACTGTACAGACTGTTGTTTCAAGCTACCGAAGTTGTATTTCAAAGTATCCTTTGTCCTCGTGGGAATATTTGCCTCTTTGTCTTTGGCCCTAGGTTGTTACTATAATCTTTGTACCTAAGAGGAAGTGTTCTGAGACACATTTTGTCTTCCTGTAGACTCTAACATCATTTGTTCTTAAATTGGAATTTTTATTTTGAGTAATATAGTCTATTACTGACTTGATATTTCTGGAAAGACTCACCCATGTACATTTGTGGATCTCTTTACGAGGAATGAAACCTTTTAATATCCTCAAGGACAATGTCTCACACGTATCCTCTAACTTTTTCTATTGTCATTTGCTGTGTCATCTCCATATCGTCCCATTACTCCACTATCAATCGCCACCCCTACTTTTCCGTCAAAATCTCCCATTGTATTTATCCCTTTATGGGCACTTAGGCTCTCCAGCGGACTTGTTAATTTCTCATGAAACTCATCTTTGACTGTGATGTCAGCATGATTTTAAGGTGCATAGCCCCAAAAATGATACGTTTGTGGCCATATTTTGAGTTTTCTAAAGTCATTATCCTCTCATCAATTTCCTTCCAGCATTTAAGATCTCTTCTGTACTTCTTACTCACGGCTATTGAAACTCCTCTCTTGGCCCTTTCCTCCTTTTTAACGTCACTGTAAAAATGAAAGTCATCTATCTGCTTTAGTTTCATTTCTCTTCCCCTCGACCTTTCTTTCACTGATGACTGACACATCTACCTTCTACTTCCCTAGTTCCTGGAACACTACTCTCGTCTTTGTACCCAAACCCTGCACTCTTCCCGCGTCCGGCCATCCTGATTTAGGTTTTCCGTGATTTTCCTACATCTCTTCAGGCAAATGCCGGGATGGTTCCTTTGAAAAGGGCACAGCTGACATCCTTACCCATCCTTCCCTAATCCGATGAGACCGATGACCTCGCAGTTCGGTCTCCTCTTCCAAAACAACCGAACTGCACTCTTCATGTGATTATGAACAGAGTCCTTTCCCATAGCCATTTTCTTCTCCGTGATGATCCAGTCCCATTATTTTTCCGAGGCTTTTGACTGAGATCTCGAGCCGAGAAATATATTTTGCAAATTCTGGGGAGCTGGCCCAAAGATTCAAACCCCACCCTGGAGGACCAGGCAATATTTCAGGTTGCCATTCCCTGGGCAGGCCGCCTTCCCAGGTCTTCGAGTCCTGTCCGCCAGGCAAATCAAGGAAAGGAAGCACCAGGACTGGGGGAATGGGACGTTGTGTGAGATTCTTCGTCTGGTTTCTCCGCTGAGTCCTGGCGGGCTTAGGTGGCCCTGCCAGCAGCTATGGTGACGCCGGTACAGCCCTCCAATTTACTGAAACCCGCAAACCCTCTCGTCTACACGGATACTGCTACTGTAAAGCGGTGTCTCCTGAGAGGGAGCTGTTGACGAATTCAAAAGAAGAAAGCACTTCATCTTTAGATACGTACCTTGGTATCCGATGTATTATACACCCACAACTGTACCAGACCATCATAAGACAGCATCATCTGGGATAACAGCAACTCAGTTGCTTTCAAATTGATTCCATGTAATCAGAAACAATAAACACAGCGGACGGGAGCTAAATATAATAATAAAAGAAAATAAATAGTTTTTACTCTTCATCGTAAGATATTTAGTGACATACAATCCCATATCTACTGTTGTGTTGGCAGAAGAGCCAACACCGTGTTAATAGAGCAGGCCGAAATGCACGCGTTTTGGCTCACTCATGCTGGCGTGAGGAGGGAAGAACTATACTGACGTGAGGTCTGGAACATGACCAGGAATTAGAATTCAGAAAGCGGACGTAACTAGTTTGATACTTAACTTTAATCCATTAATGATGAACGTCGCTCTTGACGGTACATGAGCCCAATATTATCTGTTCATAAGACATAGTAACTGAATATGGCGCCTTGCTAGGTCGTAGCAAATGACGTAGCTGAAGGCTATTCTAAACTGTCGTCTCGGCAAAAGAGAGCGTTTGTAGGCAGTGAACCATCGTTAGCAAAGTCGGCTGTACAACTGGGCCGAGTGCTAGGGAGTCTCTCTAGACTAGACCTGCCGTGTGGCGGCGCTCGGTCTGCAATCACTGATAGTGGCGACACGTGGGTCCGACGTATGCTAACGGACCGAGGCCGATTTAAAGGCTACCACCTAGCAAGTGTGGTGTCTGGCGGTGACACCACATTCCTCCCCCGCAAATCGGCGTACGGTTGTGGTATAAGGCCTACGTCCGCCGTGGGGAGGACCCCATGTTGACGTATGCGACGAGGTGGGGAGCCTAACAACAGGCGAGGATGTGCCACCTGCACCCTGCCATTCGGACCGCGGGGAGCCATACAACGCCTGAAAACCTGCTCCAGGGTGCACGCCAACATGCGGTGTATGTGCCCGTAGAGAGACAGGAGGGGCCGAAGGGTCGACCTCCATCGGGCCAGGGCATCCGACGGGCGAAGACGACATATGGTTCGAAGCGGGCAAGAGTTCAATTTCGGAGGACAACTGGTCACGGGAAGCGATCGGCCGCGCGTGACCCAGGGAGACGTCCGACGGCTGCAGCGACGCTTCCACTGCGGGCGTCGCTGGCGGGAGAACAGGCGGCGGCGGCGGCGCGTCACCTTGGGGCAAAATGGAAGGCATCATCGGTAACACCTGGGGCTGAGGCGAGCCAGTAGATGGGTCCCCGGGGTGCTGACCAGTCAGCACCGTCGCTGAAAGCAGACGGGGAGCGGCAGATCGCGTGCGATGACAGAGGTGCAGCTGATTGAGATGCCGGCGCACCTCACCAGAGGCCCCCAAAACCAGATACATAGCGCGATCGAGGCAGCGAAGAATGGGCCCTTCGAGCCAACGCCGTGAACCTCGGTAGTGGCGGTAGTAGACAACGCCGCCTGAGGCAAAAGCAGGTGTCTGCCGCTGCACAGGAACCTGATGCGGCGGATGCAGCAAAGACATCAAGGTTCGATGAGGGCGACCGTGGAGCAACTCAGCCGGCGAGCGACCATCTCGGGGCTGAAAGTGATACGAGGACAAAAAGAGCAATAACGCGTCCTCCCGAGAATGCGACTCTTTCAACTTCAACATCTGTGACTTGAAAGTCCTGACCAATCGTTCAGCGGCACCATTTGATTGTGGCGAAAACGGCGCGGACGTCAGATGTTGAATACCATTGGCCTTGCAGAATGACTGATATTCAGAGGACATGAGTTGTGGGCCACTGTCAGAAACAATTGTCTGTGGAAGACCTTCAATGCAAAAGATAGCAGATAACGCTTGGATAGTGGCAGATGATGTTGTGGAAGACACCCGGACAACAAAAGGATAATTACTGAATGAATCTGTCAAACCAACCATCGAGCATTCCATAATGGACCAGCAAAATCGATGTGTAAGTGTTGCCAAGGGAAAGTGGCTTTTGGCCATGCAAAGAATTTCCGCGGTGGTGCTGATTGTTGTTCGGCACACACCATGCAAGAAGAGCACATATTCGTAATCGTGGCATCGATTCCGAACCAAGTACAGTGCTGACGAGCAAGTTGTTTCGTTTTCACTATACCCCAATGTCCTTGGTGGAGAAGCTTTAAGACAGAGGACTGTAACGAACGTGGTACCACGACCTTGGACTGATCATTATCAGAACGCATCTGCAAAACACCACGTCGAACAAAAAGTCTCTCCTTGTGAGCAAAAAATCGGCGAACCAACGGGTCCCCGATCCTTGACTTTAACAAGGGCCATTGCGTAGCAACAAAACGCAGAACGGTAGCAAGGACAGGGTCGGCAGTTGTGGCTGTAGCTACACGACGAAAATCAATCGGAAACGATTCGACCACGTCACCGGTTTCCGAATCAATGAACATGCAAGCAAGTCCGGAGGAATCAAATGCCCTATCGTCAGCAACAGGCAAACGAGACAACGCATCAGCGTTTCCATACTTAGCAGTGGACCGATACAAGATATCGTAGCGGTACTGCGAGAGGAAAATAGACCAGCGAATGAATTTCTGCGCTGTACGTGGAGGTACAGGCTTGTTCGGATGAAAAAGCGATGTCAAAGGTTTGTGGTCTGTGATTATGGTAAAGTGACGACCACACAAGAAGTCATGAAACTTTATAACACCAAATACGAGAGCCAATGCTTCTTTCTCGATCTGTGAATAATTTCTGTGCGCAGACTAGAGCAATTTGGACGCAAAGGCAACAGGGCGATCGTGCGAGCCATCTTTGTGCCAAGCACAGCACCGATCCCGAAATCCGATGCATCCACCATCAGCAAAAGGGGCTTCTGGGGATCGAATGGCGTAAGGCAAGTATTGGAAAGTAACGCCGATTTCAACCGGCGGGAGGCGCGTTCGCATTCCGTCGTCCAGACGAATGGAACACCTTTACGGCGTAAGCGATGAAGCAGAGCTGAAATGGAAGAGGCATGCAGCACATATCTGTGATAATAGTTTATTTTTCCCAGCACACTCTGTAGCTGCTTCAAATTCTGCGGTGAAGGCAAGTCTTGTATGGCACGTTGGTGCGTGGGACTGGGATGTATGCTTTGGGCATTGAGTACATGTCCCAGGTATGGCAAGTCACGAGCAAAAAACACACATTTGTCCTTCCGTAAGCGAAGACCATTATGTCGCAAGACCTGAAATAATGTTCTGAGATTGGTCAAATGTTCTTCTTCCATCTATACGGAGATCACAATATCGTTCAGATAGTTTGCTGCAGTAGGGACTGACTCACAAACAGTTTGTAGATATTGCTGAAACAATGCAGGGGCGGATGCACACCCGAATGGCAGTCATTTGAATTGATACAAACCAATATGCGTGTTAACCACCAAAACGCGCTGGGATTCTTCGTCCACCGGTATTTGCAAGTACGCATCTGCTAGGTACAA
This sequence comes from Schistocerca serialis cubense, assembly GCF_023864345.2. Lineage (NCBI taxonomy): Eukaryota > Metazoa > Arthropoda > Insecta > Orthoptera > Acrididae > Schistocerca > Schistocerca serialis. The sequence continues at coordinate 630,808,862 of NC_064641.1, read as the reverse complement.
CTTCGAAAAATATTTGCCCGGGCACAGTTTGTCAAAAAGATCTTCCGGGCGGGGTAAAGGAAAAGTTGCAATCACTAGTTGTGGATTCACTGTTGCCTTAAAGTCCACACAAAGTCTCAATTTGCTCAAAGGTTTTGGCAAAATTACTAAGGGTGATGCCCAGAGAGAAGCCTGCACACGTTCAATTACACCTTGTGATTCCAAATCGTGTAATGTTTTTGCGACCTCATCACGCAATGCGTGGGGAACATTGCGCGCTCTGAAAAATTTCGGTTGCACGTTTACTTTCAGTTCCAAATGTGCTTCATAGTTCTTAGCGCAACCGAGGCCCGGTGCAAAAATGTCTGCAAATTCTTCACATAGACAAGATACACTGTCTGAAGGCACAACCTGGTTCACTGATAGGACTTGATTTATTATAGACAAATTAAACTACTGAAATAAATCGAAACCAAACAAGTTCACTGCAGAAGAAGAACGAAGGACGTAAAATGACACAAGTTTTGTTTGTCCTCTGTACGTTGCAAGAAGGCTGCACTGTCCTAACACAGGGATGTCTAGCTAGTTAACATTTGCAGCACGCAACGGAGGTGTGCTCACCTGTTTGTAAGTGTCGTGAATGATCAGTGAACTTGCATCTCTGGTATCGAGCTGGAATGATATCACTTTGCCGTTAATGTCCAAGTCTACAAAAAGTTTGTTGTCCTGCTGATGACAAGAGCGACTGTCTCGTGCAACGTGAACTGACACTGGTACAAAATCACTTGCGACTTGATGGGAGTTCCGTCGATGTCAACACACACTATTTGTGGGATGAACACAGTCACTGTTAGAGAGAGTGGCACTGGGCGGAGTGGAATGAACGACATGAATTTCCATGGGTGAAATTTCACGAGCCTGAGTATCCTTGGTTCAATTCTGATTCTGGCGCGAAGCAAAGGATCTGGAATGGTTTGGAGTTTCCGATCTGAGCTTTTTCTGACAAACACTCTGAACATGTCCTTTTTTATTACAGTAAAAGCAAATAGCTTGGTGTGACGGGCAATTCTCACGCGAATATTTAGTAGCTCACCGCGGGCATGATTTGAGCACTGCATTTGCTTGCCGGCGTGGCACACATGGCTGAGAGCCTGGTGGCAGCGGCGCGGCCGGGCGCGAGGGCTGTTTACTGCTCCGTGCAGCTCGCCCAGCGGGCCGGGTAACCTGACACACAGCTGGCGAAGTTTCAATTGATTCCTGAGCAAAGTCAAGTGTGTCCTGCCGATCCAATATGTCCATTACTTGTTGAAAGGAGGGATTGATTAGTTCCAAAATCTGTTCCCTTATACGAACATCAGAAATGTTCTGTGCAATTGCATCACATACCATAGTATCTGAATATGGGAGTCCACATTGACACTCAAAAGCACAATCCCTAGTAAGGCCTTGCAAAGGTTGCAACCCACTCCCGATTAGTCGGACCTCCCGTACGCTTTGTACGAAAGAGGGTATAACGTTTTGCAACTACATTGACTGATTGTTTGAAACATGCATCTAATGCAGACAAAATTTGTTCGTAGGACAGAGTTGCTACGTCACGTCGGGGAAATAATTTGACCATCACATGGTAGGTTTGCACACCGATGGACGACAAAAGAAATGGCTGCCGCTCGTTACCTTGAATTCTGTAGGTGGCGAGATGAAATCCAAATTGGCGTGACCACTCCGTCCAGCCTTCCAGTGCAGCATCAAAAGGTCAGAAGGGCGGTGCAACTGCATGTTGTGGCTGCATTAGCGTTGGAGCGGCGGCTGCCGCATCGTTTTGCATTGCACGTTGACCCTGGACAAGCTGTCCAAGGGCATCCAGTAATGCCTGCGTCTGCTGATTCTGTAAGTGATAAAATTCGGACAGTACATCTGGAGATTGTGGCCAAGCCATGACACAAAGAAATCAGAGCAGTATAGATAAGAACACAGTTTTTTACACTCGTCGCCAATGCTGTGTTGGCAGAAGAGCCAACACCGTATTACTAGAGGAGGCTGAAATGCACGTGTTTTAGCTCACGCAGGCTGGAGTGAGGAGGAAAGAACTATACAGACATGAGGTCTGGAACATGACAAGGAATTAGAACTCAGAAAGCGGACGTAAATAGTTTGATACTTAACTTTAATCCATTAATGATGAACGTCGCTCTTGACGGTACATGAGTCACAATATTATCTGTTCATAAGACATAGTAACTGAATATGGCGCCTTGCTAGGTCGTAGCAAATGACGTAGCTGAAAGCTATTCTAAACTGTCGTCTCAGCAAATGAGAGCGTTTGTAGGCAGTGAACCATCGCTAGCAAAGTCGGCTGCACAACTGGGGCAAGTGCTAGGGAGTCTCTCTAGACTAGACCTGCCGTGTGGCGGCGCTCGGTCTGCAATCACTGATAGTGGCGACACGAGGGTCCGACGTATACTAACGGACCGCGGCCAATTTAAAGGCTACCGCCTAGCAAGTGAGGTGTCTGGCGGTGACACTTCATCTACCACCACTGAGCCAGTGGGTGTGTTGGACCTTCCATTGAGCTACGGACCCCCTTGAAGATGTCTCCCGCAGTCGGAGACGAAACGTTGTGAATCGACACAGAATTCATCAACCGACCACGGCATAACAGCCCGGATAATTATAATGGACATGATAGTGATGTTTGTTTATACTCCTCAATAATTTTATTTACAATTTCCTTAAGACCGCAGAACTCATTATAAAGTTCGTTTACATCTATGAGTATGACGAGTGATAATTTTTCGCAACATATACACAGATCCTTGTAAATAAATGTATTTTCCAAAGTAAATGTCCACGTTATTGCAAAATTATTATCTTTAGAAAATTCAACGTGATCGTGTATACAATACATTTTTGTAACATGCAATCGTAACAATTTTGATAGACACTTGCTCATTAACTGTGAAACTGGTGAGGGCATTTGAGCAAATAAATCCGAAGAATGTGTTGTTAATACTTTGCTCTGTTTTTAGGCTATATCTGTTATGATGTTGTAGGTTTCATAAGATAAATCATTATCTTTCTTCCAAAAACATGATGTTGTTCTGAAATATTTTTAAAACAATATCTAGAAATCCAAGAAAGCACTCTGTTTTCTTTTGTGGTTCTCATCAAAATATTTTCGTTATACAGCTGGAAATTTATCTCAAAGAGCTATAAAATACAGTGAAGCGCCAAAGAAACTGGTATGGGCATGCGTATTCAAATACAGAGATAAGTAAACAGGCAGGATACGGCGTTGCGGTAGGAAGTGCCTATATAAGACAACAGGTGTCTGGAGCAGTAATTAGATCGGTTAGTGATGCTACAATGGCAGGTTCGCAAGATATAAGTGAGTTTGAACGTGGTGTTATAGTCGGCGCACGAGCGATGGGACACAGCATCTCCTAGGTAGTATGGATTTTTCGGTAGGACCATTCAACGAGTGTACTGTGAATAACACGAATCCGGTAAAACATCACATCTCCGACATCGCTGCGGCCGGAATAAGATCCTACAAGAACAGCACCAACAACGACTGAAGAGACTCGTTCAACGTGACAGAAGTGCAACCCTTCCGCAAATTGCTGCAGATTTCAATGCTGGGCCATAAGGGAGTGTCAGCATACGAACCATCCAAAGAAACATCATCGACATGTGCTTTCGGAGCTGAAGGCCCACTCGTGTGCCCTTGATGACTGCACGACACAAAGCTTTACGCCTCGCCTGGGCCCGTCAACACCAACATTGGACGGTTGACAACTGGAAACATGTTGTCTGGTCCGACGAATCTCGTTTTAAATTGTATTGAGCGGATGGATGTGTACAGGTATGGAGACAATCTGATGAATCCATGGTCACCTGCATGTCAGCTGGTGGAGGCTCTGTAATGGTGTGGGGCGTGTGGGGCAGTTGGAGTGTTACGTCTAGATACGACACTGACAGGTGACACGTACGTAAGCATCCTGTCTGATCACTTGCATCCATTCATGTCCATTGTGCATTCCGACGGATTTGGGCAATTCCAGCAGGACAATGCGACACACCACACGTACATAATTTCTACAGAGTGGCTCCAGGAAACTCTTCTGAGTTTAAACACTTCTACTGGCCACAAAACTCCCCATACGTGATTATTATTGAGCATATCTGAGTTACCTTGTAACGAGCTGTTAGAAGAGATCTCCACCCTCTCGTACTCTTGCAGATTTATGGACAGCCCCGCAGGATTTATGGTGTCAGTTTGCTTCAACACAACTTCAGACATTAGTCGAGGCTATGCCACGTCGTGTTGCGACATTTCTGCGTGCTCGCGGAGGCCCTACACGATATTACATAGGTGTACCAGTGTGTTTGGCTCTTCAGTGTATGACTTCAAAGCTGGAAACCCGCTTGGAATTTTCCCAATAGCAGGGTGCAATGGCAGCCACCTTGTTTTGACGTGTCTTACTAGTTTTTGGTATTCTATTCCAGCATCAACAAAGTGTTCTTTTAAGGTCTGGACTCTATGGACATGATATAAAAGTGCCCATGCACTTCAAGTACCAAATTCTCCTCGTTAAACTCGCAATTGTCCATAGCATAACGGACAACGTTGAGTACCATGTGCAATGAACAACATGTAGGCAAGATATTGACATTATCCTGAGAAAGTAGTTTCTGCACTGAATTATTTTCCCCAAAATTGTGTTTTGTGTTGTTGGAGGAGTAAGCAGATATATTTGTGAAATCTAAAACCAGTGTTTCGAGTCTATTTTTTAGATTATTATAAATATCAATCTCTTTTTCACCCGGATCTTCATAAAAATAAAGCAGGCAGATGCCGACTGCATTCTGTGGAGAGTAAACTCTAACAACTATTGGAAATAATTTTTTACGTCCGTGAATTTGACGCATCCGTCGAAATACTCTAAAACACGCCTGACCTTGGTTTATCCACGCCATTCTCTGTTGATGCTGATGCCAGAGGACTACCGAGCGACGTGTTTAATGCGATTTCGGAATCATTAAATATCACGGGGAGTAACTCTGAATCGCAGTCAGTAGAAATGTCCGATATGCTATGGTTTACGCCGTGATAAACTTTTGTCAACTATGTAGCTATCACTTTTTCCTCGTGTGTCGTCAATACATCGCGCTTTAAAAACTGTTGGAAAGTCTGAGTACTCTTTCGAGCTCTTGCACCCCATTGTTGTTCCAGGACGCTACCATGCCGTTTAACATAATTCATACCTCCACGCGGTATTATAAATGATTTCATATACACGTTGAAAAAAAGCTTTATGCTCAGTTGTATCAACTTTTTTCTAAAAATAATATGAATTCTTCCATTCTCTCCGGTAGCAACACATCCGTTTACACTTTTTATATTTTACTTTGTCACTGTCGCTGTCAGCTATTTCTGAATCAGACATGACTCAAGTCCAAACAAACTGTTCAAAAATGACAGTAGCGAAGTGTCAACGCTACACTAAACATTATTTATTTTATGAATCGAATAAAAACACCGAAACTCTGTGTCAGGTAGTGCGTACTAACTGCACGGCGCCAGCGTAACGCGGGGTAGCGAAGCAGATGGGGAGGGGAGCGAGCGAATGAGTGAGCGACCGAACGCGTGCGGCACTCATTTGTCTCTTTCCAGGAGCAGCGCGAGCGCGTGCGGGCGCTGTCATTGTCTCCGCGCCCTACACCGTTGCGTGTGTACAACGCACCGCCCGTACTTCATTCGAATGGGTTTTCTTTCTACCCTAGTCCAGGTTTAACATAAAGCGGGAGAATTAGGGTCGCGCAGAGACACATTGTGGGACGCATTATTTCAGCCTTGAAAATGGGACGGCAACCCTAGTTACTGGCCACTGAAATGATGAAATACTAAAATAATCAGTTCTGACGGGTCAGTACATCTTCCTATGGCTGCAGTAATTTTAAAAACAGGTACGCTACAGGGTACGCTACAGGGTACGCTACATATTCAGGGTGGTCCATTGAAAGTGACAGAGCCAAACATCTCACGAAATAAGAGTCGAACGAAAAAACATAATGCTTATGCGCTGGAAAAAACGACGGTCAGAGGTAAATATCGTTAACACTTTTCATCGAGTGGCGGGAGTTTAAACATGAAAATGTTAAATTTATCATAACTCACATAAACAGAATTTTATGTTTTTTTTTTTTTTGTTTTTTTTTCCATCCACTTTTGGGCTGCATAGAGACTTGCTTTGAGCCGCATGGGGCCTGAGGGTCACGAGTTAGACACACCTGATCTAGAGGCTGAACCTGTTATATGTACTTCTTTTTCGTTAGTGTAATACGTGTACATACATTGATCTATATGTTGAAAGTAAGGAATGAAGCATGGAGAAATGCATGCAATTAGGAAAATTTTATAAGATACAATGAATGATCAAAGGTTATTTTTGTTATCACGTCTGTTTTATGATTATTTGGCTAGAACATTTCTTGCTACATCAGTTTCTGTGATAAATACATAATGTCAAATTAACCCAATGACTTTCTAATATTTTTCTCCGTAGCCGACCATATATTTAATATTTAAATTTACTAAAATCAGCATATTTTGTCTTACATACTTTTCTCAAAATTATACATATATTTTATACGAATTCTTTATAACTCTATCCTTAGTATTTATTGATGTGGTGAGGAGTGAAAGTAATTGAAATGCCTGAGGCTAGAGGGACAGAGTAGATCAGGCTGTGGAAAGGGGCCAAAATGAGTTCCTGTCAGTTGCACTCAACATATAAACTTTATTTATCAACACACAATATTACAACATGGATGAAAAACACTCTAAACTTTAATGGACCTGCTTTGATTGACTTAGATCGGCTGAAGGCCACATTCAAAATCCGATACAAGGCCTAAGCAAAATTGAAATACAAGGTTCTTCTCGAGGTTTCACCCAAGAATATTTTCTAAATCTTCAATCTAATTGGCTGAAGGCTTTAGCAATTTAATTTTAATGGAACTAGGCTGGAGGTCGCATATTAAGCAATAAGAGGAGTTTCAATCAAAAGGCAGAAGGCCTTATCTTCAAACGTCTCCAGTAAAATTCGGCTGAAGGCCTCATATAAAAATATAATAATTTCATCCCTTAAGGGCAAGGCAAGAACATTAATTTAAGAGGTATTGATACTCCGCTGAAAGCCACACATAAACCAAATAACTAAAATCCAAACAGGGAAGTTACTACATAATACACAAGGAACGGCACTCAGAAGTTTCCAAGAGTCGGCCTGGTATTGTAACACTAACGCCATTTAGGTGAGACAGGCAGACTTCTTAATCTGGAGGTGACCCAACCGACAGACAGCTGACCAACCAATCAACCAAATCAGTTCCGCTCCATGCAGCCAGCAAAACGACCACAAGATTTCAATACACGACACACAGAATATTGGCGCCCACAACGACCAGCAACATCTCAGCTGTCGGACTACACGCCGCGCTGGACAGCAACAACACGACGAGGGAAATACATTGCCTAAATTTACGTCAACGACCAGGGCAGGTAACTAAAAATAGTTCAAATGGCTCTAAGCACTATGGGACTTAACATCTGAGGTCATCAGACCCCTAGACTTAGAACTACGTAAACCTAACTAACCGAAGGACATCACACACATCCATGCCCGAGGCAGGATTCTAACCTGCGATCGTAGCAGCCGCGGGGCTCCAGACTGAAGCGCCTAGAACCGGTCGGCCACAGCGGCCGGCCACGGCAGGTAACCGGAACGTTAATGGCCACAAGGCAGAAGATACCGCTGGTGAACTTCCATAACAGGGAATAAATTAAGTTAAATTTCGCAGGAAGATGGCTGAAATCTTAGCTGACTTAAATATACACACGTTGTTGCTCGCGGGAATGTCCCAAAAGCGACAACCAGGATCAAACAACGAAATGTCAACAGTTGAGGTTCGATAGTAAGTTAAGTGAGGACTCAACTTTCATGTCCAAGGTCGGTGGGCGACGAACTTCGTAGCACTCGCAAGCAGCACCTCACCTCCAAACGCGCGTGCAGGCCGGCCTCTGCGGAGGGGCTTGCTTGGTGCTCCCCGCCAACCGACTGACTGGACTGTTCGTCCGTCCGCAACGACTGCTCCGTCGCGACTGCACTGCTGGTGCGTCTCCCACTCACAGACTACCCGACACACAACGACCCGGAAATACTATCGGTCATTCTAGAGATGGTACGATAGTGTGCTTAGCGATACTCGCTGCTGCTGCCACTCACGGGCAAGTAAGACAGGAACATAGTGACGCCAGTAAATGGAATAAGAAAACGAGGCGGCATTACCGTAGTAGAAGATGATAAACAATTAATAGGATGAACAGGAGCCGTGCACGACTCAGCAATATTGTTTTAGAAGTTTTGGTTGGTGTGGTATACCCGGAAAAAAACGGCATAAGCAACGCCACTACACATTTCTCACACTCACAGCATGTATTACTTTTCTTCTTCCTTGCTTTGCACACTACACAATTTCCGGACGGTATTTCCTTGATGGGCTGGGGGGAGGGGAGGGGGGATAAACCAAACAAAACCTGGAAACGATTGCTTGTAAAATATCAAAAGAAATCGAATTTGTTATACAGCTCTAAACAGAGCAACTTCTCAACTTCTGAATGGTACATAATATGTCATACCATCTATTAACGGAGATGAATATACTATAGCTGATCGGCCCGTCTCAGAGCCGGCAATGTAATAACAGACTAGAAACCTGCGGCCACCTGTAATCCAGCTGCATAAGCCAATATGTTAACGTATCATGGAGTTCCGAAAAAAGATCGCAACACAAAAAAATTAATGTACAGTAATGAAATTTCCGAAATACACATGTCTAGGTAACATATTGAAGTAATTAACATTGCAAGATCACAGGTTAACGTAAGCGCGAGATAAGCCATTGCAAACTTTAAATGCTGGTACATTAACAGCCGGTGTAACCACCAGAATGTTGAATGCAAGCATGCGAACGTGTATGTGTTGTGTTGTTCAGGTGCCAGATGTCATTGTAGGATGGAGTTCGATGCCTGTTGCACTTGGTCAGTCACTGCAGGGGCGGTTAATGCTGTTTGTGTATAACGCTGGAGTTATCGTCCGATGATGTCCTGTATATGCTCCATGGAGACGGATCTGGTGATCGATCAGGCCGAGGCGACATGCAGAGTCTGTAGAGCATTGTGGGTTACATCAGCGTTATGTAGGCGAGCATCGTCCTGTTGGAAAACATTCCGTATAATGTTGTTTATGAATGGTAGCACAACAGGACGAATCACCAGACTGACGTACAAACTTACTGTCATAGTGTGTAGGATAACCACGAGAATGCTCCTGCTGTGATACAAAATCGCAGCCCAGACCATCTCCAGGTGTAGGTACAGCGTTGTAAGACGTGTGTATTTCTATTGTCTATTGTCAAACCACAATTTATGAAAGATGTTTATATTTTATTAATATGATTAAATTGGAATAATTAATATTTGTCGTTTCGGAAATAATTGTGGTAGCAGTGAATGTCTGCACCAAAGTATTGTTGGCGGGAGAGGCCGCACATTGATACAATTTTAAAAAGGGCGGGAGAGACCGCGTATGGATACATTTTAAGAAAAGAGCGGGAAAGACCGCGCATTGGTACATTTTGTGATGGTAGCAGGGATTCTCTGCACCAGAAACCATTGTTGGCGGGAGAGGCCGCACATTAGCGTTCGTAGGAAGTCAGTAGTAAGCGAGATGTGAAGCGAGTCGGTAGCAGGTCTGAAGCGAGAGGCTGAGAGGAGCGGTGTGCCTGCCAGCCACCAGCTATGATTTACAAGAGATTATCAACGGATGTACAGAGACATCAGTGACTATTATCATAAGAGGTGAAAGGTGGCTACACTGAGCCACAGCGCCAGAGATTGCGCCAAAGAGTATTATTCAGCCGCCTCCACTGGCGGTTCTTGTTGAGATGTGGTGGTGGAGAGTGCTTGTTGAGACGTAGCAGTGGAGTCGTTATTGAGAAGTTCCCATGGAGAGTGCTTGTTTAGAACTTGTAGTATTTTTTTGATGGGCTTGACACCAGATGTTGTTGGATTGGGGATGCTGTAATGATCAGAGTGTGCTTTTCGTCAATATGTATGAAGGTAAAAAAAAATCCTTTTTCTTATTATTTCAATGTCTTAAACAATAATGCCTGTTGGTCACAGGTTCAGTCAACAAAGCATCTGGCTCGTGTTCTTGTATTAGACTGTATTTCTGGTTTCTATGTGTAATTATAGTATTTGTTTATTTTTTTTTATTACTTCAGTATAAATGGTATTTAAAATATTTTGTCTTATTGAGGAAGAACCGTGCCAGATGTGTACGTTGAATCACACTTCCACACACAGAACAGTTACTCTTGTGCTTTGTTGTTTCGTAGGTTTCATAGTTGCTGGGGACTTAATTAATTAATTGTGTTAACGGAAATTTCGTTTCACTCTTTGTTGTTGTTCTATGCAGTCAGATTGCGTACAAATACTAGTCAGGGCCAACCGGTTACGAGACTGCGTAACCGGACAGACAGCGACTAAAAAAAAAAAAAAGTATTTGCATTCATTATCTTTTTAATTAAGCCCCCATGCACGTGGCGACCGCTGCTTCGGATCGTCCCTTGGAATTCTTCTGATTGTAAAGATAGCAGACAGTAGAATTGTTGTAGTAATTTGTAGTTTAGTAATTGTAGTCTGTATTGCATGTGTAGATTTGGTAATGAACATTTGTAGTTGTCTTGTCTTTCTTTTAATGGTATATTAGCAGAATTTAATTTTTGATGTCTTGTATACGGGTTTGACAATTTTCTGCAATTATGAAGATTTCAATTGTTCTTTAATCGTGTTTGAGGGAAGCATTTTGTGTGAATGGTATTGTTGGTGATAAAGTGTCATATTGTGTTTATTTTTCATATAGTGACGAGTTTTGTATGTTTTGTAAATGATTAAGCGATCGATGAAAAAGGCAAAAATGATGGATAGTGAGAATGACGAAATTGTTAACATGGCGAACTCGCTAACAGAGGAAAACAGTATCATGAATAATGAAGTAGAAAACAATTTAATAAGCAGGGAAAATAGTCCAGATCCAGTTCAAAACTTTTCACAATTAAAGAATTTTCAGAATACGAGATAAATGACAGAAGATTCTGGAATAGCTTTACAGCTATGACGAGGGAAGCTGGTTTTGCGGGAAATGTTAGGGGCGAAAGGAATATCGAACCAGTCAATGTGGAGCAGTTGATGGGTGCAATATTAAATCTGGGATCACAGTTGGGATCTGAATTAAAAACAGTGGGATCACAGTTACGATCTGAATTTAAAACAGAGATGGGAACTTTGGCAACACGGTTAGACTCACAAATAGGAACAATTAAAACTGATATGGGAACAATGGAAACACGGTTAGGATCTGAATTAAAAACAGTGGCAACACGTTTAGAAACAGAGGTGGAAACAATGGAAACACAGTTAGATTCACGAATAGGAACATGTTTCAAAAACATGAAATATGAATTAAAATAAGAAATTAGAGAAGAAGTACAACCGATTTTGAATTCTCACAATAATAGATTAATTTCAATAGAAATCAGACAAAAGGAACAGGATAGAGAACAGGAAGAAAGAGATCGTGTGATAGTACAAAAATTTTCAGAGTTAAATTTACAACGTGCACACGATAAGGAAGAAATATTTGAAAGAATCCAGGAATCCATACCAAATGACAGAATAAATAACCTAACACAACAATATGAACAGTTAACTACTAAATGTGTTAATACTGAAACCCGAGTCTCGACACTTACGTAAGACGTAAATAAACAGAAAGAAAAAATAGAGTGGAGGAGATTTCAGATAAATTGACAAATCTTGGTTTAAATGGGGACAGAGATTCGGATGATACAGCTCCATTACCATTTGCAGAAACCGAAGAGTACCAGAACATAAATAAGCATGTTTAAAAACAGGGAAAATTTAATGAACGCGTTAAAAGGGAATTTGAGGCATTACGAAAGCAAGTCAAACAAATTGAAGGCGAAATCGTAGGAAAAGACAGCAGAAGAAATTTAGAATCACAGACAGCAGAGGGGTTTGAAGAAAGTAATTTATTTCATTTACGAGAGGCAACAAAAGAGCGCCAGGCGCGCGAACTTGACAATAATCGACGTTCGGACTGGGACAGATGCGGTAGGTCTTTGTCGCCACGAGGAGAAAACTTTGACTATAAACACTTCTTAACTGTTCGGAAATTTAAGATCTTTCGCAATTCTAAGAACGACATACATCCATGTTCATGGTTAGATCAATTTATGTACGCACTTCCACCAAACTGGCCACTAAGTCACAAACTGGAATTTATGTGCGGCTATTTAAGTCCTCAGGGGATTCACTACGCTAAATGAATATGTGCCATAGCGTGCACAGGGCCCCGAGCTGTAGTAGTGCTATTTCCCTTTTAGTTTTCTGCACTGCTGCCTACTCTTTTACTATTCTTTGTATCTATCAAAACAACTCTTCTACTATCAGTCTATCTTGAGAGACGGTAAAGAATAACCGGATATGACTATTCTACCCAAAAGTAATCTCGGAAATTACCGTTTGGACTTACTGTATCTTCATCTGCATTCATTCGTAGTTTAAACGAAATTTTACCTGTTTATCTTCGTAACAATATTACTTCATATGTTGACGATATTCTTATTGCTAAACGTTCTTGGAGTGAGCATAACAAAATTTTGGATTCATTATTACGTATTTTTGCAAGAGTTGGCATTACTGTGAAATTGGAAAAATCTGAATTTGGTTGTTCTCAGGTGAAATTTCTTGGTCATATTATTTCTACAGAAGGTATTCTTCCTGATCCAGAGAAACTAGACGCTATTCGTTTATTATGCTGTTCCTACCACAAAACGTGATGTTCGTAGTTTCCTTGGTGTCTGTAATTTTCTCAGACGCTTCGTTAGATTGGACGATTTGGCCACACCTCGTTTATGTGAACTATCTGGAAAGAATTCTAATTGGTGTTGGGATGAGGAAGCTCAATCAGAATTTGAACAACTTCGTGAAGCTTTAGTTGCTGCTCCACTTCTGTCACATCCGGATTTATCTAAAGATTTTTGTTTGGCGACGGACTCATCATACAAAGCCCTAGGTGCACATTTATTTCATGAGATAAAAGAAGACGGTGTTGTAATACAGAAAACTATTGCATTTGGAAGTCGTGTTCTCTCTAAATCAGAAAAGAATTATTCGATTACGGAACTTTAAGCCTTGGCTGTTGTTTGGGCTTTCACAAAATTTCGGACATTTTTGTTTGGCAGACATACTAAGGTTTACACCGATCACCGAGCTCTGGAATTTCTTATGTCAACAAAATTAACACATGGAAGATTGTCACGATGGGCGCTGTATCTGCAGGAATTTGATATCAATATTGTTTACATACGGGGTTCTTCAAATATTATTGCTGATGCTTTATCACGTGCACCTATGGGTTTGAAACAAAGTGCTGAAGAGGATTGCAAAGAAAACAATTATTGTTTGATGTATATTCAAGGTGTTGCGTTTGAGAATTTTATTTCGTCTTCGCTCCAGGACATCGCTAAGGAGCAAAATAAGGATTCAATCTGGAAGGACATTAAGGAAAAGTGGAGGTGAAAGGAAAGCGTAGCGATTAGACAGTATTATTTAGTTCGCAATGATATTCTTTTTAAACGAAAATCGGTCGACAACTCTGTTTGGTTAGTTTGTATTCCTGATGAGTGGGTCAATAAATTGATTTGGTACACACATTTCAGTTATGCACACTTTGGTCCCAGAAAATGCTTTCATAAATTACGAGAAAATTGCTACTTCAGTAACATGAAAAAACGTACTCGATCTGTTCTTGCCAAATGCAATTATGTCAAAAGGCTAAGCCGCCAACTATTTCTCACAGAGCACCGTTGTTTCCTATCATTCCAGCGAAATTAAAGGAGATGGTTGCAGTCGATTTGTTCGGTCCAGTGGTTCGTTCAACTAATGGTTTTGCGTACATTTTGGTAGCAGTGGAATTGACATCAAAATATGTGTGTTTTACACCTTTATGCAAAGCAACAGCTCGTTCAGTATCTAATGCTTTCATCAAACATTTTCTTAAAGAAGTGGGTCATGTTGATAAGGTTATATCAGGTAATGGATCACAGTTTCGCTCTAAAATTTGGCTTCGTACACTACGGTGTTGTAAGATTAAACCAATTTTCATTTCACTTTTTCACCCTCAGTCTAACGCTTCAGAGAGATGGACGAAGGAAATCAATAAATTGTGTCGTCTTTACTGTCATCAGAATCACAGAACTTGGGATCAGTACCTTCATATTTTTCAAAACATTCTGAATGAACTCCCTAATGATTCTACTTCTTTACCGCCGTTATTGATATTAAAAAATAAAGCACCGACAAATCGCCTTTCTGAAATCGTTCCTTTTCCGCCTTCACGAAAACTGCGGCATTCTGAAGTTGTCAACCTGGCTCTACGAAGTATTGCATCTGCGGCTGCTAGAAGAGAGAAATCAGCTAAACGTCATGGTCGTTTAAAAACCTTGTCAGTTGGTCAAAAGGTGTTAATTAAGTCTCATCGTTTGTCTCACAAAGGAAAAGGCTTGTGTCGCAAATTTTTTCTGCTTTATAACGGTCCATATAGGGTTCGCAAAATTATTCATGATAACACTGTCGAAGTGGAAACTCTTAAATCTCGACGCTCTAAGGGAATACATCAAATATCGAACGTTAAATTTTTTGTGGAATGACAGACTTTTGAGAAACTAACAGTTATACGTAAACATTCAGAGAGTACAAGGATACCGCGCCGTGTTCTGGCGGCGGCACATACTCAAAGCAACAGTCAAGTCTGCGCGCCGCACAAGGCAGTCGTTGACCGCAAACAATTACTTCCTACGTCACGCGTACCTACAGCTGATCGAGCGCTCAGTGCGAATGCACTGACAGCCGTAAACAAATACACAGTCTAATTTCTCCGATTAAATTCAGTATAAAGCTATAGTGACTTGATAAATTATGTTATTAACGTTCAGTATTTTTCAGGATACGGTTGTATAAAATATTTAAGAACTTCAGGTAAATTCTGTGTGTGTCCGACGTTAAGAGAACTTGCTATCGAGAAAATTTCAGGAAGAATGTAATTTCGAAGAAGAAAGTAATAAACTAAAAAGGTACCTATTAATTGAGTTTATTTTGCAGGTAACATATTTCCACTTGGTACGTACTTTAGACGTAATTTGCTGCTCGCGATTACGTGATTTATACTTTGTGTTAACTGATTTTGACAATGATTGATTAATTAACAGGGTTGTTAATTGTGCATATTATGCATCGCTTGGCTGCACTGCTTTTTCACTGATGTCACATTTTTTTATTATGTGCCTGCTGTGCTTATTTATTTAAATTATAATTGTCACCTGATTAATTGTGCTGATATAGTTATGTATGTAGGTTATACTTTGTGATTTATCTGCTTGCGCCTTCATGTTTACTTATTAAGATTACATATGAACATTTATTTGCTTATGCTGATATGATGCTAATGACCTGTTTATTATGTAAGATACATAATTGCTGCTTGCGTATGGATTGCATATTTATACATTTCTGTTTGTTGTCATAACTACTCTTTAATTTTTAAAGTTCAAAATGAAGACTTTGAACTTTATTAAGGTAAATACATTGTTTGTTCTCTATCAAAATTTTTCATTTGCTAACTAAACTAACTAAACCTATCAGTAGTTAGTGCCTTCAGTAGTTAGAATCTTTTATTTAGCTGGCAGAATGGGTGCCCGCTGTATTGCAGTAGTTCGAGTAACGAAGATTTTGTGAGGTAAGTGATTCATGAAAGGTACAGGTTATTGTTAGTCAGGGCCATTCTTTTGTAGGGATTATTGAAAGTCAGATTGGGTTGCGCAAAAAAAATATTATGTGACAATTTAGCGATGATCAGAATAAGTAAAGAGAGAAATGTCTGAGTACGTTCAGTTTTGCTGAGCTACACTCCTGGAAATTGAAATAAGAACACCGTGAATTCATTGTCCCAGGAAGGGGAAACTTTATTGACACATTCCTGGGGTCAGATTCATCACATGATCACACTGACAGAACCACAGGCACATAGACACAGGCTACAGAGCATGCACAATGTCGGCACTAGTACAATGTATATCCACCTTTCGCAGCAATGCAGGCTGCTATTCTCCCATGGAGACGATCGTAGAGATGCTGGATGTAGTCCTGTGGAACGGCTTGCCATGCCATTTCCACCTGGCGCCTCAGTTGGACCAGCGTTCGTGCTGAACGTGCAGACCGCGTGAGACGACGCTTCATCCAGTCCCAAACATGCTCAATGGGGGACAGATCCGGAGATCTTGCTGGCCAGGGTAGTTGACTTACACCTTCTAGAGCACGTTGGGTGGCACGGGATACATGCGGACGTGCATTGTCCTGTTGGAACAGCAATTTCCCTTGCCGGTCTAGGAATGGTAGAACGATGGGTTCGATGACGGTTTGGATGTACCGTGCACTATTCAGTGTCCCCTCGACGATCACCAGTGGTGTACGGCCAGTGTAGGAGATCGGTCCCCACACCATGATGCCGGGTGTTGGCCCTGTGTACCTCGGTCGTATGCAGTCCTGATTGTGGCGCTCACCTGCACGGCGCCAAACACGCATACGACCATCATTGGCACCAAGGCAGAAGCGACTCTCATCGCTGAAGACGACACGTCTCCATTCGTCCCTCCATTCACGCCTGTCGCGACACCACTGGAGGCGGGCTGCACGATGTTGGGACGTGAGCGAAAGACGGCCTAACGGTGTGCGGGATCGTAGCCCAGCTTCATGGAGACGGTTGCGAATGGTCCTCGCCGATACCCCAGGAGCAACAGTGTCCCTAATTTGCTGGGAAGTGGCGGTGCGGTCCCCTACGGCACTGCGTAGGAGCCTACGGTCTTGGCGTGCATCCGTGCGTCGCTACGGTCCGGTCCCAGGTCGACGGGCACGTGCACCTTCCGCCGACCACTGGCGACAACATCGATGTACTGTGGAGACCTCACGCCCCACGTGTTGAGCAATTCGGCGGTACGTCCACCCGGCCTCCCGCATGCCCACTATACGCCCTCGCTCAAAGTCCGTCAACTGCACATACGGTTCACGTCCACGCTGTCACGGCATGCTACCAGTGTTAAAGACTGCGATGGAGCTCCGTATGCCACGGCAAACTGTCTGACACTGACGCCGGCGGTGCACAAATGCTGCGCAGCTAGCGCCATTCGACGGCCAACACCGCGGTTCCTGGTGTGTCCGCTGTGCCGTGCGTGTGATCATTGCTTGTACAGCCCTCTCGCAGTGTCCGGAGCAAGTATGGTGGGTCTGACACACCGGTGTCAATGTGTTCTTTTTTCCATTTCCAGGAGTGTATTTGAAAATCGTATCGCGACATTACTGCTCACGTTGGTCGAGATCCAATGACTGTTAGCAGAATATGGAATCGGTGGGTTCAGGAGGGTAATAAGGAACGCCATGCTGGATCCCAATGGCCTCGTATCACAAGCAGTCGAGATGACAAGCATCTTATCCGCATGGCTGTAACGGATCGTGCAGTCACGTCTCGATCCCTGAGTCAACAGATGGGGACATTTGCAAGACAACCATCTGCACAAACAGTTCGACGACGTTTGCAGCAGCATGAACTATCAGCTCGGAGACCATGGCTGTGGTTACCCTTGACGCTGCATCACAGGCAGGAGCGCCTGCGATGGTGTACTCAACGACGAACCTGGGTGGACGAATGGCAAAACGTCATTTTTTCGGATGAATCCAGGTTCTGTTCACAGCATCATGATGGTCGCATCAGTGTTTGGCGTCATCGCGGTGAACGCACATTGGAAGGCTGTATCCGTCATCGCCGTACTGGCGTATCACCCGGCGTGATGGTATGGGGTGCCATTGGTTACACGTCTCGTTTTTCGGATGGATCCAGGTTCTGTTCACAGCATCATGATGGTCGCATCCGTGTTTGGCGTCATCGCGGTGAACGCACATTGGAAGGCTGTATCCGTCATCGCCATACTGGCGTATCACCCGGCGTGATGGTATGGGGTGCGATTGGTTACGCGTCTCGGTCACCTCTTGTTCGCATTGACGGCACTTTGAACAGTGGACGTTACATTTAAGATGTGTTACGACCTATGGCTCTAACCTTCATTCGATCCCTGCGAAACCCTACATTTCAGCAGGATAATGCACGACCGCATGTTGCAGGTCCTGTACGGGCCTTTCTGGATACAGGAAATGTTCGACTGCTGCCCTGCCCAGCATATTTCCAGATCTCTCACCAACTGAAAACGTCTGCTCAATGGTGTACGAGCAACTGGCTCGTCATAATACTCCAATCACTACTCTTTATGAACTGTGGTATCGTGTTGAAGCTGAATGGGCAGCTGTACCTGTACACGCCATCCAAGCTCTGTTTGACTCAATGCCCAGGAACGTATCAAGGCCGTTATTACGGCCAGAGGTGGATGTTCTGGGTACTGATTTCTCAGGATCTATGCACCCAAATTGCGTGAGAATGTAATCAGAAGTCAGTTATAGTATAGTATATTTGTCCAATGAATACCCGTTTATCATCTGCATTTCTTCTTGGTGTAGCAATTTTAATGGCCAGCAGTGTACTCTGTGCGGCTGGTCTCGGCGGAAGTTGGAGTCCTCCCTCGGTCATGGGTGTATGTGTTTGTCTTTAGGATGATTTAGGTTAAGTAGTGTGTAAGCTTAGGGACTGATGACCTTAGCAGTCAAGTCCCATAAGATTTCACACACATTCGAACATTTGAAGTAGTGTACTTTCGGCTCTCATCATGTTTGGTCACTGAAATCTGGACTTCCTCTGATTATGGTATTCCTGAAACCATTGCTTCCATATTGACGTAAAACTCGTAGGATCACGTGCAGCAATATCACGTCACCACGAACAGCAGTCACGATAGGTCACAATCCTGCCGCTGCCGAATTTCGACACGTGCTGAAGGAAGTGCCTCATTCTTACATGGGTCATAAAACAATACTCACGCACACAACACTGAAATACGATATCTGAATGAGAAGCACCCTGTGTCATCATTCCTTATAAACAAAATACAGACGGCGTCACTACTACCAGTTTTTTTCGGTTACGCTAAAATCCTATTTGTTCGCATTAATAGCACGCAAAACACTTGGTACCTGTTTAACATCTGTTTCATCGCACCATCATTTTGTTGCAATTTTAATGGCCAGAAGTATGATGTGCTGCCGGCTGTATGAATCATACACGAAATTACAATAAAAACCATACATACGCTCAGGTGACACAAGTGATGGGGTACCTCACAATATCGTGGTCGGACCACCTTTTGCCAGGGGTAGTGCAGCAACTCGACGTGGCAAGGACTCAAAAAGTCGTTGGAAGTCCCCTACAGAAATAGTGAGCCCTGCTGCCTCTATAGCCGTCCATAATTGCGAACGTGTTCCTGGTGCAGGATTTTGTGAACGAACTGACCTTTCCATTATGTCCCATAAATGTTCCATAGGATTCATGTCGGGCAATCTGTGTGGCTAAATCATTCCTTCGAATTGTCCGGAATGTTCTTCAAACCAATGGTAAACAGTTGTTGGTCGGGGGCATGTGTCAGTGTCATGCACAGAAATAACCAGGACCCAGTCCATTCCATGTAAATACAGCCCACACCATTATGCAGCCACCATCAGCTTGCTCAGTGCCTAGTTGAAAACTTGGGCCCATGGCTTCGTGGGTTCTGCGCCTCCCTTGAAACTTACCATCAGCTCTTACCAGCTGAAATCGGGACTCATCTGACCAGGCCACGGTTTTCCAGTCGTCTAGGCTCCAACTGATTTCCTCACGAGGCCAGGAGAGGTGCTGAAGGCGATGTCGTGGTGTTAGCAAAGGCACTCGCGTAGGTCCTCTCTTGCCACAGTCCGTTAATGCCAAATTTCGAAGCGCTATCCTAACGATACGTCCGTCGTCTGTTCCACACTGATTGCTGCGGTTATTTCACTCATTGTTACTCGTCCGTTAGCCCTGGCAACTTCACGCAAACACCGCTGCCCTCGGTCGTTAAATGAAAGCTGTCGGCCACTGCGTTGTCCGTGGTGAGAGGTAATTCCTGAAATTTGGTATTCTCGGCACACTCTTGACAATGTGGATCTCGGAATATTGAATTCCCTAACGATTTCCGAAGTGGAATGCCCCATGCGTCTAACTCCAACTGCCATTCCGCATTTAGTGTCCGTTAGTTCCCGTTGTGTGGTCATAATCACGTCGGACGCCTTCCCACATGAACCACCAGAGTACGAATTACAGCTCCGCCAATGGTTCAAATGATTCAAGTGGCTCTGAGCACTATGGGACTTAACATCTGAGGTCATCAATCCCCTAGAACTTAGAACTACTTAAACCTAACTAACCTAAGGACCTCACACATCACCCAATCATCACGAGGTAGAGAAAATCCCTGACCCCGCCGGGAATCGAACCCGGGAAGCACCGAATTGAACCAGAATCGGTACACATATCCCTTACCGTTAGGCAAGAGTCGCTGTGGGGATAAGAGCAGCCTATCTCTCATACCTCAGAAGAAGTGACATAAACAATCAGGTACGTGAAACCCGCCGCAATATGCACGACGTTTAAAGTTATTACTTCTGAGCTACTATTTCTGTTTCCAAAAAATATCGCAGTGTCCACACATGTCGCTAAATGCACCTGCAAAACTATATCACACTAGCACGTATTCAGGAGATATATGCCATAAACACTGAGATTATGAATCAAGCATGAAGTTTTAATACATTCATTCTTTACTGCTAAGACCCTCCTACAGTCGAGTCAACGAAATCACTGACACCTGGCAGCGCTTTTGACAGCTCTTATCTGCGAAGCGCAAACGGCTGCATGCGAAAACAGTAGCCGTCTACAGAGCTGCAAAGAGGAGTTTCCATAGAGAAGTTTATAAAATCGCGTTGTAGACACGTGAAGGAGCTGCGCCCAGCGTACATAATTTGCGTTTTGCGTACTTTGTTCCTTAATTTGGACACTGTACTTATACAAGTGATCATTATACACATGTCTTTGTAGGACTGTTTTTTTAATTTAAAATGTTTTTTCACGGATACATGGAAATGAAGTTTTTTGATATTACACTACAAAAATTTTTCTTAACAGTTTCTAACAGAAAACTGCGAAATGAATACCTGGCAATGGCAAGTTTGTCAGCTAGTAAAATTTAAAAAAATCGTCACCTGTACACGTTGCTTGCTTTCGCTGTGATTTGCGTCATACTGACTCGTCTTGTTCAAGAGTTCCTTCTGAACCACAGTTAGTACATCACAATTCCAGAGTGACTCTTCCATGGAGTACAATAATATTTTACGCAACGCTGCGTCTGCACTGCAGAACATTCTGTGCAAGATAATGGTTTTCTAAAGACAACTGTATTTATTTTGCAGTTATTTGTAACCATTGGGTCGTTTCCTTTGCTATTTACTTTTAACTAATGATATCGACCCATGAGTCATGCGTAGTTTTTCATCTTGGAAGCAGTTGTCCTCAACACACCGGACACACCGGTAGTTTTAGAGACAGTTTTTCTAGCTGTGCATCAGCGATGTTCCCTCGTTGAATATCTGCCGTTGTGCTTGCAGTGGACTTCCTCAGACAGACTTCTCAATAAACAACACACACCACCCAATGTACACACATCTAAATTAAGGAGGGAAGTGACATACTGCAGTCACAGTGAACAATGATCCGTGTTTCCGCGTCACGAATTCATATTGATTATTTTGATAAGAACGGTGGTTTTTTTCGTGTTACCAGTCACATACATACGATTTACGTAAATGATTTATTGCAACTACGAATAGAATAAACATTTGTTAACGTTGGTCGGTGGTAAACAGAAGAAGCATCCTTTTTGGTTCGTTTCTGGCTTTCCCAGTGACAACTGATATTCGTCTGCTTGATTGCCAGGGACTCTGATGTGGAACTTGCGTCCCTTTTGTTGGTGTAATCTCGCTGATTGCTTCGATTCTCAGAGACGAGCTGTGTCACTCTGCCTGGTGCTGCGCTGATGTGTTTTCACGGAATTTCCGCTTCACTGAAAAATTTCGTTTCTGTTCGCATAGAGTCTACCCGCAATCTGCTCTGGTGAACGTGCTATGCGTAACTTATTTCAAAGCCAGCGAAAATTTATCCATTTTTCACCACTCTGCCTGTCATTCGAAGTGCTTTCTTACCAGTTTGTTATAAGAAGAATTAGAGCTCCTGATATTTTAAAATCGTTTGTCGGTCTTCAAATTGAAATCAAATTCATCTGATAACTGGACTGACTTTTTCTTCTGTGGGCGCCGTATTGCACAATGAAAAATTTTTTATCGCGAGTACTCCACTTCTAGATCATTGTTACGTAGCTGAAAAACAATTTATCTCCTGCGAGAAATATATCATAAATTCAGTCTGTTTATTTAAAAAATCACTTTCTTTTCAGTTACTTACCTCGCCTACTTTTTTAACAGTCTGTTCACTGATTAAAAGTTTCATGCAACACTGAAGGATTTTCTTGTGTATCTCCAGTTTCTTAAATCGTGTAAATACTGTATGTGTAAAGGTCTAGTCTTAATTAGATAGTTCTTCGCATACATCCCCCATAAATGACTTGATTTTTTTTACTCCTGTATACAGTGTCTTTTATTTTATTTTATACGTTATGTTTCGCAAGACTAAATTCAGGAGCAAGTCTCCTTGATCATGGAACGAGTCAGTGCATAACATTATAATATAGTAATAATAGATAAAATCAAACGTATATGAATCCTATGCAGACGACAAGCCATAAATTTAAATAAACTTAATCAACAACGCAACACACAAATTACTTTGATTTTTTAACTTTTTCCAGGAGTTCCTCAACAGATTAGGAGTAGTGAGCCATGAGGAAGCTCTTTAGTTTGGATTTGAAAATGCGTGGATCACTGCTAAGATTTTTTAATTCTTGTGGCAGCTTATTAAAAATGGATGCAGCAGAATACTGCACGCATTCCTGCACACGAGTCAAGAAGGTGCGTTCCAAATGTAGATTGGATATCTGCCTAGTATTAACATAGTGAAAGTTGCTAGCTCTTAGGAATGAGCTGATACTGTTAACAACAAACGACATTAAAGAAAATATGTATTTAGAGCCCAATGTCAGAATTCCCATATTACTGAAAGGGGTCGACAAACTGTTCGAGAGTGGCCGAGCGGTTCTAGGCGCTTCAGTCTGTAACCGCGCTGCTGCTACAGTCGCAGGTTCGAATCCTGCCTCGGGCAGGGATGTGTGTTATGTCCTTAGGTTAGGGAATTGATGACCTCAGATGTTAAGCCCCATAGTTCTTAGAGCCATTTGAACCAAACGGTTCGCGAGCGTACGCCACATATTGCTTGAACCGCCCATTTCTGAGCCAAAAGTATCTGTTTTGAATCAGAGGATTTACCCCAAAAAATAATACCGTACGTCATAAACGAATGAAAATAAGCAAAGTAGACTACTTTTCGTGTTGAACTGTCACTTATTTCAGATACTGTTATAATGTTAAATAAAGCAGCATTTAGTTTCTGAACAAGATCCCGAACAGTTACTATCCACGACAGTTTACTATCTATCTGAACGCCTAGGAATTTGAACTGTTCAGTCTCACTAATCGTATGCCCATCCAGTGTAATCATAATGTCAATTTTTGTCGCACAGTATGTTAGAAAGCATAAAAACTGTGTCTTTCTGTGACTTAGCGCCAATTTATTTCCTACAAGTCAATATTGCGCACATTATCCTTCACTACCAAAGTGGTGTCATCAGCAAACAGAAATATTTTAGAATAACCTGTAACACTAAAAGCATAGTATGTATGCGGGGGGCATTAATAATCCCGACAAACTGCAGGGACGGATTCCTAACTCGAAATGGAGGAAAAAAGCTCCTATGAACATTTGTCCGGAAAGGCATCATTAGCACGGCTGATGGCTCTGACGAATGAAAATTCCATTGACCACGTTCTGTGTGTACCTTGTCTGTTGCAGGTTGTGTGATCGATGCAGCGTATTGCAAGCAACAGAATGGTCCGATATTCATGTCGGGAAAAAGAGATTATGTTTGTGTGCACCCAAGCAGATTGGAATGGTCTAGAAGCATGTAACGTTGCTCTTGGGGGGCGAAAATAAAAAGAATTGTTATTTTTTTTTTAATGTCGAAAAAGTGAATATTTTGGTGGGCTCTTGGCAACAGAATCAGGGATTGATTACACTATTATAATAACATACGTTGAGCATTAAATACCTGAGTAAGAGCAGTATATTGCTATATTTGAGATCATTCGGAAGAAACATTATCATTTCTGTGCATTTTTATAGTCGCGATGTAGTCATACCCGGATCAACACTAAGGGACCAGAAGATTCATAGACTTTAAAAGAAATGCAACACTACACAATTTAAAAAAAGTTGGTTCAGAAATAATAGGAAAACGACAATGTTCCTTCTGACTCGTGCTGCTTTCGGCCCATCAGCGCGATCGTAATTTTTGCTGATGAAGTAACACAAAATAATTATCATTCAGGTAAATAAGGAGATGGAAATCATGAGGAAACCATTATATTTATGGTCTAATTTATGAGCACTATAAATATCCGGTCACTACTTTTTTTCCTTAATGACGTTTAAAAAGGTCTCTACTGCAACTGTTTTAGCTTTTCTAAATAGTTTATAATTATGTTTAGCACTTGGTTGAGCACAAAAACCAAAAAATGTGTGCATCATGGTCTGAAGGCCAGTCACTTTTTTCTAACGCAGTATCTCTCTAATAATGAAGAATGCACAAAAATGTTGTGTATGGTTGTCCTACTATTCCCCTGCACTCTCATTGAGAAGAATACAGGTTGCATCAGATGATACGAATTAAGGAGATCTATCAGCGTCCTCTTTCTTGAACACTACTTCCACAGTTAACACTGAAGTCACATATACAACTAAGTTTTTGTACTTCCCATAAAGTGAACCAAGAACTCCATCTAACTTGAGCAGAAACTTTCTGAAATTAGAGGCAGGGGACCTTCAAATAACAACGGCTAGACGTTTAGTTCCACTAAACTGAACGATACCTGAACAACATTCAAATGCGTGTTCTGTGCAATGCTTCCAAATATCAATGGTCTCAAATGGAATATCATTTTTCACGTACGTGATCACTCCCCCTCACCGCAAAGAAATCTTAGAAGAACAGCCAGCTATCCTTTATCCTGGCAAAGGAAGCCTCTGAATTACACATTACTTATGAAGTGTCATATACTTTGAAAATGTAACAAACAGAAACCAGATTTTCTAGAAAGTACTCGGAGTACAAAGAGATACGACATGAAGGGCAGTGGCTTGGGTGTTGGCCGGTAATGTTACGTTAACTCAGGAGGTATCATGTGAGCTCAAATGGAGAAGCTGCAAGACGCAGCAAGGCATTGGTGGGGCTCTTATATGGTCACATACGATGTCCCAAAAGGCAGTGGCAGGAAGCGCCGACGTGGAAGGGGCGATGCAACCTGCCGCACAGGTAAAAGGTGGGCGCGTCGTAGCCGAAGGAGAGTTCAGTAAAGACAGCAGTGCAGGAGGGACATCTGTGTAGGTCAGACCCAGGGCCTGGACTTGTAGTATTCGCTCTGGCTCTGCTCGAGCTCATACTTAGCCGCGTATTTCCCTCCATGGGATTTTACAAACAGGAGTAGTGTACTTTCATTCAAGTCACTATCCAGTTTTCGCTCAGATAAGCAATTTAAAAAAATGGTTCAAATGGCTCTAAACACTTTGGGACTTATCATCTGAGGTCATCAGTCCCCTTCACTTAGAACTACTTAAACCTAACTAACCTAAGGACATCACATACATCCATGCCCGAGGCACGACACGAACCTGCGACCTAGTCGCAGCGCGGTTCCGGACTGAAGCGCCTAGAACGGCTCGGTCACAACGATAGCCAAGCAATTAAAGATTATAGTTATTCAAGTCTTGTCTTTGTTCCATTTCCCGACCGAGTTCCACAACTCTTTCAAACTTCAAGTAAGCCAACTCCATATTTGCTGACTGGAAGGATATTTTCCAGCATTCCATGTTATTGAGCGCCTAGACCGCTCGCTGGACGCAACGTGGAGGTTTCTTTCTGGTGCCAGGTGTTGAGTTAGGTCATGGAATTAGCTTGCAGCTATCACGCCACGATTTATAGGAATAGGTCGCCTCTTTTTGGGAAAGCGAACCTGCTCAACCCGGAGTCACGTAAATGACAGTGACAGAGCTAAGGTCCAGGACAGGAAAGATAGAAAAATCCTCTCTCGCTTTCGACAAGAAGAAGAAGAAGGTTCCCAAAGAAAGAAGAAGAGGTCAGGACTGAGCCGTGGTAAAATTTGCTGTTTTGAAGAGCGCGCCACAACGCGTTGTGTAAAGCAGTCGCCTTCCGTTTCTGACGGTGGCGCAGCTGTGGCAATCGCAGCTTTGGTGTCTCCCTCTGGTGGGAAAGGGGAAAGGTTGCCTCTTCACGTGCATTCGAGGGGCACTATGAGCTCGCCAGTCGGCAGTTGGTCAGTAGGAGTGAGTCTGGGTCAGTCTGGCAGTCCCGGCGAGTCTGGCCAGTTGGTCAGCCGGGTCAGTGTGGGGCAGTCAGTCGTCCGGAGTGCTAGTATGTGTTAGGCCGCCAGTCTGCTCGAGTTTGTTCAGGCAATGGTCATTGGCGGTTGGATCTATCGGTTGGTTGGTCGCGCACTGGAACACAAGATGACTGGTCCGTCTTGAGCGTCGGCGCATGTGAGGTCGCCACGTCAGTTCAGTGGGCCGCGCCGTATGGCGAGGGGTAGTGGCTTCGCGGCCGACACTAGAGCAACAGGAGTCAACCCACGACATCGGTCTGGCCGGGGCGAGCTGCGACGCCGTGAGACGGGAGATCGGCGCGCCTTCCTGCGTCCGTTGAAGCGGCTGGCAGCGGACGGTTCGGGAGAGCGTTTTGGGGGAGCTGCGCCAGGTCTTCGCCAGACATCGCAGTTTATTAGAAGTTAAGTGATTCATGATACGTTGTTTCATTTACTTGTTAAATTCTACTTGTTTTCTTGGTCAGTCTCTCGTCCGCAGCTTGCTTGTCCGTTTCTCGTCCGCATTTGTTAGGCAATTAGTGCCTGTCTGTCTGTCGGTCTGCCGTACGTTAATAGCTGCCTCTGTCATGTTTGTCGGGTTCGGTGTTAACGAATTTATTGCTTAAGATGTAAAGGCCGAATTTCTGAAATATGTTTTTATCTTGCCTATCATCTTGCAAAGTGGTATATGTGTAACGTAGAGCATGTTGGTACATTTTATGTAAAACTGGATTTCATGGATTTTATTTAAATGATCACTTTAATATATAAAATTGCTACTCTTCCACCGCAAGAGTTCTTTTAAAAACAAGTTGCGCTTCCGGTGGCAAATAATTTTAATGTGAGTGTTTTGTACCATTTCCATCCCTCTTACGGGGAGCATAGTGTATGTGTTTGTGTGAGTTGTTAAAATTTTTAGTTTAAAGTAACCTGGTGTGTTGCAGATTTGCACCAGTGTAGTCTTTCAGAGGTTGTTGTGAGCGGTGGTGACTACGGCCGTGTTAAAAGGGAGCGGCAAGGTTCTCAGCCAAAAAGCTCATACTATAAAAATAAAAGAAAAAAAATTGTTACTTCTGCCTCTGAATAAACTGTAACTTGATATTTACAGGGTGCTTTCTGATTATAATTTTAAATCTGTTTAAAAAAAAAGGCTTTTAGGAATAAAGTTTCCATTTATTGAAAAAAAAAATTAATTTGTTCCATCAGTTACCCGTTGGCAACTACTTCCACGCTCACATAGTGTGATAAAATGTGTTAATGTTCTTGATGAATCGCTAGTAAATAAAGTAAATTCTGTAAGAAAAGGTTTTGAAGGTAAATTCACGGTTCAAGGACGAGTCCAGCAACAGACGGCGGCCAGGGGCGGTGCAGCCTCAGTAGCAGCGGATGGACAGCGCCCGTAATTGAGGAGGACTTCCCAGAAATCGGCCAGGGGCACCCAACAACAGAGCGAGGGGTCGGACGACGGAGCGAGGGTAGCCGGCAGTCACAGCGGGCATCGCAGGGTCGCTGGACGGCACGCACAGCCAGCGACAGTTGCAGCCAGCAGCTCAGGCCGCAGAAGGTGCGAGGGTACCCGGTAGCAGTGCAGCCGTGGCCGGCAGTGCAGGGTTGCAGATGCAACAGGGGCGGTGAACCGGCAACGGCAACGACGGAGAGTGACGCGGATAACACACGGCGTGAGGGCAACCAGCAGCGGCCGCAGTGCAGACAGGCGCACCAGGTCGCAGGCGGCGGCGTGAGACAGCGGAAGGCGTACATCAGCAGGGCGGCGGCGGCGACAATGGACGGCGGTGCAGCGGCAACGCTTCACAGCGGGCGGCGCACAAAAGCAACGGCGGCAGTGAAATTCCAACGCTGAGTTGAAATACTAGCAGGCGTGTCACGAGACGGAGACAATGCCTCCAGCAGAGTCTCTGATGTGCCTGAGTTCCAAAGTAGGCAATTTTTTAGTCTGTGAGATGAGCTAAACTTAATACAGCAATCCTTTGATGGCACTAAGATCAGTCTAAACGAGTTCCTTGACAATAGTGATCTTGTGTTTAAACTTATAGACCCACAGCTGCATGATACCCTTTTGAAATTTGTTGGAACTGAAATAGTGGGCTCAGCACGTAGCAAGTTATTAATGCGAGATCTAAGCGCCACTTGGCGAGATGTGCATGCCATATTAGTAGAAAACTATGATGTGAAAGAACACTTGACTTCTATGCATGTCAGAATTGCATATTGCACCAAGCAGCAACAAGTCGGCAAGAAGGTGGGGGAAGTATAGTTCAGTTTCAGTGGGGCTCGAGGTCGGATACCAAGCAGTAACATTTCGGGGAAGCGATCGGAGGTACCATGTGAGAATCGGAGCTAGAAGGCAGCCTTGCTCTCAATTTGGATATTAAGCCGAGCAGTGTTTATCCAAAGCATTTACGAAGACAGAGTAAAGACGATAGAGCATGCGAGAGTGAGCAGCTAACGTTAGCAGAGTCTATGGAGATAGCTCCAGCAGAGGTGAGTGTAGTAGTCTCGCCCCGAGAAACGTTGATCGCCCGAGGTGGTGGTGCGGTGCCGTGGACCGAGAAGAAAGCCACAGAGTGTTTTCATGAGTGGGAAGCCAGGCCATTTGGCAAGATAGTGTCGTGCAGATAAAACAATAAGGAAAGTGGGGCCGGTTGTATCCAAACAAGGCAGGGAAATAGACCAGTCACGAATAGTGAGACGCTCACAATGCATTTTGCCAAGTCATGGAGGCCTAAGTGTGCATCTGAAGCCCGTGACGTGTTTTAAATGTAAACGAAACGGTCATTACGCGAGAGACTGCCCAGAAAACGTTTGCCAGACACAGAATTCACATAGGAGAAATAAAATCCAGGAAAGCTAAGTAACAGCGTACGAAAGAAGTCGCCTCACGCTTTACCTGGAAAGGTATTAACAGTCGATTGTGAAAGTAAAAATTAGTTTATGCAACTAAAGTGTCAGGAAGGCATTACTAAAGCCCAAGAAAGCCAAAGGTCCCGAGCTCGAGTCTCGGTCCGGCACATAGTCTTCCAGGAAGTTTCATGCATTACTAATTGCCTAGCTTTCTCATGGATAGCAGTGTACAGATAAATCCAGTTAGGATAAGTACAGGGCGACACAGAATAACGGGAATGTTTGAAATGAGTAGTGGCAGCCATGTGCAGGTGGCAGCACTGCGGGTTCGTGACAGTTAGCGAGCAAACAGTTCGCCATTTCAGTAATCATGGAACAGTGGAACGGACAACAATGTGCGTTAGCCATATATTTTTTTAATAGAAACATGATAGTTTGGTAGCAGCGCAGAGAAAGTTTCGGCGTTTATATAATTTAGGACGTCATGATGCCGTTCCGTCGAAACACGCGATAAAATGTTGGATTAAATACTTTGAAGAGATGGGATTTGCCCTCAAGAAAAAACCAATAGGACGACCAAGAAGTGTGCGTCCTCCAGCGAACATTGATGTATGCGATTCTGTCTTACGGAGCCCACGGCGTTCAGTTCGTAAGCAAGCAGCAGTGCTGGGAATGTCCCGGGAGAGTGTTCGCAGAATTCTTCATCTTGACTTGGTGCAACATTTGAAGGACAACGATTACCGGTTACGATTAGGATTCTGTGAACAAATGACAACAAAAACAAACAACGACGTTGTATATCTAAACAAGTTGTGGATGTCAGATGAGACACATTTTCATCTCCCAGGTTATGTGAATAAACAGAACTACCGTTATTGGGCAAACACAAATCCTAATGACGTTCATGAGCGTCCTTTACACGCTAGTTATGTGACAGAATGGTGTGGGACTTTCGGACCGTATTTTTTCGCAAATAAAAAGGGAAACACAACCCGTTAGTTGGAGATGTTACGAACTTTCGTTACATCTACATTGAACCACTTTCCAAACGTTCAAGAAGCCTTGTTTCAACAGGACAGTGCGACATCACACACTGCACGACAATCAATGGAATATGTGCGAGAATTGTTTGGAAACTGTGTGATCTCACGATTCAGTAACATTCCCTGGCCCCCTAGATCGCTAGATTTATCCGTCTGTGGGTTTTTCTTGTGGGGCTACTTCAAGAGCAAGTTCTACATGTCTCGACAAAGAACCCTGGATGAGTTAAAACAGAGAATTTGGGATGCAATTCACGGCATCCCAGCTAAGATGTTGCAGCGGTCAACGAGGAATCTCAACAGCAAATTTCACGAATGTATTCGTACAGGAGGACGCCATCTAAAGGACGTAATTTTTAAAAAATAATAAATGCCATCAATGTTTCGTAAATGGCAAAGTTGTAAGGTTTCAATTACTATGAATTCAATTTCTTTCCTTCATTACTTCTACTTTTATTGGATTGTGGAAATGTTCGCGTTTTTCTGCGTCACCCTGTAGTTTGAAAACGGCGGAAAATACAATCCAGCCAAACATATCAGGATTCAGGGAAACGCTAATATGGTTGCAAGGACAGAAGGACTTGTAACCCTCGAGTTAATGAACGAGAAACGGAATGCAAGTGAGGCATGGCTTCCATGAAATCGGGAAAAATATGGATCTTCCATCTAATAGGCTGGTGGGCCGATACTTTTTCAAAGAACATGTAGTCGTAATCAGTTATGCCACCGGACGCCTGTGGATCCACAGGAACGGATCACACTGAAGGCGGAGCTAGAGTTTGAGCTCTGCCCGGTGTTGATTGGTATTAGAAATCGAAAGACTTGCACCCGGCGAACGGTCTACCCGACGGGAAGCCCTAGTCACACGACATTTAGTCGGAAACTTGCAGTTACAACTAATAGAAGGCTCTTTCAGAGAAACCTCAGATGTAGAGCGAAAGGCGTGTGAGGAAATGAAGACGGAGTCACAGGATGAGCTCCGCGTAGCACATTCAAAGAAAATAGAAGGCTCTTACGAGAGACGCTTAAGCGCAAAGCGAAAAACAAGTGGAAAGGCGACAGCGAATAGTGACAGTAACTCATTAACGCTCGGAACACAACAGATCCAGGCAACAGGTAATGCTGGAGGGAAGCAAAAAGGGCTCAAACAAATTGTTTCAGCATTAACAATAGGACCCCAGGGTCAACGGGTGTATCGGATAAAAGTAGAGGTGAATGGAGTGCGAAAGACTATCATTCCGAAACAGGAAATCAGCAAGGGTATGTATTTACCCGAGGCATTAGTAAAAGTAGAATCATAAGAATGCTTAAATCTGCTGAACACTGCAGATGAGAGTGTGTCAGCAGACGGTCCACGGTTGGTAGCAGAAGCAGTTCAAGAGCGGACATTGTTGCGGAAATCTTTCAGTGTAAACCGTGCCAGTAAAAATAACCCACAGCTGAAATCAAGAAAAAATGTACTAAAGGAAAACACCTGCACGAGTCATTCTAACACGGAAGAGAAGACAGCGATCGTAGATTTATGCACCATGTACAACTAAGTTTTCCATTTGCCTGGAGACATACTTTCTTAAGCCGGCCGAAGTGGCCGTGCGGTTAAACGCGCTGCAGTCTGGAACCGCAAGACCGCTACGGTCGCAGGTTCGAATCCTGCCTCGGGCATGCATGTTTGTGATGTCCTTAGGTTAGTTAGGTTTAACTAGTTCTAAGTTCTAGGGGACTACTGACCTCAGCAGTTGAGTCCCATAGTGCTCAGAGCCATTTGAACCATACTTTCTTACAAGTATAGTATCAGGCACGAAATTAAACTGTTACCGGAAGCAGAAGGTAGGCTGATGTGTTCACGACTCTACAGAACACCATCTACATCTACATCTACATCTAGATACATACTCCGCAATCCACCATACGGTGCATGGCGGAGAGTACCTTGTACCACAACTAGCATCTTCTCTCCCTGATCCACTCCCAAACAGAACGAGGGAAAAATGACTGCTTATATGCCTCTGTACGAGCCCTAATCTCTCTTCTCTTATCTTTGTGGTCTTTCCATGAAATATAAGTCGGCGGCAGTAAAATTGTACTGCAGTCAGCCTCAAGCGCTCGTTCTCTAAATTTCCTCCGTAGCGATTCACGAAAAGAACGCCTCCTTTCCTCCAGAGATCCCCACCCGAGTTCCTGAAGCATTTCCGTAACACTCGCGTGATGATCAAACCTACCAGTAACAAATCTAGCAGCCCACCTCTGAATTGCTTCTATGTCCTCCCTCAATCCGACCTGATAGGGATCCCAAACGCTCGAGCAGTACTCAAGAATAGGTCGTATTAGTGTTTTATAAGCGGTCTTCTTTACAGATGAGCCACATCTTCCCAAAGTTCTACCAATGAACCGAAGACGACTGTCTGCCTTCCCCACAACTGCCATTACATGCTTGTCCCACTTCATATCGCTCTGCAATGTTACGCCCAAATATTTAATCGACATGACTGTCAAGCGCTACACTACTAATGGAGTATTCAAACATTACGGGATTCTTTTTCCTATTCATCTGCATTAATTTACATTTATCTATATTTAGAATTAGCTGCCATTCTTTACACCAATCACAAATCCTGTCCAAGTCATCTTGTATCCTCCTACAGTCACTCTACGACGACACCTTCCCGTACACCACAGCATCATCAGCAAACAGCCGCACATTGCTAACCACCCTATACGAAGTGCTCTTATTAAGAAGGGTGTAAGACAAGGCTGTAGCCTTTCGCCCCTACTCTTCAATCTGTACATCGAGGAAGCAATGATGGAAATAAAAGAAACGTTCAGGAGTGGAATTAAAATACAAGGTGAAAGGATATCAATGATATGATTCGCTGATGACATTGCTATCCTGAGTGAAAGTGAAGAAGAATTAAATGATCTGCTGAACGGAATGAACAGTCTAATGAGTACACAGTATGGTTTGAGAGTAAATCGGAGAAAGAGGAAGGTAATGAGAAGTAGTAGAAATGAGAACAGCGAGAAACTTAACATCAGGATTGATGGTCACGAAGTCAATGAAGTTAAGGAATTCTGCTACCTAGGCAGTAAAATAACCAATGACGGACGGAGCAAGGAGGACATCAAAAGCAGACTCGCTATGGCAAAAAAGGCATTTCTGGCCAAGAGAAGTCTTCTAATATCAAATACCGGCCTTAATTTGAGGAAGAAATTTCTGAGGATGTACGTCTGGAGTACAGCATTGTATGGTAGTGAAACATGGACTGTGGGAAAACCGGAACAGAAGAGACTCGAAGCATTTGAGATGTGGTGCTATAGACGAATGTTGAAAATTAGGTAGACTGATAAGGTAAGGAATGAGGAGGTTTTACGCAGAATCGGAGAGGAAAGGAATATGTGGAAAACACTGATAAGGAGAAGGGACAGGATGACAGGACATCTGCTAAGACATGAGGGAATGACTTCCATGGTACTAGAGGGAGCTGTAGAGGGCAAAAACTGTAGAGGAAGACAGAGATTGGAATACGTCAAGCAAATAATTGAGGACGTAGGTTGCAAGTGCTACTCTGAGATGAAGAGGTTAGCACAGGAAAGGAATTTGTGGCGGGCCGCATCAAACCAGTCAGTAGACTGATGACCAAAAAAAAAATGCTCCTGCGATAAAGTGGTACGTATGTTCTGCAGTACTGCATTCTGCTGCACTCATGCTACATGATGCCAACTAGAAAAACTCCTTCAACTTGTTTGCATGAACCGTAAGATATTTATTTCGTTTCAGACAGATTACAACATTAGGCCCCTTTGTTCGTATCATCGTGTACGGACTTCGGCATTTTGTATCTATCTTACGTGATCTACCTCGTCGTACGCTCTCATCAAACAACAGAACCTTATCCCCACCATGGAATTCCTTTGGAATCTGGGTCCTACCGTAGTATTCCTTATTCGTATCTTACATTGCACATTCTGTGTTCTTGCACATCGGCGCATTTCTTCCATGCGCTCCTTTAGCTCTGTCACATAATCGATAAAATTATACCTTACACCAATTGGATCTTTCTGTAGTACCGCTAGAGTGTTACATGTTCTTGCAAAGAACAATTCATGTGGCACATAACCTGTCGCACTCTGAAGTGTTATATTATACTAAAAAACCACGAATGGAACCCAGCTGTCCCAATTTGTCTAAGCTCTGTTTACATAGTGTCGAAACATCTTCGTTAATGTTTGACGTGATCAACGAATCTAACATCTGTTTATTTGAGAGTGGTAACTAGTTGCCTGTATCTTCTCGATACGCAGCAGTTTACACACTCTTGAAATTACTCCCAATGTTACTTAACAATAATGACGGTATTCAGTCCACTAACACATTCACAACTGTATCGGCACCTTGCGTTTCAATGGGTTCAGCTACCATAAACTTCGTCAGCGCATCCTGAAACGTGAGGATATACCTGTTCCCTTTGTCCGTCTGGTTTAATGGACCTACTACGTCAGTGTCACAACTTTCGAAAAGATGCCTCTTCGTGATCTCTAGAGGCATCTTTACGTGTTTACTGGTGAGCTTATTCGTTTCACAACTTCGGCATTTCCGGATATATTGTCGGCCGGTGCGGCCGAGCGGTTCTAGGCGCTTCAGTATGGAACCGTGTGACCGCTACGGTCGGAGGTTCCAATCCTGCCTCGGGCGTGGATGTGTGTGATGTCCTTAGGTTGGTTAGGTTTAAGTAGTTCTAAGTTCTAGGGGACCGACGACCTCAGATGTTAAGTCGCATAGTGCTCAGAGTCATTTGAACCGGATATAGTCTTGAATATCTTTCTTAATACCAAAAACTTCCTGGCAGATTAAAACTGTGTGCCCGACCGAGACTCGAACTCGGGACCTTTGCCTTTCGCGGGCAAGCGCTCTACCATCTGAGCTACCGAAGCACGACTCACGCCCGGTACTCACAGCTTTACTTCTGCCAGTACCTCGTCTCCTACCTTCCAAACTTTACAGAAGCTCTCCTGCGAACCTGCAGAACTAGCACTCCTGAAAGAAAGGATATTGCGGAGACATGGCTTAGCCACAGCCTGGGGGATGTTTCCAGAATGAGATTTTCACTCTGCAGCGGAGTGTGCGCTGATATGAAACTTCCTGGCAGATTAAAACTGTGTGCCCGACCGAGACTCGAACTCGGGACCTTTGCCTTTCGCGGGCAAGCGCTCTACCATCTGAGCTACCGAAGCACGACTCACGCCCGGTACTCACAGCTTTACTTCTGCCAGTACCTCGTCTCCTACCTTCCAAACTTTACAGAAGCTCTCCTGCGAACCTGCAGAACTAGCACTCCTGAAAGAAAGGATATTGCGGAGACATGGCTTAGTCACAGCCTGGGGGATGTTTCCAGAATGAGATTTTCACTCTGCAGCGGAGTGTGCGCTGATATGAAACTTCCTGGCAGATTAAAACTGTGTGCCCGACCGAGACTCGAACTCGGGACCTTTGCCTTTCGCGGGCAAGCGCTCTACCATCTGAGCTACCGAAGCACGACTCACGCCCGGTACTCACAGCTTTACTTCTGCCAGTACCTCGTCTCCTACCTTCCAAACTTTACAGAAGCTCTCCTGCGAACCTGCAGAACTAGCACTCCTG
Source organism: Schistocerca serialis cubense (assembly GCF_023864345.2). Taxonomy (NCBI): domain Eukaryota; kingdom Metazoa; phylum Arthropoda; class Insecta; order Orthoptera; family Acrididae; genus Schistocerca; species Schistocerca serialis. Next base: position 630,772,531 of record NC_064641.1, on the reverse strand, counting down.
AAAGAAAGGATATTGCGGAGACATGGCTTAGCCACAGCCTGGGGGATGTTTCCAGAATGAGATTTTCACTCTGCAGCGGAGTGTGCGCTGATATGAAACTTCCTGGCAGATTAAAACTGTGTGCCCGACCGAGACTCGAACTCGGGACCTTTGCCTTTCGCGGGCAAGCGCTCTTAATACCGTTCCAACTTCTTTGTTCGCTCATAGGTTCTTCCTATGCTTTGGTGATCTTCAGTGGGAGAATTGTGAAACTGTTTTAATATTGCGGCTTTTTCAGTCGCACGTATTTCTTCCGTCTTTCGTGACTCAGCGTCTCTTGTTTTCGGATCTTCTTTTCTATACCCTTGATGAAGTTTTCGCATTCCTGGGTAATATCTTTTACTGATCAGCTATGTCCTGTGTCCTGATCGGCCGCGCCTGCCAACTGCTCCTTTGTGCCAACAGCTCCGTTGTTGTCGCCTGCCAGGCGGTCCCTGACCAGCGCCACGGCTTCCGTTTCCACCGTGTCTTGACCTAGGCTACTGCCACCTTCCGATCGCGCACCAGCTGTCCTGATCTCTCTCACTCGCGAGAGTGCGTCGGAGACTTGATTTCGTTTGCTGCTCTCGTAAAGGAACTGATAATCATATTCCTCCAACTTTAATCTAAATTTCATGAATCTGGATGATGGATCTGATATGCTGTCTACCCACCTGAGTGGTTTATGGCCAGTACATATCAGGAACTTTCTTCCAAATACTCGTACATACGGTCTAAAATAATTCGCTGCCCAACAAGTGGCCAACATCTCCCTCTCTTCCTCATTCAGTGTGCTCAAGGTATACACGAGAGGTATATTGCTGCCGATTTTTCCCTGACTTAAAACCGCTCCAGTGCTTGACTGACCAGCGTCCTTATTAATTATGAAGTCCTTTTCAATGTCTCGGTACCATATTATAGGCAGACTGATCAGCTTCTCTATCAAATGCTGAAAAGCGTTTTCTTGCTGGACACTGCAGGCACTTTCTATAGTAATTCACGTAACAGCTTCGCGATTTTGCTGAAGTTGCTTATAAAACGCTGGTGGTGTTTCACAAGGCCTAAATACTCTATTAACTGCTTCGTAGTATATCCTATATCATCTTGATCTTTAGTGGGTCTGGAACCAAGACCTGGGCTGACAAAGCGTGACACAAATGGTACACTTCCTTTCGCAAAAACACGCACTTATCCACTTAAACTGTGGAATCTAAGCCTTTCGAATACCTCCATCAGCCGCACATTATTTCCTCTACGGAGGAGCCAAATATTACCACATCATCCAAACAGATGAACAATTGGTCAAAACGGAATTCATTAACTTGTTAAATGTACTAGGAGCTGTTTTAAGACCCATGGACATTCGTTTGTAATCGTTATGCCCATATGGCGTACTGAAAGCCGTCTTTTCTCGATCTTATTTGTCTAATAAGACTTGATAATAGCCATTCGCTAAGGCGAGAAATACTTTGCCTTTCCTAGACCATCAAGAATGTCGTCTATTCTTGACAATGAATTTAGGGAGATCTGATTAAGTCGTCTATAGTCCACGACTATTCGCCATTTTTTCTTTCCACGGGCATCCATCTTTTTCGCAATTGGAATCGAGGTGGTATAATGTTATTCTCTAACATCTTTTCAATTTCCTACTGAAGCACCTCCTTTTGTGTTTGTGTATCCAAGACCTGGGCCGACAAAACGTGACACAATAGAAAGAGCAGATAAGCAGTTGTTAGCATACCACTTAGTAAGTGAATCGACTACATTTACTTCCGGTACGATGGGCGTGGAAGAATTATGGGCAAATTTTAAACACATTGTAAATCACGCATTGGAGAACAATGTGCCGAAAAAGAGGGGTATGGACGGAGAAGACCCACCGTGTTTTAACAGCACAATTCGGAGAATGCTCAGGAAGCAAAGACAGTTGCACTCGCGGTACAAGAAAGATCGGGAGAATGAGGACAGGCAAAAGTTAGTAGAGATTCGTGCTGCTGTAAAAAGAGCGATGCGCGAAGCATACAACCACTACCACCGTCATACCTTAGCAAAAATCTTGCTGAAAACCCAAGGAAATTCTGGTCTTACGTAAAATCGGTAAGAGGGTCGAAGGATTCCATCCAATCACTCACTGATCAGTCTGGCTTGGCAACGGAAGACAGCAAAACGAAAGCTGAAATGTTAAATCTAGCATTTGAGAAATCTTTCACGCAGGGGGATCGTACAGACATACCGCCGTTCGAGTATCGTACAGATTCCCGTATGGAGGACATAGTGATAGACATCCCTGGGGTTGTAAAGCAGCTGAATGGTTTGAAAATAAATAAATCGCCAGGTCCTGATGGGATTCCAATTCGGTTTTACAGAGAGTACTCTACTGCATTGGCTCCAAACTTAGCTTGCGTTTATCGCGAATCTCTTGCCCAACGTAAAGTCCCGAGCGACTGGAAAAAAGCGCAGGTGACGCCTGTATATAAGAAGGGTAGAAGGACGGATCCTCATAAATACAGACCAATATCCTTAACATCGGTTTGTTGCAGGATTCTCGAACATATTCTCAGTTCGAATATAATGAATTTCCTTGAGACAGAAAAGTTGCTGTCCATGCATCAGCACGGCTTTAGAAAGCATCGCTCCTGCGAAACGCAACTCGCCATTTTTTCACATGATATCTTGCGAACCATGGATGAAGGGTATCACACGGATGCCATATTCCTTGACTTCCGGAAAGCGTTTGACTCGGTGCCCCACTGCACACTCCTAACTTAGGTACGAGCATATGGGACTGGTTCCCAAATATGTGAGTGGCTCGAAGACTTCTTAAGTAATAGCACTCAGTACGTTGTCGTCGATGGTGAGTGTTCATCGGAGGTGAGGGTATAATCTGGAGTGCCCTAGGGAAGTGTGGTAGGTCCGCTGTTGTTCTCGAACAGCTTGCACCATTTTATATTGTCGAACGCTTTTTCCAGGTCGACAAATCCTATGAAAGAGTCTTGATTTTTCTTTAGCATTGCTTCCATTATTAGCCGTAACGTCAGAATTGCCTCTCTCGTCCCTTTACTTTTCCTAAAGCCAAACTGATCGTCACCTAGCGCTTTCTCAATTTTCTTTTCCATTCTTCTGTGTATTATTCTTGTAAGCAGCTTCGATTCATGTGCTGTTAAGCTGATTGTGCGTTAATTCTCGCACTTGTCAGCTCTTGCCGTCTTCGGAATTGTGTGGATGATGCTTTTCCGAAAGTCAGATGGTATATTGCCAGACTCATATATTCTACACACCAACGTGAATAGGCGTTTTGTTGCCACTTCCCCCAATGATTTTAGAAATTCTGATGGAATGTTATATATCCCTTCTGCCTTATTTGACCGTAAGTCCTCCAAAGCTCTTTTAAATTCCGATTCTAATACTGGATCCCCTATCTCTTCTAAATCGACTCCTGTTTCTTCTTCTATCACATCAGACAAATCTTCACCCTCATAGAGGCTTTCAATGTATTCTTTCCACATATCTGCTCTCTCCTCTGCATTTAACAGTGGAATTCTCGTTGCACTCTTAATGTTACCACCGTTGATTTTAATGTCACCAAAGGTTGTTTTGACTTTCCTGTATGCTGAGTCTGTCCTTCCGACAATCATATCTTTTTCGATGTCTTCACATTTTTCCTGCAGCCATTTCTTCTTAGCTTCCCTGCACTTCCTATTTATTTCATTCCTCAGCGACTTGTATTTCTGTATTCCCGATTTTCCCGGAACATGTTTGTACTTCCTCCTTTCATCAATCAACTGAAGTATTTCTTCTGTTACCCATGGTTAGAGAACTTCAAACGTACCTCGTCATTCCTTAGTAGAATACGGATAAAGAAACGAGTAATCTTAAGCTTTGTTGGCGAGGTCAGCAAGATTCTAGATTCTGTTCGGAACACTGGACGAAGGTGACACCACGTACTTCCCCTTCTTAGAAGGTGAACAGAAACAGCTGCTCCGATTTTCAAAGAAGCAAGAGACAATTTATTAAGCTTATACACTATCCATCATGTGCTATACAACTAGTTGTAGCCGCGCGGGGTAGCCGCGTGGTCTGGGGCTTATAGTCACGGTTCGCGCTGCTTCCCCCCGTCGGAGGTTCGAGTCCTCCCTGGGGCATGGGTGTGTGTGTTGTCCTTAGCGTAAGTTAGTTTAAGTTAGACTAAGTAGTGTGTAAACCTAGGGACCGATGACCTCACCAGTTTGGTCTCATAGAAACTTAGCCGGCCGGAGTGGCCGAGCGGTTCTAAGCGCTACAGTCTGGAACCGCGAGACCGCTACGGTCGCAGGTTCGAATCCTGCCTCGGGTATGAATGTGTGTGATGTCCTTAGGTAAGTTAGGTTTAAGTAGTTCTAAGTTCTAGGGGACTGACCTTCTAGGGGACTGATGACCTCACAAGTTAAGTCCCATAGTGCTCAGAGCCATTTGAACCATAGAAACTTACCACAAATTTCCAAAATCTAGTTGTATGGCACCTGCTGGATACTGGAAAAATTTCGCTTTTACAGTGTAAATGCATACATATTGTGTAAAAGTGTCTGAAGTGATGCACCAACTGACCATCAAAATGAAAGCAGACAGGTGGACACTAACAAAAAAAAAAAGGCCGCCCATATTGTCGCAAGCCTGTACCCAGCAATATGATAGAAATACTGATGTAACTTCCGGAAAACCAACTGAAGACGAATCTCAAAAGGTTATAAAACCGGTTCATGCAATAATGAATAACTATTAGAAAAAGTTAATGGTTGCAGTTTTATGTATTTACATGCAAGTGACAATAGTTAAAGCAACCTTGACTAGTTTTAATCAAAGAGTAAGTTTCATAGGGAAAAATGAAGAAATTTATGCGCATGGAATGAAACAATTAAGCCGGCACACAGTAGAATTTGAGGATGGTACTGACAACGGTAACAGAGAGCCATAATTTTCATCATCGTTAATGAACAGCTGATTCAACGAACGGGCATTTTCAATGAGCTAGAACTGGAAGACGATATTTTAACATCAGCGATTGTCAATGCTCAGAAAGGTATTCTAGAGCCGCACTTGATCACTTCAGATCGTAAAATATGTAGAACCAAAAAAAGATGACATCAGAGACAAGAGGTACCCGTCGACCATATTGTGGACAGAGGACACCAATTAATCAGAACCATTGCTGGAAACATCTTAAGTTATGAGATAACTGTCCCGTTAGTAGAGAACGACATGTGTAATATCTAAAAAATACTACCGTTACTGTCAGAAGGGGACGAAACGAGACATTTATTTACATATACTGTCTAAGAGAAAGAGCTACTGCTAATTGATGAAGCGAAACGTCACTATGCGAATTTGAATAACGAGCAGTTAAAGTTGAAAATTGTTTCCTTTTTAATTAGTTAAAGTATCAAAGGTAAAATTGTTCCAAATTAATTATTCAACAAACCTGTATCTTACTGCGTCTGCGAACTTGTTTCTTGAACTCCTCCATTTTGCCAGTAATGAAACACGTATTTCACTCAGCAATCAAGTTTAAGAGACTAATGCCGTTTGTGCAATGGCATTAGGATGGTACTGAATATTTAACTTGTGGCCCTGATGTTTAATTAATGAAATTATATCTTGCCTTGCATCATGCCACTTGTGAAATGGCATAAAATTAGTTAATTGAAATAACTTTGCTCTGATAAGTTTAGTTATACCAAAATAGATTTTAAACCATGAACTGCACATATATATTGCATAGAGGCCTCATTTTCTTTACGTTCTTTCATTGGTGGGTAACTTTACTTAATTACTAATTTTTAAATTCAGTATAAGCAAAGGATGTGGATTATGATTCAGGCTGTTAAGATTTAAACACAATGTTGCTGTCAATATATATATATATATATATATATATATATATATATATATATATATATATATATATATATATATATATAGCTAAAATTTTAAGACATACACAGAAACTAGTATTTCCAACATTTTTGTTGCACGAATCACTCTTACAAAATATTTTACAAAACGCTTACTGCGTCAAACGTTGGACATACAAATCCTAACTATGAACATTATCTCCTAAAAACCCATTTTGAAATCATTACATATATTCTCTCATTTATGTGCTAAAGTTTGCTCAGTGTAATTGCGCAGCGCGAGTCCTACCTTAAAGCTGTCAACACGCGTCTGCTTCCTCTGGGCACATAGCTGCGGCTCCCGAGTTTTTTACTGCGCGCATCTGGCTCTCTTAACCATCAAAGATCCTCCTAAACAAACATATTACACTCATTCCGCCTCGCGGTTGGCAACTACCGACTTTATTTTATGGATCTACCGTGATCAGACCTTAGCATATACCTTTCACAGTGTCAGATGGCAGGTAAGAGCTCCAGAATATGCAATCAGGTATTTATACTTTAGTTCACTTATAGTCATGAGAACTGTATAGCTAAGATGCTGCAACCAGTGCGAGAAGTTCCGAAGGATTGTGTGCAGAAAGTAATAGCGTTAAACGAAAGTCTGTGGACACCATTAAGTAATAATGAATGGCTGTTTGTTGCCCTGGTACACAAAGGCATTGCCGTCATCGTCATGACGGAAGTGCCGCAGATATCACGCTCTGAGGCACAGCGAAGATAAAATTTTCAGGTAAATGTCGTGAGTACAGGGCCCAGATGGTGATAAAGCATAAACATATAATATGAACAAATGTCCCCATTAGTGATATTACGGCGAACTTAAGTAGTGTGAATAACGAGAGAAATAATATAAGTGACCTTAAGCCAGAACTACCAACACAGCCTGCAGTTAGGTGACATAACAGCTGCAAACATAAGTTGGCATAGATGCAAAGTGAGAGTGAATACAAGGATAGAAGTGCCTTCAGCAACTTCTCATTAAGTCATTTCTCTTTCTGGGGTTTCATGGGCTCTGATGTAGTAATTATAGTAATATTATGTTGTCTATGTAGAGATTGTAAATGTTGCCGAGATTGTTTAGGATTTGTATGTAAAACAGTGTGCAACGATTGTTGTAGAAAAGTACGTGTTAAAAATACTACCGTACATCAATGCCCAAATAGGGATATAGTCAGGTATCATCCTACGAGAGGCTCATCTAGAGACAGTGAAAAGATAATTTTTGTCATATTTCTGGTGCCTCCTAGACATTTTAGAAGTGAAGCTAGAAGTAGTATTTATCAAAGCATTAAGACAAAAACCGACAAATTCTGAACGATGATAACACTGGTAGAAAGTGTGAAAAACTAGTGTAAATTGTTTTCTGTTTCAAGTACTAAAATTGTAATTCTGTTGTGAAGTGGATATCAAAGTATCAAGCGCATTTCATTGTAAAGTTGATTGTAAAATAGCGTATATACCCATCCTATCAGAAAAGAGAACTGGTAGGATAATACGGAATGGCTCAAATTGTAAAATAAAATGCATCTTTATTCCTGGTATTAGAATATGTAATGATGATATTAAATGTGAAATGTAAAAATGTATACGTTTCTTTTACAGTAAAAGACTGTTTTATATGTATTTATGTCGTGAACATTTATAAAGCAATTATTTGTGTTTTTTTAATATTATGGTAATGCAAAAGTGTATATTTCCCCATTAATGGAATAAAATTTGTGAAAAACCTTGTATAAAAATTAAATTTGTAGTCGCAGAGGACAGTGCCTACAGATTTTTCGCTACGGGGGAGGGGTTGTGGGGAGGGGATGGGGGAGGTGTGGCATACTTGTAAAATGTAACGAACAGTAGCCAGAAAGAATAAGTTTTTCTAGAAAGTAGTCAGAGTACAAGGGCGACACTACAGGAAGGGCAGTGGTTTGGGTGTTGGCCGGCAGTGTTATGTGGACACAGGAGGTATCACGGGAGCTCACTTGAAGAAGCCACAAGGCGCAGCAAGGCGTTGGTGAGGACCATATGTGGTCACATACGGAACCCCAAAGGACAGTGGCTGGAAGCGCCGATGTGAGGGGGCGACGCAGCCTGCCGCACAGATAAAAGGTCGGAGTGTCATAGCCTGAAAGAGAGTTCAGTGCAGACAACAGTCCATGAGGGACGTCTGTGTGGGTCGGACCCGGGGCATGGACCTGTAGTATTCGCTCTGGCTCTGCCCGCACTCACATTTATCGGGTACCTCCCTCCATGGGATCTTGCGATCAGGAGTTGTGAACTTCCATTCAAGTCATTATCCAGTTCTTGCCCAGACGAGCAATTACAGATTGTAACTATTCATGTCCTGTCTTGGCTCGATTACATCCTGATCGAGTTCCACAGTTCTTTCAAACTTCCATTAGGCCATCTGCACGTTAGCTGACTGGATGAACCTTCTCCAGTCTCCAATGTCATTAAGCGTCTAGACCGCTTGCTGCACGTGACAGAAGTTCTTTGATGTACCAATAATGTCACAGTCACGTTTTTTGCTGATAAATTCTGATCAAGAAGTCTGAGGTACATGTCAGCTGAAAGGAAAATTTATCTATTGCAAAGAAATTGACTATGCAAATATTCGTTAGGGCTCTCCCACGATATTTATATAAATCAGTACATGACCATTGATCTCCAGCACTGTTATTAGTACCTGAAAATTTATACTTTCCTCTTCTAAACCGTGACCAACGTAAAAGTATAATACATAACTATAACTTCCATTTTTAATCTGTATGCTTCCTTGTACTTACGTAACTTTCGGTAGGAAATTTTCCAAAAAAGATCCATGGCATAGTGTATGAAGTCACATATACGTTATACGCGAGCTTTGTAATTGCAGACAGATAAGCGTCTTGATTTTTATTCTCACCCTTCCTCCAAATCCATTTCAAATTTTCGCTATGCTCATTTTTTTTTCTTACGTTGGGTAGCCTGAAGCTTGTCCTGTTATTGCCTACATCTTGTAAGTACAGTATTTTAAAATTCTTGTTTCACTACTGCATACCTTTTCTTTATTTTTGAATATGACCATAGAGTCGTTTGGTTGAACAAGCTAGTATTCTCTCTGTTAGCTGCAGATTCTTTCAGTAAATTATTATCACACATTTGGTACAAACAGTCAACGCTATATCTTCTTTCCTCATTATTCATACTGAATGCTTCAAATTTTTATATTTTTTCTAATTGCTCTTAATTTCTCAACTTCTGTTGTTGATAGTGCAGGTAATTTTCCTATTACAGTGCTAACATTTCTGTGTTATTTCTTATGTAATTCATTATTACTAAACCACTTCAGTAACGACTGCATCGTAATGTCTCCTTTTTCGGTTTTAGGAAATGCTTTTGTTGCAAATGTACTTTGGAGGTCCATATCTAACATTCTGCGTGGTGTCTGTCTGTTCTAAGTAGTGTCTCCCTACCACTTACGCGCAACGACGCCCTGAGCGTGTTTTTTTAGGGAATTGACTAGTTTGAACCTGGGACCTGTTGCTGGTAAGGAGACGCCCGACCACACATGACATGTAGAGTTCAGAAGAGTTCAGTGAGACTAGCGATGATATAATCGAATACTTAATGATTTCAGCATCAGCTCCACTGCACTCGCTGTAAAAGAATCTTAATACTAACTATATTTTGTCGAAGGGGTTCAAGGCTTTCCTATTTTTAGTTAGCTGGTAAAATAACGTCGAAAAATCAGTTAAGTTTACCTTTGAAATTTTTATTCTACTCACAAAACATTGTTTATAAATTGTACTATTGATAAAAGGAAATATTTTTAATACAGGATGATAAAAACCAATTTTATTCAACAAAAATGTGACCTATGCCATGTCACACCTATAATCTAGGTTTAAATGAAGTTTCATAAAAGAGAAAACTATCAAAAATGGTCTACAGTGACCCTCAATTATCTTTAGTTACTTATTTAACTTGTCGTAAATTACAGTGGCTGATGTGGCTTCTCAATAATTATATAACAGAAAAATCAACGTGTTTCAGATTTTAACTTCAAGTAGCAAATGTGAATACCACGAAGTTTAATTGACGATCGACACTAGTATTACGTAAAATGGGGATGTAATAGATGAGACTTCTGCAGTTCTGAGTGAAGCCTTATGCGCTCTTATGCGGCATCGCACGTGTTCATTACCTTGTCGGTGGCTAGGCAACGTCAGGGGCGGCTGGCGACGCAGCTCCACACACCTCGCCGTCTCAGTAGCAACTCTCTCGAACTTATACTCTCTCGAACTTATCCTTACTACTGTTTAGCGAAGTTGGTTTAAGAAAAAGGTATCTGGCTGTGTTTTCAACTGACCAATCAGTGTCTCAATGTTAACCTTAAGCTCCACCTACAAAAATTCTGTCTATCCAATGAGAAACGTTATACTTTTCGTGGTGGGGCGATGTTTTTAATGTTTCCTATGTAACAGAGACGTGTATAGTCTCACGCTAAAACTTGCAGCTTGTATGGTCCATCAGTGTTTTTGTCAAATCTATACTGTTCTTCTGGAGAGCTCTATCTTTTAACATGGGCTGGGGGATGGACCTTTTGGCGGTCAGCCGGCGATGCTGGTGTCCCATTGTCCCGCTCTAATCATAGGGCCTTCTAGCCTACATGGCTCTGCTCTCGGTTTCTGTTCTCGTTTCTCCCCTCGGAACTGCGTCTGTTTCACGGTGGGAAGGTATGACGTGCATTTAGACATTCTTGTGTTAGTCTTTGGTATTCCATTTGCTCACTCGTTGATCGTATTACGTTGGTTAATTTAATGTCAGGATTTATTCGGAGCTATGTGACATATTGCCGAATTTGCTATCATGTCAGGGATTTCATGGAAGGTGTTGGATTTGCCTGACACCTTACACATATGATCTTTTTATTTTGGGTGTCATTATCAGATAGCCCAAATAACTTGAAGTATCGGTACGTTCATCTGTCGTTGCATTAGACTAATAGAAATAGACTTTTTTTACAATTTCTCGTACAAGACATGTAGTTTGTTAATGTTTCATGAACATATGAAGCACTATCTTTTAATGTAGTTATTCCCTGTTAGCACGAGTAATCGTTTTCTCATTATAAGTACACAGTACAATGTACCTGGTACACTATCATTTCTAATTCTTTACAGAGGTAATTTTTGTCTGTTTTTACAAAGTACAATTGCAATGAAACTTCGACTCCAAGTTCGCAATTCGGAACTTCACATCGAACTTGTACCTTCAGCTAAGAAGCAGTTTTTACCAAAGGTGGCCCAAAGCTCGAAATTCAAGTTTCAAAAATAAAACGTGAAATAGCAGCAAGAACGTTGCTAGCCATGTATATCAGGTGGTCAAGAGACTTACACGTCTACCTTCACACATCACTAAAGAAACAGGATATGGCTAGAGACCAGAACAGTTTCTAAGATACGCCTTTGTGTGCAGTCTTCATGTGGTTTTCAGTACCTCCGTGTGCGGTAGTTCCCATTTATCAGCTACTTCTGACCCATACACGTAATCATACTGAGACATAAATCACATGCGATTAGGGTTATTTCAGTGAAGTCCACACAAGTATTGAAAAGTGTAGGACATTTTGCGAAAGATATTAAAAAACGCCCCCCCCCCCCCCATGAACCATGGACCTTGCTGTTGGTGGGGAGGCTTGAGTGCTTCAGCGATAGAGATACCCATACCGTAGGTACAACCACAACGGAGGGGTATCTCCTGAGAGGCCAGACGAACATGTGGTTCCTGAAGAGGGGCAGCAGCCTTTTCAGTAGTTCCAGCGGCAAGAGTCTGGATGATTGACTGATCTGGCCTTGTAACACTAACCAAAACGGCCTTGCTGTGCTGGTACTTCAAATGGCTCAAATGGCTCTGAGCACTATGGATCTAACATCTGAGGTCATCAGTCCCGTAGACTTACTTAAACCTAACTAACCTAAGGACAGCACACACATCCATGCCCGAGGCAGGATTCGAACCTGTGACCGTAGCAGCAGCGCAGTTCCTGACTGAAGAGCCTAGAACCGCTCAGCCACCCGTAATTTTTCCCGAGGGCATGCAGCTTTACTGTATGGTTAAATGATGATGGCGTTCTCTTGGGTAAAATATTCCGCAGGTAAAATAGTCTCCCATTTGGATCTCTGGGCGGGGATTACTCAGGAGGATGTTGTTATCAGGAGAAAGAAAACAGGCGTTCTACAGGTCGCAGCATGCAATGTCAGATCCCTTAATTGGGCAGGTAGGTTAGAAAATTTAAAAAGATAAATGGATGGGTTAAAGTTAGATATAGTGGGAATTATTGAAGTTCTGTGGCAGGAGGAACAAAACTTCTGGTCAGGTAAATACAGGGTTATAAATACAAAATCAAATAGGGGTAATGCAGAAGTAGGTTTAATAATCAATAAAAAAAAGAGGAATGCGGGTAAGCTACTACAAACAGCATAGTGAAAGCATTATTGTGCCCAAGATAGACACGTCGCCCACGCCTACCACAGTAGTACAAATTTATATGCCAACTAGCTCCACAGATGACGAAGAGATGGATGAAATGTTTGATGAGATAAAAGAAATTATTCAGATAGTGAAGGGAGACGAAAATTTAATAGTCATGGGTGATTGTAATTCGATACTAGGAAAAGGAAGAGAAGGAAACGTAGTAGGTGAATATGGAATGGGGGTAAGGAATGAAAGAGGAAGCCGCCTGGTAGAATTTGTCACAGAGCATATTTTAATCATCATAGTTAAGACTTGGTTCATGAATCATGAAAGAAGGCTGTATACATGGAAGAAGCCTAGAGATACTAGAAGGTATCAGATACATTATATAATGGTAAAAGAGAGATTTAGGAACCAGGTTTTAAATTGTAAGACATTTCCAGGTGATGATGTGGTCTCTGACCACAATCTATTGGCTATGAACTGTAGATTAAAACTGAAGAAACTGCAAAAGGTGGGAATTTAAGGAGATGGGACATTGATAAACTGACAGAACCAGATGTTGTAGAGAGTTTTAAGGAGAGCATTAGTGAACGATTGACAAGAATGGGGGAAAGAAATACACTAGAAGAATGGGTAGCTTTGAGAGATGAAATAGTAAAGGCAGCAGGGATCAGGTAGGTAAAAAGATGAGGGCTACTAGAAATCATTGGGTAACAGAAGATGTATTGAATTTAATTGATAAAAGGAGAAAATACAAAAATGCAGTAAATTAAGCAGGCAAAAAGGAATACAAACGTCTCAAAAATGAGATCGACAGGAAGTGCAAAATGGCTAAGCAGGATGGCTAGAGGACAAATGTAAGGATGTAGAGGCGTATACCACTAGGGGTAAGATAGATGCTGCCTACAGGAAAAATAAAGAGACCTTTGGAGAAAAGAGAACCACTTTTATGAATATCTATAGCTCAGATGGAAACCCAGTTCTAAGTAATGGGAGAGCAGAAAGGTGGAAGGAGAATATAGAGGGTCTATACAAGGGTGATATTCTTGAGGACAATATTATGGAAATGGAAGAGGATGTAGATGAAGATGAAATGGGAGATATGATACTGTGTGAAGAGTATGAAAGAGCACTGAAAGACATACGTCGAAACAAGGCCCTTGGGAGAGCCGGCCCTGACAAAACTCTACCATCTGGTGAACAAGATGTACGAGACAGCGAAATACCCTTAGACTTCAAGAAGAATATAATAATTCCAATCCCAAAGAAAGCAGGGGTTGACAGATGTGAAAATTACCGAACTATCAGTTTAATAAGCCACAGCTGCAAAATACTAACATGGTAAACTGGTAGAAGCCGACCTCAGTAAAGATCAGTTTGGATTCCGTAGAAATGTTTGAACACGTGATGCAATATTCACCCTACAGCTTATCTTAGAAAATAGATTAAGGGAAGGCAAAACTACTTTTCTAGCATTTGTAGACTTAGAGAAAGCTTTTGACAATGTTGACTGGAATACTCTCTTTCAAATTCTAAAGGTGGCAGGGGTAAAATACAGGGAGCTAAAGGCTATTTACAATTTGTCCAGAAACAAGATGGCAGTTATAAGAGTCGAGGGATATGAAAGGGAAGCAGTGGTTGGGAAGGGAGTGAGACAGGGTTGTAGCCTATCGCCAACGTTATTCAATTTGTATATTGAGCAAGTACTAAAGGAAACAAAAGAAAAATTCGTAGTAGGAATTAAAATCCATGGAGAAGAAATAAAAACTTTGAGGTTCGCCGATGACATTGTAATTCCGTCAGAGACAGCAAAGGACCTGAATGAGCAGCTGAATGGAATTCACAGTGTCTTGAACGGAGGATATAAGATGAACATCAACAAAAGCAAAACGAGGATAATGGAATGTTGTCGAATTAAATCGGGTGATGCTGAGGGAATTAGATTAGGAAATGAGACTCTTAAAGGAGTAAATGAGTTTTGCTATTTGGGGAGCAAAATAACTGATGATGGTCGAAGTTGAGAGGATATAAAATGTAGACTGGCAATGGCAAGGAAAGCGTTTCTGAAGAAGAAAAATTTGTTAACATCGAGTATAGATTTAAGTGCCAGGAAGTCGTTTCTGAAAGTTCAAAATGGTTCAAATGGCTCTGAGCACTATGGGACTTAACATCTTAGGTCATCAGTCCCCTAGAACTTAGAACTACTTAAACCTAACTAACCTATGGACATCACACACATCCATGCCCGAGGCAGGATTCGAACCTGCGACCGTAGCAATCCCGTGGTTCCGGACTGCAGCGCCTAGAACCCCACGGCCACAACGGACGGCGATTCTGAATGTATTTGCATGGAGTGTAGCCATGTATGGAAGTGAAACGTGGACGATAAATAGTTTAGACAAAAAGAGAATAGAAGTTTTCGAAATGAGGTGCTACAGAAGAATGCTGAAGATGAGATGGGTAGATCACATAACTAATGTGGAGGTATTGAATACAATTGGGGAGAAGAGAAATTTGTGGCTGAACTCGACTAGAAGAAGGGATCGGTTGGTAGAACATAGAGGCATCAAGGGGTCACAAATTTAGTATTGGGGGGCAGCATGGAGAGTAAAAATCGTAGAGGGGGACCAAGAGATGAATACACTAAACAGATTCAGAAGAATGTAGGCTGCAGTAGGTACTGGGAGATGAAGAAGCTTGCACAGGATAGAGTAGCATGAAGAGATGCATCAAACCAGTCTTTGAACTGAAGACAACAACAACAACAAACATTAAAAAATGCATACTACTACTTCTTCAAAAGGCTTTCATAGTATTCGAACACCGCTGAATATGAGAAATACAGGAAAATCGAACATGATGGAAGTGCTGCAGCATTATCTTTTACTTCAGATGCACTACAAAAACTAAGAGGCGCATAACTTTCAAAAAAAAGCTTGGATGAGAAATTAAAAAATGGGAAATATAAATCCCCGATTCAAAAGAAATTCACTATTTGAATTTTGAATTTACTACTGTTCAGGCCTTCCACTTAGTTTTGTGGACTGACGTTTGAACGCTGGAAGAACTTTGTTATGCTACACTATGAGCTAAGGGAGCGTCATGTCTTTTTGCATTACATTTTGTAATCGTTAACTACATAAATGTAAGAAACAGAGGATATCAGAGGGAAGTAGTGGTTGGGAAGGGAGTGAGACAGGACTGCAGCCTGACACCGGTGTTATTCAATCTGTACGTTGAACAAACAGTAAAGGAAACCAAAGAGAACTTTGCAAAGAGAAGCAATCTGTTTCCTTCTGTGTCTAAGTTAATCACGCTATATGCGGTTCAAAATCTGAGTTGCACCACAGTCGCAATGTGTGAACATTATAGCAAGATCTTCACGAAGACGTTATCGTTAGAGGTCATAACTTAATTTCTGTCTAGCATGGATCATCATGAAGTGTCTCTCCATTGGGCACTCCGTATATGCGTGTGGATTTTCTATCAGAAAGCATTTTGTAGCTTATAGGTCGCCCATTCCCTGTTGTATTCATAATTAACAATATCTCTAATTTTTTTGGGTCGTCAGCTTTCTGACTAGTTTGATGCGGCCCGCCATGAATTCCTTTCATGTGCCAACCTCTTCTTCCGTGAATAACAGCACAATAGATGGTAAAAGATTATAGAATGACAATATTATAAAATGATGTCACCTCACACTTCTCGTTATAGGTGATATTGTTTCTCGATTTAGGGTTAAATATAGGGGGTCTGTTGTGACGAATGGGTTTGCCAGGAGCGAGAGCAACGGTAGTTGCAGATAAGACTGGACTGAGATTATGGGGCGACACTTTAGATCCTCAACGCCTTTGTGAGAGCCTTCATGTTTATTACGAACTGCACTGGCTGCAGTTAGCCCGTTTTCTTTTTGGGGTGACACAAAAATGTCTTCGAGGTATTTGTGAGAGTCTTCAGATCTCTGAGGAACTACATTGGCCCACATGAAAGAGGAATTAAATAAGTCGTTATAACAGGAATCCTCTTAATCTAAATATTTTGAGGCAATGGAAGCAGATACTAAAACTGAAGATAGATTGCAGTTTAACAGTCGATTCACATCTAGTACGTTACAGGAGGAATACTAGCCAAGGCGAACAAGGGGAAAATTCGTGAACCGTAAATCAAGGTTGACGAACGGAGATTTGATGCCCACTCCTACCGAATGTGTGTCCAGTAACTTTGCGCGGTTGAGAAAGATAAGGTGAGGAAGAAGATACCGCACTGGTAATATCGTGTAGTATCAGTTAACCGATTCTTTCATCGCTTCTTGGCAGAACAACATAGTTATAAATGAAAATCACAATATTATGGATGTTATATATGAGTAATTTAATTCGTTAAACGGTTTCCGGCCTACAAGCCCTTCGTCACACTTTAACTATCATTGTCAAAGGAATTACAATAAGCGTGTATAAAATGGAAAGATGTGACTCATCTATAATGAGACTCTAACACACAATGCATGTCATAGTACCAGCATTTCTAATTACTCGTTAATCTACGTAACGACAAGTTCGCTTTGGTCCCAAGTCTCTTCCGCCCTGAAAATTAGTGGGGAAATTCTTTACGTCAGTTCAAAGGTATCCACTGTAATACCCCAGACTTTTCAAAATTCGGCAAATTCAAAAGCCTCATTCGATTTAGTTACTTCTACAAGATGATTTGCTTTTCGCTTCGTAACCACAGTGCGAAACGTAGTATTTTTGTGATTATCACCCCCCACCCCGTTTTTCTCGTCCATTTCGGTAAATTAAAACGAGTAAACCCTGGAAGATCAAAGAACTCCAGCAGTAATGGATCCCTTGCTTTGAGCTGCCGTTTACCGATACCACTCAAATAGAGGACCTGACAAAGCTGCTAAAATAGAAGCCAAACAGCCATACACTATGCAAAACATAAACGAATTTCACGTCGTCCATTGAAACGTCTCTACAACGCCTGAAGATGTCACACTGAATGATCAATAGCGATGATTATCTCAAAAACGTAGCCAACACTGTGCAGATGGAAACCTGCGCATGAGAAGTCAGTAAAGTGGTACGAACGGTATGAACACGAAGTTCGATAAAGCACATCTGCTATTAAATACTATTGTAGTCACGAGAAGGACTAAACTCAGACTATAAAAGACAATGATTAAACAGTGTGCACATCCATGAGAGCGCCTCCGAATTTCCGAACGCTACGTGCAAAAGAAAAGTGAGACTTTTGAGAGGAAGTAATTTCTTCGGTACTACAAATGATGCAAATGGCTCTGAGCACTATGGAACTTAACATCTGAGGCCATCAGTCACTTAGAACTTAGAGCTACTTAAACCTAAGGACATCACACAAATCCGTGCCCGAGGCAGGATTCGAGCCTGTGACCGTAGCGTCGGTAGTACATTCAAAGGCTATGGATACATTATGAAGAGTAACGTAAGATTTGCTTTCTGCTTGAATACATATCGAAAAGTCTTTTCGGCACGTTAAAAGAGGTGCCTTGCCCACTAAAAGGGATCGGGAAAGGCAGGACCTTCCCTTTCACCACATAATGTGGATTTTGCCCACAATTACCCTATCAGTGTGACTTTCCTTAACTAGAAGTGAGGACTGGGGTTTAATTTCATACAGATAGCCACATACAAAAGTCGTCGGTGCATCAGAAAGGATTAGGGCCTGGCGCAAGAATCGTCTATCTGATTGCATAAATAAATATCCACCAGGATCAAACAAAAACTACTCATTTAATTTATAATTAATTTTTCCTTCTTAAGAGGAGCATTATCAACAAGAGGCTTTGCAGTGCTAGTATTTCATTGATATCTCTATAAACGGGGTTAACAATTTTCATTGATAGCCGGATTAAAAGCACTACAATTTATTATAAATCGAAATTACACTTGTACAAGTGCAGTATAATTATTGAGTATACTTATTTTGTTACATATGGACGTTAATACAAGATTGGGGGGGGGGGGGGCATGGGGGGATATGGCCTAATTTCAGCAGTCACCCACAATACTAGCGTTAGAAATGGACAAGGAAAGGTGGGAGCTGACCATCCAGAAAAGAATTTACTCTAATAATTAGTGAAATGTAAGAGACGGGATCCAATAGCTAATACGTAAATATATTTAAAAGGCAAACTATGAACTACTTGTAGGTGCTAGTTATTAAAGCAGTCTCCCGTCCGTAAACTAATAAAATTCATAAAACTCATTCTGCAACACTTTGATTTACAAATAAGAATAACAAGAAACGCGCGCCATGCTACTTCTGGTTCAATTTAGATATCGTGTGCTGTACTACTCGCCACGTGTTCACACTTGGACGACAAAGAAGGGAAAACCTAACACACAAAAGGCCGTTATGAAATGTTCACTAACATCACGGAGTATTGGAAAAGGAAAGACATTCGCTGAAGGCGAAGTGGTTACAAGGGGGGTTGAATTATACCTAACGTGGTGACTGAGAGTCCCACGTCTTCTTCTTCTTCGGTTATCAACCCACAGGTTGGTTGGCAGCAGCACGCCATTCCGTTCTTTTGTCAACTTTCTTCTTCATATCTGCATAGGTCTGGCACCCGATGTCATTTATTACTTGTTGAATGTAGCTTAATCTAGGTCGTCCTCGGCGAGTTCTTCCTTCAATGATTCCTTCTAATATTCTCTTAATGAAATTGTTATGCCGTAAAATGTGACCTATGAAGGTTATTCTTCTTTTCTGTATATTTCGCCAAAGAGATCTGTTTTCTTTCACTCTTCTGAGGACATCTTCGTTTGTAGCCTTGTCTCGCCAGCTGATTTTTTCCATTCTCCGGTAGCACCACATTTCGAATGCCTCTAATCTTCTCTTTTCTTCTTTTCCACTAGTCCAAGTTTCACATCCGTAAAGGGCTGTACTCCACACATAGGTTTTCATGACTCTCTTTCTTACGTCTAAACTAACATTTCTACTCGTCAGTAAGTTTCCCACGTATATCTTGAAAACTGCAACCGACCAGGCTCTGACGCCAAGTCCAAGAATAAAATTGCAAAATGAGGAAGAAATAAAAGCAATGAGGCGCAAATCCTCCCTAAATTATAGGTCACCTGACATTTTAATATGTATCCGCGGCTCAATCCACTTCTGAACCTAGCAAGAACACGCATGCTTACCGGCTTGCAACCGTCTTCTTCTGGATCTCGTCACCGACTCCCCCGACTGCTGACCTCTCACCGCCGTTGGTACAGCTGAGCTGGGCCTTGTGGGGGTAGGAATTGGCGCACTTTTCTCCGGTCACGGATCTGCCACCGAACTAGCTGCCGTTCAAGCAGATATTCCTGACTTGGCGGAGTGACTCGTGATTGGATAAAATTTAGTCAGGGAGTCGTCAGAGCCAAAGGTGCAGGAGAAACTGAGTTTTTAGGTTTGTACTACGACTAAGAAGAATAAGAAGAAGGACAACTTTGGCTTCTCCAAGTCATTCGAACTACCGGCCCATGCTTCCAAGCTCAAAGGTCAGTGCGGGAAAAGGAAAGCCAACATGGCTAGCTGATGGAGAGTACTGAATATGAAAATAAAATAAAAGTTCCTTGCTCCAATCCTCTCTCCAGTTTCATTATGCTGTCGATACTGAAAAATCAGCAGAATAGCAGGCACACTATTGCCGTATTAGTAATGATAATGATATGAGTACAATATCGTAAATCGTAAATAAATCATAGAAGTGCAAGATAGACGCACGTCTTTCAACGTTTTGTAACAGTCTCACACGACCATGACTGGGACAGTAATCAAAATATTTATTGCAAAAATGAGACCTTTACGCATCTTGGATATCCAGACATTAGTCTCTTATAAGCTGACCGCCAGATGCTGAAGTGTTCGGCAACAGTTCTTTATAGTCAGATACGTGGTTCAGAGAGCTTGGAAGTTAAATCGTGAAGACGGTTCATCAGAACAAAGTGCTGGCTGAGAATCAACTACGTTTAATGAAAAGCAACAACACAGGGAATGATGTCATATCGTGCACAAAATCCTGCACCGTCAACACTTTCGCAATTATGGACGGCTATAGAGGCAGCATGGGTCAGTTTTTCTGCATGGGATTTGTTGAGTTCATGCCACGTCGAGTTTCTGCACTACTTCGGGCTAAAGAAGATCCGACACGATATTAAAACGTATTCCATGACATTTGTCACCTCAGCGTAATTATGAATTACGACATCAATAGTGAAGTTGCCATCAGAACGGGCACGCTGACGGATAAGCTCACAGACAAAAATTTAATAAGCCTTAGAGGAATAATTAAAAGCATGATTTAATACCGTGTAATTCCATTCCTCTATTGATAACAGTCTGGTTTCCGTTAAGAACTGAGTGCACAATGTTGTGCGGTTAAGTCGCATACAAATTAAGCCACTCGCTGAGGTTTTGATCTTGTAATTCCACCAAATTGTGGGGATGCTGATATCGGCGTTTTACCCGCTGTTCCAACAAGTCCCACAGATTTTCTAGGGGGTTCATGCCAGGTGATTTTGCAGGCCAGTCGAGATGTAATGGAGTAGGGTAGTGTTCAGAAAACCAGTCGCATATTTTTCCAGACTGATAAATTTTGCCGTTGTCTTGCAAAATAGTGGTATCAGTAGCATACTCATCGTGCGAATGTTTACTTAAAGGGAACATCTGATCATTCAGAATGTGTAAGTAAACATACTGGTTCTTGTTAGTGGCCACCTCAGTGAGCGGGTCCGATTCATGATCAGAAAAATACCACCAAAACAACACAGACCCCTCTCCGGTTTGCACCTGACCTTGCACCAACTCAGAATGAAATGCTTCATTTGGCCTTCGGTGCACTGCGGTGTGCGTCATTCGAATATTGGCAAAAACGTAATTCGTCACACCACATTACGTTCCGCCCGTCAGCTACTGTTCTTGTTCTATGATTTCTAGTCCTCTGAAAACGCGCGGCGATATGTGCCTGTCTGAGCAATGGCCTCTTGTTAGGTGATCAACTCCAAATGTTCATTGTACGCAGTTCCTGTCGGAATGTTCTCTCGATAACAAATAGGTGTAGGCCTTCATTTACTGCCTGCAGCAATTTCTGTCTGTTTGGAAACGATTTTGATCCACAAGATGTGAAACGCTTCCCTGGTCCTTCTCAGTCACTATCTTTTACCGACCACAATTTTGCTTGTAGACAATTTGGTCCGCCGTGAAACATCAATAAATCCAGTAACTTCACACACCGCATGGCCACGGGCCAGGCCAAACACTATTGCCCCTCTTTGCTACCGTGTCGTCTTTACATTTACCCATGTTTCGTACAATGTGCGCTTCAAATATAAATTTCTTAATAATCGCTACTTCGTTACTTTCAAGTGGAGGCAGTGGGCATCCGGTTGAGCAAGTGACTCTACCGGTGCGTCATCTTAAAGGCTTAACGATTCATCTGTGAGCGTACTGTGGGGTGACTGACTTTTTGTTTGATGAGCTTAGGTACTGTATCGTCTTGGAGGGCGTCAGGGAAATAACGCCGCAGCCGTTTATGTTAGTGGTAGTAAAATAGGTGGAAAAGGTACGCCCTACGTTTGAAAGGAAGTCGTAGGGGTTGAAATCATGTGATCTAACGTATATACTGGTACAGGTAATGGTTAAGATTTGAGATGGTAGGACGAGGTTAAGCTGCATGATAGGAGTGTAGTATAGCGCTTGTGGCCGAACAGGGTTATTCTTTACGTGGCTAAAAGCAAATCTGCACTGCGCCATTGGAAGTAGCTTATCAGGACGATGTAAGGTACAGGAGGAAGTTAGGAATGATGTGATGGTGTTAAATGAAAGCTTCATTGGCTTTGAAGAGGGTATTCGTCAGTAAAAATGTAGCTCTTAGTAGGGAACAGATACTGCGGAACAGAATATTGTCTGCTGTCGTGCCATAGTACGAGAACGGGAGAGGCCTGGGATAGGAAGTGTTTACTTTAGCACTCTACTCAAATGGCGGGGCTATTTACTAGCTCCCACAACCGGCGGGGCCACACACTAGTAGCAGACAGCGAGTACACATCTACGGGCTGGAGACATTTCCTCTATCGCCATTTCATCTCAGACGGCGGGACACTCTGGTCTCTGGAGCGGGATGAACATGGTCGCACAGCGACAGCAACTCAGTCTAGTATTCCTCCCTGCATGCTTACCAGATACGTGCCAGCTATCATTCTGTTGACGACCTACGCAATGACGTCCGACTGTGTTTCGAGTTTGTTTCTGGCTGGATTCTACATAGCATTACGTAGGATACAGGACAAGCCTTACACAAGAAATTTCAGTGTTTCATACTGTTTATTGTTTTTGTAACCGCAGCCAACCAGAAGCTTTTATTTTGCACAAACTATTAACCCGTACAGAACTCGTATCTAGTACTTATGTTCAAATAATGAGAATAAATCACTGTTCCTACAACGTTCGGGGAGGGTGTTTCCATTTAAGTATGCAGGTTGTTGAGAATGAGATGAAAATGGGTGGAGGGGTATGTAGTCTGGGCATAGGCATGACATAGAGGACAAACAGCAAGAGATATTTGTTGGAGATTGCGCAGGCTTTAGAAACTACCAATATTTTGAAGGACAGTGGTGACAAATTTTTTGGTGTCATGAGCAGTGTGCGGTGGGCAGAAGGTCTTTTCGAGGTAAAGAGGTGTGTCAAAGGGAAAGGGAACTGTGACCTCTCACTTGGTTGGTGGGATTTAGAGTTAAACTTCGAAGGTTAAGCTACAGGTCTTACACAGTGGAGAGAGAAAGTGAGCCTGGACATTGAAAAATTGATGGGATACAAACTGTGGACAGGCGGGTAGTACACTAAAGATCCAAGGGTGATTACATGCTTTGTGGTTGGTGGTGAGTCCTTGAAGATTTAGATGGTAGGTAGGACTGGAGTCGCAGTTAATGTGAGGGTTACTGTAATTACAAGTTCATAACAGAAACTGAGTTCAGACTCTACCTCCGTTGTCCCGATGTGTTGTTTACTTGGTGATAAAATGCAATATAAGGAATTTTCTGGAGCAGTCAGTTCAACACCTTGAGGAAGGCCATTTGCTACAGTGGACGAAACGTTGAAGAGTTTTACATGTTGATAATACCATCACATACGCTGAAGAATTTTATTGACAATGACAATGGTCGCAGAAGCTTTCGCTTACATTCGCTTGTATTGAAGTTCATTTGTTAATTGTTATCATTTTGTGCGTGGAGTTTGTTTTGTGTCAGGAGTGGGAACAGTGTCAGTGGTGAGATAGCACTGGAATTTTTGAAGGGGGTATTAGTATAGATTATATGCTGACAACTGGGGAGAGGTAAATTGTGTCTGTTGGTTTTGGAAAAAGATGTTACTACTCGTATTACGCTGGGTGCTATAGTCGATGATTGATGTTGATTCTGCTGTTTTTGACGTTTCTGCTGTTAGTGCTGCTGCTGACAATGGTGTTTCTCTTGCTGATGGCACTGTTGCTGTCGATTGTTGATGGCGATTCTGGTGTTACAGCAGGAGATTGAACCGCTACGGTCGCAGGTTCGAATCCTGCCTCGGGCATGGATGTGTGTGCCGTCCTTAGGTTAGTTAGGTTTAAGTAGTTCTAAGTTCTAGGGGACTGATGACCTCAGATGTTACGTTCCATAGTGCTCAGAGCCATTTGAACCATAAACAGGCAGGTAGACGAAGGGATGACGAATGGTGACGACCAGTACACTAAGTGTTAACAGGACAGTTGAAGGCAGCCACTGGTACAGATAGGACAACACGACCGACGAAGGTAAACATCAACAAACACAGATTCGCAGCAATAATCGGGAAACGATGTCAGAGCTAATGAACTACTGTACCAGTACGGAGTTGCTGTGGTCAGTCTAGTCAATCGATGTTGCGGTGGGACCCCATCCCACAGATCATGTGAGGGTGAACAGAACAGTGAAAGTTATATTTCCTGGAAGTTGTTGGTAGCAGAGAAAATTAACTAAACTTCAAAATTTTGGAGGGGAATGTGAGAAAAAATTATAATCGTTAAGGAGAGCTGTCAAACCCACATATATTTTGATTAAAATTTTGTTTGCTATTTTCCAGGCAACGCATCATCACTCTCAACTTCATCGAATGAGAACGCTAGGAAGCGTAACTTGTAGTACTCACTGCTAGAGCCATTACTCACGCCTAATATAGGCGTTTTGGAGGAACACTGTAGAAGTTTCTGTAGTGATAAGCGTTTAGTGATGGTGCTGTCTAACGAGGTTGCATGTGTTATGTTTATGATACTCGAAGAATGGCTCCAGATTTATCTTCAAGCACAAAGGGTTTACGCAGAGAGATAGCAAGATCGTACACGCCAGTCACGACATGTTTTCGGCGATTCGATGCGGTGACCAGGTGCAACCGACCCACAACCTTAACAGACAAGTCACATGACCAATTAGGGACGATCGAATTGCAAATATTCTATCTGCAATAAATCCCGACTCACATCTTTCTACACGAAGAATAGCACTGGTTTCCGGAGTGAATAGAAGTACCGTCTGGAGCATTCTGCACGATACTAGTTCATCACCGCATCACATCTATGTTAATCAAGTAGTAAGTGAAGATGTTTCCAGACAAAAACTATCTTCTGCAACTTGTTTATAAATCAAAATCAACACTTCACAATTGTTACATATGGTCGAAAGATGAGGCCATTTTCAAATATAATAACCAGTTAAGTAACCAGAGTGCTCATGATTGGTCAGACGGAAACCACCACTGGTTACAACAAAATAGCAGGTCTGAAACATACAGGGTAAATACCTGATGTGAACTTATTCATCATAATGTTTTTAGATTAACGATTGTATGGTAAACAATAAACTAAATTTCCTTATTGTACACTGACAGAGTTGCTGGAAAATGTTCACTAGCAACACGTTTGTTGACGTGATTCCTGCAAGGTGTCTAGCACATTATTCCATGATAGACAACTGTATCTTAAATCAAGTTTTTCCACGTCTTGATGGAGGATGGCCAGTGACTTGGTCAGCTCGGTCACCAAATTTGTCTTTCGGGGACGCCTCAAACACACTGTGTAACGAAATGGTCGAGCAACGTCAGACGATATGAAAGAAAGAATTCCCGAAGTATGGTTGTCGCTCCAAGATGCCGGGACACTTTGGGGCAATCAAAGTGTACAAAAGCACACACCGCACGACTTGCGCGCAGATCACGACGGAAAGTACTTTTGTCAGCTATTACGGTAAAACGAAACAAATGTGTGTGATGTTTCTAATTACTCCTTAAGTATTGGCAAAATTCTCAGCTCCAGTAAGTGTTTTTCATTATATTACCGTACTGGAGCAAAAAATCAATACTCTTCAAAAATTTTAGAAGAAAATACTTCAGTTTTGAGTTCTCATCTTCACATTTGAATTTATGAAGTTGAAATAACGTATTCCATTTCCTGTCGCTTTCCAGAAGATTTCAGTTTCACCATTCTACTCTCCCCGAGCGGTTCAGTTAAGATTTTCTCAGACATTACCACACATCGTTTGGTTCATAGCGAAATCACAAAAAATTGGCGCGTAAAGAATGTAAACACAAATAGAAACTTTTGTAATAATATGTGAACTGTATCTTTGGCACAAACGGGTAAGTACTGTAGCTGATACTAAATTTCGTTGTTCGATATTACGGAGTGGAGCAGTGGTTGCAACATGGAGCACTGGTCAAGACACCACAGCGGTGTATGGCTCTTTCAGATACTAGCAGAACAGATGTGGACAAATTTGATGACGTGGGTCTACACAGTATGCTTGTTGGTCATTTAATGAAGTTGAAGACCTTACAAATGCACCCTTCGAATAGTCGACTGATAAAACCGTCCTAGAGAACGAAAGTAATGCGAGCTCAGATCAATACAAATTTACAAATCCAGAATAATCTTATACAACAACACTATCAGAATTCCAGACTAAAATCCAGATCCAGAAAGAAAGTAACAGTTTTATGTATAAAGAACTTCAAATACAACATACAACATAACAAACATTGCTCTGCTACTAGTCACAGTTGATGTTTACAACCTCCATTCGAATACCAAGGAAAAAACGCTGTTTAAAAAGCAAAATAATTAAATGTCACTTTATGCTCCATGTCCTTCGCCAATAAAAAGAAATTTTAAGCTGTTGTGGTAGGTATGCAGTAATACGTCAAGAATATCAGATCATGGAACAAAGAGCTGTAACTATTCCACCAAGGTCACTCCAAGATAGTTACCTGCACTGCTCTCTAAATTACGCTCTCTTCCCAGTACATTTTCTCGTTAATGATTTTGTTGCTAGTAACAATTATTTCAACTTAACTGTAATCTACACATTCACAATACAAAATACAAAAACACCTTTCCTATAGAGTTTCGTTCCCCATTTACGATCCGCAGTTAAATTATATATTGTAATGCAAAAGTACTTACAAGTTTCCATCTAACTTAAGAAAGAAACTGGAAATCTCACCATTTCAAAACAAACTCAAAAGCGTACTTCATTAGCTACTCATTGTACATGCAGAGGGTCTAGAAAAACGTAGACACTCTCTGATAGTCAGTATCTTTGGAACAAAATGACTTATCGTTTCAATCTTGCGTGGTAGCGTAGTTCATTATTTTCTCAACAGTATCTTGGCGCATGTTTTCCAGCAGATGACATTGCGGCAATGCATGAAGCAAAATTGTCGACTGAGCAACGCAAGATCGTTTTGAAGTGGTACTGGAAGTACGAAAACATGATGGAGGTACATGGCGTAATGTGAACGGAACTCAGCCACGAACACGTTGCGGGCTTTCAAATAAAAAATGTGATGGCCCTCAACTACCTACCCTCAGACTCAGAGTTGAAATATTAAAAGTTTCGGCTGGTTTCGTTGTCTAGGGGCTGTCATACGTAGTTTCCGCATTACAAGCCAAATACTGCTGAGTCTACAGTATACAATATGAATATACACATATATCGAATGGTCGAAGGCTTCTATCACTCGGCAATTGCGAATTTTGAATCTAGTATACACTCCTGGAAATTGAAATAAGAACACCGTGAATTCATTGTCCCAGGAAGGGGAAACTTTATTGACACATTCCTGGGGTCAGATACATCACATGATCACACTGACAGAACCACAGGCACATAGACACAGGCAACAGAGCATGCACAATGTCGGCACTATTACAGTGTATATCCACCTTTCGCAGCAATGCAGGCTGCTATTCTCCCATGGAGACGATCGTAGAGATGCTGGATGTAGTCCTGTGGAACGGCTTGCCATGCCATTTCCACCTGGCGCCTCAGTTGGACCAGCGTTCGTGCTGGACGTGCAGACCGCGTGAGACGACGCTTCATCCAGTCCCAAACATGCTCAATGGGGGACAGATCCGGAGATCTTGCTGGCCAGGGTAGTTGACTTACACCTTCTAGAGCACGTTGGGTGGCACGGGATACATGCGGACGTGCACTGTCCTGTTGGAACAGCAAGTTCCCTTGCCGGTCTAGGAATGGTAGAACGATGGGTTCGATGACGGTTTGGATGTACCGTGCACTATTCAGTGTCCCCTCGACGATCACCAGTGGTGTACGGCCAGTGTAGGAGATCGCTCCCCACACCATGATGCCGGGTGTTGGCCCTGTGTGCCTCGGTCGTATGCAGTCCTGACTGTGGCGCTCACCTGCACGGCGCCAAACACGCATACGACCATCATTGGCACCAAGGCAGAAGCGACTCTCATCGCTGAAGACGACACGTCTCCATTCGTCCCTTCATTCACGCCTGTCGCGACACCACTGGAGGCGGGCTGCGCGATGTTGGGGCGTGAGCGGAAGACGGCCTAACGGTGTGCAGGATCGTAGCCCAGTTTCATGGAGACAGTTGCGAATGGTCCTCGCCGATACTCCAGGAGCAACAGTGTCCCTAATTTGCTGGGAAGTGGCGGTGCGGTCCCCTACGGCACTGCGTAGGATCCTACGGTCTTGGCGTGCATCCGTGCGTCGCTGCGGTCCGGTCCCAGGTCGACGGGCACGTGCACCTTCCGCCGACCACTGGCGACAACATCGATGTACTGTGGAGACCTCACGCCCCACGTGTTGAGCAATTCGGCGGTACGTCCACCCGGCCTCCCGCATGCCCACTATACGCCCTCGCTCAAAGTCCGTCAACTGCACATACGGTTCACGTCCACGCTGTCGCGGCATGCTACCAGTGTTAAACACTGCGATGGAGCTCCGTATGCCACGGCAAACTGGCTGACACTGACGGCGGCGGTGCACAAATGCTGCGCAGCTAGCGCCATTCGACGGCCAACACCGCGGTTCCTGGTGTGTCCGCTGTGCCGTGCGTGTGATCATTGCTTGTACAGCCCTCTCGCAGTGTCCGGAGCAAGTATGGTGGGTCTGACACACTGGTGTCAATGTGTTCTTTTTTCCATTTCCAGGAGTGTAGGAATTTAGAAATGAAAGACTGCAATTAAACAAACTCTGTAGGTACTATTTTTAACTAGTTTAAATTATGAGTACGATAGTAGAAGTACCTTTAAGAATGTAATTTATTACTGGAAAACACTTATTGGTGACGATGGTCCGGCAATTAAATAAAATATAAGTTGTATAACAGGGAACAATAGATTCCTACTTGACGTAATTAGTTATGAGCAACAACATAGCTCGCCGGCCGGTGTGGCCGTGCGGTTCTAGGCGCTACAGTCTGGAACCGCGGGACCGCTACGGTCGCAGGTTCGAATCCTGCCTCGGGCATGGATATGTGTGATGTCCTTATGTTAGTTAGGTTTAAGTAGTTCTAAGTTCTAAGGGACTCATGACCACAGCAGTTAAGTCCCATAGTGCTCAGAGCCATTTTAACTATTTGAACAAATAGCTCGCGAGATATTCACTTCTAAACGCATACTATGTCTTCACTGAAGAAGCCACGGAAATCTCACAAGTGCACCAGTCGGCACTATGAACTATTTCTATCTCCCGTGACCACGCGGCAACTGCCCAACACTCTCCAAGTATTTCCTGCGACCGTCCTTCGCGCCTTCCTATCCAGCACTCCCTGTCCCGTGCGACTCGATGGTCCTCCCCCACCTCCATCCAGTCTCTCCATTGACTTCGGTAGTCGCCTACCGTAGTAACGAGCGCTGTGATTGGCTAGAGCACTCCCGCCATGTCACCAAGCCAACGCACACTCACAATCATATTGAAACACATACAGAATACTGGATTTACATTTAAATAACTTGAAATTAAATAAATATTCCTACGGCTGGACCATAAACACGCTCTAATACACTTTATTAAATACATAAACAAATCAAATAAACATATATCAAAGGAATAGAAACAAAAAAGGGTCAATAGTCTAATGTCTATGTGCTTTCGAAAACACAGTAAAAATTTGACCAGTTTCTTCATGAATAGTATATATCGGATATAAACAAAGACACAGACGAATAAATATATTTACAATGATGCTTCTACCTCTTTTTCGTGTAACTGTGCAGTACTTATGCCACTTTGACCTTCAATAACTCATGTACTATTCAAGTTACATGCCTGTAACTCATACCAATTTAGGTTTACGCTAATAGTTACATCGATCGACAGAATCGCATGAATCGTTCAGATTTCGGAAATTCGTTGCTAGGTGTTACTTGTATAATTTACAGTCAAATGCTAAACTTTAAACTAATAAAGATATTGAAAATTTGATTACACCATCAGAATCGTCGTGCAAATAATGGTAATGCATATGTTTCTTTTTTAGGTATCGTGATTCCTCTGGATATTATTAATTTCTACATGAACTGTGAAATGCCTGCCATTATGGTTTCACAAAGACCGCCATCTTTGGCACTCCCGGCATACAAATCCGCTTCACTAACACAAAGCACAGTCCTCGACACAGCGTCAACAAGGAACTCCCAGCCACACAGTCGGCCTGGACCACACGCTAGGGCCACCCCTCTTGCTCCAGCTAATGTTCAGCACCACGCGGCTGCTGATGAGTCCCAGCTTGCCGAGCGGCCCGTGCGGCCACGCCAACTCCGAACTTAGAATATTTTCAGAGCGTCACAACTCGCCCGCTACCTCACAATGTACATCAATTTATTGTATTCGAGATAAATTTGAATCAGAACCTACTGTTCAGGATGTGCATAATGAAATGTCTGGCCGATCAAAAACATCAACAAGTCCAGCTTCCAGCGCTGCTGTGTTGCATCATATTACCAGGTCACCTCAAATATCGGTGAAGCAGTGTGAGCATGAAACTTGGAAAAGCCGATCAAGCGTACGATGAATTCTGAAGGCTGAAAAGTGGAAAGTGGACATTCCAAGATGTTATGAACGAGGACGACCCAGATCGAAGGATGGAGTGTCCGAGTGGTTTGAAGCCATGCTTCCCAAAGGTGAACGATTTATAGGTACGGTTATCTGGTCTGATATCAAACTGAACGGTACTGTAAACCGCCACAGTTGCGTGGGCTCCTGAAAATCCTCACTTTCACGGGAACAAAGATGTTAATCTACCGGATGTTAATGTGTGGCGTGGTCTGTCATCGTGCGGTTTGATTGGCTCATTCTTCTTTGAAGGTACAGTAACTGGTAAGGTGTATCCTCATACGCTGCAAACATCGATTTTACTTCCCACCCGGAGAGGTGTTTGGAAACGAAATATTTTACCTACAACAAGATGGCGCTTCGCGTCACTACCATAGAGAGGTCAGAGCCTCCTTGAATGAAAATCTACCTGGACAATGGTTAGGTCGAAGAGGACCTGTACGGTTCCCAGACCTCCACCTCATACCTTTTGACTTCTACCAATGAGGGGACCTTGAAAAATGAAGTTTGTCAACAGAAGCCAGCTACACTGTGCGGCTATCACACCGGCAACATTCGACAGCCGTAGTTCAGTCAACAGTTCAGCGGCATCGACATTGTTTGGCTACTAACTGGGGTCACTTTAAACACATAAAATAATCTTTCCTCCTGTGCAACAACTGCAACGATACGTCATTTTGTTACATTAATATTGACTAACAAAGAGTGTCCCCTTTTTTGTGGACCCATCTATATTAACTGAATATCTAAATTCAACGTGAGAAATTTTGTTTGGTACGTGGAAAGTAGCAGTGCCGTGGTTTATCTGCATGACAAGAGCAGATGTCCAGTAAGCAGATATCGGTAAATCTCCATGTTTTAGCGGTGCGATGACTGCTCTATTGAAGTTCGGGCGCGCAGCCGCATAAATTCCTCTTCTCCTTCTAATATTTCGGCCGTATGCTCTTCAGCCATCTTCCACAGTGAGTCGAATGTCTAAAAATCGCCGAAAGGTATACGCCCGAAATGTCAGAACATGAGCGGAATTTGTTGTGGACTGGCAAGACAGCCAATCCACAGCGACGGGTAGCCGAAAGGCACGCGTTTAAGCTCACGCAGGCTAGCGTCAGGTCTGGAACAGGTAAGGGAATTTATAGTAGCAAAGAACGTAAGTGACTACTGGAATACTTAACTTTAATTCATAATTGGCGAACATCGGTCTGCAGGTACATGTATCACAAGATAAATAGCAAATGATAATGGCGCCTTGCTAGGTCGTAGCAAATGACGTAGCTGAAGGCTATGCTAACTATCGTCTCGGCAAATGAGAGCGTAATTTGTCAGTGAACCATCGCTAGCAAAGTCGGCTGTACAACTGGGACGAGTGCTAGGAAGTCTCTCTAGACCTGCCGTGTGGCGGCGCTCGGTCTGCAATCACTGACAAAGGCGACACGCGGGTCCGACGTATACTAACGGACCGCGGCCGATTTAAAGGCTACCACCTAGCAAGTGTGGTGTCTGGCGGTGACACCACAGAATTTATATGGGTGCACTTCAAGATTTAATGGACTAGATACCTGTAAATATTTTCTATGAAAATATCTATGTAATCAAATAAACATTAAGCTATCAATAGGACATAGACAGAAGATTTTAAGGTAACTGATGAAGCAGCAGCTTCTTTCACTTTACTTGATTCAATTTAACTAACATAAGCATAAATGATATGGATACAACCAGTATGTGAACACTCCAAAAACAGAATTTTTCTTTTACGTTGCATAAGAGTAATGAACTTCTGCTGACAAAAAAATGTGTAGCATACTAACATTTGCACTATTTATTGGGTCTTGAAGTCGCGTTGAATAAACGACTGCACATGTATCAAACCCTGTTTCAGTTCAGCGACGATACATGGTAAGGATAAAAACTGATTTTTTTTAGTTCTTGCACTCATATTACCAGATCATTTCTAGAGACGTGTTCCAAAAGGGGGTGAGCTGTATCAAAGCTTACAAAAGCGCCATTTTTTGTTTGTTGTCGTTAAGATACATTTGGCCATGTCCACGAAGAGTGTCATCGCTGTTGCGGTTTTATTTATCTGCCTGTAGTATTAAAATTGAAACAGAAGAGATGATTAAAACTAAGCCTAAGTTTTATATCAGTCAAGTTAAAACTGCATCATTTTGCGTTCCGTTGGACCCACAGCATACTATACGTCATTATAAGGCATAATGAAGATGAAAGCTCCAAAACCAGCTGCAGTAAGGTAATATATTTAATATTTCACACGACAGGCCTCTTTGAGCATAGTTGCCATTAGCAAGTGACCTTCAATATTTCTTTTATCTCGAGAACAACCAGCTACAGAGAAAGAACTAAAAACCCTCTGTCACATGACCTACAAAAATTATTTTAATCCAGATATAGTAACAAAACTATAAAAAACACACGGAACCTAAATTCACAATACACAATGACATACAATTTCCTAGACAAACGTTAACAAAACATAGAACAACCGACATACCTACAATTTACCTAGAACTAATATCACATAAAATAAGTGCACTATTCAAATCGACGCACATGCAACTGAGTCATCGAGGGCCTTCCTAGAATTTAGAGTGGAACCGAGGACACGCCAGCAGCTAGCGCGAGAATCACTTCATGTGGTCAATGGCCACGCCCAGTTGCTGGCAACCCACCGCAGCGTCGGGTTCGCCGACATCACCTCTTGGGAGTGCAACCACTGAGCTGACTAGACGGACGTCAGCCTAATCTAACACGCATCTGAATGAGCAACAGCCGTGGCTGGTGCAGAAGAACGACGCCTTATACACACTGAGAACACATACTCGAATTCCAATAATATTTTACTTCCGTCGCAAATGCTTCACAGTTCCTCAACAGCTATCCTTGACTTCATGCAGAGGTGTCTCCTCTTAGCCCTCTGTAAAACAAATAGTAATCAGAACAGATAACATGAATATTTGAATACCATTTCTATTGCAGTATTCCCGGTAATTAAACTGATAAATGAGCCCAGTATCCAAGTTAGTAGTTTTCCTCCATCTGTGATGAGTTGCCTATAATGGTCATTAGCTTTCTTACTGTAACGTACAGATAGTGTTATTGAGAGCCTGTTGTTGCCAAAATGTTGAGTATCATTTCTGTGTTGTTCATATCAAACTACTGGCACATTGCATGCTAAAGTATGCTGCTGTCTCGTGTGCTATAAGCAAAAACTCAATTTCGGTATCGAGCGAAGTAAACATCAAAAGTTAACTTTCTATACAAACGCTGTTAGTACTTAACACAGCTTTGCCTAATTAGTCTGACGACCGTCGATAGTCATACTTGGCTTTTCCCGTGACAGGACTAGTAGTACCGTTAGAGAAGAGTGTTATACTTGTAGCCACTGGACGGAACATTTCTTTAGCTGTCATGCACTAAAATACAGGTCGCATTATAGGTAATAAACATGAAACAAACCTATTATGAGCACTGGATGTCCAGTGGCACGACTTTGCTATAAATTCAATATAGTAAATATTACAAAAGTTTTATAAGCTACTGCAACCCATATATAGTATTAAAATGATAACGGGAACAGTATTAGATCAAAGCGAGCAGACCGAGAGGGTACCGGATGTACTGTGAAACATGATGGAGCCCGATAGCAGTTATCGAAACGAATACACAGACAGCGGCACAGGACAGCAACAGGCCTACGTGCAATACCATACGTGTCGAAACGATCAAATTCAGATGACGAGCCTGTCACAAATAAAACAGGAACCAGTGAACGGGACAAATGAGGAAAGGTAGAAGATAGATGCTTTCCAGTGAATCGGTGGAACTGCTGAGCCCACTGCAAATAAAGGAAGAACCAATAGAAAAACATGAGATATAATCAGATCATGAGGATACGACAGAAAGAGATAGTCAGGAACGTTTAAGTATGAAGGACCTATTTAATCATTTGACCACACAAATAAAAGCACACAGTAAGGCACAAATCAGTAATATTAATAGTCAGATTTCAGCACAACACTTACCCAAAATATGTCTGCTCATTTCGATGGAAACAAGAGAAGAAGTGAGTTTCAATTTTCAGAGAGAAGCTTTTTTCTTAAAACATGTGTAAATACAGTTCCTCCGATTCTCTTATACCGTTGGTTTTTATTTACAATTCATACACGTTCCATTACATTTTTCTCAGTCAACTTGAAATACACATATCAAAAAAAGTTTTGCGTCAAGTCGGTTCCGAGAGTTCCTGAAACTGTATAGAAAATTGGAATAGAGATCAACATAAACATCATTTCCGGCCTTTTTATTGCTCATGAAAACCGCACATTGCATGTTGTACCACCATACAGCGAGACCTTCAGAGGTGGTGGTCC
The DNA here is from genome assembly GCF_023864345.2 of Schistocerca serialis cubense. Classification (NCBI taxonomy): domain Eukaryota; kingdom Metazoa; phylum Arthropoda; class Insecta; order Orthoptera; family Acrididae; genus Schistocerca; species Schistocerca serialis. The sequence continues at coordinate 630,737,341 of NC_064641.1, read as the reverse complement.
AGCTTGCTGCAAACATCGGTACCTTTAATACCCAGTAGCACGTCCTCTTGCACTGATGCATGCCTGTGTTCGTCGTGGCATACTATCCACAAGTTCATCAAGGCACTGTTGGTACAGATTGTCCCACTCCTCAACGGCGATTCGACGTAGATCCCTCAGAGTAGACCGCCCGAGGTGGCCGAGCGGTTCTAGGCACTTCAGTCCGGAACCGCGCGACTGTTACGGTCGCAGGTTCGAATCCTGCCTTGGGCATGGATGTGTGTGATGTCCTTAGGTTAGTTAGGTTTAAATAGTTCTAAGTTCTAGGGGACTGATGACCTTAGAAGTTAAGTCCCATAGTGCTCAGAGCCATTTGAACCCTCAGAGTGGTTGGTGGGTCACGTCGTCCATAAACAGCCTTTTCAATTTATCTCAGGATGTTCGATAGTGTTCATGTCTGGAGAACATGTTGGCCACTTCAGTCGAGCGATGTCGTTATCCCGAAGGAAGTCATTCACAAGATGTGCACGATGGGGGCGCGAATTATCTTCCATCAAGACGAATGTCTCGCCAATATGCTGCCGATGTGGTGGCACTATCCGTCAGAGGATGCCATTCACGTATCCGTACAGCCGTTAAAGCGCCTTCCGTGACCACCAGCGGCGTACGTCGGCCCCACATAATGCCACCCGAAAACAGCAGGGAACCCCCACCTTGCTGCACTCACTGGACAGTGTGTCTAAGGCGTTCAGCCTGACCAGGTTGCCTCCAAACACGTCTCCGACAATTGCCTGGTTGAAGGCATATGCGACACTCATCGGTGAAGAGAACATGATGCCAATCCTGAGCGATCCATTCGGCACGTTATTGGGCCCATCTGTACTGCGCTGCATGGTGTCGTGGTTGCAAAGATGGACCTCGCCATAGACGTCTGGAGTGAAGTTGCGCATCATGCAGAGTATTGCGCACAGTTTGAGTCGTAACACGACGTCCTGTGGCTGCACAAAGAGCATTATTCAACATGGTGGCGTTGCTGTCAGGGTTCCTACGAGCCATAATCCGTAGGTAGCGGTGGTCCACTGCAGTAGTAGCCCTTGGGCAGCCTAAGCGAGGCAAGTCATCGACAGTTCCTGTCTCTCTGTATCTCCTCCATGTCCGAACAACATCGCTTTGGTTCACTCGAAGACGCCAGGACACTTCCCTTGTTGAGAGCTGCTCCTGGCACTAAGTAACAATGCGGACGTGATCGAACCGCGGTATTGACCGTCTTGGCCGGGTTGAACTACAGACATCACGAGCCGTGTACCTCTTTCGTGGTGGAATGACTGGAACTGATGAGCTGTCGAACCCCTTCCGTCTAATAGGCGTTTCTCATGCAAGGTTGTTTACATCTTTGGGTGGGTTAATTGATCTCTGAACAGTCAAAGGGGCTGTGATACAATATCCACAGTCAACGTCTACCTTTAGGAGTTCTGGGAACTGGGGTGAAGCAAAACTTTTTTTGATGTGTGTATTTCTTTAATAAAAGAGTGCACATTCGCGCAAGAACATTATTTTGAAATAACTTTATATCTAAAAAGGGATGACTTCTTCAAGCAATGCTTCATGGCACACTAGTTTCCTATATGCCAAATAATTCAAAAACTACAATTTCGTGCAGAAATATCATGGCTTCATTGCTTTAAGACCGGAAAGGCATCATTTTTGTCGAATTTATGCCTCGGAAGGAGACCATCAATGCACAACGATATTTTAAGACCCAAAAAAGCTCAAAATAAGAATTCAAATCAAAACGAGCGGAATGGTGACAAGTTGTCTGTGCTTGTTGCATAACGCCCGTTCTCCCGTTGCCTTAGACACCAAGGCGCTCTTGTACTCCTTTGGTTGAAATATTTTGAACTACCCCGCCCCGCATTCCCCTTACTTGACGCCTTCAGATGATCATTTTTTTCACCCCCTGAAAGCATACATGAGAGAAATTAAGTTTTCATCCGACGAGCAGGTGCAGAATGAGGTTCTGATGGGGAATAATAGCAACCGGGAAAGATCTCCGAGGAGGGCATTAAGAAGCTTGCGCTATAGCTCACCACATCCTCTGGACTGGATGGCGATTATGTGGAAAAATATTCAACAAGTGTATCACAGTACCCTGTAATTTTTTAAATACACCTTTTCTAAAGGATATATAAAAATCTAGTACCCTTACCGTCTGAACAAGTCTCGTAGAAACTGAATAAGCCTCGTGTACTGCTATGTATAAGTGAGATCCTCACTGTAACAGATATGTACGTACATTTACCACAAGGAAAGGAAACAACATGAAATAGAAGTGAAATTAGAAAAATACACTACCGTACCACTACGTTTTAAGACCATCTGTTTCGGTCCAGCAACAGAGTATCTTCGTGTCTCATAAGCAACTCAACTATGCGTTCTCACAGCTGCAGTACCAGTTGTAACTTACAGACTGTTCCATTACTATTATTAACTGTCTAATGTGTGACACACTCGCCTCTGGTGTTGACATGACATGAAGGTTACGTATACACTGTTAATGGCAACAATGGAACAATCTTTGCTGGCGTGCCGAAAAGTAATGCCTTTGAATTTTTTATGAGGAAATCCTTAAAGCTTTTTAAATAAAACAAACTTCATTAACAATCTGCATCTTCATTCTTCGCGTCTACACATTTTTTTTTTCAACATAGTCACGCTGGTGACGAATACATTTCTCACAACGAGAGACCAATTTGTTGATACCGGCAATGTAGGACGTTTGACACTGTTAACGGAGCCACAACCTCACCTCTCCCTGCACCGCTCCGTCACTATCAAAGTGTAGTCCTTGAAGGTTTCCTTTAAGCTATGAAAAAAGAAGAATATTGGATGGGACCAACTCGAGGCTGTATGGAGGACGATCATCGAACTGTTGAAGATGTCGCAGTGCTCGAGTGTGGTCTGGCGTCGTCATACTGGAGGAGAGGGTTCTCCAAGCGTGGACGAACTCTTAGAATTCGTGCTTTCAGTTTTGTGAGGGTCTCGCCGTATCTTGTAGAGTTTATGGTGATACTTGTAGGCATGAATTTCAAATTCATGGCACGTCGAACATTTCAGAACATTGTGAGCATGACTTTGCCCGCTGATGGCACGCTCTTGATCTTTTTTGGCGTCGGTGATCCTTTGTTGCGGAGCTCCAGTGACATTCTCTTGTTTTCGGGATCAAAATTGCGAACCCTGGTTTCATCACCTGTCACAACATTGTTAAGGACTCCATCAGCCTTACGCTCAAAACGTAAAAGAAATTGTTGATGGGTGTCCAGTGCCCTCTGTATCATGTCAGGAGTGAGCATTCGACGCAAACACCGTGTGCACAGTTTCCTGACCACAGTTCTGCTGTGATGCGCTGCAGATTCCCTCGAGAGATGCCACATTTAGCTGAGCTGTATCTGTCTTATCCGACGATTTTTCTCCGATTTATTCATCAACCTGATGCCAATGAGTCTCGTCGGTAGCTGTACGCGGTCATCCACTCCGAGCTCCATCACACACTTTGAGATTAGTACCACCGTTTCCTTCATTACGAACAAGAATAACGCAACGACGCACATTATTGACGTCGATTCAAACAGCACTGTCCACCGTTTTCATCCTTGTATGGATTTCCGTAGTTATAAACACGATTACACCAAGCTGTTTCTCACGCACCGACGTAGTTGCATTAGACGCTGCCATGTTACACTCTACAATTCGGAGCCCACAAGCGTTGGAGGGTTGCAGCAAGGTTTAACGAAGCGTAAAGGTCGACTGAATAATGCGCATGACATATGATACCTCAACCGGAGAGTGAGAACAGAATGACAAATTCGTACGCATTATATTTGAGTACGCCCTCGTAGAGGTAAGTTACAATTGATATAGCATCTGTGAGTTGCTTTTGAGACCCAACGATGGTCTAACGTTGGACTAAAATCGATTATCTTCAATAAAGAGCAGTAGTTCAACCGCGTATTTTATAATGCAGTTTTTAACGTTGTTGATAACTGGTCAGCACCGACTGCACAAAATAGAAATAAAATTCATGACACATGGATGGCAGACTGTTTTTAGCATCCATCGAAGCTGTCATACTTTACATACCAGTAGCTTCGCGAGAACATTTCGAAAGATGACTTTCGCTTTCACTGTCGTCTTCTTCCATGTGTATGTCCGACACTTCATCAGTTCATCAGTGTCGTCATAAATGCCGTCTGCTTCACATCTCATGTGCAGCAAGCTACGTAAATTTAAATATTAACTGTGTTTTTCTTACTTGTCACTTCTTTTCCGTGTGTTTTTTCTTTTAGGAAGCTTTAATTTTCGAGTACTAGTAATAGTGTTCCATATATTTCGCGTTTGTTTCGAATACAGTCCAGAGACAGTTAGTGCTTATTTTCATTGTTTTCAACAAGAAGTCTCTAGTAACCACAGTATAGTCAACTATCAGCCGCCTTTAGTGAATTAGCAATCTAATTAAAAGTTGATTACTTTACTGTCTACAGTAAATTGTTGATTTCTTAGGATGGATAGGATGTGTGACTTCTGTGTACGGACGCAGGAGGAGCTGGGCACTGATCGCAACAGCTGAACGTGCTGATGGCCACGGTCAACCGTCTTCAGGCTGCTGCCTCGGAGTGTAGCGGCAGTGGGCAGTCTGATGCGTCGCATGGTACGCCCCAAGTGTTACATGCTTCATCCACCGTCCCTGCTGTCGAGACATCTTCGCGAGTACCGGGCGCGGTTGGGCCATCCTCTCCCCAAGGGGAGTGGCGGGTTCAGCGGCGTTCGTGTCGCACGAGGCGGAGGGTCAATGTGGAGGATGGCCGTGTGGCATCGCCCGCTCTGCCTGTGAGTGGACATGTGGCCGCCCCTGCAGCAAGGTCCGAGCAGGCACATGGGGGGAGGGGTTTATTAGTGATTGGGAGCTCCATTGTTAGGCGGGTGACGGAGCCCCTTACGGAAATAGCGGAAAGGTCGGGGAAGAAGGCCAGATTTCACTCTGTCTGCTTGCCGGAGGGCCTCGTCCGAGATGTGGAGGAGGCCCTGCCGGCGGCGATAGAGAGGAGCACTGGGTGCACCCGTCAGCAAATTGTTGCTCATGTCGGCACCAGAGACTCCTGCCGTCTGGGTTCAGAGGTCATCCTCAGTTCATACAGGCGGTTGGCGGAGTTGGCGAAGGCGGAAAGCCTCGCTCGCGGGATGGGATCTGAGCTAACTATTTGTAGTATCGTTCCCAGAACCGATCGCGGTCCTCTGGTTTGGAGTCGAGCGGAAGGCTTAAAGCAGGGACTCAGACGATTCTGCGGAGATCTGCGGTGCAAATTTCTCGACCTCCGCTATCGGGTGGAGAAATGTAGGGTCCCCCTGAATATGTCAGGCGTGCACTACACGCAGGTAGCGGCTACAAGGGTAGCGGAGTACGTGTGGAGTGCACATGTGGGATTTTTAGGTTAGAGAATTTCCTCCATAGGCCCGACAGGACGCCTCCTAAAACGCGACAAGGTAGCAGCAGGCAAAACGCAACAGGGAATGACAATATTAATGTGGTAATAGTAAGCTGCAGGAGCGTCTATAGAAAAGTCCCAGAACTGCTCTCATTAATAAACGGTCACAATGCCCACATAGTACTAGGGACGGAAAGTTGGCTGAAAAAAGATGTAAACAGAAATGAAATTCTAAACACAGATTGAAATGTATACCGCCGGCCGAAGTGGCCGTGCGGTTAAAGGCGCTGCAGTTTGGAACCGCAAGACCGCTACGGTCGCAGGTTCGAATCCTGCCTCGGGCATGGAAGTTCGTGATGTCCTTAGGTTAGTTAGGTTTAACTAGTTCTAAGTTCTAGGGGACTAATGACCTCAGCAGTTGAGTCCCATAGTGCTCAGAGCCATTTTTGGAATGTATACCGCAGAGACAGGCTGGACAGTGAAGGGGGAGTAGTGCTTATAGTGATAAAAAGTGCAATAGAATCGAAGGAAATTGACGGAGATCTGAAATGTGAAATAATTTGGATGAAGGTCACGGTTAAAGAAAGCTCAAACATGGGAATTGAATGTTTCTATAGGCCCCCTGGCTCAGCAGCTGTGCAGAACATCTGAAGAAAAATTTGGAAAATATTTCGAGTAGATTTCCCGACCATGTTATAGTTTTGGGTGGAGATTTTAATGTACCAGATGTAGACTGGGAGACTCAAACGTTTATAACGGGTGGCACGGACAAAGAATCCAGTGAAACTTTTTAAGTGCATTATCTGAAAACTAGCTTGAGCAGCTAAACAGAGAACCGACTCGTGGCGATAACATATTAGACCTTCAGGTGACAAACAGACCCGGACTCTTTGAGACAGTTAACGCAGAACAGGGAATCAGCGATCATAAAGCGATCGTGTGAAACCCAGCTCGCGCTATTCGTCCACGAGACTCAGAGGCCCATAGACACGGGTTGCCAGGTAGATGCCGTATTTCTTGACTTGCGCAAGGCGTTTGATACAGTTCCCCACAGTCGTTTAATGAACGAAGTAAGAGCATATGGACTATCAGACATGTTCTGTGATTGGATTTAAGAGTTCCTAGATAACAGAACGATGCATGTCATTCTCAATGGAGAGAAGTCTTCCGAAGTAAGAGTGATTTCAGGTGTGCCGCAGGGGAGTGTCGTAGTACCGTTGCTATTCACAATATATATAAATGACCTTGTGGATAACATCGAAAGTTCACTGAGCTTTTTGAGGATGATGCTGTAGTATATCGAGAGGTTGTAACAATGGAAAATTGTACTGAAATGCAGGAGGATCTGCAACGAATTGATGCATGGTGCAGGGAATTGCAATTGAATCTCAATGTAGACAAGTGTAATGTGCTGCGAATACATAGAAATAAAGATCCTTTATCATTTAGCTACAATATAGCAGGTCAGGAATTGGAAGCAGTTAATTCCACAAATTATCTGGGAGTAGGCATTAGGAGTGATTTAAAATGGAATGGCGGTATAAAATTAATCGTAGGTAAATCAGATGCGAGACTGAGATTCATTGGAAGATTAGAATCCTAAGGAAATGCAGTCCGAAAACAAAGGAAGTAGATTACGGTACACTTGTTCGCCCACTAGTTGAATACAGCTCACCGATGTGGGATCCATACCAGATTGGGTTGATAGCAGAGATAGAGAAGATCCAACGGAGAGCAGCGCGCTTCGTTACAGGATCATTTAGTAATCGCGAAAGCGTTACGGAGATGATAGATAAACTCCAGTGGAAGACTCTGCAAGAGAGACGCTCAGTAGCTCGGTACGGGATTTTGTTGAAGTTTCGAGAACAAACCTTCACTAAGGAGTCAAGCAGTATATTGCTCCCTCCTACGTATATCTTGCGAAGAGGCCATGAGGATAAAATCAGAGAGATTAGAGCCAACACAGAGGCATACCGACAATCTTTCTTTCCACGAACAATACGAGACTGGAATAGAAGGGAGAACTGATAGAGATACTCAAGGTACCCTCCGCCACACACCGTCAGGTCGCTTCAGGAGTATGGATGTAGGTGTAGATGTAGATGTAGATGTAGATGCAGACAGTTGGTAATGTGGTGAAACACATGGCAGTCCTGTTTTGTGGCCGTAGTGCAGACATTGTCAGCCTGTGAGAGTTTCAGGTAGTCGTGTCCACAGCGCAGCGGCTGGGCAGCGGGGCCCTTCCGTTCCGAGTTATCAGCGCCTCGCACCAGAGCGTGATTGGATCGGACACCACTGAGCAGCACCGAGCGCCAATGAGCCATTGCGCCCGGCCTGCTGCTCAGCGCCGTAAGTGAATTACCGATCGCTACCTGTGAGGCGCGTTCGTTACAACGCGTAATCGCGTTAGCAGCTCGAGTTTAAAACTAATTTCTGCTTAATCCTATTTCGCAACAACACGCACGCAAATAAACGCGCAATCAGCGAGGAGAGCAGAAGAGCCTCATGACGTAGCTCCCACCAGGAACTCCTTCTTTCTCACACGCCCCCACCATGCGGCTGACAGTGTCTTAATTACGCTACTTATTCTACGAGACACGCGCGAAGAAGAGCGATTGCTGTTTCTGGAGAGCAAACAAATTTCAAAACGCTTCAGTTTATCAAATGTCACTGCAAATGTCATCGTCTTCATCGTCGACATCAGTATCATGAAGTATTGGTCTCATTAATAGTTTTAACATTTCAAAGCTTTCAAAACTGACCTCCTTTCACTTCGTGTTCGTCAGACCTCTTCGCCCCAGAATACGGTAGCGCGAGGTAGCCATAAGGTTTTAACTGTCACTCCCAAGAAAATTAAGATACGTAATTAATTAAGGAAAACACAAGATGGTACACAATGTCATACAGACAGAAACTCTTACTTAAAATCACCAACATCTTCAAAAGCCAGGGAATAAAAGTAGCGTATGCAACAGACAATTCTGTACAAAAGTACACCCCAAAACTGACAAAAGACGGAGACCTATACCACAAAAGCAGGTATATATCAACCACAGGGTAACACTTGTGACGACAGACACATAGGACAAACAGGCACAGCATTTGATGTCAGATACAAAAAGAAACATGAGCCTGGAAGTATGAGACAAGCCACTCCACATTTGCAGAACACCTAAGAGAACATAATCACAAGCCAACCACTAGAGAATAAGGTATGAGAAAAATTAGAATCAATAATGAAAACACCTAACCCTGCAAGAAAATTACCACATACAGAAAAACAAACCAGAAAAGAAAACGCTGTTGAATGATCGAGTACCATGCCAAACGTTCATTGTTTACACTATTAGATAAAATAATATAATAACAATCCATAGAGGATTCTAATAATAATAACATCAATGAATTACTCAACACCTTTTCACACACTTATCCATGAACCCCTCCACAGAACATTTAAACCAAAAGTCAAATCGGCTGACACATAAAGAACTCACAGTATTTACGTCTCCAAAAGCACAGTTTCCCAACGAATATCTATAGCTAGTGGCAAAATAATTACAGTGCACCACAGAAATAAGGTTAAACATGGTGAACTGGGTGAAAGAAAATGTTCGGAATATAAAAACGTGCTTATGTTTCGGAAATGAAGTGGTAGTGCGACCTCCAGACAAGATGAGAGGAAACGTAGATGGCAGCAAAATTAATTGCTTATTTACATAAAAAACGTGACATGAGCTGTTTGACAATCTAACAGTAACACACATCAAAACAAAACTGTATCGTTGTAGATCCCGCAGAAGTTACCTTAAAGGTAAAAAAAATCGAGGTGACAGTGGAAAAGGTAAAATTCGATCAGAGTTTTCAACATCTTCCATAACGTTTCGTACATGATAATGGTCGCCGTCACTTAAGCTGTCCTCTTCCGGAACGTGAAAACGCCGGCCGAAGTGGCCGTGCGGTTAAAGGCGCTGCAGTCTGGAACCGCAAGACCGCTACGGTCGCAGGTTCGAATCCTGCCTCGGGCATGGATGTTTGTGATGTCCTTAGGTTAGTTAGGTTTAACTAGTTCTAAGTTCTAGGGGACTAATGACCTCAGCAGTTGAGTCCCATAGTGCTCAGAGCCATTTTTGAACGTGAAAACGTATGTGGACTAAGAGCTAGTGACGTCACTGCGTGGAATTCCACGTTCCATTAAACTGCGAAGACCTTGGCATGTCAGATTTTTACTCGTGGAGAGGAACGTGGCCAATGAGCCATGGGGTCAGTTTTATCTTATACGCAGAACTTGGTGCTTCTTTTTATTGTAGAGTACATGGCATAAATATAAGCTGTTTCACAGCATCAGCACATTTAGGATCTCTCGAAAGCGTGTTGTTCGAACTACACTTTATCCTAATAAAACGACAGGTAGCTCAAAATCAGTATTTGGTGCTTTTAGTGTCAAAATGGTTCAAATGGCTCGAAGCACTATGGGATTTAATATCTGAAGTCATCAGTCTCTTAGACTTAGAACTACTTAAACCTAACTAACCTAAGGACATCACACACATCCATGCCCGAGGCAGGATTCGAACCTGCGACCGTAACAGCAGCACGGTTCCGGGCTGAAGCGCCTAGAATCACCGGTCACAGCGGCCGGCTTTTAGTGTAATAATTTGTGTGGTATGAAAGTATACTTCGGAGATGGAACACAATAATGATCTATCAAAAGTGCGTCGTTTTTGTACAATCTATCATAATTAAATATCGAATATACAGTCCTTACACAGCGTATGCCATATACAGTCTGTTGAGCAAGAGCGTATTCGGGATTACGCGCGAATAGTAAAAGATATGGCCTTATTATTTCATATCCCAACAGAGGGTACACGTGTCCTTCATACAATGTCCATTCAGCATTAGTTTACTACAGATTCTGGACTGATACACACAAGAAGAGACATGAGAGCAGCTTACGCGTCGCGTTTATCAGAGATGTTGGATGCCAACTGCCAAACGTTGGGTAATGGACAAAAATGGAGATTGGATACTGCACGAGGGCAATGAGCCGAAGCATCGCAGCACGCTGTGCAGCGACTGTAAAAAGGAAAAAGATATGCAGGTACTGGATTGGCCCTCACAGATACATGACGCTAGTCCCATTGAAAATATATAGTTTTACATAAAAAATTAGTTACAAGGAAACAATATCTTCACTTTCAAACAGCTCTCAACGCAAATTCGGCGCATTTGGAGGTTTCTTTCATATGAATACCCGTAAAACTTGTTCCAAGCTTGCCTCGGCGATGCCAAGCAATTATCGACGCTGCAGGTGACTTATTATTAATTGCAACTTCATTTTTCTTTTGTACGTATATGATGTATGTATATGTTTTAGTTTACTGTCGAATACATTTTTCTACTGATTAACTCGACCACGATCTTATTTAATATACCGTAACCGAGGCGCTTCTGCAGTGTCGAAGCTGTGGTGTCGTTGATAGAAAAAAGTAGATTAGTTGATAGCATCGCGAAATATATAGAGAAAGGTAGCAAATTCACATCTAACTACTTTCAAATTCTTTCCACCTTCCGTTTTCTAAAAGCTTCTGGGTCTTTCTTATTAATGTAATGGAGTTATTATGTTCGTCGATGCTATTTATTACAAATTATGTATTACCTGCAATCGTTATTGCATAGGCCAACGACTGAAATGTTTCCTCAGTGGCCACAAATCTTAACGAGACTGTCAGTCGATACCAGACAGTAAAAAGAAGATACACACTGGGAGGTTTTGCTATTATACAACTTTGTGTTAAATGTATCCATCTGTCTGTAGATTTTATCGGCTGCCTCTTGTTTGCATCTTTCCAGTAAATATCGTTTTCAGTGATGGTGAGCAGATTCGAAGAAACCTCTGCTTCCATTCAAATTAAATTACAGAATGAATCCCGATCTTGAAACCTGTGTGATGAAGTATTTTATTTCAGGGTGAAAGCAGTCAATTCAACATGGAGAATATGGATATTAAGCATGTAAAAACTGACGTACGACACTATACGTCAACTATATTTATTTTAAAAAGGAAAATGAGATGGAGATTCAGTTCAGTTAACGAGTAACTACTATTGATACATATCTCAGATCGTTGTACACCATTATGTAATGTTCCTCTACTAGCACTTCGACGAGTCCAGTACCTTCTTCGCTATTTTTTCCTCTCTTCTTCGAGAATCGCCAACAGGGTTAACGCAGCTATTTTACACGCGCCCATTTTCGTAAACGAACTATTTTGTTTGTACGCCAGATGGAGCCGAGAACTGCCATGGCATATCATGATGAGGATCACGTTATGTTCCGTGAGATGCAGCGGGTCGTTTCAGAGCGTGCAACAACCACGATGGAAACCACGTCTCGGCGTGCTTCGCGATAAGGAGCACGTGTCATGCATGCGAAGACGGCTTCAGGTTCTGTAAATTTTCAAACCCATTCAAAAATGTCGCTGAACTGAAACAGTAGCGCAAATATTGCAGCTGGGTCAGGCCAATCCAAATTACTGATTTAGCCGCCTAATAACCATAGAAGAGTGCGGGGTGCATCACTACGACCTCGAGTCAGAGCTGCAAACAGGCAGTGAAACCATGTCAGTTCACCAAAACCGAAAAAGACGAAGACTCAGAAATCATTCGTCAAGATTATGAGTGCTTTTTGAGACTGCTATGATGTGATGCTAAGAGATTATGCTGGCAAGGGTCAAACTGTGATAGGAGCATACTACCAAAGTCGCCTAACGTTATCGCGGGAGACTGTCAAACCGATGCGTCATGAAAAATCAATATGGTTTTTTGCTCCATGGTAACACCTCATCTCATTCATGCTGCTTCTCTCAACTATAAAATTTTGCCTTTCCTCTATATTTTCCTGACACTGCGTCTACTGACTTCTTCTACTTTCATATGATTTCCAAGGTGATGATGAGGTGGTTTTCGAGGTGGAACGTTTGCTGAACATCAAATGTGCAGACTTCTGCAATGGAAATCTCTGAAAAGTCGTCCATCGGTCAGAAAAATTGTCGCATTGAAGGATGGATATCTAGAGAAGGGGCAACACCATAACCAGATTTCATGAACGCAACTTGATTTTCTTCGAGGTGATAATTAAAAGTATATGATGAACGGAGTGAGTAAGAATAAAGAGCCAATCTTTTGAAAAATTCGACTGTACGTTTATAACAATGTATTCCCTATGAAATTCTATTGTCAGCAGTTCTGTCAATTTAGGATAACTCTCATTCATTGTTCCATCTTAGTTGGACATTTTAACTAGATTACGTGTTTCGATCAAGCAGGATCATCTATAGGTCTAAAACAAAGTAAAACTAAATATGTCGTCTAATATTTTACAGAAAGTAGAAAAAAGAATTGACTTAAATATAGAATTTTCCTAAGTATTTGCTTCAGTAACCTGTATTGTCTACTGTACTGGTTGCCCTGGGGAGAATAAAACATTTATTCACATGGAATTACGAACAGTGCAGTGATTTAAGACTTTTGTGATTCTTGAAAGACCTACTTAAAATGTACATAAAAGACATTTATCGTTCTACGTAATTGTATTTAAAAACAATATCGATTTATTGTGTGTATTATTCTTTGTTCTATGTGAAAAATATTAATAATTGTGAAACAGTCGAATGATTTTATATAATTAACTTCTCTGGTCTCGATCTTGGATTAGGATAGACGTGAGAGACATTACTATCGGAAAGCACTATACAGCGCGAACGTATGATTGTTGTTGTCCATTTGCACGGCCGCAACGTTTTATTTCAATATTGCCAATATTAAACAACACAGAGCAGCGGGAATAACAAACAAAGTTTGCATATTAATTACATCAATCAACTTCATTCTCATTTTAATTTATTTGCAAAAACTAATAGCAATTTTCACTAAATTCTTGTGGTTCCTGCGTAACGGCCATCTTTTACCTCAGCTACGTAAATTCAAAGAAATTAAGTTACTCCGAAATGATCAGTGATAAATATGCTGCACAATTATATTTCTCTATGCGAATCCATGACATTACGGTAGTATTAATTTCAATAAAATTGCAATGCAAAAAAAGCCTGAGATATTTTGGTAATATACGAGTTAGTACGGTGCTTAGCACCGCTCTTCACGTGTTTCATACTGCTGGGTAATTTGTCCGGGATAAGTTGTGTTGTCACTTTAGTGTGTGTGGCGTCATTTGATGTGTAACTACACATTTATGTGCCTACAAATCATACAGTTTAATGAACTGCCTATGCACATACGGTTAAAGTACACCAGAACAGAACACAACGACATCCAAATTAAAAACAATACACTACTCAGAACCGCATATCAGAGTACAGTGTTTAGCAATTGCGATCAGTGTTTCAAGTAGATATACGTTTAAGGTAAAGTCAATTATGTAAAAAAGTCTTCTGTTAATATACTAGAATGTGTGTCTAAAACTGTAAAATTGGATAAAACAGTAGACTATGTACTAAAATTTTTAAAATTTTAAACACTTCATGCAGTCCTAGTTCCTCTACATAACACCACTTCTGTACTTCTACGATGATTATATCTTTCAGTATTTATATATCGTTTGTTCTAACAATATACTTTTTATATTTTAATGAAACAAAATTTATGCAATTTTATTTCTATACTTTGGTAGTAAGGCTTTACGGTTTTTTTATTTCGAAGTTTCAAGCCTTTAGTTCTGTTTTCGCTGCTTTATTTACACTTTTATTATTGACTGTTTTATTTCCTTTTACAGCTTTACTCATCCATTCTGGTATTTTAACAGAAGGTTTTTTTGCGTAATTAACTTTTTGAAATTTTAGTATAAGACTCTCTCTTTAAACCGATAGCATCCTGGTCACAATCCCTCTCTTCCCCTTCTCTCGTCAGTATCCCTGCCTCCCCCTCCCTTGCCTTCTTTCCCCACTCTCTATCCCCCTCGCTTTATTTTATAATTTTACTATTTTTATGCTATTTACATTTTACATATTCATTGTTCTAGACTATTAGTATTTTAACGAGAATTTTTACACAATTATACGTCCTATAATATTTAGTAAGATCCCTCTTGTTAAACTCATGACACCCTCTCCCTGTTTCCTCTCCTCCTCCAATCAGCCCACTCCATTTCCCTTCCGAATACGCAACCTCCCCTACCTACGACATATACGTATTTAAAACACTGACCGCAGTAGTAAACCACGCTAGTCTGATACGTGATTCTGAATAGACAAGACAGGTTGCTGATACAACCATTTAGGTAAATTCTACATTTAAATACAATTCTTTTTTCTACTTATTGTAAAATATTAGATGGTACATATTTAGTTTTACTTTGTTTTAGATCTGAACACGATCCTGAGTGCTCGAAACATGTAAACTAATTAAAATATACAACGGAGACTGAACAATAAACGAGAATTATCTTAATTATCAATACAGTTTCTGTTTCTCACAAGACGAATATGTCAGCTGCAGTGAATTCTGTCAGTTTTCTGTCAGCGAACATTGTCTTGTAGGAAATCACAGTATGGCAACCATGAGATATTTGTGTCTACGCTATCTTCAAAATATAGCTGTGTGCATCATACAAGAGATCAGCTGGTCTTCATTAACATAGTGAAGATTTTGGACATATTATTCATGTAAGATACAGAAAGAGCATCAGATTTGACTAGTACATGTGTCACAATTCATATGTGTGTATTGCGAACTGCGTTTGTAGTAAACCGAGGACCTAGAAACGACGGATATGCTTCGTCCCGCCGTAGCCCTCAGTGGTTCACAACCCCACAACAGGCCACAGCAGTCCACCCACCCCACCGCCGCCTCACACCGAACCCAGGGTTATTGTGCGGTTTGGCCATCAGTGAACCACCAACCCCCCACCCTCCGGGAACGTCTCATACCAGACGAGTGTAACCCCAAATGTTTGTGCGGTAGAATAATTGTGGTGCACGCGTATGTGGAAATGGTGTTGGCGCAGTAATCGCCGACACAGCACAGTTCGTGTACTTTTGTTTCGCTGTGACAGTTAACAAAAAATTTTCGCAGGACGAGAAGAATACAGTTTTTCCCAGTAGCTGAGATACCCACTGCACTGCTCGAACAAGTCTTGACTTACTTAATCGACGTCATGATTAGCCTTCCCAGTGTCTACGCTTCCACACTGACGTAATCCCAAAACACTTTACATTTCGCCGAATCGAAATAAATGCACGTGCAGAGTAATAATAGTCACGTTGTCGGCTAACCATCACTGTATCACACCATAGTATGTGGATGGGTAGAGGCAGTCACCTTGTCAACTTATCATCATATCATTTTGCGGTAACATGACGATGTGACTTGTCGGAACCATTCGGAAACAGTAGGAACTACTTTGACGCATCCAGAACTATTCGTAACTTGCTGAATAATGTAAGGGAGGCCTTGCTAACATGTCCACCTATTCTTACCAGGGGTAGTGGTAGTCACTCTGTAGAACAGTATTTCAATTCAGAATGCCTGTTTGTTTGTTTACCTGCCTTTTTAGTATGCTATTTTTTTAGTCACATTTGTTTAGGCACGAAAATAGTTATTGAGCAGTTAATTTGAAGGTTCACAATTATGTTTTAGGGCCCAAACTTGAAGGATGTATGAGTATACCTGTGGGAAACAACATGTGACAGTTGACGCAAACAATGCATTTTTACGATGTTGACGTACTTTAGCAGACGTTTTAAATATGGAAAGTACATTGTGACACTTGACAATCATCGTAAAATAATTTAGATGTGGAATATATTTAATTTGATGGAAATAACATTGAGCCATGTGATATAAACTTTGCATTTTCTGCACCGTTCTCACATAGATTGTCACGTGATCGATAAGGATGTGTGGCTGGTCATATTAAAGATAAGGATCTTATGGCATGTGACGCCATGGGTGAGGCACTAACCTGCCCTAGCCTCTTCATCTGAGAATAACACCTGCATCCTTTGTCCTCGATTATTTGTTGGATGTATTCAAATCTCTGTCTTCCCCTAAAGTTTCTACCCTCTACAGCTCCCTCTAGTACCATAGAGGTAATTCCCTGACTTCTTAATGGATGTCCTGTCATCCTGTCCCTTCTTTCTGACAGGGTTTTCCACATGTTACTTTCTTCGCCGATTCCGTGTAGAATCTTCTCATTCCTTATCAGTCCACCTAATTTTCAACATTCTTATGTTGCTCCACATCTCCAACTCCTTAATACTCCTCTGTTCAAGTTTTCACAGAGTCCATGACTCACTACCACATAGTGCTATACTCCGATTCTCAGAAAGTTATTCCTCAAATTGAGGCTCAATTTTGTACCAGTAAACTTCTCTTGGCCAGAAATGCCCTCTTCACCTTTGCTAGCCTACTTTTTATGTCCTCACAGTTTCATCAGTCATGGATTATTTTGCTTGCAAAGTAGCAGAATTCCTCAACCTCGTCTAATTCGTGATCACCAGTTTTGATGCTAAGCTTGTCACTAGTCTGATTACTGCTGCTTCTCGTTACTTTTGTCTTTTTCTGATTTATTCTCAATCCATATTCAGTACTCATTAGACTGTTAATTCCATTCTTCAGTTTCACTGAGGACAGCAATGTTATGATTGAATTTTACCTTTGATAACATCTCGCCCTGATTTTTAATACCACTCTTGAACCTTCCTTTCGTTTTCGTCATTCCTTCTTCGATGGGCAGATTTCACAGTAGCGGCGAAAAATTGCACCCCTGTCTTACACCATTTTTAATCACACCATTTCGTTCTAGGTCTTTGGTCCATATTACCCGTCTTGCTCTGCAGCTAACTCCTTTTTTTCTCAGATTTTTGAATATCTTGCACCATTCTACATTTTTCTTGGCCGACATACCCAGCAAACAGCGAACGTGTCTTGGTTTTTCTTCCGTCTTGCTTCCATTACCCAACGCAACGTCGCAACTGCCTCTCTGGTTCCTAAAACCAAACTGATCGTCATACAACAGATGCTCTATTCTCTTTTCGATTATTCTGTGTACCATTCTTGTCAGCAGCTAGGATGTATGAGCTGTTAAGCTGATTGTGCAACAGTTCTCGCACTTAGCTGCCCTTTCTGTCTTCTGTGTTATTTGGATGATATTGTTTACAAAGTCTAATGGTACATCGCCAGTTTCATTGACTCCATACACCAAGTTGAATATTCGTGTGGTTGCCACTACCACCACTGGTTTTAAAAATCCCGTTGGAATGTTGCTTGACCTTCCTGCCTTATTTAATTTGAAGTCTCCGAGAGCTCTTTTAAATTCTGACTAATGCTAAATCCCTTGTGTATTCCACATCAACTCCAACATCTTTCCCTATGATGTCATCGGACAAGTCTTCCCTATCACAAGGGCCTTCCATGTAGTCTTTCCACCTATCCATTCTCTGCGTTTAACAATGGAGTTCCCATTGCACTCTTAATGTAACCACTCTTGCTTTTAATTTTACCAAAGGTTGAATTGACTTTTCTATATGCTGAGTTAGTCCTCCCGACGATCATTTCTTTATCAACTTCTTCATATATTACCTGCAGCCATTTCGCCTTGGCTGTTCTGCACTTCCTAGGTAATCCTGTCTTTCCATGAATATTTTCATACTTCCTTTTTCCATCCATCAACTGTTCTTCTGTTATTGACGGACTCTTCGCATTACCTTCCTTGTACCTATGTTTGACTGTCCATCATCTGTGAGTGCCCTTTCTTAGAGATGTCCACTTCTCTTCCACTGAAATGTCTACTCTGGTACTCCTTATCCGCTCAAACTTAAGACACCTCTCATCATTCGTCAGTTCTTCAGTATCCCACTTCCTTCCACACTCATTCTTTCGGACGATTCTCTTAAACTTCAATCTGCTCTTCATCATTATTAAATTGTGATCTGAGTCTGTATCTGCTCCTGGGCATGCCTTACAAACCAATATCTGATTTCGGTATCTCTGTCTGACCCTGATGTAACCCAGTTAGAATCTTCCCATGTCTCCATGTCTTTTCCAAGTACACCTTCTCCTCTTTTGATACTTGAACAAATTATCCGTTATTGGCATCTGAAATTTATTTCACAGCTCAGTTAGTCTTCATACTCTAGTTTTCCTACTGCCAATCCCATAATCCCCTTCAAAAGCTTTCTTCTATTTCCCTTACAAGCGTGTTCCAGTCCCACATGATTGTTAGATTTTCATCTCCCTTTGCATACTGAATTACGTGTTCAGTATCCCCGTATTCTTTCTGATGTGTACATAGTTCCGCGTAGTCAGCGCGTACACAACTCTCCCAATAGAGCGCGCCCCGCTAAGCACAACAACGCAGGCGGAGCACTCGTACGTCTCCGCACTACGAGATGGCGCTGTCTTAGAGGCGGACCAAATTCTGCTTCCGCCGATCCGCGTATTAATATGTTACGCAGCCAATGAGATTCCTGCTATGGTAGAACCTTTTCTCCTCGCGGATCACACTCGCGCAGTGATACCTGAACGCACGAGGTATTATAACGAGTGTACAGACCTCCGATTAGTTAGTCTGCATTAGTCTGCATTTGTCTGTACCAGTCTATAGTCAAGTTTCAGTCTGCGCCTAATAAGATTATCATATTCCTGTACATAGCCATGAAGAGAAATGTATAGACACTTTGTGAAGTATCAGAGATATGTGAGAATAAGATTAACGTACCAAGACCAAAGGAACTTCAGAGTGTCAATTGTAAATAGCATCCAGAATCAAGTTACGTAATGTCTATGCTTTTTATTATTTTAATAAATGAGTGTGAAAATTAATCAAGTTCTGTTTAAAGTTGGTCACCGTCAATCTGCTACTCTAAGCGTGAAAGTGGCATTTCTAACGTCTGACCTAACAGCAGAAGATAAACATGCCACGATAAGACCACGAGACATATTGCTGACACTCGCCTACTTCGTTTAAGTGACAAGTCAGATAATCTGTTGGTGTGTGTACCGAAGGTCTTACAGTACGCACACCACACTTTCTCTATATATTCATCGTCTGCTTGCGATGCACCTGAAATATAGTTGTTGGCGTTGGTTCACTGTCGAATCTGATGAGAACAGCCCGTCACTGAAAAGCCAATAGTAGATCACTCTCTGCCCTTCTTTCCTATTTATAACGTATTCTACTCCCGTTATACCATTCTCTGCTTCTGTTGATATTAACCTATATTCGTCTTACCAGAAATCCTTTTCTTAACTGACTCCTACTGTATCTAGATTAAACCTTTCCTGTAGTGCCGCAGAACAGAGTAGGTAGGACCATCAACCTGTATCACTTGCCATGTTTGCAGAGAAGTCTACTTCTGTGTTTAATCAATGACATTAGGCTTGCTGTATATGTATGTCCAGGTGGTTGGCTTCCTACTGTCATTGTAAGTAGAAGATTGCAGTGGCGGACTTAGTACAGCGCTGAGTCAAGGCCAATATTGCCCGTGTAGAGTCTGCAGAGAATAAGGTGACCAGTACATGTACGGTCAGCAGGGTAAGCATGGGGAGGGCAGCAGTGGTGGGTGTTATGGGCCGGCGTTGTAGGAGAAATGTGGAGCGTTGGGAGGTAAGTGCCGAGCTAAACTGAAGCCTATGCTCACATTGTTTGTAAATATTAACCACACTTGCTTGGTGACCATTCAAATGATCTGTCACCTCTGCTTTGGTTAGTATCTAAAAGAATACCACCGAAGATGTAGCGATTTATTTTGCCTGGCCTAGTAACCATTTGTAACTTTAAGAGAAGTGTCATGAGTGGTCAGTTTTGAGTGAAACCTGCACATTTCATTGGCTGACGTGTTAGAATTTGCTTCTTTTGCCAAAACACAGTGAACTTTACACAGTCTCACATCACTAACACCTTGTGCAGATACAACTGCGAGAAAATTCTGAAACAGTGGTTTATTAAGATTGTTAACTGAGGAACTGAGGAAAAGTAAGGACAGTAACTTATGATAAACCACATCCCCGGTACAAAAATACTGATAATGTTATCACTATGTTGTTCCAATACCCGTAGCATTTCTCATTTCATAAACTATCGAAGGCCCTTAAAAATTACGTCAAAAAGGTCTGTAATTAGTGAAATAGCACGGTAGATAATGACTTTTTTCGTAATAACGATATGGCAAAGTACTGTCCTCTTTGCGTGCTGTCGTTTACCAACATCCCATTCCGATAACTGAAACGGTTTATGAAATATGAGGAACGTTGTTGATATTTCACTCTGGCTTTATTGCTAGCACGGCACAATCGCAAATCAGTGTGCTACGTCAGATCTCTTTTCTCGAGATTGGTGACCTCTACCCAAGACTAAAGAAAAATTCAGTATTTTACGTAAATTTCATACACAACAACATATTATATAACATACGCCAAAGGCAAAATTACAGCGACCTCTATTTTTCAATGCAATCTTTTCTGAACTCCATACGTGTCTGACTTCCACATAAATGTCACAATAACACTGACATTAACTGGATGATGGGCACATCATCATGGACCTGACATATAAAGCTATAAGTAAAGCAAAACTGATTTTTTAGTGAATAGTTTCCGTAAAATTGTTTGAGAAAGATTGCAGGGCATGCACCTCGAATCTGTCATCGTCGACTGGTCAAAAGGTGGCAAACACTTGTCAGCCTCCCCTTCCGTACAAACGAATGAACTCGTCCAGCGCTTTGGACGGAAATTGGTCAATGCACACTCTACCTAGTGGTCCAATACTGGTTGCAGACTGCAAAGTAGTATGGCTCAGGCAAAGTCGGCCATCTTGTTTCGAGCTTGCCTCTACATTACAAACTGTCTAGCTAACTTCTGTGCGTAGACAATCAATGTGTTCAAGAGTATTTTTTCCAGAGTACCATGATATCACGTCTTGGGAAATCGCATTTTTCTTGATAGTTATAGTGTGTAGCCTAACCTTGCCATTGATGATTTGACCAGAAGTTACTAATTATCCGTTTGTGCCACCTGGTGGACTGTGTTTGTGTGTGTGGGGCAGTGAGTGCCGATTGGCAATATTTTGAGAGCTGTATGTTCGTTATTACAGCTTTAAAGTCGCCATCCATCAGGCATTTGAATTATATTACTGACGAAAATTATTTTTAGCGTTTTAGGAAAATTTGGTTGTTTTAAAGGATACTGAGGCATTTTAATTAATTTCTTAAATCGTTGCAATTCATGGATGATTTCCTGTGTTATGGTGCCACTGAATGTTTAAAATATTTCCGCCTGCCAAATCAGCAATGTTGCCATAATGAGTGTTTCAATAAGAATAGGCATTATTTATACAGGTCTCCGTTTCAGACTAAACTGTTTGTTATGTCTGTTTGCATTCCATCTGCAGTCATTCTACAAAAGCCGCTGGTGGGCATGATGACTAAGAAGCAGATGTCGCGCGGGGTAGCCATGCGGTCTTAGCCGTCTTGTCGCGGTTCGGGCGGCTCCCTCCGTCGGAGATTCGAGTCCTTTCCTTAGCGAAAGTCAGTTTAAGTTAGATTAAGTAGTGTCTAAGCCTAGGGACTGATGACCTCAGCAGTTTGGTCCCATAGTCCTTGCCACAAATTTCCAAAATTTTCCAAGCAGATGTCCCAAAGACACGAGTGGACTCATTTTTCTTAAAGAAGTAAATCTAAGAAAAGTTCAGCTCAATCGACTATCAGTTAATAAAACCCAGCCCTCCACTTCCAAATACGTTACCAGCACAAGCGCAATGGCCACACGCTTGTAGC
The DNA here is from genome assembly GCF_023864345.2 of Schistocerca serialis cubense. Lineage (NCBI taxonomy): Eukaryota > Metazoa > Arthropoda > Insecta > Orthoptera > Acrididae > Schistocerca > Schistocerca serialis. Next base: position 630,715,090 of record NC_064641.1, on the reverse strand, counting down.
TCTTGAGTGGATTGATATATTGTTCATTCAGCGTGCACAATCCTACAGCCACGTACCGAAAGTCAGGAAATGGGCTTCTTTGCAGCAAGACAGATATCCACGTGGACAGTGCGACGACGAGTGGGGTAGCACGGGCTGTCAGGACGGCGGCCATTGTTGTGACACGTCACGTGACTCAGTCTAAACCACGTGCCCATGAGTACAGGACTCGGACAGTCATTGCTGCAGCAGACGCTCGTATCAGTTGTGTGATACACTGTAATTTAGTTCAGCTTCTGCTTCTTATCGTCCTTCCGTGAAGAAGTGAACTGTACCTGTTCAAAAATGGCTCTGAGCACTATGGGACTCAACTGCTGTGGTTATCAGTCCCCTAGAACTTAGAACTACTTAAACCTAACTAACCTAAGGACATCACACACATCCATGCCCGAGGGAGGATTCGAACCTGCGACCGTAGCAGTCCCACGGTTCCGGACTGCGCGCCTAGAACCGCGAGACCACCGCGGCCGGCGAACTGTACCTGTGTATTGTATTGTATAGACTAGTGTTTACCAACTTACTCTAAGTTTTTGTTTTCTGCGTAAATCTTAGTGCATACCCTTATGTGAAGCAGCTTCCCCGTATAATTTTCTGCATCCAGAAGCGGTGTCATACGGCACGTGGCTATTTTTAAATCTCGTGATAGTACACAGTGTATAGTTTAGACCCATGCTGTACACAGTGTATAGTTTAGACCCATGCTGTACACAGTGTATAGTTTAGATCCGTGCTTTACACTTTGTATATCTATTTCCTCCAGTAGCCTTTGCATAAGTAGAGTTTCTAGTAAAAAGTAACTATTAATACATAGCTTTTCAGTAGAGAAATTTATTTCCGTTTTAAGAGCTTGTAGAGCTTACTGTCTCATGCTAAATTGAGAACTATGCAGAGCATTTTTTTGTATATGTTTACTCTTCTCGTTAGATTTTGCGTAAATTCCAACATCAGCAGCGCCACAGTCAGGTAATTTTCTCCTCTGCGTGGAACAGTTAATATTTTCCAAGCACTCCTCACTGTTTTACCCGTATATTTTTGAGATCTTACTCAGTTTTTTTACTCAGTTATATGCCTAGGGGCTGTGCTTGTTGTGAGCGGACATAAGGAGTGTTGGCTGCTGTCCATAAACAGCTGGAAGCTAAATTGGCCACTTCTGGCTGCTGCTCAAAGCCGTGGCGACATCAGCGCACCAGTAACGACACCTGCGACACCTTTGATGCCACTGAAATATCCTGGTGATCTGGTTGTCGCTGAGTCTTCCGGTATGCAACATTTGACTAGTCCATCCTCACTCTAAAGCGAGATCCAGGCAGCGGTGGGTTTGCGTCACTGAGCGGAAGGCGAAATAGGGAATGGAGGAATGGGAAGGAAGACTCTTCAGAAAATGAACCCATCCACGAAGGAAGTGGCAAACAATGCGCTTGTTCGACCGGTTCTTGAGAACTGTTTATCAATCTGGGATCTTTAGAGATAAGACTGATAGAGGAGATGGAGAAGATCCATCGAGGAGCGGCGCGTTTCGTCACAAGTTCATTTAATCGTCACGAGAGCGTTACAGAGATTCTCAACAAACTCTAGTGGCAGATGATACAAGAAAACTGTTGTGCATCAGGTAGAGGTTTTATAGCTTCCAGGCAGATTATAACTGTGTCCCAGACCGAGACTCTAACTCGGGACCTTTGCCTTTCGCGGGCAAGTGCTCCACCAACTGAGCTACCCAAGCACGACTCACGCCCCGTTCACCGCTTTACTTCTGACACTACCTCGTCTCCTACCTTCCAAACTTTACAGAAACACTCCTGAGTAGAGGTTTGCTATTGAAATTTACAGTGGCCATTTTCCGGCAAGAGTGGGATAGCATATTGCTTCCTCCAATACACATCTCATAAAATGGTCACTTTGAGAACATTAAATACTTTCAACCAATACAAACACTTACCGAGTATCATTCTTCCTGCGCGCAATTCGTAGTGGAACAGCGAGGAAGGGATCAGTTAGTGGTACCAGAAGTGCCCTCCGCCACACACTGTTAGGTGGCTTGTGGACTATTACTGTAGATGTGGACTTCCGTTGAAGAGACAGCAGAGAGAGGCGAGCTGTTAGTGGCGCGCCCAAACACAACACTGGAGTGACACCTGACCGTCTTCTCCGACGGGCCCCGGTCATGTATACAGAATCGAGATGGACATGTCTGTATGTGTGGCGGCCCCGGTGAGAACGTTGCCATAAAGCATTTGTAATCGTCATATAAGTCCTGCAGCTGGCGTAAAAGTCCAGTGGTATGGAGTCCCACTAGGTACACAGCACCATCACCTCTGTTTCGCACAGCCGCTAATTTGTGGTACAGTAGCCGTTACACTTCTGACATTTTAAGTCTGATGACTGTTATGAGAAACCTTTTATAATGTGCCGATTTTTATCCATATGACGACCTGACGGGAGGTCCAACGTAAAATGAAAGTGTTTGACAACAAAACGACTTTTAAGACCTGAAGATGACAGCAGAGTCTGTCAAAACCGGTTGCTTGAAATAAAGAAATATTTGTGCGATCTTGGCCACTGAATATTTTTAGGAAGTAAAACAGATTGCTCCTTCGGTCTTCTCAAAGTGAAAAGGACTCCATGATGTTGTCTTTCAATAAGATAGTGTAACATCGTATGCTACCCATACTCTCCTGAAATACAAGGGTCATTCATTAAAAAATCGGAAATATTTTTAAACAATCCGCCATGAGAATGGAATAAAACACCTTTTTTTATTTTTCAGCGTATTCCCTCTTCTGTGTACTTATGCCAGTGGTGGACAGGCTTCTCAATTCCACAGGCAAAGAATTCTTGGGGGGCACATGCATAAGCAATTATACACTGCTGCCTGTATTACCTCATCTTTGGCAAACCTTGAGCAACTAAGAGCTTCTTTCAGTGGGCTAAAAATGTTATAATCTGAAGGTGCCAGATCCGGGGAATACAGGAGACTGAGCAAGCAGACGAACTTCAGGTCTCCCTGCACACACCCATGCGCCTTTTTTTATTTCTGTTGTCAAATAGTTTGGAACCCACCCCGCAGACATTTTCGTGAGCATCAGTAAGTCATGAACTAATTTTCATCATTGCTGTAGTGTCACTCACCATAATAAGTCTATTTCCTGGTTTCAATTCATCAACCCTCGCAATGTTGTTCTCCATGACTGCATAGTCAACGCGTTCTGGGTTTAGTGATTCTTCAACACTTGTTATACCCTGGTTGAACTTACGTGCTATTCATACACTTGAGTTCAATTCAAACAACTTTCACCATATTGCACCGCCATCTGACGATGAATTTCGATTGGTTTCATCCCTTCAGCTAACGCCTGCCATCTAATGACACCTCACTAACGTTGGTGCAAACCTGAAAAAGTGCTGCCGTATTAATTCACTCATTCCCAGTACCCCGTTCGCGAGTCGGACGTGCCGGTCCCATATGATAATAGTTCTAGGACAGCACCAACAAACAACAAACAAGCACGAACTTTGCCGAAGTCCCGTGTTTTTTTATATAACGTTTAAGATGATTTGTTGAATGGACCTTGTACTTCCATACTGATGATATGTCTTTGTTGGCCCAATCTGCATGTTCTCTAGACCTCTCACCCATATGCTCGTTGATTTCCGAGCATGCCGCCACTCACCAGCCTCTATGATTGGTGAGCTCTGGCATAGAGCTGGAGAGGCACATGCTCATATATGTCATCCAAGCTTAGTGCGACTCTATGTTCCGCTGATTTACAGTCATTGCTGCTACAGGTGTACTGTATTCTGCTGGATCACGTACAGATTTAATCACGTATTCTTCCTACTACACTGCGTATGCACAGTGAGTAAAATTTCGTTACTTGTTATCTTTCCTGATGCCATATCTTAATAGCAAGCAAGGTATCTTGTTTCATACAGAGTCTCAGTACTTTTTTTCGAGTTGTCTTTATCTCCACACATACTCCGCAAGCCACCATACAGTTCATGGTGGAGGATACCATGTAGTAAGACTCGTCATTTCCATTCCTGTGTTTGTGATGTCTGTTTCTTCGAATATGTCACAAAGAACAGAAACCATTCTGGTCGTGCAGTCACTATGGATCAAGACACAAAGGAATTAAAGACATCAGCTGCCAGTGGGCATTGATTTATGTCAATGGGCCAAGTTGAAAATTTGTGCCAGAGCAGGATTCAAACCTGGGTCTCCTGCTTGTTAAGCAGATTCATTGACCACTAGGCCGTCCAGACACGGTGGTCACCACAACCACATGGACTACTTCGCACACCTTCCATCAGACCCAAATTCTCAGCTTATGCAAACACTGCTGATGTAGTGTCCCTGCTCATTAGTCTCCTTACTTGCGTCATCTGCCCGATTCCTGCTAGCAATGAGGGTCATGAGCAGGGACACTACATCGCAGTGTGTGGTGTAAGTTGAGAATTTGGATCTGACGAGAGGCGTGCTAGGGTAATCCGTGTGGTTGTCGTCACCACTATGTGCGGATGGTGTAGTGGTCAGCACAAGTGACTAGTAAGCACGTGACCTGGTTCGAATCCTCATCTAGCATAATTTTCAATTTGCTCCATTGATATAACTCAATGGCCACTAGCAGCTAATGACTTTTATACTCTTATGTCTTATTTTCTTTCTTGTAGCACTCACAAATAGAGTTAGTTAAAAAGCGACTGTGTAGAAGCCTCTCTACGAGCCTTAATTTTCCGCATATTATCTTCGTGATCCTCACGCGAAATGTACGCTGGCGGCAATAGAATCATTCTGCAGTCGGCCTCAATTGCACGTCCTCTAAATTTCCGCAATAGTGCCTTGGTAAACGATCGTCGTCTTCCAATCAGAGATTCCCATTTGAGTTCCTAAAGAATTCCTGTAATACTTCCATGCTGATCGAACCTACCGGTAACAAATCTAACAGCCTGCCTTTGAATTGCTTCCATGTCTTCCTTTAATCCGACCTGCTGGGGATCCCGAAAACTCGAGCAGTACTGAAGAATTGGTCAGACTAGCGTTCCAAATGCGGCCTCCTCTACAGATGAACTACACATTCCTAAAACTCTCTCAATAAAACGAATTCGACCCTTCGCCTTCCTCACAACAATCCTTACGTGCTCGTTTCATTTCATATTGTTTGGCAACGTTACGCCTTGATATTTAATCGATCTGGCCGTGACAAGTAGCTCACTACAAATGCTGTATTCCAAAATTAAGTGATTATTTTTCTTACTCATCTGCGTTAATTTACATTTTTCTACACTCATGCTCATAAATTAAGAATAATTACAGAATGTGGTGCTACACAACGTGGCAACACAAAACTGGCACTAATAGCATAGGCACATAAGGAACACACACGACACAGATCTGTAATTCCACGGTATTGGTGATAAGTAGAGAAAACCGTCCCCAAACACACGTGCTACAAAACGCCACTGTTTCCTGCGCATGTACCCCGACATCAGTACGGGATACGATCACCATGCACACGCCCACAGGCCTCACAACGGGTTGGCCTACTCTGGATCAAGTGGTCGAGCAGCTGCTGGGGTATAGCCTTCCATTCTTTCACCAGTGCCTGTACGAGCTCCTGAAGTGTCCTAGGGGTTTGAAAAAGTGCAGTGATACGTCGACCGAGAGCATCCCGGACGTGCTCCAGATTAGGTCTGGAGAACAGGCAGATCACTCCATTCGCCTGATATCTTCTGTTTCAAGGTACTCCTCCACAATGGCAGCTCGGTGGGGCCGTGTGTTATCATACATCAGGAGGAAGGTGGGACCCACTGCACCCCTGAAAAGGCGGACACACTGGAGCAAAATGATGTCCCGATACACCTGACCTGTTACAGTTCCTCTGTCAAAGACATGCAGGGGTGTACGTGCACCAATCATAATCCCACCCCACACCATCAAAACACGACCTCCATACAGGTCCCTTTCAAGGACATTAAGGTGTTGGTATCTGGTTCCTGGTTCACCCCACATGAAAACCGGACGAGAATCGCTGTTCAGACTATACCTGAACACGTGCGTGAACATAACCTGGGACCACTGATCCAATGACCATGTACTGTGTTCTTGACACCAGGTTCTACGGGCTCTCCTGCGACCAGGGGTCACTGGAATGCGCCGTGCAGGTCTCCGGGCGAATAAACCATGTCTGTTCAGTCGTCTGTAGACTGTGTGTCTGGAGACAACTGTTCCAGTGGTTGCGGTAAGGTCCCGAACAAGGCTACCTGCAGTACTCCGTGGCTGTCTGCGGGCACTAATGGTGAGATATCGGTCTTCTTGTGGGGTTGTACACTGTGGACATCCCGTACTGTAGCGCCTGGACACGTTTCCTGTCTGCTGGAATCGTTGCTATTATCTTGAAATCACACTTCGTGACACACGGACGGCCCGTGCTACGACACGCTGTTTTGACCAGCCTCCAGTCGCCCTAGTATTCTACCCCTCATAATGTCATCAATATGTGTCCTTTGAGCCATTTTCAACACACAGTCACCGTTGGCACGTCTGAAAACGTCTGCACACTTACTCGATGCACCGTACTCTGACATGCACCAACACTCCTCTGCGTATGTAGACTGCTGCCAGCGCCACCGTGCGACGACCGCAGGTCAAAGGCACCGCGTGGACATACCCCGAGGTGATTTAAACCCACAAACCGCCCACCAGAGCGTTGTTTCACCATGTATCAGCATTATCCTTAATTTATGAGCATGAGTGTACGTTAAAGCTAGCTGCCTTTCATCATACTGAGTCTAAGTCATATTGTATCCTCCTACAGTCATCCAATGGCGACGCCTTCCCATACACTAAAGCGTCATCAGCAAACAGTCGCCAGTTGCTGCTCATACTGTCTGTCAGATCATTTATGTATAGAGAGACCAACAGACGTCCTGTTACAGTTCCCTGGGGCACTCCTCACGATACCCTTGTCTCTGATGAACACTCGTCGTACTGGGTTCTACTAGTTTACAAGTCTTCGAGCCACTTACATATCTGGGAACCAACACCATTATGCTCGGATCTTCGTCAACAGTCTGCAGTGGGGCATCGTGTCAGAAGCTTTCCGGAAATCTAACAATATTTAACAGTCTGTTGACATCCATACATGATGTGTAGGATATCATGTGAGAAAAAGGCAAGCTGAGTTTCGCTCTAGCATTGCTTTCTAAATCCGCGCTGTTTTGTGTCAGAATCTTTAATACTTCATTTACGACTCTATCGAAACTGTTACTTCTTTGATTTTCTTTTGTAGAATAGTCTCCATTGATTGAACAATCTGGTTAGATAACCCTCTTGCATTGGCACTTCGTTCTTCCACCTGCAATTTCACTAGTTCCATCCCAGCTTGCAGAAGATAAAGTTTCTGTGTCTTGTGTTTCTTTTCATTCCATCTTGGATGTTGCTGAATGAATATGGTGGTTGCATTGATAGCACAAATGCCGATGAGAGAGTAAAATACAGATATAGGCAACCTCTTTGTTCCCCTCTTTCAGGTGTACATACGCGCCAATTGATCAATGGTATCAATTCCACCTTTAGTGGAATTATAATATGCATTTATCTCAGTTTTATTCTTCTCTCCTCCAACAGTGCCTTTATCTTGGTGCATTGTTGACAACGTCAGTAAGTTTTTACTTGGTTTCGTTTCTGCTATGTAGGACACCAAAGTTACTTGAGGCCTACCTGTTGATGGGTCTGTGAACAAGAACATTGATGAATATAGCTCTGGATTTGATGTGTTCTTCATTATGTCTGGAATATGCTTCCTGTTTGACTGGAGAGTTCCTACTGTAGTAACTTTGTAGTCTTGGTATAACTCTCCCGCCAAATCCTCCGATATGTAGTATCGGTCTGTTGTAATATTTCGACCAGTATTTTTCACAGGTGCTACCAGACGTTTGACGACAGCTGCTGAGCCCCGTTCTTGTTTCGAAAAATTCTGAACATTACCTGCACGGGGTTCCATATTCAAGATGTATCTGTCAACTGCATCGGACATCATGCGTATAAGGATGCCATAGTTGCCCAGTTTATCCTTCATATATACTTTGAAGGGGCAGCGCCTTTTAAACAAGCTGAGCATCTCATCAATGGTTAGGTGGACCCCTGGTTTATACAGTAGTGGAAACCTATCATTCACTTTGTTGAAAACAGCACGGATTGCTGTAAACTTGTCTGCTTCTCTTCTTAGCTGGCGGGTACTTTTGTCATCAAACCTTATGATTGCAATAAGTTCCTTGAAACGTTCTCTTGCCATAATACCCATGTAATCTGGCCGACCCATTAGGTATGACCAAAGATCGTGTACACTGACAGAATTGTCCTTATTTGCCCCATAAGTATCAGGATTCCTATAAAGGCATACAATTATTTCTCATTAGCCAAAGTAACATTTCACCTAACTGCCTCTTCACTTGAATGTTTTACTATAACATCCATGATGTCAGGCGTAAGAAGTAACTTTAAGGTTTCTCCAGGTGAATGGCAAACACCAGTTGGAGTTACTCCTGCCTGCTCTCTCACTATATTAGCAACAGACCTCCGAGGAATTCTAGGCTGTGTGGTTATGTAGCTTCCTCCAGACTTGGCCACAATAACATCCTGATGGTCACTGCCTGAAGCTGCGCTATCTTCATCTTCTCTAACATCCACATCACTTTCTCGATCTGAATCTTACTCCGTAACACCATCCTCATCACTTTCACTTCCCGAGACAGAATCTTCATCTAAAATTTCTAAGTCTGGAAGTGAACAGTAGGGAACTGCACTAACCCACTGCACGTTTACAAGATAAATAACAGCTGACTGACATCAACAATCACTTCCTCTGAAAGTAAACTGATTGTTGTGAATATCAAGAATACCAACCAACAAGAAACTAACTTGCATTGTTGTAGAGATGAGAAATACGAAATCCTACTAAGGGAAATTTTCTATAGCATGGAAGCCTAAAGGGGGATTTGTTGGACCCATAATAAGTATATTTATTTTTTCTTTCAAAGCAGGAATTTTCTATAAAATATATTGACACTAATGTTTTATAAAATAGCCAACAAACAATGACTCAAAGGGAATATGTAGTACGAAATTTACTTGGGCAAAAGCAGGGGACATAAAAATAAATTGTGGGTTCAACGAACCCCCCCCCCCCCCCCCCCCTTGGGCGTTCTAGGCTTAAAATCAGTTTTATTTGGTTTCACCTGTTCCAGTAGGGAGACTTGCTTTGTCAGTATATGAGAGACATTTCCTCAGGTTTAGACAGATTTCCTTGGCCCTGGCACCTCGCTCCGGGCAGGTGTGGGCTGTAAACACGCGCTGCGCCTCACTACTCGCCCCTGGGATGCCGCAGCCAGCCGTTGGCGCTAACGCAGTTTGGCTGCTCCGGCCGCAGCGCACGCACGCCGGTCCCCGCACACGCACCTTAACGTGGTTAGTGTCAAGGGAGCGCCTGCGCATGCGTAGAGAACGGCTAGCCTTGCAGGCCGAATCTGCCATCGACGACAGCACAAACGTGCGGTCTTAAAATGCGAGATTCAGTTGTCTGGAAAGCGTTACTGCGATTCCGGGTAGCTGGTGAACACCAAGAAACTGCTGACGATTCTGCTAGGAATTTCACTTTCTTTCCTATAATGTTAATTTTATTCCTACTTATCGGGACTGGACTGGCCGCAATAATGTGGCCGCCCTTCAGGTACACGGGAGCCATACTGAAAATTGTGAGCAATACATTGTTAAAATTCCATCTCCAGCAATGTAACAAAACTGACTGCAGGATCGTCACACTGTGACGCCATTCACGTTTGTCACGTGACCACAGACACTACATCCACAATGGTCGACATCAGTGTTTCGTTTCGATACGTTTCTGCATTGAATTCCGTATTAAAGAGGAAAAACGTGCTGCTGAGATTCACTTCAGACTTCAGCATGCCTCTAGACGTGTCTGAATGGGCAGCAGTAGTTTTAGAAGATGGGTGAAACATTTCAAATGTGGCAACACAAGGATCTAAAACGAGCCTCGTAGTCCTCGCCATCGAACATGTTGTGCACATAGTTCCCCGTAGTCAGCGCGTACACAACTTTCCCACTAGAGCGCACCCCGCTAAGCACAACAGCGCAGGTGCAGCGCTCGTCTGTCTCCGCACTACGAGATGGCGCTGCCTTAGAGACGGACCAAATTCTGTTTCTGCTGATCCGCGTATTAATATGTAACGCAGCCAATGAGATTGGTGCTAACGTAGAACCTTTTCTCCTCGCGGATCACACTCGTGCAGTGATACATGAATGCGCGAGGTATTATAATGAATGTACAGACCTGCTATTAGTCAGTCTGCAGTTGTCTGCACCAGTCTGTACCAGTCTGCATTAGTCTCTACCAGTCTATAGTCAAGTTTTAGTCTGCACCTAATAAAATTATCATACTCCTGTACATAGCCATGAAGCTAAATGAATAGATACTTTGTCAAGTATCAGAGATATGTGAGAATATGATTAACGTACCAAGACCAAAGGAACTTCAGATTGTCAATTGTAAACAGCCTCCAGAATCTAGCTATATAATGTCTATGATTTTTATTATTTTAATAAATGTGTGTGAAAATTAATCAAGTTCTGTTTAAAGTTGGTCACCGTCAATCTGCTACTCTAAGCGTGGAAGTGGCATTTCTATCGGCTGACCTAACGGCAGAGGATAAACATGCCACGATAAGACCACGAGACATATTGCTGACACTCGCCTACTTCGTTAGAGAAACAAGTCAAATAATCTGATGGTGTGTGTACCGAAGGTCCTACAGTAAACACACCACAGAACGCAACAAGGAAAGACTTAAATGAGCTCATTAGAGAAGAAAGGCATTCACAGTGAATAAAAACGCTGTAAAACTTGCATTAGGACACAGGGCGGTGCATGAAAGTAATCAAACCCTAGGTTACCGAAAATGTGGGTCGCACATTTATTGGCAAAGACCACAAATTTCAGAGAAGAACCTAACCCCAAATCCTCTTCAGAGATTTCAATAAGAAAGTGATGGTTTTTGCTGATTATTGTCACAATCAATGAAAGCAGGTTCCATCATTACGAGCCTGAAACAAAACCCCCGATTACTGAATGGCAACAAATCGATTTGCCACCGAAGAAGAATATGAATACAGTGCCATAAACTGTGAAAGTTATGGGCACTGTCTTCTAGCATGCAAAGGGTTACATTCTGATTGGTTTTCCTGAATCTGGACAGAGCATAAAAGCTATCTGCTTTTGAAGCTTCGTCGTATGCTGAATGATAAACGCCTGGGGAAGAATATCATCCTGCAACAGGATAATGCGCTCCGTCATCCTGCTCGTGATAGTGTAGAGATCAGGACATTCGGATGGAAAATTCTTGCCCATCCCCTCTACAGTCCCGACTTGGCATCCTCTGACCACCATCTTTTCAGTTCTGTGAGGAAGTGATGTGAAACCAACGCTACGGGATGGTGGAGGATGTTTGGCAACCAATGTGTCATTGTCTTCGGGAAGCTGGAACGGAGATCTATAGTAAGAGTATTTTCAGCCCGCCCGGTTAGCCGATCGGTTTAACTTACGGCTTACCGGAGTGGGAAGGAGCACCTGGTTCCCGGCACGAATCCGCCCGGCGGACTTGCGTCGAGGTACGGTGTGCGGGCCAGTCTGTGGACGGTTTTTAGGCGGTTTTCCATCTGCCTCGGCGAATGCGTGCTGGTTCCCCTTATTCCGCCTCAGCTACACTATGTCGGCGATTGCTGCGCAAACAAGTTATCCACGTACGCGTACACCACCATTACTCTACTACGCAAACATAGGGGTTACACTCATCTGGTATGAAACGTTCCTGGAGGGAACCACCGGGGGTCGAACCGCACAATAACCCTGGGTTCGGTGTGGGGCGGCGGAGGGGTGAAGTGGATTGCGGTAGTCGTCGTGGGGTTGTGGACCACTGCGGCTGCGGCGGGGACGGAGCCTCTCCGTCGTTTCTAAGTCCCTGGTTAACTTACAATACACTACAAAAGGCTATTTTCAGATTTACAGAACGATGGAAGAAATGTGTATACATAAACGAAGACTATGTTGGAAAATGAAAGGATGTAAATTAAAATGATATACTTGGTTTGTCTCGAAAGTAAAAAATTAAAAAGTTTTCAAATGGGTGTTCCTTATTTTCCGCGCGGCTCTCAAGTTTTTAAACTCATAAAAGATGGTTAAAGTGTGAAAATGATAGTAGAAAATGAATAATGCTTTTTTAAAAAGCAAGCGATTTTTATTTGATGACTTCAAAGGTAATTCTTTTTACGTTGTATTGCTGGTAGTGTTGTTGGACGTGCGATTCAGCGATTTCGATTTCTGACTCCCATGAAATGGGGTGCTGGAAGAAAATTTTGAAAAGCAAGGTACAAATGGGATATGAATAAAGAGCTGATTTTGTTGTAGATGCTGAGGTTGTATATTGTTAAGAGAGTGTGACAAGGATTGCGGTAACGGGAAATTTTAGTACTGTATGAAGTAAATCAGGTTCCGTGAGAGCGGATGTGCGGCATAAGCTCACTGGCTGGGATTATACATGGGTGCCCAGATGATAGAATAAGAAACAGGAGTGGTTTTGATAACATGTTTCAGTCGCAGTTTGGAGGAATATGGATGGGTAGCTAGAATTATTTCTGGAAGAATATGGGATTGTCAAAAATGATAATGCTCTCAAGGACGGTGAGAATGAAATGGATAATGCCCTCGGAAATTGGAGGGAAATATAGAGTTGTTAGGGAGGAGTGGTGTATCAATGGAGCGGCTGGGAACACTACTTTGGGGGTAACGTCTATAGGAGTACAAGGGACGTGATAGACTACAGGCCTTACACACAGGTGGGTATTTCAGGTTAGTATACTGTTTTGAAAGCTCACAGGATATGCAATGGCTGCAGGTGGAAGCGTTATTACACTGTTTGGTTGAGTAGTCGTAGTAGGTTAGGCAGTGTTGTCATAAATCTACTTCGGTGTAGAAACAGGAGTCAACATGGTATCGACAGTGGTATATGAGGGAGGCATAGGTTGGTCAAGGCAGATGGTCATTCCTTAAGGAGGAATATGGGACCAAAGTTGTTGTGCATGCAAAGGGCCTTCTTATTTGGGAGTTCGGGTTAGAGTTCCACTCCATCTTCTCTGCTGTGATCTTAGGGTCAACTCCATTGATCACAGCAGCGAAGGAATGTGGGTAACGGGAAGGCTGAGGTTGTTTGGACTCAGGGCAAGGAATTATGATGACCAAAGATTATGGGGGGAGTTTCCATAGCAGGGGGGAATTCCTGACATGTGTTCGTAACGGAATCTTTGAGGGATGTGATTTGGGAGTGATTAGGATGAAAATGTAATTTTTTATTTTAATACATGGTGTACGAAATTCCTATTACAGACTTCTAGGACTTGTAGAGGGGAGTAAGTACATACCGTTCCCTTGCTACAACCAACATGTTTTCATACGATTTTAGTTTACCGCGATGACCCTACAGATATTCAATAATACAGTTCGGCTGGGATTTCGCTGTATCTGTTTTCATACGATTTTCGTGGCACGGCAAGGACTTACAGGTACTCAGTAGTACAACTAGTCATTATCAGACATTCCGCCTCAATAATCACCTAGCAGATACAAAGCTGAATGTTTTATTTTGCAACTAGGTAATCACTGTCACCATATTTAACGTTTAGACCTGTGGGTCTGTTCCTTCTTCAAGAGAAATTGTCTCTCATCTGATGAAGGACTTCCTACATTTTCCGGCGGCGGTGGCCGTGCGGTTCTAGGCGCTTCAGTCCGGAACCGCGTGACTGCTACGGTCGCAGGTTCGAATCCTGCCTCGGGCATGGATGTGTGTTATGTGCTTAGGTTAGTTAGGTTTAAGTAGATCTAAGTTTTACGGGACTGATGACCTCAGATGTTAAGTCCCATAGTGCTCAGAGCCATTTGAACCATTTGAACTTCTTACATTTCGTACTTCCTTGTACTTTAGCAAAATATTTTTAATTCTGTTATTCTACATTCCTTCGATACGCTTCTTCTATTTTAGTTTAATGTCCTGTATTCTGTCATCTGTACTGAAAATTTCCAGCTCCTTCAGTATATCACCAGTTTTTATCCTTTACTATATAGCCTGCCACCGATCCTAGAATCGGTAGTTCTGTCTGCGTATGTTAACTCGGGCCTGTTATAAACTTATGGAACCTCAATCGTTTGACTTTTCGGTTTCCCCCTTGATGTCCTTTTAGTTGTACCGCGCGTTACTTGAAAATTGCGCGTTTGGTTGGCCATCTCCATCCTCTTACTGCAAGGTGCATTTTAACCTAAGTAGTTTAAAATGCGTACTTGTACCATAAATTTATCATTTAATCCTCATCTGTTATTTCTTTGGAAACATCTCCAGATTAAAATATTTTGGCAATGTTTTCGAGACCATGCGCTGCTAAGTGCAAGTCGTCACACGCTAATAAACCACAATACCTGTCCAACGTACAATAAAACCTGAAGACCAGAAACAACGTAATAACGAAATTGACAGAACAACCTGGGGATCACAAACATATTCTGTGTGCTGCTGAACAGTCCTTAGGGTACTCAATTGCACAGCACAGTGCATAATCAGGCACACCACCAGTTATTCACGTAACCGAATCAATGCACGCTGTAAATGGGACGCTGAAATTCACGTCAACACCTTGGTTCCATACGCTTGCAGACACTACTCTGCCATACCTCAGGAAAGAACTGACCACCATAAGAGAAGAGGAAGAGGTTCAAGCTTCCATACTTCCAAGCACTCACTCACTCCGTCTTCAGTCCACGAGTGGCCTACAGGGACCGACCGACCGCTGTGTCATCCTCAGAGGAGGATGCAGATAGGAGGGGCGTGGGGTCAGCACACTGCTCTCCCGGTCCTTATGATGGTATTCGTGACCGAAGCTGCTACTATTCGGTCGAGTAGCTCCTCAATTGGCATCACGAGGCTGAGTGCACCCCGAAAAATGGCAACAGCGCATGGCGGCTGGATGGTCACCCAGCCAGGCCACGCCAAACAGCGCTCAAGTTTGGTGAGCTCACGGGAACCGGTGTATCCACTGCAGCAAGGCCATTGCCTCCATACTTCAAGAACACTTCCAATTCAAACCAGACACCTTGACACTTCACGCTCCAGCTTGAGGTCCTGCAGAAGAAGTGGAAAGATAAAGTCTTGTCTTAAGGCCAAATCTTTCGTCTGGAGGAAGCATGGAAAAAGGGATGGAGTCAAAAAGTTTCCACCGCAACGGCTTCATGGACCTGTCCGCAGCATCCCAAAAGTCTAGACCCCATAAAAGCTTTGATGCCATGTAAACAAGATCCGATCAGTCCATGTAGGACTAGTACGACCCTATGAGGTTTCGCTGGAAGCCCTGAATGCGACCATTGAGTAGCGAAAGAAACATGGAGCATATCATCCAACGGCGCTCCAAGGAAAGATACTCTAAATATTAGTGACTTGCTGGAAGCTATAGCTAACTAGATATTTAATGTTTAAATGGGTCTAGGAAAGTGGATTAGTACGTCAAACTGGGAAGTTTTATTAGAATTTTTGTATTCTTCCTTCCAGTAGGTTTTCGTGGAAAACAGAAAATATGTGTGTATAGCTTATCGGTTTGTGATTAGGATAGTACTACGGAATGCGAATCTGCAATAAGAAAAAACAAGGTTCAAGGTCAGAGAGGTTGGTTGGTGTCGGTGAGGGTACTCGTTTTGATACAGCGGTGCTGCCTCTCGCCCGTTTCCAACTGCTTTGCCCTGCACAAACATCATCCCGGCTTGTTCTCGACATGAGTACCGTACCATTCTGATGCTTACAGTATGCTGCGTCAATCACACACCCTTCAACACACAAGGAACACACAGCATGTTTGTCATTCGTCGGCACCATCTACCGTGGCAACGATGCATTTCCGAACATATGTTCGTAGAATCTTTATGCCACCATTTCCAGTCTGGAACCTGTCCATCCAGCGCACTTTATTAATGTTCACATGTATATATTATGAACTCATGAATGCGTATTCAGAATGGAATTTTGAATCTACGAATTCCCTTCTTTGACTGATGTTCTTTACTTTCTGAAACAACTGTCACAGAATGCCACGTATTCGACGAAAACAGTGCACTTTGAAGACATCCCTTTCCTGTCTGATTTGTTCTTCAAGAAACATGTCAGTAATCTCTCCGAGTCACGGATTGTTAGCCATTTGCAACCCACAGATTCACTGCAAGGTTGTGTGGTGTGAGTGTGTATGGTGTACGTAGGCCAGGCAGTGCTATTGGATGATGGATGCTGACAGGGACTCCACAGCCCAGACCGTCCAAACAAATCGTTAATTTCGCCGATACGGGAGATTCAATTTCCCAGGTACATGCAAGCAGCATGAAACTGCTTCTGAGGTAGAGCTTTCCAAATGAGCGCATCATGCAAACCTGCCTCGGCCGTATTCAAACTACGACGTTAACTGAAACGGTGAGTGCCGTTGAGGAGGGAGGTGACCAGCGTGGTACAAGCCGCGTTTGTAGCCAAGGTTACCGAAGGACGCTTGTGTGTGGCCCTTGATTCGGCTCGAATACTGCTAGTGTAAGCAATTTTTCGTCGGTAGTATTAGACCAACAAGTGGAAAAGAGGTGGTGGCGTAAAATTCCTGGTCGTAAGTATCCTGTCATGGGAAAGAATTTATTTAAACAAGACTGGTTGCATAAGAAACTTTATGCTAGTTGTAAATGCCTAGAAGGTCCATAATTGGGTTCGAAAACCAGCCATATGAATGCAGAATACAACAGATAGTACTATCTGGTAGATGCTGGTATACAATGAAAAAAAAATGCTGTGAGTACGATAGAATGAAGTAGTGGCAAATTTGAACGGAATTTGCCTAGAATTGTTTTCTGGAATGAAACTCCGAATTTCAGTGACTATAGAGGAGGTATGCAAAGTATCAAGGCAGGTTTCTAGCTGTAGTAAGACTTACTAAAATGATCTGTGATGGCTGATGCTTGAAGAAGATGCCTGATAATTCAGAGCAGCAGCGGCGCCAACTGGTAGACACACACCTCGGATAAAGCATGAGCCATCGTAACTACACTCCTGGAAATTGAAATAAGAACACCGTGAATTCGTTGTCCCAGGAAGGGGAAACTTTATTGACACATTCCTGGGGTCAGATACACCACATGATCACACTGACAGAACCACAGGCACATAGACACAGGCAACAGAGCATGCACAATGTCGGCACTAGTACAGTGTATATCCCCCTTTCGCAGCAATGCAGGCTGCTATTCTCCCATGGAGACGATCGTAGAGATGCTGGATGTAGTCCTGTGGAACGGCTTGCCATGCAATTTCCACCTGGCGCCTCAGTTGGACCAGCGTTCGTGCTGGACGTGCAGACCGCGTGAGACGACGCTTCATCCAGTCCCAAACATGCTCAATGGGGGACAGATCCGGAGATCTTGCTGGCCAGGGTAGTTGACTTACACCTTCTAGAGCACGTTGGGTGGCACGGGATACATGCGGACGTGCATTGTCCTGTTGGAACAGCAAGTTCCCTTGCCGGTCTAGGAATGGTAGAACGATGGGTTCGATGACGGTTTGGATGTACCGTGCACTATTCAGTGTCCCCTCGACGATCACCAGTGGTGTACGGCCAGTGTAGGAGATCGCTCCCCACACCATGATGCCGGGTGTTGGCCCTGTGTGCCTCGGTCGTATGCAGTCCTGATTGTGGCGCTCACCTGCACGGCGCCAAACACGCATACGACCATCATTGGCACCAAGGCAGAAGCGACTCTCATCGCTGAAGACGACACGTCTCCATTCGTCCCTCCATTCACGCCTGTCGCGACACCACTGGAGGCGGGCTGCACGATGTTGGGGCGTGAGCGGAAGACGGCCTAACGGTGTGTGGGACCGTAGCCCAGCTTCATGGAGACGGTTGCGAATGGTCCTCGCCGATACCCCAGGAGCAACAGTGTCCCTAATTTCCTGGGAAGTGGCGGTGCGGTCCCCTACGGCACTGCGTAAGATCCTACGGTCTTGGCGTGCATCCGTGCGTCGCTGCGGTCCGGTCCCAGGTCGACGGGCACGTGCACCTTCCGCCGACCACTGGCGACAACATCGATGTACTGTGGAGACCTCACGCCCCACGTGTTGAGCAATTCGGCGGTACGTCCACCCGGCCTCCCGCATGCCCACTATACGCCCTCGCTCAAAGTCCGTCAACTGCACATACGGTTCACGTCCACGCTGTCGCGGCATGCTACCAGTGTTAAGGACTGCGATGGAGCTCCGTATGCCACGGCAAACTGGCTGACACTGACGGCGGCGGTGCACAAATGCTGCGCAGCTAGCGCCATTCGACGGCCAACACCGCGGTTCCTGGTGTGTCCGCTGTGCCGTGCGTGTGATCATTGCTTGTACAGCCCTCTCGCAGTGTCCGGAGCAAGTATGGTGGGTCTGACACAACGGTGTCAATGTGTTCTTTTTTCCATTTCCAGGAGTGTATTTATTGTAATACTGATGTATTGCTTATGCCACCACAGACATACCTTACGCCGATGTCCCGAGTTAAATATCTAACCTCTCCAAAGTGTCTCACAGTGTGAGGATGGTAACGCTGTTGTTGATGATACATCCATTCGATGGAGAGGAGGCACTGTGTGGCGACAGGTGCTACTCGAAAAGTGATGTGCGCTAACGCCAAGCCTGACCAACTCTCTTCTCTCTCATCGTCAACATTAATTCAAACACATTACTTTATACGCTGTCATTACAGTCACTGAAACTTGACTGTTACACTAGGGCGTGTCAAATATTTTGAGTTCTTTTTTTCAGATAATGAGGGGGTCATAAGGTTGTGCTTTCGTTAATAGTTTCCAATTATATTTACAATAAAGGGCTGTTATATGGTTGGGCTTGGTAAATAGCTACTTCAATTTTGTGATATTTTGATGTTCCACGTAAAATTTACAGCAAACTGTCGTCTTTCAAAAGGACTTTTTTATCATTATTTCTGTCTGTAATTCTTCTCTTAGAATAATAATGTACTATAAAATGTGTGAACTTTTTATGCCACTCGTGAAAGTTTTTAAATTAGCAATGCTCATTTTCAGCTGACTGTCTTTTCATTAATGTCATACAAATAGTGGCATTTCCTTCTCTTCTTTTTACAGGCAGAAATAGTTTCTTCCACGTGAAACATCTGAAAATTCCGAACCGTGACTAGCAAGAGGAAAACAAGATTGGCAGTTACCATTCAGATGAGTATCTTCTTTGAAACTGGTCGCGAAAAGCTGTCTTCTGAACTCCCAACTCTGTGCGATGTTCTAAGGTATGGGCTTTTGCTAAGAGAACAGGTTGAAGACAGTGTCAGAAATTACCCAGTAGCCACCCTCACAAAGGATATTTATCTAAAAGTGCTTGAAAAAGGAGACTAGTACACAACTGTTTTTTGGTGTCAGTTTTTGAATTCTAGAGTCATAATCCTGAAGAAGATAGAAGAAAACTGAGAAAAGATCAAAAACACTTGGCAGAGGAAAACTGGAAGTGAAAGAGGCTTTCAAAGCAAGGTTGTACAAGCTCTTTGGCATCCTCAGTTGCAAGTGTGAGATTATAGGCGTAGTAAATCGCCGAAACTGGTAGCCAAATAAAATAAGTTTGGAAACTAGACGGCTGAAAGGTGTTCGATTTGACATCCTACTTCCTTTTCCTGTCTTTGCATGAGAAGGAGAGCGTCTGGAGCATCTCTCAGCATCCTGTCTGCAGAGTACGTCTGACCAATAGTAAGGAGGGCACGCTGGGTATCAGAGCAGTTGAGGAATTTCTTACCACAAATCTGTCTCTTCTTCTCCTGTGCCCTCAGGACAGAAAATAGTTTTGCCTAGTAAACTGATAACTGCTCAGGAAGCCTTACCTGAAGATCAAATTGGGGGAACATAACGGAGCAGCCAGTAAAGATACCCTACTTACACCCATCAGTGTAACTCAGATAAACCTCGGGTGGCGGTTTAAAATGTAAAATTTAGTTTTAAAAATGTGGCCTTGGGTGCAATTTTTCCTGTGCCCATTCGATTCAAAAAATAACCTGGACCTCATTGACCCTATATCTTAATTTCATCCACTTGTAATAACTCAAGGCTATCTTTCGTACGGATTCCAAACGGCCTGGGTTCCGCGGATGGTAAGGATCAGCGCTGGATGGATAGTGGCGATTATGGAACAGACAGAGACATGTATGCTTGATATAGCGTAAGAAGAAAACGTTGTATAGACAGGGGAAGACCACCAGCCTCTGCACACAAGCTAGAAAAAGGGCTTGTCCAATAAACTATTGTTGACAACCTAAGACCCTCGTGATGAATCGCATGCAGCATTTTGTGGTAAGAGAGCTTTCCTGATCCGTAAATCTGGCATCTGTATTCAAATGGGGCCGCGCGGAGGCTTTATAAAATAGGAGCAGACGCACCGTATGTGCCCCCAAGACTGACGCTTTTGAGAATTTTTAAAGCTTTGAGGCATCTTAATTACAGGTTTTTAAGATACGGCAGACACATTTGTCTTCCATCAAAAGTTAGGCCTAGATGTTTCACGTTTTCCTTAAAAATGAGAACGGTATCCATAAATTTTGAAAAAGGTAAATTGAAAAGCGAGCGAGAGCAATTAAAATCAACATAAACAGTTTTCTTCAAATTGAACTTTACGTCAATCGTTTTTACTCAGTCCTCCTCCTGGTCGTTAACTATAGTTGTCGAGGAGTTTTTTCAAAGTTAGAAGACGCACAGAACAGGAAAAGTCGCCAATTAATTAGTAACGCTGTACGAGACTCCTTACCAGATAATGTTTATCACGATGGCTAAAGCCGTTAACTTAAAACTTGAGGATCGCTATTTCCTGCTTCTAATTTAGACAGGACATTCCCAACCCTGTATCTTTACTCTTTTCCTTTTGCAGGTACAATGCAGGTGCAGGTGTTGGTGGTTTCACTGGACTTTGCGTCGAAACACCTACCTTGGTTAGAGACGTCCTCACTAAGGAAGCATAGGAAGCGGCAAAGCCCCGGAAGTTTCGTCGTCTTATATCCATTTCTTGGCTTCTGCAAAAGGGATCCAGTTCGTCATCTTTATTCTTGAATATTTCGTCCTTCAGCGAATACTGGACAGTCTTGGCTGACCCCAGAGCCTACCTGTCCACATTTCTCGTAAGTTGCTTCACCTTGCAACGTATTGTTGCCAATCGCTGCTCATAGTGTTAGATAGGTAAGGTCTAACGCTAAGTCGGAAAAACTCTGGCATGACTTACTCAGGCAACGATGTAGAATGAAAGGTCACAATGGAGGTGACGTTATCCTCTAGCTCTCCAATATTTCGTCACGTTTTTTGTACAACATCGACTATTCACTGTGATGTCCATTCTTGTTCACGTTTCAAGATATTCATGGCCATAATGTCACGGCATGTGACCACAGTCTCGCTTGAATTGAGGGAATTGTGAATCTCAACAACAATGTATGAAATTCACTTTATTTTCTAGATTCCCTTACAAATTACACCTACTTTGACCTGTTAGTTTCAACTAGCAAGGAAGCATTACGCAATGTTTTAATAGTTTTTAAGGTACGGGTAAGCCCTTCTAAACCATTATGAATAGAAAAAGGGGACACTTTATCAAACGTTCCCTGCTTTCTCTTGATTACTAGAAACACATTCTGATTGATAACCCCTTACGCCCTGCTTCTAAGAACAATCAGATTATGAGAACTAGTCCCGCTCAATCTTTTGAATGAGCTGGTGTGGATACTCTCAGACGGTACATCCACGGCGATGTGAATGTTGGCGTGTCCATGATTCGCCTTGGTGATCCCACGAGCAGCTATGGGTAGAAAGTTCCACCGAGTAAGAGCGCTGCTTGCCTGGGTAAGCCTTATACAGCTGAGGTGCAGGAGATTCTCCAATGCCTGCTAACGACTGTTCTTCCTCAAGAACTATGCATCTCATCGGCTTGCACCACACTTCGAGATTGAGGGTTTTGTTAATAGAGGTTTGCAGCATCCTCGCGATTTGGGTGGTTAATCCAAAATGGTACCACGGTACTATAGGCTTTAATTTTAATGTTGACTGTGACTTACTCTGGCATGTTATAGTAATGTTATGCTTCTGAAGAAGGCTAGATTAATTTAGCCAAAACCTGGTAAAGACCAGAAATTTTGCGCATCTGAGGCTGATTCTTCAAAATATTAGTATATCACAGTTGCTGACGGGGGTGCAATACGCTAAAAATTATTAACACAAGTTTCATGAAGACGAAATAGCTTGTGTATAGATGGGTTGCACAACCACATGATTCATCGACCAGTAACAACCCTACTAATTAATAACCTACCAGTATAGAAAAGATGTGCAACAAAGCAAATAGAGATAATATTAACTTTGAAAATTTTATATATTTAGGTCAGTAGAAAGTAATAAGCGTTCAAATCAAATGTTGATATTGAATAACAGTGATTTACCTATACACAAATGTAAATGTCACAATAAATGTAATTGCAGTCAAGATACATGTTTAATAATTATGGATCATAGAATAGCTATATAGTTATAAATAAGGAAAAAGTACGTTGAAGATTATATATATAGATAAGTCTTGATCTCTAATAGTAACGTGTAGTGAACATTCAGTGCATTTCTTATCACATGTAATTGTACACAGAGATATACTGTTTGTAGTATTGTCATGTCCTTTTATAGATGGGTATACACACACATCAAAAAAAGTTTTGCGTCATCCCAGTTCCCAGAAATCCTGAAGATAGACGTTGACTGTGGATATTGTATCACAGATACAGGCCCTTTGACTGTTCAGAGATGTCACTAAACCCGCCCAAAGATATTAACAATCATGCATGAGCAACGCCTATTAGACGGACGGGGGCCGACAGCCGATCTGTTCCAGTCATTTCACGAGGATGCAGGTACACGGCTCGTGTTGGCTGTAACTTAACAATGCCTAGACGGTCAATTCTGCGGTTCAATCGCATCTGCATTGTTACTTCGTCCAGGAAGGGCTCTCAACCAGGGAAATGTCCAGGCGTATCGGAGTGAACCAAAGCGATGTTGTTCGGACATAGAGAAGATACAGAGACAGGAACTGTCGATGACATGCCTCGCTCAGGGCGTCCAAGGTCTACTACTGCAGTGGATGACCGCTACCTACGGATTTTGGCTCGGAGGATCCCTGATAGCAACGCCAACATGTTGAATAATGCTTTTCGTGCAGCCACAGGACATCTTGTTACGACTCAAACTGTGCGCAATAGGCTGCATAATGGGCAACTTCACTCCCGACGTCCATGGCGGGGTCCATCTTTGGAACCACGACACCATGCAGCGCGGTACCGATCGGCCCAAGACCATGCCGAATGGATCGCTCAGGATTGGCATCACGTTCTCTTCACCGATGAGCGTCGCATATACCTTCCACCAGACAATCTTCGTTGACACGTTTGGAGGCAACCCAGTCAGGCTGAACGCCTTAGACACACTATCCAGCAGGATGGAGGTTCCCTGCTGTTTTAGGGTGGCATTATGTGGGGCCGACGTACGCCGCTGGTGGTCACGGAAGGCGCCGTAATGGCTGTACGATATGTGAATTCCATCCTGGCAGCATATTGGCGAGGCATTCGTCTTCATGGACGACATTTTTCGCCCCCATCGTGCACATCTTGTGAATGAATTCCTTCAGGATAAGGACATCGCTCGACTAGAGTGGTCAGCATGTTCTCCAGACATGAAGCCTGTCAAAAATGCCTGGGATAGATTGAAAATGGCTGTCTATGAATGACGTGATCCACCAAAACACTCTGAGGGATCTATGCCACGACGAATACACGCATGCATGAATGCAAGAGGACGTACTACTGGGTATTAGAGGTACCGGTGTATACAGCAGTCTGGACCACCACCTCTGAAGGTCTCGCTGTATGGTGGTGCAACATGAAATGCGTGGTTTGCATGACTAAT
Organism: Schistocerca serialis cubense; assembly: GCF_023864345.2. Taxonomy (NCBI): domain Eukaryota; kingdom Metazoa; phylum Arthropoda; class Insecta; order Orthoptera; family Acrididae; genus Schistocerca; species Schistocerca serialis. Next base: position 630,690,938 of record NC_064641.1, on the reverse strand, counting down.
AAAAAGGGAGGAAACTATGTTTATGTTGATCTCTGTTCCAATTTTCTGTACAGGTTCCGGAACTCTCGCAACCGAGGTGATGCAAAACTTTTTTATGTGTGTTTGTCATTAGATTAGGGTTGATCTGTAACAGTAACATAGACACTCAAAGAGGGTTCATATAAAGTATAGTTCATAATCTGCTACAAATGGAAAATGGTTAAGTAAAGTTATGACGTTCCAGGTTGCACGTTTCATTTAATTTTAGCTACTGATGATGTAAAACCAATTGTTGTGCGAGTATCCTTTTGGTAAAAATTCTGTAAAGAGATAATATCTAACCAAATTGATTGTAGGACCTTGTATCGTGCCTGTGTAAGTCTGACAATAGGGGGTAGACAGATATCATGGGTCATTGTTCTAGCATGACAGATGTGCACTCAGATCCAGCAGTGGGTCCAAGTAGTTTCGATTGTGGCCGAAAGGTGCCAGCTTTTTGTGGACCTATATCGTACATACTCATAATTAAAACAGTATATTTTAGGAACAAAACTGTATCCTGTGTGAATGTAACGCCTTCTATTAATTATTGTTCATTTAATAAGTCTAATTATTAGTGTGAATGATGGTGTGAATCGAAGGTAATATAATAAATAAACATTGTTATATCGAATACCTGAGTATACGTTTGTTGGAGAAATGTGTGTGTTCAGAGAGTGAATCATTCTCTTAGGTGAAATTTGTAAAGTGCAACTAGCCAGTTTATGGTACTGGGAAACAAACATTTTATGATAATTCAGTTGCATATTATCCGTTGTATAATCTTTTTGATAACCAGAACATCAACAAAATCAAAACGAGGATAATGGAATGTAGTCGAATTAAATCGGGTGATGCTGAGGGAATTAGATCAGGAAATGAGACACTTAAAGTAGTAAAGGAGTTTTGCTATTTGGGGAGCAAAAAACTGACGATGGTCGAAGTAGAGAGGATATAATATGTAGACTGGCAATGGCAAGGAAAGCGTTTCCGAAGAAGAGAAATTTGTTAACATCGAGTATAGATTTAAATGTCAGGAAGTCGTTTCTGAAAGTATTTGTTTGGAGCGTAGCCATGTATGGAAGTGAGACATGGACGATAACTAGTTTGGACAAGAAGAGAATAGAAGGTTTCGAAATGTGGTGCTACAGAAGAATGCTGAAGATTAGATGGGTAGATCATATAACTAATGAGGAGGTACTGAATAGGATTGGAGAGAAGAGAAGTTTGTGGCACAACTTGACTAGAAGAAGGGGTCGGTTGGTAGGACATGTTCTGAGGCATCAAGGGATCACCAGTTTAGTATTGGAGGGCAGCGCGGAGGGTAAAAATAGCAGAGGGAGAGCAAGAGATGAATACTTTAAACAGATTCAGAAGGATGTAGGTTGCAGTAGATACTGGGAGATGAAGAAGCTTGCACGGGATAGAGTAGCATGGAGAGCTGTATCAATCCAGTCTCAGGACTGAAGACCACAACAACAACAACAACAACAACTAGATCTGTTAGAAGACTTAAGCTGGCTATTACGAGTGACTGTGACTGTGTGTAGATATCGAAACCATTAGCACAGTCTTGGCGGTGCATCGAACAACTAACAATATATTGAAATTTTCACTCAGTCTCTGTATCGTATAATAGCTCTGATATTCTAATACCAGAAAACATTCTATGCAACCTTTAGAGGCGTGTAGTGCGGCTAATTTCCGCTGCAGCTTCCTCCAGCCAAAGAACATTGACTCGTTTCTGTGTAGTCCTAAGGCATCAACTGTACAGTGACTAGGGCAGCGCCACGAAACAGCATCACGAAGCCGCTGACCTGCGCAACAATGGAGAGAGCGGGCAGCGCCACACCTCCAGGAAGACATAGTTAAGCACTCTCCCAACGCCGATTTAACTGGCCGCCCATCGCTGGTAGGCCCAGTTCTGACGCAGACTTCAGGGCCATCAGTACTGAGTAATAGAATGCCGATACTTAGCCTGCGTTCTGCGAGTAGTAATAGTGAAAAACATTTTCATGTAGGAGAAGTAGTTTCGTATAAATGATTTTGGATTCCTGCCACCGGCCACAGCAACTTCTTTCCTTCCTTGTTTGTGTCTGTGGTGACTCCCACAGTAGACGACACAGCAGTTTCTAACAGGGAAGACGCGTGTTCGAACTGCAGAACACGAGACGATCACTGCCAGGTGAGTTGAAACTGTTATCTGTAGGACAAAAATTATAACCACGCCGCTGCTAAGTGTGGCTTGGACCTTATCTCGCCAACAGTTTTGACGATGCGGAATACAGACATATTGTAAAAGTTACATATCCTGTTCATTAAAGTGTCAATGTGTTTACGAAACTGCCGAATAGCGTTTTATTTTACTTTACTTTGCTTTGTTAATTAGATTTTTGTTGAGCAATATTTGTGAGACAGAAATACCTTCTGCAACATCAAGTAAATTGCCTTCAGTGATGCTGAGTATCAAGTGTGGATGGAAACGGTGGTTCCCACAAGCGTGAGTGAGTAATTTTCATATACCGGTATATGTTTGTGTTGTGAAGGCGTCCTTCAAAATGACTAACTTTCATATACCTGTATATATTTGCGATTTTTTGTGTTGGCAAGGCACCCTTCCAATATAGGAAGACAATATCAAACATACTTCAAGGAGGCAAGCGCCTTCAAAAATTTTGCTGTGCAGAGGACACACTAGAAGTTTTTAAGTACATCGCCTCCTTAATTTGAATTCCAAGGAGGGAGTCATGAGAGCTGACTAACAAATTCGGCTAGCCACACTCCATATGGTGGCTTGTGGAGCATGTACGTAGATGTAGATCCATGTGAGCGGTAATGGGACGGATAAGTATGTTAAAAACAGTTAAATGGCTGAGTTGCAGGTTGAACTTCGTATAGTTGGATACTCAAACGCCATAACAATTAAACGGGACATCGTACAGCTGGATACTGAAACGCCGTATACAAGGTTTCACCTCAGTTGATACATAATTCAGGTGTAGATCTACGCTGCTGTGTTACGTTCCTCTTCTGTTGGAAACAGCGGGCGGCAAAGTTATAGAGCAGAATCCGACAGAGTGCACATTCAGACTCGCTGTGCCCTCCTTGGGTTTCCAGCCTCCTCCGCTCCGCGTAACGATACTCAACGAGGCTGCTTACCTCCCCAATCACCGGAGTGTATCTTTACAAGGTTTATTACAAACTATTAAAGCCGTTTATGGCGTTCAGATAAGGTAAGACTATATACCACAAATGTAATTAGTCATATACCTTAACCGCGAACGTAATTTCCGTGGCGCCAGGAAAGAAAATACAACTTTCAATCCTTATAACCTTACACCAAGACCTACAACCGGTTCACTGCGGCACCTGGTGACGTAGGGCAACAGGGAGTGACGTTTCCTGGAAGTCCAGCGGCCGCTTGTACAGATCACTCAGATAACATCGGTTCTCGCTTGAATAGTAAGACACAGTCAGCGCGAACCTACCAAGTTCTCTGACATTCGTGAGAAGTTGGCAGCGGAAAAACAAAAATATTGTCCAAAATCGTATTTGTAAGGGGCGCTCCCATTAGTATGCCGTTGTTACGCTGCATAAGCAGTGCTTGCGTCCATTGAATAAACGTCATTTGCTCTAAGCAAAACAAACCTTTTCGATAAACCACTTTATATTTACAGTGGCGAAAAAACCGGTTTTCTGATGAAATCAAAACTGGTTGTTGTCATAGCTGAAGAAAGTTCTCGAATATTTCATCAAATGAGAAGCGACGATAATGAAGAGACTGTTAACGTAGCAGCTTGTTGCAGTGCTGAACGATATTTTATACCTCGAAGTTGTACTTTGAAGACGAAAAACAAGAAACTTGAATAGGAAGATTCCTTCCCAATGACCCCACAATTTATATGAATGAGAAAACCGAAGCCCAATGCGATGGCCGAGCGGTTCTAGACGCTTCAGTTCGGAACCGCGAGACTGCTACGGTCGCAGGTTCGAATCCTGCCTCGGGCATGGATGTGTGTGATGTGTTTAGGTTAGTTAGGTTTAAGTAGTTCTAAGATCTAGGGGGCAGATGACCTCGGATGTTAAGTCCCATAGTTCTCAGAGCCATTTGAACCATTAGAGAAAATCGTGTGTGTGAATTCTGATCTATTCTTGCGCTAGTTAAGAAAGCAATTTATCCCGAGATTAGGTAAATATTGTTGAGTCTAGATGACCGTTTGTCTCACAGCACTGATCGATATGTGCTAGAACTCACTAGTAATGATGACGTCATATTGAACTGCCAGCGAACTGACTCGGCACATTACTTTCAGCCGCTTGATCTCTGTGTTTTAAAACCTTTAAATTCGTTTTCAGCAGGGCGATGAGGATTTTGCTTCAGTCTCAACCCGTTAAAGAAGTTTCAAGGGTCCAGTTTTCCTCCGTTAAGAGGCATGTCAGAAAGCAGCTTGCAGTGGATTTTTGGCCAGTACTATTTTCCCACAAAATCCACAGAAAATACAGGAAAAAGCTTCCTCAATTTCAAAGGTCATGTTGATAAATATTAATAGACGAGCTAGCAGATTCCATAGACCCTGGTTGGCAGAAGGACGGAAACATACGAGGAAGGGCAGCGATACTAACATCTTCTGTCGAACCACCTGCGCCAGTTCTGACTCCGGGTTTCAAACGAAGGAGCAAATCAGCTGCTGTAATGAGCAGACAGAGACAACTTGGGTCGACTTACTGAATAAAAAGCTGAGGGACTGTAAGCAAATGGAAAAGCAAACAAAACAAGTGGATGCACATTTTGTAAAGTAAATTACTGAGGTCTTACAGGGCCACAGGTGCGTTTTTAAGGAAGTGGGTCCACAAACCTAGCACACAAGAAAAATATGTGTGCAATGATAGTGATTATAAGAAATCTAGAAAAATTGTGGGAATCCTAATACACCATCGTAAAATTTAATTTAAGAGCTTTTATCACGCTTATGTTTCAAATAAAGTTTAAACGCAATGTATTCTGTGAGTAAATGTGTACCTATACACGGAGGTGATAAAAGTGACGGGATACGAGCCCAGCGAAGTGAAGTGACTCGACGTAGCATTGACTCAACAAGTCGTGGAAATCTCCTGCAGAAATATTGAGCCATGTTGCCTCTATAGCCGTCCATAATTTTAAAGTGTTGCGGTGCAGGATTTTGTGAACGAGCTGAGCTCTTGATTGCGTCCGATGAATGTTCGATCTGGGTGGCAAAATCATTCTCTCTACTCGTCTAGACTGTTCACCAAACCAATCGCGATCAATTGTGTCCCGGTGACACGGCGCATTTCCATCCATAAAATCCCCGTCGTTATTTGTGAGCAATAAATCCATGAATGACTACAAATTGTCTCCAAATAGCCGAAAATAACTATTTCGTGCCAATGATTGGTTCAGTTGGACCAGAGGAATCAGCTCATTCAGTGTAAACACAGACCACATCATTATAGGGCTAGCAGCAGCTTGCGCAGTGCCTTGTTCAACACATAGGTCCATACCATAAGCTCTCACCAACTGAAATCAGGACTCATCTGATCAGACCACGATTTTCCAGCCGTCTAGGTTCAACCGATGGGCCACGAGCCCAGGATAGGCGATGTCGTGCTATAAGCAAACGCACTCGCTTCCGTCATCTGCTCCCATAACCCGTTGACGCCAAATTTTGACACACTGTCCTAACGGATGAGTTCGTTGTACGTTTCACATTGATTTCTACGGTTGTTTAGCGCATTTTTGCTTGTCTGTTAGCACTGACAACTCTGCCCAAACGCCGCTGCTCCGGGTCGTTAAGTGAAAGCTGTCGGCAACTGCACCTCCCTTGGTGAGAGGTAATGCCTGAATTTTGGCATTCTCAGCAAGCTCTTGACACTGAATCTCGAAATATTTAATTCCCTAACGATTTCCTAAATGGAATGTCCCATGCACCTACACTACTGGCCATTAAAATTGCTACACCAAGAAGAAATACAGATGATAAACGGGTATTCACTGGACAAATATATTATACTACAACTGACATGTGATTACATTTTCACGCAATTTCGGTCCATAGATCCTGAGAAATCAGTACCCAGAACAACCACCTCTGGCCGTAATAACGGCATTGATACGCCTGGGCATTGAGTCAAACAGAGCTTGGATGGCGTGTACATGTACAGCTGCCCACGCAGCTTCAACACGATACCACAGTTCATCAAGAGTAGTGACTGGCGTATTGTGACGAGCCAGTTGCTCGGCCATCATTCTCCAGACGTTTTCAATTGGTGAGAGTTATGGAGAATGTGCTGGCCAGGGCAGCAGTCGAACATTTCTGTATCCAGAAAGGCCCCTACTGGACCTGCAATATGCGGTCGTGCATTATCCTGCTGAAATGTATGGTTTCGCAGGGATCGAATGAAGGGTAGAGCCACGGGTCGTAACACATCTGAACGTCCACTGTTCAAAGTGCCGTCAATGCGAAAAAGAGGTGACCGAGACGTGTAACCAATGGCACCCCATACCATCATGCCGGGTGATACGCCAGTATGGCGATGACGAATACACGCTTCCAATGTGCGTTCACCGCCATGTCGCCAAACACGGAAGCGACGATCATGATGCTGTAAACAGAACTGGATTCATCCGAAAAAATGACACTTTGCCAATTGTGGACCCAGGTTCGTCGTTCGCAGGCGCTCCTGCCTGTGATGCAGCGTCAAGGGTAACCGCAGAAATGGTCTCCGAGCTGATAGTCCATGATGCTTCAAACGTCGTCGAACTGTTCGTGCAGATGGTTGTTGTCTTGCAAACGTCCCATCTGTTGACTCATTCTTCGAGACGTGGTTACACGATCCGTTTCAGCCATGCGGATAAGATCCCTGTCGTCTCAACTGCTAGTGATACGAGGCCGTTGGGATCCAGCACGGCGTTCCGTATTACCCTCCTGAACCCACCGATTCCATATTCTGCTAACAGTCATTAGATCTCGACCAACGCGAGCAGCAATGTCGCGATACGATAAACGGCAATCGCGATAGGCTACAATCCGAGCTTTATCAAAGTCGGAAACGTGATGGTACGCATTTCTCCTCCTTACACGAGGCGTCACAACACGGTTTCACCAGGCAACGCCGGTCAACTGCTGTTTGTGTATGAGAAATCGGTTGGAAACTTTCCTCGTGTCAGCACGTTGTGGGTGTCGCCACCGGCGCCAACCTTGTGTGAATGCTCTGAGAAGCTAATCATTTGCATATCACAGCGTCTTCTTCCTGTCGGTTAAATTTAGCGTCTGTAGCACGTCATCTTTTGGTGTAGCAATTTTAGTGGCCGGTAGTGTATGTGCCTTGTGCCGCTGCGATCACGGTTTATGGATCTTTCTTTTTTTCGGTGGAAACTGTGCCAGGAATATCATACCTGAACATGCTGCAAAACTGGTTGTTTCCTCCACTTCATGAAGGTTACAGTGATTCCAATTTTATGCACGATGGCGCCCCGCCTCACTTTCGCCTTGAGGTGCAGCGTTATCTTAGTAATACCATCCCACAACGTTGCATTGGAAGATGTGGACAGCAAGATCTTATTCATTGTTTTTGGTCTCTTAGTTCACCAGACCTCACACCTTGCGATTTTTTTTCTGTGCCGGTACCGCACCTATGGCAGCTACTCTTCAAGATCTGATAAATCGAATTGTTGAAACTGTCGATTCAATAAAAAGGGATCTGTTGATTCGTGTGTGGAATGAAATGGACTACAACTTCGATGTTTCTCAAGCGATGCGCAGTGATCATGGTGAGTGCATGGAAAAGTAGCTGTGCGAACATTTAATCTTCAACCTTCCTCTGTCCAGTGACATGTGCAATGTGTTTCTATCTTTCACAGTTTGTCTGCGAGAAACAACTGAAATATGTTCCTTCTTTTTGAATTTCACTATATTTTTAACCTATTTAGTCTAAATTAAACACTCTCTGTTACGCAGTTGAGTAGAGAGACTGGAGACTCGCCTGCTCGCCATTCACGTGACGGACTGTAGCTGACTGGAGATGTTTAACGTGGTCTACGAATGGCCATTTTGCTTCTTTTGAAACGATACGGAGCGCTGAGGCCATCGACGGCCCACTGAAGCGTTTGCTTAAGCCACCAAGCGTGGAGGGTGTAATTCTTCTGGGGGGTTGTTCAGTGACGTTTTTCATACCATGATACGGGACCACTCGTTCGGGTTACAGTGAAAATGAAGAAGTATGTTTATCTTGACATTCTCGCTGACCAAATGTTATCCCCATTTTTGATGATAATAGCTACATTGTCCATTATAATTATCCGGCCTGTTATGCCGTGGTCGGTTGATGAATTTTGTGTTAATTCCCAACGTTTCGTCTCCGACTGCGGGAGACATCTTCAAGGGGGTCCGTAGCTCGATGGAAGGTCCAACACACCCACTGGCTCGCTACTGACTGCCGCTAAATTCCGCGTCCGCGCGCTCCCAAGGGAGGAAATTTTGCTGTTAGTCCGCGTTTTGTGCCCACGGAAGAAATTATAGCTAGTGTAGAAGCAGGAATTCGCAGTGCGGATTCTGTAACAGCTGAAGAAATCCGTATAGAAACAGTGAGAATATTAGCCAATGCAAAACGGCCGAAGAGTAATATAACTGTGGGTGAGAGAAGAGCTTTAAAACTCCTGAATGACGACGATAGTATTTTGATTCTCCCAGCTGACAAAGGAAGCGCAACGGTGGTTATGGATGTGGCCGACTATCAGAGTAAAATTACTGATCTACTGGATCCGCAAGCATATAGGAAGCTGAATAAGGACCCCACTAACAACGTTCTCAGAGCTATGTCGCGGTTAATAAAAAAGTCCTCCATTGAAGAGAGTGTACAGAAAGGTCTCTGCAATTCGGTTGCGCTACCACTGAGGCTTTATGGATTGCCCAAAATTCATAAAGAAAATGTGCCGTTAAGACCGATACTAAGTGCCATTGGTTCGCCCACCTACTCGTTAGCCAAGTTTTTGACTACGCTGTTAAAACCACATGTGGGCCATTCGGGCTCTTATATAAAGAATTCGACACATTTCATCAGCAGATTGAATGGCGTAGTGGTCCAGCCGGAGGACATATTGGTCAGCTTCGATGTGGTATCGCTGTTTACCATGGTTCCAGTTAATGATGTATTGGAACAGCTGGATCGAATTTTTTCTGCCGATATTTCAGAACTGTTTAAGCGTTGTTTGATGACCACATACTTCAAGTGGAATGAACAGTTTTATGAGCAAACGGATGGCGTGGCTATGGGAAGCCCCCTAAGTCCCGTAATTGCAAACTTCTTTATGGAGAAATTCGAAGAACAGGCCTTAGGTACTGCCAGCAAAAAACCAAATGTATGGTTCCGATACGTGGATGACACGTTTGTGCTGTGGAGACATGGTAGGGAGGAACTAAGCCGGTTCCACGAACATCTGAACAGTATAAACTCGAGAATTCTGTTTACAATGGAGGAGGAGGTAGACGGAAAATTACATTTCCTCGATGTGCTTGTTTTTAGAAACGGAAATGGGACTTTGGGCCACTCAGTATACCGAAAACCCACGCACGCGGACCGTTATTTGCACCGGGATTCGAACCACCACCCACAACAGAAGCGGGGTGTTATCAAGACGTTAGCGGACAGAGCTAGAAATATTTGTGAACCTGAGTTGCTCGACGCTGAGATGGGACATCTCCACAATGCATTAATGATGAACGGATATTCGTCCGCCGAAATAAAACGTGCGTTGAGGCAGCCACGCAGAAATCATACTAACGTACAGGTTTTCCTGCCGTTTGTTAAAAATGTAACGGAAAGAATAGGGAGGATCTTGACGAAGCGGAATATTACCGTAATTTACAAGCCCACCAGGAAGATACAGGAATACCTTAAGCCTACCAAGGACGCTCGCAAACCATTGGAAAAAGCTGGAGTGTATAGGATCCTATGCAGCTGTGGAGGTGTTTATGTGGGTACCACTAAAAGAACTGTTTCTAAACGTTTGGAAGAGCACAAGGGAAATTGTAGAAGAGGAGAAACGGAACGATCAGCTGTTGCGGAGCATGCTTTCCATCCAGGGAACCACAGTATTCGTTTCGAGGAGACGCAAGTACTAGCTGCCACAAGCGAATATTACGAAAGGCTCTACAGGGAGGCAATCGAAATCGCTAAACACCCAAATAATTTCAACTGAAAGGAGGAGGGCGTGAAATTAAACGGGATATGGGTGCCGGTGTTAAAGAAGATGTGTACCACTCGTCCACTACTGGGTGATGGCAACGGCGATCGACGGCGACGGACAGCCGCCAATTGCATTGGCGTTTTCAAAACACGTGACGTCACGCCGCGGCGTGGGAGCGCGCGGACACGGAATTTAGCGGCAGTCAGTAGCGAGCCAGTGGGTGTGTTGGACCTTCCATCGAGCTACGGACCCCCTTGAAGATGTCTCCCGCAGTCGGAGACGAAACGTTGGGAATTAACACAAAATTCATCAACCGACCACGGCATAACAGCCCGGATAATTATAATGTACATGATATTTCCGGCCGTGAAAGTCTACATTTTAGTAATAGCTAAATTCACAGGGCTGTATGCATGCTATCCTGGCTTGAAGTATACTAAGGTCCCTCGCCTAGCCCTCTAAACCACCCTATCTTAAACCCGTAGAAAACTGCTTGTACAGTATGGAACAGCCGTTTAAACGTAAGTCAACATGCTTGCAGTTTGGTAGCTCTACACGACCTAATCATCAGTTAGTGCTATATATGTATCTGGATGAAAGGAAGAGTTTTATTATGCACATTAAGCTCTCCACAGAAAAAGCAGTGAAAATTATACAAAAGTTGGTGTGGGCCGGTACCATGAATTACAAGCAGCTGTCGCTTGCCGTTAAGACCTATCGGTTCCATAATTCGCTTCACAGACAGTGTATGGACGCATTGGCTGCTATTTGAGAACATCAGATCCATCCTTAGACGAACACAGAGGAATGTACTCCTAAGACTTACTGGGACCTTTGGACAACAGCCGTCGACGCCCTACTGGTAATATTAGAGCTCTGCCCCATCGACATTCGAGTGCGATATTAAGCAGTTGGTTAAGTCGGGCCAGATTCAACTGAGTTCAAGTGATTGCAAGGGTATACATAAAAAAACACACATAAAAGACTGGAGAAAAGTGAACGGCAACACGACTGGAATGATGACGCCAACGGTAGGCGTGTGTACAATATTTTCTAAAGTGTCGAAGACGGCCTCCCATCACGTCTAGATGACACAAAGTAATGGAATGGTGCTTTTCATTTGATTACTGAACATTTTCCTTACCCCGACCACCTGTACAGAACAGGGAGACGGGAAACAGCTCCCTGTTACTGCAGACAAACAGGGATACCTGAACATATAGCGCTTCATTGTAATTTATACGAAATAGGAAGGGGAAGCTGACTGCATTATTAGAACTAGGACAGGTTTGGTCAGGATAGCGAAGGATGGGAATTGCTTAACTCTGCTGCCAGTAGAACATCAAGAGCAAAGTATTATGAGTATTATAGGGAGAGAGGACAATATAGCTTGTAACCACATGGATCAAGATCAAAGAGGTATGTAGCGTATTCACACTACGAGAACAGTAGGAGTAAAACGACCTCGTGAAGCAGTTCGACAAGGAAAGAATGTGCAGGAAAGCTCGTCGAACATTCTATGCATTGCTAGAGGTGGTGATGATTAGAATGGGATACTGATGAACACGGTAATTACTGATTCAATTCGAGCGCACAGTTGTTTAAAATGCACATTAAAACAATGTTTAGCATTGGAACCCAAATGGTAATACTAAAACTCGAATGCTGTGGAACCACGCAGGATTATTTGGCTGGGTTTAATATAGGTATAAAAATAGATGAGTAGAACTGCTTGGTCAGCATTCTCAAGCAATTCCACGATTGCTAATTAACAATATATCAGAACATGGACAGAGGGTATTTCGGTGATGGGTTTTTCATTCACTTATACTTCACTATACTTGTTTTCTTTCAATTCTACTTCTTCTATTAATAACGCTGTAGAATTTAGCTGTAGAATCTTAGCATTATACATTCAATGTCATTTTGAAATAAGTGGACTATAGAATGTATGGAACATAACGATGCCCTTCAAAACAGAAGGGGTCGGAGTCAATTGAAACGGCAGTAAATAAATAAATACTCGAAGAAACTTGCTGACTCCATTCCTCGCCGAATCGCAGCCATTATCGAGTCTAGAAGAGGTGTTACATGTTACACTAGCGTCTTTGGAAATTGCAACACCAAGAAGGAAACTCATGAATTCGATTTATTTAATACCACAGGTTAGATACATGACAAGTAACAAATGATTACAAATCTGAACATGTCCTTGAGCCCTACTATTCAGTATGTCGTGTAGCCACGATGCGCTGCAATTAAAACGGCTACGCGCCATGGCATTGAATCAATAAGGTTCTGAATACGCTCCTGAGGGATTTCCCTCCTCGCAGTTTGTATCCGAGCCCCCAAATCCGTGATACCAGTTAGTGGAGGACCGTGACGCACCAGGTGCCGACCAACCATATCCCAGACATGTTCGATGGACCGTGATATCTGGCTAACGTGCAGGCCAGGGAAGCCATGATGACGGTCGCTCTTCGAAGAAGGCCTGTAAATATGTGGTCGGGCATTGTCCTGCCGAAATGTGGCCTGTGGAGATGCCTCAGGCTGGGGGAGTACCTCAGGCTCCACAGCCTCTGTTAGGTACCGGTTGCCGTTTAAAGTGCCCACAGTATGTACGAGGCGAGATCGGTTATTGTAACGAATGGCGCTCCAAGCGATCACATCTGATGTTTGTCCGCTATGCCGCCCCACAATGCAGCCCTCCAGGTTGCGCTCACCACGGTACCGCCGGACATGTGTGCGGCCATCACTGTAGGACACGCTGAAGCGGTACCCATCCGGAAAGATTACATGTTGACACTCAGCACTCCAGTGACTGTGTTCACGTGCCCATTGCGGTCGGAGGAGCTTGTGGTTTCTGGACAATGGAAGCCGACGTAATGGCATGCGTGCAACCAGTCCAACCTGCAGCAGACGGCGACGAACCGTCGATGCAGACAATTTCACACCTGTTGCAGTGCTCCGGCGACGAGGCAACACTGTATATGACACTGTACGGTCCGTAATGGCCATGCGGACAAGATGACGGTCATCCCGTACTGTGGTCATGTTCCGTGGTCCAGTTCCCACTCAAAGCTGCGTACGACCTTCCTCTATCCACTGCTTCCACATACGCATCACTGTCGAAGCAGCATGCCCTGTGCGAGCCGAAATGTCACGGTATGACAACCCCGTTTCCCGGAGACCGATTATTCTGCCCCGTTCGAATTCGCTCACATGCCGATATGGCTCCCTTTGACGTCGACGAGGCATACTGGCACTCACTGTATTGTTTCCACCTCGTGTGACAGCTCTGCACCGACTACACTAGACGCAACACTGTCGGACCAACACGAGAGGGCTCTGCTCGGTCTAGGTGTACTCCATCTCGCTGCTTGCACACCCGTCGCCACTTCCTTCAAATGTGGCGCTATTCTGGTAATTCCTTATCGGTGTTGCACTTTTCGCAAACCGCAGTGTATTAGTGTGAGCTTCCCAAAGGGAAATTGTTTATCCTGCGTGCTTATGAAAAATCGCAGAAAACCTACTTATGACGCCACAGACCTGTAGAAACATGGTGGTGGTGGTGGTTAGTGTTTAACGTCCCGTCGACAACGAGGTCATTAGAGACGGAGCGCAAGCTCGGGTTAAGGAAGGATTGGGAAGAAAATCGGCCGTGCCCTTTCAAAGGAACCATCCCGGCATTTGCCTGAAACGATTTAGGGAAATCACGGAAAACCTAAATCAGGATGGCTGGAGACGGGATTGAACCGTCGTCCTCCCGAATGCGAGTCCAGCGTGCTGTAGAAACATGTTTTCCTGTAGTAGTCGAAGATGTGTGTGTGTGCTGATCGCACAGCAGCGGGATTTTCATGCAGGTGACACCGCGAAATGTTTGAAGAGACGATGCAGCTCTTAACCATGCACATGTACTTAACGCGCCAGTGCACCTAAACGTAGCGGGTGCCGGGCACAGAACGCAGAAGGGCACCACGGTATACGTGCCAGTACTGTCTCTCCACAGGGACCCCCGCTTCTATTCGGACCCGCTGCACCTCGACTCGCAGCGCTCCGCCACCGCCAACAGAGACACCGCCTTAGCCCCTCACTGGCAGTTTCCTGAGAAGCCGCGGGTGCGCGCGCCTCGCTGGGCGAGTGTACTTGATCTGCACTTTCTAAGCTACGAAAAGAAATACACCGCTTGCCTGTCTTGAACCGTATGTGTGTTATGATTCTAGAGTTGCAGGAAATTAAAGAATAATTCTTACGAACTAAAAAAGTAACTTTATTCTGATGTAAAAACAAAAAAATAACCATAATAAAGACAGGGTTTTCGAAACTGCCCATACTTTCCGTATCTGAGATCAAAAATCTACTGGGTAACGTCCAATAACGAGCTGCTGCACAACATGCTTGGATCCTCCTTGGCACGCTGTCTACAAGATGATAAAGACGTTACTGCCAAGCCTACCGCAGTTTTCGACGGTGGCCCTCCTAAGGTCATCCAGTGTGCGCAGAGGATTGCTTCCACGACTCGGCTGATTCCAAGCCTGCTCAGTGGGAATCAGCCCAGCAGACACTGCTGGTCATTCCTTTGGCTTGGTTCCCGCCTCCTGTAAGAAAGTGTTGCCAGAAGCCGGGTGTGCTGTAAATACGACCTCTTGTTCATCAGGTGCTTCCTGGGTATGCAGATTAGACTGGTGCTGAATCTATCTCAGAACATATAAAATGATAGATTACTGCCATGAAGCTAATAGGCTACTTGAAAAATTAACTGTCGGACAATCCCGAACTCACCAGGGGTCTAGTCTATTGCTAATGGCTGGAGGACCTGGGCATTTCAATTGTATAATTTAATGGTTGCTGAATGATGAATGAGTGTCCTATAGAGGACTGCTGTCGGATCCAGCGTTGGCGCCTGACTCTGCCCTAACAAGGTGGGATACGTGTGTTGAAGCTATCGGTTTTTGTAACGAACATTTGCAAGCCCTGATATTTGTTATTAATTCGAGAGGCACAAAAGACTTTCACTGAACCTAAAATCAAAAATGTTCTTCGTATATCGATAGCACCTTCGGCTTCCTTATCAGCAGCATTCAAGAACTGGAAAATATCGGGTTGTCTATGCAGAAATCGTTACAAGTTGTTGAGAATGACAAATGCAAGCTGATTGACGTTAGAAGTGATACTTGGTAGACTGTAGTACATTCGTTTGACGTTGTTTTGGCAATAAATCCAGGATACTCAACTTTTTTTACTCTCTTCAAGATCCTCAGTGGGGAATATTTCACTTTCTAAAATTTGCCCCAGCAACGTCCTGTGATGTGGAGAGATCATTTTCCACCGATAAAAACAGTCTTTCTGATCGGCGACGTTTTATGACTGCAGGGAATTTGGAAAATTATCCGGTTGTTTTTGGCATTACAAAATGAAAAGTAAGGTTGTATACCTTAGTAATTATAGCAAAGAATTTTACTAATCAACTGTTGCTTCAAATAATTTCTTTCGTTATAACTGTAAAGGTTTACAAAATAAAAAACTGAGTGATATAAGACGTATATCCTTAATGTACTTTTCATGTTTCTGCTACGTTTAAGTGCATATTAATATAATATAGTAGGCTTTTCGGTGGAAGTCAGAAGCTGATTTGAGTTCAATGTTTTGTAAAATATTTCGTGATATTACACATTTTTTCATGTTTTATCCATTTCATTGCACAAATATATCCATATTTTGTGTGTACATATTAAATAAAAAGCCAGGCTCTAGCTGACACATATAGAGACAACATTGTGGTATGCGTCTCAGAAGACTCGAAGACAAAGCTGAAGGAAAAATCAACAAGTGCTCTATCACTGATTTACCAGAGGTTCATAAACAACAAACTTTTGTTAGCTGTCCCTAACATCTTCGTACTGCCAAAAGGCAGGATGGCTAACTACGAATCCTACTCTAAATTTAGAAGGAATTTACATTCACAAGTAGGTAGGCATTTAGATTTATGCTTAGGCGAAAAAACAATTTTTTCTACTCGCCTCAGTAAATTTGAAGCGGCGCTGTTAGTTCCGCCGCATTAACCAGGAGCACACGATTTTAATTTGGCATTGTGGGATGCTACATGAATGACCCTCTATACTTTATATTAATATACTATGCGTTCTAGGTAGAAAAATGGATCCATTTGTGTTTGTTTTATACGTCGCACTCTTCTTCCTAGTGGGAATAGGATGAAGGTTGTACAAAATTAACCCCATGGGCAAATTCAGCGAAGGGAATGTCTGAAGCTACCTCGAAAGATAAACTGAGTTACAAGGTTAGAAGATGTCAGGTTGATTACAGCCAGTGACAAATCTACTCCCTCTACTGAGTTTGAGCTGATAGCCGTTTTCCCTTAAGTGGAAGAAGAGATTACTGTTTAACGTCCCGTCGACAACGAGGTCATTAGAGACGGAGCACAAGCTCGGATTAGGGAAGGATGGGGAAGGAAATCGGCCGTGCCCTTTCAAAGGAACCATCCCGGCACTTGCCTGAAGTGATCTAGGGAAATCACGGAAAACCTAAATCAGGATGGCCGGACGCGGGATTGATCCGTCGTCCTCCTGAATGCGAGTCCAGTGTGCTAACCACTGCGCCACGCCACCTCGCTCGGTTTTCCCTTCAGTTCCACTACGGAGTTGTTCGATTGGCTGTGCGTGTGTGTTAACGTTCCGTCATGTCTCCTCAGGTAAAGGTAAAAGGAAGATATTTGAATGTTCACTTTAGTGCCAGCCGGTGTGGCCGAGCGGTTCTAGGGGCTTCAGTCTTGAACCGCGCGACCGCTAAGGTCGCAGGTTCGAATCCTGCCTCGGGCATGGATGTGTGCGATGTCCTTAGGTTAGTTAGGTTTAAGTAGTTCGAAGTTCTAGGGGACTGATGACCTCAGATGTTAAGTCCCGTAGTGCTCAGAGCCATTTGAACCATTTTTTTGCAGTTTAGTCGCAGAAAATGCTAATATTTTGTGTTTCAGCAACGACGTAGTCAGAAAAAAACTTTGGGAGACGTGTTAGTTATTATTATTTTCGTGATTTAGACTGTAGGAAGGGGATCTAGACATGACTATCCAGTACGCGAGTGAATCAACAATTTACGCTCGAATTACATTCGCAGCGCAGTTGCGAAGTGTTGTATCAAGTGCAAAATCTCATCATGTCGTTCTGATAGTATCATTTTGGTCACATGCTATGCAAATTAAGGGTGTTTCTGTGTATGTGGGCCACATGTTAGCGCTATTAGTCGTGTATTATCTTAAATATGCCCAAATTACAATTTCGCGTTGCTTCCTTACGGTAAAAGTTTGGTATATTGAATTTCAGTGAGGCTGTAAAAATTTTGTGCGGAAATTTTACTGAATATCTGGCGTTTTCTTTGCAAGAAGTGTTCTTCCATATCTGCTACCATTAATCGTGTTTTAAATCAACAGTCCTAATAACGTGATCTTTCTTACATTTTAAGATTAATTAAGTGAATATGAGCGAAGCTATAACAATTTTGTGTGGAAATTTTATTGAATTTACTGTGTTTCCTATGTCGGTAATGTCCACCCACATTTGTACCCGTCATTTGAATTATTTAAGTGGAATTCTCTGCATTTATAGTTCGATTTAATGAAAATTAGTAAAGCAGCCCCCGTTTCGTGTAAGAATTTTGTCAATATATATGAGGCTTAACTAATACAGTTCTGCAAAGTATCGTTCAGTCCACCTCCCCCCAATTGCGGTAGTATCAGACATGCGCCCATCCGGCCAAGAATTAGCTACGTACCTCCTTGTTATGCGTTGCTAGCTAGTCGGAAGAATATTCTGTATGAATTAACGTTAATTGATAAGCTAAATCTATGCAGTTCCTTATTGTCCCTTTGTATGTGGGTTATCAGAGGTTGTAGCCAACGAAACAGGCAGTCGATATAATTTTTTCCATCTCATACAGGTGCTTAAAAGACGCTAGTTCGCTTAATTTACTCATCACATTATGTAGTTCTAAGTGCCCGCCCAGTGTCGTATTAATCGCATGCAAGTTCTTGTACGACGGCATGCCTGTTGTACTGAGGAATGTAACAATCGAATCTTGTTGCTAAACTTTCTTTGAAGATGTCCGTTCTTTGCTAGGAGACCAGACCAAGTTTGCAGAAGCTATTACTACTGACTCTGTGGATGTGAACATTCAGGTCGACTGTCAGGTAAACGTTTATCTGTTTTACTTGATTTCAGTTTCATAATAAATGTTGATTTTATAAAAGAATTCCTTTTGCTCTACCACTCTCCCATTAAGTATTAATTCTGAGAGAGCAATTAATCCTCATAGTAATTGTTATTTGAAAGGAGATTTATTTACCACAGAATCAGCTGTTTTAACAAGGAAATCAGGGAGTTTGGGAAGGCAAAAGCGTTAATTCATGGTTATAAAAGGAAGAAGTACATGCTCCATCTACTATATATGGTGTTCCCTGGTAGCCTGTCACTCGTGCGTTACCCGTTGCATTCTCAATTAATTTCAATATCACTCTGCATTAGTGTCACATTGTCCCATGTATTAGATAAATTATCGGGCCTATCCATAAGAGTAATTCAAAGTCGAGCTTTTGGCAATGGAACACAACGCTCAGTAGGATACGGAGTAAGTCTGTCATTCACTAACAACCAAACATAAGCATGTAAGAAGCATTTCACTGTTTCGAATCGTAGGCCCTTCTGAAAATCAGTCAGGTTAGGATGTGCTAGTCAATGTTTGTTTTGCAGCTAGGCACAATGTCATCTTGTGCTAAGGTCGTCGTTGAAATAACTGTTGTTGCTGAGTGTCATAGGTTGTTGTTTGTGTGTGTTCATTATTTTGAGAGAGAAATATTTCGTGTGCATTTGAGGGAAGTGTTGCACGTCAAATAATACGAAACAGCGGTTCGGTATTTGCAGTGTAGGTGTTAAAATTTGTAACTATTTTGGAGGATGTGGTTGGGGTATTATATATTATGGTGCTTGGAGTACAATGAAGTAGGGAAAGTTATGAGTATTATCTCTACGGGGGCACGCGCTAAGAGTCTTGACAAAATGAAAGCGTCAGCGAACGTGTAAATTAGCGGTGTAGAGGGTTGTCAGGTGCCATTAGCTGTGGGCGGCTTTGTGGACAACACGGACGAGAGCCGAGGGCACAAAGTTGTAGTTAGGCAAGAGAGAACCGCAGACAACAGCGCGGGAACTCAACAGATTCCAGGAACGCAAGATGCGACCCTGAACAGAGAATGTAGTGGCAACAACAATGCCAGTGAATGTGCAAGCAGAAAACCTTCAATTAACGTCAGAGTAGAGAAGGCGAGTACTGTAGAAGGAAAACCACAGGCTGAAGCTATTATGTTGTTGCTGCAGACGTTAGCCCAGAACATTACTAAGGGTTAAGAGGATCAGCGTAGGGCAGGTAGTAGTTTAGAGGAAATAATACTAACGACCTAGTGGAGCAGACAAAAAAATTAGAAAAGCAGAGTAAGCCCAGTAAGATCTTAGATCAAAATATTAATAAGGGTTTAGAAGAGCAAAGGAGGGCAAATAAAATTGTTGGGGAAAATATTACCAAGGTGTAGGAGCACAGCAAAGTAATTAATCAAAGATCTGATGAGCAAAATAGTAAGTTTGAACAATAGAAAGAGACGAGTAGACGAACAGAAAACAACACTGATGCTATAGCCAACAAAAACCAGTCGACCGCTGAATCAATTCAAAAGGAAGTACAGGTTGTGCGGTAAGAAGTTAGTGGTGTTAGTGAACAGTTTGAAAAAATGACGGTCGCTCTCAAAACATGATCTGTCTCGGCGTAATGTTGCAGCACCACCTGAAGCACAGATCAAGGAAGTAATAGGGGAGGTCTGTGCATACCAACATGAGATCATTGATCGTGTTTGTGAACAGGTAGCGGAACTGGAAGAGAGGCTAGTGACTCAAGAAGAAGAGCTGAACGATTGTGTAAACTTCGTTCGATGTGTCTGAGGCAATTAATCAGGCCAATGAATGTAATAATTACGATGCTCATGATGAGGAATGCTGAAGACACTTTGTTTCTGTGCAGTCCTACCCTCTGTTTCCTGGTGTGAACATCGAGCAACACCCCTGCGTGTAACTTTCCAAGTTTGATCCCTCACTTCCACCTTACTGGGGGAAAAACGTATGCATGAAATTTCCAGTGAAACGACAGCTACAAAGCGGATAGTGATGTAAGACTGTAAGACATACAATGAATTTTGAGGTGATTTCCTTACCGAATTCTGACCAGAGTATTCTGAATAGGGTAAAATTCAGTATTTTTATGAGCGACTGTTATTTGGATAGCGTCCATCGACACCATCATATGGTGAAAAGTAGTTAATATTATTATATACCCTATGACCCACCTGAGTTTGTCTTGCTAAATTACCTAGCGCACTGCAAAGATAAATCACCATTTCAGGACGGAATATAGGTGATATAAACTCCTTTCAGAA
Source organism: Schistocerca serialis cubense (assembly GCF_023864345.2). Lineage (NCBI taxonomy): Eukaryota > Metazoa > Arthropoda > Insecta > Orthoptera > Acrididae > Schistocerca > Schistocerca serialis. The sequence goes on along the minus strand of NC_064641.1, from coordinate 630,670,230 downwards.
CTTAAGCAAGAATTAGGCGCAAGCTGAAATGTAAATGGAGAGAACGATGTCGAAATATTTGAAGTGAAACATTCTGTTAATGGGCACAGAGACGACCGTAAATGGTGGTCACACCAGCTGATAGGTCTACCGCAAGCCAGATAGAGGTGAGTTCACTGGGTCCACGTCAAAACAATAACAGAGAAGAACTGCATTGCAAGGCAATGGCTAGATGAGTTCCACAGATGATAGGATAGATGCAATGCACAAAGAGTTTAAGGATGTAAGAGATGGATTATTAGAAGAAAGCTTTGTGGTTAATTCAGTGAAGTCCTGTCGTAATACTGAAGTTGACTATGTTGTAATTCCTTGTTGCTTGAGTCAGATAGCCAAGACTCAGTGATAAGGGAATATGTTTGTGAGCACTGCCATGTGGACGGTAACTGGCCTATGTTTTCATTGTAGAAGATGAGAGATATTTATAGCAAAAATGTATAAGTAAAAATACAGGCTTATGTAGAATTCGTTTGTCAATTACAGAAGTTGGCAGTGGTGTTTCTAACAGTACACACATTCACAGTGAAAGCAGTCTTTGGACTTGACTTTTTGCGGCATTACAAAGCTGCATTTAACTTTGTACGGTCATGCATTATAAAATCTTGGTTTAGACATATAGGTTGTCGAAAAGCATCGTTATCTCAGCAATAAATTCTTTAATGTATACTTAGCAGCAGCCCATATGAAATGTAGTGCACACCCAAACTCCATTATAATAGAGACTGCTCGATTACTTAGACTCGGGGCTCTCCATCTCATTTCCAATGTTAAGTCTTGAAAACAGTAAAGCAGGCAATTCTGTTGTCGTTCCTATTTAAGTGAACTTTAAGGAGCTCCATGAAGCCTGGTGTGAATGATGTTCTGACGTGTTTGGATGTAAGCCTAATAAACAATGAATTGCTGGAGGCATGTGTCTGATGAAATTGTTCCTACCATAAGGAATTGGCATGTTGTGGAAGAGTGAAACTCAATTAAAATAGAAACGATAAGAAGTTACAAAGAGGATGGGGAACTCAGTAATTAAGAAGTGGATGAGAGGACAGACGCACCAAAATAGCTCCTGTGACGTGGTTCACGCCAAAGTAGCGCCAGAGTTTTGTTCGGTGACAAAGTTCAGTGAATTTGTGTTTTTTTTAAATATTGTTTTAGTTTTTGAATGCTGATTTAGCAATTCGTAGGGAAGCTGAGTTATGTAGTTACGAATTTGAATGACCCCAGGAGAGAATGTATCTCAAGATGGAGTATGTGGCTGCCAATGATGGAATGATTCAAGTGAGGCACACCCAGTAATGGAAGTAAAGCAACAGGGGATGTGTAGGTTTAGAAAGACCAAGAAACATTGAAATTTGTACCATATTTTATATTTTAATGATAACCTTGTAATGTATGTGAACCTATGATAGAATAACTGTGCTCTTGTGATAAATGAGTATGTGATGTATAGCAAGCTGATATGTGATATTCATGTTGGCAGATAACCTTTTCAACAGAAGGTGTGGTTGAGGTACGAGGTGTTAGATTGTGATCTACGATTTAGAATTTACTAGCAGAAATGGAGTAAGTATGACTAAACGAACAGTTACAGACTAACCAACTACCGTGAGATACTGTTTCTAGAGGCGGCACAAGTTTAAAATGATGAAACAGATAGGTAATGTACGAAAGTAGTGAGATATGGCGACGAGAAATGGTGGTATGGACAGGGAATAACGTCTTTTAAGTTTTCTTGTTGTGGTAACTGAAGCCAAGCGATAAGTTCAAAACTTTCATTTTGAGTAATATTTGTTTATGTTTTCTCACTAAGTAACTAATTGTGGTCACATTATTTTGTGTGATCAAATACTTCATATGTGATATTGGTTTATAAAGAAATGTATAATGGGAATATTTACTTTGCTTGTGACTCAGGTTAGTAGACATGATGTTAGTAGACTTGGGAAGCCAGTTACTGCTGCTGCATAAGGAATAAGTTACACTGTAAATATGAAATTAGGGGGTCAATGATAATTTAAGCAGTAGGTGGCAGGGTAACTGCTTTGGCGAGGCTATGCATTGAATATGAAAATAAATTCACTAGTTGATATATTTTCTAATTGAAATGAATGTGGGTAGCAGGAACAACAAATTATTGGTTTTGGATTATGGAAATTTAACATTGGTGGTGACATAATAAATTCTGCTAGAAAACAAGAATACATACCTTCAACTTCCTGCCAACTGGAACAATAGAAGACATTTTTAATTAAGCTCAGTGAGCAAACCTCCTATTGCGTAAGTACACTAACCACAGAGGGATCTGTCATTATCGAGACACGCTTTCTTAGGAATTAGCTGTATACGTTCTGTCTGGAATGTCAAATTTCTTGCAAAACTCATTCATGAGGTAGCTGGATTAATGTCTGAATTCTGACACTGTATATATTTAATTACTTTTGTAACTTTAATCCTCCAATTTATTAAAGTCAGTGATGTGACGGTAGTCCCACAGCAGCTTTTAGCCAACATAAATTTTCTAATAGTACTTTGAGTGTAATTTACTGGCGAAAGTCACTAGGAAAATAGGCCAGTGAGATGTGTAAAGTAATTATGTTCCATAGTAAATGTAAAAGAGATGAGTGTATATGAGTTGTCAGTGCAAGATTATTTGTAACTGTGAACTTCGACAGATCTCCTTTTGTACCCCGATGAAAATTTTCGCAAGAAAAAAGAATTCGGTACTGACAATAGGTAGCCTGGCTGACAAGTATTTGTACAGTGGTGCTTTTTCTGAGTAACGGGATGAAACGGTCGGGTAAATGAAATAACCTACCATTTCCTTACGAAGAGGAGTCGACTCTTGAAGACAATGTTGTACACTTTATTTGAAGCCAATATTTCTGATGAATATTGCTGTCATGATGAGCTCACAGTTGCCAATAGATAAACAAATACGACATTTGGTGGAACTGTAGAATCTTCGTATGAAATCAGTATGTGCTTGCTAACAAATTTGAGACGATGCTGGACTGCTGATTTAATGTTATATGCTGTCTTTAGAGGTAGCACGTTAATAGACAGTAAAAGATCGACTTCTGAAGCAGTTGGCAATGGACAATCAGCGTGAGGCAAGACAGATTAACCACGACAGAAGAAAGGGCGGTTGCGATTACAGTAAATTAAGCACACTAGAGGCAGATCAGAGAGGAGTCTTTACGAGCTCAATATTAGGGTGCTTTCCAGTAGCTTTGGAAGATTCTCCTCCCACATGATAGCATTTGAATGTGCAAAAGTGATCAATTGTATAGCGTGTATCAACTTCATAGTATGTGTAACGAGCCATATTCATCGGTGTCATGTTGCTTTCCGTGTGGTTATTGAGCTATGTTACGTTTACTTTATATCTGCACTTGTGGCTATGATGTTACAACGACCATCGCTTAAATTTGATGGTAGATCAGAGAATAGAGGAATAAATGTTTCTTTTAATATGTTTAGTGAAATATGAATCCTATGAGATAAACTTGAATGAAGGAACTTTCTGTATTCTAATATGTCTGCCGTGCTGGTGTTCTCTTTTGGAAGTGAGCTTACGATTATTGATTGATGGTTATTATAACTACTTGACTGCGTGTGATCAAACATGAAAAATTTTTAGGGCTTAACCCGATCTTATTCAAACTTGGGATGTAAAAGTATTATAATCCCAGAAATTTTGTGTATTCAGTATGTCTCTTTCTTGTCCTTTGTGTTGCTTCAGTAATAAGTTGTAGTTTTTTTGTGGACAAACTTGTTATGGTGTAAGTAAAGGATAGATGAATGGTACAAATCGATGTTAGGAAGTTCTTACTTATATAGCTGACCAGTTAGATTAATTTTTGTAGTAACCCATTTTCCAAGAGCACGTATAAAATATGAGCAGTAGTAACAGACATTTATTGACATCTCTGTTCAGTGCTCATGAATGTGCTGCAATTTTGATTTACTACTTTTGCGTCATGTTGACAATTCCTCTTTTTGGCAGTCGTAATAAAATAACCTATGACACATAAATAGTTTAATAGTTGATGAATGTCTTAGTTCTGACGAACTAGTTTGATATTTTCGGTGTGTGTATTTTCAATGGGTGTATTCTTAAATAATTGGAACCATTTTGATATGATACTGTATGACGTTCCACTGCTATATATCTCCTTGCTCATTATGTGTAATCTGTATAATGCTTATAGATGTGTACGGTATTTAGTCCATTGTTGGTTGGTTTGCCATTTTTATGTCTCTATACACACGTTTGCCGATTATAAAAATCTGAAGAATAATTAATACAATTCCACTGATAATTTCACGTAGTTTTGGTATCGTTCAGTTCACCCCTCTACATCTCCCTTCCCCCCCCCCCCCCCGGATGTTAATACCAGACATGCGTCGGTATGACCAAGAATTAACTGTCTGCCTCCTTGTTGTGAGTTGCTAGTTGATCGGAAGAACTAACTTTAATTGATAAACTAAATTTATTCAGCTCTATGTTGTCCTTTACCTGTGAGTTATCAGAGGCTGTGGTCAGAGAAACACTTAGTCGACATTCGTTTTGTCCATCACATACAAGTGCTCAGAAGCTGTGACTTTACTTAATTTGCTCATCAAATTAAATAGGTCTGGGTGTCTGCCCAGTGATCTACTAATCACGTGAGGGTGTTTGTAAGATGGCATGCATATAGTATTGATGAATGTAGCAACCAATCCTATCCGGATCCTTGTGTGACGATGTCAGTTCATTGCTAAGAAACAGATGTATTGTTGAAGTTGGCAATGATCCTTATTACATTATTCAAGAAATTAAGGCTCCCTACTTTGGTTACAACAAAAAATGTGACAGAAGCCATGACAATGAGATTGGCAACATATTGTTACGAAATATATATGCAAGAACAATCTTTGTCTGATAGTCATGAAGGAACTGACACAAAACTGATGTAGAAGCACAGACATCTGTCGAAGACGGGGCAACGACGCCTAAATACGTTAAAAATATTTAAAATGAAGTTCGCCACCGTGATACTTTAATGTAGCAGAAAGCTGAAATACTGAAATAAATGTTGGAACTGAACGTACTGTCAAAGAGAGTGAGGAGGGCGTTCACCATATTTCATCCAGCTGATCGGAAGGAAGTTTACTGATACGGCAACAGAGGCTACTACTCCTGACGAACCCATAATTTACGGACGTAAGGTTTACTACAGAATTTTTGACTGCAGACAGTACTCAATGAGAAATATTATTTGTTTATATGTTTTGTTTCTACGATTTAGCAAAAGCAGTAAGTACAGACATATTTATCCAATTTTTCATTTCAATAATTCTTTTCATGCTTTGAAAATAGTATAGTATCCATCCCCTTTCCCACTTTCTCCCTTCGGCGGTGATGTGTTTCCTGTGACAGTATACACCAGCTCCCTTGCTGCACAGTGATAAAATCGTGTCAGACATGTAAGAGGGTCTTCTCCCTTACGTAAGATTTTTTTTCTTTTACGATTCACTTTTTGGATTCCTAGGGTACTGTCACTTCTCTTACTTCCCACAGCTGAATAGTTACAGACAAGTTCACTTCTTTGTAGCGGAGCTTTCTTCTGAAATCAATAAACAAACGGAGCACTGTGCAGTCAAAGCAAAGAAAGCAGAATTACGAGCAACGTGTTTCTATCTGGTGTCACCTGTCAGTAATAATGGTTGAGGGGTGGAGGGGACGGTCGTACACATAATGGCATCGAACTACAAAGAATTTAACTTTTCTAACTGTTATGACAGCTAGTCATGCACAATACTAGAAGGATGTTTCACATGCAAGAAAACTGTCACGAATCGTGAATGCTGATGACAGGTATGCCAATCGGATGGAACATTATCATCACCTGTTTAATAGTGCGCTGGACCACCTCTGGAATGGAATGTAGCAACTATTCTACGTCACGTGGATTTGACAAGCCCTTGGTAGATTCTCAGACGTTTGGCACCAGAAGTGTATGCACAGATCACGGAATTCCCTTAAATTACTAGCCAGTGGTTTGTAGGTGTGAAGCTGCTACCTGATAGCAACCCATATGTGTTCCATTCGGTTCACATCAGCGTATTTTGTGGCCAAGACAAATTCACTGTCATGATCCTCAAACCACTGCAGCACGATTCTGACCTTGTGACTCGCGCAGTTATCTTGCTGGGAGAGGCCTTTGCAGTCGAGGAATGCATCAAGCATGAACGGATGAAGATGGTTCGCAATAACGTTTATATAGTCCAGTTGTCAAAGTGATTTTGATCACTACCACAGGTTCTATGCAAGCCTAAACAAGTCACCTTAGCATGGTACTGCTTCTATTGGCCTGTGTCCGTACCAATAAGCATCTTCGAGCAGCTGTTCAACTGGGTAACGATGTCCCACGACAAGACTATGGACGTGGTGTGCGATTCATCCAACCAGTTGACATGTTTCCACTTGAGCCACAGTCCACTATCAATGATACCATGTGCACTGCAATCGTGACCCACAATGCTGTTGGGTCAATACGCCAACACATGCGAATAGACTGCTGCTGCTCCTGTTCAACAATGTGCGCTGAACAGTATGAACTGAAACACTTGGGCCTGAAGCATTACTGTGCTCTGTTGTCAAATCTGCCATAGATCGCCACCTATCGTGCTTTACAAAGTGAGCATGTCCTCGGCCTCCGCGTTCTGCGACGAGGTGTGTACTTCCATCTTATCGCCACCTCGTGATTTCATTGACCTTCAACCACTCTCCATCGACGCTCACCAGAGTAGCACACGAACAGCCGACCAGCTTTTCAGTTCCCAAAACGCTCATTCCCAGGTATGAAATCATAAAAATATGCTCTTTGTAAAAATCATTTATGTTCGGCCTGTATCATCTCTATAACGATTCCCCGTTTGTCTCTGTTCCACTTGTCGTATCACGTTTTTGCAGCAACAAAATGTGGTAGGAAAAGGCGGCTTATTGGGAGAATTGTAGGAAAGTGTGGTTCACCTGTAAAGGAGATCACATATAGGACGCTGGTGCGACCCATTCTTCAGTACTACTCGAGTGTTTGGAATCCGTAGAAGGTCAGATGGAAGGAACACATCGAAGCAATTCAGGGGCGGGCTGCTAGACTTGTTACTGGTAGGTTCATACAACACGTTAGCGTTGCGGAAATGCTTTGGGAAATCAAATCGGAATCCCTGGAGGGAAGGCGACGTTCTTTTCGAGAAACGCTATTAGGAAAATTTACAGAACCGACATTTGAAGCTAACTGCTGAAAGATTCTATTGCCACCAATATACAATTCGCGTAAGGACCACACAGATAAGATTCCAGAAATTAGGGCTCATATGGAGACACACAGGCAATCGTCTTTCCGTCGTTCTATTTGTGATGGAACAGGAAAGGAAATGAGTAGTAGTGGTACAGGGTACCCACCGCCAAGCACCGTCCGGTAGCTTGCGGAGAATCTGTGCAGATGTAGATATAGATGAAAACCAACCACAGCCTTCATTCTCGCAGTCAGCAGTGGTCATAATGTTTTGGTTCATCAGCAGGGCTTAATTTTGGCCGGATCGCGGAGCAACGGCGTTCCTGGACCTCCCAGGGAGGTTTATTTAACTCACTTGAAGTCGGCAAAGGAGATTTAAAACAGTACATACGAACACTACTGGCCATTAAAATTGCTACACCAAGACGAAATGTAGATGATAAACGGGTATTCATTGGATAAATATATTATACTAGAACTGACATGTGATTACATTTTCACGCAATTTGGATCCTGAGAAATCAGTACCCAGAACAACCACCTCTAGCCGTAATAACGGCCTTGATACGCCTGGGCGTTGAGTCAAACAGAGCTTGGTTGGCATGTACAGGTACATCTGCCCATGCAGCTTAAACACGATGCCACAGTTCATCAACAGTAGTGACTGGCGTATTGTGACGAGCCAGTGGCTCGGCCACCATTGACCAGACGTTTTCAGTTGGTGAGAGATCTGGAGAATGTGCTGGCCAGGGCAGCAGTCGAACATTTTCTGTATCCAGAAAGGCCCGTACTGGACCTGCAACATGCGGTCGTGCATTATCCTGCGGAAATGTATGGTTTCGCAGGGATCGAATGAAGGGTAGAGCCACGGGTCGTAACACATCTGAACGTCCACTATTCAAAGTGCCGTCAATGCGAACAAGAGGTGACCGAGACGTGTAACCAATGGCACCCCATACCATCACGCCGGGTGATACGCCAGTATGGCGACGACGAATACACGCTTCCAATGTGCGTTCACTGCGATGTCGCCAAACACGGATGCGACCATCATGATGCTGTAAACAGAACCTGGATTCATCCGAAAAAATGACATTATGGCATTCGTGCATCCATGTTCGTCGCTGAGTACACCATCGCAGGCGCTCCTGTCTGTGATGCAACGTCAAGGGTAACCGCAGCCATGGTCTCCGAGCTGATAGTCCATGCTGCTGCAAACTTCGTCGAACTGTTCGTGCAGATGGTTGTTGTCTTGCAAACGTCCCCATCTGTCGACTCAGGGATCGAGACGTGGCTGCACGATCCGCTACAGCCATGGGGATAAGATGCCTGTCATCTCGACTGCTAGTGATACGGGGCCGTTGGGATCCAGCACGGCGTTCCGTATTACCCTCCTGAACCCACCGATTCAATAATCAGCTAACAGTCATTGGATCTCGACCAACGCGAGCAGCAATGTCGCGATACGATAAACCGAAATCGCGATAGGCTACAATCCGACCTTTATCAAAGTTTGAAACGTGATGGTACGCATTTCTCCTCCTTACACGAGGCATCACAACACGGTTTCACCAGGCAACTCCGGTCAACTGATGTTTGTGTATGAGAAATCGGTTGGAAACTTTCCTCATGTCAGCACGTTGTAGGTGGAGCCACCGGCTCCAACCTTGTGTGAATGCTCTGAAAAACTAATCATTTGCATATCATAGCATCTTCTTCCTGTCGGTTAAATTTCTCGTCTGTAGCACGTCATCTTTGTGGTGTAGCAATTTTAATGGCCTGTAGTGTATTAAATCGTCACAGCACATCACTCCGTTCAGTGAGACCCTCCCCCCCCCCCCCCCCCACACACACATACTCATACACATACACACACACAAATCTATATCTACTTTTCACATACATATATTTCCATTTTTGGCTAGGACAACGTCCTCAAGAAAAACATTAAATCGCAATATAATTATGATTTGCAGCTGCGCCGGCGCCAGTGAACTTGACAGTGGGTGCCCAACGTGATATGATAGGCAGTGGGGTGGAGAGAGGTACTGTGTGTGTGTGTGTGTGTGTGTGTTTGGATGTGTGAACAGTATAGCCAAGAGAAGTTGTTCACCTTGCATCTACAATCCTACAGTGCAACTGTTTGAACGTTGTGGCTGGCAGCAGCTGAAAATATGGCGTCATGGTCTTGAAGACTACAGACTTATGCCGATATATATAGAGCAGAACTAGGGAGTAAAGAGACACTGCTACGGGTAGAAACGGTAGCACCTGTTGTTTAGATCTATGTTAAATATTGCGATTTTATTGTTATGAGTATAAGAAATTATGTCAGAACAGTATTTAGTAAAAAATGATTTCTCATTGCAAGGTTTATCATAAGTTTTTAAAAATCGAAACTTGTTATTTTTTATGGATGGTGCATGAAAGTGGTTGTTTGGTTGCAGAGTCGCGTACCAGCACATGGAACTTTAGAAATAAAGCACTATTCATCAGAGTGCTATGTGCCTGTAAGTTTTCCATGTATGAGAGTAAACCTGCCGATAACTTCGACCTAATCACACCGTTGTCCGTGTGATAATTCTTGTGTTCTAATACAGGCAACCGTTCTACCATTATTTTGTCGATAAGGTGATTTAGTTTGTCAGATACTGCAAATTTCTATTTTCTCCCATTTAATAGTTGATACGTATTTAAGTTTCACCCAAAAAATTGTACACAGAGTGGTAAAGAGATACGACTTACCGCAGCCCGTTATGATGCTTCTAGTGCTTGTAAGAAATCTAACATTTTCGAAAATGAGAAGGATTCCGGTAATCATACGAACGTACTGTCAAAGGAAGCCGAGCATTCAAAACAAAACACGATAATCAGAAATTAACGCTTCTTACAATAGACAATTTTCAACTAATTACGTTAATTGGGCGTTACATGACAAATACGTACACCTAACTGCCACATAACTTTGTTTCGTTCTGATGAAATTGCTATCCTTTCATTAAAATCAAATACGTGGAACATCATCTATGCGTTATATTTAGAAAATGAAAAATGGAGATATCAAACTTGAATCTACTGAATTGTTCAGAACTTGCAACTAGAATATGTTTCCTACCTCGAAGAGAATGTGGGCAAGGATCTTTATCTGACACTAATCCAGAAAAAAAGTTTAGGTACCTGAAATGTTTGATCTTCACTAAGATCAGAGGTCTTTGTTAATCTTGCCTTTTGAATTCTTGTGGTGATATCTGCATAAAAACTTTCATCTCCTCACACATATTTCTTTAGAAGTCAAATAGCAAATTTCATAGATTTAGCTTTAAAAATGTTTTAACATAACGAAGTATTTTCATGAAAGTTTTCATCCCCTATTTCATCGCCTTGTTTGTTGAGTTCCCGAAAAAACTGAAACACACAATTTTTTTATTTCTAACTGAGAAGCCAAATTCAAATTATCATAGATTTAACATTAAAAATGCTTTCATAATGACATAGTTTCATAAAACATTACATCCGCTCTTTCATCCCTTGGGGGTTGAATTTACAGAACTACTGAAACACATATTTTGTTTATGTCTAACCGAGAAATCAAATATCAGTTTTCATAGACGTAACTTTAAAAATGCTTTATTAATTCTTTTACCCTGTGTTTCGCCCCCTAGGGGTTAAATTTCTAAAGCTTATGGAGCATGTATTTCTTTATTTTCGAGCGAGAAACCAAATACCATTTTTCGTAGTTCTGGCTTCAAAATTGCCTTAATAACGACATTTTCTTTTCAGAAAACTCTGATGTCCTGTCTCACATCCTCAGAGGTGTAATTTCAAGAAATCCCTTCTTAAACGATGTCTGCAGTATAAGATCAACGCCCTCTCCAAATTTCAGGTTTCTAACCATAGCGGCTTGTGCTCGGCGATGAAGAGTCAGTTAGTCGCGACATTGTCTTTTATGTATAGAGATAGACATGCGAAATACACTTTTTTTTACTTAGCTGAATTTTTGACACCTACGCAAGCATGCGAACGATGAACAGCGTAGCATCTGTTTATCTTACTCAAAACAGTTGAAATCGTAGAATACGGACTAAGTATGTCTTCCGCTTGAGGCGGCTGATAATACATATCATGGTCAATTAGCAAGGACTCCAAATTCTACATATTCTACACACAGCATATAACTCTGTCATCGCCCAAAATGTGTATACTTACTTCCACATCGTACCTGTACACTTGCGACTTATCATGAAGAGTTTGCACCCGCATTCCACAGCGAGCTGCAGCGCAGCAACTAAGGACAGCAAGTTGAATGCTGAGAGGCGATTACAGTGGTCAAAACATGTCGCTACTCGACTATTGTGTAACCACAGAACATCATAAATGGTGTTGAATCGCACAACAGACCAACTGCTATGCATAGGCTTGAAAAATGTTTCAGCAGCGGGGAAAATTCAAGGAGGCAACAGACTGGTATGAACACGTATATGTCGTTGGGTCCAAAGTTTTCAATTTCTCAAATCTTAGAGTAGGAATTGCATAAACAGTCCAACGTTACGTCTGTTCCCTTTCCGTTTTTGACATGATCATATTCCCGGCCGCGTTTGTTAGGGAAGCCAGTTATGTCTGATTAGATATATTGGAAATAATTAATACGGCAGAGAGGTCAGACCAGACCTAGACTCATCAACAGTACCATATCTCTCGGCCAGTAGACAAATTTCCTTAAACCTGACATTCAATTACCAGTCATGTAGGAAGAAATATGAGTCTACAGAGATCCGGAGAAAATATTTTTTAATAAAAAAAACTATAGGCTGCATTAACAACGAAGTACATAACTTAGTATGTCTTATTGTCCTTGTAGCATCTCCAAATATCCAATTTGACACTGAAAATGCCTGTCATTTAATGTGGATATCGTGTTTGCGGAATAAGCAAAGCTGTTTTCGATCGGTACCAAGCAACCTTGCAACGGCGATTATGAAGAATCCAATCTTCTAGATATTGTACCTAAATATATTGTGCTGTCGCTTCGATTTGCAACTACGAATGGTATCACTGAATAAAATCCAGTTTTAATTTACGAACACGTCAAATATAAGAAACAGAAAACTGGAGCAAAATGAGAAAGAGGTTGTCCAACTGTATAATAGGAAACGAAAGTCAAAACAAGTTGCGTCAGTGGTGTAACCAATGGAAATCGCACACTTTTGCTCCCCCCTCCCGATCACTCCTTCCAAAGCCTATCCATTTCTTGCCTAATCGTTATTGCTGCTTTCCCTGAATCATACTCAGATCTTCGTGATTTTACGATTACAGTTACGTACAAACGTACACATTTCATTAATTCCTTTTTGCACGACAAGAACTCAATATGGAAAACATAGCCCAAAGCTGCAATGCTTGCAAAAATTAACGCATTGTTTTCATTTTTCATTGTCGTTCAGTGCAAAGCGGTAACAAACAAAACAGTCAACGCGTAATACACCCTTTTTGCGTAGTCTGCCGGCCGGTGTAGCCGAGCGGTTCTAGGCGCTTTAGTCTGGAACCGCAAGACCGCTACGGTTGCAGGTTCAAATCCTGCCTCGAGCATTGATGTGTGTGATGTTCTTAGGTTAGTTAGGTTTAAGTAGTTCTAAGTTCTAGTGGACTGATGACCTCAGACGTTAAGTCCCATAGTGGTCAGAGCCATTTGAACCATTTTTTTGCGTAGTCTAATGTGGCATAACTAGAGTGGCTCCACCCAATAGCCGGAAACAAGAGACAAGCGTATCTGTACTAAGAACAGGTAAGTTAGGTCTTACGCAATTGTTGCTCAGCACAGTCAAGAACCTCCTCATGTATCCTTTGGATACATTCCCGCCCCTTCCCATTTTAGTGCCCTCCAATGCCTTCCCTTCTCCTTCTTCTTCACTCTTCCTCTTCCACACTTTTGCCCTTCCTCACATCTTTCGGCAGTCAGAATAATGCACTTCCACGGAGACGGCGCCCAGGATATGCGCCCCGTCTTCCAAACCCCAGTCAAACGACTGAACAACGTTCAAGTACTGCCCCAAATATTATAACCGTTGTATTAAATTGCGTTAACAGCAATCATGGCTGCGTCGTTGGTGGTACCTTCTATTTCTCGCGTTGACGAAGCCTTTAAGATTAATCATACTTAACTAGATGCTGCGTACAAAGCACAGAGCAAACGTGTCGTACTGGTAATGCGCGAAGAAGAAGTGGCCTTTCTGTCGCCACGAGCCATCAAATAAAGTTTTCTACAGATTATGGATTATTCACGAACACCATGTTCCTTATTGTTACCTCAGCTCAACGTCAAAACAAAATTCTTGTTTTATTTTCATATTCCCAGTCATATAAGTTTTTCTTGAATTATAATAGATTTTAGATCAACGGCAAGTTACCCACTGCAAAATTCTGATGCAATATTTTTTTGTGTCTTCGTGCTGTCTCTGAATGTCTCTTGGCTTATAATTTGTTAGCTAGTTTCAGATTAAAATTCAATTCATCTGCTGGCATTTGCAAATACACTCACAATCAGAAAAAATAATACTTTGAACGACTAGAGATAGGACGTTCATATTCACAGCACATGCACATTAGCACGTTCTGCAGAAATTACCAGCATTTCACTCACCTGGGTTCAGCATGTGTCCTGTTGCCTATTAGGCACACAGTTCGTCACCGGCCCTAATAACTTGTTCTACGCGGGATGGCATCGACGTGTATAAGGCGCGAATGGCGTCCTTTTGTACAGCTATCCATGTTGCACTCACCTGTTTCCAAAGTTCATCTATGGTGATTGGCATTGCGTCACAGTGTTGCATCCGTCGTTTCACCATATTCCACACATTTTCGATTGGTCACAAGTGTGGTAATCTGGAGGGCCAGGCGAAAACGGTGACATCCTGTGACACCAAGAAGGCTCGTGTTCGTGCAGAAACATGTTGTCGTGCATTGTCTTGCTGAAAAATGGCGTCTGGGGTGTTGTGTTGATAGAGTATGGCTACGGCTGGCCGAATGTCACTCAAGTAGGCCACACAGTTCACAGGGCCTGGACACGCACCAGCTGTCATTTGTGGTTGTGCCCAGTACTATCCCACACCAAAGGGCCTTGATGTCGCTGGGTATGTCTTGTGCGAACGCAGTCAATGTGATGCCGCTCCCCCTATCTGCAGCGAACCAAAATGCGGCCATCATTTTCAAACAAACAGAACCCAGAGTCGTCCGAAAATACACTAGTGGCCACTAAAATTACTACACCAAGAAGAAATGTAGATGATAACAGGAGCCGGCCGGAGTGGCCATGCGGTTCTAGGCGATACAGTCTGGAGCCGAGCGACCGCTACGGTCGCAGGATCGAATCCTGCCTCGGGCATGAATGTGTGTGATGTCCTTAGGATAGTTAGGTTTAATTAGTTCTAAGTTCTAGGCGACTAATGACCTCAGAAGTTAAGTCGCATAGTGCTCAGAGCCATTTGAACCGTTTTTGATGATAACAGGTATTCATTGGACAAATATGTTATACTAGAACTGACATGTGATTACATTTTCACGCAATTTGGGTGCATAGATCCTGAGAAATCAGTACCCAGAACAACCACCTCTGGCCGTAACAACGGCCTTGATACGCCTGGGCATTGAGTCAAACAGAGCTTGGATGGTTTGTACAGGTACAGTTGCCCATGCAGCTTCAAGACGATACCACAGGTCATCAACAGTAGAGACTGGCGTATTGTGACGAGCCAGTTGCTCGGCCACCATTGACCAGACGTTTTCAGTTGGTGAGAGATCTGGAGAACATGCTGGCCAGGGCAGCAGTCGAACATTTTCTGTATCCAGAAAGGCCCGTACTGGACCTGCAACATGCGGTCGTCCATTATCCTGCTGAAATGTAGGGTTTCGCAGGGATCGAATGAAGGGTAGAGCCACGGGTCGTAGCACATCTGAAACGCAACGTCCACTGTTCAAAGTGCCGTCAATGTGAACAAGAGGTGACCGAGACGTGTAACCAATGGCACCCCATACCATCGTGCCGGGTGATACGCCAGTATGGCGATGGAGAATACACACTTCCAATGTGCGTTCACCGCGTTGTCGCCAAACACGGATGCGACCCTCACGATGCTGTAAACGGAACCTGGATTCATTCGAAAAATATGACGTTTTCCATTCGTGCACCCAGGTTCGTCGTTGAGTACACCATCGCAGGCGCTCCTGTCTGTGATGCACGGTCAAGGGTAACCGCAGCCATGGTCTCCAAGCTGATAGTCCATGCTGCTGCAAACGTCGTCGAATGGTTCGTGCAGAGGGTTGTTGTCTCGCAAACTTCCCCATCTGTTGACTCAGGGATCGAGACATGGCTGCACAATCCGTTACAGCCATGCGCATAAGATGCCCGTCATCTCTACTGCTAGTGATACGGGGCCGTTGGAATCTATCACGGCGTTCCGTATTACCTTCCTGAACCCACCGATTCCAGATTCTGCCAACAGTCATTGGATCTCGACCAACCACAATCGCGATAGGCTACAATCCGACCTTTATCAAAGTCGGAAACGTGATGGTAAGCATTTCTCCTCCTTACACGAGGCATCACAACAACGTTTCACCAGGCAACGCCGGTCAACTGCTGTTTGTGTATGAGAAATCGGTTGGAAACTTTCCTCATGCCAGCAGGTTGTAGGTGTCGCCACCGGCGCCAACCTTGTGTGAATGCTCTGAAAAGCTAATCATTTGCATATCACAGCATCTTCTTCCTGTCGGTTAATTTCGCGTCTGTAGCACGTCATCGTGGAGTAGCAATTTTAATGGCCAGTAGTGTACTCCCTGATGTCATGTATGTCCCTAGTAACGTCGTTCCATATCCTATTGCCGTCTAACACGTTCCTGCACATTCGTCAAACGTAGGCGGAGAAGTGCACGACGCGCACGTAACAGATGCCGTAATAAATGGCAACGGATTGTCACTCCTGATACTGTACGATGTGTTATACAGTTCCACCGTTGTGCCAGAGCCGAGGAGGGCGCAGATCTGTCCTGCAATGCCATGCAGATGTCTCTGAGGTGGTGCGACCTGACCCATCACGTCGTGTTTTACTCCCTTCCATGAAACATTCTGCACACACTCGTTGCACTTCCAAAAGCCTCGTGATGACTGGGTGTTGTATGCTGTCCTTAGGATAGTTAGGTTTAAGTAGTTCTAGGGGACTGATCACCATATAAGTTAAGTCCCATAGTGCTCAGAGACATTTGAACCATTTGTACCACTTCCGAAACCTTCGTCCCACACGAGCAGCAATTTCCCGGATGGCTGCATCGCATTCCCTCGTGCCAATAATGAGCTCTCTTTAAAACTCACTGATCTGACTGTACGGTTCGCCCATACGTCTGCGAGGCATCCTGCAAGTCTGCTCAAGTCACGCTGATCCATTACGTTCGGTTTATAGCGACGAGAGCCGCAGGCACATTGTACCGGTAGGTGGTGTTGCGCCGCGATACCGATGTGGACCTTGAACCCGCGATCTGACATGGTTCAAATGCTAATAATTTCTGCAGAACATACTGATGTACACATCCTGTTAATATGAACGTCCTATCTCTACCGTTCAAGGTGTCCTGTTTTATCTGAAAATGAGACCAATAAAGCTTACCCCGAAATAATTAAGGATGATGGTACCCCCACATTTGGTTTTTTAGAACAGAGCGGGCGGTTGCTTCGACAAAACAGATGACGCCTCAGGTCGTTAAGTTTCCAACAAATGCGCTGCAGAATAAGTCACATATCTCTGTTCCGCAAATGAAAGCGGACAGTTTCGTCGAAATGCTACCACTGGTTTGACTGTGTGGCACGCTCAGAACGACATCTCTTCTAAGCGTGCAATTGATCGATTTTAGATTGTGGTGCGTGAAACAATCTCCACCATGCACACAGACTGCAACAGAGCTATGAAGAACCACCAGCCCTACTTCGCACAAGCAGTGTACATACGTTAGCTGTGCTTGGTGCTTCGTACCGATCGTCTGCGAAAGCAGAAATGACACGTATAGTTGCCGAATGCTTAAATGTAAGATTGTAGTCAGGACCTGAGCGAGTTGTTCGAGCGAGAGAGGGGAGGGGGTGCGGTAAATTCATGTAAATGATGAAACCGTTTTTACACTTCAAGAAAACTCGTTCTGGCTACACTTGCCACGTTATACATTTTGGTTTTCTTTACACTGATACTGAATTTACACGTCTGTCTAAAACGGGCAAAATGTGAGTTCAGTTTGCGAAGATTTTTTCTGAGGACGGTGGGGAAAGGAGCGTAACTATCCATCGTGAAGGCACACTAGATACGCTCAAATGTGTCGCTTCACGAAAACTACACTCACCTTGCCGGTGACGTTATATTTATAACTAAAAATACGCATCGGCTAAATAAAACTAGCATCAACAATGGTTAATAAACGGTCACTGCACAATGCACTTTTTGACAGCTAAGATTGGCAGCAAGATGTCCTAATCAGTGAGCTAAACTGGAGACACTACTCAAAGGTATCTCTGTCTCAAGGAGGTATAATAATGCTTTGCCCAGAAAACTGTGACAATCTTTGGTGGAGCCGCCATATTGGAGAGGGCCATTCGCAATTGTTCTGCTTGCAAGAACTCATTGGCTTGCGACTTTAGAGCGATTGTCTTTTTTTAACAAAAATTGATAAAAGTTGTTTTGCATACGGATGCAGTAATCGATGGACGGTAGGAAGTGATATTCAGTTCCACAAGTAAGTTACGAATTCTTAATAGTTTAATTCTTAATAGTTTAATACTCGTATGTTGTAAAGGAAATGATGTTCAAGAAACGCAAATACTGTAACAAATATATTTAAAATCTTTTCAGATTTTTTCACTAGCGCTCAGAACTACTAAAGAAATTGGTGCATGCATTACAAAAGGCTACTGGATTCCGTCGAAATATAGCGTCAGTTACAGTGGTCACGTTACAGAAGACAGCTTCACGTTTCGACCAGGAGCTGTACAGTTAGTGGGAGATGACACTGTACCTAGTGTTTCCAATTTTTCTACCCATTTATCAGAAAAGGTAATATATTCGGAATACATCAATACTTTCTGAAATAAAAATCATGTATTTAACTAGCAACAATGATACACATTGCCGTTCATGTATTTTTATGTAGTTGTAGTAGCACGTAATTATTAGTGAGAATTGTTTTAATTTTGTTTCAGAAAGTGAATCTGATCCAAACAATAAATTCTTTGTTTGAACCCGATGTCGGTCATGCCAAATGTGATGCTAGTCTTCAGACTGCAGTGTCTTTCACAATTTATGGCCATTAGGAAAAAAGTGAGAATATTGCAGATGAAATTTAACCGACCTGAAAAAACATGGACACCATGACAGAAATGATAGTAGTGAAAACAAACCGTAGACCTAAATGATAATCTCGAATGCGTAGTTCAGGAAAATTTAATGATTTTATTTTAGTGGTTACTCTGATGACAAACTGTGGTGCTGAAAAGATATCCAGGTGATGTAGTGAACTGCCTAAACAATTTGTCATCATTCTGAATTTTTGTTCCCCAGGGTATACTGGTTGTTAGCTCAATGTTCCGTTTGCCGCACCCGTGTGCTGCATTCTTCGTGGCTAAGTATATTCTGCAAACACCGAAACTGGCTATGTACAAGAGTTTTCAGTTATCTAAACGAGAATATCAGTGACAATATCTCGAAAAGTTTGCAGTTGTTTTTGGTAGCTATGCATTTATTTTTGGTTGCGTGACAATTAGGAAGCAGCTTGTATGGAATAACAAAAAGCGGTTAACTGAATAACGGGATACGACGCGTCGACTTTGACCAATGACGTTACAGGTTCCTCATAGATATTGAATGCCTTTATCAAATGGTTCAAATGGCTCTGAGCACTATGGGACTTAACATCTATGGTCATCAGTCCCCTAGAATTTAGAACTACTTAAACCTAACTAACCTAAGGACATCACACAACACCCAGCCATCACGAGGCAGAGAAAATCCCTGACCCCCGCCGGAAATCGAACCCGGGAACCCGGGCGTGGGAAGCGAGAACGCTACCGCAAGACCACGAGATGCGGGCATGCCTTTATCTTCGAGCCACAGATAATAAATCGGTTGTCTGCTGTGGATAAGCGCTATCATTGTAAACTGAAATAAATTAATGTGTTTTTAAAAGACAGCGCGAGACATTGCGTAAGATTTTTTTCGTTGATTTAAATAATTGGTTCTTTCCAATTCATTCGGTACTTAATTTCATTCGTATTGAGTTTGAGATAATTTGGAAGAAGAGTTTTTCGCTTAGAAGAATTTTTAGTTTTTGATTTTCGTTTGTAGATATGGATTTATCTATTCCCATGAATATGGAAGACTTAAAGCACGCTCTGGGCTTAGACATGATGGCAACCATTCGATTTTTGCGAATGTCTGGTCTTCTTGCTGATTACATTCGATGTCGTGAGTGCGGCGAACATATGCACCTGATAAATGTGTCTGCTCAGCGTACTCACAATTTATTCATATGGAGGTGTAGGAATGATCGACTATGGCGCTCAATTAGACGAGGAACATGGTTCGAGAAATCGAAGCTAGCCTTGATAGGTATAAAAAAATTACACACTGTTCATGTTTGAGGTATACTGTGTGGTTTTGTGTGCATGAATGTCATGTGTGTGAGCGTACCGTTTCAGACGGGTATTCGTTTTGTGGGGAAGTTTGTGGGGAATATATAAAATATAGGGGGCCTTTCGGAGGGGCCGGGTGCTATAGTCGAAATCGATGAGTCTCATTTTGGCAAAACCAAATACAACAGGGGTAACCTGCGATTGGAAATGGGTTTGGGGGGCTGTAATTTCAGGTCTACAATGTGATGATGTAGTTTTTAAAGTAGTCCTAATCGAACGAAGAAACTATTGGTGAACTTAATTGAAGATCATGTTGCAGATGACTCTGCAGTTATTTTCTTCATAGACGGACTTGAGGAGTAGGAGATTTCAACATCTTATCGTCAATCGTAATACTGAATTCAGATCTTCATCAACTGGGGCTTGTACCAATAGTATAGAAGGTTATTGGTAAGCCATAAAATCTGTTGTAGAGAGGGAGAAACGACGCATTTCGACACTACAGAGCCATTTAGATAAATATTCATGGAGGCATACTGTAACCAACACATATTGCCCGTTTAAGTGTTTACTTAAACGTGTTGGACAAATGTTTCCTCCAAAATTTGTTAGTAAATTTCAGGTTGGGATGGGGGTGGGGGTAACTGATAATTAAGGAACAGGTAGGGTTTGTTCGGGATGATTAACATGTAGATTTGGATTTTTTTGGGGTTAATCCATCATTCTTCATTCTCTTGTATTAAGTAATTTTCTACTGTGGATTTTTTTATGATTTTACTTCATTTCGTTGATGTGAACTTCTGGGTTTATATATTCGTATGTATGTGTGCTTGTTTGTGATGTGTTTCTTTTGTATGTGGGTATGTGATTTTTCTTGACTTCTTTCAAGGCGAGCTTTGGATTTTTCGGAAGAGTTTGCGTATGGTAAGTTTAGTTTTTTGTTTTTTTATATTGTACTGAATTCGTCTGTTATGATGTATTTCTTTGTAGTATTATAATTTTCTTCGTGAAGTATTGGTTCGTCAGCTGCAGCACGGAATACAAATTTTGCAGTTGTTGCTCTTTTTGCCTTTCCTTTACAAGTATCACTCCGATTTTTTCGAGTTTATACTAACACTACTGAAGGAGAAAAGATCGACATAGGCCTACGTAAAATTTGTATCCCTTGCTCCAGTTGACGTATGAAGATCAACTGAAGTACGGGATACCGGTGCTAGCTAGACGAAAAAGCGACATATGTAACATTGGTATCAATTACCTATATAGGTCAACTGAAAAGCTGGATACAAATATTACGTGTGTCGCCATTTTTCGCGCTCGCTAGCATTAGTATCCTAGCGCTCATAAATACGAAAACGAAGAAATCGACGTACGGCAAATTGGTATCCTGTACTGCAGTTAACCTATATAGATCAACTAAAGTTCTAGATACAACACACATATGTGTCAGCTGAGGTATTCCATGCTAACGTTACTTCTATTCCTTTTTTCTCTTTATTTTTTACGGAAGTAGTAGTACTCAAACAAGCGATATCATTAACATTATGTTCTATATATTGGACGTGATATATGTCTACCAACTGTTTTCTCTCCCGCATTCCTTTGTTTATGAACACTCGCCTTTTCTGTTAAATCTGTGTAATAAATCATCTCTGGCTAATCGTGACTTCATTCGTCAAAGCCGACGGGTTATATCCTGTTCTTCAGTAGTCCCAAAAAGAAAGTGTATTCAGGCTGTGGTGACTGGGGTAGCACGGAGGAAATGGATACTGAAGAAATGGCTAATTAAACTGTAGTTTTTCGTATAGTACCATACACTGAAAAGTTCAAATGCCCAAGTGCCTTTTCATAGTGAATAAACTATCATCAGTTATAATGACTTTAACTTAGATTCTCTACATTAAAACTGTTTTCTGTTGGTGTTCTTGTAAGGTTAGTGGCAGCTGATGGGGCTGTCGACATTCAAACACTGAAGATTCTTGAATGCTCTCTGCAACCGGATGGTTTTGTTATTGGTTACAGTTGATTGGGAAAACGTACATGAGTCACAGTTAATACAAAGTATTGATGCTGCATATCTTTATATTAGATTAAAAGCACATAAAATAAAGTAACAGCTGCTGAATAGGGTAAATATTCTAGTATGAGACAGCGTAGGCAAGCGAATTATATTTGCCAATTTGTGACAGACTGTAAATATACCGGTATATTCAGTGAAACAAAATAATAAGTACAAAATAATATTTAATGTTTACATGTAACTCATTTGACAATATCCTTCACGAAAATTCTTGTGTGCTAGTTCTTACATAGCACGTTAACTGATTCATAGAGGTGTTAAATGTTTATTCTTCTGTTTATACCTAGTTTAATACCTGAAATGGGGAACAAGGCAATGAATGGTTTGACAGTTTTATTGCCAAACGATGTGTACAAAACTTTTTTCTAGTCAGGTATAGATGGAGAGTATTTTCCATTAAATGAGCTATTGGCTGCACGTTTGCTACCCATCTGGTGAGATAATTATAATAAAAATTCTCAGATCAGTGTTTCGTTTATTTTGCGTCGGCCGTGGAGCCTCGTCTTTCAGTATATGAAATGCTAAAAACGAAAGCAAAAAATCGCTTGTTATGGAGTAAGATTTTTGATAGGTATAATTTGTGACCATTTCAAGCGACGACACGAAAATTAGGAATGTACGCAGAGCAGAATAACTGCAAAACTAATCTTGGAGGGAAGGATTATCAGATACAAAGCAATATTAACCACGAACTATAAACCCAGACACTGTCGCATAGTATCCATAAACAACAATCGTATTTCGACTTACTATGACAACACCTTTCCCTGATTTAATATGACAGGTGTGACAAAACGCGCCATTGCTTTCCTTCGTCTAGCGGTCTGTCCAGTTTAGTATTGAGCTCACTGGCCCTACGCTACCAGATTTCGAGTTATTCTGAACTAGGGGTCTAGATGCTATGTCGAAAGGCCTATATGGTACTTGCTTTATTGCCACTAATGTCCTTCTTCATAGTGCAAAGCAAGGTTGTATCACCCAGTCTGAAAACAAGTGCTATATGGATTTAAAGGGTTTAGCATTAGTCAGAAAGGACACACAGATATGCAACAATCTGCCAGAGCATATTGTCTTGTGGGTAAGACAGTGGAATTGAAAATCTAGGTTAGAATACATTAACATTATAATATGGATATTTTTTTCAAAAATGTAAGTAATTTAATTGTCCTGTACTTTAGTTAAATGTACACCCATGACTTCTCTCCACATGCTAGGGAAACATCTCCTCTGATTCACTGAATATAATTCATTTAGTGTAGCTAATCAAAGAGGCAACAGGTTTACAGCGCCCGAATAACGCCTCAGGATGTGACATCCTAAGAGAAAGGCTAATGAAAGCTTCTGAGGAATATTTCCTATTAGAAGGAAGTACACTTGAATATAAAAATTCTGTCTGTTGTGAGGACTGATGGGCTTTTCTTACCCCTTCGCCCTTTCCCACTTAAGCAGCGCACTAGTCACTTTCTATTACTTAGTCTTTCATCGTTATATACCTGGGGTTGGCAACTTCTCGTATCAGGTCCTGAACATCCTGTGAGTCGCGCATACTTGCATCTTGGTAATTAAAAAATGTTGAATAACGAGTAAGTTCTAATTCAACAACACTTTCGTTTTTCTAACAGCCTTGTTAGCAATTAGTTTAAGACAAATATGAATATCGCAGTAATTTAGTGAAAGCCACGTACAAAATTATTTTAAAGTACTTATTTCTATCATGAGAGGGATCAAGAACAATATAATTTCATAGGTTTTTACAGATATACAAGGATGGAGGAAGGAAGATTAGAGTTTAAAATGCCGTCCTGCACCTGTACAGAAAAGATTATTTACATTACGACTCAGAAGTATTACAGTTTAAAGGAGAAAAAACTAATATAACACAAAGGACTGGAAAGAATTTATTCTACAGTAGATAGTTTGCGATCTCACTGGTCTGGAAATACAGGGTGGCGTACTACAACAAAATTTAATTTAAGATCAGTACTCGACATAAATGGTATAACGGCTTGTTTATAGCAGTTAGTCTCTTCTGCTTAACACTCCTCATTTCACACAAGAAGGCGTGCCTTATGCAACTGACAATCATTTTGGCATGACTTTAATTTTATTGTACCCCAGTATAGTCGTAACAAATTATAAGTAGGCTTATAGACTTCCGATCTTTGTAGGACTAATAACAGTAACACTCCATAATAGCGGATTCCAGTAGAAGATGCAGTTCTCGTTTGTACGTACACAACTAGCTTCGAGTTAACAGGTGTAGAAACGTAGTTTGCCTGCTGAGTTGAGCGAGCGAGCGAGCTCAGGCCTACCTTCTGACGTTCGCGCCGTGGCCTGTCTTTCTCGTAGGCCTCGGGAGCAGCCGGGGCCACACTTTTAAAAAATTCAAGCACTATCACAACTAAACAAGTACAGAGCCCAACATCCGCGAAATCTTTCTTGTTTTCAGGTGTCTGTCAAAGTGAATGTTGGAAACGAACACGCAGTTTCCTAAGTTGGCTCTGAGAAAGTTTATTGAGAAAATAACGTCTGTACGTCGCATTTTTCATTTTGTATGCAGTGCGAGTTTAAAAAATTTCAGAGGGACAGGTGGACACTGTCGTTTCAATTGCGTTAATTCTAGAAAAAATTTTAATTAGCTGATTTAGCTGCGGCACAACTTTTACACTTTTAATCACGCCACTAACATTGGGTTTTTAATGACGTGGGTAGAGAACGTTAATCTAGGTTGTTGAAATTCACCAGTATAAAAGTAAATTAACTCGAGAAATTAATCAGCGCTGAAAAATGCAATTTATAGCAAACACAAACTAATTCACTAACCGAGGCTTACGTTCAGCGAATCTGTGATGTGACGTGGAAAAGGGACAAATCTTGGCATTATCAATTTTAGAATAATGCTACTTGTAGGCCGTGTTCCAATTTTTATTCGGTTATATCATACACCGATGACAAATGCCACTTTCATGCTCTGTGATAGTGAACTGCCTCTGCTTCCTTTTGTTTGTCTTTCGTTGACAGCCAGCGCAACAGATAAATATTGGCTTTCTGGCGTAAATTTTAATTATTTATAAATGAAGAGTGCCACGGAGAATTCTATTAACCAACTTTATCGGACGCAAACCAGCCAACTTCATCAGAAAATTTACATTTATCAACACACTTCCTCCGGCGAAAGCTTTTATAACGTCTCTTGCTTTGTTCTGCTATGGGTCTCACGTTTGTTAAAACGCTCCCTCCATTCTTCTACTGCGTGCGCTGTATCATCAGTCAATCGTGTTACTACAAGGCAAATTTCACAATTAAATGTATTAGTCTTAAGCACTCCTTTCCGTAATAAATTTGGCAATTTAAGCGAGTATCTAACGTAATTTATATTTTTTTCGAAATGACGAGAGCGTATTCCAGCGTTTGCAACGTTAACAGCGACTTTTGTACTGCATCTCACTGCTATCAGTTTTGGGTTTTTTTACTCGGCTTTCTGTACCTAGTATTATGCGACCTCCGCTGCTTTTTAAGAGCTATTCAAACTCTGGCACTTCGTTGTGAATACTTCGGCAGTTAATCACAAGGTTTTTCATATTCTCACCTGTAGGGGCATTTCTTTGTGTCTTATACTGACACTTTCAAGTCTCCTGCAGCTGTCGTTAGCTGTTCTGGATAGGTAGTCACCTAACGTAAAAAAAAGAAAAAAAAACAACAACTTTTGTGTAGCCCGTAGCAGTCAGCGAACTGGGTAGCAGCCTCTGCTGTGTAGAGTACACCTGATCCATTTAGGGTTACCCTGCAGTTGTCAAACCTACGGCGCAAGTCTAGGAAGGCTTCACTGACACACTTGACATCTGTTGTTCCAGTTGTGTGTTATTTAAGAGTTGTTATCTTTTTCGTGCCTTTTTCGTTAGCCATGTTCATGGCTGGAGACAAAAGACTGCAAACTTGAATTGTGAGGGAAAGCATGAAGGACTACCCCGTTCCCCTTTGCGTTATAGCCAACAACAGCACAGCTTGGCATTACACGTATTCAGAACTCTTTTACTTACATATCACTCATTGAATAAATGTAAGTAGGCGAAAACCATAATGCTCACGATATCACACAGTCTCCAACATACAAGTATGGGCACTAGGAGTTCCTGAGTGACATCACGAGCACAGCAACCAAAACGTCTGTCCCGTCCACCCGTACCACTTATTACGGCTTCTTCTCAGTCCATTCTCTTATAGAGCGGGGGAAGAGTAAATGTTTAAACACCTCTCATTTGTCTTTTGTTGTCTTCCTGTTCCATACGGGAGCTACTCGTGAGAGGTTGTTGTACATTACTAGATTCATCGCTTAAAGCTTGTCCCAGAAACATTTGTAAGTAGGCTTTCTTGGGACAATTTTCGTTATCTTCAAGCGTCCACCAGCTCAGTTTTTCTAGCATCTCCCTGACACACTCTCATGAGCCAAAAAAATCTGTGACGATTTGCTGACCTTCTCTACACACTTTCAGTATTCCCTGTTCGTTGTAGGTATGGCTCTCACACATTTGAACAATATTTTAGGACAGGTCACACGAATGTTTTTTGAGCAATCTCCTTTGTAGACTGATTGCATTTCCTTATTACTCTACCAATGAAATGAAGTCGCCCAATTGCTTTACTGATAACTGAGCCCAAATGATAATTCCATTCCATATCCCTATAAATTGTTACTCCCAATTGTATGAGTTAACCGATTTCAGTTGTCATTCGTTGATATTGTAGTCATGGGATACTACGTTTATTTTGTTCCACGAAGTGTGCGATTTTACATTTCTGAACATCTAAGGCAAACTGCCAATTCTGTGCCACCTTTCAAATCTTATCAAGACCGACTAAACAATTGTGCAGCTTTTCCAGACAGTACTTCGATATAGGTAACAGTACCACCTGCAAAAAGTCTGAGGTTACTGTTAATACAGTCTGCAAGATCATTAATACACAAAATAAAAGTCAAGGGTCCTTACACACTTTTGTGAGACACACCTGAAGCTACTCCTACTACGTCAGTCGATAACTCTGCATCGATTTTACATTTCTGAACATTTAAAGCAAGTTACCAATTTTGCAACACATTTGAAATCTTTTCAAGATCCGACTGAATAGTTGTGCATCTTTTTCCAGACAGCAGCACCATCTGCAAAAAGTCTGAGGCTACTTTTAGTACTGTCTGTAGGGTCATTAATATACAAGAGGGTACTCAAAAAAAGGGGAATCATTTTTTGAAAGCTATATATATTTTCAAATTGTGTACAAATAACCTTATCCCCATCAAAATACTCTCCATTACAACTAATACATTTGTCCCATAGGTGTTTCCACTCTTCGAAACATTTTTTGTAATCATCTTTAGCAATGGCTGCCAGCTCCTCCCTCGTTTTTTTCTTGACTTCTTCAGTGTTGTCAAATCGGGGTCCTTTCAAGCCCCTTTTCATGCACGGAATTAAGAAGAAGTCGCACTTGCCAGGTCAGGTGAGTAAGGTGCATGTGGCAGTGGAACCAAGCCAGTTTTAGCCTAAAGCTGTCTAACAGAGATGGCTGTGTGTGGAGGTGCGTTGTTACACCCCTTTTCATTCCCAAATCTTCCGTTAAAATTCGCTTAACCGAAACTCCAAGGAAACGCACTAATCTCTGACAGTTGATACAGTTGATCAATTGTCTGTCGAGGGTCTGTGAGCGAAGCTCTTAAATTTTATCAATAGTTTCGTCGATTCGGGCAGTTGATGGACGTCCAGGACGATATTTGTCATCAATCGACATATCGCCAATTTTAAATCGAGAAAACCACTCGTACAGTTGAGTTTTTCCCACAGCGTCATCGTGGTAAGCTGTTTTGAACATGAAGACAGTTTCAGTAGCATTTCTAGCGAATACAAAACTAAATTTCACAGCTGCACGTTGTTCACTTAAATCTGCCATCAAAAGGAAACGAAGCAAGAGCAAAACAGCGCTAGCACACTGTGACTGCCTTTCTCCATGGCTTTCATGATATCTTGCGAGAAAAGTGTGTGTTGGTTGATCGATGCTTTCGAAATCCATGCTGGATGGCATGGAGGGGATCATTCTGTCCGAGGTACTTCATTACGTTTGAGCTCAGTATACGTTCTAAGATTCTACAAAGAAATAGATATTGGACAATAGTTTTGTGGATCACTTCTGCTTCCCTTCACGTAGACAGGTGTAACCAGTGCTTTCTTCTAACTGCTGAGCACGGTTTCTCCTCGAGTGATCCACCGTAGATTATAATTGAAAGAGGGGATAACTCAGCTGGAAATTCGGTATAAATCTGACAAGGATTCCATCGGGCCCTGGAGCTTTCTTCCGTTTTAGGAGCTCATTTGTCTTTCAACAACACTGACACTAATACCTGTATCACTCATATTTGCAGTGATGCGAGAATTAAATTGGGACAATACTTCTGGGTTTTCTGTTGTAAAGAAACATTTGAAAACAGAGTTCAGCGTTCCTGTCTTTGCTTTGATGTCCTCAGTTTCAGTTTCTGCCTCGTCCACGAGTGTCTGGACAGTAACTTTGCTACCACTAACAGTCTTTACCTGTCACCAGAAATGTCTTAAGATTTTGTGACAGCATTCTCGAGAATATTCTGCTACGGTAGTAGATGAAGACTTCGCACATTAGCCGGCCGCTGTGGCCGAGCGGTTCTAGGCACTTCAGTCTGGAACAGCGCTGCTGCTACGGTCGCAGGTTCGAATCCTGCCTCGGGCATGGATGTATGTGATGTCCTTAGGTCAGTTAGGTTTAAGTAATTGTCAGTCTAGGGGATTGATGACCTCAAATGTTAAGTCCCATAGTGCTTAGAGGCATTTGAACTTCGCACATTGTCCTGTTGACATCCAAACGCGTTTCATTCAGCATCCATCTGTCTAGAGGCCAATGATGTGTTTTACACCTACTGTGAAGTAGTCGCTGTTTCGTTGGAAGTTTCTATATAACGACTGTATGTCACGAAGGGTCCCTTCCATCATGAACTGTTCAACTAGGCACATATCTATCAAATCTATGGTCGACTATTATTTTCAGCCTGAGCCATAGTCTCCTCCTCCCCCGAGCTAAATATTTCGTGTTCGCTATTGGAATACGACACTACTGTCTCTTCACCTAGTTTGCTGAACGTATAAACTTTCCTACTTGTTTTAGTTCCTCTTTGTACTTTGGTAATCATTTTTATTAAAAATGTCTTATGCTCACTGACTGTAGACATGCTCAAAGAGGTCAGGTCTGTTTGTTGCTGTTACATCTAACACATTTCTATAGTCAGTGGGCTTCCAAATAATCTATTCTAGCAACTCCCCTAGTAACATTTCGCGAGTCGTCTTGTCGCACACACCACTCAAACACTGTATTTTTTTTTTCAAATGATTGTTGGAAGTTTAAAGTCTCTTCCAGTGATGACAGTATGATTGGAGAACTTACCTACTAGTGAACTTATGTTTTCTCTAATATTTTCGCTCACATCTGATGGTGAGTCTGGTGATCGACAGAAGGTTCCTATTATATGATTATGTCCACTCTTGATACTGAGTCTTGCCAAATCTCAAATTCTGTTTCAGTTTTTATCCTGATGGACCTGAGTTTCTTATCTACTGTGACAAATACACCAACTTCATCTAGCGCTGGTCTATCCTTCCGATATTTGCTAAAATTGTCTGATATCTCACTCCTATCTATTTTGCGTTTTAGTCAGCTTTCTGTACATAGTATTATGTGAGATCACCTGCGTTTTACGTGCGCTTCAAACTCTGGCACGCTGTTCCGAATGGAATGCTTTGGCAGTTAATCACAAGGTTTTTAATATTCTCGCCTGTGGGGGGCATTTCTTTGGGTCTTACACTGACATTTTAGAGTCTCCTGCAGCTGTCGTTAGCTGGTCTAGACGGAGAGTCGCCTAATTTAAAAAACATTTGTGTGTACTCCATACACAGGCAGCTAACTGAGTAGCAGCCTCTGATGTATAGTGTACATCTGATCCATTTAGGGGGCCCTGCAGTTCTCAACCCTATGGCGGAAGTCTATGGAGGTGCATTCCAACTTCACTGACGCACTTGACATCTGTAGTTCCATTTGGGGGTTATTTAAGGGTCGTTATCTTTTTCGCGTGTTTTTTGTTAGGCTGTTCACAGCTGAAGACAAAAGACTGCCGATAATGAGAACGTCGCCTAGAAACAGCCACGGCCAGACATCCACGTACACGACACGTACGTCGGGTGTCTGCAGATCTACGGCGCCCGTGCCAAAAGGACTGCGGCGACCGGCCTTACAGGTGCGTTTTACGAGAGCCACGTCCCCTAACATACTGGGAGGGAAATCCCAGTAAGTCTAAGGCAGTTTATAGTCTTTCGTACTATCAGTCTTTCGCACCAACAGTGAACAGTAATGAAATGATATTAAACTGAACGTCCCGCAGCAATATTCTTGTTTGGTACTACTTTTCAGTACTCGCCATTCCGCCAGTCTTTACCCGCATTGAGCACGGTACATTCCACCAATGCAAAATGTGAGTCCTATTCAAAAAAATCCCTGAACTTTGTCTACAAAATTTTTCAGTGCTTACCTGTTACTTATTGTGCGTGATCTCCTTCGAAATCCTCTCCTCCATAATCGATACGCCGCTCTCAACGCCGTTTCCACTTCCGGAAGCAGTCTTGGTACGCTTCTTACTGGATCGCGCGAATAGCCGTCTGCGAATTTTATTTTGTCAATCGTTGCAAATCTTCGTCCTTTCAATGGGTTATCAACTTTGGAAATAAAAGTCCGCAGGGGCCAGGTCTGCAGAGTACGGAGGACCAAGCAGCACAGTGATTTAATTATTTTTTTTAAATAGTTAGGCACCTATAGGGATTTTCTCGCAGGCATCGAAACACGTCCCAAGAGTACCATCGATGAACATTTTGTCCCCGTGGCACGAATTCATGATGAACTAATCTTTCAAAGTCAAAGAAATCTTTGACATTTGACCTGACCTGTAGAGCTTTCTTTGGTCTTGGAGAACCTCTCCACCCACTGTGAAGATTGAACCTTGGTCTGGTCATAACAACCGCTGACCCACCTCTCGTCACCAGTTATGATTCACTTCAGGAACATCTCGTTCTCATTTGCGCGATCCAAAAGCTCTTCATAGACTGCGAGGTGGACTTTCTGGTCTTGACTCGTGAACCCTGGGACGAATTTGGCGGCAGCATTATACATTCCAAAACGCTGTGTCAGGATTTCATGACAGGATCCAACTGCAATCTCTCGGACAGTCAGTCTTCGATTGACGTTCCTAACATGAGCGTTGTCGGCAGACGTCGAAGGGCGTCCTTACCCAGGGTCATCTTTAACTTCCGTTCGGCCATTTTTAAACCGTGTGAGCCATTCGTAACATCGAGTACGGCTTAAGCACTCATCAGCGTAGGCTTCCTGCATCATTTGCCGTCTCCGCATGGATTTTCCCGAGTTTAACGCAAAATTTAATGCAGGTGCGTTGCTCCTCTAACTCTGCCGTCTCGAAATTAGCAAACTGTGTAACACAGCATTCTACTCAATACAGCACTGAACAATGACTAATAGACATATAATAATGAAACTTACGGCAGTTACGCTTTAAACACAAGCGTGTACAGGGATTCTAACTGCATCCCGCTCCAACACACCATTGGCGTGAAATTTTGAATGTTCCGCATTTTTTGAACAGACCTCGTACGTAGCTCTTTACATTCAGATGAAACTGGCGACGTTCGGTTATGGCACAAATGGGACGAGTTAATGATGTCGGCTTAAAAACTCTAATGATTTCCTCAAGTCATTGATCAACGAAATGTTTCCTGTTCACCCAGATCACACCGTTATGTCATGGCCCCCTACAGCAGCTCATTTTAAACCGGTGTAAGCTATTCACAATGATAACTTAATGCTTCCGAAATATGAACTGGTCAGTTTGGTGTATATGATATATGTTTGTTCTGCTAGAGAATTTCAAGTGCGTGCTTACACTCTGAGTTAGTTGCACGACAAATTGTAATGATGTGGAACGAGTCGTTTCACATTCACATCGCAAATTAATTTGTAAGTATGGCTACATGCTGAACATCTATATGTTTGTTTGTTTTTTTTCTTAACATACGGATATGAGTCAGTAATTCCTATCCACCAACTTTTACATATTTCCATAATAAAAATTATTCTACGGAATAGATGGAGCTGTCAACGAACATCTTTTTTCAGTTTATTTTCAGGTTTTACTGTGGAGTGGGGTGGAGGAAATGAAATAATTTCTTACAAAACAGAACTACTGAATAACTGTTTGTTAATCAGCAACATACTAGCGGCAGCCTACCAATTATATACAATACACTTTGCTAAGAGTGTACAGTTTGTGTGAGATTTGTACACATTATTTACCGTCACGCACGTAAAATTGAAGATATGCGCCTGGAAACGGGCTAACTCTCAAATGTGAACGCTTAGAGACAAGTGTTGCCATCTGTTGCTGGGTACGCGAACTACCAAAATTGACATTGGTGTCGCCCCTAAGTGATATTTAGAGATGAGAGCAATGTCAATTTTGATAGTCGACGCACCCAGCAATAGATGCAACACTTACCTCGAAGTTTTTACATTTGAGGGTTAGCCCGTTTTTCCGTGCATGCCATCAATTCAGTTACATGCGAATAGTCTATATATTCACATTTTCAGTCCGTACGGTACCGGTAGTTTTTGACTGAAGCAAACTGTGCATTAAAAGGAGCTACGCTAGTTTACGTTTGTATCACTTAAAGCTTTCTGGCATTATCATTGTCAAGGAAAATACTATAGCTTTCAGATTTCACGACGGATGACCCCGATGCACACTTGCTCCTGCTAAATATCCATGACATTTAGGAGCCGCTTTACCCACATCAGCGTTCTATGCGCCTTTGTCTGAGGATGAAACGATTTAGCAGTTTTTGCTACCAACGGCATCAGTGGCGCAAACAGTATACGTATAAGGATCGTTTTAAAACAACTGCCTTCTTGCAGTCTGAGAACAACTTATCTATCCGGATCTTCTAGTAAACAGAACCTGGCATCCTCAATTAAATTACATGCGTCCGTTCTACATTGTTTTGAGAGAGTTACGGAAGAGAGTAGCTCTGTAATGCAATGGTGATGTACAGTTCGTCGCAGGTTCTGTAACGTTTCCATTTCATCTCTTTATCATTTTTTTTGTGGGGTGACTCAACATGTCGTTTCTTTTGCCACTAAATATTCTTGTCACCGAATGGCCCACATTAACATCCCTCATTTTATTTTCAACTCGTTAATAATCATTTGCATACCTCGATTTGGCGGGAATTTTTCTGCACCTGGGTTTTTGCTATAAACTGGGTTTAATACATCACAGTTGTGTCCCTAGAATCCAACTAAACGGCAGCATTGACACAAAATGATAGCGAATAAGAATCTTACTAATTTACTTCAGGCCAAAACAAACAATTTTTCAACAAAAGTTATAAAAGCTGGAAATCTACTGCTAATTGCCATGTGGCCTAAAGATATATGTGATAACGCTTCAGGATGCTTTAATTTGAGTTACCCGTACTGTGTTTTCAATGCATCAGACAACCGCTGTTGTATTACGGCCGTATGTTTCCGCAAAATTCACTTCCGACTGGTGGTATACAATTACATCAGTAATAAAGTGCGCGTCTTTATGTTGGCGGCCGAGTTTAGGTTTGTCCTGCGCATCTGACGTAACAAAACACAGTCAGCCAATGAACAGAGAACGACGTTGCCACATTCCGATTGCAGTGCAGAGCATGGACGAGTGTCTTCAGTTTTAGAAACGTTCAGTCATAAATAAAGTAATAGAACAAAAGCAATGTCTTGATAGCAGACATTCTTTTATAGAAAGTTTGGAAAAAGCGTTCTTTATACCAATCGCTTCATATTCAATTAATTAATTAAACCAAACAAGCAATAAAACTCCTAATTCAGGCGATAGCAAGGAAAGGTGTTTGTATCACTCTCACGAACCGTTTTTTCGCAAGAACAGAGGTAATTGTTTATTTCCTATTCATAGTCATACCAACAGTGTTTGTCACTATTTTGCGTGAGAGTTCGAACCTTATGCGGTACTTTATATTTTCACTATTTAAAAACAATATCGAAGTGCCTTACTTCACGAATTATATTCGTTTGAATCCAATTTTTTGAAATTTCTAGTGCTTTGTCTCTTCATTAACCCTTTCGCTGCTGCAGACGCGTGCTCACCGCATTCCGCGCTGTGCGCGATTTTGTCATCACTGCACTGCTCGCCTGTGCAGACACATGGTGTTCCCACTGCTTTGACACACTTATTCGATTTCACAAAAACTATTTGGCCCAAAAATTTGATTTTTACACGTCTTCTTGACTGATACCTTCCCCCCATAAATGACTTAATTTTGTTTCTATATTCAACGCAGTTATTATGCAGCATTAAATGTAGTAAACCATTGCACGAAATTTTGAAGAGTTTGCAGAGGTAGAAGTCCATAGCGTATACTTTCCGTGTGGTCGATTTTAGTTGCCACAATGTTGAGAATGAAATGTGGACAAGATACCTAAATTTCATATAAAATTTACTGTATAACAATATCTCATTTAATTTAAGTACGACATAGGTGTCGTATGTAATATTGAGAAATATTCCATCTTTCGCGACTGTAATAAAAGTATTATTTACACCGGACGCGTTTGGCTTTATTTTAAAGCACTTCAATCAAGGAAAGGTATGGCACATACACAATGGTACTCATGTTCTCTTTCTCGTTTTTGTTCACCAGTCGCAGTTTTACCAATGGTACTGAAATATATTCCTCTTCTGCAACTGTTATAAGGGGCTTATTTAGACCAGACGCATTTCTCTCTTTTGAAGCATCTTCAGTGGACAGTATTTTGTCTCCTCCATTGCCAAGTCACCTTTCGTAGTTTTGTACTGCGGTAACACAATATTCAACGTTTGTGTTGGCAGATCAGTGTTTTAGCAAATAAATGATGTTTGTGTGTGCCACACCCAAAAGTTATATTTGACGTAGCTCAGAGCACTTCACTGATAGACGGTATATTCAAGTCCTAATGTTTTTGTAAGTCCACAGTTTTGTTTAATGTATTTTGTATAGTTCCTTTTGATTGACTGAAGTGCTTTAAAATAAAGCCAAACATGCTCAGTGTAAATAAAACTTTTGTTACAGTCGCGAAAGACGGAATATTTCTCAATATTACATACGACACCTATGTGGTACTTAAATGAGCTATTGTTAACAGTAAATTTTATATGAAATTTAGGTATCTTGTCCACATTTCATTCTCAACATTGTGGCAACTAAAATCGACCATACGGAAAGTATACTCTATGATCTTTTACCTCTGCAAACACTTCAAAATTTCGTGCAATGGTTTACTATATTTAATGCTCCATAATAACTGCGTTGAACATCGAAACAAAATTAAGTAATTTATGGGGGGAAGGTATCAGTCAAGAAGATGTGTAAAAATCTAATTTTTGGGCCAAATAGTTTTTGTGGAATCGATTGATAAGAGTGTCAAAGCAGTCGGAACACGATGTGTCTGTACAGGCGAGCAGTGCAGTGACAAAATCGCCCACAGCGCGGAATGCAGGGAGCACGTCTTTGTAGCAGCGAAAGGGTTAATGCGGCCGTGGTGGCTTTACTTCATGAACTGCGCGCTCACCCCTAAACGTAAGCTTGCGAACTATGCTATACTATGGCGCTGCTTCTATTGGCGCGTGCGTCGTGTGCAACTGGCAATGCAGCAATCTCCCGCATCTGGGCGGGTATGCGCGAGCCGCCAAGATAAAAGAATTGAACTATAGCTCCGTATTATTCAGTATATGACATATAACAATCCATGGCATTAATAATGGAGACAGCAGAAGAGGTGGACCACTTGTGACAAAGTCTCCTATTTGGAAACGATACTTGTTAGTTAATATTTCATGTGGTTAATCTTCAAAATTATTAGTTTATTGGGTTCAAGAAATAGAAATACATTTAAATTTCATTTGCAACCGTTTCTGCCAGATTTTTATAATCAAGGGGGACAATTTGCCATTTTTTTTCCTTTCTTTCAACTGTTGTGTAAACTGATATGTACGAAAATGCTTCAAAACCATCATAAATCATTAACTTGATCTCTAGTTTCACAGTTTGTGGAAATACGATAAGCTGAAAAACATTTATGCATTAAGACAATTGCAAACAGCGACGGCAAACTTACGGTACCGTAGGGGAATCTGTAGCAGAACGGAGCACTTAATGCTCAACAGTCAGTTTGAGGTACAAAAAATTATAATACGCTGTTAAATTGGTTCAGCCCTTTTTATTATAATATTGACTTCCAAAACATTACACTGCGCAAATATGTAATTACCTAACCATGCATTTTTATTGAAAACTGTGAGAAATAGTAATTTTTCCCGTTTTTCCCCATTGGTGCGGCAAAATGGGGAACAATATTTCACACACAAAAATTAGTCACAAATGAAAATCCTGTCAGCTTACATATATTTCACATACGAAAATTAGTTGTAAACGGCATATAAACTACAGCCCCGGATCTACGATATTTCCGAACGGAGGCAAAAACTTGATAGTGGCGCCCCCCCCCCTCCCCCTCTCAAGTGTTTGAGATAGGACATCAAAAAATTAAAAAAAAAAAAATTCAGAAATATGTTCGTTTTGTAGCGCATATCTTTCTAAGAATTCGATGTATAAAACATATATGTTCGCTGAAATGTGAAGCATATTATTTGGTCTTAGTGTGCCATAGTGCGATGCCATGGCTCTTCACACAGCGTTCTTCTGTCGCACGTGACTGTGTTTCGCTCCGTGGAATTCAAACGTGTATATTTTGTAATGGAAGCCACTAAACCTACTATGTTCAGGACAGTGGCAATTAAAATGTCCTGTGGTGCCTCTCCTTCTCCCAGTCGGCCGGGTTGACATCCTACCCCTCTTAAAAGAACTTTAATACTGGGTGGGATTATTTGTGTCTGGGGGAATAAGAACTCTTCAGAAAATTTGTACTCTTTATTGCATATTAGCTAAAAACTTTCTCTTTTGTGTGACATAAAATTAAATATAGGAAACACAAACCCAGCAAAGACAAGAGAGAAGCAAGACAATACATATTTCTTCAATCCTTAGGTCCCAGCATTTTTTTCTCGCTAATCTTGCTACAGCTTTACACGATATGCTTTCCTTTTACGAAAGAATCTATTACCTCATCAAAGTTCGTCAGACGTTTTGCTACACATGAAAAATTAAAATATCGTTTCCTAATACTGAAAAAGCTGTTAATATGAATAGTATCCGAGACTGGTGTGGTTTCTTGCTTTGATTACGTCTATTTTGTCACTGTCTGTTAGATAAAACGAAACAGACCTTTCTAATGTTGCAGCAATTGTAACACAGGCCAAATAAGCGAGACTCATTTCTATCTACCTCATTTACATAAATAATACCGACAGAATATAATTCACCAGTATCAAATGCCTATCAGGCCTACTACAAGCAAAATGTTTTATGTTAGGAAACAGTTTCCCATTTCATTCATATGCTCCAGTTTCTCAAGCATGAGATCCAAAAGTAGTAGTAGTACGAAATTTTTATACAAATTTGGAATCGTCAATATTGTTCCATATAATTTGAGTGAGATCCCCGTTTCTTATCCTTCCTCGTTCTAACAAGCAATCCTGTCATCACTAATTCTGTAACTGTTCCTGTCTTTGTCAATTATTTTCCAGTTAACTTCGCTAACCCTACCAGAATCACCTGCTCACTTATCTCGCATTTATATTCCGTTTAGGCGCTATTACGTGTTCGTACAACGCGTTTTCCGAGAACAGAACTTAAGCGACTGCTCACTGGGGACTTTACAACTGGTCCTTAGTAGTGTAGTAATCTGGCAAAAATTTTCTGTCAAAATTTCATTTTCTTGGATACACCGAGAAGATAATATGTAATCGTTCTTACCTGTTAATCATTTATTTTCACTCTGGTAGTCTGTATCTTGGACTTCGCTAGTAGTTATAACAACACTTACCATTCGCACACCGACTCAACCACATGAAGGTACAGCAATTGGAATTTACCCGTTCGGGTTTATTCGGCTCAGCTCGTATGCCCCATCCGTTCTTGTCTGCGGAAAAGTTTTTTTTTATTTCTAGATGCGATGGAATTCCCATGGCAGAGACATCATGGACATAACGCCTGCATTCAAAAATCAATTTATGATTCGTTCAGAAATCAACTTGGAATGTGTTCAAAAATGTCCAAAAACCAACAGGGATCCATTTCAAAAGCATATGAATATTCCATAGACCGAAGTGTGCTGGATGCTAGATGCTTTGTGAAACAAGGTTTTTTTTGTTCAAGAATATGATTTTGGCGTCACCTGAAATTGCCGCCCGTAGCAGATACCTTGATTTGGCCCCCTCTAGATCCGGGCCTGATAAACTATACACACCGAGTGCACACATGGATAACCTCGGCCTCACTGTCGACCGCAATCTGATTCAACCATCGTCAGAGTACTCAAGGCAGTGAAGTCAATCATTGGCTACCTCCAATTTACCGTACCACTATCACTGGATTAATTTGGCTACTTCAGTTCAAAATGGTCCAAATGGCTCTGAGCACTATGGGACTTAACATCTGTGGTCATCAGTCCCCTAGAACTTAGAACTACTTAAACCTAACTAACCTAAGGACACCACACACATCCATGCCCGAGGCAGGATTCGAACCTGCGACCGTAGCAGTCGCGCGGTTCCGGACTGCGCGCCTAGAACCGCTAGACCACCGGGGCCGGCTACTTCAGTTTTGAGGATGTTTTGGAGCTTGGGGCTCTCATCTTAGTTATATGCGATCCAACTGTAGTTCTTTTTATCTTCCATCAGACTTTTCCTGGACTAATTCAAGACGTCCTCTTGCTGCGAACTTGTTCCTATATGGTGTGGTTTCCTTCTTTTTTCTTCCTTCCTCGGCTCTAATTAGCTCCATCTTATGAGGAGAAGAGGTAAAAACTAGCTGTTTTGGCTCTATTTTCTGATATATGTTTGTTTTTCTGTGCT
The DNA here is from genome assembly GCF_023864345.2 of Schistocerca serialis cubense. Classification (NCBI taxonomy): domain Eukaryota; kingdom Metazoa; phylum Arthropoda; class Insecta; order Orthoptera; family Acrididae; genus Schistocerca; species Schistocerca serialis. Next base: position 630,631,045 of record NC_064641.1, on the reverse strand, counting down.
ACGGAAGCTATGGTACATTCTAGAGACACCGCTACACCATAAGGAAGCATGTTCGATGAGTGTGGTGCAGGAATTGTCCCCTGTGGCAGAGTTTCCGGTCCTGCTGTGCTAGACGAGTGTGGTGGGCCTGCTGAAGTTTTCTTCAGAGTTTGCAACTCGATAGCAGTGATGGCCGATGGTAGGAAATATTCAGTTCTAATGGCACGCTTGTCAACAGGGCAAATTTCAAATTTTCTAAAGCCATTAAGAGCTTGTAACTTCCTTGAGGGATGAAACTATGCACTGGAAAACAAAATCACAATTTTAAATAGCGTTTGAACCATTCTACAAAGAGCTCTTTAATAATCCAGCCTGTTTCATGAACTGTGATATTACACCAGCTGGGGGACCAGCCTGAACTTCTGCCTCACCCGTTTCCTTGAGAAAATTAACATTGAAGGAGGACGAACACACCAGATACGGAAAACCATATCTCCACTACCGAAAAATCACCTTTTTCAGCAGAAGTGAGAGTTTCCACTTGCCTGCGTCCTTTCAGAGCAAATACTCTTGAGTGGACTTCGAGGTTTACTGATATTCCCATCTCATTACAATTAAATATTCTATCCCTAGTAAGCTTGAACTCATTGACAATTGTACCGAGCAAGTCAAAGAATGTTCCAGCCGCTGGTTTATTAAAGGCCATAGCTGCTGCCGCTGAAGCAGCTTGATGTCGCCACAAAAATCCTCTCACCCTCCCTACTCCTGCTTTGCTATCGTTGCCAAAATGACGAGGCCTCTTCTTATACAGCAAAGACACAATTAAAATGATCAATTTTTTTCTTTTAACACAACAGTCATTGTTATCACGTTTTTCCTTCACACGACGCTGTGCTGTGGTTTCAGGGATGTTGAATTGAGTTCCTTTCTTACAGCCTATTCTTCCCAGTTACTGTATTACAACTTCTACAGTCTCTTGCATGGATATAATAGGCCTGTTACTTTTTCTGTTGTAGACACGAACCATTCTGTAAGGAAAACAAAACAATCTTTTGCGTACAAATGTAAAAAACGCAGATTAATTCAGAAAGGGCAGAACGGGGCTTTACCAAATTCTGCCATGAGACCACACTTTCAGATTATGGAGGATTCGGTCACTACCATGAAACATCTTTATGTTTAAACTACCAGTATTTTAAAATGAGGCTAGGATACAAATGTGTTTACTTGCTTTGAGATATCAAGACCTGTATATCGCAAAAACGTGTAGGAAAAATGCATCGAGACAGAACAAGCAAGAACTCAGTACGTAATGGCGTCGACACATTGTTAGGTACTTACCTTAACCTCTCGAAATAGTTCTAACAATATCCGTGAGATGGCAGAACATACAAGGCAAAAATCACCGTTATCCTATTATGCCTCACTACACCGTACTGCCAATGGTCTCCTACATCATAAACTGTGCAACTTCGTCAAAAAAGTGGGCGTCAGTAAAAAATGCGAGAGGAAAAAAATATTTAAGCAAAGAAAACTTTTTGCAGAAGACTAAATTGGGCAACATTAAATCTACAAATATCACCCATCAATGAAAATTCAGAAATTTTCACATAGCAGGCAAATATTCTCCATATTTCAATGTAAAGAGAGTCAATAATACGCAAATGTCTTGCACTGCAAGTAACGCTTCGTCTGGCATGTTTGGAAAGTAAAAACTGTAGTTGGAATATATGAAACGAGCTCTCAGTCTCCACAGGGCCGACAGGTCACAGGAATGTTTTTTGAGCAATCTACTTTGTAGACTGATTGCATTTCCATATTACTCTACCAATGAAATGAAGCCGCCCACCTGCTTTACCAATAACTGAGCCCAATTGATAATTCCACTCCATATCCCTATAAATTGTTACTCCCAATTGTATGAGTTAACCGATTTCAGTTGTCATTCGTTGATATTGTAGTTCCACCAAGTGCGCGATTTTACATTTCTGAACATCTAAGGCAAACTGCCAATTCTGTGCCACCTTCCTAATCTTATCAGGACCGACTAAACAATTGTGCAGTTTTTCTAGACAGTACTTCGATATAGGTAACAGTACCACCTGCAAAAAGTCTGAGGTTACTGTTAATACAGTCTGCAAGATCATTAATACACAAAGTAAAAGTCAAGATCCTTACACACTTTGCCGGCCGCGGTGGTCCAGCGGTTCTGGCGCTGCAGTCCGGAACCGCGGGACTGCTACGGTCGCAGGTTCGAATCCTGCCCCGGGCATGGGTGTGTGTGATGTCCTTAGGTTAGTTACGTTTAAGTAGTTCTAAGTTCTAGGGGACTTATGACATAAGATGTTGAGTCCCCATAGTGCTCAAAGCCATTTGAACCATTTGAACTTACACACTTTTGTGAGACACACCTGAAGTTACTTCTACTACGTCAGTCGATAACTCTGCATCGATTTTACATTTCTGAACATTTAAAGCAAGTTGCCAATTTTGCACCACATTTGAAATCTTTTCAAGATCCAACTGAGTAGTTGTGCATCTTTTTCCAGACAGCAGCACCATCCTGCAAAAAGTCTGAGGCTACTTTTAGTACTGTCTGTAGGGTCATTAATATACAAGAGGGTACTCAAAAAAAGGGGAATCATTTTTTGAAAGCTATATATATTTTAAAATTGTGTACAAAATAACCTTATCCCCTTCAAAATACTCTCCGTTACAACTAATACATTTGTCCCACAGGTGTTTCCACTCTTCGAAACATTTTTTGTAATCATCTTTAGCAATGGCTGACAGCTCCTCCCTCGTTTTTTTCTTGACTTCTTCAGTGTTGTCAAATCGGGGCCCTTTCAAGCCCATTTTCATGCTCGGAAATAAGAAAAAGTCGCAATTGCCAGGTCAGGTGAGTAAGGTGCATGTGGCACTGGAAACAAGCAAGTTTCAGCCAAAAGCTGTCTAACAGAGACGGCTCTGTGTGGAGGTGCGTTGCTACAACCCTTTTCATTCCCAAATCTTCCGTTAAAATTTGCTTAACCGAACTCCAAGGAAACGCACTAATCTCTGACAGTTGATACAGTTGATCAATTGTCTGTCGAGGGTCTGTGAGCGAAGCTCTTAAATTTTATCAATAGTTTCGTCGATTCGGGCAGTTGATGGACGTCCAGGACGATATTTGTCATCAATCGACATATTGCCAATTTTAAATCGAGAAAACCACTCGTACAGTTGAGTTTTTCCCACAGCGTCATCGTGGTAAGCTGTTTTGAACATGAAGACAGTTTCAGTAGCATTTCTAGCGAATACAAACCTAAATTTCACAGCTGCACGTTGTTCACTTAAATCTGCCATCAAAAGGAAACGAAGCAAGAGCAAAACAGCACTAGCACACTGTGACTGCCTTTCTCCATGGCTTTCATGATATCATGTGTGTTGGGTGATCGATGCTTTCGAAATCCATGCTGGATGGCATGGAGGGGATCATTCTGTCCGAGGTACTTCATTACGTTTGAGCTCAGTATACGTTCTAAGATTATACAAAAAAATAGATATTGGACAATAGTTTTGTGGATCACTTCTGCTTCCCTTCACGTAGACAGGTGTAACCAGTGCTTTCTTCTAACTGCAGAGCACGGTTTCTCTTCGAGTGATCCACTGTAGATTATAATTGAAAGAGGGGATAACTCAGCTGGAAATTCGGTATAAATCTGACAAGGATTCCATCGGGCCCTGGAGTTTTCTTTCGTTTTAGGAGCTCATTTGTCTTTCAACAACACGGACACTAATACCTATATCACTCATATTTGCAGTGATGCGAGAATTAAATTGGGACAATACTTCTGGGTTTTCTGTTGTAAAGAAACATTTGAAAACAGAGTTCAGCGTTCCTGTCTTTGCTTTGATGTCCTCAGTTTCAGTTTCTGCCTCGTCCACAAGTGTCTGGACAGTAACTTTGCTACCACTAACAGTCTTTACCTGTCACTAGAAATGTCTTAAGATTTTGTGACAGCATTTTCGAGAATATTCTGCTACGGTAGTAGATGAAGACTTCGCATATTAGCCGGCCGTTTTGGCCGAGCGGTTCTAGGCACTTCAGTCTGGAACAGCGCTGCTGCTACGGTCGCAGGTTCGAATCCTGCCTCGGGCATGGATGTATGTGATGTCCTTAGGTCGGTTAGGTTTAAGTAGTTCTAAGTCTAGGGGATTGATGACCTCAGATGTTAAGTCTCATAGTGCTTAGAGGCATTCGAACTTCGCACATTGTCCTGTTGACAGCCGAACCCGTTTCATTCAGCATCCATCTGTCTAGAGGCCAATGATGTGTTTTACACCTACTGTGAAGTAGTAGCTGTTTCGTTGGAAGTTTCTATATAACGACTGTATGTCACTGAGGGTCCCTTCCATCATGAACTTCTCAACTAGGTACATATCTATCAAATCTATGGCCAACTATTATTTTGAGCCTGAGCCATAGTTTTTCTACAGTCTTCTCCCCAGAGCTAAATATTTCGTGTTCGCTATTGGAATACGACACTACTGTCTCTTCAGCTAGTTTGCTGAACGTATAAACCTTCCTACTTGTTTTAGTTCCTCTTTGTACTTTGGTAATCATTTCTGTTAAAAATGTCTCATGCTCACTGACTGTAGACATGCTCAAAGAGGTCAGGTCTGTTTGTTTCTGTTACATCTAATACATTTCTATCATCAGTGAGCTTCCAAATAATCTATTCTAGCAACTCTCCTAGTAATATTTCGCGAGACGTCTTGTCGCAACCGCCACTCAAAAACTGTATTAATTTTCCAACTGATTGTGGCAAGGTTAAAGTCTCTTCCAGTGATGACAGTATGATTGGGGAACTTACCTACTAGTGAACTTATGTTTTCTCTAATATTTTCGCTCACATCTGATGGTGAGTCTGGTGATCGACAGAAGGTTCCTATTATATGATTATGTCCACCCTTGATACTGAGTCTTGCCCAATCTCAAATTCTGTTTCAGTTTTTATCCTGGTGGACCTGAGTTTCTTATCTACTGTGACAAATACACCAACTTCATCTAACGCTGGTCTATCCTTCCGATATTTGCTAAAATTGTCTGATATCTCACTCCTATCAATTTTGCGTTTTAGTCAGCTTTCTGTACATAGTATTATGTGAGATCACCTGCGTTTTAGGTGGGCTTCAAACTCTGGCACGCTGTTCCGAATGGAATGCTTTGGCAGTTAATCACAAGGTTTTTAATATTCTCGCCTTTGGGGGGTGGAGGGGGGGGCATTTCTTTGGGTCTTACACTGACATTTTAGAGTCTCCTGCAGCTGTCGTTAGCTGGTCTAGACGGAGAGTCGCCTAATTTAAAAAAACATTTGTGTGTACTCCATACACAGGCAGCTAACTGAGTAGCAGCCTCTGATGTATAGTGTACATCTGATCCATTTAGGGGGGCCCTGCAGTTCTCAACCCTATGGCGGAAGTCTATGGAGGTGCATTCCAACTTCACTGACGCACTTGACATCTGTAGTTCCATTTGGGGGTTATTTAAGGGTCGTTATCTTTTTCGCGTGTTTTTTGTTAGGCTGTTCACAGCTGAAGACAAAAGACTGCCGATAATGAGAACGTCGCCTAGAAACAGCCACGGCCAGACATCCACGTACACGACACGTACGTCCGGATGTCTGCAGATCTACGGCGCCCGTGCCAAAAGGACTGCGGCGACCGGCCGTACAGGTGGGTTTTACGAGAGCCACGTCTCCTAACATACTGGGAGGGAAATCCCAGTAAGTCTAAGGTAGTTATTTATAGTCTTTCGTACTAACAGTCTTTCGCACCAACAGTGAACAGTAATGAAATGATATTAATCTGAACGTCCAGCAGCAATATTCTTGTTTGGTACTACTTTTCAATACTCGCCATTCCGCCAGTGTTTACCCGCATTGAGCACGGTACATTTCACCAATGCAAAATGTGAGTCCTATTCAAAAAATCCCTGAACTTTGTTCACAAAATTTTTCAGTGCTTACCTGTTACTTATTGTGCGTGGTCTCCTTCGAAATCCTCTCCTCCATAATCGATACGCCGCTCTCAACGCTGTTTCCACTTCCGGAAGCAGTCTTGGTACGCTTCTTACTGGATTGCGCGAAGAGCCGTCTGCGAATTTTATTTTGTCAATCGTTGCAAATCTTCGGCGTTTCAATGGGTTATCAACTTTGGAAATAAAAGTCCGCAGGGCCCAGGTCTGCAGAGTACGGAGGACCAAGCAGCACAGTGATTTAATTTTTTTTTTTTAGTAGTTAGGCACCTATAGGGATTTTCTCGCAGGCATCGCAACACGTCCCAAGAGTACCATCGATGAACATTTTGTCCCCGTGGCACGAATTCATGATGAACTAATCTTTCAAAGTCAAAAAAATCTTTGACATTTGACCTGACCTGAAGAGCTTTCTTTGGTCTTGGAGAATCTCTCCACCCATTGTGAAGATTGAACCTTGGTCTGGTCATAACAACCGCTGACCCACCTCACATCACCAGTTATGATTCACTTCAGGAACATCTCGTTCTCATTTGCGCGATCCAAAAGCTCTTCATAGACTGCGAGGTGGACTTTCAGGTCTTGACTCGTGAGCCCTGGGACGAATTTGGCGGCAGCATTATACATTCCAAAACGCTGTGTCAGGATTTCATGACAGGATCCAACTGCAATCTCTCGGACAGTCAGTCTTCGATTGACGTTCCTAACATGAGCGTTGTCGGCAGACGTCGAAGGGCGTCCTGAACAAGGGTCATCTTTAACTCCCGTTCGGCCATTTTTAAACCGTGTGAGCCATTCGTAACATCGAGCACGGCTTAAGCACTCATCAGCGTAGGCTTCCTGCATCATTTGCCGTCTCCGCATGGATTTTCCCGAGTTTAACGCAAAATTTAATGCAGGTGCGTTGCTCCTCTAACTCTGCCGTCTCGAAATTAGCAAACTGTGTAACACAGCATTCTACTCAATACAGCACTGAACAATGACTAATAGACATATAATAATGAAACTTACGACAGTTACACATTAATCACAAGCGTGTACAGGGATTCTAACCGCATCCCGCTCCAACACACCAATAGTGTGAAATTTTGCATATTCCGCATTTTTTGAACAGACCTCGTACGTAGCTCTTTACATTCAGATGAAACTGGCGACGTTCGGTTGTGGCACAAATGGGACGAGTTAGTGATGTCGGCTTAAAAACTCTAATGATTTCCTCGAGTCATTGATTAACAAAATGTTGCCTGTTCACCCAGATCACACCGTTACGCCATGGCCTCCTACAGCAGCTCATTTTAAATCGGCGTAATCTATTCATAATAATAACTTAATGCTTCCGAAATATGAACTGGTCAGTTTGGTGTATATGATATATGTTTGTTCTGCTAGAGAATTTCAAGTGCGTGCTTACACTCTGAGTTAGTTGCACGACAAATTGTAATGATGTGGAACGAGTCGTTTCACATTCACATCGCAAATTAATTTGTAAGTATGGCTACATGCTGAACATCTGTATGTTTGTTTGTTTTTTTTCCCTTAACATACGGATATGAGTCAGTAATTCCTATCCACCAACTTTTACATATTTCCATAATAAAAATTCTTCTACGGAATAGATGGAGTTGTCAACGAGCATCTTTTTTCAGTTTATTTTCAGGTTTTACTGTGGAGTGGGGTGGAGGAAATGAAATAATTTCTTACAAAACAGAACTACTGAATAACTGTTTGTTAATCAGCAACATACTAGCGGCAGCCTACCAATTATATACAATATACTTTACTAAGAGTGTACAGTTTGTGTGAGATTTGTACACATTATTTACCGTCACGCACGTAAAATTGAAGATAGGCGCCTGGAAACGGGCTAACTCTCAAATGTGAACGCTTAGAGACAAGTGTTGCCATCTGTTGCTGGGTACGGGAACTACAAAAATTGACATTGGTGTCGCCCCTAAGTGATATTTAGAGATGAGAGCAATGTCAATTTTGATAGTCAACGCACCCAGCAACAGATGCAACACTTACCTCGTAAGTTTTTACATTTGAGGGTTAGCCCGTTTTTCCGTGCATGCCATCAATTCAGTTACATGCGAATAATCTATATACTGACATTTTCAGTCCGTACGGTACCGGTAGTTTTTGACTGAAGCAAACTGTGCGTTAAAAGGTGTTACGCTAGTTTACGTTTGTATCACTTAAAGCTTCCTGTCATTATCATTGTCAAGGAAAATATTATAGTTTTCAGATTTCACGACGGATGACTCCGATGCACACTTGCTCCTGCTAAATATCCATGACATTTAGGAGCCGCTCTACCCACATCAGGGTTCTGTGCGCCTTTGTCTGAGGATGAAACGATTTAGCAGTTTTTGCTACCAATGGCATCAGTGGCGCAAACAGTATACGTATATGGATCGTTTTAAAACAACTGCCTTCTTGCAGTCTGAGAACAACTTATACAGGGTTATTACAAATGATTGAAGAGCTTTCACAGCTCTACAATAACTTTATTATTTGAGATATTTTCACAATGCTTTGCACACACATACAAAAACTCAAAAAGCCTTTTAGGCATTCACAAATGTTCGATATGTGCCCCTTTAGTGATTCGGCAGACATCAAGCCGATAATCAAGTTCCTCCCACACTCGGCGCAGCATGTCCCCATCAATGAGTTCGAAAGCATCGTTGATGCGAGCTCGCAGTTCTGGCACGTTTCTTGGTAGAGGAGGTTTAAACACTGAATCTTTCACATAACCCCACAGAAAGAAATCGCATGGGGTTAAGTCGGGAGAGCGTGGAGGCCATGACATGAATTGCTGATCATGATCTCCACCACGACCGATCCTTCGGTTTTCCAATCTCCTGTTTAAGAAATGCCGAACATCATGATGGAAGTGCGGTGGAGCACCATCCTGTTGAAAGATGAATTCGGCGCTGTCGGTCTCCAGTTGTGGCATGAGCCAATTTTCCAGCATGTCCAGGTACACGTGTCCTGTAACGTTTTTTTCGCAGAAGAAAAAGGGGCCGTAAACTTTAAACCGTGAGATTGCACAAAACACGTTAACTTTTGGTGAATTGCGAATTTGCTGCATGAATGTGTGAGGATTCTCTACCGCCCAGATTCGCACATTGTGTCTGTTCACTTCACCATTAAGAAAAAATGTTGCTTCATCACTGAAAACAAGTTTCGCACTGAACGCATCCTCTTCCATGAGCTGTCGCAACCGCGCCGAAAATTCAAAGTGTTTGACTTTGTCATCGGGTGTCAGGGCTTGTAGCAATTGTAAACGGTAAGGCTTCTGCTTTAGCCTTTTCCGTAAGATTTTCCAAACCATCGGCTGTGGTACGTTTAGCTCCCTGCTTGCTTTAATCGTCGACTTCCGCGGGCTACGCGTTCAACCGTTTCTTCGCTCACTGCAGGCCGACTCGTTGATTTCCACTTACAGAGGCATCCAGAAGCTTTAAACTGCGCATACCATCGCCGAATGGAGTTAGCAGTTGGTGAACTTCGTCCTGCAGTGTCGTTGCACTGTTATGACTGATTGATGTGAGTGCATTTCAAGCACGACATACGCTTTCTCGGCTCCTGTCGCCATTTTGTCTCGCTGTGCTCTCGAGCGCTCTGGCGGCAGAAACCTGAAGTGCAGCTTCAGCCGAACTAAACTTTATGAGTTTTTCTACGTATCTGTAGTGTGTCGTGACCATATGTCAAAGAATGGAGCTACAGTGAATTTATGGAATCGCTTCAATCATTTGTAATAGCCCTGTATATCCGGATATTCTAGTAAACAGAACCTGGCATCCTCAATTAAATTACATGCATCCGTTCTACATTGTTTTGAGAGAGTTCGGAAGAGAGTAGCTCTGTAATGCTATAAGGTGACGTACAGTTCGTCACAGGTTCTGTAACGTTTCCATTTCATCTGTTTATCATTATTTTTTGTGGAGGGACTCAACATGTCGTTTCTTTTGCCACTAAATATTCTTGTCACCGAATGGCCCACATTAACATCCCTCATTTTATTTTCAACTCGTTAATAATCATTTGCATACCTCGATTTGGCGGGAATTTTTCTGCACCTTGGTTTTTGCTATAAACTGGGTTTAATACAGTTGTGTCCCTAGAATCCAACTAAACGGCAGCATTGACACAAAATGATAGCGAATAAGAATCTTACTAATTTACTTCAGGCCAAAACAAACCATTTTTCAACAAAAGTTATAAAAGCTGGAAATCTACTGCTAATTGCCATGTGGCCTAAAGATATATGTGATAACACTTCAGGATGTTTTAATTTGAGTTACCCGTACTGTGTTTTCAATGCATCAGACAACCGCTGTTGTATTACGGCCGTATGTTTCCGCAAAATTCACTTCCGACTGGTGGTGTACAATTACATCAGTACTAGCTCCGTATTATTCAGTATATGACATATAACAATCCATGGCATTAATAATGGAGACAGCAGAAGAGGTGGACCACTTGTGACAAAGTCTCCTATTTGGAAACGATACTTGTTAGTTAAAATTTCATGTGGTTAATCTTCATAATTATTAGTTTATTGGGTTCAAGCAATAGAAATACATTTAAATTTCATTTGCAACCGTTTCTGCCAGATTTTTATAATCAAGGGGGACAATTGGCAATTTTTTTACTTTCTTTCAACTGTTGTATAAACTGATATGTACGAAAATGCTTCAAAACCATCATAAACCACTAACTTGATCTCTAGTTTCGCAGTTGGTGGAAATACGATAAACTGAAAAACATTTATGCATTAAGACAATTGCAAACAGCGACGGCAAACTTACGGTACCGTAGGGGAATCTGTAGCAGAACGGAGCACTTAATGTTCAACAGTCAGTTTGAGGTACAAAAAATTATAATACGCTGTTAAATTGGTTCAGCCCTTTTTATTATAATATTGACTTCCAAAACATTACGCTGCGCCAATATTTAATTACCTAACCATGCATTTTTATTGAAAACTGTGAGAAATAGTAATTTTTCCCGTTTTTCCCCATTGGTGCGGCAAAATGGGGAACAATATTTCACACACAAAAATTAGTCACAAATGAAAATCCTATCAGCTTACATATATTTCACATACGAAAAGTAGTTGTAAACGGCATATAAACTACATCCCCGGATCTACGATATTTCCGAACCGAGGCAAAAACTTGATAGTGGTGCCCCCCCTCTCCCTCTCGAGTGTTTGAGATAGGACATCAAAAAATAAAAAATAAAAATTCATAAATATGTTCGTTTTGTAGCGCATATCTTTCTGAAGAATTCGATGCATAAAACATATATGTTCGCTGAAATGTGAGGCATATTATTTGGTCTTAGTGTGCCACAGTGCGATGCCAAAGCTCTTCACACAGCGTTCTTCTGTCGCACGTGACTGTATTTCGCTCCGTGGAATTCAAACGTGTGTATTTTGTAATAGAAGCCACTAAACCTACTATCCCAGATCACGTAGGAAACAGATTGACCGTCCTTACGGCGGAACAGGCAACCGTAAAAATAGTTTTCCCGTCGGTCAACAGATGTCACAGGCGACGCTACAATGCTAACTGACCTGCCCATGTCGCGGAATTGGCAACGCTGTATCTTCGGTTACGTGAATGACGCTCATTTGCGTTCGGCTAGAGCACTGCGCGCGAAATGCATTCGTCACACTGCTGACTGTAGCTCATTATCGGCTGTGGTTTTTCCCGAGTTTTCAATCTAAGAATGTCGATTAGCTCCTGTAATTCTACAAACGAAGTTTATTTCTCACAATCATATGCGAAATGAAATAAATGAAAAGTAACACACAAACATTTCTCGCGAGTTACTGTTTAAATGCAGACTGTATTGCAGTCGCAAGGGATTTACACTCGCCTTCCATGCCGTCGATTTCCTCTTTGCTATACAGCTCTTCTGATACGGATTACGGTGGTAAAAAAGATCTCCACGTGCATGTTAACACTAGAAAGTTATCAAAAATGGTTCAAATGGCTCTGAGCACTATGGGACTCAACTGCTGTGGTCATAAGTCCCCTAGAACTTAGAACTACTTAAACCTAACTAACCTAAGGACATCACACACATCCATGCCCAAGGCAGGATTCGAACCTGCGACCGTAGCGGTCGTGCGGTTCCAGACTGTAGCGCCTTTAACCGCTCGGCCACGCCGGCCGGCTTTTCAAAATCCGCACTCGGTTATGATGCGAATTAAGGCTGGACATATTTCAGTGACAGTCATTTCAAATTTAAATTCTTTTACTTTGCATGTAACTTATCGTAAATGATATAAGAGTGGCACAAAACGATGAATTTTGGATTGTTGTTGAAAGGGGGCTGCAAACGCGGTTATATACAAGTGAAAGCGTGTTTTTCGAGCATATTTTGGCGGTGTCAACTTTGAAGAGCCACAGACGGCAAACCATAATTATGCTAAAAATTTACTTTGTACAGTTTAAAGATAACCCGCAAATATTCGCAACAGACACAGTTATTACTGGGGATATCCGCACTCGCGCAGACCTGTTACTATAAGCAGTGTTGTTTTCAAGTGAAAGCTGTGAGAGGATTATTAGCGCAGAGATTAAAAAAATTAAAATAGGCAGCGTCTATAGTTTGCATGTTATGCTCGTTGTCTTCTATTCTCCTCCCTTCATTCCAGTATAAAGGCTTGTTCACAAGTATAAACGAATGGCAGTGAACATTGGCGAATTACCTATGAATACTCGTCTGCAGCAGTGTAAACGATGTTTTACACTCGTTCGCTCTAGTATATACCAGGACTTAGAGGGACCGAGGATCTAGCAGTTAGATGACGGCTATTATTCATTTATTTCACTGTTGCGATTTCAGCTCTAGAGCCATTTTCAAGTACCAAGGGAAAGGTCTTGTAAGGTAATGCTTCTTAAAATTGTTTACCAAATGTTACCACACTATGCTTTGCATTTTGTTATCCATATGTTATATTGGTTTCAGTTTTCACATTGCACACAAAAATGCCTCTACGCCCAAAATTACGATAGTGAAGTGAATAAACAGTTTTAAAAAGTCCAAATCGCAGCAAAGATTTCATTTAAAAATTATATGATATGATTCTTGTATAGGAAGGGCTGCCACGTTATATCGAATATAACATCGACAAAATTTAAATAGGATCGAATGCTTATGGCTCTTTATTAATTCTTACTCGTAACTGATTTATTGATTTACCTAAATTTAAAATCCACTCGCGTAACCTTTCTTTATCTTTGACGGGAAATCTGAACATTTTTAGTTGAGAATTTGTTCGTCTACTCCTTCCACAGTTGATACTCGTAAGTCCTCGGTATGACGACTCGATCCACTACCACCGGTATGTCAGAAACAGCTGTACTTCACAGACGCCAAATGTGGAAAGCTGCACACATTTGGCCGATGTTGCCACATATTTCATAGAACGGAGTGCCATCTAGTGGTTGATTCCAGAAGTAAGGGTGTGACGCTGTTGCCGCCTGGTGGCCGTTCCCTGACAAGGGTTGCCTGCTAGACCAAGCGATCGGGCAATCTGTTTCTTATGTGATCTGGGCTACTATGTTCTGGACAGTGGCAATTAAAATGTCCTGTGGTACCTCTCCTTCTCCCAGTCGGCCGGTTTGACATCCTACCCCTCTTAAAAAAAACTCTAATACTGGGTGGGATTATTTGTGTCTGGGAGAATAAGAACTCATCAGAAAATTTGTACTCTTTATTGCCTATTAGCTAAAACCTTTCTCTTTTGTGTGACATAAAATTAAATATAGGAAACACAAAACCAGCAAAGACAAGAGAGAAGCAAGACAATACATATTTCTTCAATCCTTAGGTCCCAGCATTTTTTTCTCTCTAATCTTGCTACAGATTTACACGATACGCTTTCCTTTTACGAAAGAATCTATTACCTCATCACAGTTCGTCAGACGTTTTGCTACACATGAAAAATTAAAATATCGTTTCCTAATACTGAAAAAGCTGTTAATATGAATAGTACCCAACACTGGTGTGGTTTCTTGCTTTGATTACGTCTATTTTGTCAATGTCTGTTAGATAAAAAGAAACAGACCTTTCTAATGTTGCAGCAATTGTAACACAGGCCTAATAAGCGAGACTCCTTTGGCACAAATGGTCATTTCTATCTACCTCATTTACATAAATAATACCGACAGAATATAATTCACCAGTATCAAATGCCTATCAGGCCTACTACAAGAAAAAAGTTTTATGTTAGGAAACAGTTTCCCATTTCATTCATATGCTCCAGTTTCTCAAGCATGAGATCCAAAAGTAGTAGTAGTACGAAATTTTTATACAAATTTGGAATCGTCAATATTGTTCCATATAATTTGAGTGAGATCCCCGTTTCTTATCCTTCCTCGTTCTAACAAGCAATCCTGTCATCACTAATTCTGTAACTGTTCCTGTCTTTGTCAATTATTTTCCAGTTAACTTCGCTAACCCTACCAGAATCACCTGCTCACTTATCTCGCATTTATATTCCGTTTAGGCGCTATTACGTGTTCGTACAACGCGTTTTCCGAGAACAGAACTTAAGCGACTACTCACTGGGGACTATACAACTGGTCCTTAGTAGTGTAGTAATCTGGCAAAAATTTTCTGTCAAAATTTCATTTTCTTGGATACACCGAGAAGATAATATGTAATCTTCCTTACCTGTTAATCATTTATTTTCACTCTGGTAGTCTGTATCTACAGACTTCGCTAGTAGTTATAACAACGCTTACCATGCCCACACCGATTCAACCACATAGAGGTACAGCAATTGGAATTTACCCGTTCGGGTTTATTCGGCTCAGCTCGTATGCCCCATCCGTCCTTGTCTGCGGAAAAGTTTTTTTTTTTTTTTATTTCTAGATGCGATGGGATTCCCCTGGCAGAGACATCATGGACATAATGCCTGCATTCAAAAATCAATTTATGATTCGTTCAGAAATCAACTTGGAATGTGTTCAAAAATGTCCAAAAACCAACAGGGATGCATCTCAGAAGCATATGAATATTCCATAGACCGAAGTGTGCTGGATGCTAGATGCTTTGTGAGACAAGGTTTTTTTTTTTTTGTTCAAGAATATGATTTTGGCCTCACCTGAAATTGCCGCCCGTAGCAGATACCTTGATTTGGCCCCCTCTAGATCCGGGCTAGATAAACTATACACACCGAGTGCACACATGGATAACCTCGGCCTCACTGTCGACCCCCATCTGATTCAACCATCGTCAGAGTACTCAAGGCAGTGAAGTCAATCATTGGCTACCTCCAATTTACCGTACCACTATCACTGGATTAATTCGGCTACTTCAGTTCAAAATGGTTCAAATGGCTCTGAGCACTATGGGACTTAACATTAGTCCTCTAGAACTTAGAACTACTTAAACCTAACTAACCTAAGGACACACACACATCCATGCCAGAGGCAGGATTCGAACCTGCGACCGTAGCAGTCGCGCGGTTCCGGACTGCGCGCCTAGAACCGCTAGACCACCGCGGCCGGCTACTTCAGTTTTGAGGATGTTTTGGAGCTTGGGGCTCTCTTCTTAGTTATATGCGATCCAACTGTAGTTCGTTTTATCTTCCATCAGACTTTTCCTGGACTAATTCAAGACGTCCTCTTGCTGCGAACTCATTCCTATATGGTGTGGTTTCCTTCTTTTTTCTTCCTTCCTCGGCACTAATTAGCTCCATCTTATGAGGAGAAGAGGTAAATAGCTGTTTTGGCTCTATTTTCTGATATATGTTTGTTTTTCTGTGCTACGGAAGCTGTGGTACATTCTAGAGACACCGCTACTCCATAAGGAAGCATGTTCGATGAGTGTGGTGCAGGAATTGTCCCCTGTTGCAGAGTTTGCGGTCCTGCTGCGCTAGACGAGTGTGGTGGGCCTGCTGAAGTCTTCTTCAGAGTTTGCAACTCGATAGCAGTGATGGCCGATGGTAGGAAATCTTCAGTTCTAAAGGCACGCTTGCCAACAGGGCAAATTTCAAATTTTCTAAAGCCGTTAAGAGCTTGTAACTTCCTTGAGGACTGAAACTATGCACTGGAAAACAAAATCACAATTTGAAATAGCGTTTGAACCATTCTACAAAGAGCTCTTTAATAATCCAGCCTGTTTCATGAACTGTGATATTGCACCAGCTGGGGGACCACCCTGAACTTCTGCCTCACCCGTTTCCTTGAGAAAATTAACATTGAAGGAGGACGAACACACCAGATACGGAAAACCTTATCTCCACTACCGAAAAATCACCTTTTTCAGCAGAAGTGAGAGTTTCCACTTGCCTACGTCCTTTCAGAGCAAATACTCTTGAGTGGACTTCGAGGTTTACTGATATTCCCATCTCATTACAATTAAATATTCTATCCCTGGTAAGCTTGAACTCATTGACAACTGTACCGAGCAAGTCAAAGAATGTTCCAGCCGCTGGTTTATTAAAGGCCATAGCTGCTGCCGCTGAAGCAGCTTGATGTCGCCACAAAAATCCTCTCACCCTCCCTACTCCTGCTTTGCTATCGTTGCCAAAATGACGAGGCCTCTTCTTATACAGCAAAGACACAATTAAAATGATCAATTTTTTTCTTTTAACACAACAGTCATTGTTATCACGTTTTTCCTTCACACGACGCTGTGCTGTGGTTTCAGGGATGTTGAATTGAGTTCCTTTCTTACAGCCTATTCTTCCCAGTTACTGTATTACAACTTCTACAGTCTCTTGCATGGATATAATAGGCCTGTTACTTTTTCTGTTGTAGACACGAACCATTCTGTAAGGAAAACAAAACAATCTTTTGCGTACAAATGTAAAAAACGCAGATTAATTCAGAAAGGGCAGAACGGGGCTTTACCAAATTCTGCCATGAGACCACACTTTCAGATTATGGAGGATTCGGTCACTACCATGAAACATCTTTATGTTTAAACTACCAGTATTTTAAAATGAGGCTAGGATACAAATGTGTTTACTTGCTTTGAGATATCAAGACCTGTATATCGCAAAAACGTGTAGGAAAAATGCATCGAGACAGAACAAGCAAGAACTCAGTACGTAATGGCGTCGACACATTGTTAGGTACTTACCTCAACCTCTCGAAATAGTTCTAACAATATCCGTGAGATGGCAGAACATTCAAGGCAAAAATCACCGTTATCCTATTATGCCTCACTACACCGTTCTGCCAATGGTCTCCTACATCATAAACTGTGCAACTTCGTCAAACAAGTGGGCGTCAGCAAAAAATGCGAGAGGAAAAAAATATTTAAGCAAAGAACACTTTTTGCAAAACACTAAATTGGGCAACATTAAATCTACAAATACAGCCATCAATGAAAATTCTGAAATTTTCACATAGCAGGCGAATATTCTCCATATTTCAATGTGAAGAGAGTCAATAATACGCAAATGTCTTGCACTGCAAATAAAGCTTCGTCAGGCATATTTCGAAAGTAAAAACTGTAGTTGGAACATTGGAATGTATGAAACGAGCTCTCAGTCTCCACAGGGCTGACAGAATTTCGGAATTTTAACAACATATAAAACTAAAAACTCGCTTCTGAATACGACAAAGAAGAAAAAATTACTAAATTGTAGGTTGGCAGAATTATCCACTTTCCAATACGATTCCTGATGCATTTTTGCCAAATGATACCGGTAGTATCGTTTATAAATACAGCGCAATATTTACCGTACATATAAAAGCTTTTCTGAAAGACAATTGTATGCTCTGTTAAGCGAAAAACAAACTCGTATGTGAATCAAAGAGCAGTGCTACACACTTTTAGGCCTATAGACTACCGAAAATGATCTCTTCCAAGACAATGCTGAAACCGCGAAAAACTGTCATTGTTAAAGGTCTTCGCGCGACCCAAGCATTGTCGCCAGTATTGCATCGTTTAGGAAATTGACAGAGCGACAGATATCGTTTAAAAAAATAGTGAAGTTGTCCCAGTTGACAGTACTTAACTGCAACATAATGATTTACTGTTCATATTCAAAGTGGTGGCGTTTCTACTGTACACTAATGATAGGCAATAACAGAGAATGGATGACAAAATGTTCAAATGTGTGTGAAATCTTATGGGACTTAACTGCTAAGGACATCAGTCCCTACGCTTACACTCTACTTAACTTAAATTATCCTAAGGAAAAACACACACTCACCCATGCCCGAGGGAGGGCTCGAACCTCCGCCAGGACCAGCCGCACAGTCCATGACTGCAAGTGAATGACAGCTCACAGATTTTTTTTTCCTAATTACTTTCTGATCCCAGGTATCCATAAGAATTCTGTAACTGTGGTCGCTCGGATTCAAAGCCATCAACACGGGCCCAGAAAATCTGTTCCTGTAATAAACAGTACCATAACAATTCCCCATGTGTTCAAAAAATTCATCGTTCAGATAAATGTGAAATACGCTCTGACATTCTTAGAAGGGTTTCACGTTGTATAAACACAATATGCTCACCAGAAAATGCTGCAGAGTGCTTTAGTACTCACCAAACGGAAGTGACTTTAATTTACTTTTATCAGGTGGCACCATTTTCATGTTCTAAGAACCAATAAATTCTGATGCTAATAGTAATTCTCTCACAAGTTAAAGGATTAGCCTTGATCACCTGCCAAACACTGTAAACTGTTTTTTCTATGGTTTCAGAAAACTTTCAGTGTAGTGATACTATGTATGTGGAATGTCATAGTGACACATTCAATGAGTTAGTGTGATGCCACTTCCAGATATATACTTATAGACACTGTTTATGACAAAAGTTTGATTTCCAATGTTGTACCGGTATGTTTTGTTTTTGCAATGAATGAGCACACCTGCATTAATAGGAAGGGTCTACTTAATTGCTGGAGCTTCCTGGCAGATTAAAACTGTGTACCAGACCGAGACTCGAACTCGGGACCTTTGTCTTTTGCGGGCAGGTGCTCTACCACTCCGCTGCAGAGTGAAAATCTCATTCTGGAAACATCCCCCAGGCTGTGGCTAAGCCATGTCTCCGCAATATCCTTTCTTCCAGGAGTGCAGTCCTGCTAGACTCACAGGAGAGCTTCTGTGAAGTTTGGAAGGTAGGAGATGAGGTACTGTGAGAAGTAAAGCTGTGAGGACAGTATGTGAGTTGTGCTTGGGTAGCTCAGATGGTAGTGCTCCTGCCTGCAAAAGCAAAGGTCCCGAGTTCGAGTCTCAGTCCAGCACACAGTTTTAATCTGCCAGGAAGTTTCATATCAGTGCATGCTCCGCTGCAGAGTAAAAATCTCATTCTGGATACTTAATTGTTGTTGGAATTCTGTAATACAGAAGCAGGGTCGAAGAATTTTGAGAACATTTTCGCTAAGGATGTTGCAAAATGCCTTCAATTTCTCATGATGGTTTAACATTTCTTCAATTTTAATGTATGTCATACTTGTTGAAAAACATAGTTACTGGGTTGGCAATTGCCTAAAAAAATTCACATAATTTTATTCATTTAACTGATTTATTAGTAATTCTTTTCTTTGATTTTTTATCGAGAAAGCAAGTGAACTGGGAACAAAATGGCAATCCATGGATTGGTACCACAGCACCTCTCCTCTGAGTATAAAGTTCAAAGCCCCATCCTTGGCTAGTCAAGTCATAGTGATGGTCTTCTGGGACTCTAAAGACGTCATTCTGTTTGATGTTCTCCCTCGTGGTGCAACGATCAATTCTGAAGTGTATCCTGCTACATCAGTGTGTTCATCACCACAAAAATACACACAAACTTCCCCTTTTCCATGACAACGCAAGGCCTCACACAAGTCTGTGCACCTGAGAGGAGCTCATGAAATTTAATTGGACTGTTCTTCCACATCCACCCTATAGATGGATCTTGCACCTTCTGACTTCCACATGTTTGGCCCAATGATGTATGCACTCCACAGGAAGCAGTATGTGGATGATGGGGAGGTTATTGATGCAGCAAGGTATTGATTCCAACATCAATCAGTAGAGTGGTATCATATGAGCATACAGGTACTCCCAGTAAGGTGGCATAAGACTGTTGTATTGTATGGAGATAATGTTGAACAGTAGTATTTTGTATTCAAAAGTATGGAGAATAATATGATGTACTGGAATCCTGAATAAGACCAACCTGCTTTCAGAAAAAATGTGTTACTTATTGAACACCCATTGTAACAACAAACATCTCACAGTGATTAACAGTTCTTGCTTTCCTGTTGAAAACTTCAATGGAAAGCTACCAGTTTTTTCAGGTCATAAAGAAATACTCGTTCAGGAAAGATGATCAAGAACTTCATTTTTAATAATAGTTGGAAAATCACTATTTGTCTCCCATTTTAATACACCTTACAAAAAATTTCTTTGGATAGCATCTGTACAAAATGTTTTGATGATTGTTCTTGCCCCTGATAACTCAGACTATCACACAACTCTACTTCACTTTCAGTTTCTAATTCTGCAAGCTGAAAGAATCTTTTTTTACACAACTGGCAATGACACCTGGGCACAGAAGCATGCGTAAGTCATTTCTGTATGGTTGTGCTAGTAGGAACCAGGCTGATTTGTTTTTACTTGCATGTCTTCAGGCAAAGGCTTCCTGCATAAAATATAAAGAACAAATATCAATGTTTTGGCCATTAAAACCTTCTATCTTAAAAGTCTTTCATGTTCCAGAAGTGTTTTGTTGTCTTTTTATTATTTCATCTACAGGGAAAATTATCACAAAAGTGAAACTGCAATCAAATACTGATAGTAAATAAGTCTAGTTAACAAGGCAACAAATGAGCCATCACAAACAGAATACCATAAAACTGCTAACTTCTGGAAATAATAGTCATTCATCTGCAATGAGATATGGAAGATCTGAAGTAAATGAGGCTAATGAGGAATAAAATAAGAAAGTCACCCAAGATTTCATGTCAAAGAAATACTTATGTACGGGATAGGAGAAATCAGGCACCAAGAACAAAATAATAGCAAAGTACAATATTTGAAAACTTGGTAAGCTAGAACTGGCAGAGAGGGTTGTCAAGTCAAAGGGAGACAGATGAGAACTGGAAATAAGTATAACACTTAAACAATTAGTAATAGAGAAAAATGAAAGAAAAAGCAGATAGTGTAATAGAAGCAGTCAGACAAAGAAAAAACAATAAAATAAACAATGAGGAGTGGAGGATCAAGTAGAACATCTACATTTAAATTTTCTATGACTTCCCTCAATAACTTCAAGCCAGTGGAAGTTGGACCCCTTCAAGATCACTGCTGATTCCCTAATTCACACTTCTCCAAATCAATTGTTAATGGTTTTCACTCTTTATTTCTCTATCATTCAGTGCTAGTATGTCTCTGGTCTTGGATAACTTTCCTGTGAAACTCGAAACATGCAAGTTAAAAATAAAGACCTTGAGGCTACAAGGCACATAAATAAAATTTATTCAAATGTTTTACATTTGATATGATCAAAATTATCAAGTCATATACATAATGGCAGAGTATCTTGTATAGGTTCCTACAGATTTATTGTAGTCTCATGACTGACATCAGGTATCATCGAGAGAGATACAGAGGATGCTATTGGCACATGTTGACACAATAGGTCAAGGGTTGTCATTGTAGTGTAGAATCCCATCAACTCCCACACATGGCCAAATAGTGACTGTCCAAATAACTGGGCAGGCCAATGAAGTTCACAAACATCCTGGAGAGTATGTAGATTAGTACACAAAGTATGCTGAAACAGCACAATTCTCTGACTTCCCACAAATGGCAACAGAAGGAGCTGAGAGATGTTCTGGTTGTAACCTGCACTGTTCAGTGCTCCTTCAACAATCAGTAGAAGTACAAACATTCAAAAACCAAATCACAGTGTGTCACAGCCCTCTCAAGTCATTAAAAACAACATGAGAGTGGAAAAGAAAACAACAGTGTAACCACAATACACATGCAGGAACATGAAAATAATAATAAAGAGACTATAATCCATGAAGAAACACAAAATTGAGGTGTGAACAAAACTGACATCAGTACTGGTCAAAATAGTTACAACTCAGTGAGTCTATCAGCAGAGAAACTTTCACCCAATACAAATGAAGATTAGTATGAGGTACATTGTAGGAAAATAACAGCCCATCACTGTAATAAGCGCTTCCCAGCCACATGCACGAAATGACTCAGGATGCACCTGTCAAATAATTGCGTAGTGTAAGATTGCACTTCAGAAAACCACAGAGAAAGAAAATAACAAACCCTCAAGCATTTGTCATATCATCAATCAGAAATTCAAGTGACAAAGACAAAGAAAAATCGGATAACAGCCCTTGGTGATGTGCAAGAGGTGCTGTATGTTCAAATGAAGGCACGATTCCATTAAGGGAAAGCCAGAAATGGTACAAATTAAAATGTAAGCAGATTTCTGGAGTAAGTCTTTACAGGTTATAGCAACTTTTAAGTAGAGAAACTATAAACTAAGAGTAAACAATAGTTTCAAGACTGGTGAAACAATAGTTTCAAGATTCTAAAGGACAAATTAATGTACACTGCCATAAGGCCCAAGAATGTTATAATAAGCCTTTCTTTTATTCTTGAGATCAATCAATGCCCCAATAAAATAAGAATATTAGTGCTGTCAATTATATTCCTATGATTATAGCAAGTATTAATGTGCATTGTTTAAGACCCAAGAGATCTCTTGTCATTCTTTGTAGAATAAATGAAACAAAGTGTTTTATGTATTTGTAGGGACAGGATGACTGAAGCAGAAGGTGATTACTACAGGTCTACTGAGCATTTGGATATAGTAAATGCATTGTATCGAATAACTACAATCAATAGTGGTTCATTAGTACATGGCAACAGAAATCTTACTGTAAAGGAAATCGATTTAAAGAGTGGCTGGTCCAGGTTGGATTATCAATAATATTAGGAAAAGGATAAATTGCTATTCACTGTAAAGATTTCACGCTGGTTTGCAGACAGGCTCAATGAAAAAACTGCTATACATTAAGCTTTTGGCTAAAACCTCCAGAAAACAAAACACATACACATTCACACAAGCAAGCACACCTCATGCACACATGACCACTATCTCCAGCAGCTCCTACCAGAATGCAACTGCCATGTTAAACGAAAGCAGCAATCTGTCCTAGGTTGGGGAAAGAGAAGGGGAAGGGATAGTAGGATAAGGGTGGGGGAGAGAAGAGTGCTGTCTGGCAGATCATGCAGGGACTACATAGTGGCACGACAAGTCTGCCAGGTGCAGTGTTGGGAGGCTGTAGGGCAGTGAGATGGGGGAACTTTATGAAGGCAGTTTTAGAAATTACAACTAAAGACCTGCTGCTTCATCATAACTACATAAAAGCCAAGAGAATTTACAGGAAGGGAGTGGAGGATGCAAAAAATAAATACAACAGGTTCTTTAAGGAGGCTCATGATCCATGTCAAGCAGCTTCAAATCTGGTAAATGAGTGCAGGAAGAACCCTGCCTCTTCATTAATTCCGTAGTCCAGATGTCTTCAATCAGTACTTTGACAGGATAGTGAAAAATACTTTAAGTGAAATTCCAGATTCAGGCTTAGATCCTTCATCTTATATAACAGGTGTGTGCTGGTGCACTTTTAAAATCTGGAAGTAAGTACATCCTAAGGATGTTGTAAAAATAGTGAATTCGTATAAGCATTAAGAGAGTGCAGATATGTATGGCATGTCCTGCACAGTCCTAAAGAAAATTATTCCTGAGCTTGCTCAGTCACTAGCCATAGTAATCAACAAATGTTTATCCTTTGATATCTTCCCACAATTCCTGAAACTGGCACAGACAGTACCAGTCTATAATAAAGGTGATCCATGTGAGGTGTCTTCTTTTAGACCAATTTCAATAATCCCCATTACAGCTAAAATTATGGAATTTTTAATGAAATACCAGATATCAAGATACTTTGAAGACAATAAACTCTTCCAGGGCATGCAGTATTGTTTTTGTAAAGGGAAGTCAATACTTACAACATTGGACTTAATTAGAAAGATATGCAGGGGTATGAAGACAGAGAAAGTGTGGAAATAACACTGTGATCTCAGCAAAGCATTTGACTGCATCTCACCCAATACACTGCTCAGTAAGATAAAATGTTACAGTGTTGGAGGTTTAGTGCTGGCAACTCTTCAATGTTATTCAATCAATTGAAAGCAGGTAGTGTCAGTCCACTGACCAATCTTCAAAGAACAAAAACAAAAGCACAGTGTACCCCAAGGATCCCTCATGGGAACTCTCTTGTTGTTTATCTGTGTCTATGATACTGGTTTTAACAGCCACATGTTATAGTTTGCTCAGGTTACACTGTACATTCACAAAGGATTTTCATGTTTCAGAAAAAGGCAAGCAGTATTATCTGCAGAACAACAGTCAAATTCTTATAGGCATGGATGTCTCATACTCTCTCTGCAATATTAGTAAATATGCTATCTCATGTAGTTTGTTATTAACAATATAGAATTATTCAAAAGAAGCTGCAACATTCACCAGGTGAGCATCAGACAGGGAATAAAATAATTTGTACAAAGAAAACAGTTCCTTAACCATTATACAGTACATTGTGTGTTATTTATCAGCTTACTATTTTAACATGCAATCAGCATAAGTGAAACGTGAGAAATTGTGTAATTTCACATCTTAGATGAAAAGTATATCTGTATATGCACATTTTTCTGTGCAGCAGTTCCAGGGCTTTTCCTTTAATGTAACATAAATGTACACAGAGTCATACTGTATAAAGTAATTAGGACTTGATGAAACATATATATGGTAATTCATTCTATGTCAGTAGGTCCAATTCCAAAGATTTTCTGAAACCTGAAGAAAAGAGAAATTTCAAATTCACTCACCTGTTTACACCAAGGTGAAAGTCAACCCTTACTGAAAAGTTTCAATGATGTCCTGATCACAAGTTTTGCATATCTTCTTGCACATACGTGATGGAAGTTTAACTTAGGATATGTGGTGGGCAGGGGGCGAAGGGGGGGGGGGGGGGCACTAGCGTATCTGGTTTTCCCCCTCCCTGCTGTTGTCTTCAAGTCAATATAGCCTGGAAAGAAGTTTGTTCTTGTTCTTACATTTAAATGATAGTACTTGAAACTTAATGACTGTTTTTCTACACATAATACATAGCTTAAGGCTGAAATGTGAAAATAATGATTTTCTCACCCCTTCTTGTAGCTTAATTTCTTACATTTGTACCCCTTGGCTGTATACATCCCTTGGGTCTTGATCCAGGTGTTTAAAAATTTACAGATACAATATCAGTCATAATATTTTATTTATACTTGTCTGAGGTACGTATATATTTTTAGATTTATTATAACAGTGCAGATCTTTGCTTGCTTATTGTTGAAATGTGTGAAGTTGCACAATAGTGCTTGTTGTTCATTATGTTCATTTACTTATTTACCATCCTTCAGTTACTGTGTAGAGGGATCAGGATACATTTGCAGCTACAGGATAAATTACAAATGAGTACATATGTAATTTTACGATAGGCTTGCTTATAGAGATATGTATAATAATTGTTGAAAACATGGGGAAAACAAAAGCTTGATTACTAATTTAATTTACTAGGTACAGGCACTGAATTTCAATTTCTGCTGGACTGCTACAATGCTGATGAACACAAGAAAAATTTCACATTTACTTTCCAATGACACGGCATGTGTAGCACATTCCCTAGGATATTGCTTTACTACAGTGAATTCTTTCTAGTTGTTTTGAAATAGTCTCAAAATATTTCTCAGCACTAAACAAACATGTTATTTTTAAGTTCTCTCTCTGCTTTGTTTTGAAAACTGGCTGTGTGTGTGTGTGTGTGTGTGTGTGTGTGTGTGTGTGTGTGTGTGTGTGTGTGTGTGTGTGCATGCACGCACTTGGTGATCTTTTGTATAGTAAGCACACAGCTTTAGTAGGTTCTTTATCAGCCAGTTGTAGTTGGGTACTGTTGGTGTGATAATCATCTTCAGCTTTTATGTTGTAATTGTATACTTAACATTGATTTACAATTTAATTTAAGATACATGATAGTTTGAAATATGTACATAGAGGACAAAAAATGTGGATGTTTTAGTCCATAGTACATCTTTAATAGTGTATCTGTATTGACTACGTGGGTAATGTTCTTCATCGAAACACTATTGTTACCAGTAATGTTGCATCAACTATTAGGTGTGAATGCAGTTTATGTATCTAACATTATGACAACCTATTTCTTCCTGACAGGCAGTTTGAATCATTAGTAACTGCATCTGAATGTGAGGAGAATATTTCTGAAGAAGAAAATCACACCAGTGACAACAGCATTCACTTTACATTCTAATCAGAAGACGCTTCTGACACTGACATCTTACATAACAATGTGGAAGCAGTGCAGGTGGTTCACTCAAAAGACAACAATATCCTGTCAAACTTTCCACAAACTGGTAGAGCATCTGGTGCAAATGCTACAAAACTGATTCCTGGTCTACATCAACTTTGCATGAAAATACCAATAATTTTTTCCCTGTGACAACTAAGGAAATTTTTCCCTGTTAAAAGCACTGTAAGCATATTTAGTCTCTCCAAATTCATACCATTTAGAAAAATTTTTATTCTCTTAAAGTACAAAGAGCACCATTCTGCCTCTGATGTAGTCATGCGAACTGTCAAGATGATTTTTATCGGTTTCACTAATAACATCATCTAGATTATTTTCCAAGATAAATTTCAGCAGCTCCGTTAATTTGCAATATTTGTTGAATAATAGGGGTACAAAAGAATACTCTCAGTTCAGTTTCAAGCTTTCTTTGTCAGTTATGGGGTATGCTTCAGTGGTCTTCTGTAGGATGTTCATTCTTAAAACTAGTGAAGCAGTTCTTGTTGAACAATTTAGCATGTTTTAAATATTTAGTTTCTGTCCATTATATTGACACATATACAGTCACATGTTTCCTTAGCTTCTGCCATGAGTTTCTTTGAGGGATCTCACAGCATTTTGGATTTCCTAATTTTAAAATAGCAGTTTTGAAATTTGTTATATATTCATTAACTTTCATTAACTTTAGACACACTGATTTCTTGAGACTGCATTTGGTTGTAAATTATTTCAAGATGAGGCATAATCTATAAAAAAAGCTCTAATCAAGACCTGAAATCATTTAGTTATTTTAAAAATCCTGTTTTTTCTGGAATGGTTAGATCTGCATTTGATGTTGACTGAATTTCACCAGGGCAGTTTTTTAAAGGTTGCAAATTTTCATGAACTCTGTTTATTGTGCATCTGTTGAAATTCTACCTTGAGCGGGATGGACACGGAATGTGCCGACACGCATAAGTTTCTTAAGGAAGGACACATGTTGTGGTGATCTCGAGAAGAATGTTGGAACAGCCAGAATGTTGCTGGATAGACATGCTGGAGTCATTAAAGATTATCATTGAAGGAACTGTAGAACAGAAGAACACAAGAGGCAGATCAAAACTAGGACATATCAACCAGATCATAGAGGATACCAGCCACACCACCTATACTGCTCTCAAGAGGAAGACCAAAGACATCAATGCATGATACTGCTCTCAAGAGGAAGACCAAAGACATCAATGCATGGTGAGCTGCTACTAACTAGACTGTTGGTTGAAGAGCTAATAAGATGCCATCTGTAGTTGGATTTTCTGGAATAAACAATCCCCAAAAATGCTGAAATACTTCTCCGTTCAATATCTACCACAGAACAAACACAGTATGAGAGTGTTCGAAAACATCTGTTTTGTCATCAGCCATGACAGCTAAAAAGAAAGATTTTTGAATAGCCATTCTTATCTCTTCATGGTATTTTAGTAGGGAGTCCATTACCTTATTCTAAATGGTGTTACAAGCATTGGTTTCTAACAAATTGTTATAATCTGAATCTAATTTAGAAGCCAACTATACTAATCTCCTAATACTGCAGGATTTACTGAATTATGTTTTTCATCATGTCCATGAAGGGAGTTTCAAAGTTTTCACAAAAGAAAATGCATCGTTTATTTGGGACAAAATTTCAAGATTCTTTTTAACCTTCATATTATGCTCACTGACTAGAAGTCTGTATTCCTCATTAACTTTCTCTTTAATACTTACAGTTTGTTTTGGTGACAGTGAAACTGCATTATCAGTGTGCGTGTTTCAACTCTCACGCTTTTCAACTCTTTCTTACATTTTGTTTTTATTTCTAAAACCATATTTTGTCCCCATGACATCATCTCCAAACAACAAACATAGAAAGCAACACATTTCTGGAGTTTCTTCACTTTCTTGAGCAACCTGTAACATTCTAAAACATTTAGAGAGAGCTTGTGACAATGTTGACATTAATATATTCATCATATTTTAAGTTCAGCCTTGTACAGAAGTAAAATGTGCCTAATAAACAGTTAAGATAAGAAGAGCTTTTGAAATGCAGTGTTATGGAACAGTATAATGCTGAAGATTATGTGTGTAGATCAGATATCTAAGGATGAGGTATGGAATCGATTCTGTAGCACTATTTGACTGAAGAAAGAGACTGCTAGACAGGACAGCACCAAACTGCATCAAACCAGTCTTCAGCCTGAAGATTGCAACAACAGCAACATCACAAAATATGGTGCATTGTCCATCCATGAGAAATGAATTATTCTGACACCATTAGTTTTTGCAGTGACAACTGCAAATGAGGAAAACTATATTTCCGTAAAAGTTGCCTTATCTCATAATTTATT
Organism: Schistocerca serialis cubense; assembly: GCF_023864345.2. NCBI lineage: Eukaryota > Metazoa > Arthropoda > Insecta > Orthoptera > Acrididae > Schistocerca > Schistocerca serialis. Next base: position 630,602,280 of record NC_064641.1, on the reverse strand, counting down.
ATTCTTTTAGTCTATAACAAGACTTCACTGTTAGGCCATTTTCAAGTGGTATCTACAACTTGAGTATGAGTCATCTAGTTGTATAGATTAGTTCTCTATTTCAGTCAGATCTGTTACAAAAGCAATGTTTGAGCTTTAGTGTTTTTGTGAAAAAGTGTAATGACTGGTGGGCCCAGCATACTATACAAACAAATATCATTGCACAAATAATGTTTCATGATTTGTATCTAATATACACAGAGTACTTATGATTCCATTATGTGAGTTTTAACTATAGCACACTGAAGCAAAAGCACTGTTTGCATGGCAGATTATGTGGAGAACTCACCTACAAACTTCATACAATACATGCCTACATTGTATATAACACTTCAGTATTGGTTAACTGTTACTATCATGAGACAGTGTGATGCAGACATCATTTGCATAGCATCAGTAGCAGGAAGGTTCGTGCTTCTGAAGATATTTGGGTGACTCCTTTGTCATAAGGCATCATGGTAGTGACAATCTGCATTTGTTATTGCACTACCAAAATTTTCTTCATCCCTATACTCAATTTACTATGGAGACTCAAAAGATTGGTTATCTTTCCTGTGTTGCCCTGTTGGTTTGGAGAAAAGTGACAATACAATGGGACCATATTCATCAGAAGTCTACTCACGTAGACTTGCACCTCTACATCAGTAGCTGCGACTACACAGCACAACCTAAGGGGGATACTTTATTCTTTCCTGCACTGGGATGTCACTATCCCTCACCATGAAGTGCTGCCTGTTGATCTGTATATAATCTCAAGAACACATTTTGCCAGAATGGTTACAAATTAGATGCATCTTTCCAGAATGAGATTTTCACTCTGCAGCGGAGAGTGTACTGATATGAAACTTCCTGGCAGATTAAAATTGTGTGCCCGACCAAGGCTCAAACTCAGGAACTTTGCCTTTCATGGGCAAGTGCTCTACCATCTGAGCTACCGAATCTCGACTCACGCCCGGTCCTCACAGCTTTACTTCTGCCAGTTTGGAAGGTAGGAGACAAGATACTGGCAGAAGTAAAGCTGTGAGGACCAGGCGTGAGTCATGCTTCGGTAGCTCAGATGGTAAAGCACTTGCCCGGGAAAGGCAAAGGTCCCGAGTTCGAGTCTCGGTCGGGCACACAGTTTTAATCAGCCAGGAAGTTTCATAGCTGCATCTTGTTTTACTAAAACATGGAAATCCTGAAAGGTGAAGAGGCAGAGGAGAAGGCTCCCAAAATAGAAGCTATTTTGCCCTACAGAGAGAATATTTCAATTATAATCAGGCTTATTTTAGAGAAATGCAGTGTGAAATCTGATTTTTTATTTCCTTCGAAGATCAGGTCTCCCACAAGTTTCCGTTAAGAATAAGTTTGTCCTGCACCAGGCTGGGCACATTGAGACCAAACCATCAGAACTATAGAGGATCATAATCAATTCATTTATCATTTACACCAGTCAAGGAATTGTGCAAATGCAGAAAACTGCTCTATCCTTGGTTATCCCATGCATTACAGTGATATGAATATTTTGGTGCTCAGTTCTAACCAATAGCATAGTGTTCTAAGGGAATCTGTTGAGGTTAAATTAGTGCATACCAGCATAGAGAGGGACAACCAGTTTTGTTAGAATTATGTGAGGGCACAACTCCTTCATTGTTAAAAACCACAGAGGTATTGAGAGTGCACAATTCCCTTCATTGTGCAATACATTGTTGCTTTACAAGAATTTATCACTATGATCTCTAGGTGGCAGGTGGTGTTTGTGCCTTACATGTATTTTGTTTTCCTATGTGACCTGTTCTATGCTGTTCCTTGGTGCAGTCCTGCCTACTGTGAGTTTAAATTGCAGAGCATCTGTGGTGCCACTACAGCTCATGATTTGAGAATGACAGGGAGATTGCTCACTAAAATGTTGATCTTTCTCATTTTACGTTTGTTATTATAACAAATATAATGAAACTGAAATGAACTGTTCACTAAAGATTTAATTCATATAAATAATAAATGTAAGCATTGTTAGTTCATGTGTGGCATTATTACTCTGCAGTTCACCACCAAAACTCTGTGGGCATTTTATGGTGAGCTAACCCTCCATCCCCTATCCATGAAGGTTTCAGGTGTCTAGTAACCATACCTTATGAGCTATGAGTACTTCTTTATCTTTGATACTGTTAAACAAATCTCTCCTACTGCAAGCTGTTTGCTTTTTGTTTTCTGAGAGGTGCTACTATAGACAAAACAAGAAAAAAGTCTAGTAAACATGGGCTCTAATGTGTATACCATAATAGTTATTGGCACTTGTTCATCCTTGCTACTGTGGAGATCATACATTCTACTACACAAGTGCCCAGAATTGCCACTAACTGAAATGGAAAAAGTAGTGAAAGCTAAATTTTTGTCAATCAACAACATAATTGCATACAAAAACACTGAACTTTTTGCCTGTTTACAATTTCTTACAGATATGAGTGAATGTCATGGAATGAACCACATCCTTTTAAGTTTACAGTGATTTTCATGACAATTTATTTGTATCAGAATTATTCACTCCACATTGTTTTCTAAACTTTTGTGAATCCAATAAAGAAATATACAACATACACTTTGCACTTGCCCTAAGTTCACCGTAAACTTCATCAGTCATCATTTGTCAAACATGTTATGGACTGTTCTATTGTTGGCACAAATCAAACTGCCAATGTTCCCTGTTATTTTTAAACAGCACAGGCTATCAAGTTACACATGTTAACTGTGTGATGTTAGTTAGTTATTCGCATGTTCCATGGGCCACAATTGCATTTCAGTCGATTTATAAATACAATAAATGTTTTCAGTGATAAACATGGCTCATCATGACAATTTATATGAGCTGCATTTATATTAATCTTAATCTACATTTAACTATTTTAATTAGATGAAACATCGTGTGGAAACATACACATCCACTCACCTACCCATGCATCCACCAACCACTCACCTATGCACGCACCTACCCACCATAACCACACATGTGCACAAGCTCGTGAGCACTTTTATTTTCCTGTTCTCTTATTGTATTGACATTTCTTCAATATTCTCATCATTTTCTCATTGTCAGCCTGCATATCCATCCTCTATATTATGAACAAGAAAACACATCCGATGCCACTTCTGTGGATGACACTGTCACTAAATTACTCCTTGTTTTGTACTCAATTCTGAAAGCAGCAACTATTTTACTTGTAGTAATAATACAATGAAGGGGATAGTTGCTACTCACCATATAGCAGTGGTGCTGAGTCGCAGAAAGACACAACAAAAAGACTGTCGGAAAGTTAGCTTTCAGCCAAGAAGGCCTTTGTCATAATCAGACAGCACACACACACACACACACACACACACACACACACACACACACACACACACACACACAAACAAACAACTCACACACACACACACACACACACACACACACACACACACACACACACACACAAACAAACAACTCACACACACACACACACACACACACACACACACACACACACACACACACAAACAACTCACACAGATATGACCACCATCTCTGGCAGCTGGAGCCAGACTGAATCTGACTCAGTGGTTCCATCTGCCAGAGACTGTGGTTAAGTCTTTTTGTTGTGCCTTTCTGCAACTCAGCACTCAGCATCTCCACTCTATGTGACTATCTAAATAAAAAGCTACAACAAAACAAACACCTTATCATTTTATAACATACATTGAACTAATGCAGACTGAACCAGAGAGACTGCTATTGAAGATTGACAGAACGAAAAAACAGAGAACGAAAACACACTATACACTATTTAACAAAGGCTGAATAACCTTTACCACGTATCCTTCATATACACTCACAAAGGTTTAAAACTTATCCACAAAACACCAACAAAAACTTACTCCTGATCCAATCTCAACTTAAACATAAAGTTGGATACTATATCAAATTTCACACTACATGTTTTAAACTGCTTTCCCACAAAATTATATGAAGAATCACAAAAGTAGATGGCCCTTCAAGAAGAAACATGCTACTGCAAAAACAAAGCCACACTCTTTTACAAAACACTCTAAAACCATGCAATATAAACTAATTCATAGATGCCCTACTCACCAAAGTCTTTAACTTGCACACCAATAACAATGTAAGAAGAATCAAGAAAGATTATCATCCTACAAGAAAAATAATGCCCCTAATAAACAAAGGCAGCACTGTTCGACTAACATACATCCAACAACTCAGGTGGAATCTGACAAGAACCATACTACAAACTTGTCACACAATCCCTATGGCAAAGTATTACATAATATAAGGTTGAAACTACTACCCCCTCTAATAACATGAGGAATCAAGAAAGAAAATGTACTTGCAACATAAAAGTGGCAGAGCCTACACAAACACTGACTTTCCTATATAAAAAGCACTTTATCGACCAATTATATTACATGGTTGGTTTCCTCTACAACAAACACTTTAACAACTAATTACATTAAAAGAAGTATATGGGATGGTCATAGAGACCTACAAGGCCATTAGCAACCAATGCAAATTAACTAATTAATGATGATGACACCAGCAATGACTGAGTGCATCTCACAAGCAAAAAACATGAGTACAGATTGAAAAGCCTAAAAAATATGAATCTGTAATACACCACAGGATTTATGAAAAATAAGAAACTAATTATATTACAATAAATGTAAAATTAAATAAAATAACTCAATCAAACCTGCTGTGCTTGATGAATAACGTAGTTTTATACTGATGACCCATAAGAAAAGAATGCTGGAAACTGCAATGTCATATGTTTCTCGCACGTCTCACTTCATATATGGAAACGAAAATGTGATAGACACATAGTTTGAGAACTGGCAATGTGACTATAAAAATAAAATGCTGCAAGAAAACACCTCCTCATTCTATAACATACATTGAAATAATGCACATTGAATCAGAGTGACTGCTATTGAATATTGAGAGAGTGAAAGGCAGAGAACATACAATTGCATATGTGATGAATCATATCAAAACCTATATACTATTTAACAAAGGCTGGACAACCCTTACCATATATCCTCCACATACACCCACAAAGACTTTAAATATATCCACAAAACACCAATTAATTAAATGGAGGATTTAGGATGGTCACAGATACCTGCAAAGCCATTAGCAACAAATGCAAATTAACTAATTAATGATGACTACACCAACAACACCCAAAAAGCATAATTACAACTTGAAAAGCCTTGAAAACACAAATCTGCAATACACCACAGAATATGTGAAAAACAAAACACTAATTAAACCACAATAAAAGGAAAGTTAAGTACAATAACTCAATCAAACTTGCTATATTTGATGAATAACATTATTTTACACTGGCATTCTGTAAGAGAAAAAATGCTGGAGACAGCAAGGTCACATGTTTCTCTGACATTCCACTACACATATGGAAATGAAAATGTGATAGCTAATTAGTGTGAGAATTGGAAATGTGACTATCTAATTAGAAAGCTCATTTTATAACATGCAGTGAACTAATGCAGACTGAACCAGAGTGATTGCCATTGACTGACAGAGTTTATTTAGTTATTTATTTAGCCATCTGTGTACATTTTAAAATGTATGGATGTTGTCAGTTTGTGTACATTCATATATTTATACAGTTTGTTGTTTCATGTATTTAAACATTGTGACATATAAGTTATTTACAATCATTTTGTACAAAGTAATTCACTTATAGTGTAAAAGCAGTGTTCCTGCAAAAACAATTTAAGATTTTTCCTAAAGTGGTACATGTTATCTGTTTCTTTTATTTTCTGCAGCAGTTTATTATACAGTTTTACACCTTCATACAAGATGCTATTTTGAGTCTTATGTTTATTCTTCCTGTCTAGGTGAAGACAGTGACTTGTTCTTGTACTGCAGTTATGAAAACTGCTATTTGTGATATGATTTTCTATATTTTTCTTGATTTACACTATGGTTTGCAATATAAATTCACAAGGAACAGTTAGAATTTGTAACATTTTGAAAAGTTCTCTGCAGTGGGCCCGCTTACTGCTTTTCATTATAATTCTTACTGCTCTCTTTTGCATTTTAAATACTGTTTGTAAATTCTGAGCACTGTTTCCCCAGAAAATAATACCATAACTGATTACTGAATGAACATAACTAAAGTATACAGTTCTCAAACATTCATTACTGCTTGCAGATACAAGGACTCTTAAGTGCATAACATGTTGTGGATATCTTTTTTGAGACAGCATGTTCATTCCACTTCATTTGGCTGTCAATGTGCAGCACTAAGAATTTTGTTGTAGGTACATCATCTATGGAGATGTTATCTAGTTTTAAATTTAAGGAACTCTGTTTTCTGTTCATTCTAAAGCATATTGTATTTGTTTTCTTTATTTTGAGAGTTATTTTGTTTTCCTGTAACCATTTGTGAACAACCCTCAAAACTTTAGTAGAATTTTCCATCATTTGTGTTGGTGTCTTACTGGTGATTACTATGTTGCTGTCATCTGCAAAAACAATATCTTCTCTCCATGGCTGATATGTTGTGGGATTCATTTATATACACCAGAAATAATACTGGGCCCAGTACACTTCTTTGAGGGACACCAATATTGATATATTGTGGGTCAGATATATTTTTCTCAGTGTACTTTGATCCACTGGAGACATGTGTGATCTCTACTGACTGTAATCTGTTTTCTAGATATGAATGAAACCATTTGAGAACCACTCCCCTTACTCCTAGTGCCTCTAACTTATGCAACAGCTTCTGGTGGTCACTGTATCAAATGCCTTAGACAGGTCTAGGAATAGGCCAGTTACATAGCAGTTCTCATCTAGTGCTTCTAAAATTGTTTTTGTAAATTGTGCTATTGCAGATTCTGTACCTCTACCTGGCCTGAAACCATGCTGGTCATTGCAGAGGAGGTTGAATTTACTTAGATAGCTCATGAGGCACTTTTTCATTATAGTTTCTATCACTTTGGAAAAGCATGACAATAGGGCTATTGGCCTGTAGTTCTCAACATTTTCTATGTCACCTTTCTTGTGAACTGGTAAAATTTTGGCATGCTTCTGATAGTCAGGGAAGCAAAATGCTTTGAAGGATTCATTTATGATTTCTGTTAGTGGAGCCTTGATACCATTTATGCATTTTTTCAGCACACACATTGGGGTTTCATCTAAACCTGCTGAGTTTTTGTTTTTTAATTGTCTTACAACATTGCATGCTTCCTCCTCAGTAGTTGGAAGCAATACCACTGAGTTTGCTATATGCTTCTGTATTGGTTGATTAGCACTTTTTGAAAAAAATTTCTGTGACTTCGTTGCAATGCTGCTAAAGTAGGTGTTCACATAATTTGCTAATTCTTTCGGGTTACTTTCTAAGTTTTCCTTGTTCTTAATTTGTGTGTTTGTACCTTTCTGTTTCACGGTTTCTGTTTCTTGTTTCACTACAGCCCATCTAGCTTCACTTTTATTATTGGCTAAATTTACAAACCTATTGTTGGCTGATTTTTTTTGCAGTGTTGAATACCTTCCTGTAGATCATTTTGTAGTTTTTGTAGTAGCACTAAAAACCTGGATCACTTTTGTCCTTTTTGATGGGGTTTAGGTATTTACAAGTTTGAGCACATTTTCTAATTCCTTTAGTAATCCATTTATTGTTGGTGGGTGTTCCAACACGAATTAATGCTTTGGGGAATGTTTCTTCAAATTTTAATTTAAACTCAGACATAAAATTGGAGAATTTGCTGTTCACTGTAGTTTCTATATATACTCCTTCCCAACTTCATGTGTTAACTTTAAGGAAAACTCTTGCAAAGCTGATGGAGAGTAGACTCATTAATATACATGCAGTTTTTATCCCTTTTTTACACAAGCTTTTACTTTTATAATCTGACATAGATGGTCAGACAGTCCCAGATTTTTAACAAGTACATCACAGTTTTCTCTGCCTACATCTGTAGGTACATGTCAATGGTAGATGATGAATGTGTGGTTATTCTTGTTGCACAGTTGACTAGTGATGACATGCCAAAACTATGTAGGATATTCATAAATGTGTTGCTGGTGTTATCTGTTTTACCTGTATTTATGTTAAAGTCCCCGCACAAAAGGATATTATGTTTCAGAGTGAAAGGCAGAGGAAATACAACTGCATATGTGGTGAATCGTATCAAAGCCTATACACTATTTAATGAAGACTAATAACCATTACCACATATCCTCCCATGTACACTCACAAAGACTATAACATATCCACAAAATACCAACAAGCACTTACTCCTGATTCATTCTCATCTTAAACATAAAGTTGGATACTATATCGAAATTTACGCTGTGCATTTTAAACTGATTTAGCCCAAAATTACATGAAGACTCAAGAAAGAAGGTAGCCCTTTGACAAAAAAACATACCACTCCAAATACAAAGTCACACTCATTAACAACACACTCTACAACATAAATTCATTGATGGATGTCTTACATGCTAAAGTCTTTAACTTGCATATTCATTACACTATATGAAGAATCAAGAAAGAAGATTATCCCACATGACGGATAATCCCCCTAATACATAAATTCAGCACTATTCAATCAACATGCATCCAATAAGCCAGGTAGATCCTAACAAGACGAGCAGTACAAACATGTCACACAATCACTATGAAAAATTATTACACAACAATAACCTGAAACTACTACCCCATCAATTACAAGAAAAATCACGAGAGAAGACGCACTTGCAGCATAAAATACAAAGGCCCTACACAAACAGGAAAACTCCTATGCAAGAAACACTTCATCAACCAATTGCATTACAAGGAGGATTTTATTAATAAGAAACACTTTATCAACTTATTAGATTAAATGAAGGATATGGGATGGTTGCACATACCTACAAAGCCATTACCACCAAATGCAGATTATATAATTCATGGTGACTTCAGCAACAAAGACTGAGTGCATAAAGCCTTAAAAATACAAATCTGCAATACACCACAGGATTTACAAAACAACAGAATAATTAAACTGCAGTAAATGCAAAGTTAAATAAAATAACTCAATCAAACCTGCTTTCTTCGATGAATAACATTATTTTACACTGGCATTCCACAAGAGAAAAAATACTGGAGACTGCAATGTCGCTTGTTTCTCACACATTTCTCATTTTTATGGAAATGAAAATGTGACAGCCACCTAGTGTGAGAACTGTAAATGTGACTATCTAAATAAAAACCTGCAACAAAACACCTTCTCATTTTATAACAGACATTGAACTAATGCAGTTTGAACAAGAGTGACTGCTATTGAATATTGAGAGAGTGAAAAGGCAGGAAACATACAACTGTAAATGTGGTGAATCAAATCAAACCCTATATACTATTCAATAATGGCTGAATAACCTTTAATACATACTCTCCATATACACTCACAAACACTTTAAACATATCCGCAAACTGCCAACAAAAACATACTCCTAATTCATTCTCAACTTAAACATAAAGATGGATAATGTATCAAAATTCACACAATGAGTCTTAAACTGGTTGAACCCAATATTACACGAAGAATCAAGGGAAAAAAATTCTTCAAGACAAAACATGTCACTACAAAAACAAAGCTACACTCTATAACCATACAATATAAACACAGTGATAGATGTCTTACACACCAAAGTCTTAAACTTACAAACCAATAACATTATATGAGGAATCAAGCAAGAGGAGGAAACACATGAAGATTAATGCCCCTAATAAACAAACTATTCAACCAACACACATCCAAATACTCAGATCGAATCTGAAGAGAAGCACACTACAAACTTGACACACAGTCACTACACAAACTATTACACAATATAAACAGTGTTCACAAAACAAACCTGGTATTGCCCATGCACTGCATACAAATTTATGTATTTTTTATGTTGCAGGTGAGTATCACTTGTCTGCAGAATATTTACAAGTGGTAAAACAAGCTATTTTGCAGGATGTTTGATTCAAAAATACCTAAGGCTTATACATACATCGTAGCAGAAACTGAGATCGATAAAAGAAGACAGAGGAGTTATTCCTGAAGAGAATCCCACTTGGTATCATATGGTTGTGATGTAAAATCACCAGTTGTTGCTTATCCTGTAGATACTAATTTAGCCATGCCTTCTTTTTCATTTTGGTGGAAAATGGACTACAGAAGCTTTCAGAAATGCGAAAGACACTAATTCTAATGGTAGATTCATTTCAAACAGGGCTTAAACATTTCAAGTATTTCTAGCACACTGCAGGACAAATTAGAAAATGAAAATCAAACACACTTGAACGTAGGTCCTACTATGTCTCAAACAGCTGAGGAGTAAAAGCATTCCATATTTCCCACCTCTAAAAACGAACCCTTACTAATTTTTATGTTTTAGATGGCTACAACATTTACTATTGATTGTTTCTGGAATGTAAAGGAAGACATTTATGGTGTGTTTTTCATAACAAAGGGAGTTAAACCATTTAAGATACAATGCAGCACATTCTGAAGTCACTTAATGGTGGAAACAAATTGGACTCATAGGTAAGTACTGTTATGTCAAGAACTGTTCAGAAATAGAAACATGTTTGTTCTCATGCTGTAAAAGAAAATGTTCTCCATTCGTATGTTTCAGATGGGTAGAAAAGCGACTACCAAACAATGTGTGAAAGGGAAAAGAAACCCCTTTGTCAGTATTTTGGCTAAAGATGGAGCTGCAATAGCTCCTTCCGCACTGCATGATTAATTAAAGTATGAATAGATAATGGGCTAGAAGGTTAGTGCTACTTTGTACCACACAGTTGTCACGAAAATGTATGTGGTATTGTCCTTGCACTGGATACTATTTTATAGATTTTTTTATGTTTCAGATGAGTATCAATTGAATGCAGAATAGTAGCAAGTGGCGAAACAACCTTTGCTTGAGGACATTTTATTCAAATAACACTTACAATTATTTATGAACTCCATCTCACAGTGTGAGACCAATAAAAGAGAAGAGATGAGTTATTCATGAAGGGAGTCCCACTTTATAGCATATAGTTATCATTTAATATTACCTGTTGCTTACCCTATATTTACTAATTTATCTATCTTTTATTTTTCAGATTTGCAGAAGATGATGTAAAGAAGTTATGTGAAATGCCAAAGAAGCTATTCCACCTGATTATTTGATTTTAAAACCAGTTTCAGCATTTGAACAATTTCTGTCACACGATGAGACACATTCAAAAGTGAAAACCAAGTGTACTCGAATGTAGGTCATACTAAGTCACAAACAGCTGAGGCGTAAAAACACTCTATATCGCTCATATCTTAAAACTGACCTTACTCATTTTTATGTTTTAGATGCCTACAACCTTGACTCTAGATGGTTTTTGGATGGCAGAGGAAGACACTCCTGATGTGTTTTACATAACAAAGCAAGTTAAATCATTTAATATACTATGCAGCACATTGTGGAGCTGCATAAACAGTGGAAACGAATTGGATATGTAGGTAAGGACTGTTTTGTGAAGAAGCATTCTGAAACTGAAACACATATTTGTTCTCATTCTCTACACACTAATTTTATCTATTTGTGTGTTACAGATGAGTAGAAAGTGACTACCCAACAATATGTGAAAGGAAAAAGAATTCCCTTTGTCAGGATTTTGGTTAAAGATACAGCTACGACTTTAAGAATATCCCCTTCCACACTGCATGATCAATTAAAATGTGAATAGAAAACGAACTGGGAGGTTGTATTGTATTGTATTGAACTGGGGACCTAGTAATGATGGAGAGGTTTCGTCCCCGCCCTAGCCGCAGCCGTAGCCCCACAACAGGCTACAGCAGTCCACTCACCCCGCTGCTGCCCCACACCGAACCCAGGGTTATTATGTGATTCAGCCCCCAGTAGAGCTCCACCCCCCTCCCCCGCTGCCCCGGGAACATCTCACACCAGAGGAGTGTTACCCTAATGTTTGCGTTGTAGAGTAAATTACGGTGTACGCGTATGTGGAAAAAGTGTTTGCACAGCAAATGCTGACATCGTGTAACTTAGGTGGAATGGGGGTAACCAGCCAGCACCCGCCAAAGCAGATGGAAAAACGCCTTCAAAACCATCCACAGACTGGCCAGCACACTGGATCTCAATACTAATCGACTGGGCGGATTCATGACGGGGACCATCATGCCTTCCCTCCCAGAAAGCAATTGCGTTAGACCGCACGGCTAACCGGACGGGCCGACTGAAAGGTTAGTGCTAGTTTGTACCACACAGTTATCACATTTTTTTTTATTTTTATTTTTTTTATGATACAGAATATTAGCCAGTGGTGAAACAACCTTTGCTTCAATATATTTTATTCAAATAACACCCACAACTTTTTAAGTACCTAATTTTGCAAAGTGAGACCAAGAAGAGAGGAGAGATTAGTTATTCATGAAGGTAGTCTTGCTTTGTATTATATAGTTGTCATGTAATATTACCTGTATTTGCTTACCCTGTATTTACTAATTCATCCATGTTTTATTTTTCAGATTTGCAGAAGATGATGTACAGAAGCTATGTGAAATGCCAAAGAAACTATTCCACCTGGTTATTTGATTTAAAAGCACTTTAAACATTTGAATCATTTCTATCACACAACAAGACAGATTCAAAATTGGAAATTAAATACACTCAAAGGTAGGTCCTACTATGTTTCAAATAGCTGAGGAGTAAAAACATTCTATATTGATCAACTCTAAAATCTGACCTTGCTAATTTCTGTGTTTTTGATGTTTACAACATTGACTGGAGGTGCCTTATAGATGCAAAGGAAGACATTCCTGAAGTATTTTTCATAACGAAGAGAAATATATCATTTAAGCTACTAAGCAGTGCACTGTGAAGCCACTTAAATGGTGGAAACAAATTTGACATGTAGGTAACTACTTTTATGTGAAGAACTATTCTGAAATACAAACACATTTGTTTCCATGCTGTAAAAGCTAATGTTGTCCATTCATATGTTTCAGATTGGTAGAGAAGCGACTGCCAAACAATGTGCGAAAGTGAAAAGAAACCCCTTTGTTAGCATTTTGGCTAAAGATGTGGCTACAACTTTTAAAATAGCCTCTTTGGCACTGCATGATCGATTAGAGTGAATAGAAAATGGACTGGAAGGTTAGTCCTACTTTGTACCACACAGATGTCATGAAAATGTATGTGGTGTTGTCCTTGCTCTGTACACTAATTTACGGATTATTTTATGTTTCAGATGAGTCTCAAATTAGTGCAAAGTAGTAGCAAGTGGCAAAACAACCATTACTTCAGGATATATAGCTCAAATAACAGCTACAACTTTTTAAATAATCCATCTCATAAAACGAGACCAGTAAAAGAGGAAAGATTAATTATTCATGAAGGAAGTCTCACTTTGTAGCATATAGTTGTCATGTAATAGTACTTGTTATTGCTTATCTTGTGTCTTATTTTTCAGATTGGTGGAAAATGGTGTACACAAGCTATGTGCAATGCTAAAGAAGCCATTCCACCTGGATATTTGATTTTAAAATCAGTTTCGATATTTGAATAATTTTTATCACATGACAATACAAATTCCATACTGGAAACCAAGTACACACAAACATAGGTCCAACTATGTCTCAAACAGCTAAAGAGTAAAAACATTCCATATCACTTATCTCCAGAAACTGATATTACTAAATTTTATGTAGTTGATGGTTACAATATTTACTACAGATTGTTTCTGGATGGTACAAAAAGACACACATGATGTGTTTTTCATAAAAAGGGGGATAAATCATTTAAGATACAATTAAGCATACTGTGAAGCCACTTAAACAGTGGAATCAAATTGGACTCATAGGTGTTACTGTTACATGAAGAACTGTTCTGAAATTGAAACACAAATGTTTTCATGCTGTAAAAGTAAAGTTATCCATTCATATGTTTCAGATTGGTAGAAAAATGACTACCAAACAATGTGTGAAAGAGAAATGAAACCCCTTGTCAGGATTTTGACTAAAGATGCAGCTACAACTTTCAAAATAGCCCTTTCCGCACTGCATGATTGATTGAACAGTGAATATAAAATGGACTGGCAGGTTATTCCTACTTTGTATCATACAGTTGTCACAAATATGTAAATGCTCTTGTCCTCGCATGAGATATTAACTCATAGATTTCTTTATGTTTCAGATGAGTACCAATTGACTGCAGAATAGTAGCAAGTGGCAAAACAACCTTTGTTCCAGGACATTTTATTCAATTAACCATTCATCTCTAAAAACTAACCTTTTATGACTGAGATTTCATTACAGATTCTTTCTGGACAGTAAAGGAAGATATTCATTATGTGTTTTTCATAAATAAGTGAGCTAAATCAATTACGATACCATGCAGCACATTGTGATGCCTTAGGTATGTACTGTTATGTGAAGAATTGTTCTGAAACAGAAACACATTTGATCTCATGCCATTAAAGATATTGTTCTCCATTCCTAAGTTTCCAATGAGTAGAGAAGCGACTAACAAACAATGTATGAAAGGGAAAAACAATATGCTTTGTCAGGAGTTTTCATGAATATGCAGCTACAAGCTTCAAAATATCCCCTTCCACACTGTATGATCGGTTACAGCGTGAATAGAAAAGAGACTGGGAGGTTCATCCTACTCTGTAGCACACAGTTCACACAAAAATGCATGTGGTATTGTCCTTCTAAGGATACTAATTTCTGTATTTTTGTTATGTTTCAGATGAGTGTCAACTAACTCCAGAATATTAGCAAGTGACGAAACAACTTTTTCTTCAGGACATTTTATTTCAATAATACCTACAATATTTTACGTACTCCATCACACAATACGAGATCGATAAAAGAGGAGAGATGAATTATTCATGAAGGGAGACATGCTTTGTATTATACAGTAGTTGTTTAAAATTACCTGTTGTTCGTTACCTTCTAGTTATTAATTTATTGGTCTTATTTTTCAGATTTGTGGTAGGTGATGTACAGAAGCTATGTGAAATGATGAAGAAGCTGTTTCAGCTGGTATTTGATTTTAAAAGCAGTTTTAATATTAGAATCATATCTGTCACATGACAAGACAATTCCAAGAGTGGAAACCAAGTGGACTCTAAGGTAGGTCACACTATGTCTCGAACACCTGCAGAGAAAAAGCACACTACATTGTTCATCTCCAAAAGTTGTCATTAGTAATTTTTATGTTTTAGATGGTTCCAAAATTGACTGGAGCTGCTTTCTGGATTGCAGAGGAAGACACTCCAGATGTGTTTTTCATAACAAAGAAAAATATATCATTAGAGCTACTATGCAGTACTTTGTGAAGCCACTTACATCATGGAAACAAATTCAACATGTAGGTAAGTACTGTTATATGAAGAACTAGTCTGGAATACAAACAAGTTTGTTTCCATGCTGCAAAGGCTGAAGTTATCAATTCATATGTTTCAGATTGGTAAAGAAGTGACTACCAAACAATGGGCAAAAGTGCAAAGAAACCCATTTTTAAGCATTTCGGCTAAAGATGTGGCTACAAGTTTTAAACTAGCCACTTTGACACTGTGTGATTGATTAAAGAGTGAATATAAAATGGACTGTGAGGTTAGTCATACATTGTACCCCACAGTTGTCATGAAAATGTATTGTCCTTGCTCTGGATACTAATTTATGGATTATTTTATGTTTCAGATGAGTCTCAAATTACTGCTGAATTTTATTCAATTAACACCTACAACTTTTTGTGTACTCCATCTCACAGTGAGAGACCAATAAGAGTGGAAATGAGTATTCAAGAAAGCAGTCCTGCTTTGTATCATATAGTTGTTTTGTAAATTTACCTGTTGTTGCTTTCCTAGTAGTTGCCAAGTTATCCATGTCTTATGTTTCAGATTGGTGGAAAATGGCAAACAGAAGTTATGGGAAATGCTAAAGAAACTATATCAGCTGGCATTTGATTTTAAAAGCAGTTTTAATATTAGAATCATTTCTAACACCTGACGACACAATTTCAAGAGTAGAAACCTATTGGACTCAAAGGTAGCTCCTACTATGTCCATAGGTCTGTGGGGAGAGAGAGCCCTATATATTTCATATCTGCTAAAGCTATAATTTTTATGTTTCAGATTGTTACAAAACTGACTGGAGGGGGTTTCTAGATGGCAAAGACAGACACTCTTATGTGTTTTCCACAACAAAGAAAAATATATCATTTAAGCTACTATGCAGTGCTTTGTGAAGCCGCATACGTGGTTGAAACAAATTCAACTTGTAGGTAAGTACTGTTATGTGAAGAACTATTATGAAGTACAAACACGTCAGTTCCCATTCTGCAAAAGCTGAAGAAATCCATTCATATGTTTCAGATTGGTAGAGAAATGACTACAATCAGTATGTGAAAGGGAAAAGAAACCCCTTTGTCAGGATTTTGGATAAAGATATAGCTACAACTTTCAAAATAGTCCCTTCAGCACTGCATGGTTCATTAAAGGGTGAATATAAAATTGTGAATTTTAAAATTTTCCCAGCGAATTGACTGTTCAAACAAATTTCGGGCTTGCAGCCGGTCGTCGTTCAATACTTCACACGATATTTCAACTGGGCACCTGCCAGTCATCTTCAGGTGAGCCGTCGCAGACTGGTGAAAACGTCCTCCGTTCCACAATATATAGCGTCGAAAGCTTGATAGTTGAACCACACTGCCCGCCAGCAGCGCCCTCGCTGGTGGAATAGCGAAACTCAGTCGCCCTCTGCGTTGCTGTTTGCCACGGCCGTTGACGCACTCTGTCGTCTTCGATTTGAGCAAATCTTGGAGATGTTGGGATTCCATGCACTGTCCAGCTGGTAGCCAGTGTCACAGTTTAACAGATTTTCCACCAGTTGCATTTCTACGGATTCTTTAATAATGGAGTCCCAGAAAGACATTGCTGTGGACAAAATCGTTGTTTTGTCATACTCCATTGAATGTCCAGTTGAAATACAATGTTCAGCAATAGCGGACTTGCATCTCCGGTGGTAATCCAGAAGAATACCACCCTTTGATTGGCCTTTCAGTTCTAATCGAAGTGTTAGGTATATTGCAGGTGCCAGCCACCCTGCAGCGGTCCAGCCAGCAGCCAGCAGCAGTCCCAGCCAGCCTCCAGCAGCAGCAGCAGCAGCTGCAGCAGCAGCGTCCCCACTGGCCAGCCAGCCAGGTCGCCTCCCCCGCCAGCAGCAGCAGAGTGGGGCTTTGGCCCCAGTCTCCTTCATCATTCTCCGTCCCTTTTACTCTGTGTCTCTCGTCGCCTTGCCCATCCCTCGTTTGCTTCTTTGTCCTGTCCTGTGTATTTCCCCTTATCGTAATGTCGACCCCCACCACCACCACTACTGCCACCACCACTGCCATCATATACACACCCCCCTCTGCCGCCCCCACCACTATCACGTGGTGTGCCCCATCACCCGCCCCCACCATTATCACGTGGTGTGCCCCATCACCCGCCCCCTCAGTCCATCCCCCCACTCCTCACTCTCCCATCTCCCTCACTATTTGTCGCCCCATCCCCGGCTCCTCCCTCCCGTGCCTCCTCTGATCCCTTCCCTCCACTCCCTCCCTCTGCTCCTACCGCCTCTGCGGCCCCCGCTAGGGTGGTCAGCCGGAGGGCCACGGCCCATGCTCAACTCTCCCCTCCGCTTTCATCATCATCGTCATCACTGTCGCCTTCGGCATCGCCCTCACCATATCCGGTGCCAACTCCAGCACCGGAACCTGCCACTCCCCACCACATTCCAGTCGGTCCCATCCCCCACACCTCCTCCGCTGCCGTCAAGCGCCCCAGTGGCACCCCTGCATCCTCTACTCCCAAAAAGGCTCCGCCCCGTCCCCCTTCCCCAGCCCATGATGCCATGGATATCTCCCCACCTGTCCCTGCCCCCTCCCCCTCCTCCACCCTCTCCTCCTACCGCTACCTCCCCTCCCGTCCTCCTCCCTCCCTTCTTGAGGCCCGGAACCTCACCCTCTTCCTTCGTCAGAATTTTCCTGGTGCCCCCATCTCCCTCCTCACTCCTCACCGTGATGCAGTCCTCATCTCCTCCCCCAGCCCTACCCTCCACACAGAGCTCCTTTCCCGCATCCCTGTCACCCACTTTGGCCCTAATGCACCCCATCACCCCTGCTCCTTCCCCGCCTCCCTCCCGCCAACCCCAACCCCCACGTTGCCCACCGACCCTCACCGCCGTGATCACTCAGCTTAGTCTGGCGATTACGGAGGAGGAGGAGGTGTTGGTGGAGCTCAAGGCGCATCCCCATCTGGAGGTGCATGCAGTTCGCTGCATCCATAAATCAGCCGGCCCCACCCACCTTATGTGGGTCTTTTCCGAACACGCCCCCTTCATACACCGTCTCCTAAAGGAGGGTGCCCTTCTCGTTCACCAAAGCTACCAAGTTGACCCTTCCTGTTCCCCTCCACTGCCAAAGGTGCTTGTGGTATAATGCACACCCGACATCTGAGTACCACGAGGCCCCCACCTGCCCGCACTGTAGGCAAGCCCACTTTTTACGACAGTGCCCCAATCTCTAGTCGCCCACCTCCCCCCCCCCCCCCTGTAACACCTATAACCTCCCTCATCCTACTTATTCCCAGAAATGTAAGGCCTGACCCCCTCCTACCACTCCTGAACTCACCGTTCCTGTCCGCCCTCTGGACGCCCCCACCCCTCCCGACAATTCCCTTCGCCCACCCCCTACCGCTGAGGACATCGTCAGATTCCTCACCATCATCCTCCAAAATGTTCACCCGTTCCAGCGCCCCCACACCCTCCAACAGATATCCCTCGCTGCCCGTTCCATTTTCCACTTAAAAATGTATGCCACCTACTCCAACAACCAGGCCCATTTCACCTTCTCCTGTCTTGATACCCTTGTCTAAATCCCTGTCATGGCGCGACAGCACCGTATCATTTTCAACAACATCCGCTCCCTTCCCACCAATTAGAACCTCTTCCTGCACACCCTTGCCACCCATCGCGTGGATGCCTTCCTCCTCAATGAAACCTTCCTCCAACCCCACCATACTGTCCACACTTCGCCCTACCTCCTTCACCGCTCCCATAATCCCCTCCCGATTGCGCGTGGCGGAGTTGCCATTGGTCACCACCGCCAGATACCAGTTCGGCTCCAACCTCTTCTTCCCGACCCCACCGAACACCTGATCCTTAGTCTCTTCTTCCCCGGCCTTACCGTCACCTATACCACCATCAATGTCCGCCTTAATGCCCCTCTTCCCTTCAACTTCCTCTCCCACATTGACTGTACCTTCTCCTCCTATGTGATCGCCGCAGTCGTTCCGCCGCCCAGTTACGGCGGTGGCATCAGTTCCTCTCCTCCCTCCAAGGCGCCCTCATCCCCATTCCCCAGCATATCCGTCCCGAATCCAACTCCACTCCCACCTACCGGGATACCCTCTCCACCCAGGTCGATAGCCACCCCTTCACCTACCACCACCCTGACGATGTAACCCATGCCGCCTCCTTTCTCTAGCAGATCTTGTCTGAGGCCGTGGAGGCCCACGTCCCTACTGTTGCCATCCAGCCCCACCGTCCTACCTTACCCCCACAGGCCATCCTCCTCCTTCGTGAATCCCACTGTCTCTACCATGCCTTCCTCCACACGCATGACCCGGACACACTACGACGCCGCCGGCAACTCCAGCGACACATTCGTAATTTTCTCGCGGCTAAGAAACGCCAGGACTGGCGACATACATGCACCCGTTTAAATGCTACCCTACCTATGAACTCGTCCAAGTTCTGGTCCGCCTTCCATCGCCTTACCAGAACTAAACCCTCCCCCTACTATCCTCTTCTCCATGATGATCACCCCTTCCCTGACTCCCTTAGTAAGGCCAATCACTTTGCCTCCTACCTCTCCGATGTCTTTTCCATCCCCGATGATCCCCAGTTCGATTACTCTGTCTTCCCGGATCTCCGCGATCGAACTGACACCTCTGTCCCTCTCCTCGCACCTGGTTTCCAGTACTTGGACAACATTGCACACACGGAACTCAATGCCCCTATCACTACACAGGATCTTATTGCTACAATCCGCACAAAACGCAACACTGCTCCTGGTCACGATCATGTCACCTACCGTCGCCTTCGTGAAGCTCCTGTCTCTTTCCTCTCCACCCTGGCCAGGCTCTACAATGTAGTCCTGTCCACCGGTTACTACGCTGACCTGTGGAAAACCTCTCGTATCCTGATGTTCCTTAAACCTGATAAACCGCCGTCCGCCATCTCCTCCTACTGTCCCATCAGCCTTACCTCAGTCTTCAGCAAGGTCCTGGAATCTATCCTCACCCAACGCATCCACCAGCATCTCCGCCAGCACCGCCTCCTTCCCATTACCCAGTGTGGCTTTCGGCCGTCCTTCTCTTCCAACGACCTTCTCCTTCACCTCACACATCTCCTTTCCGAACAGCTTAATTCCCGTTGCTTCGCAATCTTTCTCTCCCTGGAACTCGAACGTGCTTATGACCACGTATGGCATTCCAGTCTCCTCTTCAAGCTCCAAACCTTCACCCTTCCCATTAACTACGTCTGTCTGATCGGCTCCTTTCTCTCCCACCATCCTTCCTATGTCACCATCCATAACACGGATTCCTACACTTTTTTTCCCTCCGCCAGTGTGCCCCAAGGCTCCGTCCTCTCCCCCTTCTGTACCTTTTGTGTACGGCGAACATGCCGCCGCTGTCAACCCCCATCCGCCTTCTCCAGTCTGCCGATGACACCGCCTTCCTTGCCCTTGCCCCCACCTTGCAGTGCTCCCAACACCTTCTCCAGTCCCATCTTGACCGGTTCACCGCTTGGTGCAACCAGTGGTTGCTTAAGGTCAATCCCTCCAAAACCCAGGCGATCATTGTAGGCAAAACCACCCCTTCCTTCCACCTCCTTGATTTCTATCTCACCATCTATGGCCGTCCTATCGCCCTCACCCCCACCCTTAAGTACCTTGGCGTCACCCTCGACCATCACCTCTCCTGGACCCCCCATCTCCGGACAATCCAAGCCAAGGCATGTTCCCGACTCCGTCTCCTCAAGCTCCTTTCTGGCCGTACGTAGGGTCTGGACCCCTCCACCATCCTCCACACCTATAAATCCCTCATCCGCCCTATCCTTTGTTACACCCATCCGGCCTGGATCTCCGCCCCCAACCCCCCTACCTTTTATAAACCCTTCACATCCTTGAATCCCTTCAAATCCTTGAACGCCATGCTCTCCGCCTCGCCTATCGCATCCGTCTCCCCTCCCCCAAGCGGATCCTGTATGATCTCATTCTGTTCCCCCACCTCCTCCTTTTCCTTAAAAGGATACGGATCCTGTACACCTCCCGTAAACTCAATCCTCCTCACCCGCTTGTCTCGCCCATCCTCTCCCACCCCTGCCTGCTGCTGCGCCTGTATTCCCACATCCCGCCCAGTCTCCATCTCTCCACCCTCCTTACCCTCTCCCAAGGTAGCTTCTGCCAGCTCCACCTCCCTGATGATGTCCTCCTCCCCTCCATCTACCCCTCCTATCAACTTTGATCCTCCCCCCCACTTCCTGTGTCTTTTCCTTTAGGTGCCCTCCCTCCCTTCTCTCTCCTTTTCCCCCCATCCCCCTTCCTCCACCCCTCTTCCCCAGGGGCTTCCCCTCCCCCTTCCTCCCTTCTCCCTATCTCCCCTGACCATGGCATCTCTGCTCTCCCCTCTCCCTCTCCCACCCCCCCGTCCTCCTCTCTTGGCATGTCCCCGGACTCGTACACGCTCAGTGGACTTTCGCGCGCCGGAGATCATCGCCATCAGTGTCTCGTGTGTGTGCCTTCGTTTTGTGTTTAGTGTTCTTTCGCCATCACTGTTCACGTGTGCCATCGCCACCATCCGTGTTCTGTGCGCCGTGTTAACAAGTGTTAGTGTTTTTTCTCGTCCAGCATGAATGGCTTCATGTTTATTGTTTTTCATATCTAAATTTTTTGCCTGCCGTTTTTATTGTATTATCTGTGCCACCTATATGGCATGTTATTGAACCACTCAAGGCTGAAGAGCAGCGTAATATGCTGCTGCTGGCCCGCCTTGTATGAGTTGATTAAAATTACAATAAAGAAAAAAAAAAAAATAGCGAACTTGCTTGGCTGCAAAAGGCGGGTGTAACGTTGATGTTCAGTGCAACGTTCTGTCACGGTGTGGCATGTAAGCCATACCACATTGGCACGATATCTTGTAAATTACGGCCTTTCGTAGTAACAGATTGTCCTTAACTGATGCCACAAGTTCCGCAATCTTCGATGGTGGGCGGAAAACCACTTTTATCTGAAATTTTCGGAGGATTCTTGCTATTTTAAATGAAGTGTTGCCAACGAAAGGAAGAAAAGCTAAAGATTGTTCCGGCATGTTCTCCTCTTTATTCACTTCCTTCTTCTTAGTTTTAACTGTTAGTGCCCTGTTAATCTGCCAGATGGAATACCCATTTTCGCTGAGTACTGTCTTTAGATGGGCGAGTCCTTGAGGTAAGCTATCTAGATCTGAGACAGTATGAGCCCTATGAACAAATCTCTTCCTTACTGAGACCTTTTGTAGGCAAGTACTCACATCACATACTAAACTCAGCTGATTTTATCAATAGACTGAAGGCTCTTCGTCTTAGCAGTGTAGACCTTCTAGTAAGTTTTGATGTGGTCTCACTTTTTACAAAAGTTCCTCTTGCAGATTAGTCCTACTTTGTACCACACAGTTGTCACAAAATTGTATGTCATATTGTCCTTCCACTAGATATTAATTTACGGATTTCTTTAAGTTTCAGATGAGTATCAACTGACTACAGAATAGTAGCAACTGGCAAAATAACCTTTGCTTCAGGACATTTTATTCAATTAACACCTACAACATTTTACGAACTCCATCTCACAGTGAGAGACCAATAAGAGTGGAAATGAGTTATTCAAGAAAGGAGTCCCCTTTTGTATCATATATTTGTTTTGTTACCTGTTGTTGCTTGCCCTGTAGTTGCTGAGTTATCCATGTCTTATGTTTCAGATTGGTTTAGAATGATGAATAGAAGATGCGTGAAATGCCAAAGAAACTGTTTCAGCTGTTATATGATTTTAAAAGCAAATTTAATATTGGAATCACTTCTATGTCAGGACAAAACAATTCCAAGAGTGGAACTAAGTGAACTCGAAGGTAGGTCCTACTATGTCACAAACACCAGTGGAGAAAAAGCACTCTACATTGCTCATCTCCATCAGCTGACATTAATGATTTTCATTTTTTAGATGGTTACAATATTCAATTGAGACGATTTCTGGATAGCAAACATAGACATTCCTGAAGTGTTTTTCATAACAGTGGAAAATATATCATTTAAGCTATTCTGCAGTGCTTTATGAAGCCACTTACATGGTGGAAACTAATTCAACTTGTAGGTAAGTACTGTTACGTGAAGTACTTTTGTGAATTACAAACACATAAGTTTCCATGCTGCAAAAGGTAAATTATCCATTCATATGTTTCAGATTGGTACAGAAGTGACTACCAAACAGTGTGTGAAAGTTGAAACAAACCCATTTGTCAGGATTTTGCCTAAAGATGCAGCTTTGGCACAGCATGAGTCATTGAAGGGTGAATATAAAATGGAATGGCTGGTTAATCCTACTTTGAACCACACAATTGTCACAAAAAAGTATGCAGTGTTGTCTTCGCATTAGATATTATTTTATGGATTTCTTTAAGTTCCAGATGAGTATCAACTGACTCATTTTAAAAGCAGTTTTATATTAGAAACATTTCTAACACATGATGATGCAATTTCAAGATTGTAAACCAAGTGGACTCAAAGCTAAGTCCTACTATGCCTCAAAGAGCCGTAGAGAGAAAGCCCCATATATTACATATCTGCAAAGGCTGACATTAGTAATTTTTGTTTTAGATGGTTACTAAATTGACTGGAGGTGCTTTCTGGATGGCAAAGGTAGACACTCCTGATGTGTTTTTCATAACAAAGAAACATATATCATTTGAGCTACTGTGCAGTGCTTTGTGAAGCCGCTTACATGGTGGAAACAAATTCAACATGTAGGTAAGTACTATTATATGAAGAACTATTCTAGAATACAAACAAGGCTGAGGTTATCCATTTATATGTTTCAGATTGGTAGAGAAGTGACTACCAGACAGTGTGTGAAATTTAAAAGAAACCCATTTTCAGGACTATGGCTAAAGATCAGCTTCAAGTTTCAAAATAGCTCCTTCGGTACTGCATGAACAATTGAAGGGTGAATGTAAAATCGACTGGCAGGTTAGCCCTACTTTTACCACACAGTTGTCACAAAAATGTAAGCGGTATTGTCCTTGCACATGATATTAACTCATGGATTTCTTTATGTTTCTGATGTGTATTAACTGACTGCAGAATAGTATTAAGTGGCAAAATAACCTTAGTTTCAGGACATTTTATTCAATGAACATCTACATCTTTTAAATATTCTGTCTCACAGTGAGAGACCGATAAAAGAGTGGAAATGAGTTGTTCATCAAGGGAGACACGCTTTGTATCATATAGTTGTATTGTAAATCTACCTGTTATTGCTTGCCCCATAATGGCTAAGTTATCCATTTCTTACATTTCAGATTGATGGAAAATGGTGAACAGAAGATACGTGAAATGCAAATAAACTGTTTCAGTGATATATAATTTTAAAAGCAGTTTTAATATTAGAATCATTTCTATGTCATGACAAAACAATTCCAAGAGTCGTAGTAAGTGGACTCGATGGTAGGTCCTACTGTTTCATGAACACCAGCGGTGAAAACGCACTCTGCACTGCTCATCCTCAAAATCTGACACTAGTATTATTTATGTTTGAGATGGTTACAACAATGACTGCAGTAGCTTTCTGGATGGTAAAGGTAGACACTCCACATGTGTTTTTCATAACAAAGAAAAATATAACATTTGTGCTACTATGCAGTGATTTGTGAAGCCGCTTACATGATGGAGACAAATTCAACTTGTAGTTAAGTACTGTTATGTGAAGAACTATTCTGAAATACAAACAGGTTTGTTTCCATGCTGCAAAAGCTAAAGTTATCCATTCATATGTTTCAGATTAGCAGAGAAGTGACTACCAAACAATGTGTGAAAGGGGAAAAAATGCCGTTGTCAGGATTTTGGCTAAAGATGCAGATACAACTTTGAAAATAGGCCCTTCGGCACTGCATGATTCATTGAACAGTGAATATAAAATGTACTGCCAGGTTAGTCCTACTTTGTACCACACAGTTGTCACAAAAATGTATGTGGTATTTTACTCGCACTAGATATTAATTTGTGGATTTCGTTATGTTTCACATGAGCATCAACTGACTGCAGAATAGTAGCAAGTGGCAAAACAACCTTTGCTTCAGGAAATTTTATTCAATTAACACTTACATTTTTTCATGTACTGCATCTGACACTGGGAGTGGAAATGAGTTGTTCATGAAGGGAGTCACACTTTGTATCATAATGTTGTTTTGTAAATTTGCCCTGTAGTCCCTACGTTACCCATGTCTTATGTTACAGATTGATTGAAAATGGTGTACAGAAGCTATGTGAAATGCCAAACAAAATCTTTTAGCTGGTATTTGATTTTAAATGCAGTTTTAATATTCAAATCATTTCTATGTCATGGCAAGACAATTACAAGAGTGGAAATAAGTGGACATGAAGGTAGGTCCTACCATGTCTTGAGCACATGTGAAAAAGAACACTCTACAGTGCTCATCTCCATCAACTGACATTTGTAATTTATATGTTTTAGATGTTCACAATATTGAATGAAGCGATTTCTGGATAGCAAAGGAAGACATTCCTGATGTGTTTTTCATAACAAAAGAAAATATATCATTTAAGTTATTATGCAGTGCTTTGTGAAGCCGCTTACATGATAGAAACTAATCCAGGTTGTAGGTAAGTACTGTTATGTGAAGATCTATTGTGAAATAAAAACACATCTCTACCCTTGCTGCAAAAGGTAATGTTATCCATTCATACGTTTCAGATTGGTAGACAAGTGACTACCAAACAGTGTCTGAAAGGGAAAGGAAACTCTTTGTCATGACTTTGACCAAAGATCCAGTTACAATTTTCAAAATAGCCGTCTCGACACTGCATGATTCATTGAAGGGTGAATATAAAATTGACTGGCAGGTTAGTTCTACTTTGTACCACACAGTTGTCAAAAAATGGATGTAGTATTGTCCTCACATTAAATATTAATTTATGGATTTCTATTTGTTTCAGATAACTATTAACTGAATGCAGAATAATAGCAAGTCGCAAAGCAATCATTGCTTCAGTACATTTTATTCAATGAGCACATGCAGCTTTTTACATACCCTATCTCTCAGTGAGAGACCGATGAAAGAGTTGGAATGAGTCATTCATGAATGGAGTCCCGCTTTCTATCATATAGTTGTTATGTAAATTCATCTGTTGTTGCTTACCCTGTAGTTTCTAAGTTACCCATGTCTTATATTTCTGATTCCTGGCAAATAGTCTACAGAAGCTATGCGACATTCCAAAGAAAATACTTCAGCTGGTATCTGGTTTTAAAAGCAGTGCTTTGTGAAGCCGCTTACATGATAGAAACTAATCCAAGTTGTAGGTAAGTACTAATTACTAATGTCAGCTTTTGGAGATGAGCAATGTAGAGGTCTGTTTCTCCAGAGGTGTTTGAGACATAGTGGGACCTACCTTCGAGTCCACTTAGTTCCACTCTTGGAATTGTCCTGTCATGTCATAGAAATGATTCTAATATTAAAAGTGCTTTTAAAATCAAATACCAGCTGAAGTATTTTCTTTGGAATTTCACATAGCTTCTATAGACTATTTTCCATGAATCAGCAATCTGTTGTTGTTGTGGTCTTCAGTCCTGAGACTGGTTTGATGAAGCTCTCCATGCTACTCTATCCTGTGCAAGCTTCTTCATCGCCTAGTACTTACTGCAACCTACATCCTTCTGTATCTGTTTAGTGAATTCATCTCTTGGTCTCCCTCTATGATTTTTACCCTCCACGCTGCCCTCCAATACTAAATTGGTGATCCCTTGATGCCTCAGAACATGTCCTACCAACCTGTCCCTTCTTCTAGTTAAGTTGTGCCACAAACTTCTCTTCTCCCCAATCCTATTCAATACCTTCTCATTAATTATATGATCTACCCATCTAATCTTCAGCATTGTTCTGTAGCACCACATTTCGAAACCTTTTATTCTCTTCTTGTCCAAAGTATTTTTCGTCCATGTTTCACTTCCATACATGGCTACACGCCATACAAATACTTTCAGAAACGACTTCCCGACATTTAAATCTATACTCGATGTTATCAAATTTCTCTTCTTCAGAAACGCTTTTCTTGCCATTGCCAGTCTATGTTTTATATCCTCTCTACTTCGACCATCATCAGTTATTTTGCTCCCCAAATAGCAAAACTCCTTTACTACTTTAAGTGTCTCATTTCCTAATCTAATTCCCTCAGCATCACCCGACTTAATTTGACTACATTCCATTATCCTTGTTTTGCTTTTGTTGATGTTCATCTTATATCTTCCTTTCAAGACACTATCCATTCCATTCAACTGCTCTTCTAAGTCCTTTGCTGTCTCTGACAGAATTACAATGTCATCGGCGAACCTCAAAGTTTTTATTTCTTCTCCATTTTAATTCCTGCTCTGAATTTTTCTTTTGTTTCCTTCACTGTTTGCTCAATATACAGATTGAATAACATCGGGGAGAGGCTACAACCCTGTCTCACTCCCTTCCCAATCACTGCTTCCCTTTCATGTCCCTCGACTCTTATAACTGCCATCTGGTTACTTTACAAATTGTAAATAGCTTTTCACTCCCTGTATTTTACCCCTGCCGCCTTCAGAATTTGAAAGAGAATATTCCAGTCAGCATTGTCAAAAGCTTTCTCTAAGTCTCCAAATGCTAGAAACGTAGGTTTGCCTTTCCTTAATCTAGCTTCTAAGATAAGTCATTGGGTCAATATTGCCTGACGTGTTCCAGTATTTCTACGGAATCCAAACTGATCTTCCTCAAGGTTGGCTTCTACTAGTTTCTCCATTCGTCTGTAAAGAATTCATGTTAGTAATTTGCAGCTGTGACTTATTAAACTGATAGTTCGGTAATTTTCACATCTGTCAACACCTGCTTTCTTTGGGATTGGAATTATTAGATTCTTCTTGAAGTCTGAGGCTATTTCGCCTATCTCATACATCCTGCTCACCAGATGGTAGAGTTTTGTCAGGACTGGCCCTACCAAGGCTGTCAGTAGTTCTAATGGAAAGTTGTCTACCCCCGGAGCTTTGTTTCGACTCAGGTCTTTCAGTGCTCTGTCAAACTCTTCACACAGTATCGTATCTCCTATTTCTTCTTCATCTACATCCTCTTCCATTACCATAATATTGTCCTCAAGTACATTGCCCTTGTATAGACCCTCTATATACTCCTTCCACCTTTCTTCTTTCCCTTCTTTGCTTAGAACTGAGCTCTTGATATTCATACAAGTGATTCTCTTTTCTCCAAAGGTCTCTTTAATTTTCCTGTAGGCAGTATCTATCTTATCCCTAGTGAGATAAGCCTCTACATCCTTACATTTGTCCTCTAGCTGTCCCTGCTTAGCCATTTTGCACTTCCTGTCGATCTCATTTTTGAGACGTTCGTATTCCTTTTTGCCTGCTTCATTTCCTGCATTTTTATATTTTCTCCTTTTATCAATTAAATTCAATATATCTTCTGTTACCCAAGTATTTCTACTAGCCCTTGTCTTTTTACCTACTTGATCCTCTGTTGCCTTCAGTGTTTCATCTTTCATAGCTACCCATTCTTCTTCTACTGCATTTCTTTCCTCCATTCCTGTCAATTGTTCCCTTATGCTCTCCCTGAAACTCTGTACAACCTCTGGTTTCGTCAGTTTATCCAGGTCCCATCTCCTTAAATTCCCACCTTTTTGCAGTTTCTTCAGTTTTAATCTACAGTTCATAACCAATAGATTGTGGTCAGAGTCCACATCTGCCCCTGGAAATGTCTTACAATTTAAAACCCAGTTTCTACATCTCTGTCTTACCATTATATAATATGTCTGAAACTTGTCAGTATCTCCAGGCTTCTTCCACGTATACAACCTTCTTTTATGATTCTTGAACCAAGTGTTAACCTTGATTAAGTTGTGCTCTGTGCAAAATTCTACCAGGCGGCTTCCTCTTTCATTTCTTCGCCCCAATCCATATTCACCTACTACGTTTCCTTCTCTCCCTTTTCCTACTACCGAACTCTAGTCACCCATGACTATTAAATTTTCGTCTCCTTTCACTATCTGAATAATTTCTTTTATTTCATCATACATTTCTTCAATTTCTTCGTCATCTACAGAGCTAGTTGCCATATAAACTTGTACTACTGTAGTAGGCGTGGGCTTCATGTCTATCTTGGCCACAATAAGACGTTCACTATGCTGTTTGTAGTAGCTTACCCGCACTCCTATTTTTTATTCATTATTAAACCGACTCCTGCATTACCCCTATTTGATTTTGTATTTGTAACCCTGTATTCACCTGACCAAAAGTCTTGTTCCTCCTGCCACCGAACTTCACTAATTCCTACTATATCTAACTTTAACCTAGCCCTTTTTAAATTTTCTAACCTACCTGCTCGATTAAGGGATCTGACATTCCACACTCCGATCCGTAGAACGCCAGTTTTCTTTCTCCTGATAATGACGTCCTCCTGAGTTGTCCCCGTCCGGAGATCCGAATGGGGGACTATTTTACTTCCGGAATAATTTTCCCAAGAGCATGTCATCATCATTTAACCATACAGAAAGCTGCATGCCCTCAGGAAAAATTACGGCTGTAGTTTCCCCTTGCTTTCAGTCGTTCACGGTACCAGCACAGCAAGGCCGTTTTGGTTAGTGTTACAAGGCCAGATCAATCAATCATCCAGACTGTTGCCCCTGCAACTACTGAAAAGGCTGTTGCCCCTCTTCAGGAACCACACGTTTGTCTAGTCTCTCAACAGATACCCCTCTGTTGTGGTTGCACCTACGGTACGGCTATCTGTATCACTGAGGCACGCAAGCCTCCGCACCAACGACAAGGTCCATGGGTCGTGGGGGCGGATAAGCAACATAAGACATGAGTAACTTAGGAACTACAGGGAAAGCAACAACAGGTGAATTACACAACAACTATATGATACAAAGTGGGAGTGCCTTAACGAATAACACATTTCATCGGTCTCTCACTGTGAGATGGAGTACGTAAAAAGTTGAAGGTGCTCATTGAATAAAATGCCCTGAAGCAAAGATTGTTTTGCCACTTGCTACTATTCTACAATCAGTTGATACTCATCTGAAATTTAAAGAAATCCATAAATTAATATTTAGTGCGAGGACAATACCACAAACATTTTTGTGACAGCTGTGTGGTACGAAGTAGGACTAACTTGCCAGTCCATTTTGAATCATGCAGTGCCGAAGGGGCTATTATGGAAGTTGTAACTGTGTCTTTGGCCAAAGTCCTGACAAAGGAGTTTCTTTTCCCTTTCACACACTGTTTGGTAGTCACTTCTCTACCAATCTGAAACATATGAATGTATAGCTTTAGCTCTTGCCACCAAGTAAGCGGCTTCACAAAGCACTGTCTAGTAGGTTAAATGATATATTTTTCTTTGTCATGAAAGACTCATCAGGAATGTCTACCTTTGCCATCCAGAAAACACCTCCAATCAATGTTGTAACCATCTAAAACATAACAATTACTAATGTCAGCTTTCGGAGATGTGCAATATAGAGGGCATTCTCTCCACAGCTCTTTGAGACGTAGTAGGCCCTACCTTTGGGTCCACTTGGTTTTCACTCTTCATATGGCCTTGTCATGTGATAGAAATGATTCTAATATTTAAACAGCTTTTAAAATCAAATAGCAGCTGAAATAGCTTCTTTGGGATTTCACATAGCTTCTGTACACGATTATCCACCAATTTGAAACATAAGACGTGGATAACTTAGCAACTTCAGGGCAGACAACAACAGGTTAATTTACAAAATTTATTCACCCTTCAGTCTATCATGGAGTGGGGAAGGGGCTATTTGGAAAGTTGTAGCTGCATCTTTAGCAAAAGTCCTGTCAAAGGGGACACACTGATGGTAGTCACTTCTCTACAAATCTGAAATTTGTGATTGGATAACTTTAGCTTTTGCAGCATGGAAAGAGAAGTGTTTGTATTTCAGAATAGTTCTTCACATAACAGTACTTAGCTAAAATCTGAATTTGTTTCCACCATGTAAGTGGCTTCACAATGCACTGCATTGTAGCTTAAATGATAAATTTTCTTTGTTATGAAATACGAACACATCTATTTGCATGCTGCAAAAGCTAAAGTTATCCATTCATGAGTTTCAGACTGGTAGAGAAGTGACTAACAAACAATGTGTGAAAGGAAGAAGAAACCCCTTAGTCATGATAAAGCTATGGTGGAAAATGATATACAAAGGGATTTAAATCTTTTTAGATACTGTGCAGTACATTGAGAAGCTGCTTAAGCAGTGGAAACGAATTGAACTCATAGGTAAGTACTCTTTTGTGAAGAACTGTTTTGAAATAGAGAAACATGTTTGTTCTCAGGCTGTAAAGACTAATTTTATTCATTTGTATGTTTTAGTTGAGTAGAAAAGCCACTAACAAGCAATGTGTGAAAGGGAAGAGAAACCCCTTCTGTTACGATTTTGGCTGAAGGTGCCACTACAACATTTAAAATAGTGTCTTCCACACACTGCGTGATTGATTAAAGTTTGAATAGAAAATGGACTGGGAGACTAGTGCCACTTTGTACAACACAGTTCTCACTAAAATGTAGGTGATATTTTCCTTGCACTGGATAGTGATTTATGTATTTTCTGATGTTTCAGCTGAGTATCAACTGACTGCAGGATATTTGCAAGTTATGAAACAACCTTTGTTTTCCATTCGTATTTTCACGTTTTTTATTATCGCATATACGAAAAGAGCCGCGAAATATCTGTTAATAATGCTGTGCTTTGCTTTTCTTTATCATCATTACCCTTTAGCGGAATAAAATGTATATATGGAAGTCTTATTGTTCTGTATCTGGCCTACAATTTAAGGAACGATTTTTCGTAACTGCAACTCATGCTAAGAATCAATATATCTTCCCTACTTCATAGTGATTAAAAGTTGAAATTACTTTGTTATGAGCACTGATGTTACAGTCCGTATGATCGTTCAAAAACACAAGTTCGCAGTGGATTTTATTTCTCGTTAAAATGCTATTTCATACCACGACTAGCCCAAGAACATGAGACTCTCATTAAAAAATACGTTGTCACTATAAAGTTTGCCAGATCAGAACGGAGCACAGCAAGATTCCTATCAGATTCTGAAGGTACATTAAATTATTTGCACTGTAAATTATATCCTATCAGCAGCCCGCGTCAATCTGCAACACATCATAAAATCTGCTGATCTTCACTGCCAGTCTGGGAGCTAAAAGAAATAATATTATTTTACTATTATTTTACCGCTTCCTTGCGGTATGCTCGACTATATTGTAAGTCGTTTAAATACGCCGCGGCAGCGGCTCTTCGTTCTCCACGCAGCTCAGCACCACAGATAATATTTATATAACTGAAAAATGTCTCAACAGGATGGGATAATATGCAAGCAAGCTTAACAATAAATAATACAAGTTTTCATTTAAACAACTCTATTAAAACCTTTAAATATCTCAGTGATTACAGACCTTTGTGAATTCACACGTAATGGCGTACATTGCTTAGTCTCGACAAAAGAATGCTACACTAGCCTTCGCTACTACGACACAGGATATCTTACTCGTTCGACTCCCAGATGAAGAAGACAAAGAAATTGCTACTCGTCACGTATTATATACTAGTTACTTATTTTAATCTTTGTTCGACATTTATCGTCTGTGGCGGTTTCATTACTCGCCGACGCAGATATTCTCAAAAATAAATAATAAAAAAAAATACATAATTTTATACAATAACACAATATGATACATATAATTTTCTCGTTACTACATAATATGTTGTTTTTGTTTCTCACTAGACGTTACAGTATGTTTCAGATGGGTAGAAAAGCGACTAGCAAACAATGTGTGAAAGGGAAAAGAAACCCCTTTGTCAGGATTTTGGCTGAAGATGTAGCTGCAACTTTTAAGATAGATCTTTCCACACTGCATCACTGATTAGAGAGTGAATAGAAATTCATTTATGTATTACATCTCACAATGCAAAACCAATAAAAGAGAAGAGATGAGCTATCCATGAATGGAGTCCCGCTTTGTATCATATAGTTGTCATGTAATATTACATGTTGTTGCTTATCCTGTAGTTACTAATTTATTCATGTCCTTTTTTTTCAGATTTGTGGAAAGTCGTGTACAGAAGCTATGTGAAACGCCAAAGATGCTGTTTCTATCCGTTATTTGACTTTAAAAGCAATTTAAACATTTGAGTCATTTCCCTCTCATGACAAGATAAATGTGAAACTGGAAACCAAGTACACTCAAAAGAAGACATTCCTGAAGTGTTTTGGGAGCTAAATCATTTAAGATCCTATGCAGTACATTGTTAAGCTGCTTGAAAGGTGGAAACAAAATGGAATCATTGGTAAATACCATTTTCTGAACAACTGTTCTGAAATAGAAACATGTTTGTTCTCATGCTATGGAAGCAAATGTTATCCATTCATATGTTTCAGATGGATAGAAAAGTGACTAGCAAACAATATGTGAAAGGTTAAAGAAACCCCTTTTTCAGGATTTTGGCTAAAAATGCAGCTACAACTTTTAAAATAGTTCCTTCAACACAGCATGATCGATTAAAGTGTGAATAGAAAATGCACTGGAAAGTTAGTTTTACTTTGTGCCACACAGTTGTCACAAAAATGCATGTGGTATTTTCCTTGCACTGGATACTAATTTATGTACTTTTTGCATTTCAGCTGAGTATGAATTGCCCAAGATTTTTCAAGTGCTAAAAAAAAAAAAAAAAAAAAAACAGGATGGTTGATTCAAAAAACTCATACTGCTGCTTATGAACTCTATATCAAATTGCGAGACCAAGTTCTTCATGATGGGAGTCCCTCCATGTATCATACAATTGTCACATACAGTACCTGTTCTTTCTTACCCTGTAGCTATTAATTGATCCATGTCTTGCATTTCAGATTGGTTGAAAGTGGTCTACAGAACCCGAGAGAAATGTCAACGAAGCTATTTCTGCTTGTTGATTGATTTAAAAAGTAGCTTAAACTATTGAATTATTTCTACCACACTGCAAGAGAAATCAAAAAGTGGAAACCAAACACATTGAAAGACAGGTCCTACTGTGCCTCAAACAGCTGAGGAGTAAAAGAACTCTACATCGCTTATCCTCCAAAACCCAATCTTATCAATATTTTTTGTTTTAAATGGTTACAAAATTGAATGTTCGTGGTTACCAGAGGGCCAAAGAAGACATTTCTGGTGTCTTTTCATAACAAAGGGATTTAAATGATTGAAAATACTACCCAGCACATCGTGAGGATGCTTAAAGAGTGAAAATGAATTGGACTCATAGGTAAGCTCCGTTTTGTGAAAAATTGCTATGAAACAGAAACACGTGCATTCCAGATGCTGTTATAACTAATGTTATCCATTCCTGTGTTTCAGATGGGTACAAAAGCGGCTATCAAACAATGTGCAAATGGCAAAGAAACAGCTCCATCAGCATTTTGGCTATGAGTGCAGCTACAATGTTTAAAATATCTGCTACCACACTGTGTGATGAATGAAAGTATGAAGATGAATTGGACTGAAATGTTAGTCCTACTTTGTGTCACTTATTTGTCACACAAAAGCAGTTGAGATTGCTCAATCACTAAATACTATTTGATTTTTTTATGTTTCAGATGAGTAGCAATTGACTCCAGAATATTTTCAAGTGGCTAAAGAAGCTACTTTGCAAGATATTTGATTCAAAAACACCTACGACTTCATAAGTACTTCACTGCATAATGTGATACCAATAAAAAAGGAGAGATGAGTTATTCTTTAATAGTTGTTGCATAAAGTCAATTGTTGTTGCTTATCCTGCAGATACTAATTTATCCAAGTCTTATTTTTCAGATTGGTGTCAAATGGTCTACAGACGATATGTAATATGCCAAAAAAGCTATTTCTGCTGGTTGATTGATTTAAAAAGCAGCTTAGGCATTCGAATTATTTCTAGCTTACTACAAGACATTAAAAAGTGGAAACCATTCACACTGGAATGTAGGTCCTACTAAACCTCAAACAGCTGAAGAGTAAAACCACTCTTCGTTCATCCTCCAAAAATTGATCATATGAATTTTTAAGTCGTAGATGTTGCAAAACTGATTGGAAATAGTTTCCGGAAGGCAAAAGAAGTCATTTCTGCTGTCTGCTCTCAACTTGAACATAATGTGGACACTTTCAAATTTTAATGTACACATTTTAAACATGAAGAATCAAGAAAGAAGATTCCCTTCAACAAGGAACTTGCGACTGGAAAAATAGAGCCACACTCTTCAACAATACACTCTACAACCACGCAACATAAACCCATTGATAGAGGTCTTACATTCCGAAGTCTTCAACTTGCACACCAATCACACTATGTGAAGAATCAAGAAAGATCATCATTCCCAAGAAGAATAACTCCGCTAATAAACAAAGTCAGCACTATTCAACCAACACATATCCAACAAATCATGAGGGATTTGACAAGAACCATACAACAAACTTGTCGTACAATGATTACAACAAAATATTACACAATACAAAGTTGAAACTACTACCCCTCTAATTACATGAAGAATCGAGAGAGAAGAT
Organism: Schistocerca serialis cubense; assembly: GCF_023864345.2. NCBI lineage: Eukaryota > Metazoa > Arthropoda > Insecta > Orthoptera > Acrididae > Schistocerca > Schistocerca serialis. The sequence continues at coordinate 630,566,263 of NC_064641.1, read as the reverse complement.
GTACTTGCAACATACAACACTTTATCAACCATTTATATTACTTAGACGATTTCTACATAACAAACACTTTATGAACTAATTACTTTAAGTGGAAGATTGGATTGGTCACAGAGGGCTACATAACAAATACAAATTAATTAGTTAACATTGATGACACCAACTATGATTAAGTGCATTCCACATCCCAAAACATAATTACAGATTGTAAAGTGTAGTGTCCATTTTGCGATGTTTAAGAATATGCCTGTGAAGTGTATATAAAAATATTTACATTTTCTTTGCTTGGAGCCTTCGTAATGATGGCTTTTGCAAATGTCAGACTTAATGCAATGCGCTACAGTTGCAGGTTCGAATCCTGCCTCGGGCATGGATGTGTGTGATGTTCTTAGGTTAGTTAGGTTTAAGTAGTTCTAAGTCCCATAGTACTCAGAGCCATTTGAACTTAATACTATGGTTATATTTACACTTATAAAATACACTATATTCTGTAGCTGTTGCTTCTGATGTCTATTTTTTACATTTATCACATTACAACTGACATGCTAATGCCTCATGTTACAGTCAATATCTTAAAATTCGTTGAAAGAATACAAACATTTTTCTATTAGAAAAGATTTTAATTTTGTTTTAAAAACATTTCCTGTGTACGTTCTTAGAGAGTTTGTTAGCTTGTTATACCAAATCAAACCACTGATATATGGACTTCTATCAGTCATTTTTAATGTTGTTCTGTTACGGAAATAATTACACTTTGTTCTAGAGTTGTGATCATGTACATCACTGCCTATGTTAGCTTCTGTTAGTTGACTTATAAAAAATACAACTATTTTGGAGATATTTGTGCTGCACAAACACTTCACAACATGAATCTCTATGTCCCATCCCGCGTATATGTCTTATTGCTCTTTTCTGTTGTAGTAGTAGTCTTTTTAAATGTACATCAGCTGCACAGCCCCATAGTTCAATTCTGTAATTGAGAAAGGGGTAAAGTATTCCATAATATACTAATTTCAGTGCTTGGCTAGGAACTATCTTTGCAAGCTGGCTGAGGAGATATATGGCACTACTGACTTTTCTGCACACAAAATTAATGTGATGTGTCTACTGCAAATTTTCATACACACCCAGGAATTTACAGTTACCATTTTCTGTTGCAGAGATATTACACACACTATTCATATATTTATTTAAAAAAAATATAACGTCAATTCATATTGTTGTGGTGAGAACTGCCTGTTTTAAATGTCAGTAATTGAGATTTGGTGACATTCACCTTGAGTCCCTGATCATTGAAGTATTTTGTTACTTCTGTTACACCACTAGTGGCAAGAGATTCTAGCTCATTAGATTCACTCCCATAGAATAAGATTGAGGTGTCATCCGCATAGCTCACAATACGGCAGTTAATGGGTTGTGCAATGTCGTTAATACATGTAAGGAAGAGAAAGGATCCAAGGATTGAGCCCTGTGGTACACCTTGTAATACAGGTTCACTGGTGGACTGGGAGTTCATGATTTTATTATCTAGTTTGTATGACAATTTAGTGCTTTGCTTACAATTCAGCAGGTATGTGGTTAGAAGATTCATGGCTTGTCAGGTCCAAAAATATACCTGCAGTCTGCATCTTCTGGTCCAACAGACAGTAAACTTCATGGATGAACTGTGTAACTGCTGTGGTGGTACTTAGCTCTTTTCTGAAGCCATGCTGCAAATCTACAAGCAGTTAATGTTTTGTGAAAAAGGAACTTAGCTGAGAAAGGATAATGCTTTCGAATATCTTACTAAAAGTGGCAATTAATGATATTGGTCTATAGTTGGAGACATCTTCCTTACTTCCCTTTTTATACACTGGTTTCACTACGCTCATTATTAGAACTGTTGGATACATGTTTTCTCTAATGCTACAATTAATCAGGTGAGTAAGAGGTTCAGAGATCTCTTTTAAGCGTGCTTTAGTAATTGAATAAGACCAAACAGACCAGACTGAAAGTCAATTGTGAAAAAAATATAAATTTATTTTCAAAAAATATAACGTCAATACTACAGTAGGGAAAGGCAATAATGATGATAAACAATATCGCAGTAAAGAATAGGGTGAAAAAAAATTTATATATTTGTACAACTGTAGAAGATGGAAAAGATAAGTTATTACTCATTCTTCTGCTGTTTCTGATTCTCATGTTACCATTGTTAGATAGATATTGTGTGTAGCATTGAACGCTAGCAGATGTTCTTTTTGTTCTTTCGACTAGACGATAAAAAGGTGTGTATCTGGTTATTGATGGAAATGTACGTGTAAAAGTGAGTTCATTGTATTATTTCAGGAACATGCCAGCCACTAATCGTAATGTTATAATTGAAAAGAGAGAATAATTAGTATCTTTCAGCTATCAAGAAGATGAAAGGAGTTATCACTGACTGGCAATGATTGGCCGCCATTACGCGGCGGACTTAATATTAACTTTTCTTACAGCTTTCCACAAGAGCAGACGTGACATTATTTCATTTAAATGTGAATAGTTCCACGAGTTAATTTTTCGAGGGTTGAAATACTTTCAGAGATACAATTTGTCGTAGATCTGCGAACTTTGGCCTTGACTGTGTTTAGATGAAAACCAGTTATGATAATCTTGTAGGGAGCCTGGCGCTCGTTTAAACTGAAAACAAACATTTATTTTGGCCTCCTATAAGACACTCTGCTTCTAACAGCCTCACCTACATAAAGAAAATAATTAATGCTAACTTCTTATCTTACATAGCATCAAAAAACATAAAACCACTATATAATATTAAAAGAGAACCGTTAGATGGATGGATGGACATGGTATTATGGGCGCTCAATAGTGTAGTCTTTAGCGCCCGAACCGTTAGAAGTGTCGCCCAGTAACACTGGGGCTTGATAAGATAATAGTAATTAAGTGTACCTATGTATATGACGTAAGTGTAAATATATATTAATACAAGACAAATGTTATTGCACGTATAAATGTTACAAACGTGTCTATCACAGAAGAAACTTAATAGACCCTGAGAGGACGCAGAAAAACATAAAAAGGAAAAGTGAAAAGGTAAGGACCAATTCTTGCTGCATAGGCTTGGTATCATCAAGGTACAGAAGAGTAGATGGTACATGGTGCGTAGTGGAAAAGGACATAGTTTGTATATGTGAAAGTAATCGTAAGCAAGTGATAGCACTGTGAGTTGAGAGATATTAATCATTTTGTTGAGAGAACAGTCTGCTACTGTATATTAGAACTAGTGTTGATAGTAAGTAGTTATACTGCGAAGCATTATCCATTGAAAGTGAATTTCTTGTTAATACGGTTAAAGTTAGACGAGTTATGGAGTCGCAACAGAAGCGGGATATAGATATGCAGGAAAATGTTCAAAAAATGGCTCTGAGCACTATGGGACTCAACTGCTGAGGTCATTAGTCCCCTAGAACTTAGAACTAGTTAAACCTAACTAACCTAAGGACATCACAAACATCCATGCCCGAGGCAGGATTCGAACCTGCGACCGTAGCGGTCCTGCGGTTCCAGACTGCAGCGCCTTTAACCGCACGGCCACTTCGGCCGGCGAAAATGTTCAGTTATTAAGTGATATGGATCAGGATATGGAAATGGTAGATGTTACTAGTAATCATAGGAGTGATAACGTGGATAAACTATTTTCAAGTGAATCACCAAGAGCTGTTCAGCACATGGAAATAACAGAACAGACAGGCACTACTAGAGCAAGCAGCAGTATCACACTGAATACATTGACGACGACGCCTGTATGTTCGCCGATACCCGACTCGTTTGCGGAATTTCTCAGGAAGTTTGAAGAAAGGGACAGGTTAAGGGAAGAAGCAATGAAAGAAAGGAACAGGTTACGGGAAGAAGAAATGAAAGAAGGGAACGGGTTATGGGAAGACGAAACGGAAGAAAGAGACAAAGTCTTAATAGAGTGTATAAACGAACAGTTTGAAAAAGTGCAATAAGAGATAAATGAAATAAAATGAGTATACACTGAATTGCCGAACATAGTCAGCAACATGGCAAAACATACGCAGATGTTGCAAACGCCTCATACCATTATAAAAGATGAGGTCGAACAACTTAAAAACCATACGGAAAACCTTGAAGTAGTGCAAAATGAAACTATAGACCAACATTTATCCAAACAAGCTAAGAAAGTAGAAAAGGAATTCCAAGAAAACATAACTGCCAGCACAAGGCCGCCCATCAGCTCTGATCACGTCCCGGTCATGTTCGAGGTTGAGGCGGAACTTGCACCGATTCCATGTTGAGGGCTTGATTTACGCGGTATAGACTGGGAAAGGTACCGCGAATCGATGGTGACCGCGCTGGCGCAACTCCCGGACCCGGCTGCGAACGGAGTAAACGCCGCTCTACAGCAGTTCATCGACTGCATGGTGGACGCCGCAACCAACGCAACGCCCAGCAGCTGACCACGTCAGCTGCAAGCTTCCGCATCTGCCACGCCACCTGGAGAATGCCATTTCCGAGAAAAATCGACTTGCCAGGGAATGGCAACGCACAAGGAATCCGGCCATCAAGCCGACTCTCAGCCGTCTACGCCGGGAAATCAGGGCCGCAGTGGAACAACATCGGCACCAGGAGTGGGTGGCCAAGATGTCCCAGCTTAACATCGAAGATGGTTCGGATTGGCGGACTGTAAAAAGTTTCATCCGCCGGACGATGAAGATTCCTCCGCTCCAGGTCGGCGTAGACTTCATTAGCGAGCCAGACGCAAAGGATAACGCCCTCGCCGATGCGTTCGCCGCTAATTTCACACCGATGGCTGACCCAGTCGACGCATCGCACATTCAACTCGTTGAGGAACGTCTTCCCTGGTACCTCGCAGCGAGTGACCCTGACGACCACATCACTCCTATAGACGTCAGCAAGGTGAAGATGCTGCTGCGTCATATCCAAGGGCGCGAAGCTGCAGGCCCGGACAGAGTAACAAACTCGTTGCTCAAGCAACTCCCAGAAGAGGCAGTGGCGAAACTCACGGAGCATTTCAACACCTTACTTCAAACAGAAGTGTTTCCACAAATTTGGAAACGTGTGGAAATCTCACCCTGCCAAAACCTGGAAAGGACCCAAGGATACCGAAGAACTACCGTCCTATAAGCCTGCTGCCGGTACTGTCGAAACTATTCGAACGACTGTATATGCAACGCCTTCTGCAACACATCAATGAAGAAGGAATACTGCTGGACGAGCAGTTTGGGTTCCGGCGGGGACATTCTGCAACTCACCAACTCCTACGTCTGACTGAGGAAGCGTTCGGAGCAGTTGACCGACACGAGTATTTCGGCGCTCTCATGCCCGATGTGTCACGCGCCTTTGACTCAGTGTGGCACGAAGGCCTCCTGTATAAGTTGCTTACACTGGGGGTACCCGTGTCACACGTGAGTCTCCTGCAGACCTACCTGCGGGACAGGTCGTTTCACGTTCGGGCAGACGGAGCGCCGAGTACCCGCGGGTGTACTGCACGGCTCGGTCAATGGACCGACGTTGTACTCCGTCTACACAGCGGACATCCCACGAACAGGCGCCGTCAGCAACGCCCTGTACGCGGATGATACCGCAATATATGGCCGCAGCAGGTGTCCACGGGCACTACAACGGCGTCTACAAGCAGCAACAGCGGCAATAGAAGATTGAGCCACGAAATGGCACCTGGCATACAACCCGGGCAATAGCCAGGTGATCATCATCGCGCTCCGGCACATTCCAGCAAATCTGGAGCAGCTGACCGTCCGCGGATGTCCTGTCCCGTGGAGTAACAGCACGAAGTATCTTGGCGTCATGCTAGACAAGCAGTCGTGTGAAGTTAGCACCCCTTTTTCGAGAAATATACATTTTTTTCAGAGTTCTTGATAGATATGGCATAGTTCTAGAGTTCTTTGCACAAAATTTCAATAGTTCTGCAGAACTTAGCGAAGAAAACAACAATATTCGAAAAAACTTTCGTATCGAAAACGTTCTTTGGCAATTTCCGCAAAATGTAAATAAGTACAAGAGTTCTGAGCACAGTTCTGAACAGAGCTCCAAGAGTTCTTTCGAAAATCCAAGTAACGTTTTTTTGTGCAGCTAATAGTTTATGAGATAATTGCATTTTAATGAGAAAATCTTTTCACTTACTGTGAAGTTGGCACCCTTTTTTTCAGAAAGATATATTTTTTTCAGAGTTCTTGATAGATATGGCATAGTTCTAGAGTTCTTTGTACAAAATTTCAATAGTTCTGCAGAATTTAGCGACGAAAACAACAATACTCGAAAAAATTTTCGTATCGAAAACGTTCTTTGGCAATTTCTGCAAAATGTAAATAAGTACAAGAGTTCAGAACACAGTTCTGAACAGAGCTCCAAGAGTTCTTTCGAAAATCCAAGTAACATTTTTTTGTGCAGCTAATAGTTTACGAGATAATTGCATTTTAATGAGAAAATCTTTTCACTTACTGTGAAGTTGGCACCCTTTTTTTCACAAATGTGTACTTTTTTCAGATTTCTTGATAGATATGCCATAGTTCTAGAGTTCTTTGTACAAAATTTCAATAGTTCTGCAAAATTTAGCGACGAAAACAATATTCGAAAAAATTTTCGTATCGAAGACATTCTTCGTCAATTTTCGCAAATTGTAAATAAGTACAAGAGTTCTGAGCACAGTTCTGAACAGAGCTCCAAGAGTTCTATCGAAAACCCAATTAACATTTTTTTGTGCAGCTAATAGTTTACGAAATAATTGCAATTTAAGGAGAAAATCTTTTCATTTACTGTGAAGTTGGCACCCTTTTCTTCAGAAATGTATATTTCTTTCACAGTTCTTGACAGGTATGCCATAGTTCTAGAGTTCTTTGTACAAAATTTCAATAGTTCTGCAGAATTTAGGGAAGAAAACAACAATACTCGAAAAAAATTTTCTATCGAAATCATTTTTTGTCAATTTTCGCAAAAATTAAACTGGTACAACAGTTCTAAGGACAGTTCTGAACAGAACCCCAAGAGCTCTATCGAAAATCCTAATAACATTTTTCTATGGCGATAATAGTTTGTGATAAATTGATTTAATGTGGGACACACTTTCTCTACAGAAAATATAAATATATTCGTACAACAGTTCTGATGACAGTTCTGGACACCACGTGAAGAGTTCTATCGAAATTCCTAGTAGAATTTTTTAGTGCAGGTAATAGTTTAAGAGGTAATCGCAACTTAATTAAGAACCCCATAAGAGCTCCTACTGTGAAGCTGGCACCCTTTTTTCAGAAATATATATTTTTTTTCAGAGTTCTTGATAGATAAGTCATAGTTATAGAGTTCTCGGTACAAAATTTCAATAGTTATGCAAAATTTAGCGAAGAAAACAACATTGTATAACAAAGCTGATTCAGGAACCCTTTCCTTTTGATACAATTCTTCCTGTTGCCACAATAAATCACTTGTGCATAGATTCCAACTGTACAGATCATTACAAAAATACAACCATTGACCAGCGGCGCACATTTCTTGCAGCGTTGTACAAAGCATTCGGCTTATCCGCTGTGAAAATACTACACTTAACGCTATTTTAAAATTTACGGTGGATGGCTTCCGTTTATCTACAATGTCAGCATCTATCGAATTATCTTCATGCAAACGTGATGCCTGCATCACTCACTTCCCCTTTTAGGTACGGAGGAAACTAGAGTTCAGTCTTGTGGAAGTCAAAAAAGGAAATGTGGGCAGCCCTTCTTTTACTGATAGCAAACTCTAGAGAAATCTCCACACTTGTTTTTCTTCATCATGCCAACAAAAGAAAAACTCTCCCTTCATAGCTCTATTATCATTCCAGTACTAGTAAACCAGTTGTCCGCTTTCACATTTCGACCTGACTGATATATAGGTTTACACAGTCACAGAACAACATCAAATTGTTTATTGCTCAGTTGGTAAATCCTTCTGGTTGCAACACAGCGTATTTTTCCAAATTGTACAGGTAAAATACTTAAGAATCCACACTTAAGAATCCATACTCGTTTGTTTTGATTGATACATATTGGCGAAAACTGTACCTTCCACAGAATCCTTCCAGCTTCTTGCCTACTGTAACATTTTCTCCAAGGGTGTAAGATTTGTGGTAGTTGCGTACAAACACAGTAAATATTTCCCGAATAGCTGTTACCTTGTCTAATTGTCTCCTTTCATCACGAATAGCGCGACTGTAAAATCTAAGGCTCTCCAGAATAAATTTGAAACGTTTTATGTTCGTTTGCGAGGTGAAACTTTTCAATGCCATCACCATCAGTTCCACACAGATCTTCCAGGCTTTATCTGTTACTTTTGTTAACAACAATTAAAAACAACAGACTGATGAAGGCTTTCAATTCAATATCATCTATTGATTTTACCCCTCTCCCACGCTGAAATGTGGCTTTGATGCTCTCAATATTCTGATTGGAATACAAAACTACAATAGACAAATATCGTTATCTATGAGGTAATTACAGCATCACAAATGCTGCTTTGGCTGCACCTATTGGTACAGGTAAATTTCGAATAATATTATGCTCTTCGAACAATATGCTTCGAATTTCTTCAACATTATCTAGTACTTCCCACTTAAAATAATAAAATTCCTATAAAATAACGCAACCAGGCGCAGTGTATTAATCTGATATTTGACGTTCAGACAGCGGACACTGACTATTAAACGGTTCAAACAGAATTTAAGTGCAGTTTACATTCTGGATTAGCTTTGTACTACTTACTACGTTGATAAACAAATAAACTAATCGCTGAAATGAAATACGAAAGGGCACAGTGGATAAAAACGAGCAATCGGCTCATATCTCATCAAGAGAGCATTAGCGTCGATACTGAATCATACATACAACAATGAAAGGCACACATGAAGTGTATATTTTTAGAATCAGGAAGAACCAGATGAATTTTATCACGTAAAACAGTAATTGTTTTGAACTCTCATGACATCCAGGACCCACTAACAGCTAAAAATATGCCCAGGACCCTCATGGATGAAAGTTATATTGCAACATCACCAGCCGCTAGGATACATAAAAACATGTGCTGTGTGTAACGAATAAATTTGAAATTGATGTCGTTAATATTGTTGCAAACATTTGTTCTAGTTAGAAAGGAAGTGTGGAAGTTTGATGAGTTACACTACAGCGAGAGTTAAAAGTCTTTACAATGTATAGAAATGTAAGTATATTTACTGGATATATCGTACAAACGAACTAAGTAGTATGTTTAAATCCTAATTCAATACATGACTGATAGAGGTGTTATAATGTTGAGGGGATACAGTATTAAAGTTAATAAGAAGTTCGAAATTTGTAAATAAGAACCTCGTTTATTTGGTCCTCAATAATCCGGATTTCCGGTTTATCCGGATTCATATTTTGTGTCCCTTGGTATTTTTCTCTTTTTTTTTCTTATAACACGAAGATGTGTAGTCGGTGAGGTACATAGGCTGCTTATCACCAGGCTGGTAATTTAGTCTAGTACTGAGTGATAAGGAACTCGGAGTGTGTGAATGACATTGTTTCTCAAGTATTGTACATTAATATAACGGTGTATTGATGCCCATGAAGTAAGTTGCATAGTAACCACGCCAACAGCACTCCACCACAGCTCATTGTACCTCTGGTGCGATTCTCGACAGGTGTGACACCATCTGGTTAGTGGCGCGTGTGAATGTATCTGCTCTCTCAGCCATCTGTTTGTTTTGCACTGACGAGCCTTCTCTCCTTGAATCATCTAAGCGTGCACATCCCACGCTTCCACCTACAGTTACTACAGTCAGTCTTAAGAAGGTGTACTGGCATTTGTATAGTGTTGAACATTTAGACTTTTTGTATTTAGTAGAATATACATCCGGTTTTCGATTTTCGGTTTTCCAAAATAAAAGTGAGAATTTACGATCGTACTCATAGCTGTACTTCCAGCAGTACTTCATCTCCTGCGTTCCCAATTTCGTAGAAGTTGTCCTACGAAAATTGCAGAAGAAGCACTCCTGGACGAAAGGATATTGTGACGATATTCTTTGGTCACAGCCTGGGGTTAGAGACCCGGTCCGGCACACAGTTTTTATCTGCCAGTAAGTTTCACATCGGCGCACACCCACTGCAGAGTGAACACACAATCTATTTCATAATCTACTGGCACCATAAAAATGTTATGAGGGTTTTTAAAAGAACTCTTTCGGTGCTATCCAGAACTGGCAGCAAAAGGGTTGTGCCAATTTATTATAATGTAGACCAAGTGGGTCTCTCGAAAATGCTATTATCTCATTAACTGTTATCCCCACAAAAAATGTTAATACAGTTGTCGGTAGAACTCTTAGGGTCGTATTAAGAAATGCCGTCAGATCTTTTGTACGAATTTATTACTTTTACATGACAAAAGTGAGTCCCACATTAATTATCTCATATAATGTCATCGTCACAAATAATGTTATTATAGTTTTTGGTAGAGCTCTGTGGGTGATATTCAGAACTGTCATCAGAACTATTCTACGAATTTTGCTATATTAGATAAAGTGAGTATCAGATTAAAACAATTATTGTATAAACTATTATCGCCACAAAAATGTTCTTATCATTTTCAATGCAACTCTTCCAGTGCTATCCAGAACTGCCAACAGAACTGTTATACAAATTTATTTTTTCCAAACTGACAAATAATTTTTTACCATACCAAAATTTTGCCGTGTTATTGTTTTCTTCCCGAAATTCTGTAGAACTATTCGTGTTTTGAGCAGGGAAATCTAGAACTATTGCATATATATCAAGACTGTGAAAAAAATTTATATTTACCGTAAAAGGGGTTCAAACTTCACGGGAAATGCTCATAAGCATTCCTTAATAATGGCAGTTACTACGTAAACAATTACCTGCACAGAATATGTTACTAGTTTTTTCGATAGAACTCTTACAATGCTATCCAGAGCTGGCATCAGAGCATACGAACAGACATAATTTTTTTTTTTTTTTTTTGAGTAAGAGTGCCCCACAATTAATCAATTACCATACAAACTATTACAACCACAAAAAATGTTATTATGAGTATAGATAGAAGTCTTGACGTGTTAACCAGAACTGTTCATCAAAACTGTTGAACGAATTTACTTTTTCTGTGGAGAAAGTGGGTCTAACATCAAAGCAGTTGCCGTATAAACTATCATCGCCACAAAAAGATGTTATTAGGATTTTCGATAGAGCTCTTGGTGTTCTGTTCAGAACTGTTGTACGAATTTACTTTTTGCGAAAATTGACAAAGAATGTATTCGATACGAAAAATTTTTCGAGTATTGTTGTTTTTTTCGCAAAATTATGCAAGACTATTCAAATTTTGTACAAATAACTCTAGAACTATGACATTTCTATCAAGAACTCTGAAAATATATATATATTTCTGAAGAAAAGGATTCCAACTTCACAGTAAGTGAAGAGGTTCCCTAATTAAATTGCAATTATATCGTAACGTGTTAGCTGCACAAAAAATTGTAATTAGGATATTCTATAGAACTATTGGGGTTCTGTTCAGAACTGCCCTCAGAACTGTTGTCCGAATTTACTTTTTGCGAAAATTAATAACGAATGTTTGCTATACGAAATTTTTTGCGAGTATTGTTGTTTTCTTCGTTAAATTCTGCAGAACTATTGATATTTTGTACAAAGAACTGTAGAACTATAACATATCTATCAAGAACTCTGAAAATAATATACATTTCTGAAAAAAAGGGTGCCAACTTCACAGTAAGTGAAAAGATTTTCTCCTTAAATTGCAATTATCTCGTAAACTATTAGCTGCACAAAAAAATGTTACTTGGGTTTTCGATAGAACTCTTAGAGTTCTGTTCAGAACTGTGCTCAGAACTGTTGTACTTATTTACAATTTGCGAAAATTGACGAAGAATGTTCTCGATACGAAAATTTTTTCGAATATTGTTTTCGTCGCTAAATTCTGCAGAACTATTGAAATTTTGTACAAAGAACTCTAGAACTACGGCATATCTATCAAGAAATCTGAAAAAAGTATACATTTGTGAAAAAAAGGGTGCCAGCTTCACAGTAGGAGCTCTTATGGAATTCTTAATTAAGTTGCAATTACCTCTTAAACTATTACCTGCACAAAAAAATTTCACTAGGATTTTCGATAGAACTCTTCACGTGGTGTCCAGAACTGTCATCAGAACTGTTGTACGAATATATTTATATTTTCCGTAAAGAAAGTGTGTCCCATATTAAATCAATTTATCACAAACCATTATCGCCATAGAAAAATGTTGTTGGGATTTTCGATAGAGCTCTTGGGATTCTGTTCAGAACTGTCATCAGAACTGTTGTACAAGTTTAATTTTTACGAAAATTGACAAAAAATGTTTCCGATACGAAAATTTTTTCGAATTTTGTTGTTTTCTTCGCTAAATTCTGCAGAACTATTGAAATTTTGTACAAAGAACTCTAGAACTATGCCATATCTATCAAGAACTCTGAAAAAAATATATATTTCTAAAAAAAAGGGTGCCAACTTCACAGTAAGTGAAAAGATTTTCTCATTAAAATGCAATTATCTCGTAAACTATTAGGTGCACAAAAAAATGTTACTTGGCTTTTCGATAGAACTCTTGGAGTTCTGTTCAGAACTGTGCTCAGAACTGTTGTACTTATTTACAATTTGCGAAAATTGACGAAGAATGTTTTCGATACGAAAATTTTTTCGAATATTGTTTTCGTCGCTAAATTCTGTAGAACTATTGAAATTTTGTACAAAGAACTCTAGAACTATGGCATATCTATCAAGAAATCTGAAAAAAGTATACATTTGTGAAAAAAAGGGTGCCAACTTCACAGTAAGTGAAAAGATTTTCTCCTTAATTATCTCGTAAACTATTAGCTGCGCAAAAAAACGTTACTTGGGTTTTCGATAGAACTCTTGGAGTTCTGTTCAGAACTGTGCTCAGAACTGTTGTACTTATTTACAATTTGCGAAAATTGACAAAGAATATTTTCGATACGAAAATTTTTTCGAATATTGTTTTCGTCGCTAAATTCTGCAGAACTATTGAAATTTTGTACAAAGAACTCTAGAACTATGCCATATCTATCAAGAACTCTGAAAAAAATATATATTTCTAAAAAAAAGGGTGCCAACTTCACAGTAAGTGAAAAGATTTTCTCATTAAAATGCAATTATCTCGTAAACTATTAGCTGCACAAAAAAATGTTACTTGGATTTTCGAAAGAACTCTTGGAGCTCTATTCAGAACTGTGCTCAGAACTCTTGTACTTATTTACATTTTGCGGAAATTGCCAAAGAACGTTTTCGATACGAAAGTTTTTTCGAATATTGTTGTTTTCTTCGCTAAATTCTGCAGAACTATTGAAATTTTGTACAAAGAACTCTAGAACTATGCCATATCTATCAAGAACTCTGAAAAAAATGTATATTTCTCGAAAAAGGGGTGCTAACTTCACACGACTTAGACAAGCGGCTAACGTGGCACCAACACATCGAAGAAGTGAGGAGGAAGGCGCAGGGGAGACTGCGTATGCTCTATCCAGTCATCAACCCCACATCGGCGCTACCAGCTGAATTAGGTCTCACGCTATACAAAGCCACCATCAGCCCACTGTTCGACTACGCAGCGGTGGTGTGGGGCAATGCAGCTGAGACCAACATCCGCCGTCTACAACCAGTCCAAAACAGGGCCCTCAGGACGGTGCTTCATCTCCCACGGGACTTCAACTCTGTGGAACTCCATGCACTCGCGGGAGTACCTTTTCCCAGACAGCGGTTCCAACACGCTGCGGAAGAATTTTACAAGAAGGTCGACGAGTCGCGCAACCCCTTGGTGCGTGACCTTGGCTGTCGACCTCACTGGCGCGGTGCGCTGCGCTGGCCAGACGTTCGCGAACAAGAATAGCGCCACAAAGGAAAGTCTAATGCACTGTGGCAACAAGAGATCACACAAAGTATTTCCGAACTAGAGCGCGTGCGTTCGCAGATGCGTAAATATGACAACAGAAATACAATACGTCGAGATACTTACGAAAACGCAAACAGTGCAATTGGGTCATATCAGCCCATAGTGAACACTGATAGAATAGACATAAATGGTGCGCACATTCATTCCAAAATATGGCAGTGCGCCATCATTCTGAAACCATAGCTGTCACCGAAGAGCAAGTGGAACTTTTTCTCATGTGTCAAGCAAAGTACCGCAAAGAAGCATACGATACAGGGTCCACTAAACTTGTCTGGAAGTAGATACAGCCCCCAAAGCACTCCCACGATTCCAGCTCACAGGTTTATGCCAAAGCGTACCTGAAAGCCACATCAGGGATGACATGTGGGTTGTGTTCCGACAAATAATGAGTGATGTGAAGGATGAAAATACAATCACTAGTGGCGCTAGATTCGTCAGTCCATATCACTTCATTCATAAAATGTTCATTTCTTCCCACTAGGTGCAAAAGCCGTTCACAAAACTGTACTCGTCAAATGCGTTCTTCTGGCAGCATGTGTTAAGTTAACATGTAATGATACGGATGCAGTGCTTCATCATGCAACACTGCAACAACCAGTCTTTGAGAGATCTGGAACCGCCTTACAATAACACGGGTACTTCGCCAAGGTGATTAGTGAATGGCTTCAAGAATCGCGTCTGTTTTTGGAGTACGTCTAGTTCTTGGATGACCTCTGTCCATTACCGGTTTCCCAAAGGCGTTGCTCCAGGTGACAAAAAACATTCTTATCAGGATGGCACCTTTGAGGGTACTATGCAGCATACATATGAGCAGCACAGCAGCTTGGTCATCAGATGTACCCAGCACGTGAAACAATCAATGTATTCATTGTTTGTGTACTCCATCGGGAAGCTGCCCTACATGACCTTGACAGTAACAAGTTTGTGCACTGCGCAGTTAGGTCCATACATGCATTTCAATGCATCCCACTGTCACGTGACAGGCTACTGTCATGTAACAAAATGATGTCTTGCTTATAAACAACGAGAAGTAGGGAACGGATGCCTAAAATATAAAAAGGGAACCTCACGAGGATTCGAACTAAAGCTCTATGGTGGATAGGGGTTTGCTGTCCCAGGAGCCTACTCAGTGCACTATGATGGCTGGTACATAGGGCCGGCGCAAGGCACGTGCGAAACGTGCGGCCGCACGGGGCGGCACTTTCAGAGGGGCGGCAAATCTGCCGCCTCCCCCCCCCTTTTTTTTTTAAATTTTTTTAGGTCAAACTCAACATTCATGCCCAAGAGGGGATTCGTAACCAAACCTCGGAGGGAGCGGCTTCGGGAACTGTGGCGTGGTGCCTCGACTACCTGCCCGCCGCCCCTGTTGAACAAGGGGCACTGTGCAGCACCGCCGTGTTTACGCCGGAGGAACAGAGAGGGGGAAGCAGTATGGCGTACACGCCACTATTCTTATGAGTCGAGCGCTGCCAGCCTGTTACGCGCCGTGCGTTTACTCACAACTAATTTTGCAGAAGACGAAATCTAATTTGGAAATTCGAATGCAATGTTCGATACTGCGGTTACATGTTAAGCCTGAAACAATTTTGCTAAACCCTTCAATGGCAATTTCCGAGTGTTTTATTCTTCCCGCATTATGGAAAAAAATAAAAATGGTTGAACGTTACTACAGTCAAACATGTCTAACACCTACAATGGCTAGAAGTATTCCGAATGGGTAAATACGCTGCAAGTTACTACAAGGTATAAAGACATCGCTAATAAGCCTCGCATAAGTTGGGTTTCGACGTATTTTTGAAAATTTTTGCTATCCGTTTCTGAGTGATAGTCGGACGTTTTGGTTTTTTTGTCATGAAACACCTGTCTCCGCCTGGATGAAAAACAGTTAAACTCTGACCAGCACTTTTGTTTGACAATACTACTCGTACACTCACTTTGCCAGCATTTATTGACTGTATAATGCGTGTGAATCCATCTTAGTAAAATACTGGTCGCTCTTATTCTGATGAAAATCTGAGAAAGTATGGTCTTGTAGCAACAACGCCCTCTCGTCTGCCAAAACAAAACGTTAATTTTGACACCTTCTAAAACGAAAATCCATAGACGGAACTTTCCTTCTAAGGGTTTCCTTGCTGGCTTTGAAGCTCATTTCTTTTTGACAAAAGTTGTCCAGTTTTCGCAAAGTTCGTATTTCTTTCTATTGTTCGTAATGCCACAGAAATTGCTGCCTGATAGTACATTTATCCATATCATCTGTCACATATTTATTGTGAGCTTCTTGCTTCTTCTTCTTGGGCGCTAGTTTAACCGTAGCCTCGCTGTACCTCGTCACGTGACCTAGTTCCTGGCAATGCCGCGTCACCACTTCGCCTTTCCAGGCAATAGGTATTGTTGCGTTCTGTACAACGAAAACTACAGAATTCGTTTCGCTAGTTGGCCGAGAGAGTCTACTATTATTCTACTATTATCTTATAGATATAGTTCAAAATGGTTCAAATGACTCTGAGCACTATGGGACCTCCGCAAGACCGCTACGGTCGCAGGTTCGAATCCTGCCTCGGGCATGGATGTTTGTGATGTCCTTAGGTTAGTTAGGTTTAACTAGTTCTAAGTTCTAGGGGACTAATGACCTCAGCAGTTGAGTCCCATAGTGCTCAGAGCCATTTGAACCAACTATGGGACCTAACTTCTGAGGTCAAAAATGGTTCAAATGGCTCTGAGCACTATGGGACTTAACATCTGTGGTCATCAGTCCCCTAGAACTTAGAACTACTTAAACCTAACTAACCTAAGGACATCACAAACATCCATGCCCGAGGCAGGATTCGAACCTGCGACCGTAGCGGTCACGCGGTTCCACTTTTGAGGTCATCAGTCCCCTAGAACTTAGAACTACTTAAACCTAACTAACCTAAGGACATCACACACATCCATGCCCGAGGCAGGATTCGAACCTGCGACGGTGGCGGTCGCGAGGTTCCAGACTGTAGCGCCTAGAACCACTCGGCCACCCCGGCCGGCTTAGGTACAGTAACCACATCTTTGGATGAGAAATTCAGTCAACTGAAATCTCATTGTGATTATTTTGATTTTCTCTACGACATCGGCGAGCTGAAGAATACACCTCCTGACAGCCTGGACACAAAGTGTAGAACCCTCGCAGCGATTTTGCAAGATCATGAATCAAGCGACATTGATGCACTGGAGTTGAGGGAAGAACTAAAAGTGCTTTCAACGTTGTTGAAACCTGGTATAGGTTCAAAAGAGACTCTGAACTTTATAGGAAGACATAATTTTTGCCATAATGTTAACATTGCTCTGAGAATTCTCCTAACACTCCTAGTGACAGTTGCGAGTGGAGAGAGGAGTTTCTCAAAACTGAAGCTGATAAAGACATACCTCAGATCAACGATGAGCCAAACTCGTTTTAATGATCTTGCAACAATATCAATTGAGCACGAGCTTGCAGAGGACTTAAATGACACAGATCGTGTGAAAGACTTTGCTCAAGCAAAAGCCATCCGAAGGTCCGATTTGTCTAGTATTTTTTAAAATTTTTATATTATGATCAGTGTCTTGGTTATTTACTGTGTTGTTTCTTATTTTGTTCAACATTAAATAGTTATTGTAAATATTGTTGTTCAAACTAAATTATCGTTAAATTGTAAATATATTTTGTTTTTCATTGAATACATTATCTGTTCACAACCATTGAAGAATGGTTACTAACGTTAACTGTAAGTTCATGCCGCGCGGGATTAGCCGAGCGGTCAGGGGCGCTGCGGACTTGGACTGTGCGGCTGGTCCCGGCGGAGGTTCGAGTCCTCCCTCGAGAATGGGTGTTTGTGCTTGTCCTTAGAATAATTTAGGTTAAGTAGTGTGTAAGCTTAGGGACTGATGACCTTAGCAGTTAAGTCCCATAAGATTTCACATACATTTGAACATTTTTGTAAATTCACAAGGCTTATTAAAATTAGCTAGATTTCTTCAATCAGGTTTGACTCCATTTTTGAGCTGGTTCCCAGCGACTGTTTTGTACAAATGTGTAGGGAATGGCACCAATCAGTCGCAATTTTTTTTTTATTTTCCAGATATACATATATTTCGGGCACAGTGTGGCTATTCTCAATGCTTTGAGTTATGTTTACATCTATACCGTCATGCTGAAGTAACTGTCAACATGACGGTTTAGATAAAGCCACATATTAAAAGCTTTGAGACTGGCCACTCAGTGGCCGAAACCTAGGTAGATCTGAAAGGTGAAAACAAAAATTGCGATTGGTTGCTGGCATTTCCTACAGATTTGTTTCAATAAAATTCCACAAACTTTTTGTAAAAAGAAAAAAAGAAAAAAATGGGATGGGGGCGGCAATTTAGCAGCTCGCACAGCTTGCGCCGGCCCTGCTGGTACAGTAGTAGGGGGTGATACACGTTCCTCTATACATTCGGGTGCACTGCGCGATGTGTGAGTGTTACCAACTCCTCGTTTTCATACATGTGTTTTCACAGTGCACTCGATCCGATTTTGCTAGATAAACATTTGTCTTGAATCTAGATGAGGAATCGCATACCCATCTCCAAGTGCGGCAGTTTTTTCTTCACTCTATACATGATATATAGATAAATATGTGATGTATAAAGGAGAAACGTAATTTTCCAAAACCTTGAAAACTTCTTAACCGATTTACTTTAAATTTTTACGTAATATTCTAATGAACCTTCAGATGGACATAAGCTATATATATTTTTAATATATATAAACATAAATGTATACGCAATATGTAAAGATGACAGATTGTATCCAAAAATAGTAAGAAATAATCTATCGTTTTACTTCAGATTTTGCATGTTATTATAATAAACTTAAAATGGAGGTAGAAAGTTGAAGGAGGAGATGGGCAGGGGGTGAGATGGAGAGGGGGGTGAAGTTGGGTATAGTAAGGGGATGGAGATAAAACAGAGAGAGAGGTAAGCAGGCGATGAACAGAGAGAAGAGGGAAGGGGAAGGAGGAGAGATTGACATAGAGAGGGTAGGAGGAGATGGACAGAGACAGGGTGAGAAGCAGACTACGACACACTTTCATTTCCCACACATGTTAGAAACGTGTGTTTTCGCTTTTCTTTCTCTTTCATTTCACCAGACTGGCCCATAGCAATAAAGAATAAAAACCATCTATGAGTGCAGGATGTATTATACGAGGTGAGGTCATTCATCAGTATCATACGACAGGGTAGATCTTAGCAAAGATCCATGAGGAAAACATACTTTAATTTGATTTATACTGGATATTCCTTTGCCGATGAAGACAAATTGCTTACAGTTCTATGGCGTTGCAACACAACTCCGTCAGGTACGGTAAACTGCTCTTGCAGTACTAGCCCAAACGTCAGACAGAGAGAAGCGAGCGTCAGCCTGAAGCGTGGGCACCATTTAACAAGAGTGTGTATTCAGGACGAAAGAAGGCTTATTCAGGAAGCTGAAGAAGGGCAAGAAGCCACCTGGCGCCTCTGAAATTGGGCAATACTGCAGTTGGAGCTAGGCTCCAGTTAAGCTGAACAGAAGAAGTCATCGTCACACAATGGCGACACCCACCTACTACAGCCTGTTCTCTCTTCTGGGATGGGGATGCTGCTGTTGGAGCAGTACTGACCAGCAGACTCTCATAAATATGCCCCAAATCAGACTCTCAGATTTTCTCGGATGCTCACTGACACTGACGCTGAATATAGGTGTGTACATGATAGTGACGACTGTCGACTCCATCAGATGCAGAGTCCGAGGTGGACGCCACTGCAGTGCCGTATGATGTATCTAGTCAGCTACCAAGGATTTCGTCTCTGGTAACAACAAGCAACTACCTGTGCTGGATACCATATCGAGATGAATTGGCTCCTTTGCACCTCTATGTCTCCTGCTGAGAAATTACCCCTGTTGATGGCCAACCCTCTAATGGGACGACCGTTAAAAACCTGGGATAGGGATGGTTCTGTCTCTCTTTTGTTGTACACTGGTTCCTGAGGGCCTCCGTTGTTCCTGATCACCGACCAGTCTGCCTTCGACTTCGGCTGTGCTGGAAATTATGGTTTGAACACCGCGTATCTCAGTGCGGTACATTGCGACCACGGGTTAGTCAGGCTCCCAGGGACAGCTTCACTGACCTCTCTTCTCGGCGCTGCTAGCGCCTGCTGAACCTGGCTCCTAAGCCGGCAGTTGCTGATCACAGTACAGGTCAGCCCCCGACCTCATTGAGGGACAAGAGCCTCCCGCCTGCTATAATCCCATTTCTGTAATAAAATTAATAAAGGACTATTGTAAACAGGGATGTTTCATTAACGGCTCGCAAAGTGGTTCAAGCCACCACCACCTCTGCAACTGACATACCGACGAGGGAGTGGCATCTTCTCCTGACAAACGAATGGCCGATTCGTCCACCGCCCTGTGGTCAAGTCCCGATACGTAAAACAGATAAAATATTTTTAGTGTGTTTGTTAATACCACAAAAGTCTCTCTTTTTTCAAAAATGCCGTATGATTTACACAGTTAAAGGCCTTGCTTGGTTAAGAACAAAACCTTTGTCTTTGAACACTGGAAGGCGATATTTGACTACAGAAGCTACGGCATCAATAGTTGATAGGTTTCTGCTAAAATCAAATTGTGGTCGTTATTCTTAGATTTTCAAAGCAAATGAATAACTGTTAGTAAATGACAGACGGCAATACTCTTGACGGCGCTGGGACTATGTATGTTGGCGTGATACTTGAAGGAATATCTTTATATCCCTTTTTAGGTATTCGAATTAGTGTAGATAGTTTAAGCTCATCAGGGAAGTTCAAATGGTTCAAATGGCTCTGAGCACTATGGGACTCAACTGCTGAGGTCATGAGTCCCCTAGAACTTAGAACTAGTTAAACCTAACTAACCTAAGGACATCACAAACATCCATGCCCGAGGCAGGATTCGAACCTGCGACCGTAGCGGTCTTGCGGTTCCAGACTGCAGCGCCTTTAACCGCACGGCCACTTCGGCCGGCCATCAGGGAAGTATACTCTCGTCTAAAGGCTAAGTTCAAGGACACAAAATACAATCTGCTAATTTCTTTAGTAAGTTAAAAAGATATGTGATACATATCTATACTATCTGATAATTGTAACTGATATAGTATTCTCAGGATAAAACCTCAGTAAACATACTTTTATTTAGTTAGTTTCCAATCACAGCTGCAAGCATATTCCTTGACAGTGACTAGTTTCGAACGAGTCTATTCATTTTCGTAGCTTTGCCTGCGTTTTTATCGTGTGATTATAAAATTATTCCAGTGTAATACATAAAAGTTTAGTTTTTTCCTTGTAGTACACGTTCGAAAAGTGTGTCCTTGGGGAAACTGGCTTCCATACGCTAGGTCAAGTTACGTCTGACCACCAAAAGGCAGGATCACCATATTGTGCACCAAGCACATCGTAGCCCCTTCAAATCTGCACCCTAGAAAAAGTAATGGACCCCCTGCAACTTTCTGTCTCATCTCATACCACTTGTCGGAGGCTAGCAGCAACCAGAGTAGAGCATTACTGTCACATTTGAAGGCTGCCGTTAAGAACACATAACAAAAGGTTGTGTTTGAAATGGTGCCATGACCCCAGTAGCAATAGCGTCGCCCTGCGTTCAGCGATGAATCACGGTTCTACACGAACCCGAATGACCATCGTCGGCGGGTATAACGACCACTGACGAGAGGTCCAGTTCTTCCATTGTTCTGGAGAGGCACAGCGTTGTTTCTCTTGACGTCGCGGTGTGGGAGCCATCGGATATGAAATCAGGTCACGGCTGGTCACGATTGAGGGAAGTCTGACAGGACAACGCTACGCCACGAACGTCCTGCGTCTTCAGTATTACCTCTCAGCCGACACTGACGTGGTGCCGTTATGCAAAAGCACAGTGCTCGTTCACACACGACACGTTCCTCTGTAAACTGGCTGCGCGGTGTTGTGTTACTCCCGTGGCCAGGAAGACACCCAGGTCTGTCCCTGACAGAACATGTGTGAGTCCTGCTCGGACATCAACTTCGTCCAAGTGTTAGTGTCCAGGGCATCAAGGAGCAGTTACAACAGTGACGGACCAGTTTACCTCGGGAGAGGATTGAACAGTTTTATGACACCCTTCACACTCGAATGACATGCATCCAGGCTAGAGGGAGCGCTATGTCTTATCGATGCATAGGCCAACCCGTGAAGTTTATTCCGTTTCCTCCTCCCTTTTTGGTCACTGCACCGGTTTTGTCAGGCAGTTTATTTACATCTTTTGTGACGAGTTTGTCATCGTCTCCTAAATCAAAGTATGTTTTGATTTATACTGTAGCCGTAGCGACTTCTTCATTTAGGATCTGTAGAGGAACCATTAGTATCTCTCTTTTCTTCTAGGCAAGCATTATGTGTTGTTTTCTGATCTTTATTATCGGGGATCTCCTCACTATGTTTCAGTGGAAAAAAGATGTGTCAAGTATAATCTAATCCAAATACTTATATCTGTAGTTCATAGCGTACTGCCCAACAATGGGAAACATTTTGTTCCGTTCCACACAGTCAAATGCCTTCTCCAAATCTATGAATGCACCTTATGTTTCTTTTTTGCTAAATCCATTCTTTAATTTTATTTTAATTGTAGTATAGTAAAAATACGTAGACATAAAGAATAATAACTAATGATGGAAAAAATTTTGAAATTTAACATCAACAATGAGTTCATTAGAGACGCAATACCAGCTAGATTTGATGCGGATGTGAGATGGGCTTGGTCTGAAATGATTTGTGAAAATGGTGGAAAAACTAAACAAGGGTATCCGGGCAGCATTCCTCCAGAACGGAATCCTTCGTTTTGTTAAGCATAATAATGCGTCACCCACTCGGTAATAACAATTGCTTCACGTTATATCTAATTTTCATCTGTCACGTTGTGTCTGGTTAAAGTTAAGATATTTTCCTTCATTTACCAAGGTTAAAAATTACAAAAATCTTGAATAAATTACCATTTAAATATGGATTCGGATGTGACACGTAATGTCACATGATACACATATCAAAAAAAGTTATGCATCACCTCGGTACCGGAACCTGTGCAAAAAATTGGAATAGAGATTAACATATTCATCATTTCCGCCCTTTTTATTGCTCAAGAAAACTACACATTGCATGATGTACCACCATACAGCCAGAGGTGGTGGTCCAGATTGCTGTACACAGCGGTACTTCTAATACCCAGTAGCACGTCCTCTTGCACTGAATGGTGCCTCTATTCGTCGTGGCATACTATCCACAAGTTCATCAAGGCACCGTTTGTCCAGGTTGTCCCAATCCTCAACGACGATTCGGCGTAGATCCCTCAGGGTGGTTGGTGGGTCAATCTATCCCAGGCATGTTCGATAGGGTTCATGTCTGAAGAATATGATGACCACTCTAGTCGAGAGATGTCGTTATCCTGAAGGAAGTCATTCACGAGATGTGCACGATAGGGGCGCAAATTGTCGTCCATGAAGACGAATGCCTCGCCAATATACTGCCGATAGGATGCAATATTGGTAGGAGGATGGCATTCACATATCGTATAGCCGTTACGACGCCTTCCACGACCACCAGCGGCGTATGTCGGCCCCCCATAATGCCACCCCAAAACAGCAGCGAACCTCCACCGTACTGCGCCGGCCGCGGTGGTCTAGCGGTTCTAGGCGCGCAGTCCGGAACCGCGCGACTGCTACGGTCGCAGGTTCGAATCCTGCCTCGGGCATGGATGTGTGTGATGTCCTTAGGTTAGTTAGGTTTAAGTAGTTCTAAGTTCTAGGGGACTGATGACCACAGATGTTAAGTCCCATAGTGCTCATAGCCAGCCATCCACCGTACTGCATTTGCTGGGCAGTGTGTCTAAGGCGTTCAGCCTGACGGGGTTGCCTCCAAATACGTCACTTATCGGTGAAGAAATCGTGATGCCAATCCTGAGTTGTCCATACGGCATGTTATTGGGCCCATCTGTACCGCGCTGCATGGTGTCGTGGTTGCAAAGATGGATCTCGCCATGGACTTCGGGAATGAAGTTGCGCATCATGCAGCCTATTGCGCACATTTTGAGTTGTAACACGATGTCCTGTGGCTGCACGAAAAGCATTATTCAACATGGTGGCGTTGCTGTCAGGGTTCCTCCGAGCCATAATCCGTAGGTAGTGGTCATCGAATGCAATAGCAGCCCTTGGGCGGCCTGAGCGAGCCATGTCGCCGACAGTTCCTGTCTCTCTGTATCTCCTCCATGTTCGAACAACATCGTTTTGGTTCACTTCGAGACGCCTGGACGCTTCCCTTGTTGAGACCCCTTCCTGGCACAAAGTGACAACGTGGACGCGATCGAACCACGGTACTGATCGTCTAGGCATGGTTGAACTACAGACAACACGAGCCGTGTATCTCCTTCCTGGTGGCATGACTGGAACTGATCGGCTGTCGGACCCCCACCGTCTAATGGTTGTTTACATCTATGGGCGGATTTAGTGACATTTTTGAACAGTCAAAGGGACTGTGTCTGTGAAACAATATCCACAGTCAACGTCTTTCTTCAACAGTCCTGGGAACAGGGGTGATGCAAAACTTTTTTGATGTGTGTATTTTCTTTCTTTCTGAGTATTATGGGTCTTTGAAAGGAACACAGCTGATTATGTTTTGTTGCTGATATGTACTTTCTAACTTCACAGTGCCATCCTCATTCAATGGAAGAACGTTGTGTCTGTCAAACGTCAATAACTCTGTTTATCATATTCTGGGTCTAGTAGTCGCGTAATGAATTTTTGAGGCGGTGATGGTGAAGGAGCCAGGGAAGCTACAGAAAAAACGTATCCTTGCTGATTATTACAACTGACTATCGGCCGTTAACTCGATCTGGGTGTGCTTTTTCTCTCTTTCTCGCAAACCAGAATTCTGCACGTTGCATTGTAAGCGCGTCTTTATAATTCAGTAAAATAAATATACAAATACTACTGTTGTGTAATTGCACTGTTCTAAGTCTGATCAGCACAACAAAACATTTATTACAGTACGCTCATGGTATCTCTGTCGTTTAACTAGGCCACAAGTTCCTTTAAGCAAAGGCTCTAGCAATCGAACTGGATATCGACAGCAGAGATTCTGCATGTCTAATATTCAGACCATCCACTGTGATACGAAGTATTCTGTAAATATTGTTTTTCGCTTTCAGAGTGGCGATTTATCTTTTTACTCCAGTTGCCATTAACGCTATTCACTGTTTGAGCGACGCTGTCATGTTGTCTGAACAAACTCTTCTCACTTTAGTTGTTCAATTACCCAAGCATTTCTCAGTCCGAATGTTTTCAACAGTTACGCACACATAAAACGCATTCGATAATAGGGCGCCTGGATTCTCCACATGGAGCATGTCCGCAGATAAATTACTCTTGAGGTACCGACAACTACAAGTTTGAGTTAGTAGCATGTCTCTTGACCTTATGGTGAACCAGTTTTTTTTTTTTTTAGGCCCACGTTGCTTATATAAACATTCACGGAAAGCTACTTCACCGATTTCACGGATATTCATTTCTATATGGGCACAAAGCATAATTTTGTTGCTGTGCACAGCTCAGTTATTATCTAGGGTTGCCAACGTTATTTAGTGCCTACATCATGTCTGAAGCAGTAATACTTCATAGAAGTAGGTGTGTCTGCAGTTTTATCTGAAACTCAGGTCATAGAATGTGCTCAACGAAAATGATGATAACGAGGGCCATAAAGTGTTGGAACAAGACATAATTGTGTGTGTGATGCATTTAGTATCTGTTCTTTCTGTTCTGATACTAGTTTCATATTAATTACAAACAATACAACAGTTAAAAGACACTGCTGTCACTAGCCTATATACGGAAATTTTGAGAATTAACCTTAATAATAAATATAATTCTAAATATTAATTAATATTTTATAACAGAACATGGGGTTATTTTTTCATAATATATATGTAATGTTGAGATTTGGTTAAAAACGATTCAGACTATGAAGCTATGGGTTTGTCTAAAAGTCTGATTTTCACAAATACCTGTTTTTCTCGAAACTTAGCTTTTAACTGACAAAGAATATCAGCCTGCACAGTCGTGCATACTGCAACGATTCATAAGAAAATAAAGGGACTACATAGTTGCTGATGTAATTTGCAGAGCAAAGAAACGAACAGTTACTTAATTGATATGTTGACGTAGAAAAACTTGTAAGTCATAAGGAAATGGAAATTACACTTTTTGGTGGTAAACCGTCAGGAGGCATGCCAGTGCCTTGGTGAAATAAGTAAGTCGCTAAATGGAATAGTTCGTGGAGTACTTTAAAGCAGTATTAGGAACAAATGTGAAGGCCTCGACACGGAGAAAGCAGTAAATGCGATTCAGAGGAGAAGCGTGGTCAAGAGTAGTCTTCACAATTATGGATTCACATTAGCAACAGCGTTTTATGCTGTCGAAGTTGTTTAGCTATTCGATCAAGTGGGCAGGATGGCAATCTTTAAATAATCACAAGGCAAAGCATATTTCTGCCCAGTTTGATATCTTTAACTGATTACCAATAATTCTGAAACTAATCAAAGTATTTTAATTATCTGAAAGTTAAAGATAGGTACATTTGTGGACACAGTAACAACTAGGGTCGTATATGGGTAAGGCATATTTTGGGAAGAATGATTAACTCGATGTTTAGCTACTATGTAACAGAAAAGCTGAACGTAAGAAAATAGAAGGTACACATTAATCGCTATTGGCCAGAGGGTCAACATAAACTCCAAGTACAATAAAATTTAAATATATGTAATAATTGTAATGTCAGTTATGATAACCATATGAATAATCTAGCGCTAATCATCTCTAAACAAATTTTGTACGTTAAATTTTTCCATAAAAAGGGATTAAAAACTGCCTTGACTGCAATAAAGCATTTATTTGCAATGATTACCGGTTTCGGTCAGAATGTGACCATCTTCAGACCGTTTACACCATGATGGTGCAGTTACCGTTTGTGGAGTCAGAACACCTGTCCCGTTCATCGCCACCGCCTACCATCTTGGTAGAAACTGTTTGAACATGGTCACAGTCCGACCAAAACCGGTAACCATTGCAAATAAATATTTTATTGTGGTCAAGACTGTTTTTAATC
Source organism: Schistocerca serialis cubense (assembly GCF_023864345.2). Taxonomy (NCBI): domain Eukaryota; kingdom Metazoa; phylum Arthropoda; class Insecta; order Orthoptera; family Acrididae; genus Schistocerca; species Schistocerca serialis. The sequence goes on along the minus strand of NC_064641.1, from coordinate 630,539,070 downwards.
CACTGTTAAAATCGTTTAGCCAGACCGCTATTTTTCTCCACGAGAAATGTTCTGAACAATTACTGATTCATTTTTTCATTCACACAGAGATATGCATCAAGATTTAAACTAGGAAATATTGAATCAATAAACACAACTGACAACAGAATTGGTTTCTAAATCCACGTGGCAATTATAATTTGACTTTAAGGCGTATTTTTCGATGTAAATAATCACATGAATCGACCACATGGTGCATGGCGTGCTGCATCAGTACATCATTTAACCTACACTGACGGCCGTTAAAACTGCAGCCCCAGGAAGGATAGAAAATACCGAAATTTTACATATTTTGCATACACAGCATAGTAAGAAGAATGTGTTATTAAATTTGTAAGTATGTAAGTGGTTTAAGGCTATACAGGGTGTTAAATTTCGTACTAGAATTGCCAGTTCTGGGAGAAATTATGGCTCTAATCCGGCTGGACGAAAAGGCGAATTGATCTTTGACGACAGATACAGGTACATCATTCCATGCTGATTCAACGCTATACCAGAGTGGTGGCTAGCGAATGATACCGTGCTAGACCTTGCGAAACCCGTGACCAGGTGCTCCCAATGGGTGGTATATCTCGATAATGTGATGGGCAGGACAACACTCGAACGCTCTTTGTATCGAAGCAGGTCACGACAGAAAAAGCAAATGCGATCTCACGTTATCCTGTTGAAAGATAACATCACGGCTCCTCGAAAATATACTGAGATGGCAAAAATCCATGGAGGTAAAAAAAGAAGGTAAGTGACATTATGGCACAGATTGGAAGCCCATATTCGCCATCTTAACTAGCCCAAAACATTAGGGTCACCGCGGTGGTACTTCCCCGTGACGTCACTCTGATGCGCCCGTGCCCAGTTTCGACAGTGCTGGATGCTTTAATTACATGGAGACGTAGTTGTTTGATGAGAAATGTCAGCCAGCGTTGTTTACGGGTGTACTAATCGATCCTATCATAATCTAAAGTTTAAAGAAATCATTTCATTCGTAATTGGAGAAATTCAAGCAATATTTTCTCTTGTATACTCGTACATGAATTATTGTTGCACTGTTTACTTTTATTGTAATGATTCGCCTACCTTTACGCAGGGTCCGTTCTTCCTCTACTTTATTGTGTTTTTCATTGTCTTCCAACTCGCAAACGCTCCAACATCAGAGCCACACTGTATCAGCGATCTCGTCCCCGCACAGCACACGATTATGTAACCGCGCTGATTGTTGGGACAGCGTTTGACGCCCTATAATTCCTCTCGCCGATAATTATTATTCATTGTTCACATTTCCTCACCCTTCAAGAAAGACAGCGGTCATGTGTGCGCGAGTTTTGTGTGTATAATAGAATGAATGTGTATTTGTGCTGAGCTTCCTTTCTGAAGAAGGCTTTGGGTAAAAATTTATGTGAACGCTCGTTTCGTCGTGACTGTAGCAGAAACAGAGGTTCACAATTTTCGAACCAAAAGTTTTGATCATTTACCCACGCACCTGGTGGTCTACGGATAGCGTCTTTGATTCATAATCAAAACGTCTGCGGTCCCGGGTTCGATCGCCGTTACTGCCTAAATTTTGATAAATAGTCAGCATTGGCGGCCGAAGACTTCCGGCATAAGAAGTCAGCCTCATTCTGCCAACGGCCTTGTCAAAGAGGGCGGAGGAGCGGATAGAGGTTCAGGGCACTCTCTTGTCCTAGGGGTGGGAAATTGCCCCTAAAGGCGGAAGAATCAGCAATGATCAACGACATGAGGATGCAGAAGGCAATGGAAACCACTGCATTAAAGACACGTAATGTGTATCCACAGGACATGTGGCCTGTATTTGAAGAAGTGTCATAATGATCTCTCCATTGGCAAAAGATTCCGGAATAGTTCCCCATTCGGATCTCCGGGAGGGGACTGCCAAGGGGGAGGTTACCATGAGAAAAAGGTTGAATAATCAACGAAAGGATAACGTTCTACGAGTCGAGGCGTGGAATGTCAGAAGCTTGAACGTGGTAGGGAAACTAGAAAATCTGAAAAGGCAAATGCAAAGGCTCAATCTAGATATAGTAGGGGTCAGTGAAGTGGAAGGAAGACAAGGATTTCTGGTCAGATGAGTATCGGGTAATATCAACAGCAGCAGAAAATAGTATAACAGGTGTAGCATTCGTTATGAATAGGAAGGTAGGGCAGAGGGTGTGTTACTGTGAACAGTTCAGTGACCGGGTTGTTCTAATCAGAATCGACAGCAGACCAACACCGACAACGACAGTTTAGGTATACATGCCGACGTCGCAAGCTGAAGATGAACAGATAGAGAAAGTGTATGAGGATATTGAAAGGGTAATGCAGTATGTAAAGGGGGACGAAAATCTAATAGCCATGGGCGACTGGAATGCAGTTGTAGGGGAAGGAGTAGAAGAAAAGGTTACAGGAGAATATGGGCTTTGGACAACGAATGAAAGAGGAGAAAGACTAATTGAGTTCTGTAACAAGTTTCAGCTAATAATAGCGAATACCTTGTTCAAGAATCACAAGACGAGGAGGTATGCTTGGAAAAGGCCGGGAGATACGGGAAGATTTCCATTAGATTACATCATGGTCAGACAGAGATTCCGAAATCAGATACTGGATTGTAAGGCGTACCCAGGAGCAGATATAGACTCAGATCACAATATAGTAGTGATGAAGAGTAGGCTGAAGTTCAAGACATTAGTCAGGAAGAATCAATACGCATAGTAGTGGGATACGGATGTACTAAGGAATGACGAGATACGTTTGAAGTTCTCTAACGCTATAGAGACAGCAATAAGGAATAGCGCAGTAGGCAGTACAGTTGAAGAGGAATGGACATCTCTAAAAAGGGCCATCACAGAAGTTGGGAAGGAAAACATAGGTACAAAGAAGGTAGCTGCGAAGAAACCATGGGTAACAGAAGAAATACTTCAGTTGATTGATGAAAGGAGGAAGTACAAACATGTTCCGGGAAAATCAGGAATACAGAAATACAAGTCGCTGAGAAATGAAATAAATAGGAAGTGCAGGGAAGCTAAGACGAAATGGCTGCAGGAAAACTATGAAGACATCGAAAAAGATATGATTGTCGGAAGGACAGACTCAGCATACAGGCAAGTCAAAACAACCTTTGGTGACATTTAAAGCAACGGTGGTAACATTAAGAGTGCAACGGGAATTCCACTGTTAAATGCAGAGGAGAGAGCAATAGGTGGAAAGAATACATTGAAAGCCTCTATGAGGGTGAAGATTTGTCTGATGTGATAGAAGAAGAAACAGGAGTCGATTTAGAAGAGATAGGGGATCCAGTATTAGAATCGGAATTTAAAAGAGCTTTGGAGGACTTACGGTCAAATAAGGCAGAAGGGATATATAACATTCCATCAGAATTTCTAAAATCATTGGGGGAAGTGGCGACAAAACGACTATTCACGTTGGTGTGTAGAATATATGAGTCTGGCAATATACCATCTGACTTTCGGAAAAGCATCATCCACACAATTCCGAAGACGGCAAGAGCTGACAAGTGCGAGAATTATCGCACAATCAGCTTAACAGCTCATGCATCGAAGCTGCTTACAAGAATAATATACAGAAGAATGGAAAAGAAAACTGAGAATGCGCTAGGTGACGATCAGTTTGGCTTTAGGAAAAGTAAAGGGACGAGAGAGGCAATTCTGACGTTACGGCTAATAATGGAAGCAAGGCTAAAGAAAAATCAAGACACTTTCATAGGATTTGGCGACCTGGAAAAAGCGTTCGACAATATAAAATTGTGCAAGCTGTTTGAGATTCTGAAAAAAGTAGGGGTAAGCTATAGGGAGAGACGGGTCATACACAATATGTACAACAACCAAGAGGGAATAATAAGAGTGGACGATCAAGAACGAAGTGCTCGTATTAAGAAGGGTGTAAGACAAGGCTGTAGCCTTTCGCCCCTACTCTTCAATCTGTACATCGAGGAAGCAATGATGGAAATAAAAGAAACGTTCAGGAGTGGAATTAAAATACAAGGTGAAAGGATATCAATGATATGATTCGCTGATGACATTGCTATCCTGAGTGAAAGAGAAGAAGAATTAAATGATCTGCTGGACGGAATGAACAGTCTAATGAGTACACAGTATGGTTTGAGAGTAAATCGGAGAATGACGAAGGTAATGAGAAGTAGTAGAAATGAGAACAGCGAGAAACTTAACGTCAGGATTGATGGTCACGAAGTCAATGAAGTTAAGGAATTCTGCTACCTAGGCAGTAAAATAACCAATGACGAACGGAGCAAGGAGGACATCAAAAGCAGACTCGCTATGGCAAAAAAGGCATTTCTGGCCAAGAGAAGTCTACTAATATCAAATAGCGGCCTTAATTTGAGGAAGAAATTTCTGAGGATGTACGTCTGGATTACAGCATTGTATGGTAGTGAAACATGGACTGTGGGAAAACCGGAACAGAAGAGAATCGAAGCATTTGAGATGTGGTGCTATAGACGAATGTTGAAAATTAGGTGGACTGATAAGGTAAGGAATGAGGAGGTTCTACGCAGAATCGGAGAGGAAAGGAATATGTGGAAAACACTGATAAGGAGAAGGGACAGGATGATAGGACATCTGCTAAGACATGAGGGAATGACTTCCATGGCACTAGAGGGAGCTGTAGAGGGCAAAAACTGTAGAGGAAGACAGAGATTGGAATACGTCAAGCAAGTAATTGAGGACGTAGGTTGCAAGTGCTACTCTGAGATGAAGAGGTTAGCACAGGAAAGGAATTCGTGGCGGGCCGCATCAAACCAGTCAGGAGACTGATGACAAAAAAAAAAAAATAAGCAGATGATCAAAGTAGATACACACTCCAACTGTGTAATGTTTGGTAATTCCTGGAAAACCGATAGAGCTACTGGCGAGAAATATTCCGCCAAAAGAAGCAAATAGGCTTCTGTTGGAATGGTAAGCCTACATCTTACAGGGGTTAGGAGATCATTACTAAAAAGTTACTCAGATACATGTTGAAGCAAAATATCCATTTTAAGGGGTCTTAAGCGTTTGAGACAATTCCCTTAACCACATTATAGAATTCCACAATGTTGAAGGATGTCTAAAAAAATATATCGTTCTTTTACCATGTAAGTTTCTGTTACTGGCTACACACTGTATGACGCATCATAGGTAAGATTTCAAAGTGGGAAAAGTGGGAAGATGGGTAATCTACAGTGAGACTAATTCACTGACAATCCAATAAAACAAGCGCTCTATTCTGCATGGGGTATACCTCTATGTCTTTCTGTTTTTTTGACATTCACTTTGTTGACATGCGCAAGATACGATAGCATTCCTTGCATCCTTCCTCATTGCACACGTTTATGGGCTAGCAAAGAATACGTAGGTAAGTTTTTTGCAAATGTGAAGACTAAAAATGTTGGGCATACGAGTTGAAAGCTGAAAATGTAACGAACAAGTAGCAGTACCAACACAAGTAAGCAAACAAGCATAGGTTTCGGAGTTCCAGTTTCATATGCTATCGATCTATCGATACAAATACAGTGAAAGTGGAATCAAATATTTTACGAAAGCATACTTTGCCCATCACTACCTTCTATTTCTGGTTATTCGAACTATAGCAGATAGCAGCAAAAAAAAAAAAAGAAAAAAAATGCGTCGTATTACTAGACAACTACGCATTGCCGGCCGGAGTGGCCGAGCGGTTCTAGGCGCTGCAGTCTGGAACCCCGCGTTCGCTGCGGTCGCAGGTTCGAATCCTACCTCGGGCATGGATGTGTGTGATGTCCTTAGGTTAGTTAGATTTAAGTAGTTCTAAGTTCTAGGGGACTGATGACCTCAGAAGTTAAGTCCCATAGTGCTCAGAGCCATTTGAACCAAATACGCATTCAAGAACAGGAAAACGTTCGAAATCTTCTACCTGGCATTATGTTACTCACGTAAGCTCTATAAATTTTACTATTTAAAAGAGTTGTTGAGTGCAACGACGAGAAATAACAGAGTTTGAATGCGGAATGGTAGTTGAAGGTAGACAGATGGGACAGTCCGTTACGAAAATCGTTAGGAAATTCAAATATTCCGAGATCCACAGTGTCAAATGTATGCCGAGAGTACCAAATTTCAGGCATTACCTCTCACCAGGAGCAACGCAGTTGCTGACGGCCTTCATTTAACGACCGAGAGCAGCGGCGTTTGCGTAGAATTGCCAGTGCTGACAGACAAGCAACACTGCGTGAAACAATCACAGAACTCAATGTGGATCGTGGAACAGAACAGTGCAGCAGAAGACCGACGCGAGTGCCTTTGCTAACAACACATCGACTGCAGCATCTCTCCTGGGCTCATGACCGTATCGATTGGACATTAGAAGACTGGAAAACCGTGGCCTGGTCAGGTGAGTCCCGATTTGAGGTAGTAAGAGATGGTGGTAGGGTTCTAGTGTGGCGCAGACCCCACGATGCCTTGGGCCCAAGTTGTCAACAAGGTACAGTGCGAGGTGGCGGTGACTCCATAATGGTGTGGGCTGTGTTTACATGAAATGGACTGGATCCTGGTTATGGTCGGCTACTTGGAGATCAATTGAAGCCATTCATGGATTTCATGTCTACAAACAACGATGGTATTTTTATGGATGCTAAAATTCAGGTTTATTTCAGTTTCTCTTCACCTGAGCCAGTCAATATACAGGGTGAGTCACCTAACGTTACCGCTGGATATATTTCGTAAACCACATCAAATACTGACGAACAGATTCCACAGACCGAACGTGAGGAGAGAGGCTAGTGTAATTGTTTAATACAAACCATACAAAAATGCACGGAAGTATGTTTTTTAACACAAACCTACGTTCTTTTAAATGGAACCACGTTATTTTTGTTAGCACATCTGAACATATAAACAAATACGTAATCAGTGCCGTTTGTTACATTGTAAAATGTTAATTACATCCGGAGATATTGTAACCTAAAGTTGACGCTTGGAACCTCCGACGTTCAGTTGCGTGTTGTAACAAACACGGGCCACGTTCGGCGAGTCCTCCTGATCTTACACCTCTGGACTTCTTTCTGTGGGGTTCGTTAAAGGAGAATGTGTACCGTGATGTGCCTACAACCCCAGAGGATATGAAACAACGTATTGTGGCAGCCTGCGGCGACATTACATCAGATGTACTGCGGCGTGTACGACATTAATTACGCCAGAGATTGCAATTGTGTGCAGTAAATGATGGCCACCACATTGAACATCTATTGGCCTGACATGTCGGGACACACTCTATTCCACTCCGTAATTGAAAACGGAAACCACGAGTGTACGTGTGCCTCACCCCTCATGGTAATGTACATGTGCGTCAGTGAAAAAGACCTTATAGCATGTGAACGTAATGTGCTGTTCCAGTCTCTTCTGTACCTAAAGTCCATCACCGTTCCCTCTGGATCCCTACGTAATTTGGTGCTCTCCGATACACACGATCGAACAGCGGAGGAGTGGTACTCAAGCGTCAACTTTAGGTTACAATATCTCCGGATGTAATTAACATTTTACAATGCAACAAACGGCACTGATTACGTATGTGTTTATATGTTCAGATGTGCTAACAAAACTAACGGGGTTCCATTTAAAAAAACGTAGGTTTGTGTTAAAAAACATACTTCCGTGCATTTTTTTATGGTTTGTATTAACCAATTACACTAGCCCCTCTCCTCACGTTTGGTCTGTGGAATCGATTCGTCAGTATTTGATGTGGTTTACGAAATATATCCAGCGGAAATGTTAGGTGACTCACCCTGTATAGCTTCCTTTTACGTACATCTCGCGAAAAGTCCGCGAAGGTAGAAATTAGAGAGAATCGAACTCACATGGAGGGTTGCTAACAACTGTTCTTACCGCGAAACACTCGCAACTGGAACAGGAAAGCCAGTTCTGGAATATGTTGAAGGTTTCAAATCTTTAGGTCATCGAGAGTTAGTTTAAAAACAATTACAAAATTTGTAGCGAACAGACAGATAGTTCTGAAAACAACGTATGCTCTGACATACATCAGACAAGAAAGCGAGTTAATACTGCACTGACATCCAATTATGACCTACGCTGAAAGTTTTAAGTCTGTATGTCATCGGGAAGTTAGGTTGAAACCAACTGCAGAATTTATATGGACAGACAGTCAGGCAAAACAACTTAGTACCCTACGCCACACACCTGACACGAAAGCGAGTTAATGTGGCATTGTCATCGAGTTGTGAACTATTGTGAAACTTTCAAGTCTATGACCCATCGGGAGGTTAGTTTAAAATCAATTGCAAAATTGTCCTGAATAGACAGATAGACAGACAGACGGAGAAACTAAAAGTCATCGAGCTCTGAGCTTTGTCTGAAGTTTCAAGTCCCTAACTCATCAAGAAGTTAGTTTAAAATCAAGTGCAAAATTTGTACCCAACAGAAAGACAAGAAAGCGACTTAATAAGAACGTGTTAAAATATGCCAAAATAAGATAGCAAAAGTTTCCTACTTCTCGTGTTGCTCGTATCTAACCCACACGCCGAAACAAAACTAAGCACTTGACTTCAAACCAAGTACCAGCCTGTCGTAAACAAGAAAGCAAGATCGTTTTTAGATATAGTTTCTGCCTGTCAGTTCAACTTTGAAACCTGCGAATCTGCGTGAATTTGTCATCCGCGTCAAAGCGTCTTCCTTTCTTGCTCAGGAATGGACGGATGTATCTCGGCATTCCTGGCACTGATTCCATCTCCGTGCTGAATTTCGTACGCTTCAGTGGTTAACTGCAGGGCTCACAAATGGTTCTACCCACCAACCGTAAATGCCGTGTACACTATAAGTAGCATTTTTGCTAACACAATATTTTTAAGTAAACATGTAAATATCCGAAGATCTAATTTCCACATCAAAGATCAGCATATTTTCATTGCAGGAGTATCTATGAAACTTCGGCGACTGTTCGGTAGGCATTTACCCACCTCGATGGAGGTGAAAGACATAAAAGATCATTAAGGGTCGTCACACTGGCTGCCATTACACTTCGCTTCTCGCCGCACACCTGTTATCGCCAGTCAGCGCTTGTACAGCCGTGTCGCCCGCGTTGGTGACAGGCGGCGCATGCGCGGTGGAGCGGCGTGTCCTCCCAGACGGTTCGCGCTTTGCCGTCGCCCTCAGACCGCCGCAGGCGTCGTTGGTGTTCGCGTTGACATCCGTAGAAAAGCCGGCTGGTATGGCGAAGCTGCACGCGGTCGTCGCAGCACTGCTGACATCGGCTGCCGCAATCACTGCCTCTGTGCCAGGCAAGTGCAAGTATTTAGCCAAGCAGCGGTAACACGGTTTTCTTTTATTTTGCCCGTTTACTTCCGCTCGCCAAATTGCTATTTTAGATCTGTCCTATGAACCGATACTAGCGTCATTGTTATTACAAAATTTCTATGTCCATGTTAATCAATATTGATCGAATCTTAAGGATTTGGGTGACGACTATTCAAAGTTGCTACCCAGATGGGTAACACAAATTTATTTTATCCGTTTCGATACATGAAACGACGAACATCAATGAAGTGCACTTTGACGAAACACTGTAAAAGAGAATACTGTGTGCCCTACCACAATTGAGTAATTTCCTTCACTAATGTAGGTACGATATGAAATCCTTAATTAGGTTAAGATCAAACTTTTTTCCCTAAGCGCGAGAGCGATCCTAATGCAAGCTACGCACCAGCTTCACTCCTCGATGTGTAATGGTGCACCATCTGCACATCCACTACTCTCAGTATGAAAATAAATACGAAGCGTGTTTTTTTAAGTAAGTACCGTTTTGAAATAAAAAAAAAAACGTGCTAAGATATCTCAATAATTTTATTTTTACATGAAAGCCAGTACCGTAATCTACTTTTCTACATAATTTCCGTCAATATTGAGGCACTTGTCATAACGTTGTACCAATTTTTGAATACCCTCCTCATAGAAATCTGCCGCCTGACTTGTTAACCACTGCATCACCACTGTTTTGACTTCGTCATCGTCTTGAAGACGCTGACCGCCCAGGTTGTTAAGAGTAGTTAGTGATTACACTGTATGCTGCTAATCTGCCTGCACGGTGTTAACAGACGTACGGCGATAACTAATGAAACAAGCAAACAGAACAATAAAAAATGCTCTCATTATTACATACGTTGTTTCTGTATTTCCTTTAAAAACTATTAGGATGCATAGATAAGAATCCCTTGACCGGGAGTGGTTAGCACACAGGACTCGCATTCGGGAGGACGACGGTTCAATCCCGTCTCCGGCCATCCTGATTTAGGTTTTCCGTGATTTCCCTAAATCGCTTCAGGCAAATGCCGGGATGGTTCCTTTGAAAGGGCACGGCCGACTTCCTTCCCCATCCTTCCCTCACCCGAGCTTGCGCTCCGTCTCTAATGACCTCGTTGTCGACTGGACGTTAAACACTAATATCCTCCTCCTCCTTGACCGCGGCGGACCAATTCCGCGCTCAAAAAATATGCACTTAAAGCAGTGGTTCCCAACCTAGGAGTAATTCCCCCATGAGGCGTGAAATGTAATTTTTTGAGGGGTAAAAGCAAAAGGGCTCAACTGTTTCGATCACGAGCCTAAATAATTTTTAAAAGAGCATTACTCGCGCCACAGTTCCATAAGATTGTAATACTGAGTACATGCACAGTGGTCACAAAAGTCACGGGATACCTCTTTATATCATGTCGGACCACCTTTTGCGCGGCGGAGGGCAGCAACTCGATGTTGCATGGACTCAACAAGTCTTTGGAAGACCCTTTCAGAAATACTGAGCCGTTCTACCTCTATAGCCGTCCGTAATTGCGAAAGTGCTGCCGGTGCAGGAGTTTGTCACGAACTGACCTCCCGATAATGCCCCATAGATATTCTATGAGGCTCATGTCGGACGATATGAGTGGCCACATCATTCGCTCTAACTGTCCAGAATGTTCTTCAAACCAGTTACGAACAAGGGAGGCCCGGTGACATGGCACATTGTCATCCAAAAAATTCCATCATTTTTTGGAACAAGAAGTCCATGAATGACTGCAAATGGTCTCGGATGGTTCAGTTGGACTAGAGAACCTAGTCCATTCCAAGTAAACACAGCCCACGCCGTTATGGAGCCACCACCGTCTTGCACAGCGTCTCGTTGACAGCTTGGGTCCATTGCTTCGTGGGCACTGCGTCACTCCAACCGTACCATCAGCTCTTACCAACTGACATCGGGACTCATCTTACCAGGCCACGGTTTTCCGATAGACTAGGGCACAACCCATATGGTCACGAGCCCAGGAGATGCGCTGTAGGCGATGTTGTGCTGTTAGCAAAGGCATTCCCGTCGGTCGTCTGCTGCCATGGCCCTTTAACACGAATTTCGCCGCATTGTCCTAACGGTTACGTTCGCCATACGTCGCACATTGATTTCTGCGGTTATATCACGCTTTGTTGCTTGTCTGTTAGTACTGACGACTCAACGCAAACGCCGCTGCTCTCGGTCGTTAAGTGAAGGCCTTCAGCCACTGTCTTGTTCGTGGTGAGAGGCAATGCATGAAATTTGCTATCCTCGGCACACTCTTGACACTGTGGATCTCGAAATATTGAATTCTCTAATGATTTCCGAAATGGAATGTCCTATGCGTTAAGCTCCAACTACTATTCTGCTTTCAAAGTGTGTTAATTTCCGTCGTGCGGGTATAAACACGTCGGAAACATTCTCACATGAATCAGCTGAGTACAAATGACAGCTCCGCCAATGCCCTGCCCTTACAGTTATTGTGTATGCGATACTACCCCCATCTGTATATGTGCATGTCGCTATCGCATGACGTTTGTCACCTTATTGTAAGTTACCAATAATCATTTTTTTCAGATACTATCATTAATGTGTGACACAATGTGATGGAGATTACAGCTCTTGAATGAATGTATGGACATCCTTACGTAGCCAGCCCGCTTCACACATACTTTGTACCATGTAAATATGACAGTAAACTTGAGACACATGCATCATGTGTGCTTATCTCACGCAATTGCCTTCTCCGAGCGGTAGGTTGTTCCCACAAAAGATAAAAAATTTCTTCATAATTCATTTTCAACACTATATGGACTAACTGACAGCTCACCACAACAGTAACTATGCAATGTCTACTATATGCCTGTTGGGGCCCACACAGTATTATTAAAATTACTATTAATATTACTAGTGGGAGTGGTCATACACAAAGCATTGGCATCGTGAAGTCTTCCAGTTCCTGCCAGATCGAAAGTAAGGAGTCCATCGAACAAGTGATTTACAAACTGTAAGCTTAGGTATAGTATATACATTTTAATTTTATTGATTGTAAATGAGGGTGCAGCATGTGGATGAAGCAAGTGCCGCTACATTGAGGAGTGGTGAACAGGGCATATTTTTCTGTATAACTCGCTGAGAATTGCCTCACCATCCTATAAAGAAGGTTGTTAGAAATAAGCAGTACAAATTGTCTCATTGCATCAGTAGTTCGCGTTTTAATAAAAAATCTACAAAAATTAAATATCAATTATCTTTAATTATTTTAAAAATGAAAATTATCAGGTAAATTCTTTTTTGTCAGTTTTTTTTTCAGTTTAGTTACATGCTAATATTGAAGATGTTTGGGACAGAGGTAACTAATATCTGGCTGCAGTCAGGGGCAATGGAGTCAGAACGGGTGGGAAAAACTGACTTAGAGGATTTTATTCAACAATCACTCATGCGCTGAATGAAAGATTGAAAGTTATTCACTGTAATTCTGCTAAATTATAATGTATTAGTGGAGCAATATGTGGGCCAATATTAGAAGAAAACTACCTGGCAGATTAAAACTGTGTGCCGGACCGAGACTCGATCTCGGGACCTTTGCCTTTCGCGGGCAAGTGCTCTACCTACTGAGCTACCCAAACACGACTCACGCCCCATCCTCACAGCTTTACTTCGGCCAATATCTCGTCTCCTACCTTCCAATCCTTACAGAAGCTCTCCTGCGAACCAGGAGTGCTGGTTCTGCATGATTCGCAGGAGAGCTTCTGTAAAGTTTGGAAGGTGGGAGACGAGATATTGGCAGAAGTAAAGCTGTGAGGACGGGGCGTGAGTCGTGCTTGGGTAGCTCAGTTGGTAGAGCACCTGCCCGCGAAAGGCAAAGGTCCCGAGTTCGAGTGTCGGTCCGGCACACAGTTTTAATCTGCCGGGAAGTTTCATATCAGCGCACACTCCGCTGCAGAGTGAAAATCTCATTCTGGATTAGAAGAAAAGATGTAAGTTTTGAAACTGTGAGTTTGATGTACACCGAGGTGACGAAAGTCATGGGACAGCGATATGCACGTACACAGATGACGGTAGTATCGCGTAAACAAGGTCTGAAAGGGCAGTGCATTGGCGGAGCTGTCATTTGGACTCATGTGATTCATGTGAAAAGATTTCCGACGCGATAACGGCTGCAAGACGGGAATTAACAGACTTTGAAAGCGAAATGGTAACTGGAGCTGGACGCGTAGGACATTCCTTCTCAGAAATGAATCGTGAATTCAATATTCCGAGATCCACAGTGTGAAGAGTGTGCTGAGAATACTAAGTTTCAGGCATTACCTCTCACCACGGACAATGCAGTTGCCGACGGCCTTCACTTAATGACCGAGAGCAGCGGCGTTTGCATAGAGTCGTAAGTGCTAACAGACAAGCAACAAATCGTGACATAACCGCAGAAATCAATGTGGGACATATGGCGAACGTAGCAGTTAGCAGAATGCGGCGAAATTCGGCGTTAAGAGCCATGGCAGCAGAACAGCACGACGTCGCCTGCAGCGCCTCTGCTGGGCTAGTGACCGTATCGGCTGGACCTTAGACGACTGGAAAACAGTGGCCTGGTCAGATGGGTTCCGGTTTCAATTGGTAATAGCTGATAGGGCCCCAGTGTGGCGCAGGCCCCACGAAGTCATGCACCCAAGTTATCAATAAGACACTGTGCAAGTTGGTGGTGGCTCCATAATGCTGTGGGCTGCGTCTACATTGAAAGGACTTGGTCATCTGGTGCAACGGAAACGATCACTGACTGGAAATGGTTATGTTCGGCTACTGGAGACCATTTGCAACCTTTCATGGACTTCATGTTCCCAAACAACGTTGGCATTTTTATGGATGACAGTGAGCCCTGTGACCAGGCCACAATTGTTCGCGATTGCTTGGAAAATTCGCGCGAAAGATTTGGCCACGCATCTGACATGTATTGTACATAATCGAGAGATCAGTTCGTGCACTTTCGCAATTATAGACGGCTGTAGAGGCATCATGGCTCAATATTTCTGCAGGGGACTTCTAACAACTTGATGAGTCTACATCTACGTCTACATCTACATTTATACTCCGCAAGCCACCCAACGGTGTGTGGAGGAGGGCACTTTACGTGCCACTGTCATTACCTCCCTTTCCTGTTCCAGTCGCGTATGGTTCGCGGGAAGAACGACTGCAGGAAAGCCTCCGTGCGAGCTCGAATCTCTCTAATTTTACATTCGTGATCTCCTCGGGAGGTATAAGTAGGGGGAAGTAATAATACGATACCTCATCCAGAAACGCACCCTCTCGAAACCTGGACAGCAAACTACACCGCGATGCAGAGCGCCTCTCTTGCAGAGTCTGCCACTTGAGTTTGCTAAACATCTCCGTCACGCTATCACGCTTACCAAATAACCCAGTGACGAAACGCGCCGCTCTTCTTTGGATCTTCTCTATCTCCTCTGTAAACCCGACCTGGTACGTATCCCACACTGATGAGCAATACTCAAGTATAGGTCGAACGAGTGTTTTGTAAGCCACCTCCTTTGTTGATGGACTACATTTTCTAAGCACTCTCCCAATGAATCTCAACCTGGTACCCGCCTCACCAACAATTAATTTAATATGATCAGTCCACTTCAAATCGTTCCGCACGCATACTCCCACATATTTTACAGAAGTAACTGCTACCAGTGTTTGTTCCGCTATCATGTAATCATACAATAAAGGATCCTTCTTTCTATGTATTCACAATGCATTACATTTGTCTATGTTAAAGGGCCAGTTGCCACTCCCTGCATATAGTGCCTATCCGCTGCAGATCTTCTTGCATATCGCTGCAATTTTCTAATGCTGCAACGTCTCCGTATACTACAGCATCATCCGCGAAAAGCCGCATGGAACTTCTGACACTATCTACTAGGTCATTTATATATATTGTGAAAAGCAATGGCCCCATAACACTCCCCTGTGGCACGCCAGAGGTTACTTTAACGTCTGTAGACGTCTCTCCATTGAAAACAACATGCTGTGTTCTGTTTGCTAAAAACTCTTCAATCCAGCCACACAGCTGGTCTGATATTCCGTAGGCTCTTACTTTGTTTATCAGGCGACAGTGCGGAACTGTATCGAACGCCTTCCGGAAGTCAAGGAAAATGGCATCTACCTGGGAGCTTGTATCTAATATTTTCTGGGTCTCATGAACAAATAAAGTGAGTTGGGTCTCACACGATCGCTATTTCCGGAATCCATGTTGATTCCTACAAAGTACATTCTGGGTTTCCAGAAATGACATGATACGCGAGCAAAAAACATGTTCTAAAATTCTACAACAGATCGATGTCAGAGATATAGGTCTATAATTTTGCGCATCTGCTCGACGACCCTTCTTGAAGACTGGGGCTACCTGTGCTCTTTTCCAATCATTTGGAACCTTTCGTTCCTCTAGAGACTTGCGGTACACGGCTGTTAGAAGGGGGGCAAGTTCTTTCACGTACTCTGTGTAGAATCGAATTGGTATCCCGTCAGGTCCAGTGGATTTTCCTCTGTTGAGTGATTTCAGTTGCTTTTCTATTCCTTGGACACTTACCATGGCGAGTTTGCGGCGCTATTCTGGGCAAAAGGAGGTCCGATACGATGTTGGGGGGTGTCAAATGGTTCAAATGCCTCTAAGCACTATGGGTCTTACCATCTGAGGTCATCAGTCCCCAAGACTTAGAACTACTTAAACCTAACTAACCTAAGGACATCGCACACATCCATGCCCGAGGCAGGATTCGAACCTGCGACAGTAGCAGCAGCGCTGTTCCGGACTGAAGCGCTTAGAACGGCTCCGTCACAGCGGCCGGTGGGGGGTATCCCATGACTTTTGTCACCTCAGTGTTTATGTTGGTTAGAAACGTTGCAACTGAGAGATTCATAATAAATTTCTGTGTCCAACTGAAAACCGTTATGTTTTGCCATTATACGTTACAGTTTATTGAAGGAACCATCTTCAGATCTATATGGACAAATTAAAATAAAGCAGCACTAATATCTATGATAAAACTCGCTAAAATATATGGTAATTTTTTAAAAGATATATCAGATCACTATTATGATGCCATTATTTTAATTCAAGAAGTATATCGTACGGCATGCTACACCAAATCCGCAAGAAGGGGCGGGCAGAGGATGGGACACATTCCCCATCCCTTGCATTCTGGAGTCCACTGCTTTTATTCATTACAGAATTTTCACACGCTGCTACAAGTCATTTCCCGAGATTCCGCTAAACGTCTCCTTTAGCCAGTTGTAGCATTGTGTGGCTTGTGACATGACACAAGTCAAAGCGGAGCAACTCATGTACACCAAAAACGGCAATTTTAGAATCTTCATTTTAGAGTCTTAATTTTGCAGTGGCACAGGTCACAATCTGTGCTCAGTGCCTTAGGCAGATCGCTGAAAACCCAGCACTGGCAGTTACCAAAGAGCACCCTGCCTGTTCAGCGAATTCAGTAACAGTGAGCTGCTTCCGTGTCACCAGACTTGCACGTGCCAACTACCTAGGACGCTGACCAACCATCAGGAAGCTTCTGCAGGTCAACCCACTGCTGTCTGACGATCGATTGGCCTCAGTCAGTGGCCCTTTATATGAGACATTTCTTCGTGACACAGAAACGCAGCCCCTTCTGCAAAGTCAGCCCAGGACAGCTGCATTTAAGCCCCTGGACAATCAGAGTAGATGACCGCCATGGCAGGGCTATGTGTAGGGCTTGCTGTGTGTGTCAGTCATCGACGAAACTGGTGCAGCATTGGAGTCTATGCCGCAAATATGTCCCAACTGCCAAAGCCACCTCCAAGCTCCAAACCAGCGAGTACTGTCTGGTTGCTCAGGGTCTTGGCAGCCACCACTCTGCCATCAACTATACGGGACTGCTCGCCGACGTATGTGTCGCCACCTACTGGTCTGAGGCATGAATGGACAGCCACCAGGCTCCGTGCCGCGAATCCTAGCAGAGCGGTCGTAACGTCGATCATATAGAGTATGTACGAGGTGTGATCAAAAAGTAACAGGGATTTTCGTTCTTCTTAATGAAACTTCACTTATTCATCAACATCAATTTGTCCTCTTCAAAGTAATCTCCCTCAGATATAATACACTATGGCAACGCTTTTTCCAATCTTGAAAGCACTTCTGCAACTCACTTTTCATTATGGTGTTCAACTCCTTCACAGATTCTGTTTTTATCTCATCCACTGCGGCAAAACGACGTACTTTCGTGGTTCTCTGTGACCTCGGGAATGGAAACAAGTCGCAGAGACAAATACGGTGCCTGATGCAACATAACGGTTTTGTTTTTTACTAAAAAAGAATCACTAACAGGCATTGAACTGTGAGCTGGTGCATTATCTTGATGCAATTTCCACAAGTGGTTTTGCCACAATTCTGGTCGTTTTCTTCGGATTGCTTCAAGCAGACAGCACATAACTTCTCGATAGTATTCCTTATTGACTGTACGACCAAAAGGCAGAAGCTCATAATACAGTATCCCTTGGTAATTGAGGAAATCAGTGAGAAGAACCTCCACATGTCATCGAACATGTCGAATTTTTTTCGGTCTTGGCTCTTCAGGCAGCTTGAATTGGGACCACTGGACCTTGGTTTCGATGTCATACCCATCTATCCATGTTTCGTCATATGTTGTAAACTTCCTTAAAAGTTCTGGATCGTTGTTGACCTCACTTGGCAATTCCTGAGCGACGCTGCACGATTTACACCGAAAATATCCGAAAAAATTTCTTGGTACGAGCCAGTGGTTATGCCGACATAATCAGCAACCTCTCTGATCTTGTGACTTCTGAAATTTTCCCGCCGTATTTCTTCTTCCAGTAATTTTCGGGTTTGCAGCGGGATCCTATCAACATTCTGCCACGATATTTCTGCCCAGAGCCGTCCGGCCGTCCTCAGGTGAGTAGACGAAGTACTGAAGAGACATGTTTTTTCTTCCTTTGTGTGTCTTTCGTGTTCTACACAACGTTCCTGGACCGTTCGTGT
Source organism: Schistocerca serialis cubense (assembly GCF_023864345.2). Taxonomy (NCBI): domain Eukaryota; kingdom Metazoa; phylum Arthropoda; class Insecta; order Orthoptera; family Acrididae; genus Schistocerca; species Schistocerca serialis. Next base: position 630,520,718 of record NC_064641.1, on the reverse strand, counting down.
TGTCTGACCTATATATGCAGAACCAAACTCACAGGGAATTTTATAAATACCCGCCTTCCTCAATTGTAAATCGTCCTTAGCGGATCCGACTAAGGCCCTGCTCTTTGCTCGTGGGCGGAAGATGACATTAATATTATTCTTCCTAAGCAATCTGCTTATTTTAGAAGACACGTTCTCGGCATATGGAAGGAACACAGTTGATTTATACTCGCCATCAGTCTCCTCAGAGTGTTGATTCTTGTTGCTATAATTGTGCACGGCTTCCGCATTTGACGCGAAGTATGGCCATTCTCTTTAAAAACCTTCTCGAGATGCACTAATTCTTCGTGAAGGCTATCAACATCCGAAATTACGTGCGCCCGGTGAATTAAAGTACTAAGAACGCCGGCGGTTTGTGCGGGGTGATGGCATCTGGACGCCTAAAAAAATATATATCTGTATGTTTTTTGTACACCGAATGTCCCAAAGACTAATCATTCTTTACGGCGTACTAACACCTTTAGAAAGGGTTAAGTCCCATCTTTCTCAATCACCATAGTAAACTTGATGTTCTCATGTAAAGAATTTAAATGACAAAGGAATTTTTCCAGTTCTTGTCTGCTGAGGCCATACGACGAAAATATCATCTACATAACGCCAGAAAACCGTAGGCTTTAAGAAGGCAGACTCAAGAGCTTTCCCCTCAAAGGCTTGGCCACCACAGGGGACAAGAGACTCCTCATGGCGACACGGTCAGTTTGTTCAAAACGTTCGTTATTAAATAAGAAATAAGCTGAGTAGAGAGTATGTTCAAACAAAGCTGTCAAATCATTATTGAACAAGTTACCAATAAGACGTAGCGAGTCAAATAAAGGCACTGTGGTAAAAAGTGAGACCACATCGAAGCTAATTAGTGAATCCGAGCTGCTCAGCTTAACGGTCTTCAAACGATTGATAAAATCCTTGGAATAACGTGTATGGTGGCAGCACTTACCCACGTACGGCTTGAGTAAGGAGGCCAGATTTTTTGCAATCGAATAACTAGAAGCACCAATATGACTTAGTATCAATCGAGTGGATTGCCATCCTTGTGAATCTTGGGTAGTTCAAATAGTATGCGGTAGCCATGATAACTTGCTGTATCATCGGCTCATAGGAAACCAGCTGGATTTTCGTGTTTTCCGACACAAAATAAACTGGAAATGACTTTAGAAACTATAAAGCACTCCCACCCCAAATATTAAGCACTTTCACACGGAACTGTTTTTGCTTAACACTTCCTTCGCCAGACATGACACGCCACGATACATACACTGTCAACACTCGACTGCAACTGTCTCTCGTTTTCCTTTCTTTTCCTATCTTGCAGTGTTTGCACCAAAGTCATCCAAAAGACTGGCGATTTACATTTATAACTTACATTCATTTCTACATTTTATCTGTCATAAAATTATCAATTTTTATCAAAATACTCTCTCCTTCCAAGAAACATTTATCAGACAGCACACTTGCGTTTATTGACTTAGTTATAGAGGTTTCTTTCAAACTAACCTTTTGTATAAGATCGATCATTTTACTCGATCGATCTTCACTCGATACTGTTGAAACAAATAAAAAAAATTACACACTGCAATTTGAATTTAACTCTATCAGCACAAGTGCACCATGTCACCGAGCCCCAATTGTTCGCCATTGGTTTCAAGAACGTCCTGAAGAGTTCGGGTCAATGATTTGAGCAACCAGATTGCCTGACACGAATCCCATCGAACATTTATGGGGCATAATCGAGAGGTCAGTTCGTGCACAAAATCCTGCACTGACAACACTTTCGCAATTACAGACAGCTACAGAGGCAGTATGGCTGAATATTTATGCAGGGGACTTTCATGCCACGTGAAGCTGCTGCACTATGCCGGGCAAAAGGAGGTTCGATGCGATATTAGAACGTATCCCTCACCTCAGTATAAAACACCACGCCTTACTTCAGCAAAACTCAATTCCTAACTACGAATTTGTCATAACAATGAACGTGTATGAATTTTCTATGAATTACTTACAACAATGGACATATAAATGTCGGTTTAGAAGGTACATAGTTGTCGACTTTCTATTTTCGTAATAAAATTGTAATGTAATATTGAAAGCACATATTCCGTACCTGAAGGATTACTGTATTATGAACTGTGAAATAACCATAAATACACTACTGGCCATTACAATTGTTACACCAAGAAGAAATGCAGATGATAAACGGGTATTCATTGCACAAATATATAATGCTAGAACTGACATTTGATTACATTTTCACGCAATTTGGGTGCATAGATCCTGAGAAATCAATACCCAGAACAACCACCTCTGGGCGAAATAACGGCCTTGATACGCCTGGGCATTGAGTCAAAAAGAACTTGGATGGCGTGTACAGGTACAGCTGCCAATGTAGCTTCAACGCGATACCACAGTTCATCAAGAGTAGTGACTAGCGTATTGTGACGAGCCAGTTGCTCGGCCACCATTGACCAGACGTTATCAGTTGGTGAGAGATCTGGAGAATGTGCTGGCCAGGGCAGCAGTCAAACATTTTCTGTAACCAGAAAGCCCCTTACAGGACCTGCAACATGCGGTCGTGCATTATCCTGCTGAAATGTAGGGTTTTGCAGGGATCTAATGAAGGGTAGAGCCATGGGTCGTAACACATCTGAAGTGTAACGTCCACTGTTCAAAGTGCCGTCAATGAGAACAAGAGGTGACAGAGACGTGTAACCGATGGCACACCATACCATCACGCTGGGTGATACGCCAGTATGGCGATGACGAATACACGCTTCCAATGTGCGTTCACCGCGATGTCGCCAAACTCGGATGCGACCATCATGATGCTGTTAACAGAACCTGGATTCATCCGAAAAAATTACGTTTTGCCATTCGTGCACCCAGGTTCGTCGTTGAGTACACCATCGCAGGCGCTCCTGTCTGTGATGCAGAGTCAAGGGTAACCACAGCCATGTTCTCCGAGCTGACAGTGCATGCTGCTGCAAACGTCGTCGAACTGTTCGTGCAGATGGTTGTTGTGTTGCAAACGTCCCCATCTGTCGACTCAGGGATCGAGACGTGGCTGCACGATCCGTTACAGCCATGCGGATAAGATGCCTGTCATCTAGACTGCTAGTGATACGAGGCCGTTGGGATCCAGCACGGTGTTCCATATTACCTTCCTGAAACCACCGATTCCATAGTCTGCCAACAGACCTTGGATCTCGACTAACGCGAGCAGCAATGTCACGATACGATAAACTGCAATCGCGTTAGGCTACAATCCGACCTTTTTCAAAGTGGGAAACGTGATGGTACGCATTTCTCCTCCTTACACGAGGCATCACAACAACGTTTCAACAGGCAACGCCGGTCAGCTGCTGTTTGTATATGAGAAGCCAGTTGGAAACTTTCCTCATGTCAGCACGTTGTAGGTGTCGCCACCGGCGCCAACCTTGTGTGAATGCCCTGAAAAGCTAATCATTTGCATATCACAGCATCTTCGTCCTGTCGGTTAAATTTCGCGTCTGTAGCACATCATCATCGTGGTGTAGCAGTGTTCATGGCCAGTAGTGTAATATAACACCATCGCCTCTAGCAGACCAGTAACGGCTACAATGTATTCTTCTTGGTAAATGTGAGTTGAGTCTATGTATTGTTCCTCGGTCATAGACAGAGCTGTTTGTGCATTGATTATCAAGTTGGCTGTAGGTGTCAGACGCCTGTGTAATGTTTCCTGTGTGGGCAGGGAGCGGCAACTCGACTTGCGGGGTAGTGCCGCCGGCGTGGGCGGCGGACCTGTCGCAGGGCGGCGGGGGCGGGCTGTCCGACGCGGAGGCGTCGCGCATGCTGGTCGCGCTCTGCCACAAGGTCCTCTGCGGATACGCGGTGTTCGTGCTCATGCGCCGAGACCTCGCTACAGGTAGCTGTCCTGTCCACTCTCTGTTGCCGTAATCACTCTTCTGCTCTTCTGACTGGTCTGATGCTGCCCGCCAGAAACATGGAGTTTCGCAATAGGTATGGGAAAAACTTACCGGTTAAAACCGGTACCGATATTTTAGTTCGAAATAACAGGTATTTTTCTGTATTTTTTTGCCCTCGGTTATGACATGTGTTTTTATTTTTTACTAATGTTGTTGTGATCTTCGGTCCAGAGACTGATTTGATGCAGCTCTCCATGCTACTCTATCCTGTGTAAGCCTGCAGCCTACGCCGGCCGTGGTGGCCGAGCGGTTCTAGGCGCTTCAGTCTGGAACCGAGCGACTTCTACGGTCGCAGGTTCGAATCCTGCCTCGGGTATGGATGTGTGTGATGTCCTTAGCTTAATTAGGTTTAAGTAGTTCTAAGTTCTAGCGGACTGATGACCTCAGAAGTTAAGTCCCATAGCGCTCAGAGCCATTTGAACTGCAAACTACATCCTTCTGAATCTGCTTATTATATTCAGCTCTTGGTCTCCCTCAACGATTTTTACCCTCCACGCTTCCCTTCAATACTAAACTGGTGAGTATTGGTTACTTGGTTGCAATTGTAGTTTTTTTATTGTTTCAACTACGCGTTTCGCCTTATTTAGGCATCTTCAGGTTGATCCATCTAGAAAAGTTTTTACTGATTTACCGGAGGCAACGGTGGCCTGATGTATTCGACGATGCCCTTTGGCTACACTGCCTAAAGGATCGTTTTAAGAAATACCAAATTAAAATCAACCTGAAGATGCCTAAATAAGGCGAAACGCATAGTTGAAAAAAATAAAAAAATAAAAAATTGCAACCAAGACTGTTTTTAACCAACACTGTTAAGCACTGCTTTGCTGTATGCCACATATGGATTGGAAGAATTTCTAAACTGATGAGTCCTTGATGCCTCAGAATGTTTACTACCAACCGATCCCTTCTTCTAGTCAACTTGTGTCACAAATTCCTCTTCTCCCCAATTCTATTCAGTACCTCCTCAGTAGTTACGTGATCTACCCATCTAATCTTCAGCATTCTTCTGTAGCTCCGTATTTCAATTGCTTCTATTCTCTTCTTGTCTAAACTATTTATCGTCCATGTATCATTTCCATACATCGTTACACTCCACACAAATACTTATACATAGGACTTCCTGACACTTAAATCTATACTCGATGTTAACAAATTTCTCTTCTTCAGAAACGGTTTCCTTGCCATTGCCAGTCTACATTTTATATCCTCTCTACTTCGACCATCATGTTATTTTGCTTCCCAGATAGCAAAACTCATCTACTACTCTAAGTGTCTCATTTCGTGCTCCAAATCTTTCAGCATGACCCGATTTAATTCGACTACATTCCATTATCCTCATTTTGTTTTTTGTTGATGTTCATCTTATATCCTCCTTTCAAAATGCTGCCCATACCGTTCAACTGGTCTTCCAGGTCCTTTGCTGCCTCTGACAGAATTTCGATGTCGTCGGCAAACCTCGAAGTTTTTATTTCTTCTGCATGGTTTTCAATTTCTACTCCAAATCTTTCTTTTCTTGCTCAATATACAGGTTGAATAACATCGGGGATAGGCTACAACCCTGTCTCACTCCCTTCTCCATCACTGCTTCCCTTTCGTACCCCTCGCCTCTTACAACGGCCATTTGGTTTTTGTACAGATTGTAAATAGCCTATCGCTCCCTCTATTTTACCCCTGTCACCTTTGACGACACTGTCAAAAGTTTTCTATAAGTATACAAAACCCAGAAACGTAGGTTTGTCTTTCCTTAACCTGTCTCCTAAGGTAAGTCGTAGGGTCAGTATTCTCTCACGTGTTCCAATACTTCTACGGAATCCAAACTGACTTCCCCGAGGTCGGCTTCTACCAGTTTTTCCAGTCGTCTGTAAAGAACTCGTGTTAGTATTTTGCAACCGTGACTTGTTAAACTGATTGTTCGGTAATTTTTACACCAGCTTTTTTTTTTTGGGGGGGTTGAAATTATTATATTCTTCTTGCAAATTGAGAGTATTTCGCCTCCCTCATACATCAATGGAAGAGTTTTGTGATGCCTGGCTCACCCAAGGCTATTAGTAGTTCTTTTGAAATGTTGTCTACCCCTGGGGCCTTGTTTCGACTTAGGTCTTTCAGTGCTCTATCAAATTCTTCACGCAGTATCATATCTCCCATTTCATCTTCATCTACTTCCTCTTCCATTTCCATAATATTGCCCTCAAGTACATCTGCCTTGTACAGACCCTCTATATACTCTTTCTACCTTCCTGCTTTCCCTTATTTGCTTAAGGCTTTTTTCCGTCTGAGCTCTGGGTATTAATACATTTTATTAACAAACCAGGAAAAAAAAACCGAAATGTCAGACAGTCATAGGAACAGTCCTCGTTCTTTTTTAAAGAACGATTAAATTTTATTCGTAAAATTCGCATTACTTTGAATTATTGCGTTGTTATAGAAAATCGTAAAAACGATCAGTGCTATTTTAATAACAATGCCAACAGCAACGAGCAGTAGACACGTGGCATAAGACCTAGTACACCATTGGCGAGGCAGTAATGTACGGTTACCATCTGCTGTGGCCCATTAGACGCTACACCTGCACATGGTGGGTGCAGGACTTGCCTCAAGTGGTCTATAAGGTAGTTTCTCACTGTCGTCATCTGACATCAGTTGTGTTACTGAATGGCACAACCCGTAGTCTGGAAGCTTCTATAAAGTGTGGTGTCAGTTTAGTGCAATGCTCCATTTGCTTTAAAAGATTAAAAACGGGAGGAGCCACAACAAGCCTGTGACTTAATATAAGGAGAAAACTTAGAAACGAAACTTCCTGGCAGATTAAAACTGTATGCCGGACCGTGACTCGAACTCGGGACCTTTGCCTTTCCCGGGCACCATCTGAGCTACCTAAGCACGACTCACGCCCCGTCCTCACAGCTTTACTTCTGCCAGTACCTCGTCTGCTACTTTCCAAACTTTACGGAAGCTCTCCTGCGAACCTTGCAGAACTAGCACTCCTGAAAGAAAGGATATTGCGGAGACATGGCTTAGCCACAGCCTAGGGGATGTTTCCAGAATGAGATTTTCACTCTGCAGCAGAGTGTGCGATGATAAGAAACATAAAAATGCCAACTTTGTTTGGGAACATGAAACTCTAACTCGGTAGCTCAGATGGTAGAGCACTTGCCCGCGAGTTCGAATCTCGGTCCGGCACACAGTTTTAATCTGCCAGGAAGTTTCATACCAGTGCACACTCCGCTACAGAGTGAAAATCTCATTCAGAAAACTTAGAAATTAACGGTTCATTCATAGTTTGCGATAAAAATAGAAAGCAGCTCATCTGCTGGCAGTGTCTACATAACTTGCCTTTATCTGCTTGCAGCTCTTGAAAACGGACTAATTAACACGAAAAATAGAGCCCTTCAGTCTCAGTTTTCATTCTTTTGGACTGACTATTCATAATGTACAAATAGTGGTATGATCTCCGATTACAAAATAATTTATGAGCGGAGTTTCAAAAAATTAGAATCTATCGGAGAATACTGATCGTTTTTGATTTAGTAGTCGGTTATTTACCACTTTTCGAGAAAAGCAGCGGGCGGTCGGCGGACAAATTTTCTTTTATTAGCTATTTAATTTTATATCTTGTTTCTATGTATCTTAAAACTGAGGGAGTCCAAATTTTCAGTCTTTGTTCGATTTATACGTTTCATAATAGGAATAAAAAACGGAAAATCGGTTATTTCAGAAACCGGATATTTTGAGCGGTTTTAATAGTCCGGTTAAACTGGCGCTGAAGAAACCGATGTATTTCACAATTCGTGCTACACGCTTCTACAGGTTGCAGAGGGAACTTAGTAGCGGCTAACTTTTACACAGGAACCCATGTCCGGAAACGGTTCCGTTTCCACATTACAAGGAAAACAAGAGCTACTCGATCGCGCGCTGAGTGCTTCTTACGCAGTTCGCCTGTTACACACGGTAATGAATGGTACCACGACCCGTTGTCACGTGATATCCTCTATTTCCATCCACCTTGTTTTCACGCTTCCTGGTGATGCGTTAGTTGAGATTACGGTAACGTACTGCACTAACAGGATGTCCGAGTACACATTCGCAGAGTACATCCATCGTTGTTAATTCACGGTGAGGCTCCCCGTAATGGAAGAGAAGGCCAACGTCTGTACCACGAGTACTTTCCAAATCGTGTGAACTCATTTCACCCCATATTTGGCAGAATAGAACACCTAATGCGGGAAACTGGGAAATTCTCAAGGGGTAGAGCAGACTGTGATGCTCCAAGAACGAGGCGCACTGGCGTATTGCAAGAGGAAGTGCTTCATCAAGCTGAAGAGAACCCATCGACGAATACTCGACTCATTGCACCTTACTTGCATGTTTCTAACTCGTCCGTCTGACGTTGAAACGTCCCCTTTGAAAAATTGTACAAGACTGTGCTTAAACTGATACACAATATTTTTTTTAGCGCAACGCAATCTGACTTTCAAAAATCCCTACAAAAGAATGTCCCTGACTAACATTAAACTATACCTTTCACAAATCACTTACCTCACAAAAATCTTCGCTGCTCAAGCTACTGCAATGCAGCGAGCGCCACTACTGCCAGCTAAATAAAAGATTCAAACTATGGAAGGCACTAACTACTGATAGGGATAGTTAGCAAATGAAAGATATTAATAGAGAACAAACAATGTATTTACCTTGATATCATCATATATAAATATAGCAGTTCATGACAAATTACAAACCTCCGCCATCTCTCTCCCCACATCCACCACTGCTGGCGGCTCACCTCCAACTGCGCAACGCTACGCGCTGTTCACATCCAGCTGCCGCTGCCCAACACTACAATGGCAGACAACAATGCAAACTAGCCACAGACTCCACACAGCACAGCCAGTGATTTTCATATTGAGCGCTACGTAACGTTGCCAATAAGAAAACATAAACAGCCTACTTACATAGAGAAAACATAAACAGCCTACCTACAACGTGTTCTGCGTGAACAGCAAGCCCACCCATATCACCCTCAGAAGGTACACGCCGTGCTCCCGCCGGATTTTGTGCCACGTGTGAATTTCTGCACTTGGCTTTTACAATGTTGTGAGGATTTTCCACAGTTTCCAAGGCGAATTTTTGTCACTGACGGAGAGCATTTCAACAGGGAAGGTATTTTGAGCGCTCGAGATAGCCACTTTTGGGATCAAGAAAACCCCAAAGCCACGTGTACACGAAGATTTTCGGCATCAGTGTCTGTACAGGTATCTGGGAGGGTCGTGTGATTCGACCTCCATCCTTTCTCCCCACCTAATGGGTGCCATGTACTTGATATTCCTGCAACAAGTGCTGGCGGAGTTTTCGGAAGATGTGACATTGGACCTTCGGCACGAATTGTGGTTCCAGAATGGTGGCTTGGCAGTTTAATATGAAATTCGCGTCCGAAAACATCTGAACGTAATCTACAGGGATAAGTGACTCGGTCGAGATAGAGCTTGGCCACCGAGCTTTCCAGATTTAGCTCTTTTGGACTTCTTGTTGTGCGGCCACATGAAGAGTGTTGTCTACGAGACCTGCGTCCATTTGGAGGAAGACCTGGTTGCACGGATCACGTCTGCAGCAGAAGCGATTAACCACGCACCACGCTTGTTGGATAGTTTATGCGGACGTACTGCGCTGATACACTGTTTGCACAGAATTTGTTGGTTGTCATATCGAACAGCTGTTGTAATATCACAGTAAATAGGAGCGAAATTTGTACTTCTTGTTTTACTTGTAACATAGAAACGAACATTTTCCGTTGAAACATGAATTGTGAAACAGCCTGTATTCCTCTCGTGAGCCAATCCTTCATTCCATAGTAGATAGTGTAAGTGCACCACCTGACGAAAAGTATCAGGACACGACGATCTAATGCAGAATTGACCAATAGATGTAAAAAAGCAAGAAAAAATGTCTGTTTGGAAAACGACTCCTCTTACATCTCGACATAGCTTCCTTTGAGGGATACACAGTTGTTGTAGCGATCCTGGAGCTTTTACATTGAAAGGTGGCTACACTGAGCCACAGCGCCAGAGATTGCGCCAAAGAGTTTTATTCCGCCGCCTCCACTGGTAGTTCTTGTCGAGAAGTCGTGGTGGAGAGTGCTTGTCGAGATGTGGTAGTAGTGAGTCGGTGTTGAGATGTTGTAGTAGGGAGTGCCTGTTCCATGTTTTATGCAGTTGTTTGATGGGCTAGACAGCAGATGTTGTTCGAATGGAAATATTGTAATGATCAGAGTGCTTTTCGTCAATACATATGAAGGTAAAAAAAATTCCCTTTTCTTCTTATTATTTCAATGTCTTAAATAATGCGTCATTACAGGTTCAGTCAACAAAGCATCTGGCTTGTGTTCTTGTATTAGAGTGTAATTCTGGTTTTCTTGCGCAATTATAGTATTTCTATTTTTTTTAATTACTTCAGTATAAATGGTATTTAAAATTTCTTGTCTTATTGACGAAGAACCGTGCCAGATGTGTACGTTGAATCACACTTCCACACACAGAACAATTACACATGTGTTTTGGTTTCGTAGGTTTTATAGTTGCTGGGGACTTAATTAATTAATTGTGTTAACGGAAATTTTCATTTCATTCTTTGTTGTTGTTCTATGCAGTCAGATTGCGTACAAATACTAGTCAGGGCCAACCGTTTACGAGACTGTGTAACCGGACAGACAGCTACTAAAAATTTAAAAATATTTGCATTTCATATTTATATAATTAAGCCCCCATGCAACATCCGTCATAGAAATAGGTCTGTCATACTCTGCAAAACACTCGTTGAATGCAACTATTATTTCCTCATTTTATGAAAATTTCTTCCCATCAAGCCAAAGTTTCTAGTTAGAAACAAGAACAAGTTAAAATGTGTGTGAAATCTTATGGGACTTAACTGCTAAGTTCATCAGTCCCTAATCTTACACACTACTCAACCTAAATTATCCTAAGGATAAACACACACACGCATGCCCGAGGGAGCACTCGAACCTCCGCCGGGACCAGCCCCACAGTCCGTGACAGCAGCGTTTCAGACCGCTCGGCTAACCCCGCGCGGCCAGGAAGAAGTCACTTGGGGCTAAGTCTAGTGACTAGGGTGGATGAGGAACCAATTCAAATCCCAGTTCATCCACTTTCGCCATTTTTATCGCTGATGTGTGGGAATGTGTTGTATTCTGATCACTTTTTGCATGATATCATTGGTCCAACCCAAGTCTCAGGCGATACGACAATGGCGCTTAATAAGGGCCAGTTATGGTTCTGTCTTTTTCCATGTAATCTATGAAGATAATTCCTTGGTAGTACCAGAAGACAGAGTTCCTCACGTTACCAGCTGACAAAATGGTATTTGCCTTCTTTGTTGCACTTTCACCAGCCTTTGTTTATTGTTTTTGTTGTGAATTGGCAGGAGCCAATCCACGGGGTTTGGAGGAAGCCGAAAGGCACGCGTTAAGCTCACGCAGGCTGGCGTGCGGTCTGGAACAGGACACGGAAATGAGACTAGTAAAAAAGGTACGTAGCTTCTGGAATACTTAACTTTAATCCATAATTGGTGAACATCGGTCTGACGGTACATGCATCACAAGATAAATAGCAAATGATAATGGCGCCTTGCTAGGTCGTAGCAATTGCCGTAGCTGAAGACTATGCTAACTATCGTCTCGGCAATTGAGAGCGTAATTTGTCAGTGAACCATCGCTAGCAAAGTCGGCTGTACAACTGGGCGAGTGCTAGGACGTCTCTCTAGACCTGCCGTGTGGCGGCGCTCGGTCTGCAATCACTGACAGTGGCGACACGCGGGTCCGACGTATACTACCGGACCGCGGCCGATTTAAAGGCTACCACCTAGCAAGTGTGGTGTCTGGCGGTGACACCACATTCCTCCCCCGCAAATCGGCGTACGGTTGTGTTATAAGGCTTCCGCCCGCCGTGGGGAAGACCCCATGTTGACGTGTGCGACGAGGTGGGGAGCCTAACAACAGGCGAGGCTGTGCCACCCGCACCGTGCCATTCGGTCCGAGGGGAGCTAGGAAACGCCTGAAAACCTAGTCCAGGGCGCACGCCAACATGCGGTGTATGCGCCCGTAGAGAGACAGGAGGGGCCGAAGGGTCGACCTCCATCGGGTCAGGGCACCCGACAGGCGAAGACGCCATGTGGTCCGGAGCGGGCAAGAGTTCCATGTCGGAGGACAGCTGGTCACGGGAAGCGATCGGCGGCGCGTGACCCAGGGAGGCGCCCGGCGGTTGCAGCGACGCGTCCACTGCGGGCATCGCCGGCGGGAGAGCAGGCGGCGGCGGCGGCGCGTCGCCATGGGGCAAAATGGAAGGCAGCGTCGGTAACACCTGGGGATGAGGCGAGCCAGTAGATGGGTCCCCAGGGCGCTGACCGGACGGCACCGTCGCTGAAAGCAGACGGGGAGCGGCAGAACCCGTGCGACGACAGAGGCGCAGCTGATTGAGATGCCGGCGCACCTCACCAGAGGCCCCCAAAACCAGATACATAGCGCGGCCGAGGCAGCGAAGAATGCGCCCTTTGAGCCAACGCCGGGAACCGCGATAGTTACGTTAGTAGACAACGTCGCCTGGAGCAAAAGCAGGTGTCTGCCGCTGCGCAGGAACCTGATGCGGCGGCTGTAGCAAAGACATCAAGGTTCGATGAGGACGACCGTGGAGCAACTCAGCCGGCGAGCGACCATCTCGGGGCTGAGAGCGATACGAGGACAAAAAGAGCAATAACGCGTCCTCCCGAGAATGCGACTCTTTCAACTGCAACATCTGTGACTTGAAAGTCCTAACCAATCGTTCAGCGGCACCGTTTGACTGTGGCGAAAACGGCGCGGACGTCAGATGTTGAATACCATTGGCCTTGCAGAATGACAAATTCTGCGGACATGAATTGTGGGTCATTGTCGGAAACAATAGTCTGTGGCAGACCTTCAATGTAAAAGATAGCAGATAACGCTTGGATGGTGACAGATGACGTCGTGGAAGACATCCGGACAACAGAAGGAAAATTACTGAATGAATCGACCAGAACCAACCATCGAGCATTCCAGAATGGACCAGCAAAATCGATGTGTAATCGTTGCCAAGGGGAAGGGGAAGAGGCTTTTGGCCATGCAAAGAATTTCCGCGGCGGTGCGGATTATTGTTCGGCACACGCCATGCAAGAAGAGCACTTATTTGTAATCGCAGCATCGATTCCGAACCAAGTACAGTGCTGACGAGCAAGTTGTTTCGTTCGCACTATACCCCAATGTCCTTGGTGGAGAAGCCGTAAGACAGAGGACTGTAACGAACGTGGGACCACGACCCTGAACTGATCATTATCAGAACGCAACAGCAAAACACCACGTCAAACAAAAAGTCTCTCCTTGTGAGCAAAAAATCGGCAAACCAACGGATCCTCGATCCGTGAGTTTGACAAGGGCCATTGCGTAGCAACAAAACGAAGAACGGTAGCAAGGACAGGGTCAGCAGTTGTGGCTGTAGCTACACGACGAAAATCAATCGGAAACGATTCGACCACGTCATCGGTTTCCGAATCAATGAACATGCAATCAAGTTCGGAAGAATCGAATGCTCTATCCTCAGCAACAGGCAAACGGGACAACGCATCGGCGTTTCCGTGCTTAGCAGTGGACCGATACAAGATATTGTAGCAGTACTGCGAGAGGAAAATAGACCAGCGAACGAATTTCTGCGCTGTACGTGGAGGTACAGGCTTGTTCGGATGAAAAAGCGATGTCAAAGGTTTGTGGTCTGTGATGATGGTAAAGTGACGACCATAAAAGAAATCATGAAACTTAGTAACACCAAAGACGAGAGCCAAAGCTTATTTCTCGATCTGTGAATAATTGCGTTGCGCAGACGAGAGCAATTTGGACGCAAAGGCCATAGGGTGATCGTGCGAACCATCTTTGTGCACAAGCACAGCACCGATCCCGAAATCCGATGCATCTACCATCAACAAAAGGGGTTTCTGGGGATCGAATGGCGTAAGGCAAGTATTGGAAAGCAACGCCGTTTTCAACTGGCGAAAGGCGCGTTCGCATTCCGTCGTCCAGACGAACGGAACACCTCTGCGGCGTAAGCGATGAAGCGGAGCTGAAATGGAAGAGGCGTGGCGCACATAGCGATGATAATAATTGATTTTTCCCAGCACACTCTGTAGCTGCTTCAAATTCTGCGGCGAAGGCAAGTCTTGTATGGCACGGAGGTGCTCGGGACTGGGATGTATGCCTTGGGCATTGAGTACATGTCCCAGATAGGGTAAGTCACAAGCAAAAAACACACATTTGTCCTTCCGCAAGCGAAGACCATTTTGTCGCAAGACCTGAAATAATGTTCTGAGATTGGCTAAATGTTCTTCTTCCGTCTTTCCGGAGATCACAATATCGTCCAGATAGTTTGCTGCAGTAGGGACCGAGGCACAAACAGTTTGCAGATATTGCTGAAACAATGCAGGGGCGGATGCACACCCGAATGGCAGTCGTTTGAATCGGTACAAACCAAGATGCGTGTTAACCACCAAAACGCGCTGGGATTCTTCGTCCACCGGTATTTGCAAGTACGCATCTGCTAGGTCCAACTTCGAAAAATATTTACCCGGGCACATTTTGTCAAAAAGATCTTCCGGGCGGGGTAAAGGAAAAGTTGCAATCACTAGTTGGGGATTCACTGTTGCCTTGAAGTCCACACAAAGTCTCAATTTTCCGGAAGGTTTTTGCAAAATTACTAAGGGTGATGCCCAGAGAGAAGCCTGCACACGTTCAATCACACCTTGTGACTCCAAATCGTTTAACGTTCTTCCGACCTCATCACGCAATGTGTGGGGAACATTGCGCGCTCTGAAAAATTTCGGATGCGCATTTACTTTCAGTTCCAAATGTGCTTTATAGTTCTTAGCGCAACCGAGGCCCGGTGCAAAAATGTCTGCAAATTCTTCACATAGACGAGAAACACTGTCCGAAGGCACAGTCTGGTTCACTGATAGGACCTGATTGACTATAGACAAGTTAAACAACTGAAATAAATCTAAACCAAACAAGTCCACTGCAGAAGAAGAACGAAGGACGTAAAATGACACAAGTTTTGTTTGTCCCTTGTATGTTGCAAGAAGGCTGCACTGTACTAACACAGGGAGCCCGTGACCTGAATATGTAGTTAGCTTAACATTTGCGGCACGCAACGGAGGCGTGCCCAGCTGTTTGTACGTGTCTTGATTGATCAGTGAAACTGCAGCTCCAGTATCGAGCTGGAACGGTATCACTTGGCCGTTAATGTGCAAGTGGACAAAAAGGTTATTGTCCTGTTGACGACAAGAGCGACTGTCTCGTGCAACAGGAACTGACACTGGTACAGAATCACTTGCGACTTGACGGGATTTCCGGCGATGTCGACGCACACTATGTGTGGGACGAACACAGTCACTGTTAGAGAGAGTGGCACTGGGCGGAGTGGAATGAACTACATGAATTTCCATGGGCGAAGGTTCACGAGCCTGAGTATCCTTGGTTCGATTCCGATTCCGGCGCGAAGCAAAGGGCCTGGAATGGTTGTGAGTGTCCGTTCTGGGCTTTTCCTGGCAAACACTTTGAACATGTCCTTTTTTATTACAGATAAAGCAAATCGCCTGGCGTGACGGGCAATTCTCACGCGAATGTCTAGTAGCACACTGCGGGCATGATTTTAGCACTGCATTTGCTTGCTTGCGCAGCAGCTGCGAGGACGGGCACGAGGGCTGTTTACTGTTCCGTGCTGCGTGCCCGGCGGGCTGGTAAATGTGACACACGGCTGGTGAAGTTTCAAATGATTCCTGAGCAAAGTCAAGTGTGTCCTGCCGATCCAATATGTCTGTCACTTGTTGAAGGGAGGGATTGACTAGTTTCAAATTCTGTTCCCTGATACGAACATCAGAAACGTTCTGTGCAATTGCATCACGCACCATAGTATCCGAATAAGGGAGGCCACATTGACACTCAAAAGCACAATCCCTAGTAAGGCCTTGCAAGGTTGCAACCCACTCCCGATTAGTTTGACCGGCCGTATGTTTTGTATGAAAGAAGGTATACCTTTTTGCAACTACATTGACTGATTCTTTGAAATATGCATCTAATGCAGACAAAATTTCGTCGTAGGACAGAGTTGCTATGTCGCGTCTGGGAAATAATTTCACTATCACTCGGTACGTCTGGACGCCTACGAATGCTAACAAAAAAGGCTGCCGCTCGTTACCTTGAATTCTGTAGGCGGCGAGATGGAATCCAAATTGGCGTGACCACTCCGTCCAGCTTTCCAGTGCAGCATCAAACGGACGAAAAGGTGGTGCAACAGCGTGTTGTGGCTGCGTGAGCGGTGGAGCGGCGGCCGCCGCATCGTGTTGCATTGCACGTTGACCCTGAACGAGCTGTCCAAGGGCATCCAATAAGGCCTGCGTCTGCTGATTCTGTAAGCGATAAAATTCGGACAGTACATCTGGAGATTGTGACGAAACCATGACATAAGTAAATCAGGGCAATACGAACGCAAAATTCTCGTCGCCATATGTTGTGAATGGGCAGGAGCCAATCCAGGGGATTTGGAGGAAGCCGAAACGCACGCGTTAAGCTCACGCAGGCTGGCGTGAGGTCTGGAACAGGACACGGAAATGAGACTAGTAAAAAAGGTACGTAGCTTCTGGAATACTTAACTTTAATCCATAATTGGTGAACATCGGTCTGACGGTACATGCATCACAAGATAAATAGCAAATGATAATGGCGCCTTGCTAGGTCGTAGCAACTGACGTAGCTGAAGACTATGCTAACTATCGTCTCGGCAATTGAGAGCGTAATTTGTCAGTGAACCATCGCTAGCAAAGTCGGCTGTACAACTGGGCGAGTGCTAGGACGTCTCTCTAGACCTGCCGTGTGGCGGCGCTCGGTCTGCAAAAAAAAAAAAAATGGTTCAAATGGCTCTGAGCACTATGGGACTCAACATCTTGGGTCATAAGTCCCCTAGAACTTAGAACTACTTAAACCTAACTAACCTAAGGACATCACACACACCCATGCCCGAGACAGGATTCGAACCTGCGACCGTAGCAGTCCCGCGGTTCCGGACTACAGCGCCAGAACCGCACGGCCACCGCGGCCGGCCGCTCGGTCTGCAATCACTGACAGTGGCGACACGCGGGTCCGACGTATACTACCGGACCGCGGCCGATTTAAAGGCTACCACCTAGCAAGTGTGGTGTCTGGCGGTGACACCACAGTTTTGACTGCTATTTTGATTCTGGTGTGTATTGATAGATCCAAGATTGATAACCTCATTACAATTGGTGTAAAAAGGCTTGAAGATTAAACATAGCTATACATTGTGCTGCAATGACCCAAACGTGCTTTTGGTCGACTGTGAGCAATTGCAGCATGCACCTCGCACACAGGTTGTTCACAGCCAATTCTTCATGCAGGATGTTATACTCTCACTCAGTTGAGATACCTACAGTCTCAGAAATCTCACGAATTTTTATTCTGCGATCTTACATCGCCATATCATGGACGTTGTCAACGTTTCCTCAATTGGACGACCGAAGCGCACTTCGTCTTCGGTGCTAGTTTAGCAACTTTTAAATTCATTAATCCAATAGTGGCTTAAATGAAGGTGCAGAGTCCACGTGAACTTTATCTAGTTGTTTTGATTTGTGCAGCAGTCCAACCTATCAAACGAAAATGTTTAATAACAGCGCAAAAATCGGTTTTCTCCATTTTCAGTCGCAATACTGACCAATTCAAACGGCAGTCAACAGTGAACTGTATGGTGTATATTGCTGTAATTCTTCATAAGATCCTTGGAATAATCAAGTTTACCAACCATGAAAGCGCAACAAAAATAGACCATCCTTTCATAGAAATTTACCAGACTTATCGAACCACCCTTCCATTGTGTTGTCCGCTTAGAAACAGTAAAAGCAGAATGGGTCGGCCAGGAGAGCTCAGTGATTTCGAATATCGACTGGTCATTGGATGTCACCTGGGTAAGAAATCCGTCAGGAATATTCCAATCCTTCTACAGTTGCTCAAGTCGAATTTTTGGCATGTGATCGTGTAGTGGAAACGACAAGAGAAGTCCACTAATAGGTGCTCGAATACTTTTGATCTCTTTACCCTAAGCTCTCTGTGTGCAGAGTGTTTCGTTTATCTTTGCCATCACAAACAGCTTTTGTCTAGAAGCCAAATAAAATACATATCAAGCAAAAGTTGTTTAGCTATAAAGGTGGTCATTAACCAGAATTATTGTCTTTCCTGTAACAAAGATCTGAACAGCAGTATATCTTTTTTAAATACAGTCCTATATTTTTCTTCTTTAATTCACTTCCTTCCAATTCCTGTTCAAAAACACATCCTCGCCTGTTTTATACCATAGCAGGCCTAGTAACAGCACTTATCATGAACAATAGTAAATACGCTCTGGCAGTCATTCTACCTGTCACAGAGAATTCTAACTTTGAACGTTTTCATACTGGCCAATGATGTGTATGTGTACGAACTTACTTTGACGTGCAACTCTATGAACAACAGTAAATACGCTCTGGCAGTCATTCTACGTGTCACAGAGAATTCTGACTTTGAACGTTTTCATACCGGCCGATGGTGTGTATGTGTACGAACTTACTTTGACGTGCAACCCTTATCTCTGGGTTGTTCACATTCGTTTTCACGCAGTGCATTTTATGACAAACTTGTAGTTACCTTTTAAACGATAATTTGTGTAAGATTATTTTACTTATTCCATACACATACAGACCATTTTACTCAGAACTGTTGAAGAAAGAGAAGCATACCTTCTAAGTTTTTTTTTTTTTCAAGTTTGTTATTTTGACGAAATTATCTCGGGTTTTCATATGGGTGGCTACGACGAAAAGATGCCGCGGCGTTTCGATGAGTGCCCCTCTCATCCCCTTCTAGCGAAGATCTTCACAAATGTGTTAAGTTATCCTTGAGGATCTCCTCACTGTGGATGTAGGGAACAAAAAGTACAGCATATCTAATTCAGTCTGATGTAGATTGCTTGGAAAATTCGTATTCCGCAGCTCACGTTGCGTCTTGGGGTAAATTATTAGGCAACATGTACCGAGAAGCCAGAGATCACCGATGTCAATATTTTCTATATCGTCGCAAAAACAATTGAGTAGCACCGTCACTGTGGTGTAGAGGTTATGATACTAGTGTGTTGCATAGAGGGTCGTGAGTTCAAAACTCACCCGAATTGTGAAATTTTAATTTCTATATTCGGTTCGAGGAAATTCTAGAAGTATCCACAAATACCAAGAATCATTGTACTGGAATGTTCTGTAACCGTATGTATACCATATGTGTACTGGCTAGAGACAGTTCGCTGTGCAAGTGCAAGTACTGAATAAACCTTCGTTTAGTGAAGTTAGTGTTCGTCATTCATCTAATTACACCTTCCTCTACGTGGCAAGATGACAGGACAAGGACTTTCCTCCGCTCCATCGTGCATAGATGACAACACCGGTATTTTATGCGCAGAGCTGAAGACCCGTCGGCTGCTGCAGGCTTTGGACGTCCCGTACATGGCGGTGCTGGCGGAGTCGACGCGCCTTGGTCGCGAACGCAGTGTCATTCACATCCAGCCCGTGTTCGTCGCTGTTGCCTCGTCCGGCGCAACTGTCGCACCAGAGGTAAGGAAATCGTGGCACTGCGCATGCGCTGGCGGACGCACCATTTCTGCGAGGTGATGTTTTGCACTGAATCATCCCGTCACGTACGTCAACTTATGTACAAAAGCTCAATTGTATGGAGAGCACAGGGGAAAAGGGAGTAAATGGAAGTGATTAAATTTTACAGGAGAGCAATTTAAACAAAATATAATGATTCAAACACGAATATAATATGGCTCAAATTTTCCTTTATTTATATTAGCAGGCCACTTATGAGAGAAACATTTTTTATTATGGACCTTTTTATAACAAATATAAAAAACGCATTACAAACTAGGGTCACTGGAGCATGCTCGGGGGCCAAATTATACGCACCAAAACACATTTATTTTGTTCTACCGTTTTAAATATTTCCAGGAACAGACTGAATTCATTTATTTCCTTACTGTAAACCGCTTAACATGCTTTAATAATCTGAAAACGGCAAGACATCACTAATGCAGCAGTGAAGAGTATTACCTATAAACCGATCTGTAGATATACACTCCTGGAAATGGAAAAAAGAACACATTGACACCGGTGTGTCAGACCCACCATACTTGCTCCGGACACTGCGAGAGGGCTGTACAAGCAATGATCACACGCACGGCACAGCGGACACACCAGGAACCGCGGTGTTGGCCGTCGAATGGCGCTAGCTGCGCAGCATTTGTGCACCGCCGCCGTCAGTGTCAGCCAGTTTGCCGTGGCGTACGGAGCTCCATCGCAGTCTTTAACACTGGTAGCATGCCGCGACAGCGTGGACGTGAACCGTATGTGCAGTTGACGGACTTTGAGCGAGGGCGTATAGTGGGCATGCGGGAGGCCGGGTGGACGTACCGCCGAATTGCTCAACACGTGGGGCGTGAGGTCTCCACAGTACATCGATGTTGTCGCCAGTGGTCGGCGGAAGGTGCACGTGCCCGTCGACCTGGGATCGGACAGCAGCGACGCACGGATGCACGCCAAGACCGTAGGATCCTACGCAGTGCCGTAGGGGACCGCACCGCCACTTCCCTGCAAATTAGGGACACTGTTGCTCCTGCGGTATCGGCGAGGACCATTCGCAACCGTCTCCATGAAGCTGGGCTACGGTCCCGCACACCGTTAGGCCGTCTTCCGCTCACGCCCCAACATCGTGCAGCCCGCCTCCAGTGGTGTCGCGACAGGCGTGAATGGAGGGACGAATGGAGACGTGTCGTCTTCAGCGATGAGAGTCGCTTCTGCCTTGGTGCCAATGATGGTCGTAGCGTGTTTGGCGCCGTGCAGGTGAGCGCCACAATCAGGACTGCATACGACCGAGGCACACAGGGCCAACACCCGGCATCATGGTGTGGGGAGCGACCTCCTACACTGGCTGTACACCACTGGTGATCGTCGAGGGGACACTGAATAGTGCACGGTACATCCAAACCGTCATCGAACCCATCGTTCTACCATTCCTAGACCGGCAAGGGAACTTGCTGTTCCAACAGGACAATGCACGTCCGCATGTATCCCGTGCCACCCAACGTGCTCTAGAAGGTGTAAGTCAACTACCCTGGCCAGCAAGATCTCCGGATCTGTCCCCCATTGAGCATGTTTGGGACTGGATGAAGCGTCGTCTCACGCGGTCTGTACGTCCAGCACGAACGCTGGTCCAACTGAGGCGCCAGGTGGAAATGGCATGGCAAGCCGTTCCACAGGACTACATCCAGCAGCATCTCTACGATCGTCTCCATGGGAGAATAGCAGCCTGCATTGCTGCGAAAGGTGGATATACACTGTACTAGTGCCGACATTGTGCATGCTCTGTTGCCTGTGTCTATGTGCCTGTGGTTCTGTCAGTGTGATCATGTGATGTATCTGACCCCAGGAATGTGTCAATAAAGTTTCCCCTTCCTGGGACAATGAATTCACGATGTTCTTATTTCAATTTCCAGGAGTGTACGTACGTCAACGTTTTCATTGGTCAGAGGTAAAATGACCTCCTCCGTCAGGAAAGGAGAAATAAAAGTAAGTTACTAAGACTTACAAAGTAAGTTACTAAGGTAGTGCACTAATAAAGACATAGATACGAAAACAGTAACAAACACCACAAAGTGAGCATATGGTTTAAGGTTACAGGGTCCCACGTTCGATTACCGGCCAGGTTGACTGGGTGTTTGTGTTGTCCTCATCATTTCATCATCATCATCATTCGTGATAGTGGCTCGATTGGATTGTGTAAAAAAACTGAACTGTGAAAAACTTGGGACTTTGTACGGGCGCTGATGACCGCGCAGTTGAGCGCCCCACAAGCCAGACATCATCATCATCATATGGTTTCAGGTTAGAACAGAAATGGAGAATAAGACACGTGTCCGTTTAACTAAGTGCAAACCGGCGAACTCAGAATTAATAGAAACCTATGTTAGCATGATACAATGCAACATTTCACTCAGCAGGTGCTCCCTGTACATGTACACTACTTGACTCTCATCAAACGTATCTGGAAATTTATTAGCGGACGTTAGTATGGGGTGTATCCACCATTCGTCTTTATGACGATTTGGACTCTACTGGGGACAATTCCAGTGACGTGTCTGAATCTCTGTGGAGGAATGGTGGCGCAGTCTTCCTCAAGTACAGGAACCTGAGAAGATTGGTCGCTGGGATCTGGAGCGAAATGGACTTTCTATCCCAGAGGTTCTACATTGGGTTCACGTCTGGACTGTGGGCAGGTCAGTTCATTTCGTCATTGTCACTCTCCACAAACCATTACCCCAAAGATGCTACTTTAGGGCAAGGTGAATTGTCATGTTGATGCCAACAGCCATCGTCTCAAAACTGTTACTCGACTGTACGCAGCACATAGTGCTGTAAAATGTGTTCATATCCTTCCACATTTAGTGTTTCCTTAAGCGCAATATGGGAATCACACCCAGCTGTGTACACAGCTCAAGAGGTCTTCAGCAACACCACGAGGGTTCGCCACAACATAGGCACCTAATTCGTCTGGTGCCTCCCAGTGACGAGCGGCTGCCTCCAGATGGTGCTCGCTAATTAGCACTACCTGCTGCTTCCGCACCACTTCCTCCAGAGCGTCATGATCATCCGCCGATAGTGTTGCCGACTGTCACAGAGAGCACTGTCAAGCATGGGCCAGTTCGCTTCCGCCAGGTACGGGCGCTGATTGAGATCCATCCACCAACAGAAACAACACCAGAGGTGTCGCCGACACTCGCCCCAGTTCCTGATACTCATCTACAGAGCCCAGTTCCGGACATCCAGCCATGGAGCACAGTGCCTGCAGTTCAGTTACTTACGGCATTTCCATTCTGAAGCTACTACAGTTACGAATTTCTACAGTGACTACAGTTCCAACAGAACAATCCCTCTTATGGAACAAATAGGAACACTTACTTACGAGTGTCATACAACGTATTTAAGTCCTAGTGACTTTGCAGCAGACAGCCCAAGAGGCAGAAGGGTAGTAAGACAATAGAGTTTATTATTTGTATTGTGTGTGAGATCAAGTGTCATGCATCAAATTGTTATCATAGTTGAGTACACATGTTGTATCATCCCTATCTATAAAAGTATTAATTATTTTTTAATTGTGTTTCCACGTTTCTGTTACTGTGTCGTTCCTGTTCCTGCAGTTTATATTTGTTATCATGGATGTACTGTCTGTAAAGGGCAATAGTAGAGATTTCATTTTAGTATTTAGTGCAGAAATGTGGGGCTTATGAGGAGCTGCTTGACTATAGCTAGCTGGGCTGCTAATAGCACTTTGCAATTCTAAAGTGATCCTCCTCTGTGCTCAACGATCCTCGTCCGCTTTGTCTTGGTGTAGCTACTGTTGTTCCTTTGCGTTTCCACTTCACTATCACCTCACCAAAAGCCAATTATACGAGGGGTGTCCAGAAAGTAAGTTCTGATGGGTCGCGGAATGGCAACGACTATGAAAATCCGATAAAGCTTTGCACAGATTTGTTGGGCAGTGTCTCTAGTATGACCCTAGACAACATCACGTAGCTCTTCTCATTTCTGAGCACACAGTCAGTGCGTAAAGATGTCTAGAAAATAGTGTCTCCCGCCAAGTACGACAGCCTGGTGAGAAATTTCGCCTGAAACTATGCAGCCATCATTACATATCTGTCGTGCGGTTTCTTCTTCAAGACAATTCTCAGCCGCATTCTGCAGGGGCAATGAAGATCCTCCTGCATCGTTTTCAGTTGGACATGTTTGATTACCCACAATACAGCCCGTAATTGTCTTCCTCTGAGTTTCATCTCCGCTCACATGAACCGCTGGCTATGAAGACAACATTTTGGCACAGACAACGAGCTGTAGGCCAGCGTAGAGAATTGGCGGAAAGCACTGGTGGCTACCTTCTATGATGAGGGTATTGGAAAGTTGGTACAACGCTACGACAAATGTCTAAGTCAGAACAGCGACTACGTAGAGAAGAAGCTACAATGGGGTATCTGGATACTTTTGATTAGACAGTGTATATTAATATTAAAACTGTCAACGTTTTTCTTACTACTCCCTGTCTTCCGTGAAGCATTTGTGGAATGTAGTGTACAGACCTGAATCGACACAAATAGGCCATAAAATGATTTCAGAAAAAA
Source organism: Schistocerca serialis cubense (assembly GCF_023864345.2). Lineage (NCBI taxonomy): Eukaryota > Metazoa > Arthropoda > Insecta > Orthoptera > Acrididae > Schistocerca > Schistocerca serialis. The sequence continues at coordinate 630,496,399 of NC_064641.1, read as the reverse complement.
GTGGACTTACATCCTGCACCCTGTATCATCTTCATGCACAAATGAATGTTCGACTCTGCAGTAGATAACGATACAAACTGAGTGCCAAACTACTGCCCGAACACAATTCTTTAGTTTTCTCGGTCTTTGGTCTACCATGCAGCCGAACGTTCTCGGTGACGTAGGATAAAGGTGTGCTCTTAGTTGCCAAGGTCCGGAACTGCTTCGCTTGTTCTCTGTAAGTTCAAGTGACAATACAGCAGCGAGGTAAGCGGTGTCTAGTATTAGGACCAGAAAAGAAGCGCCGACTTATTCTCAATGTTTATGAGATTTATACTTTACAAAAAATAGTCAGACACAGTGTGAAAACTTTGTAAAAATGTTTGTGTAGGTTGTGGAGAGAAACAATTGTTAAGAAAGAATTCGATGCGTTGCACCGTTTCAGAGTTAACTGACGTTGTAGTTAGTCAATCAGACCGTTGCGCGCGCAAATTCAACCGGCCCGCAAAATACGATTAGTGGCACTTGTTTGTCATAGCGTAGATGATAGCACACTAGACAGCTCAGCCTTTGTATCGGCTCAGATCTTCAACACAGGTCCATGTCCAATTTTTGTACCGCTCTGTTTTTCGATTTCAGCAAACAAACCAAAAGGTACATTTCGCGACATCTCTGGCGGGCCACTTGAATTTGCGCGCGCAACAGCCTGTTTGGCTAACATCAATTCTAATAAGCTCCTAAAAGGCGCAAAGCATGGAATATTTTTCTTGACAATTATGCCTCAGCACAACCTACGCTGCAAACACCTTTGCAAGATTTTCAGACCATCCTGTAGTGATTCAGATGGTGTTTAATTTTACTATACCAACAGTGATCATGGCTTTTCCAAGAAATCATGTTTTGAGTTATGAAAGGAGTTCACCGGACAAAATGTCAGTCGCCGCTTTCAAAGAGCACATTGCGCTGTTCGGAGCAAAAAATGGTTCAAATGGTTCTGAGCACTATGGGACTTAACAGCTGTGGTCATCAATCCCCTAGAACTTAGAACTACTTAAACCTAACTAACCCAAGGACATCACACACATCCATGCCCGAGGCAGGATTCGAACCTGCAACGTAGCGGTCGCGCGGTTCCAGACTGAAGAGCCTAGAACCGCTCAGCCACTACGACCGGCTTGTTTGGAGCACTGTAGATATTTTTGGACTTGGTACTAGGCTGTCATATGGCCCTCCAATGCTGACTACGGTCTCAGCTCATCCTTACAAGATTTTCACGCTGTTTCTGACTATCCTGTACATTTATTTTCTATGAAATATAAATCTCATAAACATTGAGAATGAGTCGGCGTTCCTTTTCTGGTCCTAATATTAAATATGCGAGAGTGGTCGCTAGACAGCGCTTACCTCGCTGCTTATCGTCACTTGAATTTACAGAGAACAAGCGAAGAAATTTCAGATGTTGAGGATTAGGAGTACCCCTTTATTCTACGCCACCGAGAACGTTCGGTTTCATGGCAGACAAAAGAACGACATAACTAAAGAATTGTGTTCAGGCAATAGTTTGGCACTCAGTTTCGATTGTTATCTACTCCAGAGTTGAACATTCGTTTGTATATGAAGATGACACCGAGTGCAGGATGTAAGTCCACTTTTTTGTCAAGTTGTGTGTATATGCCAGTCGGTTGTATGGAATCAGTGCAGTAAGATGGCTCGACATGAAGACGAGACAGAATGGCAGAAAAGAGGTATCGTTGTCGAATATTCTCCTGACCATCCCCTGAAAAAGTTTTGTCTTCTTCACAATGACAGAAAACATTATACAGTGTTATACAGTCTAGTTGACAGTGACAGAAGATAGTAGGATTGCAGCAACGTGCTCATGGGTATGAGCGAGTAATAGTCATGGGAGCTTGTGGGATTAGGAGGTGAGACATAAGTTAAAAAGTGTGCGAATAAGTTTACATGTCAGAATTTTTGGGATAAGTTGTAAAGATGCTGAGGAAGGTAGAATGAGACAACTGTTAATCCACTTTTCGTTCGTAGTCTTTTCATTAAATACAAACATACTCGCATTTTTCTGTTGGTTTTATTTATATCCAGGAAGGGACTTCTCGAGTATCCTAAAATAAAATTCAGCTTCTTTCTCATTGCGGACATCGAGTTATATTGTTGCTGTACTCTTTAGTCCGAAGAGTGCTTGGATGTAGCTCTTCAGAGTAATCTATCCTGTGCAAGCCTCTGAATCTCTGCATAACTACTGCAACCTACATTCATTTGAACCTGTGTTTGAAACTTTGCGTTCCCTCTATAATTTTTACACCTCATACTTCACTCCATTGCCACAATGGATTGCCTGACGCCTCAGAGTGTGATCTGCTGACTGATTCCTTCTTTTAGTAAAGTTGTGCCATAAATTTATGGCCAATGTTTCAGGGCGTAAATGTAAATGTATTCCTTTTAGCAGCAGCTGTTTCAGCCGTGTGTGTCTGCAGAGTGTGCGGCCATTGGGGGAAGTGTGGCTCATGATGACTCCACCGGCATTCGCTTCCTCGGTGCCAGCGCCCTTCCACAGCCTCGTCTTGCAGGTTAGTGCTGCAGTGGCCAAACAGTTTTAACAAACCATGCGATTCATATACAATTACACAAAACATCTGAGAATTTCATTGTACCGAGGAAACCATTAGCAGTACGATATTCCACCGCTAGGTGTCTCGAGGTACACTTCTTAACTTCTGTGGCACAATGTTGCATCATCTTTGGCGCATTCAGTTGTGAGCCGCAGTGGTGTGCCTCAGGATGGGTTTCAGTGCTTCTACGAATTGTGGAATGGCTAACGTGAAGGAACAACGGATTTGTAACAAATTCTGTTTCAAGTTGAAGAGTTCTACAGCTTAAACACACCGCATGCTGACAGTTGTATTCAGTGGGAGTGCACTAAGTTAAGCAAAAACATTTAAAGAAATCCCAGGTCATACTTATATCTCATCCAAAGTTAATCAGTCGGTACTTTCGCGAAACAGTCCCTCAAATACTCCTCAATGGTACCCAACTACCATACCAAAAAACAGTAAAAGACCTTGGAATAATCTTGGATGAACACCTAAACTGGGAAGAACAAACAGTCACAGCTTGCCGGTAATCGCTCTCCTCCCTACATGCAATTCAAAAATTTAGAAAAATATTTCCAACCCATGTTAAACAAAAATTAGTCCAAACACTAGTCTTGCCTAATCTTTACTACTGTGATGTAGTTCAACATGGCACAAATAATGAAAATTCGAGATGCCTAGAGCTAGTGATGAATGCTTGTGTTAGATACGTATGCAACATACGGTTGTATGATCATATCAGTCCTTCATACTCCCAGCTAGGTTGGATACGCCCACATAAGGCACGCGATCTCCACACGATGTGCTTACTTCATCGATTTCTTAGCCACTGGTGCCCCCAATACTTATCTTCTCACATTAAACACCTATCATCATTCCACAACCGCAATACCAGATCGGATACGTCTAGCATCTTGGCTGTACCTTTACATAACACAAAATCTTTCTCCATGTCATTCTCCATCTCAGCCATACGACTATGGAACGCGCTCCCCTGTGATCTGCGTCTTATCCAAAACCACTCAACATTCAAGAGGGAACTTAAGACTTACATATTAGGGACGGTATAGCCACCATTGTTGTGCCCCCCCCCCCCTCATCTTTTTCTTTCTCCTCTCCATCATAGCTTCGAATTTTACCATTCTACTTCTCTTCCTCTAACCTATCTACCTCTTCTATATCTCTTTCACCCCATTCCATCGTCTTATGTCTCTGCTTGATGAGAATAACTCACAAGCTGCAAGAATATAACGAGAAAATTCCCAACTAGCAATAGGACTGACACTCATAAAAGAAAAATATGTTTACTTTCATATACATAGTCATTATTATTATTATTATTATCATTATTATTATTATTTTTATTATTCTTGATTGTTATAATTATTTTTTGATTGTTATAATTATCATTGTACTACTTTTATAATCTCTATTTTTTTTCTTTAACATTAATACTGTATAACATGTTATATGTCCTAATTTTCTGTAGACACTGAAATTTGTTGAATCTGAGTATGCCTGGTTAGGTGTAAGAGAGGGCCTGAAAGCCCTAATCTTGCCAGGTAAAATAAATGCATAAATAAATAAATAAATAAATAAATAAATAAAGCGCTGCAAGGAAGGCCGAAAATCTGTGGAAGAGGACAAACATTTTGGTCGACCCTCAACATGCATAATACTGGAAATGATCATGCAAGTGCATGGCATGATTCACGAAGACTGAAGGCAGACAATTCACAATGTTTGTAACAGGCTTGGGCTGTCGTATGGTACATGTCAACAAATTCTAGCAGATGAAATGAACACGAGACGTATTTCACCGAAGATTGTCCCTCGCCTTCTCAGCATCGACCAAAGAAGCCTCATGGTTCAGACACGGACCGAGCCACAACAAAGAGTTCGAGAGAGTCCACCATTCTTATTCAAAGTAATAACGGATGATGAATCTTGAGTCTATAGTTAAGATCCTGAACGAAGGATCAGTCATCACAATGGAAAATGCCATCTTCTCCAAGGCCGATAAAATCTTGACAAGTTCGCAGCAACGTAAACTAAGGCCTGACCATTTTTTCCGGCATTCGGGAAATAGTACATAAGGAGTTTGTTCCTCCTGGTCAGACCGTCGACGCTCAGTTTTACTGCGAGGTTTTCAGGCGGCTGAGGGAAGATGTTCGGCGCAGACGGTCAGAGTTGTAGAAAAATAAAGACTTTTTAGTGCACCGCGAAAAGGCACCTGCGCACGCCTCGTAGGTTGCGAAGGAATTACTGGGTGCTTAAGGTGAGAATCGCGTTGAATGGGCGCCATTTTGACACAACTGATAACATGCAACTGGAATCACAATGGTTCCAGAACACCCTTCATCCTGAGCACTGCTAATAGTGCTTCCAAAAATGACAATAACGCTGGGATCGTTGCACACAAGCCCAAGGTAACTATTTTGACGGTTACAGAGGACTTGAGGACATAAGTACAGTTTTCTGATTTTTACAATGAAATTCTCGGATATTTTAGGTAGCACTACTATGGTATACAGATTGTCCACAATTTTAAGGGCAAAAGTTATGCTGTGGCAGAGCAGTCAAAGTTGAGCTTAATTATCCACAGAAATTTGTTGAAGTGAGGCCAAGTCCTTAAACCTTCATTTACTGTAATTGTAAAAAAAATATAATACCAGAAATGAAAATTTTTACTTTAATAGTTGAACTGTTATTGTATTAATAACAAATTATTATATTTAAAATGATACGAAGTCCTTAAAATGTATAAAGTGTTCATAGTGCTTGTAAATCCCGACAGAATTATACAGTCAAAGTACATTAAGGGACTGAGAAGTCCTGAAAGAATCATACAGTTTGTATCATCGCTTCTGGTGATACTTGTAAAACAGTTCTTTTTTCCATTAATGCACAGAAAATATTACACCCACAACACATTGAACGTGATTTAGATTCCGCTTTTGTAAGTGAACTGATAAACGTTGGCCGTTGAGATCTTGTATCTGAAAACTTATGTCGTTCGGTACCGAAAATGCTATATTTTTTTTCTTTTTGGAGTTTAAAGAGTAGAACTTCGTTCATTTTTGGGCCTGTTCCTAAAGATGGGCATGGTTGTGGAATGATTTCTCGTCTTCCATTGTGCACCAGAGACAGATGCAGGGTGCGTATTTTCCTCTTCATTCTCCTCCTCTTCCTCATTTTACTGCTGGTTCTGCAACATTTTGTGAAATACTAGCAAATATTGAAAGAGATACTGGTTGAACATCTTCCTCATTGTCCATCTCTTCCTCATTAGCACTTAGCGCGGTTCTGTAATATTTTGTGCAGTACTACCTCACACTTGAAGATTCTTTGCATTATTCTTATTGCGCCAAGTACCACTTATCATTTCATATTGACTGTCATCACTACAATCAAATGGTCTATCAATATCATCTGAAAAATTTACTACTTTAGTAAGAATTTCTTCGTCGGTAAGATCTCTAATACATAGCCAAAACTTGAAACAAAAAATTTTACTAAACTGATTGATGGTGTATTATTCACACATTATTTGTACGGTCTTTTTATAAAATTAAACGCCTTATTGTCCTCAGCAAGGATATTTTCTTATTTATAAAGGGTCTTGAAAGCAGAATAAGCTATAAACGCGAAATAAAAGCAAACAAAAGTCAACCTAAGATCAGCTTGTGAAGTCAATGCCCTGCACCTGACGGGATGCTAGGTCCCAAGCATACTTTACGCAGTAATTGAATATTCCAAGAATACTATCTTGATATATTATCAAAATTAACATTAGTATGTATGTTGTTGTTGTTGTGGTCTTCAGTCCTGAGACTGGTTTGATGCAGCTCTCCACGCTACTCTATCCTGTGCAAGCTTCTTCATCTCCCAGTACCTACTGCAACCTACATCCTTCTGAATCTGCTTAGTGTATTCATCTCTTGGTCTCCCTCTACGATTTTTACTCTCCACGCTGCCCTCCAATACTAAACTGGTGATCCCTTGATGCCTCAGAACATGTCCTACCAACCGATCCCTTCTTCTAGTCAAGTTGTGCCACAAACTTCTCTTCTCCCCAATCCTATTCAATACTTCCTCATTAGTTATGTGATCTACCCATCTAATCTTCTGCATTCTTCTGTAGCACCACATTTCGAAAGCTTCTATTCTCTTCCTGTCCAAACTATTTATCGTCCATGCTTCATTTCCATACATGGCTACACTCCATACAAATACTTTCAGAAACGACTTCCTGACACTTAAACCTATACTCAATGTTAACAAATTTCTATTCTTCAGAAATGCTTTCCTTGCCATTGCCAGTCTACATTTTATACCCTCTCTACTTCGACCATCATCAGTTATTTTGCTCCCCAAATAGCAAAACTCATTTACTACATTAAGTGTCTCATTTCCTAATCTAATTCCCTCAGCATCACCCAACCTAATTCGACCACACTCCATTATTCTTGTTTTGCCTTTGTTGATGTTCATCTTATATCCTCTTTTCAAGACACTATCCATTCCGTTCAACTGCTCTTCCAAGTCCTTTGCTGTCTCTGACAGAATTACAATGTCATCGGCGAACCTCAAAGTTTTTATTTCTTCTCCATGGATTTTAATACCTACTCAGAATTTTTCTTTTGTTTCCTTCACTGCTTCCTCAATATAGAGATTGAATAACATCGGGGAGAGGCTACAACCCTGTCTCACTCCCTTCCCAACCACTGCTTCCCTTTCATGTCCCTCGACTCTTATAACTGCCATCTGATTTCTGAACAAATTGTAAATAACTTTACGCTCCCTGTGTTTTACCCCTGCCACCTTCACAATTTGAAAGAGAGTATTCCAGTCAACATTGTCAAAAGCTGTCTCTAAGTCTACAAATGCTAGAAATGTAGGTTTGCCTTTCCTTAATCTAGCTTCTAAGATAAGTCGTAGGGTCAGTATTGCCTCACATGATCCAATATTTCTACGGAATCCAAACTGATCTTCCCCGAGGTCGGCTTCTACTATTTTTTCCATTCGTCTGTAAAGAATTCGCGTTAGTATTTTGAAGCCGTGACTTATTAAAGTGATAGTTCGGTAATTTTCACATCTGTCAACAACTGCTTTCTTTGGGATTGGAATTATTAGATTCTTCTTGAAGTGTGAGGGTATTTCGCCTATCTCATACATCTTGCTCACCAGATGGTAGAGTTTTGGCAGGACTGGCTCTCCCAAGGCTGTCAGTAGTTCTAATGGAATGTTGTCTACTCCCGGAGCTTTGATTCGACTCAGGTCTTTCAGTGCTCTGTCAAACTCTTCACGCAGTATCATATCTCCCATTTCATCTTCATATACATCCTCTTTCATTTCCATAATATTGTCCTCAAGTACATCGCCCTTGTATAAACCCTCTATATACTCCTTCCACCTTTCCCTTCTTTGCTTAGAACTGGGTTTCCATCTGAGCTCTTGATATTCATACTAGTGGTTCTCTTTTCTCCAAAGGTCTCTTTAATTTTCCTGTAGGCAGTATCTATCTTACCCCTAGTGAGATAAGCCTCTACATCGTTACATTTGTCCTCTAGTCATCCCTGCTTAGCCATTTTGCACTTCCTGTCGATCTCACTTTTGAGACGTTTGTATTCCTTTTTCCTTGCTTCATTTACTGCATTTTTATATTTTCTCCTTTCATCAATTAAATTCAATATTTCTTCTATTTCTTCTGTTACCCAAGGATTTCTACTAGCCCTCGTCTTTTTACCTACTTGATCCTCTGTTGCTTTCACTACTTCATCCCTCAAAGCTACCCATTCTTCTTCTACTGTATTTCTTTCCCCTATTCCTATCAATTGTTCCCTTATGCTCTCCCTGAAACTATGTACAACCTCTGGTTCTTTCAGTTCATCCAGGTCCCATCTCCTTAAATTCCCACCTTTTTGCAGTTTCTTCAGTTTTAATCTACAGTTCATAACCAACAGATTGTGGTCTGAGTCCACATCTGCCCCTGGAAATGCCTTACAATTTAAAACCTGGTTCCTAAATCTCTGTCTTACCATTATATAATCTATCTGAAACCTGTCAGTATCTCCAGGCTACTTCCATGTATACATTCTTCTTTTATGATTCTTGAACCAAGTGTTAGCTATGATTATGTTGTGCTCTGTGCAAAATTCTACCAGGCGGCTTCCTCTTTCGTTCCTTACCCCCCATCCACATTCCCCTACTATGTTTCCTTCTCTCCCTTTTCCTACTGACGAATTCCAGTCACCCATGACTATTAAATTTTCGTCTCCCTTCACTATCTGAATAATTTCTTTTATTTCATCATACATTTCTTCAATTTCTTCGTCATCTGCAGAGCTAGTAGGCATATAAACTTGTACTACTGTGGTAGGCGTGGGCTTCGTATCTATCTTGGCCACAATAATGCGTTCACTATGCTGTTTGTAGTAGCTTACCAGCATTCCTATTTTCCTATTCATTATTAAACCTACTCCTGCATTACCCCTATTTGATTTTGTGTTTATAACCCTGTAATCACCTGACCAGAAGTCTTGTTCCTCCTGTCACCGAACTTCACTAATTCCCACTATATCTAACTTTAACCTATCCATTTCCCTTTTTAAATTATCTAACCTACCTGTCCGATTAAGGGATCTGACATTCCACGCTCCGATCCGTAGAATTAAATAAATATTATAAATATTAGCTCTCACTTCAGTTCATATATAAATCTTGTTTTTTATATAACTTTGTAACATTGTTTAACACAATAATCAACCATATTCAAAACAGTTGTTCACATTTCTGACTGATGTATAAAATTCTGAATGGAGATCAGCTGTGCTAACATCCAGCATAGAAAGCACAAACTGTACGGAATAGGACCTGTCTGTTCTACAGTTCTAACAGGCGTTGAGTTCCATAATTTCACACAAATTCTGGCGGGACTCGTAAGTTTCGTCAGTAGATAAAGGGTTAAACTTGCCATTTTTTACATAATGATTCTCTGAGTTCGGTGACATGTCGTGACTCAAGAACTAAAATAGATAGGAAATAGTTGGAACTTATTACAGACTGTTGGTCATTGAACTTGTAATACCAAGAAGGATAGAAAATGACGCTATTTTACTTTTCATGCACACAGAGTACAGTGGGACTAATGTGATAGAATTTGTAGATGATTTGGAGCATACAGATTGAGAAATTCAGTACACATAAGGGTCACCTCTGGCACCAACAACGGCATTCTGGATAGACATTCTGGTGACTGAGCTTAGGTAACAGATACTGTTTCAACTCTGTGACAGAATTCTTCAGTTGTCGTCTCTGGCAGATAGAAGCATGACAGTCACTTGGCAACCCATGACCGGCTGTTTTCAGTGGATGAGAAATCTGGCGGTCTAAGGCGCTGCAGTCATGGACCCGGCGGAGGTTCGAGTCCTCCCTCGGGCATGGGTGTGTGTGTTTGTCCTTAGGATAATTTAGGTTAAGTAGTGTGTAAACTTAGGGACTGATGACCTTATCAGTTAAGTCCCATAAGATTTCACACACATTTGAACATTCTGTTTTTGAGAAATCTGGAGAACGCGCTGGCCAGTGCAACAGCCAAACACATTGTGCATCGGCCTTGCGTTATCTTATTGAGAAATTGTCACGGAGACATCAAAGATAGGACACAGCGCTGGCATTAAAATGTCTGTAAAGTACCGGCTGCTGTCTAAATTACAGGTTCTGTGACTCAGCAGTGATGGTGTTGTGTTCCCAACGACACTAATACATTCGTGCCAGATGGTGGGCTGGTATGGCGATGACGAATGCAACGTTGGTTACCCCAGGAACCTCCATACATGTATAAGCGTACTGTGATGCGGTACACAGAAGCGTGACGTTTGAAAAGACTACCTGTTCCAGCGTGGCACGATTGTTGTTGAGTGTCTCGTGTCTCTCTGCTGCAGTGTCATCCAAAGACGCAACAATGGCTGACAGTCCGTGCTGCTCCAGACATTGTCGCACTATCCAAAAGAATATTGCCTTGCTGTAAAGAAGCCCATCTCCTGATTTAAATTATGTGAAGTGACAGTAAGGTTCTGGACTGCTGAGCAGACATGTCCATTCTCTCAGGCTCTAGACACATGGGGACGTTGAAATCCTATGTGACTCCCTTGAACCCTAGATTCCATATTCACATCACAGCTGTGGGACCGAGTGCAATGTGAGCAACAATATTGTGGAACAGTAAGCCGTACTCTTGATAGGCCACTCCCGTGTTGCAATCCGACATGCGCATCCTTCGCCTTACATAGGGCACAACCCGATTTTCTCACCAGCAATCATAATTTAAATGCAGTTTCTGAATGAGGATTCCACTGCTTAATCTATCGTTATGTACAGAATGCAGATGTTCTTGTTCTTACCTACACTGTGCATTTACGCTGAAATACTGATGGTTTGCATGTCCAGCATGTAGTTCAAAGCCGGCCGCTGTGGTCTCGCGGTTAAGGCGCTCAGTCCGGAACCGCGCGACTGCTACCGTCGCAGGTTCGAATCCTGCCTCGGGCATGGATGTGTGTGATGTCCCTAGGTTAGTTAGGTTTAAGTAGTTCTAAGTTCTAGGCGACTGATGACCACAGATGTTAAGTCCCATAGTGCTCAGAGCCATTTGAACCATTTTTTGTAGTTCAAATTATGCCAGTCTGAAGTTCTGTTGCATGTTGCCTTCATGGAGTTGCAGTTTCTATAGTTAGCAGCGTATCTCGAAAGACTGCTGTAGTCCGACTAAAATTACTTGATAGCTGACACTTCATGCATTGTAGCTCACTTCCTCCAATCAGAGTGCTCAACGTCTTGCCTGAACCATTCGCCATTGCCAAACTGCTACAACAATTAGTAAGTTCACTTCCAATTCCATGTTCAGCTTTCTTTCGTGATGTGTTTAGATCCTGAATCCTTGGGCTCCCCATTATATTTCGTATTTCATCAGACATGATAACCACACTATAAACAACACACACACACACACACACACACATCTACATCTACATCTACATCTACATCTACATGGATACTCTGCAGATCACATTTAAGTGCCTGGCGGAGGGTTCATCGAACCACCTACACAATTCTCTATTACTCCAGTCTCGTACAGCGCGCGGAAAGAACGAACACCTATATCTTTCCGTATGAGCTCTGATTTCCCTTATTTTATCGGGGTGACCGTTCTGCCCTATGTAGGTCGGTGTCAACAAAATGTTTTCGCATTCGGAGGAGAAAGTTGGTGATTAGAATTTCGTGAGAAGATTCCGTCGCAACGAAAATCGCCTTTCTTTTAATGATTTCCAGCCCAAATCCTGTATCATTTCTGTGACTCTCTCTCCCATAGTTCGCGATAATACAAAACGTGCTGCCTTTCTTTGAACTTTTTCGATGCACTCCGTCAGTCCTACCTGGTAAGGATCCCACACCGCGCAGCAGTATTCTAAAAGAGGACGACAAGCGTAGTATAGGCAGTCTCCTTAGCAGGTCTGTTACATTTTCTAAGTGTCCTGCCAATAAAACGCAGCCTTTGGTTAGCCTTCCCCACAACACTTTCTATGTGTTCTTTCCAACTGAAGTTGTTTGTAATTGTAATACCTAGGTATTTAGTTGAATTTACGGCTTTTCGATTAGACTGATTTGTCGTGTAACTGAAGTTTAACGAGTTACTTTTGGCACTCATGTGGATCACCTCACACTTTTCGTTATTTAGGGCCAACTGCCACTTTTCGCACCATTCAGACATTTTTCCTAAATCGTTTTGCAGTTTGTTTTGATCTTCTGATGACTTTATTAGTCGATAAACGACAGCGTCATCTGCAAACAACCGAAGAGGGCTGCTCAGATAGTCTCCCAAATCGTTTATAGAGATAAGGAACAGCAAAGGGCCTATAACACTACCTTGGGGAACGCCTGAAATCACTTCTGTTTTACTCGATGACTTTCGGTCAATTACTGCGAACTGTGACGTCTCTGACAGGAAACCGCTCGACCACCCCGGCCGGGAACTCACGATTATTAGTTGGTAAGAGGTCAAGTGTGTTTTCACAACCGTAATTTTACTACGAGCCGCTTGTGTGGTGCAGTGTCAAAAGCCTTCCGGAAATCCAGGAATACGGAATCGATCTGAAATCCCTTGTCAATAGCACTCAGCACTTCATGTGAATAAAGAGCTAGCTATGTTTCACAGGAACGATGTTTTCTAAACCCATGTTGACTGTGTGTCAATAGACCGTTTCCTTCGAGGTAATTCAAATGGCTCTGAACACTATGGGACTTACATTCTGAGGTCATCAGTTCCCTATAGCTTAGAACTACTTAAACCTAACTAATCTAAGGACGTCACACACATCCATGCCCGAGGCAGGATTAGAACCTGCGGCCGTAGCGGTCGCGCGGTTCCAGACTGTAGCGCCTAGAACCGCTCGACCACCCCGGCCGGGAACTCACGATTATTAGTTGCTAAGAGGTCAACTGTGTTTTCACAACCGTTTACTATTCGCGCGGGTTCATGAACTAACTGCTCGAAATAATTTTCAGAGAATGCGTTTAGCACAATTTCGGATGATATTTTATGCGTACCTCCGGAATTAAACATATATTTTCGCCAACTTATAGAGGGTAAACTAAAGTCACCACCAACTATTATCGTATGAGTCATGTACGTGTTTGAAATCAAACTCAAGTTTTCTTTCAATCTTTCAGCAACTGTATCATCTGAACTGGAATGTCGGTAAAAGAATGCAATTATTATTTTATTCCAGTTGCCAACAATGACCTCTGCCCACACTAAGTCACAGGAAGTATCAACTTCAATTTCATGACAAGTTAAATTACTTCTGAAAGCAACAAACACAAATATGAGACGAAATACGCATGTTTCATACACAGCACTAATCAAAAACTACTGGACTCTTCCAAACAAGATGTGATTCAGCATCAGATATACAGTTATTGTAACTGCAGACATCGGCTTACAACAGATAAGTTTTGCACGACATAGCGCGAAGTTGAATTTTTTAAGGCTGCATTTGATCGTTGTGACTGGGCCACTAGAGTTAACGACTTGCTAGTGTAGTATGATGACGTAGCATAGTGGTTATCGTGTAAACCACATGTGTGAAAAGTCATAGGTTCGAATGTCGTCAAATGCAAAAAAATTTTATTTTTCTAAATTTAATCAAAAGACTTTGATTATCACTGTGATTCAGTTAATTGGTTCCAATGTAATTTTTTATCTCTAATACTCCCCCCTGTCATTTTCACCATCGTATTTTCCCTTGTTATTTGCTCTTATTTTTCTTTGTATCACTCTTTTATCATTTGGAAACTGCTTGTGTCAGCTATAATCTGCAACCAAGTGCCAACCGGGACAGCTCATTGGTTGGTAATACAGCATCTCGTGTAAAAAGTATGAGTATTGTTTCAGGCAACTAATGACAGCGAGAAATAATAGTTTGCTTTTACCACTGAAGCCGGGCGGTGTGACCGAGCGGTTCTAGGCGCTACAGTCTGGAACCGCGCGACCGCTACGGTCGCAGGTTCGAATCCTGCCTCGGGCATGGATGTGTGTGATGTCCTTAGGTTAGTTAGGCTTAAGTAGTTCTAAGTTCTAGGGGACTTACCTACATTTCAGCAGGATAATGCACGACCGCATGTTGCAGGTCCTGTACGGGCCTTTCTGGATACAGAAAATGTGTGACTGCTGCCCCGGCCAGCACATTCTCAAGATTTCTCACCAACTGATAACGTCTGGTCAATGGTGGCCGAGCAACTGGCTCGTCACAATACGCCAGTCACTACTGTTGATGAACTGTGGTAACATATTGAAGCTGCATGGGCAGCTGTACCTGTACACGTCATCCAAGCTCTGTTTGACTCAATGCCCAGGCGTATCAAGGCCGTTATTACGGCCAGAGGTGGTTGTTCTCGGTACTGATTTCTCAGATCTATGCACCCAAATTGCGTGAAAATGTAATCACACGTCAGTTCTAGTATATTTGTCCAATGAATACCCATTTATCATCTGCATTTCTTCTTGGTGTAGCAATTTTAATGTCGAGTAGTGTAGATTTACGTGGGGCCTGCAAAACCAGATTTCCTGATACCGTTTCTGGTTGATAAGTAAACAGTCCAATATCGATTCTGTACAATCAATGTTTTCTGCTATGTAAACACGCAACAGATTGCTTGGTTTGTCAGGTTATATCTGGTATGTAGTCCTTGGATGCATGAGTGTATGTAGCGAAAACGCATGAGAAGGTCTCTCAGACCCTACCTTAAAACGAATACAAAATTTTGGTTTTGAAACATCCCCTTAGAAAAGTTAATGAATGACAGTGCTGATAAACCTCTTACGTTATTTGATTTTCAAACAGCCGAGCAAAACTGAACGTACTCAGACATTTCTCTCTTTAGTTATTCTGATCAACACTAAACTGACACACAATATTTTTAGCGCAACGCAGTCTGACTTTCAATAATCCCTACAAGAGAATGGCCCTGACTAACAATAACCTATACATTTCATGAATCACTTACCTCACAAAAATCTTCGTTACTCGAACTACTGCAATACAGCGAGCGCCAATACTGCCAGCTAAATAAAAGATTCTAACTACTGAAGGCACTAACTGCTGATAGGCATAGTTAGCAAATGAAAGATTTTGATAGAGAACAAACAATTTATTTACCTTAATAATATTCAAAAGTCATCATATATATCAGTTCATGATATACAGTATTACAAATTTACTCTTTCTGATGGACACACGTCCAGATCGTACGCTCTCAAAATTCTGCCATCTCTCTCCCCACATCCACCACTGCTGGCGGCTCACCTCCAACTGCACAACGCTACGCGCTGTTCACATCCAACTACTCAACACTACAATAGCGAATATTCCAACAATGCCAACCAGCCACAGACTGCACACCGCACAGCCAGTGATTTTCATACAGAGCGCTACGTGGCGTTACCAACATAAAAACCTAAACAGCCTACTTACAGTATTAACGAAAATATCAAATTTTGAAGGGGGTAGGGCCGACCGTTGTGGGCGTGCGGTTCTAGGCGCTTCAGTCTGGAACCGCGTGACCGCTACGGTCGCAGGTTCGAATCCTGCCTCGGGCATGGATGTGTGTGATGTCCTTAGGCTAGTTAGGTTTAATTAGTTCTAAGTTCTAGGCGACTGATGACCTCAGAAGTTAAGTCGCATAGTGCTCAGAGCCATTTGAAGGGGGTAGTGAGAGATATTCTGTATGAAAGCAATTATTTTTATACTGTGACCTTTATTTTAGTATAGTAAGAAATACAGTATTATATACTACGTCATAACTTTCCTGAGAATCAATAACTGACTCTCAATTTTATCGGTCCACAGTAGAGGGCTTTCTCGTAGTATATAACACTGTTCATAAATAACTGCACTGTATTCTTTGCATATAATTATTTGTGCATTTTAACCACTTTTCCTGTCTAATGGATTTGAGCACATGAAGGACCGTCATTTTAGTGATCTTCGTGTTTCCGCAATCTTCGTCTGTTGACGAACCGTGCTGTGGCTCGCATAGCTTTCTTCTCTCCATATGGGAGAAATTCTCTTTTTATCAGGTCTGCCTTCCACGTAGTTCTGAAGTTGCTGTGAAAATAAGCACATGACATTTATTGCTCCTACGTCTAATAAGTTTGTCCATAAGACAAAATATCATCTCTTGACTGCTCCTTTCAAGTATAAGGACGGGCTATCTGGCCAACTCGTGATTTTCATTGATTACGGAATAAAACATTCTCTCATTCGTTTTCATGTCCTTCATCTACACTGGTGCTATGGGGCAGGGAAATTAGCGATATCATAATTTTGTACTTCGTATCCATATAACGTGTAGTTGTCAAATTGTCTTTCAAACCAAAATTATGGTGATAAACCACCTCTGGACGTTGAAGCCATTCTTTCTAGTGGGATTTCCTTTTTGTTTTGGTACTCCCTAACTGAGCACAAGGAATTTTCATGATATTCTGCCGTTAGTGGCAGTGATTTTCTCTATGCAGTTCCATCATGAGCGATAAGGAAATTGTGAGTTGTATAGTCTGTATCATCTAATTCTTCACTGCTTCCTCCAGTTGTGACGCTAAGAAAAAAATACAAATGGCTCCAAGCACTATGGAACTTAACATCTGAGGTCATCAGTCCCCTAGACTTAGAACTACTTAAACCTAACTAACCTAAGGACATCACACACATCCATGCCCGAGGCAGGATGCTAACCTGCGACCGTAGCAGCAGCGCGGTTCCGGACTGAAGCGCCTAGAACCGCTCGGTCACCGCGGCCGGCTGAGACGCTAAGAGAAGTGAGCTGATTACCCTGGGAACCGTCGGTGTCTGAATATCTGCTATGTTCCTTGAACAAAGGAAGCTTCATCTTCAAGCCATTCAGTAACAGTTAATTCAGAATTTCGGTTGCTTGTACTGATTTCAGATGATGTTCTTTTGTGACTTACATGTACTATTTTATCCCTGTTTTACATAAAGAATGAAACTGTCTTACATGATTATTCTGTTTATGGACCTAGACTTATGCTCATCTGAAAGTATTTTGCCAATGCCCATTACACTTAGCTTCAAAACTGACCTCAGCTGTAGTTTTTACAAGACGTTGGTAATTCTCAACGCAGAGTACAACTATGCAGATCTGATACGTGTTATCAGCAACTTGCTACTTTAACACGTCAGTCAGTTCAGTGACAAATAAACTGTTGGAGAGACAGCTTATTTGTTAAAGACTCTCAAAGACTCCTGTCACGATTTATACGTGTAGGATTACGAAATTCATAACACGAGTAATTTGACCTACACCAATGTTTTTTCCAAAGAAAGGCAATTGTTTTTGCAACGATTATAAGGGAAATCAACTAAAACAAACTAATTTTAAGTCAATTTTTTGAGGAATTGAAAGGTTGCCGGGGCTAAAGGAACTCTGTTATGCATCCAAACGTTAAAATTGTTCGTATAGTCTGCACAGAGTGCCTTTTTTTGCTGTGAAAGAGAAGTAGAAATACAATACTGGCCATTAAAATTGCTACACCACGAAGATGACGCGTTACAGACGCGAAATTTAACCGACAGGAAGAAGATGCTGTAATATGCAAATGACTACCCTTTCAGAGCATTCACACAAGGTTGGAGCCCGTGGCGGCACCTACAAGGTGCAGACATGAGGAAAGTTTCAAACCGATTTCTCATACACAAACAGCAGTTGACCGGCGTTGCCTGGTGAAACATTGTTGTGATGCCTCATGTAAGGAGGAGAATTGCGTACCATCACGTTTCCGACTTTGATAAAGGTCGGATTGTAGCCTATCGCTATTCCGGTTAATCGTATCACGACAT
Organism: Schistocerca serialis cubense; assembly: GCF_023864345.2. Taxonomy (NCBI): domain Eukaryota; kingdom Metazoa; phylum Arthropoda; class Insecta; order Orthoptera; family Acrididae; genus Schistocerca; species Schistocerca serialis. Next base: position 630,478,398 of record NC_064641.1, on the reverse strand, counting down.
TGCTGCTCGCGTTGGTCGAGATCCAATGACTGTTAGCAGAATATGGAATCGGTGGGTTCAGGAGGGTAATACGGAACGCCGTGCTGGATCCCAGCGGCTTCGTATCACTAGCAGTCGAAATGACAGGCATCTTAAGCGCATGGCTGTACCGGCTCGTACAGCCAAATCTCGATCCCTGAGTCAACAGATAGATGGGGACGTTTGCAAGACAACAACCATCTGCACGAACAGTTCAACGACGTTTGCAGCAGCATGGGCTATCAGCTCGGAGAACATGGCTGCGGTTACCCTTGACGCTGCATCACAGGCAGGAGCGTCTGCGATGGTGTACTCAACGACGAACCTGGGTGCATGAATGGCAAAACGTAATTTTTTCGGATGAATCCAGGCTCTGCTTACAGCATCATGATGGTCGCACCGTGTAGGGCGACATCGCGGTGAACGCACATTGGAAGCGTGTATTCGTGATCGCCATACTGCCGTCTCACCGGGCGTGATGGTATGGGGTGCCATTGTTTACACGTCTTGGTCACCTCTTGTTCGCATTGACTGCACTTTGAACAGTGGACGCTACATTTCAGATGTGTTACGACCCGTGGCTCTACCCTTCATTCGATCCCTGCGAAACGCTACGTTTCAGCAGGATAATTCACGACCGCATGTTGCAGGTCCTGTACGGGCCTTTCTGGATACGGAAAATGTTCGACTGCTGCCGTGGCCAGCACATTCTCCACATCTGTCACAAACTGAAAGCGTCTGGTCAATGGTGGACGAGCAACTGGCTCGTCACAATACGCCAGTCGCTTCTCTTGATGAACTGTGGTATCGTGTTGAAGCTGCATGGGCAGCTGTACCTGTACACGCCATCCAAGCTCTGTTTGACTCAATGCCCAGGCGCATCAAGGCCGTTATTACGGCCAGAGGTGGTTGTTCTGAATACTGATTTCTCAGGATCTATGCACCCAAACTGAGTGAAAATGTAATAACATGTCAGTTATAGTATAATATATTTGTCGAAAGAATACCCGTTCAATATCTGCATTTCTTCTTGGTGTAGCATTTTTAATGATCAGTAGTGTATTAACACTGAGCATGGAGTTGTTTTCCCTTGATGTTTAACTGAAGAGAAACAGCCATTGCGCTGACTAAACCAAAAGCCGGAACAGCTGATTACCAGACGTCATTTGTGTAAAATAACGGACGACGGGAAAACCATAATTTGACGGGTCTAGCAAACCCGCTTTAGGCCTTAACGTGTAATCACGACAGCGAAAAAGAAATTCGGTTTTCGTCTTCCGGAAGAAGTGTGGCACGTGAGTGAAGGGTGGTTTGCCGGACAGGTGTGCCACGTGGGCCGCCGCTGCGTGCTGCTGCGCGAGCGCTACTCCACGGCGACGGACGTCGGCCAGCTCGGCGGTGCCGTCGGCTGCTACGTGAGGGAGGCGTCGCCGCCGGACATGGAGTGGGTACCCGTCATGTACATCGACCGCCGCTACTCGCTCGGTGGCATCCACCTGCGCGTGCTCGTACAGCACGTGAGTATACCGCCCGTCAGACCACCAATGTTATCGAAACTTCCTGACAGATTAAAACTGTGTGCTGGACCGAGACTCGAACTCGGGATCTTTGCCTTTCGCGGGCAAGTGCTCTATCCACTGAGTTACCCAAGCACGATTCACGACCCGTCCTCACAGCTTCAATTCTGCCAGTACCGCGTCTCCTACCTTCCACACTTCACAGAAGCTCTTCTGGAAACATCAGTGTTGTTATCATCTGTATAGGGTGTACCAAAAAGGACTTTCTAACTTTGAAAATTCGGACAAACTTATTCATACGAGTGACGACTAAAAGGAAAACAGATGTCGTGGTTCGCTAGTACAGAATCGCGCCACTGCAAGCGCTGACGGCAGTTGCAGCAAATATGGCTGCCTTTACCAATCCCGAGTGCACTTGCTGGGTGTTTTGGCTCGAAGAGTTGTAGTCTGTGGCAACTGTGCGACGTAATTTTCGTGCAGAGTACGCTAAAGATCCTCCCAGTAGGCCTGTTCTTTAAGAATGGCGAAAGTATTTCATTGAAAGTAGAGGTTTGGTAAGAAATAACAAACCTTGGGTTGTCCTCATACGTCTGATGACATCATGGAGCAAGTATGGCAAAACTTTGTGAACAGACTTTCAAAATCGACCCAGCGTGCTGCTTCAGAGCTGTTCATCCACCATACGAATGTTTGCTATGTCTTAAAAAACGGTTGCATCTCAAACCATACAAGTTTACAATGTTGCAAGAATTAAAAAACACTCATAGGATTGCTCATAAGGACTTTTGTGTGGAAATTTTACGCCTACATTGTTTAGATGAAGATGAATTCTTTGGAAAGATTATCTTTAGTGACGAGTAGGCGTTTCACTACACTGGCTATGAAGTGGCGCTATTTTCACGCTCAGTGCTCACCCGTAGGCCTCATGCTGTATTGTGATGCAGCTGACTGCCATGTTTACTTCGCTGAGTGGAAAGGGCCAAGCCTTGAGCAGCCACTGGTGAAGTATCAGTGCGGCAGCAGTGCAGTAGCGAGTCGCCTATTTAGCTTTCAAATTTGTTTTACAGTTTGATTCTTAGTTTCTTTCCGAGTGATTGTGCACTTGCATATTTAATTACATAAAATCCTTGCGTATTCTCGTATTTGAGAGGAGTAATATTGCTTATTGATAGCCGTAGAGTATAAATTCGCGGAGTCGTTAGATTTTAGCAGTAGGATGGATAGAGTGTGTGCGGGCGCAGGAGGAACTGGCCGCGGTTCGCGAGCAGCCGAGCGCCTTCAGGCCGCTGCCTCGAGATGCAGCGACGGCGGAGGGTCTGGCGCGTCGCTTGAGACACCCCAGGTGTCGCTTGTTGCGACGGCTGACTCATCCGACGAGGAACCTTCTAGTGTACCCGGCGCACTGGGGCCGCCCTCACCTCAGGGTGAGTGGCGGACTGCAACGGCGTCGCTCGAGGCGGACGGCCAATGTGGAGGCTGGCCGGCTGGCCTCGCCCGTTCGTCCTTTCAGTGAGCAGGTGGCCGCTTCTTCAGCAGGGCCCGAGCAGGCATACGGGGGCAAAGGCTTGCTGGTTATTAGGAGCTCCAACGTTAGGCGGGTGATGGAGCCCCTTAGGGAAATAGCGTACAGGGCTGGAAAGAAATCCAACGTGCACTTGGTTTGTCTGCCGGGGGGCCTCATCCGAGATGTGGAGGCGGCCTTGCCTACGGCTATCGAGCGTACGGGGTGCAGTCGTCTGCAAGTAGTTGCTCACTTCGGCACCTATGACGCCTGTCGCTTGGGTTCTGAGGCGATCCCCAGTTCGAACAGGCTGCTGGCGGATTTGGTGAAGACCGCTGGCCTCGCACGTGCAGCATCGTTCCCAGAGTGGATCGGGGTTCTTTGGTTTCGAGGCGAGTGGAGGGTCTCAACCAGAGGCTTCGTCCACTCTGTGACGGTCTTAGCTGCAGATTTCTAGACTTGCGCTATTGGGTGGGGAATTGTAGGACGCCCCTAGATAGGTCAGGGGTGCACTACACAAAGGAAGCGGCTCCTCGGGTAGCAGAGTACTTGTGGCATGCACATGGGGTTTTTTTAGGCCAGGCAGTAGTGCGAGGTGTCCTGATGAACACTCACCAGTCGACGTGCAGGCAGGGAAATCAGGACGCGCTCAGTGTAAAGACACTTCAGCTATCAAGATATTAGTAGTAAATTTTCAGAGTGTTCGGAATAAAGTTCCTGAATTTACTGCCCTCCAGGAAGCGTGTGGTGCGCAAATTATTCTCGGGACTGAGACCTGGCTGAACCCTGAGATAGGAAGTTCTGAAATATTTAGTGAGGGTTGGAATGTGCATCGGAAAGACAGATTAGACACCGTAGGAGGTGGTGTCTTCATTGCAGTTGACAAAAATATTGTGCCTACTGAGGTCGAAGTAGAGTGTGATTGTGAAGTTACCTGGACACGTTTAACAGGGCTAGGGAATATAAAGTTAATTGTGGGGTGTTATTACCGGCCACCGGGTTCCACTGTGACAGTTCTAGAACCATTCAAAGGGAATCTACATTCTGTATTGCAGAAGCACCCAGATCATGCTATATTAGTCGGAGGCGACTTCAACCTGCCTAGTATAGAATTGGATGTCTATGGATTCAGTACAGATGGTACAGAGAAGCCGTCGTGTGAATTACTTTTGAACACATTATGCGAAAACTGTCTTGAGCAGCTAAATCGACAGCCAACGTGTAATGGAAATATTTTTGATCTGGTAGCCACGAACAGACCAGACCTCATCGACGGTGTCAGTGTTGAGGCAGGGATTAGTGATCATGATGTTGTCATTACGACTATGGTTACGAAAGTTAAAAACTCGGCCAAGAAGGCTAGGAGAGTATTCTTACTAGAAAGAGCAGATAAGAAGTTGTTAGCATTTACTTCCGTAAGATGAACGTGGAAGAATTATGGTCAAGTTTTAAACACATTGTAAACCACTCATTGGACAAGTATGTGCCGAAAAAGTGGGTTACGGACGGAAAAGACCCACCGTGATTTAACAGCGTAATTCGGAGAATTCTCAGGAAGCAAATGCAGTTGCACTCGCGTTACAAGAATGATCGGGAGAACGAAGACAGGCAAAAGTTAGTAGAGATTCGTGCTGCTGTAAAGAGAGCGATGCGCGAAGCATTCAACCACTACCACCGTCATACCTTGGCAAAAGATCTTGCTGAAAACCCAAGGAAATTCTGGTCTTACGTAAAATAGGGGGTCGAAGGTTTCCATCCAGCCACTCACTGATCAGTCTGGTCTGGCAACGGAAGACAGCAAAACGAAACCTGAAATTTTAAATTTAGCATTTGAGAAATCTTTCACGCAGGAGGATCGCACAAACATACCGCCGTTTGAGTCTCGTACAGATTCCCGTATGGAGGACATAGTGATAGACATCCCTGGTGTTGTGAAGCAGCTGAATGGGTTGAAAATAAATAAATCTCCAGGTCCTGATGGGATTCCAATTCGGTTTTACAGAGAGTACTCTACTGCATTGGCTCCTTACTTAGCTTGCATTTATCGCGAATTTCTCGCCCAACGTAAAGTCTCGAGCGACTGGAAAAAAGCGCATGTGACGCCTGTATATAAGAAGGGTAGAAGGACAGATCCGCAAAATTACAGACCAATATCCTTAACATCGGTTTGTTGCAGGATTCTCGAACATATTCTCAGTTCGAATATAATGAATTTCCTTGACACAGAGAAGTTGCTGTCCATGCAGGAGCACGGCTTTAGAAAGCATCGCTCCTGCGAAACGCAACTCGCCGTTCTTTCACATGATATCTTGCGAACCATGGATGAAGGGTATCAGACGGATGCCATATTCCTTTACTTCCGGACCATATTCCTTGACTTCCGGAAAGTGTTTGACTCGGTGCCCCACTGCAGACTCCTAACTAAGGTACGAGCATATAGGATTGGTTCCCAAGTATGTGAGTGGCTCTAAGACTTCTTAAATAATAGAAGCCAGTACGTTGTCCTCGATGGTGAGTGTTCATCGGAGGTGAGGGTATCATCTGGAGTGCCCCAGGGAAGTGTGGTAGGTCCGCTGTTGTCTTCTATCTACATAAATGATCTTTTGGATAGGGTGGATAGCAATGTGCGGTTGTTTGCTGATGATGCTATGATGTACGGGAAGGTGTCGTCGTTGCGTGACTGTAGGAGGATACAAGATGACTTGGACAGGATTTGCGATTGGTGTAAAGAATGGCAGCTAACTCTAAATATAGATAAATGTAAATTAATGCAGATGAATAGGAAAAATAATCCTGTAACGTTTGAATAGGCCGGCCAGTGTGGCCGAGCTGTTCTAGACGCTTTAGTCTGGTACCGCGCGACCGCTACGATCGCAGGTTCGAATCCTGCCTTGGGCATGGATGTGTGTGATGTCCTTAGGTTAGTTAGGTTTAAGTAGTTCTAAGTTCTAGGGGATTGATGACCTCAGATGTTAAGTCCCATAGTGTTCAGAGCCATTTGAACCATTTTGAACGTTTGAATACTCCATTAGTAGTGTAGCGCTTGACACAGTCACGTCGATTAAATATTTGGGAGTAACATTGCAGAGCGATATGAAGTGGGACAAGCATGTAACGGCAGTTGTGGGGAAGGCGGATAGTCGTCTTCGGTTCGTTGGTATAATTTTTTGAAGATGTGATTCATCTGTAAAGGAGACCGCTTAAAAAACACTAATGCGACCTATTCTCGAGTACTGCTCGAGCGTTTGGGATCCCTATCAGGTCGGATTGAGGGAGGACATAGAAGCAATTCAGAGGCGGGCTGCTAGATTTGTTACTGGTAGGTTTGATCATCACGCGAGTGTCACGGAAATGCTCCAGGAACTCGGGTGGGAGTCTCTAGAGGAAAGGAGGCGCTCTTTTCATGAATCGCTACTGAGGAAATTTAGAGAACCAGCATTTGAGGCAAGGGCAACAATCACACAATGCCCGAGGGAGGACTTGGACCTCCGATGGGAGGGGCCGCGGAATACGTGACATGGCCTTCCTAACTGTGCAGCCACTCTGCATGGCTGCAGCTCTTCACGTTATGCTATCCTGTGCAGGTCTGTTCATCTCTGAGTAACTACTGGAGCCTACAGGCACTTGAAACTGCTCATTCATTCGCGACCCCACTCTAATTTCTTAAATTTTTTTTCCGTGTACCCCCCCCCCCCCCCCCCGCCCCCACCCACACATTTACCTCAATTAGCAAACTGACAATTCCTTCATGCCTCTTGGTGTATCCTATCAACTAATCATTTGCTTTAGTCGAGTTGTGCGTTAAATTTCTTTTCTCCCGCATTCTGTATAGTACGTCCTCGTTACTTATCAGATACACCTACGTAATCTTCAATATTCTCCTGCAGCGCCACATTTTGAAGCCTTCTGCTCTCTCTTTCTCTGAACTGTTTATCATCTATGTTTGACTTCCATATAAGACTACACGTCAGACTAATACCTTTCGAAAATATTTCTTAACACTAAAGTTTATCCAGAATGAGATTTTCACTCTGCGAGCGGAGTGTGCGCTGAAATGAAACTTGCTGGCAGATTAAAACTGTATGCCGGACCGAGACTCGAACTCGGGACCTTTGCCTTTCGCGGGCAAGCGCTCTACCAGCTGAGCTACCCAAGCACGACTCACGCCCCGTCTTCACAGCTTTATTTCCGCCAGTACCTCGTCTCCTACGTTACAAGAGCACTTGCCCGCGAGAGGCAAAGGTTCCGAGTTCGAGTCTCGGTCCGGCATACAGTTTTAATCTGCTATGAAGTTTCACTAAAATTTATATTCGATATTAACAAATTCTTCTGCTTTAGAAATGCCTTTTCTTTTAATTAGCATTCTGCATTTTACATCCTTTCTGTTTCTGCCGTTGGCATTTATACTTCTACGAAAGTAGTAAAGCTCATCTACTACTTTCAGTGTCCCATTTCGTAGTCTAATTCCCTTAGCTTTGCCTGTTTAAATCCGACTGCAGTTCTTTACCCATGTTTTACTTTTTTTGGAGTTTATCTTATTCAACTGCTCTTCCAAATACCGTCAGGTGCGGTGAAGTCGACCGATTTCAGACTATAAATTTAAATATTTCTGAGACCAATAAAAATTAATATTCTAGTCTTTATTTCAGAGCATGGGTATTGAGCTGTAGTAGTAGAAGATTGATTGATATTCATTACCTTTCGCTCTAACAGATCGCAAAATTTTTAAAAATCCGCCTTCCCAGGAGGGGTGAAGTTAAGAGTGAAGTTGACCGATTATATATGATATCTGTGCACTGTATATGACTCTAGAATGTCTTTAATTGTTTTGAAACTTTATCAATAATCAAAATGTAAATCTAACATATTAATTAAATTTTAATACTAAGTTCATAGTAACATACAAAGGAAGTGTAAGATCAAAAAATGTGATCACATATTTGCTTAACGAAATTCAGAAGGAACACATGCTCTCCTTCCTTAGCGCTGCAAAATGGCCGACTGCCATTTGTTTTACCATGACGACTATAAATCCTTTTTACCAGGTTTTTTGGGAGTTTTATACAATTGGCTAGCATTGTTCATGTTTACTTTTCCATTAGGAAGACCAAACCTGTAATATTCGGATACAGTATTACTAGTGTCCTGCTTGACACAGTCAAGTCGTTTAAATGTCTGAGCGTAATGCTGCCACAATGATCATGCGTTTATACTACTGCCTTTGTCGATTGTTTTTGGCAGCTGTCATGGTAGTGTGTTACGTAAAAAAGAGAATTGTGTCCACGATGCAGCACTTTTTTCTTCACATGAAATGAGTACGTCTTCAAGTAGACACCAGAAGTCCAATCATCACCTTTCAGTTTGCCTGGACATTGCTGTTTAGATGAGCTGGCTGCAACTTTTGGGGCATTGTTCACTGTCACGGAACTGGATGCTGATGCACTGAAATCTTGGTTTCTTTCAGCTACATTGAGGCATTTGGCCAATGAATCGCTTTTTCTCCTGATATTTTGCGTTGTTGACTACTGAGGTGAATTTGGAACCTTCAATAAATCATCCGCATTTTTCAATAGCTTGTCCTGATTCACTGGAAGCCTTAAATTCAACCAGTAACATTTTCTGAATTTTGACCACCACGTGCAATATTTTAGCATTTGTATATGTTCAGTGTCTTCATTACCCTACAAAAATTTTTTTATAGTGTTGTAGGCATCACCAAATAATTTTTATGTTTTACACATGGTGATATTTTCACTTTCTCTGTTTCACGTTTCACTTTATTCGTTTTCTTTTAGGTTTCACTGTACACACATCCCTTATCAGTAACTTTCTTTTTAGGGGCCATATTGAACCACATGCTGTAAGTTCGAAATAAAATATATCAGCATCAGCTTAAAACGCATTTTAAATAAACACATCAAAAAAGATTTGCATCATCCCGGTTCCCAGAACTCCTGAAAATGGAGGTTTAATGTAGATAAAGTACACAGACACAGTCCCTCTGACTGTTCAGAGATGTCACTAAGCCGGCCGGAGTGGCCGTGCGGTTCTAGGCGCTACGGTATGGAACCGAGCGACCGCTACGGTCGTAGGTTCGAATCCTGCCTCGGGCATGGATGTGTGTGATGTCCTTAGGTTAGTTAGGTTCAATTAGTTCTAAGTTCTAGGCGACTGATGACCTCAGAAGTTAAGTCGCATAGTGCTCAGAGACATTTGAACCAATATGTCACTAAATCCGCCCAAAGATGTAAACAACCATGCATGAGCAGAGCCTATTAGGTAGAGGGGTCCGACAGCCGATCAGTTCCAGTCATGCCACCAGGAAGGAGATACACGGCTCGTGTTGTCTGTAGTTCAACCATGCCTAGACGATCAATACCGTGGTTCGATCGCGTCCACGTTGTCACTTTGTGCCAGGAAGGGGTCTCAACAAGGGAAGCGTCCAGGCGTCTCGGAGTGAACCAAAACGATGTTGTTCGAACATGGAGGAGATACAGAGAGACAGGAACTGTCGATGACATGCCTCGCTCTGGCCGCCCCAGGGCTATTACTGCAGTGGATGACCGCTACCTACGGAATATGGCTTAGAGGAACTCTGACAGCAACGCCATCATGTTGAATAATGCTTTTCGTGCAGCCACAGGACGTCGTGTTACGACTAAAACTCTGTGCAATAGGCTGCATGATGCGCAACTTCACTCCAGACGACCATGGCAAGGTCAATCTTTGCAACGAAGACACCATGCAGCGCAGTGCAGTTGGGTCCATTAACATGCCGAATGGACCGCTCAGGATTGGCATCACGTTCTCTCCACTGACGTGTGTCGCATATGCCTTCAACCAGACAATCGTCGGAGACGTGTTTGGAGGCAACCTGGTCAGGCTGAACGCCTTAGACACACTGTCCAGTGAGTGCAGCAAAGTGGAGGTTCCCTGCTGGTGGTCATAGAAGGCGCCGTAACAGCTGTACGATACGTGAATGCCATCCTCCGACCGATAGTGCAACCACATCGGCAGGATAATGGCGAGGCATTTGTCTTCATGGACGACAATTCGCACCCCCATCGTGCATATCTTATGAATGACTTCCTTCAGGATAACGACGTCGCTCGACTAGAGTGGTCAGCATGTTCTCCAGACATGAAGCCTATCGAACATGCCTGGGATAGATTGAAGAGGGCTGTTTATGGGCGACGTGACCCACTAACCACTCTGAGGGATCTACGCCGAATAACCGTTGAGGAGTGGGGCAATCTGGACCAACAGTACCTTGAAGAACTTGTGGATACTATGTCACGACGAATACAGGCATGCATCAATGCAAGAGGACGTGCCACTGGGTAACAGAGGTACCGGTGTGTACAGCAGTCTGGACCACCACCTTTGAAGGTCTCGCTGTATGGTGGTACAACATGCAATGTGTGGTTTTCATGAGCAATAAAAGGACGGAAATGATGTTTATGTTGATCTCTATTCCAACTTTCTGTACTGGTTTCGGAACTCTCGGAACCGAAGTGATGCACAACTTTTTTAGATGTGTGTAGATGTGTATTTCATAAATAATTCTTGCGTTATACAGGAAGAGAATTTAGGAACAACAAACAACTTCTCATATTTCACAAAATAGATAAAATTATTTATGTAACACTAAAGGTCTCATAATACCAACTGTTTATAAGCAAAATGTATATTGCTTGCTTCTTGCAGCTCTAAATTGGATTTACAATTTCGAAGGAACAAACCATCCTATTTTCAGCACCAAATGCGTCACACGGAAGCAACTTCTGTTGTCAGTGCATTACAATGGTTTCGGGAGAGTGAAGGTGTATTACAACTCGACACGACATTCTCATGTTGCCAAAAATTGGAAACACTATCGCAGGAAGGTCAGAACAAAATATTGCAAAATTACCTATACTGCGAAATTACCTTAACTTACCCTATAGCAAACAGCCGCCATCTTTTTTCCCTAAATGAACATCGGTCTAATTACTGAACCCTCGGGTGTTACAAGATGGAATATCTCGAAATTTTTGTTGGAATCTCAAAGACGGAAGACCGACAGGTGATGTCTGTTTGTGCTCCCAGCAACCAGCTATTGTGTGGGCCTTCCCCTACCTTCTCCGGCGAGCTAGCTTCCCTTTGGTGGGTCCTGCATTTCCTATTCTCCTTCCACTCTATCTGGCCACCTTCTGCCTTTTGACAAAGGCAGCTACATTGAGGCATGTGTGTCCCCAAAACAAACGTTCTGATTGGTAGCTTTTGACACTGCTCTTTTCTTTTAATAAACGAAGTCCTTGTGAGGTACATATACTAACAAAAATTTAGTATGCTACTTTTTTAAAGTAAAAACCATTGTAGTCTCGTAAAAAGGGTGTTTCAAAAAGGACTTCACAACATTAAAAATTAATATAAATTTATTGTAAGAAGATATAGAGCTACATCTACATCTACATCTACATTTATACTCCGCAAGCCACCCAACGGTGTGTGGCGGAGGGAACTTTACGTGCCACTGTCATTACCTCCATTTCCTGTTCCAGTCGCGTATGGTTCGCGGGAAGAACGACTGTCTGAAAGCCACCGTGCGCGCTCTAATCTCTCTAATTTTACATTCGTGATCTCCTCGGGAGGTATAAGTAGGGGGAAGCAATATATTCGATACCTCATCCGGAAACGCACCCTCTCGAAACCTGACGAGCAAGCTACACCGCGATGCAGAGCGCCTCTCTTGCAGAGTCTGCCACTTGAGTCTATTAAACATCTCCGTAACGCTATCACGGTTACCAATTACCCTGTGACGAAACGCGCCGCTCTTCTTTGGATCTTCTCTATCTCCTCCGTCAAACCGATCTGGTACGGATCCCACACTGATGAGCAATACTCAAGTATAGGTCGAACGAGTGTTTTGTAAGCCACCTCCTTTGTTGATGGACTACATTTTCTAAGCACTCTCCCAATGAATCTCAACCTGGTACCCGCCTTACCAACAATTAATTTTATATGATCATTCCACTTCAAAACGTTCCGCACGCATACTCCCAGATATTTTACAGAAGTAACTGCTACCAGTGTTTGTTCCGCTATCATATAATCATACAATAAAGGATCCTTCTTTCTATGTATTCGCAATACATTACAATTGTCTATGTTAAGGGACAGTTGCCACTCCCTGCACCAAGTGCCTATCCGCTGCAGATCTTCCTGCATTTCGCTACAATTTTCTAATGCTGCAACTTCTCTGTATACTACAGCATCATCCGCGAAAAGCCGCATGGAACTTCCGACACTATCTACTAGGTCATTTATATATATTGTGAAAAGCAATGGTCCCAAACACTCCCCTGTGGCACGCCAGAGGTTACTTTAACGTCTGTAGACGTCTCTCCATTGATAACATGCTGTGTTCTGTTTGCTAAAAACTCTTCAATCCAGCCACACAGCTGGTCTGATATTCCGTAGGCTCTTACTTTGTTTATCAGGCGACAGTGCGGAACTGTATCGAACGTCTTCCGGAATTCAAATAAATAGCATCTACCTGGGAGCCTGTATCTATATTTTCTGGGTCTCATGAACAAATAAAGCGAGTTGGGTCTCACACGATCGCTGTTTCCGGAATCCATGTTGATTCCTACAAAGTACATTCTGGGTTTCCAGAAATGACATGATACGCGAGCAAAAAACATGTTCTAAAATTCTACAACAGATCGACGTCAGAGATATAGGTCTATAGTTTTGCGCATCTGCTCGACAACCCTTCTTGAAGACTGGGACTACCTGTGCTCTTTTCCAATCATTTGGAACCCTCCGTTCCTCTAGAGACTTGCGGTACACGGCTGTTAGAAGGGGGGCAAGTTCTTTCGCGTACTCTGTGTAGAATCGAATTGGTATCCCGTCAGGTCCAGTGGACTTTCCTCTATTGAGTGATTCCAGTTGCTTTTCTAGTTGCTAGAGCTGGGTTTAGTGTTATTTTGTAGGGAAACACATCAAGTTATTGTTACCTTAAACTAAAGATGTTGTATGTGGCTTCCGTTGGCTATGCTGCACACATTCCATCGGAAGCCAATTTCTTCCCAAACTCGCTGTAGCATCGCAGGTGTAACTTGCTCAGTGGCAGCATATCACGCAGACAAGCTGGCACAGGAGGTTGTTATTGTTGATGTGGTCTTCAGTTCAGAGACTGGTTTGATGCAGCTCTCCATGTTACTCTATACTGTGGAAGCTGCTTCATCTCCAAGTACCTACTCCAACCTACATCCTTCTGAAGCTGCTTAGTGTATTCATCTCTTTGTCTCCCTCTAAGATTTTTGCCCTCCACGCCGCCCTCCAGCACTAAATTGGTGATCCCTTGATGCCTTAGGACATGTCCAACCAACCGGTCCCTTCTTCTCCCCAATTCTATTCAGTACCCCCTCATTAATTACGTGATCCACCCATCTAATTTTCAGCATTCTTCTGCAGCACCACATTTCGAAAGCTTCTATTCTCTTCTTGTCTAAACTATTTATTGTCCATGTTTCACTTCCATACATGGCTACACTCCATACAAATACTTTCAGAAAATACTTCCTGACACTTAAATCTATACTCGATGTTAATAAACATTTTTTCTTCAGAAACGCTTTCCTTGTCATTGCCAGACTACACTTTATATCCCCTCTACTTCGACCATCATCAGTTATTTGCACAGGAGTTACAAACACGATATCCTTGATGAATCCTCATTTAAAAAAATCGAGTAGTGTCAGGTCTGGAGAACGAGGGGGGTCCGCAGTTCGTGGTCGTGCAGTAGCGTTCTCGCTTCCCGCGCCCGGGTTCGATTCCCGGCGGGGTCAGGGATTTTCTCTGCCTCGTGATGGCTGGGTGTTGTGTGATGTCCTTAGGTTAGTTAGGTTTAAGTAGTTCTAAGTTCTAGGGGACTGATGACCATCGATGTTAAGTCCCATAGTGCTCAGAGCCATTTGAACCATTCGAACGAGGGAGCCATGCAATTGGCTCATCACGGCCAATCTGTTGACCTGGAAAGTGGTCATTGAGAAAATCCCGGACGTCAGCCAGGTAGTGGGGTGGTGCACCATCTTGCATGAAGTAAAGGCCTCGTTCTTCGACATCCTCATCGATCTGTGATATCAAAAATTGTTGTAACATATCAAGGCACATTATCCCATTGATGGCTCTGTCACAGAAAAAAAAGGGGCCGTACACTTTGTTCCTGCTCAATGCACAAAAAACTTTCACCTTAAGGCTATCATGAACATGTTGCAATGTTTGATGTGGATTTTCACTGCCCCAAATCCTACAGTTATGTGTGTTAACCGTTGCCACTTAAGTGAAAATTTCGACTCTTCAGAAAAGATGATTTTGTCCAAGAAATGTTCATCCTCATATAATCGATTTAACATGTCCACAACGAGGTTCTTATGAACAATTTTATCTGTGTCTTTTATTGCTTGTACGATTGTCAATCTGTACGGTTTCAAATGCAAACGGTTTCTCAACACACGTCAAACAGTCGTCTGTGGGATTTGCAGTTCGCGGTATCCACGCCGGGTCGATGTCTCACTCGCTCAACGATGTCGCCAGGAGTGCTTGGACGGCCTGATGATTTCCAACGTCTTGCCGAGCACCCTGTTTCTACAAAACATATATATGCCAATCATAAATTGTAGGCCTACTAGGAGGATATTTAGCGTACTTGGTACGGAAATTTCGCTGAACTATTGTCGCAGACCTTGATTCTTCAAACCAAAACACACAACTAGCACACTTGGGTGCACTGAAGGCAGCCATCTTTAACGCAACTGCAGCTAGCGTTCCTTACGATTCGATCCGACACTAGCGAACTACGTGAGTCAAAACTTGATGTATTTCCCTACAAATTGACACTACAATCAACCTCTGTAGGTACTATGAATTAATTTATATGAATTTTCTAAGTTGTAAAGTCCTTTATGAAACACCCTATATTTATAATTGACAGTAATGTAAAGGTTTAATGTATAAAGACAGCTTCGCAGTTCAAATTTGCCTCCCAGCGTTTCCACCAGTGAAAGATATGTCACTTGTTTGAGTGCACTATTTATGCAGGTGTTGCGCAAAATAACTTGAACATATTCACCTTGGTAGCCATTAGCTACATTGCACATTCTCCAGTAAGGAAAACTTCTGAACAGTTTTAATATCCCATCATAGCGGAACTGTTATATATTCGCCCACATTTCTTCATGTTATTATGCAAAGAATGTACAGTGTTACCCAAAAGTCCGTTAACATCTGAAAATTTAATAGTTCACGGAATAATGTAGATAGGTAAGAATTGACACACATGCTTGAAATGACATGGGATTTTATTGAAACGACATTGTTGGAATTTGCTTTTGCTAGATGCCGCTAGCACTTCTACAACAGCTAAAAGGTTTCGCCTTCATCAATAAAGTTTATGTGATTTTTAAAAAATCAAGCAAGTGTTGGGATCTTATAAAAACTAAATTGAAATTGACATTGATATTGAAACCTCTGTCTGAAACACGGTGAGAAAGTAGAATCGCAGCTGTAAAAGCAATGTTTCTGCAATTTGATGATGTCATCGAAAGCGTGAGTGACCTGAAAAATAGAACTGATGATTTCGAAACTCTTAGCGACTGTGAAGCTGTCTTGAAGGAAATGTTAACTTTTGAGTTTATTGTTGCAATACACATATTGTATGAGATTATTCTTGTCAACAATATAAGTAAACCATGGCAATCGGATCGAGTGAACTTGAAAGTCGCTATTGATACTTTAAGTTCATTTCGTGACTGGATTCAAGAATTCCGTAACACAAGATTTGAAACAAGCATTGCAAAGGCTGGATTGTTTGTAGAAAAAAGTAGTTACGAAACTGAGTCTCAGTTTAAAAAAATAGCGCAGAAAAAACAAACGTCCGGTAACGAACAAATTGATGAACCTATACGATCTGCTGAAATTCAGTACAGAGCTAGCTTTTTTAACAGAATGACAGGCGCTATAATAATCGACACCGAATGTGGATTCAAATCGCTCAGCGAATATTTTGAACTATTTGGTTTTATTTACGATATTAATTATTTGAAATCGTTATCCTAGAACGACTTTCGCAAACGTTGTAAAGGTTTAGGTACAATACTTCGAGAAGGCGAAAACAGCGACATACGGCCTTTCCAACTTTATGAGGAACTCCAACTTTTAAATCCAACCTATAGGAATCAAAAACGCAAAACAACTTACTCAGAACACATTAGAAAATAATTTGGAAGACGTATGTCCAATTCTTTACATAACAAGCAGAATAATAATCAAAGTTCCCTTCAGTACAGCTTCTGCTGAGAGAAGTTTCTCAAAGTTAAAATTGATGAAGACATGCTTAAGAAGCACAATGTGCCAAGAAAGACTACCAACGTTGTTAGTGCTATCAATTTAAGTGGAAATGATGGCTGGTATTAACCACGACAAAATCTTTAAAAAATTCAGTGAGGCGAAAAGCCGGAAGTTTATTTAATTTTAATGGGTATTTGTTTAATGTAATTTTTATCATTCCAATAATCCTTGTAGTATTATAATAATTAAATTTGTGTATAATTTTTATCAGTGTATAATTCAGCTGATTTAATTCCACCTTTTCTTTCTCACTGGAAAGTGAAAGGGGCCTCGCAAAACTGATTCATCGCCGACGTTGTTTTTGTCTAGCGCCGCCACTGCTGCATGTAGTTAAACGGGCTTCGGAATTCGTATGTTTATAAATCTTTTTTCTCAATGATATTAACCGAGCTTGTTTACTTCCACAAACTGGACCCACCGAAAGACTACTCCATTCTTTAGGAATGTACAGACCCTATGATTTACTCACTCCAGTTTTCTTCACATCTTTACACACTGAGCAACCCAACTTGCCTTCCCTACACACTAACTACTCATATTTCGTCATTATTTCTCTCCATGTACTGTCGTTCCAACAAACAGGATAATTAGATATATTTTGAGAATCCATATAAAAAGCAATTTCTTCACATAATTGGCTTTTATCTTATCCTTCGAGCAGGCGCGCCGGTGTATAAAGTGCGCCAACCGCAAATAACATTGTCTGCACTGTTCCATTGTTGTTTTACAATAGCAAGCCCCTACCTATTCCTGTATTACTGTTTCAGATAGCACAGTGAGAAGTTGTGTTGTAATAGGTTCACGTGAACTACAGTAATTTAAAATAAACTGCGAGTGCGTCATCTTGTAGTACAAAGTACGCCATGCGTCCGGTCATGTAAATAATTTTTTCTTCACTTTTATTTCGTTCCTTTTTAATCGAATCAAAAGATAACACGTAACAAGCGGGTATGTCATTGTGCAGGACGAGATCAAAGCTGACAGACAACGAGCTTGATTGGTTACTCAACGAGGACCCAGAGTCCAGCTCTGCACCAGACAACGAAAACGATGAAGACTCTGAAGAAGAAGAGAAATTTATCACACGAAGTGACCACTATTCAGATTCTGATCAAGTCCACGATTCAGGTAAAGACTGTGAAGAGCCAATCTCCACTAGTGGTATTTTTATTGGGAGAGACAAAACGTGTAACTGTAATAAAATATGTCCCTATGTGACATCGAAAACAAGCTGAAAGAATACTGTGGGCCTACACGTGTTGCCAGTTGTGTCACAAGTGAAACTGAGGGTTTATGGATAATTCTTAGCCAGGAAATGATTGGTTCAAATGGCTCTGAGCACTATGGGACTAAACTTCTGAGGTCATCAGTCCCCTAGAACTTAGACCTACTTGAACCTAACCAACCTAAGGACATCACATACATCCATGCCCGAGGCAGGATTCGAACCTGTGACCGTAGCGGTCGCGCGGTTCCAGACTGTAGCGCCTAGAACCGGTCGGCCACTCCGGCCGGCAGGAAATGATTGATGAAATTGTAAAAGACACAAACATATACATTCAATCTAAGAAAGAATGTGTAAAATATTCCAGAGAAAGGGTCGCTAAGGAAACTACAGGGTATGAAATAATGGCATTGTTGGGATTGCTGTATCTAATTGGGACCAAGAAAGCAAACCACACAAATGTCACTGAACTGTGGACAGCAGATGGAGCTGGTATGGAGTTTACGAGAGCTGTGATGAGCTACAGAAGATTTCTGTTCCTTTTGCGATGAATCCGTTTTGACAACAAGAGAACAAGGCAAGAAATAAAGAGTAACTGATAAACTTGCTGCAATAAGGCAAATATTGGATGTCTCTGTGGTGAACTGCAAGAACGCTTACTGTGCAGGGCAATTTTTAACAGCAGGCGAAAAGTTCCAAGCTTTCCGGGTTCGCTATTATTTTGTTCAGTATATCCCAAACAAACCAGCAAAGTACGGGAAAAAGATTTTTGTTTTAGCAGATGCTAAAACATTATTAACTAGTGATATTGAAGTATATTGTGGACAACAACCTAAAGGACCATACGATGGTTCGAATTCTCCCTGTGATATTGTAGCAAGGCTAATTACTCACACTGAAGGCTCAGAAAGAAACGTTGCAATAGATAATTGGTACACTAGCTATTCCTTTGCCAACTCCCTTTTGAAAAGGCGACTAACATGCATCGGCACGTTGAGAAAAAACAAACGCGAGATCCCACAAGAATTTTTGCCCGGGAAATGTAGGGCTATCCACTCCTCTTTATTTGGTTCTTGTAATGGTATGACGCTAGTTTAGTATGTGCCGAAACAAAACAGGGCAGTTATATTACTTTCAGCTAAACACCATTTTGGAACCATTGACGAAGTTACAGGTAAACCAGAGATCGTCTCGGATTACAATATAACGATAGGAGGAGTCGCCACAGTCGATCAACTTGGAGGTGCTTATTCCGTCTCACGGGTGACAAGAAGATGGCCATTGGTTGTAGTCTACGCTCTACTGGATATGGCAGGAATCAATGCTCAAATAATTTTTCATGCAAAGGAGGCAAATCCAAGAAAGAAGAGAACTGTTTTCTTGAAAGATGTAGCACTGTCTCTTATGAAGCCTCAACTAGTGGGAAGAGCTAATATTCCTTGACTTCCTGTCGACATTGCAACCTTTCTCGTGAAATACAAAGATCAACGTGTTGAAAGAATTGAGAAAAAGAGGTCGATGTGTGACATGTGGAAGAACAAGAAACACATCTACATGCCATAGCTTAGTTTACAAAGGACACGTAAAAATAATGCATATATGTGAGAAGTGTAAAGCATTTCCCGAAGATGCGCAAGATAATCAACTGTGTAGATAGAAGTAACATTGTGATAATTGATACTTCTTCAATATATGAAGCCTTTGTCCTTTTATAGTGCAATGAAAGAGTGTTTTTGTTCGGTATGTGCTTAAAATCGTGTTGGAATAGACCGATATTCAGCAATAGAATGATATGAAAGTTTCTTATTTGTTTAATAAAATAGTAAATTAGCAATGTAATAAAAGTTTCTTGTATTGTTTAAATAAGCTAAAATTAAATTTTGAATAGTTCACACATGTCTCCCTTGGTAGTATAATGACAGCTTTTGACTACATGTGTACAAAGTGCGCCGAGCGCCCGCTCGTGTTACGAAAATCGGCGCGCCTGCTCGAGGGTTAAACAATAACTGTTCTACTATTCGTATAGGAAGCAGATGGACCATTATCAGCTTCTCGTTTTTTCGAACCACACTGACCAGATTCTGTAGTTGAAACCCCGGAACTAAATTTACTGAAACGATCTACTACACTGCGTTCCATACTGAAAAGTTACACCTTTCGATTATTAGCACAGTTTATATACTTTTCACTTAAAAGTGTAATATGCGAGCATTTGAAACAGCAAAGTAATATGTAGAATCGAAGGAGTCAACAGAGCCGTTCAGTAGAATGCCTGTAACTTCACTGAAAAGAAAGCTGAACAACAATACCCTAAAGTGTTAACAATCGGACTGTAAACGCACAAAGGAAAGGCACGACAATGGCTCGAAATAATAAATACGTCTATTGTAATAATATCGTACAAAGGGTCAGGTCAAGAGCCGACATTCGACATTGTGGCTGGACCATTGAAGAGTGTAATACCAGCCTAAGGAAGCGGGAAATGTTTTTACTTTACATATATCATACCTTACTGATTGGGTCTCAGATAGGAGTCAGGTTTTGTTGTGTTATCAACCCTCTAGTGCTCGCGGAATTTGACTCAACGTTAGCGCTCGAGCGCCGCCATTTACACCGCCACGAATTGGTCCTCGCTTTCGAATGCCCATACATTATTACACGGAGTATAGAGACAAATCAGTGTCAACAACACGCGCATTAAGTGATCCGATAGATAACCAGGGATTACCTGAGAATCAAACGCGTAAACAGTTCCATGTTCAAGAGGCGGTGAAAATCTGAGGCCAGACTGCGGCCTTGTGTGTGTGAGCCGCGTTTGCGTAAATGTGTGTGTGTGTGTGTGTGTGTGTGTGTGTGTGTGTGTGTGTGCGCGCGCTCTGTCTCGAACGAAGGCCTTGTTGGCCGAAAGCTCATTTCCTGAAAGTCTCTTTGTTGTGCCTATCCGCGACTCTACATCTCCGCTATGTGGTAGTAGCAACTATCCTTTTGATAAAATTGTTACATTCCATCCTGGATTTTCCGTTGTTGAATAAGGGAATTGGGTGTTTTCAGGCATTTTTATCGTGTTACGCGATGTGAGCAACTAAAGGAGAGTCGGCATCGGATGTGCAACGCCGCAAAGCGCCGCTCGGGCCGGTGCAGAGCAGCTCAGAACTGCCAGGAATAGAGTCTTTTTAGGTGCCCAGCAGTGCTCCAGCCTGTGCGTGCGTGTCAGTAATAATGGAAAACGAGAAGCGCCGTCTAAACAGGGCGCGCGTTTCCTTTGATGTTCCGACACTGCAAGGAACTTTTCATTGTTGTGCAGAGCGGTGCGGTTTGACGTCCACACCGGCCGTGCTGCGCAGAATCTCTTTCTTGGCTTTGCGCGGATGCCCGATCCCATGCGCCTGCTGTTCGTTGTTCTTTTCTATTGCGTTGTTTGTCTGGACCATTTATCAATACTCAGTTGACTTCACAGCTAATATGTTCTATGAGTTATAACTCATAATTGACGCTAATTTAATTTAGAGAGACGCTGGAAGAGAATTACTGTAATAAGAAAATATTCTCCACGTAAAATAGTAAGAGGACGGTGTACCCGTCGGAAGAAAAGTGGGAGGACGGCGTTCACCATCCAATACGGCCCTGATCGTAACTAGTCTCGTCCAAATAAACTGCTTACTAAACAATGCATCATTTAAATTTCTTCTTTATCGCCCTTTCCTGTGTGTCTATCTTAATTTCAGATCGAGACATTTATCAGTTAAAAGTACTGACCTTTTCTTAATGAAATAAGAAAGAAAAATGTCAACATAATGCAACAATTAAAAAAATTGTTAGGCATTCTTACAGCCTTTTTGTGTACCTTTTGTGTAACCTTCCTAAAGAATCGACATCATTTAAATTGATGTTCTAACAAGGTAGAACAGGAAAATATCTCTACTTAGTTCGGAATAATTTGTAACAGTTCTTAATGTTACTCCTTTTAGTCCGAAGAAAAAAAATGATTCAAATGGCTCTAAGCACTATGGGACTTAACATCTGAGGTCATCAGCCCCTAGACATAGAACTACTTAAACTTAACAACCTAAGGACATCACACACATCCATGCCCAAGGCAGGATTCGAACCTGCGACTGTAGCAGCAGCGCAGACCGGACTGAAGGGCCTAGAACCGCTCGGCCACAGCGGCTGGCTAATCCGAAGAAAACTGAAAAAATTTCTCTTGCCTTTGAGTGATTTAAAAAAATATAATTTTAATTTGGAGTGACTAAAAAACGTTTCCAATGCAAAACTGGAACACTGTCGATGACTAGGTCATTAGTGATGGTGCACAAGCTCAGTTAGAGGAAGGATGAGAAATTAAATCCGCCATACCTTTTGAAAGCGGCCATGCAGCATTCACCCTATAAGATATAGGGAAATCATTGCAAACTTAAATCTGAATTGACAGATGGGGATTAGAAACGCTGTCCTCCGTTGGACATGCCCATTGTTTTAACCACTATGCTATATCTCTCGGTTTTTGCAGAATCGATAATGGGATGTTCGGTCAGTTAGTTGTCTGTTGTGTCCCTTATACTAGGGTGCTAGGTGAGAAAGTACAGGGTGTTTATAAATGAATATCGGGGTTTTAACGCTTTATAATATTTACTACATTAAACTTACAGTTATAACTGATAAGTCAAATGAAAGAGCAACTCAAACAGTTTTACCAAGAACCTTAAAAATGTTCAATGTGAGCACTGGCATAGCGAAATACGCGATTGGTTGAACTTCACCGTACCCAAGCGCTGGATAGGCCGCAAGGGGCCCAATGACAGGGCTTGCTTTGCATGGCCTCCAAGTTCACCCGACCTGACGCCATGCGATTTTTTTCTTTGGGGCTTCATCGAGGACCGTGTGTACGTGCCTCCGCTACCAGCAGACCTCCCTGAATTAAGAAACCGGATTGAAGCAGCCGTTGCTACACTCACTGAAGACACACTTATCAACGTTTGGGAAGAACTCGGCTACAGACTTTATGTGTGCCGTGTGACAAATGGTGCTCACATTGGACATTTATAAGATTCTTGGTAAAACTGTTTGAATTGCTCTTTCATTTGACATATCATTTATAACTGTAAGTTTAATACAATAAATATTATAAACCGTTAAAACCCCGACATTCATTTATAAACACCTTGTATTTGATAGACTATTGGCTAAGGTAATTCAGTGTTTACTTGGTAGGCAGACAGCTTTGGAGTGCAGGCTAGAAGTCCTGGGGACGGAATGCTCGAGCGTTTCTCGCTTTCATTACTCTCTGGTTTTCTGCGGGGTAGATGTAGAGGTACCGCTAGTTCCACCAGGAAGTTTGATCTCCACTTATTTATTCAAGTACACCGATGGCTATATTCAGACTTCTTAGCAGATCCACAGCTTGACTGGTAATGAGTTTTACGAATTTACTCTAAACACCCCACAATATTGGATCTGCAGATTAACTTGCTTTTCATCATATAAATACTTACGCCTGTGGCTTTGGCGACTGCTTGCATTCAGTTTCACAGCGGGAAATGTGGACATAACATTTAATACAGGTCCGGAGGTACACGGATTGCCGAGAGAACTGTAATTAGCGCGGCGCTATCAGATTGTTCTGCTGGAACACTGGCCACCGTATGGTCAATTAAGAGGTATATTTGTAGGCGTGATCCGGTGGGAACCGGCCGTCGGTGTAAGTAATTACCGTTCTTTAGCCTGACACTATCAGCTAGCCTTTACTATCAGCACGAGTCAAGGGGAACACGTGCCCTCCAAAGGTAGCATGACAACCTCTCATTGGCGACTGGTGCCACCTATAGCCTGAAATGGGTGATTATCAGCCAAAGCACATACTGGGACAGATCGCTTCATCTGTTAAGAGCAGCAGGATAATTAGGTGAATTGTGTTTGCACAAGGCCAAGGTTCGCTACGTGCTGACCTCACTGAAATAGACTCCACAAACTGATTTCCGTCACATGAAGCCCGTCCAGAGTAGCTTCTTACGCTTCTCAAAATAATCATTTCCCAAATGTGTATTTTTACAGCCGTGTCAGATATGAAATTTTAATGTCCAGAATGCCAGCTCTACAGATTGCTTCAGGCTTCACCAGGATCCTGTGAAACTCGGAAGTGAATGAAACCGAGCAGTGAAATCCCTTATTGGTAAAAGTATTTTTATCAGAGAGTATATGTTAATGGGGCACCTTAGTTTTGTTAACGGCGTTGCACTATTTGCCTATAGTACAGATAAATTTCATCAACTAATATATTGGTTCTATCAATGTGTTCTTGTTCTGTTTTGTTCTTTGTGTTTGTCACATACTAACCTATTACAATAGAAAAGATCGCAAACGTGGGAACACATTAGGTGGTAGCGTAGACGGAACCAAAAGTGCCCACTTAGCACTTTCCAGGCTACATGTCAATGAAAATTGTACGCAATTACCTAGGATCATACTTTACACCATACCATAAGTTCACAACTGCTTGTATGATGTATTGAAGTTATAGTTAACAAAATGTCACTTTCAAGAATACGGATCTTTGCTACTGGTTTTGAGTAAACTTCCTATCGTTATGAGGCAAAATTCCACATAAAAAGAAATAATTGTAATCATAAGAGACTAAAGAAACTGCCATTGTTAACATGTATAACATTTGACTATATAAAAATCATCACAATCATCATCATGGTCATTATTGTCTCCATCACTGTGATCGCATCGAACATCAAAACATGACACCGACATATCACTGGTTTAAATGCAAAACATTTTAACACAAGGAAAAAGTTGTATTATTGTTTTTGACCGTTTCTTGCCACACTTTTTTTGTAGTTTTCTCGGTACAGGCTGTGTTTCGTTTTCATTATAGACTCGAAGGGGCTGCAAATGATATTTAGTTTGCAAAGTTTCCAAGTGGCTGAAAAAAGTTCCATTTGTGCTTTATTGAACCACATTATAGTCCTGTCATTGATTTTCCCCGGTTGTTTCAAACTTAAATTATGACGAGCGATTAATGAGCGCGTCCAGTCTTCCTGCTGATTGGGTTTCTGTACTAAACGTGTGGTTCACACCATTAATTTCGACCAACTGATATGCTACATGTCGGAAATATTTAAATGTAAGGCCATAGAACAAAGAATCCAGATTGATAAAGTGCTCCGTCAATATAGTTTCCTCTGTCTCAGAAAATACTCTCTTGAAAAACCACAATGATGTCATTCCCAGGCGTGCTTCAAGTCTTTTATATAATGCAGGTTCATTACATCGAAGCCTTTTATCTGCATTTCTAATGGAAGATCCATTTTCTGTACGTTTCTTAGCCTCTTCTAAAATTTTAGAAGCCAACGGCGTGGAGGACGTGTTCTCTAGTAGTTTCTGACACATGAAGTTGAACTGGTCTTATTAATACCTAATCAGTCGACGTTAAACGGTGAACAATAAATTAAGGTCAGTTAAATACGTTAAATAAACCTACGAGTTCAGTATTAAAACTGAAGAAAGAAAAGACAAACGTTATGGAGCAAAGGAGCGCATGAGGACATCAAATAAACTAACAACTAAGCTTAAAGCGTGATTTATTTTATGTACTTACATACAAGGTATTGGTAATTCATTGGGATTTCTTATAGCACACAGATAACCATCAATTACATGGCAAATACTTAGAGAAAGTTCCTTAAAACTAACTCACCTCGTATCTCGAAAGCTTCAAAGCGCAAACAAACAACACAACACACCTAACGCTTCCACCACAAAAACTTTCAACTGAAGACGCAGGGCTGCCACATTACAGTAAAAAAAGAAAAAAACTACATTCGAATGTCGAATGTTTGCCTCGTGCGTGCCCTTGCCCCCTGCTACCCCATGCTGTTTGGAGTCCTCGTTTTGTCAAACAACACAGTACAGAAACATCTCAACGTCAACAACTCCTTCCAAGGCAAAATCAACAGCAATGGTTTCTGTCAGATATCTTGTGGTTCATGTCGATTGTGTACATGGGTCAACCATGCACAAATTTTAAAACACGAAAAAAGCATCGTGTGGACGCACCTTAACGTTAACTGACGACTGTGGCGAAAGAAAGGGTATCCGACCACAAAGTTCGAAATAAAATAAATTTTCCAAATCATGAAAACACACTCATCATGAGATAAGCAATATAGACGGGAGATTCTCATTACTTCTGTATTTACTTTCTCGAAATCATGGTAATGGACGAGGCACAGTATACCACACCTTTAGGTTACAACTCCGGAAATGAGCTTCAAAACAATGATTGCTTTTGTTATAGTGCGAGTTGTTGTTACCCACTTTTATTTTCAAGGTCCATAGGGTAACACCTTATGGGAAAACTTGTGTCCAAGAAAGTGTCTCCTGTCTGTACAGAGAAACCCGATTACGGAGCCGCACTAGAGTAACTGAATACGACGACCACATGAATTACGCACACGCGTTGCGCAGTTGCTACAACGCCAGTACACACGCTTAAAGGATATTTTTTCGAACTGTTGTGTGGGAGATCATTCGTCCTCAGTTAGTTTACACAGAATTTTATAGTTAGGACACCGGTTGTGTTGCCTAATAAAGGAACCTCTACACAGCTAATAAGACTTGAAAATTTTCATTCATCCTCAGAAAATTTGTAAGGGATATTTTAAAATTTTTGGAGAATTTTGGAAATTTATTTACGTTAGCAATGTATAGTTGTATTTATTTCATGCTGTCTTCCCTAATCATTTGTGTCTGCTGCGGCTCACTCAGGTACCAGTTATTGTGTAATGTATTAACTCACCCTATCCCTTCCTCTAGTTAAGGATTCCTGCATTTTTTCTTTGTTCGCCGCTTACAGAGAGAACCACTATCTCAGTCTCTTCTATTATCTTCTTTCCCAATTTTCCATACTCTGCTTTACTCCAAACGTATATTTTCAGAAATTTCTTTCAAATTGATATTCATATTTGGTACTAGTACTCTTTTGGCAAACGCTCTCTTTGCCTATGACAGTTTTATATTTCCTTGTTTCGTCAATCGTACTTTATTTTGCTTCCCAGGTAGCAGAATCCTTTATTCCGTCGACCACATTCAAAATGGTCGAAAATTCGATTTTTGTTTTATTGCACGTTTTGAAAGGTATATGTATCTAGAATGTTGGATGAAAAAAGGTTTTTAATCCGTGCGTTATGAAAGTTTCTACAGCCCAGGTTTCGAAGCAGTGTCACGGCCGCCGTGGGACTCTCTCAGCCAGAGACGCCGGGCTCATGTAGAAAACTTGTCGTGTCCTGACGCACATTCACGAGATGATTTATATTGCGGTATGAATGTAAACATGATTGCCGAAGAAGCTGACAACAACGTGTGCAGGTAGCCTAACGCAGCATATCCAGCTTAGCCAGATTGGCTTTTCTCACCAAGAAGAACGAGGGAATTGCTCTCCACGAACAGTTCGAGTTAAGGACGGGTTGATATACGGTCCTGAAATTGCGGACTAAACGTAAGTAGCGAAAACACTTTTATGGTCAAATTTTAGTCAAAACGGGTCAAAACAATTTTTGGACCGCGATTTTAGATTAGCCATTTTGAATATCTAACTTCAGCCTTGTGCCCAGCGATGCCAAAAATATTTAATAACTTGCACTTTTTATGCAAATTGAACTAATAATACATATAATATTTTTCTCTAAAGTTCAAACACGTTTTTCTTGAGAAAAGATTTTTCGAAACTGGGTGCAGCATAAAATAAAAACGATTCAACTTTTTAACTTTTACCTTTGACCTCCGAAAAGTGTACACACTTCTCTTAGGATCTTATATCGATAATATATAAAATTTATTAATATTAACAATTTTTGTAAAGCGATAAAGACTGAAACGAACCCCCAAAATCGAACTCAAAGTTTGAGTTAGCACCATATTCAAGGTTATTGCATTGTGGTTAATTATAAGCTCCCATAAATTTAATGTAGCATCGACTGATGTTATCCGTTTTTGGCTTCGGATAACTCCTGAAGGGTTACACTGCACGCAGTTTGCGTACTTCAAACTTGCAGACTCTTAATCAAACCATAGTTACGAGAGCCATTTTTTTGCATTGAAAATCTAAGATAAAGTCAAGGTATGGTCAACCACAATCCCCAAACAGATCTTTGTATGTCTTTTAGTTGTCTCAAAAAAAAAAAAAAATAAAAAAAATAAATAAATAAATAAATAAATCTAAATTTCGCTTATTTTTTGCTCGTTTGAATCAGAACCTGTCCTTAAGTTTGTGTCTAATCTCACTTCTGCTGCACCTCAATACTATCGTCTTTCTTTAGTTAACTTTCAATCCATATGCTGCGCTCAGTCGACTGAACGTTCAATTCAACAGGTTCGTAGTGCTCACTTTCGCAGATGATAGCAACGTCATCAGCCAATATTATCATCGACATCCTTTCACCCGGAATATCAATCCCATTTCTAAAACTTTCTTGTATTTTCTTCGCTGCTTTTTCGATACAAAGGCCCTCTTCAATCTGAACAATTCTCATTCGGTCTTCCCTTCTTAGTGTTTCGTTTTGTTTCTTGTAGATATTCGCTTGCCTTTATCTGTTTCTATGCCTATTTTCCCAGGAATTTGAAGCTCTTACACAATTTCAAAATGTCGAAAGTTTTTCCTTGCTCGAGAAATCTTATGGAAGTATCTTAATTTACTTGTGTCTTGCTTTCATTATCGTAATATCAGAACTACCTCCCGGTCCCATTATCTTCCCTAAGACGGAACTGATAATCATCTAACAGATCTTCAATTTTCTTTTTCCTTCGTCTCTATATTATTTTTGCTAGGAACTTGAATATACGAGCTGTTCAGCAACATTTTTGAAGAAAATAATTTTCACCACTAGCTACCTAATTATTTATATTACTAATTGACTGTCTCGGTACCAGGAACACGATATCAGTTGCCTATCAAATGGCTTCCGGGGACGATAAAAGTTTTATTTTCAATACTTCGCATAGCTATTGACCGAATTTAAAAGTTTAAAATGTTGCCATAAGCTACACTAAAGTGACAAAAAGTGATAGCGACGTTCACATATACCAATGGCGGTATTATCGTGTACACAAAGTATAAAAGGGCAGTGCATTGGCGGAGCTGTCATTTGTACTCAAGTGATCCATGTGAAAAAGTGTTACGTGATTATGACTGCAAGACGGAAATGAACAGAGCACGGAATGATACTTGGAGTTAAACGCACGGGATATTCCATTTCTGAAATCGTTGGGGAATTCAATAATCCGAAATCCACAGTGTCAAGACTGGGCCGAGAATACCACATTTCAGGATTAACCTCTCACCACGGAAAACGTGCTGGTCGACGGCCTGCACTTAACGACCGAGAGTAGCGGCGTTTGCGTAGAGTCATCAGTGCTAATAGACAAGCAGAACTGCGTGAAATAACCGCAGAGATCAATGTGGGATGTACGGCTAACGTATCCGTTAGGACAGTATGGCGAAATTTGGGGGCAATGGGCTATGGCGGCAGAAGACTGACGTGAGTGTCTTTGCTGACAGCTCGTAATCGCCTGCAGCGCCTCTTCTGGGCTCGTGACCATATCCATTGTATCCTCGACGACAGGAAAACCGTGACCTGGTCAGATGAGACCCGATTTCTGTTGATAAGAATTGATCGTAGGATTTGAATGTGGTGCAGACCCCACGTAGCCATGGATCGAAGTTGTCAATAAGGCTCTGTCAAAGCTGGTGGTGGCCTCATAAAGGTGTGGGTTGTGTTTACATGGGATTTGCTGGTCCTCTTATCCAACTGAACCGATCAGTTCCTGCACAAAATCCTACACTGGCAACCGTTTCACACTTATGGCAGCATGGCTCAACATTTCTGCAGGGGACTTCGAACTTGTTGAGTCCATGCCCCGTCGAGTTGCTGCATTACGCCTTGTAAAAGGAGGTCCAACATGATATTAGGAGTCATCTCATGACTTACGTCATCCCACAGTGTAACACCCCACCTGTCACTTATCTGGTTTTGGCGTGTGTTCACCCCAGCTAATTGACTAACAGATCAACAGAGAGTGCAAAACTGCCGCAATATCGGATAACACAAAGAAAGTAATAAGGCCCTGTGACTCCTGATTGAACTGCGGTGGCAGTGTTGACATTAATTGATTCAGAATTGATCACTTTTAATTAAAAAGGGGTGCACATTGAAGTTATAT
This sequence comes from Schistocerca serialis cubense, assembly GCF_023864345.2. Classification (NCBI taxonomy): domain Eukaryota; kingdom Metazoa; phylum Arthropoda; class Insecta; order Orthoptera; family Acrididae; genus Schistocerca; species Schistocerca serialis. Next base: position 630,448,520 of record NC_064641.1, on the reverse strand, counting down.
GCAGCTATTGAACACCAGATGCAAATGTTGAACATAAAATTAATTAAGAAAGTGACTTGGGATTTCAACTACTTGATTGAAAACAGATACAGTCGATTATCACAAATTTATTTTAACTCACGACCTTCAATCATCACATTACATGACTCTCCTACCAGGCAGTGGTAACAAATTGCGTTTACGTGGAGTAAAGCTCGATAACTCAAAAGTAATTCCTGTCGACTGACCCAGGCGTAATACGAAGTGCGATAAGAATTCTTCCGCACTCTAGGCAAGCTGGGAACGGAAGTGACCTCTATGGAGACTTCTCACAGTCTGCTCTTCGCCTCGGTTTCCCCTCCAGCAAAATCACTTAGCCAATTGCAGCGCAAGTCACGTTAATTATGCGTAGCTTCCCAGTGCCGACCAATGCCTGCTCTGGAAAGTGAACAAATTCCCACAAAATTTCCGTTCCTCTCAACTTCTGCTATTTCGCTCCTCCCAGGCCATCCATCAAGGTTAGTGTCTGCATAAACACCAATTTTTCCGGAATTCTGGCTCCCAGGAGAGTACTTCAAATTCCTTGGTCCTACGTTCCCATCGGAGGCCGGCGTATTTCATGCTGTCGCTCTTCACCTGATTTATTTCAGGCTCTACGGACCGTGAATTCACTGTGAAGTTGCTATAGTCACGAACAAGCATATTTTGACCTCTGTTGACCGCTCCACCATAGCTTTGCGCGGCTTTCTTGCACGTTTCACAGAAAACGGGACAACGGACATTTATCAACAGGCGTAAAGTTCTCTGTCTGTTTCCCGGTACACCAGCATGGAGTCAAGGTCAACCACCCACTCACTGTCACTCATCTTAAGGCGGCTGGAGGCCGCGCTGCGTTACCGCTTTCTCAGAGCTTGAGCCGCCCTAAGCTGCCTATTGTCGCTTACCCTAGCCGCTCCCCCGGCGGCCACGGTCAGTTCTGAATACTTCCCTGGGGTAAACTTGCCTCCAGTAAATCGACGCGTTTCCACAAAGTTTTCATGTCGTGTGAATTACTTTAAAACCATCACCCGACATTAATTATTCCAATACATCCATACTATACCCTCTACAAGATGCATTGTGCCTTGTCAATCATTTTTGTTCAGTCCTACTGTTCGCTCAACGTGAGTTAAGTGATCTTTAATGACTTCATGTAAGTGGCATAGGTCTTGCCATCTTACAACAGTACTCATTTACCCTCGCGGTACCATGGGGGGGGGGGGGGCACTTTATCCTTATTTTGAAAATATTGAAATCTACTTAGGTACTTTATTTTTTAAAATTTTGTAAAAAATATTTTTTGTCTTTAGTGAAGTCTTCTTCCAGATTCTGTGATTGTTTTACATTTTTCATTAAAGCTTGATCAGAAAATTTAAGTTTAAGGGAGGTGCTCATAAAGTCTCCCTCGCCCCCCCCCCCCACCCCCTCGATAGTAGATGCGACTTCCCACAATGGTCGTCTTACTCCACAAACAATAGCATTAGGTGACCTTAGAATACGTGGACATTATATTTCTCTGGGTTGACAGCTACAATGGTTTCCTGTTCAGTGGCACTTAGTCCAGTGTTATATACAACTGTGACTGAAAATGTATCGACACTCACTTACTGACAGAGAAATACCGCAGATTTTGGAAGAATCTGCAGATTCTCAAACTGAATTTGATGAAACTGTCAATGTAGGGAGTAAACCTGAAGAGGAATGTGTTGCGCGCAAGGATGTGGACAGTGATAGAGTACCTACAGATACTGAAGATGAACTCTGGGCACCTGAAACTGATGACGACGCAGCTTGCGAGGTTAGTGACAAGTGTATGACAAGCACTGGATAAAATTAAAGCTCTATACATCCTCATATTAGAAGACGAGTAGCACAAAACATAGTAACAGAAAGAGAGGGCATAAGAGACGAAGGTAAAGTAGGAACAATAAGAGAATCATTGAAAAGTTTTTGTCTCCAGAAATTGTCAGCATCATAATAAAGCATACCAATGAAGAGGCATTAAGTCATAAAATACCCTAGACAGACAGACTTGAGTTCATGGCATATATAGGGCTACTTATTAGAGGGGAAGGAAAACGATAGTAAGTCATCTCTTACAGATTTATGGCCCTACACTTCAGCAAGTCATCCGTTACAGATTTATGGTTCTACACTTCAGGAAGGTTTGTTTATACTGCTACTATGAGCCGAACCAGATTCAAACAACTTACTAACATAGTAAGATGTGATGACAGAGAGTCGCGAAACGATCGCAGGAAACGTGATAAGTTTGCTACAATACGAGAAGTTTTTGATAAAATGAATGAATTACTGCCAAAATATTATTCAGTTGGCATGCACACTGATGTTGATGAAACGTTCTTTTTCCATGGCAGGAGTCCCTTCAAGGCGTTCATGAAGAAAAAACCTGGTAAATACGATATACTTATAAGCATGCTCACAGAAACTAAAATCAGATATGTTATTAGCATGGAGCCTTCTGCTGGGAAAAGAAATGATAGTATACAACAATCAAATTCCGCTGCAACTGTAGTCAAACGCTTGGAGGTTCCTGTACATAATTCAGGACGAAGTGTCACCACAAACAGATAGTGCACTTCAAGTGATTTGGCCGATGGTCTATGGAGGAATCGCAAGCTTACTCTCGTGGGAACATTACAAGCTAATAGGGAACATATACCTCAAGAACTGAAAGATATCTCAGGACGAGAATTGTATTCTTCTAAATTTGCTTTCAGCGACACTAGCACTGGAAATATTACAAACACAGTTGTTTCTTATATCCCCCGTGAAAAACTCAAAAGAAATCTGCTATTTCTATCATCTCAACATTATGAAACTGCAATTGGTTCACCTACTGACACTAAGAAGAACAGTTATAAATTTGTATTATAATGATACTTAAGGTGGCGTTGACACGATACATCAAATGGTGAGGAAATATTCAACTAACAAGGGGAGGCCGCCAATTGTGAAATTCAGATTCGATTCATACTGCGCATAATAAAAGCTCATGGCCAAAGGTGTAATGTGGCAAAGCACCAAGATCCACTTCTCAGCCGTTGTCGAGAAAATTGACAGTTAAAAGAAACCGTTGCGGTGAAATACTCTCTACGATTAATAATTCTCTACAGCGTCGTGGCGCAGCGATAAGCGCTCGGGTTCGTAATCCGAAGGTCGCTGGATCGAATCTCGCGCTTTGCAACCTTTTTTTTTAGTATTTGTTTCTTATAATTCAAATATATATATATATATATATATATATATATATATATATATATATATATATATATATATATATAAAATTCCCGGCAATCAGTTGCAACAATTATGCATATAAGTTGTTGAAAGTCGTTTGTCGTGGAAAAACTGGCGACATCATTATGTTTTCCGCAAACAAAGTTGTATTTCACAAATGTTATTAATTGTCTTCATAATGTTAACCACGTATAGTTAACGGAAGACGTAGAAACGATATTCCGAAACGAATACGTATAGCGTAAGTCAAACGTTCGAATTAGAATAGAGACCCCACGAACACAAATTTGCTGTGGCAGGAATGAAATATAAACTCCGTTACTCGCTCGTTACACTTGAATGACAGATGTTGAATGGGCCGAAACGAGCCGCCGCATAACAGCGTAGTTGCCTGCTAACTTCGAAAGAAGGTAGATGCGGTCCCTAGCGCAACTTATAACATTGTCGGAAATCAGTGCGGACGGGAGAGCTTTGGTACACCCTGTTAAAAAAAAACGGAAAAATGGAGGCGGTACAATTGGAGAGCGATCCGCCTTCACCAACATTCATAAGCAATTCATTAATTACAAAAAACTAATAATAAAAAAAAAAAATTGCATGGCGCGAGATTCGATCCGGCGACCTTCGGATTACGAACCCGAGCGCTTACCGCTGCACCACGACGCTGTAGTAAATCATTAATCGTCGAGAGTATTTCACCGCAACGGTTTCTTTTAACTGTCGATTTTCTCGACAACGGCCGAGAAGTGCATCTTGGTGCTTTACCACATTACACTTCTGGCCATGAGCTTTTATTATGCGCAGTATGAATCGAATCTGAATTTCACAATTGGCGGCTGTCTGTTGTCTATACTCTAGTGGACATAGCAGCGGTAAATAGTTATACCCATTTTTGTTAAATTTTCCGGACTGGAATAAGAAAAGACCTAATAACCGACGAGTTTCTCTTCAAGAACTGGGACTATAGCTCACGAAACCACACATTGAAGAAAGGTCTACAAATATTGCAGGACTGCCAAAGTCTGTAGTTTCAAGTGTGGAGGGTATTCTCGGACGGAAAACCAAGCAGAACTTCGGTGCAGAGGTAGCTCATGGAGGTAAAGGTAGATGTCAATTGTGTGTTAGTGAAAGCCGTTCAGTAGCAGACGTGAACACAACGGCAATAATCTGTAACAATCGTAAGAGATACACACATGGTAAACTCAACAAAAAACTTTTCTGTTTTCCAAGTGTGAAGTAGATTCCGAAGAAAGTGGTGAATAGTTCTTCTCACAAAACTATGTTATGTTCCTAAGCTACTTGTATATTACCTCAAGTTTTTGTTGTATCTTTTAATTACAGTAAAGAGTACTTCAACAGTACTATAACGACTTTTATTACTAATTTTTCTCAAGATAATTAAACTTAGTAAACTTAATTGAAGAAGTAAATGAAAGGTATAAAATGCATTTTTGAAAACAGTTTTAAAAGAAATATTCAGGATTTGGATCCTGATTATGCATCAATAGATCTTTCGAAAGTATCTTATTAATGTAATTCAAGAACAATTAATGAATTTTATTTACTTCTTAAATTTTTTATGGTGGCCACAAATTCCAGGGTTAAGAGGTATAATCAAATGTTAAAAATTTTAACATAATAAGACAAGTCTTGAGACATCGTAACTGGCGGCGACACGGACTTCATTCATCCAGTATTTGTGAATTACAGCATTTAGTGACTTCCAACAAACTTAACACAAAATTTCAAACCTTTGCGAAACTTTTTTCTCGCTGACGCCCCATGCCAAACGATGATAGGAAGAGAGTTAATCGGTTACTATATTTTCGCTTTTCCTGACTGCCGCATCAGACATGACGTTTTAATTTATTAGTTCTTTACTAGCGAATCCGTTCGCAACACATTTTGCAGACAGTATCCATATATAGTACCACATTTACATGCAAAATTATATCATTTTACGACACGTACACGTAGTTCAGGAGATGTGACGTCAAAAACACTGAGATGCATGAAAAACGTGCTTTTGCTCGATATGGGGCGCATATTACCCTGAAAATATATATTCAGTGTTGCATAATGAGAGCACTTGGCGACTTCTAACAAACTTTAGCTTAATTTCAAATCTTTTCTTAAGTTTTCCTCGTTTACTTGCTTAAAGTCAAATATTTAACACGTTACCTCCATTGTAAACTAATCAGACGTCTGAAGCTGTGTTATACATGCGAGTTCGATTGCTGAAGGAGTCGGGGGTTTACTGTAAATCGCTTTAAGCAACTACACTACCGACGTTTCGACCGACTTTTCAGAGCGGCTAAATTCTGGATACTGGTGAAAGTCTATACTTATTTGCTGTCTATTTCGGTTTGCGATAGCTGTCAACGTAACATGGCATTGGTCAATTAGAAGCGCGGTTGCTATGAACGTGGAACCGCGCGACCGCTGCGGTCTCAGGTTCGAATCCTGCCTCGGGCATGGATGTGTGTGATGTCATAAGGTTTAAGTAGTTCTAAGTTCTGTGGGACTGATGACCTCAGAAGTTAAGTCCCATAGTGCTCAGAGCCATCTGAACCATTTGCTATGGACGGGGACGGCTCTACGGTAGCCTATCGTCTGTCTACTCTTCCACCCTCTCCCTCTCTCTTTTTTCCCCACTTCCTCTCTTTCTTTCTTTCTCTCTCTCTCTCTCTTTCTTCTCACCCTCCTTCTCTCTCTTCCATTGATCGAATATAATAAAGATTCCCCAACAGACGAAATACATTTAAACAGTTTTCGAACAAGGTTTAGTGGCTGAATCTCATTTGGGGGTTAATTAAGCTTCCCTGGACTTTTCCCGACAAATTTGAGTCTGAGTTTTCCTTCCCCACTGTTAGAATTGTGTGATCGCTCTACCTTGAATTGCTGTGAGTAGATACCCCTGAGTTCTTGCTGGTTGTGACTGAGTCCAGTCACTCTCCGCTGATCGAGTATCCAAAATTATACTATCCTTTCGTCAGTTCGTATGCTTTTCATTTAACTTATTTATGTCAAGAATCTGCTGCCAGTCTTTGGACCAAACACTAATCAACTCTTCCTGCACTTTTTAGAATTTTACTAACTACTGTGTGTACAAGTCCGCAAATTTCGCAATAAGACTGAGTGGTTTTAAAACATGTTTGCAGATAACAGACTTCATAGAGTTTTTCAGAGTTGTGTCTAGACTCTGAATCGCAGAATGGTGCAGCGGCTGTAGAGGCCGCTTATTCTCAGTCTTGAATAACTCTGACAGCAGAAGAAACCTCGTACACGGAATATCATCGTCACGGAAGTCTTCTCAACTGCTAATCAGTTTAAGCAGTGATCCGTACCATAATACAGTCGGTGTGGACAACTGGATTGTTCCGAGACATAGGAAGCCATGTTGGAGAGGCAGAGATTTTTTCCTCATAAACTGACGCCATTCTTAAGTGAATTGTGTCAATCCTCAACCCACTGTTGGATTCGTTGTTAACATCTTCTTTTTCTCATCGAAAAGGTTCCACAGAAATGTACCCGAAAGACATACAACAGGAAATTGTTTCTCCATTACACCGCATATGGTGTCTGCAGATAAATATAGTTTCATACAAACCACTACACTGTATTTTTATTACCTAAGGAAAGCGAATTAAGTCAGTTGCAGGAAATTCGTGTGTATAAAATTTACGGGTGTACGGCACGAATATTATGTTGTAACTTCGGAGAGCTCAAACAATGTAAGTGGGTTGTGATTCTAATTCCCTGTTTTATTTTTTAAACATTTGAATCATAGGTAGATTTTCACTAAGTGGAACAGTTAATAGAACCGCTGCACCTACAGCAAAAGGAAATAATGATAAATCAGTCATTTAGTTCTGCAAATCTTTATTTCTTCTTTTTTCAGTTGCTGATGTCCAAGTTTCTGTGCATCCTAAATTTGCACTTCACCATCTAGATTCCGGAAAATTTTATTCTTTTTCCTACATGAACTTGCCACTGACCTGACATGCAAAAATCAGCGCGCTTCATACGAAGCATTAGAAAACTATAATTTGCTAGAGATTGTTCCTGGAGAGCGCTTGCACATTAACCTACAGACGACTGTGCGTGCGTTTGCGTATAATCAGTGCTCGGGCTTCCGCCTATGTGAAGGAAACGTCAGCTAATTACTCATCGTAAAAGTACTTGGCAGACAGTAATTACTGCCTTCGCAGAGCGTCTGTTTGCCAGTGGCTGTTAAACAACGCTTGATTGACTCTCGAGGAGACAGCTACAATCCTTCGTTCCGTCCGACGTGCTCTACTGCTTCAGTAAATACAGGCTGCTTCAGGAGGAACGATCAGTATTCAAGGATATGCCAGGAACGATCGTCGGAAGCAAAAACTTCATATTGACATATGCCCTAGACCGAATGGTTTCCGAACTATAACACATTTAATGTGCACTGTTATTTATTTTCTGTGTTATTGGATACATTACCCACCCGGATAGCCGTACAGGTTAAATCGTTGCTTTCGGGACGGGGAGGTGCTCCGGCACCGGATCGATTTCGCCCAGCGGATTATGACGAGTGTCGGTGTCCCGGCCTGCCTCGATGTGGTTTTTAGGCGGTTTCCCCACACCCATCAAGGTGAATACCGATCTGGCACCCCAGTTCCGCGTCAGTTGCACGATTTGAAGGCATTTAGAAAACTTACGCTGTCAGTTGGGGTACACATACACTACTGGCCATTAAAATTGCTACACCAAGAAGAAATGCAGATGATAAACGGGTATTAATTGGACAAATATATCATACTAGAACTGACATATGATTACATTTTCGCGCAATTTGGGTGCATAGATCCTGAGAAATCAGTACCCAGAACAACCACCTCTGGCCGTAATAACGGCCTTGTTACACCTGGACATTGAGTCAAGCAGAGCTTGGATGGCGTGTACAGGTACAGCTACCCATGCAGCTCCAACACGATACCACAGTTCATTAAGAGGCGTAAGGTGACGAGCCAGTTGCTCGGCCGCCATTGACCAGACGTTTTCAATTGGTGAGAGATCTGGAGAATGTGCTGGCCAGGGCAGCAGTCGAACATTTTCTGTATCCAGAAAGGCCCGTACAGGGCCTGCAACATGCGGTCGTGCATTATCCTGCTGAAATGTAGGTTTTCGCAGGGATGCAATGAAGGGTAGAGCTACGGGTCGTAAAACATCTGAAATGTAACGTCCACTGTTCAAAGTGCCGTCAATTTCGAACAAGAGGTGACCGAGACATGTAACCAATAGCACTCCATACCATCACGCCGGGTGATACGCCAGTATGGCGATGACGAGTACACGCTTCCAATGTGTGTTCACCGAGGTATCGCCAAACACTGATGCTGTAAACAGAACCTGGATTCATCCGAAAAAATGACGTTTTGCCATTCGTGCACCCAGGTTCGTCGTTGAGTACACAATCGCAGGCGCTTCTGTCTGTGATGCAGCGTCAAGGGTAACCGCAGCCATGGTCTCCGAGCTGATAGTCCATGCTGCTGTAAACGTCTGCGAACTGTTCGTGCAGATGGTTGTTGTCTTCCAAACATCCCCATCTGGTGACTCAGGGATCGAGACGTGGCTGCACGATGTGTTACAGCCATGCGGATTAGATGCCTGTCGTCTCGACTGCTAGTGACACGAGGCAGCTGGGATCCAGCACGGCGTTCCGTATTACCCTCCTGAACCCACCGATTCCATATTCTGCTGACAGTCATTGGATCTCGACCAACGAGAGCAGCAATGTCGCGATACGATAAACCGCAATCGCAGTAGGCTACAATCCGACCTTTATCAAAGTCGGAAACGTGATGGTACGCATTTCTCCTCCTTACACGAGGCATCACAACAACGTTTCACCAGGCAACGCCGGTCAACTGCTGTGTGTGTATGAGAAATCGGTTGGAAACTTTCCTCATGTCAGCACGTCGTAGGTGTCGCCACCGTCGCCAACCATATGTGAATGCTCTGAAAAGCTAATAATTTGCATATCACGGCATCTTCTTCCTGTCGGTTAAATTTCGCGTCTGTAGCACGTCATCTTCGTGGTGTAGCAATTTTCTGACGTTAACCATGCCAGATCCGTCCATAAACACGCCGATCGTAAGCCGAAGCGGAAAGTAAGGCACAAGAAAAGAAAAAGGGAATTATTCAATACATTGTCAGGCTTAGACATGTACAACAGTCAGTAAACATTACAACATGCGTTTTAGAAAGTTCAATTGAAAAATACGTTTTTTCCCCTCTTTCGTGCGTGTACAAACTAAGTTAACCGACGCTTCCGTCAGATACACTGTCAGCCTTTCGTACTACTCCACTACTCCGCTGGCAGAAAGATATGCCGAGCAAGCAGGCTGACTGCAACGAGGTAGGTTGGCCTAGAATATAACGCAAAGAGGTTGAGTGGGTAACACGCATACGTACGTCCCATTAGTCAAAAAACAAATATACGTTAAATGTGTACTATCTCGGAAACCATCCATAACAGGGCATGTGTCGACATGGAATTACTTGCTACAAATGAGCGTTCCTGTGATATGCCGGAATACTGAACATTCCTCTGGAAGTTGCCATCAAAAACCCGGACATATAGTTCCGTTACGTGGATGATACGTTTGTTTTGTGGCGACGTCGAAAAGAGGAACTAGGGCATTGTCATAGATACCTCAATGAGATTAATCCGAAGGTTCAGTTAACCAAAGAGCAGTAGATAGACGGCCGATTACATTTTCTGCATGTGCTAGTTTCATCAAAGAAGATGGTAACTTAGGCCATTCGATTTACCAAAAACCCACACCCATAGACTGTTATCTACATCAGGAGTCAAATCTGCATAACCACAAGAGCGAGGTGTTACAAAAACATTATCGGATAGAACGATCCGTTAACCGGAGCTACTCGAAACAGAATTAGGATGTCCACGAATATTTTACCTAAGAATGGTTCAAATGGCTCTTAGCACTATGGGACGTAACATCTGAGGTCACCAGTCCCCTAGACTTAGAACTACTTAAGCCTAACTAACCTAAGGACATCACACACATCCATGTCCGAGGCAGGATTCGAACCTGCAACAGTAGAAGCAGCGTGGTTCCGGACTGAAGCGCCTAGAATCGCTCGTCCACAGCGGCCGGCCTAAGAATGGTTATTCGTCTGTTGCTATAAACAGAAAGTAAAGACGTCCCGTTAAGATTATAGTGATGTTCATCCCACTGAAAAATCCGTTTTCTTATCGTAAATTGAAGACATTGCTGACCTGATAGAAAAAGGCCTGAAGAAATGAAATATTGCTGTAGTTTACTCTACCGCCCGAAAGATACAGGACTATCTAAGCGTGGCTTGTGTTCTTGTAAACCATTGGGGAAAAAATAAAATTAAAAACATAATTTATATAATATGAAGTAGTTGTGTAGGTGCGTACGTCCGTATGACAGAAAGAGCGGTGCAGAAACGACTAGAAAAACACATGGTAAACTATTGAACGAGGGAAACAGATCAGCAGTCGAGTAGTACACTTTGCAGGCTGGAGACCTCTACATTTGACTCGATAAGTGTCATACGATATAGCATGCAGTCGCTGTGTCTTTAAAAAGGATGATGCAATGTTCCTATGGACATGCATGAGAGAACTGTACGCTCGTATAACGAGTTCGTGGATCACTTGGAGAAGAGAAGTTGCTCGGTGGCCATCCGTTTACATGTCTCCCATATTTAGATTCGTTGGCGGTGTAAGGAAGCAAGTCTTCCAAGGATGGTCACGGATGAGTCAGCTCTCACAACGGTCCAGAGGAAGACTTTATGCAGCAGTACAGCTTAGCATTCCGGAAAAAACCCGATTTTCACGAATAATACTGTATAGACGTCATACCACTACCATAACGTGCATCCGGCTCGGTAACGGCTTTTATTCTCCACATCTTAACGGGATGAAAGTTCAGAACCTCCATAATGCGAAGTACGCCCAACTGAGTTTTCAGACTTCAACCACGTGACGCTTGGCTGTTCGCCTCATGACAGCCAAGGTGTGAGTTTCTCAGGCCCTTGATCAGAGCAAGAATTCTTAAACTACGTTTGTGAAAGACCTGTTTGGACTGCTGTCCACAGTGGACTATGTCAGTATTGCCTAGTTTCTGAAAAAATCGGTTATATAATTACAAATCGGACACCAAGGATCCAGCGTGAGAAGATGTGAAAGACGGACTCAATTGAATGTAGAAAGAGTACCATGAAGTTTGATTGGTATTGTGTTGTTGTTGTGGTCTTCAGCCCTGAGACTGGTTTTATGCAGCTCTCCATGCTACTCTATCCTGTGCAAGCTGATTCATCTCCCAGTACCTACTGCAACTTACATCCTTCTGAATCTGCTTAGTGTATTCATCTCTTGGTCTCCCTCTACAATTTTTACCCTCCACGCTGCCCTCCAGTACTACATTGGTGAGCCCTTGATGCCTCAGAACATGTCCTACCAACCGATCCCCTCTTCTAGTCAAGTAGTGGCACAAACTCCTCTTCTCCCCAATTCTATTCAATACCTCCTCATTAGTTATGTGATCTAACCATTTAATCTTCAGCATTCTTCTGTAGCACTACATTTCGATAGTTTATATTCTCTACCTCTACATTTGACTCGATAAGTCTCATACGATATAGCATGCAGTCGCTGTGTCTTTAAAAAGGATGATGCAGTGTTCCTATGGACATGCATGAGAGAACTGTACGCTCGTATAACGAGTTCGTGGATCACTTGGAGAATAGAAGTTGCTCGGTGGCCATCCGTTTACATATGTCTCCCATATTTATCGTCTATGTTTCACTTCCATACGTGGCTACACTCGATACAAACACTTTCAGAAACGACCTCCTGACACTTAAATCTATACTCGAGTGTAATGTAATGTGCCGCTGTCATATAAACGATATTGTATACCGAGTCTGTCATTGCTCACTTCTATCGCTAAATGGTTAACACCAAAGGCCAATAAATAAATAAATAAGATCTGCACCAGAAAAGTCAGAAAAAGGTTGGGAACTCAATTTCATTTCTGCTCTGTAAAGATTCGCGTCCACGTTGACTGCAAGATAGACAATGAAACATCGTAGTTTCCCGTAAACTGTGTGATAACCAAACAAAGCAAGTTTTACAGTGCTACCGAACCCACAGTATTTCCCGTCGTGCTTGGGAATGTTAAACCTGCCGTTTAACGGAATCGCAGACAATCATTGCCAGAAACGCGCGAGAATTTGCAATGAACAAATAATCAATACTACCAGGTTACATGAAGACCGAAGTACTGCATCTCCGCCCCCCCCCCCTTCCCCTTGCCCACCACCCCCTCTACCTCTCTCTCTTAAACACCCACACCTTGTGAACGTTTGCGCATAAGAGTCAGATCCTAATATCGACCCACCTATGGAACAACGATGAGAGTATCTGTCGTTCAGCGGCTCTAGATGGTATCCCAGTTGGATGGTGCCATCGTCATGTTGAATGGGCGTACTCTCGTGGCTAACGTGGTACACACTCCAACAACTCTAGCAGAACATTATGAATAAACACGAGCAAATATGTACCATTCAGATGAAATATCAGCAGATATCATTTAAGATGAAGGCCGAGATAGATCCCTAAGAAGCGCCGGCCGATTCCAAGTGAGCTATAACGTCTCTAATGATCTCATTGCAGACTAGATGTTTCCACACATAGTCAAAAAATGATCCTCTACCTGGCATCCTCCTTAGTATTAACATGTTATACCCAATGAAAAAGAAGAAGATACTTTTACTGGGGTGGAGAACGATCACCTAGAACGTGCGATTAGAAGAGAAATAATTTTGCATTCTGAAACATCAAGCTGCCTCTTTTTTGGCGGAAATAGACTCGAAGGTAACTGCACAGTTGTCCCAAGGTTATTTGATTTAGCTCATTCTGGTGACCTACGTGGAAGTTTCTATTTCATTCAGTGCATGGTAAATACACTGCGCAACACAACTAAAGGATCACTTCTTGTCCTGTTAAAAATCACAGCTGCTTCACTTACCTGCTTAATCTCACTAGTGTAAGTTATCTGTTTGTAATTTAGTAGCTATTAAAGACAAGACTTTGGTTCAGCCACTCCCATGGAACATGTCACCAAAGTTGATTGCCCAGTTTGTTGTCTTCTAAGAATGATTGTTGTAATTTGTTGTATAGTTCTTTAGTTCATGTTTCACATATTTTATCTTAGTTAAATCGTCTTACATCGCATTTTCATTAAATAATTCCTCTCGTTTTATCCCTAAATCCAAGATTAATAGTTTTCATATTTGGAATTGGAGATACTCTTTAGATGCACTAGTTTAAATTTTTGATCTTACAAACATTTCCCTGCACCTCATATTTATCTTTGTACATGATGATGGCGGAACAGCCGAAAACCGGACTGAAAATAAATAATAAATATTGTAAAATAGTATACCTGTATCTCGTGTGTTTCCATTCAGAGTGGATAAAATATTCTATCAACAGTCTACGGTACAGTCAATCAATGTAAGACGGGAACATCTGCAATAACGGCAACTTTACTCTTTTGGGAAAAGAATGTCTGCAGCTCGAATGTAGCAAAAGCTGAATTAGAACCTGCGTTTCAGATCTTATCTGACGAAATGGAATAATATTTTTCAGCAAGGGTCAGGACCCATGTAGCAAAAACAAGAAAGGCAATAATGACAATCTGTTCTGAAGTTAAACCAAACGATGTTATCAATATTACCATGGTCAATACTGTTAGTACCAGTCTTGACAGACATATTTAATTTTTCTCTTGTGAATAGGACACATCCCACTGAGTGAAAAAAAAGCCTGTCCTTTTCCTAAGAATGAAATTCCAGAATCGCCATGGCATTACCGGGCCAATCAGAATCTTACCCGCTGTACCCAAACCCCTGCAAAATATTGTTCGTGATCTGTTGAGTGAATAATCACCTAAATTCGACTTATATGATAAATATGTCCTGTGTCCGAAAACACTATAGCACAAACACTGCACTAATTGAGGCAGCTGATAACCTGAAATGTATCATTGGCAACCATGAGGCAGCAATATTGACACTATTAAACTTCATCAAAATCCTTTGATACCGTCATACCTGACGTACCACTCAGAAATATATAACTTGAAATTTACAGATATTGCGTAGAAGGGGTTTGAAAATTACTTTCGAAACAGACAGCAGCTTAATGTCTGAGGAAATGATACGAATGCCACAGGCGTCAGCCCTGGGCAAATTATTGTTCTCCTTGTATGTCAATGACATCTCGTCCGTTCTCTCTGCCTGTGAACATTTCTATTCTGGTGACTTCCAGCTTCACTTATGGGTCAAGACTTGAAGATATCAATACCGCCATCTTCCAAATGAATTAAGATCTAGCTTCAGTGGTCAGATGGACGCAAAAGGTAGGATTTAAACTAAAAACGAACAAGTTACAAGTAATTTTAATGTCTCATTATAAACTAATTAGTTCTGAAATCCACTAACAATTGTCTTCTATACTTCTCGACGGTATTCCAATACCATTTCACAAAACAGTGTGTAATTAGAGCGTAACTTTGGATGAGTACCTTGACTGGGCAGAAAATATTGTCACCAACTGGGGGCAGGGTTCCATTTGCCTCTGTGGCCTCCAGAAATTTCGGAACGTTCTTCAGCAGGTTGTAAACCACAAACATATACAGTCACTTGTTCCGCCGAAACCTCCGCAATTGCGATGTATCCCAACATGGCACCACCAGTGAAAACGCCAGACGGTTTGTGTGCGTTACATCTGCAACGTCCGTGCATTTGAGCATGTTAGTGCTTCATGTGCCCAATTAGGATGGGTGCAGCCAGACAAGTGACGTGACTACCATATGCTATGACTGCATTATTTCTTTGTTTCCTAATACCCATACAACCAAGCACCTTGTATCTCCGATCAAGCACCTTTCATTTTATCATAACACCAATATCCCCTTCTACTTATCTAGCTTTATAGTTGCGTTCACCCTGTAACATTCCTCTTCAATGGTGCATCCTCAATGACTTGTCGTCAGAGAGG
This sequence comes from Schistocerca serialis cubense, assembly GCF_023864345.2. NCBI lineage: Eukaryota > Metazoa > Arthropoda > Insecta > Orthoptera > Acrididae > Schistocerca > Schistocerca serialis. The sequence goes on along the minus strand of NC_064641.1, from coordinate 630,433,141 downwards.
ATGTTAGTCATTATTTTGAAGTGAATTGCGTATAAGGGCATATCCACATATATAAAAACAATGTTTTAATTAGTTGATTATCTCGATGCTGAGTTCGTTGTCTTCTTTGGTGGCGCGGTAACGTCCACAGGTTTTCTTCTAGTGAGCAGAAAAGCAATTGATGACAGGATTGTGAAAATCAGTTAATTCTCGAAATACTAAGCAAAGTATGGTATCTTAACTTTTAAGCGTTTGTACTCTGCAACATTTCACATATAATGGTAGCACAATTTGAACAAACAAAACAAAAAATACGTCTGTTTTCTGCAGCCTCACTAAACGACCCGACTTCCACTTACAACAACTTCTCGCCAAGCTTCCATACAATGAAGAAGGACAGAGATGCTACACAAAAGAAAGAGTTTACATCCTTGTCAGAGGCAATAGCTGTTACATATTTAGTAAAATTAAAAGATCTGAATGAACAAATGTTACATTAAAACTTCAATATTATTTTAAATAGATGGAACATAAATATTTAGGCGTGAAATAAATAATTTTATGGGTACATTTTTACATGAATTTTTCTTCGCACAGTCGTTTTCTGATGCTGTTGTTTGCCTTTGGAATTAGCTACTCTATAGGGCAGCTGTGCATAATTGAATGCCCTGTTGCCTAAAGAAAAATCTGAAGCATTTCTTTTTTCAACTTCATAATTTTGGCGTCAAATATTAACGTATATAGCCAGTTCAGTCTGTCAAAATTTCAAGCAAGTGTTCCCATCTTCTTCCAGTTTCGATTCTTCCTGTGTTTGTTTATCAGTCAGTCACGACACTTACTTTCCCTCTGTCTTCGTTACTTGTATTAAGTTACGTTTCTCTCCCTATCTGTCTTCTTTCAAGTCCATTGTTGCCACTGCCCTCAGTGTCATTTACTGATTGTCTGTCTTCGCTTTTCCATGAACTAATAAAAACTGTTTTTTTCCTACTAAAGATGGTGTTATTTCCACTGCTTATATTAAAGTCGTTTCAAAGCGTTGTAGCCCATACTAATGTAAGATTCTTATAAGTAAATTTCGATGAGTGCTTGGTAAGATGAAACAAAGGGTCTCGTAGTCGGAATCATGGCAGGATAAATATATCAATAAATAATATTAAAAATGTCTCGCTTATGGATCATGAGAATAAGCGAAGAGATAGCGTAGGAAACGTACTAATGCACGTAGACAACCATTTTAAATAACTTGATGCCATAACTGAAGAGGACATAAATTCCATAATGCTCGCACTGTGCCTTCATGTCCCTGTAGATGATTTTTCGATTAAACTGTTGTTGGGCGTCTTCGAAAACGATACTTAATTAGATATCAGTTGTTTGTTTGCTGCCATATTCTCATGTTAAGTTTTACTGTTGCAGGAACCACCATTTGCAATATACGAAGACAAAACGCGAGCCAGCGGCTTCTTTGGCGGTTTGTGGCACATCCTGGAAACACGGATGAATTTTAGGTAAGCACTTTCGGTGAGGTGTGAAAAAGGCAAATTGTGTGAAGGCTATTAAACGTTCACACACATAGGGATGGTTCTAGATGTGGCTTACAAAGAGATACTGTGGTGTGTTTGTACAAAGAGTCTGCTGGAAACACAGAGGAAATTACCTCGCCAAATAATGGCATGACAGGCATATTTTGGAGAGTGTCGTTTTAGATATGACTATGAAAGATCGGACCCAAGTCTTCCTGTTGGGCTGTATGTCAGTGATGATGCACCACTCTCAAGCCCGTGGAGATTTACGGCCTAACAGAATACAGAGGCTGTACTCATGTGTTCTGAGAGGAACAGCCAAACTAAGTATTATTCTAAAACGTTTTTATAAGGAACATTTCCTGGCAGGTACAGGCCCCTTTAGATGAGAAACGAGAACATGAAGTAACAGCAACAGAAGTTGTTGACAAATAATTTGTCTGACGAGATGAGCTGGCCAGTTAAATGTACGAAGAAGCCCAGGGTGATTTTTGTAGAAAACTAGAGGAGGGAGGCAACTTAGAAGTGCTCCAGTTATGAAAACACTTCATTGCTGGGCCTGATGTGAGGCATTTAAAGATGAAATACCCGCATCATAAGTGCAAGCAATGATGATCAGTCAGAGTCACTGCTGGTAAATGCAGTGCCACGTGCACCATCATCCCACACACATTGCTCATAGTGCAGGAATGCTGCAATCTCACGGAATCTACATTAGTTCCAAGAGTCTCCTGGCGTATAGAAAACGCTGCGAAATGGCCTCACCTACGTGATAACTGCTGTTTGGGGAGCAAAATAACTGTTGATGGCCGAAGTACAGAAGATATACACTACTGGTCATTAAAATTACTACACCAAGAAGAAATGCAGATGATAAACGGGTATTCATTGGACAAATATATTGTGCTATAACTGACATGTGATTACATTGTCACACAATTTGGGTGCATAGATCCTGAGAAATCAGTACTCAGAACAACCACCTCTGGCCGTAATAACGGCCTTGATACGCCTGGGCATTGAGTCAAACAGAGTTTGGATGGCGTGTACAGGTACAGCTGCCCATACAGCTTCAGCACGATACCACAGTTCATCAAGAGTAGTGACTGGCGTATTGTGAGGAGCCAGTTTCTCGGCCACCATTGACCAGACGTTTTCAATTGGTGAGAGATGTGGAGAATGTGCTGGCCAGGGCAGCAATCGAACATTTTCTGTATCCAGAAAGGTCCGTACAGGACCTGCAACATGCGGTCGTGCATTATTCTGCTGAAATGTAGGGTTTCGCAGGGATCGAATGAATGGTAGAGCCACGGGTCGTAACACATCTGAAATGTAACGTCCACTGTTCAAAGAGCCGTCAATGCGAACAAGAGGTGGCCGAGACGTGTAACCAATGGCACCCCATACCATCACGCCGGGTGATACGCTTCCAATGTGCGTTCATAGCGATGTCGCCAAACACGGATGCGACCATCATGATGCTGTAAACAGAACCTGCATTCATCCGAAAAAATGACGTTTTGCCATTCGTGCACCCAGGTTCGTCTTTGAGTACACCATCGCAGGCGCTCCTGTCTGTGATGCAGCGTCAAGGGTAACTGCAGCCATGGTCTCCGAGCTGATAGTCCATGCAGCTGTAAACGTCTGCGAACTGTTCGCGCAGATGGTTGTTGTCTTGCAAACGTCCCCATCTGTTGACTCAGGGGTCGAGACGTGGCTGCACGATCCGTTACAGCCATACGTATAATATGCCTGTCATCTCGACTGCTAGTGATACGAGGCCGTTGAGATCGAGCACATAGTTCCGTATTACCCTCATGAACCCACCGATTCCATGTTCTGTTAAGAGTCATTGGATCTCGACCAACGCGAGCAACAATGTCGCGATACGATAAACCGCAATCGCGATAGGCTACAATCCGACCTTTATCAAAGTCGGAAACGTGGTGGTATGCATTTCTCGTCCATACACGAGGCATCACAATAACGTTTCACCAGGCAACGCCGGTCAACTGCTGTTTGTGTATGAGAAATCGGTTGGAAACTTTCCTGATGTCAGCAAGTTGTAGGTGTCGCCGCCGGCACCAACCTTGTGTGAATGTTCTGAAAAGCTAATAATTTGCATATCACAGCATCTTCTTCCTGTCGGTTAAATTTCGCGTCTGTAGCACGTCATCTTCGTGGTGTAGCAATTTTAATGGTCAGTAGTGTAGGATTGTCTGCGTTGATGCCTTCTGGTCGGCTGGCAAAATTGTCACACTGGGATACCAGATATACAGAAACGAAGAAGCTTGCTCAGAACAGACTAACGTGAAATCTGCATCAAAACAATCTGGGACTGCAGACCCCACAACACCGCTCCTTTTGGTGACAGCCATTGTTCCGCGCAGGTGCTTGTCAATGAGCACGTTCCATACAGATTGTGACTATATTTTAATCTCACCGGTGCCAAAATCCATCAGAAAGTGAAGTAACCACAGTTCACAATGGGATGAATCACGATGGAGGATACGAAATGTACACTACAGGTCGTTGACTGGAACAATATTTTCCAGGTGCATGTAATCAAAGCTCGAAATCAGGTCTTTATCGTATACCATATTAATGCGGTAAGGCATGTGTCAGGGAGATTGTATGGACAATGGAAGGAAGATGCAAGGAACACAGAAGACACATCGAACTTAAGCAACTAACACAATCAGCGATTGCAGGACACTGTGTGGCTACAGTGGACCCCATGAAGTATGAAGAAACGAGACCTCGTCGTTTTGGACACTGCGGCAAATTGTTGTTGAAGATCTGTTATTTTCCCATGAAAAATTCAAACACGTCAGCCGTTAAGCCCCATGCCAATGGAACAACAGTTGTTTTTCACCGACACTTCTGACGAATAGGACTTTGGAGTGAATATGCTTTGGTTTAGTGACGAAGCCCACTTTCATTTGGATACGTTCGTCAATAAGCGAAATTGGCTCATTTGGATGACTGAGAATCCGCATTGCGAAATAGAGAAGTCTCTTCATCCTCAATGGGTGAGTGTGTGGTGTGCAATGACCGGTCGCGGATTAATCGGTGCGATATTCCTTCATGGCACGGTGACTACCGAAAGGTACATGAAGGTTTTGGAAGACGATTTCATATCCATTATCCAAAGTGGCCCTGATTTCTACAAGATATGGTTCATACAAGACGGAGCTCGACCTCATCGAAGCTCGAATGTGATGTCCTGGAGGAGCACTTTGGGGACCGCGTTCTGGTTCTGGGGTACCCAGAGGCCACTGGCATGGGCCACTATTGGCCGCCATATTCTTCAGATCTGAACAAAAGCAACTCCTTTTTGTAGGGTTATATGAAAGACAAGGTGAACAGCAATGACCCCAAAACCATTACTGAGCTGAAAACTGCCATTCAGGAGGTCATCGACAGCATCGATGTTCCGACACTTCAGCGGGTCATGCAGAGTTTCGCTATTCGTCTGCGTCAGATCATCGCCAATGATGGCAGGCATATCGAACATATCATAACCTAAATCCGAATGTCTGTAGTGACGTTTAGATATTGAATAATTGTGTGTACATTGTAGTTTGTAACTAATTTGCATTTTATTCAAATAGTTCCACAATTGTCATAATGTATTTCTATAATAGGTTTCAATCCGTCAGTTATTACAGTTATTACGCTCCATGAAAATAGTTAACCTGAAATGTGGTGTTGGGGCGGAACGGGACGAGGAAAAATGGGAGAATGCTCCGTTCAGCTCCTCAATTTTTGATACAAATAGATTTCAACCTATATGTTTCCTTTTATTCCTTGCTTTTTCCACATTATATGGCGTTACTTTAGAAAGACTGATAGACAGGAGTTGGTTCTTAAATTAATGGAAATGCCAGTTTTAGCCGTTTTATCTTCTGAATATTGAAGTTTTAAAAGCATACAAGAAGTTCAACGTACCCAAAATAACGTTGGGAGATAGTTTCGAAAAACTAAGAATAATCCCAGCAACAAAGTTGACAAGTCAGATGGGAAATTTAAAAATTTGTTTACTGTAGAACAAAAACACGGGCTGATAGCGTACCTGAAGTCAGTGGTGGGCAGACGTTTTAGTCTGACCATGAAACATCTGAGTGCCAGATCATAAGCCTACCGGCTAACAGAAAAAAATGGCTTACCACACAGATTTGACAAAGGAACTTATCTAGCTGGACAGGACTGGGTTCTAGGACTTATTATGAGGCATCCTACATTGTCTATTCGCAAAGCTAGAAAATTCGTCTGGTGCAGGAGCGATAGCCTTCAACGAAGTGACTGCAGCAGTAACAGTAACTAGATACTACGAATTAAAAATAATGTACATTTTCAGAAAAATAAAATATTTTCTTGTTGTTGATGGCGTTTTTGCAGATTCCATATTCCTTGGTCTAAATTATTCATTAAACAACTGTATTTCTCAGTCTTAAAACGATATTTCTAATAATAATTGCAACATTTATACAATAATTTCATAAAAAATTGCCTTATCGCTTTCTGCCCCTTGGGTCCCCAGGACGGCAAATATGCAAGCATTTCTTTGAAAAAATGTAAAAAATACGTATCATACAGTTTAAGCTATTTTCAAGTAGGTATATTAGGTTACTACAGATGATTTTGTATATGTATTTAAGAAGTATTATGTTGCCTATCATTTATGTATTTAAGAAGTGTTTTCTTGATTTCCTTAATCTCACAAAAATTACTAAATACTAAGTATTCCGTTCCGCACCGAGTTACCCTATAAAGGGAAGAGCAACACCCGAACAACTACATACTTCAGCAGCATCTTATGATGACGCGAAGTACGTCGCCTAAATACAAATGGTTCAAATGGCTCTGAGCACTATGGGACTCAACTTCTGAGGTCATCAGTCCCCTAGAACTTAGAACTACTTAAACGTAACTAACCTAAGGACGTCACACACATCCATGCGCGAGGCAGGATTCGAACCTGCAATCGTAGCGGTCGCGTGGATCCAGACTGTAGCGCCTACAACCGCTCGGCCACCCCGGCCGGCGCCTAAATACACTGACAGAAAAAGTCGCAGTATCAAGAAGCAGTTGTGCGAAATAAACGAAGGTTGGTTGGCGTGTTTCTGCATCTGAAAGACGACGACTATTCAGAATACGCGCCAGTCACATAAGAAAATGGTTCAAATGGCTCTGAGGACTATGGGACTTAACATCTGAGGTCATCAGTCCCCTAGAACTTAGAACTACTTAAACCTAACTAACCTAAGAACATCACACACATCCATACCCGAGGCAGGATTTGAACCTGCAACCGTAGTGGTCGCGCGGTTCCAGACTGAAGCGCCTAGAACCGCACGGCCACACCGGCCGTCAGTCACATAAGAGTGGTGCTAAGTAGCGCCACTATGAGGATGCAAGTCAGGTTTACTTTAAACACCCGCTGTAACGGTCATGATTCTCAGTTACTTTTGACATTGGATGCGGTGCGTTGATGTTGGTCAAAGGTGCCTTGTGGTGAGAATTTGGACGAGGTCATATAAATGGGCTACGAGAGGCTTCACGTAATTGCTAGCAGTGGTGGTCACGAAAATGTACAGTCGCAAAAAGACCGAGCCTCGGACAGCGACGTGGCACTACCGAGAGGGAAGACCACCGTGTTGGGCGTGTGCCCTGGCGCATCGTACTGCATCTGCAGCGGCAATTGAGCAGCAATTGGCTCCACAGTAACACAACGATCTGTTACAAATCTGTCACTTCAAGGACACCTCCGAGCCACACGCCCTGTAGCGTGTGTTCCACTGTCTCCAAACCACCGTCATTTCCGACGTCAGTGGTGTCAAACGAGAGCGCATTGGAGGGTAGGGCGGAGATCAGTTATGTTTCCTGATGAAGGCTCGTTCTGTCTCGGTGCCAGTGATGGTCGTGTGTTGGTTATGAGAAGCCCAGTTGAGGGCCTGCAACCAATCTGTCTGCATACTAGACGCACTGGACATACACCTGGAGTTATGGTCTAGTTCTCAATTTCGTATGACCGCAGGAGCACTCTCGTGGTTATCCCACGCACCCTGACTGCAAATTTATACGTCAGTCTGGTGATTAGACCTGTTATGAAGCCATTTATGAACAGGAACATGATAACGCTCCCCCACATGCCGCTGTTGTAACCCAACATGCTCTACAGAGTGTCGACATGTTGCCTTGTCTTGCTCGATCACCAGATCTGTCTCCAATCGAGCATATATGGGATATCATCGCACGACAACTCCAGCGTCATTCACAAACAGTGTTAACTGTCCCTATAGTGACTGACGGAGTGCAACAGGCGTCAAACTCCACCCCACAAACTGACATCCAGCACCTGTACAACAACATGCATGCACGTTTTCGTGCTTGCATGCATCATTCTAACGTTTACGCCGATTATTAATGTACCAGTATTTCACATTTCCAATGTCTTATCTCACCCTTAACATTAACCTGTCAGCTTGCAATGTTAGTCACTTCAATCCACTACTGCCCATTAAAATTGCTGCACCACGAAGATGACGTGCTACAGACGCGAAATTTAACAGACGGGAAGAAGATGCTTTGATATGCAGATGATTATCTTTTCAGAGCATTCACACAAGTTTGAAGCCGGCGGCGACACCTACAACGTGCTGAGATGAGGAAAGTTTCCAACCGATTACTCATTCACAAACAGCAAAACAGCAGTTGACCGGCGTTGCCTGGTGAAACTTTGTTGTGGTGGCTCGTGTAAGGAGGAGAAATGCGTACCATCACGTTTCCGACGTTGATAAAGGTCAGATTGTAACCTATCGCGATTGCCGTTTATCGTATCACGACATTGCTGCTCGCGTTGGTCGAGAACCAATGACTGTTAGCAGAATACGGAATCGGTGGGTTCAGGAGGGTAATACGGAACGCCGTGCTGGATCCCAACGGCCTCGTATCACTAGCAGTCGAGATGACTTGCATCTTATCCGCATTGCTGTAACGGATCGTGCAGCCACGTCTCGATCCCTGAGTCAACAGATGGGGACGTTTTCAAGACAACAACCATCTGCACGAACAGTTCGACGACGTTTGCAGCAGCGTGGACTATCAGCTCGGAGACCATGGCTGCGGTTACCCTTGACGCTGCATCACAAACAGGAGCGCCTGCGATGGTGTACTGAACAACGAACCTGGGTGCACGAATTGCGAAACCTCATTTTTCCGGATGAACCCAGCTTCTGTTTAGAGCATCATGATAGTCGCATCCGTGTTTGGCGACATCGTGGTGAACGCACACTGGAAGCGTGTATTGGTCATCGTCATACTGGCGTATCACCCGGCGTGATGGTATGGGGTGCCGTTGGTTATACGTCTCGTTCATCTCTTGTTCGCATTGACGGCACTTTGAACAGTGGACGTTACATTTCAGACATGTTACGACCCGTGGCCCTACCCTTCATTCGATCCCTGCGAAAACCTACATTTCAGCAGGATAATGCAGGGCGGCATGTTGCAGGTCCATTACTGGCCTTTATGGATACAGGGAATGTTCGACTGCTGCCCTGGCCAGCACATTCTACAGATCTCTCACGAACTGAAAACGTCTGGTCAATGGTGGCCGAGCGACTGGCTCGTCATAGCACGCCAGTCACTACTCTTGATGAACTGTGGTATCGTGTTAAAGCAGCATGGGCAGATGTACCTGTACACGCCATCCAAGCTCTGTTTGACTCGATGCCCAGGCGTATCAAGGCCGTTATTACGGCCAGAGATGGTTGTTCTGGGTACTGGTTTCTCAGGATCTATGCACCCAAATTGCGTGAAAATGTAATCACATGTCAGTTCTAGTATGATGAATGTGCCCAATGAATACCCGTTTATCATCTGCGTTTCTCTTGGTGTAGCAATTTTAATGGCCAGTAGTTTATGTAACCTAAACAATTGTCCATCAATGTAAAGTGTTTCATAGCAATAGCCTCCTCATTGTATAGCCACTCTTCGTATTATGCCGGTCAGACGTTAGTGTCCAGATGAATGCCTGTGAAGACACGTGCTGTTGGCAGACGCCTGGTGTGGTGTGGTGTGCAGGTCTGACATGGAGCGCATGCAGGGTGACCAGTGCGGCTGCAGCGCCAGCTGTGAGCTGCTGAGGCGGCTGGAGGAGGGCAGCGTGGACGCGGCGCTGGGCGGCATCTCGCTGTCGCCCGAGAAGGCGGACGCCGCCTCGCTGCTGCTGCCCGTGCTCACCGTCAAGTGCGTCACACTTTGAGACTTGCACTCTACAAAAATTACGGTTTGGTAGTTTTGCTGCATTTACATACACAACCGGTAGTGTTGGTGGTATTGGCAGGGAAAGAAACATACACGGAGTGACAAAATCATTGGATAGCGATGTGTATTTATACGAAACCCAGTTCTAAGCAAAGAAGGGAAAGCAGAAAGGTGGAAGGAGTATATAGAGGGTCTTTACAAGGGCTATGTACTTGAGGACAATATTATGGAAATGGAAGAGGATGTAGATGAAGATGAAATGGGAGATACGATACTGCGTGAAGAGTTTGACAGAGCACTGAAAGACCTGAGTCGAAACAAGACCCTTGGGAGAGCCAGTCCTGACAAAACTCTACCATCTGGTGAGCAAGATGTATGAGACAGGCGAAATACCCTCAGACTTCAAGAAGAATATAATAATTCCAATCCCAAGACAGATGTGAAAATGACCGAACTATCAGTTTAATAAGCCACAGCTGCAAAATACTAACACGAATTCTTTACAGACGAATGGAAGAACTGGTAGCCGACCTCGGGGAAGAGCAGTTTCGATTCCGTAGAAATATTGGAGCACGCGAAACAATACTAACCTTACGACTTATCTTAGAAAAAAGATTAAGGAAAGGCAAACCTACGTTTCTAGCATTTGTAGACTTAGAGAAAGCTTCTGACAATGTTGACTGGAATGCTCTCTTTCAAATTCTAAAGGTGGCAGGGGTAAAATACAGAGAGCGAAAGGCTATTTACAATTTGTACAGAAACCAGATGGCAGTTATAAGAGTCGAGGGACATGAAAGGGAAGCAGTGGTTGGGAAGGGAGTGAGACAGGGTTGCAGCCTCTCCCCGATGTTATTCAATCTGTATATCGAGCAAGCAGTGATGGAAACAAAAGAAAAATTCGGAATAGGTATTAAAATCCATGGAGAAGAAATAAAAACTTTGAGGTTCGCCGATGACATTGTAAATCTGTCAGATACAGCAAAGGACTTGGAAGAGCAGTTGAACGGAATGGACAGTGTCTTGAAAGGAGGATATAAGATGAACATCAACAAAATCAAAACGAAGGTAATGGTATGTAGTCGAATTAAGTCGGTTGATGCTGAGGCAATTAGATTAGGAATTGAGGCACTTAAAGTAGTAAAGGAGTTTTGCTATTTGGGGAGCAAAATAACTGATGATCGTCGAAGTAGAGGGGATATAAAATGTAGACTGGCAATGGCAAGCAAAGCGTTTCTGAAGAAGAGACATTTGTTAACATCGAGTATTGATTTAAGTGTCAGGAAGTCGTTACTGAAAGTATTTGTAAGGAGTGTAGCCATTAGCCATGTATGGAAGTGAAGCATGGACGATAAATAGTTTCGACAAGAAGAGAATAGAAGCTTTCGAAATGTGGTGTTACAGAACAATGCTGAAGATTAGACGGGTAGTTCACATAACTAATGAGGAGGTATTAAATAGAATTGGGGAGAAGAGAAATTTGTGGCACAACCTGACAAGAAAAATGGACCGGATGGTAGGACATGTTCTGAGGCGTCAAGGGATTGCAAATTTAGCATTGGAGGACGGCGTGGAGGGTAAAAATCGTAGAGGGAGACCAAGAGATGGATACACTAAGCAGATTCAGAAGGATATAGGTTTCAGTAAGTACTGGGAGACGAAGAAGCTTGCACAAGATAGAGTAGCATGGAGAGCTGCATCAAACCAGTCTCAGGACTGAAGACTACTACAACAACAACCCCGAAAAACTAGAACTATTATTTATAAGCTATATATTTTCAAATTGTTTACAAAACAGTCTTATCCCCTTCATAATACTCTCCATTATAACTACACTGAAGAACCAAAGAAAGTGGTAAACCTGCCTAATATCATATTGGGCCCCGCGAGCAAGCAGAAGTACCGCAACACGACGTGGCATGGACTCGACTAATGTCTAAAGCAGTGGTAGAGGAATTGACATCGTAAATCCCGCAGGGCTGTCCATAAATCCGTAACAGTACGAGGGAATGGAGATCTCTTCTGAACAGCACATTTTAAGGCATCCCAGATATGTTCAATGATGTTCGCGTCTGGGAAGTTTGGTGGCCAGGCGGAAGTGTTTAAGGTCAGAAGAGTGTTCCTGAAGCCAGTCTGGAGCAATTCTGGACGTTTGGGGTGTTCCATTGTCCTGCTGGAATTGCCCAAGTCCTTCGGAATGCACAATGGACATGTCTTTATCAGAATACGAACACTGCAGTGAACAGTTGAGAAACTATACTTACTCAAACGATCTAACTTCTCATCAGTTGTCAAGTTTTATGAACGAAGTTCGAGTCGGGTAAATACTCTCAAATAAATAAACAAAGCATCACGAAGGAATTATCTTAATAGGGCGGAGATCTGAGGATATGATGTACATATGTAGACAAACGAAACGATTACAGTTTCAGAAAAATTCGATGATTTATTGCGGAGAAAGAGCTTCGCAAATTGAGCAAGTCAACAACGTATTGGTCCACCTTTGGCTCTTATGAAATCAGTTATTCGCTTGGCAATAATTGGCAGAGTTTTTGGCTGTCCTCCTGAGGAATATCGTATCAATTTCTGGTCGATTGGCACGTTACATCGTCAAAATCCGGAGCTGGTTGGAGGGCACTGCCCATAACACTCCAAACTTCCTCACTTGCTGGAATTTCCCAAGTCCATCGGAATGCACAATGGACGTGAATGGATGCAGGTGATCAGACAGGATGCTTACGTACGTGTCACTTCTCAGCTGTATGTAGACGTATTGGGGGACCTATTGGGGGACCTATATCACTCCAACTGCACACGCCCCACACCAGTCCCCTGCTGACATGCAGGGTCCATGGATTCATGGTGTTGTTCTACGCTCGTACAGGTCCATCCGTTCGACACAATTTGAAACGAGATTTGTCCGACCAGGCAACATGTTACCAGTCATCAACAGTCCAATGACGGTGTGGACGGGCCCAGGCTAGTCGTAACGCTTTGTGTCGTGTAATCATCATACGTACACGAGTGGGCCTTCGGCTCCGAAAGTCCATATCCATGTTGTTCCGTTGAATGGTTTGCACGCTCACCCTTGTTGATTGCCCAGCACTGAAAACTGCAGCAGTTTGCAGAAGGAGTGCACTTCTGTCACGTTGAACGATTCAGTTCAGTCGTCTTTGGGTCCATTCTTATAGGATCTTTTTCCGGTCGTAGCGATGCCAGAGATTTTTTACCGGATTCTTGACAGTCACGGTACACTTGCGAAATGGTCGTACGGGAAGATCCCTACTTCATCGCTACCTCGGAGATGCTGTGTCCTATGGCTCTTGCGCCGACTATAACACCAAGTTCAAACTCACTTAAATCTTGATAACCTGCCACTGTACCAGCAGTAACCGATCTAACAACTGCGTCATACACTTTTTGTCTTACATAGGTGTTGCCGACCGCAGCGCCGTATTCTGCCTGTTTACATACCACTGTATTTCAATACACATGCATATACCAGTTTCTTTGGCGCTTCAGTGCAATACACTAGTGACAACAGTGCTTCCACTGTTCGAAACAATTTTTGTAGTCATTTTTAGAAACGGCTGACAACTCCTCCCTTGTCTTTTTCTTGATTTCTTCAGTATTGTCAAATTGACTTTCGACGGAAAATCTGTATTAGTTTCGTGCTGTTGTTTCAAAGCACATGTTTCACCTCGACATTCCGATTGATTGTCAGTCAGAACCCGAATATCAAACTTGGCAGGGACCCTATTTATTCTCAATCTTCCGTTAAAATTCGCTGAACCGAGCACCAAGGTAACCCACTAATGTTTGACAGTTGATCAGTCGTCTGTCGACGGTCTGCGGTCATAAGCTGACGAATTTCTCCAATATTTTCGTCGATTCGGGGAGTTGATGGACGTCCAGATCGAGGTTTATCGTCAGTCGACATGTCACCGTTTTTAAATCGAGCGAAACGGTCGTACACTTGAGTTTATCCCGTAGGGTCAGCTTGGTAAGCTGTTTCAACATTAAAACAGTTTCAGCAGCATTTCTGCCGAGTAGAAAATAAAATTTCACCGCTGCACGTTGTTCACGTAACCTTTTTATTACAAAAAATGAAACAAGAACAAAACAGCGCTAACAAAAGCAATCACTGCAGATGAAGAGAACAAGCCAGGTGACAACACAGGCGCCACTGAACTAGCAATGAGGTGTATACACGTCTAGTGGCAGAAATGCGTACTACACAAGCTCCGCCCGCGGCAGTGTTACCCCTCGTATACATGGCGGTAGTATCGTTTGCTCGAGTTATGAAAGAGCAGTTCATTGGTGGAGCTGTCATTTGTGTTCAGGTTTTTCATGTGAAAACGTTTCCGATGTGATTATGGCCGCCCGACGTGAATTAACGGACTTTGAATTCGGAATGATAGCTGGAGATGGGACGTTTCATTTCGAAGATAGTTAGGGGATTCAGTACTCTGAGATCCACAGTGTCAAGAGTGTGCCGAGAATACCAAATTTCAGGCATTACCTCTCATACGGACAACACAGTGGGCGACTACCTTCACTTAACGACCGAGAGCAGCGGCGTTGCTTAGAGTTGTTAATGCTAACAAAGAAGCTACAATGCGTGACATAATCGCGGAAATCAATATGGGACGTACTAACACTTGTCCATTAGGACACTGCAGCAAAATTTTGCGTTAGTGTGATAAGGTAGCAGGCGACACACACAAGCGCCTTTGCTAACATCACGACGTCGCCTGCAGCGCGTCTCCTGGGCTCGTGACCATATCTGTTGGGCGCTAGACGACCGGAAAACCGTGGCATTATCAACGAGTCCCGATTTCAGCTGGTACGGCTCGAGTGTGGCGCAGACCTCACGAAGCCACGGACCCAAGTTGTCAAGTTGCCAAGTTGCTAAAGTTATCGAGAAGGTTGTATATACAAGGTTACTGGAGCATTTAAATTCACATAATTTGCTGTCAAATGTTCAGTTTGGTTTTAGAAATGGTTTAACAACTGAAAATGCTATATTCTCTTATCTCTGTGAGGTTTCGGACGGATTAAATAAAAGGTTGCGAACGCTAGGTGTTTTCTTTGATTTAACGAAGGCTTTTGACTGTGTTGACCACAAAATATTACTGCAGAAGTTGGACCATTATGGAGTAAGGGGAGTAGCTTACAATTGGTTCGCCTCTTACTTTAAGAACAGAAAGCAGAGGGTAATTCTCCGCAATATTGAGAGTGGTAGTGATGTTCAGTCCCAATGGGGCACTGTTAAGTGGGGCATTCCACAAGGGTCGGTGCTGGGGCCACTGCTGTTTCTTATTTATATAAATGATATGCCTTCTAGTATTACAGGTGATTCAAAAATATTTCTGTTTGCTGATGACACCAGCTTGATAGTGAAGGATCTTGTGTGTAATATTGAAACAGTAACAAATAATGTAGTTCATGAAATAAGATCGTGGCTTGTGGAAAATAATTTGATGCTAAATCACAGTAAGACTCAGTTTTTACAGTTTCTAACTCACAATTCAACAAGAACCGATATTTTGATCAGACAGAACAGGCATATTATAAGCGAGACAGAACAGTTCAAGTTCCTAGGCGTTCGGATAGATAGTAAGCTGTTGTGGAAAGCCCATGTCCAGGATCTTGTTCAGAAGCTAAATGCTGCTTTATTTACCATTAGAACAGTATCTGAAATAAGTGACACTTCAACACGAAAAGTAGTCTACTTCGCATATTTTCATACGCTTATGACGTATGGTATTATTTTTTGGGGTAATTCTTCTGATTCAAAAAGGGTATTTTTGGCTCAAAAACGGGCTGTTCGAGCTATATGTGGTGTAATTTCGAGAATCTCTTGTCGACCCTTATTCAAAAATCTGGGAATTCTGACATTGCCCTCACAGTATATATTTTCTTTAATGTCGTTTGTTGTTAGCAATATTAGCCTATTCCCAAGAGTTAGCAGCTATCACTCAGTTAATACTAGGCAGAAATCAAATCTGCATGTAGAATGCACTTCCTTGACTCTTGTGCAGAAAGGAGTGCAGTATTCTGCTGCATCCATTTTCAATAAGCTACCACAAGAACTCAAAAATCTTAGCAGTAGCCCAAACTCTTGTAAGTCTAAACTGAAGAGTTTCCTCATGGCTCACTCCCTCTATTCTGTCGAGGAGCTCCTGGAAGAGCTAAAAATTTAAGCAAATTCCAATGTTACATTGTTGATTTTCTTCATTTAAACTTCCGACTTGCCACCTGAATATGTTTTTTTATATTTCATTTTATCTGTTTCTAATATCGTGTTATAATTTCATGTATTGACTCGTTCCATGACCATGGAGACTTCTCCTTAATTTGGTCCCACGGAACAATAAATAAATAAATAAAAAACAAGGCACTGTGTGAGCTGATGGTGGCTCCATAATAGTGTGAGCTTTGTTTACACGGTATAGAATTAGTTCTCTGGTCCAGCTGAACCGATCATTGACTGGGAATGCTTGTGTTTGGCCCTTCATGGGCTTCGTGTTCCCAAATGACGATGGAATTTTTATGGATGACAATGCGCCATATCACCAAGCCAGAATTGTTCGCCGTTGGTTTGAAGAACATTCTGGACAATTAGAGCGAATGATTTGGCCACCCAGATCACCCGGTGTGAATTCCATCGAACATTTATGTGACGTAACCGAGAGGTCAAGGTGTGCACAAATTACTGCACCGGCAACACTTTCGCAATTGCGGATGGTTATAGAGGCAGTACGGCTCAGTATTTCTGCAGGGGCTTCTAATGGCTTACTGAGTCCATGCCACGTCGAGCTGCTGCACCTCGCCGGGCGAAAGATGGTCCAACACGATATCAGGAGGCATCCTGTGACTTTTGTCACCTCAGTGTAAATTAACGTGTAAGCTAGAAACTGGGAGCCGACGACTTCGTTTTATATTTTTTGTTTGGTTGTTTTTTGTTTTGCACATAATTAGGACCGCACATCATTAAGTGTCGTTAAATTGTGTATTTTACATCCTTACAGAATACAATTTTTAAATAATTAAAATTTGATGATAACCTAATTTCTTAGCTTTTATGTACGAGTAACAAAGCAATAACTTTTAATGCAAGTGCAGTTTACATGCGCGAACATGAAAAACATATATAGTCATTGTTGTTATTTTGTACTCAATAGTACGTTCTTCATCATGATCAGAGGCAAGGTTTTCCTGTAATAACTGATAAATTGCAAAAGTTGCTGATGAATAACAGAAACCTTGTTTTATATAAGTTCTACTAAATGTGGAAGCGATGTGTGATGAACTTTTGTTTTGGGTTTTTTTTTATTTAACCCTTTAGTTCAAGAAATTGCGTTTTCTAGCGCTGTTTGATAAATCGGTATTGTTTTCTTTATTTTTACTACAGCATCCCTCTGTTCCATGTTGCAAATCAACAATTTTCGAATAAAACCTGAACTAAATATTGACAGTTTCAATTTTGCTGTAAATACTATTTGCTTTTAAGTAACAGACGGGAGAATAATTATGCAGAACAAAAATGTCCCGCAGATCGCCCGGCCTTTGATATATATCCTCTCTCAGGTTATAGACAGCTCACCGTTGCCGGTTTCCAGGGGTATCTAGTAAGACACTGATCGCATACGGAAAGAAGGCGATCGTTGTTAGTGTGGTGTCACCGCCAGACACCACACTTGCTAGGTGGTAGCCTTTAAATCGGCCGCGGTCCGGTAGTATACGTCGGACCCGCGTGTCGCCACTGTCAGTGATTGCAGACCGAGCGCCGCCACACGGCAGGTCTAGAGAGACGTCCTAGCACTCGCCCCAGTTGTACAGCCGACTTTGCTAGCGATGGTTCACTGACAAATTACGCTCTCATTTGCCGAGACGATAGTTAGCATAGCCTTCAGCTACGTCATTTGCTACGACCTAGCAAGGCGCCATTATCAATTGCTATTTATCATTTGATGCATTTACCGTCAGACCGATGTTCACCGATTATGGATTAAAGTTAAGTATTCCAACAGCTACGTACTTTATTTGCTAGACTCAAATCCTTTAACTGTTCCAGACCTCACGCCAGCCTGCGTGAGCTTAAACGCGTGCCTTTCGGCTTCACCTCATAGTGGCTTGGCTGTCTTGCCAAGTCACAACAGTTAGTAACTCCCGATAGGTATGAAACATACCCAACGTACAGGTAATGTGGGTACGAAATTGAATGACCAAAGCTACTAGGAAAACTATAGTAGTCTATACTTACTTATTATAGTCTGTGATAGTTTTACAGTTCAAGTCACACTGTATCTACCGGGTGATCAAAAAGTCAGTATAAATTTGAAAACTTCATGAACCATGAACTCACATACTCCATAAGCTACCATAAACTGTATCGCGGGGGATAGATGAGACTGGAGCATATTTACCTGGATTTCTTTCCGAGTTTTTTTTATTTTTTCGGTTGAGTTTGTCCTGGTTAAAATTGTTTAGTCTTATAACCTTAAGACCTTAATACCTTTAAAATTACACTAGATATTAACAAAAGGTTTTCAATATGTGATAAAATAACTCATAAAGTTCCGTTTTCTCTTTCGTACACATCAATGTGTGACCCCTTAGTGCCACGGATAATATCTAGTCTGAATTCCATTTCGCTTCAAGTACGATTCAAGATCCACATAATGACATGTTAAAATGCATTGCGAATGCGTACCTTCAAGTCCTGAAGGTCTCTAATCTTGGTTCGGCACACCAGAGCCTTTACAAAACAGTGCAGGAAGCAGTCTAGTGGTGTGAGGACAGGGGAAAACTTCAACGGTACTATAATGAAAATCTCGAAATGAGAAGATGCCACATTGCCCTTTTTTTAGAAAAAGGAAATAAGTCCTTAGAGCCAGTCTAACAGTAATGCTTGAACCTAAGTTCGCGGGAGTCTAATACTCACTTATCAAGAATCATTGCAAGTTCATAAAATCATTTCTACGCGACTTGAACAACCGTTCGAAGTTATTCACTTGCAAATTTGCATATAAACATTCTCTGAGGCACTTTTAACTCACTAAATCACTTTTATGTGAAACATATTCAATACACTCCACTGACGTGGTGGCTCTCCAAAAACTGGTCCAAGACGGGGTAACTAACTAGCTTCGG
Source organism: Schistocerca serialis cubense (assembly GCF_023864345.2). NCBI lineage: Eukaryota > Metazoa > Arthropoda > Insecta > Orthoptera > Acrididae > Schistocerca > Schistocerca serialis. Next base: position 630,414,212 of record NC_064641.1, on the reverse strand, counting down.
TGCTTCACGCCTGTCTGGTTAGAGTGCGTTTCTGATTGGTCGTTTAAGCGGCCAATGACTGACAAGCTTAATAAAATTCTAATTAAAAGAGCAGATTGTTCTTGAAGTAATTGAAGTCATTTATTTTGATGTGAGGCAGAGATTTATTTCAAGCATCAAAATAATATAACACATGCACCATATGATATCTATATCTACGAGCACATCTATACACTGCAAGGCAACTGTGGCGGAGGGTACACGGAGTAGCCTCCGTCTACCACTGTTACTTTGCCTTTTGCTGATCCAGTCGTGAATAATTCGTTGGAAGACCGATTGCTAGGAAGCCTTCGTATGGGCCGCAGTTTCTCTAATTTTACCTTCATAATCTTTTCGCGAGATATACGTAGGAGGGAGAATTATATTGGTTGCCTTTTCTAGGAAAGTAATCTCTCGGAACTTCAATAGTAAACCACACCATTATTCAGAGCGCTTCTCCTGCAATGTTCGTCACTAGAGTTGGCTGAATATCTCTGTGATGCTTTCACGCTTACTAAGTGAACCCGTAGCGTAACGTTCTGCTCTTCTGTGGCTCTTCTCTATTTCCTATGTCAATTCTATCTGGTACGGATCCCATAGTGACCAGCAATATTCAAGTTTTAGTTTAAGATAATATGTGATAACAGTTTGAATCTATTAAGGAATGTCACTCTCGCCTGGGTAAATTTTCTTCTGGATCTCAGTTTCAAACTGATCGATGCTTGTTGCTTTGAATGGTATGAATGTCCACTGTTACCTCTGTGGGTATATCTCTACTGGTGAGTTTTCGAGTCCTGATTACTGTATGTAATGAGTCTCCAGTTTCTGCATCACACATAGTAAGTTGTGTCCGCTATCAACTTACCTTCCATATTTCACAGACTCTTTGATAACAACCGACATATAGGAAACAGGGAAGGGTTCAATGTAAGCGGTGGAAGTACTTTTCAAAATACAGTTTTTTGATGTGACATATAATCGTTTAATTTCCGTAATGAAATGTTCATATTGGTGAAAATAGAAGTATAAACTAATGTGCCATATGGTCTAGGTTTGAACACGTGAAATTATGTATATACAGGGTGGTAAAAAAACTATCCAATATTTCAGGGAATGATAATATGCATCAAAACAAGACAAATATTTCTTATAACCATGGGTCCTACAAACGTATATATTGTCATACGTCATATGATCACGTGTTCATAAGGGGAGCTCTTGTGACGTCATCCATGGTAATGCATTACTTGTCCTGCTGCAGATGACTACTCGATAATTAACGTTAATTACAGCCTCTGGCGTGGAACATTGCGAAGTAGGAAGGCATCATCGACATGTAGTTGCGGATATGAGCACCGTATTCGCAGGGGCGCTCCGTGTCATACCAGGGTCAACAGCGTACTGCGATAATGCCGTGCAGTATCGATGTAAACACTGGTTGGCTCACTGGTTTGCAGTGAACTGTTCCGTTTACGTTACGCGACTGTACTGCAGTCTTGTTACACCTAGTTACGTTCGCGTACGTTTCTGATAACTCCGGGTGCGCACCATGATGTTTGACCTACTTGCAAGTCACGTTTAAAGTACATATTATTGTAATGTTTGTAGTGCGGTTTTTCTCTCTTTGCTTGCCGGTGTGGCCGAGCGGTTCTAGGCGCTTCAGTCTGGAGCCGCGGGACCGCTAGGGTCGCAGGTTCCAATCCTGCCTCGGGCATGGATGTGTGTGATGTCCTTAGGTTAGTTAGGTTTAAGTAGTTCTAAGTTCTAGGGGACTGATGACCTCAGATGTTAAGTCCCATGGTGTTCAGAGCCATTTGAACCTTTTTTTTTTTTTCTCTCTTGCAGATACTCTGACACAACCTAGCAATGAAGGCCTTTTATTCCACAAGGGAAATGACAGACATGATTTACTGCTATGGTTTAGCAGATGGGGTCAATTTAAGAGCCCATAACCTGTACATTGAACGATTTCCAGCAAGCATGGTACCATCTGTTAAGCTGTTCAGCAAATTGTTCCAGCGTCTTGGGGAAACAGGCTCCGTAGCACCCAACAAAGTAGACAGTGGAAGGCCTCGTTCAGTTTCCACCCCTGAAGTGGAGGAGCACGTTCTAGGTTAGTGGAAGACAATCCTGGAACCAGTTTGTGACGAATAGCACCAGCTGAAGGTGTTAGTCATCCTCTGGTCTGGGTGGTACATCATGAGCAGTTGTTGTATCTGTACCATGTTCAGAGCGTCCAGGCCCTTAGGGTGAAAGGCCATCCTGTCACATTCCAGTTCTGTCAGTGATTCTTGCGGCATTGTGGTGCAGATCGACAATTTGTCTCCAAGATTTTGTTTATTGATGAGGCAGGGCTTACATGAGAAGGCATTTTCAATTTCCGTAATCAACATGTGAGGTCCGATAAAAATCCCCGTGCAGTTCAAGAAACAAGGCATGAGGATCGTTTTTCAATCTATGGATGGGAAGGCGTTCTTGGCGGTAGATTACTAGGGCCATACGTGCAACTGCAGAGATTAACTGGGGCTATTTATCAGTGTTTTCTGAAGAACGTACTGCCTATCTTGCTGGAGTATCTGCCAAGCGAGGACAGACTGCAGATGTAGTTCATGCTTGACGGAGCACCAGTACATTTTCTCTGCATTGTGCGTCGGCACCTGACGAGGATATTTGGAAACCGGTGGATTGGCCGGTGAGGTTCCATATCGTGGCCTTCTCGTTACCCGGACGTAATCCAGCAGAGTTCTGGTTATGAGGATACATGAAGCAGTTGGTCTTTGCCATTCCAATAAACTATGCGTAAAAACTGCACAATCGTGTCTTCCGTACACCTCAGGACATTCGGAACCAACCAGGGAGATTTCAAAGGGGACGTTATTTCTTACACCGAAGGGCAGTGGCATGAATTAAGATGAATGGACATTATGTTGAGCACCTCCTCTGAGCAAGTGGTCATATATCAGAATGTATGCTTTGTAGGACCCATTGTTACAAGACATTTTTTTCTTGTTTTGATGCGTACAGCTATCCCCTGAAATACTGGAGAGTTTTTTAATACCCTATACATCTACTTTTTACTAATTTTCTGTGATCATTTTAAGCATTTTTTTTCCGCAGACCTTACGTAGAAAACAATCAGACTGTAAAGGAAGAGTTAGGATATAAGACTATAGATCTTTCATAGTTAAAGAATCAATGAACTGTAGATATATATAAAACCGCAGAGTTTAGAGGGTAGAGCAGTTTTCTGTAATATGAAGTTCCGGTTGAAGAACAACTGAACGGAAGAGGCTGCGTCGGACTACAAATCCGACAAAACAAGAACGGATTCCTAATTCTGGAACTGAGGTCCGCGTTGACTGCTTCCGCCATGTAGCAGCGGTGCTCAATCACTACTGGAGTGTTGGTTAATCTTCGTGTTTTACCGTCCTTGTCAACACTTATCGATAAAACAGATATCGCACTAGACTAACTTGTGATCGCTGTATCGAATGGACACTTAAAATTTCGCTTTAAAAATAATTTTATTTGGAAGGGAAAACAAAACAAACCGACACTTTTCGTCGACACTGGGCGATGCGTGGAGGACATAATGAGCAGTATTTACTAGGGATGACTGGAAAAACGAGACCTAACTATATGCCGAAACACCGAAGAAAATGCACCCGGCCACTCTTAACTGAGACCCCCGATATGTTGCAAACAGCAAGGGCCCTGTAGCACTCTTTCGGGATAAACCCGAACTACTTTCTCCATTTCAAGGATGGCGATGCTGAGTTCTGTTCGCTAGGAATTATTCATTGCATTGTACAATTGATCCAACACTCCGTAAGTTGGTATTTTGTTCAATAGCGAACCGCGCCGTCGAGGAGTGAAGGAATATGGCATCAACTTCTGAATCTCATGGGCGAGAAGACAGAGCTGTATTTCACAAGTTCGCTTTCTGCGTAGTCCTTGTTGATTCCTACAGAGGAAGTTGTAGCTGTCTAAAACGTCATAAGAAACAATTGGAATGCTATCCATTAGTCTACGACAATTTCACGTAATCCGCCTTGAAAAGGGGTATAACTCCCACCGTTTTTCTATAGCTTGAAACGCCTCGTGCACCATCCACATACGATGAACTGTCCGTAAGAGGGGAGCAAGTTGTTTCTCTTAGTCCATACTGAATCTAAAATTATATCGTTTCCTTTGCCGTTTACGTTTCACGTTTATTCTTAATCGTATGACTAGTTTCGATCAAAGGTGGTCATCTTCAGATCTGTAGTTGTGTAACCTATCTGTCGTGACCATACTGGACTACACATGAAAATACGCAGTACACAGCAATAATGATGAAACTTGAAGAATCATGTTCATTCACCTTTTCTCTTCGGAGAAATTTTAATTGGCTTTATGTGCTGCTATCATTTATCACAGTCTACGTGAAATCGTTCGTACGATGATTCAAAAGAGGAATTGTAGTACCATTAGTCCTTATTGAAACAATTCGTTATGAGGTCCTTCTTAGGGTTTTATATTTTTGCTTATTTCAAGCCTTTGAAAACGTACCTCATCATATTTTCGAGAATTCATCTTTTGAATATTGGATTTCAGCCATTGGAATAAGTCCATATTCGCAGTTACAATCGAAAGTACTTTTCCCTGGAAGCACCTACGCTGTTCTCATATATGAGATGTAAAATTCGTTCTTGGTTATCATTCCACTGTCAGTAACAACAAACGGCTTTCGCTGCGGACATTACTCTTGTGTGTACGTAGATTAAAATCCATTCTCCCGCACGTGACGTGGCCGTGTTTTCCCGACAATCAGTGTAATCACCAGCCCGCCTAAATACCGTTGTCGCCCGGAAATGTTTAGTTTGCACAGATGTTCTCTTAAAGGGCAGCTGTCTAAACAGTGCCGGGGACTCCAACTGCAAAGCACACTGAACAAACCAAAGAAAATACGACAAAAATATCACTGTCCTAATGAAGAAGTTCGGCAAAGCATTACGCTCCACCTCCCACTTACTGTATGACGTCGATGTTGACTGTCATTAGTCTTCCGTTTCAGACTTTACATTCTCCTCCTCCACTTGTAACATCAGTGTGTTGTCTGTCTTTCTTTCCCTCTACCTTTGTACTGTGTGTGAAACACAGAGAGACTCCTGAGTAAATTGAAGCGAGATATGAAGTTGTTGTCGTGTGCTTCTGAATTTTAAGATTTTTCATCTCGTATCAGCCTGTGAGGGCTTAGATATAGTTTCTGTAATTTCATAGGAAAAATACTCTAGCAGATCCATGTTACTACAGGTATCGAATTGACGCCCTTCAACTTCCGCTGTATTGTGTCTTTTTCTTAAAGTGCTGACAACTTGGTTCAGTTTATATTTCATACAATATTCTAAGACTTCTTCCTCTCCTCTCTTCCATACAATCTTTCCTTGGAAAATTCTTCCATATAAATAATTTCTTCGTAATTTATACTGAAGGGCCTCAGCATTATGACCATCTGCTTAACGGGGGTAGGACGTCAAACGGGCCGACTTGGAGCAGGAGAGGCACCACGGGACATTTTAATTTCCACTGGCTATACTTTTACAAATAAATTCATAAAACTTTGTCAGCATGACCAGGAAGGATTCAGGATTCCATTCATAGCAGTGGAAGTTCAAAATTATAACAAAATAATTTATGTTAGATGTGAAATTTTCATCATTTGTTGCTACAGGTACACTTTTCTCCATAAGTAAGAGATTCTTCGATGAATTTTGCATAGCATACAAACCATACTTACAGGTGTATGAAACTCTAGAATTTTCCAAATCTATTGAAAATTGTGGTAAAAATTGAGATAATTAACTATAAAATTTGAATTTTTTCTAAACATGAAATTTAAAACCTAACAGCTCATTAATTTTTTCATAAATTAAATAAATTATCTGAATGCGGCGGAGATCGGTAGATATGATGTACATGAGCAGACAAACAAAACGATTACAGTTTCAGAAAAATTCGATGACTTATTGTGGAGAAAGAGCTTCGCAAATTGAGCAAGTCAACAACGCATTAGTCCACCTTAGGCTCTTATGCAAGCAGTCATTCGCTTGACAATAATTGGCAGAGTTTTTTGCTGTCCTCCTGAGGAATGTCGTATCACATTCTGGTCAATTGGCGCGTTAGATCGTCAAAATCCGGAGCTGGTTGGAGGGCAATGCCCATAACACTCCAAACTTTCTCAGTTGCTGGAATTTCCCAAGTTCGTCGGAATGCACAATGGACGTGAGTGGATGCAGGTGATTAGACAGGACGGTCACGTACGTGTCCCCTGTCAGAGTCGTATATAGACGTATCAGGGTCCCATATCACTGCAGCTGCGCACGCCCCACACCATAACAGAGCCGCCATCAGCTTGAACAGTCCCCTGCTGACATGCAAGGTCCATGGATTCATGAGGTTGTCTCCATACCCGTACAAGTCCATCCGCTCGATACAATTTGAAACGAGACTCGTCTCACCAGGCAACATGTTTCCAGTCATCAACAGTCCAATGTTGGTATTGACGGGAGCAGGCGAGGCGTAAAGCTTTGTGTCGTGCAGTCATCAAGTGCACAGGAGTGGGCCTTCGGCTCCGGAACCCCATATTGGTGATGTTTCGTTGAATGGTTCGCACGCTGACACTTGTTGATGACCCAGCTTTGAAACCTGCAACAATATGCTGAAATGCTGACTTCTGTCACGTTGAATGATTCTCTTCAGCCGTCGTTGGTCCCATTCTTGCAGTGATGTTGGAGATTTCATGTTTTACCGGATTCCTGATATTCACGGTACACTCGTGAAATGGTCGACGGGAAAATCCGCACTTCCTAGCTACCGCGGAGATGCTGTGTCCCATCGTTCGTGTGCCGACTATAACACCACGTTCAAACTCACTTAAATCTTGATAACATACCATCGTAACAGCAGTAACCGATCTAACAAGTGCGCCTGATACTTACTGTCCTATATAGGCGTTGCCGACCGCAGCGCCTTATTCTCCCTGTTTTCGTATCTTTGTACTTGAATGTGCATGCCTATACCAGTTTCTTTGGCGCCTTTGTGTAGTTTTTCATATGAGGCACTTTACTGAAATGATTTTTTTCTCAGTACATAAGGTGGTTACCTTTTCCACTATATATTTCCACTTCCTTTAAGTTTCCCACCTCGGTTATTACCACGTCATTTGTCAGTGCAGAGTAGCTATTGGGGGGGGGGGGGGGGCTATGGGCTCTGAGCACTATGGGACTTAACATCTGAGGTCATCAGTTCCCTAGACTTAGAGCTATTTAAACCTAACTAACCTGCGACCGTAGCAGCAGCGCGGTTCCGGACTGAAGCGCCTAGAAACGCTGGGCCACAACGGCCGGCGCAGAGTAACTACCACAACCACTAGGAACAAAGAACTGTAAACTACAGGTGTGTATAGTGAAGACGCAGATCTTCGAAGATGATTGCTGTCCATTCCGATAGGCGCGGGACTGTCACGTTTTTACATAATTTGCGCAAGTATTATTCGCCAAAGTGTAGCGGGATGTCTGCGAGCTGCGGCGGTTAAATTTAATGGGTAATCAAATGAAAACCGAACACACGCCATAATACACAGCCCGCGAGGAAGTTGACCAGCTGCGTTTCGATACTGTCACTGCTGTGATAGGCTAACAGCACAGTGCCACGTCACAGATGCACGCAGTTGTCGAGCTATGACGTCGGCTGCTGGCGAACTAGTCTAGTGCATCCGTCCACTGGTCATACTGTCGTACTGCTAGCGCCCAAGACTCGACTACTCTTCACACAGCTGTGTAGCAGACGTGGTCTGCATTCCTCGCCCTCTCGCTACACAGATTCCGGCGATCACATGGAAACAAGCTCCTAGGGTGTGGAACTACAATCGGACGAAGGCTGCGTTTCAGCGATTTGGTTGGGAGACACTGCAGCATCCTCTGTATAGCACGGATCCTTCACCGCGTGATTTTTGCATCTCTATCGCTCTGAAGAAAGACGTGTTTGACCGTCGGTTGCAGTTGAACGGAGTGGATGCGGTTGTGGATTCGTCAGAGGTCGAAGGCGTTCTACGAAACAGGAATTGTCTCGTCTCCCAGTGCGATAAACGTCTTAACGCGTCTGGTGATCACTTTCGGATGGAACCATTCCGTGACCCCGTTGTGGCGGGTGTTCGGATTTCATTTGATTGCCCCTCATAGCGTAGGTCGACTTCCGTATCCAGGCGTATCCAGGTCGGTACTATGCGGACGTTGACATGAATGGGCAAATTAATACTAGTAGAGTATGTACCCTTAGCCACACACTGAACAGTGGCTTGAGGAATAGGAATGTTGGTTTAAATGGCAGGGAGATGGGAGCACTGGACACAAAAGAAAGTGAGATAATGTTTGGGTAGTGAGGCAACAGCTGGTCTAAAGTCGCTACAGGAGTACCATGGCACATATCCTGGGCGCAAGTGCTCATTGGAGACAAAGATGTGTTCAGGACTGCTTCAGGGGAGTGTAACACACACAAACGATCTGTCGAACAGGGTGAGCAGTAATCTGTGACTGTTCCTGATGACGCTGTAGTGCACAGGAAAGTGTCATCGTTGAGTGTCTGTAGCAGGACACTCGATGCCTTGGACATAATTTCTAACCAGCGAAAAAATGCTCCAAAAGAAAGGCGAATATGCTCCTTTTTTTTTTAAAAAAAAAAAAAAAAAGAAAAAAAAAAGACTGACTGAAAAGTGGGGTATCAGCTTCCTCACTCTACATTCTTCTTCAGCAGCTTTAAAATTTTTCCCAAAGATTCTGGCATGCGCACATATTCGCGCCCTCTTTAACACGCACCCTTCACACCCACAAGCTCCCGTCACTATAACCCGCTCATACCATCGATGTGAGTCGCTCATACCCACCCGCTTCCCCTCGCCCATTCTTATTAACTCATTCAGCCCAATTCATTGTCAATATCTCTTTATGTTTCCTGTCTCACAGCCACAGCCCTCTTTGTTCTGTTCTGCTACTACTGTCTACTCTGTCTCCCTCTAAATATCTCTTACTGCTACCATCTCATTCATGCCTTCCCACCGTTGCTGCTTTTCTCACAATCACTATTTCTTTCTTCCTCATTGTCCATGTCATAGGCTGTCTCTAATTATCACTGGTTCTTACCCACTTCCACTTTCTCCTACTCTTCATTCCTTCCATCTGGCACTGACCCCTTCACCCTTTTCCTAGCATTGTTCTCTCACAGTCAAATATTATATTCCTGTGCCACTGTGCCCCTCTCTTTCTTTCACACTGCCCTTGCCTTCTTCGCACTTTCTATAACATACCCACATCTACTATCTTCCACCTTCTTGCCACTGCCACTGTCTTCTTCTCTCCAAGCATAAAACAGCGCGAATACGTTCGTATGCCAAAATTTTTGGGAAAACCTCTAGAGGCGCTGAGAAAGGTAGAATGAGGCAGCTGGCGCCCCACTCTTCAATCAGCATATTTTTTAAACAGCAGTGTATTCGCCTTTATTGGGCTCCGATAGCAGCATTTCTGCGCTGGTTCCAGTATTTTCTCTGCTACAGCAGCGCATATCACTAACGTTAAAAGAACGGTGCAGATAAGTAAAATTTTTTTAAAATTTACTTATGTGAAATTGAAATAACACAATACTAATTTACCTCAGACCGGTTTTTTTGTGCACAAAAATTTTCCACGCGCTAAATAACATGGGGTTCTCAGAACCCATGTTGCGATCACGGAAACACTTTACAACATATTTCTCTGTGCTACGTCACTTTATAAACTACGTTTCCACCTCACATCGGACTTTATGTGTACAAGTAGGGCTCCTTTGAACCTCAGCATCTCGAAACGATAGAAGTATCAAGAACATTTCCAACGTTGTTCGAGATCGGGAGCTTAGGAACATATCGTCAAAATTTTAGCTATTTGCTGTGGATAGCCGTCTTGGAATCCGCGGCTCAGTTCTCGTAGCCAAAAACCATGTTTCTGATACAAGATCTAAAACTCATTTAATGAAAATTCATTTTAAATGATGGAAATCGGATTTTTTATCCGAAAACGTTATCACCTGTCATAAAATCATATCATCCTATTTGGGTCCCCATGCAAGTCAAGCGAACTACACGTACACCCAGTTTCTTTGCAGACTGCTTCTTTCACACCATATGAGACAGTCTTTAACTTTAAAATGTTTATATTTTGGCACGAATTCTGTTTTACAGCATTTGTCTTAATAGAATATGAACTCAGCCTTAACTTGCGTACAAAGATCCGCTTTATTTGACACTGCATTGCCATGGGACAATTTCCAAGTCACGACAGTCCTTAAATTTAAAACATTAATCATTTTAGCATGAATTCTGTTTTACAGCATTTGTCTTAATAGAATATGAACTCTACGTTAACTTACGTACCAAGGTCCGCTTTATTTGGCACTACATTGGCACGGAACAAATTCCAAGTTATAAGGAACACATTAGGAACTTTTCTATCCTTAAAAGTGCGAGAGACACAGATTTGACTTTAAACACACAGATTTTCGCAAGAGAGTGTGTATACCGCCGATAGTGGGCGAAATTCCATCTAAGACAAGTTCAGATAAACAATTTCTCTCTTTCGAAGTTAGCTCCGCTCGCATAGTACTACAACTGCCAAACTGAACTCTGTAGCCCCTATTCAACACACACTTTTATGAGTAACTATAATTCACTAGAAATAAGTTTTAAAACAATAATATTTTGATAAGACTTGGAGTTGGCTCTATCCAGTGTTGAAATTATTGACGTACGCCTTGTGAACGTAAGCCTCCGTTCTTCTTTAGAAAGTAGTTATTAATAAATGTTTCTATTCTAGATCTGCCTTATGCGTCATGCAGACAGTACAAATGACGCAATGTTGGCCAGTCATTTCTGGACAGGCTATGTGTGACGCAAGCAACTGGTTCCACTGTGTGAATTTGTAACGTTCCGCCAATACGCTGTGCGCTTTACCTTATACGTCAGTGAGTACCCACAGGGATCGTACTCCAGTGGACATTATGCTTCATAATATACACTACTGGCCATTAAAATTGCTACACCAAGAAGAAATGCAGATGATAAACGGGTATTCATTGGACAAATATATTATACTGGAACTAACGTGATTGCATTGTCACGCAATTTGGGTGCATAGATCCTGAGAAATCAGTACCCAGAACAACCACCTCTGGCCGTAATAACGGCCGTGATACGCCTGGGCATTGAGTCAAACAGAGCTTGGATGGCGTGTACAGGTACAGCTGCCCATGCAGCTTCAACACGATACCACAGTTCATCAAGAGCAGTGACTGGCGTATTGTGACGAGCCAGTTGCTCGGCCACCATTGACCAGGCGTTTTCAATTGCTGAGAGGTCTGGAGAATGTGCTTGCCAGGGCAGCAGTCGAACATTTTCTGTATCCAGAAAGGCCCGTACAGGACCTGCAAATTGCGGTCGTGCATTATCCTGCTGAAATGTAGGGTTTCTCAGCGAGCGAATGAAGGGTAGAGCCACGGGTCGTAACACATCTGAAATGTAATGTCCACTGTTCAAAGTGCCGTCAGTGCGAATAAGAGGTGACCGAGACGTGTAACCAATGGCACGCCATACCATCACGCCCTGTGAGACGGCAGTATGGCGATGACCAATACACGCTTCCAATGTGCGTTCACCACGATGTCGCCAAACACGGATGCCACCATCATGATGCTGTAAATAGAACCTGGATTCATCCGAAAAAACGACGTTTTGCCATTCGTGCACCCAGGTTCGTCGTTGAGTACACCATCGCAGGCGCTCCTGTCTGTGATGCAGCGTCAAGGGTATCCGCAGCCATGGTCTCCGAGCTGATAGTCCACTCTGCTGCAAACGTCGTCGAACTGTTCGTGCAGATGGTTGTTGTCTTGCAAACGTCCCCATCTGTTGACTCAGGGATCGAGACGTGGCTGCACGATCCGTTACAGCCATGCGGATAAGACGCCTGTCATCTCGACTGCTAGTGATACGAGGCTGTTGGGATCCAGCACGGCGTTCCGTATTACCCTCCTGAACCCACCGATTCCGCATTCTGGTAACAGTCATTGTATCTCGACCAACGCGAGCAGCAGTGTCGCGATACGACAAACCGCAATCGAGACAGGCTACAATCCGACCCTTATAAAAGTCGGAAACGTGGTGGTACGCATTTCTCCTCCTTACACGAGGCATCAAAACGACGTTTCTCCAGGCAACGCCGGTCAACTGCTGTTTTTGTATGAGAAATCGGTTGGAAACTTTCCTCATGTCAGCACGTTGTAGGTGTCGCCACTGGCGCCAACCTTGTGTGAATGCTCTGAAAAGATAATCATTTGCATATCACAGCATCTTCTTCCTGTCGGTTAAATTTCGCGTCTGTAGCACGTCATCTTCGTGGAGTAGCAATTTTAATGGCCAGTAGTGTATTAAACGTTGTCATCATAGACTACCCTGTTCTCTTGAATCAAGATGTAATAGGGAAACTGATCTGTAGGTGCCAGAACATTGCTTAAGAAGTGCCATATTTTGTTAGTCAACGACATAATACGAGGGTTGTCCAGGAAGTAAGTTCCGATCGGTCGCGAAATGGAAACCACTGGGAAAATCCGGTAAAGATTTGCACAAATATGTTGGGCAGTGTCTCTAGTATGCCCGTCGATCGTATCGCGTCGCTCTTTTCAGTTTTGAGTGAACAGCGAGCACGAAAAGATGCGTAGGGAATACCGTTTCCCGCCAAGTATGAGGGCATGGTTAGAGATTTCGCCTGTGTCAAGCAGCCCACATAACAGAACTGTCGAGAATTTCCTTCTTCATGCCAATTCTCGGCCTCACACTGCAAGGGCAATGAAGACGCCCCTGCAGCGTTTCCGATGAAAAGTGTTTGCTCAACCATAATATAGTCCGTAATTGGCTCCCCTGAGCCTCATATCCGCTTACAAGAGCCGCTGGCTATGAAGACAAAAATTTTCCACAGACAACGAGCTGCAGACCAGCGCAGATAACTGGCCGTAAGCACAGGCGGCTGCTTTCTATGACGAGGATATTGGAAAGTTGATGCAACACTATGGAAAAACTCGAAGTTGGAGCGGCGACTATGTAGAGAAGTAGATGGAAGGTGTACCTAACTGTTGCAAATAAAACGTTACTGGTTTTCACTGTGGTTTCCATTTCGCGACCGATCGAAACTTACGTTCTGGACAACCCTCGTACTTCTTCCTCACCATATATTGAAGCTAGTTTCAGAAAGTCCTAGCTCAAATCTTAGCATTATTATGGGAAACGTCACTTTTTAAATATTTTTTTCTTTTAAATACATTAACCTCTTCTAACTGCGATTCTACAGCTGCAAACAGATATCCGCTTTCTCTTTTTATTTTTAATCTAACTTGGAATTAACGAGTCGAAGATTATTGAATACTACTAAATTAAAACGCACAGAGCAAGTTCATTTCAGTAACATAGTGTTAAATTTATTTCAGTAAAATATACGGGACCTGGAGAACTGAGCTGTCAGTCAAATATACCTTCCTCGTATCATAAAAAATACCAAGCGCTTCCACCACTTGGCGACTAATCAAAAATACATAAAGAAACTTTCAAGCATAAGTTTTTGAATATTACTTTTCCCTTACGGTAAAGTTCACTCAATTAACACAGGGCGAGTTTAGAACTGAAAACGACATTTTATCTCTTTATTCACCATATATCGCACACTACTGCATGCGCACAGCTACTTCTAGTAATGTCTTAACAAAAAGTCTGTTCAACACGAGTTACGGCTTGGTACCACCCTCGGACAACAGACAAGGACGTCGTTGACAATATTAATAGTTGTTAACTCTTGCTCAGCTCACTAATTCTCGCCGTAATAATATGAGAGTTCTTTGTGTGAGGTGCTGCGCTTCATTTCATTTCCACACTTCTTAATCGTTGCTTACGCCGGCTACCTCACTTATTGAGTGACTATAACTTGACAGTGCTTCAAGACTCATGTGTCAACAAATATTTCTATAAATATATACAAAAATGGTTCAAACAGTCCTGAGCACTATGGGACTTCCCCCCATGAACCATGGACCTTGCCGTTGGTGAGGAGGCTTGCGTGCCTCAGCGATACAGATGGCCGTACTGTAGGTGCAACCACAACGGAGGGGTATCTGTTGAGAGGCCAGACAAACATGTGGTTCCTGAAGAGGGGCAGCAGCCTTTTCAGTAGTTGCAGGGGCAACAGTCTGGATGATTGACTGATCTGGCCTTGTAGCATTAACCAAAACGGCCTTGCTGTGCTGGTACTGCGAACGGCTGAAAGCAAGGGGAAACTACAGCCGTATTTTTTCCCCAGGACGTGCAGCTTTACTGTATGATTAAATGATGATGGCGTCCTCTTGGGTAAAATATTCCGGAGGTAAAATAGTCCCCCATTCGGATCTCCGGGCGGGGACTACTCAAGAGGACGTCGTTATCAGGAGAAAGAAAACTGGCGTTCTACGGATCGGAGCGTGGAATGTCAGATCCCTTAATCGGACAGGTAGGTTAGAAAATTTAAAAAGGGAAATGGATAGGTTAAAGTTAGATATAGTGGGAATTAGTGAAGTTCGGTGGCAGGAGGAACAAGACTTTTGGTCTGGTGATTACAGGGTTATAAATACAAAATCAAATAGGGGTAATGCAGGAGTAGGTTTAATAATGAATAAAAAAATAGGAGTGCGGGTTAGCTACTACAAACAGCATAGTGAACGCATTATTGTGGCCAAGATATACGTGAAGCCCATGCCTACTACAGTAGTACAAGTTTATATGCCAACTACCTCTGCAGATGATGAAGAAATTGATGAAATGTACGACGAGATAAAAGAAGTTATTCAGGTAGTGAAGGGAGACGAAAATTTAGTAGTCATGGGTGACTGGAATTCGTCAGTAGGAGAAGGGAGAGAAGGAAACATAGTAGGTGAATATGGATTGGGGGAAAGAAATGAAAGAGGAAGCCGCCTTGTAGAATTTTGCACAGAGCATAACTTAATCATAACTAACACTTGGTTCAAGAATCATAAAAGAAGGTTATATACCTGGAGGAATCCTGGAGATACCAAAAGGTATCAGATAGATTATATAATGGTAAGACAGAGATTTAGGAACCAGGTTTTAAATTGTAAGACATTTCCAGGGGCAGATGTGGATTCTGACCACAATTTATTGGTTATGAACTGCAGATTGAAACTGAAAAAACTGCAAAAAGGTGGGAATTTAAGGAGATGGGACCTGGATAAACTGAAAGAACCAGAGGTTGTAGAGAGTTTCAGGGAGAGCAAAAGGGAATAATTGCCAGGAATTGGGGAAAGAAATTCAGTAGAAGAAGAATGGGTAGCTCTGAGGGATGAAGTAGTGAAGGCAACAGAGTATCAAGTAGGTAAAAAGACGAGGGTTAGTAGAAATCCTTGGGTAACAGAAGAAATATTGAATTTAATTGATGAAAGGAGAAAATATAAAAATGCAGTAAATGAAGCAGGCAAAAAGGAATACAAACGTCTCAAAAATGAGATCGACAGGACGTGCAAAATGGCTAAGCAGGGATGGCTAGAGGACAAATGCAAGGATGTAGAGGCTTATCTCACTAGGGGTAAGATAGATACTGCCTACAGGAAAATTAAAGAGACCTTTGGAGATAAGAGAACGACTTGTATGAATATCAAGAGCTCAGATGGAAACCCAGTTCTAAGCAAAGAAGGGAAAGCAGAAAGGTGGAAGGAGTATATAGAGGGTCTATACAGGGGTGATGTTCTTGAGGACAGTATTATGGAAATGGAAGAGGATGTAGATGAAGATGAAATGGGAGATACGATACTGCGTGAAGAGTTTGACAGAGCACTGAAAGACCTGAGTCGAAACAAGGCCCCGGGAGTAGACAACATTCCATTAGAACTACTGATGGCCTTGGGAGAGCCAGTAATGACTAAACTCTACCATCTGGTGAGCAAGATGTATGAGACAGGCGAAATGCCCTCAGACTTCAAGAAGAATATAATAATTCCAATCCCAAAGAAAGCAGGTGTTGACAGATGTGAAAATGACCGAACTATCAGTTTAATAAGTCACAGCTGCAAAATACTAACGCGAATTCTTTACAGACGAATGGAAAAACTGGTAGAAGCGGACCTCGGGGAATATCAGTTTGGATTCCGTAGAAATGTTGGAACACGTGAGGCAATACTAACCTTACGACTTATCTTAGAAGAAAGATTAAGAAAAGGCAAACATACGTTTCTAGCATTTGTAGACTTAGAGAAAGCTTTTGACAATGTTAACTGGAATACTCTCGTTCAAATTCTGAAGGTGGCAGGGGTAAAATACAGGGAGCGAAAGGCTATTTACAATTTGTACAGAAACCAGATGGCAGTTATAAGAGTCGAGGGGCATGAAAGGGAAGCAGTGGTTGGGAAAGGAGTGAGACAGGGTTGTAGCCTCTCTCCGATGTTATTCAATCTGTATATTGAGCAAGCAGTAAAGGAAACAACAGAAAAATTCGGAGTAGGTATTAAAATTCATGGAGAAGAAGTAAAAACTTTGAGGTTCGCCGATGACATTGTAATTCTGTCAGAGACAGCAAAGGACTTGGAAGAGCTGTTGAACGGAATGGACAGTGTCTTGAAAGGAGGATATAAGATGAACATCAACAAAAGCAAAACGAGGATAATGGAATGTAGTCAAATTAAATCGGGTGATGCTGAGGGAATTAGATTAGGAAATCAGACACTTAAAGTAGTAAAGGAGTTTTGCTATTTAGGGAGTAAAATAACTGATGATGGTCGAAGTAGAGAGGATATAAAATGTAGACTGGCAATGGCAAGGAAATCGTTCCTGAAGAAGAGAAATTTGTTAACATCGAGTATAGATTTAAGTGTTAGGAAGTCGTTTCTGAAAGTATTTGTATGGAGTGTAGCCATGTATGGAAGTGAAACATGGACGATAACTAGTTTCGACAAGAAGAGGATAGAAGCTTTCGAAATGTGGTGCTACAGAAGAATGCTGAAGATAAGGTGGGTAGATCACGTAACTAATGAGGAGGTATTGAATAGGATTGGGGAGAAGAGAAGTTTGTGGCACAACTTGAGTAGAAGAAGGGATCGGTTGGTAGGACATGTTTTGAGGCATCAAGGAATCACAAATTTAGCATTGGAGGGCAGCGTGGAGGGTAAAAATCGTAGAGGGAGACCAAGAGATGAATACACTAAGCAGATTCAGAAGGATGTAGGTTTCAGTAAGTACTGGGAGATGAAGAAGCTTGCACAGGATAGAGTAGCATGGAGAGCTGCATCAAACCAGTCTCAGGACTGAAGACCACAACAACAACAACAACACTATGGGACTTAACTTCTGAGGTCATCAGTCCCCTAGAACTTAGAACTACTTAAACCTAACTAACCTAAGGACATTACACACATCCATGCCCGAGGCAGGATTCGAACCTGCGACCGTAGCGGTCGCGCGGTTCCAGACTGTAGCGCCTAGAACCGCTCTGCCACTCCGGCCGGCTAAATATATACAAAATCCAGCTGTAAGTGTAATCATAAATACCGTTTCTGTACTAGCGCTAGTACGATTACCACTTCGTGATATCCCCCTTACTTTGAATCGTGAGAGGCTACCGCCACTCCCGCGTCTCAAACCGTCTGGCTGAAGCTGCAGCCTTAATGATGTTGTTAAGAATAGGCCTCAAGAAGTTGAAGCGTGTCCTCACTCCACGAGACAAAACACAGATGATTTATATCTGACACGCAACATCGAAACACCATTTACTGATTAGTAGGCTTAACTGAGCGCCATCTCTTATCTTCATCTCCTTTATCCCTGTACTGACATGTGAAAATTACGAATCCAACAGACCTGATCGTGTACCATCGTGTGTCTCCATCCATTCCCCCCCCCCCCCTGCCCCCCCCCCCTCTCACCCTTATGCACATCTTGAGGAGCATCTCAGGAGTTATGCTTCAAAAGACCTCCTCAACACGTTTTCTGAACACGTTTGTGCAATTTGTCTTGTACCGACTTTGGGCCATAGAGGACTTGATATTGCCCACAATGAGCTGTCTGGTGTGGTAAAGTCTGGGTTTCATGGTGGCTGTTTCGTTGAGGCTGGAGATATTGCCGAGCCACGCCCAGTACAGTGACTTCGAAATTGTGCTTCAAGGCACTCACGTAACTAAACAGCCAAGAGCGTTGGAGCTCCATCCCGTTATAACCACACATGATCCATGATTCTCTTTCCTTCGTGCTGAAGTATTAAACACAGATGCAACCTGTCCAAATAAGAATTTCCATTCATATGCACTTAAAAAATGCGCTGAGCAGGTATCGTGATGAGATCCCTTCACATACCATAACATGAGGGAGGTTCTGTTCCAACTCTTGCACGGATTGGGCATTTTTCTTAGACCAGAAAACCACATTCCTCCTGTGTGAACTATCTTTGAGTTCCGGTATGTTTGACACTGCCTAAAACATAAACACGTTTCTTGCATTCAAGCACTCTTGCTCTACGAGTCGCGGCTTTGCCAAAGCGATCTCTAAACGCACAAAGTATTGTCTCTGCCATTATTTTGCCAGTTGTCTGCATTCATGCACTCACATCCATAGTACTATTCTCTCCTTAAGAGTGGAACTGTGTCCACTCAGACCAGCCAACACTTCACAACTGGGACAAAGCAAAGCTGAAAACGAAGCTTTTCGTCAGTTTCAAAGCAAGGGTTGTCAATAAAAGAACTACAGTATTTATTTCGGCGATTCTATAAAATCGAGAGGGGAATGGGACTTCTCCGACTCCCTGTAGATATGAGGTCTGGTTAAAATACATCCGAATTAGGAATATAACATTCTTTATTTTTTATGCTTCACAATTTTTACTTTATCCCATTCGAAATACTCCCCTATACGATCTTTACACCGATCCTCGGGAATTTTCCACTGCTCAAGTGAGTGGAGTTATCTTCTGGAAGCATGTTCAAGGTCTCAATCGCTTTTTCTTTCATAGCTTCAACTGTCTCAGATCTTGTCCCTTTCTGCCGGGTTTCACTTTTGGGAACAAAAAAACTAAACAAAAAACATAACACGGAGCAAGATCAGGTGAATAGGGTGGATTTTCCACCAAGAGATCCCATGCTTAGTCGGAAACGACTTGACCACCAGTGTTCTCTTGTGCATGTTCTTCGGCACCATTTTTGAACAAACTTTCCTCTGTTGAAAATGTGCATATAAAATATGCCAAAGTGTTTCTTTGTCGATTCTTACAATATCCACTGCCGCACAAATACTCAATGGATGGCCTCTCCGGATTAAATCTCCAGTTTTCCATTGTCTTCATCCATTGTTGATGTTGAAAATCGCCCTGGACTTGAGTCATCTCCAGTCTGTCCTCGTTTCTGTTATTGCCGCTTAAACTACATAAAAAATTGAGTCCGTGAAAGACATTCATCCTCGTGCACTTCTTTCAACAAAGAATGGGCCTCTGTTGTGGAATTTCCAAGTTTAACTAAAAGTTTCAGAATAATCCCTTTCTCCTTCAGAACACTTAACGCTTTCTCGACGGGCTGCGAATACACGATCTGATACAAATGAAGGCCACGGTCGGACTGAGGGGTAAATTCGTGAACGGGTAACGGAAATTGAGAGCGGAGATCTCACTCACATAACTCGGCAGTGTAGGGTTTGACCTTTATGCCCGCACTGTTTGACCGTTAAAAAACCAGTCTGGTTATTTTTTAAGCAAACTTCATTTGATAAAGATCTCTTTCATCATCAGAATTCTAGATGGATAACTCTTGAGTCGAAACCCACAGCTCCAGCGTGCCTCGGCCATCTCGGCTACGGCCAGGTAGGAACGTCCTCTACAAAACGCGGTTGGTATCACTGAAATCTGTACTACTACATAAATACAAGGCGTTTAACCTTGTTACCAAAAATCTGGATAAGTTTAGTTCATATTCCTACACGAGACTCTATTTAACATTCACACAGACATAGGCTACAAATTTTTGTAAATGTAAATGATGTTGGCAAATACCCCGAAAAATTCTTGACAGATTTACTTCAGATTTTTACTTAATGCTCTAATAGATGTTCTGATGGACACTGGCTACATTTTTAATATACACATACGATTTTTATACGATAGTCTACTAAACTTCGGACGGACATAGGCTACACACTTTTTAAATATAAGTGGTACGGATATACTTTAAATTTTTTTAATTTTTACATGATGCTCTAACAAACATTTGGACTCTTATAGGCTATGTATTTTGTAATATATAAATACATAAATTATATAAATATGAAACCGTTATAAGCAAAGATTTGGGAAAGTTCTTACCTGATTTATTTCAACTTTCACAGAATACTATAAAAAACAATAGAGGTTTTCCGTTAAAACCGACTGCGAGAGAAAAACTTTGAGCTGTGCTGTCCTCTGAAACTATGCGATTTCGTTTTCTTTCTCGCAGATATTCTTTCTCCTTGAGCTCAGCGCTTTAAACAAAAAACTTTGTAATCCTACCAGCTCGTATATAAAATCTATCCGACATATTGTCATTGGAGCTACTTTCATCACATAGTGTAGGCAAATTAGAATTTTGGTGGCCAATAAATACGCACAAGCTGGAAATAATTTTAATCGACGTTAGTAATCCCAAATAATAGTTAATTTTATAATTTAGGAGCTCTTTTTACGCAGAATTATATGCTCTACAACTTTAAAGAATGACCCTTGTCATTTGGATTTGTGGTTTTGAGTAGTGGTTTGCCGGCCGCCGTGGCCGAGAGGTTCTAGGCGCTTCAGTCTGGGACCGCGCTGCTGCTACGGTCGCGGGACTCGGGCAAGGATATGTGTGATGTCCTTTCCAGAATGTCCTTTGTTAGGTTTAAGTAGCTCTAAGTCTAGGGGACTGATGACCTCAGATGTTAAGTCCCATAGTGCTTAGAGCCATTTGAACCATTTTTTTCAGTAGTGGTTTTCGAGGTACAGACGTTGGAACACACACATAAGTCACTTTTCTGACGAGTTGTTAAAAACTGCCGATCTTTGACGGTCGATTGTTGTTAAACGGCTGAATTGACTTTAACTTCTAAGTAGATCACTCTACGCTAAATGTTTGGCCCCTTCCTTTTAGTGTATCGGTAATTTTCTGTAACGAAAAACTGAAAAAAATGAGACCCTGAAAAGCTTAGCAGAAGCCAGAAACTGTCGCAAACTCATTTAACTATTTTTTGGGACGCCTAGCGTCGAATAAAATTATTTATTGGCCGGCGCGGCCTTCATTCGGGCTAATTTTTCTGTGCTAACAGACCCATCAGCTGGAGAGGTCTGTCTCAAATCCTTTATATCAATGGTCCCAATCTATATAGCCATTCGTTTTGAGCAAGTTCAGTTCCCAATCAAGGTTTCGTTTGCAGTACCAATAAAGAAGGCTCAATGTCAGGGAGAGGGGGAATAGGAGGTGGACAGAGGGGAGGGAGGAGGAGGTGGACAGAGAAAGAGGGGAGGAAGTGATGGACAGAGAGGTTAGAGGAGCAGATGGACAAAGAGAAGGGGTACGAGGAGATGGATAGAGAGAGGGCTGAGAAGGAGATAAGGACGTACATGCGATTCCCATACACACAGGGCGACAATTATTGAAATATTTGAAAAAAACGTAAATTAGTTACAAACTATTGCATGTGCACTACTCATTTAACGTGTAAACGTCACTACAGATTTAGGTTATGACGTATTTGATATTACTACCATCATTAGCGATAATGTGGCGGAGACGAATAACGAAATTCTGCAAGATCCGTTGAAGTGTCGGAACATCGATGCTATCGATGACCTCCTGAATGGCTGTTTTCAGCTCAGCAATGGTTTTGGGGTTATTGCTGTACAGCACCACAAAAAGGTGTCGCACGTGTTCAGGTCTGGAGAATATGGCGGCCAATCGAGGCCCATGCCAGTGGGCTCTGGGTACCCCAGAGCCAGAATGTGGTCCCCAAAGTTCTTCTCCAGGTCATGAAACACTCTCCTGCGTCGAGGGGATCGAGCTCCGTCTCGCATTAACCAAATCTTGCCGAAATCAAGGTCACTTTGGATAATGGGGAGAAAACCATCTTCCAAAACCTTCACGCACCGTTCGGTAGTCACCATGCCATCAAGGAATATCGCACCAATTATTCCGTGACTGGACATTACAAACGCTCAGTCACCCATTGAGGGTGAAGAGACTGCAGATTCCCAGTCTCCCAAATACGTCAGTTTACTTATCGACGAACCTATTCAAATGAAAGTGGGCTTCGTCGCTAAACCATATTCACATCAAAGTCCTGTTCGTCAATTCTTTGGCAAAAGTGTTGGCAAAACGCAACCGCTGTTTCATGGCCCTGAGGCTTAATGGGTATGACTGATGGGTTTGAATTTTGTATGGGAAGAGAAGCAGGTCTTCAACAGCAATTTCTCGCAGTGTCTGCCGGTTGATTCCCACCTGTTGTGAAGCTCGTCTGATCCATTTCCTGGGGCTGACTGAAACACAGCACGTGTCTTCTCGAGGTTTTCAGGAGTTTTCACCCTTGCCAGCATTGTCATCACGACGATTACCCGTTCTCTCAAACTAGCGAATCAAATTCTTGATTGTTAGTACACTTGGACGGGTTGTGTTCAGCTTGAACTCGGTAGCAAACTTCCTTTGAGCCGCAGTTGGGCTGTTTTTGCTCGCATACTGGGCCTTCACAAGCGCTATACGCTCAGGCACGGTGTACCTGGCATTTTCACGTGCAAATAGCCGACAACAACAAGGCGAGTGCGCGTGCGCATACTCGTACCCATCATGCTCCACGGCCAACAGTGCAGTTTGAACGTCCTAAAGCAGGGCTTCACAACATACGTGCTCGCGGAGCAAGCTGTGAGCAGCAAGGCGCGAGCACGGAGCAGCGCGAGCACCCTACCACCAAAACCGGACCAGAGCGGAGATTGGGAAAAGTCACGTGGGGCACACAACAGCTGCCGCCAGTCAATGTAAATCCGCGGCCACCTGCAGGGATATCACTCACGAATTATTACTGCGATAAATAAAACAAGTAAAGGAGAATGTACTCATGCCACATGATTTTATTAGCTTAATGTATGCCTCTACATTCGCATTAATTTGTGAACTGTTACACAATAAAAGGTGTCACTGAAGTGTGGGATTCTCGGTTATCTTGTACTTTTTGCCCTTTACAATTGCGTCTATGTTCGGAGTAATTGTTCAAAAAAAAAAAAATGGCTCTGAGCACTATGGGACTTAACAGCTATGGTCATCAGTCCCCTAGAACTTAGAACTACTTAAACCTAACTAACCTAAGGACAGCACACAACACCCAGTCATCACAAGGCAGAGAAAATCCCTGACCCCTCTGGGAATCGAACCCGGGAACCCGGGCGTGGGAAGAGAGAACGCTACCGCACGACCACGAGCTGCGGACAGAGTAATTGTTCTTGTGCATTTTAGGCGCAGCGTGCAGTTTAAATTGCGATCAGACAATGCGTTTCTCAGGCGCGTCTTATTACATTTCATTGCAGAGAACAGTTGTTCACAAACATACGTGGAACCGAACATTGATATTATTGTAGCTGCCAGTTTGTAACGAGGAAATCTATCCTGAGGAAAGTGTCTGTAGAATTCCAAAATGTTTTTCTTGTTCTGAAATTTGTCTCTGTATTCTCTGTCACACTGCAGGTCAATAATTTCTTGCTGCAGCTCAGGACGAATCTCTTAAATATTCGCTGAATATGGAGAGAACAGATCAAAATCACTGTCTAGTGCTGTCAGATCTTGGAAGCGCTGATCAACTATACTATGTGAATAACGTTCACAGTCTTTGTGAACATCTTGCATGGATCATAATTTAGGAAAATGAGCTAGGTTTCCTGTTTCTAGCTGACTCACCCAAAGTGTCAATTTCATTTTAAAAGCTCGTATTCGATCTATGAAATGAGTAATTAGCAGATCTTTACCTTGTAGTAAAATGTTCAAAGCATTCAGATGGCTAGTTAAATCTGCTAAGAACGCGAGATCACATTCAAACGTGCGCGCACATTTCCCCTCCCTCCCCTCCCACCCTACTCCGCGACCTTGCACCTGCTCGCGAGCACGTGCCTGAGCAGACGCGAGTACTCGCGCTCAAAACCGGCCAGTTGTTAAGCCCTGTCCTAAAGCAAACCGTTCAGAAGTTATGACGCTATTATTGCATACAGTTCAATAATTGTCGCCCAGTATTCGGCAACTATAGACCTATATCTCTAACGTCGATCAGTTGTAGAATTTTGGAACACGTATTGTGTTCGAGTATAATGACTTTTCTGGAGACTAGAAATCTACTCTGTAGGAATCAGCATGGGTTTCGAAAAAGACGGTCATGTGAAACCCAGCTCGCGCTACTCGTCCACGAGACTCAGAGGGCCATAGACACGGGTTCACAGGTAGATGCCGTGTTTCTTGACTTCCGCAAGGCGTTCGATACAGTTCCCCACAGTCGTTTAATGAACAAAGTAAGAGCATATGGACTATCAGACCAATTGTGTGATTGGATTGAGGAGTTCCTAGATAACAGGACGCAGCATGTCATTCTCAATGGAGAGAAGTCTTCTGAAGTAAGAGTGATTTCAGCTGTGCCGCAGGGGAGTGTCATAGGACCGTTGCTATTCACAATATACATAAATGACCTTGTGGATGACATCGGAAGTTCACTGAGGCTTTTTGCAGATGATGCTGTGGTGTATCGAGAGGTTGTAACAATGGAAAATTGTACTGAAATGCAGGAGGATCTGCAGCGAATTGACGCATGGTGCAGGGAATGGCAATTGAATCTCAATGTAGACAAGTGTAATGTGCTGCGAATACACAGAAAGATAGATCCTTTATCATTTAGCTACAAAATAGCAGGTCAGCAACTGGAAGCAGTTAATACCATAAATTATGTGGGAGTACGCACTAGGAGTGATTTAAAATGCAATGATCATATAATGTTGATCGTCGGTAAAGCAGATGCCAGACTGAGATTCATTGGAAGAATCCTAAGGAAATGCAATCCGAAAACAAAGGAAGTAGGTTACAGTACGCTTGTTCGCCCACTGCTTGAATACTGCTCAGCAGTGTGGGATCCGTACCAGATAGGGTTGATAGAAGATATAGAGAAGATCCAACGGAGAGCAGCGCGCTTCGTTACAGGATCATTTAGTAATCGCGAAAGCGTTACGGAGATGATAGATAAACTCCAGTGGAAGACTTTGCAAGAGAGGCGCTCAGTAGCTCAGTACGGGCTTCTGTCAAAGTTTCGAGAACATACCTTCACCGAGCAGTCAAGCAGTATATTGCTCCCTCCTACGTATATCTCGCGAAGAGACCATGAGGATAAAATCAGAGAGATTAGAGCCCACACAGAGGCATACCGACAATCCTTCTTTCCACGAACAATACGAGACCGGAATAGAAGGGAGAACCGATAGAGGTACTCAAGGTACCCTCCGCCACACACCGTCAGGTGGCTTGCGGAGTATGGATGTAGATGTAGATGTAGATGAACTGCGGGCTTCGCTAGTGTTTGCGCCGTATAAAGGCGGCCGGTGGTGTGCGGCAGGTACTCGGTGTACATCCGCGCGCTGCCCTCGCTGTCCACGGACCTGGCGTCGTTCCTGGTGCCGTTCTCTGCGCGGCTGTGGCTGGCCATCGCCGCCACCGTCGTCTGCTCCTCCCTCATGCTGGCCCTCAACTGCCGCCTCAGGCACCACCACTGCCGCTGCTCCCTCACGGACGCCTTCATCGACGTCTACGGCATCATCTGCGCACAAGGTAAGACGGCCGCCCTTCAAGTTTCCTAATATTTAACCGTGACGGTATCACTACGTTGTAGGAGAAAATTACAGCCAAGGATTACCTAACAGTTTTTTTTTTTGTTTCAAAAATGAACATGAGTAATCAGAAACGCAAGAACCTTCTTTTTTTATGAGGTTGCCAGTTTCGGTCTGTTTTAGATCTTCTTCAGACCTACCACTGAAATATGTACACACAATAGAATTACAGGGATGTAGATGTATTACGGCAGTCGTCTTCCTTGCATGCCAATAGTTGGTAACAACTAATCGCTGTCGCAACTTTGAAATCTGCTCCTGTGAAATCTGCACGTCGTCATCTTCACGCCGCTTCGATGATAAATAACGGCGTCGGTCAAGCAGTATTTTCACTAGCACTACTGCTGCATTTCTACATGTCGACTTGCATGCCAGCACTTATCTAGTCGATGTTGCAGCCCTCAGATCCTCTTCTGCTGGATGGCGCATATCGATATGACCACGGCGTCTCCAAGGAACCATTAGCTTCGCTTAACCGCTATCTTTGCTGCCATACAATTTACCAGTTGCGATAAATCCCCACAGATGGCTAACGAGGTTTTCACAACAGAGTATGATAGGTTATCATTTATACATACATAGTCAATCTGTGATATTTAATGGAGTATGCGTACCCTGTCTGTGGATACACGGCAAAGCAGCACCTGGACAAACTCCAGAGGCTGCAGAAGCGCGCCCTCAGGAGGGCACTCCACCTACCCACGGGATTCCCCACGGACGATCTGCACGCTGCTGTCGAAATCCCACTCCTCAAAGAAAGATTCCAGGATCTGGCAAGGGCCTTCTATGAGAGCTCTTCCAGATCTGGAAATAACCTTATCCAATCCCTAGGTCGGTATGACATGTCCCGTGACAAGCACAAATGCACCATGACCATCTTCAATGACTAAGTCAAAGAGAAAAATCCCAAAAATCCCCAAATCCT
This sequence comes from Schistocerca serialis cubense, assembly GCF_023864345.2. Lineage (NCBI taxonomy): Eukaryota > Metazoa > Arthropoda > Insecta > Orthoptera > Acrididae > Schistocerca > Schistocerca serialis. The sequence goes on along the minus strand of NC_064641.1, from coordinate 630,387,299 downwards.
AACACCAATCCTTAATCCTTAAAACACCCAACATCTCGTCAACCTCAGGCAAGTACTAGACACTACCAGAACACCAACACAACACACAGACAGCCAAAACAGTCAAAGACAATCACACACTCACAACACGCACTGTGGAGTAAAAGCCAACAGGCTACAAACTCCTCAATATACTTCCCCAAGGAGGGGAAAGTTAAATGGTGAGAGAGGCTGCTTAGCAAATAGCGTTTGCAGAGTCGTAGAGCCTGCTCCTTCACCACCACCGTCTACCATCATGGTATAATTTCGTCTTTTATTACTTGTTATGTACGAGGTGCATTCAAGTTCTAAGGCCTCCGATTTTTTTTCTCCAGACTGGAAAGAGATAGAAACATGCGCAATATTTTAAAATCAGGCCGCGTTCATTGTCAATACGTCCCAGAGATGGCAGCACCGTATGGCAGATGGAATTTTACCGCCAGCGGCGAGAATAAGAACTGTTTTAAATACTTAAAATGGCGGCGTTTTCCTTACTTGAACAGCGTGCAATCATTCGTTTTCTGAATTTGCGTGGTGTGAAACCAATTGAAATTCATCGACAGTTGAAGGAGACATGTGGTGATGGAGTTATGGATGTGTTGAAAGTGCGTTCATGGGTGCGACAGTTTAATGGAGGCAGAACATCGTGTGACAACAAACCGAAACAACCTCGGGCTCGCACAAGCTGGTCTGACGACATGATCGAGAAAGTGGAGAGAATGACTGTTGAACAGATCGCCTCCAGAGTTGGCATTTCTGTGGGTTCTGTGCACACAATCCTGCATGACGACCTGAAAATGCGAAAAGTGTCATCCAGGTGGGTGCCACGAATGCTGACGGACGACCACATGGCTGCCCGTGTGGCATGTTGCCAAGCAAAGTTGACGCGCAACGACAGCATGAATGGGACTTTCTTTTTGTTGGTTGTGACAATGGATGAGACGTGGATGTCATTTTTCAATCCCGAAACAAAGCGCTAGTCAGCTAAATGGAAGCACACAGATTCACTGCCACCAAAAAAATTTCGGGTAACCGCCAGTGCTGAAAAAATGATGGTGCCCATGTTCTGGGACAGCGAGGGCGTAATCCTTAACCATTGCGTTCCAAAGGGCACTACGGTAACAGGTGCATCCTACGAAAATGTTTTGAAGAACAAATTCCTTCCTGTACTGCAACAAAAACGTCTGGGAAGGGCTGCGCATGTGCTGTTTCACCAAGACAACACACTCGCACATCGAGCTAACGTTACGCAACAGTTTCTTCGTGATAACAACTTTGAAGTGATTCCTCATGCTCCCTACTCACCTGACCTGACTCCTAGTGACTTTTGGCTGTTTACAACCATGAAAGACACTCTCCGTGGCCGCACATTCACCAGCTGTGCTGCTATTGCCTCAGCGATTTTCCAGTGGTCAAAACAGACTCCTAAAGAAGCCTTCGCCGCTGCCATGGAATCATGGCGTCAGCGTTGTGAAAAATGTGTACGTCTGCAGGGCGATTACGTCGAGAAGTAACGCCAGTTTCATCGATATCGGGTGAGTAGTTAATTAGAAAAAAAATCGGATTCCTTAGAACTTGAATGCACCTCGTAAAATGTATTTTCTCTGTTATTACATCCTTCTAATGTACATACTTCAGTGGCACGTCTGAAGATGGTCTAAAACAAACCAAAACCAATATCATCATTAAAGAAAGAAAATTCTTGCGGTTGTGACTGTTCATGTTCAAGTAAAATAAACCACTGTTCTTAAAGAGAAATATTCTCAATAATTACTTCTTTTCCAGTCTAAAAAAATATATTTTGTACAGAAGAAATGACACCCTAGACTATCACTGCCAGTTGTAGGGCTGTGCGGCGGGCGATGGTGAGGCTGGCGTCTCACCGCTGTTCGGGGCATCTCCACACACGTCTTCGACCTGGACTCTCATTGATTGGAGTAGAATTTTCTTCAGTGATGAGTCCCGTTTCGAACTGAACGCCGATGACCAGCAAAGACGTGTCTGGAGACTCCTCAGACGGCAGTGGGATATCAACTTGACTATCGCCCGCCATTCGGCCCGACAACATGGAGTGATGATCTAGGGTGCCATTTCGTTTCACAGCAAGACCCCTTCAGTTGTCATTCCCGACGCCCTTGCAGCACCCTTACCTCTTACGTTTCAGTAATGCCAGCCTGTACTTGGCGAGGGTTTGTACTGCTTGACTTGGTGTTCACCAAACACTAGCTTGGTCATCAAGGTTGCCAGATCTCTCCCCAATTGAGAACGTTTGGAACATTATGGGCAGGGCCCTCAACCATCTCGGAATTTTGATGATCTAATGCGCCAATTGGACAGAATTTTTTACGATATCCTTCAGGAGAACTTCCAACAACTCTATCAATCAGTGCCAAGCTGAACGACTACTTGTACAAGGGCCAGAAGTGGTCCAACGTATTATTGATTCGCTCAATTTGTGAAGCTTTTTGTCTTGAATAAAACGTCCAATTTTTCGGAAATTGCAGTCATTTCTTGTAAGTAAAAACCTCCTTTTCATACTTCAATATATTTTAGTTCTTCCAGGCGTGATTCGCGTTTTACTTTAAGGCGTCTTCGGTATAATCTAGAATGATACAGTTTTGCTTCGACATGTGATATCTGGAGATTATAAAATAGTTCACATCTTACTTTTTAACATAAATAAATGATTACTTACAGTTCTTCGCGTTTTTGGTTGACAATTGCGATTCCTCTCATCTGGTCACATGCTGGAGGTCGTACCATAACTTCGCTTACGAAACATAAGAGCATTTTTATGTTACGAACTTGTTTATTCACAATTTTCGTATTGTTTACCCTTATTGCTGTGGATTGCTTTTAGTCTTCTTTCACTAGTTGTAGATATTTTACCGAAAACTGTGATTTAAAGTTGTAACTACTGTGTGTTCACTTTATGTCTCATCCAGTTTCATTTGTTTACGTACATGTTGCCAGCCTGACGAAGTATATGCAGAAAACTAATGTTTATTCATTTCTGTTCTGTTCATATCTGTGTGTGTGTGGGGGGGGGGGGGGGGAGGGTAGGTGGGTGGGTGCGTAAGAAAAAGAAAGAGTGTACATGTACGATTTTGTGTATGTGTGTGTGTGTGTGTGTGTGTGTGTGTGTGTGTGTGTGTGTGTGTGTGTCTGTGTGTGTGCTTGGTTATGCAGGCGAGTTGTAGAAACCTGCGGTTCTAGGCGCTACAGTCTGGAGCCGAGCGACCGCTCCGGTCGCAGGTTCGAATCCAGCCTCGGGCATGGATGTGTGTGATGTCCTTAGGTTAGTTAGGTTTAATTAGTTCTAAGTTCTAGGCGACTGATGACCTCAGAAGTTAAGCCGCATAGTGCTCAGAGCGATTTGAACCTTTTTTTTTATCAGTTTAAGAGCTGTCAGAGAGTGGTTGAAAGGTTTGATGTTCAGGTGATTTGAATTCTGGTTTACGTTTGTCATGCGTACTTGGTCATTCAACACAGTTTTTTTCTGCTTTGTTGAGTATCAGTGTAATAGCTGTCAGAGAATGTTTGGTGTGCAGATGATATGAGTTCTGGTTTACGTTTGTCATGCATACTTGATCATTCAACAGGGTTTTCCTTTCTGTTTTTTTTCTGTATGTGGTAATTTTCTTGCAGGGTTTCAAGGCTTTGATTATTGTTGATTCTAGGTTTTTTCGTGCCTTCTTCTCTAGAGGTTGGTTTGTGCTTTTGTTCTTTTAGATGTTCTGTAAATGTGGAAAGGTTTGTCCCATACTTCCAGGCTCTCATGTGCTCTCTGCATCTGACATCAAATGTTCTGCCTGTTTGAAATATCTATCTGCCATCACAAAGTTTACACTATAGTTGACATATACCTGCTTTCTGGTACTTGTCTAGGTCTTCTGTCAGTTTTGGGGTATATTTTTGGATAGAACTGTCTGTTGTGTATGCTATGTTTACGTCCTGTCTTTTGAATATGATGGTGATTTTATGTGGGAGTTGTGTGTGTGTGTGTGTGTGTGTGTGTGTGTGTGTGTGTGTGTGTGTGAATTCCTAAGGGACCAAACAGCTGAGGTCATCGGTCCCTAGACTTACACACTACTTAAACTAACTTATGCTAAGACCAATACACACACCCATGTCCGAGGGACGACTCGAACCTCTGGCGGCAGAGGCCGCGCAATCTGTGACATGGCGCCTCTAACCGCGCAGCCACTCCTCGCGGATATGATTTTATGTGTGAGTTCGTGTTTTTTGTATGTCTTTGTGTACCATCCTGTGTTCTCTCTTTTTTCCTAAATATTCTTTGTAGTAAATGCACTCGTCATATCCGTAGTTATGTAGATTTTGTAAAACAGCTCGACAACTTCAGGGTGAAAGACTCAAGATATTCTGCTGCGTTTTGACGTCGTTTTGATATTCACCAGGGCACCTCCACGAGAGTCACTAGAGCTTATTGGTCAGTAACTTGACGAGAAGAGCACCGACTTTTTCAGCCATCTCCTAACATCCACGTTCTTTCTGTGTATTGGAGACTATGAACAAAAGGAAGAAGTCGCAATCGTATGCGCACTCCCGCCTGTGGTCGCGAATTTATCTATGGAGCCCTTCAAGGAGGAAGCCCTGGTTTCATCCAAATGGAAACCCACGTGTTTTGCCGTTATTTGGATTACACGTTCGTCATATGGCACCATGGAAGGGACAAAGTCCTTGACTTCCGTATACATTTGAACTCCATATATCCCAACATCAAATGTACTATGGACACCGAAGCAGAAGAAAGATTACAATTCCTGGACGTCACTGTCAAGGGAAGAGCTGATGGCATTCTGCGTCACGTTGTGTATCGGAAAACAACGCAGACTGACCTACACTCCTGGAAATAGAAAAAAGAACACATTGACACCGGTGTGTCAGACCCACCATACTTGCTCCGGACACTGCGAGAGGGCTGTACAAGCAATGATCACACGCACGGCACAGCGGACACACCAGGAACCGCGGTGTTGGCCGTCGAATGGCGCTAGCTGCGCAGCATTTGTGCACCGCCGCCGTCAGTGTCAGCCAGTTTGCCGTGGCATACGGAGCTCCATCGCAGTCTTTAACACTGGTAGCATGCCGCGACAGCGTGGACGTGAACCGTGTGTGCAGTTGACGGACTTTGAGCGAGGGCGTATAGTGGGCATGCGGGAGGCCGGGTGGACGTACCGCCGAATTGCTCAACACGTGGGGCGTGAGGTCTCCACAGTACATCGATGTTGTCGCCAGTGGTCGGCGGAAGGTGCACGTGCCCGTCGACCTGGGACCGGACCGCAGCGACGCACGGATGCACGCCAAGACCGTAGGATCCTACGCAGTGCCGTAGGGGACCGCACCGCCACTTCCCAGCAAATTAGGGACACTGTTGCTCCTGGGGTATCGGCGAGGACCATTCGCAACCGTCTCCATGAAGCTGGGCTACGGTCCCGCACACCGTTAGGCCGTCTTCCGCTCACGCCCCAACATCGTGCATCCCGCCTCCAGTGGTGTCGCGACAGGCGTGAATGGAGGGACGAATGGAGACGTGTCGTCTTCAGCGATGAGAGTCGCTTCTGCCTTGGTGCCAATGATGGTCGTATGCGTGTTTGGCGCCGTGCAGGTGAGCGCCACAATCAGCATATGACCGAGGCACACAGGGCCAACACCCGGCATCATGGTGTGGGGTGCGATCTCCTACACTGGCCGTACACCAGTGGTGATCGTCGAGGGGACACTGAATAGTGCACTGTACATCCAAACCGTCATCGAACCCATCGTTCTACCATTCCTAGACCGGCAAGGGAACTTGCTGTTCCAACAGGACAATGCACGTCCGCATGTATCCCGTGCCACCCAACGTGCTCTAGAAGGTGTAAGTCAACTACCCTGGCCAGCAAGATCTCCGAATCTGTCCCCCATTGAGCATGTTTGGGACTGGATGAAGCGTCGTCTCACGCGGTCTGCACGTCCAGCACGAACGCTGGTCCAGCTGAGGCGCCAGGTGGAAATGGCATGGCAAGCCGTTCCACAGGACTACATCCAGCATCTCTACGATCGTCTCCATGGGAGAATAGCAGCCTGCATTGCTGCGAAAGGTGGATATACATTGTACTCGTGCCGACATTGTGCATGCTCTGTTGCCTGTGTCTATGTGCCTGTGGTTCTGTAAGTGTGATCATGTGATGTATCTGACCCCAGGAATGTGTCAATAAAGTTTCCCCTTCCTGGGACAATGAATTCACGGTGTTCTTATTTCAATTTCCAGGAGTGTATATTTGCATGTAGACAGTTCGCACCATCTTCGCATAGAAATGGGGTACTACAGACATTAACACGTAGGGCGCGCACTATTTCAGACGCAGAGAGTCTGCCCCAGGACCTGGAACACCTCAGAACTGTATTCCGGAAAAACGCTCACCTAGAATGGCAGATCAGGCGCGCTCTCCGCCCCACAACAACAGTAAAACCTATGAAAACGGAAGATGTCATGAGAGAAGGGGCAGTTAGTGCATTTATACCGTACACTGACGCGCTGTATGGAAAAATCGGGCGCATATTGATGAAGCACCGAATAAAAACTGCCTTTTACGCGCTCAATAAAACACAAGCATTACAGGGAGGCCTCGTGGATGATCTCAGCTTGTGGAAGGCCGGCGTATACAAGATTCGATATGAATGTGGGAAGATGTATTTTGGACCGACAGTGCGCACCTTCGAAGATCGTTGCCGAGAACACAAGAAGCACCCCAACAGATGTATCCCAACAAGTCAGTGATCGCAGAGCACTCTTTGTCCAAGAATCACGCGACTGAATTCGAATGTAGCTGGATCTTGGCCCAGACTTCCAAATACTGGGACAGCGTCGTTAGACGTTACTCTTACCAGGGACGATTTCATCAACTGAGATTGCGGCTATAATCTTAGCAAGACTTGGGAAGCAGCAGTGAGTTTAATTAAGAAGACCCTCAGGAAACAAAACGACCTTGCGATCAGAGCGGACTGAGAACTTACATCAACGCAATCGCAGACACCGACGGTAGCATTTCCGCGACTACGGACGAGCTGTCGTGGACGCAGACAGCGAACGGAGCGGCTCGCGAGGGCAAGGTACGTAAGTCGGCCACGCGCCCTCAGGAGCTCATTTCGTCAGCGCACCCGACGACGGCGACATTTCTGATCACCGAAATAACTGTACTGTCGGCAGTACACCCGTGAACTGTTCGATCTACAAATACTCCAGGACGAACTGAAGAATCACATCATTTTGTTTCCTACATCTGCAACTACATCAATATCCCGCAAGCTACCAGACAGTGGCTGGCAGAGGTTACTCCTGGTCCAGTGACTGACCCCTGCTTGCCTGTTCCACTCGTGAAAGGCATGTAGGAAGGGTGATTACCGGTCTACTTCTGTACCAGCTCTAATTTCTGGGATTTTCTCGTCGTGGTCATTTCGCGAGATGTATGTGGGAGGAAGTAATACGAGGCGTGTTTTTTAACTAAGTACCGTTTTGCCACACCGCGGCCACAGCGCTGCGGTCGACGTTCTGCGCATGCGCACTGGGTACCAACATCTGTTGTCTACGCACTGACGCCATTACAGTCTGATTCCTGCTTGTTTCATCTACATCTACATCTACGTCCATATTCCGCAAGCCACCTGACGGTGTGTGGCGGAGGGTACCTTGAGTACCTCTATCGGTTCTCCCTTCTATTCCAGTCTCGTATTGTTTGTGGAAAGAAGGATTGTCGGTATGCCTCTGTGTGGGCTCTAATCTCTCTGATTTTATCCTCATGGTCTCTTCGCGAGATAAACGTAGGAGAGAGCAATATACTGCTTGACTGCTCGGTGAAGGTATGTTCTCGAAAATTCAACAAAAGCCCGTACCGAGCTACTGAGCGTCTCTCCTGCAGAGTCTTCCACTGGAGTTTATCTATCATCTCTGTAACGCTTTCGCGATTACTAAATGATCCTGTAACGAAGCGCGCTGCTCTCTGTTGGATCTTCTCTATCTCTTCTATCAACCATATATGGTACGGATCCCACACTGCTGAGCAGTATTCAAGCAGTGGGCGAACAAGCATACTGTAAGCTACTTCCTTTGTTTTCGGATTGCATTTCCTTAGGATTCTCCCAATGAATCTCAGTCTGGCATCTGTTTTACCGACAATCAACTTTATATGATCATTCCATTTTAAATCACTCCTACGTTGTGTACCGAGGGTTTGAGATGCCTCCGATAATCGAGAGTCCCGTCGACTGTGAAGTACAGGCTGTTATAAGATTTCTTAGTGCTAAAGGCCTAAAAGCGACCGATATTCATTGCGAGATCTGTGCAGTTTACGGAGAAAACATTATGAGCGACGGAATGGTAAGAAAGTGGGTGAGATCATTTAAAGATGGCCGCACAAATGTGCATGATGAACAACGGAGTGGGCGTCCTCCGGCCGTTAATGAAAGTTTGGTGAAGAAGTGGACAATAAGGTGAGAGAAAACAGACGGGCGATGAAACATGGGTGGCCTACATCACATCAGAATCAAAGCAACAGTCCATGGAATGGCAGCATTCAGATTCACCCAGAAAATTGAAGTTTGAGCAAATAATTTCTGCCCGGAAAATCATGTGCACAGTTTTTTGGGACAGAAAAGGAGTATTGCTTGTGGAATTTAAGCCTCTTAATGAGACAATCAATGCTGCAGCTTACTACAAGACATTGCACAATCTGCACCGTTCAATTCAGAACAAAAGACGTGGCGAGTAAGGGCATCGTTTTGCTGAAAGACAATACCCGTCCGCATGTGGCGAATCAGACCAAAGATCTCATCACATCTTTTCGATGGGAACCTCTTGATTATCCTCCGTACAGTCCAGATCTTGCGCCTAGTGACTACCATCTGTTCCTGCACTTGAAGAAACATCGGGGCGGTCAGCGTCTTTCACACGATGACGAAGTCAAAACAGTGGTGATGCAGTGGTTAACAAGTCGGGCGGCAGACTTCGATGAGGAGGGTATTCAAAAACTGGTACAACGTTATGACAGGTGCCTCAATATTGACGGAAATTATGTAGAAAAGTAGATTAAGGTACAGGCTTTCATGTAAAAATAAAATTATTGAGATATCTTAGCACATGTTTTTTTTTTATTTCAAAATGGTACTTACTTAAAAAACACGCCTCGTATCTTGACGGACTCTTCCCAGGAATTACTCCCTCGTAATTTCAATAGTAAACCTCTGCACTATCCCTGATGCCTCTCTTGTAGCGTCTGCCACAGGTGTTTATTTAGCATCTCTGTAACACTCTCGCGCTGATCAAACGACCCCGTGACGAAAGGTGCCGCTCTTCATTGGATTTTCTCTGTCTTTTATCTGTCATACCTGGTAATGTTCTCCGATTGATGGACAAGTCTCAAGAATCGTTCGAACAAGCGCCTTGTAAGCCACTTCTTTCGCGAATGAGTTACGTTTCCGTAAGATCCTTCCTTGGAACATCAATCTGGCATCTGCTTTTCCCACTATTTGTTTTATGTGGTCGTTTCACTTAAGGTCGCTCTATATAGTAACTCATAGATACTTTACGATAGATACAATTTCCAGCAATTTGTCATCAACAACGTAGTTGTACAGTACTAGATTTCTTTTCCTGTGAACACACATTTTGTTAAATTTACTTAGGTTCAGTGTCAACTGCCAGAGCCTGCATCAGTCATCTGCAGGTCATTCTGCAAATTGATACTGTCTTCTGGCGTTGCTACTTTCTTCTACATCTACATGGATACTCTGCAAATGACATTTAAGTGCCTGGCAGAGGGTTCATCGAACCACCTTCACAATTCTCTATTATCCCAATCTCGTATAGCGCGCAGAAAGAATGAACACCTATATTTTTCCGTACGAGCTCTGATTTCCCTTATTTTATCTTGGTGATCGTTCCTCCCTGTGTAAGTCGGTTCAACAAAATATTTTCGCATTCGGAGGAGAAAGTTGGTGATTGGAATTTCGTGAGAAGATTCCGTCGCAACGAAAAACGCCTTTCTTTTAATGATGTCCATCCCAAATCCTGTATCATTTCTGTGACAAAACGTGCTGCCTCTCTTTGGACTTTCTCGGTGAACTCCATCAGTCCTATCTGGTAAGGATCGCACACCGCGCAGCAGTATTCTAAAAGAGGACGAACAAGCATAGTGTAAGCAGTTTCCTTAGTAGGTCTGTTACATTTTCTAAGTGTCCTGCCAATAAAACGCAGTCTTTGGTTAGCCTTCCTCACAACATTTTCTATGTATTCCTTCCAATTTAAGTTGTTCGTAACTGTAATACCTAGGTATTTTTTACGGCTTTTAGATTAGACTGATTTATCGTGTAACCGAAGTTTAACGAGTTCCTTTTAGCACTTTCTTATAGACAACCACATCGTCTGTGAAAAGTCTTAAAAAGCTTCCGACACTTTCTACTAGATTATTTGTATTCACTGTAAACAATAACGGTCCTATGAAACTTCCTTGGGACACTGCCAAAATTGCTTTTACATCTGTCGATTTTATTCAGAGCTACATGTTAAATTTTACTTGCAAGGAAGTATTGAATCCACTAGAAAATCTAATCCGGTATTCATTCAGCTCGTATTTTTTCACTAAACTGTGTGATGAGAACGTCAACTGCCCGGTCCGCAAGGAACGGCATACACACATGGCGGGGGCGAACTCGTGCTGCTGGACGTGCTCGTGTTGTCCATCCACAGTGTGGATGTTATATTGTGCTTTATTGTGGAAGTGGGGATTCTAGCACTACGGCATTCGTCGAAAGATAATGAGAACACAGGGGTACTCGAAAGGGTTAAACATAACACTGAGGCGACAAAAGTCATAGGATGGCCATATGCACATATACAGATTGCAGTAGTATCACGTACGCAAGGTATAAAAGGGCAATGCATAGGTCGAGCTTTTATTTGTACTCAGGTGATTCATGTGAAAATGTTTCCCAAGTGACTATGGCCGCAAGACGGGAATTAACAGATTTTTTGAAAGACATCATGTTTACACCAGTGACAACTAAACTTTTTATTTCCACTATTGCAATTTCGGACTTAGGCCATTATCAAGTGCAGGTGTTTTGGCTTTAAGCCATGTCAACTTTATACCCGCTCAGACATTTATATGTCGTTGTCATTTGCTGTTATATACATTCGTAACGCTGCTAAGTAGTGCGAGCACACATCTCCATATATCGTAAAACAGCACAGTCTGTACATGCACATGTTTGTTCCACCATCACTAATAACTTTTGCACTAAACCACAGCAGCGAACGACTGTTTACTGGCGTAAACATTGTCTTTCAAAAAATTTTACATGAATGTGAATCCCAGTTATGAAAAGTTAATTAAGGAATTAACAGACTTTGAACGCGGAATGGTATTTGGAGCTAGATGCATGGGACATTTTATTTCGGAAATCGTTAGGGATTCATTATTCTGATAGCCACAGCGTCAGGAATGTGCCGAGAATGACAGATTTCGGGCATTATCTCTCAACACGGAAACGCCGTGGCCGACGGCCTTCACTTAACGACCGAGATTAGTGGCGATTTCGTAGAGTTGTCAGTGCTAACAAACAAGCAAAATTGTGTGAAAGAACCACATAAATCAATGTGGGATGTGCGATGAACGTGTCCGTTAGGAGAGAGCGGCGAAATTTGGCGTTGATGGTCTATGACAGCAGACCACTGACGAGATTGCCTTTGCTAACAGCACAGTATCGCCTGCAGCACCTCTCCTGGGCTCGTGACCATATCACTTGGATCCTACACGACTCGATAACCGTGGCCTGGCCAGAGGGGTCCCAATTTCAGCTGGTAAGAGCAGATGTTAAGGTACAATTGGGGCGCAGACCCCATGCAACTGTGACACAAGTTGTCAACAAGACACTGTACAGGCTGGTGGTGGCTCCAAACTGGTGTGGGCTGTGTCTACATGGAATGGACTGGGTCCTGGTTATGTTCGACTACTTGGAGACCATTTTCAGCCATTCATGGACTTCATGTTCCCAGACAATGACGGAATTTTTATGGATGACAATGTGCCATGTCAGCGAGCTACAATTGTTCACAATTGGTTTGAAGAACATTCTGGACAGTTCGAGCGAATGATTTCGGCCCCCAGATTGCCCGACATGAATCCCATCGACTATTTGTGGAACTTAATCGAGATGTCATTGAGCTGGTGCGCTGCTGGCACCAGTCACCATCGATTGCCATCCCGATCGTAGTGAGTCGATTGTCGATGCCTGCTCGTCTTCTTCACATCTTTGGCGAATGGCTATTTAACTGCGGCGCGCGCTCTGCAGGGGCTGGCGTTCGGGTATCAGCTGGGTGAGCGACAGCGACAGCGACGTGTGGCGCTGGCGAGTGACCGAGTCGTTACGACAAAGGAGCGTGGGCTATTGCTGCGGCGTGTTTCGCCGTTTGAATGCAGATCTCTTGCCGATGGTGACTGGGATTTCCTGGAGATTTGGAGGACAGATTTCCTTTGCGTCTGTTACATGTTAGTCAAAGTGAACAAACTGAAGTCGTAGAATTGTTTCTCGGTGGGTTCTGTTCACGTTAACTGAACAGCCGAGTGCACTGAAAACTATCTTGGTTGTTTCAGTTATTTGTCACTGTACTTGGTCTCTGCGCCTGATATGTTGATGGTATTTAAGGGAGTGCTAGCTACTCACAACAAATAGACATGAAGCCGTGCTTAATGCGTAGCTAGAGGTCATGCCAAGTAGTACGAAAGTCTGTGCCTGACGTTCAAGAACGGGCCGAAATAATTTTCCTATTTCCTGTTCCTGTGTTATTATTTTATTTCTTTGGTTGGTTGGTTTTTTGGGGGAAGAAACCAAACAGCGAGGTCATTGGTCTCATCGGATTAGGGAAGGACAGGGAAGGAAGTCGGCCGTGCCCATTCAGAGGAACCATCCCAGCATTTGCCTGGAGCGATTTAGGGAAATCACGGAAAACCTAAATCAGGATGGCCGGACGCGGGATTGAACCGTCGTCCTCCCGAATGCGAGTCCAGTGTGCTAACCACTGCGCCACCTCGCCCGGTTTTATTTCTTTGTTTTAGAGAATTGGATAGTCAAATTTTAAGAGCCGTTACTGGGCAAGTGGTCACCTGAGTTAGTCCGGCTTGAGTTCATTGGTACCGTGTATAATTAAAGGTTTATTTATAACCAGTTGGGCAGATATGTTTGTCTATCTGATGCGCCACAATGTTGTCTGCCGCTGATGTGTTTAAGTTTCAGATAACTGGCAGTGGTGGACGCAAGCAAATTCCGATCGGGGTATCACGGTGGAGGAAGGAAATTTAAGGACGTGGATCGATGTCTGTGGTTACGTTGTTAGTGTCCTGCAAATCCATCCTCCGGCGGAGCGTTGTGCTTTTCTGGAAGCTTAATTGTAGCCCAAAGTTGAGTATAGTTCCATTCTACCTTCTCGTCCGTGAATCTCCTCTACCTGGTAGCACCTTTCGGTCTGCTCGCGTCCATCGCTAGTTTTCAACGTAAAAATTGTACCTGCTCCATGTTAAGACTATTTAATATCCTATTATTATATTCTGGCCATGAAATGTATGTGAACCTCGTACCTGTGAGTAATACTAAAGATGAGCTAAGTCTAGTGCATTAATCTGATAATACTTTTAATTTGTTACAATTGATCAAAATCAGTCCATGGAAGCAGTTTCAGAATTTGATATGGATGCCAGTTCCGATGTAAGTCATGAAACATTCAGTTACGTCAGTTAAATTTTATTAATGGGGTTTTATGAACATTGTTTTGATTACTGAAAATTGCTTGAGTAAATTTTGAAAGACCTGGGTCTGTCACATTTAAATGCATTAATGTTCCAATCTGAGTACTGCTACTGGTTCTGTAGGCCAGGTGCCTTTTATTATAATCGTGTTGCTCTTGATTTCATTAACAGCATGTGTTTGTAATGAAGAAGTGTGTGGCAAGTACAAACTGCTTATGTGTTTAATTTCGATGTGTCGAAAGGAAGGATGGATCAGTCAGTTTGTGCACAAAATCCTGCACTGGGAACACTTTCGCAATTACGAACAGCTATAGGGGCAGCATGGCTCTATATTTCTGCACGGGACTTAAAGCGAGTTGTTGAGTGCATGCCACGTCGAGTTGCTGCACTGCACGAGGCAAAAGGAGGTCTGACTCAGTGTTAGGAAGTATCCCACGACTCCTGTCACCTCAGTGTACAGTCGCTAACAGTCGACGGTCAGGGTGCGAGTGAGTGGACAAACAGCGCAGCGCTGTCGCCTTCTGCCTGGTAGGGTCGCCAAGGAATCGTTAGCGCCAGGATTTCACCCGGAACAAGTCCCGCCCACTCACCCCCGGTTTTCCCGGTCTTTGTTCGGCGCCTGGGCATCGTTTCAGTTGACCCACGTGGCTTACCGCGTTCGGCTGCACTTGGAGTGAATGTTAAACTAATATCTTGCTGGGTCTTAAATTTTCCCAGGTAGTTAAAAGACACATTACAAGAAACGTGCACAGTTGGCCTCAGCTGCGGCAGGTACTTCCACAGCAAACATAACAGAAAACAATGTAGCACTGAATTCTTTAAATACGAGAACTCAGTATCCAGATGAATAGCCTATGAAGAAACATACTTCTATGTGATGAAAAGCACCCAAAGCTAAAACAGGATAAACCTACCCTCAAAGAATAATTTGTTTGGAGAAAGAGGAACCACAGTATACTTGACACTTAAGTTTCAGAACTCAGACAGTATATGTTCACTATACTTCCAGAGGGCATCAAAATTACTTTGTTGTTGCTAGATCGATCCAAGCTGATTTCGCGTGCTATTCACTGAATAGTTTTGCTGAAAAATTTTAGGGGTGAAAGAAGAACTAGCACAGCATGAAGGACGTTTTACAGCCATGAAACACCGCAGCATATATTTCCTCCATAACTGCTCTGTGACAAACATAAAGATCACATTATTATTTTTTTAAAATGATTTGTGTGGTGTCACCGCCAGACACCACACTTGCTAGGTGGTAGTTTTAAATCAGCCGCGGTCCATTAGTACATGTCGGACCCGCGTGTCGCCACTGTGTGATCGCAGACTGAGCGCCACCACAAGGCAGGTCTCGAGATACGGACTAGCACTCGCCCCAGTTGTACGGACGACGGAGCTAGCGACTACACTGACGAAGCCTCGCTCCTTTGCCGAGCAGATAGTTAGAATAGCCTTCAGCTAAGTCCATGGCTACGACCTAGCAAGGCGCCATTAGTAGTTTATTGCATGTATCTATGGAGTCTCACTTATATCGTTAATAGCGATGTACCAAGGATGGATTAAAGTTAAGTATTCCAGAAGCTACGTACTTTTCTTTATAGCATTGATTACGTATCCTGTTACAGACCTATCTCTTGCCTGCGTGCACTAAACGCGTGCCTTTCGGCTACTTCCATGGCGTGGTTGTCTTGCTACGCCACAACAGTTTGAATGACATTTACGAAATTAATAAATCTTTTGGTTAAAAACAGACAGGACAAAGAATAACGACACATTATTTTCCTGAGACGTTTGCAACAGCATATAGGTCACTAATCACACAGAAACAGCTACAATTCTTTGTAATCTCGTTTATAATGCGCAGGTATAGTATTGGAAGAATTTACAAGTTAAAATTCACCCATTACCCATGCAAATACTGACGAAATATGTCATACATGCAAATATCGTACTGCTTTCATTAGGCATTTCTACTTTATGACATTCTTATATTCTTTAATTTTCGCGAGCTACTATGAGGGCCTACATAAACAAAACAACCTTCACTTATTTCTATATAACGGTGATTTTAGACAACAGAGTTATTCGAGTGCATCCGTGGCTTTACTGCTGACATGACAGATTCAAGACCATTGTTTTCGCATTGTATGTTTGCTGTTTCCCTCAAATAAACGTATTATAGTAAGTGAATTAGTTAATGAAAATTTCTCCTTATTGCCCTTAAGTAACATAACGTTATTTTTTGTTTTCTAGTGCTGGCGATGCTTTCAATTCTCTATAAATATTTTTATTTCTTTAATAATGCAGATTCATATTACATTACTATCCAGAAAAGCTTAAATTTCTTATCGTTACTGAATTTCATCACAGTATAACACGTGTTGGACTGCGACGATAACAACTTTGTTGTAGCTTCCAATTTGCGGAACTGGCGGCCGTTTAGGGGAGGGCCATACACTATGGATAGGCGTGGAGAGGGGTGAATGGGCGGGACTTGTTCCGAGTGAAATCCTAGCGCTAAGGGCACGTGGGTCGCCACGCCTCCGCTGTGTTGCCAGGTGCACACGAGACGGCGTGCACGAGCAGCGCCGGCAGACTGGTGCTGCTGGGCGTGCTGATGGTGGCCACGACGGTGCCCGCGGCCTACTCGGCGGTGCTGGTCTCCCTGGCTGTCCGCTACCCGGACTTGCCCTTCTATGACCTGCCGGGCCTGCTGAGGCACGGGGGCTACACTGTTGGCGTTCTGAGGAACTCCACGGAGCACAGCTTCTTCAGCGTGAGTTTCTCTCATATGCTCAACTTCCACTGACTCTACGAGTCACACGATGCCTCCTACGCATGGCCACTGCAATACGATGGTGGTTTGAAAAGTTCTCAGAACAGCATAGAACAAAAGTACTTACATCACTGAAACTTTTTTTTTATTTTTCAATGTAGCCTCCTTGTAGATTAATGCACTTGGTCCAACGATGCTCCAGTGTCTTGATCCCACCTCTAAAATGAGTTTCATCCAGACCTGCAAAATAGTTGTCAACTCCGGCGTTCAGTTCTTCGTTTGAAGTGAATCTTCGTCCACCAAGAAAAATTTCAGTTTTGGGAAGAGATGGAAGTCTGACGGAGCCATATCAGGTGAATAAGGCTGGAGTGGCAATAATTCATACCTTAGTTGGTGTAAATTTACCATGGCGAAGGCACATGTATGTGGGCGCGCATTGTCTTGATGGAAGATGACTTTCTTCCTTGCAAAACCTGGCCTTTTTTCGCGTATCTTTTGTTGCAATTTGTCCAGGAGTTAGCACAGTATTCACCAGTAATTGTTTGCCCAGTGGGGAGATAATCTACTAACAGAATCCCTTCGCAACCCAGAACACTGATGCCATTACCTTTCCCGCCGAAGGAATTGTCTTTGCTCTCTCTGGTGGCGGAGAATCAGCTTGTTTCTACTGCTTTGACTGTTGTTTTGTCTCTCGGGCATCGTAATGCACCTAAGTTTCATCTGTGAACCTTGTTCGTTTCTCCTAAAACGGGCCAAACATTGTTCCAATATGTCCATTCTCATGCGTTTTTGATCCAGCGTCAAGAGTCGCGGCACCCATCTTGCAGATAATTTTTTTCATTTCTAATTCTTCAGTTAAAATGTGGTACACCCTTTCAGATGACATCTGGCAAGCGTGAGCAATTACACGCTCTTTCCAACCGACGATCCTCCATGACCATTTTGCGCACTTTTTTAATGATTTCTGGAGCAGTGACATAGCTTGGCCGAGCACTGCGCGGATCATCATCCAAGCTCTCTCGACCAAATTTAAATTCATTTGTCCACTTGGCAACAGTTGAGTATGAAGGTGCAGGGTCCCCAGAGTATTCTGGAAATCGGCAAGAATGTCCTTTGCTTTCATACCTCCGTTTATGAAGTACTTAATCATTGCTCCAATCTCGATTTTTTCCATCTTCGCAAATCACTACACGGAAACAACAACAGAGCCACGTCACCACCACAGCTCTCTTCCAAGAGCACTGACGACAAGAGTGATTACAGGCAAGAGTCCAATGAATATCACGTGAACAACTCGTTGCGCTAGCGCTGATCTCTCATGATGATTCCGAGAGCTTTTCAAACCACCCTTGTATAATGTGATGCCAATAGCACTGACGAACTGAAAAGCCTCTATTCAGCAATATAGACTCATGTTTTTGGCCATATTACTTTTCTTCGATGTAATATGCTGAGATAGCATTTAGTGAAATTTTGTTTCACTAATTTAAGTATTAATGGATGCTATATATCATGATGTATTTTAACCATTATCTAATCAATATAACCAACATTGCTCAAGACGCTAATACCAGTTGTCACAGTTGATTAATGTTATGAACAACAGGTCTTTCCATTGCAGACATGAAATAATAATATAGGGTGTTTCATGTACGATGCAAGAGATGTGGCTGGTGTTGTGCAAGAACCTATACCGAGGAGGTAGGCTCAGCTCATCGATGGTGCTTTGGTCCATGTCATGGACACTAGCAGATTGCTTACAGTTTTAACTGAACTGCAGACAGGTGGGTCAGTAGCACCCACTCATAGAAATGAAATGAACTAGCACACACCACCAATTCATCTACGGCAGTTTGTTCGATGGTAGGAACTACCCTAGTAACACAGTATTCCAAGGTGTTCTGATGTACGGGAATACCCTTGAAATACACTAGCGGGGAAGGACAATTCCAATACTAAAAAATAATTAATGTAGAGTAATGAAATTTCGAGAATACATTCCTCTAGGAAATGTATTTAAGTGACAAACATTGCAAGTGCGAGTTAAGCCATTTTCAAATGTGAAATGCAGGTACATTAATAAGCAGTGTAATCTCCAGAATGCTGAATTCAGACAGGCATTCAAATGTGAATGAATTGTGTTTACAGGTGCCGGATGTCAGGTTGTGGCATGGAGTTCTATGCCTGTTGCACTTGGTCGGTCAATACAGGAACAGTTAGTATTGGTTGTGGATGACACTTGAGTTGTCTCCCGGTAATGAACCAGCATCCCGACCATGTACCAGTATTTACGGATGGCTCTAAACAGGGGGACTCTGTTGGTTGTACTGAGCGAGGTGGCGCAGTGGTTAGCACACTGGACTCGCATTCGGGAGGACGACGGTTCAATCCCGTCTCCGGCCATCCTGATTTAGGTTTTCCGTGATTTCCCTAAATCGTTTCAGGCAAATGCCGGGATGGTTGCTTTGAAAGGGCACGGCCGATTTCCTTCCCAATCCTTCCCTAACCCGAGCTTGCGCTTCGTCTCTAATGACCCCGTTGTCGACGGGACGTTAAACACTAACAACAACCAACAACATCTGTTGGTTGTGCTTTTGTTTTCCCTGATCGAGTCGTCAAGTTACGGATTCCTGCGGCGTTTACCATCTTTGATGCCGAATTGTTTGCGATCTTGCGGGCATTGGAGCAGATGAGATGTGTTCCCAGTCTTAAGTTTCTCATCTGTTCTGACTCCCTGAGTGCCCTTCAGACCATGAAATACGGTCGTCCAGAACATCCATGATGCCCTACTCCACCTGCAACGGCAGGGGAAGGGGGTTTCTTTTTCCTGGGTGCCGGGGCACGTGGGTATTAGGGGAAACGAACTGGCGGATGTGGTTGCCAAAGATGCATGTTCCCTCCCTCACGTTGTTGAATGTGCCGTCCCCCTCCATGCTGTTGCCTCCCTTTTGCGTTTTCGTGTTATGCGTCAATGGGAAGAGGAGTGGCTAGCAGTCGGTGAAAATAAGCTGCGTCTGGTCAAGGCCACCACGCGGCCATGGCGTACGTCCTACCAGTCATGCAGGCGGGATGAGGTTCTCCTCACTCGCCTCCGCATCGGGCACAGTCGCTTAACGCACGGTTTTTTACTCCGGCGGGAGGGCCCCCCAATCTGCAGTGTTTGTGGCGTCCAGATTACTGTCCGCCACATTTTACTTCACTGTCCTTTATTCTCTGACCAGAGGGCGGTGGTTTCCTTGCCACCGGATTTGCCCTCTATTTTGCAAGACGACGCAACGACTGTGGTTAAGGTCTTACGGTTTTGTGTCCTGTCCTATTTGTTGCCTCGGATTTTAGGGAGAGGATTTTAATGTGCTGCTGGGTGACTGGCTCACCCAGGTTTTAGGTAAGAGGTCCGCCAGTCACGGTTACCTACTTGTTTCACTTCGAATTCTGTTCTCTTTTCCTTGTGTTTCCTTTCCTTTTTTAGTGCGTTTCTTCTCCCCCTCTTGTTTTGCCTCTGTATGTGAGGACTTGGAACTGCGGCAGGCCTGTGTCTTTTAGCCGTTCCTCTTGTTCGCTGCCCATCTTCGTCCCTTCACCGCATGTGTTTTTGTTTCTATGCGTTTGGGCGCTGATGACCATGCTGTTTAGCGCCCGAAAACCTCAAACTACACACACACGCCCATATATGCTCGATTGGAGACAGATCTGGTGTTCGAGCAAGACAAGGCAACATGTCGACACTCTGCAGAGCACGTTGGGTTACAACAGCGGCATGTGGGCGAGCGAAACGCCCTGCAATGCTGTTCATGAATGGCAGCTCAGCAGGTCAGATCACCGCATTGACGTACAAATTTGCAGTCAAAGTGCCTCGGATAACCACGAGAGTGCTCCTCCTGTCCTACGAAATCGCTCCCCAGACCATAACTCCAGGTGTAGATCCACATCGTCTAGCACGCACGCGACAGACCTCCACCCTCCCCTCCAATGAGCCCTCGCTTGACATCATTGAAGTCGCAAATGGCGGTGGTGTGGGGTCAAAGGGATACGCGACACAGGGCGTCTGGCTCGTTGCTGTTCTTGAAGTAACCGATTTGTAACAGTTTGTTGTGTTACTGTGGTATCAGCTGCTGCTCAAGCTGCAGATGCAGTACAATTCTCCAGAGCCATACGCTAAACATGATGGTCTTCCCTCTCGACAGTGCCACGTCACCGTCCAGATGGGTAACCTGTTAGACTTCAACTCTTTCACTGTATATGAAATTTTCATCAAAATTTGCAAAATGGTTCAAATGGCTCTGAGCACTATGGGACTTAACATCTGTGGTCATCAGTCCCCTAGAACTTAGAACTACTTAAACCTAACTAACCTAAGGACATCATACACATCCATGCCAGAGGCAGGATTCGAACCTGCGACCGTAGCAGTCGCGCTGTTCCGGACTGAGCGCCTAGAACCGCTAGACCACCGCGGCCGGCGAAATTTTGCACATGCAAAAGCTTTGTTCGGAAATAGTGCCGAAAAACTTCACAACTGAGCAGAAGGAGAATAGAAGAATCGTGTGCGTTAATCATCTTGAGAGGACTGCCATTGCCCACGAATGGTTCAGTCCTGTGATCACAGGTGATGAATCCTGGATTTTTGAGTACGACCTAGGGACAAAGCGGCAATGTGAGGAATGACACACTGATACATCTCCTCGAACGAAAAAAGCTCCAATAAGCAAATAAAAGATAAAACAATTTTGATTTGGTTATCTGGCAATAGGGGCATCGTGCATAAGTAATGTGTTCTTTCAAGACAAACTGTCAACAAAGATATCCTCGGAGTGCTCAGGAAAAGGGTGAACCGAATGAGACTGGACAAGTGAATGCTGCGTCGTGACAAAATTCCATGTCATACTGTTATTTCTGTCACGCAATTTTTGACCTCAAAAGACATTCCTGTTGCTCCAAGGCCCCAGTGTTCACCTGATCTGAGTCCTTGTGAATTTTTCTTTTCCCTAAATTGAAAAATGACTTAAAAGGACGTCATTTTAGAACGCTGTAGAATATTCAAAAGAATGTAACCGACATGTTAAAGGCCGTCCCAGCTGAAGTCTTTCGGTGCTGCTACCATGACTGGGAATAACGACTCCTCCGGTGTATAGCTGCCGAAGGGAACTGCTTAGAAGGGGATAATATTGGTGTTTGAAAAAAAAGATAAAAACTTTGGTAGATAAAAAATCAGTCTCATTACTTTTATCACACACCTCGTATTGTTCGCAAACCTATCAGAAGTTATGATAGGATGTAAAAAGATCGGTCCAGTAAGCGGTGTTACACTAATTGCACACCACACGTTGTGCTGTGTTATGCCACTTTGATCTATGTAAGTGGCGCGGCGAGATATGATTCAAATCTGTAATCTGACAATGGCCCTGCCTTCAAGACTAGACACAACTCGTCCCAGTACGAATATAAATCGTTAAATTTTAGTCCAAGATGTTTAATTGTGAGAATTTAATAGGGACTGTACACAAACTACGCATCCGATTAAAGCAGAAGCACACAGGTCACATGCCCCTATTACATCGTACACACTCTGCCAATACTACACTCTTCAATAGCGTTACAATGAGTTGAAATGGTGAGTGGTCAACACACTTTAGTATTGGTACTTATCGTGACGGTAACAAGGATTTGATTGAATCATGTGCACACTGCACTTTATCTAAAACATAAATACACTCGTTCAGTGAGCCGTAAATACTGCTATCGACAACAACAGTTCAACATCACTCAGTAAAATTGCGTACGTTATAAACCGTAACTTGCGCCAACTATCGCGTTATTATTCACGTTGGAAATGATTAAAACCTCTTAATGACAGCAAACAACTTTATAATCCGAAACAACTATAGCTATCGCTGGTCATTTATGTTATTGGTTCAAATGGCTCTTAGCTCTATGGGACTTAACATTTGAGGTCATCAGTCCCCTAGACCTCAGAACTACTTAAACCTAACTAACCTAAGGGCATCACACACATCCATGCCCGAGGCAGGATTCGAACCTGCGACCGTTGCGGTCGCGCTGTTCCAGACTGAAGCGCGTAGAACCTCTCGGCCACACAGGCCGGCCACTTATGTTATTCACATTAACGATCGGTATACTTTACTACGCGGAAATCTTTCACTCACTGCCCCAAAAAAATGACCTAAAATCTCGTCATAAATATTTCCCGTGATAAAAATGTCAGTTACTTTCGGTAAATCTCAATTTCATATACACTCCTGGAAATGGAAAAAAGAACACATTGACACCGGTGTGTCAGACCCACCGTACTTGCTCCGGACACTGCGAGAGGGCTGTACAAGCAATGATCACACGCACGGCACAGCGGACGCACCAGGAACCGCGGTGTTGGCCGTCGAATGGCGCTAGCTGCGGAGCATTTGTGCACCGCCGCCGTCAGTGTCAGCCAGTTTGCCGTGGCATAAGGAGCCCCATCGCAGTCTTTAACACTGGTAGCATGCCGCGACAGCGTGGACGTGAACCGTATGTGCAGTTGACGGACTTTGAGCGAGGGCGTATATTGGGCATGCGGGAGGCCGGGTGGACGTACCGCCGAATTGCTCAACACGTGGGACGTGAGGTCTCCACAGTACATCGATGTTGTCGCTAGTGGTCGGCGGAAGGTGCACGTGCCCGTCGACCTGGGACCGGACCGCAGCGACGCACGGATGCACGCCAAGACCGTAGGATCCTACGCAGTGCCGTAGGGGACCGCACTGCCACTTCCCAGCAAATTAGGGACACTGTTGCTCCTGGGGTATCGGCGAGGACCATTCGCAACCGTCTCCATGAAGCTGGGCTACGGTCCCGCACACCGTTAGGCCGTCTTCCGCTCACGCCCCAACATCGTGCAGCCCGCCTCCAGTGGTGTCGCGACAGGCGTGAATGGAGGGACGAATGGAGACGTGTCGTCTTCAGCGATGAGAGTCGCTTCTGCCTTGGTGCCAATGATGGTCGTATGCGTGTTTGGCGCCGTGCAGGTGAGCGCCACAATCAGGACTGCATACGACCGAGGCACACAGGGCCAACACCTGGCATCATGGTGTGAGGAGCGATCTCCTACACTGGCCGTACACCACTGGTGATCGTCGAGGGGACACTGAATAGTGCACGGTACATCCAAACCGTCATCGAACCCATCGTTCTACCATTCCTAGACCGGCAAGGAAACTTGCTGTTCCAACAGGACAATGCACGTCCGCATGTATCCCGTGCCACCCAACGTGCTCTAGAAGGTGTAAGTCAACTACTCTGGCCAGCAAGATCTCCGGATCTGTCCCCCATTGAGCATGTTTGGGACTGGATGAAGCGTCGTCTCACGCGGTCTGCACGTCCAGCACGAACGCTGGTCCAACTGAGGCGCCAGGTGGAAATGGCATGGCAAGCCGTTCCACAGGACTACATCCAGCATCTCTACGATCGTCTCCATGGGAGAATAGCAGCCTGCATTGCTGCGAAAGGTGGATATACACTGTACTAGTGCCGACATTGTGGATGCTCTGTTGCCTGTGTCTATGTGCCTGTGGTTCTGTCAGTGTGATCATGTGATGTATCTGACCCCAGGAATGTGTCAATAAAGTTTCCCCTTCCTGGGACAATGAATTCACGGTGTTCTTATTTCAATTTCCAGGAGTGTACATTTGTTCAGTTATATTTAATAAACCGTTTCTTATTATGATAATTCCGGACGTAGCAAACAAAGCTATAATTTCATTGCAAACTAGCGATGTAGCGATAGCTATCTCTAAGACACTATAGATTCTCTTGCGATCTGTACACATTATTTCTTACTGTCACTTTTCCTTATTTCTTTCTCTTCAAATCCGTGATATAATCGTTAAGTGAACAAAAACGTTAATACTTTTTCCTTTCCTTTAAATAACATCTAATGAAATCCTTTTTCTCTAATTATTGCTTTTAAAGCCTAATAAAATCTCTACAGGACATTAATTCTTTGAGTCTAGCTCTTTGAAACATGGAATAACTGACTTTTAAAAAGGGGCTTCACTTCTTTCCACTGTAAAATTAGAATCCGAACTCAGAACTAAGTTTGACTTTCCTTTATTGAAAAACAAATGGTTCAAATTGCTCTGAGCACTATGCGACTTAACTTCTGAAGTCATCAGTCGCCTAGCCCGAGGCAGGATTCGAACCTGCGACCGTAGCGGTCGCCGGCTCCAGACTGCAGCGCCTAGAACCGCACGGCCACTTCCTTTATTGAAATCAAATTAGTACCTCACATACAACTATCATGTGGACGAGTGAAATTCAAAATATCTAAGCCCTACTCAAATCTGGATAGGACAGACAAAACAAAAACGCAAACGAAAATCCTACATGCCATCACTACTTCTGTACTAACTGGTGTTGACAATCGCGTTCCCTTTAACAATACCTAAGTTAAATTTTCCACTCGTCCCCTACCAAGCAATGGAATTGAATGTCGTCGAATAATATTAATTGGTTCCGCTAGAGTAAGTAGTCTATCTTCAAAGATTAGGGTCACAAAATTTACGGGTAACAATAACTGTGTCCTCTTTTACGTACGTCGTGCAGATCCTGGTTCCCGGCCTTATAAAACACCACTTGAGACTTAAACTCAATGGTACACAAAATCACAAATATTACTCCACTAATCACGTAGTGCTTACTCAAAATATACACCAACATAAACCGCTCAACACTGAACTACCTTGGAGTGGATGTCCAAAATTACATAAATATCGCAACCGCTCAATTACCTTACAGCGTGCTTGAACATAACATCCACCAACTACCACAACGACTTCTAGATTTTTGTGAGCACCAGGAATACCACGAATCGCACTCTGGTAAGTCCATTTCATGCATGCTATTGCAGCGTCAATTAACCAATTCCTCCACATATACGATCGTGTCAAACATCTCTCCAGAGGTACGACCAAAGAAACACAAATCAATTATTTTAACGTACACTACTTTCTCTCGCAGAACAATATAAACTGAAGCAGATGCAATGCTAAACGTGTCTAACAACTAGGTCACACTAAGTTCTGATCAACAACACTGACCGAATACTAACTCAATAATTCAATAAAACTTCTTGACGATATCCTCACAAAATTTGTTAATCGCGATCTCACCTATATCCGGTGACTGTTACACACGATAATCAATTAGGGCTTGCACCTACCAGCTCTAGCGTAGGCTTTCCTAGCAAGACCCAAATCAGAACTGAGCCTGTAAATCCAAAAAACCATAGGAGAATCAATTTAGACAATCACTTCACAATTCCATTGCTTTTAACAATTAAATGTAAGTTCTTCGGCTGCCTTTGTCTCGTTGAATAGCAGCCAGCTCGATGCGATGATATCTCTGGCTCGGATAGCTGAATGCTGCTGCCGGCGCCAGGAGACTCTTGACCGCAACTTGATCCTTCTGTAAAGCGCGGTTGAAAGCTCACTTTCCTTCAACAGTTGCACACATAGAGACTTCAAGTGCAAAATTACACACAATTTTAACCATTCACCATGTGTGTAATACTTGCCAACCGCTAAGTTAATATGTTGAAGCGAATTAAAGTCCACGAGGGCACCCAGAAACGTTTGTCACAATGTCATCAGCAAACCCTCCTGTTTCATGCACTTGACGCAGCTAAAGAGGATTCTCCGAACACCAGCATCTATCATTGTGCGACAGCACGAAGGCATACTTGATTCGAAAAAATGGGCCTTTCAGGATCGAAATATCCGTCTTGGACAGTCATCAATAGCCAGTTGCAGTACCGACGTCGAGCAAAAGTCTATACAATACCGGTACTTTGTATGGTTTCATTTGGGGTTTGAATACATCTCCATGAACGGGCCAAAGCGTCGCCGGCGATCAGAGCCTACCTTCCGGATATTAGTTCTCGAACAACGCTGGACACAACTCTTCCATCGTATGTGAAACACACAGCATTTGGAACACCATCTACTGAGGTCATGTGTATACCGAAACTGATCGGGCGATCAGGGTGTTGTTACTCTTGTCACTACGAAATGGCAATATTACCCTATTTTTTACCATCGCTTGAATTACTGGCAAGCAGAGCCATAGGCGCCTAGTTTCGCAGGAGATGATTTGCGGTAACATCCTCGGAGCTGGTTATAAATTCTTACAGCCCATGTTAAAAAGTAAAATGCGTCATGTTACAAAATTTAAACTTCTGAATAGAACAATATTTCGTGGCACACTTCATAGGTTTGTGTCACTCAGTGAAACGACACGGGTCAGGTATCCTCAATTTACTTTGTATTTCGTGGTGAAAGCTGAAAATCTAATACTGCGACAGTCGTCGAGAGAGAATGGGAACACTGGTGTATTTGAAAGGGATAAACATTAAAGCATTCTTGCAAACCTTAGAGATATACAGTATTATGTGGGAACTAATAGACAGACTTACTGTACAGACACACTGAACTTGATCTAAAAATTCATTAAAGCAACGTTAATCTTAACAGCAAAAATAGCAGTAAATTAACTGGGTTATCACTAACAGTAATTCCAACGAATATCTGTCAGCCCTCGGAAGTATTCTGATTGTGCGACTCTTTCGCTGAATGGCGTGTGTCGTTTGGTGGGAAAGTCCTAGGTGGTTATAATTAAACTTTCCGTATTTAACACGTTATAATGCGGAAACTAATCACCACACGAGTACCAAAGTTGGCAGCATTAATGTCCAGAGTATGGGGTGCATGATTTCCATGCGTCACAGCGTCACTGTCCAGTTCCAACTATGGCCACCAGGTGCCGTGATCAGTCGTTGTGCCTCATTGTCTCACGCACCTGACCAGCCGCAGTGCACTTGTTGATGTGTCAACATGAACTTGGACAAAAGTAGCAGGGCATTATTGGTGAAACTCTATTATCAAAACAACAAAAAAATGGCTCTGAGCACTATGGGACTTAACTTCTAAGGTCATCAGTCCCCTAAAACTTAGAACTACTTAAACCTAACCAACCTAAGGACATCACACACATCCATGCCCGAGGCAGGATTCGAACCTGCGACCGTAGCAGTCGCGCGGTTCCAGACTGTAGCGCCTAGAACCGCTCGCCCACCCCGGCCGGCTATCAAAACAACAGTGTTGATTTCGCTCCCCACTTTCTTGCAATGATTGAAGTTGACGAGGGCTGGCCCTGACCATCCTATGAACAGACGAAGCTCAATTTTCTCTGACTGAGGTGAACACACAGAATTGCCAAGTGTGAAGATCTTCACCTACAGTCACTATGCATGAAGTTCCTGTGTATAGTGAATGTGTCACCATTCATCATGGGCCCATTCTTATTTCAACAGGTTGGCGCTCAAGTACCAAAGACGTGCAGTGTGACTGGTCAGCGTTACTGCGATATGCTTCGCCACCATTCATACCTGCCCTAGAGGAGAGAGACGCATTGAACTCAACAGTTTTCATCCAAGCTTGGGCCCCTTCGCACATCGCTCGTGATGGTCACCAGCTTCTCTGAAACACATTTTGAAACGATCGAATTACCAGGCGATCGTTTTTAAATGCTTGGCCAGCGCGATCAGCTGATCTCACTCGTGATTTCTGGTTGTGGGCATACCTGAAGGACAGAGTTTACCTGCGAATCATTCACATATCTACTGATCTGAAGCAAAGCATATCAAGAGAGGTAGCCAGCATAGGAACGGACGTGCTTCGTTCTACTGTGCAGAATGCAATCCTGCGCTTTCAGACTCTTCTGGACACTGGTGCCATATTGAGCCCCTTTTGTAGCAGTAATGGTACCGGTATGTAATGGTACGATGTACCGTAGAAGCACATTAAAAGTGTTTCAATTGAATTGATTCTGCATTATTTCTCTTCCCCATGTCCTCAACATTAATGCTACCAAGTTTGGTCCACATATAGTAATTAGTTTCCATGTTATAACGTGTTAAATAGGGAAAGTTTAATTATAACCACCTGGTAGAACGACAAGGAGGACACACATGAGTGTGTCATCAAATTGTAGAGGTGACAAACACATCTGATGCCAAATGTAGAGGTCAAGACTTGACCTCTATGGCGACAGATAGTGCTGGTAGATGAGGTGGTGTACAATGCCCCATCACAGAAAAGTTTCTAGTTGAGACCGTTATTTATTCCAAACAATTACAGTGGAAATGGAGTCACAGCTGGGGAGGCGGTCAATGATCTCCATTACATAGGTGACCATGAGTAGGGTAGCTTGCCGGTGTCAGAAACAGGAGGATGGCGTGTGGTGGCTGTCACTGGGGCACTTTTCTCAGCACAGCGGCAGAGGTACTGATGCAAGGGGTGATGGCAGCAGAAAGCAGCCAAGACTAGTGGCCTTTTTATGCATCTTGGCAGGAACCACACCAGGCAGGTGGTGCCAAACGATGGCATCCAGCATGGCTGATGACGATGGCATGTGCCTGCACCAGGTGTTGGACAGCTGCAGCTTGAACTGGCTCAGGCCGACAAACAGTGACAGTGTGTCTGCTCAAGCATTGGTGGCTGGGAGCCAGATGGCTCAGACCTGAACCCAGGGGGTAGCTGTCAGCAGATTGTAGTAATGTGAGACCCAACGGTGCAAAGGCACCAAGTTCACAGCATTCATACGCAGTTCAGACACTGGCCTGCAGCTATTCACTGCACAGTCTGATGGTGGTGCTCGCCAGTTCATCTCAGACTGCAAGCAGACTTCTTGTTTTGGCTAGTGGCTGGCGTCATCTGTGTAGACGAGCTTACTGACCATAGCTGACTACAAGTATGAGCGAGAGTATAAATTAGGCGGTATTTATATAATCCAGGCTGACTGGTGTTTCTGAAACGGCATTAATCCTTGGCACTACGTCATAACAGGCTGACGGTGGTGGGTGAAATTGTTGGAAAATCATGACGTCATTTTCCCAGGCTTTCTTGTTTTTTCAGCTGCTCCAGAAGCCTTGTTGGTGCTGAAATGTATTACAACTCCGACTTTACGAAGGTTGCGCGGCTTCTTTCGCATTATCAGCATACCAAATAAATATTCTTGTGGAAAGAATATGCGTTCTTGTGCCATGACACGAAGTTGTTGAGCTGATTGCGATACTCTCCCCGTGACATTGTCCTACTGAATTGATGCAGGAGCTATGTGGTTCACTAACTGGAAGAGTGACGGAACACCATAATGAAATTAAAATTAGTTCCTATACCCATGTCCTGACCAAAGTTTTGGAAGGCATTTTTCCTTGATTTCCAAGCGAACGTTTGGACTGGAACTTCCTTTCAAAATATTGCCAATTAAGTGTTCCTTTGCCCTATTTCCTGCTTGCCAGGAATCTGGCTGGAAAGAACAAAGTTCTAAACAGCCTGTCAGAGGTCTGCATTTATGTGGAGGCTACCTAGGCTGTATAACAAAAGGACCGGCACCACTAACAATTAAAATTACCAAAAAAAAATGTTTTAATATTATGGTGCGAGACTTTTTATAATAGTAGAACTAACGTAGCATAGATTTCAGTGGACAGCTGGTATGAATTCATTTCTCATATCCCGCATTCTCTCAAGTGAAATTACCAGTGGCACCCAGTCAATCGTGTGGCATTTGGTTAGCAAATTCTCTAAAAAATCTGAAAGAATGATTAAAGGAATTTTGACATTGAAATATGAGATCGATTCTGGAGAAATCGGATTTCTTCCATCACTCATTTCTTCCAAACCAGGGTTACAAATGTCAAATACTGATTTCCTAGTATCGAATTCACTTACAAGAATATAGTGTCTCTATTTATCATAAACAGCAGATAGAATAAGGTCATTTTCAAAGCTGAAGTTGATAAGAATGTTAGGGACAGGATCAACATTTTGGCTTTGCCCAATACTGAAAGTATTATATCTGAAACGTTCATTTTAAGGATTGTTAGTAAGAAGAGTATTGTGCTTGAATGCAGTGCTTAGTTGATAATTTCTTTCGTTATTTTGCATTAGCCAAACAGAAATATTCGCTTATAGCTGCAGTATGATGTGCATTAACCTAACAAAAATATTCGCTTATAGCTTCAATACGATGTCGTTAAAAATGAAATGTTGATTTTTGAACGGATACGAATCTCAATTTTTGTTCTTTTTATAAAAAAAAAAACAGTTGTTCCTAGCGATTTTAATAAATAAATGTTTTCAGCTGTCTTAATTTTTTTAAGTCTCATCAATTTATTAATTCATAAACTGTATAGGTACACCACTCATACAATAATAACTGATAGTGACTTCAATCTAATCTGGATATGTTGGCGAAAATACATCTCAAATTCGGTAGAAGGCATAAAACGTCGTCCGAAATCGTTCTATCACTTTTTCCGAAAATTATTTTGAAAAATTAGTCAAAAAGTCAGCGGACGAGTAAAAACTTGATCTCTTAGCAACAAATAATCCTGAGCAAGTAGGGAGCATCATGACAGATAAGGGGATTAGTCATCACAAAGTCGTTGTAACGAGACTGAACACCGTAATATCCATGCCCACCAAAAATAAACTCAATATATATCTAGAATGAGATTTTCTCTCTGCAGCGGAGTGTGCGCTGATATGAAATTTCCTGGCAGATTAAAACTGCAGAGTGAAAATCTCATTCTGGAAACATTCCCCAGGCTGCGGCTAAGCCATGTCTCCGCAATATCCTTTCTTTCAGGAGTGCTAGTTCTGCAAGGTTCGCACGAGAGCTTCTGTTAAGTTTGGAAGGTAGGGGACGAGGTACTGGCAGAAGTAAAGCTGCGAGGACGGGGCGTGAGTCGTGCTTGGGTAGCTCAGTTGGTAGAGCACTTGCCCGCGAAAGGCAAAGGTCCCGAGTTCGAGTCTCGGTCCAGCACACAGTTTTAATCTGCCAGGAAGTTTCGCAGTTTATATCTATTTAAAAAGGCAGAGAAAATCAGCTTCACGCCTTCCAAAGGGACAGTCTTTACTCTTTCCAGACTAACTATATAAGTATAGAACAGATGTGGCTTAAAAACAATGAAATTATACAGACAGCAGCTGAGAAGCTTATACCAAGAGACGAAACTGATCTTTGATGGTACACAACCCTGTTGCAGAAGCAACGAAAAAAGCATACCAATTTTAAAAGAATGCGAAATCTCCAAGACTGAGGATGTTTTACAGGAGCTCTAAATTTAGCGCAGACTTCAGTGCTAGACATTGTGAATAGTTTCCACAACGAAACTCTGTCTCGAACTCTGGCAGAGAATCCAAAGAGATCCTGGTCGTATGTAAAGTAGAGTATCTGCAAGACACAATCAGTACCTACACAGTGCGATAACAATGGCAATCCCGATGATAGTGCCACTAAAGTGAAGTTACTGAAAACAGTTTTCCGAAATTCCTGCACCAGAGAAGACGAAGTAAATATTCCATAGCCCGAATGAAGAACAGCTGCCAACATGAGTAACTTAGAACTAGATATCCTCGGTGTAGAAAAGCAGCTTAAATCACTTAATAAAGGCAAGTTTTCTGGTCCGGATTGTATACCAGTTAAGTTCCATTCAGGGTATGCTGATTCAGTAGTTCTGTAGTTAGCAATCATATAAAACCGCCCACTGAACTTAAAAGATTGGAAAACTGCAGAGGTCACACGATTACTTTGAAAGGAACTGTGAGTAAGCTGCTGAATTACAGACCCATATCACCGAGGTCGATTTGCGAAAGGATTTCGGAACATATACTGTGTTCGAACGTAATCAATTACCTCGTAGAAAATGATATTGCCTCATAGTCAGAACAGAATAAGAAAATGTCGTTACTGCGAAACACAACTAGGTGTTCATTCACACGAAGTAATGAGTTCTAACTACAGAGGATCTCAAATTGATTACATATTTCCAGATTTCCAAAAGGATTTTGACACTGTTCCCCACAAGTGACTTCTAATCAAATTGCTTGCCTGTGGTGTATCGTCTCAGTTTTGGGACTGGATTCGTGATTTGCTGCCAGAATGGTGAAAGTTCGTAGTAACTGTCGGATTGACATCGAGTAAAACAGAAGTGATATCCGGCGTTCCCCAAGGACATCTTATAGGCCCTGTGGTTTTCCTTGAATACATAAACGATTTAGGAGACAAGCCCTATTAGACTGTTTGTACATGACGCTGTCATTTACCGCCTATGAAAGTCATCAGAAGATCAAAAGCAATTGCAAAATGCTTTAGACAAGATATCTGTTCGGCGCAAAAAGTGTCAATTGACTATAGTTAACGAGAAATGTGATGTCATCCACATGAGTACTAAAAGAAATCCGTTAAATTTCGGTTACACGGTAAATAATACAAATTTAAAGGTTGTGTATTCAGTTAAACACCTGGGTATTACAATTAT
The DNA here is from genome assembly GCF_023864345.2 of Schistocerca serialis cubense. NCBI lineage: Eukaryota > Metazoa > Arthropoda > Insecta > Orthoptera > Acrididae > Schistocerca > Schistocerca serialis. The sequence continues at coordinate 630,354,325 of NC_064641.1, read as the reverse complement.
GAACAACTTAAATTGGAACCATCACATAGAAAATGTTGTGGGGAAGGCGAATCAAAAACTGTGTTTTATTGGCAGAACACTTAGAAGATGCGGAAAATCTGCTGAAACGACTGCGTGCTATATGGCATCCTTGCGAGATAGGATTGACGGAGGACATCGAGAAAGGTTATAGAAGTTCAACTCAATTTGTATTATCGCCCAATAGATGAGAGAGTGTCACGGATATGATACGTGAGTTGTAGTGGCAGTCGTTAATACAAGAGCGCATTTCGTTACAGCGAGTTTTTTACACGAAATTTCAATTACCAGTTTTTCAAAAATGGTTCAAATGGCTCTGAGCACTATGGGACTTAACATCTTAGGTCATCAGTCCCCTAGAACTTAGAACTAGTTAAACCTAACTAACCCAAGGACATCACACACATCCATGCCCGAGGCAGGATTCGAACCTGCGACCGTAGCAGTCGCGCGGTTCCGGGCGGCGCGCCTAGAACCGCGAGACCACCGCGGCCGGCTACCAGTTTTTCCACCGAATACGAAAATATTTTACGGCCGCTGAATTACATGAGGAGAAATGATCATCGTAACAAAGTATGAGAAGTGAGAGCTCATACGGTTCGTTTTCCGCCCACGCTGTTCGAGAGTGGAACGATAGTGAAATAGTCTGGAGGTGGGTCGGTGAACCCCCGCTAGGCACATAAGTGTGAACTCCAGAGTAGTCATGTACATGTAGATGTAGACGTGTAGCAAAATGTTATGCAATTGAATAATAAAAAACGTTAAATGCTGCATCATATTCCTGTAATTCGAAAATTGCTCACATATGTTATTTTTGTGGGTAGTTATAAAATATCCCCTAGTAGGGAGCGGAGCACAGGTACGGCATAGTGGTCTATAGATCGTAATTACGCCCTAGCGCGCCCTGCCGTCACGGCTAGACGGTGAAAACTCTAGGGCATGGAGATACTTGTACTTTAGAAAGACAGTAGCCGGCCTGGCCCTGACGTTGCTTCGACTGTAGCCCGTCCATCAGTCCTGCGTCGAAGCTATGATTTCTGCTGAGTTCTGCCTCTACATGGTATCATAAACTGACAAAATACGAGGGTTTCCTGCAATATAAGATTCCCAATTATTTTTCGCAATGAAAAACACGTTTATTGGCACTGAATAATACATGTGAGGAAAGCTTCGATTTTTACCTATTTTTCGACATAGTCGCCGTTGATCTCAATGCGTTTTTGCCAGCGCTGTATCATGTCTTGTATGCCTGTATCGTTGAACTCTCCCACCACGCCACGAAGATAGCTTAAAACCTCTTCTTTCATCTTTTCTCCAGTTGTGAGATGCGTCTTACCCAGGTGTTTCTTCAATTCAAATAAGAGACAGAAGTCACTTGGTGTTAGGTCTGGGCTGTAGGGTGCGTTTGTGACAATAACGCATCCAAATTAGTTGATGAGATTGGTTGTGACACTGGCAATGTGTGAAAGAGCACTTGTCCTGATGAAAACACACTGCTTTCGTGGGTGTGGCTCTCCTCTTGTTTTGGATGGCAATGGCGAAGGTTCAACGTTTCACAGTAGAGGTCAGCACTGACTGTTGTACCGGTAGCAGGAATTCATACAACAATAACCCGTTCCTGTCCCAAAACAAGTTCGCCATCACTTTGCCGGCAGACGGTATTCGTATAAACTTCCGCGGCTTTCGTGATGCCGGGACTGTTGGTTCGTTTCCGGTGCTGTGTAGTGGACCCAGGTCTCGTTCCCAGTGATAACAGAGTCCAAGAATTCCTCGCCATCAGTTGCGAAGGCCTGAAGAAATTCGCGGTCCGCGTCCACACATTTCCGTCTGTGGTCTTTCGTAAGCATTCTGCGATTCACTTTGCACAAACCTTGGCATACCCTAAATAGTCTGTCAAAATTTTGTTAACGCTGGTCTTGCTGACATCAGGAATCATCTCACAGAGCTCCCAAATCTTCACCCTTCGATCTTTCCGCATTGCTTCTTCCACTTTCGCAATTTTTTAGTCTGAAACCCATGGCTGTCCAGAACGCTGTTCGTCATGGACGTCTGTACGTCCGTCTTTGAATTCTCTGTACCATTAGCGCAGATGTCGTATGTTCATACACGTTTCTCCATAGACTTCACACAGCTGGGAATGAAAGTTCACAGGCGCAGTGTTTCTGTAGACAAAAAGCGAATCTGTAATTCGCACCTGGCGTGAGAGGCAACTGAGAGGTCCAGCTCTAACGGCTGCCAAGCCAAGACTAAGCGTTACAGACAGCTCACTGGGGAGGGAAACCGGAAAAGGTGATCCATGCTACACGCCGGTGTTACCGGATCGCACGTAACAGCGTTCCTCGAGACAGCAGGTCCTTGGGAACCTTATGTTATGGACAGCCCTCATATAATTGTGTGAGCTGTCTTCAATCATTTACCACACAATGAAAAATTTATACTGAAAAAGATCAGTTGGATTACTCAAGGGGTACAGACAGAAGACAATTACGCTGACAAATTGCTTCAACACACTGCAAAATAGTGCCAACAGTTTATAGTGTTGTATAATTTAGGCATGTGTTTCTATTCAATGATATTCAATATAACTGAAAGATCACTCTAAACAGAAATGTTCCAATATGGCGTCGTTCTGTTTGTTGCAGACCACATCAGATCCAACAATGCAGCGGGTATACAACAGACTAATGGAGCCTGATCCTGAGAATTTTCCAGCAACAGATGCCAAAGCCTTTCAGCGAGTGTGCGAAAAGAACTTCGCTTACTTCATCCCTCAAGAGTATACTTATGCTATCATGGACAACATCTCGTGCAACGTTGTGCCACTACCCACAACACACTTCCACCTTAGTTTAACTATCGCACTAGCGAAAGACAGTCCATACAATATGCTCTTCAACCACAAGTAAGTCCATTTAGCTACTATTTCTGGATAGTAACTAGTGAAACGTCTAGAATAACCTCAAAATGGACAAATGGATATAAAAAAGAACACTATATCTGTGAATTACATGACTGCCCATAACCTGACATTGTACGATGTCTATAGGAAAAGAGTACTTTCTAATTTGAATAGGCATATTAATCTAAGATAACTGAAAGAATTGCATTAAGTGTTTAATTTCTCAGTTATGCTTCAGTAGTTCAGCACCTGTCACACTTCACACTTAAATGACCTTGAATAGTTCAAATGTTAGTACTACACTCCTGGAAATGGAAAAAAGAACACATTGACACCGGTGTGTCAGACCCACCATACTTGCTCCGGACACTGCGAGAGGGCTGTACAAGCAATGATCACACGCACGGCATAGCGGACACACCAGGAACCGCGGTGTTGGCCGTCGAATGGCGCTAGCTGCGCAGCATTTGTGCACCGCCGCCTTCAGTGTCAGCCAGTTTGCCGTGGCATACGGAGCTCCATCGCAGTCTTTAACACTGGTAGCATGCCGCGACAGCGTGGACGTGAACCGCATGTGCAGTTGACGGACTTTGAGCGAGGGCGTATAGTGGGCATGCGGGAGGCCGGGTGGACGTACCGCCGAATTGCTCAACACGTGGGGCGTGAGGTCTCCACAGTACATCGATGTTGTCGCCAGTGGTCGGCGGAAGGTGCACGTGCCCGTCGATCTGGGACCGGACCGCAGCGACGCACGGATGCACGCCAAGACCGTAGGATCCTACGCAGTGCCGTAGGGGACTGCACCGCCACTTCCCAGCAAATTAGGGACACTGTTGCTCCTGGGCTATCGGCGAGGACCATTCGCAACCGTCTCCATGAAGCTGGGCTACGGTCCCGCACACCGTTAGGCCGTCTTCCGCTCACGCCCCAACATCGTGCAGCCCGCCTCCAGTGGTGTCGCGACAGGCGTGAATGGAGGGACGAATAGAGACGTGTCGTCTTCAGCGATGAGAGTCGCTTCTGCCTTGGTGCCAATGATGGTCGTATGCGTGTTTGGCGCCGTGCAGGTGAGCGCCACAATCAGGACTGCATACGACCGAGGCACACAGGGCCAACACCCGGCATCATGGTGTGGGGAGCGATCTCCTACACTGGCCGTACACCACTGGTGATCGTCGAGGGGACACTGAATAGTGCACGGTACATCCAAACCGTCATCGAACCCATCGTTCTACCATTCCTAGACCGGCAAGGGAACTTGCTGTTCCAACAGGACAATGCACGTCCGCATGTATCCCGTGCCACCCAACGTGCTCTAGAAGGTGTAAGTCAACTACCCTGGCCAGCAAGATCTCCGGATCTGTCCCCCATTGAGCATGTTTGGGACTGGATGAAGCGTCGTCTCACGCGGTCTGCACGTCCAGCACGAACGCTGGTCCAACTGAGGCGCCAGGTGGAAATGGCATGGCAAGCCGTTCCACAGGACTACATCCAGCATCTCTACGATCGTCTCCATGGGAGAATAGCAGCCTGCATTGCTGCGAAAGGTGGATATACACTGTACTAGTGCCGACATTGTGCATGCTCTGTTGCCTGTGTCTATGTGCCTGTTGTTCTGTCAGTGTGATCATGTGATGTATCTGACCCCAGGAATGTGTCAATAAAGTTTCCCCTTCCTGGGACAATGAATTCACGGTGTTCTTATTTCAACGTCCAGGAGTGTAGTTGGTTGCCCACTCAGCTAGCCACGCTCTCTAACGCGCTGCTTTCCGAGCGAGAAGGCTTGCTGGTCCCCGGCACGAATCCGCCCGGCAGATCAGTGTCGAGGTCCGGTATGTCGGCCAGCCTGTGGATGGTTTTTAAGGCGGTTTTCCATGTACCTCGTCGAATGAGGGCTGGTTCCCCTTATTCCGCCTCAGTTACACAATGTCGGCGACTGCTGCGCAAACACTATCTCCAAGTACCGCATACCATAATTACTCTACCACGCAAACATTTGGGGTTACACTCGTCTAGTATGAGCGTTCCCGAGGGTCCACTGGGGGCCAAACCGCACATTAACCCTGGGTTCGATGTGTGCCGTCAGTGGGGTGGGTGAACTGCTGTGGGCTGTTGTGGGGTTGTGAACCACTGAGGGCTACGTGGGGACAAAGCCTCTTCGTCGTTTCTAGATCCCCGGTTCAATACGCAATACACTAGTTGGTTACATGCCAGAAAGAAATGCATGACGTCACAAGCCACAAACCTTTATTTATGACGTCATGTCATGACATCACATGTAATGCTCCTTTTCTATAACGCCCTCAGGCCCCTCCCCTCCCCCATCTCCATCTTCCAGTCTTGTGAAGCACTTCTGTACATGTTTTCCGAAACCTATTTAGAGCAGCTAGTTTGACAACCAACTTGGAACAGAGATATTTTAGACCTTATAGCTACAAACGGATCTGACCTTATCGACAGTGCCACTACAAAGACAGGGATTAATGATGATGATATCATTATAACGATGATGTTTACCAAGGCTAATAAATCGATGAAGAATGCTAGCAGAGCAGTTGTTAGCATCCTACTTACGAGGGAAGTGCCCCATCCGACACGTTGAAACCAGCCATGAATATTTTTTATGCGAGAATACACCGAAAGAAATACAATGTCAAAATTGTAGCTTCTAAGAAATATTACAACTATTTTTTTTTAATGTTGAAATTTACCAAATTCATAGCAGCTGGAGAAATGTACTCTCCTGCGTAGCTGTAGCAGTAGCAGACAGCACACGCGCATATCCTTGGTTGGCAGCACATCAATAAATAGATAACACGGCACAACGCGATCATAATTTGTAAATCGAATTCCTGGTTCCTTTGACAGTTTCTCTGGCACAACTTTTCGTAGTTACTATTTGTTCGAATTTGCAACTGATTTAATATCCATAATATTTAGCAGTTGCCTTTGCGGTATTGCTAAGTGTTAATAATGGAGCTAAGCTGAATCATTTTCTTTGTGATTTCTTGGTACATGCTTGCTAATAGCATCTGTCTTTGTGTAGGTTCCAGAGTTTCACAGTAATGTGGAATCCAGTTAATGTTTTCAACATTACAAACATGAAATACGGAGAACCTGGTATGCAGTCGAAGTTACCTACTTCTCCTGAAGACCTACATATGTGTTATTTATTAGTTAATTTATTGGACGTTCATTCGAATTATGTCCACATTTCTTTAGAAATTGTGGAAACATAAGAGGAAACACAAAATAGCTCGGATGATTCCATGAACTACAATTCAAATGATGACTTTTGTATCGAGTAAAGTCCAGAACAAAAATAGAGTACCTACCAAACCTGAGGAAGACATTTACAGTAATAACTTTCAGTGAGAGGGAAAAAAGCTATAATTTTTTTATTAAATGAAGGCTGGAGAAAACATACATACGCAGTGCACAAAGCTGGTTTCGTCTCGTAAAACTGAACATGTAGAAATGGAAGAAAGATTTAGAAAGAATACGAAATATGCGCTAACATAAAAGTCGCTTAAGTGTGAAAAAAATATTCGAAAGATGTAGAACTCCTCATGAAAGTCAATGCACTGTTACTGGGGTAAAGGTACAAGATTTGACGCTCTGAATTGCAAGTGAGATTAACGCCATTCGACCTGGTCAAACAGATTCAGGAAATTATATGGAAAAGGAAGTCGTAAAATTATGAAGTTTACCTCGAGTAAATGTGTAAAAGAGATGACATTAATAGGAAATACTGTAGAGAAATTTGTAGCTGAAGTGCAGTTGAAACTTCCTGCTATCCCCTAAAACGCTGCATATAAAGCCAGTCAGTCAGGTTCCACGCAAAATGCACTTTCTCATTTACTGCAAGAAAAGAGGTGTCGCTTGCACAATCAATGAATGGTATGACACATTCGTATACAACAATTACAGTGATAAGTGTTAATGGATTATTGTTTCTGTAGCATCAAGGCAAATCAGAGCCAAAAATTAAAAAAAAAGAGCTACTTACTTGCAACAGTCTTATAATCGACGTAGGAAAATCTGGAAAAAATGGAAGAAAATACTTTTCAATGTTACACCCAAAACGTCTTCTTATCATTCGCTCTTGGCATGGACATAATGACATCTCGGTCTTTAGGAGGACAACGGAAAGACTCTTACCATAATACTCTCATAATTTAGACTCCACCTGGAACTAAATGTGATTCAGCTCCACAATTTAAAAAAATTCAACAGTCTAAAGCATAGTTTCAGAAAATTGTCTAACAGTATAATTTCCGTTAGCTCTTGTCATTCCAGGTTTATCAACAGAACAGTATTGTCAAACTTTAGTCATTTCTGCATTGTCAGTTTGCATCACCAAGCTTTACAAATGTGATCAAGTATGCCTGGTATGTAGCACAAGATACAGAACAGCAGCCACGACCATTTCCTATCCAGTCCAGTTCTGTCTAAATAAAATAATAATTACTGTGAAGTGCATAAATGTACTCCTTTTCATCAGGTGTACCTAGTGTAAAGAAAATGTTTGTTTTCATCATCTAATACACACTTGCAATTTTGTGATGGCTACAGGGAATAAACAAGGAACTGTTCCAGTGTTCGCAATATATTATTATTCAAAAATTATTATAAGAACTGTGCTACAGGAATTGTTATAAAATAATAATGTCAACCAATTAAAGCCCCGATTTATGTAAGTCATCTATAATGCAACATCATAGACTGCCTTGATTTTATTTCCTCTGCTAATCACAGCAGCAACAGTTTAACTGCCGATATGAACCACAAGTTATTCAAACAATTAAGGGTTAGAGACAGTGCTTAAATGATTAAAATTCGCGCTTGTGTACTTTGGACTACGTGCTATGCGGCACTTCCTCATCTTGTCACGGCTGCGTCTACTCATTCGCCGATCCACGGTGTAGTAGAAAGGGCTGTAGAAACCGCTGTTACAAGCGGTTTTCTGTGCGGCAAAAATGAGAAACTTCAACAGTTTTTTTAAAAAATACTTGCAGTGAATATAAGCAATTACAATTTTGTCAATGCATTTCTTTTGGAGTATTGTTCCTGTGTGAAAAATTTTAGGGTAGGATTCCACATGTCTCTTGTTAGACAATGAATGAACGTCATTTAGCTCCATATATAGACGAATTATGACCAAAATTTAAGCTGACTGTAAATGGCGCTCTGGAGAAATATATGCCGAGTATGTGGATTGAGAATGGAAAAGACATCATGGTTTAATAAAAAGCAGAGATTGGCATCCTCTCAGCTCAAATAAGATCCTAGATATGTCGACATGCAATAATTAGTATAAAGTCGTGCTTCTATAAAAAGATTAGTGGTCAAAGCATACATCAGCTTCCACCATCACACCTTAGCGAAACTGCGGTGTGGCAAGAGAAGACACCAAACGAAAACTGAAGTCTTAAATTTTCTGTTTAAAAAACTTATTCACACAAGAGGATCGTACAGATGTACTAAATCGTCTATCACACAGCTTACCGTATGGAGAACATAGAGACAGGCATCCGTGGCGTTGAGAAGCAACTAAAAGTGTTGAAAACAAGTAAGTCACCAGGTCCAGAGGGAATCCCAATAATTTAGTTTTACGGAGTACTTTACAGCATTAGCCCCTTACCTTTACCGCAAATCTCTTGGCCAGCACGACGTTTAGAGCGACAGGAAAGATGCATAGGTTACTCCTGTATATAACAACAGGGGAACAGACCTACAAAGTTACAGGCCCATAGCGGTAACACTGATACGCTGTAAAATTCTTGAACATAAGCTAAGATTGAATATAGTAAATTACCTCGAGACAGAACAGAATCTGTCCACAAACCAGCTTGGATTTAGAAAGCATTGCTCATGCGAAACTCAGTTTGCCCTTTTCTTGCATGATATCCTGCAAACTTTGGATGAAGGGCACCGAAAGTTTCCATATTTCTAGATTTCCAGAAAGCGTTTAACTCGGTACCCCACTGCAGACGGTTATCAAAGTTACACACATACAGGAAAGATTTCCAAAATGGCTCGAAGACTTCTTAAGTAATAGTACCAAGTATGTTGTCCTTGACGGCGAGTGCTGATCAGAGATGAGGGTATCGTCAGGTGTGGCCAAGGAATGTATGACAGGACACCTGTTGTTCTCTATATACTTAAATCATCTGAGAAGTAGGGTGAGCAGCAATATATGACTGTTTGCTGACGATGCTGTAGTATACTGGAAAAGTATCGTCATTGGATGGCTATAGAACAACATACACTGGAGCGCCAAAGAAACTGGTATTGGCATGCGTATTCAAATACAGAGATATGTAAACAGGCAGAATACGGCGCTGCGGTCGGCATCGCCTATAAAAGAGAAGTGTCTGGGCGCAGTTGTTAGCTCGGTTACTGCTGCTTCAGTGGCAGGTTATCAAAATTTAAGTGAGTCTGAACTTGGTATTACAGTTGGCTCACGAGTGATGGGATACAGCATCTCCGAGGTAGCGATGAAGTGTGGATTTTCACATACGACCTTCCACGAGTGTACCGTGAAAATCAGGAATCCCATAAAACATCAACTCTCCGACATTGCTGCCGCCGGAAAAGGATCCTGCAAGAACGGGACCAATGACGAATGAAGACAATCATTCAACATGACAGAAGTGCATCCCTTCCGCAAATTATGGCAGATTTCAATGCTGGGCCATCAACTATTCACCGAAACATAGCCGATATGGGCTTTCGGAGCCGAACGCCCACTCGTATACCCTTGATGGCTGCCTGACACAAAGCTTTACGCCTCGCCTGGTTCTGTCAACACCGGCATTGGACCGTTGATGGCTGGAAACATGTTGCCTGGTCAGACATGTCTCATTTCAAATTGTATCGAGTGGATGGACGTATAGAGTTATGGAGACAACCTCATGAATCCATGGACTCTGCATGTCAGCAGGGGACTGTTCAAGTTGGTGGGGGTTCTGTAATGGTGTGGGGCATGTACAGTTGGAGTGATATGGGAGACCTGATACGTCTAGATACGAAGAAACAACTTTGACAGGTGACACATACCTAAGTGTCCTGTCTGGTCACTGCATCCGTTCTTGTCCATTGTCCATTCCAATGAACTTGGGCAATTCCAGCAGGACAATGCGATACCCCACACATCCAGAATTGCTACAGAGTAGCTCCAGAAACTGTCTTTTGAGTTTAAATACTTCCGCTGGCTACCAGACTCCCCAGACATGAACATTAATGAGCATATCAAGGATGTCTTGCAACGAGCTGTTCAGAAGAGATCTCCACCCCCTCATACTCTTACGGATTTATGGACACCCCTGAAAGATTCATGGTGTCAGTTCTCTCCAGCACTGCTTCCGACATTGGTCGAGCCCATGCCACGTCGTGTTGCGGCACTTCCACGTGCTTGCGTGGGCCCTACATGATATTAGGCATGTACATCAGTTTCTTTGGCTTTTCAGTGTAAAATGACTTTGACTAAATTTCTATTTAGTGTGATGAACGGCAGTTTGCTCTAAATGTAGAAAAATGTAAGTTAATACAGATAGGTTGGAAAAACAACCCTGTAATATTCTTCTACAGTATTGGTGGTGTGTTGCTTGACACAGACATAACGATTAAATATCGAAGCATAACATTACAAAGGGATATGAAATGAATGAGCACAGAAGGTTGGTAGTAGGCAAGGCAACTTGTCGAGTATCGTTTATTGACAGAGTTTTAGGAAAGTGTAGTAAAACACATCTGCAACTCATCTGTGAGTACTGCTTGATCATCTGGGATCATGAACAGGTCCAGTTATTGGAAGACATCAAAGGAATTGAGAAGTGTACTGTTAGATTAGTTACTGGTAGCTTCAATCAACATGCAGGTGTTGCAGAGATGCTTCATGAACTCAAATGGAATTCCCTGAAGGAAAGACGCCATTCTTTGTACAAAACACTTTTGACAAAATTTAGAGAACAGGCATTTGCAGCTGACTGCAGAAGGATATTACTGACATCAATGTAAATTTCTTGTAGAGACTTGAAGACAATATAAGAGAAATTAGAGCTCGTATGGACGCATACAGACAGTTGCTTTTCACTTGCTCCATTTATGAGCAGAATAAAAAAGAAAATGACTAGTAGTGGCATGTGATACCCTCCACCACACACCAGATGATTACTTACTGAGTAGGAACGTCAATGTAGATGTAGTGAGCAAGTTGGAGCTTATCAATGGCAGAAAGCCAAGACTTGATTCAACAAGTAAAATTCCTAGTCACATTCATGATATCACTTTCATCTGTCAGTACCCTAATGACAAAATCACAGTCCATGCTCCCTTTACTATGATGTCTCAGTCCATGTCGTCATGGTGGAATTCATTATAATGGCTATTAAAATACTGCCCTGTGATAGGCTTTCATTTTCGTGACCAGTACCACACTGCTGTGGTGTCATATTCCACCGTCAAGGATTTTGACAGCATGTTCTCAAGGCCAGTGATCTGTCTTTGATGTCATGATGATGTACAATAAAGGGGATATGGCTTATGATTTCATGGTCAGGTTACTTACTGGCACATGTGATGTTTTGAATCTGACTACATGTTTTGCTAGTTGGATCAAGTCTTGACTTGCTGACGTCAATAAGTTTGTCTTAGCTTAGTTAACCAGTGATATATGGAGCAGTCTGTTACAGTTTCGTGTAACAATGTTGACGTATACTGCAATTTTGCTGAATCATATCAATGTGTACAATTTTTGTTATAACAGGAGCACTTTACTAAAATTTCATGTAACAGTGGTGAAGTATGGGACAATTTCTTGTACTTTTGTGGAGATATAGGCATGCATGCAGTAGTGAGAATAGGCACCATATGCCAACTGTCTATCATTGTCCCCACCCTGCAAACTGACTATAATTGCCTCCAGTGGTAATGGCAGTTTCCCTGTGTATAAAAAATCATTGCCTCCAACCTGTAGACTGACCATCATTGCCTCCACCCCATAAACTGACAATCATCGTGCCACCCTGTAAATTAACATCACTGCCGCACACTGCAACTGGTCATCATTACCCCCAATAGCTTTCAGGGTAACTGTACTCATCATATGTCGACTGACGATTATTGCCACCAAATGTGTTTTTGAATTGTAATCTTCATATGTCAATTGACCATCATTGCCCCCTCATTCCATCTGGGTAAAAGTAGTCAACTGATAAATTGACCATCAATGCCCCACCCAATAGTATAAGGGCTAATGGCAGTCTTCATATCAAAAGACCATTATTGTCCCGATACCTAACTTCACTGTAACATTTTGATATATGGGTTAGTTTCATACAATTTTGTTGTAACATTGTGAGGTATAGGGCAATTTCGTACAGTTTTGCAGTCACATGGTGTAATTTGTTACAGTTTTGCCATAATATTGTGTTGTATGGGGCGATCTATAACAAATTTGTTGTAACATAGAGGGTATTTGTTAGGGTCAATTCTTACAATTTTCTTTAACATGGAGGGCAGTTTGTTACAATTTTGCTGTAACACGAGGCAATTTTTTTACATTTCTGCTGTAATGTGTTGATTTATAAAGGGGTAAGAGTCATGTAGCCTCAAATGTGTGATAGTAGATGATGACAAACATTTTATACTGCAAGCTAAAGTTAATACCCGAGCATGAGGTCACAATAATGTTTGACTGACTTTGAAAGTAGACAGCTGAAAGCACAGCAGTTGTCATTGCTCACTTGTAAAAATGTTTTCATTACCATTAAATATGGTACTTCATCACTCACATTGTTTCCCCTGTGTGAAAGCATAAGTTAGTGTTATTACAACTGGAAATATCTGCTGTAAGAGAGATGTACATAAAAGTGAGAGGTAGTGTTCTGTGCAACATGAGTAGCAAATCCTGTCTTATCACGTAAATAACGAAACTACTGTAAGTAGAGTGAGATTCATCAAGCCAGGTGCCTCACTTGCTGAAGACTATAAATTCAAGAAGCTATCAGCAGTTGATGAAAGGTGTTTTAAGTCCTGTCAGCATGCTGACTATTTTATGTTTCCCTGGTGAGCAATGCAACTATACCCAAATTTTCCATTAAGAAGCTTTTTAATTATCTAGGCATAATGGACATAACACCTGTTATGTTGGTACAGCATGAACTGCTTTACGTCCAGTGATGTGTCTTTTATTAAACATGGCAGCATATCTATTAGGAACTGCAAATGCAAGGTAAAAAGTAATACCTCCAAACTTTTTGTGTGAAAACCCTTTTTAAGCTTTTTAAATGAAACAATCGCTATTAACTGTCACAACTTTAATCTTCATGTTTACATCATATTTGCAGCCATGTGCTACTAGAAGGCTCTGAATTGTAGCAAGTAACATGGCAGTGTGTAACATAAGTGTGAGAAAAAGTGTGTTGCAAACGAGTCTCGAATTTAAAGAGTTCGTCCACCAATAGAGTGCTAACTCGTTCATCATGACAGTACCAGACCACGCACAAGTGCTGTGACATCACCAACAATCCAACACCTTTGAGGGCTGCACTTTGATAGTGATGAACGCCTCGAAGACCTCACTTTGGTAGTAATGACGCAGTGCAAGCAGAGGTGAAATTGTGGTTCCATCAACAAAGTTGAACATTCTACAGTGACAGTATCAACAGACTAGTCTCTCATTGTGAGAAATGTCTTCATCGCCTGGATGACTATGTTGAGAAATAAAAATGTAGACATGGAGAATAAAGTTTAGAATGTTAATAACATTTGTTTTATTTAAACAGCTTTAAAAGTTTTCACATAAAAAATTCAGAGATACTGCACTTCAGCATGCCCCCGTACTTGTGGCTATTTAGAGATCCATCAATGAAACAGGGACCAGTGATACAATTCTTGAAAAGCCCACACCACATGTTCATAGCCCAAGATCATTGTTTCTCCACTTCCTCAGCCAGCGTGGATTTTCAACTGATCAGTAGTAGAAAGTGTGAAAATTTATTTGCTCAGGATTTATTATAATTGATGCTACTCCTGTAAAAAAATAACTCTTGCATAGACAAGCCATGCCACACTAGTTTTCGAAGACACCATTCAAATAACTGTAGCTAATTCTGAAATCATTTTCAGGAAGTTATTGATGCAATGAAATATGAGAAGGTTGAAACATGTTTGAATGTAGCATATGCAGAACACTCCCTTTTGCTGATTCCACTCACACATTCAAGCTGCCTCATGGTGTGTGAATTCTGTTCTACCACTGCTAAAATGTTTGCTGCATTTCTCTCATCAGTTGCTGTTTTTGTTCGTTGGTGTGTTTTATTCTTAGCACTTTCAGATTCTTGAAATTTGTTTATACTGTTTGTTAAGACAGACAGTGAAGGCTTGGCACGAACAGGATAACTTTCAGCACACAAATGATCTGTTGCTCTAATAATTAGGTAACTTTCGCCATGAAAGAAAAGAATATATAGTTTTCGACTTTCGTATGCACTGTGAAAATCTAAATACTGGTATCTTCACCAGCAAGTTGTCGAATCACCACAGTAGCAGAGTAAAGACTAACAGACTTGAAGTGCATAGACACATTCATGAACTTTTTGCTTGCTTACATTTTGGATGGTAGGGCAGATGTTTGTGAGATCTCTTCCCCTGACGGTTAGCCTGTGGTTAGTGGTGCTATTACCTTTTTACTGTTTGATCAGGCTCCACACTCATCATGTCACTGAAGTGGTCTTCTAAAGCTCTTTTCGGTGCCACAGGAAAAAGATATTTACTTACATTTTTAAGAAAAATCTGGATAAGTGCAAGTATGACACACACACCGAAGGTTCTGTACAAACTTCATTATGTGTGTTGATAGTTCATCAACTTTGGGAATCAAGAATCTGGACGATTTTTGCCTGTTCTCTGGCTTGACATCAGTCTCGGAATCCCAAGACTTTCGAGAATGTTTTATGTTTTAAGTTGAAATTTGTTGTGTATTTCCAAACTTGATATTTTAATTTTTCATTTCGTTAATAAATTTTGGAGATATATTAACATGCTGTGCTAACTAGTGATTGCAGGCACTTTGACTTCATCTGCTATCGTCCTTGTTGTGATTACTGGTAAGATTTGATAGAAGTCTCCAGAGAAAAAAACCTGTGTAGCCAGCAGCCCTAGGGCTACTGCTGTTTTGTAGAAGTCTGATTGTTCTGTGGAATGCTTCAATGGATATTTTATGGGATATCAGAACTTCATGCAAAACAACAGAAGGACAATCCTCCATCAATTACCAGTATTAATTTGCACTGAAACTTTAAAAACTCTCTACATGACATAGGCATAGACCGTCACCATAGTAGTCGGGCGGCCTTATGCCTATCTCCGCTAAATGTCAAAGGCATTGTTTTCACAGTGGGAAGGGACACTCTTCTTCGTATGTTTTGAAATCTAGACAACAAGGCATAAACAGTGCATGCTAGAAGGCAGTCATAAACAAGTTGGTATCTTGAGAAGTAGTGGTATTGTTATTCAAAGAAGACTTGCCATTTCTTATGACTGTTCATTGTTCTGCTGGACTAAGGTATGTGAGCTTTGTGAAGCAGGGGCTCTAAAAGTTGCCTATTTACAGCGATTGCTGTTAAGATTGCTTTCAGTATGTAGAAGTCTAGATTGCATTTTTTTCCAGTGGAGTTCCAAAACATAGCAACATGTTTGTTCGCTGTGCTGATCAACATGGATTTACATGTTGCCATCATGTATTTGGTTTTCCCTATATAACAAGTTGAAACAGCTCTTTTGCAAGAACACTACATTTAGTCACTAAACACCATGTGAATAGAGTTCATGTGCCCATTGCAGTCTGGGGTAAATGTGGTTTATGGACAGTGGTAGCTGACACAATGGCATTTGTGCTACCATACCCTTCCAAGCCACAACAGATACCACCAACCCCAGGGAGGTAGAAAACTCTACACCCGTAGCAGTGTTCCAACATCACAGCAACACAGTGGAAAAAGCTGTTCAGCCCATTATGGCCATGTGAATAAAGGGGCACTCATCCCATGCATTGCTTGGTCTAGTACCCATTCATAACTGTATATGACCCTCTTTTATGCATTGGTTCTGCTTATGCATCACTGTTGTGGCACCAGATCATGCATGAGCCGAGATGTCTTAGTATAATGAATCTATTTTGTAGAGAATGATCATTCTGTCTGTGGCTAAAGAGTCCTTTGGATATTGCAACAATATAAGTTTTGTAACAAAGAAGAAAAATAATAAATTTGATTATTAGATTTTCTGTCATTTCCAAATGTAATCTAAAATATTTAATTGATATATTAGCATATCCCTTTGATGATACTGTGTTGCACACAAAATTAATCATTTGGATGTAAATAATAAAATACTCCATGTTGAATAAAAACTGGTGCAGCTGTTGTAAATCCTTTGTCAGAGGCACGACCTATTTGATAATTTAAATTATGTCATCAGATGCAAATCTGAATAAAAAGGAGACAGAGACTATAAACAGTATTATGCAAAAACCATATCACAGTGATAAAAAGTTTCAACAATACTGAATATTTACATTTTAGTGGTCAAGCCATTTTTATAGTCTGATCCCAAGCCTTTCTCTAAAAATCTGGAAAATTTCGCAACAAGTGATAGTCATGGATTAAAACACAGCAATGAAACTGGAATCTGTGAACAAATGAGACGAGAGGAGATTGCTAAAAGTGTCAAAAAAAGAGGAAGACGGAGATGAAGTTTAGAGTAAACAGTGCCTCACCTGAAGCCACTCAGATGAGTGATTAACATCCAATAAACTTTAAGGAAACTGTTGTGAACCTGGTGTACAAAAATATTCATATTAATAAAGACAATTTAAAATTTGAAATTCTTAAAAATTCATAAAATGTTTAAAAAATGTTCAAAAAGGAGAATTACTCCAGTAAAGGGACCAAGGAAGAGTAGGTAAGGGAGAGAGGGTGAAAGAACTAGGCTCTTCATTTAAATAATTGAAGTTAGCAAAATGGGTTTATGCCTTGATTTAGTTTGAGTATTAAGTGTTTGGTTTGAAGATTTTTTCATAACGCACAAAAGATCTCCACCTCTTCCAAGATATTAAGAATGTTACCCCAGTGTTCTGTATAAAAAACTGTAAGACAAAACATAGTACTAGAAACTGAGTGACCCATTTCAGATAAATGTGAACTCAAGTCATAATTGAAACCTGAATTAGTAATACGTTCCTTAGACCTAGCTTGGAAGGACCTTCCAGTCCTACTCGTCTTAAATTTGAATCAATTTTGGATAAATAACATTAACACAATATGTCAAGTTTCATTTTGTTCCCTCCTGCCCTTTTGGGTGCTTCACTTTTTTGTCAGGCAGGATAATTTTACTATTTTGTTTTACAAACGGTAACTAATCATAATAGCTTCCAATATGTATGAGAAGAAATAACTCTAGTGTCATTTCACTTTAATTTGCAAAGTTATTTTGTTCTGGAATATATGATAAATTTTCAATCAAGATTTATGTATAAACAAAATCTTAACCAAGAAATATTAAACAAATGTAGAAGAAAGAAGGTTATTATTGGTACTTTCAGGATGAAATTGCCTCTAAATATGGAAAAAAACATTCTCTTTCTTGAAAAAAAAAAAAAAAAAAAAAAAAAAAAAAACAAGAAATACTCCAGTACATAGAAAGTTATGATTGATTTAATATAAAAGCATTGCTCACATTGTACATTTTTAGGTCTACAACTTTGATTCCGCCGTTTTGCAATAGACAGCAGCAACGGCAAGTGGGGTACAATTGGTTGGTCATAGCTGTAATACAATAAGTTTAGGCATCTGTATAACATAATGCCATAAAAATATTGCATCATAAGGTGTTCACCTGCTTAGCTGTGTGGTAACGTGCTTGCCTCCCATGCAAGCGGGCCCAGGTTCGAGATTTTTTCCACTCGTGGACTGGGTGTTGTGTTGTCCTCATCATCATTTCATCCTCATCACCGGTGCGCCAGTCGCCAAACTACCCCGAATAGGGCCTCCCGGCCAACGATGCCATACACTCATTTCCATTTTATTTTTCAACATAAGGTTATTCTCGATTAAGCACGTCAACTTATGTAGGCTACCCATTTCTTGCATTTTGTGGGAAGTTTTAATTTTCTGCTTTAACATGAAGAAATCTGCGGCTTTGGCTCTTAAAACGCTGGGTAAGACTAATGTGAGGGAACTATTAGTGAAAGAGCAGGCAGAGAATGTTTTCAACTCCTTAAGAATGGTGATTTTGATGTCGAAGACCGGAATGGCAGTGGTAGACAGAACGTTTTCGCAGCTACTGAAACAGATGAAGACGGTCACAGGACATCATTATCGAGAGCAACTGATGCGTTCGAGTCCAGCACTGAAACACAAACGACCACAATACAGAGATAGGCACGTAAAGGTAATTTTGCAGCAGGTCAGTGCTCGACCCCATGTAGTAAAACCCTTCAAAATATACATCGAAAAGTTAAAATGAGAAGTCCTATTCCTCCCACCGTATTCTCCATACATTGCTCTCTCTGACTACCACAGTGGCATACTGTCTGGCTGACCAGCACTTCCGATCATATGAACAAGTGCTAAATTGAATCGATTCATGGATCCCCACAAAAGACGGCCAGTTCTTCTGCCACAGGATTAGTATGCTATCCAAAAGATGGGAGAGTGTAGTGGCCAGCAATGGGCAATACTATGAATCATAATTTTTTTGTAAGTTTTTTACAACAAAGCCCCGAACTTTGAGAAAAAATGATGGAAGCAAAGTTGTAGACATAGTATTATTAAATTATTCAAGATGATTCATTATTTTGGTATAATTTTGGCGTTAAATGAATGATCTGTGTGTAAATAAATGGCAGTAGGAAAATGACACACAGTATGTAAGTAGGCAGTGTCACAGTACAAAGAAATTTCATATAAATGACCCAAATCTGACTCAGTGAATTTTTGTTCTTCATTAAAATGAGTGTGATACTACGTCCAGTTTTATTACAAGTTGAAACTCACTCACATTCTTATATTGCACCTTTTGATCCCATTGAGGATTCAGCATTTGCTTTTACATTTCCACTTCATTTTATAATTCTTCACTAGCTGAGCTTTATGTAAAATTTAACTTTCTCTTCACCCAAGGCAGGGAGCAGCTGGACACATGAGCATGGCATCTATCTGCAAACATAATCATTTAATGCTAGTGTACTATTCTTCACATCCTCTAAGTTGTAACTCATATAAGCTATTTTTTCTGGGTATTCCATTTTTCACAAATATTTATTTGTTCGCGTAATATTGGATCATTTGCATGCTACTGGTGTTAATAATTTGTAAAAATTGAATAACACACAATGATGCATACAACAATAATAAAGAAAACAGTTAGATCATATAGATTTGCATACAAACATGCAATTAATATAAGTTAAAATTTTTGATCTTTTTCACAATTAAAAAATTTCTCTATGGCATAGAAAGCCTTTTTTTTGCAAATTTTTTCAAACATTTCTGAAGATTTTAAATGAGGTAGTGTGTACCTCTAGCGCCAGTGCATTGAACAGTTTTGTTCCAATGTATGTATAGTTACTGTGACTCTTGTTTATTCTTGTAAAGAGTTGGCCAGCTTTTTTTTTTTTTTTTTTTTTTTTTTTTTTTACGTGTTGTCACAAAGAAATGAAAAGTGACCTACAAGATACATTGTTTTTGAAAACACCTGCTACACATCTGATAGCCTTTTTCTGCCACATCAAAACTCTTTTCGCTTGAGAGGAGCTGCCCCAATGTAGAAGGCAGTATGTTATGTGACTATGAAGAAATGCATAATGACAACGGAGCATCATGTTTTCACTCACACACACTCTTAGTTTATATAACAGGTATATGACTGGCCACAGCAACCAGAGACAGTGGGAATTGTAACCTCCCCCACACTTATCAACCTTAATGACAGTGAAAAATTAAACTGCGTATACCTAATGGAAATTTGGGAAAAGGATTCGTCACCAAAGTTAAATCTGTTGGTAAATAGGGAGGAAGGATTACATCTAAATGAAAGGAAAAATGCAAATGAAACTGGTGGAAATAAATTTTGAAAAAGGGTAAGTTAATGAAGAAAGTAAATGTGCAGTCATTACATTAACAATTAACTGGCATTAATTAGATATTTGAGATTTGGGGAAAATTACGGTCGCCAGTCCTATGGACAACTACTATAATAACTGAAAAAGAAAGGTTAATGCAAATATAATTAGCAGTAAAAGCGTGGCAACTGAAGGTTGACACGTGTTGTGTGAAAACTGAATGTTTGTCGGAAGTAATGAATTTCGCTACACTCTGACTTAATGTAGCAAAAGAATTAATAATACCAGAAAATTGAAAGTTAATTTAATGACTGAATTTAATAGTGAACTTAGTTTCTGAAGCACTACAAAATTAAATAAAATAAGGTTAGTCTTGGGCTACCTCAACCTTCATCTCAAGAGCAACTTGAATCTATGCAATAAAAGAAATAAGAAATTTAACTTTGAACTTGAATTAAATGATTTTGAACAATTAACAATAGTAAAATTTAGTATGTACCAAACTGAGCTGCAGCCACAGGTAAGCTAAAATATGGTAACAAAACTCGCACTCTTCATTTGTGCTTGTGTAATCTAAATATTGTAGCCAGCTATGAATATTTTAACTAAACTTTGAAATTAAAGCAGTGAAATGGAATGATATTACTTTAATGCTGGCGTTTGAATTGCTACGACACTTGGGTTCATTTAGGAAAAGGAAGGGACCCTGCTCGGTAATGCAATTGGGACAATGAGCAACAAAGGTTCATGCTAAGTTGCTATATTTTTGTGATGCAAATGGAACAGTTTGAAAATCTGAGGTCTGCCGTACAGTTATAAAACTTTACGTGCTTTCAGTCTTCATTGTTGGTTGATTGAAGGTTTGAAGTCGTCGATCGAGGAGGTGGCGACAATCACTTATTCTCAGCCGTCGCTGTTGCAGAAGATGGATGTTGGCGCACCTTCTTCTCGACACAGTCACCAGGCAAAATGGGCTCTTGATGTGTGCCAGATAATGCTTCCCATCCACAACACCGTGTCAGAAACTATCATAGCAAGTCAAGCGCAATTACATGCGCCAAACCTCGAAAGCGCGGCAACTCACGGGAGCCTCACACAACACACCTGCTCTACCGCCCTACTCCAGCCAGACTCTGCTCTGCCCATGCTCCACATGGCAGAGCCAACACTACTAAAGATCCTAAACACTTTGGTTCTCCACTTGACCTATCGATGTTGTTGTTCGATAGCATAGTTTTCCCTAGGAAAGACCCAGCATAAAAATACAAATAATATTTACAAAACAAACCAATTATACATCAACATAAATGCATAAATATATATATAAATTGTAAAACAATTACAATATATAAAGACACAGAAATGTCATGTCTTCAGGTGACAAAATAAGAGGATGTGTGTGTGTGTGAGATGTGCTTGCCTGCTATGTCTGAATGCGCTGATGGCTGGAACTGGCAACCGACATGGTCCACGCTCTTTCCATTGCTCTTGTCTTTTGCTCTGGTTACTTCTCATGGCCCCATGATCCTGATCGGTGCTGCTGTGCGACCCTTATGTAGAGGAGCAACTACATTTATCTTTAAGGAGGCTGGAAAGGAAAAGCCCATAAAATCAAGTGTATTAGTATGGAAAGTGGTTTAAGTATAATGTCCATTGTCTTTTTAATAACAAAATTTGACAGACCATACAGGTCTACTGATTTTGAATTGCAGAATTTTGGTATAGCTACTGCAATGTTAGTGACAGCAATTTGTGACCATTTGAATGTAGACGTTGCAGGTTTATTGTGCAATATGAATAACTCTGTTTCTTCTTGATGCTTATTAATGCTTGACTTATAGTTGTCATTTTGTCCAGGTGGATGTCCTTTGTTACCAGAATTAATAAATAAATTATTCATTTCAACAGGTGTGATATATGTGGTATCACAAGTGGTTCTATTTGTGTTGTCCAGTTCTGGTTTGATAACTCTCTAAGAAGCCTTGTGTTTGTTTTGGGCTAGCTGAATATAGTTATAATTTGCTATTCGTTTCTGTTTTATAATTTCTAACATCAATGTAATTTCTAACATCAGTGTATGATATTACTACAGAAGGAAGATCTTTTTGAATTTATAGTAATACTAGAAAATTTGTGCCAGACCAGAACTTGAATCCGGATTTCCTACTTACCATAAGCTTCACATAACCATTAGGCTATCTGAGCATGTATTCATGTGTGACTCAAACTTACATTTATCATGGATGTTTCCACCTATGATTTCCTTACACTTCTCCAGTGGGGTTCAGTATGTGGAACAAGCATCAGAAGGGAAACAGAGAACTTTGCTTTATACTATCAAAAGGGATGAACAGCTAGGAGTATGCACCACTGCAGTCAATGCATACAACTGACAAAAAAGGACAGGTTTTCTACTCTTACTAAGGTTTCACTAGACATAGTCAGTGCTTTAGGCATCCATGAGTGTATATTCTTTCAGTGTAAGCACAGTGCTGGATGTCATGCTCAATATCCTATGTACACCACATTGACTCATCCCATTGACTCATTTCCCCCAGCATTTCATATTATAAAAGTGTATGGAACACTAACTGGAAACTACATCATAGTCACATGTATTACTGTATTTACTCAATTATAAGATGAGGTTTTTCCCCCAGATTCATTTTTCAAAATTCACAGATTAAACTATTGCTGATGAAGTCAAAATTTTTGCATTGTTTAATGGATGAATACAGGGTCATCTTTCTTGAAAATTTTCAATTTTTTTCTCAAAATTCACAGATTAAACTATTGCTGATGAGGTCAATGTTTTTGCATTGTTTAATGGATGAATATAGGGGTCATCTTACATTTACAGTTGAAGCTTTGGTGAGGAAGTTCTGTGCAAATTTATTTCAAAGAATTCCAAAGCACAAGGCTTACAAGACATTAGGCCAGGTTCACACATACAACAAGAGTGCCAGAGCTTGTGACATACTACAGTTTCCTTGCAGTTGCATGTGTGAACTCCCAGTTTTTAGTGGCTCAAATTAAGAGACACAATTTTTTGTCATCCCACAAAAAGTTCGTCAGTTGTACTTTGTTGCACCACTTTCCTTCCACTACTGCTCCTCGACTGTTCTGTTACAGTTATCAAGGAGTAACTGCTGCTATGATTCATTGAAGTTCAGTGTGTTTATTACTGAAAAAAGTGAAAACAGTGGTCATCAGGTACACTTTTGCAGCTTTTGGAACAACAAGAACAGCAGCCTATGTTTGATTTTCTGCAGCTGTGTGTGTGTGTGTGTGTGTGTGTTTGTGTGTGTGTGTGTGTGTGTGTGTGTGTGTGTGTGTGTGTGTGCGTGTGTGTGTGTGTGTCTGTGTGTGTGTCAAATATTTGCAGATCAACGTCCGCCCCTGGTATCTGTGTGGTCAGCGTGACAGAATGTCAATCCTAAGGCAACAGATTTGATTCCCGGCTGGGTCAGAGATTGTCTCCACTCAGGGACTGGGTGTTGTGTTGTCCTAATCATCATCATTTCATCCCCATCGATGCGCAAGTCGCCAAAGTGGCGTCAAATCGAAAGACTTGCATCAGGCAAATGGTCTACGCGACAGGAGGCCCTAGTCACACAACATTGATATTTGCAAATCAATGACATATCCCACAATTTTAAAAGATTTTTGAATGAATAAATAAATAAACTTATATACATAACCGTAAAACTGAACCTTGTAAACTTCCTGCTTTGTGATACCAAATATTGTGAATTATCTGCAGGAAATAGCTAATGAGCATGTTGTGACAGCTGTTAAACTAAACCGTTACCAGCTTTCGACAAAGATGGTGACATTCAGATGATACGAGAAAGAAAATGAATCAAGAATTAAATTTCTAACAAACAAAATTAACTACATTAAATGGGCTGCATTTATTATCACAGTTATAAACTACGCCAGGATGACCCATTGTGGAGACAGTACTTATCGCAGAATGAGTGATAGTTTGAGAATTGGACTGAATCGTGGTTGTTGTTGTTGTTGTTGTTGTCTTCAGTCGTGAGACTGGTTTGATGCAGCTCTCCATTATACTCTATCCTGTGCAAGCTTCTTCATCTCACAGTACCTACTGCAAGCTACATCCTTCTGAATCTGCTTAGTGTATCCATCTCTTGGTCTCCCTCTATGATTTTTACCCTCCATGCTGCCCTCCAATACTAAATTGGTGATCCCTTGATGCCTCAGAATATGCCCTACCAACCGATCCCATCTTCTAGTCAAGTTGTGCCACAAATGTCTCTCCTCCCCAATTCTATTCAATACCACCTCATTAGTTATGTGATCTACCCACCTTATCTTCAGCATTCTTCTGTAGCACCACATTTCAAAAGCTTCTATTCTCTTCTCTTCTTGTCTAAACTATTTATCATCCATGTTTCACTTCCATACATGGCTGCACTCCATACGAATACTTTCAGAAACGACTTCCTGACACTTAAATCTATACTCGATGTTAACAAATTTCTCTTCTACAGAAACACTTTCCTTGCCATTGCCAGTCTACATTTTATATCTTCTCTACTTCGACCATCATCAGTTATTTTGCTCCCCAAATAGCAAAACTCCTTTACTACTTTAAGTGTCTCATTTCCTAATCTAATTCCCTCAGCATCACCCAACTTAATTCGATTACATTCCATTATCCTCGTTTTGCTTTTGTTGATGTTCATCATATATCCTTCTTTGAAGACATTGTCCATTCCGTTCAACTGCTCTCCCAAGCCCTTTGCTGTCTCTGACAGAATTACAATGTCATCAGTGAACCTCAAAGTTTTTATTTCTTCTCCATGGATTTTAATACCTACTCCCAACATTTCTTTTATTTCCTTCACTGCTTGCTTAATATACAGATTGAATAACATCAGGGATAGGCTACAACCCTGTCTCCCTCCATTCCCAACCACTGCTTCCCTTTCATACCCCTTGACTCTTACAACTGCCATCTGCTTTCTGTACAAATTGTAAATAGCCTTTCGTTCCCTGTATTTTACCCCTGCCACCTTCAGAATTTGAAAGAGAGTATTCCAGTCAACATTGTCAAAAGCTTTCTCTGAGTCTACAAATGCTAGAAACGTAGGTTTGTCTTTCCTTAATCTTTCTTCTAAGAAAAGTCGTAGGGTCAGTATTGCCTCACGTGTTCCAACATTTCTACGGAATCCAAACTGATCTTCCCCGAGGTCGGCTTCTATCAGTTTTTCCATTCGTCTGTAAAGAATTCGCATTAGTACTTTGCAGCTGTGACTTATTAAACTGATAGTTCGGTAATTTTCACATCTGTCAACACCTGCTTTCTTTGGGATTGGAATTATTATATTCTTCTTGAAGTCTGAGGGTATTTCGCCTGTCTCATACATCTTGCTCACCAGATGGTAGATTTTTGTCAGGACAGGCTCTCACAAGGCTGTCAGTAGTTCTAATGGAATGTTGTCTACTCCGGGGGCCTTGTTACGACTCAGGTCTTTCAGTGCTCTGTCAATCTCTTCACACAGTATCATATCTCCCATTTCATCTTCATCTACATCCTTTACCATTTCCGTAATATTATCCTTAAGTACATCGCCCTTGTATAGACACTCTATATACTCCTTCCACCTTTCTGCTTTCCCTTCTTTGCTTAGAACTGGGTTTCCATCAAAGCTCTTGATATTCATGCAAGTGGTTCTCCTTTCTCCAAAGGTCTCTTTAATTTTCCTGTAGGCAGTATCTATCTTACCCCTAGTGAGATAAGCCTCAACATCCTTACATTTGTCCTCTAGCCATCCCTGCTTAGCCGTTTTGCACTTCCTGTCGATCTTATTTTTGAGACGTTTGTATTCCTTTTTGTCTGCTTCATTTACTGCATTTTTATATTTTCTCCTTTCATCAATTAAACTCAATATTTCTTCTGTTACCCAAGGATTTCTATTAGCCCTCGTCTTGTTACCTATTTGATCCTCTGCTGCCCTCACTATTTCATCCCTCAAAACTACACATTCTTCTTCTACTGCATTTCTTTCCCCCATTCCCGTCAATTGTTCCCTTATGCTCTCCCTGAAACCCTGTACAACCTCTGGTTCTTTCAGTTTATCCAGGTCCCATCTCCTTAAATTCCCACCTTTTTGCAGTTTCTTCAGTTTTAATCTACAGTTCATAACTAATAGATTGTGGTCAGAGTCCACATCTGCCCCTGGAAATGTCTTACAATTTAAAATCTGGTTCCTAAATCTCTGTCTTACCATTATATAATCTATCTGATACCTTTTAGTGTCTCCAGGGTTCTTCCATGTATACAACCTTCTTTCCTGATTCTTGAACCAAGCGTTAGCTATGCTTAAGTTATGCTGTGCGCAAAATTCTACCAGGCGGCTTACTCTTTCATTTCTTTGCCCCAATCCATATTCACCTACTATGTTTCCTTATCTCCCTTTTCCTACTCTCGAATTCCAGTCACCCATGACTATTAAATTTTCGTCTCCCTTCACTATCTGAATAATTTCTTTTATATCATCATACATTTCATCAATTTCTTCATCATCTGCAGAGCTAGTTGGCATATAAACTTGTACTACTGTAGTAGGCATGGGGTTCATGTCTATCTTGGCCACAATAATGTGTTCACTATGCTGTTTGTAGTAGCTTACCCGTAGTCCTATTTTTTTTATTCATTATTAAACCTACTCCTGCATTACCCCTATTTGATTTTGTATTTATAACCCTGTAATCACCAGACCAAAAGTCTTGTTCCTCCTGCCATCAAACTTCACTAATTCCCACTATATCTAACTTTAACCTATCGATTTCCCTTTTTAAATTTTCTAATCTACCTGCCCGATTAAGGGATCTGACATTCCACACTCCGACCCGTAGAATGCCAGTTTTCTTTCTCCTGATAACGATGTCCTCTTGAGTAGGAACCTCTAATGCATACTTTGTCTTTATATGAACATCTACCAAGTTTAAATTGCAGTTTGCCCGAAGCCATTTTTGCTTGGAATCGAGATAGCCTAAAAATTGGATAAAAACTTGACAGGTGTACACATTTCTGCAGGAGATTGTTAAAATCAAGGCTGGAGCTAGTGGTGTACTAACGTGTTTCATGCAGAAATGTTGTCGATGCTCACCGTCAATAAAGATAGGAGCAACTGGGGATGGTGGGGGGGGGGGGGGGGGCAGTTGCTGGTTCATACACAGCTACTGAGAGAGTGGTGGGCAGACAGTGTGTGGAAGCAAGAGATATTACAACAGTCTCAAGTAAGTATAGAAGCGAAATCTGCTGTTTTTCCAGTAAAAAACATCAGTGTTCTCAGATCCCACCGTAACCACATTCTCAGAAAACAGAACATATTTGGAAGGAACAGATAAATATTTGTGAGATCAAAGATATAAGTTTCAAAACTGTCCTGTTAGGATGATGATTAAAAATTGTGATGCCACAGTCGACAGACTAACGAAATGAGGCAGTGAAGATAAAAAAATTAATATAAACAATTTCTTTTTATTAATTTCTCCTTGTATTGTCAAAATGTATAAGTTTAGAATATGTGAAACATTAAATTTTTAGGCTGGTACCATATGTCAATAAAAAATTAGAATTTTGATTAGTCAGAATGTGTAAAAAACAATTTTTTCCTTAAGAAACCTGTTAAATAAAGGGGGGTCATATACCCAGGTAAATAAGGATTCATTGATTCATTTCCATCACCATTTCATGTTATTGTGATGTGTGGAACATGGCGTGCGACGAGGGCCTCCCATCGGGTACACCACTCGCCTTGTGCAAGTCTTTCGATTTGACGCCACTTCAGTGACTTGCACGTTGATGGGAATAAAATGGTGATGATTAGTACAACACAACATCCAGTCCCTGAGCGGAGAAAATCTCCGACCCAACCGGAAATCGAACCCGGGCCCTTAGGATTGACAGTCCGTCGCGGTGACCACTCAGCTACCGGGGGCGGACACTTCTGTCAGTTATATTTCCACATGTTAGAATGGGGAGTGATCCTACATGCCAGCTGATGTTGAGAGCATGAGGAACTCCTTACCGTGGTATACAGAAGTTATATCCACCATAATTTCCTCATACCATGGTACCAAGTTTGTCATTCTCTCGACACTAGCTAGTGTCTAGAATCACTCACCACACTAACAAGTGGGTGTATCACTGGCATAGGTTCCAATGAGTGTTCGATACAACACTATAATATCAAACGTCGGTGGAAATGAGTCAATGGAACACACTGTGTAGTATGTTTAGGATACTGAGTATGGCTGTTCAGCACAGTGTTGACATTTTGAAAGAATCTGGAGTCACGGATGCCTGAGGCACTGACAATGTCTGTTGATACTTGTTATTTGATAACTCTACTAGTAGCCCTGTGTTTCTTTTAGGATTGCTGAATATAGTTATCATTTGTCATTCATTTCTGTTTTGTAATTTCTCTTATCAATGTATGATCTCACTATTGAAGAAAGATATTTTTGAATTTATACTGATAATTGAAAATTTGTGCCAGAACAGGACTTGAATCCAGATTTCCTGCTTGTCATAAGCATTCACCTTAACCATTAGGCTCATGTGTAACTCAAACTTTCATTTATCACAGATGTTGACACCTATGATTTTGTAACACTTCTCCAGTTGGGTTCCATATGTACAAAAAGCACAGTGGGGAAACAGAGGACCTTGGATTATCCCGTCAAAAGGGATGAACAGCTAGGAGTATGCACATGGCAATCAAGACACACAGTTGGCAAGGAGGACAGATTTTCTACTCTTACTCAAGTTTCACCAGACATTGTCAGTGCTTCAAGCATCCATGACTGCATATTCTTTTAAAGTGTCAGCAAGGTGTTGAACACCATGCTCATTATCCTACACACAACACAGTGTGTGTACCATTGACTTATTTCCACCAACATTCCATATTATGGAGGTGTGTGGAACACTAATTGGAACCTATGTCAGCAATATTCCCATATTTAATATGGTGATTGAGTCTAGGTACCAGCTAGTGTTGAGAGAATGAGGAACTTCTTACACGTGGTATGTGACAATTATGGTGGATGTAGGGGGTCTGTTGTGTGTGGGGCCCATGACAAGTGTCAGAATTCAGCTCCATATTTTCATGGCAGGGTGCTTCGTTGGGGATCAGAATTTCATTGAGATACCTGATATTTGGTTATTCTTTGATGGGGTAATACTTTACTTAATTTTCACAAATGCTGATACTAGTACTTCTAAGAGAGGAATGAAACTATGAGAAGAGATACCCAAAAGGAACTAGAATTAGTATGGCTTATGAACAATATTTAATCATACAATATTATTCACTCCCATCTATGAAGTGAAGATGTTTTATCCTGGCTCATTATAATGTTTTGATGTCTACTTTTTTTCTCTTTTTCAAATGTTTCAGAAAAAAATCATGTAAGTGTAGTCTAAATTCACAGCAACACTTCAGTTCATTACACTGTGTATAGTAGTGACAAACTGACTGATATGATTTACTTCCACCTTTCAAGAAGTAACCATCTGTATCTAGTAAACATCAGTACACTATAAATGATTCTTTATTGCTTGGATGTGTGTCAGAAGCTTATTGCAGTGGAAAACTGTTCATTAGCACTGGTTAAATGTTCTTCGATTGCATTTCCTTGCTGCTGATGAATGTATCTTGTTGAAAAATGATGTTTTGCAGCATCCAAGTTCTTCGGCGCAATGGCATTATCCAGAAACTGTACAGAGAATGGTGGCCACGCAGAGAATATGAGCAAGATGACCACTGGGAAGCAGTGGACATGGATCAACTTATGTCTCCATTTGGTATATTACTGATTGGCATCCTTGTGGCCTCCCTCATTGGTGCAGCTGAAATTTGCTGGCATCTAAAGCATAAGGTACAAGTAACATTACCTTTCATCATTATTTGGTTGATTTGATGTTCACGTTTTACACATTAATCCTGATACTTGTTTAATAATCTCTGATGTAATGCTTCAGTTAATAAAAATGTATTGTTTTGGATAAGATGACCTAGCTATTAGTGTAATTTGTAGCCTACGCTCTGTGATTTCTAGCAATGGGAAGTGCATATGTTTAATTCTTGCACAGACAGACTTACTTACTTGCTTTTCACTTATGCTCTTTGTTTATTTCCTGTCTTAAAATGTGACCTATACAAACAGAAAATAGTGTTGTTTACCTCCTACTCCTTCTATCTGCTTTAACACCAAAGGGAAGTATGCTGGTTAAACAATTAGAAGGTTACTCAAGCTATCCTGATACATCATGTTAGAATGAGGAAACGGCTACACTGCTCACCTAGACATGTCAACAAGAAAGTCTGAAAGGGATGGTATTGAACTCTTGGAGCATATGGAATTGTCATCATTTGATGGCAGCTGTAAGCGTACTGGTCTTATGTTTTGTCTCTTTGATGTTTGTAATCCTCTTGATGGTAGTTCTGTAAAGCTTCTAGAAGGAAAAGTATGAGCTAGTTTAAAATAATGATTGTTACCTGTGGCCAACTGTCCAGTTTGCAGCAGACAGGAACAGAGAGAGTTTGCGATCATATGTCCTTGGGGTCTTTTGCAGCAGCATGCCTGAACAAATTTTTCTCTGTTTTCAATCCCCTTCATTTCAGATAAAACACTTGACCTTTCAATGGCACTCTCTGCTATGGTCATCAAGAATAAAAACCACTGACTGCTGGAGCTGGCACAACTTTCCACTTACATTGTGACAGTCACAGCATCTGGTATCTAACAGAGTGCTGAAATGATGCACATGTGGAAGATGAGTTGGGCAGCTCATAGCAGCTACTGCCTGCCACAGGACCAAGTGATGTTCAGTGGTGTGAGAGGTTGACATCATGTTTAGAACTGCCACTCCCCCCTCCCGACAGTTATTAATTACCTGCTTTCGCTTTGTTACAGTATCTAAAGCCTGTCCCCATGTCCTACTGAGTGTGTACCTGGTCCCTATTAAAACTGTTACTGTTTGTTATAATTTTATCTGCCTCATTTATAACGGAGTCCCAATACGTTAATGCATGAGGCAAGACTCTCATCTTTTCAAGTGGTATTTTGTGTCTGTTTTCCAGGCAGTGACCAGCTCTGGTTCCAGGCAGTGACCAGCTCTGGCTGACTTGTCAAGTTCACTTTCTTAATATGTCACTTACGCTCAGCACAACACTCTGCAACTGCTGTGCGAATTGTTTGGTCTATGTAGATGCTGCTGCATTTGCAAAGAACGCCATACACACTGGGTATGAGAAGAGCTATGCCATCTTTAAAAGGGTACAGCATATCTTGTATCTTGAAGGCAAACCAAAACACTGGTCTCAGTCCACAACTAGCTTACTGTTTGTTGTCTCACACTATGGCAGGAAAGCAGCTGGCTTGGCCTTTTCTGCTGATTCACATAGCGTTCTTGGTCTGTGGCTCCTGAAAGTGTTTGCAATGTCTCCCTTGCTATAACCATTTTCTCTGAACATGTGTCTAAAATGTTACAATTCAGACTGTAGGTGCTCATGGCCAGAAATAATCTCTACTCTGTGTGCTAACATGATCAGGACCTCTTTCTAGCACACAGTGTGTTGAAAACTGTCGGTATCTGATTACTGATCAGTGTGCATTGGTTTCCTGTACACTGAGTGACCACTCAACTAAAACATCCAAATAGGGCATGGGGGCAGGTGTTGGATATTTCTAGGAAAGCTAAGATGGATGCCTTACACTCGTAGGGAGGTTGGAATGGCAGTTTCAAATGTTGCACTGGCCACTCACAATTCTTGATGTCACTCAATCCCATGGCAGGCCGGAACTGCTATGAGCTGCCCAACTCACCTTCCAGGCACTCATCATTTCAGCCCTCTGATTTGTGGCAGATGCCACTGTTGTGTCTATATGAGCAGAAAGCCATGCCAATCCCGGCAGTCAGTAGTTTGTACTCCTGACGACTTTGGCTGAGACACCCATCGAAAACTTGAGTGTTTTATTCAAAATGATGCAACTTGAAAACTGAGGAGATTTTATTCAGTTGCTATCATAATGTGTTAATTCAAAGAGCACATTTGACATTTAGTTCATACAGGATAGGGTAGTACTTGTACATACACAGATGGCACATTAGTGCTCTTTCCGTTAGACGAGTCAGAGTCTATGTCCTTAAGTCACAGTCATTTCATGATTTTCGTTTTGGCTGTCAGCAATTACAATTTGGATATGATCATAGCCATATCTGCTCTTCACAGTGTGGCATTTAAGTCTCAAAACTCTGCTGGTGTAGAGAGAATACTTTACAGTCAGATGCATGAGATTGTATGTAACGTGATTAAATGTGTAGGAAGAAGAAAATAAGAAAGTTCATATTTCTCCTACCACTCGCTGGCCCTCCACAACAGAACCATCAGAGTGATACTGTCGTGTCTCCTGCCCAGCCATCTGCATAGCTAAGGGCCAAGTTATAGTGTGTGCACATTGTTGTAAATACTTGATAGTCAGTTGGTAAAGCTCACAAAATTTTTTAGTATTAATTGACATGTCTAGAACATTTTAGAAGGAATGTATGTTAACTGTACACCAAGAAAGTAAATGTTAGTATTGGTACAATGAAATGTTGTAGCATAAATGGCATCTTTTGTTTGTAGATGGAGTCTTATCTCCATCAACAGAAAGCAGAGGGTCATATTGACAACCTGCACTATAGGAATAAAGTTAAACTCATAATGAGAGAACAAAACATGTGGGGTCTCATAAGATTTGGTAGTAGAACCACTCCTATTCTTAAACTACATAAGTGATCAAGTGATTTTGTAGGGCCATAAAAGACTATAGTGTTTACTAATGGAACAAGTACAATAACAATAAGCTCATACTCAACAATAAGAGGCATAACATAGATGGTAGCTGAGCAATCCCACAACTGGTTCACAGTAAAAAATTTCAAGTTTTAATCTCACAAAGACTTATGACATTTCAACCAAGGAGAACTGACCTGGCTGTACCACAAGTAAACAACAGTGGTCATACTCTCAATCAGTGATTCCTAACTTGGCAGTAATTACCCCCTGAGGGGTAAAATGAAATTTTCTGAGGCGTAAAAACTACACGATTCGAATCTGTTTCAGTCATGAAACTAAATTATTTTCTAAAGATCATTACTATTATCTCAGTTTTGTAAGACTCAAAGGTATCAATAGTTACTTTTTCACAATTAGCTGCATTAATACGGTGTGGTTACAGGTTCCTCACATAGTCCATTCACTACACGCTTATGTTGTGCTTTGTCCTGTACATCACTCATGATAAAATGGAAACATACACATAACAAAAGGGAAACATATACATAGCAAATGCTAACTATTTCAAGAGAAAATGTCTTCTCCAAGTTGTAGATAGTACCTGCAGTAGTCCTGAAATTGCCTCATTACTTGCTTTGAAATAGATAAATGAATTAATTTACAGCACGACACAGCAGTGACTACATAAGGGGTACTATAATGCTGTACAAGGTTTTATTATTATTACTGAGCAGTTAGACACAAAGCGTTAACAGCCTGAAGTCATCCAGCTTGTGACAGTTAAAAAGTAAGGAGTGCGGCAATGAAGTGGGCTTCGAACAGTAAGTATGTGCATTCATGTGAATCTGTTTGATTTTAAATGAGATTGTAGTGTGCAGGTCAAGCTACTGCAGGGGTCTAACAAGTGTGTATGCTCACTGTGGATAGCTGGCTTAAGGAGTTGTGGGTAGCACTTGCAATGCATCACAAATTCCTTCGTCATTCATAAAAAAAAACACACACACACACACATTAAATATCATTCATCTTTCATCATTTTAAAAATAAAAGTGTTCCAAGAAAAGTCTTTCACTCTACAGTTTATTTAGGTGCTAAAGTTGGTGATAATGAGTGGAAGGGAGGGGGGAATGAGGGCAGGGGTACTGCTAATGTCTGATTGCACTCCAGGATAATGGTGTAAGAAAGGATGGTAATCACTGCTCTAAATGAAACACCATGCGTAAATTTCATTGAAGTCCTGCTGAATAACAATCTAAAATAAAATGAATATTTATGTTAGTACTTTGCATCCAGACAGCAATAAATAGTTGCAACTATTTCTGAGTGACCAGTACTTCCAGTAGAGGTTTATTTTTTATTTTTGTAGTGTAGCATGCTTTCAGCTAGTTCTTTGTACCATACAAACAATAAAATACTGCAATTTCACTTTAGAACCGCATGAGTACTATTTCAAATATTACTCCACCTGGAATTCCTAGTGTTGACCTGTGACAAGCAAGCAAACCATTTCTGGCAACATCTGAGATATGCAATGGGGTACTTCACAGAGACAGTGGTTCATTCCAGTGAACAACTGTTACTTGGACCATTTTGCCAGCACGGTGACTTCCTTAGTGGCTCTTAACATGTTTCGAAAAATGCTGAACATACAGTGTACACAGTGAAATCAAAACTTTCACCACCAGCACATAATTATGGTCATATAGAACAACTATATACACAATGTGTTGCACAGTCAATATCTTTAAATGACTTTATAAACAATTCTGATTAAATTCACTGAGCACAGGATAGTGTACAGGACAGTATTCCCTGCTAATTCACATCTGCACTGCAATGCCATGCATTCTTTTCTTTGCCCTCCCATGTTGGAAACAATTCCATCGAATCCATTCCTTCAACCATGTTGAACCCGGCTGGCTGGGGTAAACAACAGACTTTCTGAATTTTCTTCCACACCACATGATTGGGTTTACCTCTGCCAAAGCCTTCATACCGACAGAACTAGTGCCTTATGGACACGTTTTTCATGAAATACCTATGAGACAGTGTCCTTCATCTAAACCACTTCCTTTTCAACCAGATCATTTAAGAACTTGGTTTGCCATTGTGGAAACAATCCTTGGCACTAGTGAACAGCACTTAGAAGTTTTCCAGCCAAGTAGACAATGTTGGGGAATGTGGTTACCTCACAAGTGAGGTGATTCAGTTGTCTCCTGAACCTATAAATCTGATGTAGCAAAAGCTACTTTGGTCTAACACTCAATTAAATCACCAGGACGACAGTTGCAGCAAGTGATGTACACAGAAAAATTGGGCAGCAAAACAAATTCACAGCTGTGGAGTCATTTACATGAATTAATTGATCCAACATACATGCCCCCACAGATACAGGCTACAATTATTAACCACAAATATGATATGGGAGAAGACAGTTTACAAATTGTAGATAGAATTTTAGCACTCCTGTACCATCAGCAACACTATTATGGTGGCATGCTGGAAGTTGCCTCTAACCTCTCCACTGCAGCAGCAAGTCACCAAAGGATGCTGAGCACTTGCAGAAATACATGACTTGATGCCACATGTAAACAACAGACAACAACTGCTAGCAGGAATTCCAGACAGCTGCACACATCAGATATTCACAGTTGATGATAATGGACATTCTATCCTTGACCCAGAACTGATGCCTTGGAGTTGGTTTCAAACACATTTTGGGAAATGCAAATGTTCTGTGCTGTGCAGTCACCCAACCTCCAGCTGTGACTTATAATAGGTGCTCGGGTCACAGCACATATAAAAATGTACCTTCACTACAGCAGGTTGGCCAGACAAGTTCAGTTCAACCCACACAAGATAGCTGCGGGTTGTACACCTTAAACAAGACATCAAACTAGTATTTCCTAATTGACACAGGTTCTGAAGTGAGCATACTTCCCAAAAGAGCATCTCAAATAGAGGTTCCAGATTCCATCCTTCAGGTGTGAAGCTCAAATCACACTTACATCAAACTATATTGAACAATCACCCACACTGCAGACCCTGGACTACATAAACTTTTCATCTGGCATCTCATGATAGCTGACATAAATGTGCGCTTATTGGGTGCAGATTTTTTAATACAGTTGTGCCTCTCTTGCAGCCTCACTGATGGCAGGTTTGACAACACTGTCAATGCAGAATCAGTGCTGAGCATGACAGACAGACCACCCACACATTCACAAGTGCCAGTGACAGTTTCCAGTTCAACAGTGACTAAACAATTAATGAATACATATCATACCTTGAAGTTGAAAATGGCCACTATGAACAAGAAATACAAACATGTGAGGATGAGATGTGTGAAGTTACATTAGGAACATCAAGACTTACAATCCAAGATGACCAACAGTAGAAAAGAATTGGAAGATTCTAGAAAGAAATAGTTAAAATGAAGAAATACACTATGTATTTGGGAGAACAATCTACCATTCCAGTTCTCTGTGTGCCAGCAGGTTTGAAGGATGTGGAAAATCTTAAGAGACCAATGAAAAACTTTACTTGGACCTCCAGAGTTGTCAGGCAGTTTATGTCGCCTAACAAAATGCATTAAATGTTGACAAAGACCTTATTAAAGCTAGATAATATTGACCATGAAAGCAAGGATAATATCAGACAGACACAAAAGGATGTAATATGTCGCATACAGAAATGTGTCGGTAGCCTTGAGTCATCAGTTGGAGCTGTAGATGTGGAGAAGAATCACCGTTTGTCGCAGCATCATGCACATGCACCTCATAAGGAACATTACGTGTTTATGCAGATCAGTAATGCCAATGTCAGTGCACAAACTTCTAGTAGGATTTTTCCAGTGTTCCATCTGTCACATATGTTCCTAGAGCAAAGAGAAGTATCAAAGACAACACAGTTCATAGGATAAATACTACACAAGGCCCTCATATTTTTCACAAGGCTTAGCAGTGTGCTATGGACAAGTTAAGGTTGCCACTGATGATTTATTGCAATCAGAGATAGTACACCTTTCAGGCAGCCCATGGGCTTCCCCCTTCATTTAGGGCCAAAGAAGGATAGTTTGTATCTGTTACATGGGCTCAGTCCCAATACCCACACATGTTAAAGTGTCATAGAATGTCCAGGAGAGGTGTGCCGAACATGGATTGAATCTGCCTAACAGATTAGTAGCAAGGGAGGATGTGCCGGCCAGCCTGGATGTCATTTTAAGTGGTTACCCACATCCCACTAGGTGATATTCACATTTGTAAAAATGTTTCTGCTGTAATATCAACCAAGAGCAGTGCCTCCACCCAGCGAGTTATATTATCTGTTGCCATTTTGGGCAGGGGTCCCACGAGGTCAACATTTACGTACTGCAGACATCCTTTTAGTATTGTATAGCTGCAATGTTTTGGGGATGCTCAACATCTGACTTTACACCAGTGACACCTGACCCAAGTTGTGTCCATGCTTTGCAGTCTGCCTTCACTTTAGGCCAGACAAATTGGCCTGTAACTTAACTTTGTGGTTGGTTGTACTCTGAGCTAAAGCACACTGCGTAGGTTATTAAAAAGTGCTTTACAAAACTCTCACAGAAAAACTGGATATAACCTCTTCTGTGTGACAGGCAGCACTCATAAAATGAGGACTAAAAGCAGCCTACAGAACAGGTAACTCAATACAGAGATAACTAGGGACAACTAGTGCCAACACAAACAAATACAATATATCTACATTTCTCAGATGACATGTCAGGACTGCAGTTTGATTTATATGGGACTGACAAGTAGAAATTTCAACATTAGGTTCACAAAGCAGCAGTAAAGGATAATAGTTGTCATTTTAATTCAAAGAACACCTAATGATGGATATGGAGCAACAAACATCAACACTGACCTAAAAATTTTCAAATGCAGCAAGAGCCTTCCCCCCCCCCCCCCCCCCCCCCCCAAAAAAAAAAAATAAACTAGTAATTTAAGCAAACCACCAAATACAGAAAACCAGAGGTGAGTGAAAAGAAATAACTGAATACTGAGGTCTCTGCAATGGACCTCTGTGCTCTGCCCTCAAAGAACTGTCAAACAACACAAACCAACAAATGCAACACACACATTAAGTTCAACCATGACAGTGACATTGCCAGTCATATATTTTTGATGTACAAATATTTTGTGTATGAAGTTCTCCACCATTGCAGATTATAAACTGAAAGAGAAACTGCTATAGCTGTGAGCCACAGAAACCACAATATATCTTCACAAAGCATATAAAAAATTTATTTTTAAAATTTTAAAGCCATCTTTTTCCTGGCTTTATCCTATATCTTTACAAATTTGGCATGTTGATCTGGAACTGGCAATGTTAGTGGTAGAGGGTGGCCTGATGCCCTTTGTTGCAGCCTTGTGACAGAATTTATGTACCTCTGTCCACAGCTAGTGTTATTCCATGTGAAAGTGTGAGAGCATTTTTGGAATGTTTGAGAATTGTGCAACTGAGGCAAGATGTGGGTACCAGCCTGGTATTTACCTAATCAGGTGTGAGAAATCACCTAAAAATCGCATCCAAGATGATAGGCACACTAGCCCCCTATCATTAATCCGCCAAGCGGATTCGATCAGGGACCAGTGCACGTATCGCAGCAGCAGCAGGTAACATGAATGGCTGTCCAGGCAAGTTTTTCAAATTAGTGAATATTTTAATTAAAAGGTGACAATAAATTTTTCCTGTTATTTAATAGAAAACAACTAAAAACTATTGATAATGCAGCAACTTCAATGAAACATGTTTGGGTTGAAAATAAGAAAAAATTGAGTTTGCTATTGCAAAATCTATCCAAAAATAAATTTATTTGCACCCAAACATGGACATAAAAATGAGCTTCAACTGAAGATGAGTATTTAATAAAATATATTTCCAGAAGTCACCCCCAACATGATCTTCAGATTATCAGCTGCCTTGTTATGCATTTTTAGTTTAGGACTTATTATTAAAATAAAAGATCATTATAAATTTTGTTATCTTGTTTATTATCCTGCTCCTTTCTTCCCCTACTTCCTTACTAAAAATGCTATGTCTTTGCAAGAGGAATTAATGTAACAGACTAACTGAACCCTGAAATTTTCTGTTTTACAGAGATCGTCAACAAATCCTGCAAAGTATAGACTGTTCCTTCAGATGACAAATAGAAACCTGAAACTGAGATTTTAAAGATGTAATGAAATATTTGAAGCAAGAGACTGACAAGATTTTACTACTACTTCTACACATCTGCTGCCACTACTATTATACATAATTCAGTACTGGGTCACGAATAACCCATGACACTGTAATGACAACAGAGATGACGATGAACACCACCACTACCTTCCTTATAGACATCAATGTACCCAACCCATAAGATGCAAAACATCTGCTGTGAGAAGATGATCAAATATATGGACTTGGCAGCTGAGGTGAAAGCCATGTGGAAACAGAAGTTTGTACCCATCATCTCTGTAGTAATGTCAGTCACTGTTGTGTTGTCCTAAAACATACAGAAGAATGTACAGGACCAAAAACTGCCTCCTCCTCTCTGTTGGCAACTGCTGAAGGCAGTTACAGTGCACACCTGCAGAATAGTTCATCACAGTCTTGGAGAACATAGTTGATTTAGTAGTAACTTGTTATTTAAACCATTATCTTTATATCAGTGCCATGTAAAAATGAGAGTAATAATAATAACTTTCACCAGATAGAGTAGGCAAAACATAGGCAGTAGCCCAGACTATTCAACACTGAACTGTAAGGTCCTGCTTCTTACCAGTAACTGAGCACAGGTTCTTGAGCAGTAGGTACTAGTAATCAGTACCGACATTTAAAGTAATCACTGTACTTAAGTTTCTGAAAGTGCATAATATAGTTTCATATGTGCTTCTGTGTAGAAGTGAACAGCCATCAGGTAGCCATGACTAAGGATGATTATAAATTATGATTTGTTTTGGTCGAATAGTTGACTACTATCCAAAAACAACAGGAAGCAAGGTTGTAACCAAGCTGACACCTAATTGTAGCTAGTGAGCCACGTTTAGGTCTGATGTAGTGTGGGAACAGTTGTACAAGATGGATAGCTAAAAGACTGGTCCAATACTTTGAACAAACAAGTTCAAGGCATAGCATTTCATTGGCAAATAAAGCTGGTTGGTCTTACCTCTTCTGGAGTAATGGCCTCTCAAAGGTAGTGAACAGCAGCCACAGAAGGAAAAGAAGGGGCTGTTAGATATAGGCAACTCAAATAAGGTGCAGAGTGGTTGAGAGGTGCACTACATACTTGATTTAACCACATGTGTGGCCAAGTACATCTGGAATTAACTCATTTTTCCTGTTTTTTTCCCCTTCATTGTTCCTTTTCTTGTAAGGTAAACTACTTTAACTCATACAACAAGGAAAAACACTCTGTGGTATTGGATTACAGTAGTAGTGGCACACAGTGTTCAAAAATTTTGGAGGACAAAGATGTTAAATCAAAATCGGGGAAGGCAATTGGTAGAGGCTCATCGAAAATGTGGTGCACCTTTAAAGGAAACTACGTGCAAGATGTCAGTGTGATGAGTTTTAGAGTACTGCTTGTATCATTTAAGTCCTTATCAATCAGACATGACAACAGGCATGTAATGAATTCTGAAATGCACTGCTTTATTTATCAAAAGTAATGCAGCATATTGATATAATTGGGACCCTCAAGGATAGGTAGTTTTGAAAAAAAGGCAACATATGCTTCTTGAAACTGTGGGCTAAATGTAAAGAGCCTGTGTTAAATTCTGTGGAATAATGCTGCTGTTTCCTTTGTAAATGTTATGTAGATTCTGCGGTAATATAAGACATCATGGCATATAAGGGCATATGGATAGTCATTTTCCATTGTTCCATATTGGTAACAGCAACATTTCATTCCTACAACTTCATCCTTGAACCCCCGTCCATACAATATCCAGTGGCTTGAGAACAGCATATGTAGATTTAGAAATTAGCATCAGAATCATGGTACTGAGGCTGCTGCTTCTCATTTGTTGCAGAAAACATAAATCTGGAATATAAGTTTCACACTCTGAGAAGCTCAGTTTATGTGCTGAAGAGGTACCAACTTCTTTGTGTACAATCTCATGATTAATTAGCAGAATGTCTTGATAAAATAATTATGAATTCATTATTTTATTTCTTTTACTTATATGGTACCCACTAATGTAAATTATTATTTTAGTGTTGTAATAAATACATGAAACTGATGTAACTGCAACATGTCATGTTTAAGACCCATTTCATCATTCTTTTTAGATTTTTTAGTACAAAGGTAAATTTTTTTGATATTTGCTTGTTACTTGGATGATAAATAAAGTCTTTCACTATGATGTGGGGTGAATCAGTTTTATACTCTTCTGTGCAACAAACACTTTCAAATTTCTCTAAATGAAAATGCATTTGTCTGTAAAAAAATTTCTTTATTTTCTAGGTAACAGTCAAATATTCACAATGATGACAGCCTTATTCAAAACACACTGTACACACTGGTCATAGTTTGATTTAATATAACAATTGAACTCCAAAGTGTAAACTACAAATAAAAATTGGAAAAGTCAACCATTTGCCTACAAATCAATGAATAATGTTGATCACACATAGGTAACAGATCACAAAATCACTCTGGGTTCTGAGGTACACTATCATTCTTATCTGTGGCCATGTGGTTGGTTGCTGGTCATAATTTATGCATAGGCATTGTTTTAAAGATCATTAAACCTTAAAAAAATTGTAATAATTTTTTATTTATGATTGTATTCTGTACTGTACAATCTAAGAATCATTTCATATAATTATTAGAAATATTGGTGCAGCAATCACACATACAGAAAATGCAGTTCAATATAGTGTCAGTCATCATAAAACCAGTTATATCTATTACACAGCCTCCTCAGTTTGCTCCTTAAACTAAGCTGTATCATTCAAAAAACTATTGTCAATTTCTATATCTTCATGATATTTCTTACAGTCTTGGATCATTCAGTATTACTTGTTCATACACAAACACATTGTGTCATGTATCCCTTATGCATAGCAGTGACCCTGATTCTGTAGACACCACTCAGGCTCTATGGTATCTGCAGCAATGCCCTCATCAACAAGCCTCTGCCTCTGAATCAGGAATCTGTGTTCAGCTGACATCCAGCCTTCTACAGGATCAGTCCATAAACGTTCAGCAAGGGCAGCAGCACGGGGCCAGAAACGTCCATCAAGTGCAAACTCATCAGCCTGCTCGGACCACAGTGCAGCTTCACTGCCGAGCACCAACTTCCGTGCTTCTGAACCCTCTCCAACATCTATACCAAATGCTGATAACAGGTCCCACACATTGTTGTCATATACTTTCTGCCACCCAATATATGGTGAACACCAGTTGTTGCCAGATCCAATCCATGCTCCAAATCTGTAAATAAATGCATTATGTTCATACATAACATAATATTTATGAAAACAGAACACTGTGAATAGAGCATACAAATCATTCAAAAACACATTATTCCATGTATACAATTATAAATACAAAGTCATTTTCAAACATGCAGTGGCCAAGAAGCAGAATCTGAACCAAAGCCTATGGTAATGTTCATATTACTTGTGTCCACTGCTGCATACTACACTTTACTGCTGTGTGCCACCTTATTGCAGATGAAATAATAATGGGAAAGTTCTTGTGAGTCTTTAGGTACACTTTTCACCAGCTTCAGCCTCACAATTTCATTAGTTTATGTTTCTGATATTGCTCAGCTGTTTATATGAATTTTTAGTTTTAGCTGTTCATCATACCCCAGCATATTTCTTGTTACTTAAGAGTGTGTGTGTGTGTGTGTGTGTGTGTGTGTGTGTGTGTGTGTGTGTGTGTGTTTTTCTCATTCTACAAATCAATTTTCAGCCATAGTCTAAATTGTGTGTGTTTGGTTTTTATTTTAGTAATTTCTTTACTGACCGCGCCCATCATTTTTTCCCTCACTTTCCATTTTGTCTTTATATTTTCAACTTGTCTGACAATATTTTCACAGAAACACAGCCTTCTATCTCTATTAGTTACTGCTCAGGTGTAATTATACTGGAGGACTCTCTTAGTTAAACTTTGCTTTTTGGATAGTGTTAACACATTTGTATACTGACTTAAAATTTAGTTGTGCTGAAGGCAGTGACAAAATGTTAATCACAAAATGTGCAACTCAAACATCTGACACATATCAAGAAGTACCCGATGCTTCTTCGTATCTTTACAACACTTATGCTTTCAGATACTGCCTTGCCTCTTGTCATTTATTGTTCTGCAAATTTCCAAATGAAAACACAAAGTATTATTGGGAAAAAATCAATGAACCTCTGTCTTATTTCCACATACTTAATTGTAAAAACTAATGATCTTCTCCAGTTACTTATTTCCTCTACTTGCATGGCATTATTGCTGCATCTTTTCCCAACCTCCATGTTACTTTCAGTTAGTTCGTTAGTTATACTTTTCATGTATCATTTTGCACAATAGATCGTAATGATAGGGAGTGGGACATTTTATATTCACATTGCAAATTAATTTGTACATATGGTTACAGTATGAACATTTCAAAGGCTTTTTTTTTCTTCTAAAAAGAAAAAAGATAGGGATGTGAGTTAGTAACTCCTACCCTCCACCTTTTACACATTACAGTAATAGAAATTCTTTTACAGAGTAGAAGGAGTTGTCAAGGAGAAAATTTCTCAGTTTATTTTCAAATTTTACTTTGCTGTCTGTCAGACATTCTATATCACAGGGTGAGTGATAAAAAAATTTTATTGCAGCATTGTACACATCATTTTGTGCTAAAGACAAACTTAATTTGGAGTAATGGATTTTATTTTTCCTTCTGGTATTGTAATTATGTACATCATTGTTCTTTTTGAACTGTAGTGGATTATTTAGAACAAACTTCATGAGGTAATGAATACAATGTGAAGGAGTAGTCAGAATTCCCAACTCATTAAACAGATGTCTACAAGATAATTGTGGGTGAGAACCACGTAATATTCTTACAGCACATGTTTGCAGAACGAGGAATTATCTTTAAGACAGAGAGCTACCCCAGAAAATTATTCCATGTGGCATTCAATGAAAATATGTCAACTTAGTGATTTGTCCTGCCCCAATATTTGCAATAGTTGTAAGTGAAAATGTGGCTGAACTAAGGTATTTTATAGGTGTTCCAATATGTGCTTTTTCCAGTTTAAATTCTAATCAATGTGGACACTTAAGAATTTTGAAGTTTCCACCCTATTTATTATCTCCTCACTATTTACTACACTTACCATTGGTGTAGTGCCCCTAGATGTATGAAACAGAATATGTTGAGTCTCTTTAAAACTGAGGGTGAGACCATTTGGAGAAAACCAGTCAATGATACTTTTAATAACTTTGTTTTCCATTTCTTCTGTTTCTACTTGTAGCTTGGACTGATTACAGTACCAGTGTCATCT
This sequence comes from Schistocerca serialis cubense, assembly GCF_023864345.2. Lineage (NCBI taxonomy): Eukaryota > Metazoa > Arthropoda > Insecta > Orthoptera > Acrididae > Schistocerca > Schistocerca serialis. The sequence goes on along the minus strand of NC_064641.1, from coordinate 630,309,942 downwards.
TCAAAAAGAACTAACTCTGCCTGTTGTATATTGGAAGATTGTTTACATGTATGAGGAACAATAGTGGAACTAAGATTGAGCCATACATGATTTCTCCTCAGTTAGAATTATGTTCTCTGACTATATTGGCTGAATCACTAAGTAAAACTCTCTGTATTCTTTTGGCTAGCTACAACATTATCCATTGGTTTGCTATACCATTAATCCCCTAAAACTTCTGATTTGATCCATTATAAATGGTTCTGAAAGCCTGCAACTGTGAAAACAATAGCTTTGTTTATGAATAGCTCATCTGCCAGCAGTCATGATTTTCTTTATTTAATTTTTCGCACGATGCGTTTCAGGAAATGATTCCCATTTTCAAGTGCATTTTGTGTGTGTTATGTCATTCCTATGTGATGATGTCAATGTGTGAGATTCTGCCTCATTTTGTTGCCTTCACTGCAATATATAAGAAAACACACGATTTTTAGTTAGTTGTTGATCTTTTTGTGAACTAACTTCGCAAAAGAGCTTCTGTGAAGTTTGGAATGTAGGAGATGAGGTACTGGCAGAATTGTGGTTGTGAGGACGGGTCATGAGTCATGCTTGGGTAGCTCAGATGGTAGAGCACTTGCCTGCAAAAGGCAAAGATCCTGAGTTCGAGTCTCAGGTGTGGCACACAGTTTTAATCTGCCAGGAAGTTTTAATGCTTTCGTTTTTAATGTTGGCTGAGGTAGTTCCTACTACGTGTCTTCTATGATGGAGATAAGACTGAAATAATTTTTTCTCAACTCCTCATATACCAATAGCTTCTAGTTTGTCTAGCGAGATATCGTGTTGGACAGTACCAAATCCCTTCAATAATTCCAAATTTATTCCTATTGTACTGTTTTGTGTGTCTAGCCCCATTATGATATTTTCAATGAAATGGGTAATAGCTGATTCTGTGCTCAATCCTTAGCGAAAACCATGTTGGTGTACAGATGAGACATTGAATTTTTCAAGGAAATTTGTAATGTTATGTTTCACGACTGTCTCCATTACTTTTGAAAATACATGTAACAATATTGTATTTTTGACATTTTTGTTCTTTGAGGAAACACCTCTTCCGATAATGATATATTTATGATGTGTGAGAGTAGTTTCAATATGACACTAGCACATTTTATTAGGAGTGAACCAGGTACTTTGTCAGTCCCTGAAAAAATTTTATTCCTCATTCTTTTTATTGTTCTTAGAGCTTCCGATTTATTTGTGGGGCATAACAATATTGAACTGACACTTTTTTCGCTCAGAACAGAGGTTCCTCTGTTCCTAAGGCAATTTTTACACAGGTTAACTGGAGTACTTACAAAGCAGTCATTTACGTAATTTGCTAGAGTAAGATTTCTGACTACTACATCGTGATCATTGTTTAAAACAATGCCATGTTGAATTTTAATATTTTTGTTTGTTCCTTTTTTTACTACGTTTCATATTGCTTTTGATGTGTTTGCTGGCCCTAAAATTACTTTATCATTGTGCATTGTTTTAGCTTTGTTAATCACACTCCTATAAATATTTTTGCTGTATCTGGTTACTAGAGCATGTGAGTGAGTGCACCTAGTGTATGTTCGTCGCACATGTGTACTTAAATAAACCACCAACTGTATCAGTGCAGGCAAGCCACTCGAAGCCACCTGCAGGAAGCATGCACACAGCACAGTCTCCACCATGCTGTCTGCTGGTGACTCGTGCCTGTATGTGGATGGAGCAGCGCTGACTCACTCCCACTATGTTCTTTCAGTTTGTACCACTAACATCAATTGTTTTGTCTATCACTTATGTTGCACCTTCTGTATGATTCGTTTATCTTGTTACATGTGGAGTCACAAGAGGCTTATTTCCATTATTGTTCAGAAGTTTATGAATAAAGCCATATTTGTGTTACTTGGATCGGTCTCATGTATTACTTGGTTATTACATGATTGACAATAAATTTGGAGCAGTTTCCACATATACTATCTTTAAGTGCGGTTTCATCAAGTTTAGACATTATGGATGCCATGCTACTGGCCCTGATTGAACAGCTTACTTCAGCAGTGAACACTTTGTCAACTTCCATTAATAGGCAGGGTACTGTTCCTCTGGTCTCTCCACCCACTTTTCCTCCTCATGACAATTCAGTCGAGGATTGGGAAGCATATGAAAAAAGACTCTGACAGAATTTTTTGGCTTTCGGTGTGACAGACTCTAATTTGTGCAAAGCCTTATTCTCCCATGGATTCCACCTAAGTGGTATCAAATACTGTGTCAGCTTGTCCCTTTACAAGAACCACCAGCTCTTACTTTTGATGGCATGTGCAGTCTATTGTCCAACTATCATCACAAATGAATGCATGTCACAGCAGCTCGAGTTGAATTCTACCAGTGCCACAAGAAATCAAACCAGTCATACAGGGCCTGAGCAGTCAAACTCACAGCCTTAGCCATAAGTGTCAGTTCGTTACCGATACTGTGATGACTCTTATGCAGACACTATGGTGTGCAATACAATTATCTGTTTAGATCCAGACAAGGAGGCGCACTAGAAGGTTTTACTCTGTGAAAACTCCCATTGGCAGAAGTTTTGCAAATAGCACAATCTTTCAAAGTTTCTGAGGCAGTGGTTGACCAAACTGAAGCATGGGGCAATGTGGGAATAGTGTCACAAGATGTGCCCACTAGGACAACAGATAGCTTGCACGAGGAAGCAACAGTGGCGATGGTAAACACTTGGGCCCAGTGCTGGGCACACCAAGGCTGGCTGAGGCTGGCCCAAGCAGCCACAACCGCCACAGTACCAGCATCAGCATTCTCTATTTCAGTCTTGTCATTTCCATTTTGTCCAGAGTGAATATTCAGTGTGTCCTAAGCACTGGGCTGCTTGTAATGCTTGCCAGAAGAAAGGCTACATCACCTCCATATATCATTTACCAAAGGTTGCTCAGGATATGTACATGGATGTAGGCTGTGTGACTCCAATGCTTGTGACTACTCCCAAGTTGTTTATTGAGTTAACTGTTTTACACCATGTGCTCTGGCAGCAGGCCAACACAGGTGCTGTAGTGATTTAGTGATGTAATTGAATTCTGAAAGCTAAGCGAGTTTAGACTTGCTGCCATTGACACCAGTCACAGCTGTTGGGGCAGTTAATGATATCTGCCCCCCCCCCCCCATGAACCATGGACCTTGCCGTTGGTGGGGAGGCTTGCGTGCCTCAGCGATACAGATAGCGATACAGATAGCTGTGCTGGTACTGCGAACGGCTGAAAGCAAGGGGAAACTACGGCCGTAATTTTTCCCGAGGGCATGCAGCTTTACTGTATGATTAAATGATGATGGCGTCCTCTTGGGTAAAATATTCCGGAGGTAAAATAGTCCCCCATTCGGATTTCCGGGCGGGGACTACTCAAGAGGATGTCGTTATCAGGAGAAAGAAAACTGGCGTTCTACGGATCGGAGCGTGGAATGTCAGATCCCTTAATCGGGCAGGTAGGTTAGAAAATTTAAAAAGGGAAATGGATAGGTTAAAGTTAGATATAGTGGGAATTAGTGAAGTTCAGTGGCAGGAGGAACAAGACTTCTGGTCAGGTGACAACAGGGTTATAAACACAAAATCAAATAGGGGTAATGCAGGAGTAGGTTTAATAATGAACAGGAAAATAGGAATGCGGGTAAGCTACTACAAACAGCATAGTGAACGCATTATTGTGGCCAATATAGATACGAAGCCCACACCTACTACAGTAGTACAAGTCTATATGCCAACTAGCTCTGCAGATGACGAAGAAATTGAAGAAATGTATGATGAAATAAAAGAAATTATTCAGATAGTGAAGGGAGACGAAAATTTAATAGTCATGGGTGACTGGAATTCGAGAGTAGGAAAAGGGAGAGAAGGAAACGTAGTAGGTGAATATGGATTGGGGCTAAGAAATGAAAGAGGAAGCCGCCTGGTAGAATTTTGCACAGAGCACAACTTAATCATAGCTAACACTTGGTTTAAGAATCATGATAGAAGGTTGTATACATGGAAGAACCCTGGAGATACTAAAAGGTATCAAATAGGTTATATACTGGTAAGACAGAGATTTAGGAACCAGGTTTTAAATTGTAAGACATTTCCAGGGGCAGATGTGGACTCCGACCACAATCTATTGGTTATGACCTGTAGATTAAAACTGAAGAAACTGCAAAAATGTGGGAATTTAAGGAGATGGGACCTGGATAAACTGAAAGAACCAGAGATTGTACAGAGTTTCAGGGAGAGCATAAGGGAACAATTGACAGGAATGGGGGAAAGAAATACAGTAGAAGAAGAATGGGTAGCTTTGAGGGATGAAGTAGTGAAGGCAGCAGAGGATCAAGTAGGTAAAAAGACGAGGGCTAGTAGAAACCCTTGGGTAACAGAAGAAATATTGAATTTAATTGAGGAAAGGAGAAAATATAAAAATGCAGTAAATGAAGCAGGCAAAAAGGAATACAAACGTCTCAAAAATGAGATCGACAGGAAGTGCAAAATGGCTAAGCAGGGATGGCTAGAGGACAAATGTAAGAATGTAGAGGCTTATGTCACTAGGGGTAAGATAGATACTGCCTACAGGAAAATTAAAGAGACCTTTGGAGATAAGAGAACCACTTGCATGAACATCAAGAGCTCAGATGGAAACCCAGTTCTAAGCAAAGAAGGGAAAGCAGAAAGGTGGAAGGAGTATATAGAGGGTCTATACAAGGGCGATGTACTTGAGGACAATATTATGGAAATGGAAGAGGATGTAGATGAAGATGAAATGGGAGATACGATACTGCGTGAAGAGTTTGACAGAGCACTGAAAGGCCTGAGTCGAAACAAGGCCCCCGGAGTAGACAACATTCCATTGGAACTACTGACGGCCTTGGGAGAGCCAGTCCTGACAAAACTCTACCATCTGGTGAACAAGATGTATGAAACAGGCGAAATATCCTCAGACTTCAAGAAGAATATAATAATTCCAATCCCAAAGAAAGCAGGTGTTGACAGATGTGAAAATTACCAAACAATCAGTTTAATAAGCCACAGCTGCAAAATACTAACACGAATTCTTTACAGACGAATGGAAAAACTAGTAGAAGCCAACCTCGGGGAAGATCAGTTTGGATTCCGTAGAAATACTGGAACACGTGAGGCAATACTGATCTTATGACTTATCTTAGAAGAAAGATTAAAGAAGGACAAACCTACATTTCTAGCATTTGTAGACTTGGAGAAAGCTTTTGACAATGTTGACTGGAATACTCTCTTTCAAATTCTAAAGGCGGCAGGGGTAAAATACAGGGAGCGAAAGGCTATTTACAATTTGTACATAAACCAGGTGGCAGTTATAAGAGTCGAGGGACATGAAAGGGAAGCAGTGGTTGGGAAGGGAGTGAGACAGGGTTGTAGCCTCTCCCCGATGTTATTCAATCTGTATATTGAGCAATCAGTAAAGGAAACAAAAGAAAAATTTGGAGTAGGTATTAAAATCCATGGAGAAGAAATAAAAATTTTGAGGTTCGCCGATGACATTGTAATTCTGTCAGAGACAGCAAAGGACTTGGAAGAGCAGTTGAATGGAATGGATGGTGTCTTGAAGGGAGGATATAAGATGAACATCAACAAAAGCAAAACGAGGATAATGGAATGTAGTCGAATTAAGTCGGGTGATGTTGAGGGTATTAGATTAGGAAATGAGACACTTAAAGTAGTAAAGGAGTTTTGCTATTTGGGGAGCAAAATAACTGATGATGGTCGAAGTAGAGAGGATATAAAATGTAGACTGGCAATGGCAAGGAAAGCGTTTCTGAAGAAGAGAAATTTGTTAACATCGAGTATAGATTTAAGTGTCAGGAAGTCATTTCTGAAAGTATTTGTATGGAGTGTAGCCATGTATGGAAGTGAAACATGGACGGTAAACAGTTTGGACAAGAAGAGAATAGAAGCTTTCGAAATGTGGTGCTACAGAAGAATGCTGCAGATTAGATGGGTAGATCACATAACTAATGAGGAAGTATTGAATAGGATTGGGGAGAAGAGAAGTTTGTGGCACAACTTGACCAGACGAAGGGATCGGTTGGTAGGACATGTTCTGAGGCATCAAGGGATTACCAATTTAGTATTGGAGGGCAGCATGGAGGGTAAAAATCGTAGGGGGAGACCAAGAGATGAATACACTAAGCAGATTCAGAAAGATGTAGGTTGCAGTAGGTACTGGGAGATGAAGAAGCTTGCACAGGATAGAGTAGCATGGAGAGCTGCATCAAACCAGTCTCAGGACTGAAGACCACAACAACAACAAGTCAATGGTTTGCTCCATTACATTTTTTATGGTGTTGAGAACTTGTTTGGGATGGACACATTTCAGGCATATTTCACTGATGCAGTTCACATTGTGTCTGATCAAGTATCATATTCTCAATTGGAAACACTGTGTAAGGGGTTTTTGGACTTGTTTTAGAGGGTATAGTGATTGCTACAAATGTTTCTGCTCATATTTCTTAGAAATCCATGGCCTGGCCTTTTTCCTGTCACACATGTCCTATTCCTGTCACTCTGAAAGAGCAAGTGAAAGCAGAACTGGACAGCGGTGATGCAACCTGTTATAACTTGTGAATGGTCATCTCTGCTAGTTGTAGTTCGGAAGCCATCGGGGAAACGATACCTCTGTGGTGACTTCAGTACTACTGTCAACATGCAGTTTATCATGGATACACATTCTCTCCCAAGCCAGGAGGAAATGTTGGCAAAAATATTGGGTGGACAGTACTTCTCCAAAATTGATTTGTGTGAAGTGTGTCTGAGTGTACCTGTGGATGAACAGTCCCAGTGACTTCTGGTTTGGTTGATCTGTATCAATACTTGTGCCTTTCTTTTGGTGTGGCTAGCACCCCTGTTGTTTTCCAATGATTTTTTGGTTGCATTAATTAACTGGATGATGATGATGTCACAGGCTCTTCCACAGCTGATCACTTGAAAAATATGTGCAATGTGTCTTCTGTCTTATGGTGTAACCTCGCAAAACGTCAGTTTTTCCAACCTTCTGTTGTTTATTTGGGATTCAAGGTCTCGCAGGATGGAATTCCCCTCTGACACACCACATCTTTGCTGTTATGTCTATGCCTCAGCTCTTGACCATGAAGGAGCTCCAGGCCTTCTGAGAGAAGATAGCCTACTACAATAAATTCCTGCCAGGGATGGCCACTTCGGCCCTCCTGTTGCATGCCTTGTTGCACAAGAATGTACCTTTTGCTGGAGACCAGATTGTGAATGTGCTTTTCAAATGTTGAAATTCAAATTATTCTTGGCCCTTGTTTAGCTACATTCTCTCCACACCAGTACACAATTTTGGTAACTGATGCTTCAGTGTACAGCCTCACATGGTCCTAGCACACTGATATGCTGACGGTTCTGAACAGCCTGTTGTTTTCACCTCAAAATCTCTCAGTGCTGCCCATCAGTGTTACACTCAGGAGAAAAAAAAAGAGGCTCTTGTCATAGTCTATGCTCTCCAGAAATTTCACATTTTTTGTATATCTTGCAAGTTCCACCTTATTACTGACTATAAAACTTCGGTTTTGTTGTTTAACACTCACATTTTCTTGCCTAACAAGGCAGCACACTGTGTATAATGCTGGGGAGTGTTCTTGTCTTGCTACAATTATGAAATACATTTTTTGACCTACATATAAACATTCCAGTGTGGATGCCTCATCCACCCTCCTGTGGGTCCTGATCCCAACTTTGATCCTGAAGAATTGCTTTACTTCCATCTTGATACTGAAACACAGGTTGCAATTGATGGTTTCCCAATTATGGACTCATGCATAGCAGGTGCCATTGCCGCTGACACAGGTCTCTGCCGGGGGGGGGGGGGGGGGGGGGGGGGTTCTGTTTTTTAAACAGGGCTGGCCAGATGAACTGCCAGGTCAGGCTTTGGACCTTCCCGTCAACTATTTTTCCTTACAGTATCGCTATGTTTTCATGGTGTTTTGCTGTTGTCCACAGAAGATCTCTCTCCCAGAGCAGACATTCCTATCGCGCAGGTCACAGTTTGTACGCTCTTGAGGGTTTTTTCTATTGAGGGGTTGGTCTGTACCTTAGTTTCCAATAATGGGCCCCAGTTCGTTTCTCACACCTTTCAGCTATTTTGTTACCATCACAGCATTCATCATGTTACAACCACACCATTCCATCCTCAATCAAATAGTGAGGTGGAACAACTAGTGTGTGCGTTTGAGTCCCAAATGAAAAAGTTTGTTATGGAATCTTCATCAGACGATACCCTTCTCTGTTTGCTGAGCACGTATCACTCCGCGCCTATGGGGGAGCGGAGCCTGGCTGAGTTTCTTTACAACCAGCAGCCACACATGCTCCTCCACCTTCTGTGGCCTGTGCCACACCTGCCAAAGTTGGGTTAGTCCAACCCCTTCATCCCAGGATCGCTGGTATGGGTGTGAGGGTTTTGTCGCTGGCACGAATGTAAACCAGCCACTATTTTCTGCCACAGAGGATGCCATCTTCATGCTGTCCATATGGCCAACAGGCTGGTGGCACACCAATTTGATAAGTTGTGCTCCCACTCACTGCCAGAAGCTACTAGTATGTCAGTGCGGTGCCTGTCACCACAGCCTGTCCCTCAACTCTCCCCCTCAAGCCTGTCATCGCCTGCCGTGGAGGCACCCCCATCTCATTGGCTGCCTCCTCCATGTGTGGCACCCTGTGGTTCCAGCTTCCTGTCACCGGGTGCCAGTCTTGCTCCAGCCTCAAGTCCATAGCAGCAGGCTGCGCCAAGTGTAGGGTCACCGTGCACGTGTACTTAAATGAACTGCCCACTGTATCAGCACAGACCAGCCATTAGAGGCCTCCTGTAGGAAGCTTGCACACAACATGGTCTCTAGTGTACCATTTACTGGTGACTTACAGCTACATAGTACATTCAGAGCAGTGCTGACTCACTCTCACTATGTTCTTTTTGTTTGTATCATTCACATCAGTTGTTCTGTGTATCACTAATGTTGCACCTTCTGTATGATTCTTTTGTCTTGTCATGCGTGGAGTCATGAGAGGCTTATTTCCATTATTATTCAGAGGTATATGAGTAAAGCTGTATCTGTGTTACTTGTATCAGTTCTGTGTATTACTTGAAAACTACAGTTCTTATAAGTCTTAACGTAGTCTGCAAAGCGTGTATTTTTTTGTAATTTTTTATTTGACAGATGTTTTAGAGTTTGCCTCAATACTCTGATAGCAGGTGGTATCTATTGGCTGTTGTTCCTTGGAATGACCAATTTTTATTAGCTATTCTTGGAACACACCTTTCAAATAAGGACATGAAAGTACCAAAAAATCATTGTTAAACCCTTATTTCACACCAGAAACAATATTTTCTTGGAGAAATAAAAAAAAAATCGTCCTGAGTTAGGATGACTTCAAACATTGTAGTTATAGCTTAGTTGTGTACATATTTTAATCCTACAATTTTCCATTACAGCTCCAATATCAGACAAGGTCTGATGTGTTTCCATATTGTGTGTATAAATAAGGGCTGGTGAGAATGCTGTGAGTACAAATATTTGCTGGAAAGGGGTAAAATAAATGACATAAGCGCAGAAAGATATCTGATCTTAACTTTAAATCTGCTCAATTTGTAAGAGCATTTTAGTTACGACTTTTTAACCAAACACACAATGTTAAACTGATGTGTACATTAGTTCCATGAAATCAAAATTTCCAATGTAATATGAGTGATATTACCACAGTCATGTAATACAATATCAAACAACAGAGTAACCTAATAAACCTGTAGGAAAATTAGGCTGTATTTATCACAGTATCAAAGATATGCAACATTGTTTTGATGTATTGACATTTCAACACTAATTAGTTTGAGGTTGCAAAACAATTTTTACTTAAAAATGGGTATGAATAAAATAACACTTACCCACAATCAAAATACAAAGCATCATAGTTAGAGAAAATTACTCTAAATCCTTTCCTGATAAGTTCTGGTATTACTAGATCTGTGCCACGAGTCCAGATTTGTATAATGTAACGTTTGTTGTCAAGATATTTGTCAACATGAGCCACATCTGTGAGAGTGCTAGTCCACAGTATAACGGGTAGCTCCTTCTTTCCATTAGCCTCTGCCAACAAAGAGTATGCTCGGCTCTGGAATCTGTCCCACAATTCGTGAAGGCCTTCCTCTGTGCGAGGTATGCCATTTGCATCCATCCAGTCTGTTATCACTTCAGATGTGTTCCAACAGTTCATATTGACCTAAGAAAATAAAATGGTAATGAGTGTAGAGATTATTTTGCATCGCACAAATGCAAAATCATGTGGAATTTTATCAAAACTTTACATCATGTATGCACTGCATGTGAAAATGCTCTTTGTATATTACATATTTGTAAACAATTTAAATCTGGGTGTTTGGAAGGACTTAAGTAATAAACCAGCAATATATGTAACATATAGAATATTGCTCAAATGTGGGGGCCAAATACAGGTTTGCTTGATTCATGGAGGCATGTCACAAAAATACTGAAGGCACTGAACTGGAAGACTATTGAAGATAGACAAACTATCCCAAGAAAGTCTGTTAACAAAGTTTCAAGAACCGGCTTTAAATGATTACTTAAGGAATATACCACAATATCCCACGTAGCACTCACATAGGGATCGTGTGGATAAGGTTAGAATAATTTCTGCATGCACAGAGGCATTCAGACAAGCATTATTTCTGCACCCTATATGTGAATGGATAGATAAAAAAGATCTGTTCACCAAATGGCAGCAGAAGTAACCACATATGAAAGTTAAGGAAATATGTAAGCTTTTTGAGCCCATGGCTCCAACTAACAGAAGGGATGAAGGGGAAGGGAAAGGGATAAAGCAAAAGAACTGCTGAGGTTTAGAAAATGGGGATAGCTATGTAAAAGTCACCCAGAACCATGGGTCAGGGGAGACTTACCACATGGGATGAGAAGGAAAGACTAATTGTTGGGGTCTCCACAGGACGAGATCTGAAAACCTGAGAGCTTAAAAGGTGGAAGATAGGGTAATAAGCACACAGAGATTACTGACAAAAAAAGTGCGAGAGTTAGTAAGAGCAGAAATATATGTTAGAGGTGGGGGAATAGGAAATAGACAAGCCAGAAAATAAAAATGTAGAAAACTAAAAGGGGATGAAAAAAGATATAGCTACTTAGAAGGAATACTGAGACTGAAGAAACTGACATAGGCTAAAGCCCGGTGGGCAGTGAGAACCAAGGACATGTAATGCCTGTTCTCAATTATGGAGTTCTGAGACACTGGTGTTGGGAGAAGAATCCAGGTGGCATATGTGGTGAAACAGTAACCGAGGTTGTTACATTCATGTGTGTTGCCACTATACACCCTCTGTCCATGCTCATTCATCCTAACTAATAAGTTACTGTTAGTCAAAAAATTCTGATTTTCTTCATAGCTGTAGTTCAGCAGCTGCAGAATATTTCAATAAGGGTAAAAAGTCGGTCATCAGCTGCACAAGGAAACCTCTATTTGGTTCACTTTACCAATTTTGACAGTTTAAACCGTCATCTTCCGAAGCAAAATTGCTTCAAATCATGAGTTAGGCAATGTCAAAATAAGAACTGGATGGTGGTGTCCTTTGTTACAGAAACAATAAAACACTGAATCTGTAGCAAAACACACCACCATCTGATTTTTATTTTGATGCTGACTTACTAATGATTTGAACCCATTTCACTTCTAAAGATGACAGTTTAAACTGTCAAAATTGTTAAAGTGAACCAAATAAAAGTTGAAGATGGACCAAATAAAGGTTTTCTTGTGCAGTTGATGACTGATGTTTTATCTTTATTGCTGGATGTGGAGGCTTAACTGTAACAGCTTATTGAAAAACCTCTTCTCAGAGCTGTTTTGCTTTTCATGACAATGTGCCTACATCACAACATTTGACCCTGGAGAAACTGACAACAGTTAACCAATACTGTGACTTAGTTTCTTAGAATTATAATTCTTCCTTGGGTCAAGTTAGTTTATTATATTATAAATTTATGAGTTTAAATTCACAGCTCATTTTTACTCACCTCATCTCCTCCCATGTGAAAGACATCAGAGTCAAAAACATTTAACATGTCCTTATAGATACCAGCAAGTACTTGATACATCTTTTCACTAGTGGGATTCAGTTGACCACATGGAGGTTCCACACAATACTGAGACCATGGATCAGCTTTGAAGCATACTGTGGCATTATCTCCCACCCACTGCCATCCTTCACCCACATGTGCGGGAGCATCAAACTCTGGTATAATGCGAACCCCTCGCACTCTGGCATATTCCACAACTGACTTTATGTCATCAGGAGTATACACCTATCAATAAAACAAAAAAAATGTTTGCTTATTTTTAGTAATACCACTTAAATTGCTATTGAGTAACAAATAATTAACAATTCAAATCAGTTGCAGTACATGTAATATCAAATTCATAAGCTGACATGGAATGGTCATATTTTTATTTGTGTGCATGTCTACTGCTCAATACCTCTATTATCACTATAAATGGCCATCTTTTCCTGTTCAATTGTTTGAATGATTACTGTTTGGATCCTGTATTTATCATTAAGGACTGTTCACTTTGTTTCAAACCTTCTTTCATTGGCGAATGACTGGATGGAGGTATAAAGTAAGCTACAACTTGTGAAGCCATTCCTACTGATGAACATTCTTCAAACTTAAAAAATTCAATTAAACTTTGTGAAAACAAGACTTGGCCTTGTGGCACATGACCACACATCTGTTGGCAGATTTCTTAATTAAAATCAATGGGAGGAAATTATACTATGTCTCAGAGATGAAATCTGATCTTGTTTCAGCTTTTTCCAGTTAATAATACAGGAGATGCTAGTGTAACTCTATTCTTGGGAGTGAAATGTAATTGAGTTTTGCGAAACTTTTATTTCCCTCCTCATTAGAGTGCAATGATATACAATTTCACTCAAAATTACTTACCAGTACCTAAATGTAGTGTAAATATTAGGTCAGTTATTTAGACCACTTAACCATTACATTGCAGTGTATGTAAAAGTAATTGAAGTATGTATTATTATAATTATGTAAACCACTAAGTATTAGTAATGAAGATGTAATTAAACAAGCACTTTCCTTATGAAGTTCAGGAAAAAGTAATCAGAACACACAGGAAAAATTTAATTTATTATTTCTCCTTGTTACCAAAAATTTCTGCCTAAAGGAGGTACTGTGTGAAATTAACAACTCTGGAAGAGGCAAGTAGAAGAATAACTTCCACATAAAGGCAAAAGTAACAAACAATAAAATGGATGAGGAAAAACGAGGAAACCTTACAAGCGAAAAACACAACCACAATTCTTAAAAAAACAATTACCTTTTCTGGTGAGTATGCTCCATATTGACTAAGTTTTGGGAAAGTCTCAGAAACAAATGGAAAACTGTGCGAGTCAGTGATATGCCAGTGGAAAGTGTTGAGTTTATTTGCAGCCATAGCATCAATTGTCCTCTTGATGGAAGCAACAGAGAAATAGCTTCTTGCAGTATCAAGTGCGATGGCACGGTGTGGGAAAGCAGGACTGTCAGAAAGGTTTATCTCTGACAGCAACAACAACTGCTTATTGATGTCATCATACACAATAAGCTGATACAGTGTCTCCAGTGCATGCCGTGCACCAAAGAATGTGTCTGCCGTTACAGCTACATTTACCTGTAAACATTTGAAAGTTGTTTCACATACAACATTTGAAAATAATACACAATGCTTGGCAGCCAGAGCAGCATAGAAAGCCATCTACAATCTGCCTTCTTATGGAAAGTAAGAAGTTTAGTCTAATATTGTTTGAAGAATGACTTCTACATACAAATCTTTGAAAGTGCTTTTATTTTACAGCTGTATCTTCAGAATATGCTGTCTCAGTAAAATAAGTTATGCACTCAAAAGCAAAATTATAAATCAGTCAATCTTCATGTATATACAAGGAAGAACAGTAAATGGGTAATGAGTGGTGAATGGTTAGTGAGGAAAACCTTTTGATAAGAGATAAACAACTGCTATTCAGTATAACTGTGGAAGCACAAGTTTTTTTCAAAATAATTTACTTGGTTAAATTCAGCTGGCATAAACACAAATAGCCTTAAATACTACAGTAATAGAACTATTACTTGTTAATACAGTGAGCAAATTAAATTTCTATCATTGGCTTATCTTTTGTTAATATGTACTTTTGACTTGTTTCATATCACTGAGAGTTTTCCTCCTTGATGAGATCTATTTAACACAATGAATGAATGAATGAATGAAGTGGATCTGTTATTACATGCAAATATTCCATTACTGTGACCAGATCAATCATTTCCTAACATGGTACATATTAACCACTTCATTTTGCGTCCACAAGTTGACTGCTAAGTATTATAAAGACTAAATTTGTTCAGTTCTCTCTGTGAGTTATGACTGTGACAAACAGGATAGCTTGCAATTTCATTACATGTATACAGCTGACAACCTGGCAAATGCACTACCTTCCACTTTCCTTCATTAAAAGTGGTGGTACATAAGGCATTTAACATTACTCTTTAATGTGTCTGGATGCAGAATTTCCTGCCACATACCACTGACAAAATGCTCGTGGGTTTCCAACCAAATGGCAGTGTTGGAAAACCTCAACATATCAACAAAGATCATGCCCATCATCTTCTGACTGTAAACCTGGCAGCTCTTCATCATCACTACTTTGCAGTAACATGTATGATAATACTGGCCTGGAAGCACAAAAATAAACTGCTTATTATCAGTCTAACTCAAGACTTATGAATCAAATTTTCTGCAGCAATGATGACACCTCTACCACACATCAAAATCACTAAAATTATTGTAACATTAATGTAAGATGGACTTTCTATCCAGAAGTTCAAGTTCCTTTAGAATATTTTTGATGTCAGTTCTGATTTTTATTTCTTATGGCTTCATTTTTTTTTTTTTTTTTTTGCTTAGTTTATATTTTACAATGTATTATTTATTATAAATTCACTGCGATAGTAGCTCTTCATTCTTACAAATTGACTGCCTACATGAGGCTCAAATTTGAATATGCACCATCTCACAGTTGTCTCCTTTTCATTCCTTGTTCCGTATGTGCCACTTGAATCAAACTTTATAGAGGCTTTTCTTCTCTGGATCATTTGTGTATAGATCACTCTCAACTTTTTACTCCAATGATAAAATATCAGAAAAATCCTGGATGTTTAAGATCGATGATCTTATACGTTGACAAACAGAACTTCAAATAGTCACATTACCGCGCGGCCACTATGGTCACAGGTTCAAATCCTGCCTCGGGCATGGATGTGTGTGATGTCCTTAGGTTAGTTAGGTTTAAGTAGTTCTAAGTTCTAGGGGACTGATGACCCCCAGATGTTGAGTCCCATAGTGCTCAGAGCCATTTGAACCTTTTTTTAGTCACATTACTAAGTAACTATTTGTCACGGTATATTAATGTGTGTTATTGTGTTGTGACAAGTTCTATTAGAATTTATGTACTCAGCGATAGTGGAAAATCAGTTTACTACATAGTTACATTAACATAGTTATGCTCCAAAAACAAAGGAGCTTCTGTGCAGTCTCACAACAAACAAATAAATAAATAAAATAAAATAAAATAATAAATGACATGGTGAAATTGTTCTGAGCAGTGGAAGGAACAAATGCAGTTATACGTAATCAAAAATTATTTCTTGTTTGACAGTGACCATAATTAACTACACATATTTGGTAAATTCACAAATCAGCATCATCTGTCTTGTTTGTTTTGTTTCAGAGCAAGTACACATTTTCCAGTGGAGTGAGAGAACACTCTCGCATGAAACTATAAGTTGATTGATACCGATGAAGCTTGTTAGAGTTTAAAGTCAAAAACCTGCCATACAAAAATGGCAGAAATAGTTCCTTAAATGTAAGCAGTCTTCTCTTTTTATCTGGTCTCAATTTTTTATATTTATTTTTGTGACAGCTCTGTTTGCAAAGTGACAGGAAATGGCAGAGTGATATTGCCTACCAGAGTGAGTCACAAATAATGAGTCTGAAGGGGCGGAACAAGGAAGCAGGTGGGAGGTGAGCCATAAGAGGTAAGGAGGAAGTGGCTGTATGTATGCCAGATATGCAGTTGTGCTGTTAGCTGCAATGGACAACAGAAGTTGAGCATGGGTGTATATAGGGTGGTTTTCTCAGCATTATAAATTATGTTCAGTCATGTGAGCAACTCCAACCAGCTGCATAAACAAAGCATTGCAATACCACATGGGGAAATAATAGCTTTTAAACTAATTGAACAATGATAATTCAAAGCACATCAAAATGACTTTCTGACCAAGGTGATTAAATGAAGTAATGACAAAGGTAATTGAGCTTCAGAGGCTTTATTGGGTTACATTTGTATAAAATATAATTATTTATTGTCTACAACAACATGTCAACTCCCTCTATTGATTGGAAATTTGGTTTGGCTGCAACACTGGCAAATATGATTGTACAATACCATAATAAAACCAGATTTTTTTACTGTAGTAGTACATGAAACTTGGTAGGCAAACAAATGCTTTACCTACAAGGAATTGGTTTAATTAAGAAATTTTAATTTGCCTATTCAAATATTATAATTTTCTAGAGTTTGCTAAGATTATTTAATGACTTCCATCTTAGACATTTTATTTATTTACTTTTAATGGTTTACTATTTGTGTATCCTGCTCAGCTTTTAGAAATAGAGTTTGTTAATTGAACTAATTTTACAGATGTCAACTCATTCATTCAGACATGTGAACAAAGCCACGCTTACCTGCACAGTTGCACATTTTAGAGGATTCAGAGTTGAAGTGAGTGAAGTCCTCACTAGCAAGGGACAGTAATGTTGTGCCACTTTGTGATTTGTGCAATGACAATAGGCATAGAGGCTATTTTCAGCAGTGGCTTATAAAACTGAAGCCATTTTTAAAACAATGTAATAAGACCATTTAGCTTCATTCCAACAACAACAGAAGTTTAATTATGCCTATAATGACTGTAAATATCGTCGAAGTCCATCATTTAAAAAGTTTAATAAGAATTAATGACATGTACGCAAGACTGGACAAATGAATGCAGCTCCCTCAGGCAATAACTTTGTCTCTACAAAATGACAGGCCTTAGCATGCTCCTTGGTTGATGCATGTTCCCATGATTTGTTACAGTTATGTGTATGTGTGAGTGCAGAAAAGCACACAGTAAGCTGCTAAATGAATTGCATGGGTCAGTAAGCTACCTGTTAGTAAGGTTTTTGGCTACATGATGTACTATAAAAGTTTCTCTTGTTAACTGATTGATACGTGCAAGACCATATCTGTAACATTCAACATAATATATCTGTCTGTCCCCACAAACACAAAATATTTTTTTTTAAATGTGACACATGTTTCACCAATGTCACGTAAGTGATGTGAGTAATTTAATTATCAAGTGAAACACGCAAGCATAATGTTACCAACTAATATCTTATCTATCAGCTGCACTCTTGGTATTGCGTTGCAAACATCTGATAATGGCCTAAGGTTGAAGCTTGCCAGTAATATAATGTATATACACGATGTGTCAAAGGAATAAAACTGACAGCCTGCAGTGGTTAAAATGGTTTCATCATTTAGATGATACATTGAGGCTGTGGACTCTTCTGAAGAAATTTGAGTTCGAGGACCTGACATGAAAATGTTAACTGTATATTTGAAGTTCCTATGGTCTGGGCATTCATTCTTGCCTAACTGTGGACTTTGGTATACTTTAAAAAGCAAGTAAAAAGGAATGACACATTTACTTGCTGGAAGATTGCCTCATAATGATAAAATCAGTAAATAGGAATAAGCTTCAAACTCACAGACATTTTAAAATATAGAAATAAATTTCTGAACATCAGAACTTTGGAAAACACTATAATTAACAGGAAAGGGGACTTGCAAGCACAATATGTTAACTGGATACATATACATACGCTGAGGCTTTTAAAATGCTGGCCTTTTTGACTAAATACAAAGAAACTTTCTGAGCTCTGTTGGCTCGTGTTCCCGCCATCATGTATTTTACACCCTTTTTTTAATTTAAATTACTGTTGTCACTGAGTTGCTGCTTTGCCTGACTGTGACCAATGCTAGCAGTGCATACTGATATATCCCCTCTCACAGTATCTTTGCTTGACTGGTATTGCTTCCCAGTTGTCGTTTGTCATAGGGGAGTTCGGGTTGCGAGTTCGGGCTGCCAGTCAGTTGGAATGCATCTGGAGCACAGTCCGGACCTGCCAGTCGGGGAGTTGCAATGCAGCACTAGTGCAGTCAGGTTGGAATTGTGAGGTCTGCGTCAACATGGCTCACCCGACAATGGTCGCCACACATCGCTTGAGCTGGGCCACGGTCTTGGTGTCAGGTTGTGCGTGTAGTTGGCGTTATTTCCACTGATGACTATTTTAGATGTTGTCAGCATCTGAGAGGAGTCGGTTGGTTGCCGAGGACCAGGTACGTTATCTCCATGTGGTCCAGTCAGCTGGGTCCGCTGGCGGTCCCTGTGCAGTGTCGGCGCATGTGTGGAGCTGTTCAATCGCTACGAGCTTCATGGTTCACCGATCCAGGACATCAACTTGAGTAGTGGTTTCAAGTACCCAAGCCACATCCGTTTGTGCTGTGTGGTTAGTTTTGGTGGTTTGCTGTTGGGGAAGTTTTCCTGTGAGCAACACTGAGTGTTTCTATTGCTGAAATTTAGCTGCCATGTGTTGGAATTAACTATATGGGTTGACTACAATTCAAGTGCATCAGTGGACTTTTCTGCCTTGTGGCCATTAGTGTTCTGGTTACCTACCCTGGCCAGCTTCCTTTCCTCACCTGTTGTCACTGTTCAACATGGTGTATCTCTCTCTCTCTCTCTCTCTCGGGAAACATTCCACGTGGGAAAAATATATCTAAAAACAAAGATGATGTGACTTACAAAATGAAAGCACTGCCAGGTCAATAGTCACACAAACATACACACAAAATTCTAGCTTTCGCAACCAACGGTTGCTTCGTCAGGAAAGAGAGATGGAGAGGGAAAGATGAAAGGATGTGGGTTTTAAGGGAGAGGGTAAGGAGTCATCCCAATCCTGGGAGTGGAAAGACTTACCTTAGGGGGAAAAAAGGACGGGTATACACTCGCACACACACACATATCCATCCACACATATACAGACACAAGCAGACATATTCAAAGACACAGACACATCGACCTGCCAGCGCTTTCGTTTGGTAAGTCACATCATCTTCCACTTTCGATCACCTTTGTGTTTCATTTTGAGAGATGACTCCAGAAAAGAAACTACAAGGAAGGCCTCCACAGACTAGCAAACATGCATGAAAATCTATCTTATTAGTACAGAAGACCAGTGAGTATACAGAAGAGAAATTATATGATTCATTCCTGCCATTGTGCTTTGTACTTCAAAACTATTCCAGTACCGCTAAACACATGGTCCAGCAGTGTAACTATATGGAATAAAGATGACATTTTTCATGACAAGAATATGAAGAAATACTTCCGTATGCAGTTGTGACCAGGGTAGTAGATATCCCATGTGTAGTGAAGCAGTTTACATAATTCAATAAAGGCAAGTGTTCTGGTCCAGACTGTACACCAGTTGGGTTCCTTTCATAGTATACTGACACAATACCTCCATACTTAGCAATCATATACAGCCATTCGCTTGTCAAAAGATCCACATCTAAAGATGGTAAAGTTGCATAGTCGCACCAAAATGTAAGGGAAATAGGAATAATACACTGAATTATAGATCCACATCAGCGATGTCAGTTTACAGTAGGATTTTGGAACATATATTGTGTTCCATCATTATGAATTACCTCAGAGAAAAGAAAATATTGACACAGTCAACACAGATTCAGAAAATATTGTTCTTGGAAACACAGAACTGTGTCTATGAAGTAACATCTTAGTTGTGCAACTGGATTCATGATTTACTGTCAGAACAGTCACAGTTTGTAGTAACTAATGGCAAACCACTGAGTAAAACAAAAATAATGTAGGATTCCCTAAGGAATTGTTATAGGCACTTTGCTGTTCTAATCTATATAAATGATTTAGGAGACATCTGAGCAGGACTGTTGCATTGCTTGCAAATTAAGGTCTTACTTGCTATCTAGTAAAGTCATCAGAAGATCAAAAAGAAATGCAGAATGATTTAGATAAGACAACTGTATTGTGTGAAAAGTGGCAATTGACTCTAATGGAAAGTGTGAAGTCTTTCACATGAGCACTAAAAGAAAGCAGTTAAATTTTGGCTACACAGTAAATCACACAAATCTAAAGGCTGTCAATTCAACTAAATGCCTATGTATTACAACTGTGAACAACTTAAATTGGAATGATCACACAGAAAATGTTGTGAGGAGGAACAGCCAAAGACTGTTTTTTGGCAAAATGCTTAGAAGATGCAGCGGGTCTACTAAACGAACTGTGTACGGTATGCTTGTCCATCCTCTTCTGGAATACTTCTGCATGGTATGGGATCTGTACCAGATAGTGCTGGTGGAGGACATAAAAAAAATTCAAGTAAGAGCAGCCTTTTCCTGTTATCATAAAATGGCGGCGGGGGGGGGGGGGGGGGGGGGCAATGTCATGATACTTGAGTTAGGGTAGGGAGAAATGATCATTGTAATAAAATATGAGAAATTAGAGCTCACACAGAAAGGTGTAAGTGTTCGTTTATCCTGCACGCTATTCGAGAATGGGATGGTAGAGAAATAGTCAATGTGGTTCAGTGAACCCTCTGCCAAGCACTTACGAGTGAATTGTAGAGTAGAAATGTAAATGAATAATTGTACAGGCTTTATCAGCAACTTTTCTATCTAACCTGATGATATGTAAAGTATGTATGTTAATATAATACTAAACAGATTTGTGTCTTTTTGATGTAATATCAATAATAAAACGTTTCACATATTTTCCTTAAAGATTCTAAGGGTAAATGAACTAAGTGCCATACATCATCAAATTGTATCCTTCACTGCAGTAACTATAATGAGTTAGTGGACATAATATAGTGCTGTGTGGGGTAGCCGTGCAGTCTAGGGCACCGTGTCATGGTTCGCGTGGCTCCACCCATCGAAGGTTCGAGTCCTCCCTTGGGCATGGGTGTGTGTGCTGTCCTTAGCATAAGTTAGTTTAAGTTAGATTGTAGTGTGTAAGCTTAGGGATTGATGACCTCAGCAGTTTGGACCCATAGTATTTACCACCAATTGCCAATTTTTTCAATAATATAGCATAGAAGTCAATTTAAAGGCTTTCTAAATACATCAAAACCTCAATGATTTAAATTGCAAGTTTTAATAAAGTAATTTACGTTTTTAGTCCTGTCTCAGAAAACTGGATTTAATGGGTATGGTCCACATTAATTCTGAACTCTATACTGGTGAGTACTGTATCTAACACAGCAAATGACTGTGACCAAATGTACATTGTACACTGCACATGCATACAGTGCTGAATATAAGGGAATCAGGCAAGCAGTATGCCATTAAGCAGTGATCTGTGGATTTGCATCCGAGAGGTACAGTATTTTCAGGTGGATGTGACAGTGGAGTGCCACAGGTAGTGTTCTGAACCAGCAGTCATCAAGTTAGGAGAAAGGTGTTTGAATGTATTATAACTTGGAATGAATATATGTAACTTTAACACAATAGTAGTCATTCAGCACCCTGACATGCACAAACACTTTAACAGTTCATTGGGCTTACTGGATGAATTTAATACTTTGTACATCAATCCCATCAACTGACAGAATGCAAAAAATTCAGTTGACTGCCAATCCTGTCATTTGATGGGGTATGATTTCTATTGCTTTTCAGTACAAAATGACACTTATTGATGAGATCAGTTCATCTTCATTGTTGGCAAGTCCTCTCTAAGAAATGGCAAGCTTTATGTAATTGGCAGTGAAAGTGTTAAGTTTCATCCATATAAACTGCAGGTGATTCAAGACCTGAGAGACAGTGCTAGGCAAAAGACTTTCCCACTGCACTGAAATTCTTGCAATGGTTACTGTTTCCCCATCAACTGCTGACATCCGATAAGGCAAACTACTGTGTGACTGGCTATCTTAATAAGCAAAACCTGCAGTACTGGTGTCAGGAATATCCATGCATGACGTTTATGTGAAAAGCCCCCATGTGACTCCAAAAGTTGTGGTATTGTGTGTGTCATTAGCACGAGTGATTCTTAGTCACTGTTTAGCTTGAGGATGATTCCCTACTGTGGTAATGTGACATGGCCATCTCTTTCCCCAGATTTGACAGCTCCAGATTACTTCATTTGCAGTTATGTGAAGAAATTAAGTGTCATTGTGGACGATGCATCAAGTATGTCATGGAATCCTTCCTGCGACACCTACAGTACTGCATCCAGGTGAATGGAGGGACAATGGAGGAAGTCATTTTCAAGGAGTAGTGGTTAGTGACAATATGTATTACATACTGTAGTAACTACCATTTTATGTACTGTTACATCTACATCTTCTCTCCACAAGCCACCTTTCAGTATGCAGTGGAGGTTATGCTTTTATTTCATAACCAGGGCTGGCATAAGGCCCAAGCAACGCAAGCAGTTGCTTGGTGTTCCAAGCTGAGTGGAGTGCCAGAGATATCCCACTGCAAAATTTGCATACATGGTGTAATGCAATTAGTGACAGAAATTGACATGGGGGAATGTATGCAATAATAAAATCAAAAAGACTGCAATAAACACAATGGCAAAGATTAACAAACGGCCAATTTTTGAGATAGTTGCTAATCTGTGGTGAAGGGCCACCACTGACTTCACCATGAAATATTGTCCTAGTTAATATAAATGTACAGGGTGTCCAGGTTAAACATATAATGATATAAAATGTAATAACTAGAGATGTAACTGAGACATTTATTGGCAGTTTGCTTCTACGTGCATGATAACACAAAATATTTTCCATGTCTGCTTGTGGCACTTGGTACCAAGTGTACAGATGTGTAACTGCTTTGTTTATGTAAACACATGTCAGTAGCCACACGGACTTCATGGCAGAATGTGTTATGTGCACTTTCACTCATGAAGCTAACGTCTGTTGCACTGGTACAACATTGTTTTCAGCATGGGTATAGACTGCAACTGACTTATGATGACCCCATTTACGTATAAATCAAGAAATGGGACAAGCAGCTCTGGGAATGAGTGTATATTTTTGTCAGGCCACCATGCCAAGCCTGCAATTCTAGAGGCACTGCTGAATTAATTCACATTTACAGTTACCTTATTCAGGCATACAAACTGCAGTGTTGTCACAAAATCAAGGCTGAGGACAGGCCACAGTGGAAAGCATTTGAAGCGACAATTCTGGGAAAAATAGACGAAAATGAGGCATTCCTAAATTTGGTCTATTTTTTGGATGACGATTCATATCAGCCTCCAAGTACAGTAAACTTCCCACTTCCCACATGGTTAACACACAAAATTGCCACATATGGGGATCTCAAACACCCCCGTCCCCACATAGTGAGAATGCAAATGTGACTCTCCAAAAGTCAATGTGTGTGGTGTGGATTGTTGAAGGACAGGGTTATAGCCCCTTTCTTCTTTGCAGAGCCTGCAGTTAATGCAACAATGTACATAGACATGTTGCACTGCATCCAGTGCCACAACTTCCTCATAACATGAGGTCTCAAAAAGATTGCACACAATGCTACTTTGAGAACAAATTGTGAGGGATTTCCTGGATCGTGAGTTCCCAGATTGGTGGATTGGGAGAGGTAATTCATTGACTACATGGCCCCCTAAAAGCCCAGACATTATACCACTTGATTTTTTTGGTGTGGGTGTTTATCAAGAACAAGTGCACCAGACACTAACACTAGTTTGTGATCTGCGTCATCACTTTTGAGCAACTATTACACCAGCAATGCTGCAAAACACTGAGAGAAGTGGAATACAGATTAGTTGCCTGTTACACCACTAATGGTGTGTATGTCGAGGTGTATTATGTGTGTAAAGAAAACATTTTTTTCTATACCTGTAGAAACATATGTTAACCTTGCCACCCTGTATTTCAAATGTAAACATATCAGGTAGGTCTGTGTGCAACAGAGCTCTAATTTATCTAAAGGACTATTTTAAAACTAGAAATACAACAGTACTTCAGCACATCATACGTTACAATCTTATTGTACACTCACAGCTGCTGAAGAAGGAGTTCTACCTATCATCACCACTTCTGGAGGCAATACTGCACTTTTCCCACAGTGAGTTACAAATCTTCAAACACCCCTGGATTATCTCGGGACTTAACCAGTTCATGAACCTTATCAACAGGTGTGATACATACTCCACTTTTTGAAAGGACCACAGAAAAATCCAGAGCACTGACAAGTGATCTTCGTGGCCAAGTTACAGGCCCCACAGCGTCTATCCATCTTAGTCCACACTGGTGTGTTAGATGATGTACCAGCAGTAAAATGTGCCTGGGACCCTGTACAATGTTCTCAATAAGTTGTAACCTTTCGTCCTGGTCATAACAGAGTTCTTTTTGTTTGTTCTGTTTTGTTTTAGGGTGAAAAAACAACTGGGGTCATATGTTCCCAAGTCAAAACTATAGAACACCAATACAGAGACGAAAGAAACGACTATATGTCAGTCCCAATGGACAGAATAGGAGACAGCTAAACAAGACGTGGAAAAAGGGCTAAAAAAACAGCATACAAAAATGGAGGTCCAAAACTAAAAATTAAATGACCTTTGCCATATTGCTTCGGCAGATGAAAAAGCAAAACGCGGCCGACAGCTCACGCATCATTCGCTAAAACGGCTGATAAATCAGATAGCAAACCCAAGCTGGAAAAATTGGTAAAAAAAAGGGGCATTCCAGCTGCAAGTGGCGGACAGTTAAAACTTGGGCGTAATGCATACAAAGTGGTGGGGTAGTGACACTGAGCAAATGACAATGGCTAAAAAGACAGTGCCCAATACGCATCTGAGTTAAAATAATCTTCTCCCAGTGGGAGGGCCAAGAGGAGGTCATCCAAGGTGCCAGGAGAGGCTTAATAAACTAAAGCTTATTCCTGTGAAGGAGGGAACATTGGCGATGACAAAGTGACACCACCTCCTGACAGACGGCAATGCAGAGATGATTGGAGGGAATAGAGGTACTCGCGGGCTGAGGTACGAGGACTGGAGCCTTGGCAGCAGTGTCAGCAGCCTCGTTTCCTGGCAGACCGACATGACCAGGGACTCACACAAACATGACATTGGCTCCACCAAGAGTGAGCAAGTGACAGCTTTCCTGGACCCGCTGCACTAAGGGATGAGCAGTGCACAGCACACAAAGACTTTGGAGGGCGCAGAATGAGTCTGAGCAGAGGACACAATTGGGACGGCTGTGTCGCGGGATGTACTCTGTGGCCTGATACAAGGTGAAAAGCTTGGCTGTAAATACGGAGGCGTGTGTCAGAAGCCGATATCAAAAGACACGGGTGCTAATGATGAAGGCACATCTGACTCCACAGTCAGTCCGAGAGCCATCAATGTATACATGGGTACTATCGCTAAGTTCCATGCTAAGGTCATGAAACTGAAGGCGATAGACCGAGGTTGGAGTAGTATCTTTAGGAAGTGAATGAAGGCCAAGGTTAACAAAGGGCGCTTCACGAAGCCAAGGTGGTGAAGGGTTCACACTCATTGGAAAAGGTGGTGCATGAAGTTAAGCCGCCGTAGCAAGTGGCGAAAGTGGACTCTAGGAGGTAACAGAGAAGAGGGACGAGCCCCATACTGACTATCTAAGGAATCATCAAAGAAGGAGGCATAGGAGAGGTGGCCATGCATGGCAGACAAACGGCATTCATATCTGCTGAGGAGAAAGCCACTGTGGTAGTTCAGCAGCTCAACTGGGCTGGTGTAAAAGGCACCCATGGCCAAATGGATGTCATGATGTTGGATAGTGTTGAGACAGCGTAAAAGAGATGGGCGTGCAGATGCATAAACAATGCACCCAGGTCGAGTTTAGAACGGACAAGGGACCAGTACAATTGGAGGAGGGTGGATGGATTGGCACCCCGAGAAGTACCATTGAGGACACAGAGGACATTGAGGGATGGCGTACAGCAGGCTGCCAGGTGAGAGACGTGGGAGGACCAAGAGAGTTTCCTATCGAGCATGAGCCCCAGAAATTTCACAGTGTCAACGAATGGAAGGGCAACAGGCCCAAGGTATAGAGATGGTGGGAGAAACCATTTGCGCCACCAGAAATTAATACAGAAGGTTTTGTCAGTGGAAAAGCGAAAGCCATTGGCGATGCTGCAGGAGTGAAAACGATCAAGGCAGCGCTGAAGACGCCGCTCAGTGAGACATGTCCGTGGAGAACTGCAATAAATGGCAAAATCATCGACAAATATGGAGCCAGAAACGCCCGGTGGGAGACAGGCCATTATAGGGTTAACGGCGACAGCAAAGAGGATGACACTCAGGACGGAACCCTGAGGCACACCATTTTCCTGAATAAAGGTGTTCGACAAGGCAGAACCCACACGCACTCTTTTAAGACTGCCCGAAGAAAACAGGGCATGTGCCCACGGAAGCCCCACGTGTAAAGAGTACGAAGGACACCTGTTTTCCAGCAAGTGTCATAAGCCTTCTCCAAATCGCAAAACACGGCCACAGTCTGGGATTTCCGCAGGAAACCATTCATGACATGGGTGGAGATGGTCAACTGCAGAACGCCGCACTTGAAATCCACTTTGTGCATTTGTGAGTAAATGGCGAGACTCGAGCCACCACACCAGCCGGGCATGAATCATATGTTCCATCACCTTGCAAACGCAGCTGGTAAGAGAGATGGGGCGGTAGCTAGAAGGAAGGTTTTTGTCCTTACTGGACTTAGGTATGGGTATGACGGTGGCTTCACGCCAGCATCCAGGAAATGTGCCCTCAGTCCAGATGCAGCTGTATGCGTTAAGCAGAAAGTGTTTGCCTGCATGAGAGAGGCGCTACAGCATCCGGATGTGGATAGCATCTGTCCTTGCGATGGAGGACTGGGATGAACTGAGAGCATGATCTAGCTCCCTCATAGTGATGATGGCATTGTAGCACTCACGATTCGGAGAAGAGAAGGGAATCGCCCGAGCCTCCTTCACTCCTTTTTGATGGATGAAACCAGGGTGGTGGGGGGAAGAGCTCGAAACTTCCGCAAAATGGCTGCCCAAGGTGTTGGAGATAGCAACAGGATCCACAATGACATCGGCACCTACTGTCAGGCCAGAAATGGGGGAATGGATCTTGGTTCCAGAGAGCCATTGGACGTTGGCCCACACGACAGAGGAAGGTGTGGAACTGTTAAAAGAACTAGTGAATAAAATCAAACTAGCTCTTTTGCTATGCCAAAGAACTCAACGACACTTTGCACGCATCTGTTGATAATGAATGCAGTTTTCCAGCTTAGGATGGTGGTTAAAAACGTGCAGAGCACGTCTCCATGCACAAATTGCGTCGTGGCATGCTTCAGTCAACCAAGGGGTAGGGACTGGGACACAACATGGTAAAGAGGAAGTGTGAGGAATGGAACGTTCTGCAGCAGTAAGGATATCTTTGGTGAGATAATCCACCTGGTCGTAACAGCTGAGGAAATCTTGTTCTACGACGGTCGCCAGGGAGGTGTAAAGCTGCCAGTCAGCCTCAGTAAGCTGCCGTTTGGGCATGCATGTGGATGGGGTAGGAGTCAGCAGACGGAGAGCACACGGAAATGGTCGCTCAAGTAGGCGTCAGAAAGAACGGACCACTCCAGGCGATGGGCAAGCTGGGCAGTGAAAAAGGATAGGTCTAAATGGGAATAGGTGTGCGAGGAGTCAGAAACGAATGTGGGTGCTCCAGTGTTAAGGCAGAAGAGGTTGAGTTGATCAAGAATGTCAGCCAAGAGGGCACCTCTCTGGCAGGCCCTGGGAGAACCCCAAAGGGGATGATGCGCATTAAAGTCACCAAGTAGCAAAAACGGTGAAGGTAGCTGCCCAATAAGCTGGAAGAAGTCAGCCCTCGTGACATCGAAGGACGGAAATACATAAATGGTACAGAGGGAGAAAGTCAGGTGAGGAAGGAAAAGGCGAACAGCAACAGAGCAACAGCTTGAAGATGGGTAGTCAGGGAGATGGGTTGACTATGAAGGTCATCACATATGAGCAGCGTAACATCCCCATGAGATGGGATACAGACCTCAGGGTGAAGGTCAAAACGAATTGGTAAGCAATGTGAAAGCTCAAAGCGGTCTTGAGGGTGCAGTTTCGTTTCCTGAAGGCAGATTCCAAGTGGATGTTGCAATGGTAGAAGCAGCCATAAATCCTCGTGGGACTGAAGGCCGCAAACGTTCCATTGGAGGACAGTCATGAGGAGGAAGAGATATATGGGTGTCAACTCGGTGGCGGCCAAGGGATAGCTGGTGGAGAGTCGCTACTAAGGGCACAGAATCAGGAGGATCCTGCTCCATGGGGTCCACAGAAGCATCAGCGTGCTTGTGTGGTTGGTCTGCGGAGTCCAACGTTGAAAAACGGTTGGTGGTGCGCACCAGTGAGACAGAGGCCGGCCGGGCTAAGTGACCACATGGTGACACCATCATGCAGGATCTTCGAGTTGGTGAAGGAAAAGACCATATGTCTTTAGCAGGCTTCTTCAAGCCCTTCTGGTTAGAGGAAGACTTGGGTGTTGTTTGGCTGGAGAAAGTCTTCACTGCAGGAGTACTCCTTCTGTCCTTTCCTGCCTGTTGGTTGTGTAGTGGGTAGCTTTGCCCCTTTCGACGAGAGTTTGACAGTTTGCTGCACAGCGGGACGGGGACGGGGAGGGGGGGGGCGGCGATGCTACCTTGACACCGTGTGACTTCACAACCTGAGAGCCAAATTTGAGGCCGCATGTCTGCGTGACCATTTCCTTCATGGACCGAGGGGTCACAAGAACTGAAATATAGGTGCCAGACTGGAGAACACAGCCAGTAACTTGCAAGTTACTGGGTAAGGCACTTTTTCCTTCACCTGAATCTCTTGAACAACCCGCTCATCTAGACACATGGGACAATCCCGGGAGAAGGCGGCATGGCCGCCATTGAAGTTGATACAGTGGGGAGGAGGAGGCGGACATTCGCCCTCGTGTGCATCCCTGCCACAGGTTACGCATGTGGCTGGGTGTCGACAAGATGTTTTAGTGTGATTGAACTGATAACACTGGTAGCAGCGCATCGTATTCAGAATGTACAGCCGGACTGTGATGATTTCGTAGCCTGCTTTAATATTTGACGGCAGCACCACCCTATCAAAGGTGAAAAATAGTGTGGGTGGGCACCAAGGAAGAATCGACCTTTTTCATTACATAATGGGCAGCAATGGCACCCTGATCAGAGAGGTAAGATTGTATTTCAGCCTCAGTTAGACCGTCAAGTAGCCTGGTGTAAATTACACCATGGGAAGAATTCAAAGTTCTATGTGCCTTGGCACGAACAGGGTAGCCATGGAGAAGTGAGGCAGCAAGTAGTTGCTGTGCTTGAGAGTCAGAAGCCGTCTCCAAAAGCAAAGTGCCATTCTGTAAACGAGAGCAAGATTTCACAGGGCCAGCAATGGCATCAACACCTATCTGAATAATAAATTGATTGACCATGGCGAAGGATTGACCATCTTCAGTACGTGATACCACAAGGAATCGTGGAGCAGCGGGAAGGGTCTTCAAATGACTAGCCTCATTACATTTACGTTTCGTCGACGTCGATGGAGAGGATGATTGACTCATCACTAGGAAATCCTCCACAATTGCCAACGTCTCCGATGGCCTGCTCCTTCCAACTGGGGGCCCCCTTCACAAGGGGGTGCACCCGCCTTAGGTGATTGTTCGTACCTCAGGTCACACCTCCTGAACCCCTGACAGGGTGGGCAATCTGGGAAGGTTACTGCTTAGGCAATCACCCCTCCCTGGGCCTGGCCTGTACCAGGGGGTACATCCGAACCCTACCTGTCGATCCAGGGTTGGGAATTACGCGTTACCCAGTCACCTTTTAAGTGTCAGACGTGTGGACCGGCCTTAAGGAGCGCACAAGGAGGAAGAAGAAAAAAGAGGATCCTCAAACGCCTTAGTGGAGGAACGAGAGGAGAAGGGAAACAAAGAAAGGAAAAAGGAGTCAAAAACAAAGTTGAGACTGTTCGCAGATCAGCGACAGAATGCAGAACATTCCCAACAATACCCCAGACATGTTCCCCAAGGGAGGGGAAAAAGAATAGTAAGAGGATAGACACACAGCACGGAAGGGAAGAAGTGCTGCAAAGGCTGGGGTCCCGTGGTAGCCAAGCACGAACCTGCCAAAGAGTGGTGAGCCCCCTGGGGGATATTACAGAGTTCTAGGTAGTCCTGACAGAGAGCATTATGTTGCAGCTAAGTGAGTTCAAACGTGGGCAAATTGTTGGTGGTTCTTGTATGGTGGGTGCTTCCATAACCAATGTAGCCCAGGGGTATGGTGTTTCACGAGGCACTGTATCGAAGATTTATACCACTTGCAGGGAAAATGGCAAAACATCATCCACTAAGTCACAATGCAGACGAGATTGTTTTGTAGAGTGATATTGACAAATGGTCATTGAAGAAGACTGTGACGAAAAGTAAGAGGACAACAGCTGTAAAAGCCATTGCAGAAATTAATGCCACATTCATGAATTCTGTCAGCACCAAAACAACACAAAGGAAGCTCCTGAAGTAGGGAACTATAGGGCGATCTGGAATTCCAAAGCCATACGTCAGTAATGCAGATGACCAAAATGTAAGACATAGTGCCAAAGCCCGTAAAACCTGTACTGTGGAGCAATAGAAGAAAGTAATTTGGGTGGATGGGCCTTGTTTCACATTGTTTCCAACTTTTGGGGTAGCTTATGTCTAGCATAAGCCATTCCAAACCTACAATGGACTGCTTGCTGCCTATAGTGAAACGCAATGGGGGTACTTTGACGATTTGGTCAGCTATATTGTGGTATTCCATGGGCTCCATGGTTACTCTACAAGGTTGCATTACTGACAAGGACTATATGACCGTTTTTCCTGATTAGGTCCATCAGATGGTACAATGTTTGATCTCCAATGGTGATATAGTGTTCCAAGACGACAGGGTTCCTCTTCACAAAGGCTGCATCGTCCAGGACTGGTTCTGTGAGACTAAGGACGAGCTGTAGCGTCTCCCCTTAACCACCAAAGTCATTATATTTCAGTATGATTGAGCCTTTCCGGTCTACTTTGGAGAGACCGGTGTGCGATCGCTATCCATCTCCATCATTGTCACCTAACGTGCCAGTATCTTGCAAGAAGAATGTTACAACATTCCATTGAAAACCATACAGAACTTGCATTTATCCTTTATGAGATGACTGGAAACTGTTTTGAATGCCAATGGTTTTGCAACACCATAGTAGGGATGGAAATGTGCTGTGTTTGTGGTGTTTCCATCCTGTTGTCCACGCCATGCGCATACCACATTCTTGGATGTGGCACAACTTTAATACATAGCACATTTTAATTGAAGCTAGAAGAGTACACTAAAAAAATTAACAATCACAGGAACTACGTTAAATAATAATGAACTGTTTCTTCTTGGCCGTTTAGCACTGTAGTAGGATTAAGGAATTTACTTATGTTACAGATGACCACCTGAATAACCTTCTTCTGCAGATGCACCACTGCGAAAATTGCAAAACAGTGTCAGTGAGCTGGAAGGTACCGACAGGGATGTGGACCATGTCGACTCCAGTGCAATGGCCATCGGCCCTAAGTTTGCAGGTTGAAGAT
This sequence comes from Schistocerca serialis cubense, assembly GCF_023864345.2. Classification (NCBI taxonomy): domain Eukaryota; kingdom Metazoa; phylum Arthropoda; class Insecta; order Orthoptera; family Acrididae; genus Schistocerca; species Schistocerca serialis. The sequence continues at coordinate 630,278,013 of NC_064641.1, read as the reverse complement.
CCATGGCATGGACAGCGCAAACGAGGTGGTCCCACAGATTTTCGATTGGGTTTAAATCTGGGGCGCTCTTTGAACTGTGCACATATATGCAAGCTATGTGGCATGTTGTTTTATCCTCCTGATAGATGCCATGATGAAAGGAAAAACAAACTGCACGTAGGATTGGACACGGTCTCCAAGGATTGATGCTTATTTGTCTTGATCGATTGTGCCTTCCAGAACGACGAGACCACCAAGGGGATGTGTCGATAATATTCCTCAGACCATAACGCTACATCCTCTGGCCTGGACTCTTCCGAAGATTGTAGCAGAGTGTTTGGCTTAAGACACTTCGTCTATCATCTCAAAATTCCAACTGTCGTCAATCAGTGAACGTCCAGTTGCAGTATTGGCGTGAAAATTACAGCCTTCATCGTTGCACGAACCAAACACCTGCAGTGGACATCGATACGCAGGGACATTCCCTGAACGGTCATTGAGGAGACACTGTTACTAACCTCTTGATTCGTCTGGATGGTCAGTTGCTCAACAGTTGCACGTCTATTCACCTGTACACGTCTATGCAGCCAGTGTTCACCCTTGTCATCTAGGGTTCAGGGTGCACCACAGTTGCCTCAGAGTTGCCTTTGGATAGCGCCATTCTGCCATCCTCGGTATACTTTAAACACGACAGCACGCAAACAGTTTACCAACTTAGCCATTTTGAAATGCCTCCACCCTTGTACGTTAGATAAGTCCTCAGTTTCTGAATTATGATGATGACTGCATTGCTTTCCTTGGTCCCCTCCCACGACACATCCCCCCACTGCTACTGCTGTCACCTGGTTGTTGCACATCGATCAGTTTACCAACTTAGACATTTTGAAATGCCTCAACCCTTGGACGTTAGATAAGTCCTCAGTTTCTGAATTACGATGACGACTGCATTGCTTTCCTTGGCCCCCCCCCCCCCCCCCCCCCCGCTCCCCTGACACATCCCCCCATTGCTAATGCTGTCACCTGCCATTTGGGAATGGTTATTGCACGTCGAACAGTTTACCAACTTAGCCATTTTGAAATGCCTCCACCCTTGGACGGTAGATAAGTCCTCAATTCTGAATTATGATAACTGCATTGCTTTCTTTGGTCCCCTCCCCCGACACACGCCCCCACTGCTACTGCTGTCACCTGCCATATGGGAATGGTTGTTGCACCTCGAACAGTTTACCCACTTAGCCATTTTGAAATGCCCCCACCCTTGGACGTTTGGTATGTCCTCAGTTTCTGAATTACGATGATGACTGCATTGCTTTCCTCGGTCCCCTCCCCATCACATCCCCCCCCCACTGCTATTGCTGTCACCTGACATATGGGAATGGTTGTTGCACGTTGTGGTGAGCGTACTGTAAGACCTTCAGTACACACACCATCAGATTATTTGACTTGTCGCTCTAACGAAGTAGGCGAGAGTCAGCAATACGTCTCGTGGTCTTATCGTGGCGTGTTTATCTTCTGCCGTTAGGTTAGACGATAGAAATGCCACTTGCACGCTTAGAGTAGCAGATTGACGGTGACCAACTTTAAACAGAACTTTATTAATTTTCACACACATTTATTAAAATTATAACAAGCATAAAAATTACTTAACTTTGTTCTGGAGGCTATTTACAATTGACAATCTGAAGTTCCTTTGGTATTGGTACGTTAATATTATTCTCACATATATCTCTGATCCTTGACAAATGTGTCTATACATTTATCTTCCTGGCTATGTACAGGAATATGGTAATCTTATTAGGCGCAGACTGAAACTTGACTATAGACTGGTACAGACAAATGCAGACTGACTAATCGGAGGTCTGAACACTCGTTATAATACCTCGTGCGTTCATGTATCACTGCGCGAGTGTGATCAGCGAGGAGAAAAGGTTCTACGTTAGCAGCAATCTCATTGGCTGCGTTACATATTAATACGTGGATCAGCGGAAGCAGAATTCAGTCCGTCTCTATGGTAGCGCCATCTGGTACTGCGGAGACAGACGAGTGCTGCGCCTGCGCTGTTGTGCTTAGGCCGGTATTACACTATCAAATTTCTTTGTCAAAAATCTTTGTCCAATATCTTTGTCAAAGATATTTGATGGTGTAATAGGGAACTTTGTCAAATGTCATCCAATATTTGATCAAATCTAGGGCCTCGCTGTAGATTTGATCAAAGAAGTCGCTTGTATTCTGTTCACTGCAATGTGACATGTTACCACATGGAGCACTAGTATCGCTGCATTATGTCGTCTGTAGTGTTTTTATAAACATTGCGGGTAAATACAATTGGTGTGTGCTGACAACTACAAAATTAATAGAGATGTATGAAGCTGATGAGGTGCTTTACAACGTGAGGCGCACTGAATACAAAAATAGATTATGAAGATTGGAGACCAGACCTGACCTAACCTAACCTAACCTAACCCAACCCTCTACTGTAGCAAGGAATCTGAGTGTTACAGTGAGCCCGTCTTCTAGATGTAGCAGTTCTTAAGTGAATATAGTGCTTTGTGATATGAGGATACACTTCATTGAGCACATACAGAAATGTATGCTCATCCATTCTTAAGTAATTGATGTACGACTTGACGTCCTCCACTATAAGCTCACGTAACAAGTTTTGGTGAATGCTTTTATCGAGCAATCGTAAAACCCATGGCTTCACCCAGGTATGTTTCCTTTTTTTCCCCCGCTTCTCTTCCGCATATGCACACAGTGCAATTGTAGTATATGCAACTGCTGCGGTTAATAACAAGTTGTGGTCAGCCATCTTGAACTTTGACGAAAAATATGATAGTGTAATACCCCTTCTAGCGCTACGTCAAAGATCTTTGTCAAATATATTTGACGGAATATTTGATCACATCTTTGATCAAATCTTTGACAAAGAAATTTGATAGTGTAATACCGGCCTTAGCGGGGCGCGCTCTAGTGGGAAAGTTGTGTACGCGCTGACTACGCGGAACTATGTACACAACACACGTTGACGCCGAACATAGGCGGTGGTCACAAGGTGACTGGGCCGCGTACAGTATGCGCACTTACCCTGCCAGCAGTGACTTCCGAGATGGAGAGGGAGTAGGCCTCCGAGGTGTCCGTGTGGAAGGAGCGCGTCTGCCCGTCGCTGACGGTGAGCGTGACGAAGAGGGAGCGTCGCTCGCCGGCGGACCGCTGCTTGGCGCTGGTGCGCGCCTTGCGCTCCACCTTCCTGTGGAAGATGCGTCCCGCCTCCTGCAGCAGCTGGCGCACTCCGGGCTGCAGGTCGCGGCCCGCCGCCTCCACGGACACGCTGTACGGGTTGAGCGCCAGCAGGCGGCCCGGCGTCCTCTGCAGGCCGCCGCGCGGCCGCGGCCACAGCGTCGCCCAGGGGTCGCACGCCAGCCGGCACGCGCCCAGCGACTGCGCCTCGCCCTCACCGGCGGCCACCTTCTCGCATCGGCTCTCGCGGCACTCCCACGTCCACACCGGCCTGCAACATTTGTTTCTGCGCTCAGCCGGCATACAGTTAGCCACTGTTGTAGTCAGCCATCCTGTATAGTAAGATATCTCGCGTATTTGAGAGTTAAAAACATTTTTTCATATCGAAATTCTGTCTTCGACTCTCTCTTTACAGACAACCTTTTAGGTAGAGCAACCACAGCTAGGAGTAATCATCTTGGGTATCAATAAAGCGCTTCAGCTGTATTTACCTCCCCCCCTTTTTTTATCACCACCAGTTTCATGGCACTAAAAGCCATATATTCAGGTGAAGATCTGCGTAACAGTAAATCAAGAAACCGAGTTGTTTTGGAAATCAGCCTTATGCAAACACAATTAGTTTATTTTTAGTGTGCGGAAATTTATGAAGAACTGAGTGAAAGCAACGCACTAAGTACACTACTGGCCATAAAAATTGCTACACCAAGAAGAAATGCAGATGTCAAACGGGTATTCATTGGACAAATATATTATACTAGAACTGACTTGTGATTACATTTTCACGCAGTTTGGGTGCATAGATCCTGAGAAATCAGTACCCGGAACAACCACCCCTGGCCGTAATAACGGCCTTGATACGCCTGGGCATTGAGTCAAACAGAGCTTGGATGGCGTGTACTGGTACAGCTGCCCGTGCAGTTTCAACACGGTGCCACAGTTCATCAAGAGTAGTGACTGGCGTATTGTGACGAGCCAGTTGCTCGGCCACCATTGACCAGACGTTTTCAATTGATGAGAAATCTGGAGAATGTGCTGGCCAGGGAAGCAGTCGAACATTTTCTGTATCCAGAAATGCCCGTACAGGACCAGCAACATGCAGTCGTGCGTTATCCTACTAAAATGTAGGCTTTCACAGGGATCGAATCAAGGGTAGAGCCACGGGTCGTAACACATCTGAAATTTAACGTCCACTGTTCAAAGTGCCGTCAATGCGAACAAGAGGTGACCGAGACGTGTAACCAGTGGCACCCCATACCATTACGCCGGGTGATACGCCAGTATGGTGATGACGAATACACGCTTCCAACGTGCGTTCACCGTGATGTCGCCAAACACGAATGCTGTAAACAGAACCTGGATTCATCCGAAAAAATAACGTTTTGCCATTCGTGCACCCAGGTTCGTCGTTGAGAACACCATCGGAGGCGCTCCTGTCTGTGATGCAGCCTCAAGGGTAGCGGCAGCCATGGTCTCCGAGCTGATAGTGCATGCTGCTGCAAACGTCGTCGAACTGTTCGTGCAGATGGTTGTTGTCTTACAAACGTCCCCATCTGTTGAGTCAGGGATCGAGATGTGGCTGCACGATCCGTTACAGCCATGCGGATGAGATGTCTCTCATCTCGACTGCTAGTGATAGGAGGCCGTTGGGATCCAGCACGGCGTTCCGTATTACCCTCCTGAACCCACTGATTCCATATTCTGCTAATAGTCATTGGACTTCGACCAACGCGAGCAGCAATGTCGCGATACGATAAACCGCAATCGCGATAGGCTACAATCCGACCTTTATCAAAGTCGGAAACGTGATGGTACGCGTTTCTCCTCCTTACACGAGGCATCACAACAATGTTTCACGAGGCAACGCCGGTCAACTGCTGTTTGTGTATGAGAAATCGGTTGGAAACTTTCCTACACTCCACTGGCGCCAGCCTTGTGTGAATGCTCTGAAAAGCTAATCATTTGCATATCACAGCATCTTCTTCCTGTCGGTTAAAGTTCGCGTCTGTAGCACGTCATCTTCGTGGTGTAGCAAATTTTAATGGCCAGTAGTGTAGTAGCTGATAGAGACTCCAACCAAGGACACGAAACAGGACAGAAAATATGACATGCTGTCAAAAAACGCCGAAAATGAGCACTAGAATCGATGTGTAATAATACCGTTCAATTAGCGATGTAATTTTAAGAAAATAAAAATGTAACCCACAGAAGATTACATTGGTGTCGAAACATGTCTGGGGAAATATAAAAATAAACTTCTTGTGTTTGCATAAGGCTGATTTCCAAAACAACCCAGTTTTTAAATCGCAAACACGGAAGAACGCTAAGAGGATCTTTAAACCTATGTAAAATGAATAAACCAAGAAGGAATAACACTAAGACATCCACTCAAGTTTCTTTCTAAAATTATTCTACGACTTTTTTAAAAAATTTTAAAACCGTTAAATCTTTTACGTGAGAATATTAAAATATTTGTCTTCGCATAACTAAAACATTAGAGCTAAAAAGTTCTGAACTTTCTACTTAACGATCGTTGTTTGTCAGAACAAAACATCGCTACAAGACGGTATGTCATTGAATAAAACAGCCGGATGGATGGATTCCCGTCGAATACGGTGATCACATCAGAGTGCTCCAGTAGTAAGGTAAAAATAAATGTAAAGCAATTAATACCTAATTTGCCGCTATCACGGAAAACCAGGAAGTTGTTGCAACAAACTCGAGGGATGTCGTACCTGGACCAACGACATCAAGTAAATTGCTACTGACGGAAAAGCACAACCTGGAAACCGGATTTACCTCTTCTCCGGTCCACATGCAGTCGCGAGCAGGGGATCTCGGCCCCGTGCTGTCCCATACTGACGGCAAGAAAGCAAACCGCTTGCCTATGGACGGCTCGCGCATGCGCTGATGATGCACGGCCTCAACTGAATGATCGGATGTCTTTGGCAAACACACGGATGGTGAATGAGAACAAGGAATATTAATACAACAATATTCTTTGTTCTCATACGCGAGCCGTTTATAGGCAAGCGGTTTACTTTGTTGCCGTCAGTAAGGGACAGCATGCGGCCGCGTCCCCTGTTCGCGACAGCATATGGGTCGGTTTCCAGGTCCTGCTTTTCCGTCAGTAGCTATTTACTTGAAGTTCAGGCAGAACATCCCTCCAGTTTGTTGCAACCACTTCTTGAATTTTCGTGCTAACCACAAATTAGGTCTTAATAGTTTTACATTTATACATACTATGGCATTATTTGTTTAAGCGCCATCCGCCATACTGAACTGGAATCCATGCATCCGGCTGTTTTATTTAATGACATTCCGTCTTTTAGCGTTGTTTTGTTCTGACAGACAACGAATGATGGCTACAAAGTTCAGAGACTTTTAGATCTAATTAGTACAAATATTTTAGTATTCTCATGTAAAAATTTTTAATCGTTTAAAAAAAAAATTTAAAAATCGTAAAATAATTTTAGAAATGTATTGTATCAGTGGGTGTCTCAGGGTTGTTTCTCCTTCTTGATTTATTTACTGTTATGCAGATGCTCACCTGAAGATGTGGCTTTTAGTGCCATGAAACCGGCGGTGATCTAAAAATAATGGACTAAATACAGCTAAAGCGGTTTATTAATACCCTAGATGTTTCTTTACAAATAAAAATCCAGGGGTATTCTGGCACAAGGGCAAAGATCAGTGATGTAGATATTACTACTAATGGTGTTGAGAAACAGCTGAAATATCGAAAACTGAACAATGCTCCAGTGCCCAATGGAATCCCTCTCACATTTACTCCCAGTAACTCGAAGAAAGCAATGGTCACACACGCCTACAAGACGCGCTGTAGAAGTGATTGACGAAAGTACGTAAGTCTAACAGAATGACCTACTCCAAGCCAACAAGCATTTAGCGTTTCGAAAAAGACGATCATATGGAACCCAGCTTGCACTTCTCACGTGACATACCGAAAGCCATGTATCAAGGCAGTCAGGCAGAAGCAATATTTATTTCCGAAAAGTACTTGCTCAATACCACATCTATGCTTATTATCAAAACTAGCGAGTGGCTGTGATTAAAGTGCAGCAACTCACAGAAGTCCAGCGTAGACTGTAATTATTGTATGGCAAAACTTGGTAGTTATTCTACTACCTTAATGAGAAAAATATTTACGTTGGAAAAACGTTATTTCCCATTTTTTCCACCAGGTGCAAATCTGGCCCTGTGAATGCAAGAGAGATGTACAAAAAGGTTTCCATGTGTAATGGATTAGGAACAGGACATGGGTAGAAAAGGTTAAACAACTGGGAAGAGCACAATGTTGATATTATTAATTGTCAATTTGACAATATGAACACCGGAGCCACGGACGAGATGCTGTACATAGCCAGGTTTGCACCTGGTGGCCAAAACTAGAACTAATTTTTTTCAAGCGTATATCAGTTCCGCATTAATGCGTTCGAGTATCTATCAAGTTTCGCAGCCGTACGATAACTATAGCCTACACTGGACCTCTATGAACAGCTGCAATTTAACTATAACAACTCACTACTATCGTAAGGGTTATAAAACGGAATTTGTAGCTGGGTTGAGGACTGCTTGACAGGAAGCACGCAGCATGTTACCTTGGATGGAGAGTTTTCGACAGATGCAGAAATAACTTTGAATGTGCCACAGGGAAGTGCGTTGGGACCCTTGCTGTTCACGTTGTATATTAATGATCTTGGAGACAATATTAACAGTAAAATCAGATTTTTAGCAGATTAGTTACCAATATAGTGCTGTCTGAGAAATGCTGCACAAATGTTAAGTAGGATCTCGATGATATCTCAAAGTGGTGCAAAGATTGGCAATATAAAATTGTGCACTTCACAAAACGAAAATCATAGTATCCTACAACGGCTGCAGTATCAACGAGTCACATTTGGAAACGGTTAGCTCATACAAATGACTGGATGTAACACTTTGTACGAATATGTAACGGAACGATGACATATGCTCAGTTATGGTTAGAGCATGTGGGAGACTTGGTTTATAGGTAGAATGCTAGGTAAATAATCAGTCTGCAAAGGAGATCGGTTACGAAATACTCTTGCGGCCACACCAGAATATTTATGAAGTGCGTGGGACCCTTACCGATTAGAAGGAACAGGGGATATTGATCGTATGCAGAGACTGATAACACTAGTGTTTGTTTGACCCTTGGGAGGGTGTCAGAGAGATGCTGAAGGCAACTGAACTGGCAGCTGCTTGAGGATAGGAAACCCACTTTCAAAGTTTCCAGAACAGGCTTCAAATGCTGATCCGGAAAATACAGCCGCCTACGTATCGCTCCCGTATGGATTGTGAGGACAAGATTAGATTAATCACAACGCACAAAGAGGCTATTGAACAGTCATGTTTCATGATCTCCATACTTGAATGGAACGGGAAGAATCCTTAGTAACTGCTACAATAGGAAGCAACATCTGCCATGCATTTCACAGTCGTTTGCACAGTATTGATGTAGGTGTAGATCTAGACCTTGTAAGGGGCGCTAAGATCAGGTATTTCTTCGCTAATTTGTTATTCGTGTAACAAGTTTGTCGAAATTACATCAATATTAGACCTGTATGTCGCTGAAAAACATATTGAAGTATGAATTGCTCACGTAACACGCTTATCGAAATCACGGTACGATAATCACATTATTTACACAATGCATTTAAGTTTGAATTTACCTCATTTAAGCTGTAGCCTATGTCAGTTGTCAAAGTAACTTAAATAATATAATCCATCTATTACGAAGCAATACATTGAAGTTTGAAAGTGCAACAGCAATGAACCATGTTTTTTTTTTTTTTTTTTTTTTTTGTCGTTACTTACCGAAGCTCTGCACCAACGGCAATTACGCGTAGACATCAAATATCAACTGTCCGCACTGGAAAACTTGGAAGTTTGTGGTAAGAACTATGGGACGAAACTGCTCAGGTCATCGGACCATATGCTTACACACTAATTAAACTAACTTACGCTAAGGACAACACACGCACCCATCCATGCCCGGGGGAGGGCTCGAACCTCCGACGGGGGAGCCGCACCAATGTCCGCACTGGATAGTTCTTTGTTGTATGAATACGATTGACATCGAAATAATAATGTCTAATTCGCTTGCAAACGAGTTAAAATTCCGTGTGTTTATGCAGCAAGATAAGAAAAGAAATAGCCATGGTAAGCACGCATGAACAAAAATTCGTTCAAGGGTTTTGTAAGCTACCTGCTTTATGGATGGACTAAAGTTGCTGCTGATTTTGCCAATGAATCTCAAAAAAACCATTCAGCAGCCAAGATCGCATAATATGCTGAATGGTTTTTTATAATTAAAACAGAACACCCTCCAGTATTCTCAAAACGAGAAAATTCAATCAATGAATCTCACTCTGGCATCTGCCATACCTGCGATTAGTTTTACGTCGTCATTACACTTTAAACTGTTCCGCATGCATATTCCCAGATATTTAATGGATGTGACTGCTTTCAGAGGTTATTCTGAACTCGTGTAACCACACAATAATGGATATTTCTGGCTATTTACGTTATGCTGAAGGTCAACTGCCAATGCATGTACCAAACATTGATCCACTGCAAGTCTTCTTGCATTTCGCTACAATTTTCTAGTGTTGTCACTTCTTCGTGTGTAACTGCGTCGTCCATGAACAGCCTCATTAATCTTCCTACGTTATCCACAAGGTCATTTACATGTATTGCGAAAAGTAATGGTCCTATGACACTCCCTTCGGATACGAACGAAGTTACTACTACTTCTAAAGATTTCTCTCCGTTAAGAGTCACGTACTGTGTTCTGTTTTCTGTGAACTCTTCAATCGTGGTACAGCTGTCAGGATTATTTTAAAAATTGTTACGAACGACAACCTGTTAACAAACGTAAATGAAATACCGGTAGGTAAACACGATTTTGTCAGATTGGCCGACTGATAGAATGCTGTACTCCTGTTCAATGTTTGACATTGATTATTTTGTAAGTATTTAAACAATATCTGTCATATTTACATTCAAAGTTAATTAATAGGCCTACAGTATTTTATACTAAACTGATCAACGTAAATGTCCTGGTTAGTACGTTATGCAAGTCCTTCCCTAACTAAAAATAAACTCATCAGCATAAAAATATGGAGTTATCATTGGTGTCCCATATAGCGCTGTTGTGGAAGTTCGCAATCGTATTCGGCACGGTGATCTATTGTACAGGCTCCTGAGTAGAGCCTTCCCGATTAAGATTACGCCATAAAAATGTCAAATTTTTATGCAACATCCGCAATGTGTCACGAAAACAAAGGAAGCAAGGCAAGAAGACAGGAGAAAAAAAAAAAAATTACTGCTACATCGTATGCGAACGCGACGAGAATGGCTTAATTCCAATGCTAGCAGACGATACCACCGCCAAAACACAAATCGCAGTTAATCTTACGTATGTGTCTAATACTGCACTGTTTTCAGTTCGGCGTCTATGTTTCGATATAAAAGCTGCTTATTGTGCCCCTATCTTACATGTACACATTATGTACCTACAGACGCTAAAATGGTCCATGCGATTGTTATGCTTTAATCAGTACACTCTCTCTGCTTGCAGAACTAATTATTGTTTCAGTATTTTGTGATAATCAAATGGATAGGAACATCATCATGGAACTAGCACCACAGTCTAAAGATAGGCATTGTCTTATTATAAGAAAGAAAGGATTGCAGAGGCGTGCACCGAACATACCTGCGCAACACTGCAAGTGTCGACAGTAAGCCCTGTGTTTCTTGTTTGGAAAGAAACCAGTCCCTTCCATACACGGCACTTGCTCTGACAACAGTAAAGCTCACTTTATGCAACACCCTGAAGTCAGCATTGACTAATGCTCAGTTCTGTCTCGGGTCTGTTTTTCCGGCAGTATTAGTTGTATGTTAACAGTGATACACATCAGTATGGACAGGTTTACTGATTGATAACTGGGCGATGTGCATCTCTTGGTTCACTGAATGCAATGAAGAAATAGTACAACGACACTATGGTGAGCTGTTCCCTTAGCGACAACAAACATACGAACGTGTTTCTGCATCTATACTGAGCCAAGGGTGGCATTATTGAGGTCGGCACTACTCCAGTTCGTTAAGTCCTTGGGCAGCAATGTTATGACCTCTCTGGTATGAGTGACATTTGGCAGTGCCGAGTGGAAAAAGGGAGCTCACCATTTACAAGCGTCCTGTCCAGCTGACTAACACACTAAAGCACCTTGCATTAACCTTCGACCGGCAACTAACGCGGAAACCTCATTTACTAACTATCCATCAGAAATCCCACAATAGACTATAACTACTAACTCGCCGAACATGGGAATTACACCCCTCCACTATCCTTCGCACATACATATCCCTGTTCCGCTCCATCCTTTGCTTTGCCAATGCTGAATGGATATCTGCCATACGCAAGTTCTGTAAGTTCCTCCAGATTCTGGAACGTCATGCTTTCCACCTCACTTCACATACCCACTTAACCTTCCCCCACAATGATCATTTACCAACTCACCAAATTCCCACCTCTCTTCACTCGCGTAGAACATCTCCCGATAATCTACACCATTTGTAAACTCAACTCCACCAATCGTATTGTGTCCCACCTCCTCTCCAATCCTAGAATGCTGCGTCTACCTACACGTCCCACCAACGCTCCACCTGCACATCCTCCACATCCTCTGCCAAAGAAATTTCAACCGACTCCCTCCTCCAGGTCATGAACTCCATCCCAAAATATACCCCTCCTACCAACTATGAATCCACCCTCCCCTCTCCACCGCCCCAGGGGCTTCCTCCCCTTCCTCCCCCACTTCCTTTTCCGCCTACAGTCGCTCCCCACTCCCTTTTCTTTCAAATTCACAAATCCCAATTCCAGCTACCCCTCTTTCGCTGTCCCCCAACAGCCATCCCTATCTCATTGTCATTGCCACCTCTTACTAGCCCTCAATTCCCATCCCCATGACTCTCCTCTCTCGCTCTTTAACTACTTTTCCTTTCGTCTACCATCCCAGGGCAGGACCCTTCGAGTTTTAGTGAAAGTCTGCAGTGCTCCGTTTTTAATGTTCAGTGTCTCTTCCATGTTGTTCCAATGTTTTTTTCGAGTGTTTTAATGGTGTTCATGTGTTTCTTAAATTGTGTTGTATGACCATATTTTTATCACTGCTTTTAAAGTATTTGTTCAGCCAGACTTATTACTTTAGTCTTTCATAATCCTCATATTTCACTACTATTTTAAAATCATTGTCATATTGGTTATATGTTAACGCCTAGGTGTGGGCTGAGTGTACCAGTATCAGTCCCTCCCCCCCCCCCCCCCGGGACCCACATAGAGTGAGGGGGGGAGGGGGGATGAAAATCACAGAAAAAGGGGAAATGGAGAGTGCACCGTGAGTCGAGTTGCGAGTTTATTGACTGTTCAAGACGGTCCACTGGAGCTAAGTTTGCTGTGAGCCGAGTGCTGGCTGGCTTGTTGACAGTGGAGGATATCTGACCGCAGCGGAGCCATCTCGTGTCCTGATGAGTGGTGGAACGTATGGCTCGCCGATGATGGGTTGCTGTTGTGGCTGTGGCTGCGTTTTCTACCATTTTGGACACAGTGTGGTATGGCATGCCAGTGCGTGAATGCAACTAGTTGTGCTAAGAAAGAGTGCTTCTGCAAGTACTGTAAGCTGAGGTTTTGCTGACGGACATAAAACGGTGTCATTAAGTACAGACTTCCCTACTCGTTTACGTTAAAGTGAATGACTAGCCTGGACAATTAGTTGATTTTTAGGGTACAGACTTATGACAAATTGTGTTAATATGATTGATCACAGAAGATGTTTAGTAAATTCTTAAATGTGGAGAGACTGCCTGTAGAACATGATTGGCTGCATTGACAATGATAAAGGATTGGAGTGTTTTGAGACTAATACTGAACTGTTTGAGATAAATCACTGCGTTGTTAACTTTCATGTACACTGTATGTGAGGATGTGGACAGATTGTCTTGTACCAAAGTTAATGTTAATGGCAGCCAATTGAAACAGCTAACATCGATACTCTTTCCAAAAGGGAAGCTATTGTTATTAACTTTTACAACTGTGTATGCTGAACATTTGATTTTCAAGATTCAATAAGAATTTCTGAAGTGTGGTTTTTAACTTTGTGGTAGCTTTATAAGCTTAGTTACCTGTTCTCTACCACAGTGCTGATTTTAAATATGATGGTCTAATTATTGTTAACTAATTTTTGAAATTCCACAGAACCTGCTAAGAATTTTGTGGTCCGGAAGCTTTTGATTTGTAAAACATTTATGAGCCCATTTGAGATCAATTTAATACCTACACCTGAAAACTTCACCTTTTTTACGATGCTTATGATAGAAATAAATGTATAATTATTATTCTGATAAGTCAGACTCAGTCAATCGATCATCTTCTTTAATTCTACTGGTTAGTCCCACCACAGCACATAGACGCCTACGAGGAACCTGATTTGGTGATGGGATACTATAGGATTTTCATTGCTTGTTCATAGAAACAAAGGCAATTGTGCTAACAGAATAAATCAGAACTACATTATTATTATTATTATTATTATTATTATTATTCTGTAACGAGACACAGGTTCCTAAGCCCGTATTACTCGAGCATCTTTCTATTTAAACGGACTCGCCTTAGGTGCACTGGACTGAAGAATATGTCCAAATTTCATGGGGGACTGCATCTTCCGGCGTCGCCCAGTCGCTGCTTCTAAGGGCTCTCTCACATCACCACACACCTCTCCCTCAGAAAATCATGATTGACCTATTCGAAAATCATGAAATATAGAATCAAGGGCCAATCAGTCGATTATGTTCCAGTCTCAACGCTGTGGTTACGGTAACGCCGACAATGGTCGTGAGACGCCATCGCGAGAGATGGTCCGACGCTTTGGTCACAGTGCATCCGATCTCCTTTGTCGGTTTTTGGTGAGATAGAGGGATCAACAAAAACGACCTTGCTGTGCTGATACTGAGAACGGCTGAAAGAAAGGGGAAACTACAGCCTTAATTTTTTCCAGGGGCACGCAGCTCTACATCAAGGGTTCGCCAATTAAGTACTGGAGGGAAGCGTGGAAGGGGAAGGGGGAAGGTAAAAATCGTAGAGGGAGACCAAGAGATGAACACAGTAAGCAGATTCAGAAACATGTAGGTTGAAGTAATTACTTGGAGATGAAGACGCTTGCACACGATAGAGTAGCGTGGAGAGCTGTGTCAAACCAGTCTTCGGATTGAAGACCACAACAACAGATGTCACTGTGCTTTGTTAGATTCGAGTCCTGCAGTACGACTTTTGCTATTGAAACGACGCTAGATGGTCTTGAAGGAACTATATCTATCTCGCTAAGAATGTGCAAACACCATACACACTCTCCTCAGCTATTAGAACAAGTAGACAAGTTTTACCAATATATGTGAACGAATCGTTATATTACATACTAGAGATGATTTGCGGTGACTCTGCAAAGCAGTCCAACTTCAGAAGACGGAGTCCAGCTGAAGAGAGGCTAGTCTTTACAAAACGGTAACTTTTTTTTAATGCGTTCTATTTAATACCTCGTCCAAGAACTTTAAGTTCCTGTAAATTTGTTATTAACTTCATTTCTAATGGAGTACAAATCGATAGAGCATTACACAGTAACCCTGGTGAAGTAAAATAACTAACTGAATGTTCTTGCAAATTGTCAGTATCCTTCAATTTACGCCTTTAGTTATTGTACGTGAATATTTTTATTTGTGTTTGACATATATTGCACGATTAATGGAGAAATAACTGCAGATCTGAAATACCAATGGAATGGAAACAATTTTATTACAAAAATATCGCATTACATTTTGCAAATGATACCTCCTACCAAAGCGTGCATCTACATCGGAAGTGAAGACAGAGGGGAGACAGTGAGACAAGATCTCTAGCTAAGGAAACTAGGATCATTTGTTTCAACAGTCAGAGTCATAGATTACTTTTACATAATTTCTTCACTACGTTGCGTTATTCCATCTGTGGAGCGGTAACTTGTGCAACAAATTTAGAAAAAGGGGTATTGTAACCAGAATGAGATTTTCATGCTACGGTCGCAGGTTCGAGTCCTGCCTCGGGCATGGATGTGTGTGATGTCCTTAGGTTAGTTACGTTTAAGTAGTTCTAAGTTCTAGGGGACTGTCCCATAGAGCTCAGAGCCATTTGAACCATTTTTTTTAGATTTTCACTCTGCAGCGGAGTGTGCGCTGATATGAAACTTCCTGGCAGATTAAAACTGTGTGCCGGACCGATACTCGAACTCGTGACCTTTGCCTTTCGCGGGCAAGTGCTCTACCAACTGAGCTACCCAAGCACGACTCACGCCCCGTCCTCACAGCTGGCAGATGTAAAGCTTGGGTGGCTCAGTTGGTAGAGCACTTGCCCGCCAAAGGCAAAGGTCACGAATTCGAGTCTCGGTCCGGCACACAGTTTTAATCTGCCAGGAAGTTTCGAGGGTATTGTAAGTTGTACTGAAACTGCACATGTAGTAGTTTGGAGAGCTGGATGTCTCTCGTCGGACGAATCCCCTGATATCAATGCCACTGCGACGGCAGGCTTATGAGGGTAGTACCAAGAGATGTCTGCTATGAGAGGATGAGAGCACAGTAAGAGGAAACAGTCGTGTGAGCTTGCACAACAGGAGGTGGTGTGTGTGTAGCGATGGCATAAAAGGGGGGGGGGGGGCACTGTTGTGATGGCATAAAGATGGTTCAAATGGCTCTGAGCACTATGGGACTTAACATCTGAGGTCATCAGTCCCCTAGAACTTAGATCTACTTAAACCTAACTAACTTAAGGACATCACACACATCCATGCCCGAGGCAGATTCGAACCTGCGACCGTAGCGGTCGCGCGGTTCCAGACTGTAGCGCCTAGAACCGCTCGGCCACTCCGGCCGGCTAGCATAAAGAGAAGGGGCACTGTTGTGTTGTCATAAAGGGGGGGGGGCAGAGTTGTGTTGGCATAAAGGGGTGGGGCAGTGTTGGTAGTTCAGGGCTTGTGCCCCAGAGGACTACCTGCACAAAACATTCGGACCAGGAAAAGGAGTCCATTCACAGCCTTCACCTACTTAGCAGCAACAAATGCTCGCGATTCTACAGATAGAACGGCACAACACAGAGTGTTGGTTTACTCAACACAGAAAGGGAAAGACCGTCCAACAAAGGAAAAAATAGCCAGACTATATTTTTCAAACAGAAGTGGAAAATAATGAAAGAAACCGCATTTCTCACATAGCCGTAGTGTCTCACCTGTCTGTAGGAAGGGTAACAGAAGAGATCCCAAAAACAGAACGACCTCCTTAATGCAAACCAGCATGGTTATCGAAAACATACATCACGTGCAACCCAACTCGCACTTTTCTCGCGTGCCATCCTGAAGACTTTGGAGCAAGGCAGTCAGATAGCTGCAGTACTTCTTGACTTCCGAAAAGCTTTTGACTCAATACTACACTTACGCTTATTATCAAAAATAGGATCATATGAAGTATCAGACCAAATATGTGACCGCATTGAGAATTTCTTGGTAGGGAGGACGCAGATTATTATCTCCGATGGAGAGTCGTCGACAGATGTAGGATTAACTTCGGATGTGGCCCAGGGAAGTGCGTTGGGACCCTTATGTTCACGTTGTATATTAAAGACCTTGCAGACAATATTAACAGTAAAATAAGGCTTTTTGCAGATGATGCATTTATTATAATGAAGTATTATCTGAAAGAAAGTGCATAAATATTCAGTCAGCCTTCGGTAAGATTTCAAAGTGGTGCAGTGGCTAGCGGCTTGCTTTAAATGTTCAAAATGTGAATTCAGGTCAACGATATCAGAGAAATCGGGCTGTGGCTGAAACGAAACGCAGGAATTGTAGTTTCAAACATTGTAAAACAAAATGTAAGCGAGGAGCGAAGCTCGTCTCAGCAAACTGGAGGCCTATTCTTTTCTCTTGACTCCATCGTACTGAGCAGACGATTTTAGCAGTAGCAGAGTAGAGTAGTAGACGAATTAGTTTTGATTTATAATTAAATATGTTAAAAACGGGCTATATTTATCTTTGATTTAAAAGGAAATGTACTCTCCGCAGTTATTAAGTGGTACTAGATTTATGATTTTTTGTAATATTTGTTTGAGAAAAGCTATCTGGAACTGCGGGTTCAGCAGATCATGGTAAGGAGACGCAATGTGCCGAATGCAATTCGCGTGCAGCCGTTGATTTCATTTTGCTATAAGCAAAGCGCGTCCCTGAGATTATTTGCGGATCATTTAACAGTGGCTTGCGATAATTTTGAGCAAGCACTAATTATGTGTGATCTGGTCATTGTCTCCGAACTCTGAATCTGCTGCTCTCGCTTCTGTCAGATGCAGGCTCCACAGAATTGATGGTGGTGTTAAATTACTACGGCTCGTAAATGATAATAACTTCATGAGAAAATTTTATTTTGAAATCAGTGCTTTCTTTCTAGGTACGTATCAGACGCAACAGACTGAATACGTGCCACTAATAACAATGACCGTTGCTCCATTGCTCAGTGAGAAACTATAATCATTTGCTAATTTGATGTTTCACATGTTCTGTCATTTTATTCAAATAACTGGGACAACAACGTATCATAGTGGATACTCAATGTATACAGAGAAGAGCAGCATGAATCTCGCAAATCTGTTTGACGTGTGGGAGAGTGTCACCGACATGGTGAAAGAAGTGAATTGGCAGACTCGTGAAAACAGACAGAAACTACGCCGAGAAAGTCTACTGACAAAGTTTCAAGAACCTGCTTTAAATGATGACTCTAGGAATATACCACAGCTCCCTACATATCACTCTCATAGGGATCGTGAGGGTAAGATTAGATTAATTACAGCACGCACAGAGGCATTTTCCCGAGCTCCTTTCCGCAATGGAACGGGAAAAAGCCCTAATATCCGGTACAATGCGACGTATCCTCTTCCATGCACTTCACCTGCGTTCACAGTCTCATTGCTGATAAAATACCCACAATTTTGATCGTGTTTCTGACAGCGCCGAAGTAGTGAGATTTTGTTGCTATCATAGCTCTTAAGGCAATTGCAGACCACGTAAACTTCTCAGATCTTCGGAAAAATGCTATTTTAATCACATGTTGTTCTATACAGCAATTTCTTGCAAGTTAAGCCCAAAGACGTGCTGCGGCCGAGCGGTCTGGAACCGCGCTGCTGCTATGGTCGCAGGTTCAAATCCTGCCTCGGTGATGGATGTGTGTGATGACCTTCGGTTAGTTAGGTTTAGGTAGTTCTAAGTGTAGAGGACTGATGACCTCAGTTGTTAAGTGCAATAGTGCTTAGGGCCATTTGAATCCAAAGACGTACTGAACACTAATGTAACTTATCATCATCACCACCACCACCCTCATCACCATCATCGTCACCATAATCGTCACCATCATCATCGTCACCATCATCATCGTCACCATCATCATCGTCATCACCATCATCATCGTCATCACCATCATTATCGTCATCACCATCATTATTGTCATCACCATAATCATCATCACCATAATCATCATCACCATAATCATCATCACCATAATCATCATCACCACAATCATCATCACCATCAGTATCATCACCATAATCATCATCACCATCATCATCATCACCATCATCATCATCACCATCATCATCACCATCATCATCATCATCACTACATTGTTACCACTACCACCACCACAATCACTACCATTATTCTGAAAGTCTCTGTATTAGCTGTAATTTCCCGACTTTTCTCTTCGCCAGGAAGTTTGGGGGAAGTAATATATTGTCTGACTCTTCCTAAAAAGTACTCTGTCGGAACTGCAATAGTAAACCTCTCCGTGATGCACAATAACGCCTCTCATGCAGCGTCTGCCACTGGAGTTCGTTGAAAATCTCTCTAACGCTTTCACGCCGACTAAACGATCTCGCGACGAAACGCGCTGGTGCTCTTTTAGACTTCTCTGTTTCTTCTGTCAGTCCTACTTGGTAAGGGTCCCAGACTGATGAATAATACTCAATAATCGGCCGAACAAGCGCCTTGTTAGCCACTTTTTCCGTGGATGAGTTACATTTCCTTAAGATTCTTCCTACGAATCTCAGCCTGGCATCTGCTTTTCCTACTGTTAATTTTATGTGGTCATTCCATGTAAGGTCGCTCTGGATAGTTACTCCTAGGCACTTTAAGTGATTGCTGTTTCCAGCAATTTTTGATCAATGGTGTAGTTCTACAGCAGTGGATTTCTCTTCATATGTATGCGCAATATCTTACATATGTAGGCCGCTATGTAACTTGGGTCAGTACACATCCGCTAACTTCAGAGAAGAGATCATTACCACAATGTGCGTTGTGTGGCAAAGGTTTGGAATGGACCGTGCAATTGCAAATTTCATCCACTGTGAAATGTGCGCATTGATACGTTTTCTGTGGAGGTAAAATAAATGTGCCGTTAATGTAGTATAATGATTTTGCAGGGAAAGAAGTCCCACCTAACAGCTACAATTTTTCTTTGAACTTTATTCGCAACAGTCCGGTTTAGGAAATATATTTCTTGTCTGCGAATGAAGTTCAAAGAAAAACTGTAGCTTTTCGGAGGAACACCTCTCCCTAGAAAATGGATTATACAGCTTGGACCCAGCCCAAGCATGGAAACGCAGAAATGAGTGTTGTCAGTGCCACGAGACAGTCGCTCAGAATGGACGAAGTGACGTGCATTACCAGGCAACGAGTGGACGACTGCTTGCAGCCACAAACGAACTTGTGCAAAGGCGATACAATTTGGAAAAGTGATCCAAACTTTCAGAATCATCAGAGGGTTTTCTTCCTGTTTAAATAATATTTGTGCACAACGTAGTAGCTGGCAATTGAGGCTTTGTGCCAGTGTGGAAGCCCAGTTTTTATCTTGTGACTACTGGGCCCACGTAATAGGTTTGTTTCATATTTTTGTTACTGGTAACAGGCAAAAATGATTGTTCTTTTCCCGTCACTTTGTTTCAGGCAATTAAATGTGGGCTCTATATTACGTGAGATGAAGAAACAGTATAGTGGAGCAGTCCTACACCAGTTCGTCACGGAAATCTGAACTTCAGCCAGTCATATTCTTTGGAGAAGGTTATGGTCATTTTGTTTCGGGATAGGAAAGCCTTTTAGTATCTTTACTTTCAGAAAAGGGGCAGAACAATTAACAGTTTAGAACGAGACGTTAAAAACAGGTACGAGCAATAATTCAAACCGACGGCGTGGCATTTTGAGTTCCGGTAGCTTTCTGCTTGCTGCCTATACTCATTTACATAGTAACAGAACTTGGAGAATTCGTCAAATATGCGAACGGGAAAGCTGGACATTCTATTTACAGCTCCGTGCCCCACCCCATGGTTACCGTCTCTTAGCAAAGCTGAAAAAAGACTGTCGCCATAGGTTTTCGCAAATGATGAGGTCCAACACCTGAAGTTATGTTGAAGGTTCCTGTCGGCATATTTCTATGACGAGAGTAAATGATTTCGTCCACCGCTACTACAAGTGCTTTAGTGTTGCAGTACATTATCCTGAGAAATAGCTATGAGTTATAGCTTGTATTGATGTTCTATTAATAGCTCAATTTAAATTGCTTTCGAAATTTCCCCGTTATTTCATCGAGGCTTTGCTGTCACACTGTCCCTCAAAAAACTTCTGTATCTGAAAATTTCTCAATTTCTCAGGAATAATGAGGCGAAATATCAAGGAGAATATCAACCTCCAAATTCATCTTCGGAACGACAAGTTGAAATTTAAATTACTTTCAATTAAAATATACAATCCAACTTACCTCTCCTCTTCTCCTTGCGTTGCAAAGCAGGAGAATATCCCGTACAGTGCGAACACCAGCACCGTTGTGGATATAACACTCATCACGACTTTGAAGCTAAACACTGGAAAAGAAAGACGAGGGAAACATTAAAAAAATGAATAATAAAAACACTCACTACAAGTTAATTTGTTAGTAAAACAGCTTGCGGAATATCCTAGGTACTACATCTACATCCATACTCCGCAAGCCACCTGTCGGTGTGTGGCGGAGGATACTTTGAGTATTATGTCAAATTGGTTTTTTTCAAAATTTCATGGCGAAAACGTGCAGCATGCCGTGCAACTACGTTTGAATTTACTAGAATAAAACGTTTAGTGGCAGTGGTTTACAGAGGACCAGCTCTTGCTTCACTACTTTCGTAATCAACTTTTATCTATTAACGTTGCTTGGAGGAAAAGTTTTAGATTGTCGCACTCCTCAACGGCGATTCGGCGCAGATCTCTCACAGCGGTTGGTGGGCCACGTCGTCTATCAACAGGCGTTTTCAATCTATCCCAGGCATGTTCGATAGGGTTCATGTCTGGAGGACACGCTGGCCACTCTAATCGAGCGATGTCGTTATCCTGACGGAAGTCATTCACAAAATGTGCGCAATGGAGGCGCGAATAGTCGTCCATGAAGACGAATGCCTCGCCAATATGCTGCGATATGGTTGCACTATCGGTCGGAGGATGGCATTCATGTATCCGTACATCCGTTACGGCGCCTTCCATGACCTCCAGCGGCGTACGTCGGCCTCACATAATGCCACCCCAAAACAGCAGGGAACCTCCACCTTGATGCACTTTCTGGGCAGTGTGTCTAAGGTGTTCACAGCTTGACCGGTGCCTCCAAACAAGTCTCCGACGATTGTCTGGTTGAAGGCATATGCGCCACTCATCGGTGAAGAGAACGTGATGTCAATCCTGAGCGGTCTATTCGGCATGTTGTTGGACCCATCTGTACCGCTCTGCATGGTGTCGTGGTTGCTAAGATGGACCTCGCCACGGACGTCGGGAGAGAAGTTGCGCATCATGCAGTCTATTACACACAGTTTGAGTCATAACATGACGTCCTGTGGCTGCACGAAAAGAATTATTCAACATGGTGGCGTTGCTGTCAGGGCTCCTCCGAACCACAATCCGTAGGTAGCGGTCATCTACTGCAGTAGTAGACCTTGGGCGGCCTGAGCGAGGCATGTCATCGACTGTTCCTATGTCTCTGTATCTCCTCCATGTCCGAACAACATCGCTTTGGTTCACTCCAAGACGTCTGGACACTTCCCTTGTCGAGAGCCCTTCCTGGAACAAAGTAACAACGCGGACGCGATCGAACCACGGTATTGACCGTCTAGGCATGGTTGAACTACAGACAACACGAGCCGTGTTCCTCCATTCTGCTGGAATGATTGGAACTGATCGGCTGTCGGATCCCCTCCGTCTAATAGGCGCTGCTCATGCATGGTTGTTTACCTCTTTGGGCGGGTTTAGTGACATCTCTGAACAGTCAAAGGGACGTCTATCTTCAGTCAAAGGGACGTCTATCTTCAGGAGTTCTGGGAACTGGGGTGACGAAAATCTCTTTTTGACATGTGTATTAAACTGAAGTTTCATCTGTGGATTCAAATTTAACACTAGCAACACAAAAATATGTATATTTCAAGCGGAAAGTTCAATAAACCTAAGAATGTTTGGAATTCCAACTAGTTATTTGGACACACGAATTCTAGCTTTCAAGAAACCACATATTTTAGACGGTCCACAGGTAATGGCAGCAAGTGATAAGGACTCGGGGGTTTACCAGCGTATAACTAAAGTAAGGCAGAACAAATTTTCTAATCAACTTGTCAAAATCCGTATCATATGAGAGTATACAACGGAATTTTCTTTTTTCAACTAGTTTTGTAACAATTCATTCTGTTGTTCTCCAGGAACAAAGTATTTTCTTCTGCATTCTAGCGGCTTTTTGTTGCTGCCATATTGCAGTTGGGCAAGATACGAAGTATGAGAATCTTTGACGGATACACTTAACCGTAGTTACACCATCCAGTTTACGCACAGACCAGGAAACCCACAACTCCCGAGCCTTTGCCGAATCGCACTCTCTTGTATAAAACAGCTTCAAATGTCTGAATACTTTACGACTGAATTAATACATTAAATATCTGACGCTAAACATGTAAGCGAGAAGAAGTTCTTAAAAGTTTTCATATTGCCTCTGAAGTTTGCTGAAAGTCGCAAAGTGCTCTTATTCTCAAATACTGAATGAACGTATTGTGGGTACTTTGCGTATCGGGAGTTACCCTCTCTCAAGACATATAACCAGTTTCTAACTGCGATACTCGCCTTACTGTGTTGAATCTTTAACACAGGATTACCTCTCTTAATGAGTAGATTACGACAGCACTTTAAATTTTTAAATTCGATAAGTAGCTGTCATGAAACACTGAAAATCAAACTCTCTGTTGCTCCTGGAAGCCGTTAGATAAGCAACTCACAACTAGGGCCGTGCACTTTGCATAAGTTTACCTGTTTAGCAACATTTAATCGCTTATGACCTAAGCTGCACTACGAAATGCAAATTGTTTCTGTGGACAAAAACGATATTGTTTAAGGTTAATACTTTCAAAAATGGAACAATTACTTGATGGCCTCTTAAAATCTGCACTACGAGTGTGGTCCCTGCGGAACTAGCATTTGAGCCAGTAGCCAGTATGAAGAGTCAGGGGCATAGAAGCTGCAGTTCGCGCGCGCGCGCGCGCGCGCGCCCACACTCACACACACACACACACTCACACACACACACACACACACACACACACACACACACAACGCTTCTGAACCACAATAAGACCTACATTCACAGAATGGCATAGACGAAATCTAATCACTCTTAAGGAAATTGGTAATCAAATCATATCTAACAACAAGAAAAACATATGCTAATGTTGCTTTGCAAAAAAAACCTTGGATTAGCTGTTTACACTATGATCGTGTAACCATCTGTGAATCCTAACAACAACAGGGTGATACGTCGCCTCAATGCATTCGTATAGCACGTTTACAGCAAGACAGTAAAAGACGGTTCTAGCTATGTTCTGGCTCTCTTATCATTGAAGACTAACTTTTGACTTCACTTTTCTTGCAGAATACATAGTTCACTTTAAACTTTCCAACGCTGAAACTATTATTACACCGTGGTGCATCAAGAGGGCGACAAAATAAATCTAATTCCACGGCTCTCCAACGACATGGCACAAAAATGTTGAATGCTGCCTAAAATTATGCTCAGAGAAGTTATCCTACTGCGTGAGGCTCTTTATATAGACTCATATAGACATCGTATCAATATCTCTTCCAAACTGGACTTAAAAGCTCTAAGTTCCCCCAAATTTCGAAATGTTGACAGAAAAATAATATGGTGAGTTTATAGTAAATATGTGGTATCGTCCAGAGATCAGAGTGCCACAGCAACGTCTGCAACGCGAATCGACACGACACACGTTACTGAGGGATCACTGTAATCCGCAGTGATGTACCGGAGGCGCTCCAGAAGACCACACCTCCCTCTCAGCAATGGTAGCGCCCTCGTGCTGAGGTCAATATAGTGTTGAGAATGCAAGAGATCTGCCCACTTTGAGACCTCGGCTCCAACAGTCAGCAACATCGCCTACGACCAACGAGTAGTTATAGTTTCAGATGAACTTTTAGTGTTGTTAAGGCTGAACATTGTACCTCAAGAGAACATATTGTTAATTAGTGCATCAAGTGAAGCTTTGTTAGTCCGTAACAGTTGTAAATTATCCTGTTCTCCTTTGGCAAAAAAGAGTGTCAAAGTTAAGAAAAGCTTTTATTAATTCGTGTAACAAAGTGAACTAATATTTCATGTGTTCTAGTTTGATGAACCTTCTCCCAGAGCAATCAAAGACCTCACATTTGTGGCTGGACGAAACTACTTTCCCTTGGTCGCAACAAATCATTTTTCATTTCACTCCTAAGCAACCACATGCAATAATCAACCAAGTAGTCAAGCGATCAACAAAACCTAATTGTCAGTGATTTTCTTCTCTTTTAAAGTCCTTTTGTATGCCTGTAATATGTATACCGGTTTATACTTCCAATTTTTACTATTAGGACATGGATATTACACACGATCATAATTGAATACCTATTGAAGACCGAGAAATTTGAGACAACGGAGGACGACGCGGATTTTTTGTATATACCCTTAGCTCAGTCGAGTTTGTCACTGATAGACGATTGCAGTGTTACGGTAGAAGACCCAGTACTCACCACCGAATTAAAATTTACCTGTAAATCAGAATCACGTACGCGACGCTTTCGACGGATAAACTGCATAGAAGTGTCCCCTGCGGCTTTTAAAAGTTCCCCAACCAATCTACATGTTTACCTACGGATTTTCATTAATTCCCGGGCTTTAAAATGTCAAAACATCAAATATTTGAAATGAGAAAATGAGTAACACTACACACCAGGAATTAAACATTAGTCCGCGTTAAACCTGGCCATAAATGAGGATCCAGTCAAGGGCGCCGACGAGAAGGCAGTTATAAAACCACGGTAAACCAAGTGCTCTCGGTTCACGCCTTACTTAAAGCAACAAAGCGCATACTTACAGAGCGGACTGGGCCCTTCTAAAACGCGCAGGTATTCTCGTAGTTCACTGTCGGTCATTAAACAGCATTTCATTAGTTCGAAGGTTGTACTTCAGGTGAGCCTGTTGTCCGTTTCCAGGTATCACATCCGTGCTACCTCAACTGTTCCGTACACTCAAATGGTGGCTGTACCACGGGCAGGGAATGAGGAACAAAGCCTTACAAGTCGTTTATACGAGTGAAAATATTTCTTAGCTACATGGAAAACAGCCTAACGATTTCTCCGTCGGTAGACAAAGTCGTTAACTCTTGTGTCGTTAAGATAAGGCACCCTTGCTGTTTCGAGAATACCGTCTGATTTTCTCATCAAATGCCATTCTCAATTGCTGAAATTTGTAATGGATTTGCTGTTTATTTCTCGATATTAGATTCCTTAATTCCTTATGCTTGTTATACATTCACTTTCTTCTAAATCGGATCTGTTTTTAGACTTGTCATTGATTCCCAACCATCAATTGACTCCTGTTTTGCACTTTTCTGTTGCTCAAAGTTATGCACCCTAAATATTTTGGCAACGTAATGGTGATAACTGATCAAACTGGCAAATCATGTTCGTATCCCCATGAAACAAAGGAATTCTTAAGTAATGATAAAATCAGAAATTCTGTTACAGATTCTATGGACTCACTGAGCAGTTTTCTGGCAGCAAGAAATATCATCTAGTATTTGTTTTCTAGATTGTTCGTATTATGAATTTTCGTTAATCAAGCTGGCTTCAGTGGCAGTTCAGTTCATGGAAAATAGTTCCTTCTCTCTCTGAGCATTGAGTAAGGAAATGTATGAAGTGAGCATTCACGAGGGCAGAAAAGTATTTTTGTAGCGTGCATTTAAGGCGTGGGCCGAAAGTCAGTACCCATCTTAGCCCACTGAAAACATATTGATGATGATGATTGGTTTGTGGGGCGCTCAACTGCACGGTCATCAGCGCCCGTTCAAATTCCCAGTCTGTACACAGTACGATCTAGCCACTTTCACGAATGATGATGGAATGATGAGGACAACACAAACACCCAGTCCCTAGGCAGAGAAAATCCCAATCCGGCCGGGAATCAAACCCGGGACCGCGTGATCCAGAGGTAGCAACGCTAGCCACTAGACCACGATCGGCGTACATTGAAAACATATTATTTGAAAACATCACAGTTGATTGCTATACTTTTTCAGTTAATTACATTCACAAACACTAGACTGCACTGTTATTAATTTAAACATCTCTAACTCTGTTTCTAGTTGTTTCTAACCTGTTTTCAATTTTTTTCCGACGTAGAGAGAGCTTTTGCTATAAACACGTTGTACAAAGATGGTTATAATTGAACAATGAATAAGTGGAATAATAATTTCAACACTACTTCAGTTACAAGGAAGCCTGTCTGCAAATTACGGAAACATTTTGTGAAAAATGGATTTGCAGTGGATCACCCAGGTTAGGCAGGCTGTCAATAAGTGATGAAACTAAGCTTAAAAGTTTTACAAGCGGTCATCCAGAGCCCTAAAAAGCCTATTCAAAGGCTCTCTCTCGAACGGGATATTTCTAAAACTTTTGTGCGGAAAGTTTTACATAAGGCCAAATCCAGAAATTACGTACCCCGTCTTATACACGGGCTATTGGAATACGAGGTGCATTCAAGTTCTAAGGCCTCCGATTTTTTTTCTAATTAACTATTCACCCGAAATCGATGAAACTGGCGTTACTTCTCGACGTAATCACCCTGCAGGCGTACACATTTTTCACAACGCTGACGCCATGATTCCATGACAGCGGCGAAGGCTCCTTTAGGAGTCTGTTTTGACCACTGGAAAATCGCTGAGGCAATAGCAGCACGGCTGGTGAATGTGCGGCCACGGAGAGTGTCTTTCATTGTTGGAAAAAGCCAAAAGTCACTAGGAGCCAGGTCAGGTGAGTAGGGAACACGAGGAATCACTTCAAAGTTGTTATCACAAAGAAACTGTTGTGTAACGTTAGCTCGATGTGCGGGTGCATTGTCTTGGTGAAACAGCACACACGCAGCCCTTCCCGGACGTTTTTGTTGCAGTGCAGGAAGGAATTTGTTCTTCAAAACATTAGAACTTTAATGCACCTCGTACAATCTTCATCGCGGGCTTCAATTTTCTGAGGCATTGTTAAATAATTTAAAAGAGGGTGATAGTGAGTTGTTTTCTAAGATAATTTTGAGTGATGAGGTTTTTTGTTTTTTTTTTTTAATTCAAATTAAGTTACGATGGGTAGCGACTTTTGGCCCACCCTGTATTGTCTCCTAGGCATGTAACAGTACTACTTATCTATGAAAAGTAACTGTTCCTCCTTTCACGTATTTCGACTTGCGTCCGTAACGGCGACAAGTATTGATCACTACTGTTAATGATAAGGCTGTAACTATAGGGCAGATAAGTGAAACATTAAAGATTGGTCTTAGTACAAAATGTAAACAAACACCGTTATACCAAAGTTTTAAATTGGTAGCATGCGCAGTGCGCTATGCTAATCGCATAGATATTCAAATTATGTTTCTGAGCATTAATTTTCAACCATTCCAAGACGGCGGACAGAAATATCTTTAACAAGACGATAAAAGATTTATTTAATTAAATGAAATGTAGAATTTATACAAAGGTCGTTCCGTTGCACATTTAGCACCCTCATTCAACACAATTCATGGCATATAAGAAACAATGCTGATGATTTTAAAGTGGACAGGCCATGGGAAAGATCTACTAGCATTCGAACTCCTCATAACATCGAAAGTGTTCGAGCGACGCCGAAAAATAGTTGTAAAGACCGTCCGAAAAGCACCATAACTCTTTCGGATTCCCACGCGTCTGAGCAACGTGTTTTTACTCTTACCTAAATTAGCGATCGACAACAAGCGCTAAAGAATGGAAATCACTCGATGGACTCTGAATTAAATAGTGTATATTGTTTAACTTTGTTTGCTTTACACAGAAGCACTGCTTCAACAGAATAAATTAATCCATGTGGAGAGCGTGTTTTTAAAAATATGTACTTTTGGACCTCTAAGAACGCAGACGCATTCCTCCAACGGTGCATCCTGCTCCAAGAATAGGCAGCAAACGTTAGATAAACAGCTAGGGTAATCATTTTTCTTTCCCTTCTTCCTCATGAATGATGACCGGTTCCAGAACATTCTTCCCACACAAGCGATTTATCATTTGACGCCTTTGGTCCTTTGAACCCTTTCATACGTGTCGCTACTGATTGTGACACGCACTGCATACAAAATCTTATATTTGGGCGCCCTTAGCTTGGCGCCCCAAATAGCGGCTTGTGTTACTTTGACGCTGCAAAGAATTCGAGCAAGTAGTTCATTCAGGGTAAAGGGAGTTAACTCTTTAACTACCCTTGGGTCTCGGAGGACAGTCTTACTTTTATTATCTTCTGTATTAGTAACTAGACATTTTATTTTAATGAAATTTTAGGACTTCCTAATTTGTCTTGTTAGTCATAATTTTGGAAAATAATTATAAAAATTTACCCATAGCTTTCTGTTGAATGCTGGTCCACGGTTACTCCCGTACGGGCCTCGCAAGCTAGTGTGGTTAGAAGCAATTTTTAAACAACAAGACGTCTGTCTCGGTGCATCTGTTATCTTTAAATGCGAACATTTTAGGTTAGGCTTTACCGTGACTGTTATCGACATTAAATGAAACAACAAGTTCAAAATGGTTCAAATGGCTCTAAGCACTATGGGACTTAACATTTGAGGTCATCAGTCCCCTAGACGTAGAACTACTTAAGCCTAACTAAGCTAAGGACATCATACACATCCATGCCCGAGGCAGGATTCGAACCTGCGACCGTAGTAGCAGCGCGGTTCCGTACTGAAGCGCCTAGAACCGTCCGAAACAACAAGTTTACTGTACCAGTCACTGTTTGTTTATTTCCACGGCGCGTTTCAAAGGTTTAAGCCTCCATCATCAGGTGGATTTACATTTGTTAGTATGACATTCGTTTGTGTTACGATTTTTTTTTTGGAAGGACCTTGTGGCACTGTCTAGTGGAGAAACAGTTCCTCCAAAAAATCGTAACACAACACACACAAATGTCATATTAACAAATGTAAATCCATCTGATGATGGAGGTTGAACCCTTTGAAACGCGTCGTGGAGATAAATGAACAGTGACTGGTAACAGTAAACTTCTTGTTTCATTTAATTAGCATATGTTATGTAATTTGCTGTTGTTGACACGAATTGTTATTCTTTCGGTGTGTAACAGACCTTGTGATAAGCACACGTTTATTTTGGTGCATTACTTCGTAGCATTTGTCTGCTCTACGAACTGAAAATGTTGCGGAGAAGAGGACTAGAGATGGAGATAGTGAAGTGTTGGGTGTTCTGATTCTGAAAACGCATCTAGTGAATTTGAATTTTTTAGCGATGATGATGATGTAGACCTCGCTGAAAACTCAATACACGATGATGATGATCGCGAATAATTTATTTACGAAGAAAAAGAGTAATGTAGCGAAATTCTGTTGAGTGAGATTTGGTTTCTCGTAATGGGGTTGAAGTATGGACCTAACCCCTCAGGCTCGAACGTCTGGTAGGTGGAGCATAAAGGATGTGTTAAAAGAGGGACAGGTACCTACAAAGTGTTCCATTAGGAACTGTGATCATGAAGAGCCTAATTTTATGTTGTTCTTTCATGCAGCCCTCATAGAAAAAATTACCCGACCTGAACAAAGGCCAAGTGATAAACTGGAACCAATTAGAGAAGCTTGAGATGTAGGAAACTACCCTGAGGAATGCCTACATTTCAGGATGCATGATCGTGGATGAACAGTTAGTTACATTTCGACGTCGCTGTCCGTCTCTACAATACGTGCCATCAAAACCTGATAGATACGGAATAAAGTTTGGCAAGCTGTGACACTGCATCAAGCTAATGCTGGAATATGAAAATGTATTTGAGGAAGGAGAAACAAACGAGAATCCTGCGAGGTGGAGAGAATGTTGTGAAAACTCTGGTGACTGAACTTAATATCACTTGAGATAATTTTTTTTTACATCTCTCGATTTAGCTTATTATTTATTGTCAGAAGATCTGACACTAGCTGGTACTACACACAAAAAAAAAAAAAAAAAAAAAAAAAAAAGATGAACTACCTGTCGATTTTATTACACTTAAAGGACGTGACGTACACTCTAGATTATTTGGTTTTCAATCATACACTCCTGGAAATGGAAAAAAGAACACATTGACACCGGTGTGTCAGACCCACCATACTTGCTCCGGACACTGCGAGAGGGCTGTACAAGCAATGATCACACGCACGGCACAGCGGACACACCAGGAACCGCGGTGTTGGCCGTCGAATGGCGCTAGCTGCGCAGCATTTGTGCACCGCCGCCGTCAGTGTCAGCCAGTTTGCCGTGGCATACGGAGCTCCATCGCAGTCTTTAACACTGGTAGCATGCTGCGACAGCGTGGACGTGAACCGTATGTGCAGTTGACGGACTTTGAGCGAGGGCGTATAGTGGGCATGCGGGAGGCCGGGTGGACGTACCGCCGAATTGCTCAACACGTGGGGCGTGAGGTCTCCACAGTAGCCGGCCGGAGTGGCCGAGCGGTTAAAGGCGCTACAGTCTGGAACCGCACGACCGCTACGGTCGCAGGTTCGAATCCTGCCTCGGGCATGGATGTGTGTGATGTCCTTAGGTTAGTTAGGTTTAAGTAGTTCTAAGTTCTAGGGGACTTATGACCACAGCAGTTGAGTCCCATAGTGCTCAGAGCCATTTGAACCATTTCTCCACAGTACATCGATGTTGTCGCCAGTGGTCGGCGGAAGGTGCACGTGCCCGTCGACCTGGGACCGGACCGCAGCGACGCACGGATGCACGCCAAGACCGTAGGATCCTACGCAGTGCCGTAGGGGACCGCACCGCCACTTCCCAGCAAATTAGGGACACTGTTGCTCCTGGGGTATCGGCGAGGACCATTCGCAACCGTCTCCATGAAGCTGGGCTACGGTCCCGCACACCGTTAGGCCGTCTTCCGCTCACGCCCCAACATCGTGCAGCCCGCCTCCAGTGGTGTCGCGACAGGCGTGAATGGAGGGACGAATGGAGACGTGTCGTCTTCAGCGATGAGAGTCGCTTCTGCCTTGGTGCCAATGATGGTCGTATGCGTGTTTGGCGCCGTGCAGGTGAGCGCCACAATCAGGACTGCATACGACCGAGGCACACAGGGCCAACACCCGGCATCATGGTATGGGGAGCGATCTCCTACACTGGCCGTACACCACTGGTGATCGTCGAGGGGACACTGAATAGTGCACGGTACATCCAAACCGTCATCGAACCCATCGTTCTACCATTCCTAGACCGGCAAGGGAACTTGCTGTTCCAACAGGACAATGCACGTCCGCATGTATCCCGTGCCACCCAACGTGCTCTAGAAGGTGTAAGTCAACTACCCTGGCCAGCAAGATCTCCGGATCTGTCCCCCATTGAGCATGTTTGGGACTGGATGAAGCGTCGTCTCACGCGGTCTGCACGTCCAGCACGAAGGCTGGTCCAACTGAGGCGCCAGGTGGAAATGGCATGGCAAGCCGTTCCACAGGACTACGTCCAGCATCTCTACGATCGTCTCCATGGGAGAATAGCAGCCTGCATTGCTGCGAAAGGTGGATATACACTGTACTAGTGCCGACATTGTGCATGCTCTGTTGCCTGTGTCTATGTGTCTGTGGTTCTGTCAGTGTGATCATGTGATGTATCTGACCCCAGGAATGTGTCAATAAAGTTTCCCCTTCCTGGGACAATGAATTCACGGTGTTCTTATTTCAATTTCCAGGAGTGTATATGATGACAGCCTCTTATGGTCCTAAGAAGAACAAAGTTGTTACCGTCCTTAGCTCTCTTCATGACAGACCAGCGGTATCACCATCACAAGTAAAGAAGCCTGAGTTTATAAGGATATACCCTGCCACAGAAGGCGGCGTTGATACGGTGGACCAGAGCACGCAATGCTAGTGTGAAGCGAAAAACAGGACACTGTCCATCGGTGGTTTTCTTCAACATGATCGATGTAGGGACAAAAAATGCTTGCATAATATCGATGATGCTGGCTTCCAATAAAAAAATATGAGACATCGGACTTTCAACTTGGGAAAGCAACAGTCCGAGTTAGAGAAGTTAACGAATTTATTAGTAGCACTGGATCCAGGAAGGGCAGTGAAACCTCCAGTTAAGAAAATTAGAAGATGTGCGTGTCGTGTAGAGAAGGAAGACAAAAAATGTCAAATTCCATATTATAAGTACACCAAACGTGTATGCTCGGAATGTTCTGCTATTGTCTGTGGACGCAAATTTGTAAGAAGAATTATAAAAACTCTTAGTGTCGGATGAGAATCCTTAAAAAGCAACAAGTAACCAAGTATAAAAATTGTGTTTTTTAAAAGTAAACTTTAAATGAATCAAATTATTTTAAAAGTGTTTATGGCGCGAAGGTGGTTCACGTCATAAGTAGTCAAAACCGTGACAGTTTAAACACAGGCCTGAGAGGCCCGACTGGCAGATAACGTTATACTTATTTTCTGGTAATCGGAGGGTTCATATTTTGGAATTTCATCACGGAACTATTAACGCAGCCCATTTCAAGCAGACTTCCACAGACGATATTTTTGCATGTGGATGGAACTAGTCTTCGAACAGTTGTAATTTGGCTCTAGAACTACTGAAACCTAACTAACCTAAGGACATCACACACGTCCATGCCCGAGGCAGGATTCGAACCTGCGACCGTAGCAGTCGCGCGGTTCCAGACTGAAGCGCCTAGAACCGCATGGTCACACCGGCCGGCTAAAATATTAGTCACAATGGAGACACAAGATAGTCGGTCGGCTGGCTGGCTGCCTGGTGAAGATGGAGGGGGGGTTAAAGAACTAAACAGCGAGATCAGTCACTCGCCCCCAGGAGTAGTCCATCTATAGTTAGTTACATGAGACATGAGCGTGTTCTGGTAATGTAAGTACATAGGAGAGGAAATATCGAGGCACTGAAGGCAACACTGAAGAGGGAAAAGGAGAAGGAAAAAGAGGGAGAGGATGAATGTTTGAAATGTTAATAAATGTGAAGACGAGAAGAAATTACAAGCAAATGAAGGAGGATGCTCGCGACAGAGAAATGGAGAATGTCCTCCTGGCAACTGTCTGAGGACGAATTTACTGTAAGAGGACATCATCATTCATTTCAAACTGCAGTGAATTACAATAAACTTCATGAGGGGGGGGGGGAGGGAATATGTACTGTAATGGAGTACAGGAAACACCTAACTCCTTAAACACATGTCTACGAGATGATCGTGCGTGTACACCACATTGCTCTTATAGCACGTTTATGAGCAACCCAGAACTTTTTCTATGCGATATTACTGAATGAAAATATGCAAACTATGTAAACTTTCTGATTTGTTTCTTCCTCAGATTTACAATGATTTTAAGTGAAATGGTGGGTGAACTTAGTTGTTTTAGGAGTTCCAAAAAGTGTTTTTTCCACCTTAGCCATCAATATGAACACCTAAGAAATTTGAAATTTCCACCCCATTTATTATTTCTTAGCCATGAGTGACACTTATCATTAGTGTTGCACATCTAGATGTGCAGAACTGAAAATGGCGTGTGTTTTTATAATTGAGAGAGACCATTTGCAGAAAACCAATGACACTTTTAAGAACATTGTTTACTATTCCTTTTGTTTCTGTATGTATGCTTGGACTGTTTAAAATACTAATTTTATCTGCAAAAAGAAGTATTCTGCTTGTTGAATTTTAGACGGAAGATCGAGGAACATTGGTAGACTTATGATTGAGGGTTGGGGAACCACATAAGTGATTTCTCCCCAGTCAGACTAATCTCACCTGATGGCTTCAAGCTTTTGCCAGTTTAGATTTTTCAGCATCCCTGCGACCCTCTCCCAGGGGGCAAACAAACCTGAGACTTTTCGTGCTTCCCTTCTTTGAACACGATCAGTATCTCCTGTTATTCTTGTTTGGCATGGATCCCACGCAATGCAAGATTCGTCCAACGAAGCATAATGTCTGTACTATTTCACTGAGATTGTAGACAAAGGCTGCAGCATAAATCTTTTATGTTATTGTATGCTACTATAAGTAACAAAAAAATCACAAGAAGTTTCAACTAAGCGAGATAACTATTATAGAGGGTGTTTCAAACTGAACATACCGGTTTTAAGGCGTTGTAGCATTTATTATGTTCAACTTACAATTGTAAATAATACACCAAATGAAAGAGCAATTCAGACAGTTTGTATACCTGTGCGCAGTGGGAAGTGTGTGGAATGACAAAGAGGGACTGACTGGCCGGCCGAAGTGGCCGTGCGGTTAAAGGCGCTGCAGTCTGGAACCGCAAGACCGCTACGGTCGCAGGTTCGAATCCTGCCTCGGGCATGGATGTTTGTGATGTCCTTAGGTTAGTTAGGTTTAAGTAGTTCTAAGTTCTAGGGGACTAATAACCTCAGCAGTTGAGTCCCATAGTGCTCAGAGCCATTTGAACCATTTTCTTATCTTGATGTGCTACAGCTATGGCCCGTGCCTCAATGGGAAGAAGCTGAACAACACCTCTTTATTTGGGAGCAAGATGATGCACCGCCTCACTGGCAAAAGTCACAAGGGAACCTCCCCGTCGCACCCCCCTCAGATTTAGTTATAAGTTGGCACAGCAGATAGGCCTTGAAAAACTGAACACAGATCAATCGAGAAAACAGGAAGAAGTTGTGTGGAACTACGAAAAAAATTAGCAAAATATACAAACTGAGTAGCCCATGTGCAAGATAGGCAACATCCAGGTTAGTGTCAGCTCAGGAGCGCCGTGGTCCCGTGGTTAGCGTGATCAGCTGCGGAACGCGAGATCCTTAGTTCGAGTCTTCCTGCGAGTGGAAAAGTTTAATTCTTTATTTTCAGTTTATGTGACAAACTCTTATGTTTTCATCACTTTTTTGGGAGCGATTATCACAAGAAAACCTAAATCGGGCAAGGTAGAAGAATCTTTTTACCCATTCGCCAAGTGTACTAGTTAGGTGGGTCGACAACATATTCCTGTCATGTGACGCACATGCCGTCACCAGTGTCGTGTAGAATATATCAGACATGTATTCCTGTGGAGGAATCGGTTGCGATCAAATGTTTTCGGTCCTTTAGTCTACTAATCGCACGGTTTTGCGGCGCGGTCGCAAAACACAAATACTAAACTTATGACAGTGAACAGAGACGTCAGTGAACGAACGGACAGATCATAACTTTGCGAAAATAAAGAAACTAAAATTTTCACTTGAGGGAAGACTTGAACCAATGACCTTTCGTTCCGCAGCTGCTCACACTAACCACGGGACCACGGCACTCGTAGGCTCACACTCTCCTTGATGTTGCCTACCTGTCGCATGGACTACTCAGTTTGTATATTTTGCTTATTTTTTTCGTAGTTCCACACAACTTCTTCCTCTTTTCTCGATTGATCTGTGTTCAGTTTTTCAATGCCTATCTACTGTGCCAACTTATAACTAAATCTGAGGGGGGTGCGATGGGGAGGTTCCCTTGTCAGTATCATGAGATCAAATGTTTCCGTGTGTAGACCGTCAAATCCTGCTTATGTCCAAGCCAATCTGAACATGTCCTGGAATTTTGGAGAGCGAAGTTGATTTTGTGTGAGTGCCTGAATTTTGATAATTGTCTGAAAATAAAAAATTAAAATTTACACTCGAGTGAAGACTTGAACCAAAGACCTCTCGATTTACAGCTGCTCACACTAACCACGGGACCACGGAGCTCCTGAGCTCACATTATCCGTGATGTTGCCTATCTTGCACATCGACTACTCAGTTTGT
Source organism: Schistocerca serialis cubense (assembly GCF_023864345.2). Taxonomy (NCBI): domain Eukaryota; kingdom Metazoa; phylum Arthropoda; class Insecta; order Orthoptera; family Acrididae; genus Schistocerca; species Schistocerca serialis. The sequence continues at coordinate 630,241,334 of NC_064641.1, read as the reverse complement.
ATATTTTGCTTATTTTTTTCATAGTTCCACACAACTTCTTCCTGTTTTCTCGATTGATGTGTGTTCAGTTTTTCCAGGCCTATCCACTGTGCCAACTTATAACTAAATCTGAGGGGGGTGCGATGGGGAGGTTCCCTTGTCAGTACGCGACTGGTTAAACAGCGTTGCATCCGACCGGTGGACTGGGCGCAAGGGGTCGGTTGACACAGCATTTTATTCATGACCTCCATGTTCACACACGATCTGATGCGATCATTTGTATGTGCCTCCTATATCAGCTGATCTATCCGATATTAGAAACAGTGTTATTGCAACAGTTACTCCTGACACATTGATCAAGGTTCCGGAACAAGTCGCCTATCGACTATGTGTGAGGGGTGTTCACACTGAATAATTGTAAGAAAAAATGATAGTGTTTCCCTTTCATTTGGACTATTATTTATATTTGTAAGGCGAACGTAGTAATTGCTACAAAGCCTTACAACACGTATATTCATTTTGAAACACCCTGTGAATTATTAGAGCTATTGATATCTCTCTCGGGAGAAACTGAATTCATATTTTAGAGTTTCTAACTTTAATTACCGTTTTTATGATTTGTCCAAAGCAGTGAATCAGCAGTCAACATAGTTTCTTCAACAAGCCAGTGACGTTTTTCAATAACGTGTTTTAAAACTACAAACATTCCCTGACAGCCTTCTACCTTTCTGTGGTTCACGAAATTACCGTTTGCATTCTCGCAATGATACTGTTTCTGCAAATAAATTAATCCTTCTGAATAACAGCAAATATTCGTCAAATTCTGTGCCATTAAAATACAAACTTGTTTCGATCTACCTGGGTTATAGACAGTTTTCCATTAAGCTACAGGCCAGCGAACGGTGAGTGCCAAACCACCATGGGATCTAATCCGCTCACGGACGCGTAATATTTCGAAGGCATATTGAGAAAAAATGTTACACTGATGACACCAACAGAAAGTGGCAACAGAAAGTGCCGTAGACTATGATTAATTAAAATAAAGAAAACATTTTGAACTTCGCAGAAGTGTTTCTTTTTTTCTAAAAAAACTTTATCATTGGTCATTTTGGTCCATTAATATCACTTGTGACGAAACTTTTTTGTCCATCGTAAAGATAAAGAAGAAAAAACAAAACCCATCTAACACATTAAACTAGAGAAAAAGAAACGATTTCTCAGCCTTAATCACGTGAAAAACGCGTTAGACTGGTTGGATAGAAGTGGAAGTTGTAGCAGAAGCACAAACTTTCAGTTGTGTGCTAACAGGCTGCAATAATACTCTTGAAGAGACCTTGCACAGAACGGAGTGATTAAAATGTCAGAATTGCGAATGCGAAACAACCCGCCTATCATACACCGGGTCAAGAGGAATATTCCATACGAGGAGTAGTCGTCTTTGACCAGTGACGTCACAGCAACACCTCCTCCCCCCACATACACACATGTAGTAAGTCTAAAGACCCCGGACACGCCCCGATTAATCGGCTGGCCGACTGTCCGGGCGAGCGACCAATTTCGTGGCAGTCTACACACGTCCTGGCCGACTGCACTCAGCGACTACAGCACTGTTATTCGTTATTTATCTTAACTGTGTTTAAGTTCTACTAGAGCACGCGTTATTTTACACAGAAAAATAGGGGTTTGCCTTGGTTGTTTCAAAGCTAACAAGGCCATAAAAGGCCGAGAGAAAGCTGTGCGCAAAGAAGTCGGTAATGCAAGGAACGGGATTAGCCGAGCGGTCTCAGGCGTTGCAGTCATGGACTGGGCGGCTGGTCCTGGCGGAGGTTCGAGTCATATGTGTGTGTGTGTGGGGGGGGGGGGTGTCCTTAGGATAATTTAGGTTCAGTAATGTATAAGCTTAGGGACTGATAACCTTAGCAGTTAAGTCCCATAAGATATCACACACATTCAATGCAAGGAACCAAATTCACCCATGTCCTGTTAACTAAGCATCTGGGAGCCGATAATTTTCGTAATTATCTAACAATTGACAAATCTTCCATTTCGGAGCTGGTGCACATCGGCAGACCATTCTTAAATAAAAATAATACATTCTTGAGAGAGGCTGCAAACTGCGAGGAGAGGGTGTCAGCTACATTTTGATTTCTAGCCACTGGCAGAAGTTAAAGAGGAACTCAAATTCATTGCTGTTATATACCCACAGTTATTAACTAAAATGATTCCTGAACGTGGGACGTGATTTATAGTTGCCTGAGGAAACACCACGGTAAAGTTGATTAAATAAAACAAAAGACGTTCATATAAACGTCATGGAAGATTATTTGTAAGTTTAAGAAAATCAGGCGGAGGACTACATATGGCAGTGTGGCACATAATCTAATAAATATAACAACAGATACATAAGAAATTAAGCAGTTAGCAACTGCTAGAACTGTAAAAATTATCCCACACTTTGCTCGGCATAACAGATGGCTTTGATCTAAGCTGGACTTTTTTAACAACAACAACAAAGCTAGTATATTTTACGAATTAACGTGTACTGAATGTTAATAATTCGGTCTTTAGAATTCATTTGCGATAAGCACTGGAAATAATACGTAAAAACAGAAATACTGAAGGTCGACAGACTTTTATTCTCTCTACATCCCAAACAAAACCATTCTGGATTCGTAAAAGATAGTAAAAAAAAGCGCTTCACTTCATCCATCTGTATTTCTACACTCCTCGCGCGTGTCCCGCAAGTATCTACAGTGTTTGAATTTCTCCAGAATTAGTGAGTAAAGAGGATCTGTTGTTGGGTGGTTGACACGATAGCGCTACACACGGCACTAACTGTTAGGTGGTGGGTAGTAGTGGAGGGGGAGGCGGAGGGGGAGAGGGGAGGGGAAGGTGTATAGGGGGGGGTAGGTATAGAGGGGAGCGGAGGGGGAGGGTGGGTTGGTTGCTGTCGTGTGGGCCTACACGCTCGTCATCCCGACAAGGTAAGTTAGTCGGTCGGTCGGTCAAAACGCCTACACACGTCCAGTTTGTCGGTCGGTCGGTGCGCGTGTAGTGGCCTTAACTATGTTTACTCGAAGCAGAAACAGAAGCTTCCGAGGACTTTTTCTCCCTTTGGAAAACACTCAGGAACGTTTAACTTGCCTGCAACTACAGGTAGTACAATCCAGCACACACAAAGCTGATACATTGCACATTGCTAGCGAAGGAAAAATGCCGTAACTCTGCACCGACACTGCCACAACAACCCGATTTCGTTGCAGGTGTACACTCAAAAATGTGGGAGGAGAGAAATCGACCTTCCTATAAAATACAACTCGAAGTTGCTTGTTTCGTGAACAGACCAGTTTATTTTTTACAGCACGCGAACACATCACCACGAGCTTTCGACTTCACAGACGACACAACAGCTGTACGCACGGTAACTGCGGCGACGTCGACGTACCGTGAGGCAGCCATCGCTGCGGCAGCAGAAGGGTCCACCTGTAACGCTTCGCGGTGGGCGCGAGTTTGGCGTAGGGTCGCTTGCCGGGACGCTTCGTTGGCGGTGCCATCACTTCATTTCGCAGTCCGTGCGCACGTGCAGTCTCAACAGGTGACTTGCTCTAATATGGATGGGCCTGTCTTCGATGAGTCGACTCTCGCCCGTCGGCTACACGAGATAACGCGCGCCAGCTGCCCTCACCGTCGCCGCCGCGGGTTTGTTGTGGAAGCGATGCCAACGTGCACACAACGCTATCAGCTCATCTGTTGCGCTTCATATCTTGTCCCACTTATCTTACAACTGTATCAGTTGATATGAGGGACAAATACAAATTAAAAGAACGCTGACAGAACCTGCGTTTCAAATATTCAGCAAATACGGAAGTAAGATTGGGTGTGTCCCAAGAACTGTTCTTTTCACCACATAAACAAATAATTTTTCAGATGAAATCAGCAGCACTGATTTACTGAAGTGTGGGTGCTGGCATCCTACTACGCATAGTGCGCAATGAAGAAGTAGGCCGGCCGGGGTGGCCGAGCGGTTCTAGGCGCTACAGTCTGGAACCGCGCGACCGCTACAGTCGCAGGTTCGAATCCTGCCTCGGGCATGGATGTGTGAGATGTCATTAGGTTAGTTAGGTTTAAGTAGTTCTGAGTTCTAGTGGACTGATGACCATAGATGTTAAGTCCCATAGTACTCAGAGCCTATTTGAACTATTTTTGAAGAAGTAGGTTGGAACTTGCTGCCATATTATAACCGAGGACAGTACTCTTCCCAGCTGAGCTATCCAGGGAATACTGACGACGAGCACTCCGAGCTTTACTTCCGCCAGTACCCCTCTCCTCTTGGGCGGATTGTGAGTCGTATCCGGATAGCTCAGCCGGTAGAGCACTGCCCGCGTAATGCAAGGTTCCGGTTTCGCGTCTTAGTTTTATCTGTCAAAGTTTCCAAAACATCGCACTCTTCACCGCAGATCAAGATTGTGGTAACATGTATACTGATCTTTAGATTAGCTCGTGGTTTCGGATAGGTCCGTAGGCCACACCTTTGTTGTGAGCGAGCCAAAGAATGTGCCATGACAACAATAACATTTTTGTTTATAAACGCTGAATATTTCGTAGTTACATTTAACCTCGCCCTCTGAAAAGCACATTTTCCCTCTATGAATTGGTATTTTAAAATTTTAATATGTTTGAAAGTGATAAAAGCAGGAATGTCACTGCCAAAAATTCTCATATTCCATTGGGAATATTCCCGATATTTTGATAGATAATACGCGTTACTTTATGACGTCATAGTAGTGGTACACGACTGCTCATGAAGAGTTTCCGTAGCAGGTTAACGGGTTCTGTCGTTATCGCGTCATGTAGAACCTTTCTAAAAATCATTAACAATGTCTGCTAAAGTCTTCTGGTAGAAAGAGTCACTCCCCTTTTGCCAATGGCTTAGTCAATGATGACGCAGGAACGTGCAGTGATTCAGGGCTTGCCCTTGGGGTAGGAAACTGGCCCGTAGAGGCGGAATAATCAGCAACAGTCAACAGCATGAGCATGCAGAAGGCACGGTATATGGTCTGTAGTGGAAAAAGCATCACTATAATCTCTGAATTAGCGAAACATTCGGGATTACTTCCCCAAACGGAACCAGTGCTAACAACAATAGTTCAGATATACATGCCAATACCTCAAACAGAAGATGAAGAGGTTGAGGAAGTACATGAGGGCACCGAAGCTGTAATTCAGAATGTAATGGGATATGAAAATCTATAATATTGCTTAATTAGGGCCGCCCGCTGTGGCCGAGCGGTTCTAGGCGCGTCAGTCCGGAGCCGCGCTGCTGCTACCGTCGCAGGTTCGAATCCTGCCTTAGGCATGGATGCGTGTGATTTCTTAGGTTAGTTAGGTTTAAGTAGTTCTAAGTCTAGGGGACTGATGACCTCAGATGTTAAGTGCCATAGTGCTCAAAGCCATTTGAACGATAGTGCGTAGAGCCACTTGAACTTAATTAGAACGCTGTAGTAGGGGGAAGATTAGAAGACAATGTTACGGCAGAATATGGACTGGATAGAAGGAATGAGGTAGAAGAAAGCCTACTTGAGTTCTACAATAAATTTCAGATTGTAATACCGAATACACTGCTTAAAAAAATCACAAGAGGAGAAGGTATACTTGATAAGGACTGGAAACACGAGAGGATTCAAACTGGATTACATCGTGCTCAAACAGTGATTCCCGTGACTATGTGGCCACATTAACTCACCTTTCTTGCGGAATACATAGGAAATATGGAAGACATATTTCAGATCCTTCAAACGCACAGGCGCTCTACAGCGAATATTTCTAAAACGCATTGCCTGTTACAGACAATTTCATTTACCCGTTAATAATCTTTGAAGCCTTTTTGGCAGCACAACTGAGACATTAGACAAGGGTGCTAGCATTCCACTTTGAACATTAAGTTTAGGAAGTAAATCATATTAAAAAAGCTTAACGCGCAGTTCGCTACCTTGAGAGAAAAGAAGGTGTGAGCCAGTCCCGGATCGAGTCCGCGCGATTTGCTAGTGACCGTTGGTGTGCTACACTAGCTAGCTTGAGTGTGGCTTTTAGGCGGTTTTCCACTCTCGCTTTGGAAAATACTGACCTGGTTCCCAATCTCCGCCTCGTAAAATTCGGTCCACAAACAGTTAAAATACGATTACACGCAGAAAATACTATACACGATTCACAGACAAATGGCGACAGCAACAGCATCCGGCATGGTTGAGAAAAATTTTAAAAATTGCCAAATTATGAAAGCAAAGGATCCCGTCCGACGGGATAAACGCTAGGAAAGAGAGAACAAATTAATTCTGTACTGATCAACGGAAGATTTTCTTACAAATTAATAAATCTTTTTGGAAATTCAATTTAAGAGCTGCGAAGGAAGCCTTCTACTCGAAGAAGAACTTTATCTATGGATTCATCACGAGCGAAGAAATATCTACCCGTCAAATTAAAAAAAAAAATTGTTTGTAATTTACGGTAGCTTCGGCATCGTTCTTACGCAATCGGAAATGACACAAGACTTGTAGCGTAGCCAGGGAAACGTTTTGCAAAAACAGTCGGCAGTTACGCTAAATACAAGATGCGACTCTGCCGATGCAATAAGTATTCGATCTGTTATGTCAGATCTTTTTTTTACGTACCGAGATTGTTAGACGCCATATTAGCAATAGCCTGCAATGATTTGGAAAACGCAAATCAGTATAAGCGGATGGTTATGAATGTGTGTCCCCATAAATTGATCAGTATTTCCCAAAATATATTTACAACAACAAGACGTTTAGAATTTCTTTAACGAATGGGAGATGGCCGAGAGAGGGCTCTGGAATTTCGACCTGAAAATGTGGGGAGGTAGCTGACAACCTTGAAAATGCATACTGCACAACAACCCACAATTTTTTTAAACGGTGGGGAAGGTCAGGTCACAATATCAGTCTTGTGGTCGCTGAATTGATCACTGTTCAAATCAAGTATATATCGTAAACAACAAGTCTATAGAGAGAGTTGATATGCGAACTCAGTGTAACAATCTAGCTGCACACGTCTAAATTTCTTCGATATTTTTCTTTAGTTTGGTGGCAAAGGTTTCAAACACTGGTAGAACTCAAGAGCAGATCACGCAAAAGAATTTGCAGATGCGAGCTTATAAAGTTGGCTACAATTTTTCCTTGAAGTCTGCCGCCGCTAAGGCCGAGCGGTTCTAGGCGTTTCAGTCTGGAACCGCGCGACCGCTATGGTCAAAGGTTCGAATCCTGCCTCGGGCATGGATGTGTGTGATGTCCTTAAGTTAGTTAGGCTTAAGTAGTTTTAAGTTCTAGGGGACTGATGGCCTCCAATGTTACGTCCCATAGTGCTCAGAGCCATTTGAACCATTTGAACCTTGAAGTCTCCTAAAAAATCTAACTTGTCCAGTTCCTTTGACTACAACATCTTCTAATTGGCCATGGTGGTCTATCGGGCAGAGCTGTAGACTCCGGTCTTGAAAGCCTTGGGTTCAATCTCGGGTAGTGGTGGGGATTTTTCCTCGTTCCATTCCCTCCAGGATGGCTCCAGCTCTACTCACCGTACTGTCAACATTAGTGCCCCGGATCTTCCCCGGGAATAAAACGCGATCATTAATACTAAATTCTCCTTCACTATTTACAGCAGTTTGCCAAAGGTGGGGTAAATTTTCGATTCGACGACTGTCAAAATCGTGTGGTTTTAAGGCGAAATGGCAAATGTCGAGCCATGTTCGAAGCGCATTTTCATCCGAAACGACATTTCTTGAAGGCTGTTCGACAGAGAGCGGAACAGCTGAAAATCTGAGGGCGCAAAATCAGGTGAACAAGGATCATGCGGAAAGACTTCCCAACCCAACTCCTGTTTAGCGTTTTATGTCCGTCTAACAGAATGCGTTCGGGCGTTATCGCGGAGTAGCGTCTCTTCACACAGTCTTTCTGGTTGTTGTTTCCGGATGGCATCTGCAAGATGCCTCAGTTGTTGACAATATACGTCAGCAGTGATGGTTGCACCTTGAGGAAATAATTCGTAATACCGTCGCTGTTTCACCAGATGCATAACATTACCTTTTGCGGAAGGACGCAGATCTTTATACGGGGAATTGCTGCATTGTTTGGGCTCAACCATTCCTTTCTTCACAATATGCGACATTGTCGCGAATAAAACAGTTACCGTATGTACAATAAGTTTCCTTTAATTTATATCTATGGTCACAAACGTTTTGTTAACAGATTACCGGTTTCGGCCTATAATGACCATCGTCAGATCTGTTTTATAAAAACAAAGTCCTAATGTACTGCAGCCATTGCGGTCTCGTCAAATGTTAAATGCAGAATCAGCACCAGCATCGTCAAATATATGTAAATAACATCATACGCACGAGTCATGTTGGCAGTAGCATTAGCAGTAGTATAGACGTAAATTAAAGGAAACTCATTCCTTTCTTTTCACCAGTAATGATAGAAGATAAGAATGATCGATGTTGTTCACGAGCCAATTGATGACGCGGAGCCAGCCTTTGTGGCCGAGCGGTTCTAGGCGCTTCAGTCCGGAACCGCGCTGCTGCTACAGTGGCAGGTTCGAATCCTACCTTGGGCTTTGATGTGTGTGATGTCCTTAGGTTAGTTAGATTTAAGTAGTTCTAACTCTAGGGGACTGATTACCACAGATGTTAAGTCCCATAGTGCTCAGAGCCATTTGAACCATTTTTTTGATGAAGCGGAGACGCACATATGGCCAATCGGAACCTTCCCCACTGCATACAAATGTCGCACGATGATGGAATGATCACAGTTTGCCAGTTCTCGACTACAATGACGTGGATCATTGTGGGTTAATGCATTTAAACGATCTTCATCAAAACCCGAAGGTCTTCCTTAACGTGTCTTTTTACACTGGCTGCAAGTGCAGATCGCTTTTTAGTCTAGTGTTTGCAGAATGAATGTCGCTATCTCTCTGAATGAGGCAATATTATGAAAGAAAATTACGTACAGTAAAGACAGTGTTATAATTCCGAGATACCTGAAAAACGCTCTTTACAAAGCCCGCGAAATGACGCAGCAGATGTGCCTGATCGCCCTTTCCTGGGCCAAGAATATTCCTGCTGAGGACACCAGGGTTGCACCACCACACGAGAGGAAAAGAATGGAAGTAAGCAAAGTAAACAAGACTTCGAGTTTCGGCCTCAGAGACAGTGGAGGTTATTCTTATCGCGGAAGATAGCTGCATTCAGCGTCTGCTCAATGTTTTCAACGTGATACTTCAAAAAAATCTCGTCATCTACCCTCAGTCCTAAGACACACCTGTTAATAATTTCATTACGGCCAAGTAACCTACAGATCATTAACTGACCATGTGTGTAAATCAACTTTCTAGTTTCTAAGACTCTCCCGGCGATTTGTTGTCATCTCGTAGAATCGGCTGTACTGCCGGTGGTCCGCGTCTTCCCTGAGACCAGTCTCAGGGAACACCTGATGAAGAAGCCGAGTTACGATGTCGAAATATCATGTTGAGAAGACGCGGACCACCGTCAGTACACCCGATTCTATGAGATGACAACTTTCTAGTTACCTCCGAAATGAAACAGCGTTGATTATCAGTCCATACCAGGAAAATAGCATTCACTGCTTTATATACAGCAGGGATTCGAAAGTAAGCGACACAGTTTGTTCTTGCCGCCTGTAACAGCTGCTTCGGGGAAAAAATGGCCAAGTGCGAGCACGACTCTCACACTGAGGGTTCCGTAGTACAAACTCAATTATGCTTATATTTCATCCGTCCTGGGAATCGATAATATCAACGATTTCTGCTTATTATCAATATATTGGACGTAGGAATTCGAAGATCGTGTCAAAAACTTTACAATAGTTCCTCACACTAGCCCGTACATACAAACATGACTGCAACTTATGGTTTATAATTGCATGCATCACTGTTCGTCTATTATGCTTCTGACGTCTTTTTTTTTCGTGTGCCATGAAACCTTGTTTCTTGCCGAACTTCATAATTCTAGGTAAACGGGAAGTACCCTACATGTTTTGATGAGTGAGTTTGCGAGTATCAAAATATGTGACATAAATGACCGAATCTTTTGATTACATAGACTTAGAAACTTAAAATTTTTAGACCACCAAGAACCACAGACATCAGTATATGGCATAAATTTAAACTTGAACCGCGGATCTGTTCCAGAGAAAAAGGGGACAGACAGACAGACAGACAGATAAAAAATGACAAAAAATTGTTTTCGTGTCTTATAAATACAGATTAACAGTTTTCGGATTTTTCCTTTGGTTTTACTGTAAAACGGCTCTTTTTGCCAAATTTCATGACTCTAAGTCAAAGGAAAGTGCCCTACAGGTTTTGATGAGTGAATTTTTGAGTATCAAAGTATGTTACATAAATGGCCGTATCTCACGATTGCAATTACTTACACGCTTATAATTTTTACGCCGCCAAGAGACAATAGACCGTAGTATGTGACATAAATGTGTTGTTAATCCAAATTGTTCCAGGGAAAAAGACGGACAAACAGACAGGCGGATAAAAAATGACCAAAAATTTTTTCCTTATGATGTAATTGCAAATAAACAATTTTCAGATTTCTTCCTTTACTTGCACTGTGATACCTTGGTTCCTGCCAAATTTTATGTTTCTATGTCAACGGGAGCACCATATAGGTTTTGGTGAGTGACATTCGTTTTGTAGCACCCCGCGCTCGAACCTGTTTGATGAGTGAGTTTGCCAGTATCAAAATATGTGACAGAAATGACCGAATCTTTTGATTGCATCTACTTAGAAGCACAAAATGTTTATACCTTCAAGGGACCTTAGGCCTTAACATGCAACATAGATTTGAACTTGATACGCCAAACAGTTCCTGGGAGAAAAAGGTTCTTAGCAATCGGACAGACAGACAGATAGAAAGACCGACAACAAAGAGATCTTAAAAGCGGTCCGATTTTATAGATTGAAGCACGGAAGCCTAAAAATTAAAAAAAAAAAAACAGCTACAGATCGTGAGCAAACAATGAGCTAAGTATTTGGCTCTGACCAATCGCTGCAAAGCTCAGTCGTGCTGACCGGTTACGTAGCCCCGTTAGAAGAGAAAGCGTTGCAGAACAAAAAGGCCAATACGGAATGAAAAACCTACCTGGCGTGTCAAACAATGACTAGAAATACGAAATAAAGAGTTCCAATGCTTCCATTACAATCATTTCGAAATACATGTTCTGCAGTGGAGGCTATTATTTACAGTACGACACCATGAATGTGACTGAATTCTTCTGCCATCAACGGAAGAAAATTCTGACTCGACACCTATATAATGAAGATTTCTCGTTCCAAAGAACAAAATGCGAATATTACGCCACATTACCTACAATTCGCTCTCAAGTATCATCAGTTTTGAATTTTTTTGTGTATAGATGTTGCGTTATAAACTAAGGGAAAATATTGTAGACTTTCACGTTTTCTCTTTCGGTCGCTTATTTTTAATTCCGGCGCTATAGACAGAATAATGTGTGGCACATCCTTGATGTGCAGTACCAAAAGCTTTCGCAGACGAGATTGCTAATAGATTATGGACCGTGGGATTGATCCTGTAGTCTGCTGAAATCCTGCTGATGGAAAACATTTTTATCACAAACCCAATAAATGCAGGAGACGTCTTGAAAATGGAACATCGAAGCGAATGTAAACGACACCGTTGCGCTAGTGCCTCTACGGGAATTTCGCCAGATTTACGCAAATGCAGGTCTTGTCATGAGTTAAGCCTCTTCCACTTTTGTCTGTCCACAGCCAGTCTTTTCATTTCTGAATATTTGCCTGCTTTGATATTGTCCAGCACTTGACATTTTCTTTTCCCTCTTCCCCTCCACTATTCCTTCTATTCCTTCGTTCAGTAAACAGTCCCTCCTCAAACAATGTCCAATCCAGTTCCGTTTTCTCTTTCTGATGACTTTCAGCATGTTTCTTTCTTCTCCAACTATTCCAACAGCTGACAGACACGAGTGCCTTTGCTAAAAGCAAGACATGGCTTGCAGCGCCTTTCCAGTGCTCGTGATCGTATCGGTTGAATCCTAGACGACTAGAAAACAGTGACCTGGTCAGGTAAGCCACGATTTCGGTTGTTAAGAGCTGATGGTAAGGTTCGAGTGTGACGCTGACGCTGAACCACGTTGTCAACAAGGCTCTGTGCAAGCTGGTAGTGACTCGATAATGGCTGGTTGGTTGATTCAGGAGAGGGAATCAAACAGCGACGTCATCAGTCCCATTGGATTAGGGAAGGATGGGGAAGGGAGTCGGCCGCGCCCTTTCAAAGGAACCATCCCGGGATTTGCCTGAAGCGATTTAGGGAAATCACAGAAAACCTAAATCAGGATGGCCGGCAGCTGGTTTGAACCGTCGTTCTCCCGAATGAGAGTTGAGCATGCTAACTATTGCGCCACCTAGCTCGGTCCCATAACGGTGTGGGATATGTTTATATGGGATGGCTGGAATGAGTCGTCTGGTCCTATTAAGCCGATCATAGGTTTGAAATTATTATGTTCGGCTACTTGGAGACCATTTGCAGACATTCATGTGCTTAAGTTTTTGTGGATTACGATGCGCCGTGTTACTGGGTCACAATTGTTCGCGACTGGTTTGAGGAACGTTCTGGACAATTCGAGCGGATGATTTGGCCACTCAGATCGCCCGGCACGAACCCCATCGAGCACTTACGGGACATAATAGAGAGGTGAGTTCGTGCCTGAAATCCTGCACCGGCAACACTGTCGCAATTATGGTTGGCTATAGAGGCAGGATGGCTCAGTATTTCGGCAAGGTACTTTCAACGACTTGTTGAGTGCATGCCACGTGGAATTGCTGCACTACGTCAGGGAAAAGAAGGTCGGACACGATATTAAGAGGTATCCCATGACTTTTGTCACCTCGCCGCGCGGTCTGAGGCGCTGCAGTCATGGACTGTGCGGCTGGTCCCGGCGGAGGTTCGAGTCCTCCCTCGGGCATGGGTGTGTGTGGTTGTCCTTAGGGTAATTTAGGTTAAGTAGTGTGTAAGCGTAGGGACTGATGACCTTAGCAGTTAAGTTCCATAAGATTTCACACACATTTGAACATTTTTTGTCACCTTGGTGTATTTACAGAACAGTACAGATACTGAAATAAATTATAGTGAAATCTTGCCAGTAGCCTGTTTTAAAACACTGTCAGTGAAATGTCATGTTCACTGGGGAGGTGCTTCCCGAATTCAAATTATGTCTGACTGGGGGAATCTTAAATTTGTAGATACGATCAACCATTTTTAGATAAACTGCCCGTCACAAAAAAAAAAAAAAAAAAAAAAAAAAAAAAAATTAAATAAAATAAATAAATAAATAAATAAAAATAAAAAAGGCTGTCTTTTGTAGGAAGTTAACACAGAAACTGGAGATACAGTAGGAACATTAGGATCGTACACAGACTTACACATCACAGTTCACTGTCGACTGGGACAGTAAAGAGAGCGGTCTGAATCACCCACCGCCAGGCACTTCAGTGTGACTTGCAGAGCATGTATAGAGGACGTAGCCGTTACTTGAGAAAGGTGGAAGACAGAGAGGCAAGCAGCGGTAGCAGCTACTCGGACCTGGACTGGAGTGGGGACCTGCTGGCCGCCTACTAACCGCCGTCTGCGGAGTCAGCTGACTGTCGGCCTTGGACCACTTCTCCAGCACTCTGCACCTGGGAGGACTCCATTCCATGCAACTTTGGTCTCCTTACACGTAGCAAATTTGCATTACGGCATCAATATTCATTCACCTATCCAGTGCAAATATGTAACTCTTTACAACAGGTCCTTTTTTTGTTCTTCGTGACAAATAGGCTGAACAACCACAGTTAAAATCATTCTGAGTCGCCACTTTTCGTTTCTACCTGCACATAACACTTTTCATGCACGTTCCAAGCGTAAATTAGCTCGTCTGCAGTACTGAAGAGCACGTCACTCCACAGGTGATCTCCAGGCTCCTATAAATCAACATATTTGCGTATATGCAATTTCATTGTTAGAAGAGCGAAAATTCGCCTCCTTCGACGACTTAATAGGTTGATGCATAAGATCGTAGCGTTTTTCTGTAAGTTTAATAAACACGACGGTATACATAACAGAGACTTTAGTCATCAATAATATATTCTGCTTCAGTATTTACAACAGTCTGCCAATGCTGGGGTTAACTTTTCGATTCCACGATTGTAGAAATTATGCTGTTCCGAGACGAAGAAATCGTCGAGCTACGTTCGGAGCGCATTTTCATCCGGAAGGGAGGTTCCTTGAAGGTTGTTCAATAGAGAACGGAACAGACGAAAATCTGAGGGTGCAAGATCAGATCAATAAGGTAGAAGCGGAATGACTTCCCAACCCAACTCCTATACAGTGTTTCTTGTCAGTCTAGCAGAATGCGGACGAGCGTTATCACATGTCCACCTGGTCGCTGTTCTTGGACTATGTCTGCAGGATATATGAATTGTTGTATGTAAAGTTAGCAGTGACGGTTAAACCTCGGCGAAGTAATTCGTAGCACACCTTACGGTCGCTGTTCCACGAGATGCCTAACATTATCTTTCGTGGGTGCATGCAGGTCTTTTAACCATACAGGATAGGGATAGTCGGTGTTGTTCACCAGCCAATTGATGCCGAGCAAGCAGGGATGCACATATGGCAACCCACTGATTTTTGTGATTTTGGAATAGAGCTTGCGGTACCCATACACCCGATTTTTTAACTTTTCCCGTTGCATGCAAATGTCGCACGATGGTGGAATAACCACAATTTACGACATTTGCCAGTTCTAGAGTACGCTGACGTGGATCATTGTGGATTAATGCGGTTAAACGATCTTCATCAAACCCCGAAGATCTTCCTGAACGTGGAGAGTCACTAATGTCAAAACGATCATCTTTAAAATGAGAAAAACGTTTTCCTGCGGTGCTCTGTCCAGAGGCATTAACCCCATATCGGCGCAAATGTTTCTGGCTGCCTCCGCTGCTGTCACCCCTCTACTAAACTCAAACAGAAAAATATGTCGGAATTGTTCCGATTTCTGCACCTGGCACTCCATTTTCTATCATCCACATCTCCACTCACTATCTCCAAATGACGAAATGACAGAACGTAAACTCAAATAGCAACAGTGAACTACAACTAACAAATGACAATCGATAAATAAGCCCATAACAATCGAAATACCAACAAGCAAAACAAAAACGCTACTTACTTATGCCGCAACCTAGTAATAAGAATCGCGCTGTTCGAACGGAAGATAATGATAAGAAAAGTCATTAGTCCAAAGACGTGAAAGTTCCACACTAAGAAAATAGAAGAAGAATAAACAACGTTCTGTCGGTGAGTGACAGCTCGTGGGTTAGAGGTAATTTATATTAGAGTTTTTCTTGAATACATTATAGCGTATTAACGGAGTAGATGTTTGAAACAACTGCTCAGAGCATCGGCGACTATCCAGACGGCAATTGCTGCTGCTGGGGCTGTAGCGCGTATCCGACGAAGGTACTGCGAGAAGGCATGCACTTTCTCTTGCACTCTGTCTAAGCAAGTGTATGCAATGCTGCCTTGTCTCAACCTCCTACCGCGAAACATACGGAGCACTGAAAACACTGGTTTTGTTCCAGTGGAAAAGATTACTACGTAGCGAGGGATCAAACGAAAGCGTTCGCCTTACGAAAGAGCTACTTGACGCAGAGAAAATAGCGCGTTATTGTTTTACGAACTGAACTTCTGACCATACGCTTCGACAAGTTTCATCCAAATCAATCACAACCAACTCCATCGCACTGGATAATCAGTTTACTAAAGATGTATTCTTGCACTCCGTCGAAAAACAAAAGAGGGATGATTCTGTGAAGCTTTACAGAAAATGACATGCAGAAATGTTCTAAACAATGGAAGCATCGAATGCAGACACACTGATCAGCCAGAACATTATGACCTACATCCTAATAACCGGTATGTCCCCCTTTGGCACGGATAACAGCGGCGACGCGTCGTGACATGGAAGTAATGAGATCTCGGGAGGTCGCTGGGGTGAGTTGGCACCACGTCTGCACACACAAGTCACCTAATTCTCCTAAATTCCGGGGAGGTGGTCGATGAGCCACATTCAGTCACATTCCAGATGTGTTCGATTGGGGGCAGATCTGGCGAGTTGGAGATCAGCACATCAACTGGAACTCGCCACTATGTTCCTCGAACCACTCCGTTACACTTCTGGCGTTGTCACATGGCGCATTATCTTGTTGAAAAATGCCACTGCCGTTGCGTAACAAGATCGTCATGAATGGGTGTGCGTGGTCTGCAAGCAGTGCACAATACTCCTTGGCCGTCATGGTGCCTTGCACGAGTTCCACTGGACCGATAGATGCCCAGGTGAATGCTCCGCAGAGCGTAATGGAGATGCCGCCAGCTTGCCTCCATCCCGCAGTACAGGTGTCAAGGAGCTGTTCCCTGAAAGACGACGGGTTCGCGCCCTCCCATGAGCATGAGCATGATGAAGAAGGTATCGGGATTCATCAGGCCATGCGACGCCTTGCTACTGCGCCAACGTCCAGTGCCGATGGTCACGTGCCCATTTCAGTCGTAGTTGCCGATGTCATGGTGTTAATGTTGGCACATGCATGGTCGACGGCAGGAGGGTCCCGTCGTTAGGAGTATTCGGTTCACTGTGTGTTAAGACACACTTGTACTCCGTCCAACATTGAAGTCTCATGTTAGTTCCTCCACTGTTTTAGCAGTCTGCCCGACCTACGACTTCCGACATCTGTAGTGAGGAGTGGCCGCCCAACTCCACGACATCTGGACGTGGTTTCACCTTGGTTTCGCCACGTATAGAAGACACTCACCACCGCACTCCCTAAGCAACTCACAAGCAGTGCAGTTTCCGAAATTCTTATGACGGGCCTCCAGGCCATCACAATCTGCCCTCGGTCAAACTCAGACAGATCGCGTGTCCTCCTTGTTCTACACACGGACCCCACGCTCACTGATTCTACGTGTACCGCGCGTGTATCTGAATAACGGTCATTACTGGCTAGGTGACGCTGCTGTCGCCTGGACAGGTTTATATACCGGGTGATCAGAAAGTCAGTATAAATTTGAAAACTTAATAAACCACGGAATAATGTAGACAGAGAGGTAAAAATTGACACACATGCTTGGAATGACATGGGGTTTTATTAGAACGAAAAAAAACCATATTGCTAGACGCGTGAAACATCTCTTGCGCGCGTCGTTTGGTGATAATCGTGTGCTCAGCCGCCACTTTCGTCATGCTTGGCCTCCCAGACCTCAGTCCGTGCGATTATTGGCTTTGGGGTTACCTTGAAGTCGCAAGTGTATCGTGATCGACCGACATCTCTAGGGATACTGAGAGATAACATCCGACGCCAATGCCTCACCGTAACTCCGGACATGCTTTACAGTGCTGTTCACAACATTATTCCTCGACTACAGCAATTGTTGAGGAATGATGGTGGACATATTGAGCATTTCCTGTAAAGAACATCATCTTTGCTTTGTCTTACTATGTTATGCTAATTATTGCTATTCTGATCAGATGAGGCGCCATCTGTCGGACATTTTTTTGAACGTTTGTATTTTTTGGTTCTAATAAAACCCTATGTCATTCCAAGCATGTATGTCAATTTGTACCTCTCTATCTACATTATTCCGTGATTTATTCAGTTTTCAAATTTATACTGACTTTTTGATCACCTGTTATATAGTAGATCGGTGGTCATAATGTTCTGGCTGATCAGTATATATGTGGACTCGAATATGTGAATCGATCATGTGAATCCAAACTCGTATGAGAGCCTACATCAGTAATTCTTCACTTCCGAAACGCATTTCATTCAATAGCACACCTACGCTTATCAACGAAAGTTCAATCATATGGTGTATTAACAAACGTTCTGACTCCACTGTGGATATCTTGGTAGACAAAGTATTCTATCTTGCACTGAGTGTCACAGATGTAGCCAATAACTGCAGGCGTACCCCAGCGAACTGTGTTAGAACACTTGCTCTTCGTGTTGTATATTAACGACCTGCCAGATAAGTCCAACATTAATTTCAGATTTTTGCAGATTATTTAGGAATGTGCAGTGAACTACTATCACAAAAAGCTGTACATTTATCCAGTCAAATCTTGGTAACATTTCAAAGTGTTGCAAAGATTGACATCTTACCATAAATGTTCAGATATGTAAAATTTTTTACTTAACAAAATAAAAAAATAAGTATCCTATGACTACAATATCAACGTGCGACAGTAGGTAGCAGTCAATGCATTCAAATACTAGAGTACAACAATTTGTAGGGATATGAAATGGACATCACATAGACTCATCCTTAGGTAACGGATGTGGTAGGCTACAATTCATTGTTATGACGTGCGACCCGTACCAACTGGGGCTAACAAGGTATATTGAACGTAATACAAAAAAGGTGGCACGAATAATCGCATACTTGTGATACTCAGAGGAGAACGTTACGGAAATGTTTGAAAATCGAAATTGGTTCAAATGGCTCTGAGCACTATGGGACTTAACATCTGAGGTCATCAGTCCCCTAGAACTCAGAACTACTTAGACCTAACTAACCTAAGGACATCACACACATCCATGCCCGAGGCATGATTCGAACCTGCGACCGTAGCGGTTGCGCGGTTCCAGACTGAAGCGCCTAGAACCGCTCGGCCACTCCGTCCGGCTGAAAACCGAAATTGACAGGCTATGCAAGATAGACGCAGATACTCGCGAAAGTCTACTTACAAAGTTTTAAGAAGCAGTATGAAATAAAGAATCTATGAATATACTAAAATTTTGTCTGTATCTCTCCCGCAGGGAATGCGAGAACAAGATCAGATTAATTACAGCACGCATGGAGGCATTTAAGCAATCATTCTTCCCGCACGAGAATGGAATGGGAAATAACCTTAAAACGTAGTACAAAGGGAAGCTCCATCTGACAAGCAGTTCACATTAGTTTGTAGGTGTAGACAATCATGTATTTTGCACAGTTGGAGTAATTTTACTAAAATTATCATTTGTTGAACTAAATACATTATACTGTAAGCTAACTATTTGAAAAATAAAGATTCCTCACCCCTAAATTCTTGTATATTATTCATCAGTCCGAGAACTTTTAGAATGTCGTGCACAGATGTACGAGGACAGTTCAATAAGTAATGCAACACATTTTTTTTCTCGGCCAAGATTGGTTGAAAAAACCGGAAATTTCTTGTGGAATATTTTCAAACATTCCCGCTTCGTCTCGTATAGTTTCATTGACTTCCGACAGGTGGCAGCGCTGTACGGAGCTGTTAAAATGGCGTCTGTAACGGATGTGCGTTGCAAACAACGGGCAGTGATCGAGTTTCTTTTGGCGGAAAACCAGGGCATCTCAGATATTCATAGGCGCTTGCAGAATGTCTACGGTGATCTGGCAGTGGACAAAAGCACGGTGAGTCGTTGGGCAAAGCGTGTGTCATCATCGCCGCAAGGTCAAGCAAGACTGTCTGATCTCCCGCGTGCGGGCCGGCCGTGCACAGCTGTGACTTCTGCAATGGCGGAGCGTGCGAACACACTCGTTCGAGATGATCGACGGATCACCATCAAACAACTCAGTGCTCAACTTGACATCACTGTTGGTAGTGCTGTCACAATTGTTCACCAGTTGGGATATTCAAAGGTTTGTTCCCGCTGGGTCTCTCGTTGTCTAACCGAACACCATAAAGAGCAAAGGAGAACCATCTGTGCGGAATTGCTTGCTCGTCATGTGGCTGAGGGTGACAATTTCTTGTCAAAGATTGTTACAGGCGATGAAACATGGGTTCATCACTTCGAACCTGAAACAAAACGGCAATCAATGGAGTGGCGCCACACCCACTCCCCTACCAAGAAAAAGTTTAAAGCCATACCCTCAGCCAGTAAAGTCATGGTTACAGTCTTCTGGGACGCTGAAGGGGTTATTCTGTTCGATGTCCTTCCCCATGGTCAAACTATCAACTCTGAAGTGTACTGTGCTACTCTTCAGAAATTGAAGAAACGACTTCAGCGTGTTCGTAGGCACAAAAATCTGAACGAACTTCTCCTTCTTCATGACAACGCAAGACCTCACACAAGTCTTCGCACCCGAGAGGAGCTCACAAAACTTCAGTGGACTGTTCTTCCTCATGCACCCTACAGCCCCAATCTCGCACCGTCGGATTTCCATATGTTTGGCCCAATGAAGGACGCAATCCGTGGGAGACACTACGCGGATGATGAAGAAGTTATTGATGCAGTACGACGATGGCTCCGACATCGACCAGTGGAATGGTACCGTGCAGGCATACAGGCCCTCATTTCAAGGTGGCGTAAGGCCGTAGCATTGAATGGAGATTACGTTGAAAAATAGTGTTGTGTAGCTAAAAGATTGGGGAATAACCTGGTGTATTTCAATGCTGAATTAAACAACCCCTGTTTTAGAAAAAAATGTGTTGCATTACTTATTGAACTGCCCTCGTAGATAAGCAGGAAAGGGGTATTGGAGTTAAGACCCTGTCGGCGAGAGGGTCATTACTGACGAAACACAAACGTGCATAGGACAATGATTGCAAAGGATGCCGACCGTATCATTGGAACAGAAACCACCCAGGCATTCGCTTTAATCATTTTAGGAGAAACACGTAAACGTACTTATTCTAGGTGGCCTAGCAGGATTTTGAATTTCTTCATTTTTAGAACGCGCGATCGGGTCAAATGTGCGTCCTCGCTCAGAATGTAGATAAGATCTTTACCGTTTAATTAGTAAACAATAGGTTTACACACAGCTTTGTACGATTTCTGACAACGAGCTCGAGAGCAGAGGGGGAGGACATTCGTTCTTAGCTCTTGTGTAACGCCACAAAAGCCGCTCAGCGGGTTTATTTATCTGAGCCCCGTTCCGCACGCCTCGGATGTAGGACGGCGACCTCCCCTCTTAACCGACTGCCTTTCCCCCCACCAGGCTCCCCACGAACTCATTCATCAGATCGGCCAGCCGCTGCCGGCGCGCAGCAACGGTACACCGCTACGAGGACGTTCCTCCGAGACTGCGACACCCGGTATATTCACATCGAGCTCCCAAAACCAGATTTCGTAAACGAATTTCCCAATACCTCTTTCGTTTGATCATGTAAAGACTCCAATATCATTTCTGGAATTGCGATCCGAGGTGCCGAATTTCCACAATCGATATTCGCTGCCATGTAAACAAACGGAGTGACTTTCTGTGCAGTGAGGGAGAAGTAGAAATATTACGCTGGGCATGAAGTGATGTACCACCAGTATTTAATTCAAGAGAGCTGATTTCCAGAGGCCATATCTGATCGAGCTAAGAAAACCACTTCAAACCTTAACACGTAATCACGACAGCGAAAAAGATTCGGGAAATTCGGTTTTTGTCTTTCGGAAGTTTTGTCACATGTAAAACATTTGCAGGTACCAGCACCTGTCCACTACACTCCCACCTCTACTGAAACTCTCGTAACGGTGAATCGCGGGCGCAATAGTGATACAGCAGATTCCGTAGGCTATATAGGTTACGGGAGAAATCAGGGTACGGCGGTGGAAATACCGTTTGTAGACTAACGTCAAGTGAACCGAAAACTTCATCGATTTGCAAAAAGTTGCTACATAAAAGTATACTGAACATGCACAGCACTCTATGTTTTTTGTATAAAATGGAGGAGGGGGAGAGAAAGGGAAAGGATGGGTGGAAAACTCATGATTTCTCAGCCGCACAGGCCACTGTAGCAACGCAGTGGCGAAAATTGAAAATTTGTGCCGGACCGGGACTCGAACCCAGATTTACCGCCTCTCATGAGAAGTTGCCTTAATCGCTTTTTTTTGTTTTTTCCTCTCAATTTCTTGATTATAAAGCAACCTATAAAAAAGAGGTCTATTTGCCACCGCCACTTTAAACCTAAAAACAACTTCACGTGTTGACCCCTAAACATGCCTATCTCAACAGTTATACCTAAACTAAGAAAGGAGGAAGAAACTAAGACAGGAGGAAAGAAAATGGGGGAGAGGGTATCAAAGTTATACAAGACAAAAAGGTTTTATTTTTTTTAATTCTTGCTAGGACTTGTGAAGTGAAGTCCATGAAAGCCACCGGTAGCCGTGGAGAAATCCATGTACATCTTCTGGAAATAAAGGGGAGTACCGTTGGAGATCATAGAACGCTTCGGCCATCCGGACACGGTCCCTGACCGTCTCAAATTTCCAACTTGTCGCACGCTGCAATGCAGCACCCCCTACTCGTAAATTATTGTTTCCCGTAGGCACTCGGAAAATATTAGTGCATCCGTACCGAAACAAACTTCAAGGAGCCTTCGCGCTCTTACAGAAATTTACGGAGCTGAGTGGAGTGTGTTCTGCCAGACATGTCCGACAGAGCACACCACTCAGATGTATACAACTGTATGATACGTCCATCAATTTCCAAAGGTATGACATTGCAAATAGTTCTAGCACGGCGGTAACATTCCTCACGTCCCTTCCTTGAACGATATGGTGTTCCTCTCAAGTCATTGGCCTGGTAGAACCAGTTCAAATCCTTGGTATGCTGATTTATATTTACCAAGGTATCTCTGAGACACGTCATGCGAATGGTAGAGTCCTTTTTTTTTGTTTAATAAATCACAGCTAGATTCCTTCCCCAACGTCCTCCAAGTGAGCTAATGGTGCGTCTTTAATGACCTCTCCATTACTCATACACTAAACGACCCACAACACAGTGCGTGGTGGTGGATACCTCATACTAATCCATTTGCGTACTGAGCGAGGGAAAAATGCCTGTCTTTAGGCCTCGGTACATGCCCTCATCTCTGTTATTCTCAAGATCACAGTACAAGGTAAATGACTGAGGCCGCCGAATTGTCGCATTTTCTTCCTCGGTTTTCGGTTCTCTTAATTTAACCAGCAGGGTTTCGCGAGAACGATGTCGTATTTATTATAATGACATGCATTTACATCACCGAGCATTTCCATTACACTTACGCATGGGCTATACCGACCTGCTACGTTACGATCCTTGCTGAGTGTGTCTCAATTTGATATCTGCTGTTACACACACTTGACAAAGGTTACAAATGCTGGAATGATCTACTGGGTGTACCGGGATGAATGGTCAATATACACGGATATGACAGGAACGATAATTCGAAGCAGAAAAGTCCAGTAAACATGGTCTGTAAAGTGCATATCTTAGGAGCTACGTGCACTTCTTAAAAAAAAGATTCAAATGGCTCTGAGGACTATGGGACTCAACATCTGAGTTCATTAGTCCCCTAGACTACTTAAACCTAAGCACATCACACACATCCATGCCCGAGGCAGGATTCGAACCTGCGACCGTAGCAGCAGCGCGGTTCCGGACCGGAGCATCTAGAACCGTTCAGCCACCGCGGCCGGCGCACTTCTTCATCCTCGCTTCTGTGAGGCATATTTAAAAACCAATGTTCAGGAGGGTTTTTTTTGTTTTTTGCTTCGAATGATCGTTCCTGTCGTATCCATGAGTACTGACCATTCTCATGAGACGCACTATCCATCAGCAAACCACAATCCAGGAACCCGACACCACTTGCAAGGTGCCTATCTTAGGGCTACCTGCAGCAACAAAAATTTGTTTTTCAATATTTCTCGCGATTATTGACCGAATTTAAAAATTTAAAATTCTGTTATAATCTACTCATTAAGAGGTATAATCTTACCTTAAGGCTTTAACACAGTAACATAAGTATTACATTTACAAACTGTGATCTTGCCTTAAGGCAGCGCAATTGACGGCACGCAAATACCTTGATTGTATTTGAAGGTGAGAGCATATAATGACTTCCAACAAACTTTACACATAATTCCAACTCTTTCCTAAATTTTTCTCCCACTGACACAACCCACACAATGGAGGAAGGAAAAACGTTTATCGCTTATTACTTTTTCGTGCAGTAAAACCGCCACATCATGCATGACGTTTTAATTTATTTCTTCTTGACTATTAACTTCAGTCGCAACACATTTTGCAGACAGTGCCCAAATACAGCACTGAGTGCTCCAGCAAAATTATATCATTGTACTACACGTGGTTCAGAGAAAATGACGTCATAAAAACTGAGATGCGAGAAAAACTAACTTTTGCCTGAAACGGAGAGCAAATTATCCAGAATATATTTATACAGTGTTCCATAATAGGAGCACTTGGCGACTTTCTCGCCTAAATGATTAAATTCAAATTTTAACAAATTAACTCATCTGTAAAGTAACCAGACATTTGAAGCTGTTTGATACACGGGAGTTCGATTCTTTAAGTATCGGGAGTTTAGTAAGAAACTAGATTTGCCCTCATTAGCGCCTGGAACGCAGTTTCTTTTACTGTCACGCTGCACATACCCAACACCCTAGTAACAAACCGGAGTCTTTTAAGCAAAACGTATTTTACCTGTTCTACCTATTTCATTCATTTTCTCAGTGTTACCCCTAGATATTTAAATGATGTGATTGGCTCCAGATGTTCTCCACTAATCTCGTAATCGAATACTATCGTGTTGTTTCTTTTCGTTCTTCGAATTATTCTGCATTGTCTACATTTAAAAAGAACTGCCACTCACTTCACCAAGCGGAAATTTTGTCCAGGTTCTTTTCTGTTAAATTTTTTTGAAATATAATTCTTGGAAATAAAAGCGGTCGTAATAGTCTATTAAAATGTTATAATAAAAACAGTCTAGAGCACATGCAATTATTTTATTTCATTTCTTAAATAAAAATAAAATTACTGTATGCAGTCTAGAGTGTTTTTATCTCAAAAAATGTTTTCTATTATCTTATGAGTCCATCGACAGTACTATCGCCAGCGAACATTCTCACTGTGCATGTCACACTACCTGGTAAGTCATTTACGGCACTGAGCACGCTATCAGGTCACCTTGGAGCACTCCCGACGTTACTCTCATTCCTGCCTCACATTCACCGTCCAGGATACGGTACTCGCTTCTATTAGTCAAAAAATCATCCAACCAACTCCATATCCCCGAAGATAAAATGGTGCGGTTGAACATCTGTTAGAAATCTAGCTGCTTGTCTGCATCTTTGTTTGCATGATATCGTGTATGAATAACTCAAGCTTCGTTTCAAGCGAGTGTTTTTCCACAATGTGTGCTGATTGACTGAGAAAATGTGTTTCTACTCAGGTATCGTCGTCATGTTTGTGCTTACATTATGCTCTAGGACCTTACAACCAACAGATGACAGCAAACTTGATATCGACTAGACGTAATCACTTCTTTCCTTCGTCTGTGACGGGACAACACTAGCGAAATACCTTGAACATACTGCCACCACGCATAAAAGAATTACGGTTCTGAACTACGTACATAAGGAGTGTACATGATTGTGTCATCACAACAACTAAAGTAAGTTTGCTTTACGAAAATTACTTTGTCTACCCTCGGAAATATTAACCTACTGACACCCGAACGTAAAACTGACCAGAAAAATTTATCAAAACTGTTGCGTCAGTTGTTCGATTACTCGTCCAAATATGTTTCATCTTTCACTTTTTAGTTATAGTCGCTTCTGATCAATGGCTGTTGTTTATGTTGTTGTCGTGGTACTGAGTGCGAAGTTTGGTTTGCTGTAGAACCTGCTTAATGTAGTCTCTCTCTACAGTTTGTAACCTAACCCTCTTCCACACACACACAAACACACATACGTATTATTCCATTACGAAATTAACAGTTCCTCATTTTAGTTAAGTCATAAAGGTCTTTTCTCCCTAATTCCATTCAGTGTCTCTTTATTGGTTATGCGATGTACGCATCTAATCTTCAGCATTCTTCTTTAACACTACATGTCAGTATGTCCTATTCTCTGCTTGTCTGTACTGTTTATCGCCCACGTGCCACATCCATGACTGTGGCTTATATGTTAGAAAGAGCATTCTCTTCTCTAATAATGCATAATAGACGAGGGTTCCACGCGATGGGTCCGTATTTTTAACGCTTTGCTGTACGAGTCATCTCGCTCATCCTATATTCCGATATTACGTATTAACCATGACTAAGTACAACACCAGGAACACAGTGTATGGTATAAAACATATTTCAGATGAATATTGAGTACCAAATGTCACAAAAAATTTAGATTCACGGCAAGCATCAGTTTACATTAAGTGCTTGGTGTTTATGCATTACGAGAGCCTTCGATACAAATCTTTCGTTTAATGCAAATAAAGTACACAGAGAGAAAATAAGTACAAATGACTGTAAACTCTTGTGTGTGGTGTTGTTTGGAGGGCGGTAACTGAGGGAGGTGATGGGTGAAGGGATAGTGGAGCTTGGTTGACTCTTCCAGGTTAGGACAGGATGTAACATTATTAATAGCGAAAACTGACACGAGTGACAGTATACGGTAACAGAAGGAAACACGTAAAAGAAACACGGCCCGTGTTCTCAGTAGCTGCCAGTGACTTCAGTATGAAGCAGATGTACTCCTCGTTAGTAAAAATGTATCTGAAAAGTCTCCATGTTACTCGGCTCAAGTTTTGTTCCAGTAAACGATGTGCACAACAGAGAATGGAGGATCAGAACAAATTTAAGAGTTACTGGAGCTGTCAATGCTACAGAAGAGAGGGCTGAGCTGGCCGGCCATATGGCAAGGATAACGCACTATAGCCTGCCCAGTACACAACTATCTAAAGAAATAAATGGGACACGAAGACGTCATAGATCCCACGAGTAGATGGCGGGAAAGCGTTCGGAGCGAGCGTAAGATCAGGGGTCTAGTTGACAACGCCACATAAAATAAAAACAGGAAGAAATGATTAACATACCCTTAAAACAAACAAGCAACAACAATTATTTGTACAATGATTTTAATTGCGGTCGTCGTATACAAATGATGTCACGCCAAAAACACCCGCGGCCGAATGCACTTCTCCCTCGTCATACCATGTTTTTCTTTCATACTCCCAGATAATGTAAACGTTTTCCTTTGAATTACTGCACTGCACAATCATCTGACATACTTTTAATAATCCACGTGTAGTTACTGTTAAGGCAGAGCACTCAACCAAATACACGTATGTTTTAAAACATTCTTTACGAATCTTCTTCAGCCGGAGGTAGCGTTCCATTGTAGTTGTCAGTGCTCACATTGTGACTCGTTGGCAGAAATAAATGAGACTAGTTGTGAAGTATGCTAATTACCTTATGGAAAACTGCACAAGCTTCCTTTGCAGTAAGTATATTTATGAAAATTAATAACGAGCATGTCATGGCCGCAAACGAAAGAATATGCAAAATTATTTTTAAAAATTACAGAGATCAGTAACAGCAACAGTGAGAGACGTTCATAGCCCAGCTGACACATTGCAGAATAAGCAATATCATGTGTTCATTAGCTTAAGATGATATCCAAAGTTCCGACTATTCAAATGGCTCTGAGCATCATGGGACTTAACAGCTCCGACTATTCTTTTCATATGTATATGGGTGGGTGGGTGTCTTCCACATCTCCTCCTAAACCAGCGTGACCGATTTCAGCCAAACTTGATACACATATCCCTTACTGTCAGGCGACAAACGCCGTCGTAGTAAGAACCACCTACTTATCACAGGTCGGGAGATATCGTGCAGGACGTTTAAATTTGTTACTTCAGTGCTACTATCTCTATTCGCAACACAGTGTGTAAACAGTATCCACATATGCCGCTGAATGTACCTACAAAATTATGCCACTGTATGACACATAGGTCGGGAGATATGACATCGTTAACATTGAGATGCGTGAAAAAAATGTCGCATCATGCCTGAAGTTTTAATACACTCATTCTTTACTGCTAAGACACTCCTATAGTCGAGACAACTCTAGTAAATCCCTGACACTTGGCAGCGCTTTTGAAAGGTTTCAAATGAGAAGCGTAAGCGGCTGTAGGCGAAAACAATAGCCGTTTAGCCATAAAGACTCACGTTGTGGACGCGCGAAGCAGCTGGACTTAAACAATTGTACATTATGCGTATTTCTTTGTACGACTGTTTCATAATTTCAAAGGTGTTTTCACGAATATATGGAAATGAAATTTTTTCGGTATTACACTACAAACACAGTACATCTCAAGCTTCCGTTTTTAACAGAAAACTGGCGAAATGGATACCCGGGCCGTGCTAGGTTTATCAGCTAGTGTTTCTGTAAGTGTAATCATTGGCACGAAAATACGTCTTTGACACTAATCGTTGTTAAAGGTAGAGTTCGGAGTTCCCCAGGCTAACGCACAACGGAATGAAACTGGACGTGTATATGACGCTGTTCTTCACAGCCACGATTTTCTAGAAGACCATCATAAATACATCACTTCAGAAAACATCGCTACAAACTTTTCCACCACTAATCAGTCTCCCTTTACGGCTAGACCAAGACATATATTTTTTGAGCGTAGTTTCCACCAGAAGACTGTCACAAGAATGCTTTCCGGCAAGTCATCCGCGTAGTATAGGACACACAAGAGCGAAATGCAGCAAGATGGCAAGCTACGCAGAGCGTTACGCACAGTTACGCAAGTCAGGGCGGGGAGCGCCCCTCTGCGGCCGGTGTTCCCGTTTCATGCACGCGAGTCTTCCACGGACGCACCCCGCGAGACGATCGCTCACTGCTCACGCACTGCGTGGCTGGCTGTTAGCGGCTGCCGTGAAGCGGCGGCTCTCGGGGGGAAAGTTCCTCCCGCTGCAGCGGCGGCCGTGGAGGGGGGCCACCATACATACAGTCGTGTCCACCGAACCAGCCGCCGCCAGTTGGTTCCGTAGGCACAGGAATCGACTATCGCGCCACGGCATGGCAAGCACCTGCGTGCACGCACACCGTCCCTCGCCGTTCCCGGGCAGCTAAACATAAATAATGCGGAGCGTACCAGCAACGAATGCGGTCGGTTGCTCTCGTAAAGGTGTTACCTTCGACAGAATACTCTCTGACTAGGCCAGACCCAACTGGAGAGGCAGGGAGGGGGAGACGGAAGCGGGAGGGGCCGAAACCCCTCCCCCAAACATATTTCGGTAGAAGCTGAACAGTGTCCACTACGCTCATAACACTGTAATATTAAACGAATTTTATCCGTAGTGGATGCTGTCGAACTCCGTGACTGTTCCTATACGGGGTTGTAGAAAAATATCCGCTACCAGTCACAATAAAAGGTTGTTTATTTGTCACATGACCGGTTTCGGGCTTCGCCCATCTTCAGGTGTTTATACATTCATGTACATGTTTGTACAGTTGGAGATCACTGTATAAATACAAAAAATTATTTGCTGGTGACTACACAGATACAAGAGGGACAATTGCAAGTGGTAAGGCAGCATTTGACGAAAATATATCTGTACGTACAAAAAGATGAAGCACGATTATTACAGTTATGCTGTGGTGATAGTTTTGCCACTTAGTTACACACTTATGGTCATTTTCACGTCCATATATCAGTTTTACCAAGTATAGCTCCATATTTACTGACAGCTTAAATAGTTTTCAATATCTTACAACAATAATTCTTCCCACGCGCCATTCGCAAGTGGAACGGGGCCGAGGCGACCAATTAGTGATACTGTCACATGCCGCCAGGTGGCTTTCGCAATATGATGTAGATGGAGTTGAATCAACGAAAGTAGTAACCGGTATGAGCCAGAAATCAACAGAAGTTAACGGTCATCAGCAAAAAAGACATGTCACAACTGTCGTCTACTGGCGTAACAAAAGTCACGGGATAGCGATACGCACATGCACAGATGGCGATAGTATGGCGTACACAATATACAGGGTGAAAAGTATTTAAACCGACAAATTCCGGGAGGTTGTAGGGGACATCAAAACAAATATTTTTCCCTAATGTCATTTTTTCCTATGAGGATTATTTTAACCGGTGGAGGCCGTATTACAATCTTCAGTTGTTAGAGGGCGTATTACGCTCATCAGTTGTAGGCAACTGTTGTCCACCAGTGCAGTAGTGCATTGTCTCTGTTTACTAATGTAGCGATACACCTGGAGTGAGTACACTGATATGGTTGGTGCGTACTACGTAGCGCACCACAACGGACGAGCTGCACAGCGGGTTTATCAGCAACAATATCCTAATCGCCGTATCCCGCATCATACGACCTTTGCTGCTGTGTATCAACGTCTGCGTGAGACCAGGCCATTTAGCAGATTACCTGGACAGGGGCGTCGTCGCACGGTAAGAACGCTGCAAGTTGAGGAAGTTGTCTTTTAGCATGTGGAGCGGGATCCTTCAATCAGCACTCGTGCAATTTCACGTAACACAGGGACGAATCGGACGAATGTAAGAACAGTCTTTCGAGAGCAATTGCTACGTCCATTTTACTTACAGCGTGTCCACAACCTGGAACCAGTTGATTATCCACCCAGAGCACAGTTTTCTCAGTGGTACCTGGAACAGTGTGAAATGCATCCTACATTTCCATCCTCTGTGTTGTTTACCGATGAAGCAACGTTCGGGGGTGATGGAGTCTTCAACATGCACAATTCGCATGTTTGGAGTGAGGATAACCCACATGCCACAGTTACTAGCGCTTATCAAGTGCGGTTCTTCGTTAATGTGTGGGTCGGTGTTGTTGGGGACTGTTTAATTGGGCCGTATCTGCTACCTAATTGTTGTCTCTTGGTCATAAGAAAATGGAAAAGTGTTTGTTGGTTTAATTAATTTGCCGCCAGAGAAATCTTCCTCTACCAATTTAAATACTCCTCATAGGAAAAAATGATTTTAGGGAAAAATATTTGTTTTGATGTCCCCTACAATCTCCAGAGTTAGTCGGTTTAAATACTTTTCACCCTGTATAAAAGGACGGTGCATTGGTGGAGCAGTAACTTATACTCAGGTGGTTCACATGAAACGGTTCCGACATGATTATGGCCGCACGACGAGAATTAACATAGTTTGAAAGCGGAACTTTCCATTTTGGAAATCGTTAGGAAATTCAGTATTCCGAGATCCACAGTGTCAAGAGTGTGCCGAGAATACCGAATTTCAGGCAGTACCTCTTACCACGGACAACGCAGTAGCCGACCATCTTCACTTAACCACCAAGAGCAGCGGCGTTTGCGAGGAGTTGTCAGTGCTAACAGACAAGCAACACTGCATGAAATAACCGCTGAAATCAATGTAGAGCATACCTCGGACGAATCCTTTAAGAGCCGGCCGGGGTGGCCGAGCGGTTCTAGGCGCTACAGTCTGGAACCGCGCGACCGCTACGGTCGCAGGTTCGAATTCTGCCTCGGGCATGGGTGTGTGTAATGTCCTTAGGTTAGTTAGGTTTAAGTAGTTATGTCCCATAGTGCTCAGAACTATTTGAACCACTTTTTATTTTTTTTAATCCGTTAGGACAGTGCGACATGTGGTGTCAATGGGTCATGGCAGCAGACGAATGGCGCGAGTGCCTATGCCAACAGCACATCGGCTGCAGCGCCTATGCTCTGCTCGCGACTATATTGGTTGGACGTAGACGATTGTACAACCGTGGCGTGGTCAGATGAGTCGCGGTTTCAGTTGGTAAGAACTGACGGAAGCTATGGACCCATTGTCAACAAGGCACTGTGCATGCTGGTGGTGGCTCTATAATGGCGCGGGTTATGTTTACATGGAATGAACCGATCATTGACTGGAAATTGTTATGTTCGGCTACCATTTTCAGCCATTCATGGACTTCATGTTGCCAAACAAATCAAATGGTTCAAATGGCTCTGACAAGGGAACCTCCCCATCGCATCCCCCTCAGATTTAGTTATAAGTTGGCACAGTGGATAGGCCTTGAAAAACTAAACACAGATCAATCGAGAAAAGAGGAAGACGTTGTGTGGAACTACGAAAAAAATAAGCAAAATATACAAACTGAGTAGTCCATGCGACAGGTAGGCAACATCAAGGAGAGTGTGAGCCTACGAGTGCCGTGGTCCCGTGGTTAGCGTGAGCAGCTGTAGAACGAGAGGTCTTTGGTTCAAGTCTTCACTCGAGTGAAAATTTTAATTTTTTATTTTCAGACAATTATCAAAATTTGGGCACTCACACATAATCAACTTCGCTCTCCAAAATTCCAGGACATGTTCAGATTTGCTTGGACATAAGCAGGATTTGACGGTCTACACACGGAAACATTTGAAAACGTAAAAAAACATATGTTTTGACAGAGCACAGGGAAAACTGTGCGACTGTGAAGCTGTTGCATTCATTTATTGCAGTTTATGTGACAAACTCTTATGTTTTCATCACTTTTGTGGGAGTGATTATCACATCCACAAGAAAACCTAAATCGGGCAACGAAGAAGAATCTTTTTACCCATTCGCCAAGTGTGCAAGTTAGGTGGGTCGACAACACATTCTTGTCATGTGACGCACATGCCGTCACCAGTGTCGTATAGAATATATCAGACGTGTTCTCCTGTGGAGGAATCGGTTGACCTATGACCTTGCGATGAAATGTTTTCGGTTCCTATTGGAGAGGCACATCCTTTCTTCTACTAATCGCACTGTTTTGCGGTGCGGTCGCAAAACACAGACACTAAACTTATTACAGTGAACAGAGACGTCAATGAATGAACGGACAGATCGTAACTTTGCGAAAATAAAGAAAGTAAAATTTTCACTCGAGGGAAGACTCTGATTCCGCAGCTCCTCACGCTAACCATAGGACCACGGCGCTCCTGAGCTCACATTGTCCTTGATGTTACATATGTTGCACATGGACTACTCAGTTTGTATATTTTGCTTATTTTTTCGTAGTTCCACACAATTTCTTCCTGTTTTCTCGATTGATCTGTGTTCAGTTTTTCAAGGCCTATCCACTGTGTCAATTTATAACAAAATCTGAGGGGGGTGCGATGGGGAGGTTCCCTTGTGAGCATTATGGGACTTAACTTCTGAGGTCATCAGTCCCCTAGAACTTAGAACTACTTAAACCTAACTAACCTAAGGACATCACACACATCCATGCCCGAGGCAGGATTCGAACCTGCGACCGTAGCGGTCGCGCGGTTCTAGACTGTAGCGCCTAGAACCGCTCGGCCATCCCGGACGGCCGTTGCCAAACATCTATGGAATTTTTATAGATGACAATGCACCATGTCATGGGGCCACAACTGTTCACGACTGGTTTGAATAACATTCTGTATAATTCAAGCGAATGATTTGACCACCCAGATCGCCCCATATGAATCCCATCGAACTTTCATGGGACGTAATGGAGAGGTCACACTTTCGTAATTTCGGAGGAAGGCAATGGCAGACCACCTCCGCTAGGACCTGGGCTAGCAGGTGGTGCGGGTCGCCCGCAACGTCCCCTACGCTACTCAGAGTATGGGATCTCATCATCATCATAGAGGCATGTTTGCTCATATTTCTGTAGGGGGACTTCCGACGACTTTTTAAGTCAATGCCACATCAAGTTGCTGCATTACGCCAGGCAAAAGGAGGTATGAGAAGATATTATGAGGTATCCTATGACTTTTGCCACCTCCGTACATTAATGATAAACTTAATGAACTAATAAACAAATACACTAGCAATCGTGATTTTTATTTGTATTTTATCGTAATTTACTCAGATAATAAATGCTCAGCTGATCGTAAGATTATTTCAAGCCATCCACATCAGTTTTCCAGCCTGGGCTTCTTCAAAGCCATCTGGCATTGTCTCTTGCGACAAATTTCACACGTTAAACATTTTAATGTTTTAAATCATTGATGATTTCAAAATGAAATGTTACCTTATGTTAACGTGGAGAATCAGACAACAGATAGACGAGATTATCGAGCTGAGTTAGCCACCTGCTTATGAGGCCCCTCAAAATTAACTACTTGAATTTTAACATGTCATTTTATGTTGTTTGATATCAGAATCTCTACTCCACTTTAAATTAAATGGTAATCATGGAGGTAATTTTGCAATCTTTCATTTCAGTTTCAGTTGATTTAATTATTAGTCAACCTCTCAATTAGTTTAACTGAAACTTACTCAGATTACACGAGCGCCAAATTTTCTTTCACGTTCAGCGTCGAGCAGGATATTTACGTGAAAACTGAGTAGGGATCACGCGTAATATGTTATGCAACTGTTGTTTCAACTATATAAATTACATTTCCTTAAAATTCTTCCAAAGAATCTCTGCCTGGCATCTGCTTTTCTTAGAGTTTGTGTTACGTGGTTATTGCACCTTACGTCGTTCCGGATGGCTACTCCTAGGTATTTTATTGTTATTACTGGTTACAGCGATTTTTCATCAATGACATAATCGAACAGAAAATGATACCTTCGCCTATTTACGCGCACTGTGTTACATTTATTTACGTTCGGTGTCAACTTCTATTATTGGATAAAATGTGAAGGTGTCACAGTTGTGTTTGCTAGTATTATTTTTCAAATTGACTGTGTGAGCCGTGTTCTTATCAGATTTTCGGACAAATGCTTCTCTCATGTTATATTTCTGCGAGCTTCAATTTTTTGGATGTTATACTGGAGTTTTCCGAATGTGACGGAAACCGGCAGATGCCATGTACATGTACACACAAACAAACTATTACAATTTCAGAAAAACTGGATGATTTATTCAAGAGAAAGAAATTCAGAAATTGAACAGGTCAGCAACGCTTTGAGCCACCTCTGGCCCTTATACAAACAGCTATTCGGCTTGGCGTTGGTTAATAGAGTTGTTGGACGTCCTATTGAGGGATATCATGCCAAATTCTGCTCAAATGGCGCGTTAGATCGCCAAAATACTGAGATGGTTGGACGGCCCTACTCATAACCCTCCAAACTTCCTCAATTGGAGAGAGATCCAGAGACCTTGCTGGCCAAGGTAGGGTCTGAAAACACGAAGACAAGCAGCAGAAACTCTCGCCGTATGCGGGCGGGCACTATCTTGCTGAAATGTAAGCTGTGGGTGACCTGCCATGTAGGGCAACGAAGCCGGGCGTAGAATATCGTCGACGTGCCGCTGTGGTGTAAGGATATAGCGGATGAGAACCAAAGAGGCCCTGCTATGAAAAGAAACGGCGGCCCAGACCATCACTTCTGGTTGTCGGGCCGTATGGTGGGCGACAGTCAGATTGGTCCGCAGCGTCTCAAGACACGTCTCCGCTGTCCATCGGGGCTCAGTCCGAAGCGTGATGATCACTGAAGACAATTCTACTCCAGTCAGTGAGATTCCAAGCCGAAGACATGTCTGGAGACGACCGGGACAGCGGTGGGATACCAAGCTGTTCTCGCCCACCAAACAGCCCGACAACCACGAGTGATAACCTCGGATGCGATTTTGTTTTCATAACTGGATCCCTTCGGCTGTCATCCGCGGCATCCTTACAGCACGCCGGTTCGTCGACGATGTTCTATGTCCCGTTTTGTTGCCCTTTATGGCAAGCCATCCTAGGATTACATTTCAGCAAGATAACGCCCGCCCGCATACAGCGAGAGTTTGTACTGGATGTCTTCGTGTTTGCCAAAAGCTACTTTGGCTAGCAAGGTCACGAGATCTCTCCCCAGTTCACAACGTTTGGAGCATTACGGGCAGGGTCATCCAACCAGCTCGGGATTTTAACGATGTAACGGCCCAACTGGACATAATTTGGCCCTCAAGAGGACACGCAACAACTCTATCAATCAATGCCAAGCCGAATACCTATTTATATAAGGGTCAGGTGTGAGCCAACGCGTTATTGACTTGCTGAATTTGTGAAAATCTTTCGTTGAATAAAAGATCCAATTTTCTAAAATTGTAATCATTTGTTTGACTGTACATGTACGTTACATCAACTGGTTTCCATCTCATTCGGATAATTCTCTCGTGGTGCGTTAATTTTTTCTCTTAGTGTATATTATGGGCTCAAAATGGTTCTGAGCACTATGAGACTTAACTGCTGAGGTCATCAGTCCCCGTATATTATTAATAGGGCATATTGAAACATTGTTATTGTTATTAAAAATGTAGACGTCTATCGTATGTTAAAAGTGTAGACGATCGCAAGTGATATTTACGTGGAGGAGGTGATCCCTTACAAGGGGAGGCCGCCAATTGTGAAATTCAGGTTCGATTCATACTGCGCATAATGAAAGCTCATGGCCACAGGTGTAATGTGGCGAAGCACCAAGATGCACTTCTCAGCCGTTGTCGAGAAAATCGACAGTTGAAAGAAACCGTTGCGGTGAAATACTCTCTACCATTAATAATTTTCTACAGCGTCGTGGCGCAGCGGTAAGCTCTCGGGTTCGTAATCCGAAGGTCGCCGGATCGAATCTCGCGCCATGCGACCTTTTATTTTTTTTAGTATTTGTTTTTTGTAATTCAAATATATATATATATATATATATATATATATATATATATATATATAATTCCCGGCAATCAGTTGCAACAATTATGCATATAATAAGTTGTTCAAAGTCGTTTGTCGTGGAAAAACTGGCGACTTCGAACATCATTATGTTTTCCGCAAACAAAGTTGTATTTCACAAATGTTATTAATTGTCTTCATAATGTTAACCATGTATAGTTAACGGAAGACGTAGAAACGATATTCCGAAACGAATACGTATAGCGTAAGTCAAACGTTCGAATTAGAATAGAGACCCCACGAACACAAATTTGCTGTGACAGGTAAGAAATATAAACTCCGTTACTCGCTCGTTACACTTGAAGGACAGATGTTGAATGGGCCGAAACGAGCCGCCGCATAACAGCGTAGTTGCCTGCTAACTTCGAAAGAAGGTAGATGCGGTCCCTAGCGCAACTTATAACATCGTCGAAAATCAGTGCGGACGGGAGAGCATATATATATTTGAATTACAAAAAACTAATAATAAAAAAAGTTGCATGGCGCGAGATTCGATCCGGCGATCTTCGGATCACGAACCCGAGCGCTTACCGCTGCGCCACGACGCTGCAGAAAATTATTAATCGTAGAGAGTATTTCACCGCAACGGTTTCTTTTAACTGTCGATTTTCTCGACAACGGCTGAGAAATGCATCTTGGTGTTTTGCCACATTACACCTCTGGCCATGAGCTTTTATTATGCGCAGTATGAATCGAATCTGAATTTCACAATTGGCGGCCTCCCCTTGTTAGTATCGAACTCGGACTCGCGCCTGCCTCTGACCAGCTGCATTCAGCAAACTGTCAGCAGTCAATTGGTGCGACAGAAAGGTCGAATCCCTCTGCAGGTCGTCTGCCATCATCGGAAGTTGAACTTTTCACCTCACGCTCAGTCATGCTATGTAGTGACGTCTCACTTTTTATTGTATTACATGCCTTTTTTTCGTAACATATTGCAAAGGTTGCACGCAGGCGCGGATCCTGGGATCGCTTGTGGGTTGAGTCATAGTTTGTTGCTGTCTTCACCCCTCACCTCTCTGTCCACAAATATCACTTGCAGTCACACTTTCAACGTGCCCCAGATGCCTCCGATTTTCTCATCGAAAACAATGACACACACAAAAAGTTTAAATATAATAGATAATGTGCACTGGCCTGTAATTTATAAAATTCCTTGCCATTTTCGGGATCCTTAGTTTTTATATTACTGTACATCCGAAAGTTTGCTGCGAAATTTGAATATTTGTTTGAGGGGGGTGGGAAGGAGCCTCCCTCCCGATTCGACCCACGCCTGGTTGCACGAGGAGTTCGGTATTTCTCGTATGAGCGTTCTTCTATAATTTTCATAGCAACGTTCTTCCACAAAACAGGGTACATATCTGAATGCGAATAAGATTTGTGTCTGACGACGCCTAGGCAAAGAAAAACCTTACAATATGCGTAAGTAACTGCGTGAACAACGAAACGATTGTTACTGGAAAACCATTTTGAATAGTGAAAATAAATGACCTTTACTGAGGGAGAAAAATATAATTATTTTTGACGTTATTTGGTGTTAGAAATAATACAAAATACTATGGATAAAGTAAAAAGGAGCTATGTATTGCAATATAAATATTGTCTGGCGTGTTGGTATGTATATATTTTCACGTGCAAATAAATGTTAATATTTGTAATGTTTGGACGTCAGGTTTTCTGTTCTTTCACTTTTGAATAGCGTGGAAAATTTGCCCTACAGCCTTTGTAAAGCAACCGTTATGAATCGAAGGATTGAAATAAAAGTGTGTAACACGGAATTTTGAAGTTTTGTGTGGAATAGGATCCACAGGTCATGCCCAATAACGTACAAAAGGCTCAAACTGCCATGAATGAAAATGTAGTGCCAAATGCAGCCAGTAGATGGCATGAAGTTTAGCACAAACTGCTGTTCACATGCGAATGGCTCTATGTTCGGCGCGCTTACTCCTCTGTGTTAGATAAAATGGCGGTGGCAGCAGATGTTTGTAACCAAAACAATGGTTCAAATGGCTCTGAGCACTATGCGACTTAACATCTGAGGTCATTAGTCGCCTAGAACTTAGAACTAATTAAACCTAACTAACCTAAGGACATCACACACATCCATGCCCGAGGCAGGATTCGAACCTGCGACCGTAGCAGTCGCGCGGTTCCGGACTGAGCGCCTAGAACCGCGAGACCACCGCGGCCGGCTATGTTTGTAACCGCTTGACCAGAAAGAAACGACAAATTAAAGGAGAAGGTACTATGGCAGCAATGAAGAAAAAGCTGAGAAATGGAGGAACTGAATACTTAAGTTCAAGTAAAAAACGTATTCCTGCAAAAGCTCACCCAGCACTGGAGGTAAGTCTCATTACTGATCACTAACCTGTACCATAATTGGACAGAATGTTTAGTCTTGAGTTACCAAATGTACTGTTCCATAAGTTGTAAAGGAC
Source organism: Schistocerca serialis cubense (assembly GCF_023864345.2). Taxonomy (NCBI): domain Eukaryota; kingdom Metazoa; phylum Arthropoda; class Insecta; order Orthoptera; family Acrididae; genus Schistocerca; species Schistocerca serialis. Next base: position 630,202,443 of record NC_064641.1, on the reverse strand, counting down.
ATGATTCAGCAGTCAAGACAAATAAAGCCATTTAATGTCAATAACATGAATGCATCTGACTTCTTAGATTTCAAAAAAGTCGCTGATAGTAATGTAAACACAGGAAGCCTAAACATGTCCAGTGTACAGTGGCTATGGGTAGTCAAATATAAGCTTCATCTAGTTAAGACCCTGGAGAAGCTTAAATGAATTTGAGGATTGGGAAGGAATACGTGTTTTGAGAGTATAGGACATCAAGAAAATTCCGCTACATGCCCTCGATGATGTAAGCCACATCTATGACGAAAAGAAGAAAGGTTTGTTTAAAATGATGCAGTACCTGACAACTAATGACCAGGTACAGTTGAAAAACGTAGAATGAACTTTTCCTATCTATTTTCCAAGTAATGAACTGTGGCACTTACAGCTTTTCATTGCATTTCCACTTTCAGAAAGTTTTTCGTACCATTATGATACAGTGTTTGTAATTTCCTTTGGATACTAGATCCACACTATGCTTAGCTTTCAAAGAAAACACATTAATAGTGCAATTATGACCATGAATTACATAATTATACTTAGAATTAATTTTCCTCAAATTTATGATTTTGGCACTTATAAGTTTTTTTTTTATTTCAAGTCTTCGATTTTGCTCTGTCCATTAACTGTTTATATTAATGACTATTATCATTGCCAGTCCCGTGATGGTTCATACACCCCATCGTCTCTGTAGTTCTGTGTATTCCCACTTTTTTTTATAAGATCGGCGGTATCCCAGAAACTCCATTTCGACGTTCAGTACTACGCTAACCGACGTTTCGTTGCATTGACGTTCTGTCTACATTTACATCTACATTGATACTCCGCAAGCCACCCAACGGTGTGTGGCGGAGGGCACTTTACGTGCCACTGTCATTACCTCCCTTTCCTGTTCCAGTCGCGTACGGTTCGCGGGAAGAACGACTGTCTGAAAGCCTCCGTGCGCGCTCTAATCTCTCTAATTTTACATTCGTGATCTCCTCGGGAGGTATAAGTAGGGGGAAGCAATATATTCGATACCTCATCCAGAAACGCACCCTCTCGAAACCTGGCGAGCAAGCTACACCGCGATGCAGAGCGCCTCTCTTGCAGAGTCTGCCACTTGAGTTTATTAAACATCTCCGTAACGCTATCACGGTTACCAAATAACCCTGTGACGAAACGCGCCGCTCTTCTTTGGATCTTCTCTATCTCCTCCGTCAGACCGATCTGGTACGGATCCCACACTGATGAGCAATACTCAAGTATAGGTCGAACGAGTGTTTTGTAAGCCACCTCCTTTGTTGATGGACTACATTTTCTAAGCACTCTCCCAATGAATCTCAACCTGGTACCTGCCTTACCAAAAATTAATTTTATATGATCATTCCACTTCAAATCGTTCCGCACGCATACTCCCAGATATTTTACAGAAGTAACTGCTACCAGTGTTTGTTCCGCTATCATATAATCATACAATAAAGGATCCTTCTTTCTATGTATTCGCAATACATTACATTTGTCTATGTTAAGGGTCAGTTGCCACTCCCTGCACCAAGTGCCTATCCGCTGCAGATCTTCCTGCATTTCGCTACAATTTTCTAATGCTGCAACTTCTCTGTATACTACAGCATCATCCGCGAAAAGCCGCATGTCCAGTGCGAACACGTCGTCATTTAACAGTGACGCTCCTTTCCGTTCCATGACGTTACGGCGACGTCAGTGTGGGACCATCTGAAGAATTGAGAATGATTACATCTTAAGTCAGATGCCTAAGCGTACCTGGGAGGGATATTGATTCAGATAATCAATATCCGTAACTTCTCTTTTTCTGATTCCTTGAGTGTTTCAGAAGTCTCAGTCGCGCCATGCAGCGGCACTCTACTGGGAAAATGCAGCCAGTCCATAAAAGAAACTGTTCAAAAATAACCTGTGTCTCTTGTCTTACAGTATGTGTGACCCATATCAGATAGAAATGAAAAATGTCGAACGTGGACAAAGAGTGGCAGAACGAAACGTCACAGGTTTGTTTGGTTCGTAAGAGGGTGTCACGGAAATGTTGTAAGACTTGAATTGGTATAAGCTTGAAGAAGTACGCAAATTACACCCCAGAAGCCTGCTCACAAAATTTCAAGAACCATTATCTCAGATCAAGCATCTAGAGGTATTCCTCAGCCGCCTACGTATCCCGAATGGACCACGAGGACAAAAACAGATTAATTACAACATGCATAGAAGCATTTAACCAGTCGTTCATCCCACGCTCCCGAAGCGGTTGAAACAAAAAGAAAAAAAGAAGAAACTCTTAAATTTGGTAACATGCTAAGAACCCTCTGCCACGCACTTTTCGGCGGCCTGCAGAACGTGATTGTAGATGTAGAAGCTGAAACACGGTTGCAAACGTCTTGACAAAAATAACCATTTTGCACCTGACCGATATGTATTTGGCGATTAAATCTAAGTTTCGTTTGTAGAGTCAAATGAACGCGTTTGAAATTTTTCCATCTGATGACAGTGCGATATCTCACTACACTGCTCTGTGGTGCACCAGAGAACAAATTGGTATCCCTTTCGCATACACGGTTTATTTTTAGAGTTCATAACCTGTGTCAATTTGTAAATAAGTCACACGAAGTCACGGCCACAAACGGAGAGGCAAACTAGTGTCACAACGGCAGCACGCAAAAAACGGAAAGACCTTCGCTCAGCACACTGTGCTTATCTTCCCCAAGCTATTGTCTGTTACTTAATTACGAATAAAGGACGCCGCAGTTCTTATGACTCTGACGGAGGCCTGCCCACTGGCTTGCATTCTGGGAGACAGTTGTTTCACTACATCGCTCAGGTGAATACCACGGCGGTTTCAGTACACCTCGACTGACTCACCCACCCTACTTTTTCAAATACTTTGTTTCTAATACCTTCGATGTCAACAGCTCGTTAATTATCATTCCTTTTACATGTTAAATTTCCGACTTATTTGGGACCTGGTGGCTGGCTGTCGGGAATGTTTTTAGTTTTGAGCCAATCAGCCCACTATAACGTGATACATAATTTTTTCCCTGATTAGATTGTGAGTCAATGTTCGTTATATGCACACAAAAGGTTTGGTGACGTGGCCATTACCGCAGCTGATTTATAAATTGTTATTTGCATATAACAAACAAATCTTTTACGAGCTGCAACGTTAAAAGAGATCATTCTTGTTTTTACCAGCGTGAACGAGTAAAAAATTTCCCAAAGAGCAGGGCAAGCACGATTCTCAGTGGAGAAAAACGAAGGCGTCAGAACTTATGAAATATTTAAAACGGAAATTGATAGTCAGGACTGTCTCAGTTTGCGCAGATCCAAGACATAATGTATTTTAAATCTAAACATAAAGTTTTGTATTGTTACAAGCAAAACGCAGAGATTTATAATTTTTAGCTGAACATAAAAGACAATCTCTCTCTCTCTCTCTCCCTCTCTCTCTCTCTCTCTCTCTGTGTGTGTGTGTGTGTGTGTGTGTGTGTGTGTGTGTGTGTGTGTGTGAGAGAGAGAGAGAGAGAGAGAGAGAGAGTGTTAATGACACACACACACACACACACACACACAGAGAGAGAGAGAGAGAAAGAGAGAGAGAGAGAGAGAGACATACAGAGACTCATATATGTCGTAATGAAACATTGGACCAACGTCCACTGTACAGTCACAGTTCGACGTTGCTTAGGCAGTTTTTCCGAAAGTTATTAAGATAGAAGTCATTCTCGTCAATTTCATTTTCATTGCTGTGTTGCCTAATAGCTTAGTCGGACTGTTTCAACTGACACTTCTTATGTATTCCGATATTATTGATCTCGGGGAGCCATCGCACGCATCGTTTCTGCACTTAGCTGTTTTTACGATAATGATACGAAGTTTCTGCTGTATTAAACGTAAGATGCCAGCAAATACCCCCAATCATAGGCACCGAACTACATACTGCCATTGTTTTTCTAACTTTTAACACGTCTCTGCGGATATCTCCACCGAGCTTGGAGGTATTGCAGTGCTAAATCAGTGTGTAATGAGTTTGCAGTGGTTTGCGTGCTGAATAGATTGAATGAAATGTGTCATGCCTATGGGTGCATCTCCGTGTAAGCAAGCCAAGCTGCAGTAAGTACTGAATGTATCTGCATCTCACGAGTGCGCAGTAAGAATCTCAGAATCTTATGAGCTCAAACGTAATAACGTATCTCGAAAAGAATGGTCTCCTCCATGCCAACCAGCATGGATCCCAAAAACATCAGTCACATGAAACTCAACTTGCACTTTTCTCACATGACATAACAAAAGCCATGGATCAAGTCAGTAAGGATAGATCTAGTATTCCTCGATTTCCGAAAAGCATTTGATTCAGTATCACACTTACACTTATTGTCAAAAGTACGATCATATGGGGGTGTCAAGTGAAATTTGTGACCGTATTAATGATTATTTGTCAGGGAGGGCGCAACATTTTATTTCTGCTGGAGAGTTGTCAACAGATGTAGAAATAGCTATGGGGGTGCTCCAGGGAAGTGTGTTGGGACTCTTGTTGTTCACGTTGTATATTAACTACCTTGCCCACAATATTAATAGTAACGCCAGACGTTTCGCATATTATGCAATAATGTATAATGAATAGTAGTAGTAGTAGTAGTCGTATGGTATTCTACCTTACGGCAGGTCTTGTCATGGGTTAAGTCTCTTCCACGTTTGTCTGTCCGTAGCCAATCTTTTCATTTCTGAATATTTGCCTCCTTTGATATTGTCCAGCATTTGATATCTTCTTTTTTCCTCTTCCCCTTTTTCCCTCCACCATTCCTTCTATTCCTTCCGCCAGTAAACAGTCCCTCCTCAAATAATGTGCAATCCAGTTCCGTTTTCTCTTTCTGATGGCTTTCAGCTTGTTTCTTTCTTCTCCAACTCTTCTTAATACTTCTTCATTCATTACTCGGTCTTCCCATTTCACTTTTTCCATTCTGCTCCATATCCACATCTCTGGTGCCTCCAGTCTTCTTTCATCTTCCTTCCTCAATGTCCAGGTGTCCGCATCATGCATTGCAACGCTCCAGATGTAACATTTGGCAAGTCTTTTCCTCAGATCTTTGTTTAGTGGTCCACAAAGTAATTTCTGTTTCCTCTTGAATCCTTCTTTTGCCATTGCAATTATTTTCCTAATTTCTGTTGAGGAATACATATCATCCATTATTACACTTCCCAAGCAATTGAAGTTATTCACTTGCTCTATTTCCTCTCTCCCTATATAATGAAGTACTGTCTGAAAAAAGCTTGTAAATATTCAGTCAGCTCTCGATAAGATTTCAAAGTGGTGCAGAGACGGGCCACTTGATTAATCAGTACAAAATGTAAAATTGTGCACTTCACAACACGACAAAACGTAGTATCCTATGACTACAGCATCAACGAAACACAGCTATAATCGGTCAGCTCATAAAAATATTTGGAGGTAACGCCTTGTAGGGATATAAAATGGAACGATCACATAGGCTCACTCGTAGGTAAAACATCAAGTTATTGGTAGAATACGAGGAAAATGCAAGCAGTCTACGAAAGAGATCGCTTACAAATCACTTGTGTGGCCCATCCTAGAATACTGCTCAGTAGTGTAGGTCCCGTACCAAATAGAACTAACAGGATATATTGAACGTATAAAGAGAAGGGCAGTACGAACGATCATAGGTTTGTTTGACCCGTGGGAGAATCTGAACTGGCGGCCTCTTGAAAATAAACTATCACGAGAAAACCTACTTAAGAAATTTCAAGAACTGGCCTTAAATGACACTAGGAATATACTACTACCCCCTTCCGTAGATATCGTGAAACAAGGAAGGAAGATTGGGGTAAAACGTCCTAACGCACAACGAGGTCATTAGATACGGAGCAGAAGCTCGGATTATTCCAAGGATGGCGATAGGAAATCTGCCGCTCCCTGTTAAAGGAACCATCCCGACATTTGCCTGGAGAGATTTAGGGAAATCACGGAAAATGAACAGTAAACCTGGATCGCCGGTTGCGTATTTGAACCGTCTTCCTGCCGAATGTGAGTCCAGAGTGTTAACCACAACCACCTCGTTCGGTTCGTGAGAACGAGATTAGATTAATTACAGCACGCACAGAGGTATTTAAACTGTCTTTCTTCCTGCGCTTCGTCCGTGAATGGAGCAGAAAGAGGCCGTAATAACTGGTATATGGGAAGTACCCTATGTCACGCACTTCACAGCGGTTTGCAGAGTATGGATGTAGGCGCAGTTGCAGACCTTCGATTACATGTCTACATTATGTGCAGTAGAAATCAGCCACCCAAAGCTGATATGATACTTATCAAAACGTTATTCCGAGCAACATGAAAGTAATGCGAACCAGTAAACGTTATCTTTAATTTATGGTTTATTTCGATTCTAAAACGACATAACTAAGTAATTTAGATTCAAGCAGAATACAGAGTGTCTCCGAGTCCTTCATCTCGACAACTCTCTCTCTCTCTCTCTCTCTCTCTCTGTTTGAAAACACTGTACTTGTACACCCTCTCTCTCTCTCTCTCTCTCTGCCTCAAAACACTGTACTTGTACACCCCCTCACATGCAAATACCGCTCAAGTGTATGGGACCCATGAAAGGTTGGAGGAACAGGGTATGTTGAGAGTATATAAGAGGGATAATGTGAATGGTCACAGATTTGTTTGGCTGACGAGAGGGTGTGACAGATTTTAATAATTAATAAAAAGCACTCCAGTTGCTGCTGAGAACCTTATTGAGTTCCCTACCGCTTTCGGCCTACACATTAGGCCATTATCAAGTAGTCCTGAAAAATTATGCTGTAGAGAAGAGCGTCCAAATCATAACTGTTCAGAACCACTTTGGAATGACTCAGTGTAAAGATCAAAACCTGTAGCGCACTCGACAAAGTTCTCAACTGCAACTGGAGCGGTTTTTATTTACTAAATAAACAGCTTAGGAATTAGCACATGGAAAGACTCAGAAATGTAAAAGAGATATTGAAAAGTCTCAACTGGGAGACATTCGAAACATAGTATTACACCCAGCGATATTGGGCTCTCGGGTTAGAAACTACAAATACCTTTCAGCCTCCCACATATCGATCACGTAGAGACTGCACGGACAGAAACAAACTAATAATTGCCCACACAGAGACTTAATAACTGCCAGTGGAACGGGAAAAAGCTCAATACACTGTAGAATAAAAACTACGGTGCGACAAGGACTTCATAGTGCTTCCCAGAGTAAACATTCAGGTGTATATCATAGGAAGAGACACGCGTTTTGTTTATTTTACGCAGAGTCAAGTAGTTTAGATGCAATAGTCATAAAATTGAACATGGAAGGAAAGAGAAAGTAAATGAAAATGAAATCGGAGATACGATATTGCGAGAAGGATTTGACTGAGCACTGAAAGACCTAAGTCGAAACAAGGCCCCTGCAGTAGATTTCCTCAGACTTACTGAGATCCTCCGGAGAGGCAGCCGTGACAAAAATATTACACCTGGCGTGCAAGATATAAGAGGCAGGCGAAATACCCTCAGAGATCAAGAAGCATGTACTGGTTCTAATTCCTAAGAACGCATGTGCTGAAAGGAGCAATTATTGCCGAGCTATCAGTTTAATAAGTCATTGTTGCAAAATAATTACACAAATTATTTACAGAGGAATGAAAAAAGTCGGTGGGGGGGGGGGGGGGGATGACTTTGTGTTCCGGAGAAATGTAGCAGCATGCGAGACAATACTGCCTCTACGACTTACCTTAGAAGATACGTTAAACAAAGGCAAACTTACGTTCATAGCTTTTGTAAACATACAGCAACTGTCGACAATGTGAGATCTGAGTTTCTCCAGGCGTGTACAATTCTTAAACAACTTACGGGAATTCAGCCAGATAATGTTTAAAGCGACCACCTTGAAAATGGCGGGATGTACTCCCGCCGAAATATAGGCGGTCGCTGTAAACATCACCTGGCTGAATTCCTGTAAGTTGTTTGAAAACTGTCGACAATGTTGAGTGGAATACACTCTAAGTACAGGGAGTGAAAGATTAAATACAACTTGTACAGAAACTAGACTGCAGTTATGAGGCGAAGTACAAGAAAGGGAAGCAGTAACGAAGAGAAACAGCGTTGCAGCCTATCGCCGATGCTATTCAGGCTGCACATTGAGTAAGCACTAAAGGAAAAGTAGGAGAAATTTGGAGAAAGAATTAAAATTCAGAGAGAATAAATAAAAACTCTAAGGTTTGCAGGAGACACTGTAGTATTGCCCGAGAAAGTAGGGGACTTGGAAGAGCAAATGAATGGGATGGATAGTGTCTTGAAAAGCTGACTATACAGTAGATATAAAATTCAGATTAGCAGTGGCAAGGAAAGCATTTTTGAAAAAGAGGAATTTCTTACCCTCTGATATCAAGTTAAATGTTATGATGTATTTTCTGAAGGCATTTGTTGTAGTGCAGCCTTGTACGGAACTGAAACGTGGATATATGCAGTTCAGACAAGAAAAGTAAAATCTTTTGAAATGTGGTGCCACAGAAGAGTGTTGAAGACTAGATTGATACACAAAATAACAGATAAGAAGGGACTGAATCGAACTGCGGAGAAAGGAAATTTATGGCACAACTTGACTAAAAGAAAAATGCGGTTGATAGCACACATCCTGAGGCATAAAGGAATTGTCACTTTGCGTAATGGGTGGACGTATGGGTGAGGAGGGGGGAGGGTTAAAACTGTACAGCGAGACCAAGGCGTGAATACAATAAACAGGTTCAAATGGATGTAGGCCGTGGCAGTTAACGCAGAAATGAAGAGGCTTGCACAGGATACACTGGAATGGATAGCTGCAAGCTGCATCAAACCAGTCTTCAGACTGAAGACAACCACAACAACAATAGTTCTAAACGGGAATTCACTAAATCACAGGATGCCATACTTTCAAATCGTGATGTGAGTTTTGTTGTAAAAAACGATCTGAATTAGCATCTAGAAAACAGATTATGAAACAAAAATAAGCTGAAGACGAGACATATGCAACAAAATTAAGTCTGGTACGTATTTTTATAAAGAAATGCTCGGAATACAGAACTGTTCGTCAACACAGTAGCGATGCATTATACTTCTAATAGGTAATATTGTTCGAATGTCATGTACTTTAGCTACGTAACTGTGGCTGTTCAGGGCTGACGATCCAGATTTGACGTGTTCCGATTACTCTACAAACATATACACTAAAATCATGCTTCATTTTGGATTATTACTTGAAAATCAATTTTTTTGCTGATTATAACTATTTTTGACGAAACTCTTCATTGCAGAGCCGTTAGTGTGCAGTAGCTAATGGCACTTGCTCTTGACAGACCTTTTGCAAAGCCAATTTAAACCTCCATTATTTCAGTACAACAAGAATGCTACAGGTGATATAAGCCTGTGAGGCTGTAGATACGATAGATACGCAGATACGATAGCGTTCACAAGTATCCTGTTTCAATACTCGAACAGAAGAAGGAACAAGTAATAGTATTAGGTTTGTGCCTAAATTTGTAGCTTTCTTTGTTTTGCAAGTTGGTATTCCGGTTGCTGTGGGTTTATTTATGGATTGTCATTTTTTATTTGCAGTTCACTGTTACTGTTTGAGTTTACATATTGTCATTTTGTCGTTTGGAGATACTGAGGGGAGCTGTGGACGCTAGTAAACGAGTGCCAAATGGAGAAATCGTAACATTTCCAGAATCATCTTCTCTTTGAGTTCAGTGAAGGAGTAACAGCAGCAGAGGCAGCCAGAAACATTTGCGACGTATGTGAGGATAATGCCATTGGTCAGAGCAGGGCAAGAAAATGGTTTTCTCATTTTAAGAAGGATCGTGTTGATGTAAGCGACTCTCCACATTCAGGAAGACCTGCAAGGTTTAATGAACATCGTTTAAACGCATTAATCCACAATGACATACGTCAGTGTACTCGAAAACTGCAAATGTGAAGAACCGTGATCATTCCAACATCGTGCAACATTTTCATGCAATAGGGAAGGTTCAAAAATCGGATGTATGGGTACCGCAAGCTCTATGCGAAAAACACAAAAATCGGTGGGTTTCCATATGTACATCCCTCCTTGCTCGGCATCAATTGACTCGTGAACAACACCGACCATTTCTATCCTGTACCTTTACTGGTACGAAAAATTGCGTCTTTACGCTAACATAAAGAAAGGGAAGGAATGGTTGAGCCCAAACAGACCAGCAACTCCCGTACAAAGACATGCGTGAATCCACAAAAGATAATGTTAAGAATTTGGTGGGACCTCCACCCCGATAGCTGAGTGCTCAGCGTGACGGATTGCAGTCCTACGGGCCCGGGTTCGATTCCCGGCTGGGTCGGGGATTTGCCCCGCTCAGGGACTGGGTGTTGTGTTTTCCTCATCATCATTTCATCCCCATCCGGCGCGCAGGTCGCCCAATGTGGCGGCCTGCACCAAGGCGGCCGAACCTGCCCCGCAAGGGCCCTCCCGGCCAATGACGACAAACGTTCATTTCCATTTCATTTGGTGGAACAACGACGATATGGTGTACTATGAATTGCTTTCCCGAGTGTAACCATCACTACTGACATATATTGTTAACAACTGAAACGAATTGCAGACTAAATGTGCTACTCAACGATAACGCCCACTAGCAAACTGATAGACTGACAAAATTGCTGGAGTTGCGTTGTGAAGTCGTTCCGTACCCATCTTATTCACCCGAACGAGCGCCCTAAGATTGATTTTTATGTTTTCAGCTCTCTATCGAACAACCTACATGGAACATTCTTCCCGGATTAAAAGGCGCTCCGAAAAAGGCTCGACGCGTCCTTCGCCTACAGTCGCGGAATAAAAGAGTTATCCCAGCGTTGGCAGTCTGTTGTAAATAGTGAAGGAAAATATATTATTGATGGCTAAAGTCTCTGTTATGTGTATCCGTCGTGTTATTAAACTTACAAAAAAAAAACCGCCACGAACCTATGCACCAACCCAATAGCATAAAGTATAGTAGTTGGCGAAATAAATTTCCTTAGATAACGTGCAACTGCCAGTTATTTCATCAAATAGCACTATTTTGTAGGACTTCCCGATATGAAAAAAATGGTTCAAATGGCTCTAAGCACTATGGGACTAAGTCCCCTAGATCTAGAACTACTTAAACCTAACCAACCTAGGGACATCACATACATCCATGCCCGGGGCAGGATTTGAAATTGCGACCGTGGCAGCAGCGCGGTTCCAGACTGAAGCGCCTAGAACCGCTCGGTCACAACGGCCGGTAATTCTCGATATCCGTCGAAGTTTTTATGTTACCAAACTTGCCTGTTAATAGTTACCTTCTATATTACTGTTATGGCCTAGGAGAGTTGGCAATCATTAAGACAATCCGTGCATGATATGTCACTGTTTCAACATTTTCCCAGTTTCAAACATTAAGTTTTTCCCAACGACAACTTAATATGCCAAACGTTCAAAAAAAAAAAAAAAAAAAAAAAAAAAAGAAATCTGCCGAACTGCCGAAAAATTAATTTGAGATAAACTTAAGCCATTTAAGTTACACCCGTGCAAGTCCGAGACAATGCGCACATTTATCACAATGAGCGTTTATTTTTGTTGAAATATACTGACAAGCCAAAACATTATGGTCATCTACTTAATAGCTTGTTTGTCCGTCTTTGGAACGAAATACGTCACTGTTTCTGCGTATCAGGGATCCGACAGGATTTGTTAAGTTTTTGGAGGTATGTGGCATTAGATGTCTAGCACAGGTCATGTAATTCGCATAAATAACGAGCCGCTGATTTGGTAACACTGCGATGGCGTCTGATAGCGACCCAGGTGGGTTCTATGAAATTGGACGAATTTGGTTGCCGAGATATCAACGTGAGTTCAGTATAATGCTCCTCAAACCTCTGTAGCATGGTTCTGGCTCCGGCAATGGACAATTATACTGCTGAAAGATGACATCGCCGTCGGAGAAGACATCAAGCATGAAGGGATGCAGGTGGTTCGTAGCTGTCAGCGTGTCTTCGATTACTAACACAGGTCTCATGCAAGAGCAGGAGAATGTGTCCACAGCATAATACTGCTCCCATACGCCTACGTCCGTGGCTTGCTGCACGTTTCGAGCCGCCGCTCACCTCGATGACGGCGTTTGTGTAGAAGATCATCGAGCTAGTGTAGCAAAAATATGATTCACCTGAAAATACGACACGTTTCCGTTGATCGAGGGTCGAATCCAGATGGTTTCGGGCCAACTGCAATCGTAATTGACGATGTCGTTGTGTCAACATGTGAACACGTAGGGGTGATCTGTTGCGGAGCTCCATGTTCAACAATGTACAATGAGCGGTGTGCTCCGAAACACCTGTGCATGCACCAGCACTATGTTCTTTCGGCAGAGATGCTATAGATCACCATCTATCGTACTTTACAGAGCAGACAGGCCTCCGGACCCTACGTTCTGTGAAGAGTCGTGGACGTCCAACCACTTAGCGCGCAGTGGTAGTTTCACTGTCCTTCTACCTCTTTCCGTAGACGCTCACAATAGCGGCACGTGAACATTCGACCAGCCTTGCCATTTTAGAGATACTCGTTCATAGGTTCTGCGTAATAATAACCTACCCCTTGTCAAAGCTGCTTATCTCAATGGATTTCCGCATCTGGAGCCCATATCTTCGCTACGTTGATCCCCCGTCCGCGTCCGCTCCGCTTACACACTTTTATTAAAGCATCACGTGCCCGCAACGCCACCAGGCGGCCTCCAACGTCGCAGTGGGCAGTGGTCATAATGTTTTGGCTTATCAGTGTAAAAGATCTTCAGTGGTCTGTAATAAAACATACTTACAATTCTAGTTTCCTTTCTAGATCTAGAGCAGTTCATTATATAATATATTCAGCTGTGACTTTTTAATTAGGGCATCTTATGTCCGATTCTCGCTTACATCAGGAAGTGTCGTCTCGTCGTAAATCTCTCAAGTACTCCTTCAATTGGCATTGATCTTTTTGCCTGTACTTAGTTTGCTGCACTACACATTTCTTGGTGGGAAATACGACACAATATAGCACTACTAGTCTTTGTTTGCATATTCCTGACTAAGCCTGTCACTGTATACAGGGTGAAAAGTATTTAAACCGACAAACTCTGGGAGGTTTCAGAGGACATCAAAACAAATATTTTTCCTAATGTCTTTTTTTCCTATGAGGATTATTTAAACCGGTGGAGGCTGTATTACGCTCTTCAGTTGTTAGAGGCCGTAACACGATCTTCAGTTGTTAGAGGGCGTATTCCGCTCTTCAGTTGTAGGCAACTGCTGTCCACCAGTGTTATAGTGCATTGTCTCTGTTTACTAATGGAGCGATGGACCTGGAGTGAGTACACTGATTTGGTTGGTGCATACTATGTAGCGCACCACAACGGACGAGCTGTACAGCGGGTTTATCAACAACAATATCCTAATCGCCGTATCCCGCATCATACGACCTTTGCTGCTGTGTACCAACGTCTGCATGGGACCGGCTCATTTAGCAGATTACCGGGATAGGGATGCCGCCGCACGGTAAGAACGCTGCAATTTGAGGTAGCTGTCCTGCAGCATGTGGAGCGGGATCCTTCAATCACCACTCGTGCAATTGAACGTAACGTTCGGACGTGATGGAGTCTCCAACATCCACAATTCACATGTTTGGAGTGAGAATAACCCACATGCCACAGTTACTAGCGCTCATCAAGTGCGGCTCTTCGTTAATGTGTGGCTCGGTGTTGTCGGGGGCTCTTTAATTGGGCGGTATCTGCTACCTAGGCCATTAAATGGCAGGCACTATTACAATTTTCTCGCCAGAGCATTGCCAGAATTGCAGGAAGACGCCCCGCTCCCTACAAGACAACGCATGTGGTTCCAACATGACTGGGTGCCGGCACATTTCAGTCATTGTGTGCATCGATTCCTAGACCGACGGTTCCCAGACATGTGGATTGGCAGAGGTGGTCCTATACCATGGCCTGCTCGATCCCCAGGTATGTCCCCTCTGGACTTTTTTGTGTGGGGAGAGATGCGCAACCTTGTTTACGCAACTCCTGTTGCATCAGAAGAGGATCTGGTTGCCCGGATAGTAGCAGCAGCATGAACAAGTCAGGATACTCCTGGGGTTTTTGCCTGTGTCAGACAGAACACGATCCGACGGTGTAACCTTTGTTTGCGTGTCAATGCAGGCATTTTTGAAAATCTATTGTAATTGAAATTGGGTTGTGTTAATGTGTTCTCCCTTGGTCATAAAAAAATGAAAAGTGTTTGTTGCCGCCAGAGAAAACTTCCTCTGCCGGTTTAAATACTCCTCATAGGAAAAAATTACATTAGGAAAAAATATTTGTTTTGATCTCCCCTACGTCCTCCCAGAGGTTTAAATGCTTTTCACCCTGTATTTTTGTATATTTAGTGTTGCCAACTAAGCCGCTAGTTTTTTGTTTTCATTTTATCTAAAGATGTTATCTTCATCTGCGGTTTTCTATATTTGTAGTACGTCGTTTTAATTGTGTTAATATATGTTTATGTAATACAGAAGCGAAATCACGACTTGTTCCAGTCAACACCACACGTTTACAAACAACTATTCTGGAACATGTGTCTGCACAAAGGCCAAGGGCGCCCATACCCGGGGGAAAAAAAGGGGCGGGGGGTGGGGGAGGGAGGAAGTACACACTCCCCCTCCCCCCAGTTTTCAGGAAAAAATGCGGTGCAGTCAAGTGTCTTTCTTTCAAGAAAATGATTGAGAAGTCGGTATCACACACGTATTTAAGTGTCAAATCTGTACCTTTTTAATGGCTACTTGCAAGTCGCCATTCGTCTTCCAGAATATTAAAATTGTTCCGCCCCTCCCCCCCCCCCTCCCCCTTCCACCTTACCATCTACCGTATGGCCGCTCTTGACAAAGTAATATCGGCTTTCGTCGGACGACGAATGTGAACCACGTTATTGGTACCGTCACCAGCGAAATCATCAGCAAGCAGTATTAATGCGAACGACGGAAATGGTCACGTTTCTTGGCCACCAAGATCCCCGGACATCCCTACTTTAAATGTTTTGCCTGTGGGTAGGGTTGAAAGGACGAAGTCAACAAAAAAAAGTAAACATAGGAGACAAATTGTCCGTTAGGATTGTGAATAGCGCTGCCCTCATAAAAGAACGCTAAGATGACCTCAGAGGAGCTACATTTGTTGCCGTCAAGATAAACCGAAAGAGCATTGAAGTCGGATGAGGAATTTATGAAAATAACCTTTGAACTTAGTTTGGGTTAATTTCCAACAGCTGTATCTCAGTACCAATAAAAGTTGGACACTACTGCACTACCACCTGCAAAAAATTTACTATTCCTCGTGAAGCACCCAACATAGTTTATTAGTGTCATTCCCCCTTTCCTATAACATTCGTGGATTTTACCCGGAAAGTGCCACACTGTAGACTGTTAATAAACGTCCGAGTAGAAGGAACAAGTTCTCACATACGTGAGTTGCTCCAAGGATTTTTAAGTAACAGAATGCAGTATGTTGTCCTGGACGGCGCGAGTTCGTCTGAAACAAAGTTATCATCAGACGTATCTCAAGGAGATGTGACAGAATCGCTCTTGTTCTCTTTCTCTCTGTCTATATATATGACGGATACAGTGAGCAGCAATCTGCGGCCGTTTACTGTGTTGACTGATGACGCACTAGCGCACGGGAAAGGATGACATAAACAGAATTTCTGTTTAGTGCGAGAATGTCAGTTTGCTCTACATCTGGGAAAACTTAAGTTAATGCAGGCAAGTAAGAAAAACAATTCTGAAATTTTCGAACACGGTGTTAGTGGCGTCTGCTTGACACAGCCATGACGTCGATTACATATGTAGGCGCAATGCTGAAGGTGAGATAAAATGGAACGAGCATATAAAGTCGATTGTAGGGAAGACGAGTGGTCGAATTCGGTTTTTTGGGAGAGTTCCAGGAAAGTGTTGGTCAACTATTAAGGAACCACGTACCGAACACTTTTCGACCCATTCTTGAGTACTGTTCGAGTGATTGTGATCCCAACCAGGTCGGATTACCGAAACGCATCGAAGCAGTTTAGAGACTTGATATTAGATTTGTTACTAGTAGGTCTGACTAACAAGCAATATTGAGGAAATGCTCTGTGATCTCAAATGGAAATCCCGGAGGGAAGAAAACGTTCTTTTCGCAAACAATATTTAGAGAATCGGTATTTGCCGTACACTGCAGAACGATCGTACTGCCACCAACATACATTTCGCATAAATCATGTTTCATGATACTGTAACATAATTCCCTGGAAATTCATGTAGTCTTTTGCCGATAGTCTTAAATCTAAAGTTCTGGTGTAGTTTTAATCTATCAGGAAGTTCGAATGTCATATTTATCGCAGTTCTTGGATAAACCGTAGCTTATGAGATTATACTAAATCGACATTTTATTGCCCTGTATGTTTGTATTTCTTGAACGTTTAGTGGGACAGGTCTTCCAGTGACAAGTGGATATACTCTTCTGTCACACAATATAGCGTTGTTAGCAATCAGCCTAACAATCCAGAATACTTTGAATGAGGCACTAGTAACGACCGTTATCAATTATTTGAACATGCCACCTCTCCCCGCCCCCCCCCCCCCTCCACTCCTAACGGTACTAAAGACAACTAACCTCAATAGTATTTTTCCTCTATAGTAAACATACTGAGTGTACACCATCTTTGGTTCAAATCACAGCATGCGTTCCTGAATTACGCTTACATGCCCACCCATCCTTCTCTTATCCCGTCCCCTGAATCCCTAGGATTCTTAGAGTTGTTCCAGTACCAGAGAATTCTTTTGTTTCTAGTTCGCATGTGTATAAAGTTGGGTTCATATTGCTCACGATGATCCAGAGTAATGCTAACGTGTCCTTATTTTACCACACTAACTTTCACAGATAGGGAAGTCAGAAATATCTAACCCCACGTAATTATCTCTTGTTAGTACGTCATACGTGTATAAAGTTCGAGTGAAATTGCTGCAGGCGTACACTGGAACGTACACTATATGATAAAAAGAATCCTGGCACCCATTACGCTTTACGACGGCTTGAATTTCGCTGGGGACACTTTCACTAAAGTCTCTAGATGTCTGTGGAGGAATGGCAGTCCATTCTTTCGCAAAAACTCAAATCAGAGAAAGCAGTGATATTGGACGCTAGGGTCTGAAGCGAAATCGGTGCTCTATCTAATGCCATAGGGGTTCTACTGGGTTCAGATCGGGACTCTGGTCAAGCCAATCCATTTCAAGAATGCCGTTGTCCACAAAGTATTTCCTCTCAGTTTTATGACAAGGTACATTTTCACGCTGATACAGTCATCGTTTCAGAAGTGTTCCTCTATTGTCCGCAGTACACAATGCTGTAAGGTGTATTCATATACTTCTGCATTTAGCATTTTCTTAAGGGGCTCCGGAACGCCCTATACTTGCAATGTTAAAATAACGCTTATAAATTACATCTTTCCTCACAAAGTATTTGAGGTAGGAAGTTGAACTTTTTACAGATTATTTATTGGAATATGGGCTACAACTTAACACAGGGATTTTACAAAATTTTAGTTCAGTTATTAAAGATGATTTTTTATCAATTGTAATGAAAATTCACAACATTGTTTTGCAATTTTTTATTTATATATTCAAAAATATACAATTTTTTGGAAAAAGGCTGTGTTAAATTATGCAGAAGGTACTATGTAACATTTACTGAAAGTTTGAAACAAATATGTATGGAAGATCCTTAGAAAACATGTAATTAGTATGAGAAAATAAAAGTTTTGGGAATCGAGCGACAAAGATTGGATTAACTTCTTAGTGCATTCCAGGTCCATAGGATGGATTATCTTCATCCTCTGCAAACTCCTCCTCCTGCTTCCTCTTGTTCCTCCCCCTGTTTACTCTTGCTTGTATTTCTAGACTCTTTACAGCCCTGTCTGCAGCCCGAAGGCGTTCCTTGTCTAAAGCAAGCATCGCTCGTTGTTGTGTTTGTAGATTTTGCTACCATTTTCTTCAGTTGCAGTTACTGCAACACTGTTCCAAAAGGTGGTCATGTATGAACACTTATCACATTTCAGTTGTATTTCACTAGCAAGTCCTACGTGCTTTATTATGGAGAGTTCCAGACCAACTTCACTACAATGAATACATCTTACACAGTTTGAAAAAATTCCTTTGAGAACCGACATATCAAATATTTCATTCACATCCGATTCGCCCATAAAACATTCATAGTTTTCACTCATTGAACCAAGCTTCATCTGTGAAGTATTTTCTTTCCCACTTTGACTGCTATGGGCAGGTGTACTTGAGAGGTTAGGTTCACTCACTTGGTTATCGTGTTTATTGTTTACAGTAATAACACATACCTTTGGCTTTCCAACATTTCTCCTTTTCTTAAAAGCCTTCAGAGGATTTCTAATAACTTTACTTTTACTCATTATTATACTTCAACAAAACAGAGACTCAAGAAACAGAATTAATTACGAATATTTTCGAGATAACGACAGAGTAAATAAACATGAAACAACCGACAATCACACCAGTGATATATATTGAACCTTCACAGGTTAGCCACAACACATACTTTATCTCACATCACTAAAATGTACCTGATGAACACGGACGTTAATAATAACACCATTTGACAGCAGTTTAACAGCGCCACAGTGGGTCACGCCCATGTAGAACACATTTCAAAAAAAATTTAAAAATAGTTGTAGTCTTCGGAATTGAATAAATTATATATCTATTAAAAGGTAATAGTCTGCAGATTCAGAAAACGCAAAAAAGTAAAAATTGAACTTTTCATGATTTTGAGCCTTTCCGGAGCCCCTTAAGCGCAGTAAGGGGGCCACAACCCTAACCTCGAAAAAGGAGGAGGAGGAGGATATTGGTGTTTAACGTCCCGTCGACAACGAGGTCATTAGAGACGGAGCACAAGCTCGGATTAGGGAAGGATGGGGAAGGAAGTCGGCCGTGCCCTTTCAAAGGAACCATCCCGGCATTTGTCTGGAGTGATCTATGGAAATCACGGAAAACCTAAATCAGGATGGCCGGACGCGGGATTGAACCGTCGTCCTCGAAAAAGACCTGCATGCTTATCAGGGTCTTACCACCACAATGACGTCCATTCAAAGGTTCAAATTATACCGCGCCTGCGGCGCCCTCGGAAGATCTAGTTATTTTTACAAGGTCTTTGGTCTCTCGTGACATGTAGTGGTCAATTCCGCATTACACAGGGGTGTCGGCCTACGTTTGATCAGATAGTGTGTAATTTCCGTTATCATTTAACCTGTCACTACGAGCGGAAACACATAAAGCGAATGCTATCATTTCAAAATGGAATGACATAACATATTAAACTTCTATTACAGTCCTGGCTAGAAGCGAAGGTGTGAAAACTGTTCCAGGGTATAACACTCTACCCTACACTTCCCTCCCTCGGCACAGTGCTGGGCGGAGACAGTGGGCCAGGAAACACTTGGAATATAATCTGGATTAATAGTGTTGGCTTTTCTTCATCGACGAGTGGAACATTTCTCGGGACACCTGAACATTAGAAGTGTGTACAGGTGGCTATACACCATTACAAACTTACAGTTTTATCTACGTTTCTGTGTAGGTAAAATAACCGCCTCAAAGAATTTTTGAGAACATAACTCCCGACGTTGGTCTACTGTGGAATTTTGGACTATATTTTATGTTCGCGTATTATGAGATTTATGGAGACGGAGAATCTCCTCTGTACGAATCAAAATGGTTTCCTAAACCAACGATTATGTAAAATGCAGCTCGTCCTGTTCATCCACTAGACCCAGAAAGCAGCAAACACCGGTATCCAGGTTGATGCCGTGTTCCTAGACCTCCGGAAGCCTTTCGATACAGTTGCACACTGCCGTACGGGCGTACGGAATATCAGATTAGCTGTGCCACTGGATTCAAAATTCTCTAGCGAACAGAACACAGCATGTCATTCTCAAAGAAGAGAATTCTACAGACGTAAAAGTAACTAACTTTGGGCGACCCAAAGAGAGCGTTATAGGACTTACTTTTTACTAGGACAGGGGTATATACCAGTGGCCAGGAGCGGTCTGAAGAGCTTGTAAAGATGTTGCAGGGTAGGTTGTGCTGAGAAACAACTGTTAAGGATAAAATTAGATAAGCTGCGTCGTTTCCGAGTTAATTAGCACTGAAGTTAGTCGAGCACGCCGCTGCGCACGCAATCTTAAGCGGCCCTTCAGAGACGGTCTCGCCGAACGTGTTCTTCGTTTGGTTTTCTAAGCCTGAACGAGAGAGTAATGCAGATATTGCACATGGGACGATAGTAGGGATCGAACCCGAGCCAAAGGCTGAGCAATCTCGTGCGCTATCGTCTCAGCTATGACAACAACTGACACTAATTGTATCTGGCGGGCCGCTTGAATTTGCGCGCGCAACGGTCTGATTGGCTAACTTCAGTGCCAATGAACTCGAAAACTGCGAGCTTATTGGATTTTTTTCTGAATGATTATTCCTCAGCACAACCTGCCGTGTAACATCCTTACAAACTTTTATGACCATCCTGTATAAATGACATGGTGGAGAGCGTCGGAAGTTCTATGAGGCTTTTCGCGGATGAGCTGTTGTATACAGAGAAGTCACAACACTTGAAAATTGTAGCGAAATGCAGGAAGACCTGAAGGGGATCGATGCATGATGTAGAGATTGCCAGTTAACCGTAAACATAAATAAATTTAACGTACTGGCATAAATAGGCAGACCGGCCATCCTGATTTGGGTTTTCCGTGATTTCCCCAAATCAATCCAGGCAAATGCCGGGATGGTTCCTCTGAAAGGGCACGGCCGACTTCCTTCCCCATCCTTCCCTAATCCGATGAGACCGATGACCACGCTGTCTGGTCTCCTTCCCCAAACCAACCAACCATAAATAGGCAGATAGACCTCTTATTGTTTGATTACACGATTGCAGGACTATTACTGGGAGCAGTCACATCCATAAAATACATAGAAGTATGAGTAAGGTGGAACGTCTACATAAAATTAATGACAGGAAAAGCAGATGCCAGACTGAAATTCATTTGAAGAGCCCTCAGAAAATTTAGTTTATGAACAAAGGAGGTAATCTACAAAACCCTCGTTCGACTAATACCTGAAAGTTGCTCGTCAGTCTTGGATCTGTAACACACACGAATTGACAGATGTAGGGAAAAAGCAAGACATAGATTGATAGAGGTACTAGAGAAGAACCAAAGAAGAGCAGCGCGTTTCGTTACAAGTTCATTTAGTAGGCGCGAAAGTGTCACGAGGATGCTCAGCCAAATCCAGTGGCATATGCTGTAAGAAAGGCATTCTGCATCACGCTGTGGGCTGCTGTTGAAGCTCAGAGCGTTTACGTTCCTCGAAGGGTCAGACAGTATATTGCTTCCTCCTACGTATATTTCACGAAAAGACCTTGAAGGTAAAATGAGAGACATTCGAGCTGACACGGAAGCTTATTATTAATCGTTCTTCCCCCGAACCATTCGCGACTGGAACGGAAAACGGGGACAATGACAGTGTTACACAAGTATCCTCCGCCACACACCGTAAGGTAGCTTGCGGTGTGTGGAAGTAGATGTAGAATTAAACTGAAAATTAAATTCCTTTAGCGACACCGTGTATGATATGAAATCCCTCATTATGGAAGCCGGCACGCTGCCTGCACTTCCGAAAGCCGAGGACTTTGACGAGTACAGACGGCTGCGTGGCTTAAGCGTGAGGCGCCCCTAGCGGCTAGGCTCTACCCATAAAATTTATATGTTTTCGGATGTTTTTCGATTTCTTTTGGTTCCTCTGAATACAGTTCTCAATGTTCTGATTTCTCGATTCTGACCATCTCTGCTACAAACGAGTACCATAGTGCACTGGTGTCCCGTGGAGGGCCGAACAAATACGATGGGTTTCAGGAGTGCCTTTCAGCGTCGAGGTCGTGGTTTCGTCGGCACAGTTTCGTGTGATTGTAAAGTCCCACACAGTCAGTCTGGCATAACAACATGCGGAGTCGGAAAAATATACAGAGTGTCGCTTGAGCAATGGTCAATATTGAGGGATGTGATAGGGAAGACCATTCGAAGCAATAAAATCTAGTAAACATGTTCTCCAAAACGCTTACCTTAACATCTATGCGCACTTCTTCATATTATACACTGTGAAACAAATCTACTCTACTGCAAGCTCTTTACTTTCCATATTTTGGAGGAGGTAGTATGGACCAAAACAAGAAAAAATATCCAGTAGGCATAGGCTCTAAAATGCATACCTTAAGAGCTACGAGCACTTGTTCTGCTGAAGAGATGTGTTGCCGGCCGGTGTGGCCGAGCGGTTCTAGGCGCTTCAGTCTGGAACCGCGCAACCGCTACGGTCACAGGTTCGAATCCTGCCTCGGGCATGGATGTGTGTGATGTCCTTAAGTTAGTTAGGTTTAAGTAGTTCTAAGTTATAGGGGACTAATGACCTTAGATGTTAAGTCCCATAGTGCTCAGAGCCATTTGAACCATTTGAAGAGATGTGTTTCAAGGTAGCGAAGATGAAGAAGTGCTCATAGCTGCTAAGATGTGCATTTTGGAGTCCATGTTTCCTAGACTTCTTTACTTGGAATGATCTTTCCTACTATATCCATGAATATTGGCCATTTCTCCTGGGACACACTCTATACTTGCACCGCAAGGCGACGACGCGTTCTGCATAATGTTGTCTGACACAACTCGCAATGGGTGTATGCAATGAGAGCAACACATTCTGCATGATGTCTGACAGGAGTGTATGTAATGAGATGCAAATTCTGCACAGCTTCAACCAAAAAATAATCGGGCCTTGAGGAAACATATAGCTACCAGACGAGCCATGGCCTGTGTCTATGTCATCCCATCTTATTAGAAAATTAGTAATTTCTAAAAGGTGTACAACTTTGCTTCCACCATTTGCCGATAGGTCACGAGAACGGTAAGTAGCGGTCGAAAGTAACAGATCGCAGACGTCAGTCAGTTAGCTTGGACCTCGGTCAACATAACTTCATTCAAACAATAGTCGATTTGTGTGTGCATCATAAAGTTGTTCTTGATTGAAATGTCTGATTAGGAGCCTAATTCTCGTCATTTTCTGGAGGTGTTACTGTTTTGTTTCAATATGAAGAAAACAGCAGCTGAGTCTCATCTAATGCTTCTTAAGTACGTATGGTAAGGACGCTATTAGTGAAAGAACGTGTCGTGAGTGGTTTCAACGCTTCAAGAACGGTGATTTTAACGTCGTAGACCGGCATTGTGCTGGAAGAGAGAATGTTTTCGAAGATGCAGAATTGGAGACATTGCTGAGTGAAGACTCGCGTCAAACTCAAGAAGAATTGGCACGATTAGTGGGAGTGACACAGAAAGCCATTTCAAACTGTATCAAGGCTATGAGCATGATTCAGAAAGAAGGAACTTGGATCCTGTGTCAGCTGAAACAAAGAGACACTGAACGGCGTTTGTGTGTTTGTGAAGAGTCGCTTCAGGGGCAGAAACGGAAGGGATCTCTGCATTGTGATTTCGCATTGTGACCGGGGACGAATAATGGGTTCATTACGATAACCCTAAACGCAAAAAATCAAGGGGATATCCCGGCCATGCTTCCACGTCGACGACCAAACCGAATATTCACGTCTCCAAGTTCATGCTCTGCATTTGGTGGGACCAGCTCGGCGTCGTGTGCTATGAGGTGTTAAAACCAAGTGAAATAATCACAGGTGCTCGTTATCGAACGCAATTAATGCGTTTGAGCAGAGTATTAAAAGACAAACGGCAGCAATACAGCGAGAGGTACGATACAGTGATTTTGCAGCACGACAACCCACGACCCCGGGTTGCAAAACAGGTCAAAACGTACTTGGAAACGTTAAATGGGAAGTCCTACCCTACCCGCCGTATTCTCCAGACATTACTACCTCTGACTACCACATGTTTAGATCAATGGCGCATGGCCTGGCTGACCAACACTTACGATCTCATGAAGAAGTCACAAATTGGTGCGATTCGTGGATCGCTTCAAAAGATGAACAATTATTTCGATGTGGGATTCGTACACTGTCCGAAAAATGGGAGAAAGTAGTGGCCAGCGATCGAAAAATACTTTGAATTGTACATGCGTAACCAATTTGTTTCATTAAAGCCTGAAATGTTCGGGAAAAAAAGGCGGAAGCAAAGTTGTGCACCTTGTAACTAACATTAAAACAGTAATTCTCACTGTAATTATATTATTAGGAGAGATAGAGATGTGGCTCTTCTCTCAGTAACAGAACATTAACAGTGGTTACGTGTTTTTATAATTCCAGTAGGAAATCAATTTTATTTCCGCACAGCCACGGTCAGACAATGTCAATTTTTGATACATTATTATTATTATTATTATTATTTTCGATTATTCCCATTTAAGAGAGCGTTTGAACTTGAATTTCTTTATGATGATTGTTTATGTTTTTTCTGAGCCCAAATTTTCTTCATGTGTTCACTGTGTTGTTTCTTTCGCTCCGCTGTCCATTTGCATCCTGGTCTCTTCTGTGTTGTGGTGTCAAATTTATGTTTTTCGATGATGTTCCTGAATTCAGTTCTATTTTCTGCATCGTTTACTGTTATGTGTGCTTGTCTGAGGTCCTCTTCAACTTCTTTTATCCATTTTGTTTTTCCCCTGCCTGAGTTGATGACTTTAAGAATTCGCTTTGAAATTCTGTTTTCATTCATCCTGTGGATATGTCCGTAGAACTGCATTCTTCTTTTCCTTATTGTATCCGTAATCTTGTCTGTGTATCTATATAATTCCGATGTTGGTCTCTTCTTCCAGATTCCTTGCTCTTGTATCGGGCCAAAAATTTTCCTGACAATTTTCCTTTCTTGTTTCTCTATTTCTTTGATTTTAGTTTGCCCACCTATTTGTGTTGTTCCAGATGCATACAGTGTCTCCGGAAGTACGACAGTGTTGTAGCGCCTCAATTTTGCGTTAATGGATATGGACTTTTTGTTGTAATAGTTCCACGTGAGTTTATATGCTTTCTGTAGTTTTTTTATTCTTTCCTCATTGGCCTTTAGGTTGATCCCTGATGGCTGGATGATTTCTCCCAGGTACTTAAAATGTGGTACCTGTACGATTTTCCCATGGGTTGTCACAATAGGCAATTTGTCTTGTGGCACTCTTTCTATGTACTGGGTTTTCTCATATGAGATTTGCAGGCCAGTTCTTTGTGCCATTTCGTGTAACTTCTCTATGGCGTTAGTGGCTTCTTTTCTATTATTTGTGAGGATTGCAAGGTCATCCGCAAAAGCTAAACACTTCACATTGAATCTATTATCTTTTCTAACGCCAATTTGGATTCTTTTGACTTCTTTTTCCCATGTCCTGATAATTTTTTCAAGAATGATATTAAAGAGTAATGGTGAAAGTCCGTCACCCTGTCGCCCTCTAGTTTGGATTTCAAATGGTTCCGAGATATCCCCCATAAATGTAACCTTGGAGACTGTGTCAGTTAATGTTTCCCGAATGATTGCTCTTGTCTTTCTGTCAATGCTGAATTCTTCCAGCGTCTTGCAGAGCGCTACTCTGTCTATTGAGTCGTAGGCCTTTTTAAAATCTACAAAAGTAACCACTGTGTTTCGGGTGTTTCTCATCTGGAGAATCATTTTCAGATTCCAGATCTGCTCTATGCATGATCGTCCCTTGCGAAAACCAGCCTGGTATTCTCCTATTTGTGGGTCAGCTTGTTCTTCTAATCTATTCATGAGAACTTTTGATAGGATTTTATACATACTTTTGATGCATTAATATATTTCAATACTACTTTTCAACTATCCCTCAGCCTGATTCCTCCAAAAGTAACTTCCCACGCCACAGATCACCACCTCCATTGACAAAGTACTGTAAGATGCACCGGAGCTGATGACATGCTCCGTGCCTGGCAGTGCTAGCAGCTTAGCAGTTACTGCAGGCAACCCACGTACCATCTTGCGCCAGCTAATTGCTGCAGATCAGGCGCTCTTAATTCGCTTTATTCGTCGAGCTCTTAGTATAATGGTCCAGCCCGACACGTGAGCTACACCTACAGTCTCTGTTGTACCCAGCCCAAACCACTGCGCAGGGAAATTCACAAAGTGTTGCAAAGAGGTCGTTGTTGCCAAGCTTTAGATTACATGTATGATTTTCAGTTACCAAGCATGTTCATTCTTGCAGGCTGTCTTTCGTGGAGAGAGCTGACAAGCCATAGCTTGAAAAGAAACGATGGGTCGGACGGAATTGGGTAATCACTTTCGTTACAATTAGTTTTCAGTACCCTGTTGTGAATTAGCACACTTCCGCTAGCCTGTTAACATTGTCGGCACGTATCTATTATCAGGTAGCATAAAATTATTAGCGCTATGAGGGTGCCAATCAGGTTTGCCTTAAACACAAGCTGTAACGGTCGTGAACGTTGGTTACCTTTGAGACTGGCTGTTGTGAGTCGATGTTAGTCAAGAATGCCTTTAAGGTTACAAAGATGCCATTATCGACACCTCACTGACTTTGAACGAGGTCGTTTAGTAGGGCTACTAGAAGCCAGATGTTCCTTCTGCGGTACTGCAGAAAGACTTCGCGGGAATGAAGCCACTGTACATGATTGCTGGAAGCGGTGGTCACAAGAATGTACTGTGGCAAGAAGACCGCGCTGCGGACGGCCACATGACACTAGCGAGAGGGGAGACCACCGTATTCGCCGTATGGTTCTACCACATTGTACTGCATCTGGAGCAGCAATCTGAGCAGCAATTAGTACCACAGTGACACAACGAACTGTTACAAACTGGTTACATCAAGCACAGCTCCGGGACGCCCTGTAGCGTGCATCCACTGACCTCAAACCACCACCATCTGTGACTTCAACGAGCGAGAGCTCATTGGAGGGCAACTTGGAAGTCTGTTGTGTTTTCTGATGAAAGCTCCCTGGAGTTATGGCCCGGGGTGCGATTTTATATGACAGTAGGAGCACTCTCGTGGTTAATCCAAGCACCATGAGTGCAAATTTGTACGTCAGTCTGGTAATTCGACCAGTTGTGCTGCCATTCACGAACAGCATTCCAGGGGGTGTTTTCTAACAGGATAACGATCGCTCACGTACCTCTATTGTAATCAGACATGCTCTACAGAGTGCGGACACCTTTCCTTGGTCTGCACTATCACCAGATCTGTCTCCATGTCGAGCAGATATGGGACATCATCAGACGACAACTCCAGCGTCATTCACAAACAGCATTAACCGCCCCTGCAACGACCGAACAAGTGCAACAGGCATCGAACTCCAGCTGACTAACTGACATCCGGCACCTGTACAACACAATACATTCATGCTTGCATTCGACATGCTGGCGGTTACACTGGTTATTAATGTACCAGCATTTCACAATTGCAATGGTATGTCTCGCTCTTCATCAGTCTCACTTAAATATCTTACCTTAACAAATGTATTCCTGAAATACCTTTCCTCTACATTAATTATGCTTTGATGTTGCGATCTTTTTCCGTCAGTGTATTTTGCTGCCCAAACAGCAAACCTTATCTACTACTTTCAGCGCCACGTTTTCTAATCTAATTTCCCAGCTTCGCCTGATTTAATTCGACGACAATCCATTATCCCTGTTTTTGCTTTTGTTAATGTGCATCAGCTTAAATCCTCGTTTCGAGACTCTGTCCATTCAGTTCAACTGCATTTCCATGTCCTTAGCTGTCTCTGACAGAATTACAGTGTCACCGCCAAACCTCTAAATCTTCACTTACTCTCCCTGAACTTGCTTTCCTTCATAAAATTTACTTTGGCTTTCTTTACTGCTTGCTCAGTGTACAGATCAAATGACATTGGGGATAAGCTACAGCCTTGTCTCACTCCCTTCTCAACTATTGCTTTCCCGTCTGGTTTCTACACAAATTGTATGTGACTTCTCGCTCCATGTGTTGGGTTCACCCCTATTACCCTTAGAATTTCAAAGAAAGTAATTCTACTCCCCCACTCCGTGAACCATGGGCGTTGCCGTTGGTGGGGAGGCTCGCGTGCCTCAGCGGTACAGATAGCCGTACCGTAGGTGCAACCACAACGGAGGGGTATCTGTTCAGAGGCCAGACAAACGTGTGGTTCCTGAAGAGGGGCAGCAGCCTTTTCAGTAGTTGCAGGGGCAACAGACTGGATGACAGACTGATCCGGCCTTGTAACATTGACCAAAGCCGCGCGGAATGGCCGCGCGGGTTGAGGCGCCATGTCACGAACTGCGCGGCCTCACCCGCCGGAGGTTCGAGTTCTCCCTCAGGCATGGGCGTGTGTATTGTTCTTAGCATAAGTTAGTTTAAGTAGTATGTAAGTCTAGGGACCGATGACCTCAGCAGTTTGGTCCCTTAGGAATTCACACACATTTGAACATTTTTTAAGCAAAGCAGCCTTGCTGTGCTGATACTGCGAACGGTTGAAAGCAAGGGGAAACTACAGCTGTAATTTTTCCCGAGGACATGCAGCTTTACTGTGTGATTAAATGATGATGGCGTCCTCTTGGATAAAATATTCCGAAGGTAAAATAATCTCTCTTTCAGATCTCCGGGCGGGGACTACTCAGGAGGACTTCGTTACCAGGAGAAACAAAAAAAAAGAAAAAAAACTGGCGTTCTACGGATCGGAGCGCGAATGTCAGATCCCTTAATCGGGCAAGTAGGTTAAAAAATTTAAAAAGGGAAATGGATAGGTCAAAGTTATATATAGTGGGAATTAGTGAAGTTCGGTGACAGGAGGAACAAGACTTATGGTCAGGTGACTACAGGGCTATAAATACAAAATCAAATAGGGCTAATGCAGCAGTTGGTTTAATAATGAATAAAAAAAAGTAGGAGAGCGGATAAGCTACTACGAAAAGCACAGTCTACGTATTATTGTTTCCAAGATAGACACGAAGCCCACGCCTATCACAGTAGTACAAGTTTATATGCAGATAGTGAAGGGAGACGAAAATTTAATAGTCATGGGTGACTGGAATTCGATAGTAGGAAAAGTAAGAGAAGGATACGTAGTAGGTGAATATGGAATGGGGGTAAGGAATGAAAGCGGAAGTCGCCTGGTAGAATTTTACACAGAGCATAACCAAATCATAGCTAACACTTGGTTTAAGAATCATGAAAGAAGGTTCTATATGTGTAAGAGGTATGGAGACACTGAAGGTTTCAGATAGATTATATAATGGTAAGACAGAGATTTAGGAACCAGATTTTAAATTGTAAGACATTTCCAGCGGCAGATCTGGACTTTGACCACAATTTATTGGTTATGAACAGTAGACTAAAACTGAAGAAACTACAAAAAGGTGTGAATTTAAGGAGATGGGACCTGGATAAACTGAAAGAACCAGATGTTGCAGAGAGTTTCAGAGAGAGCATTAGGGAAAGGTTGACAAATACATGGGAAAGGAATACAGTAGCAGAAGAATGGGTAGCTTTGATAGATGAAATACTGGAGGCAGCAGAGGATCAACAAGGCAAAAAGACGAGGGCTAGTAGGAATCCTTGGGTGACACAAGAGATACTGAATTTAATTGATGAAAGGAGAAGCTATAAAAATGCAGTAGTAAATGAAGCAGGCGAAAAGGAATACAAACGTCTCAATAATGAGACCGACAGGAAGTGCAAAATGGCAAAGCAAGGATGGCTAGAGGACAAATGGAAGGATGTAGATGCATATCTCACTAGGGGTAAGATAGATACTGCCTACAGGAAAATTAGAGAGAGCTTTGGAGAAAAGAGAACCACTTGTATGAATATCAAGAGCTCAGATGGAAACCCAGTTCTAAGCAAAGAAGGGAAAGCCGAAAGGTGGAAGGAATATATAGAGGGTCTACACAAGAGCGATGTACTTTAGGACAATATTATGGAAATGGATGAGGACGTAGATGAAGGTGAAATTGGAGATATGATACTGCGTGGAGAATTTGACAGAGCACTGAAAGACCTGAGTCGAAACAAGGTCCCGGGAGTAGACAACATTCCATTAGAACTACTAACAACCTTGGGAGAGCCAGCGACGACAAAGTTCTACCATCTGGCGAGAAAGACGTATGAGACAGGTGAAATACCCTTAGATTTCAAGAATATAATAATTCCAATCCCAAAGAAAGCAGGTGACGACAGATTTGAAAATTACCAAACTATCAGGTTAGTAAGTCATGGCTGCAAAATACTAACGCGAATTCCTTACAAATGAATGGAGAAATTGGCGGAAGCCGACCTTGGGGAAGGTCAGTTTGGATTCCGTAGAAATGTTGGAACACGCGATGCAATACTGACCCTACGACTTATCTTAAAAGCTAGATTAAGAAAAAGCAAACCTAGGTTTCTAACATTTGTAGACTTAAAGAAAACTTTTGACAATGTTGAATAGAATACTCTCTTTAAAATTCTGAAGGTGACCGGCGTACAATACAGGGAGTAAAAGGCTATTTACAATGTGTACAGAAAGCAGATGGCAGTTATAGGAGTCGAGGGGCACGAAAGGGGAGCAGTGATTGAAAAGGGAGTGAGACAAGGTTGTAGGCTATCTCCAGTATTATACAATCTGTATATTGAGCGAGCAGTAAAGGAAACAAAAGAAGAATTTGGAGTAGGAATTAAAATCCATGGAGAAGAAATAAAAACTTTGAGGTTCGCCGATGACATTATAATTCTGTCAGAGACAGCAAAGAACCTGGAAGAGCAGTTGAACGGAATGGACAGTGTCTTGAAAGGAGGATATAAGATGAACATCAACAAAAGCAAAACGAGGATAATGGAATGTAGTCGAATTAAATCAGGTTATGTTGAGGGAATTAGATTAAGAAATGAGACACTTACAGTAGTAGATGAATTTTGCTGTTTGGTGAGAAAAATAACTGATGATGGTCGAAGTAGAGAGGATATAAAATGTAGACTGGCTATAGCAAGAAAAGCGTTTCTGAGGAAGAGAAATTTGTTGACATCGAGTACAGATTTAAGTGTCAGGAAGTCTTTTCTGAAAGTATTTGTGCGGAGTGTAACAATGTATGGAAGTGAAACATGGACGAATGCTGAAGATTAGACAGGTAGGTCACATAACTAATGAGGAGGTATTGAATAGAATTGGGGAGAAGAGGAATTGAGGAACCTGACTAAGGGATCGGTTGGTACGACACGTTCTGAGGCATCAAATGGTTCAAAAGGCTCTGAGCACTATGGGACTTAACATCTGAGGTCATCAGTCCCCTAGAACTTAGAACTACTTAAACATAACTAACCTAAGGACGTCACACACATCCATGCCCGAGGCAGGATTCGAACCTGTGACCGTAGTTGTTGCGCGGTTCCACACTGAAGCGCCTAGAATCGCTCGGCCACTCTGGCCGGCTCTGAGGCATCAAGGGATCATCAATGTAGTATTGTAGGGAAGTGCGTAGGGTAAAAATTGTAGAGGAAGACCAAGGCATGAATACACTAAGCGGATTCAGAAGGATGTAGGTTGTAATAGTTACTCGGAGATGAATAGTTTGCACAGGATAGGGTAGCATAGAGAGCTGCATCAAAGCAGTCTCTGGACTGAAGACCACAACAACACAATTCCAATCAATAATGTCAAAAGCTTTCTCTAAGTCTACAAATGCTATAAAGAAAATTTGCCTTTCTTTAACCTACGTTTTAAGAGAAGTCGTAGGGGAAGTATTAACACGCCTGTTCCTACTTCCCTCCTGAATCCGAACTGATAATCCCTGAGGTTGGGTAGTAACAGTTTTTCGCTTCTTGCTACACAATTAAATCTTTATAAATAAGGGTTGCCAGCATAGCTTTAGGCCCCGAATAGCGTTAAATCTGTCACCCCTCCTATAAAACTAACATAAGCCGTTGGTGATCTAACTACTGGCAAAAATATTCTAAGATGCGACCACTGGGCTGGCAAACGTACGTCTCCAGCTGGCGCCAAGCAACTTCAGCCGATAATCTGCATAAAGACAAAACAGAAGTAGGGGAACTCAGTTGAGAAAGGGATAGCGGGGCACAGCGGAACTGTACTGTTTTCTAGACAGGAGAGAAATGTAACCTATTATAGCAAGAAATAACTACATTGAAGAGACAAAGAAACTGATACGCCCGCCTAATATCGTGTAGGGCCCCCGTGAGCATACAGAAGTGCCGCAACACGACGTGGTATGGACTCGACTAATGTCTGAAGTAGTGCTGGAGGCAACTGACACCATGAATCCTACATGGCTGTCCATACATCCGTAAGGGTAGTGGTGATCTCATCTGAACAGCACGCTGCAAGGCATTTCAGATAGTCTCAGTAATTTTCATGTCTGGGGCGTTTGGTGGCCAGCGCAAGTATCAGGGGTCCACTCCTACTGCACACGTTCCACACCATTACATAGACTCCACCAGCTTGAACAGTCCCCTGCTGAAATGCAGGATCCATGGATTCATGAGGTTGTCCCCATACCCGTAAACGTCCACATGCTCGATATAATTTGAAACGAGAGTCGTCCAACCATGCAACATGTTTCCGGTCATCAACAGTCCAACGTCGGTGTTGAGGAGCCCAGGCGATGTTTGTGTCGTGTAGTCATCAAGGTTACACGAGTGGGCCTTCAGCTGTGATGATGTTTCGTTGAATGGTTCGCATACTGACACTTGTTGATGGCCCAGCATTGAAATTTGCGGAATGGTCGTAGATTAGATTAGATTAGATTAGTACTTGTTCCATAGATCATGAATATGACACTTCGTAATGATGTGGAACGTGGCAGGTTAATAAAAGGTGTCTATACAAGATACTACATTACGCTTAATATCTGCACTTCTGTCACGTTGAACGATTCTCTTCCGTCGTCGTTGGTCCCGTTCTTGCGGGATCTTTTTCCGGGCTCAGCGACGTCGTAGATCCAATGTTTTACCGGATTCCTGGTATTCACGGTAAACTCGTGAAATGGTCGTACGTGAATGTGAATATCACCACTTCATCGCTACCTCGGAGGTGCTGTGTCCCATCGCTCGAGCGCCGACTGTAAACACACTTAATTCTTGCTAACCTGTCATAGTAGCAGCAGTAACCTATCTAACAACTGCGCCAGACATTTGTTGTCTTATATAGACGTTGCCGACCGCAGCGCCGTATTCTGCCTGTTTACATATCTCTGTATTTGAATACGCATGCCTGTGCCAGTTTCTTTGGCACTTCAGTGTATGCCTCTGAATAGAACGGAACGTGCAGTAACCTTTTTGACTTCGTTTGGAGTGCGACTTGTAAATCAACTGTTGCACTTCACGTTTACAGTTGAATTTTTGTAACTTACGGTGAATTTCGACGCAAAATAAGCCGTTAATTATTAATTGTACACCCTTAAAGTGCTCCCCATTCGCTATACGTTACTTACATAGTACGGTTAACCTGTCAGTGATTACGGTCCATAAAAATAATTAACCTGACACGTGCTCCTTGTACGGAACGGGGCGGAAGAGAATAAGATTTGTCCCTTAATTTTTTTGATGCAAGTAGATATCAAATTATACGTTTCTCTTTCTTTCATAGGTGTTGTAAACTTACATTAGAAAGACTGGTAGGCAACAGCTGGATATTAAATCAATGAAAATTTTAATTTCAGCCGTTATATCTTCTGAAATGGGGGTTTTAAAAGCATCTAAGGAGTTTACAGTGTCCAAATAAACGTTGGAAAGATGCGTTCGTAATGCTAAGAATAATCCCAACAACAGAGTTGACAAACCAGATGAAAAATATAAAAATGTGTTCACTGTTGAACAAAAAACATGAACTGGTAGCATACTTGAGGTCAATGCAGAGCAGACTTTTTAGATCAACTATGAAACATTTCATTGTCAAATGATTAGCCTATTAGCTAACAGAAAGAAATGGCTTACCACACAGATTTGACAAAGAAACTTGTCTAGTTGGGCAGGACAGAGTTATAGGATGTTTTACCAGGCATCCAAAGTTGTCTATTCTCAAGCCAGAAAATACATCTGGTGCACGAGCGGTAGGATTCAATAAAGTAACAATAACAACAACAGTAAGCAGGTATGAAGCATTGAAAATAATAGTACATATTTCAAAATGACACAGAAGTGTTCTCTTAACGATGAGATTCCTAATAATTTCTACTAGGTTAATGCAATAGTTTCACAAGGAATTACCATATCCCACTCCGCTCCGTGGATGCGGCAGAACGAGAGACCCACAAGTACTTCTTTGAAAAAAATGTAAAAAGCACATAAGTGATTTTCAAGTAAGGTAGGTTAGGTTATACTAGAAGGTGATTTTTTATACCTTTAAGGAGTGTTTTCTTGTGCATCTTTATTTTACAAGACTTGTTAAAACTGAGTATCCCGTCCCGCCGCGAGTTCCCCTACAACTACTGGCTCTACTCTCTGGCAAGAGGGGTCTTCGAGCACGGGTACGCTCCCGAAAAGTTAAGCAGAAGTCCACGTCCGCGACGGGTACGCAACTACGAACACTTTCAAAGTTGTACGGACTAGGGGAACAATAACTTCAAGGGCCATTGACAATCACTCACTCCCGACTCCCGACACTTGAAACATCAGCTGCGCCTTACAGATAGCTCACGACGTCTCGTCTACATCCAAAAGGGTTCCTACCCGACTCCTGGATTGCGCGAGCTCCAAACCGCTCCACGAAATTGCTTCAAAATTAACTTCTTTCACTAAATCATCACGTTCCCGCTAATATAAGGGGACTACATTAAGTAAGTTGCACATTATGATGGCAGGCCAAGTAAATTTTATTGAATGCTGCGCTACATTTCAAAGTCGCAGAAACTTACGACACTACTTTTCAATAGCGCCCAAGTCTCTGTAAACAACGGTCGGAAGGTCCTACCGATTGTTCAATTCCTCGAAGCTGCAAATCCGCACCTTGGTCACGAATGTTCAAATGTGTGTGAATCCCTAAGGGACCAAACTGCTGAGCTCATCGGTCTCTAGACTTACACACTACTTAAACTAACTTATGTTAAGAACAACACACACACACCCATGCCCGAAGAGGACTCGAACCTCTTGCGGGAGGGGCTGGGCAATCTGTGACATGGCGCCTCAAACCGCGCGGAGCCATTCGAAAACCGCTGTGTGAACTTCTTTCGCTGAAATAACTGCGATGTTTGCGAAGCAGTTCCTCGACTGCATGGACACTCTCATTATGGTCGATAGCGAGGGCCTTCCTTCCCAATCAGCATCACCCACGTCTAATGTCAAAAACTACCGCCCAATCTGTCTTCTGACTGCCTTATCAAAAATTCTTGAAAAAGTAATGTATTGTACAGTAGCTTCACACCTTTGTAAAAATAAAAATTTAACAAAATATCAGTTTGGTTTCCAGAAAGGTTTTTCAACGGAAAATGCTATATATACTTTCACTAATGAAATATTAAATGCTGTGAGTAACCGGAAGTCAGCCGTTGGGATTTTTTGTGATCTCTCAAAGGCTTTTGATTGTGTAAAT
The DNA here is from genome assembly GCF_023864345.2 of Schistocerca serialis cubense. Classification (NCBI taxonomy): domain Eukaryota; kingdom Metazoa; phylum Arthropoda; class Insecta; order Orthoptera; family Acrididae; genus Schistocerca; species Schistocerca serialis. Next base: position 630,166,818 of record NC_064641.1, on the reverse strand, counting down.
CATGGAATACTTCTAGATAAGCTCAAGTACTGTGGTATGAATGGGACAGCGCTCAAATGGTTTAAATCATACCTAACTGGAAGAGTGCAGAAAGTTAAAATAAGCAGTTCACATAATATGCAAAAAACTGGTGATTTCTCAAACTGGGGAACAATGAAGAATGGGGTGCCGCAAGGTTCGGTCTTGGGTGCCCTACTGTTCTTAACATATATTAATGACTTGCCATTCTATATTCACGAAGATGCAGAGCTGGTACTTCTTGCCGATGATACAAGTATAGCTATCACACCCAACAGACAAGAATTGGCTGGTGAAATTGTAAACGATGTTGTTCAGAAAATCATTAAGTGATTCTCTGCAAATGGGCTCTCATTAAACTTTGACAAAACACAGTACATACAGTTCCATACAGTAAATGGAATTACACCATTAATAAATATAGACTTCGATCAGAAATCGGTAGCTAAGGTAGAATATTCGAAATTTCTAGGTGTATGCATTGATGAGGAGTTGAACTGGAAAATACACGCTGAAGATCTGTTGAAACGTTTGAGTTCAGCTACTTATGCTATTAGAGTCATTGCAAATTTTGGCGATATACATCTCAGTAAATTAGCTTACCGCGCCTATTTTCATTCTCTGTTTTCGTATGGCATCATATTCTGGGGTAACTCATCATTGAGTTAGAGGGTGTTCATTGCACAAAAGCGTGTAATCAGAATAATCGTTGGAGCTCATACAAGATCAACCTGCAGACACTTATTTAAAGAGCTAGAGATCTTCACTATAGCCTCACAATATATATATTCACTTATGAAATTTGTTATTAACAATTCGAATGAATTCAAAAGTAATAGCAGTGTACATAGCTACAACACTAGGAGAAAGGATGATCTTCACTACTCAAGGTTAAATCTAGCTTTGGCTCAGAAGGGGGTAAATTATGCTGCCACAAAAGTCTTTGGTCACTTACCTTATAGCATCAAAAGTCTGACAGATAGCCATATAGCATTTAAAAGCAAATTAAAAGAATTTCTTAATGGCAACTCCTTCTACTCGTTAGATGAATTTTTGGATATAGTAAGTGGGTAATTCTCCATCCCCCCACCCCAAAAAAATTAAAAATATTAAGTGCCATGTAATATTTTGTGTAATGTAATATCTTGTGTAGACACCTTTTAGTAACCCGACACGTTCCACATCATTACGAAGTGTCGTATTCATGATCTATGGAACAAGTACTAATCTAATATAATCTAATCCACGTCTGGTGTGGCGCTGGTCAATTTGATGGTACAATTTCGCTACGGCTGTACCGTTAGAATGTCGCGGTGAATCTGTATGCAATTCGGACGTCCTCCCCTCAAGAATCGTGCCGTCCTGCGTACTTCAACTTTGGATTACGTTTCCAGTTGCAGCGCCATTACAATCGCACTCTGTGGTGTACCTGTTAACCGTAACGCAGCATAACTGAGTCTGCTGGCAACCACGAAATTTGCTCTCTTCAGAGAGTGCTCTGTACTTGTTGCATAATGGTCTTAACGTGGGACAACATATGTTAGTCATTCTTTGGAGTCCCCTACCAGAAAATAACTTGAAAGCGTTGCTTCCTGCCAGGACTTCCCAAATTTTGCTTCCCACATGTGAAAATAACGTCTGACGTCTTGATAAAGAAACAAACCATTAAGCCAGCCCAGCAGACCTCGACCACAGCCTATTTACGAGGGTTGCCCAGATAGTAACTCACTGCACTTTTTTTACTCAGCGGAAAACAATGCTACGAACGTGAAACGTTACGTATTTGTTATTTGAAGTCTCCTGAGTGAGCGCGCCAAGTTTCCGTCACTTCCGACAGATAGCGTAGCTGCAGGACAGTTTCAAAATGGTGTCTGTAGGTGATGTACGTTACAAACAACTTGCTGTCATTGAATTTCTCACTGCAGAGAAAGACACTATGGGGAATATTCACAAACGCTTGTGCTAAACACTATGCACCATCTGCTGTCGACAGAAGTACAGTAGTCGCTGGGCACGGAGGGCGAGGTCATCAGAAGTCGGTTCGGCGGAGCTCCACGATTTGCAGCGCTCGGGGACACCGTCCACGGCTGTCACACCTGACATATTGCAGCGAGCTGACGTTGTCATTCGCGAGGACAGTCGCACTGAGACTCTGCAGTTGGCGATGGATCTTTCGATCAGCAAAGGAAGTGTGGATGCAACTATCCGCACTCTTGGATAGTAAAAAGTGTGTGCAAGATGGATCCCGCGGTGTCTAACGGTGGATCACAAATCGCACAGAAAAAACATTTGTCTTGATTTGTTGCAACGTTTCAAAGCTCACGGGGAGGCTTTGTTATTCGGGATTGTGACAGGTGATGAAACCCGGGTTCACCGTTTTGAGCCCGAAACAAAACGACAGTCCATGGAATGGCGCCGTTCCCACTCTCCACAGAAGAAAAAATTCAAAGCAACTGCTTCCGCCGGTAAGGTCATGATCACCGTCTTCTGCGACTGTGAAGGTGTGATTCTCATTGATATGATGCCAAGAGGTGGTACCATTAATTCAGAAGCGTATGTCAACACATTAACAAAACTCAAGACGCTCTTCTGGCGACTTCGTCCCCATAGCAACTCAAGAGATATTTTGCTGCAACACGATAACGATCGGCCCCACACAAGTCTGAGGACTGCTGAACATATCGCAAAAGTGGGTAGGACATTGTTACTCCATCCACCCTTCAGCCCTGACCTAGCCCCCTCGAACTTCCACTTACTTGGGCCATTCATATGGCTCTGATCACTATGGGACTTAACATCTGGGGGTCATCAGTCCTCTAGAACTTAGAACTACTTGAACCTAACTAACCTAAGGACATCACACACATTCATGCCCGAGGCAGGATTCGAATCTGCGACCGTAGCGGTCGCGCGGTTCCGACCTGAAGAGCCTAGAACCGCTCGGCCACACCGGCCGGCGTTTGGGCCATTAAAGGATGCCATTCGAGGAAGACATTTTGAGAATGATGAGGAGGTGATTCACACAGTGCTGCACTGGCTCCGCCACCAGGACAAGGACTGGTATCGACAGGGCATACACGCCCTTGTTTCACGCTGGAGGAGGGCCGTAGAAAGGGATGGAGATTACGTAGAAAAATAGGGAGTGTAGATAAAACATCATTCTTTCGTGTGCAATTGTCAGCATCTTCAGTAAAGAATTGTTGAAGAAAAAAATGCGGTGCATTACTTTCTGGGCAGCCCTCGTAAAAATTACCTAAAGACTGACCCATCATTTTCACGGAGGTTCAAAGCCATATTCCCCTGTATACTGGAAACCGACTCTGACTCCCACAGCAACAGAGGGATTACACCCCTGACGCGGCCAGGAATGATCTGTGACACACTTACCCCCACAACGCGCGAAACAGTAATAGCGACGACAGCTCGTGAGCATTAATACTGCGTACCTTTGTTTCGAATCCAATAAACAAACCACTTCGTCGACGCCGCCTTCTGCGAGGTATGAAGCTCAGCACGTCGAGCGGAAGTCCCGTCGGGCATTCGCGAGAGTAGAAATTTAACAGAGGAGAGAACAGCTCGCAGACAGCGACGGACTGGTGCCATCACGCCAGAGAGCTCGCCTCCGGCGCTCGCAGCTATGCACGCCGCACCGCCACCGGAACAGCACACTCTGACGGTGCAGATTTCGATCAGCACACGAAGCAGGCGAGTAGGCAGCCCTTGCCTGCAGCTGGCGTCCACGTCCGCTGACACCCACGTCAGCTGTGCAATTTTAACGTCACGGCTGGCCCATGTTGCAAAACGCCAACACGACGAACTCGTCTCAAAAATTCTGCAGGGGGTCCGGAAACACCACTCGAAAGGAATACAAATCAATTTTCTTTCCGCAAGTAGCAGGCGCGTTCCGAAATATACAGGGTGACCCAGTAGCTGAGTGGTCAGCGCGACAGACTGTCAATTCAAAGGGCCCGGGTTCGATTCCCGGCTGGGTCGGAGGTTTTCTCCGCTCAGGGACTGGGTGTTGTGTTATCCTAATCATCATCATTTCGTCCCCATCGAAGCGGAAGTCGCCGAAGTGGCGTCAAATCGAAAGACTTGCACCAGGCGAACGGTCTACCCGACGGGAGGCCCTCGTCACACGTAAATTTAACAATGGAAAATTGTACTGAAATGCAGGAGAATCTGCAGCGAATTGACGCATGCTGCAGGGAATGGCAATTGAATCTTAATGTAGAAAAGTGTAATGTGCTGCGAATACATAGGAAGATAGATCCCTTATGATTTAGCTACAAAATAGCAGGTCAGCAACTGGAAGCAGTTAATTCCATAAATTATCTGGGAGTACGCATTAGGAGTGATTTAAAATGGAATGATCATATAAAGTTAATAGTTTGGTAAAGCAGATGCCAGACTGAGATCCATTGGAAGATTACTAAGGAAATGCAATCCGAAAACAAAGGAAGTAGGTTACAGTACGCTTGTTCGCCCACTGCTTGAATATTGCTCAGCAGTGTGGGATCCGTACCAGATAGGGTTGATAGAAGAGATAGAGAAGATCCAACGGATAGCAGCGCGCTTCGTTACAGGATCATTTAGTAATCGCGAAAGCGTTACGGAGATGATATTTAAACTCCAGTGGAAGACTCTGCAGGAGAGACGCTTAGTAGCTCGGTACGGGCTTTTGTTGAAGTTTCGCGAACATACCTTCACCGAGGAGTCAAGCAATATATTGCTCCCTCCTACGTATATCTCGCGAAGAGACCATGAGGTTAAAATCAGAGCGATTAGAGCCCACAAAGAGGCATACCGATAATCCTTCTTTCCACGAACAATACGAGACTCGAATAGAAGGGAGAACCGATAGAGGTACTCAATGTACCCTCCGCCACACACCGTCAGGTGGCTTGCGGAGTATGGATGTAGATGTAGAGAACCGCGCTGTTGTTACGGTCGCAGGTTCGAATCCTGCATCGAGCATGGATGTGTGTGATGTCCTTAGGTTAGTTAGGTTTAAGTAGTTCTAAGCCTAGGGGACTGATGACCTCAGATGTTAAGTCCCATAGTGCTTAGAGCCATTTGAATCATTTTAAAACATGTATGGCCACCATTCGCCTTTATGAGTCCAGAGCTTTGACAAAATGGTGACAAAGCAAGGAGGAGTTTTTGTGTGTTGGAATATGCGAGATGTTTCTGTGTTATAACAGCGCAGCGTGCATGCAGAAGCAATTATGGAAAAGAACTGCCATGCAAACACCGACACTGGTTGTCTCTGTGAACAGAAAAGTACCAGTCGACCAACTGTGGCAGATGCAAAGAGGGTAAGGGAAAGTTTTTTACGCAGTCCAAAAACATCAACCGTCCGCGCAAGCCACGAAGTAGGAATATCGTAGCATACGGTGTGGAAGATTTTACAAGGCAGGTTATATTTCAGACCGTAAAGTGTGCAACTTATTAAAACCGGATGATTACGGCCGGCAACTTGAATTTTGCATCACAATGCTGGAAGCACTTGAGGATGAACGTTTTGCCTCCAAATGACGTAATAACATTCCATTTACCTGTGATGGTTAATCACCACAATGTACCCAGAATAATCTGAATGGGCTGTTTTTCTTCTGTGATAAGAGTACGACGATTACCTCTTCCCTTGAAATGTTGCAATTATGGTTGTTTCTACAGTGCACTTTTGATTCTGAAAATCTCGCCTCACAACAAGACTGGAGCATTGACGTTCGTTGCCACCTAAACGACGAACTTCGGCACCGCTGGATTTTGCGTAGTGGTAAAGATGATGTGGCTCTGTTCCCTTGGCCTCCAGGTCGCCTGCTCTAACGCCTTGTGACTGTTTTGCTTTGGGAGTACATTAAACACCGGAATACCGTGTCTACGATCCCCCCTCCCTGCGTAGAAAATGCTAACTTGTTGAGTTTACGGTTCTATTTATTCATGTATCAATCATATTCGCACATGTAATACTTTGAAAAAATAGAGCTTTGAAAACGAATGAATCATTTATAGTAGGCCTGTACTTTTGCCTTGATTAGATTTTGGTTGTTGGTGCCACCTTATACTGGTCAGAGAACTTTCAACGTAAAAGGAAGTAACTTCGGCTATGCTCCGCAGAAGCATAAGAGAATAACTAATGTCCACAGTACACACAAGCTATTCCTGAGATAGGGTCGTCAGCACACTCATTATTCACTGATGACTGTGTCCACAGAAAGGTATTCTCACCAAGAGACTGTGTGTAAACAGACACAAACGATGATAACGGTTGCCGAACTCCCACTGGAAGTAGTCACAGCCACCAAATAACTGCGTTTAAAAAAGAAGGACAAAACAAAACTAATCGTATGAAAGGCAGCTGCTAGACTGAAATTCATTGGAAGAACCCTCAGGAAGATTAGTCCACCCACGAAGGAGGTACTTTACAAGACCCTAGTTCAACCTATAACCTACTCGAATATGGCTCGTCAGCTGGGATCCGCTCGGGACACTTGAGTGCTGATCGCCACCAGATAGCATTTATAAGTGAATTAGAGGAGATACAAAGAATAGTAGCGTGTTTCTCTACAGATTCATTTAGTAAGCAGGAGAGTGTCACACACATCTCCACTGGCAGACACTCCAAGTGAGGCGTACTGCATCAAGATGGTTAACTGTTAAAATTACGAGGATGCACGTTCCTAGAAGAGTCAACCACTATATTGCTTCCTCCAACGTCTATTTCACGAATAGATCAAAAAGGCAAGATTAAAGAGATTCGGTCTATCATGAAGGCTTACCAACAGTCTTTCTTACCTCACACCTCTCGCGACTGGAGCAGGAAAGGGGGGGGGGGGGGTGGAGGAGGAAGTAATACTGATACACAGAGTATCTTCCGCCAAATACCATAACGTGACTTGCAGAGTGTAGAAGTAGACATATACTGAGGTGACAAAAATCATGGGATACTTCGAGTCGGACCTCCTTTTGCCCAGCGTACTGCAGCAACTCGGCGTGGCATGGATTCAACTAGTCGTTGAAAGTCCCCTGCAGAAATACTAAACCATGCTGACTCTGTAGCTATCCATAATTGCGGAAGTGTTGGCGGTACAGGACTTCGTGCACGAGCTGACCTCTCGACTACATCCCATAAATTTTAGATGTGATTCATGTCGGGTGATCTGAGTAGCCAGTCATTCGATCGAATTGTTCACGATGTTATTCAGACTAATCACGAACAATTGTGGCCCGGTGACATGGTGCACTGACATCCACAAACATTCCATCGTCCGTTGGGAACATGGAGTCTATGAATGGCTGCAAATGGCCTCCAAGTAGCCGAAAATAATTATTTCCTGTCAATGATAGGTTCAGTTGGACCAAAGAACCTAGTCCATTCCATGTAAACACAGCCCACACTATTATGGAGCCACAACTTGAGTCCATGATTTTGTGGGGTCTGCACCACACTCGAATCCTACTTTTTTTTTTCACTAGCTGCTTATATTTTATGATCCACCGTCTAATTTCTTATGGTGGGTCGTATGTTGCCACTTAGCCACTGTGACTGGGTCCGGGGTCTGGAGTGACTGAAAGTAACACCACACCGGCTCCCGTCCCCACTCACTCTGTTGCCCGTGTCCCGCCATGTGGAGGCTGGCTCTACTTGTCTAGATCCATTTGATATCTTTTTTTTTTTTTGCACCATTAGAAAAACTTATAACTAATACGAAATCAAGTGAGATATTATAAAACAAAACGAAATTAAATATTTAGAAAGAAGGAAGGAAGAGAATTGAATAGAGAAGGGATAGGTATAATATTGCCCGTCACCTGGTTGTGGGCGGCGGCCCGGGTCTTGGAATGACCCTCAAGACGCTGGCCTTCACTCACCATGCCTTTAACATCTACCATCCTAAAAACTAACTTAACTAGAAGAGATTAGGGTACGTTAAAGCCTGAAACTAAGACTGAGACCTCCATGTCCAGCCTGCTAAACTATTTACGATATACAATAGAGAGGTAACTGATTTTGTGCTTGGCTCAAAGTTGCTAATGAAAGGGTACTTGTGGTAAAAGTAATAAGGTAATGACGCTAACGGTTTGTGTTGAGCCTAGAAGGCTCCTAGCAGAGTACATCTGGCGCAAGCACCTCCCAGCCCCGCCGACAACACGACCTGAACGGTGGTTTTCCCCGATCTACCATAGGTATCCGTCGGGTTGGGCTCAGAAGAGAGGGACCACAATTAAGATCCTTCCATCCAGACTGTGCGCTGCCTCTTAACGGAAGGCGTAGGTCCCTTGAAGAGGTACCTAGCTTTAAGCTCTTATTAGACATGGAGATGCTGTTAACTATTTACATATAAGGTGCAATCTGTTTTTAGGATTGTGCGTGACTTGTGCACCTCTTGTCGGTTGTGCCACCCTGTTCTTTGAAGTTGACTTGGTTGACACTATGTATCATCCGCGCTGGACGCTTCAATATCTGTGCTGGTGCCCTGGTCTATATCTGTTTCTTCTTCATCACTCGTGGTGCTAATCATATCTGTGTCCCCCTGGGCATTGTGATGTCTGTTTGGACCGACTTGCCAGTTCATCTTCGCCAAAGCAGTTACAATCCCATTAGTATGCAGTATCAGTTATCTTTATTACACCAGAACATTCCGGGACTTAGAAATAAAGTTGATGAACTACTCATTTGTATCGATGAAATGAATTCATCTAACCAAATTGACATAATCTGCCTCTCTGAACATCAAGTGACCACTGATATAAATATGTTAGACATTTCAGGATTTAAGCTAGCTTCCTACTTCTGCAGAGTAGATATGGATGGAGGAGGAGTTGCCACATTTATCAAAAACTGCCATAAATTCAAAAACATTGACATTAATAAATTCTGTTTAGAGCAGCATCTAGAAGCATGTGCAACAGAAGTAGAGTTCCATAACAGATCCTATATAATAATAACTATTTACTGAGCACCTGCAGGAAATTATAATCTATTCTTAGATCATCTAGAAGCTCTTTTGGGTTATTTAACAGGAAGAAACAAAGAAATTTTGATTGCTGGTGACTTTAATACAGATTTTCTAATGCAATCTTCCAGTAAACATTCACTGCAGTTAGTAATGTTGTCTTTCAATCTAACTCACACTGTAAACTTTCCAACTAGGATCACTAAATCCTCAAGGACAGCCATTGATAAAATTTTTATAGACAAATCAAAGGAACAAAATCATATCATAAAACCTGTTATAAATGGACTATCAGATCATGACATGCAGCTCCTTGTTTTAGATGTAAATTCTAAGCAGATTATCAAGACTGCTAAATCGGAGTACAGGAGAGTAGTCAATCAACCAAAAATTGAGTGTTTTAGAAAACTGCTCAAAGATATGAACTGGAAAGATGTTTATAGTGCTCATGACATGAATGAAAATATAACACATTCATGAACAATGTCAGTACCATGTTTGAAAACTGTTTTCCTCTAAAAGTTACTCAAATTAAACAGAAGTCTATAATAAAACCATGGATTACACAAGGAATAAAGATTTCCTGTAAGACAAAAAGGAAAATGTATCTGTCGACCAAGAATAGCTCCAATGCTGATTATTTAGCTAAATACAAGGAATACTGTAAAACATCAAAAAAAGTAATTCAGACGTCTAAACAAATGCACTACGAGAAGAAGATAGCAATGTCAGGGAACAAAATAAAAACAATATGGGATATAGTGAAAGAGCAGACTGGTAGAACCAGAAAGGAACAGGAGCAAATAGCACTAAGGGTAGATGACACATTAGTAACTGATGGGCATAGTGTGGCAAATCTATTTAACAAGTACTTTATATCCGTTACTGATATAATGGGACTTTCAGGATGAGTAAATAATGCCCTTGAATATCTGAAACTAGCCTTCACAAATAGCTTCAAGTACATGAATATATCACTCACTTCACCAAAAGAAATAACGTCCATAATAAAATGTTTAAAAACAAAGCATTCTAGTGGGTACGATTAAATATCAACAAAGTTAATTAAGGCATGTTCTTGTGAGTTTAGTACAATTCTAAGTTACTTGTGTAACCAGTCAATTATAACTGGGACATTTCCTGACTGGCTAAAATATGCAGATGTCAAGCCTCCATTCAAGAAAGGGGATAAAGAGATACCATCAAACTACAGACCGATTTCACTTTTGCCAGCATTCTCAAAAATTTTAGAAAAAGTAATGTACAGGCAGCTGCTCAACCATCTGACCACAAATAACATATTATCAAGAACACAGTTTGGATTTATGAAGGGTTCTGATATCGAGAAGGCTATTCACACCTACAGTGAAAATGCACTTAATTCATTAAATAACAAATTACAAGCAGCAGGTATTTTCTGTGATTTGTCAAAGGCATTTGATTGTGTGAACCACAACATCCTTTTAAGTAAATTAGAATTCTATTCTCATCTTCAATAATTTGCCAGTAAACATAAAAAATTTAGTTACAAATAAAGATCAGTTTAAAAGGAGCCTGAAAGACTTACTAGTGGCCAACTCCTTCTACTCCATTGACGAATTTTTTAATAGAACCAAATGATGTATTGTATATATTCATACTATTAGTATTGTTATTTCAGCTTTAAAAAAATGACATGTTCCACATCCACGAGGATCTCCTCAGCACAGATCTATGGAACGAAAACTAATCTAATCTAATCTGCCTTCGGTAGGGTCTGTTGCGTAAGTATTCTATTTGTTGGATCTTCGAGATTTCGCCAGTTAGTTTGTTGAGTTCAGTCCACCTTTCCGGGTCGCGTATTATGGCATGTAGTTCGTTCTGTGTGTTCAGGCGATTTATGTGTACTGTGTGTCTTATGTTCGTGCGTTGTCCGCAGAAGAAGACAGTATGTTCAGGGGAACCTTCTTCCTCGCATGTGCATCTATTAGTCTGCTGCAGACTCACGCGGTACAGGTGCGTGGAACAAGGGCCATGTCCTGTGATGAAATGTACCATACCGCGGCTGTGATCGATATGTTTTAGTTTTAGTCTTTCCCGGATGTTAGGGAAGAAGTTGAATACATGGCGGCCCTTACCGCTGTTGGCCCACTCGCTCTGCCAGGTATCCACTCGCCATGCTCTGAGTTGGCGTGTTGTCTCAATCGGTACACCAGTGATCTGCCGAACCTGGTCTATCCTCCCCATCCTAAGCCAGTACATTGCTGCGCGGTACCTGATGGTGATATCTATGGGGAAGATTCCCATGACGACACATAGTGCGTCATTTGATGTTGTGTTGAATCCTACTATCAGCTCTTGCCAGCTGAAATCGGGACACTTACGATCAGGACACCGTTTTTCAGTCGTCTAGGATCCAATCTATCTGGTAACGAGCCCAGTACAGGCGCTGCAGGTGATGTCGTACTATTAGCAAAGCACTAGCGACAGTCGTCTGCTGCTATAGCGCATTAACGCCGAATATCGCCACACAGACCTGACGGATACGTTCGTCGTACGTCCCACATTGATTTCTGCGGTCATTTCAAGCAGGGGGCACTGACAACTCTGCACAAACACTGCTGCTCTCGGTCGTTAAGTGAAGGCAGTTGGCCTCTGCGATGCGCATGGCGACAGGTGATGCCCGAAATTTGGTATCCTCATCACACTCTTGACTCTGTGGATCTGGGAATATTGAACTCCCTAACTACTTCCGAAATGGAATGTCCCATGCGTCTGGCTCCAACTACCATTCCACTTTCCAAAAGTGTTAAATCCCGTCATGCAGCCATAATCAGGTCGGAAACTTTTTCACATGACAGCTCCACCAAGGCACTGCCCTCTATATCGTTTGGACGCGATACCACCGCCATCTGTATACCTGCATATCGCTATCACATGACTTCTATCACCTTTGTGTAGATGTATAAAAGGACGATTTAGCCAGTATACTGGTCAGCAACTGTCATTAACTGTGGACAGATGCAAGTTAACACCCATAAAAAAGAGAAAAAACGTGATAGTGTCAAGTTAATTAACGTTAGCGTCTTTATCGGGGCACATATGTACAAAGCAATAGTAAATGGGACGAACGTTGAAATCAGTAACAGAAACAGCGAACAGGATGGTTATTTATGTTGGAAAGAGCTAGTAAAATACAGCGCTTGTGTTAATGAAACTGAATACAGAACTGAACTGGGATTTATTCTATACTATTCCACCACGGTGCACTTCTGAATTAGACCTGACAGCACACGCTACAGAGATTTAGAGACGGGCTGCTAGTATCGTAAAAACATTGTGTGCGACGTGTGGGTGCTATTCTGTCATTCTGCGCAACGGATTAATCTGAGATGTACCCTTTACCCTGTGGCTCCTGCAAGATGCAATTTCCACCCCCACACAGACAAACGCTCCTAACGTTCTAAAGAGAAATGCCTGAAAAACTTTCAGCAATAAATATCTTCTGGAGTCGTCCGCTGTAAGGAAATGACACAAAAATTCACAAAATTTCTTATGTAACTAGTGGGATACGTGGGTACTGGAGTAGTGCTAGTTAGTGTAAGAAAAACATGAAACTAACGAAAATTATTATTTTTTTGCAAAAATTCTGAGAAATCACAATGGAACTTTTAGTTAGTTATAAACTGAACAAGTTATTTCCGGGTTCTTTTCGGAATGTGAAGTTACCTCTTAAGGATAGGATTCGCTAACGAAATTTCTATACAGAGTTTAAGATTGTTATTGACTTGGCAGAATGGCTGGGAGCCGAGCCTACTCAACTTGAATAATCATCCATTAGAATGTTGCTAGGTACGGTCGAGGCTGTCACGTGTGAAATGAAGTGAAGTGTACTGTTGTGGAGGAAATATGGGGCTCGCAAGAGCTGTAGCGCACAATACCGTAAGCTGCGATGACTGCTGTCTGTGCCGCTCGCTGCTGACAAATGAGATAACTCTCGTTCTATTTGGATTGACCTTCGCCAATCAAACTCTCCCTATGCCTTGATGAAGTCAGGGACTCCTATTTGCCCCTAGTTTAACTATTGGCGTGGTACACCGGTCAGATAACCAGTCCACCGCGATGCCACTCAAAAAATTCGCTCGCAGGCGTTTAACTATAACTCTGCCCATTCACACCGCACAATACGTGTGGCGGCCAACACAGTGAACAACGCTTAATCGCAAGGACTCAATATAGAGTTGCAGTCCGATTCGCTCTCGACAGAGGTGCTCTCCCAGTGAAGTACTGCGGAGAGACTTGTTCCTCGCTCTTTGAGTACACGTATGAGCAGACACGCTCTCGTTATGTGTTCTCGCTCCAAGAGCGACAACGGAACGGCCCCTCTCCACGCCAGACGTGAAGGGGTAAATCTTTTGGTCTCTTCCATTACTCCTTCAGCTCAAGGCGTCAAGAATATCGTCTGCCAATCAGCATTGCTCTTCTAAAACGGGGAATGACGTTTCGTTTAAGGCAACCAATCCGGAAATCTGTAACATCGGCGTTTGGCGTTTTCTGTCTCCCTGTGAAAACCTCTGAAACTGCATGCTATGTTTGTAAAGAATGCGTCGGCTGCGCGCTCCCACACGGGGTCATTCTCCCTTTCACTCGGGGAAACGCTGTCTGCTCTACAGGCGGTCGCCGGCCGAAGTAGATAGGTTGACTCGTCCTCCGAAGGGACCGGCGTCCCGTTGTGCAGTTTGCGTCTCCCGAACTAAAAGCTTTTGTGACCGTCGTGTCTTGAATGTGTGTGTGTGTACGCCAGCCTCGAGTATTTCAACCTTGGTGTGCAATTTACTTGTTATTTACATATCGTTTACATGAATTCATACAACATTGACTTTATCTTATCGAGTTTGGGTTCGAATGAAGCGTCTTGATGGGCGGAATATGATTGTGAGGGTGGAATATGTAAGCAATGAAGGTCAGGAAACCACAACGTCTTACAACATTGGTGTTGTATCTGAAATGACACAAGGTGCACACGAACAAAAGAGAAATCTCTGTTATATACTAAACGCAGTGCATTACTATATTCTACGTGCACTTACACAGTCTAAATTTAAAATAGTAAAATTAGCAGTAAAGTTGCTAGTTTAAAGAAAAGGTGCTTCTTACGGATATAAAAGTAGCTGCTTAATATAGGTCTGCTATTAAATCCAATTATCCACCTGTATGCCAAGGAAATCTACACATACACTGGTGCACAAAACTTAAGGACGAAAACAACTTTCGCATGATGTGTCACTCCCGCGTAACATAGCTCGATGAAACTCGGACTACGCATAAAGAGGACTGCTGTGATATGGTACGGGAGGGGACTGAAATAAATGCGCAATGAGACGAGCAGAAATGACACTTTTATTCAAAGACAATGTTATTGTTGTGGTCTTCAGTCCTGAGACTGGTTTCATGCAGCTCTCCATACTTCTCTATCCTGTGCAAGCTTCTTCATCTCCCAGTACCTACTGCAACCTACATCCCTCTGAATCTGCTTAGTGTATTCATCTATTGGTCTCCCTCTACGATTTTTACCTTCCACGCTGCCCTCCAATACTAAATTGGTGATCCCTTGATGCCTCAGAACACGTCCTACCAACCGATCCCTTCTTCTAGTCAAGTTGTGCCACAAACTTCTCTTCTCCCCAATCCTATTCAATACCTCCTCATTATTTATGTGATCTAATCATCTAATCTTCAGCATTCCTCTGTAGCACCACATTTCAAAAGCTTCTATTCACTTCTTGTCCAAACTATTTATCGTCCATGTTTCACTTCTATACATGGCTACACTCCATACAAATACTTTCAGAAACGACTTCCTGACACTTAAATCTATACTCGATGTTAATAAATTTCTCTTCTTCAGAAACGCTTTCCTAGCCATTGCCAGTCTACATTTTATATCCTCTCTACATCGACCATCATCAGTTATTTTGCTCCCCAAATAGCAAAACGCCTTTACTACTTTAAGTGTCTCATTTCCTAATCTAATTCCCTCAGCATCACCCGACTTAATTCGACTACATTCCATTATCCTCGTTTTGCTTTTGTTGATGTTCATCTTATATCCCCCTTTCAAGACACTACCCATTCCGTTCAACTGCTCTTCCAAGTCCTTTGCTGTCTCTGACAGAATAACAATGTCATCGGCGAACCTCGAAGTTTTTATTTCTTCTCCATGGATTTTAATTCCTAATCCGAATTTTTCTTTTGTTTCCTTTACTGCTTGCTCAGATTGAATAACATCGGGGAGAGGCTACAACCCTGTCTCACTCCCTTCCCAACCACTGCTTCCGTTTCGTGTCCCTCGACTCTTATAACTGCCATCTGGTATCTGTACAAATTGTAAATTGCCTTTCGCTCCCTGTATTTTACCCCTGCCACCTTCAGAATTTGAAAGAGAGTATTCCAGTCAACATTGTCAAAATCTTTCTCTAAGTCTACAAATGCTAGAAACGTATGTTTGCCTTTCCTTAATCTAGCTTCTAAGATAAGTCGTAGGGTCAGTATTGCCTCACGTGTTCCAATATTTCTACGGAATCCAAACTAATCTTCCCCGAGGTTGGTTTCTACTAGTTTTTCCATTCGTCTGTAAAGACAATAAGAACAATGAAGTCGCTGCGCTTCATGGTAATTCCCTGGACATTACGAAGCCGGGACATGGTCGTTAATAGGTTGTGAGATCATCACGGGCGGCAGTGCATTATCTACTACGTGCCTCCAAGTTGCGCACAAGGTTGGTAAGGCGTTCCGGTGGTAGGGCGTTCCACTGCTCCACCAGCGTTGTTGACAACTGCTCGATGCTCGTTGGTGCATGTGGACCTGCTGCAGTACGTCCCCTCAACCCATCTCACACGTGTGCGATGGTTGTTTGTGTTGGGGGAACGTACAGACCAGTCCACTCGCCGAAAACCTTCCCATTTCAAGAGTTCCTCCATCTGCGCAATTCGATGCGGTCGCGCACTGTTAGTCATAAAAATGAGATCAGGAACGAATGCACTCTTGAAAAGAGTGTGGAAGGACTGCAGTGTCAACGTTGACCGATGAGTCTAAAGTGTTCAAAGATCTGGAGGTCAGGACGCAGAAGCAACGTTATGCCTCCCCACACTGTAACAACCGAACCACCAAAACGACCATGTTCGACAATGCTGGACGTAGCCTCATATGGCGAGAGGTGGAAACACATAATCCACCCAGAACTAGTGCAGACCGTGATCGTTTTGCTGATTCGGGTGTTACGGTGAGGGGAGACATAATGTTCCATGATCGTACTGACCTCCAATTCTTTGAACGCGGTACATTCACTGGTCGACGTTACTGCGACGCAGTACTCCTTCTCCAAGTGCATCTTTTCAGGGATGCGTTCGGGCCTGACTTTTTAGGATTCCGTATCTCATTCGGTAAAAACGGAATCCTTACAATATCACTTTGTGTCCGTTTATCTGTCCGTCTGGCGTCTGCCCGACTTTTTGAACCCTTTTTCTCTGGAACGGTTAGACCTATCAAAATGAAATTTGTGTCACTTACTAAAGGCTATATAACAAACGTTAGCGGTCAACGCAACGAAAAGATACGGCCATTTACGTAACATTTTTTGATACTCACAAACTCACTCATCAAAAATGTACAAGCTACTTCCCCATGACCCAGAATCATGAAATTTCCCAAGATTTCACACAACAAGCAAAAAAAAAAAAAAAAAAAACGAAAATTGTTAATTTTTATTATATTACACGAAAAAACTTTTTTCATTCATTATCAGACTGTCTGCTGTTAAGACCCTATTTTCTCAAGAACATTAGACGTATCAAGTTGAAATTTAGGTCACACATTAGGATCTACGGACCTTGGGGGATGTAAGAAAGTGAATCTTCTAAGGCAAAGCAGTCAACAGAAACGACCATTTAAGTCACTTATGTGAACTCTCGCAAACTCAGTCATCAAAACCTGTACGCTACTGTCGTTAGTCTAGACCCAATAAATTCCTGAAGCACATGCTGCGCCATTGTTGAATACTGACAGCTGGAGCCTGGTATGAAAGTATACATCTTCTCTTTGGATCCCAGATGTGCTCTATAGGTGGTAAGTCTGAGAACTGGAAAGGCGAATCAAGGATCCGTACATTCCTCAAGGCACTTGTGGCGTAAACTACAGTGCAGAGTCTCGCATCACTCTGTTGGAATTTGCCATTTGGCATGGTAGTCACAAAGGCGTTTACCTTTCTCGTCACGTACTAGCGACCATTCAGCCTTCCTTCAACTATCAAATTATATTCAACAGTTAGGTCAAGCGGTCTCAGGCGACTTGCCACGGTTCGTGCGGCTTCCCCCGTCGGAAGTTCGAGTCCTCCCTCGGGCATGGTGTGTTTGTTGTCCTTAGCGTAAGTTAGTTAAAGTAAGGTTAAGTAGTGTGTAAGCATAGGGACCGATGACCTCAGCAGTTTGGCCCTGTAGGAACTTACCACAAATTTTCCAACAATTACACACAAGATGTTCCCAGAAGATAGAGCGATATGGGTCTCGAGAAGCACTTCGTCTAGCGATCTTTCATCAGTTTGTTTATGGACACGTTTGAATCGACCTGACCGCCACGTATAGGAGAGAGACTCGTTGGTGAACACTGCCAGTCAATGTCTCAGTTGATTTCGCCCTGCACCAGCAAGTTTCTGTTGTCTGTGATAAAGTGTCAGAGCAGAGGAAAAATCACGCATGACAACTCGAGATTTCAAACCAGCTTCAAGTAATCAGTTCTTGACGGCTCTTGGTCAAACTCTGCGTGTACTCTTTGCTCTGATTTCAGCTGCTGTCATTTATCTGCTCATCAGAACCAACCGAATAATCCTACCATATTCTCGTGCTTATACAAGGAACCGCGCCTACTCTCCTGTCGTCCTCATTCCATCCCGTTAGCACTCGTTCCGCAGCCATTGAACTACTGCCAACTGTTTGTGCGATCTGACTGTATGATACTCCCATGTCCCTCATGCCAATGACTTGACCTTTCTCAAGATCCGAAAGATGGTGATCAATTGCACGTGCACGTCCTTTCAACGCGCTGCGATATCCACCTGATCAGTTCCAATAATTTCAGACATCCAATAAGCATCGTGTACCCACATCATTCTCAAATATGGAAATACTGCAATATCATATCAGTAGAGCTCTGTCAAGTGGCTGACGGTGTAACGCTTTCAGTTTCCACCAATGTATTTAAAACCACGTAAAATTAGATTCTCGATTGAAATTCGGATCGGATAATTATTTCTCCGAAAAACCATCTCTATACGCGTGTAAAAGCTGACCTTAACAACGGTTAAATATGAAAGCGACGTGGGTGTGCGGTTCTAGCTAATACAGCTACAGCTGCGACATATTCCGATCGTCACAGCGGTGAGTAAGCCACGACTGAAGTAGTTCGCCGGTTCCCAGAAGCCCCTCAAGTCGTTTTAAAAGGGACACCGCAGCTGCTCGCCATCGGCGTCCTTTGGATAAAGGAAGTGCTGCCAGGCACACGAGGTGGCGCGGCAGACGAAGGTCCAGCCCACTCATCGACCCGCAATCTGGACCACATAGGGTGCATCATAAATAACAGCGAAAACCGGTACGGGTGAAAATAAAGAAGAAACGTTCAAGTAACAAAGGTCTGCGAAGAGGCCGTTCCCGTAGTAATTGCAAAACTGTAGTTACGAACCGTCACTGACTTCCGTAAGAAATATGTCCTAGCCAGTAAAACGTATTGGAAATGTAAGTTAACTTTTCTATTAACTCTCCATTAAGGGCGCTCAAAACGCATCCATGCCCTGTCTTAACAAGAAATACGGGGGGCGTTCAATAAGTAACACAATACTTTTTTCTCCACCAATTTCGGTTGAATAAATTCGTACTTTGTTGTGGGCCATCGTGGAATATTCCCGGTTCAGTCCCTATAGTTTCATTAAGCTCCGATGGGTGGCGGCGCTATATATAGCCTTCAAAATGGTGTCTGTATCAGAGGTGCGCTCCAAGCAAAAATAAAAAAAAAAAGTTCGAATGGCTCTAAGCACTATGGGACTTAACATTTGTGGTCATCAGTCCCCTGGAACTTAGAACTACTTAAACCTAACCAACCTAAGGACATCACACACATCCACGCCCGCACACAGCTGTGAGTCCTGCAATATTGGAGCGTGCGGACACACTCATTCAAGGTGATCGACGGCTTACAATCAACACCTCACTGCACAACTGGACGCCTCTGTTGGTAGTGCTGAACCATTTTTCCACCAGTGGGGCACCCTAAGGTGTGTGCCCAAAGGGTTCCTCACCGCCTAGCACAAGACCACAAAGAGCAACGAAGGGCCATCCGTGAGGAGCTGCTTGCGCGTTTCAAGGGTGATCGCGACAGTTTTGTTGGATGATCCGGAGGTTATTGATGCAGCAAGACGTTGCCTCCGGTGTCGACCAGTAGTGAGGAACCGTGCGTGCATGTAGGCCTTCCCAGTACGGGGACGTAAGGCAGTCGTATTGAACGGATATTATGATGAAAAATAAAAAAAGGGTACGTAGCAAAGAGTGGGGAACAGAATGGCGTACTGGAATCCTGAATAAAACGAACCAGTTTTCAGAAAAATGTGTTGCATTACTTATTCAAAATGGCTCTGAGCACTATGCGACTTAAACTTCTGAGGTCATCAGTCGCCTAGAACTTAGAACTACTTAAACCTAACTAACCTAAGGACATCACACACATCCATGCCCGAGGGAGGATTCGAATCTATGACCGTAGCGGTCGCTCGGTTCCAGACTGTAGCGCCTAGAACCGCTAGGCCACTCCGGCCGGTACATTACTTATCGCTTACGTGATGCACTTTACTGTAAATTGACTGTTCGGAGGAGGTACGCCGCATGTTGTTCTCTCATTTGGACGCACTACCGAACTCGTCTCTTCAGTGCGTTACGAATTCTTCAACCATCCTAGGACCCTCGCGTAAATCCTGACAAGACTATACAATTTGCTGTTCCAACCCTTCCACTGTACCAACGAGAGTGCTGTGCACTACACTTCTGAGACGACCGTAGACAGCAGAATCCAGAGCATAGAGGTCAAGATGCCTTGGAGGCTTACAGTGCTTATCCACACTGGGCAATGTTGGCGCGTTACATGTCGCCATAGATCAGCAGCAAAATGTTCCGGTGACCCATCACGGATGTACGACATTCCCCAACTATAGGCCACTGGTGAAATTTGAGACCTATCGGATAGGGTCTTAACTGAGAAATTTAAATTTCCGATACAGAGTTGCTAGGACAACATTCTGAAGATTATCACAGAGTTTTACAGTTGTGTATTTCACTTTTTTCCTGTGTCAAGGATAGGTTCACTAAAGGGAGGTACAGGCAAGTTTTCATTCTAGTATTGCATTTATGAGTATCTCTACTGCTCTCAAGTTGTGATGGAGTGCGGGAAAAAATTTCATCAGTGAATAAATGTACTGTGAGGCTGTAGTTATTACACCGAATTGCTGAAATACGAATAAATTAGTGCCATTTGCGTGTTGTGTAAGTTTCCTGGTGTTCTTACTGTAATAAGTTCCATAACCGTGTGTCCTTGTGACACACATCCCCTCAAATTTGCTACTACCGTGCTTCTGTATCACTGAAAAATGGCTCTGATCACTATGGGACTTAACATCTGAGGTCATCAGTCCCCTAGAACTTAGAACTACTTAAACCTAACTAACCTAAGCACATCACACACATGCATGGCCGAGGCAGGATTCAAACCTGCGACCGTAGCAGCAGCGCGGTTCCGGACTGAAGCGCCTAGAACCGCTCGGTCACAGCGGCCGGCCTGTGCCACTGACACGATGATAAAAGGAACGTTTATATTACTAAACAGTTTATGATTAACACTCTGCTTATAATGTCTTAAATCCATGAAAATGTCTCCACGTCGATCTAAAGTCAATTCAGAGTACATGAATACTCACAATAATTCACGTATTTACTGACGGGGTATCCCACATGTCACCTATCGTCCTGGATCCACTAGCGATGGATAAAAGTAAAGTTTGGTACACCGCAGCGATATCGGTACCTGTCCCCTTACAAACGTCACACACGTCAACTTTCTTCGGTACAGTCAATACACTTTGCATAAGAGAGTAGTTACCCTGGAATATTATCCCGTAGTACATGAGTGGAAGAAAATGTCTAAGCTATGTTAACTTACAGGTGTCCGTTCTCCAAAGCTGACTATTATTCTTATTCCTAAAGTAGGCAAAGGTTAGCAGTTCCACTACATGATTTTTCGAGTTTTTAAATTTTCATCAATATGCACACCCTTTTGTTATTTTTTGGTCCTACATCACATCAATAGGAGGAAGGATATTTTCGGTAGTACAAAACTGGATGAGCTAGGACATTTTTCAAGCTTAAAGCTAGTGCATTTGAGCTAAAAAAGAGCGCGCCCAGCGAGGAACACTATAGGGTAATGCCACCCCCATCCCCCACCCAGCACACCACTCCTTAGGAAAAAAAATCTTCGTAAATCGCCCCGTCAAACAAACATAATTATGGTTTGTGCGCAAACTGAAGAGCGAGCAAGTGAGCCCCCTTCTCGCTCCCCAATTACGTCACAAGCAGCACCTAATGGCTGTTTCACAAAGTTATACCGACCCTTCCGTAGCTTGCCTTTTAAATCAATTATGAGTAGTGTGCAGACACGTCCCAAGGACTGTTTACTTTTCACTAAATGCGGTAACACTGAAAACAGAAATTAGTAACTAATATATGTAGTGTAAGAAACATCCACGAACTGAATCTACGTAAACCACTGCACTTTGCACTACTGTTACACGACAAACTGCTCCTTAGTGCGTCTGCGTGGCAGTTGTAGTGTATTTCCAGGAAATACCAATTCCCCCTCACTAGCATTTCCCGCTTTTCAGTTTACAGACTGTATCAGATCAGCATCAGTTTGAAGAAAGCAACGTGTAATGGATATTGAGAATGCTAACTAGTATAGGCAGAGTAGTGAATCTCAAAATTATTTCGTGTTTCCCGGAGAAACTAACATAAGCTCTTGTGGCAGCGCGTGTATTTGTCAAAAATATTTACCGGCTTACTACTTCGAAGGTGTCTCGCTCGACTTCAGCTCCTTACCTAAATACGGAAAATTGCTCAGGTGACACACAAGATCAATACAGGTCAATACACACATCACTGACGTCGATTTGCAGCAGGATTTTGGAACGAATTACCAGCACGGATTAAGAAAATATCGTTCTTGTCTCTTTATTTACACGAAGTGGTGAGTGGTACCGACAGGGGTTCTCATGTTGATCCTATATTTACAGATTTCCAGAATGCTTTAGACACCATTCCTCACAGACGTCATCTAATTAAATTGCGCACCTATGGAGTTCTGTGACCGGATTCGTGATTCCCTATCCTAAAGGAAGCCATCTCGTAGAATTAAGATGATAGCTTGGCTGTTCCTAATTTATGTAGATAACTTAGGAGAGACAATCTGAGCAGTCCTCGTAGAAGATGCTGTCGTTTACCGTCTAGTAAAATAATCAGAAGGTCAAAACGGTGCGACAATTACAATCGGTCCTAAATTTAAAAAAAAGTGCGAGGTCCTCCACATGAGCACTATAAAAATTGCTCTAAATTGTCGTTACACAATAATACATACAAACATAACGCTCGTCGTCGATTCAACGAAATATCTATGTATAACAAATACAAACACAGAAAATGTTGTGGGGAATGTGAAGCAAAGTCTGCGATTCTTTGGCAGAAGACTAAAAATGCTCAAGAAATCTACTATAGCGACTGCTTACATTACTCTTCTGGAGCCTTGCTGCTGGTATGGGATCCTTCCCATACAGGACTGATGGAGAACATCGAAAAAATTTAAACAAGAGTGCTCGCTTTGTATTACCGCGATACTGGGGAGAGAATGTCACGGATACGATAAGCGAGCTCAGGTGGCAATAATTAAAACAAATACGTTTTTGATTGACGTGAGTTCCTATCACAAAATTTCAATGACTAAATTTTTCCTCCTCACCAAAATATTTTATTGGCAACCACCTGCACACGTAGAATGACCATCACGATAAAAAAAAAAAAGAAATCAGTGTTCGAGAGGAAAACTGTAGCTATCCGTGCCATTTGGGAGCGGAACGGTCGAGAAACAGTTTTCAAGTGGTTCTATGAAACTTCTGCCAAACACTAAAGTGTTAATTGCAAAATAATCATGTAGATGTATATCTAATGAGTAAAATTATACACTGAAGTGACAAGAGTCGTGGGGTAGCGTCATGTACATATGAAGATCGCGGTAGTATCACGTACACAGGCTACAAAAGGGCAGTGCATTGGCGGAGCTATCATTTGTACTCAGGTGATTCATAGGTAAAAGTTTCCGCCGCGATCATGACCGCACAACGGGAATTAAGAAAATTTGGACGCGGAATGGTAGTTGGAGCTAGACGCATGGGACTTTCCATTTTGGAAATCGTTAGGGCTGGTTCAAATGGCTCTGAGCACTATGGGACTTAACATCTGAGGTCATCACTCCCCAAGAACTTAGAACTACTTAAACCTAACTAACCTAAGGACATCACACACATCCACGCCAGAGGCAGGATTCGAACCTGCGACCGTAGCGGTCGCATGGTTCCAGACTGAAGCGCCTACAACCTCTCGGCCACACCGGCCGGTGAAATCGCTAGGGAATTCAGTATTCCGAGATCAACAGTTTCAAGAGTGTGCCGAGAGTGCAAATTTCAGGCTTTACCTCTCACCACGAACAACGCAGTGACCGACGGCCTTCACTTAACGAACGAGAGCAGCGGCGTTTGCGTAGAGATGTCATTGCTAGCAGACAAGCAACACTGCGTGAAATAAACGCAGAAATGAATGTGGGACGTTCAACGATCGTATCCATTAGGACAGTGTGGCGAAATTTGGCGCTAATGGGCTATGGCAGCAGACGACCGACGCGAGTGCCTAGCTAAGAGCACATCTCCTGCAGCTCTAGTGTGCTCGCGACTATATCGGTTGGACCCTGGACGACTGTAAAACCGTGGCCTGGTCAGATGAGTCCCGCCTTCAGTTGGTAACAGCTGATAGTAGGATTCGAGTATGCCATAGGCTCCACGAAGCCATAGACCCAAAACGTCAACAAGGCACTGTGCTAGCCGGCTCCATAATGGTGTGCGCTGTTTTTGCATGGAACGGAATGGGTCATCTGGTCCAACTGAACCAATAATTGACTGGAAATGGTTATGTTCAGCTACTTGCAGACCACTTACAGCCATTCATGGACTTCATGTTCCCAAACAACGATGGAATTTTTATGTATGACAATTCGCCATGTCACTGGGCTACAATTGTTCGCGATTGGTTTAAAGAACGTTCTGGACCATTCGAGCGAATGATTTGGCCCTCCAGATCGCCCGACATGAATCCCATAGTACATTTAAGGGCACGATCGAAACTTCAGTTCGCGGACAAAATCCTCCACCGGCAGCAATTATAGGCGGCTATAGAGTCATCATGGGTCAATGTTTCTGCAGGGAACTTCCAACGACTCGTTGACTCTACGCCACGTGGAATTGCTGCGCAAGGCGAAAGGAGGTCCGACACGATATTAGAGGTATCCCACGACTTTTGTCACCTCAGCGTTATATCTCGCTCATCCTTGTATGTTGCTGATTCCGCAACTCTAGACCGAGTGATTTGCGCGTGTTTTCTGCAATTCCCGCGTGTACTTGCCGCTGCTGGTACTCACTCTGGCCCAGTATGTACGGCGCGCGACCCGCGGGCGAGGCGACTGCCAAACAGCGCGTCGCGAGGGCGAGGGTATCTTTACCGGTGCAGCCTCGAGACCTGGCAGAGCATCCGTGTGCAGGAGGCACTCTGCCAAACAAGAGTCTGCAGCTGGCGGCCGTTTAGCCGTCCTCTCTCAACCTACTCATCCCACACGAGGATGGCTCGTCTTCTGACAGCAACTGCCCGCAGAAACAACGGTTACGTTGGAGGTCTCCCAATAAAGATACAAGGCGCTGTTGTTCTCTTTGCACTGCCCATGTAAGCAGATGGGATAAACGTTTCAGAAAGATCAGTTCCAGAAATAGAGGAACGCGCGGGGCAATACTGACCCTACTGACCCTACCTCTTATCTTAGAAGATAGGGTAAAGCAGGAGTGGGTAATTGTTGTAGCTGGGTGGCCGCTTTTGGAGCAGGATCGCACCTTTTAAAACTTTTGCACTCATTAGTTAACTTCCTATTTCAGAAAAGGTCGGTTCTTCGTTATACACACAACATTCATAATTTTCTTTTTTTTTCGGAGGTTCATGGTTTCATTAAAGTTTGACCTTTATATAGTAAGTGTTCCACAGATACCATGGAAATAAACCAGGTCAACTGGAAAAGCGATTGCGCACCCTACTTTACCAGCAAATCATGTTGATTCTCTTGATACTCTGCGCGGTAGCTGATGGGAGCGAGTTTAATTTGGAAATACCGTTACAGTCGCCCCTATCAAACGCCGCGCCGATTGTCAACATGGTTTGCGCGGAAATGTATCTACGCTGAGCAGGTGTACTGACGTGGTTGTCCTATTGAAGATCAGAGGTCACGCACAGGAAGGAAATCTCGGTTCAAGGCAGATTTTTATGACGGTGTTGAAGGGCCACGCAAGAAAACTTTAGCGGGGTTAAATAAAGGCAAATCTACGTTTGGAGCAGTTGCACATTTAGAAAAAGTTATTTTACAACGTGACTGGACTACACTGGTTGAAATTTTGTATGTTTCAGGAATAAAATACAGGGAGCGAACGGTTATTTAGAACTTGTACAGAAACCATAGGAGTCGAAGGGCATAAAAGAGAAGCAGTGGTTGAGAAGGGAGTGAGACAGGGTTGCGGCCTATGCCCTTTGCCATTCAGTCTGAACAATGAGCAGCCAGCAAAGAAAACCAAAGAGAAATTTTGATGGGGAATTAAAGTTCAGGGAGAAGAAATAACAACTTTAATGTTTGTCGACGATGTTGTATTACTGTCAGACACGGCAAAGGTCTTGGAAGAGCAGTTGAACGGAGTGGACAGTGTCTTCATAAGATGTTATAATATGAACAACAACAAAAGCAAAACAAGGGTAATGGAATGTACTGCAATTAAATCAGGCAATGCTGTGGGAATTAGATTAGCAAGTAGACACCACAGGTAGAGATTTGGTTTTGCGATTTCAGCTTCAAAGTGACTGATGATGGCCAAAGTAGAGAGGATATAAAATGCAGACTCGTTACAGCAAGAAAAGAATTTCTCGAAAAAGAGAAGTTTGCTTGTACTGAATACAAATTTAAATCTTTGGAAGTACTTCTCTGGAGTGTAGCCTTGTATGGAAGTGGAATGTGGACGATGATCTGATCAGACAAGAAGGGAATAGAAGCTTTAGAAATGTGATGATACGGAAGAATGGTGAAGATTACACGAGTATACTAACTAAAGAGGAAGTACTGTGTCAAAATGGTAAGAAAGGTAATTTGTGGCATAACTTGACTAAAAGACGGGATCGATTGATAGCACACTTCCTAAGATATGAAGGAATCATCAGTTTGGTAATGGAGGGAAAGAGTGTGTGTGTGTGTGTGGGGGGGGGGGGGGGGGGGGAGGGGAAGGCGTTATGGGGGAATTGTAGGAGACCATGGAGTTAATACATTAAGCAGTGCAGATGGACATAGGTTGCAGGAGTTATTTGTAGATGTAGCGACCTGCACAGGATAGACTAGCACAGATAGTTGCGTAAAAAAGTCTTCGAACTGCAAATGACAACAACAGCAAACGTTTCAAGATTAATGATAGAAGGAAGATTACAGGTTAATATACCGTCGGCGAAGAGGCCATTAGGGGCAGATAACAACCTCTGATTGGGGAAGGAAATCGGTCGTGTCCTTTTGGAAAGGAAGCATACCAGTATTTGCTTTAATCGGTTAACGGAAATCCTAGCTGTGGACGTTCAAATGAGGATATGAACCACTGTCCTCCTGAATGCACACACAGTGTCTACCCATTATTCCAGAAAGGATTAACAACGATGGTAAACCTCTACAAGTCGCACAACGACCCTCTCTTAGTATCAGCTACTGGAAAGCAATGAAGTTAATGCATGCCGCTTTTTTAAAATTTTCCCTGCCTTCTCCAATAATCCTATCAGGTAAAAGTATCAAACTGCCGATCAGTGCTTAAAGAAAAAATTTAAAAAATTGATAAAAGTAGTAGTAGAAGAAGAAGAACAGTAACAAAAAGACAAGGAGGAGAAGCGAAAGTCACTAGAGACAGAGCACAAGCTCGGATTAGGGAAGAATAGGGAACGATATCGACCACGCCCTTTCATTGTGTAACAAAACAAGCGCTGTATCATTATGAGAGATCAGAATCATACAGCGCTTGTTTTGTTACATCTACATCTACATCTACATCTATACTCCGCGAGCCACCTTACGGTGTGTGGCGGAGGGTACTTATTGTACCACTATCTGATCCCCCCTTCCCTGTTCCATTCACGAATTGTGCGTGGGAAGAACGACTGCTTATAAGTCTCCGTATTTGCTCTAATTTCTCGGATCTTTTCGTTGTGATCATTACGCGAGATATATGTGGGCGGTAGTAATATGTTGCCCATCTCTTCCCGGAATGTGCTCTCTCCTAATTTCGATAATAAACCTCTCCGTATTGCGTAACGCCTTTCTTGAAGTGTCCGCCACTGGAGCTTGTTCAGCATCCCCGTAACGCTCTCGCGCTGACTAAATGTCCCCATGACGAATCGCGCTGCTTTTCGCTGGATCATGTCTATCTCTTCTATTAATCCAACCTGGTAAGGGTCCCATACTGATGAGCAATACTCAAGAATCGGACGAACAAGCGTTTTGTAAGCTACTTCTTTCGTCGATGAGTCACATTTTCTTAGAATTCTTCCTATGAATCTCAACCTGGCGCCTGCTTTTCCCACTATTTGTTTTATGTGATCATTCCACTTCAGATCGCTCCGGATAGTAACTCCTAAGTATTTTACGGTCGTTACCGCTTCCAATGATTTACCACCTATGGCATAATCGTACTGGAATGGATTTCTGCCCCTATGTATGCGCATTATATTACATTTATCTACGTTTAGGGAAAGCTGCCAGCTGTCGCACCATGCATTAATCCTCTGCAGGTCCTCCTGGAGTACGTACGAGTCTTCTGATGTTGCTACTTTCTTGTAGACAACCGTGTCATCTGCAAATAGCCTCACGGAGCTACCGATGTTGTCAACTAAGTCATTTATGTATATTGTAAACAATAAAGGTCCTATCACGCTTCCCTGCGGTACTCCCGAAATTACCTCTACATCTGCAGATTTTGAACCGTTAAGAATGACATGTTGTGTTCTTTCTTCTAGGAAATCCTGAATCCAATCACAAACCTGGTCCGATATTCCGTAAGCTCGTATATTTTTCACTAAACGTAAGTGCGGAACCGTATCAAATGCCTTCCTGAAGTCCAGGAATACGGCATCAATCTGCTCGCCAGTGTCTACGGCACTGTGAATTTCTTGGGCAAATAGGGCGAGCTGAGTTTCACATGATCTCTGTTTGCGGAATCCATGTTGGTTATGATGAAGGAGATTTGTATTATCTAAGAACGTCATAATACGAGAACACAAAACATGTTCCATTATTCTATAACAGATTGACGTAAGCGAAATAGGCCTATAATTATTCGCATCTGATTTATGACCCTTCTTGAAAATGGGAACGACCTGCGCTTTCTTCCAGTCGCTAGGTACTTTACGTTCTTCCAGCGATCTACGATAAATTGCTGATAGAAAGGGGGCAAGTTCTTTAGCATAATCACTGTAGAATCTTAAGGGTATCTCGTCTGGTCCGGATGCTTTTCCGCTACTAAGTGATAGCAGTTGTTTTTCAATTCCGATATCGTTTATTTCAATATTTTCCATTTTGGCGTCCGTGCGACGGCTGAAGTCAGGGACCGTGTTACGATTTTCCGCAGTGAAACAGTTTCGGAACACTGAATTCAGTATTTCTGCCTTTCTTCGGTCGTCCTCTGTTTCGGTGCCATCGTGGTCAACGAGTGACTGAATAGGGGATTTAGATCCGCTTACCGATTTTACATATGACCAAAACTTTTTAGGGTTCTTGTTTAGATTGTTTGCCAATGTTTTACGTTCGAATTCGTTGAATGCTTCTCTCATTGCTCTCTTTACGCTCTTTTTCGCTTCGTTCAGCTTTTCCTTATCAGCTATGATTCGACTACTCTTAAACCTATGATGAAGCTTTCTTTGTTTCCGTAGTACCTTTCGTACATGATTGTTATACCACGGTGGATCTTTCCCCTCGCTTTGGACCTTAGTCGGTACGAACTTATCTAAGGCGTACTGGACGATGTTTCTGAATTTTTTCCATTTTTGTTCCACATCCTCTTCCTCAGATATGAACGTTTGATGGTGGTCACTCAGATATTCTGCGATTTGTGCCCTATCACTCTTGTTAAGCAAATATATTTTCCTTCCTTTCTTGGCATTTCTTATTACACTTGTAGTCATTGATGCAACCACTGACTTATGATCACTGATACCCTCTTCTACATTCACGGAGTCGAAAAGTTCCGGTCTATTTGTTGCTATGAGGTCTAAAACGTTAGCTTCACGAGTTGGTTCTCTAACTATCTGCTCGAAGTAATTCTCGGACAAGGCAGTCAGGATAATGTCACAAGAGTCTCTGTCCCTGGCTCCAGTTCTGATTGTGTGACTATCCCATTCTATACCTGGTAGATTGAAGTCTCCCCCTATTACAATAGTATGATCACGAAACTTCTTCAAGACGTTCTGCAGGTTCTCTCTGAGGCGCTCAACTACTACGGTTGCTGATGCAGGTGGTCTATAGAAGCATCCGACTATCATATCTGACCCACCTTTGATACTTAACTTAACCCAGATTATTTCACATTCGCATTCGCTAATAACTTCACTGGATATTATTGAATTCTTTACTGCTATAAATACTCCTCCACCATTGGCGTTTATCCTATCCTTGCGGTATATATTCCATTCTGTGTCTAGGATTTCGTTACTGTTCACTTCCGGTTTTAACCAACTTTCCGTTCCTAATACTATATGCGCACTATTTCCTTCAATAAGAGATACTAATTCAGGAACCTTGCCCTGGATACTCCTGCAGTTTACCAATATTACGTTAACTTTTCCTGTTTTTGGTCTCTGAGGACGGACGTTCTTTATCAACGATGATAATGTCCTCTCTGGTAAGCCGTCAGGTATTTTATCGTTTCGCCCAAGGGGGGGTCCCTCTAACCTAAAAAACCGCCGTGTGCACGCCACACGTACTCTGCTACCCTAGTAGCTGCTTCCGGTGTGTAGTGCACGCCTGACCTGTCTAGTGGGGCCCTACAGTTCTCCACCCAATAACGGAGGTCGATGAATTTGCAACCATTATAGTCGCAGAGTCGTCTGAGCCTCTGGTTTAGACCCTCCACACGGCTCCAAACCAGAGGACCGCGATCGACTCTGGGCACTATGCTGCAGATATTAAGCTCAGCTTGCACTACGCGTGCGATGCTGGTTGTCTTCACCAAATCAGCCAGCCGCCGGAAGGAACCAAGGATGGCCTCAGAACCCAAGCGGCAGGCGTCATTCGTTCCGACATGTGCTACTATCTGCAGCCGGTCACACCCAGTGCGTTCAATAGCTGCCGGAAGGGCCTCCTCCACATTACGGACGAGACCCCCCGGCAAGCACACCGAGTGCACACTGGCATTCTTCCCCGACCTACCCGCTATTTTCCTGAGGGGCTCCATAACCCGCCTAACGTTGGAGCTCCCTATAACTAATAGGCCCGCCCTCTGTGACTGTCGGGACCTTGCCGGAGAATCGGCCACTGGCCCAACAGGCGAGGCATCCTGTGGTGGCTAGGAAACGATGTCATCACCACTAGGAAGCACCCCGTACCTGTTGGAAAGGGGTAAGGCAGCTGCCACGCGGCCAGATCCCACCTTCGCCTTTCGGCCAGGCACGCGCGAGCCCACCACTGTCCGCCATTCACCCTGGAGTGATGGCTGACCGGTAAGATGCTCACTGCCGGAAGACGCAGCGACATCAGGGGTTCCATGTGATTCCAAGGCCACCGAAGTAGGCATAGGTCTCACCACAGTTGCCCCAACGCCACTACGAGCCGACGCCTGCGCCTCGAGCTCGATGAGCCTAACAGACAAAGCCTCCACCTGCCCCCGAAGAGTGGCCAATTCTCCTTGCGTCCGCTCACAACAACCACAGTCCCTACACATGACTATGTTTACCCTACTCTATACGGTGACAAATTCCCAAGATAATCTTCTGATGAGCTACTCTGATAATCAAGAAACACTCACTGAAATACGAGACGCGAAAACTACGCTAGGTTTTCCCAGAAAAACTATTTAAAAGCTAAGCGCAGCAAATAAGTACAAAAACGCTTTATACAAACAGTACTCGCTGCTGCTGGTGCTCTCGCTCTGGCTGTCACAAGACAACTGCTGATTCAAGTGACTAGTGGCTAACGGCCGCGAAACAAATAAAAGACGGTTTTAGGGCGCTTTCTGTTCTAAACGATCAAGAAAACACTAAGAAATCTAACACGAAAACTACGTAAAGTTTTATCAAGAACTGTTAGTTACTATGCAGAGCAGATAAACACAAATAGAATCCCTTCCTTAGTGGAAGGTCGTAAACAAAATGCAAAATAAACGCTTTATACAAACAGTACTCGCTGCTGCTGGTGCTCTCGCTCTGGCTGTCACAATGAAAGGGCGAGCGAGTGTGCCGGGACGTACCCCGATTCTCTGGTACTAGAGCCACGTCATCATAAGGCGCCTGCGCGTAGCATACACAATATTGCGCGATAATCTAAGAGTAAAATTAAAAATTGTAATAGCTTTTCCAAACTTTGTCAATGTATGCTTCAGTATATTAATGTTAACACTTTGAAGTCTCAGAAACATCAGATGAATAAGTTTTGCCAAACATATTATTTTAAGAGAAAAATAAATGGCACTAAACAACGGAGCTAGAAAGCCAAAAATTGTTCAGAATGTGCAAATGTATGTCACAATCAAAAGTTACAAGTCTCAGCTTGATCGGGGCAACATTTTGGTCGAAACCGGTGTTTTCATGAAAAGTTGAAGACGCTAAATATTAATCTCAGGAAGTTGAAAATTCGCATGTAGGCTCACTTTGATATAGCATCCTAAAGTATGTGAGTCCATTAAGCTACGCCTATTAGTTT
The DNA here is from genome assembly GCF_023864345.2 of Schistocerca serialis cubense. NCBI lineage: Eukaryota > Metazoa > Arthropoda > Insecta > Orthoptera > Acrididae > Schistocerca > Schistocerca serialis. The sequence goes on along the minus strand of NC_064641.1, from coordinate 630,134,485 downwards.
TCAAGTAATTTACTAAAAACCAAATTTGGGACAGAAACGTCCTCATCCGTAATAGGTTAAGAATCATTTGTAATTTTTATAGAAAGTTCTAATTACAGCACTTGATTACATTTATTAAATAATAAATCTGTGTGAACGTGCAATCTAGCCGGCGAAGTTTAAATACAGTCGAATCAAACTTTTTCAATAACTAAACCAAACTTACGTTTAATTATATAAAAATTGTGAAGTTTGTAAATTGTTACACAACAGAGATATTAATTAATACGTGTCCGGGATAGGGGCTATTTACAAGCTGCTACCTACGCATTTAACGGTTTATAGCAGATGTTCCGTTCGGTGGTCTGCTGCGCCCATTTATAAATACGACCCGAGGAGCCGTAGGGAGACACTTTGCACCGAGCTATCAATCTGTCCGCGTCTGTCAAAGGTTGGCATACGCTGTGCCTCGGATGACATCAGGGCTAGACACCTACCAAAGGCGTTTTCGGTAAAATTAGGAAGTGAACTCGCGAGGACTGTACGCCATCCTGTATTGCTTAGATTTCACGGAAGTGAATTGTGTGCCGTCCGTAAGGTTGACAAAACCACATGGCAAGTGGTGTGATTATTTCCCACTTTTGTGGCAAGCTGTCAACTTTGGTGATTAGTAGTCAGGGTCACAGACCATTTTACTTGGAACTTCCTGTAGTGGTCATCGGCTAATAGTACTGCTAATAGTGCTATTCTGATAGGGACATTATTATTACTATTATTATTATTATCAGGAATATTATTATGTTTGTGCGTGTGAACTTTTACTGAATATATTAGTTACAACTCAAAACTTTTATTTATAGTCGTGGTTCCTGATCCCGTTGAGTCAATAGTCAGTAGGAACATTTTCTTTCAGTGATCACAAGAATAATGTGGACTTGCAGACTGGAAATTATGGTCAGCATGTTCTCCATTGCTTTCTGCCTAACTGCAAAAATAGTTTTCTTGTAAACTGCGAAAAAGAACTCATATAAAAATCCACCCTCCGCCCACAAATGGACCTATTCAGGCATTTAACGTAATATTTAGGGAAATCATGCAAAAACCTAAATCTAGATGAAAGGATGAGGATTGAGAGCACCGTGCCCTCGGATCCAAGAGCAGTGTCTTACCATTGAGTCACCTTGGTTTGTGATATTCAGGGTGTAACAGGTATAAATGCATATGTTTCTGTCTGTGACTGAGGATGGTGTACTGAACATCGCATCAGTACTTTGCAGAATAATAACTATAACTATTAGAAATATTATGTTTTCGGTTGATTAGTTCCTCCAAGCAAATGTGGCAAGAGTATGTTATTAATGCTTATTTTGTTCTGGGCAGCTGGTCAGGACGCAAAAGGTTTAGCCTATACTGACAGGCGTAGTCACCTTCGTGGTGCAGTTACGGCCACGCCGAAAACATCACTTAGTAAATTATGTGACGTGTCTGTCGGGAGACGGTTCAACGCAGAGAAAAACAACCAGCACACTGATGTGTGTATATACTAAGATACTGTCTATAAAAATATCTGCATCTGTACCCATTACATGCTACATAATTTAAACCAGATAATTTTTCGTCCTGTTTTCAAATACATCAGAAACTACCGTCTTCTTGCACATTTTGAGTTATTCCCCCATTTGGCACTGAAATACCTCAAAATATACAGAGAGGCAGCTCGTCCCAATGTGAAAGAAAAACAGACATAAAATATTATACAAAAAATCAACCTCTTCTGTAACGAACTGCTTTCATATGTAGAAGGCAAGTCAGACTGTTAATATGTTACAGATCACAGCTGATGTTTCATTGTTTTGATCAATAAAACTAAATGCGTTTTTCACAAAAATGCGCATTTTCTTGTATTTGCACAGTCGAATTTAAAATACCTTCAATAATTATAAAGTGACTACGCACAGTATGGGCACACAAACGAAGAAGAACAATTTGGTTTTATGAGAAGCAGCAGCACTTGAGAAACAATTTTGGCACCATTGTTATTAGAGGTCGATTTTGAAAGAAAATGAAATATACATGAACAGATCGTTTCTGACATCTCTTTAACAATCACTGAACGAGGATGAGCAAGCTGGTCTCTCATTTGGCGGACGGCTTTTCAAGTGTGGGGTCCTACTCACTCGTCTCTTAAAGGGTGCCTAAAAGACGCTGCTTTCTCGGTTAGCTATACAACAATTCAAGCAAATCACGTTAATGGTTTTTATCACAATAACGTAGATTGACAAAACTGTGGTTTACAAGAGTTATCGTAAGCAGTGGGCGACACACAAACAGTCAGTGTCCTCCACTATACACAATGTCCACGTAAGCATTCACACTCGCTCATAAGTCATTACTATCGTTAATTTCACTGCTCGCTAGACCTCTCTGTCAGTGTCCGTCTTGTACTGTCCCCGAGGCTGGCAGGAGCAGCGCTTATATTCTCTTTGGCTAGAGGTCGCCCCTGCCGTGGTGTGGTCCTAGCCAGCGGGCTATTGCCTGGCGTCGTCTCATAGCCTCCTCTGCTCTTGTGTTCTTGATCTTCGTGCCGGGGTTTGTCGTTACGTCGGAGCATCAAGTCCCCGTCCTGCCGTCCAGACTTACATTTTCCGTGGTTTTACAGTCAAATGATGGGGTGGTACCTTCCCAAAGGCTAATCTCCTTCTCCACCCTTCGCCAGACTGAATAGAAATCCTTGTCTATTGATCTTGTCGCTGATGTGACGTTAAAACCTAATGTTTCTTCCTTTTTGTCAGCAGATGTTGTCAGCCAATGCTCACATTATTATGTTCACAGGTTAAAATGCTTTCGACATCTATATTATTGTCAACAGCCCATATAATCTCTTAGCTAATAGCTGCGCTAATACGTAACGGGAGCCTCCATCTCCTGTGGTCCCCAACTGGAGGAGAGTTTTGACAGTTGAGGTGCCAGAGCCGGCATCCAGCTGTGGGTATTTATGTTGAACCTGGAACTGATGTGTGCATTTTCAACTTCTCGCGGCGTAATGAGTAATCCATTAAATTTTGGGAATGCAGCAGCGCAAAAAATTTATTTTTCCTCGGTTGCATGCCCGAAATTTAATGGATTATGGAACTGATGTGTTCGTCTTTCCTCGAGTGGATCGTGGTTGGAGCCTACTCGGTTGGTGTAAGGGCTGGTGTTTTCGACCACGTGTTGGAAATAACACTGCGAAAGGAAGGAGCACTTTGTTGAAGAGTGCTATTTGCAGGCACAGTAAATGAACAATGAAAATACCTCCCATCTGCTCTTGAGACTGAATGGCTGAAAAGCCTGAGTTCATTTTCGGGAGTTGTTGGGAAGTCGCGAAATGGAGGAGTCGGCCAATAGCCCTCCTGGGTGTGGAAGGCACAACGTGGGATGCGTGGATGGAGGTTGTATTTTAAGAGTGTTGCGCATATAGAGTCGGGAATGAATGATCCTGCGTGATCCAAAAGGCTATTTTTTCACTACGAAAGCCGGCCGAGTGGCCGTGCGGTTCTAGGCGCTACAGTCTGGAGCCGAGCGACCGCTACGGTCGCAGGTTCGAATCCTGCCTCGGGCATGGATGTGTGTGACGTCCTTAGGTTAGTTAGGTTTAATTAGTTCTAAGTTCTAGGCGACCTCAGAAGTTAAGTCGCATAGTGCTCAGAGCCATTTGAACCATTCACTACGAAAAGTGCAAAAGTATACACAAGAGGGTGTGAAATTCCGATCTGTCAATGCTGAGTGTACGGGCGAGCACTGCGGCTTACAATTATTAGTGTGTGAGCCCTTGAACAGTCGGAACGACTTAATAAACAAATAGTGGAGCCATTGACTAGCGGTAGGTGGTAGTTAATCAAAGGGGCAGACTTGGCGATGTCTAATTTAAACCAGTAACTACCAAATCTCACATTTTTCAGGAGAATCTAAAAACAATGTATTTCTTTTTGTACGAGGGCAGTTCAATAAGTAATGCAACACATTTTTTTTCTGAAACAGGGGTTGTTTTATTCAGCATTGAAATACACTAGGTTATTCCCCAATCTTTTAGCTACACAACACTATTTTTCAACGTAATCTCCATTCAATGCTACGGCCTTACGTCACCTTGAAATGAGGGCCTGTATGCCTGCACGGTACCATTCCACTGGTCGATGTCGGAGCCAGCGTCGTACTGCATCAATAACTTCTTCATCATCCGCGTAGTGCCTCCCACGGATTGCGTCCTTCATTGGGCCAAACATATGGAAATCCGACGGTGCGAGATCGGGGCTGTAGGGTGCATGAGGAAGAACAGTCCACTGAAGTTTTGCGAGCTCCTCTCGGGTGCGAAGACTTGTGTGAGGTCTTGCGTTGTCATGAAGAAGGAGAAGTTCGTTCAGATTTTTGTGCCTACGAACACGCTGAAGTCGTTTCTTCAATTTCTGAAGAGTAGCACAATACACTTGAGAGTTGATCGTTTGACCATGGGGAAGGACATCGAACAGAATAACCCCTTCAGCGTCCCAGAAGACTGTAACCATGACTTTACCGGCTGAGGGTATGGCTTTAAACTTTTTCTTGGTAGGGGAGTGGGTGTGGTGCCACTCCATTGATTGCCGTTTTGTTTCAGGTTCGAAGTGATGAACCCATGTTTCATCGCCTGTAACAATCTTTGACAAGAAATTGTCACCCTCAGCCACATGACGAGCAAGCAATTCCGCACAGATGGTTCTCCTTTGCTCTTTATGGTGTTCGGTTAGACAACGAGGGACCCAGCGGGAACAAACCTTTGAATATCCTAACTGGTGAACAATTGTGACAGCACTACCAACAGAGATGACAAGTTGAGCACTGAGTTGTTTGATGGTGATCCGTCGATCATCTCGAACGAGTGTGTTCGCACGCTCCGCCATTGCAGGAGTCACAGCTGTGCACGGCCGGCCCGCACGCAGGAGATCAGACAGTCTTGCTTGACCTTGCGGCGATCATGACACACGCTTTGCCCAACGACTCACCGTGCTTTTGTCCACTGCCAGATCACCGTAGACATTCTGCAAGCGCCTATGAATATCTGAGATGCCATGGTTTTCCGCCAAAAGAAACTCGATCACTGCCCGTTGTTTGCAACGCACATCCGTTACAGACGCCATTTTAACAGCTCCGTACAGCGCTGCCACTTGTCGGAAGTCAATGAAACTATACGAGACGAAGCGGGAATGTTTGAAAATATTCCACAAGAAATTTCCGGTTTTTTCAACCAAAATTAGCCGAGAAAAAAAATGTGTTGCATTACTTATTCAACTGCCCTCGTACATAACTTACATACACATATCCAGAAAACTGAGAAGGTTTTCTGATACCACAGAATTAAGCTTTTCGCCTCACCGCTACAAAAGATAATGAGATAAATTAGAAAATGACAATTTATTAAGAACATTGTAAGTGCCATTGCAGGGAACTTACTGCTTCTAAGTGCCAACAAGAAAGCTTTAATTTCAAGTGTCACTACATTTTGATTGTGATAATACAAGTTGGGACATACAGTACCAATGTTTAAAGCATAGACTCCAGTCAACAAAAATCATATATCATTACATTTAAGATTTTACAAGGAAAAATATTAAATTGAAGGAAAGTATCTTTCAGTATTGACTTCTGTTTAGTACACAACTTCGTTCTTGGTATCAGATGTTGCAAAATTTATTGCAGAACTCCCTGTGCTGTTGAGGAGGAAATGGAAACATTGTCTTTGTTTTGCAACTGATAAACATGGCTGGTCTTTCAGATAAACAACAGCATGGAATATGCCACGGTCTTTCGTCTTCTGAATACGCTGACATTATTCCGTTCTTCTGCTTAAAAATAAGAATTTTAATACCTATTTGAGACGGATGAGTGTGAGACACTTTGATGAAACCGCTTTTTATTTTTTTTCAACTTTTATGAAACAAAAATTATCTACTTCCATTACAAAGATGTTTCATTGTTTCAAGAAAACGCTTACATGCACTCTGCTTACAGCACGAACTGTGTGTCAGCTATATCGAAGAGACCATGGCCAAGAGCACTCATGAGATAGTCTATAAGGGGAGGGGGGAAGGAAACCGGAGGATACGAAGTATTTTTCGTATTTTGGAAGACGAAAGAAGACTTGTAAATAGCCATAATAAAGTTCCAGTTCCAGCCCTGTTAAAAACCTGCGTAGTAATGACTTTTAAGTCAAAACACCTTACAACACTATATATTTTTTCCTTTCTCTCAGAACTTGGGGGAAAGGGTGGAGGAGCAGCCCTCCCTTGTCCCTGGCAATGGGCGCCCTTGACCTTGACCCATGGAACTTGAAATTTCAAACGGAAGCACTCCTTTGCACAAATACCATGCGCTATCTCGTAATGAATGTGAAACGTCCCCTTTGAACAATTATACATGACTGTGCTTAAACTGACACACAATATTTTGTTAGCGCAACGCAATCTGACTTTTAAAATTCCCTACAAAAGAATGGCCCTGACTAACATTAAACTATACCTTTCACAAATCACTTACCTCACAAAAATCTTCGCTGCTCAAGCTACTGCAATACAGCGAGCGCCACTACTGCCAGCTAAATGAAAGATTCAAACTATGGAAGGCACTAACTACTGATAGGGATAGTTAGCAAATCAAAGATATTAATAGAGAACAAACAATGTATTTACCTTGATATCATCATATATAAATATAGCAGTTCATGACAAATTTCAAAACTCCGCCATCTCTCTCCCCACATCCACCACTGCTGGCGGCTCACCTCCAACTGCGCAACGCTACGCGCTGTTCACAGCCAGCTGCCTAACACTACAATGGCGAGTATTACAACAATGCAAGCAGCCACAGACTGCACACAGCACAGCCAGTGATTTTCATATTGAGCGCTACGTAACGTTGCCAATAAGAAAACATAAACAGCCTACTTACATAGAGAAAACATAAACAGCCTACTTACATAGAGAAAACATAAACAGCCTACTTACAAATGTTTGAAACATTTCCTCCTCGATTTACATTTGTAACAAGTCTAGGGACACCGCAACAGAGTACTGAGAATACAACAGCACTGAATGCGTGTTTTGTGAAAAAATCGCACTTAGAACGTTTGACATTTCCAATCTTCGCTTTTTTCCATAGAAACAGAAGGTGTGTGTGTGTGTGTGTGTGTGTGTTTTGATCTACTGATTTTGAGCGGTTCTCTTCTTGTGTCTTTGTGAAGATTATCATTGGAAGTTGCTTGCGAAAGCTGGAGGAAGTGGGGGGCGGCGGGGGTTAACTGATTGTCAACGGTGTGCGTTTTACAATCCAGCAGTTAGATCTCGTAATCTTACAGAATACAGTTAGCTACAGAGAGAATTTGTCATTGGTTGTTGACTGCTGACACGTTTAACTCTGGCTCGTGGGTCGAACCGCGATTTCTGACTCTTGTTATGACTATTTTATAAGAGTAAAAGTGAATAAAATTCATCCGGTTCCGCCACGGAAGAATTCCTAGTTAAGCTTCAGAGCTGTTCGCTGTGTTAACTTGTCTGGCGCGTCAAGAGCGCGTGGATTCAAGCTGCGACAGCGAGATTTCACGAAAACAGAATCTCTCCGATGAGGAATTTTTCGCTACATTACAATAGCAGATTTGAAGAAGGTTTTTTATGAGGTACAATGATTCTTTTTTTTTTTTTTAATCACTTCACTCCATGACTACCGCAAGGGCACTGCTGCAGCAACAGTAATAGAGCTTTATAACAAGAAAAAACAGTCTTGCTTGCGCAACCAAGATTATTTTTCTGCTCTAAAGAGCTTTTTTATTTATTTTCAGTTAGTGTGATATGAAACACAAGGATAGAAGCGTAATCCAGTCTCTTAATGCAAAACAGGCTGCAGTAATCAAGAACTAACGAATGATACAAGAGGACAAAATTGGAAAGGTGAAAGGCAGCGTTGTGCAGTGGCACCACTGAAATTTAACTTGATTACACAAGAGACAGTGAGGAAAATAAAGGACTATCTCTACGAGAGAGTTCCGTCGGCCAGATCAGCGTCAGGTGGTCCGCTGATGACATGGCAGTAGATGCCGAAAGTGAACAGGAACAGAGTATAGAGCTTAATGAAATGGAACGTATGCCAGTTGATGGCTACAGTATACCCATAAATCAAAAGAAATTTGAGTTAATGGTGTGTACAGCAACTGGAAATGCTAGCTGACAAACTGTTAAACTTGAACACGAGACTCTCAAGAGGTGGACGAAATTTACTATCTCAGAAATAGAATAGATAAAGGAGGAAGATGTAAGAAAGACATTGCAGCAAGTATTGGACAAGGCGAAAGGCCTTTCAACAAAAAGAAAGAGCTGCTAAAATCAAATGGTTCAAATGGCTCTGAGCACTATGGGACTTAACATCTAAGGTCATCAGTCCCCTAGAACTTAGAACTACTTAAACCTAACTAACCTAAGGACATCACACACATCCATGCCCGAGGCAAGATTCGAACCTGCGACCGTAGCGGTCGCGCGGTTCCAGACTGAAGCACCTAGAACCGCTCGGCCACACCGGCCGGCTGCTAAAATCCAGATACCATGAAAGAATTCATATTATGCCCCGCATCTTTCTACGAGTGCATAACAGGACAACTAGGAAGACAAAATGGAAAAGAATGGAATCCTTTGAAAAGCGGTGCTGGAGGAGACTACTGAAGATCAGGTGATTGAGATGCATTGTTTAAGGAGGGAAACCGCCCTTGAACGAGTTTTCGATAACTTATAAAGGGGCAGTAAAATATAAACGAGCCAGATGGAAAAAAAAATAAACATTTTATTATTTCAAAAGTAAATGCCCTATTTGTTAATACATTTATCCCGCTGTTAGACACGATGGTCAATGCTTTCATGGGGAAATGTTGGCGGTTGCCTATGGAACCATGATTACACGCAGGCGTGCGCCTCTTCTTCCGAAGCAAATGTACGGCCACGAAAGTCTTTCTTCAGAACTCCAAACATGTGGATATCGTATGGAAAGAGATCGGTACTGTGTGGAGATGTGTAAGGACTTCCCAACAAAACGTCTGCAGCGTACTCGAAACAACTTTTGCAACATGTGGGCGGCCATTATCCTGCAACAGAATGATGGCACCCGTGAACCTCCTGCTTATTGTCTTTTAGGAACACGGCGTCACAATTAACGCACAGCGGTACGTGGACTCTTTGCAGAAACTGAAGTGCCCCATGAAGTCCAAATGCCCAGGAATGTTGACGGACGGCATAATTCTGTTGCAGGAAAATACCCGTCCACATGCTGCCAGGATTATTTCGACTGAGCTGCAAAAGTTTCGCTGGGAACGCCCTACACATCATCCATTCAGTCCCGGTCTCTCCCCATGTGCTTTCCATATTTTTGGAGCCCTGAAGAAAGACATTCGTGACCGCCGATTTGCTTCGAACGAAGATGTGCACGCCTGGGTACAATCATGGTTCCATAGACAACCACAAATATTTTTCCATGAAGCCATGGACTGTCTTGGCTGTCATAGGGATAAATGTATTTTATTAACGGTTATGGTGATTACTTTTGTAATAATAAACAGTTTACTTATTTGTTTTCTATTTGGGTCGTTTTTTTATTGTCCTTTATGCTTACAGAGGAGCATAATGCCCGCATCTCGTGGTCGTGCGGTAGCGTTCTCGCTTCCCACGCCCGGGTTCCCGGGTTCGATTCCCGGCGGGGTCAGGGATTTTCTCTGCCTCGTGATGGCTGGGTGTTGTGTGCTGTCCTTAGGTTAGTTAGGTTTAAGTAGTTCTAAGTTCTCGGGGACTGATGACCATAGATTTTAGTCCCATAGTGCTCAGAGCCATTTGAACCATTTTTGAGCATAATGTGTTGCAGAGATAGAATGGTTGGGCGCATATCATGATATGAACAGTTCCTTAGAAATATAGTTCGAGGGCTCCGGTCCACAAAAATCCCACAGGTAGGCCTACATATGAGAATGAAGGCGGATCGCTGATACAGCATGCACCAGTTGTACTGAAACAAGGGCGTAGCTCTCAAGAGGAAGGAATGGAAGATGCGACACATCTGCTAAAGAAATAGCCTAGTCTCTTTTTGTCTGTACTCTTCTGGAGTACTGCCGCGCTATACGAGGTGCTATCCAAAATTTTCGGGACTGGCGCTGCCATCTGTTGAAAACGTTACCTTTGGTCTAATGGTCACCATCACCCTCGAAGTAGTTCCCATCCGCACGTACACACCGGTCCAGTGGTCAAACGTTTTCTGGAAGTCCCGTTCTTTGAGAGTGTTTATCACCGCCAGCGATTCTTCTTGAATGCTCTCTAGAGTGTCGAACCGACGGCCTTTTAACTTTAGTTTCAGTTTTGGGAATAGCGCGAAGTCGCAAGGTGCCAAATCTGGCGAGTACGGTGGTGGGGATACAACCGCCACGTTGTTTTTGCCAAAAACGTCCTGGTGAGCAAGGACGTGTGACAGGGCGCGTTGTCGTGATGCAGCGGCCAGTTCCCTTGACGCCAAAGCTCGGGCCGTCGTCGCCGCACGTTTTCACGGAGCCGTCGCAAAACGTCAGAGTAGTACGCGGAATTCACCGTTTGGTTGGGTGGGACGAATTCTTTGTGCACAATTCCGTTGGTATCAAAGAAAACGATGATCATGCTCTTCTCTTTGCTCTTCACCTGTCTCACTTTTTTGGGTCCTGGAGAGCCACTCAAACACACGTGTACGGCTCATGCTCTGTCCCCCAAACACTTGAATCATTGCAAGTCCTCCGTAGCACTTTTCCCGATATTCGTACAGAATTTGATACACTCCCGCTGTTCTGTTCGCGGATCCATCGTAAAATCGCCACACACCAAACAGAGTATTACAGAAATCACTGTGGACACGCAACACGTCCTCCCAGCTTAATGCCACTCCGCACACTGACTCATCAGATATGCAGCTCTCGCCACCTAGTGGTGCAAATATCTACTATTCCTACTTTCCAGATGGCAGCGCCAGTCCCGAATATTTTGGATTCTACCTCGTGTAGGATCATTGCAGGATACACTGCCGGAAAAAGGTCACAACATTAAGAAGAAGTTGGTAGGCGTGTTTCTATATCTGAAAGATATAGGCGTGAGTGTTAGTTACCTTTGAGAAGATGGTGAGTTGATGTTAGTCAAGAATACCTTTTAAGCCACAAAGACGCCATTATCAACACCTCACCGACTTTGAACGAGGTCGTGTAAGAGACCTACAAGAAGATGAATGTTCCTTCCGCGATACTACAGAAAGACTTAGCAGGAGTGTGGTGGCAGCGGTGGTAATAGACCGCGCTCGTGATGCGGATGGCCACGTGGCACTACCGAGAGGGAAGACCATCATGTTCAGCGTATGGCTCTGGCGTATTGTACTGCGTCAGCAGCAGCTGTCTGAGCAGTAGTTGACACCACAGTGATACAACAAACAGTTACAAATCGTTTACTTCCACGACAGGTCTGAGCAGGCGCCCTATAGCGTGCATTTAATTGACCCAACCATCGCCATTTGCGACTTCAGTTGTGTCAAGCGAGAACTTATTGGCGGGCATGGTGCAAGTCTGTTGTGTTTTCTGATGAAATCTGGTTCTGCATTGGTGCCAGTAATGATCATTTGTTGGTTAGAAGCAGGTCAGTTGTCTGCGTTCTAGACACTCTGGACCTTTACCTGGAGTTATGGTCTGGGGTGCGATTTCGTAAGACAACAAGAACACTATCGTGGATGTCCCACGTACCCTGATTGCAGATTTTTACGTCAATCTGGTGATTCGACAAGTTGTCCTGCCATTCACGAACAGCGTTCAGGGTTTTTTTCTAACAGGATAACGCTCGGCCACATACCACTGTTGTAATCCATCATGCTGTACAGATTGTAGACATGTTGCCTTGTCCTGTTCGATCACAAGATCTATCTCCAACTGGGCACATATTTGACATTATCGGACGACACCTCCAGCATCATCCACAAACAGCATTAACTGTCCCTGTACTGATCGATCAACTATTACAGACATGGAACTCCATCCCACAAACTGACGTCGGACACCTGTACGACACAACTCAAGCACGTTTGCATGCTTGCATTCAACATTCTGGTGATTACACCGGTTAATAATGTTCCACCATTTCACACTTGCAATGACTTATCTCGTGGTTACATTAACCAGTGATCTTGCAATGCTAATCACAGAAATATGTTACCTAGGCAAATCGAGTCCCGAAATTTCATTAGTTTATATTAATTATTTTTTGATGTTCTAATTTTTTTCCGACATCGAGGAAATTCAAAGAAAGGTAGCTAATTTAGCATTATCAAAATGGCTCCAAGCACTATGGGACTTAACATGTGAGGTCATGAGTCCCCTAGACTTAGAACTATTTAAACCTAACGAACATAAGGACATCACACACATCCATGCCCGAGGCAGGATTCGAACCTGCGACCGTAGCAGCCGCGCGGTTACAGACTGAAGCGCCTAGAACCGCTCGGCCACCGCGGCCGGCTTAGCATTATCACGAAATTGAGGATAGAATATCATAGAAATGACAAGCAAGTTGGAATGGCAGTCATCTCGTTGCAAAAAAATGGCTCTGAGCACTATGGGACTTAACATCTGAGGTCATCAGTCCCCATCTCGTTGCAGCGAGAGCTTTTCGTGAAATTACAATCACCAAATTTGTCCTCCGAAAGCCAAATTATTTTGTTGGTTGCCTGTTATGTAGGGTGAAATGCCCAATGCGATAAAATAAGAGTAACCTGATCTCGTACACCAAGAGTTAGGTGTTCCTTTTTCAGCGAGAGTTAAGAGTTCCTTCTCCGCCACCTACCATTCAAGAGTGGAACAGTCGAGAAACGGTCTGAAAGTGGTTCTGTGAACCTTGTATCTAAAACTTACAGTGTGAATTGCAGAGTTATCATGTAGAGGTAGATGCATCAAAGCGAAGGAACAACAGCGTAGGTAATACCACGTGCATTTTATGCTCTACGGGCAGGAGCAATACCGACCTGCTTCTATGATTCAAGGCGGTCCATGCTCACCAAGAAGATAGACAAGTGAGACCGGCTCGGATGGAATCCGAACCCCGCAATAATGATCGTTGGTCTGCAGCACCGACCAACCCAACTGTGGCTTGTAATCGCTTTCCCGCGCTCACATAGGCAAATTCCGGACAGGTTGCAATCTTCGCATCACAAACTACGCCACACAAACCGTTAAAATACAACAGCGCACAGCACAAAGTTTATACAGACAATTGGTGCACAGGACTGCTCTCTATTAGGCAAATAATTAATGACTGTGGCAACAGGAAGAGCATCAAGACAAAAAGTTAACAAATAAATAAATTCTTCCTACGACGTTGATAATAAGCCCTCTGCGAGAAAAGACTGATTCAAGGAATCAAAGAAATGTACAAAGTTATTAAGTCACTGGTACATACCACATTTCCACAGAGTCATCGAACTTGTCTGTTTGTTGCGGTGGTGAATCATTATGCTGAAACTGGCATAAAAAAGACCACCGTCCAAGTCTAGAAGTCACTTAGCGTCAACCTCCTGAATGTCGGCATCGGTTCTCAAGTGGTTCGGTCCGAAGAGCTGAAAATCGCTTGGCGCAGGAGTCTGGCTGTACGAAGGGTCTTCCGCTACAGTTCAAGGGGAAAGCCGGCTCAAATCCTGCGTAACCGAGGCCGTATGCGGTCGGATGTTGTCACGCGACAACACATCTTTCGAAAGCAATCCCAGTCGTTTCCTCCAAATCGCCTTCTGCAGCCGTTCCAGTGTGGAGCAATAACCGCCAGCGTTCACGGCGTCTCCATGGAGAGCAGATCAACCAGCAGCACACTCGGCGAGTCTTAAAAGACTGTGGCCGTACATTTCTTCATGGATAGAGCTTTGGTGGAGGGGGAATGAAGTGTACCCAGTGTACCTCCATGACACTGACGCCTTTTTGAACTGACGTTTCACATGATGACGCACCCTCGCTTCGTCCTCTGTGACAATACGCTGCAGGAATGGAGCATCTTACGTGTGATAGTGCGTAATTGCTGGAGAGACAACCACATGCGCTTGGCTTTGTACTCTTAAGAGATTCATCACACTGCCAATCGAGATGTTGAGATCGCTTGCCGTTTGCTGCGACTTCCCTCTTGAACCAACACTTTGACACATCACACGTTGTAATCTGAAGTGGGACGTGATTGTCAGTGCTTACCTTTACTCCTCTCATACACCTTTCCGCCTTTACCAGGTTCCTGACACCAAAACCGTACATATTTTTTTGGCATTATGATCACTTCGTAACCATCCACTATTCGACAATGACTTGCAGATAGTGACATTTTCTTTAAACACTTAAACCTTGTTACACTTCGCACTTCAAGCGCCGATAATGTATTCTTCAACACCTCTACTTTGAAACTGTATTTTTAAGCGTACAGTGGCACAGCTAGCTCCATCTACCTTGAGTGGTCGCGGTTAAAGAGCTTTGATCGTATCTTCTATCTAAACGTGGAATTACATGGATTTTAAGTCGCACGGCGTATCTATACACCCATAAAGCTCTTTTTATCTTAAGTACTGAACCACTCTTGTAAATCAGGAAACCATAACCGAGCGAGGTGGCGCAGTGATTAGCCGACTGGACTCGCATTCGGGAGGACGACTGTTCAATCCCGCGTCCGGCTATCCTGATTTAGGTTTTCCGTGCTTTCCCTAAAAATCGCTTCAGGCAAGTGCCGGGGTGGTTCCTTTGACAGGGCACGGCCGACTTCAAATGGTTCAAATGGCTCTGAGCACTATGGGACTTAACATCTGAGGTCATCAGTCCCCTAGAACTTAGAACTACTTAAACCTAACTAACCTAAGGACATCACACACATCCATGCCCGAAGCAGGATTCGAACCTGCGACCGTAGCAGCAGCACGGTTCCGGACTGAAGCGCCTAGAACCTCTGGACCAGACTCCAGACCACTACATTCACAGAATTTACAGGGTGTTTCAAAAATGACCGGTATATTTGAAACGGCAATAAAAACTAAACGAGCAGCGATGGAAATACACCGTTTGTTGCAATATGCTTGGGACAACAGTACATTTTCAGGCAGACAAACTTTCGAAATTACAGTAGTTACAATTTTCAACAACAGATGGCGCTGCAAGTGATGTGAAAGATATAGAAGACAACGCAGTCTGTGGGTGCGCCATTCTGTACGTCGTCTTTCTGCTGTAAGCGTGTGCTGTGGACAACATGGTTTATTCCTTAGAACAGAGGATTTTTCTGGTGTTGGAATTCCACCGCCTAGAACACAGTGTTGTTGCAACAAGACGAAGTTTTCAACGGAGGTTTAATGTAACCAAAGGACCGAAAAGCGATACGATAAAGGATCTGTTTGAAAAACTTCAACGGTCTGGGAACGTGATGGATGAACGTGCTGGAAAGGTAGGGCGACCGCGTACGGCAACCACAAAGGGCAACGCGCAGCTAGTGCAGCAGGTGATCCAACAGCGGCCTCGGGTTTCCGTTCGCCGTGTTGCAGCTGCGGTCCACATGACGCCAACGTCCACGTATCGTCTCATGCGCCAGAGTTTACACCTCTATCCATACAAAATTCAAACGCGGCAACCCCTCAGCGCCGCTACCATTGCTGCACGAGAGACATTCGCTAACGATATAGTGCACAGGATTGATGACGGCGATATGCATGTGGGCAGCATTTGGTTTACTGACGAAGCTTATTTTTACCTGGACGGCTTCGTCAATAAACAGAACTGGCGCATATGAGGAACCGAAAAGCCCCATGTTGCAGTCCCATCGTCCCTGCATCCTCAAAAAGTACTGGTCTGGGCCGCCATTTCTTCCAAAGGAATCATTGGCCCATTTTTCAGATCCGAAACGATTACTGCATCTCGCTATCTGGACATTCTTCGTGAATTTGTGGCGGTACAAACTGCCTTAGACGACACTGCGAACACCTCGTGGTTTATGCAAGATGGTGCCCGGCCACATCGCACGGCCGACGTCTTTAATTTCCTGAATGAATATTTCGATGATCGTGTGATTGCTTTGGGCTATCCGAAACATACAGGAGGCGGCGTGGATTGACCTCCCTATTCGCCAGACATGAACCCCTGTGACTTCTTTCTGTGGGGACACTTAAAAGACCAGGTGTACCGCCAGAATCCAGAAACAATTGAACAGCTGAAGCAGTACATCTCATCTGCATGTGAAGCCATTCCGCCAGACACGTTGTCAAAGGTTTCGGGTAATTTCATTCAGAGACTACGCCATATTATTGCTACGCATGGTGGATATGTGGAAAATATCGTACTATAGAGTTTCCCAGACCGCAGCGCCATCTGTTGTTGAAAATTGTAACTACTGTAATTTCGAAAGTTTGTCTGCCTGAAAATGTACTGTTGTCCCAAGCATATTGCAACAAACGGTGTATTTCTATCGCTGCTCGTTTAGTTTGTATTGCCGTTTCAAATATACCGGTCATTTTTGAAACACCCTGTATATTACATCAGATGTACTCCCTTACAGGGAGAAAATAGCTAATACGTATCGCAGAAAGCTAATTTCAGTTATAGTACTCGAGCCTCTTGTCACACACACTACAATAGATTTGTGTCTTAGCTGAATTGTTAATAATATAAAGAAAAAGAGACCATAAGAAGACTACAGGATGAGCGCAATGCCTCGGTTTTTTCAGGTGGCCCATAGCTGTTTTCATCAGCCTACCTCTTTAAAGGCTGTCCTGTTTTGCACACACTGTGATCGCTCCGGCCAGGCACCTCGCGCGCTTAGCCCGGTCGGTGTGGTGTAATGTGGAAGCTCGGTCAAAACTCTGCGTGACCGCCGCCGCTGCAGAGTCTACCGCCTCTCGCAAAGCACAAAGCAGCGGCTACCCGTCAGAAGCGATTCAGTCACGCGAATCACGTGACACGGCAGCCGAGCCTGGCGGCGCAGTTTGTACCCACTTCCAGGCGTTCTCGGTGAATAATTTGGTCTGTAGGTCGCGGAAAACAGCACGTCTCCATAACTTCCAGACAATGGAGAGCAATAAACACTGAAATGGCAATACCAAAGATGCACGTGCGTCACAAAATGAACTGCAGAGCCGAAGCGGACTGTCTAGTCTTTGAAGACGATATAGCGACAGTAAGTCAGGCAGAAGAAGATGCAAAGAAACTGCTCGATAACCTAAGAAACATAAACTACATGGCGAACCTGAGGATCGCCTACAACAAGACAGAGATCCTGAATACCACTGGGGATTGGAGAACACCAGCACCCACGGCACAAAAGTTAGATAAATTTAACGATTAAACAGCAAGGTCGGAAATTTTAACACTAATTGCGTTGCGGAGTCCTGGGGACTCCAAAACAAAAATGGGTGCTGTGTCTGGTAATGATTTTTTGGAGTTGTTGTTTTGGGATGTATATGGAATCAGAGATATATAAGGAAACAAACGTTTTTATTTTATTTAAAACCAATTTAGAAAGAAACCAAAGCGAAAAGTCCGAAACTAAAGATATTACAAAAATAAACATAGTCTTCCTGTTATATCTATTTTCCACGAGAAAACTGAGAAATAAAATATTTTTTTTATGGAATACACATTTGGCAAGGTCTAAACTGTAAGAAAAGAGCATACATTTACTTCTATAGGAAAGTGTAAAATACTGACAATGGTCCAAACACATATATAAAAAGAGAGTCTTGTAGATTTGCAATGCATTTTCGTCTTCATCTTCAGTAACCTGCACCTCACTTTCGTCATCAGATTCATCGCCAGAAAGTTCACTTGCTGTTTCGTGATCACCTGGAATAGTATTTCCGATGGTATTATTGGTCTCGGTACCGCCAATTTGATCTGAACAGTCAGCATCACATTCCTCAATCCATTTTAGTACGCATTCCTCAGAGGTAAGTTCTGCAGCGTTAACATTTTTGGATTCGCGGATATATTCACTGAACTGAAAATATCACAGTAACTGCGACGCGGAGTTGAGGGGACTCTTACGTTCGTTGTTTGCAGCGCTTGTGTTGATTAACAGACTGCAGTCGCCTGTGCATGCGATGTGTCTCCCTCCACCATATGAAGATACTGGGCAGCGCAATGTTCCATTATTAACATATAAGAAAGTTAGGTTAAGGGTTAAACAACGGTGAGAATATACTCCGATGAGCCAAAACATTACGGCCACCTGGTTAATAGCGCGTTGGTCCACGTTTGTAACGCCATACAGAAGCGATTCTGCTTGGTATGGTTTCGATTAGTCGTTGTTAGGTTTCCGGAGGTGTTCAGAAAGTAACTACACAGTGCCATGTTGTGGTGTGCTAAGTAATGACTTATATGATTGTCAATTACTGATACAACATTTTCCATTATTTAACATATTTGAACCATATTTGACCAGGTATTTGTATTTGTTTGCAGGTCCGGTTTGATTGAAGGCCGACGTCTTGTGTAATATCATTGTGATCCAGGTCATCATGCTGACGATTGAACAAAGAGTGTTTCTTGTGGAGCATGCGTTCCGCAATGGAGACAAGTTGACCTCAGCAGTAGAAGCTGCATTTTCAGCAAAGTTCCCAGGAGTGAAGATGTCTAATCGCTATGCTGTACGAAACCTCATCACCAAGTTTCGAAAGATCAGAGCGTTCATAATGCTCCAAAATCAGACAGACCACCCACAATCACTGTCCATGTATCCGTACAAAATATCGGTCGTGCATGAGCTGAGGCACACCGATCACTCGGCGCGTGTGAACTTCTGCAACTGGTTTCTGTCCTTCCAGCAGGACAGTGATGAGGGGATTCTTGACACAACGTTTTTCACGGATGAGGCATGCTTTCACCTCTCCGGTTAAGTGAATACCCAGAATAGTCGTGTGTGGACTACGGAGAATCCGCATGAATTTCAGGTGTCCCCACTGCGCGCCTTGACTCGTAAACGCATAATTGGGCCGATCTTCTTTCAGGATACCATAAATGCAAGACGGCACTGCACCTGCATTCTGGAGCCCTCCCTAGGTGAAATTAATTAGGACGAAATTGAGAATGCCTGGTTCCAACAGGATGGGGTGACTGCACATACCGCCCACAAGACGAAGAACTTTTTAAAGGACATCTTCGGTGACCGCATAATCTCTCCAGGACTCTGACCTCCGCGTTCAGCCGACTTGGCTCCACTGGATTACAGATGCCATCTTCATATTGTTTAAGGCTAACCGGCTGATGACCTTCATCAGTGCGGATGCACACGATTTGCCTGAACTCTTATGGGACTCGGTGGATTGTCTGCTGCGAGTAACGGGTATAATGGAAGGGACACTGCGAATGTAGTGTGTGGACTTTAAGTTGAGAATGTGGGTCTCACGGGGAGCGTGCCGGCGATAAATCCCTAGAGTCGCACTATCCTCTGTGCCCTCTGTGACTCTGCCTCGTGATGACTGGGTGTTGTGTGATGTCCTTAGGTTAGTTAGGTTTCAGTAGTTCTAAGTTCTAGGGGACTGATGACCATACATGTTAAGTCCCATAGTGCTCAGAGCTATTTGAACCAACCCTCGGTGGCTCAGCGCAGTGGTTAGCACACTGGACTCGCATTCGGGAGGACGACGGTTCAATCCCGTCTCCGGCCATCCTGATTTAGGTTTTCCGTGATTTCCCTAAATCGCTTCAGGCAAATGCCGGGATGGTTCCTCTGAAAGGGCACGGCCGATTTCCTTCCCCATCCTTCCCTAATCCGAGCTTGTGCTCCGTCTCTAATGACCTCGTTGTTGATGGGACGTTAAACACTAATCTCCTTCTCCTCCTCCTCGGTGGCTCAGATGGATAGAGCGTCTGCCATGTAAGCAGGAGATCCTGGGTTCAAGTCCCGGTCGGGGCACATTTTCAACTGTCCCCGTTGGTGTATATCAACGCCCGTCAGCAGCTAATGGTATTGATTTAATTGTAATTTATTTCTAGAGAGCTGCACGGTCACCAATGGCATCTGTTCTTTCGGACATGTCTGAAAGAACACATGCCATCTTCATTATTAAAACAAAGGCGTTTTTGTTGCAACGAGATCTCTTCACGAAATTACAGGTGTTCATTTTTCCCGCGTGCTGTTCGAGAGTGGAACGTTAGAGAAATAGTGTGAAAAAGGTTCGATGAAGCTCTGCCAGACACGTAAGTGTGAATTGCAGAGTAGTCATGTAGACGTTATGTAATGCGAACTGCCGACCAGTTTCGGTGTTTCTGAGATGCTCTTTCCTAGGCGCCAAGCCGTTGCAATCTGCCCTTTGTCAAAGTGGCTTACGTCAGTGGAGTTCCCAGTTTTGGGCCCGTAACGTCGCCAGAATGGTTCCCCATTTGCCTGAGCCCCACTTCCATACTTCCCTCATCACGCCACGTGTCCACAAGACCACCAGGCGGCATTCAGGCTCGCGTCGGGCAGTGGTCATTGGTTTTCACTCGTCAGTTTATACTCGCTCGTCGTGAGAGCTGGGTGAGCTGTTGTAGAAACTCTTTCTTTTCAGCCCAACATCCCAGTAAGAGCAGAGGAGTCATACTTGAGAATATTTGAGAGTGAATTTCCAGTTCCAGCATTCGCTCGCTAATCAAAGGAAACCTCCCAAAAACCATGGTCGGGCCGAGGGTTTGGAACACTTCATTATACTTATGGGGCATTGTTGTCCATTGTACCAGAGAAGAAATAAAATGTTATGTATCTAGGTTTATTTCTGTACGTGTGTTGTATATCTAGAATGAATTACTCTGCAGCGTAATGTGCGCTCTCGTGAAACCTCCTGATGAGGTTCGAGCTGTGTGCTGTATCCTCTTAGTCCTCTGCCTGTTGTGGGCAGTACTCTCACCGGCTGAGCTATACTACCACGACTCAAAAGCCGTCCTCACAACTACTTTTCTACCTCCTACTTTGCAAAACAACACAGGAGCCCTCCAGCATACCTCGAAAGAACTGGAAATTTGTGGAAATTCCTATGGGACCAAACCGCTGAGGCCATCGGTCCATAGGCTTACACATTACTTAATCAAACTTTAACTAACTTACGCTAAGGATAACACATACACCCATGCCCGAGGGAGGACCCGAACCTCCGACGGGGGGAGCCGCGCGAACCGTGGCGATGTGCCTGAGACCGCGCGGCTACCAAACGCGGCAGCATACCTCGTTGGAGTAGCACTTGCACAAGAAAGGATATCACTGTGAAATGACGTAGTGACATCCTAGTGCTGCTTTCTACGAGGCGCTCAATAAGTAACACAACACATCTTTTTTTTATGAAAGCAAATTGGTTTTATTTTCGTTTCCAATACACCTTATTATTCCTTACACTCCGATTTTTCAAAAAAAAAAAAAAAAAAAAAATCTCCATTCATCGCGAGGGCCTTACTCCATCTTACTGGGAGGGTCTGTTAGGTACCACTCTACTGGGCGACGTCGGATCCAATATCTCGCTGCATCAGTAACCTCCCAATCACAGCACACACTGCTTCCCACGGGGTGCATCCACCATTGCATTGCCATTTTGTTTCCGCTTGGAAGTCATGAACCCGTGTTTCATCGACACCCCCGGGATAACAAGGCCGTCCAACAGTGTTAGTGACGTCACACTAAGCGGCCCATAGCCGACGCAGCAGTCCACGGACACCTCCGTACAGACGCGCCTGATGCTAACCATCTTCTTCCCGTCATACAGAAAGCAGCGAACTATAATTCCAACCAAAGACCAAATTATATATATTCTCGTAAACAGCATAAAGGTTCATAACGAAATACCGATTACATATACGAGCAGGAATAAGTTTAATCGATTACGGAACTTTGCCACTATTTCATAATTGTCAGAACACTATTTAGCTTTAAAACTCGCATACAGGTGGTGACAAATGCCAACTGACAGCAGGACTTAACATTTTCAAGCTATTACACTGAAAGTAAATTATCTTAAACACTGTCATACAGAGTAAAACCCTCACAACTTTCGTTTACAATAAGGTAACAAGAGTTCGCTTTATCACATAAAACACATGACTATTGTGAATTTACTCATATGTTCATGGTGACAGCTCTCTTCAAGAATTTTTAAAGTGTATCCCCAGTAATAAAGAATGGAAACAAAAGATAGATATCAAATATTCTCCTTTTAACATAGACATCACTGAACACAAGATTCTGTCTTGCACTGTGATACTAAGGGACTGCTCTTTCCTTTAAGAAAAGCCTGACAATTTGAAGTTCACTCTGCTATTGAAGATACACTTCTTGAAACAATATTAAAATGTTATGAAAGGTAACGAAATGAAAAACAACCAAATGCATTACATGTAAGAATGTGAGCAAAAGGCTGAGGCTCTCTTTACATACCATTTTCAATCTCTCTACAGCTTATTTCCTTTTCCACGTAAAAATCACCAACTGCAAGTCTCATTATTGCTGTCTGTTACTAACAAAGTGCTTTTCTATTTAGAAAACCTGACAATTTGATGTTCATTCTGGTACTGAAGATAAACACTTTTCAGAGGAGTTCTACAACCTATTCCTGCCCGTATATGTAATCGGTATTTCGTTATGAACCTTTAAGCTGTTTACAAGAATATATATAATTTGGTCTTTGGTTGGAATTATAGTTCGCTCCTTTCTGTATGACGGACAGAAGATGGTTAGCATCAGGCGCGTCTGTACGGAGGTGTCCGTGGACTGCTGCGTCGGCTATGGGCCGCTTAGTGTGACGTCACTAACACTGCTGGGCGGTCTTGTTATCCCGGGGGTGTCGGTTTCATTGTCTGTGACGATGTTCGACAAAAAATTGTCGCGATCAGCCTCGTTACGCGTAAGCAATTCCGCACAGATGGTCCTCCGTTGCGCTTTATGGTCTCCTGTTAGGCGGTGAGGAACCCAGCGGGCAGACACCTCTGAGTACTCCAGCTGGTGGACGAGTGTGGCAGCACTACCAACAGAGACGTCCAGTAGAACAGCGATGCGTTTGACTGTGATCCGTCCATCACCTGGAATGAGAGTGTCCGTATGTCCCAATATTGCAGCAGTCGTAGCTGTGTGCGCCAGCCGATCGGCACGTGGGAGATTGGACAGGTTTGTGTGACCTTTTTGCGATGATGACGGACGCCCCGCCCAACGACTCGCCATACTTTTGTTCGCTTCGAGGTCTCTGTAGATATTCTGCAAGGGCCTAGAAAAATCCGCAATGCTCTGACTTTCCTTCAAAAGAATCTCAATGACGGCTCTCTGCTTGGAACTCACCTTTTTACAGACGCCATTTTGAGAACTATGCATAGCGCCGCCACCTATCGGTACTCAATGAGACTATAGCGGTTGAAGCGGGAATATTCTACAGTGTTCCGCAGTGAATTCCGCATTTTTAAACAGTAATTGGCCTAGAAAAAAAATGTCTTGCATTGTGCTGTTTGAGGCTTTCCCGGCGCTGCATCTGCTTGATAAGTTCGCGGGAATTACGCCGGATACTATTGTAAAACCCGCACAATATTTCAGCTAGACAACTGCCCGCCATCTTCAGGTGCTACTGTCGCGCCGCTGAGATGCTCGCCAATTTATATGTTGGCTTTCTAGAACAGCGCAGGCGCCAGCGGGGGAGCCAGCCTTGGCGGCACTAAGGAATCGTCAGCCACAGATTAGCAACTGCACCGGGTCAACGCAGATGAGAAACCTTAGCGCAGATGCTGAAATCGCGCGCCAACACCTCGCGCGCGCGGACGGGGTCCGTCGCTCCCGGCCGCATTTTCCCGCGCTGCGGCGCGCTTCTGGAGACCGCGACCCGTTTCTCCATCAGAGGGCTCTGGTATTCGACGCCGTCTACGATTGGCCTTCGATGACGTTACGCCCCCACTGGCGCCTGCCCTGTTCTAGAAAGCCAACATATAAATTGGCGAGCTTCTCAGCGACGTGATGCCCCCCCCCCCCCCCAAATTCTATAAGTCCCTCCAGATCCTTGAGCGTCATGCACTCCGCCTCGCCTTCCGTATACACCTCCAGTCCCCCACGCGGATCCTCTATGATCTCATTCCTTCCCCCCATCTGCTCCTATTCCTCGAACATATCCGCATCCTCTACACCTCCCGCCGTCTTGAACCCCCTCACCTCCTGGTTGCTCCTCTCCTCACCCATCCCCGCCCCCTGCCACGTCTTCATCGTTGTGTCCCCCCTACCCTCCATCTCTACACCCTACATCTCCTTTCCCAAGGTGACTTCCATCAACTCCCCCTCCTGGATGATGCCCTCTCTCCCTCCATTTATCCCTCCTATCAACTCTGATCCTCACCCCCCCTCCTTTCCTCTGTCCTTTCCCTGGGCTCCCTCTTCCCCCCTTCCGTCCTGTTTTCTCCCCACTAAACCTCTCCCTACCTCCCTTCTCTCTCCCCCCCCCCCCCCCGAGTCCTTTTGTATTCCCCTCCTCTGCCTACCCCACTCCCTGTCGCGTCTGCCCAGCGCCCCCCACCCCTCTTATGGGTCCTCATCCTCCATCAGCTCCTTTCCCAGCTCCCCCCCTTTTTTTATTTTCCCATCATCTGTCCAGTTTCCCCCCACCTGCTCTCGGCTGTGGTATGTCACATTTGCCAACTTTTTAGTGCAGTGTTCCGGTGACTGTTCAGTGTTGTTCGTCTTTCTCGTGTTGCGAACAGAAACCTTGCTGTTGGTGGGTGTGAATTTTATGTCTTTTGCGAACAGAAACGAGACTGTCGCCGTGTTTTTTTTAACTGTCTGTCTATTGTTTTACCTGTCTGCTTTGTATGTATTTTCTTAGCGTCATCATCCTTCTGTTCTTTGTTTTAAGTTCCACGATTTATTTTCGCCATGTTACTCTTTAAGTCTCCGATTTTATCGCCTGTTTTTATTATTTATTATCTTCATCTTTCTAACAATGTCTGTAGGCTGAAGAGCGGCATACTAAGCTGCTGCCAGCCTGCCCCCTTCAGAGGGAATTGAAATTCAATAACGGAAAAAAAAGCGACGTGACAGTAGCACCTGAAGATGGCGGGCAGTTGTCTCGCTGAAATATTGTGCGGGTTTTACAATATTATCCGGCGTAACTCCCGGGAACCTATCAAGCATGTCTTGCATTACTTATTGAACGCCTCTCGTATAATGACTCCTTCAATCTGCAGCGTAGTGTGTGTCGTTTTGAAACTTTCAGGCAGATTCAAAGTGTGTGCAACGAAGACTCAAACCCAGAGCCTTGTCTTTCGCGGGAAACGCTGTTAGTAACTTAGTTATCAACGATAGTGATTATTTTTGTATCCCGCCTGGATAGGCGATGCGTGAGTCTGCTCCTGTAATATAGGCCGAGAGTGAAGGAAGCGAGTAGGAGCATGTAACTTTAACGCTTTTAATAGAGTCAAAAACACAAGTAAATATCAAATGCATAAATAACTTTGGCTAGGATGAGCACGTAGGTGTGAAGCCTTTGTCCATGTCTAGTCCTGTGAAGTAAGGATGACTGTTCTGTATAATCTCAAAACTAACAAATACTCGTTGCTGTCCAAACTTTAACTGAACGTAACTAACACAAAATTTCACTAGCAAGCTAGCCCACTCGGTAGTACAAGCGATATTTCCAGGCCGTTTGCTCTTGATGAAATGGGCTGAAATCAAGACGGCACTCCCTGAGCTCCACAGCGTCTGCCAGAGGCTGCTGTGGTCGGCGTAGTTAGTCTTCTCTCGTAGTGCCATCACAACTCTCGACGCCACAATTATAACAACGATAACGATTTCAGGACGCTCAGCGCCATTGCTGATTATGAATGTGTGCATTTATTGAGACGAACAGTCAATTCCTTGTAAGCAGTCTCGACATTACTGACGATCGACAGCCCTACGAATTTAGTTCGATCGTCAGTAACGCCTGTTCCTACAGACATACTTGTACTGCACGCCAAGGCGGAGTAAGACGATAACACCAGTGGTCACTATTCGTCATAGACCCATTCTCACTGACGCAGGAATCCAGAGTAATGCTGCGAACATCAAATCACGAATGTAGCGAACTATCGTACAAGGGTGTAGACACTGTGGCATATGGAAGTTTGGGTCGGTCCGGAAGGCGTGGACGGATAGCCGAAGAGGTTAAGGGACTGGTCGTGATAATCGGGAAATTCAGGTTCGAGTTCTCGTCCGACACAAATTTTAGTATAATGGGTAACATATCTATACCCAATACATTCGATACCAGATATTTACACTCACCGAATTTATTTCGAACTATGTGTGCCTAAAAACCTAGCAGGCAATTGCAACACAATTTACAGTTGCGTATAAATATACTTAAATGGACACTAAAACAACACACGTTGGCGTTTTCTTATGTAGACGTTCATGTATCTTTCGTCGTTCTTTAATGAAACTGAAATACAGGAGCGAGGTCCGCCACGGCGATACTTTGCTTCATCAGTCTTAGTTTGTTAGTTCGTAGCTCCAGCCACCCATGCTTCCACAGACACAGAAGTCTCCTTCTCAACAACAAGGTACTAGTACCCAAGAGAACAGCACAGGGTAGTGCTTTTTTTTCTCAGGCGTCCCTAAGTGCCTTGTCAGCTTTGCTGATTTCCCTGGATTTCCTCTTGACGCCATACCCAGCAGAATGTTACTTCCTTCCCTTGCCGTTGAAGTTCATGAAGGGTGTCTTGTATGTTTTGTACTGCTTTGTCTGCTGGGTGCATTTGCTGAACTGTGTGTAGGTCACTTAAGGAATCAAAGCAGACGGAAAGATTATTCGTTATCTACACCTCATCTGCTAGCACTATGCCTTTACGACTGCATAGATCTCTGCGTTACAGACTGCACATTCGGCTGGAAGTCTATTCCCAAAGACACAGTCAGGTGAAATGCCGTGCTTAGACCCAACAATGCAACTGGCTGTTAAACTTCGGGGCTCATTAAAAATACGTAAAGGCTTCTCTAGAAATAAAATCTGGTCTACAAGATTTCTTGCACTTTACCAAATTTAAACACAGTCTTACAAGGAAACTTCAACCAACTTGATCTCATATTTTAAGGAGAAAGAAGCACACCAGCAATATATAAGCTTCAAAATCGATTCAGAGCGAAACTTTTGGCCATAATTCCGATAGTGCGCAGTTATGATATTCTGAATGTACAGCTTTTAAACATTCACGTGCACTAGTTGTGAGTCACTCGCTCGTTCTCCTCCACTGCAGCCGCATAATGCCCGAGCACAAAGCACTGTACAACGGTGTTATAACCAGCGGCCACCTGTTCGCGCGATGCTGAAGGCGTGTAAAGAGGAGGGTGTCACGTCTGCCTAACATGTTTTGATATCTCGTTCGAGAAAACGTTGTTTTACGAGAAAAGAGTGCGGAATATATTAACTTCGCGCACATGCATGTTCAAAAATCACAAGACGAGGAGGTATACTTGGAAAAGTCCAGGAGATTCGGGAAGATTTCAGTTAGATTACATCATGGTCAGACAGAGATTCAGAAATCAGGTACTGGATTGTAATGCGTTCCCAGTAGCAGATACAAAGCCAGGTCACAATTTCGTCCTGATGATGAGTAACGTGAAGTTTAAGATACTAATCAGAAAGAAACAATGAACAAATTACTGGGATACGGAAGTATTAAAGAATGAAGCTATACGCTTGAAGTTCTCTGAGGCTACACGCTTGAAGTTCTCTGAGGCTATAGATACTGTAAGGAAGAGCTCGGTAGGCAGTACGGTTGAAGAGGAATGGACAGTCTAAAAAGGAGAGTCACAGAAGTTGCAAAGTAAAAATATGTACAAAGACGGTAACTTCGAAGAAACCGTGGGTAACAGAAGAAAATACTTCAGTTGATCCATGAAAGAAGGAAGTACAAAAATGCTCAGGGAAATTCAGGACTACAGAAGCACAAGTCACGAGTCACTTAGGGAGGAAACAAACAGGAAGTGCAGGAAAGCTAAGGAGAAGTGGCTGCATGAAAAATCTGAAGAAATCGAAAATGAAATGATGATCGGAAGGACTGACTCAGCATACATAAAAGTCTAAACAACCGTCTGTGAAATTAAAAGTAATGGCGGTAACACTGAGAGTGCAATGGGAATTCCATTGTTAAATGCAGAGGAGAGGGCGGATTGGTGGAAAGAGTATATTGAAGACCTCTATGAAGAGGAAAATTTCTCTGAAGTAGAAGAAGAAGCAGGAGTCGATATAGAAGAGATAGGGCATCTAATATTAGAATCAGAATTTACAAGTCCTTTGGTAGACTTAAGATCAAATAAGGCGGGAGGGAGAGATAAAATTCCATCGGAATGTCTAAAATCATTGAGGAAAGTGGGAACAAAACGACTGTGAAATTGGTGTGTAGAATATAATGAGTCTGGCGATATACCATCTAACTTTCGGAAAAACATTATCCACACAATTCCGACTACTGTAAGAGCCGACAAGTGCGAGAATTATCGCAGAATCAGATCAACAGCTCATGCATCCGAGTTACTGACAAGAATAATATACAGAAGAGATGTCGATCAGTTTGGTTTTAGGAAAGGTAAAGGCATCAGGGAGGCAGTTCTGACATTGCGGTTGATAATGGAAGCAAGACTAGAGAAAAGTCCAGACACGTTCATAAGATTTGTCGACCTCTAAAATGCGTTCGACTGTGTCAAACGATGCAAGACGTTCGAAATTCTGAAAAAATAGGGGTAAGCAGAAGGGAAAGACGGGTGATATACAATGTGTACAAGAGCCAAGAGGGAACAATAAGAATGGAAGAACAAGAACGAAGTGCTCGAATTAAAAAGGGTGTAAGACAGGGCTGTAATCTTTCGCCCCTAGTGTTCAATCTATACATCGAAGAAGCAGTGATGGCAATAAAAGGAGGTTCAACAGCGGAATTAAAATTCAAGATGAAAGGATATCAATGATAAGACTCGCTGATGACATTGGTACCCTCAGCGAAAGTGAAGAAGAATTACAGGATCTGCTGACTGGAATGAACAGTATAACGAGTGCAGGATATGAACTGACTGCAAATAGAAAAAAGACGAAAGTAATGAGAACTAACAGAAATGGGAGTAGTGACAAACTTGGCATCAGGATTGATAATGAAGAAGTAGGTGAAGGAATTCTGCTATCTAGGGAGCAAAAGGAGGATATAAAACGCAGACTAGCACTTGCAAAAAAGGGCATTCCCGGCCAACAGAAGTCTACTAATATCAAAGATAGGCCTTAATTTGAAGAATAAATTTCTAAAAATGTACGTTTGAAGGACAGCATTGTATGGTAGGGAATCATGGAGTGTGGGAAAAGCGAAAAAGAAGACTCGAAGCATTTGAGATGTGGTGCTACAAGAATGTTGAAAATTAGGCGGACTGATATGGTAAGGAATGAGGATGTTCTGCGCAGAATCGGAGAAGAAAGGAATGTGTGGAAAACACTGACAACGAGAAGGGACAGGACGATAGGACATGTGTTAAGACATCAGGGACTGACTTCCATGGTACTACAGGGAGCTGTAGAGGGTAAAAACTGTAGAGGAAGGCCGAGATTGGAATACATCCAGCAAATAATTGAGGAAGTAGGTTGGAAGTGCTACTCTTAGATGAATATGAAGATGACATCTGTTCTTTCGGACATGTCCGAAAGAACAGATGCCATCTTCATATCGTTAAAGCTAACCGGCAGATGACCGTCTTCAGAGCAGATGCACACGAATTGCCTGAACTCTTACGGGACTCGGTGGATTGTCTGCCACGAGTAATGGGTATTATGGCAGGGGCACTACGAATGTAGTGTGTGGACTATAAGTTGAGAATGTGGGTGTCATGGGGAGCGTGCCAGAGATAAATCCCTGCAGTCCCACTATACTCTGTGCCCTCGGTGGCTCAGATGGATAGAGCGTCTGCCATGTAAGCATGAGATCCCGGGTTCGAGTCCCAGTCGGGACACACATTTTCAGCTGTCCCCGTTGGTGTATATCAACTGCTGTGAGCAGCTAATGGTATTGATGAAATTGTCATTTCATCTTAGATGAATATGCTGACATAGAAGAGAAATTCGTGGCGGGCAGCATCAAACCAGTCAGAAGACTAATGACCCAAATAAAAAATGGAAATTTCCGAAATCAAAACGAATAAACCTAGGCAACTGAAAAATTATTGTGTAATGGAGTTAACGATTTTCGGTTTACGATTAAAGCATACCTATCACGTTGAAGAATAGCGTATCTCCTGCAAACGTACAACATTTCACGAGTGTCAACGTTTCAGTCTAAACTAAACATCGCACAACAGCGATGTTAGCAATTAAATAGCGCTAAGCTACATCTTTAATTACTATACTAATTAATTTCATTAATGTACACTGCATTTGTCAATCGCAACATAGTAGTTTTGAAAGCAGGGGATAGTGACCACAAGGTTGTTGTAGTGAGACAGAGTACCATAAATCCAAACCAACCAAAAATAAACGCAGATTATATCTATTTAAAAAAGCAGATAAAAATTCACTTGATCCCTTCTTAGTAGAGAGTCTCCATTCCTTCCGAACTAACTATGTAAGCTCAGACCACAAGTGGCATATGGAAGGTGCAAGATCCGGGTTGTCAGTCCAATAAAGGTTTGTGAGCTCTCGAGTAGTGCGCAGATTTGGGTGAGGCCTTGCGTAATCACGGAGAAACTGAAGTTCGTTTGCATTTTTGTGGCGACGAAGACGCTGCAGGCGTTTCTTCAATTTCCTGAGGGTAGCACAATGTACTTCAGAGTTGATCGTTGCACCATTACGGAAGACATCAAACAAAATAACGCGTTCAGAGCCCCTGAAGACCGTGGCCATTACTTTACTGACTGTAGGTGCGGCTTTGAACTTTCCCTTCGGAGGATAGGTGGTGCTGCGACACTCCATGGATTGCTATTTTGTTTCCGGTTCCCTGTGATGGACCCATATTTCACAGGCTGTGGCGATATTCGACAAAAATTGTCACGATCAGCCTCGTAACGCGCAAGCAGTTCCACACAGATGCTGTCAATCACCTCGAATGAGAGTATCCACACGTTACACCAGTGTAGTAGTCACACCTGTGTGGGGCCGGCAGGTACGTGGAAGATCTGGCGAGTTAGCGCGATCTTGTTGCGATGATGGCAGAAGTCTCGCCCAACGGCTCACAGTGCTTTCGTTCACTGCCAGGTCTCTCTAGACATTCGACAAGCGCCTATAAATATCTGCGATGCTCTGGTCTTCCACTAAAAGAAACTCAGTCACAGGTCTCTGCTAGGAACAAACCTCCGTTACAGACGCCATTTGAACGCAGCGTATAGAACCACCAACTATTGGTACTTCATGAAACTGGACGAGAAAAAATATGTTGCATTACTTACTGAACAACCCTCATAGTATCGACAGCAACTGAGAGATTTGCACCAAAGAAATTAATAGGCGACGAACTGATCCTCCATGGTACACAAAACAGATCAGAACCCTGTTGCAGAAGCAACGAAAAAAGCACCCCAAATTTAAAAGAACACAGAATCCCAAAGACTGGCGAAGTTTTACAGAAGCTCGAAATTTAGCACGGATTTCTATGCGAGATACTTTTAATAGTGCCCACAATGAAATCTGGCAGGAAATCCAAAGAGAGTCTGGTCGTATGTAAAGCACACCAGCAGCAAGACACAGTCAATACCTTCACTGCACGATAGAGATGATAATGTTACCAATGACATTGTCACTAAAACTGAGTTACTAAATACGTTTTTCCGAAATTCCTTCACCGATAAAGAGGAAGTAAATATTCCAGAATTCGAGTCAAGGACTGCTGCCAACATGAGTAACTTAGAAGTAGATATCCCCAGTGTAGCAAAGCAACTCAAAACAATTAACAAATGCAAGTCTTCCGGTCCTGATTGAGTACAAAATAGTTTCCTTCCAGAGTATGCTGATATAATAGCTCCATACTTAGCACTCAATAAAGGATCCATTCCTAAAAACTGGAAAGTTCTAAAGGTCATACTAATACTCAAGAAAGGAAATTGGATTAATCCACTCAATTACAGCCTCATATCATTGACGTTGATCTGCGTTAAGATTTTGGAACGGGCACTGTGCTCGAACATTATGAATTGCCTCGAAGAAAGCCCGCCCGGTTGGCCGTGCGGTCTAACGTACGGCTTTTCGGGCGCGACGGAGCGCCTGGTCCCCGGCACGAATCCGCCCGGCGGATTAATGTCTAGGACCGGTGAACCGGCCAGTCTGTGGATGGTTTTCAGGCGGTTTTCCATCTGCCTCGGCGAATGCGGGCTGGTTCCCCTTATTGCGCCTCAGTTACACTATGTCGGCGATTGCTGCGCAACCAAGTTCTCCACGGGCACGCGTACACCGCCATTACTCTACCACGCAAACATAGGGGTTACACTCGTCTGGTGCGAGACGTTCCCTGGGGGGGTCCACCGGGGGCCGAACCGCACAATAACCCTGGGTTCGGTGTGGGGCGGCGGAGGGGCGAAGTGGACTGCGGTAGTCGTCGTGGGGTTTCGGACCAGTGCGGCTGCGGCGGGGACGGAGCCTCTCCGTCGTTTCTAGGTCCCCAGTTAATATGCAATTCAATACAATACGTCGAAGAAAACGACTTATTGACAAAGAGTCAGCACGGATTCAGAAAATATCGTTCTTATCCAACACAGCAAGCTCTTTTCTCTTATGACGAAATGATTGCTATCTGCAGGGATCTCAGACTGATTCCATATCTCTAGAATTTGCAGGTGGCTTTTGATACTGCTCCTCACAAGCGGCTTATAATCAAATTGCGTGGCTATTGAGTTTATGACTGGATTCATCATTCTCCATCTGAAACGTCTGAATTCGTAGGAATTGAGAGAAAAATCATCGAGTAAAACAGAAGTGATGTAAGGCATTCCCCCAAGGAAGTTTTATAGGCCCTTTGCTGTTCCTAATATACACAAATATTTAAGACATAGCCGCACGGAGTGGCCGCGCTATTTGAGGCGCCATGTCACCCGCCGGAGGTTCGATTCCTCCCTCGGGCATGGGTGTGTGTGTTGTTCTCAGCCTAAGTTAGTTTAAGTAGTGTGTAAGTCTAGGGACCGATGAACTCAGCAGTTTGGTCCCTTAGAAATTCACACATATTTGAACATTTAAGAATAATCTTACCAGCTCTCTTAGATTGTTTGCCGATTTTGCTTCATGTAGCGCATATAAAGTCATCTAAAGATGAAAACCATTTGCAAAATGATTTAGACAAGGTATCTGTGTGTGAGGAATGGCTGTTGACTGAATAATGAAAAGTGTGGCCGCGCGGGATTAGCCGTGCGGTATAGGCGCTGCAGTCATGGACTGTGTAGCTGGTCCCGGCGGAGGTTCGAGTCCTCCCTCGGGCATGGATGTGTGTGTTTGTCCTTAGGATAATTTAGGTTAAGTAGTGTGTAAGCTTAGGGACTGATGACCTTAGCAGTTAAGTCCCGTAAGATTTCACACACATTTTTGAAAAGTGTGAGGTCATCCACAATATAAGTTCTGAAAGTAATTCGTTAAATTTCGGTTACACAATAAATCACACAAATTTAAAGGCTGTCAGTTCTACTAAATATTCTAGTGATGACTATTTTGAATTGCTTAAACTGGAACGATAATGTGCGAACTAAAGACTGCGATGTATTGGCAGAACACTTAGAAGATGCAACAAATCTACCAAATAGAGTGCTCGCACTAGGCTTGTTCGTCCTCTGCTAGAGTACTGCTGTGAGACATGTTACCCGTAACAGATAACATTGACGAAGAGCATCAAAGAAGTGCAAAGAAAACATCTCGTTTCGTACTATCGCTAAATAAAGGAGAGAGTTTCACGGAAATGATACGCGAGTTGAGGTGGCAATCATTAAGACAAAGGCGATTTTCGATGCGCCGAGATACTTTCACACAATTTCAAACTCGAGCTTTCTCATCTGACTGCAAAAATACAGTATTTTGTAAGCGCCCACCTACACATAGAGGAATGATCATCGCAATAAAATAGGTAAATTAGAGCTCGCATGGAGAGATTTAAGTGTTCCTTTTTCTCGTGTGCTGTTCTCGAGTGAAACGGTAGATAAATAGAGCAACAGTGGTTCGATGAACCCATCGCGAGGCACTTAAGTGTGAATTGCGGATTAGAAATGTAGATGTAAAACGAAGAGATCTCTGGCACCCAGATACAGGTTAAAAACCGTGCACTCTGACACAATGACCAAAGGACTGTCACTTGTTGCTTCACCGCCATTATGAACACGAACCTGTTACTCACTACGCTAGCATTACACTCTCGGGCATTACGTTGCAGTGAGGCAGAGCGAGTGACAACTAGTGCGCGCCGAAGTTCATAACTGCGTACGTTCTGAATTGTCACCCAAGTTACTGTGTGCTGGTACCTTGCAAGTATGCCTTTTTCTCAATAAAATACGAGGTCAAGTTGGTGGTGTTTCCTAATTAGCCACTCTACTAACCCGTGTTAGAACAGTCGGGTGCGCCACACAGAGCTTTGCAAGCTAGTCCTCCCCTCTAAGCGGTCTTATTGCTCTTCAGCGATTTACATACCGGTTTTCCGCTGGCGGTCGGACAAAAAGATTAAAAATTGGAAACTGGAGAACTGAGCGGACCTTACACGCACGCCGCACCACGAAGAACTTCCGCCTAATGGTTAAAGGCGTTTCCCGAACCTGGAAAACTCCCCATCGCGCCCCCTCAGATTTAGTGGGAAGATGGGCCAGTGGAGAGCCCTTCAAATATTGAACACAGATCAAGCATGAAACCAGGACGAAGGTGCACTGAACTGTGAAAAAAGAAGAAAAATAGAGTGAGCGATCCAAGCTCAAAATGTGCAACATCGAGCGACGTGGAAAAGCCGCGGCGTCATGGCTATGCGGTCACGGTGTTGGAGCGCAAAGCGCGAGATCTGGGTCCTAATCTCCCTCATGCCCGATTTCTTTTTCCCCGCAAAATTATGAACTATCCGTCCGGTCAATGACGTTTCTGTTCTCTGTACTCAAATTTATGTCAGTGGCGTGTGTAACGTTCATTAGCAACAGCGAGGTGAAAGGAAGGCACCTATAATCAAACCTGGTTCTGCACAACTACTCTATTAGCAGCCGAAAGGAAATAGCTCTCGAATGGGAACGGCAAACGTTTGATGACAAAGTGACATGTTAAACGAATCCACCAACTGTAAACACGTCTGGCGTGTCATACACGTCATTGATGACAGCATATGTATCTTTGACAGCAATCTCTAAACGATGCACCTAACTTGTCCACCTGGTGAATGAGTCAGATACGCCTCCTTTCCCGATTTAGGTATTCGTATGAATGTGAATGTGATCACTCCCAAGGAAATGATGAAAACATAATACTTTGCCACATGAGCTGCAATAAGAGAACACAACTGTGTCAAAGTCACACAGTTTTCCCTGTGCTCTATCAAAACATACGTCTTTAACGTTTTTGAGGTTTTCCACATGTACACCATCAAATACTGCACATATCCAAGCAAATCTGAACATGTCCTGGAATGTCGGAGGGTGCGGCTGATTATGTGTGAGAGCTTCGACATCGATAATAGACACACGATCTTGAAACAAAACTGCTCTTTGTATGTGTGCAGCTTTGCAAAAACTTATAGTCTTTTCACAAAGTATTTCACTTTTCTATATCCAAACACATCTATGAGGTGTACATCAGCTAACGCACGTTTGAAAGAATTTCTGCTTGGTTTGGTGCCTGCTTAAAGTCTAAGAACGAGCAACAGAGTACGGTGAACACAATAGTACTGAAAACATGTTTTGTGAAAAAAGATGAGACTTTTTATACGCAGAGCAGCCGTCACTGAACAAGGGCTCTGTAAAATAATAACAGGGAGGATCGGTCTACCCTCATCGGTCGGGGTGGACGCTACAGCGTTAGCGGCTATTGCAAAAAGGCTAGCGCTTTAAGACGCTTCCCTGAGGGACACCATTCGTCTGGCTATGTCGATATGGGAGTGCATCGCCAACTCGGAACGTAAAATACCGACCTGAGAGGAAGGCTCGAACTATAACAGGAGGACAACCCCAAAAGTTCCCGACTATATAGTTTTTGTACGAAAGTATTCTGATGCAGCATGCAGATACAATGATTCAGGAGTTTCGAAACAAGGCACATTTCGCTGCGCAGTGAAACAGTCATTCCAAAAACCATGACACTCTAGGCCATTTGCTCTAGATATCGTTCACTCAGAAGCGCTGGTATGCAGGCGAACTTCTGTGAAGTATGGAACCCAATAGAGAGATTCTAAGAAAGGACGACGAATTTATCAAAGACAGAATTCAAGATAGGATAGGGCTAGAATAAGAAACGAAAACGACTCTGTACTTTTTAAGAAGAACAATTGCATAATTCGCCTTAAACGTTTAGGGAAACCATACAAAACCTGAATTTGAATAGCTGGACGGAGATTTGAAGGCCGTCCATCCTGCATGTGAATCCAAAGTCTTAAATATTGCGACGCCTCTCTCCAAATATAATATCAACTTGACTGTTTAATTGCTAACAAACTAAAGACTCTGAGGTGGACCTGCCATAAAAATATCTTAAAATATATTGTTCAATAGTATGTTACAAAATTTAAATTATATGAAAGTTTTTCGAATATTTTTCACGCAAAATTTAAATAACTGCATCCACTTTTAGGATAATTTACACGCCGTCAGTTACGCCACTTCAAGACATACAGACAGTTTCAAACTGTAATATTTGTCTTACTCTGTTAAACATTTAACATAAGTTCTTAGGTAACCAGATATTATATTCCACCTGCATAAAGTGTTGTGCATCAAACTCGTTTCTTAACTCTGGAATTACACTCTACCCAATGGACAATATTAAGCACAATAAATAATTAAACTTTCAATATTATAAGTGAAATGGTTACTATCTTATTTATTTTGCTTAACATTGTCCACTGGGTGAAGTGTAATGTGAATGTTAAGAAGCAAGTTTGATGCACAACACTATATGCAAGTGGAATTTATCTTCGCTTATAATGTTTGGTTTCCTAAGAACTAGTGCCCTTTCCAGATGCTCGTCAGTTGTTTCTTCAAGATGGCCCAGTAAACCGAAAACTAGTCTGAAATTTAAAACAATCAGTAGATAAAAACTGTGTACTTGTTATTCAACCTTGGTATCGCTCTACCAATAAGTAACGGAAGAATCTATAAAAAAGATAACTTTAACATAAGATTATATCTGTTAATTTGTACATTGCGAAGCCATTTTAAATTTGTAACTTCAGTCAATGATTATACGAAATACTGAAAACCAAATTATTGTTGCTCCTGGAGCCGTTAGATAAACAACCTGCAACTGGAACAGAACATCACGAACCATGAACCGGGTTACCCGTTTAATAATACTGTATAAACAATACAAATGTCACCAGCTAGCGAAAGCTTCACAAATGATTACATGAAATAATGGCGAGAAACGCGTACCGTTGCTTTCAGCCGCTAAGAGGTCCCTTGCTTCCTAACGATATTTGCTTGATAAAGTGCCGTATTAGTAAGTTCAAATGGCTCTGAGCACTATGGGACTTAACATCTAGGGTCATCAGTCCCCTAGAACTTAGAACTACTTAAACCTAACTAACCTAAGGACAGCACACAACACCCAGCCATCACGAGGCAGAGAAAATCCCTGACCCCGCCGGGAATCGAACCCGGGAACCCGGGCGTGGGAAGCGAGAACGCTACCGCACGACTATTAGTAAGTTTCATCTTGTTATTTGAAGTGCGTTTTGACGACTTATTCAACGCGTGAAATACACAAAACTACCAAAAAGACTTATTTTGAGAGATAATTAAAGGATACAAAAAATTGCTGGAATTCTGGGGCACTAGAGAATTTGACCACGCTGGTAACATTCTCTGCCATCCCTGGTACTGAAATCAAATTCCATCTCTGCTAAACAGTTATCGAGTTCTCAGTCACTGCAGAGGGCCGTTACAGGCGCTGCGGAAAGAATGTCGCAGGTCGCATCTAGAACACGCAGCAGCAGCGGATCTTGCAGACTTTGCTAGGCAGCGATAAGACAGTGCGTTCCACAACTTCCGCTGAGACGAAGCCTGGTGCGACGACCGCCAACAGACACAGCTGAATGAACGTCGACACAGCTGTTAGTGGCTCCATAAGCCCACTGCTGCTGCAGTTCTCCTAGTTTTAGCTGACCAGCTAAGGCGTGCACAAAGCAGTAAGATACTATGTGCCGTGGAGGAAAGGGAACGCTTCGGTACTAGTATCGGTATTAACTAAAATAATAAAGGGAAATACAGACATGTCTGATCAGAAATATCAGGACACCATATTACAAGGTGGACTTGACCGCTACGTCTCATGAAAGGTGTATCCGCCAGTGTAAAAGAAGACAGGAGGATTATGATATCAGTAGAGAAGCCGTAACAGCAAAGTGGGTCGATTAGAAGAATTCAGTTACTTCGAACGTGGACTAGTCACTGGATGTCACCTGAGTAAAAAGTCCATCACAGACACTTCAACCCTTCTAAAGCTGCCCAAGTCTATTGTTGTTGATGTGATTATGCAGTAGAAACGCGAAGGAACAACCATAGGTAAGCGAAGACTCGGTGAACCTCATGCTCTGACGAATAGGGACCGTCGGGCATTGTGGGGCTGGAGGGTGATTGTACACACACAAAAAAAAGTTTTGCATCGCCCTGGTCCCGTGAACTCTCGAAGATAGACGCTGACTGTGGATATTGTATCACAGACACAGTCCCTTTGACTGTTCAGAGTCGTCACTAAACCCGCCAAAGACGTTAACAACCATGCATGAGCTACGCCTATTAGACGGAGGGGGTCCGACAGCCGATCAGTTCCAGTCATTCCACCACGAAGGAGGTATACGGCTCGTGTTGTCTGTAGTTCAGCCGTGCCTAGACGGTCAATACCGCGGTTCCGTCGCGTCCGCATTGTTACTTTGTGCCAGGAAGGGTTCTTAACAAGGGAAGTGTAGAGGCGTCTCGGAGTAAACGAAAGTGATGTTGTTCGGACATGGAGAAGACACAGAGAGACAGAAACTATCGATGGCATACCTCGCTCAGGCCGCCCAAGGGTTACTACTACAGTGGATGACCGCTACCTGCAGATTTTGGCTCCGAGGAACCCTGACAGCAACGCCAACATGTTGAATAATGCTTTTCGTGCAGCCACAGGACGTTGTATTACGACTCAAACTGTGCGCTATAGGCTGCATGACGCGCAACTTCGCTCCCGACGTCCGTGGCGAGGTCCATCTTTACAACCACGACACCATGGAGCACGGTACAGATGGGCCCAACAACATGAGGAATTGACCGCTCAGGATTGGCGATGAGTGTCGCTTATGTTTTGAAACAGGCAATCGTCGGAGACGTGTTTGGAGGCAAACCGGTCAGGCTGAACGCCTTAGGTACTCTGTCCAGCGAGTGCAGCAAGGTGGAGGTTCCCTGCTGTTTTGGGGTGGCATTATGTGCGGCCGACGTATACCGTTGGTGGTCATGGAAGGCGCGGTAACGGCTGTACGATACGTGAATGCCATCCTCCGACCGGTAGTGCAACCATATCGGCAGCAAATTGCGGCCCCATCGTGCACATCTTGTGAATTATTTCCTTCACGATAACGACATCATTCGCCAGACATGAACCCTATCGAACATGCCTGGGATAGATGGAAAAGGGCTGATTATGGACAAAGTGACCAACCAACCGCTCTGATGAATCTATGCTGAATCGCTGTTGAGGAGTGGGTCAATCGGGATCAACAGTGCCTTGATGAACTTGTGGGTGACGAATACAGGCATGCATCAGTGCAAGAGGACGTGCTGCTGGGTATTAGAGGTATCGGTGTGTACAGCAATCTGGACTACCACCTCAGAAGGTCTCGCTGTATGGTGGTACAACATGCAATGTGTGGTTTTAATGAGCAATAAAAAGGGCGGAAGTGATGTTCATGTTGATCTCTATTCCAATTTTCTGTACAGGTTCCGGAACTCTCGGAACCGAGATGATGCAAAAAATTTTTTTGATGTGTATAAAAAAACGCATGAAAACGGAGGAAGGAATTACTCGTGAGCTCCAAAGTACTGCCAGTAGTCCAGCTAGCGCAATTACTGTGTGTAGGGAGTTAAAAATTATGGGCTACAAGAGTCTAAGAGTTCCTCATGAGCCGCACATTTCTCTAGTCACAGCCGCGCGGGGTAGTAGCGTGGTCTGAAGGCGTCCTGTCACGGTTCGCGCGGCTCCTCACGTCGGAAGTTCGAATCCTCCCTCGGGCATGGGTGTATATTGTCCTTAGCGTAAGTTAGTTTAAGTGAGGTTAAGTATTGTGTAAGCTTAGGGACCGATGACCTCGGCAATTTGGTCCCATTAGATCTTACAACAAATTTCCAATATTTCTGTATTCAGCTCTAAACGGCGCTTGAGGTGGCCCAAAGAGCGACGCCACTAGACAGTGGATGACTGGAAACGAGTGATTTGGAGTGATGAGTCTCACAGTGCCCCGTAGCAATCCGATGGAAGGGTTTGGGTTTGGCGAATACCAGGAGAACTTACCTGCCATCGTGTGTAGTACCAAGAGTGTAGTACAGAGGAGATGGTGTTACGGCATAGAGGTGTTTTTCGTGGTTAGGATGCGGTTATCTTACTGCGCTTAGGCAAACGCTAAATACGGAAGTATTTGAACATGTTGGACAGTATTATGTACTGCGTATCGCACAGCAACAGTCCAGAGACGATAGTCGTTGTATCAGTATGACAATGCACTGTTTCACAAAAAAACATCTGTGAGGCGATGATTTGCGGACAGTAACAAATCCTGAAATGGAGTGGCTCGCCCAGAGTCCCGACTTGAACCCGGTGGAAGAGCTTTGGAACAAGTTAGGAAGTCGACTTCGCGCTGTACCACAGTGTCGATTCTCACAATCTCCTCGGGTTTCAGCTCTTGAGGATGAATGAGCAACCATTCCTCCACAGACATTCAGACATTTCACTGAAAGTGTCGTCAACACAGTTCAAGCCGCCATAAAGGCGAAGAGTGGTCACATCCCATATTGAGTCCACTGATAGGTGTCCGACTACTTTTTGATCAGATAGTCTCGATCCAGTAAACAAATTTGTTTTCGGACCTGAAGCTGATCTTGTTCGAAAGGGAGTTTAGAGTTCGAGTACCTAAACTACAATACACACCATGATACGAAAATCTTCCAAAAAATATTATTTTATTCCTCTCCTATTTCATTCCATTTCCTCTCTCCAATTCGCTCGTTGTTAGTACTGTTATCATTATGGTTACAGTCCGAAAACAGGTTTGAAGCGCATTTGCAAGCCTCTTCATCTCTTCGTAACTGTTGCATCGCTACAGCCACTTGAATCTACTTACTGTAGCCAAGTCTTGATATCCCTCTACAATTGTTACTCCCCAGCACTTCCCCACGTTATAAAATTAAATGTGGCTCAGGTTGTGCTCTGCCAACCTGCCCTTTCTTCTAAACAAGTTTTGCCATAAATTTATTTTCTCAAAGATTAGATGCAGTACCTCTTCAGCAGTAACACGATCTACTCATAACGTTCAACGTTCTTCTGCAGCTTCATATCTCAAAAAAAAAATCTATTGAGCTCTTGTCTGTAGGCCTACAGTTATAATCCACATTTCAGAAATATTATTAGTATTATATTTATTATTATGATTATTGTATTTTTTCATAGCCTAATTAGGCGGTGGGTAGTGAGGCAAATTAGTACTCATTAATTGTCATATATAGCCTAAGATAAAGAAGAGAAGATCATTGCGCACTGCCAGAAAGTTTTCTTCTTAATGGGAACAAGGTTATACGAGGGCAATTTTTTCTTTGAAGGTCCGATTGGTCGCGAAATAAAAACCATAGTGAAAATCCGATTAAACTCGATGTAGATGTGTTTCCAGTGCCTCTTCATGACTGTCAGTTGTATAGTTGCATCACGTCGCATTCTTCAGTTCTGGGGGCACAGACAACAAATGAAAAAGCTTAGAACAATAGTCTTCCAACAAATGTGAAGAGCATGCTGTCATTCGCTGAGGTTTACCGCCTGATTTCACGCACCCCGCATAACATAATTATCATGCATGACAGCAAAGTGTGGGAATGTTGCAGGAACCCAACCACAGATGCAATAAAAGCGCTTCTGCAGTGTTTTAGATGGAATGTGTTTGATCACCCGCTATACAGCTCGGACGTGGTTTCCCCTGATTTTCATCTCTTTGCTCATCTCTTTCCATCTCTTTGGCTATGAGGGCAACATTTGACATAGATAGCTAGCAGCAGACCAGTGTTGAGAATTGCTGGAAAACACAGGCAGCTACCTTCTATGATGAGAATATTGGGAAGTTGGTACAACGCTACAACAAATGTCTAAATCGTCGTTGTGATTATGTAGGGAAGTACCTGAAAGGTATAGCTAAATTTTATAAATACATACCGTCGACATTTGCATTGTTGTGAACTATTGTCAGTATAATACAGATATAAAGATAAGTTGAGGAAGAAACCAAACGAAATGCAGTAAATCTCTAACGAGGCGCCAGAGACCGTGGGTTCCTTACTCCAAAATACTCAGAAGGTATTCCTGAACAACCTCTGAATGCTTGTTGGTGTTCTGGTCCACTCTGTGTTTGAAGTGTTCAGAACAAAAATATTTCGTCGTTTACGCGATGGATGATTAACGCCACCGTCGTTTGTTGTTATCGAGGGTCTTGCCGCAGTGGTAACACCGGTGCCCGTTATATCACCGAAGTTAAGCGCTGTCGGGCTTGGCTAGTACTTGGATGGGGACCATCCGGTTGGCCGAGCGCTGTTGGCAAGCAGGGCGTACTCAGCCCTTGCAAGGCAAACTGAGGAGCTACTTGATGGAGAAGTGGCGGCTCCGGCCTCGGCCGGGAGAGCGGTGTGCTGACCACATGCCCATCCATATCTGCATCCAGCGACGTCTGTGGGCTGAGGATGACACGGCGGCCGGTTGATACCGTTGGGCCTTCATGGCGTGTTTGGGTGGAGTTTAGTTTAGTTTTCGTCGTTTGTTGTTACAGCCCTTGATCTGTTATGTCTTTTCAATGGTTCTGTCGAAGGCCTGCCAGCTTGTACTATGTAATCGTTTTCCTTTTGTGCTCTTGCTGGATCTCAATGTACATAATACTGTCATTCCTGTTCTATGATCTCAATTACGGCAGTTTTAACAAAGATGTTTCACCTACTTGATACTTCTGTTTTCTTTTTGCGAATTACGCAAGCGACAGCAGTAAAGACGGATAATAATGTCTCCTTTCGACTTGTAAGCACATACTAAAAACGGCAAACACATGTTGCAGACTCTTTGTTTTATGTCCAGTAGACTGTTGACGTAATATCTTCGCATATGACCTTCTTCTTTGGTCAGTAACCTCAAACCTTTGCCGTACAAAAAACAAAATATCTTGGCGTAATTTTTAGAATCAAGTACAATACTCGAAACTGTTCTTTCACACCTTCTTCGTTCGTGGTATTCTCATTTGACGCTTCTTTTCTACGAACATATTTATCTGGTGCACTTATTTTCTTGTGTTTTTTTTTTCAGTTTCTTCACTCATACACCTTGTTTGCTTCTTCTTCGACGATACTGGTATACTTGTTTTATT
This sequence comes from Schistocerca serialis cubense, assembly GCF_023864345.2. Lineage (NCBI taxonomy): Eukaryota > Metazoa > Arthropoda > Insecta > Orthoptera > Acrididae > Schistocerca > Schistocerca serialis. The sequence continues at coordinate 630,090,747 of NC_064641.1, read as the reverse complement.
GCCCATTGAGGAATTTACAAAGTTTTCACTCCATCCATCTTAATGGCCGTTCATTCCACTAATATTCTATGTCTGGTGAAGTGTTTAATCAGGAACGTCAACTTCGCTACTTTTCGCGAGACAGTGCACTAATTTCTCCTTGTTCTTGGGCTGGACTGTTATAGAAGTTCGATAATCAGAGCCCACATTAGTTTGTCAGCGCGCAAGTAGTCTTCTCCGTGAATTAAGGAGGAAAATACCGAACATTGTTTAGTTATAAGGGGCAGCGAAGATGGAAAAAGTAAGTAAATTGTTTAGTATTTCAAAAGTAATCGCCAAAATTGTTAACACATACGCCATTGTGAGACGGTCAGTGACTTCATGGGAAAATGTTTTAATCTCGTGGGCAGAGATCGGGCGTGTAACGGCTTTCCAGTGAAACTTTCGCAGCGTACTCGAAACATGTGGGAGGGTCCACATGTTGGCAAGGCTCTTTAGACTATGCTGAAGAAGTTTTGCTGGAAGGCCGTTACACATCCTCCACTCAGTCCTGATCTCTCCCCGTGCGATTTCCATATTTTTGGAGTCCTGAAGAAAAGCATTCGTGGCGGTCGATTTTCATCGGACGAAGTCCTGCACGGCGGGGTACAACTGTGAATCTGTAAGCAACCGCAAACTTTTTCCCATGACGACAATGACCATCTCACAATGGTGTATATGTGTTAACAGTTGTGGCGATTACTTTTGAAATAATAAGCAGTTTACTTGCTTTTTTTCCATTCGTCTCATAACTGGCGCTTATAATACTTACAAAATTAAATACACTATTATCTGTGCTGCTTCGGCCATTTTGGGCTTATTAATTGATTAAGCACCACTTTCCAGTCCAGGCCGCGAATTATCAAGCTCTCATCGGGCGTTTTGACGTCACAACTCTTAACTATACACGACACTTCTGTTCACCATGGACCTCAAAACTAGTCTCAGTCCTGGTCTGAGAGTGGCCGTACTCCAAAAATTACTACAATGCACTTTTTTTCCTTTACATTGGAAATAACGCCATACAGTCAATCACACTAAGGTATGAACCGTCTTTTTTCCACAGAATAGTGAGTGTATCCGTGTTTTGTCGATGACTGTGAATAGTGCCTACGAAGTTTAGTGTTATGTTTGTGTTGTTATGGATAATTATGAAATCGAGAAATCAGTAAGTAAAATAGTGCAGTGGACTCATATTACACAAGGCTGGGGTGCAACCCTATCCAACGTTGGGTTTCGAGTTGTTTTTATAAATCTCTCTACGTGAATGATAGGATAGTTTCCTTGAAAATTCCTCCGCTGATTCCTTTCTTCCCCTTCTCCAGCAGATCCAGAGCTCCAATGACACCGACGTCGACGGGACGTTAAACAGTAGCTCTCATTCTATTCTTGCAAGCAGTACTAGCTAAGCAGGCAATCAACTTTCTCTACGCGACGGACGGATAACCTTCAACATATTGAAATGGTTTCGAATTTAATCCCGACCACTGGTTGAAATAAAAGCAATAGGAATGTGGACATGGAGAGCCACAAAACATTCTAAACCGAAAGAAAATTAAATGAACAAATACTAAAAGAAATTGAAGAGAAAATTTTATGAACTTGATACAGAGAAGAAAAATGAAATTAATTGTACATCTAATTAGATGTAACAGCTTCATAAAACAAACATGTTTACAGGAAAAATACTGGGAAAATATCGAGAGACAGGCCCAGAGTATTCATATCGCTATGTGTTACCAGTGGAATGAACTACAGCAACTACTACCAAATGGTGCAGATGGTGAGAGAGAAAGGATGGCTGCATCAGAAAGGTGGTAACCATGGTTGGTAGGTTGTCAGGAACTGTGCTATCATATCTCCACCTCTCAGCGGCCAAACGCTGATGAAGAAAATATTATTTCACTAACGGGTTTCGAACTGGCAAATTCCGGGCCGATTACAGCTCGAATTGTGTGTGTTGTGATCTCAGGTATGGAAACTGGGAAACATTAGGGAAACTAATACACGGAAAGTCATCGAATAAAACAGAAGTAATATCCGGCGTTCCCCAAGGAAGTGTTATAGGCCCTCTATTGTTCCTGATCTATATTAACGACATGGAGATAATCTGAGTAGCCGTCTTGGATTGTTTGCAGATGATGCTGTTATTTACCGTCTTATAAAGTCATCAGATGCTCAAAACGACTTGCAAAATGATTTAGATAAGATATCTGTATGGTACGAAAAGTGGCAATTGACTCAAAATAAAGAAAAATGTGAAGTTATTCACATGAGTACTAAAAGAAATCAGCTAAATTTCGATTACGTGATAAGTCACACGAATCTGAAGGCTGTAAATTCAGCTAAATACTTAGGGATTACAGTTACTAATAACCTAAATTGGAACGATGACATAGATGATATTGTGGGTAGAGCAAACCAAAGACTGCGATTCACTGGCAGAACACTTAGATGGTGCAACACGTCTACTAAAGAGACTGCTTACACCACGCTTGTCCGCCCTATTCTGGAGTATTGCTGTGCGGTGTGGGATCCGCATCAGGGGGGACTGACGGATGACATCGAAAAAGTACAAATAGGGGCAGCTCGTTTTGTATTATCGCGAAATAGGGGAGAAAGTGTCACAGACATGATACGTGAATGGGATTGGTAATCATTTAAACAAAGGCGACGGGACCTTCTCATGAAATTTCAGTTTTCTCCTCCGATTGCGAAATATTGTTGCCACCCACCTACTTAGGGCGAAATGATCATCATGATAAAATAAGAGAAATCAGGGCTCACACAGAAAAATTTAAGTTCTCGTTTTTCCCGCGTGCCGTTCGAGAGTGGAACGGTAGAGACAGCTTGAAGGTGGTTCACTGAACCCTCTGACAAGCACTTTATTGTGAATAGCAGAGTACGCACATAGATGCAGATGTAGAAACTATGTTATTTCTTTCACGGCGTTAAGTCGTCTGAAAGAAATACTAAAAATTCGCTTTGATGAAAGTTAGGTGGTATCTTCTCCTGTTTTTCATGGCCTTCTTCCGTCTCTTCACTGGGTCGGCACCTTAATCTGGATTTGGCAGTGTTAGTGGTAGACGATGGCCGGATGTCCTTTCTGTCACCAGGGAATTTCTATACCCCCTTTGTCTGCGTCTAGTATTATCCCATACGATAGAATGAGAACGTTTTCGAAATGTTTGCGAATCGTGTAACAGAGACTTAACATGGAAACTAGCCCGGTATTCACCTCGTCGGTTGTGGAAAATCGCCTAAAAACCACATTCAGTCCTGAAGGCACACCGGCCCTCGTCGTTAATCCGCTGGTGCCGACGACGGCGCGTCTACCCGGATCCCGGAAGCCGCATGTCAATGCGCGCGGTCATGCAGGCTGTTCGAGAGAGGTAAGTAGTGAAACGGATACGAAAGTCAGTGACTAAGGCTGACATTATGCCTTGTATTTATAATTCTTTAACGTAGACACAAATAAAAAGCGAATCACCATATCACGGGCCTCATCCAGTTAATCAATACGTTTTCCTTTCCACTTAGAAATTTAGGTTAGAGATAGAATACCAATAAGAAAACACACATTCTTTCTTGTTATATTAATGAGTGGGTCACCAACCATATAAAACATAACAAATAAACTGAAATAATATTCGATTGTTCGTAACAAGTAGACAATCCATTATTTTTTTTAGCATCAATCGAGTTGTGTTAAGTTGGTAACCACTGATCTTAAAACAAAACAAAAAATAAAAAAAGAGTCAGTCATTTACGGTATCAATACAACTCAATTTAGGATGAATTTCGGAACGTCAAAGATAAAAATAATTTTCACATTGACTCTTCATCCCTCTTTAGCGAGCAGAATGGAGATTTATCTTTCTGCAAGACATATTCTTTGTTTTCGCATCACTGTATTCAATACATGAACCTCTCCTACGATATTTCTTAAAACGAAATCATAGTTATCATTTTTTGTGGTACTAACATGTCATTTTTTGAGAACAAAATACGTGTACTCTCGCTGCACTGTCTTGATTTTTGGAAGTAGCATGGTAGACGGAAGGCGCTTGTACATGCAACACTTCTGTTTGTGATCACGCGAGCATGTCTATTTTTGTCTTCCTTGTTCCAGTCTCGTGGACGTAATTAACAAGTTAACGACTGTTTCACTTGACTTTTCTGTCAACAGCCGTAGTGAGATTTTTGAAGTTGGCAAGCTTCAATTTCTTCGACACTGGTCATGAAGCGTTATTATACAGAATGAGCCAGAACTCCACTGACAAACTTTTAGTGGTTGTGCAGGGAAACCTCTTGAGAATTTTGGTATAAGGGATTGACGATCTACGGCGTCTCGTTAGTAATAACGTAATTATGATTTAAAGAAATGTATTCCCAAATTGCGAATGAGGTACCACAACAGCTCATGGAAACAAGACAGATAGATCATATCGTTGCATTTTGTACTGTTGTACACCATTCTCAGTGCAGTACAGATACAAAGCTAATTGGAACAAGAAGCTAAACGAATGCAATAGCCTCTGGAGACGGCGGGTCCCTTATACCAAAATACCCAGACATTATCCCTGAACAACCTTGGAAAGTTTGTCGGTGGGGTTATGGTTCGCTCTTTATATAAAACGTACTGCAAGTGTACTCGCAAACGTATGCTGATGGTGGAACAGATTTACCGCAACATTTCTCATTTCTTAAAAAATAAAAAAATATAAACTGGGTCTTGCAAGAAGGCGCATCTCCATCCATCCATTCATTATGTTTCAAGCTGAGGAAAACAAAGAAAAATAGTTACAAAACACTTAAATTTTATTTAAAACCGCTTCCAAGTTCATAGTGGTGGCCGATGGCTCCTTAACGATCTGTGTGACTGTGGTGTTTTATTTTCTCTCCCTATCTCTTTCTCTCTTCCTATCTCTCTCTCTCGCTCTCTCTCTCTTCGTTCTCAACTTTCTTCATACACGGCGTACTTCTGTAACATATATAGTTATATACAGGCAATATACAGAGTGCGAAAAAAAAACAACAAAACAATTTGACCAAAAGAGTACAGCAGAAAGACAGGACCAAACGATGTAATTTGAGTATAGGAACCGGTAGTCGCAGCTGAATATTTACGGCGCTATGCCAGAGTGAAACGACATACTTACGTTAATTAAGCGGTGGCAAGTCCGTGTATGTGAGCATACTCGTTTTTCACTTACTTTGACCTTTCTAGAACATATTGAAATATGAAATAAGGACATCCGATTGTTCTCATTTGTAAAGTGATCCATGGTGCGTCAGGTATTACGACACATGTGTATGTGATGATTTAAGTTTGCTTGCTCTCATCGTGACGGCTAGTTAGTACAAAGAATTTGTTTATGTATACATTTTCTGTGAATTACATTTCATTTTGAGTAAAGACGTTCACATGTCAGATTGCGATAACATCACTGTAGCGCCGAAAATGCGCAACTTCCTATACTCAAATTCCTTTGTTTGGTGCTGTCTTTCTGCCCTACACTTTTGGTCAAATTGTTTTTCGCACCCTGTATGTATATGGTTTCTTGTACTCCAGTTATTATCTCCAATGTGATTGTTGTTCTTGAGCAATTAAGTATCACCCGACAGAATTCTTTACGTACCCACCAGCAGTAGAGTAGGTAAAATATTGTAATTCACCTGACGAGTAACGCGCCGCGAATAAAATTATCGGTGTATGCACAGTAGAGAATGACGTTTATTTTATTTGAATCAAGGGCCTCAGATTTTTTTAGAAAGTCAAAGAGAATCTACTGCTCAAACGTCCTGTGGAGTAAAAAATTCCAAGGAAATAACATTACCTATCAGAATAAATTTAGTCTTTCCTTTTCATTTTTCACTAGTTCAATGATGAAGGGTTATGAAAACTACTGATCAGTCGGTATTTAGGTCACGTAACTGGTACAAGATTGTGTTATAAGCGGAATGGCCGTTTTATGAAAGGTCTCTGCATAGCAGCAACTCAAATACTTGTTTGTAAAAGTAGGATAGACCTTTCTGAGAGTAACTACAGGATTACAGACACAACTATTGAGTTCTGGTACTTGAATTACTGTGATCGGCTCAGTGACTGGTATAGATAGAAAAAACCCAAACAGTTCTTTTAAATACTATACTTCCGCATCTCGTATTCATTCGAGCGCTACAACCTGTAGGTATGAGCTTCTGGTAAAGAGTAGTCGTGTTCCCTTGAAAGAAAAGCGTTATTCGCTAACGACATTTCTTTTCCTTTCTTGTGATAGCGAACTGGAATGTCGACAGAATGCCGCCTCGGCGCTGGCCTTGAGCGAAACAACTAAAGCGATGACAGTCAAGGCTAGGCTTCCACGAACTCAGGACCGCCGTAGGAAGGGCATTCTACCAACTGGCAATTCGTTTCTTTTCAGACAAACGATTTACTTCATTGTCTTTTGATAGGACATGAGTAAGACAGTGCCGCCTTATCTACTGATGAACAGAGCCTTTTGTCGGTTATGACTGAGCAGCATATATTTAAGAACAAGAACTTGTGAAAATTGCAACATGTAACACATTCCAAACGTATATAGACTCTGGAATATCTCGATACAGCTCGCTCCAGGTTCAGAGAGCGACAAAAACTAACCAAGACGTGAAATTGTGTTCAAAGTCAAAAGGTGAAAATTATGCCTTCGTTTCCCAAGAAAAAAAAAATTAGTTCAATAAAAAATACGGTACGGTTAATTCAGAGGCAGAGAATGAGGCCGGCATTGGCACATTCATCTGTATTTGAACACAATTTCTGTGTGCTCGCTCCACCACAACGATGTTTCTGTTTTCCGTATTGTATGTAATGTTGATACCTGTGATTTGACGTAAACTCCTTGTGATGTAAGTTCTTTTACAGTAGATAAAGTGATGTGTTATACCGGTATCACTGCTTACAACTGACGTCACGACAAATAGTCCCTTAACATCAGAACATGACAGCAAATGCATCTTAATATAATTAGTTTCCTTCCTTCCACGTGCTTATGTTTTGATGTATCTGAATCCGTTGTCCATATGGTGCTCTATACAACCACTTTCCGCTTACAACAGCAAATTTCATTACAGCAGTACGTAATTTAAAACAGAGTTGCTGAACGCCGCCACTCAGAATTTTCCCACTAGCTATTTATAAAAATATGCAGCACGACTTTTCAGTTCTGAGCGCTATTATGTAGGCGTACTAATGACATGTGTCTCGACTTTTCCTTGTTTACGAATGATTAACATCAAATTGTTACGGATGTTATGAACTTCAGCACTAGTCACAGTTCCATCACATGAGCCGTGTTGTTAGGAATCGCTTGTTTAACTCGCAACCACACGAGGACTGTTCACGTATATTGTTAACAAGCTGGGCAGATGATTGAGGCGGAACATCTGTGACACATTACAGACTGACGACGATTAGCGAGTTCCAGCAAGGCGTCATAACGTAAAGGTAGTTAAAGTTCGATCTCTGCTATCGACTCACCTCGTCGCCTTATCAGTCGCAGCAGTGGCGGCAGCGCGTAGCGTAGTGTGGGCGCCGTTCTGCCGACGGACCGTTATATACCTCGCGCGCACCTCACCAGGCGCAACACTGCCGTTGACCGAACATTCTCTTCCTAGTGCGCTCACCTCGCCTTGCTTGTTTGGCAGCGCGCCAGCTGCAGGAAACTCGCTGACGCCATATTGGAAAAAAAGCCGCAGCGCCAGAGACTTTACGCTGCCGTCGCTCTGCCGTGTCGCGCAACCAAGGAGCGCTCACCTCGCGTCATGTTGTATCTCTGCCTATGGGTACATGCGTTGTGCGCGCATTGTGTTCGGCAACGACTATTTAATGCGTGTGTCCATGATGAAAAGTACAGGCAGAATGGGATAAAACTCGTTTGCTTTGACTAACGACGTCATATTTAAGTCATAGATGATAATTTGTTTATTTCTGAGCCATAGACAGTAAATTGATTATCTTGGGAAATGAAGCGTCAAATTGTAAACTTAAATAAATTAATGTATCATTAAAAGAAAGAAATTTTGTACGCATTTTGTTGTTGGTCGCCGTTTTAAAGAATCTGTGTACACATTCCAATTTAGCAATGTATCCGCAATTGGTAAAAAATAGGATATCAATTTCAGCTTTGTTGTTCTTTTAGTCGTGGGTAATATTAGTACCCTACGTAGGTCAACTAAAGTACAGGAAACCAATGTGGCCGGCTGGTGTGGCCGAGCGGTTCTAGGCGCTTCAGTCTGGATCCGCGCGACCGCTACGGTCGCAGGTTCGAATCCTGCCTCGGGCATCGATGTGTGTGATGTCCTTAGGTTAGTTAAGTTTAAGTAGTTCTAAGTTCTAGGGGACTGATGACCTCATATGTTAAGTCCCATAGTGCTCAGAGCCAAACCAATGTGAGAGGTGTATTACGTAATATACATGGTGGTCCATTGATCGTGACCAGGCCAAATATCTCACGAAATAAGCGTCAAACGAAAAAACTACAAAGAACGAAACTTGTCCAGCTTGAAGGGGTAAACCAGATGGCGCTATGGTTGGCCCGGTAGATGGCGCTGCCATAGGTCAAACGGATATCAACTGCGTTTTTTTTTTTTTTTTTAATAGGAACCCCCATTTTTATTACATATTCGTGTAGTACGTAAAAAAGTGTGAATGTTTTGGTTGGATCACTTTTTTCGCTTTGCGATAGATGGCGCTCTAATAGTCACAAACATACGGCTCACAACTTTAGACGAACACTTGGAAACAGATAGGTTTTTTAAATTAAAATACAGAACGTAGGTACGTTTGAACATTTTATTTCTGTTGTTCCAATGTGATACATATACCTTTGTGATATCATTTCTGAGAACGCATGCTGTTACGGCGTGATTACCTTTAAATACCACATAAATGCAATAAATGCTCAAAATGATGTCCGTCAACCTCATTGCATTTGGCAATACGTGTAACGACATTCCTCTTAACAGCGAGTAGTTCGCCTTCCGTAATGTTCGCACATGCAGTGACAATCCGCTGACGCATGTTGTCAGGCGTTGTCGGTGGATCACGACAGCAAATATCCTTCAACTTTCCCCACAGAAAGAAATCCGGGGACGTCAGATCCGGTGAACGAGCGGGCCATGGTATGGCGCTTCGACGACCACTCCACCTGTCATGAAATATGCTATTCAATACCTCTTCAACCGCACGCGAGCTATGTGCCGGACAGCCATCATGTTGGAAGTACATTGCCATTCTGTTATGCAGTGAAACATCTTGTAGTAACATCGGTAGGACATTACGTGGGAAATCAGCATACAATGCACCATTTAGATTGCCATCGATAAAATGGGGGCCAATTATCCTTCCTCCCATAATGCAGCACTATACATTAACCCGCCAAGGTAGCTGATGTTCCACTTGTCGCAGCCATCGCGGATTTTCCGTTGCCCAATAGTGCATATTATGCCGGTTTACGTTACCGCTGTTAGTGAATGACGCTTTGTCGCTAAATAGAACGCTTGCAAGAAATCTATCATCGTCCTGTACTTTCTCTTGTGCCCAGTGGCAGAACTGTACACGACGTTCGAAGTCGTCACCATTCAATTCCTGGTGCATAGAAATACGGTACGGGTGCAATCGATGTTGATGTAGCATTCTCAACACCGACGTTTATGAGATTCCCGATTCTCGCGCAATTTGTCCACTGCTGATGTGCGGATTAGCCGCGAGAGCAGCTAAAACACCTACTTGGGCATCATCATTTGTTGCAGGTCGTGTTTAACGTTTCACATGTGGCCGAACACTTCCTGTTTCCTTAAATAACGTAACTATCCGGCGAACGGTCCGGATGATGTCGTCCAATCTATCACAAAGAGGAAAAAAGTGGTCCAACTAAAACATTCTTATTTCTTTACGTACTACACGAATATGTAATAAAAAAAATGGGGCTTCCTACTTAAAGAAACGCAATTGATATCCGTTTGACCTATGGCAGCGCCATCTAGCGGGCCAACCATAGCGCCATCTGATTTCCCCCTTCAAGCTAGACGAGTTTCGTTCTTTGTAGTTTTTTCGCTTGATGCTTATTTCGTGGGATCTTTGGCCCGGTCACTATCAGTGGACCATCCTGTATATGTCATCTGAAATAAAGGATACTAATGTTAGAGGTGTCGTTTTTTCCACCGTAATTAATGTCTGTGTCAACTGAGGACACCAACGCAAGAGTTGTAGTTTTCTTCGCAATAGGTGATTTGTATCTCTACAGAAGAACGGAATACCAGTGTTAGCTACGTCACTTTGGTTCACTTGGGTAATACTACTATCATGTACGTCAGTTGACCTGCATGGATCAACTAAGTTACAGGGTACCAGTGTTAGGTACTTTGTTCCCTTCACTGTTGGTAATACTAATATCCTGTCCTTCAGTTGACCTATGTAGGTCATCTGAAGAACAGGATACCGATGTTAGGTAATTTGTTCATTTCGCGGTTGTTAATATCAGAGCTTGCTTGGTTGCTTTTTCCCGTGCTATCTTCTTCCTCAGTCGAATCCCAGTTTATTGTATTTTTCGCGTAATATAATACGTTTTCCTGGTATTTTTTTTAGTATTTTCTTTTGTTGTTATGTCTGTAGTTCTGTTTTTAGATCGTACCCGCCCGAAACACCCTAATTCCCTTACGTGTCCCGTCAATTTCATTTCTTTTATGGACATTGATAAATCGCGATTTCTTTATATAATTTTCTTTTACAATTGTGAGTTCACGTGATGTACATATGCAGTCTCTGTTTTCTGAGTTACATTTCTTTTTTCCCTTACATTTTTAAGATTACGTTACAAAAATGGATTTACACATGAAAGTAAAAAGAGAAGGGAAATGGCGCTATAACTTACGCTATACGTTGTTTTGAAGCAAGCGAGACCTGTCGTCATCTTAAATAGCCCAAAACAACAACAGACTACTGTTCACTGTTGTTTCTTGTTAGTTATTTCTTTCGTGTGCACGAAATAGCTGTTTTAAATAGTAAAAATTACAGTCCTTACCTGAATAACATAGTGTCAGGAAGTGATTTCGAACGTTTTTCTGTTCTTGAATGCGCATTTGCTCTAGTAATCCGATACATTTCGCCCCGTTAACGTAGACGTATTTCGAATAACCAAGATGCGAAGGGTGTGATGTAAAAAAGATGCTTTCGTAATCCATTTAATTCTGCTTTCACTGTATGTGTATCGATAGCATATGGAGCTGGAACTCCGAAACCAATGCTTGTTTGCTTACTAGTACTGTTTCTTGTTCGTCACATTTTCAGCTTTCAACTCGTATGCATGACATTTTTAATATTCACTTTTGCAAACGACTTCCTAAGTGTACTTTGTTAGCCCATAAACATGAGTAAAGAGGAGAGAAGCAAGGCATGCTAACGTATCTTGCGCATGTCAGCAAAGTGAACTATTATTGAAGGAGGTGTAACTCCATGCAGAAAGCTTTTATATCGTAATTTTATAGGAACTGAATTCAAAATTGATATTCTGCACTTCATTTACCTTTTGTAAGTGAGGGCCGGCTGCTGTGGCCGAGCGGTTCTAGGCTCTTCAGTCCGGAACAGCGCTGCTGCTACGGTCGCAGGTTCGACTCCTGCCTCGGGCATGGATGTGTGCGTTGTCTTTCGGTTAGTTAGGTTTAAGTAGTTAAGTCCCATAGTGCTTAGATCCATTTGAACCTTTTTTTTTAAGTGAGGAGGAGTCGCAGGAAAAAACGACGGCCCTGTATTTTTCTTAATACGCACTGATGTTCGGTCTATGTCCTCTTCCCGAAAACACTGTGAACATATTTCGCTAAATTTGGATGGGTTCCAATCTTTCCTTCCTGCAGCGTTCAACCGGAGAGCTATGCAAGTTGGAGAGATAGGAAATCTAAAATCAAACGATAGGAATGAAACGACAACAGAGGTAAACATTGCGGCGATTATTCATTTACAGAAAAGTAAATATTGCTTGAACGGCTCCAGTTACGAATGAAATGTAAGTCCTTTAAACTTTACATTAAGAACGGATCGATTAGTACGCCTGGAAACGACGCAAGCTAGAATTTTTGATGAAACAACTACAATCCCACACGATCTGAGCACCAGATGCTTTCTGGGGTACGACCACGAAAGTCGAAGGGTATCCCCAATGGACGAAACTGCGCTAGGGCACCTCAGAGCGACTCCACGGGAAGTATCACCGCGGTGACTCACGCAAGCATAAGTGCACTGAACCTAGTGTTTTGGGCTATGTAAGATGGCGGACGTTGCCTTCGAGTTTGTGACCTAATGACAACTCTAATCTTTTTTTACCTCCATGGGTTTACGTGAAGTATGTCTACGATCTCTGTTCTTGTTTCTGAACATTCATTCATGGTTTCAATTGTTGGTCACCTATCATGTGTGACTTACCCATGACGCCATTGGTCAAAACCGACGAGTTGTACCCATTCTTCATTATTCTCATCACCTACTTAGTTTTCGCCTTGCTCTTTCTTGCCATTCTTCCTCCGTCCTATTTATATACCTGTGTCTCCCTCCCACACTCAGTATTTCTCTTGGCTTTTCTTTTCCCTCTCTTACTTTCCTATCTCCTTTTCTTCAACTCTGCCCTCTACCTTTATCTTCATTTTTGTTGACATTTCTCTTTTTTGTGTCTCTCTTCTCTGACCATGGAACCAACGAACTGTCATTCCAATGTCAATTCTCCTACTTCTGCTATGACTACTCTTAATAAAACATTATAATTAATTGAAGTTAACACTATAGAAGGAGAAACTGAGAAATACAGCGTTGACGAAGTTAAGCATTATACATTTTATTGTTCTTATTATTTTCTTATTACTACTATTACTTGCAGAGCGACACAAGCGACCGCTTGCGGTGTCAACCTGAAAGAAGCACCATAGCTGTCACAACTGAAATATTTCTATACAGGACGTATTACAGTATTAGTAGCGGTCGCTTGGGGCGCCTAACTGAGACGGAGGCGGGGGCACTCAAATACAAGATTAGTATACACTTGGTATCACAGTTAGTAGCGAAAAATGACACGGATGAAAGTGTACGAGGGAAAAAGTGGGGAAAGCGCGTATACTATTTGCAAATTCTCTGCAAAATGGTGACTCTACAAAGACCTACGGGAGGCAGGGAGCCAACCAGGCTACATCTACACACACTGACGGAGAAAAATCGCAACACAAAAAACAATATACGAGGGTCACTCCAAAAGAAATACACACTATTTTTTTAAATCCATCTTTTATTCTACATTAGATACATCCTTTAGGAACAATATTTCCATTTCTCCACATAATTTCCATCCCTCTCAACTGCCTTACGCCATCTTGGAACCAGCGCCTGTATACCGCACGGTAAAATTCTGGACCAACCTGTTGGAGCCACTGTTTGGCAGCGTGCACAAGGGAGTCATCATCTTCAAACCTTGTTCCACGGAGAGAGTCTTTCAGTTTCCCAAAGAGATGATAGTCACATGGAGCCAGGTCGGGACTGTAAGGCGGGTGTTTCAGTGTTGTCCATCCGAGTTTTTTGACTGACATGTGGCCGTGCATTGTCGTGCAACAGCAAAACATTCCGCTTTTGCCGATGTGGTCGAACCCGACCAAGTCGAGCTTGAAGTTTCTTCAGTGTCGTCACATATGCATCAGAATTTATGGTGGTTCCACTTGGCATGATGTCCACAAGCAAGAGTCCTTCGGGTTCGAAAAACACCGTAGCCATAACTTTTCCTGCACAAGGTGTGGTTTTGAATTTTTTTTTTCTTGGGTGAATTTGCATGACGCCACTCCATTGATTGCCTCTTCGTCTCTGGTGAAAAATGATAGAGCCATGTCTCATCACCTGTCATAGTTCTTCCAAGAAATTCAATTCCACCATTCTCGTACTTTCCAAAAGTTCGCTGCATACCGCTTGTTTCTTTGTGGGCCACTGTCAACTCTCTGGGAACCCACCTGGCACAAATCTTTTTTAATGCCAACACTTTCAATATTCTGCAAACACTTCCTTCCTCCATCCCAACGTAGCGTGACAAATCGTTCACTGTGATGCGTCTGTCAGCAGTCACCAATTCGTTAACTCCCTGCCCATTGTCTGGAGTGTGCGCAGTACGAGGCCTGCCACTGCGAGGACAATCCTCAATACTGCTGTGCCCGCTTTCATCACGTAACCTGCTTGCCCACCGACTAACTGTACTGCGATCGACAGCAGCATCTCCATACACCTTTTTCAACCTCTTGTGAATGTTTCCCACTGTCTCGTTTTCACAGCATAGGAATTCCATGACAGCACTTTGCTTCTGACGAACGTTAAATGTAGCAGCCACCTTGAAGACATGCTGTGACGGCGCCACTCACGGGAACAGGTTAAACTAAGTTTGAAAACAAGCGGAAGGATGTATCTACACACTGTAAAACTATCACACATGCAGAATGAAAACTGTATTTTTACAAAAGTAGTGTGCATTTCTTTTGGAGTGACCCTCGTAGATTAATGAAATTTCGGGACTACATTTGTCTAGGTAACATATTTAAGTGAGTAACTTTGGGATATCGCTGGTTAATGTAATCGCGAGATAAACCATTGCAAACATGAAATGTTGATACATTAACAACCGGCGTAACCGCCAGAATGTTGAATGAAAGCAATCAAACGTTGTGTTGTACAGGTGCCGGATGTCTGTCTGTGAGATGGATGGTTCAAATGGCTCTGAGCACTATGGGACTTAACATCTTAGGTCATCAGTCCCCTAGAACTTAGAACGACTTAAACCAAACTAACCTAAGGACATCACACACATCCATGCCCGAGCCAGGATTCGAACCTGCGACCGTAGCAGTCGCGCGGTTCCGGACTGAGCGCCTAGAACCGCGAGACCACCGCGGCCGGCTGTGAGATGGAGTTCCATGTCTGTTGCATTTGGTCGGTCAGGACAGGGACAGTTAAAGCTGTTTGTGGATGACGCTGGAGCTGTCATCTGATGATGTCACATATATGCGTTCGATTGGAGACAGATCGTGTGATCGAGAATACCAATGCAACATGTCGACACACTGTAGAGCATGTTGGTTACAACAGCGGTATGTGGGCCAGTGAGCGAGCGTTATCCTATTGGAAAACACCTCCTGGAATACTCTTCATGACAGCACAGCAGGTCGAATAACCAAACTGACATACAAATTTGCAATTAAGGAGCGTGGGATAACCAAAAGTGTGTTCCTACTGTTGTACAAAATTGCACTCCTGATCGTAACTCCAAGTGTAGGTCCAGTGTGTCTAGCGCATAGACAGGTTGGCTGCAGGTCCTCAACTGGCCTCCATTCAACCAACACATGGCCATCACTGGCACTGAGGTAGAAGAACCAGCTTTCTTCAGAAAATGTAACAGATCTCCACCCTGCCCTCCAGTAACCTCTCGTTCGACACCACTGAAGTGGCAAATGATGGTCATTTGGGTCAGTGAAATGCACGCTATACTGCGTCTAGCTCGAAGCTGTCCTTGAAATAACTGATATATAACGTTTCGTTATGCTACTGTGGTGCCAACTGCTGCTCAGATTGCTGCTGCAGACGCAGTACCATGCGACAGAGCCATACGCCTCGAACATGTGTCTTCCCTCTCGGTAGTGCCACGTGTCCGTCTGGAGCCCGGTCTTACTGTAACCGTACATTCTGCTGACCACCGCTGCCATCAGTCATATACAGTGCCTATGTACCTACCAAGTCTTTCTGCAGTATCACAGAAGAAACGTCCAACTTCTTGTAGCCCTATTACACGATCTGGTTCAAACTCAGTGAGATGTTGATAATGGCGTCTTTGTCGCCTTAAAGCAATTCTTAACTAATACCAACTCACCAAGTGCAATCTCAAACGTTGTAACTAACCACGTTACTACGGGTTATTCCTTATTATTGGGAATGGAAATACTTATTGCTTATGAAATCAACGTGAGAAGAATAGGGTCGCCACCGACTCAAACCATACAACTAATCAAAGATTTGGTCGAGCCGGAAAATAAATTAATTTGATCACAGACCAAAAACTCACAAAAATGCATACGTTGTGAGGTCGCTCACAGCGGATACGATGTAATTAATAGTATTGCCCGTGCGCTGTTCACGACAATCAAACATTTAAAATAAAATAGAAAATGCATGAACACTGCATAAGATCAGCTCCCAGCAACACACCTGAAAATATGACTTAATCTAAAGCATTTTTTATAAAATACAAGAGGACACTAATCACTGGACCTGTGCATAAGGAAACGCATTGGATGTGCTAATGGGAAAGCTACGAGGTGAGTGGCTTAGGCGCAAAAACGTAATCTCGGAACACAAGAGAAAATTGTAGATAAAATCATTTATTCCTAAACTAAGGATGTGAGGCATGTACACGATTCCTGATAACACGTGGTTTGTGGAGGCACAATTTCTAGGTATAGTGCCAAATTCCAACAATATCACATCATACAATCATGTTAACATTTTCTAAAACAAACATGCGATCGGACAGTTAGTGATGCCGGTAGCCCAACAACTATAATGTTCTACCACGTGGTTGGCTCCCCACGGACGAAAGACACGGAAAGTAAGGAAAATTTACGAGAAGGCAAGGCTCTAAATATTTAGAAAGGTGAAAGCTTATACAGGCACAGCTGAAGGCAAACAGACATTCATACAGAAGCGAGTGCTCACTTCTTATCGACACCTTTGTGTGGTGCTCTTCCGGCGGATCCAAGTCTGCTACAGAAATTTGCTAAAAGAAAAATCTGCCAAAGTTTTGCATTCCTTGCTGCGACAAGGCAAAGCAATCTTCCAGATTTGAAAAGCGAGACCAAAGGCTAACAGCTCTCCCCTTGCCAAGTAACAACGCGCCACGCGGTCAGTCTAACTCACCCTTCTTCGACTGGAGCACAGCTGTGGACGCTTCCCGTACCGGCGGCAGACTGCCTCCCGCTTCTCCAGCCTCTTCCACGCTCCGCGTGGACCGGAAAACCCCAAGATGCCATAATTTCCGCCACCAACCTAACGCAGGTGGATTTCTCACAAGTAGCGGAAACCTCTTTGCCGACTTGACCACTACGAGACTTGGCTATTCTGTGCAACTGCTGCTGAACCTGTACGACTATCGCAGACTTTCTGCAGCAGACTACGCCACCGTCTAGCAACGTCACACACAACCACATTCATTCAATCACACTACTATGAGAGTAAAGAGAATAGAGAGACAAGGAAAAGAAAGAGAAATGGTAATGAAAATGGGCTACTGGACTAATGAAAGGTGGCTACAGGACCCTTTCAACGTAACTAACGCTCACAACAGTTACAGCGTGTATTTAAAGCAAACCTGATTTGCATCCTCATAGTGGCGCTAATAGCGCCACTTCTATGCGATGTCTTTCAGATGTACACTCATGTTCAGAAGAAAAAAACAACAGAACATCTTTAACGACTAGAGACAGAACGTTCATATTCACAGATCATGTACGTTGGTATGTTCTACAGAAATGATTAGCACTTCAGTCACTTCGGTTCAGCATGTGACCTGTTGCCTAGCAGACACAGAGTCCGCCATGGGCGCTGATAACTTGTTCCATGCGAGATGGCATCGACGCGTGTAAAGCGGGAATGGCGTCTTGCGGTATAGCCACCCACGCTGCATTCACCTGCTTCCAAAGATCATCTGAGGTGGTTGGCCTTGGGTCACAGTGTTGCACCCATCGTTTCACCATGTGCCACACACCTTCGATTGGAGGCACGTCTGGTGATCTGGCTGGCCAAGGCAAAAGGCTGACATTCTGTGACGCCAAGAAGGCACATGTTCGTGCAGCAACGTGTGGTCGCGCATTGTCTTGCTGAAAAATGGTGTCTGAGGTGTTACGCAGAAACGGTATGATTATGAGCCGCAGGGTGTCATTCACTTAGGGTACGCTGGTCACAGCGCCCTGGACACGTAGTAACTGTGATTTGTGGTTGTACCCAATAGCACCCCATATCATACGGCCTTGAGCTCATGCCGCGTGTCTTGTGCGAATACAGTCACTGTGATACCGCTCCGTCTGCGGCGAACCAAGGTGCGGTCATCATTTTCAAACAAACAAAACCTAGATTCGTCCGAAAAGACTATCTGATACCATTCCTGTCCCCAGTTACTTCGTTCTATACACCATTGCCGTCTAGCATATTTCTGTACATTCATGTAGGGTAGGCGGAGAAGTGGACGACGCGCACGTAACACATTCCGTAATAAACGGCGACGGACTGTCACCCTTGATAGTGTACGATGTGTTACACTGTTCCCCGTTGCGTCAGAACCGAGGAGGACGCAGATCTGTCCTCCAATGCCATTCGGATGACGTGTCGATATTCTCGGGGGTGGTCTGGCTGGTGCGACCTGACCCATCTTGTCGAGTTCTACGGCCTTCCGTGAACCATTCTGCGCACACCCGTTACACTGCCGAAGTACTTCATTCCATACGAGCAGCAATTTCCCGGATGGATGAATCACATTCTCTCGTGCCAGGAATGCGCCCTCTTTCAGACTCACTTATTTGACGGTACGGTTTCGTGCATACGTCTGCGAGGCATTCTGCACGTCTGCTCAAGTCACACTGATCCATTACCTTCGGTTTACAGCGACAACGAGAGCCGCAGGCACATTTTACCGGTAGATCGTGTTTCGTTGTGATATCGATCTTGGCCTTGAATCCGCTGACCGACATGATTCAAATTCTTATCATTCCTGCAGAACATACCAATGTACGAGTACTGTGAAAATGAACGTCCTATCTCTAGTCGTTCTAGGTGTTTTTTTTTCTGAACATGAGAGTAGGAACCCGCCTACCAGCTCACGTTTATGTCGCACAACTCCTTGGTGGTCAGTGTATCCATAGTCGGCAAGACACCTTATGGTGTATGGCGAAGGAAATGTCTTTTACCACTATCACTTCGTCGCTTCCCTGCCCCATTCACGAATGGTGTGTAGGAAGAACGTCTATAGGAGCTGTAATTTCTCCGATTTTATCTTCGTGATCACTTTGAGAGACGTATGTGCAAGGAATTACTAAGTCGCTCCGCTCTGTTTCGAACGTAAGAGAAGATAGTTTCATCCGATTCTTACTGGAAAGTGACGCCAAAATGACGTAGCACGTTTGTCGACAGCTATCGAAAGCTCATTTCAGTCGCACCAATTTAAGCTGTGCTCTCACATTCCTGCCTAACCACACCCTTAGAAACCGCGACGTATTCGGAAATAAACAACCAAATATTTATGGCAAGCAAGAAAACAAGCTGCGTCACAGCTGCCATATGCGGAAGTGCGTTGTCTTGCTGAGGGAGGACATCACCTTTGTGTCGAAAAAATAGCAGTAGCATGAGGATAATAGCTTATACATTCACTTTTTTATCAGATTTAAGTCGCAACATCAAACAAACTCCGCCGGTAGCTGTGGCCGCAGGTTCGAATCCTGCCTCAAGCATGGATATGTTGATGCCCTTAGTTAGGTTTAAGTAGTTCTAAGTTCTAGGGGACTGATGATCTCAGATGTTAAGTCCCATAGTGCTCAGAGCCATTTGAACAAACTCCTGAGAGACAGTGCTCTCATATGTAACTAACATCAAACATTGCAGTTCACACCTTCCTTATATTAATAAGGAAGTCCCAGAATCTTTTACAAACGCGAAGGTCAAAAAAAAATCGAGTGCAGCAGAACACGAACCTACTTCCTAAATCCATACCTCGATGTACTACACTAGGATTTTTTTCTTTTTGTTACAATCAAATTTGTTGCTTTACAATTGTATGGTTTCAACATTACAGATGATAACCTCACAGTGAAATAAATGTTGTCAAACTTTTATAAACAATCATCAACTCAACGTCCATTTACTATCAAGCACATCAATAATTTATCGCTTCAACATTTAATAATTTGAAGGATACTGTCATCAATTAACAAAGCTCCTTTTTTTTTGCTGAAACCATCAACACTGTAGACAGTGTAGAGAATTGTTCTCTTTAACGCGATCGCTCTCCATTTTGCCTTCGTCAGCTTGGCTTCAGTGCCAACGAATTCTCTTCAGTAATGTGTAGCCAGACAATTCTGCTCTCATTTTTTTCTTTCTTCACGGAAACAGCAGATGTCCTAGTTTGTGAAAGCAAAAGTAACTTAAAATAGAAAACTTAATTTACACATGAAGGCGAAATGAAAGATAATTTTTATATCTATTTAGGAAGCAGTGCTGCTTTAAATTGGTTTATTGGAGAAAATTCATAACTGAAACATCATTCTGGACTTACGACAACAACTAAGTATCTCTGATAACTCAGTTTACATTTAGGACGTTCCTTTAAATAAAAATGCTCTTCTTCGACATACTGTATGTTGTTTTCTATATTTGGATTTATCTTCGTAACCACATTAAATACGTATTGTCCAATGAGCTAATTATGACTTACGTTTTGCATTAGGATATAAATTATAGTCTGGAGTACATCTTTTATTGCAACGTAGTTCTTGGCGGTTCTACAGATGACGGCCCGTTTTTTTTTTTTGTTCTTTTTTTTTTTTTTTTTTTCACCTTCCACTTCCAGATCCGAATGTCTTCCTCGTAAGTGAGAACATGTTCTAGAGTTTCCACCAGTTGGCAGCAGTCACAATATGGAATCAGTAATAGATTTATTTTACGGGGCTAGTCTCGTGTGAGGACCTTGTCATTAATTAACCACATCGTACCAAGGAGAACTTACATTCAGTTGTAGAACAGGGAGATTGATATTTCTTCATGTCTTTGTCCAGATTTTATCTTTATATTTCATCAGCATTAAGTTTATTGATATTTCAAAGTACAGTTTGGTTATAATTAAAATGACAGTTTCAAAACGCTGTATAAAAATGACCACTGCTCAGAATGATGTCAAATTTGAACGGAGTATCATCGAAGAAGAGGGGAAACGTTGTGGAAACAAAAAAAGAAAAAGAGAAGCGAAAATTTCCCTTCTAGATGGCCTGTAAAAACGGTAGATGAATCGCAATACCACAGCTATGGTGTGAGTTTCACATTACATCAACCGTATTTTGCAATGTGCGTCACCACACAAC
Organism: Schistocerca serialis cubense; assembly: GCF_023864345.2. NCBI lineage: Eukaryota > Metazoa > Arthropoda > Insecta > Orthoptera > Acrididae > Schistocerca > Schistocerca serialis. Next base: position 630,069,564 of record NC_064641.1, on the reverse strand, counting down.
TTATGGCAGTCAACTGTTGTGTCATTATTAGCGCTACGTAAGCCCAGCCATCAACGCAAGGTTCGTTCCACATCGAATAGGAAAAATAGGTTTTTAATTGTCCTCAGGCTAAAAACTTCGTAAAAAGCAATTCGTCTACAATTTGTCTTAAGGTCACAGACACAAAATGTGAAGTAGCCGTGAGACCCGCGTCTTTTATTTCGAATATTCTGCCGCTTACAGCACTATCTGGTGTTAAGAATTTCGATAAACTTTTTTTTTTGTTTCCAACATGTTCCTCCTCTCTCTCCTCCCCCCCCCCCCCCCGCCCCCACCCCATTTCGATAATATTCCGTTCACATTTGGCGTGTTCATGAGCAGCAGTTCTATTTTTTACAACATTTTGAAACTGGAACTTTAATTGTAGTCACCGTGAACATAACTACGTTCGACGTAATATCTTCTAACGTAGTTCGTTTCTGGATTGTTTCGTGCGACATTAATTTTATTGCAGCACATCGGTCGTTGGTGTCTAAGGCGGTAAACAGGTTTCGTGATATGTGAACCGGATTACTGTGTAATAATTTACAAGCGCAATTGAGAAACATCGCCGTCCAATGTAGGTGGATGTCTAATACCCAATACTCCATTAAATCGAGGTAACATGGCAATTTGTAACGAGAGTTTGATAACATTGCCCCTTCAACCATACCAGCACGCAACTTCGGACGTTATATTTCATCTTACGATGGCTTGAAGGCTTTTACCACAGAAATGTCATTAACCGATATTAAATTGTAGCAAATCGTACCAAGAGCGACATATTTATGATAAATCTTCAGTGCGCCGTCGCCTTGAGCCGACATAATCCATAGCGCGCAGATTATAATATGGAAACAATGAAGTTCGTGGATGCAATACGACGTCTCCAAAGTTCTTCATTTGTTGACGACTACCTCGCATGGAGTTTTATGGAAAACACGTAATTCTGACGTCATTTCCCATGAGAAATTTGCTGATGGTAGCTTCTTCTTCGAACGTAGGATCTGGGAATTTCAACGGTTCACGGAAGGGATTAGCTGCTCCGAACGGATGGGTATCCTATCCCCTCGCTCGCCTGTTGGCCGATAGTTTGGCCATCTTCCCCGCCCCTTAACAACCGTGTTAATATTGGTCGAAACAAAAATCCCTGTGCTTCCTTTGCTTCCGAAGCAAGGGCAGCACATCGTGGTGTTGAACATGAAAAAGGCAAATAGTCCATGTTCCCTAGAGTATTAACAAACAGAAAGCATTGTTTGGCAACAGATGATGCGTAAAATAACAGTATATTGATCCGTATATTTCTTCGTACCACACATTTTAAAAAAAATCCTAGTGCCTCAGACTGAATTTGTGAATAGTATTTTCGTGCAAAAATGTTATACAGCGTGAGTTTATGTAATAACAAAAATATATGTGACGCTTCGGAATGCGGTTCATAAAAGATTCTCTGAGACATTGCTTTCATTCTAAATATTAAGACACAGTTTCAATTTGTTGAATTAAATCACTGCAGTACCCCACACTGCAACTGCGGAAAACTGCTCCCACTTTGAACATTTATACAATAACTGGTAGTTTATAAAATGCACGCCAGTGTCACGAAATTATCACAAATTATTAAGCAGTGTGGATATCCATCTGTAGCAATACTTAATTACATGCTGCTAAACCTAAATCTGTATATATTTAAGACATTCATCCCAATTTGTTTAGATACGAATATCACTCGCCAGTAGCATTGATCTACGTGCCATATGAAATAATAATCCCTAAACACAAAAATATAGTTTCTTTGATTTTCTTTAAGCTGAAAACATTATTGCGCGACAGATGTAATTGCTTTGCAGGTTTTAGTGACAGTTATACTGCTGACGTTTGTTGATATTACAACACTAAATGCCGGCCGTGGTGGCCGAGTGGTTCTAGGCGCTTCAGTCTGGAACCGCGCGACCGCTACGGTCGCAGGTTCGAATCCTGCCTCGGGCATGGATGTGTGTGATGTCCTTAGGTTAGTCAGGTTTAAGTAGTTCAAAGTTCTAGGGGACTGATGACCTCAGATGTCAAGTCCCATAGCACTCAGAGCCATTTGCATTTTTTGCACAACACTAAATACCACTCGAATGACCTTTCTGTTGACAGAAATTTTAGTTACCATTTTTCAACTGAAATTTCCTCTCTAATTTGCACGTTATCTTTCTCTGTTCTGTCCGATAATATCATTAATATTTAGGGTTCCTTACCTCAAACGGAGCCCTTTTGGTATCGTTTTGTTGTCTGTCTGTCTCTCTGTCCAACTGTTATGCGCCCACTTTCTCAGGCACGGGTAGACGTATCCAGTTTAAATTTATGTCGCATATTAAGGTCTGTAATCCCTTAGCGGTGTAAAAATATGAAAATTTTAAGTCAATTCAATCAAAATATGCGGCCATTTATGTCACATATTTTAAAACTCGAAAACTCACTTATCAAAACTAATAGGGTACTTCCCGCTGACCTTCAATCATCAAATTCGGCAAGAAGCAAGATTTCACTTTACAAATAAAGTTAAAGGTTCTGAAAAGTGTTAAACTGCAATCACATCACATAAAAAATAACTTTTTGGCATTAGGACAGATTGAATTCATCATCCGTCAAAAGCATAATAGACCAACATTACTCCGTGTAAACACAATATTTAAGTTGTGGTCATGCATTAGTCAGCAAAAAAAAATATTTTATTACATCTTCTCTCTTTATATATACAAGCGGAAGCACCTGTTCGTTTCATTTTGTATGCACGGGCTACGTTGAGGAACACCAATAGAGATTTTGATACAGCCTTGGAATTCCCTGAACTGATATCTTGCCATTGACCGATAATCTTGCCATCATCGATATCGATAAGAGTCATAAATCGACGAGATTCTCGATTACCGAGATGGATGGTATATATATATATGGGGTGTCCCATTTATCTTGACCACCCTAAATAACTGTTTGTCCAGATGCAAATTACAAAATGTACTTTAGCTATCAGGGGGACATCAATCAGCATGATTGCCTTCGTTGTAGCTTCGTTTTTTACAAAGATATGAACAGCAAAATGACTTTTTTAAATGGCACCCTGTATTTTTTATTCGGTAATCCTCTCCTAAATACCTATTCAAAAATGTATCACAGTGTACCATTCACTAAAACACAACGTTATTAATTATATAACACAACATTGACTTTGAGCACGGGATCACAAACTCGCCCACTTGCTGGAGTTGTTAGAAAACAAATGAAAACCAAGTAAAAACATATCACAAAGGTGCTCAAAGTGGTGACCCTGGACACCGATACACGGGTGCACTCGTTGAATGAAAGAATTACTTACTGCTTCCAGTGTTGCCTGGTGTAGCAAGCACGATACTTTCCTGCAGGTCCTCTGGAGTTGTTGGAATATCCCGATAGACAGCGTCTTTAATGTATCACCAAAGAAAAAGGTCCAGAGGATTTAAATCAGGAGACCTAGCAGGCCAAGTAACTGTTCCTCCTCGACCAATCCATCTGGCAGGATACCTTCGGCTCGGAACACGACGTGAACGCAGGGCATTATGTGCTGGACATCCATCGTGTTGATACCACATTCTGGTTCTTAGCGGCACTTCATCCAGAAGAAGAGGAAGAACTAGTCTGATGAAGTTGGCATACGCTGTGCCATTTAGACTACCATTGATGAAATAAGAGCCAATAATTGTAGTACCAAGCATCCCACACCAGACGTTAACTCTCCATTTACGCTGATGTTCCATCTGTCTAAGCCATCATGGGTTGTCGCTGGACCAATAATGCATGTTCCTTGTATTTGCCGGTCGGAGTGGCCGTGAGGTTCTAGGCGCTACAGTCTGGAACCGAGCGACCGCTACGGTCGCAGGTTCGAATCCTGCCTCGGGCGTGGATGTGTGTGATGTCCTTAGGTAAGTTAGGTTTAATTATTTCTAAGTTCTAGGCGACTGATGACCTCAGAAGTTAAGTCGCATAGTGCTCAGAGCCATTTGAACCATTTGAACCATTCCTAGTATTTACCTGTCCTTTGTCTGAGAAACAACATTCATCGGTAAATAGAATATTGGAGAAGTTCAGGTTGGCGAGGATTTGCTGCTGTGTCCACTGACAGAACTGCACACGATTCTGGAAATCATTCCCATGCAATTTTTGATGCAGGTGTACATGGTAAGGATGGAACCGGTGACGTGTAAGAATACGATGTACACTGGTTTTAGGAATGCCAAACTCGGGTTCAGGCTGTCGTGTGCTCACACGTGGATTCATAGCAACGGAAGTGAGAACACAACTTCGGCAGCTTCCTCTGTGAGAGTGCTACCAAGATTGCGTTGTCGTGGGTTGAAACTTCCCGTTTTCTGAAGTGTCGCAACAAGACGAGAAAACATCCGTCGGGAAGGTGGGTTCTTGTCAGGATATCGTTGTCTGTACAGTTCCGCTGCCTGCGTAGCATTTCGCCTACCTTCAACAACAACAACAATAAAAGAAACGTTATGTCGATGCAGTTTGTAGGAAGAAGTCTTCACTGTATGTCTACTATACACAGCGGTATTTAAAAGCACTAAACTACTGTACTACATGTACCCGTACATAAGAAGACAGTATTGCAATTACTGTTCTGATAACTTCCATTCCCCATAGATGAGTAGCATTTCTACCTTATCTTCGTTGGTGTACATTCTACTCACACAACTCTTCAACTGACGACGGTTGACGGAATGACAGGTGTGCATTCTACTTATGTTTACATCTGTCCTCTGTCAACGTCAACACGTGAATTGTCCCATTACCCCGAGTACCTGCACTAAAACATATGGCTCACAATTTTAGACGAACAGTTGGTAACAGGTAGGTTTTTTAAATTAGAATGCAGAACGTAGGTAGTTTGAAAATTTTATTTCGGTTGTTCCATTGTAATACATGTACCTTTGTGAACTTATCATTTCTGAGAACGCATGGCCGGCCGAGATGGCCGAGCGGTTCTAGGCGCTACAGTCTGGAACCGCGCGACCGCTGCGGTCACAGGTTCGAATCCAGCCTCGGGCATGGATTTGTGTGATGTCCTTAGGTTAGTTAGGTTTAAGTAGTTCTACATTCTAGGGGACTGATGACCTCAGAAGTCCCATAGTGCTCATAGCCATTTGAAACATTTGAGAACGCATGCTGTTAAAGCGTGATTACCTGTAAATACCACATTAATGCGCCGGCCGAAGTGGCCGTGCGGTTCTAGGCGCTGCAGTCTGGAACCGCGTGACCGCTACGGTCGCAGGTTCGAATCCTGCCTCGGGCATGGATGTGTGTGATGTCCTTAGGTTAGTTAGGTTTAACTAGTTCTAAGTTCTAGGGGACTAATGACCTCAGAAGTTGAGTCCCATAGTGCTCAGAGCCATTTTTTGAACCACATTAATGCAATAAATGCTCAAAATGATCTCCGTCAACATCAATGCATTTGGCAATACGTGTAACGACATTCCTCTCAACAGCGAACAGTTCGCCTTCCGTAATGGTCGCACATGCATTGACAATGCGCTGACGCATGTTGTCAGGCGTTGTCGGTGGATCGCGATAGCAAATATCCTTCAACTTACCCCACAGAAAGAAATCCGGGGACTTCAGATCCAGTGAGCGTGCGGGCCATGGTATGGTACTTCGACGACTAATCCGCCGGTCATGAAATGTGCTATTCAATACCTCTTCAATCGCACGCGAGCTATGTGCCGGACAGCCATCATGTTGGAAGTACTTTGCCATTCTGTTATGCAGTGAAACATCTTGTAGTAACATCGGTAGGACATTACGTGGGAAATCAGCATACAATGCACCATTTAGATTGCCATCGATAAAATGGGGGCCAATTATCCTTCCTGCCATAATGCCGCACCATACATTAACCAGCCAAGGTCGCTGATGTTCCTCTTGTCGCAGCCATAGTGGATTTTCCGTTGCCCAATATTGCATATTATGCCGGTTTACGTTACCGCTGTTGGTGAATGACGCTTCGCCGCTAAATAGAACGCATGCAAAAAATCTGTCATCGTCCCGTAATTTCTCTTGTGCCCAGTGGCAGAACTGTACACGACGTTCAAAGTCATCACCATGCAATTTCTGGTTCATAGAAATATGGTACGGGTGCTATCGATGTTGATGTAGCATTCTCAACACAGACGTTTTTGAGTCTCCCGATTCTCGCGCAATTTGTCTGCTACTGATGTGCGAATTAGCCGTGACAGCAGCTAAAACACCTACTTGGCCATCATTTGTTGCAGGTCGTGGTTGACGTTTCACATGAGTTGAACACTTCCGGTTTCCTTAAATAACGTAACTATCCAGCGAACGGTCCGGACACTTGGATGATGTCTTCCAGGATACCTAGCAGCATACATCGCACATTCCTGTTGGGCATTTTGATCACAATAGCCATACATCAACACGATATCGACCTTTTCCGCAATTGGTAAACGGTCCATTTTAACACGGGTAATGTATCACGAAGCAAATACCGTCCGCACTGGCGGAATGTTACGTGATACCATGTACTTATATGTTTGAGACTATTACACCGCCATCTATCACAAAGCGAAAAAAGTGGTCCAAGTAAAACATATTTCTTTACGTACTACACGAACATGTAATAAAAATGGGGGTTCCGATTTAAAAAAAAACGCAGTTGATATCCGTTTGACCTATGGCAACGCCATCTAGCGGGCCAACCATAGCGCCATCTGGTTCCCCCTTCAAGCTAGACAAGTTTCGTACTTTGTAGTTTTTTCGTTTGACGCTTATTTCGTGAGGCATTTGGCCCGGTCACGATCAATGGACCACCCTGTATATATATTCATCCGTCCCGTTGATCGAGAATCTCAACGATTTATGCCTCTTATCGATATCGATGCTGGCAAGATTATCGGTCCATGGCAAGATATCGGTTCAGGGAATTTCAAGGCTGTATAGAATCTCTATTGGTGTCCTCAACGTAGCCCAAACAAAGCTTTGTCTAGAATTCTTAGATTTGAGGAAGCTTTTCATTCCGTTTCAAGAAAATTTGATTTAACCGCTACTGAGAAACAAAGCATACATTCAGCCTACGGTAGTGTGTTGAAGAAAAAGTATGTCACTGCTACGGCTCCCATTTGAGTTCATCAGCATTGTGGAAAACTCAGAATTTAAAGTGGAGTCAATCAGAAACTTTTCTTTGCCAATTTCAAAACTGTCGTCAAAATTCCGAAATGAAGTTCTCCAATCTGTAAACTAATAAAATTGAGAAAGGATATGGATTATTAGAACACATGAGCAGCCAACGTTGAAAACTGACCACAAATTCATATCTGAAGCTTTAATAGTTAAAAAGTTATTTACATTAACACCATTATTGTTTGTAGTAAATTGTAACAACTAAACCCATCACGAAAGTCACACTTGTGATACAACGCCTGCAAATTTAAGTAAGTTATAAACGATTGAGTTTACTTATGTAAACAGTGCCGTAACTATGAAATCCTTCACAGAGACGCAAATGATCGCATCGCCATGAAATTTGTTCTTTAATATTCCAATAACTCTGAATGCGCATTTAGCTATAACTGTGATTTAGAAAGTAGGTCAAGTTAATGTTTTGACTCGAGTGCCGGATGGGGTGATTTGTATGTTTAAGGTTTGTTTAAAATTTTCTAATTTTAAGATGTGAGTTTATTAATTTTGTAATGTGAGTTTAAGAGGTAGCAAAATGAATGGAAAGATTTTTATATGTTTTATCGTAATTATTTATGTCATATTATTGTGACAATTACGAATGGTGGTCAGGATGAAAGTATCTGCACTGAATCTAGGAGTGGTCATCTGACCGAACCTGTAAATAAGAGTGCAGGGCAGAGGTTGCAGTCTTTCGTCCTGCTTGTGGAGTTTTGGTGAGGTATATTAGTCATGGTTTCGTCTGGAGTCGGTAAAGTTATCTGCAGAGTGTATTCCGCGAATGTTATTTTCGTGTAGCGGAATTGTACTTTATTACTTAGCGCGTGTTGCTGGGTGTAAATGCTATGTCTGCACAAAGTAATTCGAAATTTTGCACTGTTGACAAATGAGTTATTTATATGGGGGCACCATTCGCAAACACAGTGCTTTTCTGAAAGATAAAATGGATTTATATAAAAGTTTAACTCAATCTATTCTGAGCACTATTATTATTCTTCAGGATTTCAATCAACAGATCCGACCTCAGTACATCTTTTACTAAATTATTCGCTAATGTCTCACTGCTAGTATAGGGTTCTGGTATAAATGTTATTATGTTGTGTTGGTGGGCTAAAGAGCGACCGTGTAGTGCCATCACCTATTAATAAAAGCGAGCCACAATCACAGATAATGGTCTTCCATTGCCCGGCCTCTGGCGGAACTTACTACTGCGTCGTAATCGTTGGTATCAAAAGGGATACATGATACGAAGCGTAGGAGCAAGAACCACGAGAGAAACATCTTAAGGTCTTTCTCCATTAGTATATGTAAAATGGCTTATGCAGATGTACATGAACAGAAATTAGAACTACGCTGGATAATGTTACTTGTGGGTAGATATGTATATAAAATGGTTGTAAATAAAGAAATGTGGGCCGAGAGTCTGCGGCTGTCAAACACTACCGCATTCAGTAAAAACCAACAGACTCCCGACAGATATTCCCTTTGTTATTCATAAGTTAGCATCTGTACTAAAGGAGTAGTCCAACAACTTGAAAATAAAGGCGCGATTTAATCTTCTCTTGTGATACAATGAGTCTAACATACTATCTAACGAATATCATTACAAAAACATCAATGTAGTTGACAATATTTTCCGCCAGACGTTCGGGTCGTTGTGATCCTTCGAGCTGCGTACGGCGTGGAGGTCTCTTTGGTATAGGACGCCCATCCATCAGAAATACGGGTTCCACAACGAACTTGTGACGTCACACAACTGGGCTTGGTTTGTCCGCCACACTTTGCGAACGCCAGGCTCCGTGCAGGTCCCCTAGGAAATTACACTACTGGCCATTAAAATTGCTACACCAAGAAGATGACATGCTACAGACGCGAAATTTAACCGACAGGAAGCAAATGCTGTGATATGCAAATGATTAGCTTTTCAGAGCATTCACACAAGGTTGGCGCCGGTGGCGACACCTACAACGCGCTGACATGAGGAAAGTTTCCAACCGATTTCTCATACACAAACAGCAGTTGACCGGCGTTGCCTGGTGAAACGTTGTTGTGATTCCTCGTGTAAGGAGGAGGAATGCGTACCATCACGTTTCCGACTTTGATAAAGGTCGGATTGTAGCCTATCGCGATTGCGGTTTATCGTATCGCGACATTGCTGCTCGCGTTGCTCGAGATCCAATGACTGTTAGCAGAATATGGAATCGGTGGCTTCAGGAGGGTAATACGGAACGCCGTGCTGGATCCCAACGGTCTCCTATCAGTATCAGTCGAGATGACAGGCATCTTATCCACATGGCTGTAAGGGATCGTGCAGCCACGTCTCGATCCCTGAGTCAACAGATGGGAACGTTTGCAAGACAGCAACCATCTGCACGAACAGTTCGACGACGTTTGCAGCAGCATGGACTATCACCTCGGAGACCATGGCTGCGGTTACCCTTGAGGCTGCATCACAGACAGGAGAACCTGCGATGGTGTACTGAACGACGAACCTGGGTGCACGAATGGCAAAACGTCATTTTTTCGGATGAATCCAGGTTCTGTTTACAACATCATGATGGTCGCATCGGTGTTTGGCGACATCGCGGTGAACGCACATTATAAGCGTGTATTCGTCATCGCCATACTGGCGTATCACCCGGCGCGATGGTATGGGGTGCCATTGGTTATACGTCTCGGTCACCTCTCGTTCGCATTGACGGCACTTTGAACAGTGGACGTTACATTTCAGATGTGTTACGACCCGTGGCTCTACCCTTCATTCGATCCCTGCGAGCAGGATAATGCACGACCGCATGTTGCAGGTCCTGTACTGGCCTTTCTGGATACAGAAAATGTTCGACTGCTGCCCTGGCCAGCACATTCTCCAGATCTCTCACCAATTGAAAACGTCTGGCCAATGGCGGCCCAGCAATGGCTCACCACAATACGCCAGTCACTACTCTTTATGAACTGTGGTATCATGTTGAAGCTGCATGGGCAGCTGTACCTGTACACGACATCCAAGCTCTGTTTGACTCAATGCCAAGGCGTATCAAGGCCGTTATTACGGCCAGAGGTGGTTGTTCTGGGTACTGATTTCTCAGGATCTATGCCCCCAAACTGCGTGAAAATGTGATCACATGTCAGTTCTAGTATAATATATTTGTCCGATGAATACACGTTTATCATCTGCATTTCTTCTTGGTGTAGCTATTTTAATGGCCAGTAGGGTAATAAGTGATTGAAAAGGTGCCCACTAATGGTCTTATCATTGTCATGAGCTATCGAGAGCCTACATACTTTGAAATGTTCAGTCAAGAATTATTAAACTCTTCCAAAATAGTTACTCGCTCCTCGCCCAAGACAGCTGCTGGCACTCGTAAGACCCACACAGCCTGTCTTTCTCGTGGGCCTCGTTCGCTGTATTTGCGAGGTCAGGCGCAGCTCGACCACACACTCCGCTGCACTAAGCCCGGTAGCAATAACTCAGACAAACAGAACAACAGAGAGTAATATAAAGTAACACTGATTTCGCATAGAGATAACTTCAGTCCTTGAGACGATGATATTATCTCACTTCCCACTTACACAAAAATTGTCATGCATGTTATTTTGTTTACAACTACGGTACTGGATTTTCCTATCAGTCCACTAACTTTAATTAGATTTATTATTGGTAAAACCATCAAAAACCTCGTACCTTTCGTTGGTAATGTGGTTTTTCTCTCGAACTGCTATAAATATAAAATTTTCTGCACGACTATCAAGAAATTCTTTGACTTTATAGAATTTTTTTTTTTTTTTTTTTTTTTTTTTAGAAAGTGCACTACCTGATCAAAACTTGCCGCACACCACAATGTAATACGGAATTGACCAGTAGACGTCAGCTGCAGACCAAAGATCTCCATCTACGTGATTACTCTGCTATTCCCAATAAAGTGCCTGGCAGAAGGTTCAATGAACCACCTTCAAGCTGTCTCTCTATCGTTCCACTCTCGAACGGCACGCGGGAAAAACGAGCACTTAAATTTTTCTCTGCGAACCCTGATTTCTCTTATTTTATCGTGATGATCATTTCACCCTATGGAGGTGGGTGCCAACACAATGTTTTCGCAATCGGAGGAAAAAACTGGTGATTGAAATTTCACGGGAAGATCCCGTCGCAACGAAAAACGCCTTTGTTTTAATGATTGCCTCTCCAATTCACGACCAACCGAGCGAGGTGGCGCAGTGGTTAGCACACTGGACTCGCATTCGGGAGGACGACGTTTCAATCCCGTCTCCGGCCATCCTGATTTAGGTTTTCCGAGATTTCCCTAAATCGCTTCAGGCAAATGCCGGGATGGTTCCTCAGAAAGGGCACGGCCGATTTCCTTCCCCATCCTTCCCTCACCCGAGCTTGCGCTCCGTCTCTAATGACCTTGTTGTCGACGGGACGTTAAACACTAATATCCTCCTTCTCCTCCAATTCACGTATCATGTCTGTGACACCATCTCCCCTATTTCGCGATAATACAAAACGAGCTGCCCTTCTTTGTACTTTTTCGATGTCATCTGTCAGTCCCACCTGATGCGGATCCCACACCGCACAGCAATACTCCATAACAGGGCGGACAAGCGTGGTGTAAGCAGTCTCTTTAGTAGACCTGTTGCACCTTCTAAGTGTTCTGCCAATGAATCGCAGTCTTTTGTTTGCTCTACCCACAATATTATCTATGTGATCGTTCCAATTTAGGTTATTTATGATTGTAATCCCTAAGTATTAGTTGAATTTACAGCCCTCAGATTTGTGTGACTTATCGCGTAATCGAAATTTAGCTGATTTCTTTTAGTACTCATGTGAATAACTTCACACTTTTCCTTATTCAGGGTTAATTGCTACTTTTCGCACCATACAGATATATTATCTAAATCATTTTTCAAGTCGTTTTCATCATCTGATGACTTAACAGGACGGTAAATGACAGCATCATCTGCAAACAATCCAAGACGGCTACTCAGATTGTCTCCTACGTCGTTAATATAGATCAGGAACAATAGAGGGCCTATATAACACTTCCTTGGGGAACGCCGGATATTACGTCTGTTTTACTCGATGACTTTCCGTCTATTACTATGAACTGTGACCTTTCTGACAGGAAATCACGAATCCAGTAGCACAACTGAGGCGATACTCCGTAGGCACGCAGTTTGGTTAGAAGACGCTTGTGGGAACGGTATCGAAAGCCTTCTGGAAATCTAAAAATATGGAATCAATTTGACATACCCTGTCGATAGCACTTATTACTTGAAGAGTATAAAGAGCTAGTTGTGTTTCACAAGAACGATATTTTCTGAAACCGTGCTGACTGTGTCACTAAATCGTTTTCTTCGAGGTGAAGCATGAGTACCGGGAGAAAGCAAAGGAGCACTGTGTCTGAGACAATAGAGGCACTGACCATCAGGCAACAGTTTTATCTGGAGAACGATTAGGCGGAAACCAATGGACAGAGCGGGAGTTAAATTGCTCTGACGACGAGAACGCGGCAAGTGCCATAACCCGATTTCTCAGATAATTCGCTCAGTGGAACAGAGGTTCAGAATAAGGGAACACGTGTCTCAGCTTACCCATAGATACTATACCGTTTCAAAGAAAACGACTGTCAAAGTTTTCGAGGCACTGTAAGCGCCTTTTAACGAGTGAACAAGCGTCCTGACTTCATACTTCCGCTCCCTGCGTTCGAAGCCAGATTGTTATTTCTATTTTTGTTGTCCACGAGTTTACCCAGTTTCGTAGAACATTACTATATGCATGTATTCCAATGTACATTCAAGTAACGTCGTCCTTATTCGTCTACTAACTGTATATCTGGTGAATGAATTACAAAAAATAAGATAATTAAAATAAATTAATGAGAAAATTAATTGAAATTGTTTCTTGTGAAATTCCTGCAGTGTATCTTGATTCATAATTAGCTGCAAGCGATTTAGAAAAAGTAGTCTGTTAAGCGTGGTTTGCCGTGAAATTATTTCTAGCGCGTGAAATCTTCAGCAATGTTAACACGTTTCTTTCCCGAGTGAGATTCGAAGAAATGTCACTGGAAAAAACCTACCTTCTTGCGATGCTCTTGGCTTTCGGAATTTCTATGTTTACAATGTTTCAACGAGCGATACTATCCAAGGGAATGCATCAAAATAAGAATAAAATACATGAATTAATATAAGAGTTGATATAAAAATAAAAGAATTTAAAAACTATTTAACCCCATAAATTCCAAACACACTTATATTGTATAATAAATGTATGACATTGTGAGAACCAGTTTTTATTTTACAATTAATTAACGCCCTTGTGTACCCTAGCTTGATAAGAAACATTTGTCCAGTAATTTCTACAGACATGGGTGGATAAATGAAAAAATAATAAAATAAAATAAATGAAAACCACCATTTTGACTGAGATTATCCCGTGCTATGTCATTTAACTACGTCGAAAACTTTGACCGTAATTTTATCAGAAACGATCGAGTATCTACAGATAAGCCGAGACACGTGTTCCCTTATTTTGACTCCTCTTCCACTGAGCGAAGTTTTTTAGGAAATCGAATTATGGCACTTGCCGTGTTCTTGTGAGTGCCGCCCGGAAAATTGCAGCTGCACAGATGAACTGCTATCTACAGCCACACAGCTTAACGCCAGTCACATTGTAGCAATACAACACCAGCCGCATCAGTCCTCACATACAGCCGATTCCATTATATGGTGTTTTCAAAAAAGTCACATAATCCTACGTAAGGCAAATCTACCCTCTAATTCCCATCTGTCTGCTACAAAAAAAAAAAAAAAAAAAAAAAAAGGTACACACTACAGTCAGTAATGCACACATCCTGACACGTCCTTCAGTCCTTCGCAGTAAATCACGCACCCTTTCAAATACACCTGGCTCCATTAGATTGCTCTTTAAACGTCTGCACATTGTCAATGGTCTGGGCATACCCCACTGCCTTTAAATGCCCCCATAGCCGTAAACCTACGGATCTGGTGAACAGACAGTCCACGCTACCGGACCTCATCGGCCAATCCATTGCCTACGAAACGGTGCGGTTGAGGTACCGATGCACGATCCGTAGAAAACGGAGTGGTGCCCCGTCGTGCATATCCCAAAGTCGTTGTCTTTCTGCAGGGGTAACAATCGGTGTCTGTAAAATTACAACCATTTAGGCATGCATAACAAACTGCAACAGTAAGTTGAGTACTACCCATTACTCGTCACGAATAAAACTGCCGATGTCTCAACAGGTACTGGCTCTAAACTTGTAATCAGAGGAACTTTTCTCCTTGTTTTGGCCAATACTTCTTCCTGTAGGAATATGTGACACTTTTTTAAACACCCTGTATATTGAAACAGTAACAGCCCTTTAACAATCCCTGGGTTACCTAAATTATGAGATGTACAACTTTGTTTCCGCCGTTTCTCCTCGAAGCTCGAGGCTTTATTGCGAAAAACTTACAAAAAATTTACGATTCAAAGTATTGGGCATCGCTGCCACTACTTCTTCCCCTCTTTCGGGCAGCATAAGAATGACGTGGCAGAAGAACTAAGCGTCTTTGGAGGAGATCCTTGAATCGATCCAATTTTACACTTATTCATGTGGACGGAAGTACTGGTCAGCCAGGCCGTGTGCCATTGATCGAGAAAGATGGTAGTCAGAGGGAGCAATGTCTGGAGAATACGGCGGGTGGAGTAGGACTTCCCATTTCAGTGTTTCCAAGTATATTTTGACAGGTTTTGCGACGTGGGGTCGTCCATTGTCTTGTTGCAAAATAACCCTTTTCATGTCTACCACTGTATTGTGGCCGTTTCTAGGTCAGTACACGGCTCAAACGCATCAACTGCTTTCGATAACGATCTCCTGTGATGTTTCCGTCCGTTTCAGCTGCTTCGAAAACCTCCTCTCTTCCAACTCCATTTCCGTCTCCGGCGTCAAAATTACCGTTCTTGAAGCGTTGAAGGCATTCTCTGCACGTTCTTTTATTAACAGGTGCCTCACCATAGGTCTTACCCAGCATTTTATGAGCCTCAGCCGCAGAGTTCTTAACGTTAAAGCAGAAAATTAAAACTTTCCGGAAATGACGAGAATTGGGCTCGTAAGTCTACATATTCACTAGAGAATAAATATATAATGCAATCACAAATCGACTAATACGAGTATTTTGATGGCGTTATGTGTATAAATGCCTAAGATTATTGTATTAAACTTACGACCTACTACCTGCACCACCACTTGCCGCTACTGCCATCTATTGCGAAACGGCTGAAGCAAAATTGTAGACCTAATATTACAGGCGTCCATAAGAAGGGGCACTTGGCTCCCATCTTCCCCCTCCCCCACTCTCAGCCACACTCCTCCCTGGAATCTGAAATACAGGTTTTTATTGGTATATTGAGTCGCTAATCACCAACTTTCTGGGCTATAATAAGTTTTTTATGTCAACTATAAAATGTAGTTCTTATAGCATGTCATGTCCCGAAACAGTCCTAAATTAGCTTTACATCTGTCGGTTTCTGATGTCCACGACTAGCATATGAAATGAAAGTTTTATTCTTAGAAAGGTGCTGTCAGTGGGACAGGAGTCTACAGGCGTGGAGTGCGACAAGGAACGCGCGTCCCGAGAGCATACCACACGCATCCTCTGTGCTTCTCGTTAGGAGTTTGGTACATGCCATATTTGGTTTGGGCAGGAAGTTTGTACCCGCGTACTCTCACTCACATGCGTCCTTTGCCACGTATTTTAAGTTCCTAGCTGTCCTCAAATTCCTAAAACACCTCAGAAATCCTATACACTCCACAAAAGTCAGCAGCAGATTCCCATCTGGTTCCACCGACACCTCCCTGTACTCCGTCCACTCTCGAGCCGCTACCAGCATTAGTCTTGCCTGATACGTACTGCTCCAATGTACTTCAATACAGTACATAGAGTGAAAACTCCAAAGGACTTGAGCTAGCCGTATATGCTTGCATATGGTATGTATGTGCGGTATCGGCCGCTATCCCATCGGCCGTACTTCCGAATACGCGCTCGTGAGCTACGCCGCCGCGATTCCTACAGCCGCCACCGCGGCACGAGGTCGCTGCCACGAACAATTACGCCGCTGCCAATGAGATGCAAGCATCATCTCTCCGGAGCTCCAGCAGCGGTGGGTCTAAAGTTCGAACATTCATGCTCTGAGCCCATTTTGTGTGTTTACTAGTTGAGTAACAAAAAATAGTTCAAATGGCTCTGAGCACTATGGGACTTAGCTTCTGAGGTCATCAGTCCCCTTGAACTTAGAACTACTTAAAACTAACTAACCTAAGGACATCACACACATCCAAGCCCGAGGCAGGATTCGAACCTGCGACCGTAGCGGTCGCGCAGTTCCAGACTGTAACGCCTAGAACCGCTCGGCCACCCCGGCCGGCAGTTGAGTAACACTTAGACTTTCATTGTGCCCAGTCCTTTTAATCTACTGAATGGTTACTGTATTGAAGACTGACACGTTTTTAAATCCATGGTATCTGTACATGTTTGAACATTCAAAGCTAATATTAGCAACTGACGCTACAATTACAGCAACAAAGGTATTTTTACTATTTGATATGAGATCTAGAATAAATTAATATCTGAATTCTCTGTTCATGAACAGCATCTGTTCCTTGCTCCTGTATCGACTAAAAAACCACGCAGCGTGCAAAGGAAGTTGTAACAGTATGTATCATTAGATTGTCGTTCCTATGCTCAGAGTTACTGCGACGGGACAGCGAACGCGTTTTTTTACACACTCGGTTATGTTCAGCGGCTTCTTAGTCGCTAATGCCCTTAGTATCTCTCCTTTCACGTCAGTTGTCTGACATCAATCAATAACTGCAAAATAAAATGTGATACGTCAAACATCTTGTCTGCAAGACGGGTACACACGAAGTTTTAATTATCGCGTCGAAAAATTATAATTCCGTAATTTAAATTGTTGAAGCTTTCTTGGCCACTTGGTATGTCGAGAGATCACTTATAAGGAACTAGTGCCGATTAATTAAGTTACCCGACAGAATTTAATATCTGTTATAGGGTGCTGAGCAGTATATCCTGAGTGGGTGTCAATGAAATTTGATTCATGTATTATAAAATGAAAATCGTTGAATAAAGTTGTATATTAATTATTTATTCCAGTATTGAACCTAATATTGAATCCTTAAGGGATTAAACATTCATTGCTAACAGTTTCAGTTCACATAGTACACAGGTGGTCACATTAATTAAACCGCAAAGTTATATGACAGGTATACTGTGATTGGAAGTCTTGAGGATGACAGCAAATGAAGACAAGCATCTTACTGGGGCAGGGCGACCAATAGAGGTTTCGCCGCTCCCATACAATTTATTGCGCCTATCTGTCCCTATTATGTTGGTGCTGTAAGGTATTCTTACCGTAAGCAGCAGTGGGGAGCGTCAAACCGTAGTGGTATAACTCAAAGGGACCCTCCGCCTCTGCCTGTCAGGCGTGCGCTCCTCTGAGTCCGTCCATCTCAGAACCTCCAGCTCCGAAACTCTGTCTGCAAATGCATCTTCTTCTGGACTCCTAAACCGAATGAAGGAGAATATCCGACCCAACTGTTCAAACTCAAATGTCTGCGACTGTCCTGTTCTGCACTCTAAGCCCAAATCTTCAAAAACGGCCAAAAACGCCCTCGCCCATACCTGGTGACACTTTTTGGTGCGCCTAAAATTTCCAGCCAATCAATCGGTTTGCGCCAATACTGGAAACAAATAGAAAAAAATCCTACTCTTTCGGCGTCGGCTCGGCAGGCCATCTGCCCCACGCAATAAAGTTACAGTCGGTGATGATTTTTGTGCCCTTTCTAAGGATGTTATCTGCGGCAGGAGCTGCGCTTTTGCACAATCGTTGTAGTATTTCTCTTAAATCCCTCACATCACCTGGCAAGTTTTTCTCTTTAACCTGAGTGAGTACTGTATGGCTCGCAGGTTAGACTGAGGAAACAGAGAGGACTGTGTTTTAGCTTTGCGACCGCATCTTCCTGTGTTGTCCTCGGTCCTGGTGGTCTACAGCAAGGCCCTGGCTTGGTGCCCTCCTGGCTGCCTTCAAAAAGCCCCGTCCTCCTTTTCTCCCTCGACTGTGGGCTCGCTGTCCAGCTTGTAAAGACACCGCCTTCTATGTCCCAAGGGAACGACCCCCATAGCAGTCCTTCGCCGTCCTAGAGCTCACTCACCCCTGACGGGTCAGTATCCGCCTATACATAACTTTATACGTGATGCATGAAATGCCATCGGAACAGGAAAACACAGACGAATAGTACTGCGGATGAATAGGAAGAACAAGCCTATAATGTTCAGATACAGTATGATTAGTCAGACTGAAGGAAGACGGATGGCTGTTAGAACTGTTACCAGTAGATTCGAACAGCGCTTAAGTGTTACAGAGATACTTCGAGAACTGAAATGAGATTCCCTGGAGGGAAGGCGGCATTCTTTTCGAGAAACACTATTGAAAAAATTTAGAGAACCGGCATTTGAAACTGATTGGAGAACGATTCTACTGGCACCAACATACACACATCAAAAAAAGTTTTGCATCACCTCGATTCGGAGAGTTCTGGAACCTGTACAGGAAACTGGAACAGAGATCAACAGAAATCAACCGAAACATCACTTCCGCCCTTTTTATTGCTCATGAAAACCACACATTGCATGTTGTACCACCATACAGCAAGAACTTCAGAGGTGGTGGTCCAGACTGCTGTACACACCGGTACCCCTAATACTCAATAGCACATCCTCTTGCATTGATGCATGCCTGTATTCGTCGTGGCATACTATCCACAAGTTCATCAAGGCACTGTTGGTCCAGATTGTCCCACTCCTCAACGGTGATTCGCCGTAGATCCTTCAGAGTGGTTGGTGCGTCACGTCGTCCATAAACAGCCCTCTTCAATCTATTCCAGGCATGTTCGACGTCGTTATCCTGAAGGAAGTTATTCACAAGAAGTTCACGATGGGGACGCGAATTATCGTCCATGAAGACGAATACCTTGCCAATATGCTGCCGATACGGTCGCACTATCAGTCGGAGGATGGCATTCGCGTATCGTACAGCCGTTACGGCACCTGCCATGACCACCAGCGGCGTACGTTGGCCCCACATAATGCCACCCCGAAACAGCAGGGGACCTCCGCCTTGCTGCATTCGCTGTACAGTGTGTTTAAGGCGTTCAGCCTGACCGGGTTGCCTCCAACCACGTCTCCGACAATTGTCTGGTTGAAGACATATGTGATACTCATCGATAAAGAGAGCGTGATGCTAATCCTGAGCGGTCCATTCGGCATATTGTTGGGCCCATCTGTACCGCGCTGCATCTTGTCGTGGACCTCGCCATGGACGTCGGGAGTGAAGTGGTGCATCATGCAGCCTACTGCTCACGGTTTGAGTCGTAACACGACGTCCTGTGGCTGCACGAAAAGTTTTATTCAACATGGTGGCGTTGCTGTAGGGTTCCTCCGAGCCATAATCCGTAGGTAGCGGTCATCGGCTGCAGTAGTAGCCCTTGGGCGGCCTGAGCGAGGCATGTCATCGACAGTTCCTGTCTCTATCTCCTCCATGCCCGAACAACATCGTTTTGGTTCACTCCGAGACGCCTGGACGCTTCCCTTGTTGAGAGCCCTCCGCAAAGTAACAATGCGGACGCGATAGAACCGCGGTATATACCGTTTAGGCATGGTTGAACTACAGACGAGCCGTATACCTCCTTTCTGAAGGATTGACTGGAACTGATCGGCTGTCGGACCCCCTCCGTCTAATAGGCACCTCTCATGCACGGTTGTTTACATCTTTGGGCGGGTTTAGTGACATCTCTGGACAGTCAAAGGGACTGTGTCTGTGATAAAATATCCACAGTCAACGTCTATCTTCAAGAGTTCTGGGAACTGGCGTGATGCAAAACTTTTTTGCGATGTGTGTACATTGCGCGTAAGGTCCACGAAGATAATACATAAGAAATTAGGGCTCATACGGAATCATATAGACAGTCGCTTTTCCCTCACTATTTGCAAATGGAACAGAAAAGGAAATTACTAGTAGTGGTACAGGGTACCCTCCACCACGCACCGTACAGTAACTTGCGGAGTGTCTGTTGTTGTTGTGGCCTTCAGTCCAGAGACTGGTTTGATGCAGCTCTCTATCCTGTGCAAGCTTCTTCATTTTCAGTTGTTAAACGACTTCTAAAGCCGAACTGCACATTTGATAGAAAATCGTGTGAAATAAAAAGATCAGTTATCCTTATATACACAGCCTTTTCAATAACTTTAGCAAACACTGATGGCATAGAAATAGGTCTAAAATCAGCTACATTATACCTTTCTCCCTTTTTATAAAGCGACTTTGCTACTGAGGACTTTAATCAGGTAACTGACCATTCCTAAAGGAAATATTACAAATATGGCTAAATACAGGGCTAACATGTGCAGCACAGTACTTTAATATTCTTCTGGACACTTCATAACCATGAGAGTCCTTAGTCTTCAGTGATTTAGTTATTGACTCAATCTCCCTCTTGTCTGTATCACAGAGGAATACTTCAGACATCAATCTTCGGAAGGCATTTGCCAAGAAAGTTATATGATTCCTTGTAGAAACTAAATTTTTATTTAATTCATCAGCAATGCTCAGAAAATGATTGTTAAATACTGTACAAATATCTGATACTCTTTGCCTTCCTAATAACATTTTTAAGCACCTTACAGTACTGTTTGTAATGGGCTACTGTAGCTTGATTGTGACTACTTCTAACATTTTGATATAATTCCCTTTTTGTTCTACATGATATCCTTATCCCACCAGTCAGCCACCCAGGCTGCCTATTACTGCTAGTACCCCGTTCAGAACGTTCTAATAGAAAGTAACTCTCCAAGAGCATGGAAAGGTGTTAAGGAAAGTATTGTATTACCATCTATGTTATCGGCACTATAAACATCCTGCCACTCTTGTTCCTTGAGAAGGTTTAAAAAACTCTCTGTTGCTGTTGGATTAACTTTCCTACATAGTTTGTAATCAAATATGACATTTGAGTACAAAAGCCTTTTAGTGTTAAAATTTGTGCATCATGGTCTGAAAGGCCATTCACGCTTTTACTAACAGAATACCCATCTAGTAATGACAGAATGCCCATCTAGTAACTGATAGATTTGTTATTGGTTAATGTATCATGCGGTTGCACAATCTATCTTTTATATACATGCAATTTCGTCCCTGTCCTAGGTTAGTGCCTCCATATCTTTAAGTCTATGTTAATTATCTTTTAAAGACATAGAAGAGAATAAGATACCAACACCCAACGCAAGTTGCCCTTTGATGCCAAGCTTGGTCTTCCCCTTCCACATGTAGGTCTCCATGCTTCCACTTCTCTTTGCATTCCGTTAAGCCTCCCCTGTATTATCCTCAGTACTATACGTGGAACTGACTCCTTCTCAGCATTGTCGTTGCTTGCAGCTACCCATTCCTGCTAACATCTTGAGAACTACACATCAACACACTATTACCTTGCATTAATTTTTAGCTTTGTAGATTACTTGAACACACTCTCAGCAATTTTATTTTTCTTCTACCGTAAGTAGTGGTGCATGTGGCCTCTGGGGTCGGTTACTGTTGTTCTCCTTATATTGCGCTACAGCCATTAGTTCAGACATGGACGGTAATGCGTATGCTTCTCCCTTCTTTAGCAAAGACAAAACAATTGTTTCCTACTCTCGACAATTGCTTCGGTGCTACATGTGCAATATAAACAACATCACCTCTTCTTTTTACCGTATATCAACAATTTACGACATGCACTCTGGATGTGGGCTGTTCTATCTGCATAACTTCACGTTTACTTGACCTTGGCCTACACACAATCACCTATTACTTTCGACGCCAACGTTCCTCCTCTCTTTCGCTTCCTAAAGCATCAGACGGATTCCAAGTCTTCCTGAAGTCATGGGTATTCCTTTACATCTGTGTTCTCTCCCCCCTCTTGCCATGTCATCAGCCCTCCTATAAATCTTATAACCCTCCTTGCAACGCATACCGACCTGATTCTTATTTATCATTCTCAGATATTATTACTACTTTTATCAGTATCTGAAGCCACATACTATACTACCAAGTTGGTCTCATCTTTCCACACGTCAATATTTACTTCTGCACATGTAATACAACATGAATGGCCACAAAACTGCCTAACCAATTAATTATTCCCCTTTTAACCTATCTGGTTAACATTCTACGTCACCACAAAGGCTCTGCTCTCATTCTTGCATCAATCTCTAAAAGGTTGCTAATATGGTATTTTCCTCCATATTTGCCAGTTTTGACTGTGTCCACCTCTACAACATTGGTATGGATAGCACGCCGTATCTTCGGTGGTCCATAATATAGTGGAAAAAATTTATGACACACCGCCTTCTGTCTGACTGATAGTCTGCGACCATATCAAAACCTTCTACGCTACCCCATAGTTTTGTGCCTCCATCTCTACACATTCTGTCCTTCCGCTTTGCCGCTGCTGTTCTTATCTTCTTTAGGACCAAATCAGCCTCTTGTTTGTATCGCTGGTGCAGTCTGTTCAGAAATTCTATCATCTCTAATCTCGTCTGCTGCCACCTTATTCTGCAGTACCATTATCGGTGCGAACCCTATTGCACCATGGGGCATTTGTTCATCGCTTCCTAAAAATCGCTGAAAAACACATCGCGTGATGCACGGCGCATACTGCAATATTAGCAGCACAACCATTCCAATTCTCTAGTAATCCTTTCAGACGTATTTGAGAGGAGGTGGTAAGTTGATATAAATATCAGTCAGATCCTGTGCTTCCTCAATACTCCTTTCCGTATTCGCGACATAAATTACACGCCTTTATCAGAGATAGCCTTTTCCACCCACCCAACCTGTCTCAGGAAAATTTTGCGGAACACTCCTGAAACCATCCTGCTATTGCTTTTCGCAGTGGCACCAAGCTCACGTGTTTCGAGACCAGTTCTGTTGTCACCAAAATGTGATTATAACACCTCTCCTATGAGTTAACGGTCCCATTAAATTTGTTGCCGCTATATACCTTAATCTGTTTGGTACGACGGGAAACAGATCCACTTGGTTTTATTTCGTTAAGGGTTTGACTTTTGGAATGGCTTGAAACTGGCTAACATCTTCCTGATTCTTCTTCCCATATTCTTGAGGTAATATGTCAACCATAATATTCAAGTAACGCTTCCTCGGCCTGTAATCTGCTTGACTCACGTGAGTATAGCATATTATTTTATTTATTAATATCTTTCGGTATGCACAGTAACCATCCTGTCCTGTCCAGATTCTGGTTCTGTAATAGTACTCCTTTCTCCAACGGGGAAAACTTTTGCATAGCTGTCTGCTCCCTGTCTTTCATCTTCCATTTTGTCTCTTTCAACATCAGCCCATGGTTCGGTTCCTTCAGAGATGCTATAATAAAATTCTCAAAAGCTTCTGCCTTCATGTAGCACAAGTGGGATTGGTTTTTTTTTTTCTACATTCTCCTCCTTAGTTTCTATTAATCCTATCAGGCACGAGATAGTGTATCGGCTACAATATTCTTTACCCCAGATACATCAAAAATTGTAATGCCTTGTTGTCCAAAAACAAAAGTGTCTTCCATATAGAAAATATTTAAATTTCTTGAATCCCGACACAGTGACAAGGGCCTCTAGTTCCGTCACTGAATAATTCTATTCTTGCTTCATAAGCACCTGACTGGCAAATGCTAGTATGACAATGCTATTATCTTACGTCTTGTCTCCCCACCTCCTTCGGATTCTTGGAAGATAACCACACCTAAACCTGTCTTTGCGCTGTCCATTTTCTTGCAGAACTCTTTGGATAGCTGTTGGTAGGATAATATAGACGCCACTCCTTTTGTCTTCCTTATTGTCAGGAATTCTTTTACAGTGTTCGTGACCTATACCCCGTTCATCTTTTCCACTGTCAGTTTACACTATCTTGGTTGGTCAGATATTCAATGTGCCTAAAACGCTTGTAGAAATTTATCAGGCCAAGGTATCTCCAGAGCTGACTTACATCGTTCTGCTTCTGACTCCTCAGATCCGGAGAGATCCCTATACCGTCTTTTTTGTGTCCTAAGAATTTGACATATGTGACACCAATTTCCTATTTCTCAATTTTTCTCATTATTGCATGGTATTTGAATGTTACGAGCAGGTCCTTCAAAGGACGACTATCCTTTTCCCATGAAGATTCTGTACTTAACTCGTCATCTACATATCTCGTGGTGCGATGCCGTAGCCATCAACTCAAGATGTTTGAACCCCTAATAAATGTGACTGCTGCTGAAACTAAAAGGGTAGAGTCTAAATTGATAACAGCAACCAAAAACAGAATTATTGGCCAATGGTTCCAGTTCAGTTTGCCAACAACCCCACAAGCCCAAGGAAGAGAACACTAATACCATGAAACTTTTGTAGCAACTCCTTCAGATTTTGTAACAGATCTAACTCCATTTTTACTACTGTATTTATTTTTCTAGCGTCCAGCACTAGTCGAATTGTCCCAGCTTTTTTATCTGCCATTCTCAAGTGGTTGTTATACTAGGGTATTGCGGATTCGATTACCCCTTGATCCATCATCCTCGATATTTCATTACATACCTAGTTCTTGTATGTCATTTGAATTACAGTGGCCTCGTGGGATTAGCCGAGCGGTCTGAGGCGCTGCAGTCATGGACTGTGCGGCTGGTCCCAGCGGAGGTTCGAGTCCTCCCTCGGGCATGAGTGTGTGTGTGTGTGTGTGTGTGTGTGTGTGTGTGTGTGTGTGTGTGTTTGTCCTTAGGATAATTTAGATTAAGTAGTGTGTAAGCTTAGGAACTCATGCCTTAGTAGTTAAGTCCCATAAGATTTCACACACATTTGAATTACAGTGGACCTTACAAAAAAATTGAGTCTGAGGTTGCACCGTAAACTTATATTTAAAATTGTTCAAGGTGCCTACTTTGGGTGAAAATACTTCCCCCTTGTGGATTTAATGTTTCCTAGCTCAGCTTGGATACACAGAGCATGCAGTACCCACGCGCCCGATTTATGAATCTTTCCCATTGCATATAAATGTCGCACGATGGTGGAATGATTACAGTTCATCGCATTTTCCAGTTCTCGAGTACACTGATGTGGGTCATTGGGGATTGTTGCGTTTAAACGATCTCTATCAAATCCCGAAGGCCTTCCTGGACGTGGAGAGTCACTACTGTCAAATCGATCCTCCTTAAAACGAGAAAACCATTTTCTTGTCGTGCTCTGTACAATGGCATTATCCCCAAATACGGCTTAAATGTTTCTGCCGGCTGGTGTCACATCTCTGTTGAAGTCAAACAGTTGGAAATGTTCCGATTTCTCCACTTGGCACACCATTTTACAGCGTCCACAGCTCCACTCACTATCTGCAAATACAAAATGAGAATATGTAAACTCAAATAGCAACAGTGAACTACAAAAAACCGAAAACCGATAAATAATTCCATAGCAACTGGAATACCAACATGCAAAACAAAAACATTACAAAATTACGCACCAAACTGATAATACAGATTAACAATGAAGTTACAAAACCGGCTGATGTATTTTTGTTGCCTAAGACAACGAGTGGATGAAATAAAAGTAAAAGTAGCCTGGAGGATCTTTGGTAAACTAAAGTGAATTTTCACACCCAAAACAAAACGGGCAATTTAAAACCTGTGTGTGTTACCATTTTTCAGTCATAGCGGAAAGACAGGGAATTTTGATGCGAAAACCGTTCAATTAGAATGATGCATGCTGGAAATGGAGAGACAGAAAAAAACCAACAGGGAACAGACTGGAAAGAGAATCGTAATTGTAGCTTTAACAAAAATGCAATACATATGAGCGAGACATGTAACTGAGCATATAGTTGGTAAATGGGCTGGATTGTAAGAGATAAGAAACGACGAAGAGCGTGTGATAATGGAATGTGGATAGATGGCATTAGAGCACCTGTAGGAGCGGCTAGGATATGTATGCCAGGAGGGCGAAATGAATGAGTCTGGAGGAGAGTGTTGTCCATCAGATGGCTGTTGTTGAAAATGACATTTTTCTTTGTTTAAATTTTTATTCCCAGTTTTTGTGAGCCTGAGTTCGCCACTTAAAGTGTACTGAAATCTATTGGACTTAAGACAGTTAACTGTTACGGTTCTGTTTATTTTGACATTTGGATGCCAGGGTTTCGTATTTTGCTATCTCATGTAGTTTGGAATCTACGGCAGATGATGTATACGGAGACCATTCCGGCTTATACCTTACTGCCAAAGGGAACCTCTAAAAGCCTTGGCTGGAACCATTGCGATAAAAATTCGCGGTGATGAAACCGAATTAATACAGTCGTGGTGCCTATATCGTTATTAGTTGGACTCTTCGGGTCTTAACTGGTTCATTGCTGTGTGCACTAGCTGACCCAACTTGTCAGCCAGTGGCTGCATGATGATGAATGACAACATATATGTTCCGGAATAAATTTTCGCTCTTTAGCTTAGTGAGCGCCGATATGAAACATCCTGGTAGGTCAAACTGTGCGCTGGATCGGGACTCGAAATCGGGACCTTTGTCTTTCGCGGGTAAGTTCTCTACCAGTTGAACTATCCAAGCACAACTCACGGCCCGTCCTCACAGCTTTATTTCCGCCAGTATCTCATTTCCTACCTTCCAAACTAGCCGCGAAACTTGCAGGACTTGTACTCCTGCAAGAAAGGATACAGCGGAGACCTGGCTTAAAAAATTCTAGCTAACTAAATAACTAACTGACTAGCCGCAGCCTGGGGGATTGTTTCCAGAATAAATTTTCACTCTGCAATGGAGTAAGCGCTGATATGAAATTTCCTGGCACATTAAAACTGTGTGCGCGACTGAGACTCCAACTCGGGACCCCTACTTTTAGCGCACAAGTGCTCGACCGACTGAGTTACCCAGCTACGAGCTAAATCGTACTGACGAACTGTATACAAATAAGAGGTCGAAAAAGAATTATGTAAGCTACCTCATTTGTGGATGGACTACACTAGCACCGAGCGAGGTGGCGCAGTGGCTAGCACACTGGACTAGCATTCTGGAGGACGACGGTTCAATCCTGCGTCCGGCCATCCTGATTTAGGTTTTCCGTGATTTCTCTAAATCGCTCCAGGCAAATGTCGGGATGGTGCTATCGAAAGAACACGGCCGGCTTCCTTCCCTGTCCTTCCCTAATCCGACGAGACCGATGACCTCACTGCCTGGTCTCCTCACCCCAAACAACCCAACTACACCAGCTGAAGATTATTCCAATGAACTTCAGTCTGGCATCTGCCTTTAGTGAGATTTAGTTTTATATGGTCACTGCACTTTAAATATCTCTATACGCGTTCTCCCAGATATTTAATGGATGTGACTGTTTCCAGTGACAGTTCGACAATTTGCGTAGTCATACAATAACGCATATATCCGCCTATTTGTGCGCAAAACGTTACATTTGAAAATGTTAAGGATCAACGGCCAATCCATGCGAAAAGTGTCGATCCTTAGAGGTCTTCCAGCGTTTCGGGACAATGTTCCAGGATTCCGACTTCTCTGTACACAATAGCACCATCCGCGAAAAGCCACAAGGGGCTTCCGACGTTCCAGATCATGTGCTATAGATAATTGTAGTCACATTTGTCAGATTATGAGTTCTGACCTCCACCCTCTCAAAAACTAAGTGTGTGTGGTTACTGTTATTGTATTTCAATTGGCTTTCAAAGTCACAGTTTGGAATAGCTTGAATTGTCCACATTTTAAATGCCCACAATGTTATCACCAGTCCACCACAACGAAGAATAGCTACATTCCTGCGACATGATAGGACATCTATTAAAGCTTCGGATTAGAAATGATTGACCAGACCACTATAGCATAGTGCACTGAATCTATCTCTTTAATAAAATCCCTTTAAACTTATTTGTAATTTGGCATCTGCCATCTCAAAGAACAAAAGACAACTTATATCTACAAATCAAAAATACTGCATCCAAAAGACATTTTTTTATTTTCACTGAATGGTTCAATCACAACTCACGCTGCATACTACGAAACGCTTGTTCTCATGCTATCACAGACTAAGCTAGTGAACTTTTCTGATAAAGAGTACTATCTAGACAAGGACCAACTGAAAATACAATTCCATTTTCTGTTACAATAATAACGTATTTAGATTTCTAGTTCCTTAATAATCATTTTTATAACTACTTCGTTATTTTGATTGTTTCATGGAACAGTGAGTGTTGTCTCTGCTAACTCGCCAGATCACCAATACATTGCATTACCTCTGCTTTGTTCCACTCCTGCCGCACTCATTCGCGGTCCACAAACGTTAGGACCACAGTTTTATATGTACTAATTAGCTTACTTATTCATAAATAACTACACTGTATACAATATATGCTTATTGCAGTTTCTGGAGCGAATATATTGTAACATCTTTCCGATTATGGCCAAGACATTATTTCTTCTTCGTACATTTCAGCTACAAATCACATAACCATTGTCAGATTCGTTGACTGCTATGTCCGATGCTGTGCCTGTCTATTCCTTGAAACGCCTAAATGGGTAACGTTCGTTTCACACTGCTTCCCGCGAACGTAATATCGTCCACCGCATGGTCGGTTATCGATTTCCTGACAAAGAAGAATATGAATGCTGTTGCCCTCAATTCACTCCCAGAAATGTAAGCTATCCTCCTAGGTTCCTGCCTAACCATACACTTGAAAGGCGGCACATATTCGGAAATTAAGAGCCAAATATTTGTGAGAAGGAAGAATATGAATTTTGTTGTTGCTCGTTTCAGTCGCAACAATTTAAGCTGTCCCCTTAGGGTCCTGCCTAAACATATAATCGGAAATTGCTGAATATTTATTTCATCCTTCGTTCTCAGATCATAATGAAGGTAAATAACATCCAGTATAGCAGAACACACTTGTATTACATTCATAAGAAAATAACAGAACTTGTTAACAAAGCCACCATGAAAAAAAATAATTGCATGTAACGGGAAGCAAACCAACAACTTTTGACTCCAGAAACCACGGCATTATTCATTGCGCTAACACTTAATAATTTGATAATTGTCTCCCGTCTTGGTTATCACATTCCCTCTTGAAAATCTATATAGCTGATGAGTTGCTAAGTGACATTTAATGATAATGGTGACTTATTTGTAATAAATTTTCACTGCTCCATTACCGTAAAATGGTATACTGCAAGTTATGACGTTACGTTTACGGGAAGTATTCCGAAATGAGCATTACACCAAACGCGAATAAGCAAAGAGATTACGGATTACATGCCGTTTACAAACAGAAACAATGGATGACTACTACGCGTCAAAAGCTAAGAATTCAACTTATTTGATGGAACAGACTCAAAACGAAATTTCCGATGACATGTATTGTTGATGCTTAAAGACATTCATTATTAGGGCCAGTATATAAAAAAAGACTTAAAAATCAGTTAAATATGGAAGCATTTATGACCCAAAAGTTATATAAATATGGTCCTAAAAATAAAATATGACCTTCTATATGTTTATTTAGAATATTCTTTTTTTATACACGATGTAGTACAAAATTCACTTCTGAACAAGTTGTGACTGTAGGCCTAGTATTCACTTTTTGGAATGTGTGAAACTAGCTAGCACTTACCTTTTAAAATAACCTCATATGTGTGGAAAAAAAAACCATGAAGTACAGTGGAACAAGAACATCTATGAAGACAATAAAACCTTGTTTTTACTACTGAACATCACTTGTTTAAAGTAATCTAAATTAGTTAACACGTCCTGTCAATCTTCAGTTCCACTGGATCACATGGTGCATTTTTAGCTTTCCCATTCTCAAATATCCACGTTTGTGGCTGAGCATAGTTTTGTACCTGGAAAAAGCTCCTCTCCACCCCGTAGGACGTCACAGGAGCGTATTTGAATGCGGCGAGGTCGTTGCAAGCCACATTTGGCTCATTGTCTTCAAATGGTGTGACACTTCCAGAAAGACTGTCACTAATTTTACACATTTTACATATCCAGGATTCCGCTGGAGAACATTTCGCCACTTGTTGTTCATTTTCTCAGCCACATGACCACGAGCTCGACACAGTTCATTCTGCACACATTGCACAACATCCAGGGCGCCACTCTGCACGTATTGCTCAGTATCCAGGGCGTCACACAGTTGAGTATCAGCACCTTCCAGTCGTGTGATGGATTTCGATACCACTGAAAAGTTGGCTTTCATGTACGCCAAGTTTCCAGACAATGTATCTGTAAGCACCTCCTTCACAGTGTTGATAGCACTTGATTCATTGCTTCTTTGTTTTGGTATAGTTGGGCAATAATGCTCAGAAGCTTTAAGACAAGAATCTAATCGAGTAAGAACAGGCTGAAGAGGGAAGGGCAATGACGATGCTTGTCCCTTGAATTTCTGCATCCATAGCAGAGCTTCCACATTGATATCTTGTCGCAGGAAATTAATTCGTCGACGTCAGGTTAGTTTGATCCAACCTCTTCCCTAACTCTGTAACGCATGTACAAGACAAGTGACGTACATCATACTAGAGAACCTGAAGCCCCTTGGGTGTTTTAGCCATGTGTGAATCACCATCTGTTACTAGCAGCAAAACCTTCACTCTGTTCACACCATCTGACCTCACCAGCTTCATGGAACTGTCAAATAAAATGGCAGTTGTAGAGTTGTTTACTCTCTGGAGAGTCTCACATGTTAGCAGGAACATTTCTCTATACTGGTCAATTCTAAAACACTGACAACAACATTTACAACATAACACCCACCCACGTCAGTGGTCTGATCTTTGGACACCAGATCATCTGGACAGCAACACTGGATGGATAAGTTATTCCTCAATGTAGATTCATCTAAAACACGATGTTCTTCAAGAATTGTCTGAAGCGTGGATTCCTCAGCTTCTTCAGTGGGACGTTGCAAAGACATCATCATCTCGCTCAAGTCCCTGAAAAGTGATTGCACTGCCGAAGATGTATATCTCTGCTCAAATAACAGCGTTGGTCTGCCGTCATTTTCAGCATTTCTCCTCACACAGCTGTTGTGTTTGGTGGCAGTGTTACAGTTTTGTTGCACATTAAAGCGCTTTTCTACACCAACTTTAATCTCAGATAGTTTCAAAAAATAATAAGTATTTTTCCATCAGTGCTGAGGAACGCGTCTCCAAGTAACGAACAAAAAATCGCGACTTCACCCCGTTGGAGCACTTTCCTTTCGGCATGTTAAACCAGACTGAGTTTTTATTCAGACTGAATTATGAGACCACGTGTGCGATGTCTGCTATGTCGGAAGTCGCTTTTGTTGGCTTCAAGAGCGTTTCGTGGACCCCGCTCAACAACGTATTACGCCAGCGAAGCGACTAGCGTATTACGCTACTTGTCTGTACTATAGCCCTGATAAGTAAAGCTCTGTAGCAGCCATTGCGTTAATTTGTAATAATATCACATGAATAGTTGTCACTTGTGCAACATTTGCCTGTTTCTACTCTTGTGTCGTTAAAGATACGGAAAATATATGCATTTTAGGTAAAAGTTGGCCGACAATATCACCTGTTATGGCAAATGTCGGCCAAAGTATGACCTATTACTAAAAAAAAGTGTAAATATGACTTCATATGGACAATAAAAATACATCTTTCTACGCTAAAATACCTGGATTCTACCATAAATTGTTGTAAGGTTTGCCCTAACGTTCAGGAAAACATGACGTGACATCAAAATCCGGGCCCTATCAGGATGCATGCTACAGCATGAGTACCTAATATGTTACAAAATACCGCGCATAAAAACGGTATTTTCCGGTACTCATACCTATTAGTGATAAAGGTAGGGTCAAATGTTTTGGATTGCCCTTGGGCTAGGGACCATTTATATGCCCTGTACAAGGACCATCTCAGTGTCACTATCCTACAGTACAGGGTCAATGTATGGATACTACGCACTTCCTCCTGCTTAGGCAAAGACGCAAACAGGTTGGTTCTTTTTGCATTTGATGTGGTCTACAGCGGGCCTGACTGGACTTTTGGAGGCACCGTTCATGGGCGGTTCCCCGAAAACCCCACTAAAAGGTTTTGTTTTTTTGCTATATTTTCGCTATCACTAGTGGACCAAAGCCCAGACAAGGATTCCAAGACGGCTATGCACAGCAAATGGCTGAAATTTTTACGGAATAGCCTTGAAAATTTTCTTGATATCTTTGTTTCCACGACACAGAGGATCAGAGTTACTCTACTTCTACACGTAAAGTCCGAAATAAGGCTAAATCTAAATAATAAACAACCGCAGCAAATTGCTCAAATTTTAACGATGTATTCTCTAGGCTTTTATCTACAAGAACTATCTCCCTATTTTCACAGATGTTCATTCGTTATCGAGAAACATCCCAAAAGCTTAATTTTTGTGTAGCAAAACTCAGCCGGCTATGAGGAGCTAATGGCTGTAATTTTTACAAAGTATTCTTAAAATGCAAATCTCGAACAATTCTGAAAATATTCTTCGTATTTGTGTTGGTTTCCGAGGTTCAGAGGTTCAAAGTTATCCCACTTGCACACGTAAAATACGGTTTGAGGCGAAAATGTGGTTTACAAAGTGACGTAACATGAGAAATACGCTGTAAAGTGTCTCCATTATCATCTGGGAGCTCCATGTTGTTGTACTGAAGCACGTGCAAATTTTTTTGCACATAAAACCCTGTGTAATATGTAAAATTATTTTTGCTTTATTTCAATTTCACGTAAGTGAACTATTTCAATTTTACTGACCAATACATTTCTTTTCATATGAGTTACAAGTCCTGCTGCAGCAGGGAAAAGGAGAGAACCAGAGGACAAATGCTTCATTCTACCTTTCGCAGCACCTTTAAAAAGGTCCCAAAAATTTTGGCAAGTGGGCATATTCGCGATTTTTGATGCTGAGAGAGAAGAAGATAGTGGAGCGGAAAAGAGACGGGAAAGTAATTTACTGGATGATAACAGACAGTGGTTGTGTTATAGCGGAACGAAGTTGACACTGACAGAACAGCACTGGGAAAAGAGTGAAGGAGACCGCGGCAGGGGGCAGCCGTAAAGAAAGAGAAAGTGGAAATGGGTGAAAGCCAATGATAATGAGTATGATGATAATAGCAACGAGGAAGAGAGAGATGATAACAGTGAGACGAGACGGTAACGGTAGGAAGAAATGATATTAGCAGTAAGAGACAGCAAGAGGGAGAGTGTGACAATGAGAGGAGACTGTAGAAGTAGGACAAAACGAAGGGTATTGTAGCTTTTACACAGAAGGGTATGACAGAAGGTAATGGCAATGAATTGGGCTGAATGGGCGAAAAGAAAAGGCAACTGGGAATCGTCGGATATGAGCGACTTAGTGGTTGTGAGCAAGTTACAGTGAGGGGAGCATGTGGAAGTTTGAGGTCAGTTGCATGTTAAAAAAAAGACAGTTATGTTTGCTTGCAAAAACTTTTGCGAAAATTTTTAAAGGTGCTAAGGAATGTAAAATGAAGCGGCAGGTTCGCAATTTTAAGTCAGCCTTTTAAATAAACAGGGACATACATTTTTGTGCTCCGAGAGGGCCATTTTTCCGCTAGTTTATTGTATACACTAACTTTAGTATACTTCCAAACTCTATGCATTATGTTTACTCTGTGTCCACGGCTATTACTTTTTCTTTGTTTTCCGTAATGTTCTATTCCTTCCTTTAAAAAAAAGGATGTTTGAATAAAGAGTTAATACTCAAAAACTGCGCAAACATCTCAGCAGGGACAGATTCTGCGCCATTTCCAAACTAAAACATTCACTCCAGCTTATTAGGTTGTTTCGTAGTCAATTTCCACCGTTACTTTAACCTCAGACTCCCAATACATATAATAGTGCCCATTATCTGAAAATAATCATAATTCAAAGGGTGGTGGTCAAGACCTGAGGGTATGGAGTAATTTTAATATTTTGTAATACGAATGGCGACTTGTAAGTATTCATAAAAAGTTCCAATATCAAATCTGTTGAAAATGTAACCGACTTTTAAATCATTTTCTTGAAAGAAAAACACCTGACTACGTTGTATGTTTTTTTTTCCTCTGAGAGCTAGGGGATGAGGGCACGGGGCTGCTGCCGCTTCTTGCCCATGGGTAAGGGTGCTCTTTGGTAGCAGAGAATGGTTTACAGTGTTCCGTCATAGCAGATGGCGAAAGTGCCACTGCTGTTGGATTCATCATTCTTATATGTATGTACTATTATAACACCAACATTTTATGTTACTGATAACACTGGCCAACGAAAAATTTTTTAATTTGTAAAAACATCCACGGGTGTGCTGCCGGTCTATAGTGTCCAACGGGCACAATATTTCGGCGATCATACATGTCGCCATCATCAGGTGAACTGACGGACTGAGCTCCTGTGAACGTGCCGGCACGGAGATCCGTACGCTATGGCTGCTCAGAGGGAACTGGGTTCGGTCGCGGCGGCGGCCGATTTAAATACCCTCCGCCCGCGGCGTGCTCCCTCCGCCGTCCGCGCCCCGCGCCACGGTCGCGCGGTGGAACAGATTGCGACGGCGTCTGAGATGACGTCGGAGTGATGGCTCTGTCCGCCGTGGTCGTCACAATTATACGTTTGCTCGATTTACTCTTTATTAACCCGATCGCTGGTTCCCAAGCCTTGCTAAGATTATAGCCACAGTCACGGTTTATGAGGTCGTCATTGGTGCGAATTTCGATGGCCTCTCTAACAACGCTGTCCCAGTATCTCGACGTCTGTACCAGAATCCTCGTGCGGTCATATTCCATGGCGTGATTTTCCGACAAACAATGTTCAGCGACCGCCGACTTGCTCGGATACATCAGGCGAGTGTGCCTCTGGTGTTCACGGCATCGATCCTCGACGGTACGCATCGTCTGACCAATATACGACTTGCCACATTGACACGGAATCTGGTATACGCCGGCCTTCCTCAAACCGAGGTCATCTTTGGCGCTCCCCACCAGTGCACGAGTTTTATTTGGAATACAAAACACAGTTCCGACCCGGTGTTTCTTCAGAATGCGAGCGATTTTCCCCGAGAGTGCGCCTGTGTATGGAATAAATGCAGTGCCTACCTCCTCCCTCGTGACTTCATCCATCTCAAGAGGTTGTGCTGCAGTGGTTGGGCGGAGAGCACGTTGAATCTGCCACTCTGAGTACCCATTTTTTCGAAATACAGTTCTCAGATGTTCCAATTCCTGCGGTAGACTCTCTGCGTCAGAGATAGTGCGCGCCCTATGTACTAGAGTTTTAAGTACCCCATTCCTCTGTGAAGGGTGGTGGCAGCTGTCTGCGTGCAAATACAGATCAGTGTGCGTAGTCTTCCGATACACCCCATGACCTAGGGTGCCGTCAGCCCTTCTCTTGACCAAGACGTCAAGGAAAGGTAATTTACCCTCCGTTTCAGTCTCCATAGTGAATTTGATGTTGGGGTGTATGGAGTTTAGATGTGTAAGGAAGTCAAGGAGTTTATCCATACCATGTGGCCAGATGACGAACGTGTCGTCCACGTAACGGAAAAAGCAAGTAGGTTTCCATACGGATGACGACAGGGCTTCCTCCTCGAAGTTCTCCATGTACAAATTCGCTACCACCGGTGAGAGTGGGCTACCCATGGCGACTCCCTCCGTTTGTTCGTAGTATTCTCCATTAAAAAGAAAATACGTGGAAGTCAAGACATGCCTAAAAAGTTCAGTGGTCTTCTCGTCAAACTTCTGACTAATCAATTCTAGTGACTCTCGCAGGGGTACCCTCGTAAACAAGGAGGAAGCCCTGTCGTCATCCGTATGGAAACCTACTTGCTTTTTCCGTTACGTGGACGACACGTTCGTCATCTGGCCACATGGTATGGATAAACTCCTTGACTTCCTTACACATCTAAACTCCATACACCCCAACATCAAATTCACTATGGAGACTGAAACGGAGGGTAAATTACCTTTCCTTGACGTCTTGGTCAAGAGAAGGGCTGACGGCACCCTAGGTCATGGGGTGTATCGGAAGACTACGCACACTGATCTGTATTTGCACGCAGACAGCTGCCACCACCCTTCACAGAGGAATGGGGTACTTAAAACTCTAGTACATAGGGCGCGCACTATCTCTGACGCAGAGAGTCTACCGCAGGAATTGGAACATCTGAGAACTGTATTTCGAAAAAATGGGTACTCAGAGTGGCAGATTCAACGTGCTCTCCGCCCAACCACTGCAGCACAACCTCTTGAGATGGATGAAGTCACGAGGGAGGAGGTAGGCACTGCATTTATTCCATACACAGGCGCACTCTCGGGGAAAATCGCTCGCATTCTGAAGAAACACCGGGTCGGAACTGTGTTTTGTATTCCAAATAAAACTCGTGCACTGGTGGGGAGCGCCAAAGATGACCTCGGTTTGAGGAAGGCCGGCGTATACCAGATTCCGTGTCAATGTGGCAAGTCGTATATTGGTCAGACGATGCGTACCGTCGAGGATCGATGCCGTGAACACCAGAGGCACACTCGCCTGATGTATCCGAGCAAGTCGGCGGTCGCTGAACATTGTTTGTCGGAAAATCACGCCATGGAATATGACCGCACGAGGATTCTGGTACAGACGTCGAGATACTGGGACAGCGTTGTTAGAGAGGCCATCGAAATTCGCACCAATGACGACCTCATAAACCGTGACTGTGGCTATAATCTTAGCAAGGCTTGGGAACCAGCGATCGGGTTAATAAAGAGTAAATCGAGCAAACGTATAGTTGTGACGACCACGGCGGACAGAGCCATCACTCCGACGTCATCTCAGACGCCGTCGCAATCTGTTCCACCGCGCGACCGTGGCGCGGGGCGCGGACGGCGGAGGGAGCACGCCGCGGGCGGAGGGTATTTAAATCGGCCGCCGCCGCGAGCGAACCCAGTTCCCTCTGAGCAGCCATAGCGTACGGATCTCCGTGCCGGCACGTTCACAGGAGCTCAGTCCGTCAGTTCACCTGATGATGGCGACATGTATGATCGCCGAAATATTGTGCCCGTTGGACACTATAGACCGGCAGCACACCCGTGGATGTTTTTACTATCAAATACGCCGGGAGAAACTCAAGAATCACATTTTTTACTTTGGTAGCTGATCTTCATAGATTTTTATGTGCTGAATCAAAATCTAGGCTTAGTTTTTTTGTATCACGCGTAGTTTTCGAGCAATATGCTTTTTACTACATAGTATAAAAATCCTATACTATACAGTAAACGGGGAAAGTAATGAAACGCTTTGTTACAACATAAGGATGGTTTGTATTTATAGTAAGCTACTTACAACAATGTCAGGTATTAATAGAGATTTCATTTTGTCAGCTGGAATTTGTTTGTATTTTCCTTCTCTTTTTTCTTTGAAGCTTCTTTGTAATGTCTCCTTAGAAAAATTATTGAATTACTGTGCTGGTAAACCCCTTACGTCATTTGATTTTCAAACAGCTGAGCAAAACTGAAGTACTCAGACATTTCTCTCTTTGCTTATTCTGATCATCACTAATCTGACACACAATATTTTTAGCGCAACACAATCTGACTTTCAAAAATCCCTACAAAAGAATGGCCCTGACTAACAATAATGTATACCTTTCATGAATCACTTACCTCACAAAAATCTTCGTTACTCGAACTACGGCAATACAGCGAGTGCCAATACTGCCAGCTAAATAAAAGATTCTAGCTACTGGAGTCTCTAGCTACTGGAGTCTCTAGCTACTGGAGTCTCTAGCTACTGGAGTCTCTAGCTACTGGAGTCTCTAGCTACTGGAGTCTCTAGCTACTGGAGTCTCTAGCTACTGGAGTCTCTAGCTACTGGAGTCTCTAGCTACTGGAGTCTCTAGCTACTGGAGTCTCTAGCTACTGGAGTCTCTAGCTACTGGAGTCTCTAGCTACTGGAGTCTCTAGCTACTGGAGTCTCTAGCTACTGGAGTCTCTAGCTACTGGAGTCTCTAGCTACTGGAGTCTCTAGCTACTGGAGTCTCTAGCTACTGGAGTCTCTAGCTACTGGAGTCTCTAGCTACTGGAGTCTCTAGCTACTGGAGTCTCTAGCTACTGGAGTCTCTAGCTACTGGAGTCTCTAGCTACTGGAGTCTCTAGCTACTGGAGTCTCTAGCTACTGGAGTCTCTAGCTACTGGAGTCTCTAGCTACTGGAGTCTCTAGCTACTGGAGTCTCTAGCTACTGGAGTCTCTAGCTACTGGAGTCTCTAGCTACTGGAGTCTCTAGCTACTGGAGTCTCTAGCTACTGATAGGCATAGTTAGCAAATGAAAAATTTTGCTCTCAAAACTCCGCCATCTCTCTCCCCACATCCACCACTGGTGGCGGCTCACCTCCAACTGCGCAACGCTATGCGCTGTTAACATCGAACTGCCCAACACTACAATAGCGAATATTACAACAATGTTAACCAGCCACAGTTCTCAGATGTTTTCTCTGACTGTTGGGGATCTAATTATTCACCCTAAATGTCTAATTGGAGAATATGCTAGAAGTTGGCGTAGAGATGTTTGATTTAAACCTCCTATTCCTCCAATAATGATTCTTAAAATGATAATGGTTCGAATGAAAGTTCTTAATTGAATACAATATAATAATACCATTACTGGAGCAATTTTCTGTCATGTTATTAATGTTAGACAGTTATTTCATCCCAAAGCTCCTATTACTTCTGGAAATCGGAAATGAAAAGGTGCAGCTCCAGTCTTTAATAATAATCTAGATGAAAAAATTCTGTTTCTCACCCTATTGGATACTTTATTAGAATCAACAAAATTGAAAATAATAGTATTATTGATGCTATTGCTTGGACAATAAAATATTTAATTGATGACTCATTTATTATTATATTTTTATTTCTTGTTAGAAGTGGAATAAATGAAAGTAAGTTGATCTCAAGTCCTACTCAAACTCCAAATCAGGAATTTGATTAAATGGACAGGATCGTTCCTATCATTAATGTTGATAGGAAGAGAAGTTTTGTAGATTTGTTGGTCATTAAAAAGGAGAGGATTGATACCTCTATAAATGCGGTATGAACCCATTAGCTTGTTTAGCTTACCTTTTTACATTAAGGTGTATGAAATTTTTGAATTTAACTTTTGAGTCAAAAGGCTTAAATTATTCATTAGGACGAGAAGACCCTATAGAGCTTAACATTTTACTTTTATATAGTTTTTGTTTGTCTTTCTATATTTAATGATGATGTTTTGTTGGGGTGACATAAAGAATAAATAAACTCTTCATTATTATATCATTGATTTATGTTTGTCATTTGATCCCTAAGTTACCTTAGGGATAACAGCCTAATTGTTTTTAGAGCTCATATGGACAAAGCAGCTTTATTGTTGATTTATTATTATTTCTTTTCCTTTAGCTTTAGCTTGTTTTGCTTCTTGTTTGGCCGAAACTAACCGTACTTCTTTTGATTTTGCTGAAGGTGAATCTGAGTTAGTTTCAGGTTTTAATATTGAATATGGTGCAGGTGGATTTATTTTAATTTTTTTAGCTGAATATTCTAGAATTGTTTTATAAGAATATTATTTGCTTTAATTTTTTAGGTGGTGACTTATTCTTTTATATTTTTTATAAAGCTTGCTATTATATCCTTTGGCTTTATTTGCGTTTGGGGTACTTTACCATGGTTCCATTATGATAAATTAATATACTTGGCTTGAAAGAGTTTTTTTACTTTGATCTTTGAATTTTTTTATTTTTTGTTGTTGGTTAAGGATTTTATTTATTTCATTTATTTAGTGAAATTTTTTAAGAAAAGTTAATAGAAGAGTTAAACTTCCAGTTTTATGTTTTCACAACATATGCTTTTCCTAAGCTAATTAGCTTATTATTTCTTAATTAACTTCTCTCATGCGTTTGCAACATGGACATTAATTAAGAAGTATGTAAAGTAGATAATTGTTAAGATTTGTCCTGTTATAATGTAAGGCTCTTCAACCGGTCGTTTATCAATTCATGTTAATAAAGATACAACAACTACTATGATTCAGAATAAAATCTGATTAATAGGATAGAACTGGATACCTTGGAATGGCGTTTTATTATAAAATGGTAAAATTATTAAGATTCTAATTGATAGGAATAGTGCAATAACACCTCTTAACTTATTAGGAATTGACCGTAGAATTGCATATGCAAATAAGAAATATCATTCTGGTTGAATGTGAACTGGTGTTACTAATGGATTAGTGGGTACAAAATTATCTGGATCTCCTAGGAGGTAAGGATTACTTAAACATACTATAATTAATAACGATGTTATCAATACCAATGTAATAGACTCCTTGAAAGTAAAGTATGGGTGAAATGGAATTTTTTCGATATCTCCGTTTAGCCCTAATGGGTTATTAGATCCTGTTTGATGAAGGAACAATAAATGAATTGCTGCCACAGCTGCCATAATAAATGGTAATACAAAATGAAATGTAAAAAATCGATATAATGTTGCGTTATCAACAGCAAATCTTCCCCACACTCGAACTAAATCTGTTCGTAAGTATGGAATTGCTGATAATAAATTAGTAATTACTGTTGCAACATCAAAATGATATTTGACCTCAAGGTAAAACGTATCCTACAAATCCAGTTCCTATAACTAAGAATAGAATTACTGTACCAATCATTCAGGTGTGTATGTATATATAAGATCCATAGTAAATTCCTCGTCCTACATGCAAATAAATACAAATAAAAAATATAGATGCTCTATTTGCATGTAAAGTTCGAATAATTCAACTATTATTTACGTCTTGGCAGATGTGTTCTACACTACTAAATGCTATTACAATATTTGATGTATAATGTATAGCTAAAAATAGTGTAGTGACGGTTTGAATTACCAAGCATAACCCTAGCAGGGTCCCAAAATTTCATCAAAATGAAATATTTGTTGGTGCAGGTAAATCAACTAAAGAGTTGTCAATAATTTTAACTAAAGGATGTCTTAATCATAAGAGTTTATTCATTAGTAAATTATCTTATTTTACGACTAGGCCCATGGTTAATATTAGTGATTTTAAGTACTGCTAACAGTGCTGAAAATAAATAAATTATTATTATTATTGTAATAATAAATGTTGGTGTGTTATATAATTTTTCTAAAGATATTGTCATTTCTTGGTAATTGATTGAATTATAAATATTTATAGTTTCAGTATTTATAAAGAAGTCTATAAATATTGTTATATCTTGGATAATTAATGTTGATATAATGAATACTCATATTGTTAAGGTAATAATAATGGCGATTGATTTATGTTGAAATATTTCGTTTGATGCAATTCTTGTAACATAAATAAATAGAACTAATCTACCACCATAAACGTTAAAAATAAAATGTATGATAATCAATATCACTCCACTATTGTTCCTGTTATTAATTCAACTAGAAAAGTTTGTAGGACAATGAAAAGCTTTAATGATATTGGGTGTCTCAATTCAATTAAATTAATATTCATTACGTTTTATAGTGATATATTTATTATTTTAATCGGCTTGCAAAGTGCCGACGTCTCGAAAACCGCCGACGTCTCACAAAGTATCGACATCTGGCAAAGAGTTGATATCTCGGCAGGTATCGGTATCTCGCAGTGCACATCCCAGTAAATTGCTTACCACAGAAAGGGTTGGGGCCTCGAAACGTATCGATGCCTCTAGGATAAAAATCACATGTCGGAAAAAAATCGACATCTCGTAAAAAATCGATCGACATCCCGAAAAATTTCGACACCTCGAAAAATCCCCGTCTTCGATTTTACTTTACATTCCCACAGTATGGGCGGCACCTCCGAAAAAAAAAGCCCACCTCCGAAAAAAAAAGGCCCACCTCCGAAAAAAAAAAGACCCACCTCCGAAAAAAAAAAGGCCCACCTCCGAAAAAAAAAAGGCCCACCTCCGAAAAAAACAAAAGGCCCACCTCCGAAAAAAAAAAGGCCCACCTCCGAAAAAAAAAGGCCCACCTCCGAAAAAAAAAAGGCCCACCTCCGAAAAAAAAAAGGCCCACCTCCGAAAAAAAAAAGAGCCCACCTCCGAAAAAAAAAAGAGCCCACCTCCGAAGGAAAAAGAAGCCCACCTCCGAAGGAAAAAGAAGCCCACCTCCGAAGAAAAAAAAAGCCCACCTCCGAAGAAAAAAAAAGCCCACCTCCGAAGAAAAAAAAAGCCCACCTCCTAAGAAAAAAAAAGCCCACCTCCTAAGAAAAAAAAAGCCCACCTCCTAAGAAAAAAAAAGCCCACCTCCGAAGAAAAAAAAAGCCCACCTCCGAAGAAAAAAAAAGCCCACCTCCGAAGAAAAAAAAAGCCCACCTCCGAAGAAAAAAAAGCCCACCTCCGAAGAAAAAAAAAGCCCACCTCCGAAGAAAAAAAAAGCCCACCTCCGAAGAAAAAAAAAGCCCACCTCCGAAGAAAAAAAAAGCCCACCTCCGAAGAAAAAAAAAGCCCACCTCCGAAGAAAAAAAAAGCCCACCTCCGAAGAAAAAAAAAGCCCACCTCCGAAGAAAAAAAAAGCCCACCTCCGAAGAAAAAAAAAGCCCACCTCCGAAGAAAAAAAAAGCCCACCTCCGAAGAAAAAAAAAGCCCACCTCCGAAGAAAAAAAAAGCCCACCTCCGAAGAAAAAAAAAGCCCACCTCCGAAGAAAAAAAAAGCCCACCTCCGAAGAAAAAAAAAGCCCACCTCCGAAGAAAAAAAAAGCCCACCTCCGAAGAAAAAAAAAGCCCACCTCCGAAGAAAAAAAAAGCCCACCTCCGAAGAAAAAAAAGCCCACCTCCGAAGAAAAAAAAAGCCCACCTCCGAAGAAAAAAAAAGCCCACCTCCGAAGAAAAAAAAAGCCCACCTCCGAAGAAAAAAAAAGCCCACCTCCGAAGAAAAAAAAAGCCCACCTCCGAAGAAAAAAAAAGCCCACCTCCGAAGAAAAAAAAAGCCCACCTCCGAAGAAAA
The DNA here is from genome assembly GCF_023864345.2 of Schistocerca serialis cubense. Taxonomy (NCBI): domain Eukaryota; kingdom Metazoa; phylum Arthropoda; class Insecta; order Orthoptera; family Acrididae; genus Schistocerca; species Schistocerca serialis. Next base: position 630,026,238 of record NC_064641.1, on the reverse strand, counting down.
AAAAAGCCCACCTCCGAAGAAAAAAAAAGCCCACCTCCGAAGAAAAAAAAAGCCCACCTCCGAAGAAAAAAAAAGCCCACCTCCGAAGAAAAAAAAAGCCCACCTCCGAAGAAAAAAAAAGCCCACCTCCGAAGAAAAAAAAAGCCCACCTCCGAAGAAAAAAAAAGCCCACCTCCGAAGAAAAAAAAAGCCCACCTCCGAAGAAAAAAAAAGCCCACCTCCGAAGAAAAGAAAAGCCCACCTCCGAAGAAAAGAAAAGCCCACCTCCGAAGAAAAGAAAAGCCCACCTCCGAAGAAAAAAAAAGCCCACCTCCGAAGAAAAAAAAAGCCCACCTCCGAAGAAAAGAAAAGCCCACCTCCGAAGAAAAGAAAAGCCCACCTCCGAAGAAAAGAAAAGCCCACCTCCGAAGAAAAAAAAAGCCCACCTCCGAAGAAAAAAAAAGCCCACCTCCGAAGAAAAAAAAAGCCCACCTCCGAAGAAAAAAAAAGCCCACCTCCGAAGAAAAAAAAAGCCCACCTCCGAAGAAAAAAAAAGCCCACCTCCGAAGAAAAAAAAAGCCCACCTCCGAAGAAAAAAAAAGCCCACCTCCGAAGAAAAAAAAAGCCCACCTCCGAAGAAAAAAAAAGCCCACCTCCGAAGAAAAAAAAAGCCCACCTCCGAAGAAAAAAAAAGCCCACCTCCGAAGAAAAAAAAAGCCCACCTCCGAAGAAAAAAAAAGCCCACCTCCGAAGAAAAAAAAGCCCACCTCCGAAGAAAAAAAAGCCCACCTCCGAAGAAAAAAAAGCCCACCTCCGAAGAAAAAAAAGCCCACCTCCGAAGAAAAAAAAGCCCACCTCCGAAGAAAAAAAAGCCCACCTCCGAAGAAAAAAAAGCCCACCTCCGAAGAAAAAAAAGCCCACCTCCGAAGAAAAAAAAGCCCACCTCCGAAGAAAAAAAAGCCCACCTCCGAAGAAAAAAAAGCCCACCTCCGAAGAAAAAAAAGCCCACCTCCGAAGAAAAAAAAGCCCACCTCCGAAGAAAAAAAAGCCCACCTCCGAAGAAAAAAAAGCCCACCTCCGAAGAAAAAAAAGCCCACCTCCGAAGAAAAAAAAGCCCACCTCCGAAGAAAAAAAAGCCCACCTCCGAAGAAAAAAAAGCCCACCTCCGAAGAAAAAAAAGCCCACCTCCGAAGAAAAAAAAGCCCACCTCCGAAGAAAAAAAAGCCCACCTCCGAAGAAAAAAAAGCCCACCTCCGAAGAAAAAAAAGCCCACCTCCGAAGAAAAAAAAGCCCACCTCCGAAGAAAAAAAAGCCCACCTCCGAAGAAAAAAAAGCCCACCTCCGAAGAAAAAAAAGCCCACCTCCGAAGAAAAAAAAGCCCACCTCCGAAGAAAAAAAAGCCCACCTCCGAAGAAAAAAAAGCCCACCTCCGAAGAAAAAAAAGCCCACCTCCGAAGAAAAAAAAGCCCACCTCCGAAGAAAAAAAAGCCCACCTCCGAAGAAAAAAAAGCCCACCTCCGAAGAAAAAAAAGCCCACCTCCGAAGAAAAAAAAGCCCACCTCCGAAGAAAAAAAAGCCCACCTCCGAAGAAAAAAAAGCCCACCTCCGAAGAAAAAAAAGCCCACCTCCGAAGAAAAAAAAGCCCACCTCCGAAGAAAAAAAAGCCCACCTCCGAAGAAAAAAAAGCGCACCTCCGAAGAAAAAAAAGCGCACCTCCGAAGAAAAAAAAGCGCACCTCCGAAGAAAAAAAAGCGCACCTCCGAAGAAAAAAAAGCGCACCTCCGAAAAAAAAAAAGCGCACCTCCGAAAAAAAAAGCGCACCTCCGAAAAAAAAAGCGCACCTCCGAAAAAAAAAGCGCACCTCCGAAAAAAAAAGCGCACCTCCGAAAAAAAGCGCACCTCCGAAAAAAAAGCGCACCTCGACCAAATCTGGATGTAGATTAATTTCGAAATTTGGAAATAACCGATACCTCTTAAAAGATCGATAGGTCGAAATTTAACAGCACCTTGAAAAGAGTCGGAAAATTGGTTACCATGAAAAGTGCCGGATGCTCGAAAAAATCGATATATCATCACGTCGAAAATATCCGAGATCTCCATTAACGTCGATATTTCGTAAATTACCTTTGTCTCATATGGAGTCGACTACCCAGGAAAATTGTTGCCACAGAATGTGTCGGCCGCTTGTACAATATCGATACTTCAAAAAGGGTCGACTTCTTTGGAAATTGTTAACGTGTATCATCGATATATCTATCTTTCGTTCGACATCTACACCTCGAAATACATCTACACCTCGAAATACATCTACACCTCATGATATAGATATATCTCTAAATTTATCGATCTCTGAATATATCATTGTCGAAAAAAAATATAGGTATCTCACAGAAATATCGGTACCTCGAAAAAGAGATAAGCAGTACTAAAAATCAAGATTGAAGTCTCAAAATACAGGGGCAGAACTATGACTTCGCACGTAATTATGCAACCAGAAGAAAAAATCCCAGAATGTGAATATATCAGGGCGCGCCTATACAACCCTTGGAGCAAACCTCACTACTCCACTACCAAGACATATCACTTGAGACAATTATAGACTCAGAACCAACAGAAAAACTCGTCATGCTGTATCACCTCAATGCATCATACAACATCCAGACCAGTACACCCAAGTATTCATCGCAAGCATACGATGGTGACTCATCACTACACACTCACTATGATAGACAATACACCTGAAGAAATTTGCGTAGAGCGTGTAGATAAAATATTTGTGTCTTTCACAGAGATGTCACTGTTCACACCACAGTCAATATTCGTCTTCAAGAGTCCCAACTCCATTATTACATTCTGTCGCACATACGAGAAATTACATAAATTCTCGTTTTCTCACTCACTAGTATGCAGGAAATCTTTTGCTCCGAATATACACTAAATCTCTTATTACAAACTTATTCACACGTATGGGGGGCTGTCCAACCACTTCACAGCTGCGTCATTAATACACATAAAATCTTAAATGCAAAATCTATTCAAATATGACGCATGGAAATCTTAACACATGAACGATCTATCGAACAGAGCATGAATGAAAAATGGTATCACATGGCAAATTTGACCAAACAGGAAAGTATTTGTATCGAAAATCTGCTCAAACCGGAACACCTCGTCGACACACTATCCACAGAAACAAACACATTCTTAAAACATGGAGCCACAGCAGTCGCGCGGCGACTTCTCTTAGAAACTTTATACACTGGCTCATCTACTAATACCTCATTCTGACTAATGTACCCGCAAGTATCACATCTGTTTCACTCTGTTAGTCGTCAATTGCGTTACCACACAAATCATTTCTATTTACCACAGGTAATTCTGACTCACATTCCCCTTTCAGCTCTGATTTAACGTTCACTATGTTGGCAGCAGGTACACAATAGCCTAGTCCTGAACAGCTGTTTCCTCAAGTAAATCACAAACAGGGTTGCCAATGTGGCATATGAGCTGTGTTCAGCATTAACAGTCACCTGATTACAGAGTCAAACTTCTACTTTCCTCCCGTCTTCACGCTTTTGTTTATTCGCTTCTTATTCTGTGCAAACCTGTCCACTTTGCTGATTTTCTTCAGTTTCTGCATCAATTTCCGTCTTTTCTGCTTGAATCTTCACTCTTAACTTAGTGTCTAGCGTCTGAAATTGCTATAGCGTAAGATCATGGAAGGCCACAAAATTAAATACAGACAAAGACTGTGTGACTACTTTTGGAATTGTTTTCGTGCTTACGTGCTCAGCGGCCACGTACAAACTCTATATAGCCAGTGCAGGGAGCTCCTGGCCCACATTAATGCTACCATCTGCTTTCGTGGAGTCCGGCCCTGCCCTTGAAGCCTGTGCATCTGGTATTTTCGGAGATAGTGCTTGTATTTTCCTATCGCTTGAGTGCGCACCGTTCATGAGCAGGAAATCCCCATTTTTGAGACCTCCTTCGCTTCGCTTTCATGGTCATTACTCGGTGCGCTAAAGTTCTCTTCGCAATGTATTTCAAAAAACGTCTAGGACGTCATACGTCTACGCCTATTGCGCAACCTAGAGTACTAACCGAAAATACCTCAGACAAATTTGAAGAACAGAGTAGCCGTATACCCAAGAGTAACTGATCGAGAACACTCACTATTTCAGATACACATATACACGTACACTGAGATCACATTAGTCATGGGATAGCAGTATGCACATGTACAGGTGACGGTACTATCGCATACACATGGTACAAAAGGGCAGTGTATTGGCGGATATGTCATTTGTGCTCAGGTAATTCATGTTAAAAGGTTTCCGAGGTGACTGACCGCACGACAGGAATTAGCTGACTTTCAATGCGGAATGGTAATTGAAGCTAGACACACTGGGCTTTCCATTTCGGAAAAAAGTTAGGGAAATCATTATTCAGAGATCCGAAATGTCAAAAGTGTGCCGAGGATACCACATTTCAGGCATTACCTCACAACAGATAATGCTGTGGCCGATAGCCTTCATTTAACAAGAGAGAGCAGTGGTGTTTGCGAGTGTCTTTGGTAACAGCACGAAGGGCGCTTGTGACTTTGCTCTTTGGGGCCCTCAGCCATTAGGCATCGTCATCATGAGCTAACAGCACGACTTTGTCCGCAGCGCCTCTCCTGGGTTAGTAACCATATCATCTGGTCCCTGAACACCTGGAAACCATAGCCAGGTCAGACGAGTCCCTATTTCAGTTGGTTAGAGTTCATAGTAGGGTTCGTGTGTGATGCAGATTCCGAGGAGCCATGGACCCACGTTATCGACAAGGCACTTTGCAAGCTGGTCGTGGCTCCATAATGGTGTGGACTGTGTTACATGGAATGGACTGGGCCCACTGGCCCAACTTAACCGATCATTGACTGGGAATGGCTATGTTCGGCTACTTGGAGACCAATTGTAGCGATCCATGGACTTCGTGTACCCAAACAATGGAATTCTTATGGACGACAACGTGTCCTGTCACCGAGCCACATTTAGTCGTGATTGGTTCGAAGAACATTTTGGGCAACTGGAGCGAATGATTGGCCGTCCATATCACCCGATATGAGTCCCTCCGAACATTATTTAAAGTAGTAAAGGAGTTTTGCTATATGGGGAGCAAAATAACTGATGATGGTCGAATATAAAATGTAGACTGGCAATGGCAAGGAAAGCGTTTCTGAAGAAGAGAAATTTGTTAACATCGAGTACAGATTTAAGTGTCAGGAAGTCGTGTCTGAAAGTATTTGTATGGAGTGTAGCCATGTATGGAAGTGAAACGTGGTCGATAAATATTTTAAACAAGAAGAGAATAGAAGCTTTCGAAATGTGGTGCTACAGAAGAATGCTGAAGATTAGATGGGTAGATCACATAACCAATGAGGAGGTATTGAATAGAATTGGGGAGAAGAGGAGTTTGTGGCACAACGTGACTCGAAGAAGGGATCGGTTGGTAGGACATGTCCTGAGGCATCAAGGGATCACCAATTTAGCATTGGAGGGCAGCGTGGAGGGTAAAAATCGTAGAGGGAGACCAAGAGATGAATACACTAAGCAGATTCAGGAGGATGTAGGCTGCAGTAAGTACTGGGAGATGAAGAAGCTTGCACAGGATAGAGTAGCTTGGAGAGCTGCAGCAAACCAGTCTCAGGACTGAAGACAACAACAACAAAAGTAATTTTAACAGTTCTTAATACCTTGAGATGATATATGTCATGGGGTACATCCTAACGTAATGTCGGACCTCCTTTTGCCCGGCGTACTGGAGCAAGTCGACGTGGCATGGACTCAATAGGTCGTTGGAAGTCCTCTGCAGAAATATTGAGCCATATTGCCTTTGAAGCCGTCTGTAATTGCGACAGTGTTGCCAGTGCGGGATTTTGTTCAAAAAGTCTCTGAGCACTATGGGACTCAACATCTGAGGTCATCAGTCCCCTAGAACGTATAACTACTTAAACCTAACCAACCAAAGGACATCACACACATCCATGCCCGAGGCAGGATTTGAAACTGCGACCGTAGCGGCCACGTGGCTCCAGACTGAAGCGCCTAGAACCGCACAGCAGGATTTTGTGCAGTCTCATTTCCTAATCTAATACCCTCAGCATCACCCGACTTAATTCGGCTACATTCCATTATCCTCGTTTTGCTTTTGTTGATGTTCATCTTATACGCTCCTTTGAAGACACTGCCCATTCCGTTCAACTGCTCTTCCAAGTCCTTTGCTGTCTGACAGAATTACAATGTCATCGGCGAATCTCAAAGTTTTTATTTCTTCTCCATGGATTTTAATACCTACTCCGAACTTTTCTTTTGTTTCCTTTACTGCTTGCTCAATATACAGATTGAATAACATCGGGATTAGGCTACAGCCCTGTCTCACTCCCTTCCCAACCACTGCTTCACTTTCGTGCCTCTTGACTCTTATAACTGCCATCTGGTTTCTGTACAAATTGTAAATAGCCTTTCAATCCCTGTGTTTTACCCCTACCACCTTCAGAATTTGAAAGAGAGTATTCCACTCCACATTGTCAAAAGCTTTCTCTAAGTATACAAATGCTAGAAACGTAGGTTTGCCTTTCCTTAATCTTTCTTCTAAGATAAGTCGTAGGGTCAGTATTGCCTCACATGTTCCAACATTTCTACAGAATCCAAACTAATCTTCCCCGAGGTCGGCTTCTACCAGTTTTTCCATTCGTCTGTAAGGAATTCGCATTAGTACACTCCTGGAAATTGAAATAAGAACACCGTGAATTCATTGTCCCAGGAAGGGGAAACTTTATTGACACATTCCTGGGGTCAGATACATCACATGATCACACTGACAGAACCACAGGCACATAGACACAGGCAACACAGCATGCACAATGGCGGCACTAGTACAGTGTATATCCACCTTTCGCAGCAATGCAGGCTGCTATTCTCCCATGGAGACGATCGTAGAGATGCTGGATGTAGTCCTGTGGAACGGCTTGCCATGCCATTTCCACCTGGCGCCTCAGTTGGACCAGCGTTCGTGCTGGACGTGCAGACCGCGTGAGACGACGCTTCATCCAGTCCCAAACATGCTCAATGGGGGACAGATCCGGAGATCTTGCTGGCCAGGGTAGTTGACTTACACCTTCTAGAGCACGTTGGGTGGCACGGGATACATGCGGACGTGCATTGTGCTGTTGGGACAGCAAGTTCCCTTGCCGGTCTAGGAATGGTAGAACGATGGGTTCGATGACGGTTTGGATGTACCGTGCACTATTCAGTGTCCCCTCGACGATCACCAGTGGTGTACGGCCAGTGTAGGAGATCGCTCCCCACACCATGATGCCGGGTGTTGGCCCTGTGTGCCTCGGTCGTACGCAGTCCTGATTGTGGCGCTCACCTGCACGGCGCCAAACACGCATACGACCATCATTGGCACCAAGGCAGAAGCGACTCTCATCGCTGAAGACGACACGTCTCCATTCGTCCCTCCATTCACGCCTGTCGCGACACCACTGGAGGCGGGCTGCACGATGTTGGGGCGTGAGCGGAAGACGGCCTAACGGTGTGCGGGACCGTAGCCCAGCTTCATGGAGACGGTTGCGAATGGTCCTCGCCGATACCCCAGGAGCAACAGTGTCCCTAATTTGCTGGGAAGTGGCGGTGCGGTCCCCTACGGCACTGCGTAGGATCCTACGGTCTTGGCGTGCATCCGTGCGTCGCTGCGGTCCGGTCCCAGGTCGACGGGCACGTGCACCTTCCGCCGACCACTGGCGACAACATCGATGTACTGTGGAGACCTCACGACCCACGTGTTGAGCAATTCGGCGGGACGTCCACCCGGCCTCCCGCATGCCCACTATACGCCCTCGCTCAAAGTCCGTCAACTGCACATACGGTTCACATCCACGCTGTCGCGGCATGCTACCAGTGTTAAAGACTGCGATGGAGCTCCGTATGCCACGGCAAACTGGCTGACACTGACGGCGGCGGTGCACAAATGCTGCGCAGCTAGCGCCATTCGACGGCCAACACCGCGGTTCCTGGTGTGTCCGCTGTGCCGTGCGTGTGATCATTGCTTGTACAGCCCTCTCGCAGTGTCCGGAGCAAGTATGGTGGGTCTGACACACCGGTGTCAATGTGTTCTTTTTTCCATTTCCAGGAGTGTATTTTGCAGCTGTGACTTATTATACTGAAAGTACGGTAATTTTCACATCTGTCAACACCTGCTTTCTTTGGGATTGGAATTATTATATTCTTCTTGAAGTCTGAGGGTATTTCGCCTGTCTCGTACATCTGGCTCATCAGATGGTAGAGTTTTGTCAGGACTGACTCTCCCAAGGCTGTCAGTAGTTCTAATGGAATGTTGTCTACTCCGGCGGCCTTGTTTCCACTCAGGTCTTTCAGTGCTCTGTCAAACTCTTCACGCAGTATCATATCTCCCATTTCATCTTCATCTACATCCCCTTCCAGTTGCATAATATTGTTCTCAAGTACATCGCCCTTGTATAGACCCTCTATATACTCCTTCCACCTTTCTGCTTTCCGTTCTTTGCTTAGAACTGGGTTTCCATCAAAGCTCTTGATATTCATGCAAGTGGTTCTCTTTTCTCCAAAGGTCTCTAATTTTCCTGTAGGCAGTATCTATCTTACCCCTAGTGAGATAAGCCGCTACATCCTTACATTTGTCCTCTAGCCATCCCTGTTTAGCCATTTTGCACTGCCTGTCGATATTATTTTTGAGACGTTTGTATTCCTTTTTTCCTGCTTCATTTACTGCATTTTTATATTTTCTCCTTTCATCAATTAAATTCAATATTTCTTCTGTTACCCAAGGGTTTCTACTAGCCCTCGTCTTTTTACCTCTGCCGCCTTCACTATTTCATCCCTCAAAGCACCCATTCTTCTTCTACCGTATTTCTTTCCCCCATTTCTGTCAATTGTTCCTTTACGCTCTCCCTGAAACTCTGTACAACCTCTGGTTCTTTCAGTTTATCCAGGTCCCATCTCCTTAAAGTCCCACCTTTTTGCAGTTCCTTCAGTTTTAATCTACAGATCATAACCAATAGATTGTGGTTTACTACCTCTACAAAAAAGACACTGAAAATTAGAGAAATGCGTTAAACTTACGACACTGGGACTCCACCGCTATAATCTTTGTGACACAGAAGTTACATTAATTTTCTAAGACAAAATTATACATAAATCATTTCCTAGCATATAACGCCTTTCTGAAGATTTGCGGTGTTTGAAAGATCCTTCCAGGCATCGCCAGACAAGAGTCCTGTAACACGGACTTTTCGTTGTGACGTTGCTATGAACAAATACAGTACCTAACATTCTCTGACTACGCCTGAGTGTTAACTCGTCAAAAGTCCGCGAAATATTAAACGAAATTTATCCCTAGTTTTCACGACAAAGAGAAACGCGCAACGTTTATCAGATCGACCGGTCAAGTATTGAACTTTATTAAGTCTCTACTAGTAACTTTATCTTGCTGAGTGCTCGCGATTACCGACTACAGGACACAAGACTACGTGCTGATCTGCACATTGGGTATAAGTTTAACGAATTAAATTGGTGAACATAACGCATTTACTCACAAAACGGAGCACACTCGTGAACTTGAACATAGAACACGTATGAAAAATCCAGCACTTTGGTTCTGTAAAGGACAAACTATATTCCTCGTAGTTATTCAGCAGGGAGTACGATGGCTCAGGAGCACAACAAGGGCACACACACGCTCACACGTAAAGTCTCAGACATTCACAAAATTACCGAAATTAATATTCACAGTTTTCGATCCAGAGTTGAGTTATCAAAAGGGTCTCCTGCACCCCAACAAACGATACATGAACATTATCAGGAACTAGATGAGTTAAGTAAATCACATAAGGTGACCAACAAGTTCTGCCCCATCTCATTTTAGTGAGATGTTAGCAAAATTAACACCCATGAGAAAGCCATCACGCTCCTCACAAATTACTTTAAAGTTACAGAAGTTTCTTAACTCAAAAGCCTGAGCAGCGACATGCCTAAAATCACGCTTTAAGCGTGGAGAGAAACGGAATGGCATACCACTGATAGCACAGTGATTCTACCGTGACTCTACGCCTCAGCGGCCCGCCATTCCTGTCGGAAATACAATCTGAATTGCCTCCAAGCACCGAGAGCGAAAAACGAAGTGGGAACTGACCACTCCACAACACGTATCCTTTAGTGGTGCCTGGAACCATCTTCAATACGGAGCCAGGAGAGACGAAATTTTACGCCAATGAAGTGCCCCAGGATTTACGCACATGCATGCGTTTGTAATTTAACCCGCTTTCACTCAGTCCAGCGATCATTCTTGTCGAGGACATGTGGATACAGGTAGTGTGCTGCATATCAAATGTAGTAAAAATGAGGCAAGCAGACTCAATGTTTGTTCCCAGCGAGATCTTCCTCCCTGGCTTGTAAAACTGTGGAAAGACGCAAGCAGAGAGGAGGTGACTTCCTGGCAGATTAAAACTGTGTGTCGAACCGAGACCTGAACTTGGGACCTTTGCCTTTTGCGGGCAAGGGCTCTCTGCCGACTGAGCTACACAAGCAAGACTCATTACCTGTCCTCACAGCTTCAATCCTGCCAGTTCCTCGTCTCCTACCTTCCAAACTTCTCAGAGGCTCCTCTGCGAAACTTGCAGAACTTTGGAAGGTAGGAGACGAGGTACTGGCAGCATTGAACCTGTGACGAGGCGCCGTGAGTCATGCTTGGGTAGCTCAGTTGGTAGAGCACTTGCCTGCGAAAGGCAAAAGTCCATAGTTCGAGTCACTGTCTGGCTCACAGATCTAATCTGACAGAAAGTTTCATATCAGTGCACACTCCGCTGCAGACTGAAAATCTCATTCTAGAGAGGAGATACTCCTACCTGATCAAACAACTGAATTACATTACCACATAATTTTAGCCGGGGCATTTTAGCTCCGTTTTGCCGTCATTTTGACACATGTTTTGATACACCCATCTAGTACAGAGCCATATTTCAATGGAATAACTGATAATATGTGTAGCGTGTCTAAAAAGGTCGGAAAGGATGAATAAGACACTTTTATTGTTGTTAGATCTGTATATTTGTTATCAGGACTGTCGTCACTGTCTTTATTAGGATATCAGGACGCAGTTTACATCAGTTAGAATGAATGTCTCGTGCGTTATCGCAGAGGTAGTCACCATTTTTACCTACCGTTCACTATTGTATCCCCGTCGGCAGTAAAATTTTCTCACCGCCCACCGGTTCCACATCAATGGTAATATACGATGTAGGGAACCAATTTTACATTATAAAATTTATAAAGCAGAGGTACAGCAACTTAAATGATAATTGTAAGATGGCAAGAACCATGCCCCTTACATGAAGTCATTAAAGATCACCTAACTCACGTTGAGCGAACAGCAGGGCTGAACAAAAATGACTGACAAGGTGGTGGTGGTGGTTAGTGTTTAACGTCCCGTCGACAACGAGGTCATTAGAGATGGAGCTCGGGTTAGGGAAGGATTGGGAAGGAAATCGGCTGTACCCTTTCAAAGGAACCATCCCGGCAGACTGACTAGGCACAATGCATCTTGTAGAGGGTATAGTATGGACGTATTGGAATAATTAATGTTGGGTGATGGTTTTAAAGTAATTCACACGAGATGAAAACTGTGGAAGCGCGTAGATTTACTGGAGGCTAGTTTACCCCAGAGAAGTACTCAGAATTGACCGTGGCCGCCGAGGGAGCAGATAAGGGAAGCGACAGTAGGCAGCTTAGGGTGGCTCAAGCTCTGAGAAAGCGGTAACAGGGGGCGGCCTCTAGCGACCTTAAGATGAGTGACAGTGAGTGGGTGGTTGACCCCGACTCCATGCTGGTGTACCAGGAAACAGACTGAGAACTTGTACACCTGTTGATAAATGTCCGTCGTCCCATTTTCTGTGAAACATGTGAGAAAGCCGTGCAATGCTACGGTGGAGCGGTCAACAGAGGTCAAAATATGCGTGTTCATGGCTATAGCAACTTCACGCTGAATTCACCGTGAAGAGTCTGAAGCAAATCAGGGGAAGAGCGACAGAATGAAATACGCCAGCCTCCGATGGGAACGTAGGACCAAGGAATTTGAAGTACTCTCCTGGGAGTCAGAATTCCGGAAAACTTGGTGTTTGTGCAGACGCTAACCTTCATGGGTGGCCTGGGAGGAGCTATATAGCACAAGTTGAGAGGAAGGGAAATTTTGTAGGAATTTGTTCACCTCCCACTTGGTCAGCGCTGGGAAGCGACACATAATAACGCAACTTGCACTGCAACTGGGGTAAGTGATTTTGCTGGAGGGGAAACCGAGGCAAAGAACAGACTGTGAGAAGTCTCCGTAGAGGTCTTCCATTCCCAGCTTGCCTAGGGTGCGGACGTGGCGTTGTTGACTCAGCTTGCCTGAGAGTGAGCATCTCTGCAGTTTAGGACTTAGCAAAAGGAACAATTGAGCTTGGAGATAGGAAGTTTTGGTTCAGCTATGTACTGAGCAAGATAGCTAGGAGTCAATAGACAAGCACAGCCTTGCAGCACCACGAGGTCGGCCAACGTCCACACAACGACGCCGCTCCGCCACTCTGAATTCAGTGACATTGCGCCCACTCTGGCCACTGATTAATTTGTTGGATCACGTCGGCAAAGTTTCCACGAGGGTTTCATGGGCCATGTATTTTAGAATTCTTCTCGCACTTCGCATTATGCCTGGGTCAGTCGATAGGAATTACTTTTGATTTATCGCGCTTTACTCCACGCAAATGCAATTTATTACCACTGCCTGTTAGGAGAGTCATGTAACGTGATGATTGAAGGTTGTGAGTTAAAATAAATCTGTGATAATCGACTGCATCTGTTTTCAATCAAGTAGTTGAAATCCCAAATCACTTTCTTAATTAATTTTATGTTCAACATTTGCATCTGGTGTTCAATAGCTGAATGTAACATCAATGTGCACCCCTTTTTAATTAAAAGGGATCAATTCTGAATCAATTAATGTCAACACTGCCACCGCAGTTCAATCAGGAGTCACAGGGCCTCATTACTTTCTTTGCGTTATCCAACATTGCGGCAGTTTTGCACTCTCTGTTGATCTGTTAGTCAATTACCTGGGGTGAAAACACACCAAAACCAGATAAGTGACGGGTGGGGTGTTACATAATAATTATTGTTACTGCTGTTATTGGTTTCTTTTGTGTTCCTCTCGCAGAAAGAGCTAGGGAATAATGACTATGTTCGTCCGTGTGAGTCGTAATTTCTCTTATCTGCGCTAGATATATGTTACCGACAGTAGGACCGTTCTGCAGTCGGCTTCAGATCTCGATGCCCTAAATTTTCTCATTAGTGTTCATCGAAAAGAACTTCGCAAAACTGCCGCAATATCGGATAACGCAAAGAAAGTAATAAGGCCCTGTGACTCCCCATTTGAATTTGCGAAGCACCTCCGCTAGACTTTTTGTTGTTCGAATCTACCGGTACCAATTCCAGCAGTCCGCCTCTTACTTTAATCCGACCTGGTATGGACCTCAAACACAATAGCAGCACTCGAGAGCATTGGCATCCTATATGCGGTCTGATATACAGATGAAGCACACTTTCCTAAACTTCTTCCAGTAACCAAAAGTCGACCATTCGCCTGCCCTACCACAATCGTCACATGCTCGTCCATTTCATATCGCTTTGAAACATTACGTCCAGATATTTACATTTCCACATTTAGAAACAGCTGTCATAATTACACCAACAATACATTTTTTATAAGCCGTCTTTTACCATCCTACAGTCAGTCATCTACACCTTCCAGTATATCGCAGCACCATCAGGAAACAACCGCAGATTGCTGCCCACCCTGTTCGTCAGATCGTTTAATGCATATAGAAAATAATAGCAGTTCTATCAGACTCCCCTGACCGAGCGAGGTGATGCAATGCTTAGCACACATGACTCGCATTCGGGAGGACGACTGTTCAAACCCGCGTCCGGCTATCCTGATTTAGGGTCTTCGTGTGTCAGGCAAACCTCAGGATGATTCCTTTGAAAGGGCACGGCCAACTTCCTTCCCCATTCTTCCCTAATCCGACGGGACCTATGACCTCGCTATTAGGTTCCTTCCTCTTAAACCAACCAACCAACCAACACTTCTCTGGGGACCAATTGACTGCAGCTTGTCTATGGTATCCTGAATAAGATCCTGAAACAGTGAAATTGCAAACTTTTATTAGAATAAAGAACTAAAACGTTAAATCTGCGTTAATCTCTAGAGAATTTTCTATTCAGTCTCACTTTATCGCCTCACCACAGCTGCTAACCTGTTATTAGATATACACACCTGAGTGCAGGGTTGTTTTCCAAGGAATATCAATAATGCGATAATATAAAGCGATAATTTATCAGCTGTGTTCATCGACCGCTTACACAATTCCCTGTACTGTGGGAAAGAGCAGCCTCAGTGTCCACCAGTTTTGGCAGACATAGAGGTAGGCTACTCTTTGTCACTATGAGGCTCAACGCAGTTGTTCGCCTGCTTACAGAACTCCATCTCTCTTTGGCGCCCGTCTGCAAATTAGTAAGTCCTATTACATGCTATACGTCTGTTTTTATGTTGTACAATTTCATGTGCTGCACTGGGAGCGTCGTCAAACGCAATATCATTTCGTAAGCGAACAGGTTAATTTTTTTTCGAGCATCTCTGATAAAATGAGCTGAAGCAACAACAAAAATGAGGACACTGATACACAATTAACCTCTTTATAGTACCACTTTCCCCGATTATTTCCCTCCAAGGGCCAGAAATACTCTCCTGAGTTGCTGCGGGAGAAACACCTCAAACACAATGCGTCCAAGCGAGAGTATTGTCTTATGTCAGGCATCAATTTTACAACAAAGAAAATTATGAAGACAATTTGGAATTTAGGATAAGCCTTGATGCAAAACACACTATATATATATATATATATATATATATATATATATATATTCCCAAACTACGAGGTTAATCCCAAAAGTATGGTCTATTTGTTTATAAGTACGCAGACCTGTTTACTTCTACAATGGTTTACACCAGAACATTTAGCTATTTTTCGACGAAATTACCATTTCTGTCGATGCATTTTTCCAGACGCTGTGCCAGCTTTGTACGCCCACGTTATACCAGCTGTTCAGAAAGTTATGAACCTCTTCTTTCCAGCAAAATACTAAAAGCTTGTTCTCAACAGATAAGTAAGATTCTCAGCCACCTGTGTAATAGCTCTCTGGAACAGGGCATTTTCCCTGATAGACTGAAATATGCTATTGTTATACCTTTGCATAAAAAGGGGGATAGATCTGATGTCAACAATTACCGTCCAATCTCCCTTCTAACAGCTTTATCCAAAATTTTTGAGAAAGTAATGTATTCAAGAGTAGCTTCACATATCTGTAAAAATGAAGTACTAACAAAATGTCAGTTTGGTTTCCAGAAAGGTTTTTCAACAGAAAATGCCATATATGCTTTCACCAGTCAAATTTTGAATGATCTGAATAACCGAACACCACCCATTGGAATTTTTTGTGATCTCTCAAAGGCTTTTGATTGTGTAAATCATGAAATTCTGCTAGACAAGCTCAAGTATTGTGGCATGAGTGGGACAGTGCACAAATGGTTTAATTCGTAGCTAACTGGAAGAATGCAGAAAGTTGAAATAAGTAGTTCTCGTAACATGCAAAGATCAGCACATTCCTCAAACTGGGGAACTATCAAGAATGGGGTTCCACAAGGGTCAGTCTTGGGTCCTTTGTTGTTCTTATTATATATTAATGACTTGCCATTCTATATTCATGAAGAGGCAAAGTTAGTTCTCTTTGCTGATGATACAAGTATAGTAATCACACCTGACAAACAAGAATTAACTGATGAAATTGTCAATACTGTCTTTCAGAGAATTACTAAGTGGTTCCTTGTAAACGGACTCTCACTGAATTTTGATAAGACACAGTACATACAGTTCCGTACAGTGAATGGTATGACGCCATTAATAAATATAGACCTTAATCAGAAGCATATAGCTAAGGTAGAATATTCCAAATTTTTAGGTGTGTCCATTGATGAGAGATTAAATTGGAAGAAACACATTGATGATCTGCTGAAACGTTTGAGTTCAGCTACTTATGCAATAAGGGTCATTGCAAATTTTGGTGATAAACATCTTAGTAAATTAGCTTACTACGCCTATTTTCACTCATTGCTTTCATATGGCATCATATTTTGGGGTAATTCATCACTGAGGAATAAAGTATTTATTGCACAAAAGTGTGTAATCAGAATAATAGCTGGAGTCCACCCAAGATCATCCTGCAGACATTTATTTAAGGATCTAGAGATATTCACAGTAGCTTCTCAGTATATATACTCTTATGAAATTTGTTATTAACAACCAAACCCAATTCAAAAGTAATAGCAGTGTGCATAACTACAATACTAGGAGAAAGGATGATCTTCACTATTCAAGATTAAATCTAACTTTGGCACAGAAAGGAGTGAATTATACTGGCACTAAAGTCTTTGGTCACTTACCAAATAGTATCAAAAGTCTTACAGATCACCAACAAGTATTTCAGAAGAAATTAAAAGAATTTCTGAATGACAACTCCTTCTACTCCATAGAGGAATTTTTAGATATAAATTAAGAAAAAAAGACAAAAAATATTTAAAAAAAAGAAAGAAAAACAAAAAACACAAAAAAATAAAGTTGTTATATTAACTTAAGTATGTTGTTAAATTAAGCTAATTATGTCATGTATTGAAAAATTCGACTCGTTCCACATCATTACGAAATATCGTATTCATGATCCATGGAACTAGTATTAATCTAATCTAATCTAATCTAATCTAACCTCGTCGTCGGAGCTGAATCGCTTTCCGGCCAAATGTTCTTTTAACCTAGGGAACAGGTGATAGTCACTGGGCGCCAAGTCAGGACTGTAGGGTGGTGGGTGATTATGTTCCACTGAAACTGTTGCAGGAAGGGCGAGCGTTGTCATGGAGAATGTACGCCCTTGCTCAACATTCCTCTTCTCCAGTTCTGAATTGCCCGTCTGAGGTTTTTCAGAGTCTCGCAGTACCCGTCAGCGTTAATTGTGTTCCCAGCGATTCAGATCCGACGAAGAGGTGAAAGAAGATGTTCATAACTTTCTAAACAGCATGGCGGCGAGCTGGTATGACATGGGCATACAAAAACTGCCAGTGTCTACAAAAATGGATCGACAGAAATTGTGATTATGTCGAAAAAG
Organism: Schistocerca serialis cubense; assembly: GCF_023864345.2. Lineage (NCBI taxonomy): Eukaryota > Metazoa > Arthropoda > Insecta > Orthoptera > Acrididae > Schistocerca > Schistocerca serialis. The sequence continues at coordinate 630,008,941 of NC_064641.1, read as the reverse complement.
CTAATTGTTCGAGCTGTTAACTGATGTAAACCACTGTAGAAATAAACAGGTCTATGTACTTATAAAAAAAAATAGGAGACCTTACATTTGGGATCACCCGCGTAGTTTCAGTGAGAATATCGCCATCATCAGTGGGTTCCTTAATTCTGAAACATGCAAAAAAAGGATACTTACATACGTACTAAAACATTATCACATGTGTACTGTGGTGTCATATTGATTTCTGTGAATGGTTTCAGAGTATCTTATTTATTTTATGACACAGCATGGTTTTTACGATTACTGCTGCTGTTTCCTCATATTTTCTTTCTTTTTTGTTGCCGCTTTTCTCGGCATACATCATGTCATCTGCAACTGAATGAGTGGTTGTTGGTAAACAAATAAGAAAACGTTATATATTTGGAATTGCGGTATTGTTGTGGATACAGTTTTCGTGTGTACTAGGTTGTTTCGTAGTTCGTCATGTACTCACGTTCGTTGGACGGCTTGCCGGTGCTCTTAAACACAGAAAAGCGTAACTTTCGCACCTCCTTTACAACCCTAAACATTACACCACACCTTTGTGTTCGTGTGTGTCGCGAGGAATTTATAGCATATGAGAAGGTTACGAAAATTTCTCGTGACACACGAACAGTAAGAAGGTGTAATGTTTTGGATTACGAACAAGGTGCGAAAGTAATGTTGTTCTGTGTCTAAAAGCAGCTGCAAGCCGTCCAACGAACTTGAGTACATGACAAACTACGTAACAATCTAATACACACGAAAACTGTATTCACAACAATACCGCTTTCACAAATGTATAACGCTGACATACGTAAGTTCAAGTTTTCGTATTTGGTTAATAACAGTCACTCATACAGTTGCAGATGGCATGATATAAGCTGACAGACACAGCAACAAAGAGACACAAAATATGCCGGAAACAGCAGCAACAATCGTAAGAACCATGCTGTGACGTGAAGTAGAGATTATCAACAAGAATCAATATTTCGAACCAAAGAGTAAAGATGTAGGTGGGGCTTCGAATTCCGTAAACATCATTGGCCTTTTGCGACCTAGCGCTCATGGGTTCCCTTGCTAGCGCTGACTGCGCTTGGGAATGCTTCGTCACCGACACGTATACGTAACGCAACTGAAATTCTCTTGGCATGTGAAATGGTCTTCCACTGACTGTACTCGTTGTGTAAGGTTGTCATGAGAAATAAGAACGCACCGAGGAAACAGCTGCTGCTCCGATCCAACTTCTGTTCCGTGATCTTAAATAGTTACTAAGGTAAAGGAATCATTTACAGAGTCTTACAATTCGCACGACGTGAATATCATCAAACTAGTAAGTGAGGTGACGGCATAAAACTGTTTCCCTAGTTATTCTTACGCCAACGTTGGTGCAAATCCTCATGCTTACTCAATACTATCATCTTGACAGATAACATTTAATTACATTGAAGAAAATAAAGATAGAAATCAAGATCTGCAATTATCTATTAATTTAGAAATAATTGGATCCTGCAAATATTTTACACGGAACAATCAGATTAATTTTACACGATTGACATTGTACTCTCAGTACAATCACACAATGACCCTCTCCATAATATAAATTTGAAAAACGTAAGATGAGTAACGTTTTGATGAATGAAATACGGCTTGCTAAAGACGAAGACTAATCAGATAGAACACAAACAGAACGGTGTCGACCCCACACTGGTCGCAACTGTCAGTGCCACTCTGCTGCCCATTCGTTAAGACTGCATAAGAAGCCACACCCTTCCATTGTATCTCGCCAGGACGTCAACTGAAGGAATAGATTGCCTTGCATTTTTGAGTCGGCTTGTAAAAATACGACGTACCATTTTCAGTAGCACTGCATCAATACAAACCATAAGTTGGTAGTTATCGCTGTCCATAGTTGTCAGTGTAGTCGAGCCTCGTTCTAAAGCACGCCGTACCACACACGAGCAAAACACACATTCATTCACAGCAGACCAAACGAAGCAACTACGAATCAGAACACTTCATTCTCCTTCAAAACCGACATTTCGTGTGTGGCGACTGCGCCCTTGATATTCATTGGACGAAGCCAAACTCGCCTCGAAGACCTCAGGCCGAGAAAAAGGTGCAGCTGAATGCACCAGTTAATATGTGGTAGTCGATCAATGGGCACAGATATAAAAGCAAGAACATTGCTCGCTAGAAACGCACCTCGTAAACATAATACATGGTGGTTGTTGTTGGTGGTTGTTGGATGTTTAAGGGGGACTAAATACATGGTAGATGGCAAATTGTAAAGTACACCGTTAAATTTCTCTTAAAACCTTCACCCATTTTTCCATCAATTCACTTTTTCTTAATTTCTAGGTTACTTCATGAAAATTTTCTATCATTGAAGGAAACATCTTTATTATACCCTTCTGACCAGGCACCTTCCTTTGTCCCAATTAAAAGAATTCTCTCAATTTGTCATAGTTCAAGTAGTACTTTGAACAACTCTCACCTTCTTCCTCTAGTCTCAGATCGGTGCTATTGTTCTAACGCTGTTGAGAGAGATTAGCTTTCTACTCAGCGCGCCCTCGCGTTCCGTCCAGCTCGTCGTCCTACTTCGATTCAGTTCCAAAAACCGAAATGACGGTGTCGTTAAAGTGTTGGCTTCGTGTCTGGACTGATCACGGTTCAAATATCGTTTCCCGTTCCCGTATAAATTTTCCGCTGTTATTCTATGTCGCTTAAGACAAATACTGTGATTGTTCCCCTTACAAGACGAGACCAACATACATCCTCGAAAGTTATCGAAATAAAAATATAGACTGAAGTACTCAGTTTCCGATTTTAAGCTCTGAGCTGTAATAATAAATGAACTAACGTAATGAATCTTGTACTGTCGTAATGTGAAAGCAAAGCTGCACTGTAGTAATAATTAATTGTCGTAATGAAAAGGGAATCTGATTGCAAGAATTTTGAACAGTGTAAACAGCTTGAATAATTCACTTGACCATTAAACCTATGAAACTTCCCCTTTGAATGGAAAGAATGACTGTGCTGGTAAAACTAAGTTACGTTATTTTCAAACTCCAGAGTGAAACTGAACGTACTGAGACTTTCTCCTTATTTAGTCTGATCACTAAACTGGCAATATTTTTAGCGCAACGCAATCTGACTTTCAATCATCCCTACAAGAGAATAGCCCTTACTAACAATAACCTATATCCTTCATGAATCACTTATCTCACAAAAATCTGCATTACTCGAACTACTGCAATAAAGCGAGCGCCAATACTGCCAGCTAAATAAAAGATTCAAACTACTGAAGACACTAACTACTGATAGGCATATAGTCGGCAAATGAACGATTTTGATAGAGAACAAACAATCTATTTACCTTAATAGTTTTCAAAAGTCATTATATATATATATATATATATATATATATATATATATATATATATATATATATATATTATATATAAAAATATTATATATAAAAATTCTTGACATGCAGTTCAGCAATTTCCTTTTTCTGACGGACACACATCCAGATTGTCCGCTCATATTAACATCTCAGAACTCTGGCATCTCCCTCCCCACACCCACCACTGCTGGCGGCTCACCTCCAACTGCCCAACGCTACAGTCTGTCCACATCCAACTGCCTAACACTACACTCTGGCGAATAACTTCCAACGAGTCCAACCAGCCACAGACTGCACACAGCGCAGTCAGAGATTTTAACAGAGAGCGCTACATGGCGTTACCAACATAAAAAACTGAACAGCCTACTCACACAGAGTAATTAGCTTTGCAAAATTTGATCACAAAAACTGTCTCTGAATGACATAAGTTGGCCCCGATTGAATAAATAAAGTAATCATAATATTTTCTACTTACCTCTGTTCTGTGTAAATCTGGATAACACGTTGCAGTACTGCTCTGTCCTGTGCGCCGCTATGCTAAAGCTTCAAATTACTGCATCTACATGGAGACATTCGAGAGGTGCAATGAGTTCCCTGTTCATTGCAAATCGAACTGTTTATCGAATATACTTGGTTGAATGATCCATTAAAATTAATTGTAAGAGTAAGGTTTGTAAGAAAACGAAATATGCGCAGAAATGACAACACCAATTTTTTTTGTATACTATGAAAATGTGCTCAAGACGGATTTTAAATTTAATGAAGTTCTTAACATCCAAACAATGCACTTTCCTATCTTCATTATAACATTTACCTGATATTCCGCCGGCCGCGGTGGTCTAGCGGTTCTGGGCGCGCAGTCCGGAACCGCGCGACTGTTACGGTCGCAGGTTCGAATCCTGCCTCGGGCATGGATGTGTGTGATGTCCTTAGGTTAGTTAGGTTTAAGTAGTTCTAAGTTCTAGGGGACTGATGACCACAGATGTTAAGTCCCATAGTGCTCAGAGCCATTTGAACCATTTGAACCTGATATTCCATTAGACTTTCCCCTTCACAAAATTTTCATTGACAAATTGAGACTTTAAATTTCAAATATAATATAGGAAAGCGTTTCTTAAGAAGAAAAATTTGTTAACACCGAGTATCGATTTAAATGTCAGGAAGTCGTTTCTGAAAGTATTTGTATGGAGTGTAGCCATGAATGGAAGTGAAACGTGGACGATAAATAGTTTAGCCAAAAAGAGAATAGAAGCTTTTGAAATGTGGTGCTACAGAAGAATGCTGAAGATTAAATGGGTAGATCACATAACTAATGAGGGGGTATTGAATAGAATTGGGGAGAATAGGAGCTTGTGGCACAACTTGACTAGAAGAAGGGATCGGTTGGTAGGACATGTTCTGAGACATTTAGGGATCACCAGTTTAGTATTGGAGGGCAGCGTGGAGGGTAAAAATCGTAGAGGGAGACCAAGAGATGAATACACTAAGCAGATTCAGAAGGTTGTAGGCTGCAGTAGGTACTGGGAGATGAAGGAGCTTGCACAGGATAGAGTAGCATGGAGAGCTGCGTCAAACCAGTCTCAGGACTGAAGACCACAACAACAATAACAATATTGCCATTGCTTCCTCACTCTAACGCAGGTTAACATTGTCAGCTTTCTTACTCTAACACAGCTAAACATAATCTGGTTTATTCTAACACAGCTAAACTTTGATTGCTCTGTCTACCAAAGCTAAACATGGTCTGCTTCCACTGCGCTCTCGCGCATATCGACGATACTAGAGACCAAAATTATACGTGACACCTATCATCCTTCAGGCTCTCAGCTACTTCTCCAGAACCAGCTAAGTCACGTGGGCTACGTGCCGATTTCTCCGATATCTGTCACCTGCAGATTTCCCGCCAACAACACATTCTGGCTAGCCGTACGCAATTCCGTAATTTCACTTAGCTGGAGCTGTCTTCGCCCTTCGCTACCCACTTGCTGTCCCTGCTCGAACGCTGCGCAGACTTGTAGTGGAACTTTCTGAGTGTGTTGGATCGTTCGGACTTCCCAAGCTTCCAGAAGCAGGTGAGACCTCCCTAGCCTTGAGCAGTATCGGGATCAACATCACCTACTGGATATGTGTTAACATTGTGCTTCGTGGGCTGGGCTAAGCAGAACGAGTAGCAGCTTGTTGTTACAAGGATTTGGTGTAACATTAATGCCGTTACGTCACAGTCGTGCATGTAAGATTTTCCTCAGTAGCATTTACCCTCACGTCTCCACTCTGTTAAATGTTGCATCTACTTCTCTAACAGATTTATCCGTAAATGACTCAACCATTATTCTTTCTTCCTGATAACTACTTTCACAGTAAGGTATTGTACAGCAGTTGCTGCTTCTCAATGCATACTTCCAGGGTATGATCGAGCTGCTCTAGCACTGGTGAATGTGCCACTGCGCAGATTACACTTTACGGTATCTAGTTTCTGCTGTGTGTTCGAGGAACTACCCTCAAACAAGAAATTTTTGTCATGTTTATAGTATTATAACGCACTCCGCAATTTTCCTGATACATTTTCTACGGTTTACAGTTCGATTCACATATGTGCTTCGTGGAAGGGGTGGACGCCATTGTGAGGAGCATGCCCCGCTACTCCTCTATCCGGTCTATTACTACGTATTTTCGTTCGTCGGTCCTCTCAGGGCATATCCCGGTGGTCCAGGTAATAAAAAGCAATCATTAAAATAGTATAGTTAGCAAATTGTAGTATTTCAGAAACTCTTCCTGATTTTTATGTGAAATTACATTTATAATCAATATCATACCATTGCTTTAGCTACAGGCCGCCAGGACTGTATATATTTCGTCGTATCATACAACGTTCACTTTATAGTAGCGAAGGAACTGAGCTTCGCAAGCAGACTTCAGCCTCGCGGCCAGCTTATTTCCTCTCGACTACATACATAAACACATACAGACATAGACATGTGAGAACTCTAATGGAACGTGCACAAACAATTGCATCCAGAAACTGACTTACTCAAATTGTTTTTTACGTCTTTGGAAAGATTATGCATGAGTTCCTAACAGTACAGCTAGTTATAAGATTTGAATTTCGTGTAGGAGTTGGTCGTTGTGTAATATATCCTGTAAGTCGGTTAAGTTATGTTATCAAGATAGACTGTTATTTGTCCTCTGACGGGATATACCCTGAAGAGCCAAAGAAACTGGTACACCTGCCTAATATCGTATAGGACCCCCGCGAGCACGCTGAAGTTTAAACAGTACGTTGCAAGGCAACCAGGTATGCTCGATAATGTTCATGTCTTTAGAGTTCGGAGGCCAGCGGAAGTGTTTAAACACAGAAGAGTATTCCTGGAGCAACTCTGTAGCAATTCTGGACGTGTGGGGTGACACTTGTTGATGGCCCAGCACTGAAATCTGCAGAAATTTATGGAAGGGGATGCACTTTCGCCACGTTGAACGATTCTCATCAGTCGTCGTTGGTCCCGATCTTTCAAGATCTTTTTGCGGCTGCAGCGATGTCGGAGATCTGATGTTTTACCAGGTTGCTGATATTCAAGATACACTCGTGAAATGGTCGTACGGGAAAATCTCACTTCATCGCTACCTCAGAGATGCTGTGTTCCATCGTTCATGCGCCGATTGTAACACTCAAATCTTGATAACCTGCCACTGTAGCAGCAGTAACCGATTTAGCAGCTGCGCTTTTTTTTTCTTTATTGTTATTTTCACACCTGATACAGGTAGGCCAGCAGCGGCATATTAAGCCGCTCTTCTGCCACAGATAAAACTAAAGATACAAATGAAGACAATCGTATAACAGACAGGGAGGATATACAGACGTAGACATACAAAATTAAACACACGGAGCCGTTCACGGGCGCAGAGTCCAAGATAAGAATGTTCAGGCACGTGGACACGCACAGAGATGATAGATGGCACGCGCGAACGTTGGAGCACACACGAATAAACACTGGAACACTTGAGCACGAACACGATGTCACACACAAACACTAGGCGATGATCTCTGACTCGCGAATTTCCACGTAACGTGTGCGAGTCCAGGGACTTGCCAAGAGGGGAAGAAGGGGGTGGGAGAGGGAGAGGGGAGAGCAAAGATGCCAATGACAGAGGAGATGGTTGGGGGAATGGAGGTATGGGGTAGGGGAAGCCTGGGGGAGGAGTGGGGAGAAAGGGAGGAGGGAGGGAAGGGGGAGAGAAGGGAGAGAGGGTGCCCTTAGGAACAAACACAGGAGGAGGGGGGGAGGATCAAAGTTGGTAGAAGGGGTAGATGGAGGGAGGAGGGCATCATGAGGGAGGGGGAGCTGGTGGAAGCCACCTTGGGAGAGGGTATGGAGAGTGGAGAGATGGAGAGCAGGTGGGACGTGGAAAGACAGGCGCAGCAGCGGATGGGGGCAGGAGAGGATGGGAGAGACCAGCGGGTGAGGAGGATCGAGTTTACGGGAGGTGTAGAGGATCCGAATCCGTTTGAGGAAAAGGAGGAGATGGGGGAACGGAATTAGGTCGTACAGGATCCGCGTGGGGGAGGAGAGACGGATGCAATAGGCGAGGCAGAGGGCATGGCGTTCTAGGATCTGAAGGGATTTGTAAAAGGTAGGGGGAGCAGAGATCCAGGCAGGGTGGGCGTAGCAAAGGATAGGGCGAATGAGGGATTTATAGGTATGGAGGATGGTGGAGGGGTCCAGACCCCATGTACAGCCAGAAAGGAGCTTGAGGAGACGGAGTCGGCAGCTTGCCTTGGCTTGGATTGTCCGGAGATGGGGGATCCAGGAGAGGCGACGGTCGAGGGTGACGCCAAGGTACTTAAGGATGGGGGTGAGGGCGATAGAATGGCCATTGATGGTGGTAGCAGCTGCACCAGATAGTTGTTGTCTTATGTACGCGTCGCTGACGGCAGCGCCGTATTCTGCTTATTTACATATCTCTGTATTTGAAGACACATGCCTGTACCAGTTCCTTTCGCGCTTCAGTATATTACAGTAGCTGCAACGGGAGTGTAAGTGACTTAGAATGCTTTTGCAGTAAGATATGGCTGAATAAAATTCCCACTGTAGCTTATTCTGCGCGTATTACCGGTTCTTTTTATATTGTGTTCAGAAGACAGGCTGGATAGTGATAAGATGGCTGCTGTGCGATCGACTAAAACTGGAGTAGAATGCGAAGAAATATATCCCACTGCACGGCAGGAAATTATCGGGCTTCGAATGTAAGGCAAATCAGATTAGAGGCTCTAAAATAAAAGACGTAATTAATTAAGTAATAGCACGCGGGCGCTGTATAGTCATCACATCACCGAACCTATGCTTCACAAAGGAGAAGTAAGGTTGAAATAGAAACTGCGATCTCACAAGTAATCATAGATACAGGACAGATATATGAAATAAATATAAGCTAACAATCCGCCAAAAATTATGGTGATTAGTAGAAATTAACTTAAGAGCAACAAGATGAGCGTCTTACTTTTAAGACAGGAAAAGAAACAAAGGTGAGCCTTTCTTTTTTGATGCCCTCACGGGGGAATCGATAAAAATATGTTATATGGTAGTTGTTGCAGTGATCCTATAACAAATAATTGAGTTGAAATAAGAACTTCTCTATTTGTACCCCACATCTCAAAGTACCGTGTTTGGCGGAGGGTATGTGGTGTACCACACCTTAGTCTTCCCCTACCAGTTTCGTGTTTTATTCGCCAATAGTATACCGGAAGGAGTATTTTCGGCACTTTTCTGCACACACTCGATTCGTTCCCTCGGGGTCTCGTGGTAACGATACGAGTTCTCTGTTGGAGTGGGTAATACGTTTCCTGTGCTGAAACATGGGACATCAGAAGATCGCGGGGAAACTTCTCAGCGATGCCCAAAGGACTTTTTCTGGCGTATTTGGAGTCTGTCAAGAATTACCTGCATTAACAATAATAACTCATGACAAAACTCACGATTAATCTTTGCATCTTCCCATTCCTTCCGTTAACACAACCTTGTGTCACAGTCTCACGAGCAGTAGTGAACAGTCAGCCGTACAATTCCGTTTGTGATGAAAATTAAAAAAACAAAGCAAAACAGTTTTATTTGTGTAAGATATGTGCCATTCACATAAACAAACTATGCAACTACCTCTTATCATAGGTCCAATTATAGACCGTTATTCATGTTTACGTACCATTTAAACTAAACACCGTCCGAAAACGTCTCGGAAGGGCCAACGGCACACCGCTCACAGGGCCGTTGTCAGTACTCGCGACCGCGGCCACTTATTCCTCAGTCACACAGCTCCTCACAAGGGCTGAGTGCACCAAAGGTGCCAACAGCGCTCGTCAGACCGGCCGGTCACCCATCCAACTGCCAGCCAAATTCAACAGCGATTAACCTCGATGATCTGACGGGAACCGTTATTGCCATTGCTCCAAGGCCGTAGCCATAATTACCTACAGAGTATACAGGGTGTTACAAAAAGGTACGGCCAAACTTCCAGGAAACATTCCTCACACACAAAGAAAGAAAATACACTCCTGGAAATTGAAATAAGAACACCGTGAATTCATTGTCCCAGGAAGGGGAAACTTTATTGACACATTCCTGGGGTCAGATACATCACATGATCACACTGACAGAACCACAGGCACATAGACACAGGCAACAGAGCATGCACAATGTCGGCACTAGTACAGTGTATATCCACCTTTCGCAGCAATGCAGGCTGCTATTCTCCCATGGAGACGATCGTAGAGATGCTGGATGTAGTCCTGTGGAACGGCTTGCCATGCCATTTCCACCTGGCGCCTCAGTTGGACCAGCGTTCGTGCTGGACGTGCAGACCGCGTGAGACGACGCTTCATCCAGTCCCAAACATGCTCAATGGTGGACAGATCCGGAGATCTTGCTGGCCAGGGTAGTTGACTTACACCTTCTAGAGCACGTTGGGTGGCACAGGATACATGCGGACGTGCATTGTCCTGTTGGAACAGCAAGTTCCCTTGCCGGTCTAAGAATGGTAGAACGATGGGTTCGATGACGGTTTGGATGTACCGTGCACTATTCAGTGTCCCCTCGACGATCACCAGTGGTGTACGGCCAGTGTAGGAGATCGCTCCCCACACCATGATGCCGGGTGTTGGCCCTGTGTGCCTCGGTCGTATGCAGTCCTGATTGTGGCGCTCACCTGCACGGCGCCAAACACGCATACGACCATCATTGGCACCAAGGCAGAAGCGACTCTCATCGCTGAAGACGACACGTCTCCATTCGTCCCTCCATTCACGCCTGTCGCGACATCACTGGAGGCGGGCTGCACGATGTTGGGGCGTGAGCGGAAGACGGCCTAACGGTGTGCGGGACCGTAGCCCAGCTTCATGGAGACGGTTGCGAATGGTCCTCGCCGATACCCCAGGAGCAACAGTGTCCCTAATTTGCTGGGAAGTGGCGGTGCGGTCCCCTACGGCACTGCGTAGGATCCTACGGTCTTGGCGTGCATCCGTGCGTCGCTGCGGTCCGGTCCCAGGTCGACGGGCACGTGCACCTTCCGCCGACCACTGGCGACAACATCGATGTACTGTGGAGACCTCACGCCCCACGTGTTGAGCAATTCGGCGGTACGTCCACCCGGCCTCCCGCATGCCCACTATACGCCCTCGCTCAAAGTCCGTCAACTGCACATACGGTTCACGTCCACGCTGTCGCGGCATGCTACCAGTGTTAAAGACTGCGATGGAGCTCCGTATGCCACGGCAAACTGGCTGACACCGACGGCGGCGGTGCACAAATGCTGCGCAGCTAGCGCCATTCGACGGCCAACACCGCGGTTCCTGGTGTGTCCGCTGTGCCGTGCGTGTGATCATTGCTTGTACAGCCCTCTCGCAGTGTCCGGAGCAAGTATGGTGGGTCTGACACACCGGTGTCAATGTGTTCTTTTTTCCATTTCCAGGAGTGTATGTTATGTGGACGTGTGTCCGAAAACGCTTACTTTCCATGTTAGAGCTCATTTTATTTTATTACTTCTCTTCAAATCACGTTAATCATGGAATGGAAACACAGAGAAACAGAACGTACCAGCGTGACTTCAAACACTTTGTTACAGGAAATATTCAAAATGTCCTCCGTTAGCGAGGATACATGTCAAAGCGGTAGGTGGGTCAAAACAAAATGTCCAGACACTCTGTGACCAAAATGGTACTGAAACAGAGGATGACAGACTAAAGGCCGAAATACTAAATGTCTTTTTCCAAAGCTGTTTCACAGAGGAAGATTGCACTGTAGTTCCTTCTCTAGATTGTCGCACAGATGACAAAGTGGTAGACATCGAAATAGACGACAGAGGGATAGAGAAACAATTAAAATCGCTCAAAAGAGGAAAGGCCTCTGGACCTGATGGGATACCAGTTCAATTTTACACAGAGTACGCGAAGGAACTTGCCCCCCTTCTTGCAGCGGTGTACCGTAGGTCTCTAGAAGAGCGTAGCGTTCCAAAGGATTGGAAAAGGGCACAGGTCATCCCCGTTTTCAAGAAGGGACGTCGAGCAGATGTGCAGAACTATAGACCTATATCTCTAACGTCGATCAGTTGTAGAATTTTGGAACACGTATTGTGTTCGAGTATAATGACTTTTCTGGAGACAAGAAATCTACTCTGTAGGAATCAGCATGGGTTTCGAAAAAGACGGTCATGTGAAACCCAGCTCGCGCTATTCGTCCACGAGACTCAGAGGGCCATAGACACGGGTTCCCAGGTAGATGTCGTGTTTCTTGACTTCCGCAAGGCGTTCGATACAGTTCCCCACAGTCGTTTAATGAACAAAGTAAGAGCATATGGACTATCAGACCAATTGTGTGATTGAATTGAGGAGTTCCTAGATAACAGGACGCAGCATGTCATTCTCAATGGAGAGAAGTCTTCCGAAGTAAGAGTGATTTCAGGTGTGCCGCAGGGGAGTGTCATAGGACCGTTGCTATTCACAATATACATAAATGACCTTGTGGATGACATCGGAAGTTCACTGAGGCTTTTTGCGGATGATGCTGTGATGTATCGAGAGGTTGTAACAATGGAAAATTGTACTGAAATGCAGGAGGATCTGCAGCGAATTGACGCATGGTGCAGGGAATGGCAATTGAATCTCAATGTAGACAAGTGTAATGTGCTGCGAATACACAGAAAGATAGATCCTTTATCATTTAGCTACAAAATGGCAGGTCAGCAACTGGAAGCAGTTAATACCATAAACTATCTGGGAGTACGCATTAGGAGTAATTTAAAATGGAATTATCATATAAAGTTAATCGTCGGTAAAGCAGATGCCAGACTGAGATTCATTGGAAGAATCCTAAGGAAATGCAATCCGAAAACAAAGGAAGTAGGTTACAGTACGCTTGTTCGTCCACTGCTTGAATACTGCTCACCAGTGTGGGATCCATACCAGATAGGGTTGATAGAAGATATAGAGAAGATCCAACGGAGAGCAGCGCGCTTCGTTACAGGATCATTTAGTAATCGCGAAAGCGTTACGGAGATGATAGATAAACTCCAGTGGAAGACTCTGCAGGAGAGACGCTCAGTAGCTCGGTACGGGCTTTTGTCAAAGTTTCGAGAACATACCTTCACCGAAGAGTCAAGCAGTATATTGCTCCCTCCTACGTATATCTCGCGAAGAGACCATGAGGATAAAATCAGAGAGTTTAGAGCCCACACAGAGGCATACCGACAATCCTTCTTTCCACGAACAATACGAGACTGGAATAGAAGGGAGAACCGATAGAGGTACTCAAGGTACCCTCCGCCACACACCGTCAGGTGGCTTGCGGAGTATGGATGTAGATGTAGATGTAGATGTAGATGCATCCACCCTCCGTCGCATGGAATCCCTGATGCGCTGATGCAGCCCTGGAGAATGGCGTATTGTATCGCAGCCGTCCACAATACGAGCACGAAGAGTCTCTACATTTTGTACCGGGGTTGCGTAGACAAGAGCTTTCAAATGCCCCCATAAATGAAAGTCAAGAGGGTTGAGGTCAGGAGAGCGTGGAGGCCATAGAATTGGTCCGCCTCTACCAATCCATCGGTCACCGAATCTGTTGTTGAGAAGTGTACGAACACTTCGACTGAAATGGAGCTCCATTGTGCATGAACCACATGTTGTTTCGTACTTGTAAAGGCACATGTTCTAGCAGCACAGGTAGAGTTCCCGTATGAAATCATGATAACGTGCTCCATTGAGCGTAGGTGGAAGAACATGGTGCCCAATCAAGACATCACCAACAATGCCTGCCCAAACGTTCACAGAAAATCCGTGTTGACGTGATTGCACAATTGCGTGCGGATTCTCGCACAAATTTACAATTTGATCACGTTGGAATGAAGCTTCATCCGTAAAGAGAACATTTGCACTGAAATGAGGATTGACACATTGTTGGATGAACCATTCTCAAAAGTGTAGGCCAATCAGCTGCTGATAGTGCCTGCACACGCTGTACATGATACGGAAACAACTGGTTCTCCCGTAGCACTCTCCATACAGTGACGTGGTCAACGTTACCTTGTACAGCAGCAACTTCTCTGACGCTGACATTAGGGTTACCGTCAACTGCACGAAGAGCTGCCTCGTCCATTGCAGGTGTCCTCGTCGTTCTAGGTCTTCCCCAGTCACGAGTCATAGGCTGGCATGTTCCGTGCTCTCTAAGACGCCGATCAATTGCTTCGAACGTCTTCCTGTCGGGACACCTTCGTTCTGGAAATCTGTCTCGATACAAACGTACCGCGCCACGGCTATTGCCCCGTGCTAATCCATATGTCAAATGGGCATCTGCCAACTCCGCATTTGTAAACATTGCACTGACTGCAAAACCACGTTCGTGATGAACACTAACCTGTTGATGCTACGTACTGATGTGCTTGATGCTAGTACTGTAGAACAATGAGTCGCATGTCAACACAAGCACCGAAGTCAGCATTACCTTCCTTCAATTGGGCCAACTGGCGGTGAATCGAGGAACTACGGTACATACTGACGAAACTAAAATGAGCTCTAACATGGAAATTAAGCGTTTCCGGACACATGTCCACATAACATCTTTTCTTTATTTGTGTGTGAGGAATGTTTCCTGAAAGTTTGGCCTTACCTTTTTGTAACACCCTGTATAATATGATTAAAAGTACAACAGGTACTGCAAAAATACAAACACCAGCACACCGAGCATGTCTCCAAGTATTAAGCACGCCTCATGCACGTTCAGTGTGAGTATTTAAAACGGTATTCTGCCTCTTGCCGCACAAGTCACGGTTCGTACAAATCACATCACTCACGCGTTAATTATTGTGGTGTTCTTTTTGAGACTCACGAAAATTGGTACTGTGAATTTAAGGCCTACTTCTTTACAAAGCTGACTTCATCACGTAGTCACCGGCAGTTTGTGCGCAAGTGAAATAAAGCTCGTCATTCTGAAAAACTCATTGCTGTTTCCTGTACAAATTGACATTGAGCCCATTGGATAAAATCCACCACACTGCCGGCCATGGTTAATTTACTGGAAAAAGTTGTGTGTTTCTTGCATATCATCCAACTTTTCTGCTGACATTTTCATCTGGGATGTTCATCTTACGTAAAAAATAATGTTGGTGTATTTGTCGTGCCGCCCTTCTACATCTACATCTACATCTACATGGATACTCTGAAAATCGCATATAAGTGCGTGGCAGACGATTCATCGAACCATCTTCACAATTTTCTATTTTCCAGTCTCATATAGCACACGGAAAAAAAGAACACGTATATCTTTCCGTGCGAGTTCTGGTTTCCCTTATTTTATTATGGTGATCGTTTGTCCCTATGTAGATGACGTCTACAAAATATTATCGCATTCGGAGGACAAAGTTGGTGATTGAAATTTCGTGAGAAGATTCCCCCGAAACGAAAAACATCTTTGTTTTAATGAAGTGCACCCCAAATCCTGTATCATATCAGAGACACTGTTTCCCCTATTTCGCGATAATACAAAACGTGCTGCCCTTCTTTGAACTTTTTTAATGTACTGTGTCAATCCTATCTGATAAGAATCCCACACCGCGCAGCAGTATTCTATTGGAGCTTCTTTCTAAAGTAGCCGGTAGTGAATTTCAACTAAAGCGCAGAATGAACTCAAATGTAGCAAATTCACTGAACTAAAATCTACGAATGACAGTTATGTAGACAGTTTATATGTAGTTGTTGTTGTTGTGGTCTTCAATCCGAAGACTGCCATGATGCAGCTCTCCATGCTACTCTATCCTGTGCAAGCTTCTTCATCTCCCAGTACCTACTGCAACCTACATCCTTCTGAATCTGCTGACTGTATTCATCTCTTGGTCTCCCTCTTCGATTTTTACCCCCCACACTTCCCTCTAATAGTGAATTGGCGATCCCTTGATGTCTCAGGGTGCGTCCTGTCAACCGATCCCTTCTATTGGTCAAGTTGGGCCACAAACTTCTTGTCTCCCCATTTCTGTTCACTACCTCCTTATTAGTTTCATACTCTATCTATCTAATCGTCAACATATTTCTGTAACATAAAATTTCGAAAGCTTTTATTCTCTTTTGGTCTAATCTCTTTATCGTCCATGTTTCACTTCCATACGTAGCTACACTCCAGCCAAGTATTTTCAGAAGAAACTTCGTAACACTCGAATCTATATTTGATGTTAACAAATTTCTCTTCTCAAGAAATGCTTTTTTTCGATTGCCAGCCTACATTTTATGTCCTCTCTACTTCGGCCATCATAAGTTAAATTGCTGCCCAAATAGCAAAACTCATCTACTGCTTTAAGTAGTAGTAGCAGTTCTACTTTAAGTAGTAGTTTTTATAGACAGATTTTACAGCACCGTCCGCTTTTGATGAGTCCTGCAACTAAATCACGTTGGAAACCACTAGTTACATTCATTATAGGCTGATAAATACTGATTAGCCAAACCATTATGACCACCTTCTTAGTTGCCTGTTGCTTCACATTTGAAATCTGCCTGGCATGGATCCTACAATTCCTTAGTAGGTTTTCGTAAGTATGGGGCATTAGATGTCTAATCACAGATCGCACAATTTCCGTAAGTTATAAGCTGCTGATTTTTCGGTGCGATGGAGACGCTCGACAACGTCCCAAATTTATTCAATCGGATTCCGTTAAGCCGAGTTTTGGGGACAATGATTTGAATGTGAGTTCGATATCATGCTCTGCCATCCACTGTAGCAGGTATAGCAGGATTTACGCCTTTTAACATGGGAAATTGTTCTGCTGGAAGATTCCAGCCCCTTTGGGGAAGATATCAAGCATGAAGGTATGCAGTTGTGAACTTGTAAGTTCACGCTGTTATTAAATGCTCCAACCTATTACTAGATGAAATGGGCACACCGGCCTAACAGCCTATAAGGAACACTGTTGCACACAGTAACGTATTAAGATGGTATTTCAGATCACTAACTGTGAAAGCAGTCAGTTTCTATTTCTGTAGTCGAACCCTTACGCTCTGTTACAAGTGGAAATAGAAGCAACGAACAAGAGATCGATACATACAGGCAATGTAGAAAGGAAACCACTAACCACAGGTCCGAGGTACAGACAGACACGTTTTACGATTTCTTTTTAACGTAAAGGCTTAAGCGCATATAAGTCTTTTTCCTCACATTGTAATAACTATGAAGCGTAATACTTAGAATTAAAGTTAGCGCCATTTTCCCTACACAAGGGACGCCAACTGTAATAATTATGAGGGGACTGTACTTCTTCAATAAACTGTCTGATACATCCACGCACAGGGGTGTCAAGCGCAGTGTCCTTGAGGGTACGACGGATGTTAAGTGTAATAGTTTGGGCACTCAATGTGGCATGGGGGCTTAATTAAAATGCAATAATTTTAGTAGCTCTGTGACCGGTTGCGAAGTCTCGTAACCGGTTCGCCCTGAGTAGTATTAGTACGCTATCTGACTGTATAAAATAACAATAAAGAATGACAAGAAATTTCCGTTAACACAATTGATTAATTAAGTCCCCTGCAACTATAAAAGCTACGAAACAACAAAGCACAAGTGTAACTGTTCTGTATGTGGTAGTGTGATTCAACGTACATGTATCTGGCTCGGTTCTTCCTCAATACGACAAGATATTTTAAACACCATTTACAATGAACTAACTGAAAAACCAGAAATACTATAATTGCACATAGAAACCAGAATTACAAGTTTAACACGCGAACACGAGCCAGAAGCTTTGTTGACTGAACCTGTGACTAAGAGGCATTGTCATTAAAGAAATGTGAAATAATTTTTTTTTGCCTCAATATATATTGACGAAAAATCCACTGTGATCATTGCAACATCTTCCATCTACACATTACACCAACCGAACAGCATCTACTCTCTCTCCCAACAGAACAACTGCACTCGACATCCTCTGAACTAGTACTGCCCTCGACATCCTCTTAACAAGTACTGCCCTCGGCAACCTCTGAACTACTACTGCACCAGTGGAGGCGGCGGAATAATAATCTTTGGCGCAATCTCTGGCGCTGTGACTCAGTGTAGCCACCTTTCAATGTTCAATGTCTATGAGCAGTTTCATGACATATACCAATTGTAACCCTCAGATAACATTCGCTGGGTTGCTGAATGCAACATTTTCCACCAAAAAGATCTGCCAGGTGCAATGTGCACAGTGGATTCCTGAATACAGAATGTGCACCCACTTTTCTAGACAGAGTTGTCCTTCCCTCTTGTCTTCTAAAATGACTCGTAGATCGCGTTTCGATTGGTTTCTTCTTTGCTAGCCACGGTTCACTAACACGCATTCAGCAAACAGTGCGTAAGAGTGCAAAATGGCATGTTACTTTAATGAGAATTACGAGAGCGCCAACTAATTTTGTTTTATCTACCAATTGCAAATTTAGAAAAACTACGAGGGGCTTTCAATAAGTAATGCAACACATTTTTCTTCTCGGCCAATTTCGGTTAAAAAAATGCGGAAATTGTCGGGGGACATCGTGTAATATTTCCAGAATGAGATTTTCACTCTGCAGCGGAGTGTGCGCTGATATGAAACTTCCTGGCAGATTAAAACTGTGTGCCGGACCGAGACTCGTACTCGGGACCTTTGCCATTAGGGGGAAAATGCTCTACCAACTGAGCTACCCAAGCACGACTCACGCCCCATCCTCACAGCTTTACTTCTGCCAGTACCTCGTCTCCTTCTGTAAAGTTTGGAAGGTAGGAGACGAGGTACTGGCAAAAGTAAAGCTTTGAGGACGGGGCGTGAGTCGTGCTTGGGTAGCTCAGTTGGTAGAGCACTTGCCTGCGAAAGGCAAAGGTCCCGAGTTCGTGTCTCGGTCCGGCACACAGTTTTAATCTGCCAGGAAGTTTCATCGTGTAATATTCCCGCTTCAGCCTCTAAAGTTTCATGAAGTTTCGGTAGGTGGTGGCGCTATACGTAGCATTAAAAATGGTGGCTGTAACGAAGGTGCGTTCCAAGCAGAGAGCTGCCATTCAGTTTCTTTTGCCGGAAATCCAGAGCATCGCAGATATTCATAGGCGCTTGCAGAATGTCTACGGAGACATGGCAGTGAACAAAAACACGGCGAGTAGTTGTTCGAGACGCCTCTCATCATCATAAGAAGGTCACGCAAACCTGTCCGATCTTCCGCGTACCGACCCGCCGCACACAGCTGTAACGCTTGTTATGTTGGAACGTGCGGACACTCTCATACGAAGTGGTCGATGTTTCAAAGTCAAAGACAACGCTTCACAATTGAACGCCTCTTGTGGTAATGTCGACACAATCGCCCACCAGAACGGAAGAACGTAAAGGGCAACGAAGGACTATCTGTGCGGAACTGCCTGTGCATTGCGAGGCTGTTCTTGACAATTTTTTTTGTCGAACATAGTCATGGGCGATGAAACATCGGTTTGTCATTGGAACGGGAAACAAAACGGCAATCCATGGATGGACGCCACACCACTTCTTCTCGAAAGAAAAAGTTCAAAGCCGCATCCTCAGCTGGCGACGGCCTTCTGCGACTCTGAAGGAGTCATTCTGTTTAATATCCTCCCTCAAGGTTCTAACAACCCTACCACAACAAAGGTCAAAATTTAATAATGATTGTGGTGTTGCTCACGCTGCTGAATACTGCATTTTCGGGCAACAACAAAGTTATTATGTGGCAGGTGTCATTAGAGCACAGTTAATAAAGTCATTTCATGTAATAATGAATAAACTAGGCACTCATCTTTTCGTGTTTCCCACGCTGGTCTCGTTGTAAAATCATGGCTCAATCGTCGAAAATCTAGGTGGTGATGATTCCAAGCTCGGATGCAAAGAGGCCTAGGTTTTATTCTGCTTTATTCAATAGTTTTGTAGATGCGCTTCACAAACCATTCTTGAAGATTAAACCTTTCAGAGTTAGCACAATGGTGATGTAAAAAAATAATCAGCAATCCGAATTTAAGTTACGCTTCCTTTTTATTGCTTTTGTTGCAATATCACGTAACACACAAAACATCACTTCACATTACAAAACATACTTGAAAACATCTTCCTCACTGTTGAAGTTCACATTTTATAAACTGGCTACAATATGCGATTTTCCAACATGACGTCCAAGACTTGACTTTCTCAAGGTCCGACTCTCTAACAACTAACTAACAATCGCTTATGCGCCCAAAAATCAGAGTTACAAGTACGTCAAAGATCATAGTGACAAAAGAAAGAATACACATAAGAATAATATCATTGCAACATAAACATATAGATGTATCGAAGTGCCTCTACATTAATTAAATCAAATCTGAATGTTGTCTCAGAAATATGTCAACTACTTTACAGAAACACAGAAGAATATTGCTGGTATCGAGAGGTTAAGTTGAGTTGCCGTAATGGTTACGTAATTCAAGTACCATTAAAAGGTGAAACGATCAAGTCTGAAGTTTATTTTCTACCCTCTGAAGTGAAGGAACGACTTGAGTCTGTCGCCACAAAAATGCAAATGAACTCGTTCTCTCTATGACAACTCAAGACCTGACACAACTGACACAAGACTGCGCACCCGAGATGACGTACCAAAACTTCATTGGACTGTTCTAACTCATGCACCCGATATTCTGGCTGTTGCATCTTCCGACTTCCGTCTGTTTGGCTCAATAAAGGACGCACTCCACGGGAAACAGTACGTGAATGATAGGGATGTTACCGATGCAGCAGAACATTGGCTCCGATGTCGACGAGTAGAGAGGTACCGTACGGGCATAGGGGCCTTCACAATCAGGTGGCGTAAGGTCGTCGCATTGAATGGGGATTATATTGAGAAATAGGATTTTTTAGCGAAAAGATGTGATGTACTGAAAATCTAGAAAGAAAAGACAACTTGCTTTCATAAAAAATGTGCTTCATTACATACTGAACGCCCCTTCGTACAAATGTAATAAATGATCTTCGCTCTCTCTTCTTCATTCACAATTGTGTGTTTTGTTGTCTGATGCAAAATAGTGCGGGTTTTCGTCCATCAACAATTCATTTCTGTTTAATTTAACGCTAGAGGAATTTTAAAATAAGGAAGGAAGACATATAATTAATAAGTTAACGTACATTGTAAAAATAATCTGTAGTTATACTTACGTATTTAATAAATGAAGACTTGACTTTCAAAGGTAATGCCACTAATAACCACAATACCTGTTCCATATCTTGAAAATTGCTGTGATCTATATTTAAGTGGAAGAATTGTTTTTAACTACTCTGTTGGTACAACAACATTATTTTGCACATACTCATGATTATTTTATTTCTTAATATCTTCAGGAGCAGTTCACGCTGACGATATACATTACATGTTTGCCTCAGCAACGTCTATGGATCCTGACACAGATGGAGCTATTATTAGGGCTCAGATGATAGATATGAGAAGCAACTTCGCAAAATATGAGTAAGTAACTATCTTCGTAATTGCCGTAGCCACTTATTGAAGTGTCGATTACATTTAAAAATAGTAGCTGACGTCATTCTACATCGATTAAAAGAATGCTGTTGTTGTATAGTTTCCTCGCCATGAAAAGTATTTCAAGAATTGCTTTACAATCTGACCAAAATGAGGAATATCATTTGAAGTTAGCATTTACCACGTAATATATGAACTGAAAAGCATATCAGACTATCCAGTCCATCTCATAATCAAACTATGAGGCAAAACGTCTGCGAACAACTGTTTGACAGATCTCATTCATGTATACCATTTCATGCTGAACCTCCTCTTGCTACTGTTAATGTGTTTAAACCGTATGCTCGACATTTCACCAACTGCTCGGACGCTGAAACACATTTTCTCACAATAAAATGAGCTAAATTAGCGCAAGGAAGAGTTTGTAATCCCAAAAAGTTTGAAACATTCTGGGGATCGAAACACCTAAAGCAAAATTGGTACTCTATGAGATACACAAAACAAATTAAAAGTATCTCAGTTCATTTAGAGAGATGTGCTTTAGACAATAGTGGTGGATAAGGACATGGTGGACAATTTATATGAATGCATCGTCATTTTGGAAGTTCCAGCCTCCTATTTGGAATGATTCCTATGACAGTGTGTGAACGCTGTTACATTAAATACTTTCATACAATGTTTCAGATACACTTAGATCCAGCATTGAAAAGCATTACACGACCTCACTATTCATTACTGAATTTCTACCACGCTTTCGGTGGTCTTGTCATTGCGTGAATGCATTTTATAACGTGAAGGTAGACTAACCCTATAACACTACATTTCCGTTGGTCTGTAGTACAGGTATCGTAGTTGGCAGTCCGCAGCTCGTGGTCTTGTGGTAGCGTTCTCGCTTCCCGCGCACGGGTCCCGGGTTCGATTTCCGGCGGGGTCATAGAAGCTCTCTTTTTCTACACCACCAAGGGACCGTATACCGCAGGAAATGCGATACATTTCCACTTATTATGTCTACCCGTACTCGAGGTAAAAGGGTTTTAAGGGTATGGTAGACAGATAGACGGTCAAGAAAGTGAGACTAGTAGGGTTCCATTTTTACCGATGTAGGTAACGAAATCATATCAACGAAAATACCTACGACAGTTACTGAAGATGAGAGCCGCATAAATATTTCCCCGTTCTCTTTATTCTAAATGTTCTAGTTGCAGTCGATACATCAGCATATTAATCGTAGCTACGCTTTCGATCCAAATCACGTTTACAGGAATGCAAATAAAATCCATTTGCCTATACACGTGGTAATTCGGATCCCAGTATTCATGCCACGGCGTTCTTGCTAGCTAGCTTAAGAAACGCTTCGGCTAATGAACGTTTTCTGACTGTGGCGAGTCTAATGGAGAATTCGAAACATTGTAGAATCGTTTATTTCGCGGGGTAGCGCAGGATTATCCTACTAAATTTACTCGCTAGTAACAGTATTTTGTTATTTCGATAAACATCCCTAGTGATTGTCACATAAGCGGTGACATAAAGGTATAAAATTCGTGTTTTTGAGTCCAGAAAGCTCGATGCAACAGAAACTGCAGATCATTTTGCCATTTTCATTGCGAAATTTCCGGCTTCTTCATGTCTGGGGTAATAGTAGAGGGCTGTTTGCCAGGGTTGTCTGCTAGCGTAGCGAAAGGTGTTTGCTACTGCAAGGGAGGTCTGGTTTGTTTGCGGTTCTAATCTCGATGGAGGCAGATAGACTACCAGTAAAGCAATTTTAAGAAATTCTCGCGCCCCCAATACGTTATACTGCTTACCTATATTCTGTACTGGTGCCCTGTGGATGTCAATATGAAACTAATGTAGAATTTCATACTTGTTACTGCCTACTTTTTCCGCTTCTGTCAATAATTGAATTGACTTAAGTGTGACATTGAATGATTTTTAACTGAACTTCGTTTTGAATCTTCACCCATTGCTAAGTTTGCACACTTTCATGGTTGGTCAGCAACAGTAATCCAGTATGACTGGTCTGAACGTTGACACAGACCGTTTCGCGACCGAATGCGCACAGTATTTGCTAATTCGTAACGATCTGGGGTACTTTGTATTACTAAAAGTTATGATATCTCGATAAGCTGAAATTCATTTTTATTTGTACAGTTCATACTAATTAGCGTTTCTTCTTTCATTTATATCTTATATTTACGTTTGTGTTTAACACACTAATCAGCATTAATATAGTCTTACACTTGATTGAAAACAGTCTGACAGAGTTCGGATGGTTTTTCAATTTCATGCCGGTGCATAGTATGTTGGTAGCACTTCGTCGCCTTGCCTGTTACACTGTGTAACAGACTTTAAAGCTGTGCGGATCAGCATAACGAAAAGGCGAGGGGTCTCGCTCGTTTTTTCCACGACTGTACATGCCTGAATAATCGACGCCTCTATCATACTAACCTGTAGTGGCCCTCTGCTCGAGAGTAGCAGGAGCGAATACTGAGGCAGACACGATAAGAAGAGTCAGTGGCGTAAAATTTCTTGTCGCCATATTGTGCGTCATTGTCTTGAATTAAAGATCTCTTCGCAGCTTCTCATGGAAGGTCTCAGACAGATTATATAATGGTAAGACAGAGATTCGGGAACCAGGTTTTAAATTTTAAGACATTTCCAGGGGCAGATGTGGACTCTGACCACAATTTATTGGTTATGAACTGTAGATTAAAACTGAAGAAACTGCAAAAAGGTGGGAATTTAAGGAGATGGGTCCTGGATAAACTGGAAGAACCAGAGGTTGTAGAGAGTTTCAGGTAGACCATTAGGGAACAATTGACAAGAATGGGGGAAGTGTCCAGGCGTCTCGGAGTGAACCAAAGTGATGTTGTTCGGACATGGAGCAAATACAGAGAGACAGGAACTGTCGATGACATGCCTCTCACAGGCCGCCCAAGGGCTACAACTGCAGTGGATGATCGCTGCCTACGGATTATGTCTCGGAGAGACCCTGACAGCAACGCCACCATGTTGAATAATGCTTTTCGTGCAGCCACAGGACGTCGTGCTACGACTCAAACTGTCGGCAATAGGCTGCATGATGCGCAACTTCACTCCCGACGTCCATGGCGAGGTCCATCTTTGCAACCATGAGATCATGCAGCGTGGTACAAATGGGCCCTACAACATGCCGAATGGACCGCTCACGATTGGCATCACGTTCTCTTCGCCGATCAGTGTCGCATATGCCTTCTACCAGACACGGAGACGTGTCTGGAGGCAACCCGGTCATGCTGAACGCCTTAGACACACTGTCCAGCGAGTGCAGCAAGGTGTAGATACCCTGTTGTTTTGGGGTGGCATCATGTGGGGCCGACGTACGCCGCTGGTGGTCATGGTAGGCGCCGTAACGGCTGTAGGCCGCACGATACGTGAATGCCGTCCTCCGACCGATAGTGCAACCACATCGGCAGCATATTGGCTAGGCATTCGTCTTCATCGACGACAATTCGCGCCCCCCATAGTGCACATCTTGTGAATGACTTCCTTCAGGATAACGACATCGCTCGACTAGAGTGGCCAGCATGTTCTCCAGACATGAACCCTATCGAACATGCCTGGCATAGATTAAAAAGGGCTGTTTATGGACGACGTGACCCACCAACCACACCGAGGCATCGACGCCGAATCGCAGTTGAGGAGTGGGACAATCTGGACCAACAGTGCCTTGATGAACATGTGGATAGTATGCCACGACGAATACAGGCATATATCAATGCAAGAGGACGTGCTACTGGTTATTAGAGGCACCGGTGTGTACAGCAATCTGAACCACCACCTCTGAAGGTCTCACTGTATGGTGGTACAACACGCAATGTGTGGTTTTCATGAGCAGTAAAAGGGCGAAGATGATGTTTGTGTTGATCTCTATTCCAGTTTTCTGTACAGGTTCCGGAACTCTAGGAATCGTGGTGATGCAAAACGTTTTTTGATGTATGTATAAAAAACCATTCAACATTTTATACGATCTTGGCTGTTGAATGGTTTTTTGAAGTTCATTGGCAGAATCCGCAGCAACTTTAGTCCACCCACAAAGCAGGTAACTTACAAAATCCTTGAACGAATTTTTATCCACGCGTGCTTGACATGGCTTTTTCTTCTCTCATCTTGCGGCATAAACACACGGCATTTTAAGTCGTTTATATATAAAGAGAAAACATTGTTGGCAAAAATCTCGAAAAGTTCTTGACCAATTTACTTCAGATTTTGAAACGTCCCCTTTGAACAATTCTTACACGACTGTCCTTAAACTGACACACAATATTTTGTTAGCGCAACGCAATCTGACTTTCAAAATTCCCTGCAAAAGAATGGCCCTGACTAACATTAAACTATACCTTTCACAAATCACTTACCTCACAAAAATCTTCGCTGCTCAAGCTACTGCAATACAGCGAGCGCCACTACTGCCAGCTAAATAAAAGATTCAAACTATGGAAGGCACTAACTACTGATAGGGATAGTTAGCAAATGAAAGATATTAATAGAGAACAAACAATGTATTTACCTTGATATCATCATGTATAAATATAGCAGTTCATGACAAATTTCAAAACTCCGCCATCTCTCTCCCCACATCCACCACTGCTGGCGGCTCACCTCCAACTGCGCAACGCTACGCGCTGTTCACAGCCAGCTGCCTAACACTACAATGGCGAGTATTACAACAATGCAAAGCAGCCACAGACTGCACACAGCACAGCCAGTGATTTTCATATTGAGCGCTACGTAACGTTGCCAATGAGAAAACATAAACAGCCTACTTACATAGAGAAAACATAAACAGCCTACTTACATAGAGAAAACATAAACAGCCTACTTACATAGCCCCCATGCTCCCCACAAAAAATTTTACAAATTGGATTGGGCAGTGGCCAATACAGATTTGAAAATTTTTTTTCATAATTACAATAACAAAGAAATCAAATGCACACACTTATTGATACAATGTTGGTCAAAAGCTAAAATTGTCTCACAGTCCATAAAGACAGTCCTAATCGTACATAACAGGAGAATAGCAGTGTTTTTCTCAAAGTCTGAGCAGTAAAAGAAAATGCACACGGAAGTAGTGGATTTCCATGCAGTCTTGAAGAAGTAGTGTTGTCCTTCCAATGGAAAGACAGTGCTGACTCTCGACATGCAGACAGGTAATGGGCCACAACAGAGCAAACCCACAGCAGAGTCAGTCGAAATTTTGAAGAGTATTGGTAGGTAGGTCATCACAGAGCAGACCCACTGTAGTCCTGGTAGAGATTACGGTATTGGTGGGCCACCAGAGGTGCAAACCCACTGCAGTCCTTGTAGGAATAATGGCATGGTGGGTCATCATAGATGCAGACCCACTGTAGTCCTTGAAGAGTCTTGCGGATAATATAGCTAGTCCATAACCACCACTTGTGCACTCACAAAGTTTTCGGAACTGTCCTTAGAACCAGCAATGCTGTTATCCAGTCCCTTGCTGAATTATTAACACACGTGCAAACACTAACAGTCCCTACTTCTCACATATTGTCCATATACTATGACCAACAGAAACATGTGCAGTAAAATGGAACTTACAAGTTACTTAATTTGATGAACTGGTGTCAATTACAATTGTATAACATAAGAATACAATTACAAAGGTCAAAATACATCATTAAAAATATAATAATACAGATAACGTTTGTAGTAATAGGGGCTTTACAAAAGAATAGAAATAAACATATACATCAGTGTTACAGGAATTATGACATAAGTAAATACATAAAAGATCAGAATAACTTTTGAAACATCAACTTTACACATGAGCATTAAAACAAAATAGAATTAATAATGTCTAACATCTTTACAAAGTAAATAACATATTATTAACGCAAATTATATTTGAGGATAACAGTATTCCTCATCATAGTTCATGTAGTTGAGTATGAGAAAAATTCTACAACAAAAGTCTGATGAGGTAAATATATAAAGACAGGAAGAACATATATACACAAGGGTACCCAAACACATAGTGGGATAACACAAAAGGAAAGGACAGGGTTTGTTTCATTGCAGTATTTTGCAAACAAAACTTTCTTTGCTTCTTGGAGATCTCCCTTCATTCATCATTATTCCCAAAAGTCCTATCTAAGCCTGCCTTCTGTATTTCGTTCACATCCTCTGTCAAAAATAGTTTTTCTCTCTGCTTTCTGTATTCTGTTCACATCCTCTGTCAATAATAGTTTTTCTCCACTGTACAGTATCCATTTTATTTTGCCAGACCATTTTCTGATAGCTTCTCAATGCATTTCTTATAAATTTATAATAGTTAGTTTCTTATGTAGTCTCCTCTTAAGCTAACTTAAATCTACTGAGCTCAGATACTAAACTAAGGGACGAGGCAATGCAGCAGCACATAACAAATTAACACAAACAGCAATGGAAAAAAAAATGGAAAATTGCAAAGCAAGCTACAGTAAATATAAATTACCAAGCAATGCAACATTACAACTAATATGAGCCAATGTACAGTAGCAAGAAAAATAAGTCAGTAGTAAAATTAGCTTAACAGAGTAACACAATTTAAAATTCAGTAGCACTATGCCTGGCAAACAGCAGCAGCAAATATAAAAAATATAAAAAATATAAAACTTATATCTATACATGACAAAGCTCAAGCAGAAAAAATATTACAGTAAAAACAACAATGCAGATAAGGGAAATGTATATTCACATCTTAATATCTATGTAATTAAAGTGGTGCACCACAACAACTGATTGTAAAAAGAAATATTACCATGTACTTGAAAAGAAAATTATGTGTTACTGTTACTAGTTCCTTCTTATTGTTCTTTCCTTTCCAAGTGCTCCTTTTTTTAAAGAATGTGGATCATAAAATAATTATTCAATAGATCTGTTGACAGAAAGTGTTCACATTAGCAAATGCATTTTATTTTATAAAAGCAATGCTGCAACACAGCTGGAAACCAGATATCAAGTGAAATAAGCAACTACGAAAAGCAAAGCATAAAAATATCATTCAATAGTCATGTGGCATTTCGTAAGTCAGTAGCTCTCAACTCTCATAGAAAGACACTTGTCATAATCAGGTGTGCAGATGTACGAATATTTCCCATCAATTCATAAGCATTGCAGTAATTAGCACAAAGTACGAGTAATCATATGTTTTCAGGTAATGAGCGTGTAATATTTGCGATGCTTTCTACAAAGGAATGTCAATAGCAAGGTTAATGGGAGTAATGAGGGTGTCGCATTTGCAATATTTTCTCTAAAGGAATGCCAATGGCGAGGATAAAGGCCTGCCTTTTTTCTTTTTTTTTTCTACCTGTGCTTCCGGAAAGGCACACCCTAATGGCTTGTTCTCCAGGTGTTTGACACAGCTGCGTGCCCACGACGCATTACGTGCAGGTGGTCACTTAACTTTCTTACGGAAATATTTACGACACCAGTTTCCGCTACAGTGACAGTCTCACATAAAAATATTTCACAGGGCAAGAATTAGCGTTGCAAATCTGTAGAAAGAAAATCCTATGAATATAACGTTGTCCAAAAAATTTTCGCCGGCATTGTGATACATTCACGCATTTACACACATTTCATAACTCTTAAAGTACGATTCTTGGTTTCCAACATCCTTTTCATAAATCAGAGTCCCTAAACACTACTCATTATTCCTTACCTCATTATACATATACATATTCGTGGACACTTCTTCAATATTTCATCAT
Source organism: Schistocerca serialis cubense (assembly GCF_023864345.2). Classification (NCBI taxonomy): domain Eukaryota; kingdom Metazoa; phylum Arthropoda; class Insecta; order Orthoptera; family Acrididae; genus Schistocerca; species Schistocerca serialis. The sequence continues at coordinate 629,979,816 of NC_064641.1, read as the reverse complement.
GAGAAATACGTAGCATAATAAACATTCCTCAACAACATAATACACATAGTCATCGTAATAATAACATCATAACACTTCAGTCAAATCTCAAAATCGTCGTAACTTCCTCCAATAATTAAAAAAATTCTCTGCTCATTTCAATAGTGTCATCTACCTCAAACGTACTTTAAAATCATGCTCCCTTACCAAATATATCATTCAAAGCTCTCATAGTATCACAATGGTTCGGAAAAAATATGAACAGTTTACAAAGTACAGACAAAATACAATTTCGTAAGTGTGAAGTAATCCAACTCTGTAACTGCGTAAACATATGTCACTGATGTAATAAAAAAAGTTTATCTCTCAGTTACATGATCAGATAGCTGTGTAATTTGTGTGTTAGAGAAATATGGTACCGATGTGTAAAGTTGTATAAGCAAATACCATATTAGCTAGGGTTCCTTGTGCTTGCCAAACACATGGTCCCCAAGTAGGCGTATACCCCCCTGAGGATTAATGTAATTATACCCTCAGGTGTTACAGATTACAGCAATAGAATGAAATATATCACGGAAAACTTTCTTTGTAATTCAAAAATCTTGAAAAATAAATGGCTTAAGTACAAAATCTCTCAAATGCGTGTCCTGTAGCGCTAAATGTGCGTCTTTCTGTAAGATAATTCTGTGGAAGTGTCGTACTTATCGTCCTCCGAAAGCCAAGTTCTGCAGAAGTCAATGTACTTACCTCATGATAAACAAAAGTGAAATGCTTTATGTATAGATATCTTACTTATTACGCTTATTGCCGTGATGAGGAAAGTACTGTGCTGTAACGTATTGTTGTGCTACGGAAAAGGCAGTCTCATTGTAGCTATACCACAAAAGTTACTACTAAAACATGTTTTACTTTCCAGAATAAAACAGAAAAACTGTGCAGATATAAAACAGATACACTGCAAAAGCAACATTGTAAATTGTCACTCATTAGTAGCGTCGTGATAAAATCGTGTAGCTGTCACATAAACTAACCACTGTGTCATCTGGTATCTCACAGAAAGTACTTTAAATCCAGAATATATTTTCAAGTAAACCAAAATGTTGCATTAAAATCTCATTAGCAGTACTGGTAAATGTTCTAAGTATGTGAGCCTTATAGTCGTTACGTAATCGTGCAACAAACAAGCAAGAATGTACACACACAATAACACTGTGACGTCTGTTCACTATAACAATGCATTCGTCATTTCTGTTTAAATAAGTTCTCTTGGTTCTTGATTGGATATTTAACTTCAAACATTGTTGTATGTTAACAGATTCTAAGTCTGACAAAGCATATTAGTAATGTGAAGCGAAAAATTTTATGACAAAGACTAAGTTAAAAAGCAGATTATCTTTCAATAAATGGTTTTACAAGTGAAACCTGGTGTAAACCTTGACTCTTCATAGTACTCAGAGTTTGAACTTGAATGCAATTGTCATGCGGTATACGTCGGCAAAGAATACTGGAATTTTTCTCAAGGTTAGCGTCTATGTTATTTTTCTCTGAGCCAGCCGGCGCACGTGGGTGCCTGCGGCGCGAGTCATTGTCTGTCTCTTTGTTGGCGCGCGTTGTTATTGGGATTAGGAGACCTAACTTCTACAAATTCGCCTTGCCGAGAGGGCCCAGCTCTGTTAGAATCCCGCCAGTTCTGATGAAATTCACGTCTGTCGTTTTGTCGGTAGTTTACATAGTTTCTTGTTTGTCGGTCATGTGGTGGAGAATTTCTCCCTGAATCGTAACTCTGCGCCGAACTGTTGCGTCTGAAGTTATTCTGCCTCCCTTGATAATACTTGTTTTGGTTCCCATATTGTCTGTTTCTCTGATTGTCTCTGTGATAGTCATTACTACGGAAATGCGATCTTTCTCTGTAACTATTATTACTCTGCCAACGGTTGTCGTACGGGTGGTGTCTATTTTGGTCACGATTTGCGTTGTAAGAATAGACCAGTCGTGTCCGGTTATTGTTTCTGTCGTCACGGAATTGTGACGGATGTGACCTGTAATTGTTGTGTCCTTGTTTTCGCGTTCCGCGATTGTCAGTGTCACTTTCCAGTTCTTGTAACAGTCCCTGAAAAGCTTCAATGTCGTCTTTGCAACGTCCTGCCAAAATAATATGTCGTAAATGTTCAGGTAATTTGATTAAGCAAATGCGGATGAGTTCTGAGGGGCTGTATGGGTTTGTCAGGTACTGATTCTTGTGCAACATGTCTTCAAAATATTTCACAAGACTGGAGAATTCAGATTGTTCGAAATGTTTCATCATTATGATGCCATGTTTTACGCGGTCTTGTGTGGCTTGAGACCAATATGCTGAGAGGAAGGCATGGTAAAATTCTCCTTCACTGTGGCTATCGTGAATGACCGATCGCATTCTTACAGCTGGTTCATTCTCTAAGTAGCCACACATAAATTCTAACCTGTGCTCCAATGACCAGTTGGGAGGAAAACAATGAGAGAATTGATGGAGCCACGCTTGTGGATGAATGTCGTTGGCAGAATTCTTAAACGTTTTGAATTTACGTGTAGTAATGAACAGCTTATAGTCAAAATCATCATGTCGGCGAGTCGCATGTCGGTCATTGTTACGTCGCTTCGGCGGTTCCAACTCAAAATTCGGTGCACATTGCCAATTTCTTTCATAACTTCCGAAATGCCCTATGTTATTATTTTGTGGCTGTTCCGTATTTCTATGTCCCTCTTCCCTTATTGGGGCGCGAGTGTCCTCTGAAATACGTAATTCTTGTATTACCTGTGTTAGCTGATCTTGTACTTCCCGGATTTCTCTTTGGTGTTGCATATCAATTTGATTCAGATTTTGTTTCAGTTTCCTAATTTGTTCGCTCTCTTCTGTGTTATTAAAGACTACCGGTTTTGTGTCATTCAGATTATCATCTACCTTCGTAGATAAATTATTTAGCTGATCCGAAAGTTCAACTACTTTCTCTGATAATGAACTAATTTCCTCCATGTGTCTTTCTACTGTGTCCTTTAAGTTTTCCTGAGTTTTTGTAAGTTGCGTAACCGAATCGGTAGATGCAACTGAGTCAATTTTAGCTTGCAAGGTCTCATGATTTTCATGAACAATAATTTGCAGTTCTTTTATGGCTGCTTCGTGATTCTGTAATGCATTTTCATGCCGCGAAAAAATAGGTTGAAAATGCTCACAAATTTGTGTTTTTACGTCGTTACAGACTTTTTGACATTTCGATTCGATTTTATGTAACTCAGTAGTTAAATCTTCACGTGTTTTTTCAAGTGTGGTGTCTAACTTTTGAAGATTTTGTTCCATTGTGTCTAACTTTTGAAGCTTTTGTCCCATTTGTTTCTGATTTTGTTCAAGTGTTGTGTCTAACTTTTGTAGCTTTTGTCCCATTTGTTGCATTAACTGTAATAACAATGCACTGGTGTCTGAAACATGTTCCTCAGTGCTTTTCGGCAGTGAATTTGCACCGGCAACATTCACATTTTGACAAGCGGAAAACGTGTCTTGACTCATTTGGGAAAACGGTGAGGACGCAAAACCTGAATCTACAGTATTTGCAAAATTGTGTCCTGTCATTTCGGATTCCTTAGGCGAGCTGTTGCCGACCGATCGATCGATAATGCTTCCCTCTTCACTAATTGTTTCACTGTCCACGCCATTGTTTGCCGCCCGCTCCATTTCCCTATGCATAATTATCAAATTACTACTTTGAACATTAGTAAATTCATTACTCTGCGGCGCTGATAAGCTACGCTCGTCGTCACTATTATTTCTCAGTTTAGTTTGGAGCCTAGTGTTACGTTTTTCACACGCCATAATTGTCACAATATTTCACACGATAACACAGAAAAGCACAATTTGAAGTGCAAAAATAGGAGAACACATTAACATAGCACTGAAAATAATATCTAGTTAATTGCAGCTGCGAAATACTTGGTGCTAATCTACATGCATGCCACAACTGTTTTACTGTACAACAATGAAAGTCTGCAACTACAAAGGAGATTTTCTCTACAATTACGCGCTAGCAATAAACAAAATCTACACTAATTACACAAACTACAACAAAAAATCAGAAGATTCCAGTGAGGTATCCTCGGCTAAGGGTCGACATATGAAACGTCCCCTTTGAACAATTCTTACACGACTGTCCTTAAACTGACACACAATATTTTGTTAGCGCAACGCAATCTGACTTTCAAAATTCCCTGCAAAAGAATGGCCCTGACTAACATTAAACTATACATTTCACAAATCACTTACCTCACAAAAATCTTCGCTGCTCAAGCTACTGCAATACAGCGAGCGCCACTACTGCCAGCTAAATAAAAGATTCAAACTATGGAAGGCACTAACTACTGATAGGGATAGTTAGCAAATGAAAGATATTAATAGAGAACAAACAATGTATTTACCTTGATATCATCATGTATAAATATAGCAGTTCATGACAAATTTCAAAACTCCGCCATCTCTCTCCCCACATCCACCACTGCTGGCGGCTCACCTCCAACTGCGCAACGCTACGCGCTGTTCACAGCCAGCTGCCTAACACTACAATGACGAGTATTACAACAATGCAAAGCAGCCACAGACTGCACACAGCACAGCCAGTGATTTTCATATTGAGCGCTACGTAACGTTGCCAATAAGAAAACATAAACAGCCTACTTACATAGAGAAAACATAAACAGCCTACTTACAATTTTTACACGAAATTATAATAACCGTTTGGATGAGCATCGGATATGTATTGTTTAATATATAAACGAGGTCTCTTCAAAAAATTCCGGAACATTTGTAATTTAACGCCAATGTTGTGTTGGTGTGAAATGAAGTTGGCAACCCTGCACACGCCTATGTTTAATGTGTAGCTGCTGGGAGTTTCAGTGTTGTATGTCTGTTAGTTATGTTCAGTGCTGCATTGAGCAGAACGTTGTGTCGCACAATTTGTGAATTTCGAGATGGCAGAATTAGAGGAGCGACGCGTCTGCGGTAAATTTTCCGTGAAACTCAAGATAACGTTAACAGAGACACGCCAAATGATGCAGGAAGCCTACGGCGATGCGAATGGTACACACGGTTTAAAAACGGCCGGAAGGAAGTAACTGATGACCCTCGTTCAGGACGCCCTTCGACGTCTACCGACGACGCTCATGTAAGGAACGTCAACAAAATTGTGCGTGCCAACCGAAGACCGACTGTCCGAGAGATTGCAGAAGAATGTACATATCTTTGTTGGATCATGTCATGAAATCCTGACACAGCATCTTGGAATGCAACGTGTGGCCGCCAAGTTCGTCCCACGGCTCATGTGTCAGTGTGTGAAGAGCTTTCGGATCGTGCAAATGAGATCGAGCTGTTCCTTAAGAGACTCATAACTGGTGACGAGACGTAGGTCTACGGTTATGATGTTGAGGCCAAGGTTCAACCTTCACAATGAGCCGAAAAAGTTTCTCCAAGACAAAAAAAATCCTCAGGTCGGGTCAAATGTCAAAGCCATGCTGTAGGTTTTCTTTGAAGTTGAAGGATTAGTTCAATACTGTTAATCGTTGGTGCTATCGGGACATGTTTCAACGACTGCGAGAAAATCTGAGAAGAAAACGGTGAGAAATGTCGCTCGACAATTTATGGTTCTTGCATCACGATCATGCACCTTCACATTCATCCCAGTTGGTGTATGACCATTGCACAAAACACGTAATCACAGTGCTACTTACCGAGAGAGGTGGCGTAGCTGTTAGCACACTGACTCGCATTCGGGAGGACGACGGTTCAATGCCGCGTCCGGCCATCCTTATTTAGGTTTTCCGTGATTTCCCTAAATCTCTTCAGGCAAATGCCGGTTTGGTTCCTTTAAAAAGGGCACGGCCGACTTCCTTGCCCATCCATTTCTAATCCAATGAGATCGATGACCTCGCAATTTGGTCTCCTCACCCAAAACAACCAAACCCAACTGTGCTACTTCATCCGCCTTTCTGTTCGGACCCTGCCACTGTGGACTTTCTTTTATTTCCCAAGCTGAATGACCCGTTGAAAAGACAAAGATGTGGAACAATAGACGAAATAAAAAAAAATTTCGCAGATGGCGCTATCCAGCAAGAACCGTACCATGCCTGCTTCCGAAAATGGAAACGGAGTTGGGAGCAGTGTATCAATTGTGGAGGAGAATGTTTCGAAGGAAACCATGTACGATAAGTAAAAGGTAAGCGTAGAAATATTTTGTGGACGAAGTTCTGGATATTTTTAAAGACTTCCTGTACAAGAGGAAACACTGTTAGCAAAAAGAAAAAAAAAAAAAGTTGTTGCCCGACTTACTTAAGATTTCAACATGACACTCTAACAACACTGGGACAAACATTGGCTATAATTTTTTAAAACAATTTATAGAGTTTTTCCGTTAAAACCGACTGCGACATAGAAAATGTTGTGCTGTGAAAATGTGTGGTTTAGTTTACTTTCTCTCAGTCGGGGCATTAAAACCATTAGACAAATCGTTTCTCTCAAATACAGTGGCGTAGACAAAAGTTCACGTTACCAAGAAGGAATTGTGCGTGATAAACGAAAGTTAGTAGGCTTTTTTAAGCGTCTGATAAATGTCCAATTAAATTTCACGCCAGTCAAAAACAGTAGCGCCACTACGAGCATGGAAATCAGGTTTGCTTTCAATACACGCTACAACGGTCGTGAGCCTTAGTTAGCGTAGAGATTTTACGCGGTGAGAGGATGCCTTCATGGAGACAAAGACGCCATTATCAATACCTCACTGTTGCCGCAAGAAGGTCGGGCTCCAGACGGCGAGTGGCATTACCGAAAGGGAAGACCAACATGTTCGCGTGTGGCTTTGGCGCATTGTACTGCATCTGTATCGGTAGTCTGAGCAGCAGTTGGCAGACAGTAACACAATGAACTGTTACAAGGACAGCTCCGAGCCACACGCCCTGTAGCGTGAATTCCACCGACCTCAAACCACTGCCATTTGTGACTTCAGCGGTGTCAAGCGAGAGCCCACTGGAGGGCAGGGCGGAGGTCTGATGAAAGCTAGTTCTGCCCCGGTGTCAGTGATGGCTTTGTGTCGGTTAGGAGGCTAGTTGTGGGCCTGCAACCAACCTGCCAGCGTGCGAGACACATTGGACCTACACCTGGAGTTATGGTCTGGGGTGCGATTTCGTATGACAGTAGGACCATTCTCGTGGTTATCCGAGGATCCTTGGCTTTAAATGTGTACGTCAGTTTGGCTATTCTACCTGTTATGCTGACATTGATGAACAGCATTCCAGGGGGTGTTTTCTAACTTACGCTGTTGTAGCCCAACATGCTCTACAGAGTTTCGATATCTTGCCTGGGCCTGCTTGATAACCAGCTCTTTCTCAAGTTGAGCACATATGGGACATCAACGGACGACAATTCCAGCGTCATCAACAAATAGCATTAATCGTCCCTGTACTGACCGCCCAAGTGCAACAGACATGGAACTCCATCCCGTAAACAACACAATGCGCACATTTGCATGCTTGCATTCAACATTCTGGCGTTTAAACCGGTTATTAATGTAACAACATTTGGCATTTGCAATTTCTTAACCCGCACTTACATTAGCCTGTGATCTTACAATGTTAATCACTTACATATGTTATCTAGACAAACGTTTTCCCGAAATTTCATTACTTTACATCATTTATTTTTTGGTGTCGCAATTTTTTTCCGTCGGAGTACATTTTTTCCCTTATATATAAATTTAAATAAAAATTGTGTTCACAACTATGTACTGTTTTGTTTTCTTCCTCGTTTTCGGTTTTAACAGAAAAGGAGAAAGTTGTATTTATGGCTTACGATTACAGTAACGCTACGGAACCTGAAAATGTGTCGTTCGGAACCTTGTAATCGTACCCGTTTGCAGATTAAAAATACGCGAAATACTGTCATTGTAGGTGCTGTCCTCACAGAGCCAGCAGCAGGAGGGGGTCTCTCTCATGCCCCATATACCAATGATCCCAACCAATTTACCCATTTGTTTTAGGCGACTTCAATTCCCATTCAAGGTTTCATTGTACATAGAAATAGCCAAGTCTTAAGACCAGCTAGAAGGGGGATGAGGAAATGGGCAGCTGCGAAGCATTGTAGTGTTTGCTAGTACTATATAAATTATGAAGTTGTCAGAGCTGCGAAAGTCTGCAGTTATTACTGCTCTTGAAACAATCGCATTGCACGTGGTGGCCCTGGTTTTCAAATTTTTGCACTAACTTTTTCCAGACGGTGCATTTGTCTGAATTAGAGTTTTCGGAAATTATGCTGAAGCGATGTATACTCATGTTCAGAAAAAAAAACCAGTACACCTTGAACGACTAGAGATAGGACTTTCATATCACAGGACCTGTACATTAGTATGTTCTGCAGAAATGATTAGCATTTCATTCACCTCGGTTCAGCATGTGTCCTGTTGCCTACTAGGCACAGGGTCTGCCATAGGCTCTGATTACTTGTTCCATGCGAGATGGCATGGACCAGTATAATACACAAATGGCGTCCTGTGTATAGCCATCAATGCTGTATTCACTTGGTTCCAAAGTTCATGGGTGGTGGTTGGCATTGTGTCACACCGCTGCACCCATCGTTTCACCATATCTCACATATTTTCGGTCTGGTGATCTTCCAGGCCAGGCCAAAAGGCTGAAATCCTGTGACACCAAGATGGCAAGTGTTCGTCCAGTAACATGTGGGCGTGCATTATCTTGTTGAAAAATGGAGTCTGGGGTGTTGTTCAGAAAGGGTATGTCTGTGAGTAGCAGGATGACATTCACGTAGGTCACAGTAGTCACAGTGCGCTGGACACTATCCACCTGTGGTTTGTGGTTGTACCCAGTAACAACCCATATCGTAAGTCCTTTAGCTGGGACAATATGTCCCGTGCGAATGCAATCACTGTGACACCTCTCCGCCTGTCCGCGGCGAACCAAATTCGGCCATCATTTTCAAACAAGTTGAACCTACATTCGTCCGAAAACACTATCTTATGCCATTCTTGTCCCTAGTAACGTCCTTCCATACACCATTGCCGTCTAACATGTTTCTGCACATTCGTCAAAGGTAAGCAGAGAAGTGGACGACGCGCACATAACCCATGTCGTAATAAACGGCGAAGGACTGTCACCGCTGATAGTGTACGATGTGTTACACTATTCCACTGTTGCGCAACAGCTGAGGAGGACGCAGATCTGGCCTGCAATGCCATTCGGATGATGTGTCGATCTTCTCGGCGGTGGTCTGGGTGGTGCGACCTGATCCCTCTCGTCGTGTCCCACAGCCTCCCGTGAACCATTCTGCGCAAACCTGTTGCACTGCCGAAACACTTCGTCCCATACGAGCAGCAATTTCCCGGATGGATGAATCACATTCTCTCGTGCCAGGAATGCGCCCTCTTTCAGACTCACTTATTTGACGGTACGGTTTCGTGCATACGTCTGCGAGGCATCCTGAACGTCTGCTCAAGTCACACTGATCCATTACCTTCGGTTTACAGCGACAACGAGAGCCGCAGGCACATTTTACCGGTAGCTGGTGTTGCGCCGCGATATCGATATTGATCTTCAACCCGAGGGCTGATATGTTTCAAATGCTAATCACTTCTGCAGAACATACTAATATACATGTCCTGTGAATACGAAAGTCCTGTCTCTAGTCGTTTAAGGTGTTTTGTTTTTTTCTGAACAAGAGTGTACTAAGCACTGATGGAAACAAATTATGTAGAAAGTTTTAATAGAATAACAACTCGTCTGGATAGCCGAGTACGTTAGCACGCCGCTTCCGGGATCCGGGGAGGCGCATCGGCCTCGGATCGAATCCGCTCGGTAGATTTACGACGAGGTCCGGTGTGCCTTTTTAGCAATTTCCCACATCCGATTAGGTGAATACCGGGTTGGTTCCCACGTTTGCATCCAAAATGAGGTTCATTGGAGACATCTCGGAACCATTGGAAATCAAGAAAGGAGGGAGACAGAGGGGTGGCCTTTTGCCTATCCTTACTTAACTCTGTTTTAGAGAAAATAATCAGGACTTGAGACAAAGTACTCGATTGTGCAACGCTGGGGAGACTCAAGGATAAAACCGCCAATATAAAATGTCTGGCATTTGCTGCTGATACAGTCATCACAGAAAGTAATAAGAAAGAATCCAAAGACGCTCTAGAGACACTACATGAAATCTCAGTCCGACAAGACTTCAAATCTCACATGACATAAAAATTGGCCAGGTGCGAGTGGAATTTGCACATTGAGGTTTCCGTACAAACTTAATTATGTGTGTAAACAGTTATCCATTGCAGGAATCTCGACAATTTTTTCCCTGTGATCGGCATTGACACTGACAAGATATCAGTCCTACGGATTCCAAGACTTTCGAAAGTGTTTTAGTTTCTAGTTTAAAGTCGCATAAGAAATGACAAAAGAAGTCCTTTTTTGTGCGATGTAATTACAAATTAACAATTTTTTTATTTTTTCCCTTTCTTGTATATTAAAACATTTCTTCTAGGCAAATTTCATGATTCTACGTCAAGCGGAAGTCGCCGTACAGGTTTCAATTTGTGAGTTTGGAAGTATCAAAATATGTGACATAAATGGTGAAACACGTATGTAACGTAGCAGCGATGGTGAGGCATGATAAAATCTTTGACCAGAGAGCCTTTTATCGTGGTTAGTCTGCGCTTGACCGCGCGAGTGTTACGAGCAGTACTCTGTCAGTAGTCCTCGTGCAGTGTAGCACTCTGTCGGTAGCCGTCGTGCAGTACAGTTGCGAGCAGTCTGTCAGTGGGCAGTCTGTGAGCAGTGCAGTATGTCGGTAGTAGCAGCCCAGTGCAGTTGTGTGTGAGGAGTCGGCGGGCGTCGACATGGCATTCTGGTCAAGATTCAGGACGAGGTATATTATTTTTTAAACAAAGTAATGAATCAGCAATGCGCTTAGGTAATAATGTAAATTAATTGTAACTAATTTGTGCAATAATCGCCCCAATAATAATTTTGATTTCAAAGCAATTTTTTACAAAAAAAAAAAAAAACCATTTAATTGAACCAATGATTTCCTTCCATTTCCCTTAAAGAAAAGTTTCAGTTAAATTTCAAAAAAAAATATATATTATTTGCAATGCATTTCCTCCAAGCAGTGGCCAATAATAGGAGCAGAAATTTGACATCCAGCTATACTGAGGTAAGAAATTAATTCTGATTTTTTTTGCACAGGGCCAAAGACCGATATTTCGGTTTAATTGAGTTATCATTATCACTGAAGTTTCATTAGCACTGAATTATCTTTTGTTATATTTTTGTGGGAGCTTACACAAGAGTCAGATTGCGAATTTCCCATTTATTATTTTTTTTGTCTTTCAAAATTTCTGTGGAAAGGTTACACTTAGCTCAATGATCATTAGCAGTCTTAAATAATATTCTTGTAAAATTTTTGTGGGGAGGTTACACTTGGCGACACCCAGTCCAGGATCGAATTTCGTTGAGAGTATTTTGAACAACAGTCAGATATCTGCTCTTATTTGCTTAGATGTAATTAGGATATGGCGCAACGCTTTTACTAATATTGTGACTTTCTTTCTACAGGTCAACGGCAATTCGTTGCTCTGTTGTATTTGTGTGTTGCTTTTGCATTGTGCTTATTTATTTTGTGAATAATTTTCACTATTGCAAAAATGCCGCGAAAGACTGTGAATAGTGTATCGCGAGGTATTTTGAATGAAATTACCGACTTAAACAGCGTGACCGATAGTAATTGTGACACGCAGTGTAATGATGACAATCCTGCGTTCACTGACAATCAATGCATTCCAACCACTAATGATGATTTTTGTCTTAACGATGAACAAACGAACTCAATTGTCTCCTCTGTTAATTTGACGACAATTGATGACGCGGGGCGTTCTGTTGTAATGAGCGCTGGCCAGCTTAACACACCCGGTTTGGAAAATTCAAGTGACGAACAGACAAATTTTTCTAATGAAAATGAACAGGATACCCAAAGTAGGACGGATTTATTTAATTCCGAAATAGTGTCTGACAGTGTACATCCGACTGATAAACGTTTTTGTAAATTATAGAATGACCAAATGGTCACACAAAACGAGACAATTCCAGTTCCACCATTAATTAGCACAGAGAACAGAAATGCTAATTTTGACTTGGTACGAATTATGACAATTTTTCTACAACAGCAAAGTGAGAAAATAGTCAACAATTTCAAACAACTTATGAAAAAACAAGACGACTATTACAAACAGCGGAAGGAAATGATGAATAATTATTTCAAACAACTTAATGAAAGTTTCGACAACCATTACAAACAACTTAGCGAAACAATTAATGAAAGTTTCAAACTCACAAACGAAAAACAAGACGACCTTAAAGAACAGAACAAACAAGTTAGTGAGCAGATTACAGCTGTTACCGTGCAATGTCAGGACAGTAAAGAAAATTACGTGAGGATACTAAGGCTTGTGCTAATAACAGTAATGAAGAAGTTGGCACTGTTGCACAAGAATTAAATAGTACACGTGTAAGCACAACAGAATTACATAAAGACGAAGTTAATGTAGTCACTGAACAATGTTCAGCAAACGCAACACAGGTACACGAAATTAATGCAGTCACCGAACAATGCCCTACAAACGCAGTACAGATTCGCGACGAAGTTAATTTAGAGTCAGTGGAAGTTTCACACACTCCGAATACGGAAGTTGATGAGAAATTTGCACGACAGATCAACCAAATTGACGAAAGTGTTGCAGTAACAGAGTTGAAAACTATTTCAGTCACCAATACGTCACAGAATCCGCCACGTTGCGAGCATTTGTCAGTCACGCAGCGTGTATAAGGTGAACAATTTACAGAGACTACGCGACTTAAAATCCGAAAAGCCACGAGACATAAAATATGAAAAGCTACGCAACTTGAAGTACGAAATGACACAGACGAACAGATTCACACACAAACCCGAACGTGTTTTCAAATTCAATGACGAGAACGTAGATGACGAGCAATTTTTATCCGCCAGAAAATGTAAAGAATTTAGTAATGACAGAACATAGGTACACGCTTTGAGCTGTATACGACAATTTATTTTTGTACTTTCACCGCTATTACCTGTAATGCAGAAGCTAGCTTTGAACCAGATGCGACAATTTATTTTTGTATTTACAACAGCATTGCCTATAATGCAGAAATTTGAATTAGCACGGATACAACGATTTGCTTTTGGAATTTTACCGCTATTGCTTGCAACGCAAAAGTTAAAATTTATTTGCAGTGCGTAAATGACCTCAGGGGATTCATTACGCTTTAATGAATATGTGCCGTAGCGTGCATAGGGCCCCGAGCTGTAGTAGTGCTGTTTCATCTTTAGTTTTCTGCACTGCTGCCTTCTCTTCTACTATCCTTTATATCTATCAAAACTGCTCTTTAACTATTGCTCTATCTAGGATTAAGAATATGTAATGAAAACCGAATATGACAAATTTTTACCGAATGTGACAATTTTCAGTAGGCACTCCCGTAATGACAAGTACGAGAACTTTAATAACAGATAAAATCGTAATCATCAGTATGTACAAAATTTTCGACAGTCGCAACCACATTTTTAGTAACAATAGATGTTTTTCACCACAACAGCATGAAAGTCAGCCGCTTAGCATACCTAACAAACAATGCAGTCTACAAGGTCAACCAAACTTTAATGTTTCGCCGCGTGCACGTATAGTCCCAGATCCAACAAATAGTAACGCACAGCAGCAAGGAAATAACTACGTATAGAAAACACAGTATTTGAATTCCTATCGCAATGCACCGTATAGAAGTGACTATCATGACCAACGTAAAAATAATGAGCACAATTTTCAGCGTACATTTAATAACAGTCGATCTTTTCAGCAGCAAGAACATCAGCAACAACACATTATCATGAATGAACCAGACAATAGGTGTCATCCATAGCGTAATACGTCAGTAAGAGTTAACAGAACAGTTCAGATAGTGGATATGCCACAGCATCTTCCCGTGAAATAAATAACAGCATGTACGATACAATTTGACCACGTACAGTACAGGTTGCATATTCCAGTAACGTAAGCAATAATTTTCACACGCAGAATCTTGTTCACGAGAATGTTATTTGAAACATGCTTTGTTGAATGCACCACTTTTATCGCACCCAGATCTTACTAGAAATTTTTCCATTGCCACCGACAGTTCCAACACCGCTTTAGGCGTACACATTTTCCAGGAAATTGAAGAAGATGGCTCTACAGTAATTAAAAACATCGCATTTGCAAGTCGCATTTTGTCACCTGCTGAACGAAATTATTCCGTTACAGAATTGGAAACACTATGTGTTGTATGGGCTTTTACGAGATTTCGGCATTTTCTTTATGGCAGACATACCACCGTTTACACAGACCACAGAGCGATACAATTTTTACTTTCGGCTAAATTCACTCACGACAGATTAAGCAGATGGAAACTTTATTTACAGGAATTTAATTTTACAATAGTTCACATTCCCGGCACACGGGATGTTATAGCAGACGCGCTATCGCGTTCTCTGGGCAACAATCAGCAAGACGTAGCAACCAACCAACCAACTTCTGCAAAGCAAATTTCAGTGTCATGTACATTCAGCAAGTTGCATTTGAAAACTTTATTTCATCGTCATTACAGGACATAGCAAAGGAACAAAATAAAGACAACGTGTGGAAGGAAATTAAACACCTTTGGCAAGATAAGAATGATGTTGCGATTAGAAACCATTACACTGTACGCAATGACATTCTGTTTCGCCGCTCTCATCCTGACAGCAACAATTGGTGTCCGCCCCAGTAGCTGAGTGGTCAGCGTGACGGATTGCCGTCCTCTGGGCCCGGGTTCGATTCCCGGCTGGGTCGGAGATTTTCTCCGCTCCGGGACTGGGTGTTGTGTTGTGTTCATCATCATTTCATCCCCATCCGGCGTGCAGGTCGCCCAATGTGGCGCCGAATGTAATAAGACCTGCGATATGGCGGCCGGACCTGCCCCGCGAGGGGCCTCCCGGCCAGTGACGCCAAACGCTCATTTCCATTTCCATTTCAGCAACAATTGGTTATTATGCATTCCTGACGAACTGGTTAACAAACTAATCTGGTACACTCATTTAAGTTACGCGCATTACGGAGCAAGAAAATGTTTTCTTATACTGAGACAGAACTGTTATTTTACCAACATGGAAAAACGTATACGACGAGTTTTAGCGTCTTGTAAAATTTGCCAGAAAGCTAAGTCAGACACCACTTCACATATTCCTCCTTTATATCCCATTGTACCTGTTAAATTAAAACATATGGCCGCTGCAGACATTTTTGGTCCTATTCCGAGAACTAACAGAGGTTATTGCTACATCTTTGTCACTATTGAGCTCACTTCAAAATTTGTTACTTTCACTCCGTTACGCAAAGCTACTGCTAAAACTGTTTCGAAAGCATTTGTAAAACATTTTCTATTTCATGTAGGGCATGTGATGAAAGTGATTTCTGACAATGGATCTCAATTTCGTTCTGGCATATGGACACGCATGTTACGAGCTAGAAACATTTCTCCGATTTATATATCCAAGTACCATGCTTCTTCGAACCCTTGTGAACGGTTAATGAAAGAAATTGGTAAGTTGTGCCGAATATACTGCCACAAAAGACATATTGATTGGGATACACACATATTCTCATTCCAAGATGTAATTAATTCCATTCCAAATGAATCCACTATGCTATCTCCGTCTGTTATACTGAAAAACGTTGAACCACCAAACAAAATTAAAGAATTAGTAAACTTCCCTACCTGTCGTCGACTAAGACACCACGAAATAATTGACATTGCGCTGAACAACATCAAACGTGCCGCAGAGCGCCGGAGAAGACAGCAAAAACAGGTTTGTACACGCCGCGACTTTCACGTTGGACAGAAGATATTAGTGCGTACACACTATTTATCCAGCAAATTAAAAGGTAAGTGCAGTAAATTTGAACTTCTATACGCAGGTCCATATCGGATTCGCAGCATTCCTCATCCCAATGTTGTACACGTCGAAACTTTGAGAACCAGAAAATCGAAAGGCAACCACCATTGGTCAAATATTAAACCCTTTATTGAATGAAGACACTTTATGATTCGACACACTATGATGCCATTTACTAATTTTTTTATGACCACTTATGCAATTATATTCACATGACTAATTACTGATGATTATCGTATTTTTTCTTGGCAAGTGCCCGACAAGGTAAGGTTAGCAGGTCGCTTTTCTTGTCGTTACACATCAGACCGTGCACATTTTCCATTTTTTGTGTATATGATTGTATTCCAGTTTTGTTTGTATGCACTATGAAATAGTTAAGATATAACACACACCAGTTGACTTTGACATTTTTGTTGCCCTATGATATCTCAACATCGTGACTGTTTTACATTTTTCTTTTTGATGCAGCATTGTATTATTCTGTGTACACTTTTGCATCTGAACACTGTCAATGTCTTTGACATATTACGTTTTCTGTCATGTTATGCTGTATGGTTAATTATGTCACCACAAACCAGTCATTATTTAGTGGGTATGTGATTTAAATGCAAGACATTAATCTTTGTTCAGAAAGAAATGATGCGTGTAAGAAATAAATTCAACAGAAATGGGAATTTCACCTACGGAATAAACGAAAGAAGATGCAATAACTTTATGAGGAAGAGTAAATAGATCAGGATTAACAAGCATTAACAAGAATATACTATACTCATCGTAGAATAGCAGTTTTAACTAATTTTTTCTTTCAGAATACAAGGTGATTGATGTAGGCTGTCAGACAGAACTACACATCTTAGTTTTAGTGATGAAATACGCTAGAGATAAGGAATAGTTGTGTAATGAGTAATGAAGTGATTTTTTGCAGATGATAATGAATGCTGATGAATAATGATGAAGGATATGCTACTATGAATAATGAAGTTTTTCTTTACAGGTGATGATAATAATGAAGTTATGATAATATGGATAATGAAGTGATGGATAATGAAGTTTTTTTTCTTTACAGATGAGGATAATGTTGAAGTTATGTATTTATGCTATGTAGTTATTTAAGTATTTGTTGCAGTTTGCTTTGACAGCAGGTGTTATATTGCATAGTAGGATGACGGAAAGTTTTGGAAAGGACAGCTATGGAACACATTTTTATACACATTTCACTACCTGTTAATTCGAAGTTCACTACTTTTCAGCATAGTATGCGTTTCTTCTTTCAGCTCAATAATCCATTTTGTACTTTTTTTTCCAGGAGAAGCTTTTCATGATACTTACTAGACCTGTTACTTATTATACCTGTTCTAGTACTAGCATTTTTATTTTTTTTACCCATTTCTGATTATCATTTATAAATGTGATCACATATACTGCCTTGTTACATAACCTTGCTACAGCTGACTCACGACTCATGACGTTACCTATCCTCATTTGCAGCAATAGGTCAAAAGCAAATATTGTTATGCCTCAGCAATTAATTATCGATCCCAATGCAATGCATTGCTAACAAAAAAATGTATTACCAGTCCCACATAATGTCACTAGTTTATGATAATTCTGAATAATACTGATTAGCTCTGAATAGTATGTCACTTCAGTAATGACTTCTTAATGATACAAAAAAAAATATATAAAATAATGCTTTGTAACTGGCTAATATCGCCACTGTTTATTGTAATGAGACTACTTATAATGCCCCTGATTATTAATGCTATGACTGTAATTAACTGATTTTAATAATGACTTCTTAATGATCTGAATAACACTGAATGATGAACAATGTCTTATACTATTCAATAATAACTGGCCACTGAGGGCCAATAATTAATGTCACTAAATGAATTACGTTATTAATTATGCCATTAATTAGCTCCTGTTTTCAATGATGATTTTTCATGTTCTATAACTGGCCACTGAGTGCCAATAATTAATGTCACTAAATGAATTATGTTATTAATTATGCCATTAATTAGCTCCTGTTTTCAATGATGATTTTTCGTGTTGTATAACTGGCCACTGAGTGCCAATAATTAATGTCACTAAATGAATTATGTTATTAATTATGCCGTTAATTAGCTTTTGTTTTCAATGTTGACTTTTCATGTTTTGGTAAATGGCCAATGAGTGCCAATAATTTGTATCACTCAATGTATTATGTTAATTCTAGGCCAATAATTGACTCTCCTTTTCAATTAAGACTTCTGATGAACATTATTCTGTCATACTAAATATGCTGTGTAACTGGCCAAGGACTGTCACTGTTTATTGTAATACGATTACCCATGATGCCAATAATTTAATTTTATGAACATTATTCTGTAATACTACATACTTGGTACAGAAATGTTCAATAACTGGGCTATGAATGCCGCAAACTACTACTGTAATTCTCAATATTATGTGACTTAATGTCCTTCACCTTATGAGGTAACTACCCTGAATTACTGGAATGTCGATTTGTCCTGTCCATCCTCATGATCACGGAGCACTATATTTGGTTTTTGCACTAATTCTACGTTGGTGTGCCTTGTAAGAGCGTGGTGTTGACACGACATGCTGTCCACCACCGTGAGCGATGAAGACGTTATTATGGTCCCACTGTTTGGTGTACCTAGTGTACTGCCAAAATGAGAACATGGAACATTACTACGACAGTTCAGTGTCTTGGCTACGCTGATAAATTCTGATGGGAAAAGAACTTCAAATTGTGTCACTTGGTGTTATACTTCTGTGGAAAGATATGGACTTTCAGAACAGGTGTGTGCAATCTAAAGTGCTACAACCATGATGCAATCCTTCCCTTTCCTATCCTAATAGTGAAAATCATTTTTTGCTAACATCATTTATGTTCATGGGATATACATTTTTTTTTTCGATTCGCTGAACTCCAGTGCGAGTACACTTACGTCACTTGTCGACATGATTTTTTTTTTTTTGCCATTATGTTTATTTGTTGTGAAAATGCTAAAGACATTTTTTCGATTTGTTCTGAAGTACAGTATATGTGCACTCTTGTCTTTTATATTGTATATACATTTTTAGTTTGATGATATGTTCTGAACTACAGTGCATGCGCACTTATGTTATGTGTTAATATGTTTTCTACTGAACTTCAGTGCCTGTGCACTTTTCTCATTTTTCAATATGATTTGTACTCATTCTGTATACCTTTTGTGATTTCCTGGTATGTTCAATACTTCCGTGCGTATGCACTTATGTCATTTGTTACTTATTGTATATACATTTCGTCATTTGCTGATATGTTCTCAACTGCAGTGCATGTGCACTCATGTCACTTGTCAACATGATTTTTTTGCCATTCTGTTTATTTGTTCTGAAAATGCTACAGAATTTTTTCAGTGCGTGTGCACTCTGTTATCTGTCAAATAATTTGTATATATAGTTTTCTGATTTGCGACTATGTTTTGTACTCACATTTTATCTTTGTCTGATATATTTTGTACTCGGTGCGTGTGCACCACATTTAATTTATGTACTACATTTTAATATTCTGTAAATAGTAAAAATTTCTTGCGATGGCAAGTCCAAATGACTCACCATCGCTGCCCCCAGTGGAGGGTTATGAAACACGTATGTAACGTAGCAGCGATGGTGAGGCATGATAAAATCTTTGACCAGAGAGCCTTTTATCGTGGTTAGTCTGCGCTTGACCGCGCGAGTGTTACGAGCAGTACTCTTGTCAGTAGTCCTCGTGCAGTGTAGCACTCTGTCGGTAGCAGTAGCTCAGTTCAGTTGCGAGCAGCACTCTGTCGGTAGTCGTCGTGCAGTACAGTTGCGAGCAGTCTGTCAGTGGGCAGTCTGTGAGCAGTGCAGTATGTCGGTAGTAGCAGCCCAGTGCAGTTGTGTGTGAGGAGTCGGCGGGCGTCGACATGGCATTCTGGTCAAGATTCAGGACGAGGTATATTATTTTTTAAACAAAGTAATGAATCAGCGTCCGCCTTCGTGGTCTCGCGGTAGCGTTCTCGCTTCCCGAGCACGGGGTCCCGGGTTCGATTCCCGGCGGGGTCAGGGATTTTTCCTGCCTCGAGATGACTGGGTGTTGTATCGTCATCATCATCATTCATCCCCATTACGGTCGGAGGAAGGCAACGGCAAACCACCTCCATTAGGACCTTGCCTAGTAAGGCGGTGCGGGTCTCCCGCATCGTTCCCCTACGCTCTGTAAAGAAGCATGGGACTTCATTTCCATTCCATTCCAATGAATCAGCAATGCGCTTAGGTAATAATGTAAATTAATTGTAACTAATTTGTGCAATAATCGCCCCAATAATAATTTTGATTTCAAAGCAATTTTTTACAAAAAAACCCATTTAATTGAACCAATGATTTCCTTCCATTTCCCTTAAAGAAAAGTTTCAGTTAAATTTCAAAAAAAATATATATATTATTTGCAATGCATTTCCTCCAAGCAGTGGCCAATAATAAGAGCAGAAATTTGACATCCAGGTATACTGAGGTAAGAAATTAATTCTGATTTTTTTTGCACAGGGCCAGAGACCGATATTTCGGTTTAATTGAGTTATCATTATCACTGAAGTTTCATTAGCACTGAATTATCTTTTGTTATATTTTTGTGGGAGCTTACACCAGAGTCAGATTGCGAATTTCCCATTTATTATTTTTTTTTGTCTTTCAAAATTTCTGTGGAAAGGTTACACTTAGCTCAATGATCATTAGCAGTCTTAAATAATATTCTAGTAAAATTTTTGTGGGGAGGTTACAATGGCTGTTTCTTTTGATTATATTGACTTTAAAACTTAATATTTGCTATAGCACCAAGGGCCTATAGACCTCAGTATGTGCCAATTTTCAACTTGACATGTCCACCCGCTCCAGAGCAAAAAGGGTTTTTTAACAGACGGACGAACTTTCTGATAACAAATGACAATTTTTTCGTGTGATATAATTATAAATTAACAATTTGTGTATTTTTCTTTCAATTGTAGTGTGAAACCTTGCTTCTTAGCAAATTTCATGATTCTAGGACAACAGAAAGTAGCCTGAGTTTACGAACATCAAAATATGAGACGTAAATGGTCGTATCTCTAAGTCTACAAACGCTATCAATGTAGGTTTGCCTTTCCTTAACCTTCCTTCTATGATAAGTAGTAGGGTCAATATTGCCTCGCATGTTCCTACATTTCTCCGGAATCCAAACTGATCTTCCCTGAGGTCGGCTTCGGCCAGATTTTCCGTTCTTCTGTAAGGAAGTCGTGTTTTGCAGCTGTGACTTATTAAACTGATAGTTCGGTATTTTTCACATCTGTCAGCACCTACTTTCTTTGGAATTGGAATTGTTACATTCTTCTTGAAGCCCGGGGGTATTTCGCCTGTCTCATACATGTTGCGCACCTGGTGGAAGAGTTTTGTCATGGATGGCTCTCTCAACGCTATCAGCAGTTTTAGCGAGATGCTCTCTACTGCTAGCGCCTTGTTTTGACTTATGTGTTTCTGTGCTCTGTCAAATTCTTCACGTACTATCAGATCGCCCATCTCATCTCCATCCATGTCCTCTTCCATTTCCATAGTATTGCCCTCAAACACATCTCCCTTCTATAGACCCTTCCACCTTTCTGCTTTTCCTTCATTGCTTAGGACTGGTTTTCCATCTGAGCTCTTGATATTCATACAGGTGGTTCTCTTCTCTCTAAAGGTCTCTTTAATTTTCCTGTATGCGGCGTCTATCTTTCCACTAGTGATCCTTGCATTTGTCCTCCATCCATTCCTGCTTAACCGTTTTACACTTCCTGTTAATCTAATTTTTTAGACATTTGTATTCTCTTTCACTTACTTCATTTATTGCATTATCATATTTTCTCGTTTCATCAGTCAAATTCAATATCATTTGTGTTACCCAAGGATTTCTTCTCTCATTCGTCTTTTTACTTGCTTGATCCTCTGCTGGCTTGACTATTTTATCTCTCAAAGCTACCCATTCTTCTTCTACTGTATGCCTTCCTCTTGTTCTTGTAAATCGTCCCCTAATGTTCCCTTTGAAACTCTCTACAACCTTGGCATCTATGATCTGTTAGAAGTGAGGGTGGCGGCTAGTTATTTTTAGAGGGGGTGAGGGAGGGGTAAAACGAACAGTGCCTTCTTCTCCCCCCTCCCCACCTTCCAGAACAGGATCCTAGATCGGCGCCTGCATTTAACGACGAGTGGCCCTAGGTGCACTTGTTGCCAGTCGATAATATCCATTACATATTTCCACTTCGCTTGAAACTGACACTGGGTTGATACAGCTGTCAGTGTGGAGTGACATGATGAGAGTTTCCATTTTTTGTGGAGGGGAGGAGGGAGGAAATGAGGGGAGCAGCTGGATACGCTCTTGGAGCCACTATAGTTTTTTTTTTTTTTTTTTTATTTCCAGTCTGATGTGTCGTCTGCGGACGGTTGCTTCCTAACTTATTTCCGCTACAGTTTTCTTGCAGTCGTTCCAGTGTCTTTGTTCTTCCGTCAACAGGGGCGCTACAGTCGATACTTAACAACAGGTTTACTGCCGCTATTGAATATTCAGAGAACGTCGTGAACACGATCAGGGAGAGAGTGTACGCGAATTTGCAGTACGGACGTTCTGCTCAGGGCGCCCGTGTCCCACGCTGCGACCAGTTCCTGCGGGGTACCGTTCTGCGTGCAACGGCCGGTTGCGAACTCGGCGTGTGTTTGGCGAGCAGTCGGCCACCGTCACCCAACTGGTTAAGAGGCCACCTGTCGCAGAAACGGGGCCCCGTCTTGGACCAGTTGAGGCGACACCGCATCGACCGGTTCAGCTGAACTCGTCGCGACGCGGAATATCGCTGCCCTAGTCCGAGCGAGAGCGAAATATACTGCCATTCTTGTCGAGCAGGTCATCAATTCTGTTCTGTTAAGCACATCGATACACAGACGTTCATGTTTTTGTCTGTGATATACTGAACCAGAATCAAACAGGAGCGACTTATTTTCAGTCTTGTCTGGTTACTAGTTTAATTTTTGCATTTCTTGCAAGTTTGAGTACTTACTAGGCACTGTCTTTCATTTTGATAGCTGTGTAGTGCAAGGTACCCCTGCTTGTATCCACAAATAACAGGCTTTTGCGGCCGAAGTGGCCGTGCGGTTAAAGGCGCTGCAGTCTGGAACCGCAAGACCGCTACGGTCGCAGGTTCGAATCCTGCCTCGGGCATGGATGTTTGTGATGTCCTTAGGTTAGTTAGGTTTAACTAGTTCTAAGTTCTAGGGGACTAATGACCTCAGCAGTTGAGTCCCACAGTGCTCAGAGCCATTTGAACAATTTTTGAACAGGCTTTTGTTTTGGTTAGAACAGCTCAGTGTCCGTTTGACCGTCAGTGAGGCAGCTCCTTCTACATCTACATCTACGTGGATACTCTGCAAATCACGATTAAGTGCCTGACAGAGGGTTCATCGAACCAACTTCACAATAATTCTCTGTTATTTCAATCTCGAACAGCGCGCGGAAAAAACGAACACCTACATTTTTCCTTGTGAGCTCTGATTTCCCTTATTTCCTCGTGGTGATCGTTTCTCCCTATGTAGGTCAGTGTTAATAAAATATTTTCTCATTCGGAGGAAAAGTTGGTGATTGAAATTTTGTGACAAGATTCCGCCGCAACGAAAATCGCCTTCGTTTTAATGATGTCCATCCCAAGTCCTGTATTCTTTCAGTGAACTCTCCCCCCTATTTCGCGATGGTAAAAAATGTGCTGCCCCTCTTTGACTTTTTCGATGTACTCCGTCAATGCTTTCTTGTAAGGATCCAACACCGCGCTACAGTACTCCGAAAGAGGACGGACAAGCGTAGTGTAGGCTGTCTCTCTGGTAGATGTTACATGTGAAAATATTTTGTAGACACCTATCTGCATAGGAAGAAACGATCACCACGATAAAATAAGGGAAATCAGAGCTCATGCGGAAAGATTTAGGTCTTCGTTCTTTCCGCGCGCTATACGAGATGGGAATAATAGAGAATTGTGTACGTGATTCTCCACTCCTTCCTATCTGACTATGAAAGCTTAGACCAGATGTTTAAATTCAAAGTTATAATATCAACGGCAGATGAGAGATGTATACCAAATAAATTAATAAAAGATGGTACTGATCCCCCATATAGTCAGAACGCCGTTGCCGATGCAGAAGCAACGAAAATAGCATTCCAAAATTTAAAAATCGCACAACCCCCCAAGATTGGCGAAGTTGTACAGAAGCTCGTAATTTGGCGCGAACTTCAGTGCGATATTCTTTCAATAGTTTTCGCAACAAAACTCTGTCTTGAAATCTGGCAGAAAACCCAAAGAGATTCTGGTCATATATACTCGCAGAGTACACCAGCGGCAAGACACGATCAATTCCTTTACTGTCCGGTGACAGTGCCACTAAAGCAGATTTACTGAACTCAGTTTTCCGAAATTCCTTCACTCAGGAAGACAAAGTAAATAATCCAGAATTCGAGTCAGGAAGAAGTCATACGCAACCGCTTGCTCGTCGAAAGAGCCGTACCTAAAGGATGGAAGACTGCACTAGTCACACGAATAACCAAGACGGGAAATAGGAGTAATCCATTGAATTATAGGTTGGTTGGTTGGTTGGTTTTGGGGAAGGAGACCAGACAGCGTGGTCATCGGTCTCATCGGATTAGGGAAGGATGGGGAAGGAAGTCGGCCGTGCCCTTTCAGAGGAACCATCCCGGCATTTGCCTGAAGCGATTTAGGGAAATCACGGAAAACCTAAATCAGGATGGCCGGACGCGGGATTGAACCGTCGTCCTCCCGAATGCGAGTCCAGTGTCTAACCACTGCGCCACCCCGCTCGGTCATTGAATTATAGTCCCATATAGCTAAAGTCGATATTCAATAGTATTTTGGAACATACACTGTGTTCGAACATTATGAATTACCCAGAAGAAAACGATTTTGTGACAATCAACCAACATGGATTTAGAAAATATCGTTCCTGTGAAACATAACTTGCTCTTTATTCACACGAGGTATTGAGTACTAACGATAGGGCATGTCCAATTGATTCCATATTTTTAAATTTCCAGAAGGTTTCTGAACCGTTCCTCACAAGTGACTTCTAATCAAATTGGGAGCCTATGGAATATCGTCTCAGTTGTACGACTGAATTCTTGATTTCCTGTCAGGAAAGTCACTGTTCGTGGTGCCTGACGGAAAGTCATCGAGTAAAACAGAAGCAATATCTGGCATCCCCCAAGGAAGTGTTGAAAGCTCTCTGTTGCTCTTAATTTACTTAAACGATTTGGGAGACAATCTGAGCAGCCCACTTATAATGTTTGCAGATGATGCTGACATTTGTCCTCTTGTAAAGTCATCAAATGATCAAAACCGTTTCCAAAATGATTTAGACAAGATATCTGTAAGGTGCGAAAAGTGGCAATTGATTCTCAATAATGAAAAACGTAACGTCATCGACCCCCCATGAACCATGGACCTTGCCGTTGGTGGGGAGGCTTGCGTGCCTCAGCGATACAGATAGCCGTACCGTAGGTACAACCACAATGAAGGGGTATCTGTTGAGAGGCCAGACAAACGTGTGGTTCCTGAAGAGGGGCAGCAGCCTTTTCAGTAGTTGCAAGGGCAACAGTCTGGATGATTGACTGATCTGGTCTTGTAACAATAACCAAAACGGCCTTGCTGTGCTGGTACTGCGAACGGCTGAAAGCAAGGGGAAACTACGGCCGTAATTTTTCCTGAGTGCATGCAGCTTTACTGTATGATTAAATGATGATGGCGTCCTCTTGGGTAAAATATTCCGGAGGTAAAATAGTCCCCCATTCGGATCTCCGGGCGGGGACTACGCAAGAGGATGTCGTTATCAGGAGAAAGAAAACTGGCGTTCTACGGATCGGAGCGTGGAATGTCAGATCCCTTAATCGGGCAGGTAGGTTAGAAAATTTAAAAAGGGAAATGGATAGGTTAAAGTTAGATATAGTGGGAATTAGTGAAGTTCGGTGGCAGGAGGAACAAGACTTCTGGTCAGGTGACTACAGGGTTATAAACACAAAATCAAATAGGGGTAATGCAGGAGTAGGTTTAATAATGAATAGGAAAATAGGAGTGCGGGTAAGCTACTACAAACAGCATAGTGAACGCATTATTGTGGCCAAGATAGATACGAAGTCCACACCTGCTACAGTAGTACAAGTTTGTATGCCAACTAGTTCTGCATATGACGAAGAAATTGAAGAAATGTATGATGAAATAAAAGAAATTATTCAGATAGTGAAGGGAGATGAAAATTTAATAGTCATGGGTGACTGGAATTCGAGTGTAGGAAAATGGAGAGAAGGAAACGTAGTAGGTAGATATGGATTGGGGCTAAGAAATGAAAGAGTAAGCCACCTGGTAGAATTTTGCACAGAGCACAACTTAATCATAGGTAACACTTGGTTTAAGAATCATGAAAGAACGTTGTATACATGGAAGAACCCTGGAGATACTAAAAGATATCAGATAGATTATATAATGGTAAGACAGAGATTTAGGAATCAGGTTTTAAATTGTAAGACATTTCTAGGGGCAGATGTGGACTCTAACACCAATCTATTGGTTATGACCTGTAGATTAAAACTAAAGAAACTGCAAAAAGGTGGGAATTTAAGGAGATGGGACCTGGATAAACTGAAAGAACCAGAGGTTGTACAGAGTTTCAAGGAGAGCATAAGGGAACAATTGACAGGAATGGGGGAAAGAAATACGGTAGAAGAAGAATGGGTAGCTTTGAGGGATGAAGTAGTGAAGGCAGCAGAGGACCAAGTAGGTAAAAAGACCAGGGCTAGTAGAAATCTTTGGGTAACAGAAGAAATATTGAATTTACTTGATGAAAGGAGAAAATATAAAAATGCAATAAATGAAGCAGGCAAAAAGGAATACAAACGTCTCAAAAATGAGATCGACAGGAAGTGCAA
Organism: Schistocerca serialis cubense; assembly: GCF_023864345.2. Classification (NCBI taxonomy): domain Eukaryota; kingdom Metazoa; phylum Arthropoda; class Insecta; order Orthoptera; family Acrididae; genus Schistocerca; species Schistocerca serialis. The sequence continues at coordinate 629,952,787 of NC_064641.1, read as the reverse complement.
AATGGCTAAGCAGGGATGGCTAGAGGACAAATGTAAGGATGTAGAGGCTTATCTCACTAGGGGTCAGATAGATACTGCCTACAGGGAAATTAAAGAGACCTTTGGAGATAGGAGAACCACTTGTATGAACATCAAGAGCTCAGATGGAAACCCAGTTCTAAACAAAGAAGGGAAAGCAGAAAGGTGGAAGGAGTATATAGAGGGTCTATACAAGGGCGATGTACTTGAGGACAATATTATGGAAATGGAAGAGGATGTAGATGAAGATGAAATGGGAGATACGATACTGCGTGAAGAGTTTGACAGAGCACTGAAAGACCTGAGTCGAAACAAGGCCCCCGGAGTAGACAACATTCCATTGGAACTACTGACGGCCTTGGGAGAGCCAGTCCTGACAAAACTCTACCATCTGGTGGCAAGATGTATGAAACAGGCGAAATACCCTCAGACTTCAAGAAGAATATAATAACTCCAATCCCAAAGAAAGCAGGTGTTGACAGATGTGAAAATTACCGAACTATCAGTTTAATAAGCCACAGCTGCAAAGTACTAACACGAATTCTTTATAGACGAATGGAAAAACTAGTAGAAGCCGACCTCGGGGAAGATCAGTTTGGATTCCGTAGAAATACTGGAACGCGTGAGACAATACTGACCGTACGACTTATCTTAGAAGAAAGATTAAGGAAAGGCAAACCTACGTTTCTAGCATTTGTAGACTTAGAGAAAGCTTTCGACAATGTTGACTGGAATACTCTCTTCCAAATTCTAAAGGTGGCAGGGGTAAAATACAGGGAGCGAAAGGCTATTTACAATTTGTACAGAAACCAGATGGCAGTTATAAGAGTCGAGGGACATGAAAGGGAAGCAGTGGTTGGGAAGGGAGTAAGACAGGGTTGTAGCCTCTCCCCGATGTTATTCAATCTGTATATTGAGCAAGCAGTAAAGGAAACAAAAGAAAAATTCGGAGTAGGTATTAAAATCCATGGAGAAGAAATAAAAACTTTGAGGTTCGCCGATGACATTGTAATTCTGTCAGAGACAGCAAAGGACTTGGAAGAGCAGTTGAATGGAATGGACAGTGTCTTGAGAGGAGTATATAAGATGAACATCAACAAAAGCAAAACGAGGATAATGGAATGTAGTCGAATTATGTCGGGTGATGCTGAGGGAATTAGATTAGGAAATGAGACATTTAAAGTAGTAAAGGAGTTTTGCTTTTTGGGGAGCAAAATAACTGATGATGGTCGAAGTAGAGAGGATATAAAATGTAGACTGGCAATGGCAAGGAAAGCGTTTCTGAAGAAGAGAAATTTGTTAACATCGAGTATAGATTTAAGCGTCAGGAAGTCTTTTCTGAAAGTATTTGTATGGAGTGTAGCCATGTATGGAAGTGAAACATGGATGATAAATAGTTTAGACAAGAAGAGAATAGAAGCTTTCGAAATGTGGCGTTACAGAAGAATGCTCAAGATTAGATGGGTAGATCACATAACTAATGAGGAAGTATTGAATAGGATTGGGGAGACCAAGGAGGGTAAAAATCGTAGAGGGAGACCAAGAGATGAATACACTAAGCAGATTCAGAAGGATGTAGGTTGCAGTAGGTACTGGGAGATGAAGAAGCCTGCACAGGATAGAGTAGCATGGAGAGCTGCATCAAACCAGTCTCAGGACTGAAGACCACAACAACAACAACAACGTCATCGACATGAATACCTAAAGGAATCCGTTAAATTTCTGTTACACTATAAATCACACGAAACGTAAATTCAACTAAATACGAATACTTAGGGATTACAGTTATGAAAACTTTAATTTTAGCGATCACACGAATGCTGCGTGGAAAAGAAACTAAAGAATGCGGTTTACTGGTAGAACTCTTAGAAAATGCAACAGGTCTACTAAAGAGATAGCTTCACTACGCTTGCCTGCCCTCTTTTGGTGTATTACTGTGCAGTGTGGGGCCCGCATCAAACAGGATTAATGGAGGACATCGGAAAAGTTCGAAGAACGACAGTTCGTTTTGTATTATCGTGAAATAGGGGGGAAAGTGCCACAGATACATTAAGTGAACTGGGATGGCAACCATTAAAACAAAGGCTTCATTCGTTGCAGCAGGATGATCTTACGAAATTTCAGTCACCAACTTTCTACCCAGGATGTGAAAATATTTTGTTGGCGCCCATCTACGAAGGGAGAAACGATCAATATAAATTAAGAGATATCAGAGCCTTCACGGAAAGATTTAAGTGTTAGTTTTTCCTACGAGCTGGTACTTAATTGTGAATTGCAGAGTAAACACGCAGATGTAGATGCAGATGTAGAATAACTCCAATCCTTCAGTTGGAGAGATTTTTCTTGGTTGCAAGGAAAACGCCAGGACTGGAAGTAGCCTTTCAAACATTTTGCAGTTGGCTGCAAATACCCGATCGCTACAGTAGTCCTATCGCAAACAGCTTGCGATGACCAATAGGTTGAGGAACGAAAGTAAGAAAAAACAATTTTTCTCGCTGTGAGGCACGTCGAGATGGGTAAGGATTTGCAAGGCAAAGCTTCTAACTTTTTTAAAGGATGCACAAATACTTAATCATTTATCTGCCGTTATGGTCCATGTAGATACACGCTGTAAATCCATAGTCTAATTTTGCTTATTTTGTGTCATTAACTAAAATTTTCGTCCATGTTTCAAAAACGTGACAGTAATAACAAAAAGGGAAACACAGTCACCACTTGCTGCAGCTGTTTTCTGTACTATATTATTTTAATTGCACTTTTATTTTGCTTAGCTAGCTGAAGGTCAAGAAACGTCTCATGTTACTAATTTTAGTCCGATTTAAAGTAATTCACTGTTCACGGGTAGAAAGTTGGACTGCAACCCAGCACCAACACACCAACGGGAGTTGGTGCCCACTTTGTGTTACTTCCGCTACGCAAAGCATTGTAGCTGACAGTTCTCAAGCGGGAAACTGTTCCTGGTGCGAAAATTTTGCCGGTTTCAAGAAAGAACCTAACTCCAGCACTCAGTGAAATGAGTAACAGATTTTCGATGTCCTTAGAGACACTGTAGAGACCTTATTAGCTTTCCCTCTATTTTTTACTTAATCTGTGAGTTTACACGAAACGATGACCCCAGTTAGTAATGGTCTGAAACATAACCCCTATATATAAGATGTGACCCATATTTGAATAAACACAATCTAACTTGTTTCTATGATTTGTAGTGGAAAGAAGTTTCCGATAGCACAACGAAGTAATTGAAGAGGGGTTTAATAAGAATTAAACCTAGACAAAACTAAAACCATAATCCTTAAAACACACCTGATGCAGCTATTCACTATGCGTGTGTATGAATTACACATTGTAGATGTAACTTATACGATGCAGATGATTTTCCACTCTGTCCAGCATTACCTAATAAATTGAAAAGAACTGAGGTAGGGTTATAGCTGAATTCTTTGTCGAAACCTCCGTCTCCGCAAGCACATAGAGGGTGACAGTTGTTGAACTATATGGAATAAAATCGTCATAACTTCTGAACAGTTTGCGTTAGGACGTTCAAACTGCGCGGTTGGCGGCGGGGGGGGGGGGGGGGGGGGGGGGGGCAAGATGTGATTCATGCAAGACGGAGCTCGACCCCATCGAAGCAGGCGAGTGTTTGATGTGTCCTGGAGCAGCACTCTGCGGACCGCATTCTGACTCTGGGTTACCCAGCGGCCACTGGCACGGGCCTCGATTGGCCGCCATATTCTCCGGATCTGAACACATGCGACTCCTTTTTGAGGGACTGTATTAAGACAAGGTGTGCAGCAATAATCACAAAACCATTGCTGATCTGAAAACAGTCATTCAGGAGGACATTGACAGCATCCACACTCCGACACTTCAGTGGGTCATGCAGAATTTCGCTATTCGACTGCGCGACATCATAGCCAAGGATAGCAGGCATATTGAACATGTCATAACCTAAATAGGAATATCTGTAGTGACGTTTACGTGTTGAATAAAGTGTGTGCACACCGCAGTTTGTAAATAATTTACGTTTTTTTACGTTGTTCAAAAATTGTCACGCTGTATGTTGAAATTGAATAGCAACACAAACTTATCCGCATATCTGAAAATTTCATTTAAAATAAAAATCTCTTATTCTCTCTCGGTTTTAAATGCCATTAAAGCGAATGTAGTACATTCGAAAACGTGGTGTATAAGTCATAACAGCCGGCCGGTGTGACCGAGCGGTCCTAGGTGCTTCAATCTGGAATCGAATCCTGCCTCGGGCATGGATGTGTGTATTCTCCTTAGGTTAGTTAGGCTTAAGTAGTTCTAAGTTCTAGGGGACTGATGACCTCAGATGTTAAGTCCCATAGTGCTCAGAGCCATTTGAACCGTAAGTCATACCATGTGGGGGTATGGAACACGTGTGAACTTGAACAAAGACCGTAGTGAGTGACAGTTAAGAACATCAAATTGTATTCACTCTTAATGTACGGGAGTTGGACAAAAATATGGAAAAACCGAGAGAAATGCATACTTGAACATAAACGCAGATGCTCGCTAAACCTGCAGGTGGCCCTGTCGTATTTGACCACGTAAGGCACCTGTGCCATGTCCTCAGTATGTTGCAATATCAGTCGTTGGTAGAACTGTGTTCTGAGTAGTCGTGAGTGCATTATATTGGAGCTAAGTGAATTGGAACGTGGACAAATTGTTGGTGCCCCAATGGTGGGTGCTTGCTTTTGTAACCAAACGAGCCGAAGTATTCGGAATTTTAAGACGCGCCGTATCGTAGATTTATGCCACATAAAGGACAACAGAAAAATATCATCCGCTAAATCACAATACAAACGAAACTGTCTATTGAGTGATCATGACAGTCGGTTTGGAGAGGATTGTGACGAAAAATAGGAGAACGACAGCTGAAAAAGTCGTTGAAAAACTCAATGTTACACTCGCGAACCCTGTCAGCATCAAAGAACGCGAAGAACGTTCCATAAGTTGGGAATTGCAGGACAAACTGTAATTCCAAAACTACTCGTCAGTGAGCACATTTCTGCCTGCTTAACTGAGTGGTAACGCGCTTGCCTCCCATGCAGTAGGCCCGGGTTCGATTCCCGGTCGGGTTGGAGATTTTCTCCGCTCGTGGACTGGGTGTTGTGTTGTCCTCATCATCATTTCATCCTCATCACCGGCACGTAAGTCGCCCAATGTGGCGTCGGCTGTAATAAGACTTGCACTTGGCGGCCGAACTTGACCGGATGGGGCCTCCCGGCCAACAATGCCACACACTCGTTTCATTTCATTTCAGCGACGCAAATGCCTGCAGTAGGAAAACGTGGTGCCGAGACTATAAAACCTGGACTACGGGTCGGATGAGTCTTGTCTCACACTGTTTCCAACTTACGGCAGAGATCGGATCTGGCATACAACGTCCCAGCCCTGCGATGCAGACTGCTAGTTGCCAATAGTGAAATATGGCGCCGGTTCAGTGACGATTTGGGTAGCCATGTTGTGGTATTCCATTGGGCCCGTGGCTTCGAGTTCGCACTAGTGCCAAGGGTAATGTGGTTATTTTGGCTGAGCAGGTCCATCCAGTGGCACAATATTTGTTCCTCAGTGGTGTAGCTGTGTTCCAAGAAGACAGAAGGCCTGTTCACACAGCTCGCATATTCCAGGACTGATTTTGTGAGCACGAGAATGATTTATCGCATCTCCCCATACCGCCACAGTCAGCAAGTCTCAATATTATTGCACTTTTGGAGAGAAGGGTGCGACGTCGCAAACTGCCTCTATTGTCGTTACCTGAACTTGCGTTATTTTGGCAGAATAATTGTATAAGATTTTCTTGTAAACCATACAGCCCCTGTATTTACCCATTCCGAGATGAACAGAAGTTGATTTCAATGCCAACGGTTTTACCACGCCCTATTAGGCATGGTAAGTGCTTCCATATTTTTCTTCACTCTCCCGAGCCGACCGTTGTGGCCGAGCGGTTCTAGGCGCTTCAGTCTGGAACCACGCGACCGCTACGGTCGCAGGTTCGAATCCTGCCTCGGGCATGGATGTGTGTGATGTCCTTAGGTTAGTTGGGTTTAAGTAGTTCTAAGTTCTAGGGGACTGATAACCTCCGATGTTAAGTCCCATAGTGCTCAGAGCTATTTGAACCATTTGATTCACCCTCCCGTGCATCGGTTCATAGACCTTCACTAGACGTTCATAGTTTTATGAGTGACATATTGAACCAGAAACAAATTAAAGATAGCTCCAATCTCCCAATTCCAACAAAAATTTTCGGGGGATTTTCCTTGGTTGTAAGGCAAACGTCGGACTTCGACATCGCCTCCCAAGTATTTGCAATTGGCTGAAAATAAACAATCCCTACAGTGGGACCCAATTCAAACAGCTTGTGCTGCCCAGTACTTCAAGGAATGAAAAGTAAGAAAAAAGTTTTGAAAAAATATTTGCGGCATCAAATAAACACTGCGAAGGCTCCGAGTGAACTCCACAGACAGGATGACATCGGTGCCGCGTCTTCTTAAGCCTGAGGGCAAACGACAAAGCCAATGAAAGGTACAGTACCGCCCGACATTGAAAATAGGTACAACATACTTCATTATTTTTGTCAGAACAACACATTTTTTTTGTAAAATAACTCAATTTCAATTAATACAGCCGGATACCAGTGTGGGAAAGAATGACAATTTATTTATTTAATTGATCACATGTGCACTCCCACAAAGTAAATCCCTACATCCAGGTTGGTGAGATCTGTGAAATGAATGAATGTATGGTCGTCTGCTAACCGTAGCTAGTGAATGTGAATATATGATCATCTTTGAGACGATCCTTTGGCCACCTTTGGTGGGACCAAAGAGATGAAATTTACCAGAGCTTTGAGCGCCTGAAATGTGGCTGACCAATACGATAGCAAGGTGCTTCCCCCACCTCGACAGAGATGGGAGAGAACTTCAGGAACGGCCATGTTTCAGCACTCTGCCGCTGGATCTTGTGCTGTTAAGACCTGTTTTAGTTGTGCTCCGTAATGATGAAAGAGTGGAGACATGATATGCATGTGGAATATTTAAGAGTAGTTTGAAATAATAATTTCTCTATTTCAGGAACTTTTGGGGGGAGAATTAAATGTCAGGCAGGTAATATTAAAGGGATTGTAGTAATCTTCGGAAGTGACCAACGGTCACAATGAAACCACGTGTAGCAATAAGTTGAAATACTTCCGTGTGCTTAAGTTAAGCTGAATTACTAGCGTGTGTACAATAAGTTGAAATATTTAAGAAATAGCGTGTGTACCATAAGTTGAAATATTTAACAAATGGCGTGTGCAGGACTTGAAATTAGAGACGAGTACTTCCACGTGGTGAGTACTGTGTGAGTCTCAATCTGTGTATGAGACAAAGGATAAAGAGAAGTACTCGTCCATGGTATCAGTTGAGGACTCGCGTGTGTGATGAATACGTTCTTAATATTACCTTGCGTGATATAATTCCGTGTGACGCTAGATTCAAACACTGAGAGAGAAGCAAGGTGAGTCGGCCGTCTATCCAGCAACGCCACTTGGCTTGCATTGCACAGGAAGACGTGCATATATCTCCAGAGTGCATAGTAGGAAAGTAGAATTACGAAGTGGGGCAGTGTCGTGTGAAACTGGGATAAATATTAATTGAAGTGGGAAAGCTGAAAGTGATAGCGTTGTGACTATTTAGTGTTTTATATTTCTTATTGCAGTGTGATGCATGTCATGTAATTTGGGTATGTGTGGTTTGCATGGGAGAGTAGCAAGGTAGTTTCAAAAGATTAGTGGGTTATGCTTGTTCCTTCGGTACCGCTCGGTCTGGAGGAAAGTTTCGTGATGATGATTGTGAGAGTCGAAGTGTGAGGTATAATAAAAGATCCACCATCCTATCCAGAAAGTGCACTGTAGCGTTAAATAATTACGAGACCATAATATAGAGATACACCAATGTAAAGCCATGCCCACTGGGCGAAATTTCTCATGTGATATTGTTGTAGGTTATAGAATTTGTGTGTTTAGGTTAGAGAATTTATCGGAATAAATAAGATAGTGAAAAGAAAAAGATTGGTGGACTTTTCCTTCGAATTGTATGTTGTCATAATGTCCCGAATTTATAATGTGTGCGGCATTCATATTCAGTGCGGTGGCCACGTGGTGACAAAAGCCGTTAAATAAAAGACAAAAAGAAAATGTGGTGTTGCCAGTGCGTAGTGTACAGTCAGAGTTCTGTAAATTACTGATAGTCAGATGCGTGTTTCCGTTGTGTATTAATCATATAGGAGGATAACTTGTAACTTAAGTGTGAGTACTAGAGTTCATGTTACTCGATAAATAAGAATGAATCTACTCGCTTGGCAGACCACTCATCTTGCAGGCCTGACTGCTTGATGCCACAGTATGAGCAAGGCATGTGGGTGCCTCTCACCAACAATAGAAACATCTGACATATCCCCCTCCAAAGAGATCAAAAGCTGTTCATGCAAGCTGGCCGCTGCGGTCGAGCGGTTCTAGGTGCTTCAGTCTGGAACCGCACTGCTGCTACGGTCGCAGGTTCGAATCCTGCCTCGGGCATGGATGTGTGTGATGTCCTTAGATTTAAGTAGTTCTAAGTCTAGGGGACTGACGGCCTCAGATGTTAAGTCCCATAGAGCTTAGAGCCATTTGAACCATTTTTGTTGATGCAAGTTCCGGTAAGGTCTTCATGACCTAGATCTTAGCCTGCCGGGACCCACTGCTCAGCGAGCTCCTGCAGTAAGGAACCACGGTCAATACGCAGCGCTATGAAGACACTTCGCAGAAACTGCGACACGCCATAAAGTCAAAGCGTCAGGACTGCTGTCGGACGGAATCATCCTGATGCACGATAACGCCCGCCCCCACACTGCCAATCGGACGAAGGCTACGCTTTAGTGATTTGTTGGGAAACACTGCAACATCCTCCGTACAGCCCGGATCTTTGACCGCGTGATTTTCACAATTTTGGCTATCCGAAGAAAAACACACGTGTACGTCGGCTGCAGTCGGAAGAGGAAGTGCGAGACCGGGTGCGGCTGTAAATCCGTCAGTTGCCGACCGCATTCTGCGAAACAGGAACTGATCTCCTCAGCCAGTGAGATAAACGTCTTAATGAATGTGGTGATCACTTTTGAATAGAACCATTCCATGGTCCAATCGTGGCAAGTGTTCGGTTTCCATTTCATTGCCCCTCACACGATACCTAATAAAATGAAAATATCGAAGCTACTGTGACAGCAGAACTTTGTCTTGAAGTTCAATGGCAACATCAACATACCTACATAGCTGAAAGTTTCATTTAAAATAAAATTCCCATCACTGCTGAAGGCAGCTTATTCCCTCTTGGTTTTAAATGCTGCTGAAACAAATGTAGTACGTTTGTGAACATAGTTCGTAAGTCAACACATGTGATAGGTCAAATTGAACAAAAAACGAAGAGAGTGAAAAAGAAGTTATAGAAGTTATAGGAACCCCAAATTATATTTACTCTTTATGTACTGAATACAAAATGTCATGTTCCACAAGAAATCCCTTTCAATGTACCACGTGTCTTTACACGCCCATCCATCATAATAGACAAAACAAAATCCCCACATACTCGTGCAGTTAACCCAGTCAGGCTGGGGAAGGGGGAGTATCGCGAATTTTTGTCACTAATTCCACATTTTTTCCACTTAAATTTCCAATTGTAACTGGTGGTTATAATTAAACTTTCCCTTTTTAACACGTTATAACACTGAATATAATTACCATACGAGTACCAAACTTGGTAGCAATAATGTTAAGGACGTGTGGAAGAGAAAAGTCAACTCAATTGAAACACTTTTAATGTGCTGCTTCGGTACATCATACCATCACATACCGGTACCATTATTGCTACAAAAGGGGCTCAATATGGCGTCCATCAGTGTCGAGAAGAATCTGAAAGGGCAAAGCAGAACAAAGCATATCCGTAGGTATGCTGGCTACCTCTCTTGATATGCTGCTCTTCCGATCAGCACTTGTGTGAATGTTCCAATGGTAACCCTGTCCCTCAGTTAGTCCCAGAACGAGAAATCACGGGGAGTGAGTTCAGGTGATCGTGCCGGCCAAGTAAATGTGTTTCGGAGGGGCAGGTGAACTTCACAAGCGATGTGCGGTGGGGCCCCATCTTGCATGAAAACTTGAGTTCATGCGTCTCTCTCCTGTAGGGTGGGTATGGCGTGCTGGCGAAGCATATTACAGTAACGCTGGCCCGTCAAATTGCACGCCTTTGGTCCTTGAGCGCCAACCTGTTCAAAAAAGAATGATGAACGCAGCCGTGTAGCCACATCACACGGTGACACGTTCACCATACAGAGGAATTTCACGCACCGTGACTGGAGGTGAAGATCCCCTCACTCGGCAATTCTGTGTGTTCACCTCACCCAGCAGAGAAAAATGAGCTTCGTCTGTCCATAGGATGGTCCAAGGACAGCCCTCGTCAACTTCAGTCCTTGCGAGAAAGTTGAGAGCGAAGTCAACACGTCGTTGTGTGTCCTGTGGTGCAAGCTGCTGTCCGATATGGTTCTTGTACGGAGACCATTTGAGAATGGTTCGAAGCACCTTCCGTTCAGTGGAACACGGGATGTTCAACTGTTGTGACAGAACACGCGCACCGCCTGACGATAGGGAATTGCGCGCAGCATTGTCTTCCATAGTAAAAGCGATTTCATCAACCACCTGTGGTGCAACCGGTCGTCAGCCTCTTCCGGGAGCGACGCCCAGTTCTCCAGTTGATTCGAACATCATTATGCTCCGCACAGCACGTGGAGAAAGAGGACCCTTCTGTAATCCTTTCAGCCGGCGATATTCTCGAAATGCAGCTGCAGCATTACTGTTGTTTCGATAATAGAGCATCAATAATGTCCTGCCCCTTTTGTCCAAGCTCATGTGCATTGCGACTGGTCAGACTCTGAGATTACGAATCACGATGACTGATCACGGCACCTGGTGGCCATAGTTAGAACTCGACGTTGGCGCTTTATGCACCGAAATCATGCACCCCATACTCTGGACCTTAGTGTTACCAAGTTTTGTACTCTTAAGGAATTAGTATCCGTGTTATAACGTGTTAAATAGGGAAAGTTTAATTATAACCACCTGGTAGTATCCAATGCACCCGCTACTGTGGCCTATGTGCCGTACAGAATCATTACTGCAGCGGGAGCTGTTTGCTCTTGTAAAATACGCTGACTGACAAGTCCCCACAAGACGTGTTTGAATGGCTGATGAGGAGTGTGGGAGAGGGGTCACGTGTCGGCTGTGGGACACATCCAGAATATCGGGCCACATGCGGACGCTCTCTTTGGTTCCGGTCTCCAGCGAGGAAAACTCTCCTCTCCTTCTGCTTGTTCTTGACTTTGTTCTGACAAAACATCTACCCATGACCACCTTGACTGGCTAGTAATCTGCCACTCTGCCCTGGGGGCACCCAGTTGTGTATCGTACTGGCATAACCATGATTGTAAACCCTTCTTTTATTTTAAACATTACTCCTTTCGGATGCCCACATCCATAAATATACTGACACAGCCCACAGACATTTGGCACGTATTACTTTAATGCAAGAAAAATTATTTCATGAGTGGAAGGGCAATAAGATAATCAAATTGCAAGCTCGGATGACTAAGAATTAGCTATTGATTCTCAAATTTTCTAACAAAATTATGAACTCTAACGAAGACACAACACTGCCCACATTAAATGTGACTGCAAGGTATCTCACGCAAAAAAATCTAATGTTCCATAATTTTAAGAAACACGGAATGTATAATTACGCAAATGAAATTCAGGCTAAAAGTCCATGGGTTAGCTTACCATTTATCAAAAATTGCAAATTTCTAAGATCTGTGTAGACCTTGGTCATCCTACCAAATAAATAATAACGAAATTCTGTAAACTCACATCAACTGATAAAGCTTCCAACTCGATAACAGAACAGCTGTGTTCACAATTGATAAATACCCAGCTCATGAAAGCAAATGTGCTACAACACAAAACACCGTCTTCTGCAGATTCCTCGAAGTATTCAGTTCCAAGACCAGTTTTGGAACTGTCAGGGCCACGACAAAATTCTGTACTTACACCTGCAAGAGAGGGGTCCCACTGACCATTCTTACCACTCAGTGCATAGAGTTGTGGTGTAGCCAACAAGATTCGTAGAACGTTTGTAAAAACGTGAAAGACCTAGAAGTAAAGGAACTTGCTTTCTGGTTGAAGGTACAGGAAACTCTTGAATGCTTCAGTTTTGTCTGGATCAGAATAAATGTGTGGTGCAATCACAATATCCTCAAGAACCTTAACTTGTCTTTTCCTAAATTGACAGTAACCCCAAAACCTTCAATAACACTCAACAATCTATCCAGTACCTCATTATGACTTTTACAAATACTGTCAGAGCCACGGTACATCATCAACATACATCGCAGGCCTCTTACTCAGTTAAATTGGCAAAATATTGTTGAGACTTCTAAGAGAAGCAGCCAAACTCACATTTAGTCCAAGGAACACCTTGCATAACTGATAACAACAGCCTTAACACAGAAATGAAACATATTTCTTACATGAGGGATACAGTTCAGTCTCCCAGTAACATGCTCCCAAATCAGTGGACAAAAGAACACTGACACCATCAAATTTTTGTTATAATTCGTCTAGGGTTTTCCAATGGGATCATAACATTTGTCTGTCGAGAGTCCAGTACGAGCCCAAGAGTCAGCTTTCTTTGGTACCAGTCCGCAGCTCGTGGTCTCGCGGTCGCATTCTCGCTTCCCGAGCACGGAGTCTCGGGTTCGATTCCCGGCAGGGTCAGGGATTTTCACCTGCCTCGAGATAATTGGGTGTTTGTGTCGTCCTCATCAATTCATCATCATTCATGAGAGTGGCGAGATTGGACTGAGCAAAGGTCGGGAACTTGTACGGGCGCTGACAACCGCGCAGTTGAGCGCCCCACAAACCAAACATCATCATCTTTGGTACCACCAATACTGGACTGTTATATAAACTAAAAACGGGTTCAATGTCATCACTTCGTAATAGTTTCTCAGTCTCTGCTTTTACTCTCACTTTACAAATCAGTGGTACTGATTTTCGATTCCCCATGAGTTTAATCTCATAAGAGAAATCTTTAATAGTAACTGTACGTTCCGAAATTATGGACGAATAATGATGTAACATATCAAATAAATATTCTTTGATTACTTGGTCAGGCTTCTCATTCTATATTTCTTACAAAGTGCACCAGTATAATTGCTTGAACAATGGCCTCACTCACAACAAGCTTTGAATACAGTGACAACTCAGATCTGGCAAGACAATTTGAGACAAAGGTTTCAATTTCCTCGCCTCACCGCACATTTGTCGCACATTAATTTAATCGAAGATCCTCTATATCGCAAGCTCACTTCACCTCACTTCAAACGCCAACTTCACCACAACAACAAAAAGTCACAAAAAGAATGATAACCTTTATGCTTTAACTGAACACTCACTTGTCTCTTCACTTCTGCAATTTTTCCGGGGATCACTCCCCTCGCTTTTCAAAAAATGGTTCAAATGGCTCTGAGCACTATGGGACTCAACTGCTGAGGTCATTAGTCCCCTAGAACTTAGAACTAGTTAAACCTAACTAACCTAAGGACATCACAAACATCCATGCCCGAGGCAGGATTCGAACCTGCGACCGTAGCGGTCTTGCGGTTCCAGACTGCAGCGCCTTTAACCGCACGGCCACTTCGGCCGGCCCCTCGCTTTTGTTCGTTGATAATAGAAATGGTGAAGAACTTAACCCTTCACACTGTTGAAATGCAAACTCCCAGTATTAAGAACACATGACAAAACAACACTATGTACATCAATCCAAGAACTGTATTTACTACTGACTTCATAATATCTTGATCTTCATTTAATAACACATCCCTCACATCTTCAAAAATTACCATATTCAATTATGCAACCCCATCATCTATCGCTCTTGCTACAGAAATAGCTGCCAACAGTACCTTTCATTCTCTTGGGAGCAGACTCTCCGTGCACAACTTGTTCCTCGGATCAGTTGATTCGATTTCAACAACGTGCACATCTGATTCTATATTCTACTACCTGCTGTCGCCATCACTCACATAGTTCCAACCGCTTCTTCCCCTTCTGAAATTATCATGACACACTCGATCTGAAAATTCATCCCTATGACTCCGACTGGCGTTCCGCATCGATTTCTGCAAGAAATGTGACACCGATGATAATAACTGAGACTGTGCTGTGTATGGCCTGGGATCTGGACACTGAAATCGATTCACCCCTCTTCTCCAACTCAGCTGGGTGATACAGATTATATAAAAATTGATTTTTCAATAGCATGTCTTCAAAGAAGCATGTAGGATTCATGAAGTTAGACTGAATGAAGTTCTGTGTAATAAGCATTCCATGTTCCAGCTTATCTTGTGCTGCTTAGGAGCAATACGTAGAGAAAAGTAACTGACGAAACTCCTCGTATGACTCACAACTATGAGCCAAAATACGCAAGTGCATACCAGTTCAAAAAAATAAGTATTCACAAATGCATTCAATTTTGTGACAATGTGGTCTTTTGGAAGGAAAAGAAAAGCAGAACAGTGTTAACCTTGCATGTGGATGAATGTTATGCATTACAAAAAACTTAAAATTTATGTACCGATAGAAAACGATTATAATAAAACTCTTGCATTTTTCCTCTGTTCGTAGTTCCTCTATTTAACCGTTCCCTTCTGTGATGAGTCCATCTCCTCTCACAATTATTCACAGTTCCCTGACCTGAATTGTATTGTTCATCTTCTAACACAGACACATTCCTAGAGACTCCTTCAACAAACCTTTCTTCAGATTTAGAGGCACCCTCCTGTAATTCATGATCAAATTCTCTTCTCCTCCCTTTCACTTCCATCTGCCTTTCCTTAAATTGAAAATTTATCTGACTTTGTCCGAATCCACTGCATCGACTGGCACTGTATCCTCTGAGCTCCTCTGGACATTTATATTCGTAGACAATTAGTGTTCCAGCTGCTATAAGTCCACCAACTTTGGCAGTATTCTTTTGTATTTCCTCTTTAGTCCCTGAAATTTCTTTCTCCATACTTAGTTTTAATGATTCTACCCCTTGTTCAAGATTCTGTAAAGTAGTAGCTTGGCTGTCTAAACTGTTCCTTCGTTCATAGTTTCTTGATCTGAAACAGCATCTATCCTATCTGAAATCTCGGTCTTTTCTTTTGCTGTTCCTCCCACAAAACGTTTAAACTGTCTTGAAAAGATTTATTCTGATGACTTTCTTCAGTTGCACCAAACTTACAACGGTGTGGTTCTTGCACAGTAGTGTATGATAAGAATAATGTGTGGTGTCTGCTTTACACCCTCTTCAACAGTTGGGCACTTAAAACAGCCTCACAGAACACTTGCTGCCTTACAGGGTTTGTTGTCAACGATCAGTCACAGTTTGAAAGGAACAGTAACGTTTATAAATGTAATACGTACTAGAAGGAGAAATGAATTACACTAACCCTTATTCAACCTTATTGAGTTACAGGAAGAAGTGAGGTATTCAGCCATAAAAAAAACTTTTGATCAGTGATGATAAAAGTTTAATTGATAATAAATTAATTTTGAACCTAAACTGAAATTTCTTCCTACTGCACAGAACAGTTTTTGAATAAGAGTATCTGTACGTTCAAGAGGGAGAGAGAACTATAATTGTAAAACTCGCACGTCACATGCATAGCAAGAGGTCTCAGTT
Source organism: Schistocerca serialis cubense (assembly GCF_023864345.2). NCBI lineage: Eukaryota > Metazoa > Arthropoda > Insecta > Orthoptera > Acrididae > Schistocerca > Schistocerca serialis. The sequence continues at coordinate 629,936,960 of NC_064641.1, read as the reverse complement.
ATGATCCACAGAACATGCAGATTACTATGAGTAATACGCAGTCAAAGTAGCATTTTTCCTTCTCACTGTTTTGTATTAAAATCGGCGTGGAAGTTCGGCCGCTAAGTGCACGTCTTATTTCATTCGACGCCATATTGGACGACTCACGCACCGGAATGAGGATGAGATGATGATGAAGACAACACAACACCCAGTCCACGAGCGTAGAAAATCTTCAACCCGGCCGGGAGTAGAACCCGGGCCAGCTTGCTGGGAGGCAAGCATGGTACCACCCAGCTTAGTGGCTCTGAGCACTATGCGACTTAACTTCTGAGGTCATCAGTCGCCTAGAACTTAGAACTAATTAAACCTAACTAACCTAAGGACATCACACACATCCATGCCCGAGGCAGGATTCGAACCTGCGACCGGAGCGGTCGCTCGGTTCCAGACCCAGCTTAGTAGGCGGACGGCGTGGAATAAATAAATGAAATAAATGAAGAAGGGCATGTAGTGCCTAGATAACACGAACATATAGACAGTAAATAGAGAGCATATACGAGGAATATTCCATAAGCCATAGCAACCACAGTACATCGTGTGAACGTGTTACATCATTGTAATAGCAGTATTTACATTCGAAAGCCCGAGACAAACAGAAACGAAATCAACGCGCAGATTGGACGGCTCGATACCAGCGCCTGAAACATTCAGAGTGGAATAGCGAGCACACGTGAAAATTTCCTCTCTCGCTGGCAGAAATGGTACTCAATATCATGTGGAACTACGAGCAGCTGTGGGCGACGGCGAAAGCGTCCGGCCCTGCTGGATAATACAATCGTATTCCGTGGTAACGCTACACTCAACACTGCAGACGTCAACAAGAACTGTATATAGCGATGGGGGTGGGAAATCCTCCCCCCATCCACTCTGTTCACCAGAACCCAACGCATGCGACTTCGACGTCATTCCACAGTTAAAAAAACCATTGCGTGGGAGGCGCTTTTGGAAATTTGGATATTTGTGGTAAGTTCCTATGGGACCAAACTGCTGAGGTCATCGGTCCCTAGGCTTACACACAATCTAACGTGAACTAACTTAACGTTAAGGGCAAGACACACACCCATGCCCGAGGGAAGACTCGAATCTCCGTCGGGCGAGCCGCGCGAACCGTGGCATGGCGCCTCTGACCGGACAACACACACACCCATGCCCGAGGGAGGACTCGAACCTCCGACGGGGGGAGCCGCGTAAACCATGGCAAGGCGCCCAAGACCACGCTGCTACCCCGCGCGGCGGACACGCTTTGCAGGTATCCTCATTGCATTTCGGCACATGCTGATGACAATGTCAACGGCATTCAACGCCTTCCCTATCGTTAGCAACGCTCTCTCGACACACTGGGAAACTGTTTTGAAAGACAGTAGCTGATTTTTATTCATTCTTGTTCCATTTGTTCTCGTGCACAATAAATTTACAGAGTTCCAGTGCCTACGTTTCATTTCACCCTTTGCCGCGACCCTTTGTACTGGAACCCTATTTCATGTTTGCATTCAGATTCACACTGCCTTACCAGTTCAGCGTACGTCGTGGAATGCCCATTTTGTCGCATTATCGTAAGATATGCCATGGTTGCCCTGACTTATGAAATGACCCTCGTAGCAAATTAAAGAAAGTTTTAATGCTGTTGCTAGCACAACTTCAAATACTTACTGTAAAGCTTTGAGAATTTGCAGGGAGATTACAACTAAACTTTTGCTACTTGAGCCAGTTTAGGCGGAAAACTATTCACTGTATGGGTACCCAACTTTATACGAATGATGTTCAGACTGCGTGCTGCAGGATTTGCGTTGTTAGTATTGTCCGTGTCATGATTTGCTGGTAGGCCCGGTACTTGTACGGCGACGTAGGTTTGAAACACAAGCATCAGTATGCATTAGAGTTGCAGACAGTCAAAATGGGTCTGGACGAGGTGATCAGACGTTTTCTCACAAAGGAGTTTTATCAAAACTACAGCAATAGCGCTGCTGCTCTTCCCGAGTATCGACGCATTAAAGCAATACAGACAGGTTCTCTTTTCGCATCAGAGCTTAAGAACACGTTTCAGAACTTCGAGTTAACTGGCGAACTGCTCGTGGGAGAGGCTGACGGTCAGTTGCGCCAAAAATTGTTGAAGAAGTTACTGTTGCCATGGCTGAGAATACTGGACACTATGTGTGATGTACAAGTGGTGCACGATCTGTGTCACAACAGCTGAGTATTCCGTGGTCCACCGTTCGAAAAATGGTGCAAACAGTAGTGAAATGTTATCCGTACAAACTTCACATTACTCACCAACTTTTCCCACGTGATGCAGACATTCAAGTAGATTTGCTTTTACGTTACTTGCAATGGTTGAAGTTGACGACAAATGGACCTGGAATATTTTGTCGAGTGACGAAGCATACTTCACGCTCACTGGTGCAGCGAACACTCTCGCATCTGGGGATCGTCACCACCACTAGAAGAATCAGGTAATTCCCCTGCACAGTGAAAGCATCACTGTGTGGTGTGGTTTCATGATATATTTCATGATTGGTCCATTTTTCTCTGAGGATTTCGAACCTCAAGTTCAAAGACACACATTACTCTGATGTGCCTCGCCAACATGTGACCCCCCCTGTACGGGAGAGAGGTGCTTTCTACTCAGTTGTTTTGATGCACAACGGAACTCCACCACACACTGTTCGAAGGTGACTCGGTTACTGTGTAACACATTTGGAGAGAACCGAATCATTGGTCGATCGTTCCAAACAGCATTACCAGACTTGAACCTATGTGATTTCCGGCTGTGGGCTTAACTAAAGGACAGGGTTTATCAACAGCATACTAATACACGTTGGAGGTTGAAGACGAGTATAGCGAGGGAGGTAGCCAACATCCCACCTGAGATGTTTCGGACAGCAGCAGATCAGTCTCTAGCGTGATTCCAAGCTGTCGTGGATGTAGATGGCTGTCACATTGAGCAATGTCAGTAACCTGGATTATAAACGTGGCACACAATTAACAAATGGTGCCCTCTCATATGGATATTAAGATGTGTTTCTTTCAATAGTTTATTCCGTATTTCTTTTCCACATGTCCTCACAAACGTTTCCACAAAGTTTCATTCCCCCACGATCACTCGTTTTTCATGGGGGCCTTATCAAGCAGTGAAAGTAAAGTTATAAAGGCCCTGTCTTAAGCTTATAAAGTTGTACTAACTACAGCTGTCATCAACCAGAGTGGTTTGATAGCAGCGTCTTGTATTTTATCCCAGCTACAATGAGCATTGTAAACAATGTATTCCAATAAACATTGTCAAAAGCTTTCTCTAAGTCTCTTTCTTTAACCTCTCTTCTAAGATAAGTATGGAGCCAGTATTGCGTTTCATTTTCCAACGTTTCTCCAAAATCCAACTGATTCTCCCTGACACTGGCTTCTACTTGTGTTTCCATTCTTCTGTTAATAATTCGTCTCTGTATTCTGCAACCATGACTTATTAGACTGATAGTTCGCTAATATTCACACCTATAAGCACCTGATTTCTGTTGTAATTATTAATTTCTTCTTGAAATATAAGGGAAAGGCAGCAACTCACCTGTAGTGGATCGATGTGTGAAGCACAGAAACACACTGCAGAAAACAGCATTCACACTTGCTTTCGAGCATTAGCTCTTTTTCTAGCACTAGTATACACACACACACACACATATATATGTATGAAGTGCAGACTCTGGAGCAGACTTACGCCTCCCTCGTCACTATCGGTGAGTGGCATAACGTTATACTGGAGACTATACAATCATTATACTGGCATATAAGCTCTTTTTCTAGCAATAGTACACACATTCACACATGCAACTTTGGGAATTGTTTATTAATAAGGGGTAAGGAGTTGGACTCCCATTTTCCGTAACACAGCTGCGACTTTTCTTGGAATACTGGCATATAATTTTTGTATAGTCTCCAGTGGAACGTTATGCCACTCTGCGATCAGAATCTTTTCTAGCTCCTGTGGTGACGAGGGAGGCGTAAATCTGATCCAGAGTCTGCACCCCAATACCGCCCACAAGGGTTCGATAATGTTCAAGTCCGGGGACTGTGCTGGCCAGGGAAGAAGCTGCAAGTCAGTTACATGCTCCTCATATCACGATTGTGCTGTCCTGGCTGTGTGAATGGGTGCATTATCGTCCTGAAATATGGCGTCATTGTTGGGGAACAACATTTGAAGAACAACATTTGAATCATGGGATGCACCTGATCACCTAAAATGTTCACATAGGTGTTGGTTGTAACATGGCCTTTAAGAGTAATGATGTGACCAGCAGAATACCGTGATATGGCTCCCCACACCATCACACTTCCTCCTCCATGTTTAACCGTTGGAATCAAGCGATCAGCATAGTTGACTTCTTTTGGCGTTATCCAGATGCAAACCCGGACCAGTGTTGAAAATAACGAAAACGTTGACTCGGCGGACCATATGACGTGTTTCCACTGATCAGCTGTCCAGGATTTATGCTTCTGACACCATGTTTTACGCTTCTTTGCGTTGGCTGTCGTCACTAATGTTTTCGGTATTGCAGCTCGTCCATGAATATTCGCTTTATGGACTTCTCGGTGGACAGAGCCGACGGATATGGGGTCTTGAAGATGGCCATTGAGCACTGCAGTCACTTTAATCGCCGTATTTTTGTATTGTTTTGACCCAATTCGTGTTATCGCACAACGATCTTTGTCATTTAGTTTTGATTTTCGTCCACTGTTACGTTTACACGCTGATGTCTTTTCATGTTTTGTGTAGGATGTCGTGACTGTTGAAACGGTTACTCTTGGAACATTCAATAAGTTGACTGTCTTGGCAACTGATGCTCCAGCTAATCGGGCCCCCACGATCTTCCCTCTTTGGAACTCTGTTAGGTCTTTCATTGCACGTCGACCTCTGACTCTGAATGCAAATACAAAGTGTGCACTACTCGTAGCAGGTTCGAATCCTGCCTCGGGCATGGATGTGTGTGATGTCCTTAGGTTAGTTAGGTTTAAGTAGTTCTAAGTTCTAGGGGACTGATGACCTCAGTAGTTAAGTCCCATAGTGCTCAGAGCCATTTGAACCACTACTCGTAAACAACCTGCACTGATGCCTAGTCCGTACTGAACATGCACAGTCCAGCATGACACGTATCTTACCTGCATTGTTGACCGCTAAACACAACCATCCCCATACTACCAATGTTCTCATAATTTTGCCTATCCCTTTTTCTGTTTTGACACAATTCATGCCAGCGTACAACGATCTTTGCATCTTCAGAGTTTTGGATCATACTGTAATAAACTTTGTGACAGACGTAGATTACAATTTTTAAAATATATGAGGTATATAGAAACCTATAGCTGTACTACTATATGAAAATAAGTCGATGTTTAATGTTGTGACCAAAAATCTCGAAAATTACCTGACCAATTTACTTCAGATTTTTACACGATACTCCAATAAACGTTTCGTCACACACAGGCTACATATTTTAATGTATGTGATATATATAAATCTACACTACTATACAAAGACAGGTTTTTGTTTAAAGCTGTTACTAAAAATCTCGAAAAGGTCTTGATCGATTTATTTCTCATTTTACATTATGCTCTAATAAGCTTCCAGACAGACATAAGCTATATATTTTTAATATATATAATATATAAAAAATTTGAAAATTTATTGGTCAATTTAATAAACTTTTCATATGATATTCTAATAAACATTAGATAGGCTCTGTATAAAGACATGTAATTGATTAACGTTGCTGCCAAAAATCTCGACAACTACTTGGCCGAAGTACTTCAAATTTTTCACACTGCTCTAAAATACAGAAAAGTGTGTGTGAAATGCTATGGGACTCAACTACTAGGGTCATCAGTCCCTAAGCTTACACACTACTTAACCTAAATTATCCTTAAAACAAACACACACACCCATGCCCGAGGGAGGACTCGAACCTCCGCCAGGACCAGCCGCACAGTCAATGACTACAGCGCCTAGACCGCTCGGCTAATCCCGCGCGGCCTCTAAAATACATGCAGATGGACATACGGCACACATATTTAATATACATGGTATATAAATTTATATGTAATACATAAAGGTGAAAAGTGTTACCAAAAATGTCGATAAATTATCCCTAATTTACTTTAAAATTTTACACAATACTCTAATAAACCCTCTGATGGACATAGAATACTTATTTATTAATATCTGAAGTATATATATATATATATATATATATATATATATATATATATATACACACTCCTGGAAATGGAAAAAAGAACACATTGACACCGGTGTGTCAGACCCACCATACTTGCTCCGGACACTGCGAGAGGGCTGTACAAGAAATGATCACACGCACGGCACAGCGGACACACCAGGAACCGCGGTGTTGGCCGTCGAATGGCGCTAGCTGCGCAGCATTTGTGCACCGCCGCCGTCAGTGTCAGCCAGTTTGCCGTGGCATACGGAGCTCCATCGCAGTCTTTAACACTGGTAGCATGCCGCGACAGCGTGGACGTGAACCGTATGTGCAGTTGACGGACTTTGAGCGAGGGCGTATAGTGGGCATGCGGGAGGCCGGGTGGACGTACCGCCGAATTGCTCAACACGTGGGGCGTGAGGTCTCCACAGTACATCGATGTTGTCGCCAGTGGTCGGCGGAAGGTGCACGTGCCCGTCGACCTGGGACCGGACCGCAGCGACGCACGGATGCACGCCAAGACCGTAGGATCCTACGCAGTGCCGTAGGGGACCGCACCGCCACTTCCCAGCAAATTAGGGACACTGTTGCTCCTGGGGTATCGGCGAGGACCATTCGCAACCGTCTCCATGAAGCTGGGTACGGTCCCGCACACCGTTAGGCCGTCTTCCGCTCACGCCCCAACATCGTGCAGCCCGCCTCCAGTGGTGTCGCGACAGGCGTGAATGGAGGGACGAATGGAGACGTGTCGTCTTCAGCGATGAGAGTCGCTTCTGCCTTGGTGCCAATGATGGTCATATGCGTGTTTGGCGCCGTGCAGGTGAGCGCCACAATCAGGACTGCATACGACCGAGGCACACAGGGCCAACACCCGGCATCATGGTGCGGGGAGCGATCTCCTACACTGGCCGTACACCACTGGTGATCGTCGAGGGGACACTGAATAGTGCACGGTACATCCAAACCGTCATCGAACCCATCGTTCTACCATTCCTAGACCAGCAAGGGAACTTGCTGTTCCAACAGGACAATGCACGTCCACATGTATCCCGTGCCACCCAACGTGCTCTAGAAGGTGTAAGTCAACTACCCTGGCCAGCAAGATCTCCGGATCTGTCCCCCATTGAGCATGTTTGGGACTGGATGAAGCGTCGTCTCACGCGGTCTGCACGTCCAGCACGAACGCTGGTCCAACTGAGGCGCCAGGTGGAAATGGCATGGCAAGCCGTTCCACAGGACTACATCCAGCATCTCTACGATCGTCTCCACGGGAGAATAGCAGCCTGCATTGCTGCGAAAGGTGGATATACACTGTACTAGTGCCGACATTGTGCATGCTCTGTTGCCTGTGTCTATGTGCCTGTGGTTCTGTCAGTGTGATCATGTGATGTATCTGACCCCAGGAATGTGTCAATAAAGTTTCCCCTTCCTGGGACAATGAATTCACGGTGTTCTTATTTCAATTTCCAGGAGTGTATATATATTACTGGCCACTAAAATTGCTACACCAAGAAGAAATATGTTATACTGGAACTGACATGTGATTCCATTTTCACGCAATTTGGGTGCATACATCCTGAGAAATCAGTACCCAGAACCACCACCACTGGCCGTAATAACGGCCTTGATATGCCTGGGCATTGAGTCAAACAGAGCTTGGATGGCATGTACAGGTACAGGTGCCAATGCAGCTTCAACACGATACCACAGTTCATCAAGAGTAGTGACTGGCGTATTGTGACAAGCCTGTTGCTCGGCCACCATTGACCAGACGTTTTCAATTGGTGAGAGATCTGGAGAATGTGCTGGCCAGGGCAGCAGTCGAACATTTTCTGTATCCAGAAAGGCCCGTACAGGACCTGCAACATGCGGTCATGCATTATCCTGCTGAAATGTAGGGTTTCGCAGGGATCGAATGAAGGGTAGAGCCACGGGTCGTAACACATCTGAAATGTAACGTCTACTGTTCAAAGTGCCGTCAATGCGAACAAGAGGTGACCGAGACGCGTAACCAGTGGCACCCCATACCACCACACCGGGTGATATGCCAGTATGGCGATGACGAATACACGCTTCCAATGTGTGTTCACCGCGATGACGCCAAATAAGGATGCACCATCATGATGCTGTAAGCAGAACCTGGATTCATCCGAAAAAATGACGTTTTGCCATTGGTGCACCCAGGTTCGTCGTTGAGTACACCACCCCAAGTGCTCCTGTCTGTGATGCAGCTTCAAGGGTAACCGCAGCCATGGTCTCCGAGATGATAGTCCATGCCACTGCAAATGTCGTCGAACTGTTCGTGCAGATGTTTGTTGTCTTGCAAACGTCCCCATCTGTTGACTCAGGCATCGAGACGTGGCTGCACGATCCGTTACAACCATGCAGATAAGATGCCTGTCATCTCGACTGCTAGTGATACGATGCCGTTGGGATCCAGCACAGCATTCCGTATTACCCTCCTAAACCCACCGATTCCATATTCTGCTAACAGTCATTGGATCTCGACCAAAGCAAGCAGCAATGTCGCGATACGAAAAACCGCAATCACGATAGGCTACAATCCGACCTTTATCAAAGTCGGAAACGTGATGGTACGCATTTCTCCTCCTTAAACGAGGCATCACAACAACTTTTCAAGAGGCAACGCTGGTCAACTGCTGTTTGTGTATAAGAAATCGGTTGGAAACTTTCCTCATGTCAGCACGTTGTAGGTGTCGCCACCGACGCCAACCTTGTGTGAATGCTCTGAAAAGCTAATCATTTGCATATCACAGCATCATCTTCCTGTCGATTAAATTTCACGTCTGCAGCACATCATATTTGTGGTGTAGCAATTTTAATGGCCGGTAGTGTATGCACACACTGACGTCCAAAATTAAAGCAACAAACGGAAATATTGCAAGATTGCGTTTATTTTGCCACAAAACAGTATAAACAGGTGATAGTAAAGTAGAAGCAATGTAAAGAATACAGTACGTAATCAACTGCAACATTCATAACGGTACACAAAAATGTTCTTTCGTTGTTTTTCCAACTTAACGGATTTGAACATACACTCTGACAACTGGTTAATGTGCTCAGTATGAGGTGTGACCATCTCTGGCACCAATATAGGCCTGACAAAGTCGGGAAATGCTGTGAATAATGTCATCAATCTCATGTTCAGGTAATAACGCCCATTCTTGCTGCAGAGCTGCTCATAAGTCCTGGAGAGTGGTTCATGGATGCTGACGTGATGCAACCCACTCCATAGTGCATTCCAGACATGCTCTATCTATGGGATTCCAATCGGAAGAGCGAGCAGGCCACACCATGCATGCAACGTCTTCTTTTTCCAAAAAAATCAACCACCCATGCTCTGTAAAGTCGAACATTATCGTCCATCAGTATGAAGTCTGGACCAACAGCACCTCACAACAACACACATGAGATCCCAAGATCTCCTATGGTACCTGACAGAAGTTAAATCTTGCTGATTCACCTGTACAATTCCATGAGGAGGTGTTCAAGTGGTCAGCATAATCCCAGTCCACACCATTAGAGGTCCTCCTCGATATTGGTTTCTTACCACAATGTCTGGGTCCCAAAATAGTGTTCCACGTGCCCTCCAGATGCGAATCGGTCGATAATCACTCTCTGGACCAAACCGGGACTCATCTGTGAAAAGAACATTTGCCCAACATTCAATCGTTTACGTAGCATGTTGACGACTCCACTCTAGACATACCCTTCTGTGAAGACACGCCAGAGGTAAACAGACAGCAGGTCTCCAACAATAAAGGCCACTCTCCTGAAGCCTTCTGTACACTGTTTGCTTCCGTACAAGATGTCCAAAGGATGCTGGAGGTCAGACTCCAGTTGCAGTGCAGTACTAAGACAGTACCGTCGTGCCCTTACATCCAAATAACGGTCCACTCTTTCTGATGTTACACGTGATCGTCTGTGTCCTGCTCTCCAGAATACAGGTTCGGTCTCTATAAACTATTGCCTCATCTGAGGAACAACAGAACGATTCACGTTAACCCATTGGGCCACATCAGTTTGCGACTCTCCCACTTCCCTTCTTCCTATGGCCCTCCACAGCAGAGAGTGTGTAGGCTTCTTCTCTGTGTCACACTGCACCGTCTTTGACTGTGTACACAGCGATTGTGGATGTGGGGTACCCTGCAAACACTGCTCTTTTTGATAGGTGCCCTGACGCCATCGCTGGCGTGGGTTTTCCGTTGATCGGCAAACCATATTCCGTGCAGAACACGATCCTAACGACATCTGTTGACAGTTTGCATTATTATATCGTTAATTAGACAGGACGGGGAAACAGCAGTATCTCGCTTTAATTTTGGACACCAGTGTAGAAAAAAGAAATATTCTTAGTAAAAGTCTAAAAAGCTTCTTGACCAATTTAGATCAAATTTTTACATGATACTCTAACAAAGATTCAGATGGACATGGGTTATATATTTTTAATATGTATGGTACATAAATATATCTGTAATGCATAAAGGTGAAAAATTTTTATTATATATCTCGAAAAGTTGTTTGAATGGTGGTGCATGAGGACAGAAGGCATCCATTCTGTTTTAAGACGGCACACAAGCTAACAGTCCATGATTTTCCTCCACGTGTGGGGTTAAGACAATGGTATTTGCAGTGTTGCACCACACAGCTGTATTATGCTGCGTATGTTTTGTTCAGGTATGAGGTGTCCTACAACTGCTGAGGTTTGTTCAATGCTCAAGATTTTCATATTTGGGCAGAAGAGAACCTCCACGCCACCCGTGATCGAGGTCATCAAGAAAATTTTACCATAAATTTGTGGGCTGACATGGTGCATGATTACTTGTTTGGTATGTATATGCTTCTTTCTCAATTCACAGGCCATACCCATCCAATGTTCATTTGTGAAGTGCTGCTGGAATTACTGGAGTAGGTGCCATTTTCAGTCTGTCAATAGTACACCCATACATTTCAATCTAGCTGCAAGCCCAGAACCCCAATTGCACAGATGTTTGGAGATTGCTGGATCGGTCGAGTTGGCCCTGTAAATTGGGTGCCTCAATCGTCTGACCTCAACCCAATGGACTTATTCATGGGGGTCTTCTGAAGAATGTGGCGTATGACACCTCAGCGGAGTCACTGGAAGACTTAGTTGCAAGGGTACATGCAGAGTGCGAAAATGTTCGCACCATGCTAGGTACTTTTGAGGGATTGCATCAGTCAGTATGCAGATGTCAGGTTTGCTGCAATACTGGAGGCAGGCATTTTGAACACCATCTCTAATTTTATTTAATTTTTAGTAACAATAGAATAAATAGTAACAGTCATCTTTAAAACTTGTTTCCTGTTGTCTGCCACAGTAAACATGCTTATGTTTCCTCCTCTTTTCTTTGCATTAATATTTTTTTCTTTTAAATTAGTTAAAAGCATCAAATTCAAGAAAACTCTGCTGTTATTCATTGAACACAGTTGAATGCTGCACACTTCAGTGAGAGTAGATGGCGATAGCTGTTGCATAATCAGACGTTAGCCCCTTTGATTTCGTTACTGTCAGTATCTTTCTGTTACCTTCTATTACCTTCTGTATACCAAAAAACACTGGAGATTTTAGAGGGTACAAGGAGAGAAATAAACTGCATATGGAAACTGTGTCTGAAACCTTCATCCACTGAAGCAACACAGCATCGCATTCATGGGAGACAAGGCCGGTCTACGCAACAGCTAGCTCCATCTACTCCACCGGTGATTGTGGCAATCAGAAGCGATCCTCGAATAACAAACACAGGCCTATTGCGAGACATTTCGCCTGCAGTCCATAAGCGTTCAAGATCGCGTTTGCTACTGAAGGGTTGGCCTAGGGCAGGTGCCGGCGCTTGTAACTTTGACGCTCCGTAGGGTTGTTGGATGACGATTCCAGGTACAGGTTCCTGTTCTCAATGTGTTTCTCGAATCACCCTCTACAACCCATCAAAGTTTGGCGATATCGCTTTGTAACACATTCGTGAGTCACGTAAGATGAAACACTATTTTTATTTCCTAAGCGGTTCCAGGTTTCTGAATAATGTTTTCAGATAATGATAGCATGCTGAAGGGCACGTACTTTGATTTGTGAAACGAGTATTAACTCTTGTAGTGATCGATATATTGAAGTAAATATGATTTTTAAACTAGAATGATATACTTACCTGTACCAATGGCATCCGAAAGCGCTTTAAAAGATGATTACAGTGATATAATGATTGTTGATATTGGAGTGCCTGTGTTATTCTGCATTACGATGTAAAGTTCCTTTCAACATCTATGCATGTCCTTAAAACAAGCAATGCAGCAACTATATTGTTATGAAATACATCAAATGGACAACCTTTGGCTGTAGGCTGGAACGATGATAATGAAAATTTGTGCCGGACCAGGACTTGAACCCGGATTTCCCGCTTATCGCAAGCCGTCACCTTACCATCCGTGCACGACTCACAGCCAGACCCAAACTTCCATATGTCGTCAACTACGGGTCTACAACCTGTACTCGTACACCCGTTATGTATGTTGCTGTACAGGTGAGGTGTTTTGCTTGAAAACCGCTTGCTCCGTGTCGGTATTTCTGAATTACGATGCAAAGTCCCTTTGGACATGCATGAGACGGTAGATGACGCATGGAAATTTGGGTCTGGCCATTGGATAGCCAAAGAGTAAGGCGACCTCTGGCGCTAAACAATACAAGTTCGAGTCCAGCTCAGTCACAAATTTCCATTGTCACATTCCATTCTACAGCTGATGGTTGTCCATATTTGCAATTGCAAATACATTTGATGTATATTGTAACTACTGCAGTCGCCGCAGTGCCTGTTCCTTTGGACATGCACGCTCGTCCAAAGGAACTCTGCATCGTAGTTCAGAATACAGCTGGTACTGCAACATTGTATTTATCTGCCAACTCTGACCAAGCAACTTTCAAGTAAAATGACTCGCCTGTATGGGAATATACATAACGGATGTACAAGTACAGATTGTACACGCGTACAAAAGTTAACATGATTCTCATAATAGTTCCCATGAAGCTTTTCATGGAGAGAGATATGATAGGTACAGAAACTACGCCGATGGAGAATGTGTAGAACACTTGCCTGACTCATACCACTTCCTCATGCAATTGTGCAAGAGCTAATGTGAGGATCAACTGCAACAGCAGCAAGAACATTCATTTCCTCCTCTTCTGTTGTCACTTGTTTTCTTCTGTTAAGCTGTCTAGGCGTTACACTATTACTTTCATGTAACTGGTTGAAGAGGTTGGTAAACAATTGCCAAGGTGGTTGACATCTGTTGGCATATCTTGCTGCATACATTGTACCAAAATGAACTGCATTCTTCCTACACTTTCCACACACAATGAGCATGTCAGCTTTTTCTGCATTGGTAAATCCCATTGTCCACTCATGACCTTCTGCTTTGATTCTCACACACTGACTAGCACGTCACTATGCACTAAAAAACCACAAAGACACTGAAGCAAACATAACATTGTACATAGTAACTACACAGGTTGAATGGCACTAACAAGTGTCAGCATGGAAACTTTTCGAAATATGATATTTCACAAACGACTTGGACTAGAATCCTGCAACAAAGACCACCGAAATTCTAATTTACCTACTTCTCGTTTGTTAATGTCACCAGGCATTGTTCAATTTAAAAAAGTTTATGTTTGCACAATAAATATGCAACATATGTTTGTTCATGTGTGGTTGAAAGCACTGCATCAGCATAACAAATAGATCACTAAGCAAAACAAATACTCATTGTATTTAGTAGATATGTGAGCAGTCTGGCACCACCCACCATGAAGTGAATCACCAGCAGCTTATGGACCAACAAACAGCTGACACTGCAGCTCGGCCAAACCACCTTCCAGTACTAAGTCCACCACCTTCCAGTACTAAGTCCACCACCTAGCAACTAACCACCATGTGACAGATGAGCCGTTTCAAGGATCTCTACAGCAGCAGCTGAACTTCTGCCTTGGAGGGCAGCAGTTTGTGTTCAAGGCAGCGCAGCCACCGCACACCAACACCATAGCGAGCACTCCACTACCTGCCAATATCACCTGTTAGGGTGAGCTCTTCTTTCAGATGCAAATGGTGTCCACAACAGTTCTGGCAGTTGCACTTCCCACTGGCACTTACTAGATGCCACATAGCACACTTTGCTGAGCAGGCTAAATAAGTGTCAGCATCACTGGGTGCAGACATCACACCCAGCTACACAACCAGCAGCTGGCTTCTGCAACCGTCAGAGTTGCCTCCATGCCACACACCCGAGGGGGCATGTCTATAGTGTCACAGCACTTTTATTATTGTATCACAACTTAAATAAAAGTTTTTTATCTTCCAGTTGGGTTTTCCTAGCCACCATCACTTAGCACCATTGTCTCACAAACCCCCTCCATCCTCCTCCACTGAGCCTCGACCTCTACATCATAGTGGCCCCTTAGCACTGGGCCACTACAGACAAGATCTTTCGTTCACTTGAGTACTGGGAGAGAGATTTTATGTGAGTTGCAAGGAGTTGTTGGCCTGCTCTCATAACGAGAGGTCATGTTCCCAGGAACTCTATTAAATTTTGTTAAATCTGAGTACTAGCGAATTTTTGGAGTTTGCAAAATGAAAATCACAACCACCTACCTGGCAGTCATAGAAAATTTCATTGTAGCCCAAGGAGCCTACAGTGCTCTGAGACTCATCCCTGTAATTCCTTCATACTTTACAATGTGCTGACAACTTAGACAAAGGACTGGAACAGGAAAATTAACTAATTATTTTTAGTAATGTGCTGGTTCAAACAATTCCTTTACAAAGGAAAATCCAGAAGTACTGCACCAGTTTGATTCTTGTACCTCAGCGAAGATGAGTGAAACAGAAATTTGTGAAAGTGGTGTTGAGAAATGGCTGACAGCATTAAAACTGAACAATGTTCCAGGTCCTGATGGATTCATCATCAGACTCTATGCCAAATTTGCTGCTCTTTTAACAATACTATATCAAAGATCCTTCAAAGAAAACACTGTGCCAACAGAAGAAAGCATAGGTCACAACCATCTACAATAAAGAGCAGCAGAAGTGATCAAGAAAACTGCTGTCCAATATTCCTGACAATCATTTGTCGTAGAATCTTAAAACATATTCTGAGTTCAAATCTAATAAGATATCATCTACAGAATGACCTAAATATCAACCAGCATGGATTCCAAAAATATCCATCATGTGAAACCCAACTTGCACGTTTCTCGCATTATGTGGACAGCCAGGATCAAGGCAGTCAGATGTTTCTTGACTACCAAAAGGTATTTGCCTCAGTAACATACATATGCTTATAACAGAAAGTATGCCCATATTGGGTATCAAGTGAGATTTGTGATTGATGATTTCTTAGTGGGGAGGGAACAGAATGTTGCGTTGGGCGGATAGTCACTGACAGATGTAGAAGTAAATTAAGTGTGCCCAGGGAAGTGTGTTGGGACCCTTGCTGTTCACATTGTATACTAAGATTCCAACAGTGTTGCTATTCAAATTCATACATATAAAAAATTGCTGTAAATCACTTATCAACAATTAGCAGCACTGGTATCTGCTTGATGGTAATTTTCTTCTCAGAATGGTTTTCAGTATCAACATGACTGCTCTGTTGTCAAGATATATGCTGATTGCTCAGTTTGATAAAATGCAACCTTTTGGACTTCATTCCATCAGTTCATTTCTTTGGTTATCAACATAAATTAGTAAGTAGTGCAAACCTAACTTGAGAATGTAAAATGCTCTTACTTTCTTTTTGGACCATTTAATCATTTGTTACAGATGTCTGAATATTAAGTATCAAATTGATACACTGCACCAGATTATGTTACTTTACAGGAGTTTTAGGAGGAAAAACTTCATTAACCGTGAGACATATAACCTCCTCAACCCAAATCAAGATTAAGATATCCAAAACATATGGTTCAAAGAGGATAATAATGAAGCTCAAGATGATTTTGAAGATGAAGTGGACACAGATTGTGATGACGTAGTTGAAGTTCGGCATGAAGATTCAGGAACAGAGGAAGATGACAATGAAGATGAAGAAGTAGTCTTCAGGAAAATGACCATTACTCTATCAGACAGAACAAAGACACGAAATGGAATAAAGTTTCACCATGAGAGAGAGTATGTTTCAGACCTTACGATAGTATTCAAAAGTTACCTGGGAAAGCATTAAGAATTCCTTTAGAATGCTGGAATTGCCTCATAAATGATGGCATTTTTTCTATTATAGTTTTGTATGGAAATTAGTACATTGAGAGTATCAAAGCTTCATTTCGGGATGAGAAACATGGAAAAGCAGTTGATGCTACTGAACTGACAGCCTTCATCGGTCTCTAACTATTTTTTGCTGGTGTTAACAGAAGTAACAAACAAAGCTTAGAGGATCTGTGGGGAACTTATGGGGATGGCACTGAAAAAATTCACCTCGTAATGAACATGAGCGGATTCAGAAGGATGTAGGTTGTAGTAGGTACTGGGAGATGAAGGAGCTTGCACAGGATAGATTAGCATGGAGAGCTGCATCAAACCAGTCTCAGGACTGAAGACCACAACAACAATGAACATGAAATATTTCAGATTCACTGTGCAGTGCCTCAGATTTGAAAATCATGTGACTCGCAATGAGAGGAGGCAATTAGACAAGATAACAGTGATTCGGGAAATAATATTTATGTTTCTAAAGAAATGGAAGAAATCCTATACCCTCAGAGAAAATGTTACAGTAGATGTGAAAAAGATCCTGTGGAAGGTGCAGTTTTTGCCAATACATATCTAGCAAACCAAACAAATATGAAATAAAGGTATGTGCTCTCATGGATTCCAAAGTACTTTACCTGTATAATTTGGAAATATACATTGGGTTGCAACCAGAAAGATTACACCATGCGTGCAGTAACCCTTCAGATGATGTTCTGGGACTGTATTAATCTGTTTACCCATAAATTTGAAGAATTAAAGTTCTCATTCAGCAGTCAGCAAAACAAACTGAAGAAGCCCATTTGCAACAGTGACTGAAACATCAGAGAACTTTACATATTGACAATGCAGTCACATATTCTGACAGTGACAATGGCTGCAGAAGCCTACCCTTAAATTTAACACATCTAAATGTTAACACAAGCAACAGCTCCCAGCAAACTTTTATTTAAGCAAACTACTCTTGAATCATTATAGCTCAGCAAATAAAAATGAACTATCTAATGACAAAACTCATCTTAAAAGTCTATAGCTCTTATTGTTGAAGATGAGTAGTGTACTCAATAACAAATAGCCAGTTTTCAAAGGCAAAGTATTTTCAACCCCTTTACTGTTTCAGGAGAGTGTTATGATAATAGCATATTTATTACTCTGGTGTACAAGGCACTTACAATTTTGCACGTGCAACTAGATGACATTACATTATGTATATGGTTTTCAAATGACTAAACGGATCAATAAAAACAAAGTCAATTAAGCAGGATATGACTTATCCACTGGTTCATAACCTACAAACAGGTCTGAATTTTTTTTAATATTAACACAATGATTGTGCCTTTGCAGAATTAGTTACAAAAAGTAGCATAACGTGGGTATCTACACATTACTGTGTGTGTGTGTGTGTGTGTGTGTGTGTGTGTGTGTGTGTGTGTGTGGTTTGAGGTACTCTCAGGTTAAGAAATAATTAGGCACTGTAAACAACAAGCAGTTACAATATTCATAAGAATCATTAAACGACCAACGGCGCCCCAGGGAGGACGACTCCAGAGCACTCACTGCAGCGGTTCGGAGCCTTTGCGATAGGGAAAAGCCAACTCATTGTGCCCTGGCCAAATTAAGCTGCAACTGATGCAACAATCCATGTTCAATGGGAGCTATGGTCAATTGTGGAAGTCCTGTGTCTCAATTGGAGGATACGTTTCTATTTATTGAGAAGGATGGACATCCACAGTGCCTTGTACAAAGTATTTAATTCTGCTAGAAGTACAACATACAGCGTCATTATACACACCTTCAGGCAACACATTATGAGCAAATAGAGGCGAAGCATGCAGAAAGCTAGTAGCCAGGCTTAAGAACAGTGTACCAGAAGACGTAAGTTTAAAAAGAATTCTTAGACTAGAAGTTACACAAACAAACAGCGTAGTTCATGTACTGTAATGCATTTATAATATTCTAGTGAATTACAGCAAAGAAAACAGAACTGAAGGAGCAGTTGAAGCAAGTTAGAAAGTCGCTCACATTACAGAGATAAATG
Organism: Schistocerca serialis cubense; assembly: GCF_023864345.2. Lineage (NCBI taxonomy): Eukaryota > Metazoa > Arthropoda > Insecta > Orthoptera > Acrididae > Schistocerca > Schistocerca serialis. The sequence goes on along the minus strand of NC_064641.1, from coordinate 629,918,406 downwards.
GCCAGCTGTTTTCTGAGGGAACCTTTCATAAAATCGTGCGTGGTAGTGGTTGCAGAATATTCATGTCCGAGGGAGCTGCAGTCAATTGAAGCCTTTTGAAGCAAACTGTGTCTTGTCAAATCCTAGAATTTGCAGTATATTTAAGACACACAGCCCAGGAGAAAAGCAGAGACCTTTGTTGCATTTTCGCTAGCATCTGGAAAAAAGCACAGATATATATGACTGTGCTCAACTTTCAGTACTTGTGCGTGGTGTTGAGCTGCAGATAACTGAGGACCTCTTGGAGATCGTACTGCTTATTATGCCACAACGGGGCTTGATATTTTTGAAGGTGTTTGCAAATCAGTGGACAAAATGAATTTGCCTTGGGATAAGCTCCATTCTGTAGCTGTAGATGGCACACCACTAATGATTGGGTGTCATCAAGATTTTGCTTCTCATTTAAAGCAAAATAAAGAATGAATTTGAGAAAGATATTTTGATTGTTCATTGTTTCCTTCATGAGGAGGCACTGTATGGTGAAACAGTGAAACCACGTGATGTAATGAAAGTTGTGGTCAGTATGTGAATTTTGTGCAGTGTCATAGTGTAAATCACCACCACTTCAAAAGATTCCTGAAAGAGATGGCAACAGAGTATGAGGATGTACCTAACCAAGTACAATTCCTTAGCTTCACCAGGGAAAGTTTTGTTGATGTTTTCTTAGCCTTGGTAGAGAGAAAAAAGGGGGGGGGAGAAGAAATGCATTATCTGAAAGATTTAAAATGGACATCAGAACTAGCATTCTTAGCTGACATAACAATGCATCTGAATAATTTAAATCTGTCACTGCAGTTATTAATTGATACACAACCAAATCAGAGCATTCATGGAAAAGCTACACTAGTTTGAGAGGCAGATGGGTGATGGAATTTCAAGATTCCTCAATTGTATGGCTTCTTTAAAATAACTTGAAGGTACCAGTTTCGGCGATTATCAAGCCAAGATAAAGCAGCTCATCTTGGCTTCTGAAACAAGATTCCAAGAGCATGCCAATTTTCAAATAGAAATGAAATTGTTCAGCTCTCCTTTCTCTGCTTCACCTGATGATTTGCCATCATAACTCCAACTGGAAGTTATTGGTTTGAAAAATTCTACTTTGCTTAAAGACAGATACTACAACATGCTTAATTTCTCACAGAGGTATCATTCATTACAGCAAAAAACGTTTCCCAAGCTCCACAAACATGCTGCACAGATCATGTGCATCTTTGGATCTTCATACACTTGTGAGCAGCTTTTCTCAGCAATGAAAAGAATAAAAACCAAGGAATAATCTTTTCTTCAGGACCTGACACTGCAGACCATCCTCCACATTAGTGTTGTGGACAGTCTGACACCCAGTATTTTCACTCCATGCCATGTGCCGGCAGCCCATTTGATTGTTCACAGTGAGCGACAACAATGCTCTGCAGAGCAGGGAGTGCTCCGCTTTTCAGCACAGTGCTCATGATCTGGAACAGCCTGCATTAAGCAGTCACAACATCAAGTACATAAGATGGAATGAAACACACAACTTTAATACTATGCTCTGAATAACTCAGTAAACTACTACTATAAAAATGTTTCCTAGATGGTGGAATTATGGAGCTTGCCACCACATTCCTCAAACCATTCCATCACACTTCTGCCCTTGTGACATAGCACATATCTTGTTGAAAAATGCCACTACCATCAAGAAACATGATCGTCGTGAAGTGGTGTACATGGTCTGCAAACATTGTACAATGCTCCTTGGCTCTCATGGTGCCTTGCACAACCTCCATTGGACTCCTGGATGTTCAAGTGAATGTTCCTCAGAGAATAACGGAGCCACCACCAGCTTGTCTCCATCCAGCAGTACATGTGTCAAGGAGCTGTTCTCCTGGAAGGCAATAGATTCACACCCTCCCATCAGTATGATGAAGAAGGTATTGGGATTCATCAGACCATGCAATGTTCTGCCACTGCGCCAACGTCCAGTGCTGATGGTCACGTGCCCATTTCAGTTGTTGCCAATTTCATGATAACAGTGGCACATGCATGGGTTGTCGGCTGCGGAGGTCCATCTTTAGGAGAGTTCGGTGCACTGTGTGTTCAGACACACCTGTACTCTGCCCAGCATTAAAGTCAGACATTAGTTCCAACACAGCTCGCCGCCTGTCCTGTTTTACCAGCCTGCCCAGCCTATGACATGCAGCATGTGTAATGAGAGGTGGCTGCCAAACCGCACAAAGTCTGACATGGTTTTTCCTTGGTTTCACCCCATGTTGAAGACACTGACAACAGCACTCCTCAGTTTCTGAAATGTCTGTGTCAAGCCTCCATGCCATCACAATCTACCCTTGGTCAAACTCAGATAGATTGTGTGCTGTCTCATTCTACACACAGACAGCATGCCCACTGGTACTACATGCACTCTGTGTGTGTCTGACTAGCATCATTCCTCGTCAGTTAACACTTCTATTGCCTGGACAGGTTTATATCGACAGGAGGCCAGTGGTCATAATGTTATGACTGATCAGTGAAAATTTCTACTGAGTTCAGCTAGGACGCTTGAGCCCATTATGAAATTTACAGACTGAAAAAATTTGCAATTATCCATGTTGTGGTATACTTCAAACAAAAAAAGAAAAACATCAAGAAAAGGTACTATCAAACAAATTATTGTAAAAAGTGATATACTGTGCATTATTAATGTCTGAATTCATACTAGTATTAAAGAAAATCTTCAAAACATGCCATTACTCCTCAAACAGCCAAAGCATCCAAATGTGCATGCAACACATGTTTGTAGGTAAATCCAGGCTCTTCACAGCTATCAGTGGCTTACAAAGTCTTTGATTATTTGTCCAATAAAACACACACACACATCTGACAAGGAGTAAACAAAATTTTAGTTATAGGCTAAATAATTTCTTACAGGCATCATCTTCTATTCCAAAATATGCTCATTCTTATTAAATTCACACCAGTGTGCTATTTACTACACAGTAAATAGACAGCATGTAGCCATACTTACAATAAGTGCCTCTATAGTGACTAGTCCCACATCATTTCCATAAATATCGTGCAAATGGTCTATGGAAAATGTACCTAACTAAATGTTCCATTAAATCACCTTCTTCAATGTTTCAGACCAATGAACACCATTCACATATTGGTTGAAAGAGAATGTAATGATATATCAGTCTGCAATCTGCTTCCCTGGTCAATATGTTCTTGTGGTTTTCCCATATTAAGTCACTTAGGATAGATACTCATGGCTATCTGAAGACTGTGACTAATTTGAGTTGATTGCCAACCATCCAGTCAATCAGTATGGCATAAGTCTGTATTACATTGCACTTATTTACACTTGGGGGAAGGGGGTACAGCTGGCAGTCTTTTAATCAAGATCTGACTGTCTAAAAGAAACGAAGCATGAATTCAAGTCTCAATGCCACACTTTTCCAGTTTTACTTTAACAATGAAAACTGTCTCAATATCTCATTCTACTTTCTATGCAGTGGCAGAATATGCAGTCCTCCACAAATCATACATTTCCATGATGTAAATATCATAAATTGTATTTCAAAACAAGCACATGAGCATTTTGCTGTTCACCTTCATATTTTAAATTGTATTTCAAAACAAGCACTTGACCACTTTGTTGTTTGCCTTCATATTATCCCACTCAAAACATAACAAAATAAATTTAACATTTTTTTTTCAAATAAAAGCAATTATTTTAACATAACAAGGCACTGTATTCACAATGACAGACACTTGTCTAATTTACACTTCTGTGCATATTCCAGTTATAAGACTAGAAGTTATCTGGAAGATCTCTTATATAATACTTTACCACTTACCAAATGAAATGGTACATCTCAATTTTGAACCAATAAACCAAACAATCTAGCCAGGTCAAAAATTGAATTCATGAGTACAATTAAAGAATCATCATAAAAAAGATTCGAAAGAAACTGATCCTTTTCTGTTACACATTATACATATATTTTTCAACACAAAACAGTCAAATAACATTTCATTCACAATCATAAATTTACTGTCACTTTCACAGGTGTCACATGCACACGAGTTTTACAAATCTAAGGTAGAGGTCTTTCATCTCCCCGAATGGCTCGATATTTAGCCAGTTCATTTGGGAATGCATTACTCAGTTCTAAAAGTAAATGTGCTTTGAATTTGCGGTAAGCATCAATTTTTCCTTTCACTTGTTCATTCTTGGCTAGTGCCTTTTCTATACAGTCCTTGGTATACAGCTGTGGATTTCTGCCTTGATCAATATAACTGCAACATAAAAATGGAATATATCAAAGTTTAAGAAAAAAGCTACAAAACAAAATTCTGCAATATGATACAAGAGATTCATTATTACGCAGTAAACACTCGATAACTGTTGTTAGCAGGAATACGAAGATTAAATTTATTTCAAAATCCAACATCATCTTAAATATAACTATTACGTTGACATTTTAAAATATTTTCTTGATTGGTGATTGGATTAAAGTATAAACCAAATTGCTTCTCCTCTACGGCAAAGGCTGGTAATGTATCAGTTTCACAGAGTTTTTGGTAACATAGGAAATGTGAAGTGGTGTATTTTGAGACTGACGCCAATACAAAGGCTTACTGACAATCATTCTTCCCAAGCACTATTCGCGAGTGGTACACAGTTGGAGGGCTCAGTTAGCGGTACAAAAAGTACACTTCGCCACACAACATTAGGTGGCTTGCAGAGTATGATGTAGATGAAGATGAAATTGAAACCACTTTATGTTCTTCATAGGTTATTTCTGCCTCTGTAACTTCAACCTTCCCCCACTCCGAGCACGCGCACGCACACACACATACATCCTCCTCATATATACTGAAGGTTGTGACATTGGCCTGTTTTGTCAGATAGTTGGTGTGAAGTTGAGAGCTGATAATTAGGTTATGAGTTGGTGAAGCCAACAAATGTGATATCATGGCAAGAAGCTCAGCTATAATTGGAGATGATTGGTAATGGTAACAGGTACATAATGCCTTGTATCACGAGCAGATAGTAAGTAAATGTGCTTTGAACTTGCTGTAAGCATCACTTTTTCCTTTCACTTGTTCACTCTTGCCTAGTGTCTCTAAGCAATCACCACCTATATTATCCCCTTCCTGAGGATGGTGTAGCCTTTAAATAAAAGTTTGTTAGGTTTTAAATGTATGTCTTGTACAATAGGCACAACAGCCTACTGTGTGTTTAAAGTTTTGCTGCTACCAAATGTGTCCTTAAATCATCCCAATTTCATTGTGGTATAGGAACCATCAACTGGAGAGGAGTTTTTAGATCAGGACAGCTTGAAATTTAGTCAACATATATTTTCGGCCTGATTGCCTCTGTTTGCCAGGAGATTGCTATAGCAGATTTCTGACAGCTGAAGTGGGCATGGTATAGCTCTTTTGCCTGTTTCCCTCAACCAATAACATAAGATGATTTTGTATGTCTCTCTGTGCCAATGGCTCAGTATCATAGCAACTCTATAGACGACCACTGTTTTCACCTGCAGACGTACACGCTTTGCAGTTTAAAGTTGGTAACAGCCCTGTCAGGTGTGAGGTATTTTCTATCGCTGATTCTACAGCAGATATTAAATTCTATGCCTGGATACATAAAATTCTTCTGGTCACTTTAATTTCTTGCACTGTCTTTTCTTCTAAAAACACCAGGCAATTCCTGCTCCAAGCAGTGTAATTACATGTTAAATTTACACTGAAATGTGGGACTGAACACAATGACCCCACTTCATGGGTGACTTTTTCAGATTTTTCACACATCGCTTTACCATTATACTCTGCTGTCTCATTATCGTATCTTTGACACATATAGCATCACTGGATTGTGTACATAAAGACTGACCTTCAGTCAAATAAATCCAGCCTTTTGTGCTCTTGATGGTTAGATGAATTTAATGTTGGGATGAAAGTGGTAGTCTTCTGCAGCTCACTTGTTCACTCTCCATGTTTCTAACTTATGTCATGCTTTCCATTTCCCATTCATTTTGCAAATCAGCAACATGTGTGTTACCTCTGCAACTTACAATGCCCTTGAATTCTGTTTCTCTATTTTTAAAATGTACTGACAAAAATTCTTCAAGTGAAGAAGTTTGGTTGTTAGTACGCTGAAGCAGTTCCAAACAAGAGTGTTCCACTGTGAAGTCATTTGAAAGATTCTGCTGTTCCAACAACACTTTCCGAAGTTTTGTTGACGTGAGAGGAGAAACTTTCTCGAAAGACCCTTCTTCTCTATCACAACAAAGACATTCTGGACTGTTGTGCACTATTACAAAGAACAAGATTAGATTTTGCTAATACAAATTCAAAGTGTTGGTGATCTCTAAAGTGCACCCACATCAATGAGTGGTTGGTTTTTGTGTTTGTTAGGATTCACATATCTTCCCACAAAAAGCTGGGGATCTATGTAATGAAGTCTGGCAGATCACTCCTTCCCTCAGTAAGCATTATACACGTGACGTGTGACAGGTCCCCCGTACGACCTTTTTGCCTAACCATCCATCCATTGTCATACACCAAATCTTGAGTTTCTTTTTATGGAGCTTTGTAACATCCTTGGAAATCGGGGCCTTAACTAGTATCCCCACTCTCCAAAACACGCAACTTTCCACCATAACACTCTTCATTTGTCACTGAAGCACATCCACAAAGTTTTTAGCAATAGAAAACCGGTGACACAAACCAACCCACAGTTCAGGAACCTGGGGTTCCCTACGTTCACACCCAGGCATCACTGGCTGAGCCCTGGGAGAGCAGAAGTTACACTAGCAGCACGGAAAGGGAAACAGAGCTGCTGCACTGAGGGATCCATGTTTCTCAATAAGATATTCACAGAAGAGTTATAGATCCCTGGGGAAGAGCTCATCTCATTCGGGCCATCATATTTGATCAGACTCACCACCAATAAATAAAAGGAAATTAAATCCTTCAACTGTTCCTTCATGTATCACATATTCCCTCCCCCTTCATCGTAGTCCATAGGAGTAGAATCTTGGAGGCAAACTAACTATTAACGGAGGCATCCGATCCCACCCGTCGGCTTTGACCCATGATGTAAGGGTATTGCGTGACATCATGACGGTGCAGAGTTTAGTTTATGAGTGCATTGTGTTTGCTGATGTCGTCTTGTTGCGGTTGGTGGTGTCCTCTGGTGGTGTATTGGGTTCATTCGGGTGTCGATGCTTGAAGTGTGCATTTATTGGTCATGACTGTTATAGAAGAATGGAAATTAGTTTCACTGAGTTAAGAATTACGTTTCCGTTGTGTTTATGTTACTGTGGTGTCGTTTGATGTTATTGGTTTGCTGTTCGTCACATGGCAAGTCTTTTAATTCAATTTGTGGCTTCTTTTGTTAGGTATGGATATGACTTCCAAGTTAAATAGTGCACGTCTGCAAGCTGAAAAGGGGGACAACATGTTGTCCGTCATTATGTTTCTGCTACTTTTTGGGCTTGTGATGGAGATAGTGAAATGCGGCGTATGCAAGCAGAATATGCGAGTTGCGGGTTAGTGTGTAGCGCCGGAACTTGTGGGGTTTTTATGTGTTGTTGGGTCGGTGTTATTTACCACATGTGTTGGTGGTTGATGTTTTGGTATCGGAACTTGTGGTTAATGTATGTATCTTAGGGGGAAGTACTCGGTTTCAATTTGTTTGGTATTGACAGTTGTATTTGAGCTGCATAGGTCATGGGAAGTGACCGATTGCAATTAGTCGTCGTAGCTGTGTGTGTTTTGGTATCGTGAGCTGTTGTTGACCTATGTAGGTCAAGGGAAGTGTACGAGTCCAATGTGTTGCTGCACCTTTGGGTGTTTTGGTATTGTGAGTTGCTCTTGATCTATACACGTCAAGGAAAGTGTATGACTCCAATGTGTCATCGTAGCTATGTGTTTTTTTGGTATCGTGAGTTGCTGTTGACCTATGCAGGTCAAGGGAAGTGTCCAATTGCAATTTTTGTTGTTTTATGTGCTGGTTTTGTGGTATCAATAGTTGCGGTGTGATTATAATTTTTGGAGTAGTTGGTTTTTATTTTGTGGTATGGACAATTGTGGTTGAGCTATTTAGGTGAAGGGAAGTGACCGAATCCTGTTGAAATGGAAATGTCGAGTGGCTAGGGCCTCCCGTCGGGTAGACCGTTCGCCTGGTGCAGGCCTTTCGATTTGACGCCACTTCGGCGACCTGCGTGTCGATGGGGATGAAATGATGATGATTAGGGCAACACAACACCCAGTCCCTGAGCGGAGAAAATTTCCGACCCAGCCGGGAATCGAACCCGGGCCCTTAGGATTGACAGTCTGTCACGCTGACCACTCAGCTACCGGGGCGTACACCGAATCCTGTTGATATTGTAAGTGTAGCGGAACTTGGGAATTCTGTGGTGTTTTTATGTCATCATTTTGTGTGGTTTGGGATCGTTGCGTGTGTTTGTATGTGTTTATATTTAGTTTGTCCCCACCCAAAAAAACCCAATTTCCTGGACTGGTCCCATTAGTTTGATTATGTTTTTGGAGACAGATGTGTGTGTTGATTTTATATGTATTTTCATGTTTGTTGTTGTTTATGTAGTGACGTCATAGGTGCCACATTGGAGAGGTTGAGAATGGTCGTTTCCACCATAATGGTGATGTCATGGGTCAAAGCAGACGGGTGGAATCAGAGGCTTCTGTATTCCCCAAACAATAACATCTCTGACGACCAGATTAGGGCCTGTGTCACTCACAGCAGTGTACCTTTACTGCTCTTAAAATTGGCAACATGTTATTTTTTGAGTAAATAATGGGACTATAGCTTGGTGTAACTAATGAGAGGTGAGAAAAGAGGTATTGTATTTCTAGCACTGAAGATGATTCGAATGAAGGTGGTTGTGACAGTGCATAGCCCGAGATCTAGAATCGGAAAGACAGTGATAATTTGGTTGTGAGCTGACAAAACCATCAAAATGAGATAGGACAAAAGTTTTACTGAAGAGTTCATGTAGATATTGAGGAAAATACAATCACCACAAATCAGTATGTCACACACCTGTATACGTTCTTATTTTGGCTACATTTTAGATACCACACCTTTATTTATTTGGCTTAACACACACACACATTCTGGGTAACTCATCACTTAGGAAGTACGGATTTCACTAAAGCCAGCAGTAAGACTAATATGCGCTGTTCACCCACAATTTAGTTGTGTAGGTCCCTTTTCGAGCTGTTATGCATTTTAACAGTACCATCACTATACATTTATATTCACTAATAAAATATGTCACAAATAATCCATCACAATTTCATAAGAACAATGATGTCCATACCTACAACACTAGAAGAAATAATGACCTTTATTTCCCATTATTAAACCTGTTGGGTAGCTCCGAAAGGTGTTCAATAGGCAGCACCAAAAGTTTTTAATCATTTTCCCAATAACACAAAATGTCCGAAAGGTTGAAAAGCAAGTTTTAAAGGTAACCCAAAAGCATAAAGAAACAGTCTCTAGTTCTCAAGTGCAGTTGCCTGACAAGGACTGAAATATTTTCATTATTGTTCACAGTAATAATATCCTTGTTCCACTTCAAATCAATAATAAAATCATTCAAATGATTTACAGAACATGTAACTAACTAAGCTGTTGGGAAATCAATGCCAATTGGAACTAACTCCAAAAGAGTACCGATCTGTTAATCATAAGCAGTTTCAACATTCTGCAAATTACTGGTAACAAAGGATAAAAAGGAGCACACTGATGTATCTACCCCCCCCCCCCCTTTGTGTGTGTGTGGGGGGGGGGGGGGAGGGGGGGGAAGAGGTAGGCATACATGAGCACGAGAGCCTTACTCCACATGTCGAAGAGGCTCTTCCAGCAGCCATGTCACTGTCTGGCCTCCAAAGTCATACTTGGAGTCTCCCACTGGGACAATGGCAGAGAAAATTAAGAAGACCACCCTTGCTCACACAATTTTTCAATGAAGTTCACAATCTGCAGCCTTGTACCCAGAACTGGTTGGAGCCAATGATTTTTGAGTGAAAAAGCTACGTTATAACTTCTTACACTTATGTCATAGAGCTGAGAACTGTATGGATCCCCTAAATGGGTCAAAGGTGCACTACACAGCAGAAGCTGCTCCCAAGGTATGACTATGTAAGGTGAGTATCCACCCAGTCCAGATAACGCTATAGGAGATCCTTGGATACTAGAGTAAAACTCAAAGAAATGTCCCCTGCCCGGTGAGACTATTGAAATCCTTGTTATCAACAAGCTCCAGACATTGGTGCACTACTATAAAACAATAGGCTTGATACAAAACTAAGTGCAGAAATCTTGAAATTGACAACAGTGGTATTTTTTTTCCTTTTTTAGTACATTTAAATGTATATTGAAAGAACAGGCTAATGGAGATGGAAGACATGTATTTACCACTTTTCTCATATGGAACCCTGAAAGTCATGGATCAAGACAATCTACTTGACTTCAAAAGAGAACTGAGTTGGTAATAGAAACAGCTTTCCTAGATAAAATACGATCATAAGAGACACCAAATGAAATCAACAACAGGATTGAGGATTTCTTGGTGTGAAGTACATTGTCTTGGATGAAGTGTCACCGACAGGTGTAGCAGCACGCCCGAGTAAAGTATGATGGGACCCTCACTGATTATACATACATACAGTCATGTATGTTCATGAACTGTCTACTAATAACACGACAGATAATGTCAATAGTAACCTCAGATTTTTTGCAGATGGTGCAGCCATCTATAACAAAGCATTATCTGAAAAGAGTTTCACATATATCCAGTCAGATCTTGGTAAGATTTCAGAGTGGTGCAAACATTGGCAACTTGGTTTGATGTACAGAAATGTAAAATTATGGACTAAAATATGGATACAGAGAACTGTGGCTCTTCCACTGCATGCAGGCAATAGTAATGTTAAACGATTGCCATAAAATTTGTAACTCAGTTGCACTCGTCAATTACATTCCAAGTTTCACCAATGTCCATAAACTACGTGTATGGATGTATGTCAACACATGGGAAAATCTGAATACAATGAGGTGATGTTTTGCTGATTTATAGAGGACGCTAAGTCTGTATATAGAGTACTATAAGTCAGTTCAATACAAGCCTACTGTTACAACAGTACTGTCGTTGCATTTAGGTTAAAATGAAGCATTACTTACTCAAACACTTCCAGAGGAACATGGACATCTTGCACCTGTCCCTTCAGTTTGTCAATTTCTTGCAAGCCGTGCACAAGTGTCTGACTGTAAGATGACAATGAAAACGTAATAAACAGTGAGATATATAGCGAAAACTGTACCTACAAGAAAACTATACAATGAAGTTTTACTTATCACAATACACCATATATATTTTCACGAACTTTTATACCACCTACATTTTTTGGTTCAACACGTTTTGTCCTTGAGGTTGAAAATCACCAACGATAATCCGTATCTGCCTAACATTTTCGATAAACATTTCCAGCTGCGTCTCCAAGTTTTCTAGTGACGCCGCCATGATTGTTTAAGTCTACATCAAAACACAAAGATAAAATACAAAAGTAAGATAAGTTTCTTTATGTCTTTGGATGCCAAAATATAAGAATACACATTACACAGTGTTGGAAGTGGAATAAGAAATTAGAAAGAAATAATGTAAATAAAAATCATAATAAGAAAAGATCAAAGTGGAGAAGGATATTCATAAAAAAAACAAGAGAAAGAAATGGCTAGCGTACTTGCCCAGTGGGGTTAATAAGCATATCTGTATCCTGAAACTAAGCGTTTAGTGTTCTTATGTTATCTGACCTGTGCAAGCGAAATATACGAAGATGTCGAGAAACGTTGTGATAGGTACGATGACCACGGCACTAAAAAATCTGAATAATTCGCAAAATAAAAAAGATAATATCATCCCTTTCCCACAGACAGATCTATAGTCTCTATTTTTTTCGTATTACTGTAAAAAAGTGCTTATTCGTGGTCACGTAACGGAAGGAAGATAGCTATGGAATTGTGCCAGCGGCTATGTCCCTGTCATATATTTAGAAAGTTTGAGATGAAAATGCAAAGTCGCGCTGTTAATGCTACTAGTTTTCGGAGTCACCATTGCAATGGAATGAACACAAGCCTTTTCTCCGCTAACATAATCTGCCTTTCGTGTGAATAACGGAAAACATCGTACGATTTGTTTATAGTACTGTAAGAACGAGCGTCCTTCGTCCAACTTCTATTAAAACAATTTATCGCGCACAGTGTCATTACTTGATGATGATAACGTGTACTCACCCTTTTATCGTTGTCCAGAATTTAATATCACTTCCGGAGAAATGCCGTAAACAATACAAAGAATGTAGACAACATCGCCTAGAAACAAATCTGTGTGTCTAATTAAGTACAATAACAATGATAATCATATGTTCTACTTCTGCCACACATCTCATCACACCGTGAATCATATTCAAAGCTAAATATAAATACTCACACTACTTGACTTACACTTAACACATTTAACTTTACTCATACAATCATTAGTGTTCATCCTCAGAGCCACTATCTGGATACATGACTGCACTGTACACAAATTAGGTGCAGAAATGTTCTTGAGGCCCATATGAAAGAACCATAGTCAACATATCGCATTCATTCGTGAACAAAGTGGCAGGCCTGTCAGTGCTAATAATTTATTCATTCTTTGGTGCTATGCCAATTATTAGGTATAAGCATCTTTTTCAACTCGTTCTTAAATAAACCTATTGTTTTATATTTTTATTTCTGCAGGCAATGAATTGAAGTTATAGTCCTATCGACATCACTAAATACATTTCTTGAACCTGAAGTTGTGAATAATTTACTCCCCTAAAGTAGTATGTTTTTTGTGCGGGCAGCACTTATAATATGTTTTATTGAAGTATGCTCTATCTTTCATTGCACAGGGACAACTGTGACAGTTTGCCTACTGTCACCATATTTTATTTTTACGTGTATGCATGTTCCTTATTCAGTATTATCTTCCCACCTAATTAAAATGTGATAAAGACAACATGGCACTTTTTCATACATTTTCATTTTATATACTAATGACTTTTCTAAATATAAATCTGTACATAACATTTAACAAAATTAATGTAAGAGCTTATTGTTACTTCTGAGAATAGTGTAAGAGAGATGTCATTTGCATGTTCCCCTTTCTCACATTTCTAATTTATGTTTCTCAGGTGGAGGATCAGGATTTGTTGGCTCAGCACTAACGTCCTTGCTTCGAGCTAAAGGTTACTCTGTTACAATAATATCACGAATGCCAGGCCCACAGCGAATGTCATGGGTATGTAGGCAGTATAATTTAAAATTAGTTCTTATTTATGCCCAGATGTCAAAATAGTCCAGGATTTATAGTGAAAACTTCCTGAACTGTTGCTGTGCCAAATGAAACCAAAAATAAATACAGAAGATAACTAGTAAAATCGTGAGAAAGGCCATTTCTCAGTTAACCAGTTACAACATGATGACCTTCTAAGTGTGCACCCCATACTACTTACTGATGAATTTGCTGCCTAACTGTGTACCAGGCTTTGAACCCCATATTCACAGTCATGAGTAATTATCAAGAAGTATTAATCTGCTGTTTCCTTCCAGCTATAATCACCAAGCAAGGTGGTGCAGTGGCGAGCACACTGGATATGCATTCAGGTAGAGGAGGTTCAAATTCCCATCTAAACATCCAGGTTTTCCATTATTTCACTAATTGCTCCAGGCAAATGTCAGAATTATTCCTTTGAAAAGAGCACAACCAGTTTGCTTCCCCATCCTTGTGCAATCCAAATTTTTGCTCCATCTGTAATGGCCTCACTGTCAACAAGACATTAAACTCTGATCTTTCTTCCTTTCTTTTCCAGCTATAATCAAACTTTGTCCAACTAGTTTGGTCAACTGAACATTCCAATACCAGATGTTGGCTCTGAGCTGTGATGTGTAGTGGCATGTGATGTCATATAAGCTCAACAAGAAGATAACAGAATACTGACAATAACTGTTTTGTGTCTATATTTTTTGATTTGTAGGTTTGACAAATGTCTTTGGCGTAACCTGAGCTCTGCATTAGGTTGAAAGTTGACTGTGTAGTTGTGAGTTTGCAAAGTCAGCATATATGATGTCATGAGAAAAACTAAGTCTTATTATGGTGCATCTCTTAAACATATTGGATTTGATGAGTCATTTATGTCCACCACTTTGGTGACATTGTTGGTCCAATACAGACAGTATCAGAGGCTTTAGTTAACCCATTCTTCAGCCCATAGTACATCATTCATTCTTCAGAGTACTACGCAATTTGGCTCAGGAAGGAATGCAGCACATAAAATATCTATTATAAATAGATTACATTGTCGTAAATTTAGACACGTCTGAAGCTTCTGAAATTTACTTATTTGACAAACTAAAAATGATTAATGACTATGACTTCTTCCCAAAATTTCTGCCTTCCATAGAAAGAAGTCCACCACATGAATCATTAAAGTGTGCCTCACACAGTGAGTCAAAGCTTGAGTTTGGCATTATCTCTCTCGTATGACAATGAACTACACAGGATGGCCTCTGTGGAATTTGGAAGAGTAAGAAAGAGGCACTTGTAGCGAAGCATTGAATGAATCCATAGAGTATGCTCAAATGATAGAAAACTGTTTGTGAAAGGCAAAGCTGCAGTTGTGAATCTTAATTAGGTATTCAGTTCCAATCTACCGGGAAGGATTAGTGACCTACAGTGTGTGGAAACATGCAGCACTGACACTTAGTTCTGGCTTTCCTATCATTTCATTTATTGAGTCTGTTGATTCAAAAGTAGGAATGCCTAGAAGGAAATGTACTACCTAAGGGAAAATCTTAAGTCCAAGATCTAAATCATACAGGTAACCCAACGAGCTCAGCAGCAGTCTGACAGTAAAGGCCATAAGGTTGAAGTTAAGGTTAGAAAAGAGGGAGGTAGAAGGGCAAAGATGGCCTAATTGCTGTGTAGCAGTCATGGGATGGGAGTACCACGACTGGTAAAGAATTTTTTTGGTGTTTATTATGGGATAAATAGTATTTTTAACCCAAATGCAGAGCTCGGTGATGGCACCTGCGATTTAGGCTCTTTGGAGAAAGGCTTTAGTAAAGAGCTTTACTGAAAATATGGGGTTGTCAGGTTCTGTAGATGCTGCCATGGGATACCTCAGACCGGACATTTCAAGTAACTTCCATAATATGAATTTGACCCTCACTATCCCTTCAGAAATAATGTCCATCATAAAATCTTTGAAATCAAAAACATTTCGTGGGTATGATGAAATATCAACAAAGTTAATTAAAGAATGTGATTCTGAGTTGAGTAACATATTAAGCTATCTGTGTAATCAAAAAACAAAGATGATGTGACTTACCAAACGAAAGCGCTGGCAGGTCGAAAGACACACAAACAAACACAAACATACACACAAAATTCAAGCTTTCACAACAAACTCTTGCCTCATCAGGAAAGAGGGAAGGAGAGGGAAAGACGAAAGGATGTGGGTTTTAAGGTCTTTCCGTCTTTAAGGTCTTTAAGTCTTTCCGCTCCCTGGATTGGAATGACTCCTTACCCTCTCCCTTAAAACCCACATCCTTTCGTCTTTCCCTCTCCTTCCCTCTTTCCTGATGAAGCAACAGTTTGTTGCGAAAGCTCGAATTTTGTGTGTATGTTTGTGTTTGTTTGTGTGTCCTTCGACCTGCCAGCGCTTTCGTTTGGTAAGTCACATCATCTTTGTTTTTTGATAAATTTTTCCCACGTGGAATGTTTCCCTCTATTATATTAATATCTGTGTAATCAGTCGTTTACCAGTGGAATATTTCCTGACTGGTTGAAATATGCAAAGTTAAGCCAGCATTCTCAAAAATTTTAGAAAAAGTAATGTACCAGCAGCTTCTCAACCATCTGACCACAAATAACATATTATCAAGAACACAGTTTGGATCTCTGAAGGGTTCTGATATCGAGAAGGCTATTTACACCTACAGTGAAAATGTACTTAATTCATTAAATAACAAGTTACAAGCAGCGGGTATTTTCTGTGATTTGTCAAAGGCATTCGATTGTGTGAACCACAACATCCTTTTAAATAAATTAGAGCTCTATGGCGTCATGGGCAGTGCTGCAAAATGGTTCAAGTCATACCTTGCTAACAGGAAACAAAGGGTGTCAGTGCAAGGGACTAGTGAATTAAGTTACCAGTCATCATCAGAATGGGAAGAAATTACATGTGGTGTCCCACAAGGATCCATCTTAGGGCCATTGCTTTTTCTTGTGTACATTAATGATCTCTCATCAGGTACACTGCCAGAAGCAGAAACATTACTAAAAATGAACAAATAAGAATAGTGATCCAAATTAAATTGGATTCTCAGGAAATAACTATAGGGGAAGTGACTCATTTAAATCATTGGCTACCCAATTCAGTGAGTACCTTCTCACAGTGTCAACAGACTGCCTACATACACCTGCTGATAAATGACAAAATGTGGATGCATTAGACTTATTTTAGCAGATACTGTGTGTACTACTAACAGACATCAATTTAAAATTCTTTAGGCTAAAAAAAGAACCAGGACCGAGGGCAATGAAACAATGTCCCCAGTTTGGAACAGGGTTTTTAGTAAACATAAAAATAATAGATTCAGTAATGGATTTCCAAACAGTATCACCAAGAATTGCGACTCTAAGCTTTAAAACAATTAATAAAACCTATACAATAATAAATGCTCATGCCCCAACAAATGAAAAAAATTGTCTAACAAAAACAAAGGAAGAGGTAGATAAATTTTGGGACCTTCTAGAACAAACTGTGAACAGAGTAAATAAAAAGAATGTAAAAATCTTATTGGGAGATTTCAATGCTCAGTTGGGAAAAGAAAGGAAATATAAAGATATAATTGGAAAATGGAGTCCACATAAATTTACAAACAAAAACGGTCAAAGACTTGTAGAACTCTGCAGAGAACACAACCTTATATCTAAATCAGCATACTTTAAGAGGAAGCCAAGTAAACTTAAAACATGGAAACACCCAGACTGGAGGAAGGGCGAGTGGCAGCTAGACCATGTCTGTATGGACAAAAATTTTCAGAAGGAGATCCACAATGTTAAAGTACTGAGAGGAGTAGACACAGGCTCAGACCATTATATGGTTAAAATTAAAATCAAATTCACTCCGTTAAAGAAGAGGACCGGAAAAACTAATAAAATAAAAAGGAGGTTTGACCCACATCAGCTAATTAAAAATAATAAGTACCAACAAATAACACAAACCATCAAATTAACAGATGATCTAGAACAACTAGTGCCTAATCTTAAAAAAGAAGCAGAGAATCTAGCTCCCTTGAACCCACGAAGGAAACATGGTGGACATCAGAATGTGACAAATTCCAAGAAGCATGGTTAAAGTTTTAAACACATAAAACTGAAGAAAATGCCATCAACCTAAAAAAATGAAAGAAAAAAATTCACTCAAAATATTAGAAGAATCAAGAGAGGATTTCATAAAGATATAAACTCTATAGAAGGTAATTATCATAAAACCAACTCCAGGAACTACTACAAAATCTTTGGGAAACAACTACAACAGTATGAGGCCCCTACACTAATACTGAAAGATGAAGATGGAAGAATGACACACAGTAACAAGGAAAATGCAGAAATCATGGCAAAAGCATTTAACAAACTTCTGAATTGCGAGGAACACAAAGAACCCTTACAAATCAATATAAATACCCCAATAAAAACCAAAACTAACAAACTAGACCCTCCAACTTTCCAAGAAGCAGAAAAAATTCTTAAAGAACAAAAAAATTATAAGGCATGTGGAGAAGATCAGGTTTTTGTTGAAATGTGGAAATATGCAAGTGACACAGTTAAGACCTCCTTACACATGGCTCTAACAAAAATTTGGGTAACAGAACAATTTCCCAAACATTGGACCACAGCTATCATCCACCCACTACACAAAAAAGGAGATAAGAGCAACCCAGACAACTACAGAGGAATCTCTCTCCTAGATTGCACATACAAAATTCTATCCGAGATCCTATATGAAAGAATCAAGGAGCAATTAGAACAGGAGTTAGGGGAATATCAGGGAGGTTTCAGACCATGGAGAAGCTGTGCAGAGCAGATAATTAGTTTAAAATTGATCATGGCATACTACAAGAAACGGAACAAACCTCTGGCAATAACATTTGTAGATTTTAAGAAGGCATATGACTGTCTCCACAGACCTTCAGTATTAAAAATTTTAAGAAATCTAGGACTCCATCCAAAACTAATTAAAACAATACAACTCACTCTAACCAACACCAAATCAAAAGTGAAGTTTAGAGGAGAAATTTCGGAACCATTCTTCATAAGAACAGGCTTAAGACAAGGTGACTGCCTATCACCATTACTGTTCAACTGTGCACTGGAATACATAATGAGAGAATGGTACAAGGACAATCCAGAAAGGATAAGAATTGGAAGTGCAAAAGATGATATTAGCTTAAACTGCTTGGGATTTGCTGATGATCTTGCTCTCCTAGCCAACACTGTTCAAGAAGCCAGGCAACAAGTGAAATCACTACAAGAAATAGCAGAGAAAGTAGGCCTTAGAACATCATTTGAAAAAACGGAGATTATGCTAACTGATCCACCACTTGCAAACAAAATTATGATAGGAGAACAGGAAATCAAAATTGTTGATAAATTTAAATATTTAGGTGAAATAATAACATACAATCTAAATGAGAAGCCATCATGGCAGAATAGAATAAAAAAACTGAACTATGCAAATTACATTACCAAAACCACATACAACAAAAAAAGCCTATCTATAGATGCAAAATTAAAACACTGTAAAACAGTTACACAACCGGAAATAACGTATGCAGCTGAAACTATCTTCAAAACAACTAATACAGCAGAAATTGACAGGATACTAAAAATAGAAAGAAGAATAATTAGGACATGTATAAATAAACAGTATAAAATAAATGGACATTGGAGAATAGCATCAAATGAAACAGTATATAAGAAAATAGAACCAATCATGAGCACAATCAGGAAGAAACACATCTCATTCTTTGGACATATGATGAGAACTCCATAAAACAGAATTAGTAAAAAAAATAATACAAAAATTGTGAAATAGCAAGAGCGACAGTAAATGGATCACAGAAATTAAGGAGGATATAAAAGAACTTCAAATTACAGTAGATGACCTAAAAAACAAGACAGAGAAAACCAGAATACTGCAAGACCCGCAGACCGGACTACAAGTGAAAATCAATAAAAGGAGTACAGGAAGAGTTGTCTCAGATGAAGAAAGAAAGAAAATATGTGAAAGAATGAAGAAATATTGGGCAGACAGAAGAGCAAAACACCTTTCATATAAGAATAGACTCTAATAATTATATTACCTAAATATCATATTAAGTTATTGTTGAACCAAATTGTATCCCTATGTAACAACTTGTTTCGAACTTTGTATTTTTGACTAGAGTGGTACAATGAAGGCCATAAAATAAATAGTAATAAAAAAAAGAAAGAAAGAATCTAGATCACATAGATTGTGTAGCAGACAGTCAAAACAAAGATGTTACGTCAAGCAGCATGACCTTCTGTTGGGAGGTCAACTTTCCCCTTGGCAGTAGTGGCCAATAATTTGGTAGAGAGATGGTTGGTGGTCATGCTCACATAAAAGATTGTGCGAAAGTTACAACAGAGTCTGTGTTTGATGTGACCGCTTTGGTGGGAGCTGAGTGGGATAGATCTTATTGGGAATACCCCTACCCAACAGGGACTTTGTTACTTCCAATGAACACTCCTCCTCCCTCCTCTCCCTGGCCAACTCCTCCTTGCAGTTAAATCCCAATTTACTGGCCTCTTCCATCTGCCACATCCCCTGAAATTTCCTCTCATCATCCTGCAAAGCCCAAAATAGGTGTCAACCTCTCCACTAAGAACCTCCATTCCATTGAAGTTTCAGTCCTTTCCAAACATCTCATTTCAGTCCCACACCCAAATTCACTCACAACTGACTGGTCAAAGAGCTGTTCTCCTTCACTCGGCCCCTACACTGTTTTGCCACCAACAGCTCTGACCAAAACTGACTACAATCCAACCTTCCATTTCATAACTCCACCTAACTATGAGTCTCCAACACTCCCACCTGACCATTTCTGGTACCTTCTAAAAATTCCATATCTTCCACCTGGCTTCACCTTCCTCTCCGAGGTCCTTTTCCAAAACCAAATGAAATGGCACAGTAGTAAGATACTGGACTCGCATTTGTAAGGTGGTTTAAATCCCTCTCCAGTCATGCAGATTTATGTTTTCTATAGTTCCTCATAGTGGATTGGTTCTTTTGCAAAGAATGCAGCCAATTTCCTTTCTCCATTCAAAGTTGCACTCTGTCTCTAATGACCTCATTGCTGATGAGATGTTAGACCCTAATCTTCTTACCTTTCTTTTCAAAAACACAAACCTCTCAGTGGAGGAAGCAGTGGCTATTCACAACCATAAAACACACCATGATTTGATCATTCTCCACCACTGTCTTGCTGAACTGCAGTGATTACCTGACAGAAGACATCCACCAACTACCTGCCACAATCTTCTCATTCTAAAAGTCCAGAATAGCCTTCAATGCCTCCTCAGATAACTATGTCCATCCCTGAACTTCTCCCCAGCATCCATCTCCCTCCTTATTCCTACTCCCCCTCCCCCAGTACACATCTGCGTGGTAACTTCCTTACAACAAAATAACATGTACATATCCCATATAAACAATATTCCCTCCATTAAGCGCATTGTGGACGGTAGGTAGATATTACGAAGTGGTAGCATCCGTACGTTCGGAGATAAACGAACACAGTCTGTCAGTAGTTTTGAGTTTTATTTTCTAAGAAATCAGTAGTATCAGTGCCACACCTACCTGCTCTAGCTCAGACCCTTGGTTTTCACTTGTCTCCAACGGCTTGATACCTCCGCTTTGATAGCTTTCGTCCCCTCCACACCAGAAACTTTCTACTGTGCAGGCTTGTCACCTGTGGATGGTACATCTGCAGTGACAAGCAATTCCTTGCCCAGTGTGCTGAAAGTTTTGCTGGGGCCTTCGTAGACAAGTACCATATGGACAATATAACTTGACACTTTTCAGGGGGATGCTGGAAACATAAGCTCACAGTCACTGCCTAGTACACAAACTACTATAGAGAGTGGTGTGAGGAGAGCAGAGGTGCAGGGGGAACTAGCCCTGCTGCCTCCTCACAGGACTAGCACCACGCTGGAATCAACACTGCATTTGCAGTATGTCCTGCAATTCTATACTACTAAGACACATTTTATTGTTTCATTGCCAGCATTAGCAACAGACAGAAAAAAAGTGCAGTGGCCTGGAGTGATCTGAATTCCAACTATTCCTCTGCTCCCAGTAAAGTGCCAACTTATGTTGTACATATGGGTCTACCCTCCAAATGTAGCCCACAAGCAAATTGTCTATGCCATATCCACTCATGCCACTAATTTATGCCTCCCATCATTATACAATATCACTTCAGGATGGAAGAACTTATCCACGTCCACTGCCAGGACTGGGTCTAGCTTTTGTTTTGGCCTGAAATGAGGACCATTTTTCTCAGACTCCTTGTCAGATCTCCCAAAGTGTACTCCATTGCACAACATTCTGGTCCATTCTTATGCCACATCTGCTCTGAACCCCTGAACTCCAAGAACTGTTCTTTGCACCTCCATAGCACATTCATTTCCTAGCACACTGGACTTGCATTCGGGAGGACAACAGTTCAAACCTGCATTTGGCCATCCTTATTTAGATATTCTGTGATTTAAACTCACTGTCTGGTCCTCTCCCCCAAAATCAACCAGTTCAGTTCTTTCACATTGTGTACATAGCTTATCTGAGGCAAGGCTAATTGTGAAAGCAGGCATGAACTACACCAAGTCTGCTGTAACTTCTGCACAGTATTTTATGTAGTCGCAATCAGCAACTAGCTGATCACCTGAGCAAATGGCTACCACTTAACAGTTGCTAGAATACCTCAAATGTGCAGTGAGTGGTTATGTTCACTCCTTCCATTTCTTATAAATTACAATGAATATATAAGGTAGTCAAATGAAAATAAAAGGGAAGAAGAAGGCTGTGGGAGGGAAATAAGGAAGGCAAATCGGGGAAAGACTAACTATGTAGAGGCAAATTTCCCATCTGCACAACTTGGAAACATTAGTTTTGAGGAGGAGGATACAAAATACATCAGTGTTCAAACAATATATATCCCCACATTTATGACACACAATTTTTGTAGAGTAGCAGCATCAGCTTTGCCTCATGTGTCACCAAATTATTGCTGACACAACACATTCTTCAGTCTGCAATCTGCTCATTATGATGCCTGTCATGTTCTGTAGAAGTAAATAGTATTTTTATTGAATTTGTACACTGATTGAAAATGTCATCTAAAAGAAGATTTTATAATGAAGAATATATTAAGTATGGATTCACATTTATTGAAAAAGACAGTGCCCAACTGTCACAGTATGTTGTGTGTTATAATGTCCTCAGCGCCCTGTGCGTTTGGATGGTCACCTAACAACAGTTCACCTGATATTAAAAAATAAAACCAAAAGAGTATTTTTTGTTGGAAAAAGAAATACTTTAAGTCACTTGAAACTGGACAAACCATGATGAAAACAAAGCACCACAGTCACCTGAATGTGGAGAGTGAACTTACATTTGCAGGTCACTTGACAGATGATATGAGTGTTACAGGAATGTTTGTTACTGACAGTGTGTGTAAAACCAGTTTTACAAGGAGGACTTTACATAAATAGGCACCGTCAGAACCAAAATGTGTAAAGTGCAAAATATACTAAATTGATTTTTTTTAAAAAAATATAGGACTGGAACAAGAAACAAGAATCTGTAAGACCCTCAAACATACAAAATACAGATGATGCCACTGAGAAAATATTTTGTAACCTATAACTGAAGCTTTATGCCTAAAGTAAGCATCTGTTGCTTAGGTTATTCAATTGAAGCTAAAATAAAAGAGCAAGCAAAATGTTTATGCCACCTGCAATTCAAACTGGAAAACTCAGTAACAGCTATTGAAACTGTGTGACAGAAAAGAAGGTTCTACTTATTGCTGAAACAGGAAGAACTGAAATGGGATTGAGAGAATCAGACATGACATATTTTTGATCAGTTTATTTTAAGAAGAAATATGCAAATATGATAAAGAAACAAAAGATATACAAGATATGTATTTGCACACTGATACAAGATCTTACATTGAAATAATCCATGAAATAAATGAACCCACACATTGTGACCAAAAAAGATTTATTTATTTATTTAGCTTATGGCATGACAAACTACATTGGAAACAGCATAAAAGAGAATATACAGTGTTAAAATAATAAAATAATGTAAATTGAACATTGGCACATGACAATAAATGTAAAACTATATTACAAAACAATAAGATTGCATAAAGTTCAGATTCTAGTATTTTCATCAGTCACAATTCCACACTTAGATTCTGCAGTCACTCCACAGTTTGAGGTGTTGCCCCAGGAAGTCATCAGTGCCGGTGAACGTCCTCAATGGACACTCGCTGACGATGTGGTGGATGGTTCGTTCTTTGGCACCACAGGGTCAGGTCACAAGTTCCATCTGTACATTGAGGATCCAAAAAAGAATGAAGGCATGATTATGTTGTGTTACATTTCTATTGGTGCGTTTTTCAGAGTATATTGAAAATGAGAACCATCTGCATCACAACACCTTTGTGCATACATAATCACAAATTAACTCATTGCTGTCAACATATCTAGGTAATTTCTTTACATGCAGCAGTAATTCACTCTCTCTTGTTCTCTATAGTTTTTGGAGCCTCCTTGTAGACCACATGCTTTAATGAATCCAGGGGAAATAGTCTAAAGGAATCAGGTCAGGCAATCGTGCAGGATATATCTGAATAGGACTGCCTCTTCCCACTCATCAGTTTCAAAATAAGGTATTTAATGCTCTCTAGGTATTGAATAATTATTCACAGGATCTCCATCATATTGGAACCACATCATTTGATGAGGGTATAGCAATGAGGATAAAGTATGTGTGTACTTTTCCCATACACGGTACCATCAATTAAATGAGAGCTGATCATGTGCTGTCATATAAGGTCACACCACACATTCATATTCCACTGATCAATCCAATGTAGGTTTCTCATTGACCAGAGGGGTTACATCCCCATAACTTGCAAATGTGGCCGCAACAGTAAGCAATACTTCTCCACAAAATTATTGTCTTGCTGGAGAATCCACTAACAGTATTCAAAACAATTTTGTATATTACTGCCATGTAGATTTTTCTACAGAGAAATCTAAAATGTGTGATACTTATGTCTATGAAGAACACACAGAATACATCTTTGGCTGATAGCAACTTCTCTTTGCACTTGATGAGAACTAGCATCCAGATTTGTTGCAACAGCTGCAAGAACTGCTACTTTTGTAGCTTCTTTGATAGCAGTCTTCCTTCACATATGTTTTCTTGGGACAAAACTTTGCGACTTGATGATATTAACAAAGTTGGACAGGATCTCCATGAAAACCATACTGCTCGTGATTCATTTTGGTGACGTTCATCATAAGTTAAGATCAGGGTGACCACTTCTTCATTAATAAATGGCATTGTACTCTTGAAAAGGCTTTATGCATTACTAACAGTTCTTCTGCTTGGATGTTTTATAAGAAGTACACTGTAAAATCCAAAGTAGAAAGCTCTGAAATATTTAGTGAACCATGGAATGTATATTGCAAAGACAGGTTAGACACCATAGGAGGGCACAAGTGTTCAATGAAGTTGACAAAAACATTGTGTCTATCGAGGTGGAAATTGAATCTGACTGTGAAGTTATCTGGACAGGTCTAACATATCTACGTGAACTCAAGTTAATTATCAGATGTCTGCACTGGCCACCTGATTCTGCCTTCACAGTTTTAGAATCATTGAAAGAAAATCTATGCACAGTAGTATGGAAACCATGCAATATTAGTTGGAGGCAACTTTAATCTACCAAATATAGACTGTGACGTCTGTGGTTCATTACAGGTGGTACAGACAGGCATTCTTGTGAAGAACTTTAGAAAATTCTTCCAAAAACTGCCTTAAGAAGGTAGTTTGACGGCCCACACGTAATGGAAATATTTTGACCTTGTAGCTTCAAACAGACCTGAACTTATCAACAGTGTCAATATAGAGACAGGGATTAGAGATCAAGATGTCATCTTAGCGACAATGGTTACTAAATCCATCAAAAAGGCTAGGAGAGAATTTTTGCTAGAAAGAGCAGATAATCGGTTGTTAGCATTCGTCTTAGAAAATGACTGCACATCATTTAATTCCAGTATGATGAAAATTGGCAAATTAAGGGTAAAGTTGACATGGATTGTAAATCATGCCCTGGAAAAGTATGTGCCAAGTAAGTGGATTAAGGATAGAAAAGACCCACCTTGGTTTAAAAACAAAATGCGGAAAATGCTCAGGAAGCTAAGGCTGTTGCACACTCTGTTCAAAAGGGAATGTGGAGATGATAAGAGGCAAAAGTAAGAAGAAAATTGTGCATCTGTAAAAAGATTTATGCATGAAGGATACAACTACCATTGTCATAACTTAGCAAAAGAGATTGCCGAGAACCCAAGAAAATTCTGGTCTTATATAAAATTGCTAAACAGGTCACAGATTTCTATCCAGTCATTCACTGACCAGTCTGATGTGGCACAAAAGGAAAGCTAAATATTTAAATCCCTCATTTAAGAAATCATTCACACAGGCAGATCGTAGAAACATACCATTGTCTGACTGTCTTACAGACTCTTATATGAATGACATAGTAACAGGCATCCCTGGTGCAGAGAAGCAATTGAAATAGTTGAAAAAAAGAAAGTCACCAGATCTGGGTGAAATCCCATTTTTGTTTTATAGTGAGTACTCTACTGCAGTGGCCCCTTACTTAGCTTGCATGTATCGTGAATCTCTTGCCAAACACAAAGTCCCAAGTGATTAGAAAAAATCTCAGGTGACTTCTGTATATAAGAAGTTTAAAAGAACTGACCCACAAAATTAAGATCAATATCCTTAGCAGTGGTTTATTGCAGAATTCTTAAGCATATTCTCTGTTCAAATATAATAAATTTTCTTGAGAGGGAAAATCAGCACAGATTTAGAAAGCTTCGCTTGAGTGATAGTCAGCTTGCCCTTCTCTCACATGAAATCCTGTGATCCATGGGTGAAGGGCAACAGACAGATTACATATTCATATATTTCCAGAAAGCATTTGACATGGTGCCCCACTGCAGACTGTTAATGAAGGGACAAGTGTATGGAATACGTTCCCAGATTTGTGAATGGCTCAAAGACTTCGTAAAAGAACCCAGTATGTTGTTCTCAATAGTGAGTCTTCCATCAGAGGCAAGGGTATTATTAGAAGTGACCCAGGGAAGTGTAATAGTGTCCTTTTTATTCATATATACATAAATGATGTGAGAGACAGGGTAAGCAGCAATGTGTGCCTGTTTGCTGATGATGTTGCAGTGTTTAGGAAGGTGTCATCATTGAGTGAAGATAGAAGAATACAACATGATAAAATTTCTAGTTGGTGTGATAAATGGCAGCTTGCTCTAAATGTAGAAAAATGTAAGTTAATGCAGATGAGTAGGAAAAACAGTCTTGTAATGTTTAAGTATATCATTAGTACTGTATTGCTTGACACAGTCATGTCAATTACATATCTGTGTGTAACACTGCAAAGCATTATGGAATGGATTGAGCATATAAGGACAGTAATAAGGAAGGTGGCAGAATTCTAGGAAAGTGTGGTTCATCTGTAAAGGAGACTGCATATAGTTCATTAGTGCCACCAATTCTTGAGCATTGCTTGAGTGTTGGGATCCCAACCAGGTCAGAGTAAGGGAAGACATCGAAGCAATTCGTAAGTGGACTGCTAGATTTGTCACCAGTAGGTTCGATCAGCACACAGGTATCATGGAGATGCTTTGTGAGCTCAAATGGGAATACCTGGAGGGAAGACGATGTTCTTTTCCTGAAGCACTGTTGAGGAAAATTGGAGAACCGTCATTTAACGCTGACTTCAGAACCATTCTACTGGTATCAACATACATTCTGTGTATGGATGACAAAGATAAGATAAAGGAGGTGCATAGGTAACTGATACTTTCACTTGCTCTGTTAGTGAGTGGGACATGAAAGAAAATGACTAGTAGTGGTACAAGTTACCCTCTGCCATACACTGTACAGTGACATGTGGAGTACGTAAGTAGATGTAGGTGGAATGAATTGCAACATTCTTTTTATCAGACCTGATCTACAGTGGTTACACTGCACTTCAATTAACCCCTGTGACTGACCATTGAATGGCAGTATTACACCTAGATATTTCATTGACATGACTGTGTCAAGCAGCACACTACCAATGCTGCATTTAAACATTATGGGATTGTTTTTCCTGCTAATCTGGATTAACTTACATTTTTTTTTCTACATTGAGAGCAAGCTGCCATTCATCATATCAGCTAGAAATTTTATATAAGTCATCTGATATCCCCCTACAGTCACTCAATGACTACACCTTCCTGTACACCACAGCATCATCAGCAAACAACCAAAAATTGCTGCTTACCCTGTCCATCAAATCATTTATGTTTATAGAGAATAAGAGTGGTCTTATCACACTTCCCTGGAGCACCCCTTGATGACACCCTTGTCTCTGACAAACACTCACTGTCGAGGACAACATACTGAGTTCTAATACTTAAGAAGTATTCAGTTCATTCACTTTTATGGGTATCTATTCTGTATGCTTGTACCTCCATTAACAGCCTGCAGTGGGACACTAAGTCAAATGCTTTTTGGAAATTAGCCTTCCAGTTACTTTCGGAAAGGCAGTTTGCAGCTCTGATGCCTTCTCTTTGGATGTCTACGAGGCATAATTTTAGGTAGCAATCACCATCTGATGTTGTTGATCTCAGATGACCACTTTGATGCAGATATTCAATGTTTCCTGCCAGACCAGTGTGGTTGAATGGTGAATGGCACTGCTGTATTATACAACCATTCCGTAAGCAACTTCCCATGACAACAACCCTTCTTGCTGAAATGTGACCATGCACGCTTGCCGTATCCCTGAAGTGACCCAATGAGGCATGTTGACAGAATGAAAAGTGTACAAAGTGGCATTGTTCTGTTCATTTTTGGAGGCACAGCACATTCTGTTGATCTCCAGGTGGTTGTAGACAGCAATTTCCTGAGGTCAAAACAGCATTGAGAAAGATGTTTCCAAATAAAAAAAAAAAAAAACAAAACAAAACAAATTGTGCAAGTCATGAGGGCAGTGCAAAAATTTTTTGATCAGTTTATGCTCAAGAAATATCTCAAAGATGATGTCTTATTATAAAATTACAGTTTTATAAAAAGAATCAAAAAAATATGGTCTTCTTTCAGCTCAATATTCATTTTGTGTCTAAAGACACTGAAGCCTACAGAAAACTTATAGAAATATGATCAGAAGCTGTAAATTAGTAAAATTATTCACAACAAAACATCTTTATCTGATTTTAGGTCCTATTCTAGATTTATTTACATATACTGTACCATAAGATAGTGCAATTGATCCAGTCCTTAATTCTTTCATTATCACCATCAATCAGAATATGAGGGAGAAACTTCAATGACATGGAGCAAATCAAAACATATATTAGTGAAACAGCTCATAGAAACTAAATTAATAGTTAATGATTTTTAAACTGCTGTAGACTATTTGGACTCAGAGTAATTTTAACACAGTAAAATTCAAAGGAAAGCTACTTCTTTGAAAAAAGCTGCTGCTTTCTCAGTTACATAAAATAGCTGCTAATCATCTCCCACTGTTTGCTTAATATTGACAGCAGCACACTGATATTTATCAGAGATTAGCAGTGTCTACCTGCTGTAAGAGTAGATGCCTATTTACCCCTATGAACATTGCCTGTTGTCATACAATTCACATGAATCTTCAATCCTTGAATCTAGATAATCAGATAATCTGAATCTCCTGGCACAAAGTTACATAATAAAAATATCTAGGCATTGTAAATCTTAAGTCTGCCACTCTTAGCAAAGCACTGAAATTGGCAAATGAGTGTTGTGTTAGCAGATGAACATAATTACACAGTCCTTGACAGAGTGCATTTTAACATTGAGCGCAAGGCTGCCTCTGTACAAGTTTTTAAATGTAGTCACATAGGAAGATCTCATTTATAATTCTGCTACTGTCACTGCCTACTTGACTATCATTACTGTACTTTATTGTTTTCACTATGTGAATGCATCTGGCAATGACTGGTTGACTGGGAAGAATTTGCATACAACTTATATCTGTAGATCCTGAATTAAGAGGAGGCAGTTTTCATAATATTAAAATTATTTCTTTGTTTTCCTTTAGTTGAGAACAGTGTCCAGATTCATACTTCTGTATGTTATTACATTGATTTCAGGGTGATTTGGAGAAAAGTGGTCTTCCTGATAATACAACAGCAGTTGTGAATTTAGCAGGGCAAAATGTTCTAGACCCCACAAGGAGATGGACACCTGGATTTAAGCAGAATGTTTGGTCAAGTCGTGTAAATACTACACAGTCTTTAGCACATTCAATAACAAAATCTGCCAACAAACCTAAAGTTTTTGTTACAATATCTGGTGTAGGTATGCAATTATTAGGTATATGGAAATGAAAACTCTTCTTATTATCACACCACCTCTTACTATCAGAAGTCCATTTACAGGTATTTATAAACCAAGTCCATCAGAGGAATACGATGAAGAGAGTAGTGTAAAAAGCTTTGATTTTTTGTCAGAATTATGTCACGAATGGGAAGCTGCCGCAAAACTGCCAGCAGATTCAGGTGTTCGTCAAACCGTAGTGAGATCAGGTAACAGTCAGTCCAATATTTCAGTTGATACATTTATTTTACTTATACAGTATTACAGTTATACTTATCATTGCCTATGACATATATATCAATGTTGTTGACAAAAATAGGGAATGTGTAATGTAACAATTATATCTGCACATACTGTCAGAGTTAAAATATGCATCTAAAAAAATTTCTGGTATGAATTATCAGCAAGTGCAACTGTGAATCAAAACATTTTAACTTAACAGGTAAGAATGGCTAGTAATTGAAAAACGCTATTCAAAATGTAGACCTGGGCTTCTTCAAAAGTGAAATCTGTATAAAAGTAAGATGATGGTGAAACCCAAAATTTTGCATTCTTAAAATAATGTCAGACAACAGGCAGACAAAACTGAAATGGCTAGTAAAGTTTTTGTGGGCTGAGGTAACAGTTGCCTCATTAAAGATTAGGAATACTACATATAAAATAATATCAAAACTGGAAAACCGTGTACAAGGAGTGTGTGTGTGTGTGTGTGTGTGTGTGTGTGTGTGTGAGAGAGAGAGAGAGAGAGAGGGGGGTAGTAATGTAACTGAAGCATAACTGATAGGGGACAAAGACAAAGAAATCAAAGTTTCTATCATTTCACATATGTATGTGTTTCTTGAGATTCATGATATGATGTTGATTATTTATACAATTTTAATTATAATACTGATTTTAAGTTTTGTGTGATTAGGTGTTGTCCTGGGAAGAAATGGTGGAATGATAAAGCAGCTTTATCTTCCATTCTACCTGGGTTTAGGTGGACCTGTTGGTTCAGGATCACAGTTCATGCCATGGATTCATATTCATGACTTAACAAATCTACTTCTTTATGCAATTGAAAATCCGCAGGTGACTGGAGTACTAAATGGTGTTGCCCCACAGGTGT
The DNA here is from genome assembly GCF_023864345.2 of Schistocerca serialis cubense. Lineage (NCBI taxonomy): Eukaryota > Metazoa > Arthropoda > Insecta > Orthoptera > Acrididae > Schistocerca > Schistocerca serialis. The sequence continues at coordinate 629,887,403 of NC_064641.1, read as the reverse complement.
GTATTAATCTTTGAAAAAGTAACACTTCTAGAAATAGGTAGAAGCCTCTATTCATGTGAAATCATCACCAATTCATTTACTGGTAGGTAGTTTAGTTACTTTTTCTTTTTTAAATAGAGGGAAAAACTGTTGCACTTATACAGAAAAATTATATTATGTGTCAGAATATTGTACAGAACAGCTGTACTCCATATCATCTACAGGGGTTGGACAAAAATATAGAAACACTGTGATATGCGCATGAATAAATGTAAATGCAGATGCTAGCTGAGCCTGCAAGTTGCACTGTTGTATTTGACACTGAGCTGAACCTGCTCAATGTCCTCAATATGATGTAAGTGTGATTAGTGGTCAAATCAGTGCTCTCTGTAGTTATGAGCGCATTATGTCGGAGCTAACTGAATTTGAACCTGGGAACATTGTTGGTGCTCATATGGTGGGTGTTTCTGTAAGCAAGAAAGTGTTTGCTATATCAATAGTAGTAATGTAACTGAAGCATAACTGATAGGGGAGAAAGACAAAGAAATCAAAGTTTCTATCATTTCACATATGTATGTGTTGTTTTATGCCACGTACAGGGACAGTGGAAAAACATCATCTACTAAATCGCAATGCGGATGAAAGTATGTGTCAAGTGACTGTGATGGACAGTCATTGAAGAGGACTGTGATGAAAAATAAGAGGACAACACCTGCAAAAGTTGCTGCAGAACTGAATGTTACATTCACAAATGCTATCAGCATCAAAACAACATCAGTGGTGCAAATGCCTGTAACAAGGAAACATACTGTCTGTGGTGTCACCGCCAGACACCACACTTGCTAGGTGGTAGCTTAAATCGGCCGCGGTCCATTTAGTACATGTCGGACCCACGTGTCGCCACTATGTGATCGCAGACCGAGCGCCACCACAAGGCAGGTCTCGAGATACGATATAGCACTCCCCCCAGTTGTACTACGACTTTGCTAGCGACTTGTAACGGAACTGAAATGATGGTGGGCTGACAGTAATTTGGAGCCCGCGCGTCGGAAACGGGCGCGCTGGTGTGAGACTGCCAGGGAGTGCACCCTGATGCCATCTATTGGCAAAACTGGGAATTAGCGCTACCTGTCAGACAATGCACTAAGCTCTCGGAGTCAAATGTATTCTTTTTCTTGGTAATTATAAGTTATTACTGTATGATTTAATGTTATAAAGCGCTAGTAGTAAATTATTATGACTGGTATGAACTCCAGGGTAATAAATATAAATATTCTTAAATACTAAATGATTTCGGTGAAAAGGTGGTAGGGGATCGCCCCCACTCTTGGTGATACGAGCGTAGCAAGAGGTAGCTGGAGACACAGGGACTGAACAATGGAATGGCCTGGGGAGTGTTGACGTGACCGGACGTGCGTAACTGTGCTCACGCAAAAGTGATTGTGCAACAGCGAAGAGGCGAATATCGTCGCCGTTTGTGGAGTTGAACGCGACGAATGGTTGTCGAAGCCGTCTCTATGCCACTGGGGCTGATTGTAAGAGTTCCTGCACCCAGATTTTATGGCGGACGTGCAGTAGCTTATACGAGTGCTACAGCTCGTAGTTCCAGCCGCCATTGAGGGCATGAGGCGTGAAGAGCTGCGTTAGCCACATGCATCTCACCACAAGCACCGACACGTCTACCCAAGGCAAGACTGCTTGCAATTGTTAAGTCGAACTTTGTATACATGTAAAAGTAGAATACCAGTTTTCTTTTATGCAAGTGCAGAGGACAGAATATAGTAATGAGTAAAATTACGACGCATGTTGTTCATTGTAAAGTGTAGTAACCTCAAACATAGTGTAGTGAAATCAGACTGGGACCACCATCGCCTCTTTCATTTACAATTCTTTTGGTTGTAGAATACTTTAGCGTATAAGAATGTTGAAAAGAGCAATGGTCACACCAGAATGAGTCGCCTATTTATAGTTACTTAAATTTTTCTGAGTAACCTTTCAAGTAAAGTCACTTAACTAATTCTATATCAGTTGGCCAAAGAGTAATGTCCAAAATCATTAAATAAGTTGAAGGATAGAATTTTGTTAACCTAAGTTGCATAAATTGTCTTGGTGGTAATTACCAAGCCAACTCACAGAAATTGAGAGAGTATTTGCTTTGTAGAATCACCTAGAATGATCAGAAATAGTAGTATTCAGAATTAAGTTTAAATTCAACTCAAGCCGTTTCACTTTGAAACGAGCCAAAAAATTAATTTATTCTTTTGCTCCTTCAGAGCTGGCGACCGTAGTTATAAGTATTTTCAGGAGGATTCGACGGTAAATCTGCTGCTCTCGTCGTGCTGATAGGATTATCCACTGCTGCTAGCAGTGGTGATTGGATACATAAGCTCACTACCAAGTTAAGTGGGTCAGGTAGGCAGTGTTACCGTGTGAACTGTAGGGCACTGTAGGACGTGAATCGAACCCGTTCAATCATCACAGCTCTTTGGGAAATAGTCCGGTTAGGAGTGTACTAATCATTAGGTAAATACTGGCGAGTAACGGTCAAAAATGTATACGCAAGTGAATTTAGCAAGGTCCATGTAGCACCTAGTTAATGTGGTGCAATGGCGAGGGTAGGAGTGGAGTGAAAGTGAGCTGAGCTTGTGGCAGCTGTGCTGTATTCAAAGATTAATAACGTGAATTCACTACTACCTCTTACCATTAGGACTGAGCTATTTACGGTTAAAATACGTAGCAGTAAGCGCAAAGGTGTGACAGCTACAAGTCCGTATTGGCTTTATACATACGGAAGTAGGAAGCGGGTCATTCCGTCAGTGGAGGGGGTTAAAACAACCGAGTCAGTTGAGAACATACCCCATTTACTGATGGAAAGATTCGGCGGTTCGGTCGCAGACTACACTGACGAAGCCTTTCTCTCATTTGCCGAGAGACAGTTAGAATGGCCTTCAGCTAAGTCCAGGGCTACGACCTAGCAAGGCGCCATTAGCCTTACATAGTTTGATAGTTGTTATATGAAATGTCTCATCAAGAATGCTGTATTCACATCAAAGAATAAAAGATAAGTATTCGAGGAGCTGCATACTTTTCTTATGGGAATTCACTACTTATCCTGTTCCAGAATTCACGCCCGTCTGCGTTAGATAGCGTGCATTTCGGCCTACTCAATCTACAAGGTGTTGGCACATTTGCCAACACATCACTGTCAGAGCCATAAAACCTGGACTATTGGACAATAGAAGAATGTCATTTGGTCAGATGAGTCTTGTTTCACCCTATTTCCAAATTCTGGCTGAGTTTAAGCCCCAAGAGTGAAACATGGCAGAGTTTCAGAGATAAGCCCCTGTTCACACAGCTTGCCTCACCAGGACCAGTTTTGTGAACAAGAGGATGAATGTTCACATCTTCCCTGGTTACCAGTGTCACCAGATCTCAATATTGTTCAGCCTTCATGGTCTTCTTTGGGAGAAGGGTGCATGATTGCTATCCATCTCCGTCATCTTTATCTGAACTTGCCACTGTTTTGTAGGAAGAATGGTATAAGATTCCCGTGAAACCATACAGTACCTGTATTTATCCATTACGAGATGACTGGAAGATGTTTTGAATGCCAACAATACCATATTAGGCATTATAATGTGTTGTGTTTTTGATGATCACATATCTTCGTCCAGCCCATATAATAATTTAGCTATACTGTGTATGACATACATGAGTTGTATTTGCGTGAGTGTGTGTGTGTGTGTTTGTCATCTAATTTTGATGAAGGCCTTACTGGTTGAAAGCTTTATTTGGGACAGTCTTTTTTTTTGTGCCTATCTGCTACTCAGGATCTCTGCTATATGGTGAGTAGCAACTTTCCTCTTAACAATATTGTTAACTGTGTCCAGTTGTGACTCACAGACATAGTCATAGGATGCTACAATTCTGTATTTTATGAAGTACACATTTTACATTTCTTTCCATTTAAACCAAGTTACTGTTCTTTGCACCTCTTTGAAATCTTAACAAAATCTCAGCTAACTTACTGCACCAAATTGGGATAAAATTGCAAGCTTTCGGTGACTGCCTCAGTCATCTTCATTGAGTGCTAAGTCTGACTGCTGTTAAACTGATGGTCTCTCACTTTTATATGTGGAGGAGTGCATCTAATTAGCGAGATTATGTACTGATGACATCACAGAGATGACACATGTTGTGGTGGCACCCTCTGGTCCTTGGCTTACATTTGTACTTGCTATACAAATCCACTTGCAGTTCCACCGCTCATATTGTGTAGTAAACTATATGAAGTCTTCCTCTATGATCTTTCATTATCAAGTGCACACTTCCACGCATTGCAAAGTGCTTGTGTCCCTATTGAAACTCCTTTCACATAGTCTAATTTCCACTGCTTTCCTAATCATAAAGCCCAAAGTGTGAGCCAGAATTCTCCACATATGCATGTCTGTACATTAACTTTGTTGCCAGTGATAACTTTAACTTAAAACCACAATTTCTTTGATTTTGTTTGAGGTTTTTGATAAGTCTGTTAATGTATTGTGAACACTTCACACATTGCCCTTCTGAAAGACAAAAATGTTTGCTGTAGCATTTCTGTATTTATTATTTTACAACTAGTGTGCAGTAGTTACTATTACTTTACAGATCACAGAGGATCCCTCCCATCGTGAACTATTCTACTACATCTCTCCAGTACTTGGTGAACTATTTTTCTTAATTTGAGACAGTTTGTACACACATTCCTGCCCAGAACTAAGTTTAAAGTTAATCCATCATATGTGGTACTACTATCTCATTATCTAATTTACTGAAGAAATAAATGCTGCTACTTTTTTCACTTCCTCTTTGTACTTTGATAATCATTGTTGCTACAACTGTCTCACAGTAATTGATACCAGTTTCCATGTGGACATTGTGAAATAGGTCAGGTCTGCTTTGTTGCCATTAGTTTCAATATACACTGATGGGACAGAAAACAACTGCAACACCAGGAGAATTGTGCGACATAAACGATAGTCAGTAGCCATGTTTTTACATCTAAAAGATGATGACTATTAAAATTTAGCATAAGAATGGCGCTAGTAGCATCACCATGAGGATGTAAATCAGGTTTGCCTTAAATACCCACTGTAACGGTCGTGAGCGATAGTTGTATTTGAGATCAGATGTGGCGAGTTGATGTGAGTTAAGAATGCCTTTAAGGCAATGAAGAGCCCATTACCAACACCTCACTGAGTTTGAACAAGATCATGTGATGGGGCTATGAGAAGCTGGATGTTCCTTCTGCAATATTGCTCAATGATTTAACAGGAATATAGCCACTGTACATGACTGGTGGCAGCAGTGGTCAAGAGAATGCACAGTCACATGTCAGCAGCAGTTGGAATCATAGTGACACAACATACTCTTACAAATTGGTTGCTTCAAGGACAGCTCCAAGTCAGATGCCCTGTAGCATGCATTCCACAGACTCCATACCACCATCATTTGCGACTTCAGTGGTGTCTTACTGGAGGGCAGCGTGGAGGTATGTTGTGTTTTCTGATTAAGGCTGGTCCTGCCTCAGTGCCAGTGATGGCCATGTGTTGGTTAGGAGGAGGCCAGTTGAGGACCTGCAGTGAACCTGTCTGTGTGCTAGACACACTTGACCTACTTCTGGAGTTATAATCAGAGATGAAATTTTGTATGACAGGAGGAGCACTCTCATGGTTATCCCATTCAACCTGACTGCAAATTTGTATATCATTCATGAACACCATTCCAGGGGGTGTACTCCAGCAGGATAATGCTTTCTCACATAGCGCTGTTGCAACCCAACATGCTCTATAGAGTGTAAACATATTTCTTTAGCCTGCTCAGTCACATGATCTGTCTCCAGTTGACCACATATGGGAGGGATGTCAGCGGATGACAACTCCAGCATCATCCACAAACAGCATTAACCATCCAGCATTGGCTGACTAATTGCAACAAGCATGGAACTCTATCCCACAAACTGACATCCAGACCTGTCAAACACAAGGCAAGCATGTTTGCATGCTTTCATTGAAAATTCTGGTGGTTATACCAGTTGTTAATGTCCGCCCCGGTAGCTGAGTGGTCAGCGTGACAGACTGTCAATCCTAAGGGCCCGGGTTCGATTCCCGGCTGGGTCGGAGATTTTCTCCGCTCAGGGACTGGGTGTTGTGTTGTCCTAATCATCATCATTTCATCCCCATCGACGCGCAGGTCGCCGAAGTGGCGTCAAATCGAAAGACCTGCACCAGGCGAACGGTCTACCCGACGGGAGGCCCTAGCCACACGACATTTCCATTTATTTATTTTTTACCAGTTGTTAATGTACCAGCATTTTCTGTTTGCAATGGGTTATCTTGTACTTACATTAACCTGTGATCTTGGAATGTTAATCACTTGCATATGTTACCTAGACAAATATATTCCCAACATTTCAGTACTTTGCATTAATTATTTTATGGTGCTGTGCCTTTTTTCCCCTCAGTGTATTTCTGTCATGAGTGAGTTTCCAAACTACTTGTTGTATTTTCACACAACACATTTAATATTCTACATCTACACCTGTAATATGCCAGCCATCTTACAGTGTATGGACGAGAGTACTTCTGAGATGACTATCATTTCCCCCCTTTTTTGGTCTGTTCGCATTTGGCACATTGGAGGAACTATTATCAGTAATTCTCCATATGAGCTCTGATTTTCTTATTCCATTCATTAGGCATGGAATATGTCCGAGGAAGTAATATGTTACCCAGCTCTTCTCAGAATATACTCTCTAGGAATTTCAATAGTAAACCTCCGCGTGATGCACAACACATCTCTCGTAGCATCTATGAGAATCCCTGTAATGCCCTTGTGTCAAGTGAATGCTCCCTTGATGAAATGTGCTGCTCATCATTGGATTTTTTTCCCTTCTCTTCTATTAACCCAATCTGCTAAAGGTCCCATACTGATGAGCATTGCTCATGAATTGGCCTAACAGTTGTTTTGTAGCCACATCTTTCATGGATGAATTACATTTCCTTAAGTTTCTTCCAATTAATCTCAGTCTGACATGTGCTTCTCCTACAGTTTGTCTCACATGATCATTCCACCATAGGTTACTTTGGTATTGTTTTGTTTAGAAATCAGTATTGTTGGGAGATGAATGTCTGTCAGTGATGAAGTATGACTGGGGAAGATACATATTGACAGACTGTTCTCTCAAACGTTTGGTTGCATCTGGGGGATGAGTGTAATGATCAATGGAAAGGCCCAATTAGAAGTTTATACCAATCCGTGTTACTAAGTCTTACTGAAACAAACTTGCATGTGACTTCAGTTTCTATTTCAGTGGATTTGACTTTCTCTTGTCCCAGAGGTTGAAAATACCGCTTCAGTTGTGAAGTTCTTTTACTATTCACGACCGGTTTTGGGCTCTTATACACCCATCTTCAGGTGTCGTAACTTGGTGCTGTCACCCCCGAGCACTACGGTAGACGTGTACGAGGTGAGGTGTGCTACCTACCGCAACATATACACTACCTCCATTAACATCAGTCTATCTTTTCATTATATAATTTGATTTACTCCAAAACTATTGCTAACGCCAATTTCAGATATAAATGATTGAAATCTATAAGCTAGTTTCTTGACAAGCAGGTTTAGCAAAAAAAAAGTAAGAACAATAATGATATAAATCAAGAAAGTATCAAATATTTTTAACTTAAAAATTTTTGAGATAAATATAGCTGCACAGAAAAACTGATCTGGTGCATGTGGTGATAAGTTAATAAGTTATGAATGTTTTATGTTTTGCATGCACACAGCAGTTTCATAATGAAGAAAAATTCATTTGCAAACATGCTGGAAATTGGTGGCATGATGGTGGTAGGCAGCAGTGTTAATTTCTTGTAGGTGGTTGTACTGATGAAATCCTCACCAGATTACATGTCAGTGTGCATGAGGAATATGACAGAAAAATGCCAGCTAGTGGTCTCAAGTTGGTTTGCTTATTTACAAGGATGAGCTGGCACTAGCCAGATGGCCAGTAGTTTGCTGACAGGCACACGTTCTTGGTAAGGAGCTACTTTATGTCACCGCAGGAGATGACAGTTATTGGCTGTGGGTGGGAGAAACCTAGCCCTTGTGACTCCTGCAAGCTGCCTAAATGTAAAGAGATGGCAACTCTCAGACTGACTATAAAAATGGTATAGTGGTGTTTTGGTTGTTCACATTTGTTGTGATATTTCATGAAGAATAAAGATATTCCGTAGGCAAAAATGGCAAATTAAAGATAATGCTGAGATGGAAGTACTGATTATCAGAGCTCTCTAACACTATCAGGACTTCCAGAGATACAACAAATCAAAAAACATATTTCACTACCACACTTTGAAATTAACTCTGTCAACGGGGTGTCAATAGATAGATCTTGGTGAGAGCTACCAATCAATAATACACTTATATTATTCACACGTTTGCTTAGCCGGCAGGAGGTCATCACTAATTACCATATTACATTACTTTTAAGAAGCTGCATTATAAACAGAATGCTCCATGTAGCAGCATACACTAGTATTAAGAAATAACTGTGAGAACAAATATAAATTTCTTTGCTTTTATATAAATGAAGACCAAATTAAATGATGCCAAATGTGTGCTATTAATATTGTCAGTTGTGCAAGAACCAGAAGCTCTACATCTGTTCTGAGTCAATAATTGGAAAGCGGGGCTTTTTTCTCCATAGAAAAGACACCCCGATTTTTGTATCAGCATAAAATTAAGATGTACCTTGACTGTTCAAAGAGCTGTCCATTATGCAAATGGTACAAATCACAATAACTCATTGGATGTTTAAGCTGGATACATAGTTTTTAGTGTAAGTTCGTTCATAAATTAAGTGTATGTCATGGTACAATTATTTTGTAAATATCATGTGTTCAAAAGGTATCGACTTTGTGTGTTTGGTGATCAGGGCAGTGTTGGTTAGAGACCCACAGTGGCAGTAAAGGGTACAAATTTGAGACACAAATGTGGTGGTGGGGCTACTGTAAGAGACACATTTATGTGAGGTGCCTGTGTCTGTTTGCCTGTCAGTTTGGCTACATTGATAAAGTATTGTCATGAGGAGTGCTAAATTCAGGACTTAAACTTTTGGAGAGACAATGTGTTTGGTGTGATATGAGCATCTCATGATACTTTAACTTTTGAAGGGAATTAGCACTGGGAATGATGCAACTGGTGCTTTGATGGGACTTGGTAGAATTTTACTTTAATGAGTCAGCTGAATCTGACTGGTCCGATAATTCCTGTCATTCAGCACATAGGTCTGAGGATAATAAACAATTAATTAAACTTTAATTCTCATTTGTGTTACATTACATTTTTCGTTTCGATGGATCCCTTGGAGAGGAGTCTCTGGGATGTGGAAAGAGTCAAAGTGTAGAGTTATGAGCTATAATCCTTGTGAAGATATTCATCAATGGAGTAAAAGGAGTTGGCCAACAGGAAGTTCTTTAATTCACTCTGAAGCAGATCTTTATAACTTACAAGACCTTTGATATGCTCTGGTAAGTTATTGAATATATGAGTACCCATGTATTTGACTCCTTTTTGTACTAATGTTAAGCCTTTATAGACTTTATACAGACTGTTTTTGGTTCTGGTATTATAATCATGTTTTGCACCACTTTTTGTAAAAGGGAGACATGTTGGAAATGACAAAGGACATCAATGAGTATATGTACTGTGAAGTAGTAGTTAGAATACCAAGTTTCTTAAGGAGATCTCTGCATGATGATCTAGGACAACACCAGATATAATTACAATGACTGATTTCTGAATTTTGAAAATGTTTTCTTTGTGAGAGGAGTTTCCCCAAAAGATGATTCCATAACTCATTAGTGAATGGAAGTAGGCCGAATAAACAAACTTCTTCATTTTTAAATCACCTATTTCTGCTATCATGCGTAGTGCAAATGTAGCTGAACTAAGGCGTTTCATTAAGTCTAGAGTGTGAGTTTTCCAATTTAGGTTATGGTCAATTTGTAGCCCTAAAAATTTGACACTGTCTACAGCTTTAGTTTTAATTTCGTTGTTTGAATACATTATACTTATAGGGTCAGGTATTCTTTGTGAGATACTAAACTGTATGTACTGGGTCTTGTCAAAAATCAGTGACAATCCATTTGCTGTGAACCACCCATTGATACTTACAAATATTTCATTAGCTGATTGCTCAGTGTGTAATAGGAACAACAAGGGACCTAAAATAGAGCCCTGCGGCACCCCTTGTCTGATGGTTTCATATTTTGAATGACTGTTGTTATGTGGTAAGCCTGATACGACACACACTGCTTCCTATTAAAAAGACAGGGTCAGAACCATGAGCCTTTTACTCCTGTTATCCCACAATATTTTAACTTTTGTATAAGGATATCATGCTTAACACAATCAAAAGCTTTAGCCAGATCACAGAATATTCCAAGTGGTAATAACTTTGATTATAATATATCATCTGTAAAAGTGAATATAGCTTGATCAGTTGACAATCCTTTCCAAAATCCAAACTGATTGTGGATGAGAATATTTTTCTGTACTAAGTGTTTGTAAAGTCTGTTGTACATAACCCTTTCAAATACTTCTGAAAATATTGCCAATAATGAAATAGGATGGAAGTTTTCCACTGAGGATTTGTCTCCTTTCTTGTGTAATGGTTTAACAATAGCATATTTAAGCCTATCTGGAAAAGTACCACTGTGGAGGGTTTCATTACATAAATAACTCAGTATGTCACAAAGTTCTGAGGAGCAACATTTAATTATGGTATTGCTCATTTCATCATAACCACTGGAACATTTGTTTTTAAGAGAGCTAATAATATTAGAAATCTCTTTCGGTTAGGTAGGATATAGTTGAATTTTGTCACACTTATGTGGAAGTGCATTTTTTAAATATTTTAAGCTGTCTTCTGAGGAACTATGTGAACCTGAGTTGTCTGCTACTGAAAGGAAAAAGTTATTGAAAGTGTCTGCAATTTTGGAGGTATCTCTAATCAACTCATTATTTACATTTAACATAATTTCCTCATTTGCATGATTAGTTTTTCCTGTTTCACTTTTTACTGTGTTCCATATAGTTTTTATCTTGTTATTAGAAGCATTTATTTTTTCTTGAAAATAAATACATTTTGAGGTTCTGATTACTTTGTTTAGAATTTTACAATATAATTTGTAATGTGATTTAGCTCTGTAGTCATTGTTTTCCCTTGACATTAAGTACAGCCTTCTTTTTGTTTTGCAAGATACTTTTATTCCGTTTGTAATCCAAGGTTTTGCAATATTTAATCTATTTGCTTTGATTACTTTCTTAGGGCAGCAGTTTTCAATGTGACCTATGACTCTATTAGAGAAACAGTCATATTTTTCATTTATCCCGGGTGAATTGTATACATCTTTCCAGTCTGTATTCCTCAAACAGTTTTTTATACCTACAATTCCTGTTTCATTTATTATTCGTATAGTTTCCCACTTCCTGTTATTAGTTGAATCAGGCCCCACTATATGAAATGTAAGCAACTGGGCATCATGATCTGGAAGGCCATTAAATATTGGATTTATACTATGATTTGCTAGTGTGGTAGTATCTATGAAAATGTTATCATTAGCAGTGCTGCTGGTATCCATAACCCTGGTTGGGAACTGTACTAAGGGAATGAGATTATAAGAAATGGTAAGAGACTCTAGTATGGATCTTGAGTAACTATCTTCCAGAAAATTTAAATTAAAATGTCCACTTGTATGAATTCATTATTTTTAGAAGTTAAGAAATTTAATACTGCATCAAGCTGTTTAGTGAATAGCTGGAAATTACCACTTGGAGTGCTGTATATTGTGACTATAATTACTTTTCTTTTGTGTGTTTCTACTTGTGTGGCGCATGCTTCAAAATGCTGATCACTACAGTATTTAAGAATGTCAATGTTTTTATAATTGTGACCCTTTTTAATGTAAGTGGCAACTCCTCCTTTCTCCATCTCTCTTCTAAAATACTTTGAAGCTAAGGTGTACCCTTCCATATTAAGCATTTCAATTTCACTACCTAAATGATGATCAGAAATATAAATAATATCAACAGGATTTGTAGACTGTAGCTCATCTAAACAGATCTGATATTCATTAATTTTATTTTTTAAACCTCTGATATTTTGATGTAGTAAATTTACTATTACTTTTTTTGTCTTCATAAGTATTATGCTTAACATTTTCAGATACATCTTGTTTCAATATTGAATGTGTAGATAATGAGCTTAACCTAAAAAAGAACTACTTCCATGAGTTGCAGTGTCCCCTCTTATTTGCTATCAACATAGCCAGTATATCCTTCCCTATTCTATTGAGATGCAGGCCATGAGAAGTACAGCCCCACCTACCAATAATGTCAACAGGAACCAAACCAATCCCCGACCCAGCGCCAACCTGAAACAGTCGATTCAACTCCATATTGACCCTCTTCACAGAGCTGTTCAACTTGGGTCAGTCATATCACTTGAAAACAGGCACAAACTCAACATTAGTACGGTTCATTGCTGATGCTATTTTTACCAGGTCACTCTCAATACTGTAGCCGTGGTACCTATCGATACTGTTCCCTGCTCCACCCACTATTACAACATGATCCTCCTTGGTGAAACCTTTACACAAAGATCCTATGCCCTCTATCACTTGGCTGAGAGATGCACTAGGCTTGAAAAAGTTTGTGACCTGGTAACTATCACCTAAATTTCCTTGTAGAAGTTGGCCCACACCTCTTCTATGACTGCTACCTAACAGCAGAATTTTCTTCCTACTTCTCACTTTTTCTGAAGCAACAGGCTTCCTAACTGAGTCCTGCTGTGCATCAGCTACACCTACATCTACATGGGGCTCTTCATTACTTAACTGTGGCAGCAGGGAAAATCTATCTTTTGTGCCAACAATGAAACTGTCAGATACTGTCCTCTTTCTGTGGCTCCTGTTCCCTGCTACCACTTCCCACTTCTCTTCATCCTTCTCCCCCCTTAAGCTAATTAGTTCCTCTCTAGCTTTATCTAATTCAGCCTGAAAGGCTCTAATCTTCCCCTCCTGTTCTGCTATTGTCATATCCTGTTAACTACTGTGATTTGAAATCATCATCCCACATCATATATAATGGAAATAATCCCTTCATCTTGTTGAATCCAAATATATGCCACAATGCTCCATGTAACTGGAAGTAATCCTATTTAGGACCACAATACTTCCTGTGTCCAATGGAATATATTACAACAGTTTCTTAAATGAATAACATTGTATTTCCATTGACATGGAACATCAGCCTTCAGAATGTCATAGGACTTATTTTAGAAACTTATACAGGATGATACTCTTGGAGACAACAGAAATATCATAGGTCCGTGGACCTAATGGTACGCAGCTTTTTGGGACACTTTAGTTAATAAGTAGGCATTGTGAAAATAATCTGTGCAGTGTTGTACTGTACGTTATTGCCTACTTGCTATCAGAATAGTAATCAACTGGCACAGTTCATACATACACTGAAGAGCCAAAGAAACAGGTACAGCGGCCTAATATTGTGTAGCAACCCTGCAAGCATGCAGAAGTGCTGCAACACGACGTGACATGGACTCGACTAACATTTGAAGTAGTGCTGGAGGGAACTGATACCACGAATCCTGCAGGGCTGTTCATAAATTCGTAGAGTACAAGGGGGTGGAGATATCTTCTGAACAGCATGTTTGCAATGCGCCGCAGATGTTCTCAATAATGTTCACCTCTGGGGAGTTTGATGGCCAGAGGAACGTTTAAACTCAGAAGAGTGTTTCTGGAGCCATTCTGTAGCAATTCTGGACGTGTGGGGTGTTGCATTGTCCTGCTGGAATAGTCCAAGTCTGTCTGAATGCACAATGGACTTGAATGGATGCAGGTGATCAGACAGGATGCTTATGTATGTGTCACCTGTCAGTACCGTAGATTTCAATGCTGGGCCATCTACAAGTGTCAGCGTGCAAACCATTCAACGAAACATCATCGATATTGGCTTTCGGAGCCCTAGGCCCACTTGTGTACCCTTGATGACTGCGCGATGCAAAGCTTTACACCTTGCCTGGGCCCATTTAACACCAACACTGGACTGTTGATGACCGGTCAGACAAGTCTCATTTCAAAATGTATCAAGCGAATGGACATGTACGGGTTGGAGACAACCTCATGAATCCATGAACCCTGCATTTCAGCATGGGACTGCTCAAGCTGGTGGAGGTTCTGTAGTAGTGTGGGGCTTGTGCAGTTGGAGTGATATGAAACCCCTGATAGGTCTAAATATGACAGTGATGAAGCTCTCCACAATGGTCTACTCTATGTAACCCTCTTTGTCTCTGCATAGCTGTTACATGCTACATCCATTTAAACCATTTTAGTACAATTAAGCTTTCACCTCCCTCTATAAATTTTGCCATACACATTTTCCTCTATTACCGATTTAACAATTCCCTGATGCCTCTGGATGAATCCCGTCAGTTGATCATATTGATCATCAGGTCACAGTCTAACAATGGAAAAGCATGAATAATATTTGGCTAGTTTTTTCATAAAAATAAGCAAAATGTACATGTGTGTCATTTTTTATAAAGAAGTGCGTCACATTTTGTTTATTATAATGACAAAATTAGTCAGACATTGCAAATGCTATTCCATTGTTATACAGTGACCTGATGATGATTTATGTAGTCAACTGATCTCGCCTTTTAATCAAGTTTTGCCACAAACTTTATTTCCTTATAAATTTGATTCAGTGCCTCTCCATTACTTACTTAATCTACCCACCTAACTGTCAATAAAGATTCCATAACAATTAAATTTATGTTTAGTGTTAACAAATTTCTCTGTTTCAGAAATAATTTTCTTGTTATTGCCAACCTGCTTCTTACATTCCTTATCAGTTATTTTGCTGCCTAAAGTAAAACTCACCTAGTAATTTCTTCATCACTGCCTGATTTAAGTCAACTACATTCCATTACCTTTGTTTTACTTTTTTGATATTCATCTTATAACTTATTTTCAAGACACAATCCTTTCCATTCAACAAATCTTTCAAGTCTTTTGTCACCCATAATGAAATTGTATCTATATCTACATCTACATATATACTCTGCAAACAACTGCACTGTGCATGGTGAATGGTACCCGTACCACTACTAGTCATTTCCTTTTCTGTTCCGCTTGCAAATAGAGCGAACAACAACTGTCTAAAAGTCTCCACATGAGGCCTAATTTCTCACATCTTATCTTCACAGTCCTTATGGAAAATCCATGGTGGTGGCAGTAGAATCGTTCTGAAGTCTGGCCTTGTGAAAAGAGCATCGTCTTCCCTCCAAGGTTTCCTGTTTGAGTTCATGAAGCATCTCCATAATACTTGTATGCTGATTGAACCTACTGGTAACAAATCTAGGAGCATGCCTCTGAGATGGTTCGATGTCTTCCTTTATTCAGACCTGGTGGATATCCCAAACAGCTACTCAGTAGCGAGCCAGTGGGTGTGTTGGACCTTCCATTGAGCTACGGACCCCCTTGAAGATGTCTCCCGCAGTTGGAGACGAAACGTTGGGAATCGACACAGAATTCATCAACCGACCACGGCATAACAGCCCAGATAATTATAATGGACATGATATTTCCGGCCGTGAAAGTCTACACTCCTGATAATACCCTTGTCTCTGATGAACACTTGCCGTCGAGGACCATACTGGGTACTATTACTTGAAGAGTCTTAGATTCACTCACATATCTGGGAACCTAAACTGTAGGCTCGGACCTTTGTCAACAGTTTGCAATGGGGCACCATGTCAAACGCTTTCTGGAAGTCTATCAATATACAATCTGCATGTTGCTCTCCATTCATGGTTTGTAGGATATCATGTGAGAAAAGTGCAAGCTGAATTCCTCACACCCGACACTTTCTAAATTCGTACAGATCTGGGGACGGGAAATTTATTATATTTTATAATTTTTATTATATTATATTATATATTTTATAATATTTCTAAAAACAAAGATGATGTAACTTACCAAACAAAAGCATTGGTATGTTGATAGACACACAAATAAACACAAACACACACACAAAATTCAAGCTTTCACAACCGACGGTTGCTTCATCAGGAAAGAGGGAAAGACGAAAGGATGTGGGTTTTAAGGGAGAGGGTAAGGAATCATTCCAATCCCGGGAGCAGAAAGACTTACCTTAGGGGGAAAAAAGGACAGGCACACACACACACACACACACACACACACACACACACACACACACATCCATCTGCACATATACAGACACAAGCAGACATTTGTAAAGGCAAAGAGTTTGGGCAGAGATGTCAGTTGAGGCGGAAGCACAGAGGCAAAGATGTTGTTGAACGACAGGTGAGGTATGAGCGGCGGCAACTTGAAATTAGCGGAGGTTGAGGCCTGGTGGGTAACGGGAAGAGAGGATATACTGAAGGGCAAGTTCCCATCTCCGGAGTTCTGATAGGTTGGTGTTAGTGGGGAGTATCCAGATAACCCGAACGGTGTAACATTGTGCCATGTGCTGGCCGTGCACCAAGGCATGTTTAGCCACAGGGTGATCCTCATTACCAACAAACACTGTCTGCCTGTGTCCATTCATGGCGAATGGACAGTTTGTTGCTGGTTATAATATTTATTATATTTGAATTCAGAATGTGTTCAAGAATTCTGCAGCAAACCAATGTTAAGGATATTGGCCTGTAATTGTGCTGGTTACTTCTTATAACATATGCAGGAGTCAACTGCGCCTTTATCCAGTCACCTGGGACTTCTTGTCGGGCGAGAGATTCACAATAAATACCACCTACTTATGGGACCAATGCTGTAGAGTATTCTCTGTAAAACTGAATTGGGATTCCATCTGGACCTGGCAACTTGTTTGTTTTCAACTCTTTCAGTTTCTTATAGTTGACAAACCTCAATTTTTTTTTTTATTTCTTCTCCCTGAACTTTCCAAATTTCTCCTTGGTTTTCTGCACTACTTCCTCGATGCACCAGATTAAATAACAGTGGGAATAGGCCTTTCAATTCATATCTGCAAATTGGTTTCTGCACAAGTTACGGATAACTTTTTGCTGCTTGTATGTTACCTCTGCTACCTACAGAATTGCAGACAGTGTGTTCCAGTCAACACTGTCAAAAGCTTTTCTAAATCTACAAATGTTATAAATGTAGGTTCCCCTTTCTTCAGTCTATGTTCTAAGATAAGTCATAGGGCCTGCATTGCCTTGTTTGTTCCTAAATTTTTCTGGAATACAAACTGATCTTTACAGATGTTGCCTTTTACTGGCCTTCCCATTCTTCTGTAATTTTCACACTTGTCAGCTTCTGCCTTCTTTAGAATCAAAATTATTACATTCTTCTTGAAGCCTGGCAGTATTTCACCTGCATCATATTTCTTGCATACCAAGGCTATCTATAATTCTGACAGAAAGTCATTTGCTCCATGTTTCAACTTAAATCTGTCAAATTCTTCTCCAGTCCCTTATCCCCGATACCACCTTCATCTTCCTGTTCTACAAAATTGTCTTCAAATTTGTTTCCTTTGCACAGCTCTTCCTGCCTATTAGAATTTTTTTAGTCCTGGTTTGTTATCTGACAAGTGTGCTCTTGATATTTATCTAACTGCTGCTTTATTTTGCAAGATTCCTTTAATTTTTCCTTTTGGTGACACCAATTTTTGCCATAGTGATGTATGCTTCTGCAGCTTTGTATTTCCTATTTAGCCATTCCTGCTTTGGACTTCATCTTTTTGTCTATTTAATCCTCTGCTGCCTTCATTGTTTCATTTCTCAACTACCTATTTGTCTTCTCTTAAATTAAACTGTTATCAATACTCCCTTTGAAAGTCAACAGATGTTTTTTTACAAAGTTATATGGGTCCCATGTCCTCAATTTCTTCAGTTTTAATCTGGATTTAATAACCAATAAATTGTTTGTGGAATCCACTTCTGCCACTAGAAATGTTTTGCAGTTTCAAAATCTCTATCTTACCATTATATAACATATCTGAAACCTGGAGCCACCAGATCTGTTCCATATATACAACCATCTTTCCTTCTTCATAAATCAAATGTTTATCATTATTAACACTTTCGCTGCGGCTGACACTTATAAGTGTCAAAACAAGCCACGAGCCAGTGCGGCTGACGTTTATAAGCGTCCACGCTCACTGTCGGATTACGCAGTCTAGTTGCAGTGTCTAAGCTAGTATGAAAGCGTGTACACCTTTGTGTGGTCAGTTATCGAACATATATTGTTCATAATGGAGACTAATGAACAGACACCTGGACCTTCCAATGTGAAAAGGAGCAGGAAAAGTGTTAAATTGACAAAGGAACAGTTACTTAGTGTACTAGACGACAGTGATTTTCTGTGTACTGAGGACGAGGCATACCATGGACATTATATTTAGAGGCTGCAGAAGAACTGCAGAGTGATGATAGCATGGAAGCACAGCTTTCGAATCTGTTTCATGACAGTACCTGCCGTTTCAGAGTGTTACCGGCCCGCACTCGCATGTTGCCGGGCCGCACTGGAGAGTTGCGCGCCTGCACTGATGCCGCAGTGAAAGTGTTAAATTATGCTCTCTGCAAAACACCTACCGGGAGTATTCCCCTTGCATTCCTTCTTCCCATTTGATGTTCTCTCCTTTTCTTTCTTGTCCCCACTGACCACAAATTCTCATTACATCTAACTTCAACTTATGCATTTCTTTTTTAGAGTCTCTTACCTAACTACCTTGTGTAAGTGACATAACATTCCATGCTATGAACTGTACAACACCAGAAGGTTTTCCCATGACATCATCCTGAGTAGTCCCTGCCGTGCAGCTATTTTACCTATGGAATATTTTTATCCAGGAGGACACCACCGCCGCCAGCAATTATTATTATAGAGCTGCACATCCTTGGGAAATATAATGGCTAGTTGCACTTGACTTTTAGATGATTACAGTAAGAACAATGCAAGGCAGTATTGGCTAATATTATAAGATCAGACAGCCATTCAGTCTCTTGCCCTTGCACATCTCCAGAAACCATATGTTAGTCTAACCTTTCTACAGGTACTCTTCTGTTGTTGTTGCATCTACTGTATGCCTGACACACAAGCCACGCATCCATGACAAGGTCCATGGTTTCCAGGGAGGATGTACATATCTTTTGTTTTTTGTTGTGATACTTCAGTTATTTTGTGTTATTCCCTATTGTCAGATTACGTATTTTCACTTCATTGCACACAAATGAAAAGCGCCGTCCCACTCGGTTTTAAAACGCTGGTACTTTGTAAAGTACCAGCATGCATGTCACATGCTTACAAGTCATTATAAGATTTCCCAAAAATATTAAGGGTTTAAAGTCTTTTGTCAACAGTAATTATTATGAGTCACCCTAAGCCATGCAGTACGTACAGTCCACACCTACTTCTCTCATCCTTTGAGCCCTTTTCAAGTTGTGCAGTTGGTTCGCATAACAGTTTCCGTTCGTTATTGGCCAGACTAATTTTCCAGGGCAACATAACTGATGTCAATGAAGTACTTATGCTACGTAAGTGAATTATAAAAATATTGCTGATAAATGAAATTCCAGTTGGCTTCCATAAGTGATTAATGCTATCTGTCACTAACAGAGTAAATAAATGCAATTTACACTTGAAAATTCATACTTATGATTAGACTTTTTGTCTATATGTAAAATTTAATGATCATTTCAATATTCATCTAATCAGTCACCAGCAGATTTAAGACAAACTTGAAAACTTCCCTTAACTATCATTGTTTTATAGCTATAACTTTGGCTTCGAGTAAAATCAAATCAGATGTCCATGTTTTAACCTTCATGCAGTGACTTGCATCATTTTTCTAAAGAAGCTGTTTTTCATTATGACTGAAATATTGGTTGTTGAAAAATGAGTTCAGTCAAATGCTCACCAGCAGTTTAATGATGGGTAATATACACACAGTTGAAAACAGCAGAATCAAATTATTTTTTCTGTTCTTAAGTGTGCCTATATGCCACACATCTGCAAGTGAGTGTGCTAAATCTATACCGGAAATGTAATACCAGGTAGTTATAATTAAATTGATGCAGTTCCAACTGCTGCAGTGTGAGCTGTATACATCACAGATATGACCCTTAATCAGTGTGCTCATGGAGTATGTTGGAAAAGATAATAATTCCACTTTCTACCACCAGGTGGAAATATGGCACTGTAAGCAGTCAGAATGTGGTGTGGGCACAGGAAAAGGGGAGGAACAATCAGACACATGATATTAGTGGTTCTGGCACATTCATTAGGATATAGTCACAAGTTTCAACATGTGTTGTGTATGGACTCCTGATTCAGTAACATGCTGCATCCATAACATGGCATGGTCGACAGTTGCTCACAGCACATCCGGTGTAATCAGAGCAATACAACACAAAATATGAACTATCATCATTTGTTTATCTTGTCCACATTCACAAAAATTATTGAGAAAGTACTTCATACAAGACTTGTGATGTGAGGCATCACAAAAACTTTTACACCATCAGTGAAAGACACCTTTTTGGAAACAAACTATGTCCACAGCTGAACCTGTATTTTTCTTTCACAATGTACTGGAATCCTACATAAAAAAATTGAGCCAATTGGTATATTTTGTGATCTTTCTAAGGGTTTTAGCAGTGTGGATCACAAAACAGTACTCTCCAAAGTGTGCCACTGTGGCGTTAGGGGCAGTAGGACACTGGATAAAATCCTACGTCCAAGAAGCAGAGGGTATTTTTGGATAACAGCAGCAAAGCTGGTGGAAGGGGAAACTGTACTGCATGGAGTACAGTCCTCCACCACTGCTATTTCTCGAAATTTAGGGTTGCTTAAAGTAGTTTTTGGTAACTGTTTTGGAGTTCAGGGTAAAAAAAAAAAAAAAAAACTTAACATGGGAGATTTTATAAATCACAAACCATAAAAAGGTCAACTTACAATAAATAACTTTTAATTAATTTTCTGGATACAGAAGATAATATTTTTTAAAAAAAATTATGTAACAAAACTCACTGGATATTTCTGTCTTCTACCCAGTTTGTCATTCTTATTCTTCTCTGTCTCTTTTTACTGAATATGTCAATGATATTTTCAATGTCCATATCTCTTTCTTTATGGATATTTGCCAGAGCCAATCCATTTAGTCTCACCTGCCCCACTGTCTTTTTTCATCTCAAAGTAGAGAAGCTTCGTTGTTTCAGGTCTTTTACTTTCATCAACCCACTTTTTCTTCCAGTGTCAGCTCTCCTTTCATTAAAAGTGAATAACTCTCCAAAAACTGTCTCTATAATGAGCTTTCACAAATTCCTGTTACTCTTGTGTGTAGTTGATATATACTGGTCAGTAGGTGGTGCGCACCCACTGGCGTTGCCAGCACTGAAACGCTTCTACAGAATGTGCATGTCCGGGAAAATAATACGATTTGACCCAGATGTCCGGCGATTTCGAAGTTTTTGTCTGGGGGGTCAGCAATTTAAGTGATGATAGGCATACCCGGCATATTTAGCTTTCTTGATTATTGTAACTGGTACATTAATATACATCCAGTGTATATTAATAAATAATACGACACCCATTTTAAGTTAAATGATATTTATCGGTTTAGATAGTAAGCTATTTGCCTTTCTTATTCTTTTGTTTGAAATACATTGCAACCTATATTGCTACATAATTATTAAAAAAGTGATTGACTCTGTTGAAGTAATATATTCGATGATTTCTGGAGTCATTTTATCCAGTGTACTATGATACTCCATTGGAAGGGGGGGAGCTATAGCCCCCCCCCCCCCCCCCCCCCCGAACCTTTGTCACTGCACCTGTGTGACATGCATGGACACACAAACAAATTACAATGTCAAAAAACTGTATGATTTATTCAAGAGAAAGAATTGAGCAAGTTAACAACACATTGGTCCTCTTTTGACCATTATGCAAGCAGTTATTTGGCTTGGACTGATTCACTAACTTTTTGGATGCTGTCCTGGGGGCATCATGCAAAATTCTGTCCAGTTGGAATATTAGATCATCACCATCGCAAGCCGGTTGGAGGGTCCTGCCCATACTGCTCTAAACATTCTCAATTGTGGAGAAATCCAGTACCCTTGCTGGCCAAGGTAGGGTTTGACAAGCATGAAGACATGCAGTAGAAACTCATGCCATGTAAGGAAATGTAAGCCCAGGATGGCATCCCATGAAAGGCAATAAAATGGGGCACAGAATATTGTTGATGTACCACTGTGCTGTAAGGGTGCTGCAAATGACAACCAAAGGGGCATGCTGCAAAATGAAATGGCAACCCAGACTATCGGCAACCCAGACTATCACTCCTAGCTGTCGGGCCATGGGTGACAGTCAGGTTAGTGTCCCACCACTGTCTGGGGTGTCTTGAGACGTGTCTTCACTGGTAATCGAGGCCTAATTCGAAGGAGGACTTTGAACACAGTTCTACTCCAGTCAGTGAGATTCCAGGCCACAATGACCAGTGAAGGCTTATGGGGAGATGTCCCAGACAGTGATGGGATCACCAACCTCACTCACATTCCATACAACCCAACAAACAGTATTGATGGTCTGGGATGTCATTTCATTTCATAGAAGGATCCATTTTGTTTTCATTTTTCATGTTTTTGTGTTATGTTGATGATATTCTGCACGCTGTTTTGTTTCCCTTCATGGCAAGCCCTCATGGGCTTACATTTTGGTACGATAATGTCTGCCCGAACACAGTGAGAATTTCTTCTGCTTATCTTTGTGGTTGCCAAACCCTACCTTAGCCAGCAAGGATGCAGCTCTCCCCAACTGAGAAGGTTTAGAGCATTATGGGCAGGGCCCTCCAATCAGCTCAGGATTTTGATGATCTAATGTATCAACTGGACAGAATGTAGCACGATATCCCTCAGGACAGCCAACAACTGTATCAGTTGATGCCAAGCTGAATAACTGCTTGCATAAGAGTCAGATGTAAACCAACTCAATATTGACTTCCACAATTTGGGTATTCTCTTGAATAAATCATCCATTTTTTCTGAAATTATAATTGTTTGTTTGTACATGTCATCACATCTACCATTTTCTGTACTGTTTGGATAGTTCTCCCTTGGTGCATCTTTTTGTATTAGAGTGTATAAATATGACTTACATTTTTCACAATACATGCTTGTTCACTATGTTTGACAACAGTACTAGCACTGTGACAAACAATAAACATTCCACCGCTATAGAGGATACGCTAACACATTACTCTACGAACTCATAACCTGGTTCAAAGTAAACTCACTGTCAATAAATATGAGTAAAACTAATTATGTCCATTTCAGTTTTAATCACTAAATCCTGTAGGAGAAACCTATTGTACGCAGCAGTCAGAAAATATAAAGGGTAGACTGTCCCACATCCTTAGGTATCTTCATTGGTGGCAACGTTACCTGGGAACATCATGTTGTCCAGACCCTACAAAGTTTGTCCTCAGCTATTTTTACTGTAAGGACATTGGTAACATCAGTGCCACAAAATCTACTCACTCTGGGTACTTCCACTCTTATGTGCTGTGGAGTTATTTTCTACAGCAGTTCACAAACACCAAAGAACATTTTCTTTCTGCAGAGAAAGACTAACAAATTATTTGCAGAGTTTCCCCACAAGAAATTCATGTCAATCTTTTTTAACAAACATGTGCTACCACAACATCCAAATAAATACTATTATGAGCTCCATGGTTAACAATCCTGTGCATTATGAAACCAGTGAAATTTACCATGTTCACAATGGAAGGAAGGCTGACCCCCACTGTTATTTCAAAAATCTAACCACGGCACAAAAAGGTTTACAGTGTTCCGATACTAATATGTTTAGTTCACTGTCTAATAGTATCAGAGGTCTGTGAATTAACAGTACATTATTTAAAACTAAAGTAAAGATGGATTTGCTCAATAAAACTTTATTCATTAGAAGAATTTTTATAAGATATAGTTATAGACTGTTTTACAAATATATTTTGATTGTTATGTATTATTGTACATGTACTAATTATTGTACTATGCCTATTTTGACGTAGTTCTGTGTCTGTAAATTAACTGTACTTTCCCTTAAAATCACTTTAAACATTCTATGTAATTTATATTTATATATTTTTTGACTTGCACCTACCATCTCACATGCATAAAAGGATCAACAGAATGTGTGTGTCATTACAGATGTGCAAAGATGCAAAATAGTCACAGAATATGGTCCTTGTGAAAAAAAATGTTAACATTATTATTTATTATTTCAAATACTAAATCTCTCTTACTGATTGTTGAAACGGTAATTGATGACAGTTGATCTTAAGTGCTTTGATTTACTAATTTCTTACTGTGGTTTCTCCTCTCCTTTCCATTTGTACTAGGATCTAAATGTGAAACACACAGGGTTAGTGTGCTGTCTGCAAAGTACTTTGCTGATAGGCATGATCTGCTACATCACACAATTTAAAATTATCCAGACAACCTGAACTGTAACTTGAGTCATCAATTCACATATAATTTGTAGCCCAGTGATTACGCGGGCAAAAATATGAGAGAGATCATGTATAAAATTTAGCTGTACAGTTCATCATTTGCTTATGACAACAGTGATTTGTAGCCATGAATAATCTTTGAGCGCCTGTAGTGGTGGTGGTGGTGGTGGTAGCAATGGTGGACAACAATGATGCCTTTATTGTGGTAGTCCCATTATATCTGTGATAACTGATCAAGAAATATCCTGTAAAAATACAGATATGCCTTTTTACACACACATTCAAAAAGTTCGTACAGTGTGCTGTACCCCACCTTCTGCCCCCCGCCCCCCACTGAATCAACATCAATTCTTCAATAATCCACTCTGTACATAGGAGACGAACAGTCAGACTAAGGCAGCTGCTGTTATAAGCACAAGAAAAGACTGCTGGGATAGACAACTTGGTCAATGGGGTTGAAGCATTTACTGGACGAACTGTATTTTGTCTCGAGTGAAATTTGAGACTGAGAAATGCTCAGTAGGGAGAATGCAGCATGTTTTCCTGGATGGAGAGAGACAAACAGTTATATGAGTAGCTCCACGTGTGCACAATGACCCTGTTCATGTTGCATATTAATGACCTTGCAGACAACAACAGTAACATCAGATTTTTAACAGGTGGAGGTATCCATAATGATGTACTGTCTAATTTTTAAAACTGCACAAATATAGAGTTAGATCTTGATAAGATTTGAAAGTGGTGCAAAGACTGGCAACATGCTTTAAATGTTAAAAATGTGAAATTTGGCACTTTATGAAATGAAAAAAATGTAGTGGTTTGCAGAGTATGGATCTACATTTAAGATCACTTTGTATATATCGTATGTTCAGGTTCCATCACAAGTTTTGCTGGTATGTAAGTCATACTCCAGTACGAAGACCAATGAGAATTGACACCTAGCAATATAAACACAAGCCCATTTCTTTCAGCTCCACTTAATTCTCATGGTTATGCCTAATGGTCCTATTTTTCTGAAACTGACATATTAAGCAGCAAAGAAGTTTCTATTAGAAACTGACTTTGAATGGTCATGTAAATTGCAGAAGACTGTTTAATACACAACTGTAGTGCACATTTTGGACTCATTCCCCCCATATAGGATTTTGTTGCATATCTACAACATTTAAACTTAGATAATTGTTGTCATTATTCTAAACTTTTTTCTTCCAAGTGCCTCCTACTGTGGATTTGTCATTTCAGCTTGTTGATTCTGAAATGCCTGCTAAGAGCATTCACCAGCCAGTGATTTCTAATTTTATATCACTTAGATCTTTGTCTAATAAAATGAGTAATTTCTGACAACTATGAAAAAGTTAACTTAATCTTGAATATTTCAAAGCTGTAAACTATTATCCTATTCTTTTTCAGGTTGTCACAAACAAGGAATTCACACAAGCCTTTGCTAGAGCACTGTGGCGGCCAGCTTTCATCCCACTGCCAGAAATGGTTTTGAATTTGGCCTTCAGTGAAGACAGAGCAAAGATGATTACAGAGGGACAAAAGGTTATTCCTAAACGAACCCTGTCATATGGGTTCCAGTATAAATTTCCTGACATTGAGTCCGCTTGTAAAGATATTGTGAGCTCAAAATAATTTTGAAAATGAATGTCAGTTAAGTTATTAGACTGTCTGTAATTAAAAGTGTCATTTCCAACATGTGGTACAATGTTTTTCTTTTATCTCCAAAGTGTTTATCCTCTCTTTACCCATGAGTGTTTGCGCGCGCACGGGGGGAGGGAGGGGGGGGGGGGGGGGGGGTTTGGAGGATCAATCCAATAATGAATGCTGGGGTCACAAACAATTTCGCCATTACAACTGCACAAAGGATGGGGATAGCAAAAAAAATGAAATAGTGGAGGATGTCTTATGTGATTGGAAGCATTCTTCAGGAACATAAAATAAAAACTAGCAGGTTATGCTCAGTGTTGTAGATTAAGACAATTTAATGTGCTATTTCTGGAATACAGAGTGTTCGACTATGTGCTTAGAGGATGGCACACTGTAAAAAGTAATTTTATTCTTGGATCCATAAAACTTTTTTTGTTGGAAACTTGCTAATATTATCTCCTTTGGTATCAACAGGAAACATCACAAAAAAATTACGTCACATGCTTCCATCTACATGGCAGTGGAACAATCAACTGAAAATGGCATAAATATTGCACAATTGCAGATGTGAAGTTCGGTAACTAGAACAAAGAATGTGAATGGCATACTGATAAATGGAAGCATATAACCTAATTTTTGGTAGGGTGTTGCATGATAATGCCCAAGAAGATGAAATTACCTTAACTGCTAATGAAATGAAATGAAGTGTGTTTCAAATAAACACAGTCACACAGAACACCGACTTCTTTCAAGATACTGAAAGGGACCTGAAATGCATCCGAAACAATAGTACTCTGTTCAAGGTTCACTTTTAAATTATTTTGTATTGCTCCTTATAAACGCATAGTAGGATTCTCACCTATGCAGACTAGTATTAAACATTTAATAGTATCTCATTTGATTAACATCAATTAGGAATGTGCCTATGCTTGTACACTTTACAAATATATTTTCCCTTCAGTTTGCATCTTTCTCTTTACAGAAAACTCTTCAGTTGTCATACATGAAGATTTCAAATTGGCTGTGAAGAAAATGTTAAGATAAATGAAAGTGTAGTAACTTTACAAAATGTTTTTAATCCTTGACATTTATGTGAAATGCATACATAGTTGATGGAGTTAACACATAAAGGAATTCAATAGCTGCATGAACACCCAGAATTTCTTCCTGAGAGTCAAGGTTCAAAAGTTGTTGCACTGCAACCTGTTTCACATGTCTGCCAGTTCGACGATTTCTGAGTTCTCCATTCACTGGACACGGTTGTCTGTATATGTATATATGTCTAGTTGCTTCACATATAGCAACATATGACAGATCTGCAACAGAAGAATAATAAATTAAGTGTTGACCGCTTAACCATCTAAACGCGGACAATTTTCCATTTTATCCACACAAAATCACAGAGCAGTTTTATTCAATAATTACAATAGTTGTAAGGACAGAATTAAAGGAATGTAACAACAAAACCACAAACTTAATTTACAACTGATTTTTAATTGACATATATAATGTGGGAAACATGAAAATTGCATTCAACATTATGAAAGCAGAATCAACTTATTGATAATTTTTCGGAGTGTTTTATATCTTGAAGCAAGGTTCCACACACAAGCTCAGGAATATGGTTACAAAATTGCTCCTCCCGATGTTGCAACCAAAAGACGATTTTTTTTTTAAATTATAAATGTGTGGTGTCTGTTCTTTCAGACATGTCTGAAAGAACAGACACCATGCATTCATAACAAATAAAAAACTTATTTGCCTCAATGGATCTACGATCTTCAGTGCAGATACATACCATCATTTGGCCTCCAGCGGGAATCAAAAATTAGACAGCATGAAGAACGTGGACGGGTAGGTGGTGCTTGGTGGTAGTGTGGGTTGGACTGAGAACAGGCTGAGATAGTCAATGCATTTACAATAAGCACTGTGTTCGGATGGCGTTTTGGGTTACGCAGCTGCCTAGTAAGCTGGTGATCCCAGGTTTGAGTCCCAGTCCGGCACACAGTTTTACACTTTGCTGCCGAATCCGCAGAAAGTCCCAATGCAGCTAACATCATCAGTTCCTTCCCCTTCCTATTATTTCTCCCCTTCCCCCTCCAATTTGCAAAAAGAAAAAAGATTCTCTAGGAAAATAACAATCTACAAGGTTGTGAAGCAACAGAAAAAGATCAGACAGGAAAATCTTAACTTTTGCTGTGCAAACAGTGCACAGAAATTATGTCCAAAACGAGAACAGCAGGGCCCACGAAATTGTCCAGAAAGAGCTGAACACACAAGTTCACATTGCCCGTGGCTGGGAGAAAAGAGGGGGGGGGGGGGGGGGGGGGGGGATTAATAGAAGCATAGTCTGTATTAAAAATTCACAGGTAAGTTACAATACTTTTCGGTAAATATTCTGATACTTACTACTTTGATCAGTGCCCAAATACGTTGCCACACATACCATTTTACAATATATATGCCAACTACGCTATGTGACAAGATGGTTCTACAGACAGGATAACTTTCAAAATGAAACTCAGGTACCATACACATAGTTAACAATGGCTCCTATCTATGGAATTTATTGACCTCCTAAAATTGCAACTGATATGCTGAACCATGGACCTTGCCACTGATGGGGAGACTTGTGTGCCTCAGTGAAACAGATAGCCGTATGATAGGTGCAACCACAATGGAGGGGTAAATGTTGAGAGGCCAGACAAATGTGTGGTTTCGGAAGAGGGGCAAGCAGCCTTTTCAGTAACTGCAAGGGCACCAATCTGGACGATTGACTGATCTGGCCTTGTAACATCAACCAAAGCAGCCTTGCTGTGCTGGTACTGTGAACGGTTGAAAGCAAGGGGAAATAAGGCTGTAATTTTTCCTGACGGCAAGCAGCTTTACTGCATGATTAAATAATGACGGCATCCTCTTGGGTAAAATATTCAAGAGGTAAAAACAGTCCCTCATTAGTATCTACAGACAGAAACTACTCAGGATGACGTCGTTGTCACGTTAAAGAAAACTGGCGCTCCACAGATTGGATCGTGGGATGTCAGATCCCTTAATTGGGCAGGTAGGTTAGAAAATTTAAAAAGGGATAGGTTAAAGTTAGATATAGTGGGAATTAGTGAAGTTTGGTCGCAAGACGAACAAGACTTCCGGTCGGGTGAGTACAGGGTTATAAATACAAATCGAATAGGGCTAATGCAGGAGTTGGTTTAATAATCAATAAAAAAAAAAGGAGTGCAGGTAAGCTACTACAAACTGCATGGTGAAAGCATTATTCTAGCCAAGATAGACGTGAAGCCCATGCCGACCACAGTAGTACAAGTTTATATGCCACCTAGCTCCACAGATGATGAAGATATTTAAGATAGGTATGATGCGATAAAAGAAATTATTCAGATAGTTAAGGGAGATAAAACTTTAATAATAATGGGGGTTTGGAATTCAATAGTAGGAAAAGGAAGAGAAGGAAAAGTATTAGGTTAATATGGACTCGGGGTAAGGAATGAAAGAGGAAGCCGTCTGGTAGAATTTTACACAGAGCATAACCGAATCATAGCTAACACTCAGTTTAAGAATCATGAAAGAAGGTTATATAAGTGGAAGAGGCCTGGAAACACTGGAAGGTTTCGATAGATTATATAATGGTAAGAAAGATTTACGAACCATGTGTTAAATTGAAGACATTTTCAGCGGCAGATGTGGACTCTGACCAAATTTATTGATTAAGAACTGCAGATTAAAACTGAAGATACAGCAAAACGGTAGTAATTTAAGGAGATGAGACCTGGATAAACTGAAAGACCCAGGGTTTGTAGAGAGTTTTAAGAGACAGCATTAGGGAACAATTAACAAGAGCAGGGGAAGAAATACAGTAGAAGAAGAATGGGTAGCTTTGAGGAATGAAATAGAGAAGGCAGCAGGTAAAAAGATGAGTGCTAGTAGAAATCTTTGGGTAACAGAAGAGATACTGAATTTAATTGATGACAGGAGAAAATGCAAAAATGCAGTAAATGAAGCAGATGAAAAGGGGTACGAACATCTCAAAAATGAGATCGACAGGAAGTGCAAAATAGCTAAGCAGGGATGGCTAGAAGACAAATGCAAGGATGTAGAGCCACATATCACTAGTAATACGAGAGATACTGCCTAAAGGAAAATTAAAGAGACCTTTGGAGAAAAGAGAACCACCGGTATGAACGTCAAGAGCCAAGACGGAAAACCAGTCCTAAGCAAAGAAGGGAAAGCAGAAAGGTGGAAGGAGTATATAGAGGGTCAACACAAGGGCAATGTACTTGAGCGCAATATTCTGAAAATTCAAGAGGATGTAGATGAGGATGAAATGGGTGATACGATACTGTGTGAAGAATCTGACAGAGCACTGAAACACCTAAGTTGAAACAAGGCCCCATGAGTAGACAGCTTTCCATTAGAACTACTGATAGCCTTGGGAGACTCAGCCATGACAAAACTCTACCATCTGGTGAGCAAGATGTATGACACAGGTGAAATACCCTCAGATGTCAAGAAGACTATAACAATTCCAATCCCAAAGAAAGCTGGTATTGACAAGTATGAAAATTATCGAACTACCAATTTAATACACCATAGCTGCAAAATACTAACATGAATTCTTTACAGAATGTAAATCTGGTAGAAGCCAACCTCAGGGAAGATTAGTTTGGGTTCCATAGAAGTATTAGAACATGCGAGGCAATACTGACCCAATGACTTATCTTAGAAGATAAAGGAAAGGCAAACCTATGTTTCTAACATTTGTAGACTCAGAGAGCGCTTTTGACAATGTTGACTGGAATACTCTCTTTCAAATTCTGAAGGTGGCAGGGGTACAATACAGGGAGCGGAAGGCTATTTACAATTTGTACAGAAACCAGATGCCACTTATAGGGTTGTAGCGTATCCCCAATGTTATTTAATCTGTATATTGAGCGAGGAGTAAAGGAAATAGAAGAAAAATTTGGAGTAGGAATTAAAATCCATGGAGAAAAAATTAAAACTTTGAGGTTTGTCGATGACATTGTAATTCTGGCAGACAGCAAAGAACTTGGAAGAGCACTGAACGAAATGGACAGTGTCTTGAAAGGAGGATATAAGATGAACATCAACAAAAGTAAAATGAGAGTAAAGGAATGTAGTCGAATTACATCAGGTGATGCTGAGGGAATTAGATTAGGAAATGAGACACTTGAAGTATTAGAGGAGTTAGTAGGGGAGCAAAATAACTAATGATGGTCAAAGTAGAGAGGATACAAAGTGGTGACGCTATAGCAAGGAAAGCGCTTCTGAAAAGGTGTGAAATTTGTTAACACTGAGTATAAATTTAAGTTTCAGGAAGACTTTTCTGAAAGTATTTGTATGGAGTGCAGCTATGTATGGAAGTGAAACATGGATGATAAATAGTTTAGACAAGAAGAGAACATAAGGTTTCGAAATATGGTACTGCAGGAGACCCAGAATATTAGATGGGTAGATCAAGTAACTAATGAGGAGGTACTGAATAGAATTGGGGAGAAGAGGAATTTGTGGCACAAACTTGACTAGAAGAAGGGTTCAGTTGGTAGGACATGTTCTCAGGCATCAAGGGATCATCAATTTAGAACTGGAGGGAAGCACGGAGGGTAAAAATTGTAGAGGGAGACCAAGAGATGAGCACACTAAGCAGATTCAGAAGGATGTAGGATGCAGCAGTTACTCAGAGATAAAGAAGCTTGAACGGGATAGAGTAGCATGGAGAGCTTAATCAAACCAGTCTCTGGACTGAAGACCACAACAACAACAACAAATGATCATTCAACAAAAAATGATGTAAAATCTTAAAAATGGCATCGTCCTTCAAAAATTAAATAAACAATGGTACCTGTATGACAAAAAATGTAGAATTAAATTTAAATTTCTATAACCAAAAGATTTGGGATTTTAATACTTGTGAACAATGAGTAATTCATAACAGAAATGTCAACAAACTCTAGGCATCAGTAATAAGTTATGACAAAATGAAACAAATCTGGCAATTGACTGAGTGCCAGAACTATTACCCATGTACACCTGCATCTGCATTTCCATCAACATACATAATCCGCAAGGGACCGAGTTCGAGTCTCCGCTCGGCACACAGTTTCAATCTGCCAGGAAGTTTCATATCAGTGCACATTCCGCTGCAGAGTGAAAATCGCATTCTGAAGTCACTGTATGTCACATGGCAGAGAGGTCATATCACACTTCCTCGGACACTCCTGACTATACCCATGGCTCTGATGAACACTTGCCATCCCATATATCTGGAAACCTATTTCTTATGCTCAGGCCTTCTTTAACAGTCAGCAATGAGGCACTGTGTCAAACACTTTCCAAAAATTTAGAAATATGGTATCAGCCTGTTGCCTTTCATCCATGGTTCACAGGGCATTGTAAGAGAAAAGGGCAAGCCGAGTTTCGTGTGAGTGATGGTTTTTAAATCACTGTTGATCTGTGGATAGAGGTTATCCTTTCTCAAGGGAATTTATTATATTCAAACTTAGAATACACCTGAGAATTTTCCAGAAAACTGATGTTAAAGATTCTGTTTTACAATTTTGCAGGACCGTTCTTTTGCCCTTCCTATATACATGAGTCATATGCACTTTTTCCCAGTCATTAGGGACTTTGCACTGGGGAAGGAATTCACAATAAATGCAGCCTAAGTAAGACTACAGTGCCGAAGAGTACTCTCTGTAAAACAGAGCTGTGATTCCATCCAGACCTGGCAACTTATTTGTTCTCAACTCTTTCAGTTACATCTACATCGATACTCTGTAAATCACATTTAAGTGCTGACAGTGGGTTCATCAAACCACCTTCACAATTCTCTATTATTCCAATCTCATACAGTGCGTGGAAAGAACAAACACCTGTATCATTCCGTACGAGCTCTGATTTCCCTCATTTTCTCATGGTGATCGTTTCTCCCTATGTAGGTCGGTGTTAACAGAATATTTTCACATCCGGAGGAGAAAGTTGGTCATTGGAATTTCAAGAGAAGATTTTGTCGCAACAAAAGAGTATTTGTTTTAATGTCCAGCCCAAATCTTCTATCATTTCAGTGACACACACTCCCATATTTCGTGATAACACAAAACATGCTGCCCTTATTAGAACTTTTTCAATGTACTGCTGCTAAGATTGTCTTCCAAATAGTTTATACAGATAAGGAACAGCAAAGAGCCTATAACACTACCTTGGGGAAGCCAGAAATCACTTCTGTTTCACTCAATGACTTTCCGTCAATTACTACAAACTGTGACCTCTCCGACTGTAAATCACAAATTCTGTCACATAACTGAGACGGTATTTTATGAGCATCCAAGTTCACTACAATCTGCAACTGTGGTACAGTGTCAAAAGCCTTCCGCAAGTCCAGAAATACGGAATCGATCTGAGATCTCTAGTTGTGTTTCTCAAGAATGATGTTTTCTAAATCCATGTTGACTGTGTGTCAATAGATCGTTTTCTTTGAGGTAATTCATAATGTTCGAACACAATATATGTTCCAAGATCCTGCTGCATATCAACATTAATGATATGGGCCTGTAATTTAGTGGACTACTACTACTACACTTCTTGAATATTGGTGTGACCTGTGCAACTTTCCAGTCTTTGGGTATGGATTTTTCGTCGAGCGAATGGTTGTATATGATTGTTAAGTATGTAATGCATCATCATACTCTGAAAGGAACCTAATTGGTATACAGTCTGGACCAGACGACTTGCTTTTATTAAGTGCTCTAAGTTGCTTCACTACTTCGTCTTCTTTTGTGAAGGCATTTTGGAAGGCTGTGTTTAGAAACTCTGCTTTGGCAGCACTATCATCAATACTATCTCCATTGCTATCACACAGAGAAGGCATTGATTGTTACTTGCTGCTAACATACTTTACATATGACCAGAATCTCTTTGGATTTTCTGCCAGGCTTCGAGACAAAGTTTCATTGTGCAAACTATTAATAAGCATCTTGCATTGAAGTCCGCATTAAATTTCGAGCTTCTGTAAAAGATTGCCAATTTTGGAAGTTTTGCATCTGTTTGAATTTGCCATGTTTGTTTCGTTGTTTCTTCAACAGTGTTTTGACCTGTTTTATGCACCAAGGACGATCAGCTCCATCGTTTGTTAATTAATTTGGTATAAATCTCTCAATTGCTGCTGATACTATTTCTTTGAATTCAAGCCACATCTGGTATACACTTACATTATTAATCTGGAAGGAGTGGAGATTGTCTCTCAGGACGGCGTCAATTGAATTTTTGTCTGCTTTTTTGACTAGGTGTATTTTTCATTTAGTTTTGGAGAATTTGGGGGTTACAACATTCAATCTTGCTACGACAACCCTGTGTTCACTAATCCCTGTATCCGTTTTGATGCTCATTATTAAGTGTGATTTCACAACCATTTACTACTTGCGTGGGCTCATGAACTAACTGCTCAAAATAATTTTCAGAGAATGCATTTAGCACAATTTTGGTTGATGTTTTATGCATACCTCTGGAATTAAGCACGTATTTTTGCCAACATATCCAAGGTAAATTAAAGTCACCACCAACTATAATCATATGAGATGGGTATGTACACTCCTGGAAATGGAAAAAAGAACACATTGACACCGGTGTGTCAGACCCACCATACTTGCTCCGGACAGTGCGAGAGGGCTGTACAAGCAATGATCACACGCACGGCACAGCGGACACACCAGGAACCGCGGTGTTGGCCGTCGAATGGCGCTAGCTGCGCAGCATTTGTGCACCGCCGCCGTCAGTGTCAGCCAGTTTGTCGTGGCATACGGAGCTCCATCGCAGTCTTTAACACTGGTAGCATGCCGCGACAGCGTGGACGTGAACCGTATGTGCAGTTGACGGACTTTGAGCGAGGGCGTATAGTGGGCATGCGGGAGGCCGGGTGGACGTACCGCCGAATTGCTCAACACGTGGGGCGTGAGGTCTCCACAGTACATCGATGTTGTCGCCAGTGGTCGGCGGAAGGTGCACGTGCCCGTCGACCTGGGACCGGACCGCAGCGACGCACGGATGCACGCCAAGACCGTAGGATCCTACGCAGTGCCGTAGGGGACCGCACCGCCACTTCCCAGCAAATTAGGGACACTGTTGCTCCTGGGGTATCGGCGAGGACCATTCGCAACCGTCTCCATGAAGCTGGGCTACGGTCCCGCACACCGTTAGGCCGTCTTCCGCTCACGCCCCAACATCGTGCAGCCCGCCTCCAGTGGTGTCGCGACAGGCATGAATGGAGGGACGAATGGAGACGTGTCGTCTTCAGCGATGAGAGTCGCTTCTGCCTTGGTGCCAATGATGGTCGTATGCATGTTTGGCGCCGTGCAGGTGAGCGCCACAATCAGGACTGCATACGACCGAGGCACACAGGGCCAACACCCGGCATCATGGTGTGGGGAGCGATCTCCTACACTGGCCGTACACCACTGGTGTTCGTCGAGGGGACACTGAATAGTGCACGGTACATCCAAACCGTCATCGAACCCATCGTTCTACCATTCCTAGACCGGCAAGGGAACTTGCTGTTCCAACAGGACAATGCACGTCCGCATGTATCGGGTGCCACCCAACGTGCTCTAGAAGGTGTAAGTCAACTACCCTGGCCAGCAAGATCTCCGGATCTGTCCCCCATTGAGCATGTTTGGGACTGGATGAAGCGTCGTCTGACGCGGTCTGCACGTCCAGCACGAACGCTGGTCCAACTGAGGCGCCAGGTGGAAATGGCATGGCAAGCCGTTCCACAGGACTACATCCAGCATCTCTACGATCGTCTCCATGGGAGAATAGCAGCCTGCATTGCTGCGAAAGGTGGATATACACTGTACTAGTGCCGACATTGTGCATGCTCTGTTGCCTGTGTCTATGTGCCTGTGGTTCTGTCAGTGTGATCATGTGATGTATCTGACCCCAGGAATGTGTCAATAAAGTTTCCCCTTCCTGGGACAATGAATTCAAGGTGTTCTTATTTCAATTTCCAGTAGTGTATTTGAAATCAAACTCAAGTTTTCTTTGAATCTTTCAGCAACTGTATCATCTGAATTGGGAGGTCAGTAAAAGCATTCAATTATTATTTTATTGCAGTTGCCAACAATGACTTCTACCCATACTAACTCACACGAACTATCTACTTCAATCTCGCGACAATATAAACTGCTTCTAACAGCAACAAACACACCACCTCAACCGTGTTTAGCCTATCCTTTCGGAACACTGTTAGGTTCTTTGCAAAAATTTCAGCTGAGCTAATCTCCGGCTTTAGACAGCTTTCAATGCCTATAACGATTTGAGCATCAGTGCTTTCTATTAGTACTTGGAGCTCTGGTACTTTCCCAACGCAGCTACAACAATTTAGAAAACTCTTCTACCATTAGTTCTTAGTGTTAGGGATACCAATTTCTATGACCTCCGTGCAATGGTCAAACAATGATATGTTTGTATATTCCTCTTCTAGAATGATTTTTTAAATGCAAAATTTAAAACTTCAGTTCCCACCCCCCTTGGGTTCTCAGCAAGATCTTTTGCTAACTTGATATGAATGGTGCATCATTCTTTATACAGAGACACGAATTTCCGTGAACTTTTTCCTGTCGAGATTTCCATGTTCATTCTTGAACTGATAATGCTCTCATCTCTGTTTACTCAGCGTTTTCCAAATTTTGTTGTTAAACCTTGATGTATTATTTTATTCCTGGCTTTAATTTTCAGAAAATGAACTACTTCCATCCTAAAAGAAATGTACATATGAAATACAAAATCAACATAAAGAACTGAGTTTTCTGGACCTGAAACTATGTTTAGTACATGGAAAAATTAACTCTGATATTTACGGGAAAGCTACCGCAACAGGTATCCTCATTCATGCCTCTTCTTCTCATCCCTTTAAGCACAAATTATCATTTTTTTTCTATGAATCGTATCAATGAGGTGCCCTAATCCTTTCTGCTATTGCTACAGAACTTAATAACTTAAAATATATAGTGGTCAATAATGGATACGGAGCAAGCCTTGTACAAAAACATTAAAATAATGAAGACAAACAAGAATATAAATTCCTTTACAAGTCATAAAAATGGCTTTACTGTTAAGAAATACTCTACAATTCCATTTCTAGGTAACATTTCAGATCATGTAGCCAGTTTATTTAACAAAACATGACATCAGTGTGTCCTTTGCCGCCAAGTTGTTCTTTATACGTAATGAGAACCCCTCAACTGACAAATATTTCAAATCTGGAGTATATAAAAATACAATGTACTATATGTCTGAGTTTTTATACAGGACAGACAGTGAGGGTATTTAAGACCCGCTTTCATGAGGACTTTCCCAACAAAGATGGCGAGAATTCGTATTAGTCAACTTTTGCTGAACACCTCATAACAGAGAAACACACTGTGTTCCCCCATCCTTGCTTAACATGGAAATTTTACATACAACTGATAAAAGATACAAAATTAACCTTTTAGAAAAAATTTTTAATTGGATACATAAAAGATCCACTCACCAAGCGGCGGCAGAACACAAACACACAAAAGACTGTTGTGACTGGCAAGCTTTCAGGAGCCAGTGGCTCCTCCTTCAGGCGGAAGGGTTGAAGGGGAAGGAAGAAGGGTGAAGGAAGAGGACTGGAGAGGTCTTTCCTTTTCATCCTGTATGGTAAATCTCCTCTGACTTGCGGTTCTGGGTGACTTTTCCAAAATCTACCCCTTTTCCTAGACCTCCCCAGTTCTTTTCCTTCACCCTTCACCCTTCTTCCTTCCCCTGCAACCCTTCTGCCTGAAGAAGGAGCCACTGGCTCCAAAGCTTGCCAATCACAACAGTCTTAAGTGTGTGTTCTGCTGCCACTTGTTGAGTAGATTTTTTATCCATCCAATTAAATAATTTTATCAATAATTGATTGTTTTTGTTGTTATTTTAGAAGAGTTTGAAATATATAAGCATTATCACCTAAATTCAAAGGATTTGCTGAATGATAAACTGGCATTTAAAAAAACAGACCATATTGATTGCGTATCATCTCTCATACAATGCGAAAATTATTCCATCCCTTTCATATATTACAATTATGGCCATGTTTCTTCAGACAGACACAGACACAGACACAGACACACACACACACACACACACACACACACACACACACACACACACACACACGGAGATATATGCACAACAGATAGATAGATAGAAGTGATTTAGTTAATCTAAATTGTCACACAGTGTTAATCACATGCAATACATAAATTTCTGAACATAACATGGAATTATCCGTTTATGAAGAATATATTAACTGTCTGATAAACTAAGTAAGTTTCTGCAATATTCCTTTCATACCTCACGTAAATGTGTTGGTTGGTTTGGGGGATGAAAGGGACCAGACTGCCATGGTCATCGGTCCCTTTTTCCAAAGACAAAGAACACCCACAGAGAATAAAAACGAGGAACAGAAGAGATCACAGACGATACAGAACAAGAGATACTGAGACAAAGACAAGACAAAACAAACTAAAACCACACAGAGTGTGACGGTGGTTGGCCGACCATAGACATAAAAAAG
Source organism: Schistocerca serialis cubense (assembly GCF_023864345.2). Taxonomy (NCBI): domain Eukaryota; kingdom Metazoa; phylum Arthropoda; class Insecta; order Orthoptera; family Acrididae; genus Schistocerca; species Schistocerca serialis. Next base: position 629,848,546 of record NC_064641.1, on the reverse strand, counting down.
GAAAGGCCAACCACTTAGAAACACATTAAAAAAATCAGTGTAAAACCATAGGCCAAAGGCCAGAATCAACACAGAACAATAAAATAAAACAGAAACACTCAGAGTAAATGATAAAATCCCCCTGCCCGAATAAAACGTAAAACTACGTCAGCCATAGTGGAGTCGTCTGTTAAAAGGGCAGGGAGCGTAGCAGGCAGCGCAAATGTCTGCCTGACCACAGCTAAAAGGGGGCAGGCCAGCAAAATGTGGGACACTGTCAAAGCTGCCCCACAGCGACATAGAGGAGGGTCCTCCCGGCGCAGTAAATAACTGTGTGTCAGCCGGGAGTGGCCAATGCGGAGCCGGCAAAGAACTACTGAGTCCCTGCGAGTGGCTCGCAGGGATGACCGCCACAAAGCCGTCGTCTCCTTGACAGCACGGAGTTTATTGCGCAGTGGCAGTTCGCGCCATTCATCGTCCCATAGCGCCAAGATTTTGCGGCGGAAGACTGCCCGCAAATCAGTCTCTGGGAGGCCAACGTCCAGAGATGGTTTACTGGTGGCCTCTTTCGCCAGGCGGTCAACATGTTCGTTACCCGGGATACCGACATGACCGGGGGTCCACACAAAGACCACAGAGCGGCCGCAACAGGCAAGAGTATGCAGAGACTCGTGGATAGCCATCACCAAACGAGAACGAGGGAAACACTGGTCGAGAGCTCGTAAACCGCTCAGGGAATTGCTACAGATAACGAAGGACTCACCTGAGCAGGAGCGGATATACTCCAGGGCACGAAAGATGGCGACCAGTTCAGCAGTGTAAACGCTGCAGCCATCCGGCAAGGAACGTTGTTCGGAAAGGTCCCCTAGAGTGAGCGCATATCCGACACGACCAGCAACCATCGAACCGTCAGTGTAAACAACACCAGAGCCCTGATACGTGGCCAGGATGGAATAAAAGCGGCGGCGGAAGGCCTCTGGAGGGACTGAGTCCTTAGGGCCCTGTGCCAAGTCGAGCCGAAGGCTAGGGCGACGAACACACCATGGGGGTGTATGCAAAGTAGCCTGGAAAGGAGGTGGAACAGTGAAACCCTGGAGCCCAGAGAGAAGCTCTTTGACGCGGACCGCTATTGTACAACCCGACCGGGGCCGACGTTCTGGCATACGGACGACCGACCGCGGGAACAGGAGACGATAGTCTCCCGTCAGTGTAAACAACACCAGAGCCCTGATACGTGGCCAGGATGGAATAAAAGCGGCGGCGGAAGGCCTCTGGAGGGACTGAGTCCTTAGGGCCCTGTGCCAAGTCGAGCCGAAGGCTAGGGCGACGAACACACCATGGGGGTGTATGCAAAGTAGCCTGGAAAGGAGGTGGAACAGTGAAACCCTGGAGCCCAGAGAGAAGCTCTTTGACGCGGACCGCTATTGTGCAACCCGACCGGGGCCGACGTTCTGGCATACGGACGACCGACCGCGGGAACAGGAGACGATAGTTTGGATGCCCTGGCGAGCTTAGAACATGGGCAGCATAAGCGGCCAGCAAACGTTGGCGTCGGAACCGCAGTGGAGGTACACCTGCCTCCACTAGTACGCTGTCCACAGGGCTGGTGCGGAAAGCACCAGTGGCAAGGCGTATCCCGCTGTGGAGAATCGGGTCCAGCACCCGTAACGCAGATGGGGATGCTGATCCATAAGCCAGGCTCCCATAATCCAGACGGGACTGGATTAACGCCTGGTAGAGCTGCAACAGTGTAGAGCAGTCGGCGGCCCAGCGGGTGTTGCTCAAGCATCTCAGAGCGTTTAGATGCCGCCAACACGTCTGTTTCAGCTGCCGGATATGAGGCAGCCAAGTCAACCGGGCATCGAAAACCACCCCCAAAAACCTGTGGGTCTCCACCACAGCAAGGAGTTCGTCGGCAAGATAAAGCCGCGGCTCAGGATGGACTGTTCGGCGCCGGCAGAAATGCATAACGCAGGTCTTGGCTGCCGAAAACTGAAACCCATGCGCTACAGCCCAAGACTGCGCCTTACGGATAGCGCCCTGTAGCTGACGTTCAACAGCTGCAATGCCAGTAGAGCTGTAATAAAGGCAGAAGTCGTCAGCATACAGGGAAGCGGAGACAGAATTTCCCACGGCCGCAGCAAGCCCGTTAATGGCTATTAAAAACAGACAGACACTTAAAACAGAGCCCTGTGGCACACCGTTCTCCTGGACATGGGAGGAACTATACGAGGCCGCGACTTGCACGCGGAAGGTACGACACGACAGAAAATTGCGGATAAAAATCGGAAGAGGACCCCGAAGACCCCATCCATGAAGCGTAGAAAGAATGTGATGACGCCATGTCGTATCGTACGCCTTCCGCATGTCGAAAAAGACAGCGACCAGGTGCTGACGGCGGGCAAAAGCAGTACGGATGGCCGACTCCAGACTCACCAGATCGTCGGTGGCGGAGCGGCCTTTACGGAACCCACCCTGAGACGGAGCCAGAAGGCCCCGAGACTCCAGTACCCAATGCAAGCGCTGGCTCACCATTCGTTCAAGCAACTTACAAAGAACGTTGGTGAGGCTAATGGGATGGTAGCTGTCCACCTCCAGAGGGGTCTTCCCAGGTTTCAACACGGGGATGACAATGCCTTCCCGCCATTGCGACGGAAACTCCCCCTCGACCCAAAGACGGTTGTAAAGATCGAGAAGGCGCCGCTGGCAGTCCACTGAAAGGTGTTTCAGCATCTGACAGTGGATGCCATCTGGCCCAGGAGCGGTATCAGGGCAAGCAGCTAGGGCACTGCGAAATTCCCACTCACTGAATGGAGCATTGTAAGATTCCGGGTGGTTGCTGCGAAACGAAAGGCTCTTTAATGGAGCGGAAGGCCTGGGGGTAATTCGCAGAAGCGGAACTCATAGCAAAATGCTCTGCTAAGCGATTTGCAATGACGTCGGAGTCGGTACAAACGGCTCCATTCAGTGAGAGCGCAGGGACGCTGGCAGGGGTCCGATAGCCGTAGACGCGTCGAATCTTGGCCCAGACCTGCGAGGGAGTGACATGGAGGCCAATGGTGGACACATACCGCTCCCAGCACTCCTTCTTGCCTTGGCGGATAAGGAGGCGGGCCCACGCACGCAGCCGTTTGAAGGCGATAAGGTGGGCTAAGGAGGGATGTCGCTTGTGACGCTGGAGCGCCCGCCGGCGATCTTTAATCGCTTCAGCGATCTCAGGCGACCACCAAGGCACAGCCTTCCGCCGAGCGGACCCAGAAGAACGGGGAATGGCAGATTCGGCGGCAGTAACGATGCCGGTGGTGACAGATTGAACCACCGCATCAATGTCATCAGTAGAGAGAGGCTCAAAAGCGGCAGTGGAGGAGAACAAATCCCAGTCAGCCTTATTCATAGCCCATCTGCTAGGGCGCCCAGAAGAGTGACGCTGTGGTAGTGACAAAAAGAGCGGAAAGTGGTCACTACCACACAGGTCGTCATGCACACTCCATTGGACAGACGGTAAGAGGCTAGGGCTACAGATGGAAAGGTCAATGGCGGAGAAGGTGCCATGCGCCACACTGAAGTGTGTGAAGGCGCCATCATTTAACAGCGAGAGATCGAGCTGCGACAACAAATGTTCAACGATGGCGACTCGACCTGTGGCCAGTGACCCACCCCACAGAGGGTTATGGGCGTTGAAGTCGCCCAATAGCAAGAAAGGTGGCGGCAATTGGGCGACCAGTGCAGCCAGGACATGCTGCGAGACATCACCATCCGGTGGAATGTAAAGACTGCAGACGGTAACAGCCTGTGGCGTCCACACGCGTACAGCGACAGCCTCTAAAGGCGTCTGGAGAGGGACAGACTCGCTGTGCAGAGTGTGAAGGACATATATGCAGACGCCACCAGACACCCTTTCATAAGCTGCTCGGTTCTTGTAATAACCCCGATAGCCACGGAGGGCGGGGGTTCGCATCGCTGGAAACCAAGTTTCCTGGAGAGCAATGCAGAAGAAAGGGCGAAGGCTGAGAAGTTGGCGGAGCTCAGCTAAATGGTGGAAAAAACCGCCGCAGTTCCACTGGAGGATGGTATTGTCCATGGCTGAGAAAGGTGTGAAAGGACTGGGAAGGCAATTTACGCCGCTTGTTCACTCACTGCCACCGATTCAGTACCCGTACGAGAGGCATCCATGGCGTCTGAGGGACCAGCGAGATCAAGGTCCTCGGCGGACGCTAGAATCTTGACTTCATCCTCAGACGCAGAGCGCGAAAGGTGCGGTGGGGTTGGTGCCACCGCAAGTTCTTTGGCCTTAGAGGTCTTTCTCTTGGACTTCGCTCGCTGAACCTTGGGTTTCACCGGCTGGGAAGGCTTCACCGATTCAATCTCCGGGACAGAGGAGGATCGTGAAGCCCTACGCCCGGCCGCTGGTGAGGACTTATGCCACTGGTGGCCGTCATCCTTCCCGCTGGTGGAACCCTGGGAAGGGAGGGTCCCAAGGGAACTCTTACGGGCGAGAGTAGTCGAAGAAGTTAGACGCTTCTCTGGCTGAGAAGCGGGGACGGACGTCCCCGACGGGCGGGAGGAGGTTGCTCCTGAGGTAGGTGGTGCAGGAGCAACCTGTTGGGTAGAGCCCCCCACGGGCAAGGGGCAGGAGGAGTCTTACTGCTTATCGAGCTGGCTGGAAGTCTCGAAACTGATGGAGCTAGCACAGTTGTTGTAGCAGCTGCATAAGAAGATGTCATTCTCACAGGATGGAGTCTGTCATATTTCCGTTTGGCCTCAGTATAGGTCAGCCGGTCCAGGGTCTTATATTCCATGATTTTGCACTCTTTCTGAAAGACTTTGCAGTCAGGCGAGCAAGGTGAATGGTGCTCCCCGCAGTTGACGCAGATGGGAGGCGGGGCACATGGAGTATCGGGATGAGATGGGCGTCCGCAATCGCGACATGTGAGGCTGGTAGTGCAGCGGGAAGACATATGGCCGAACTTCCAGCACTTGAAGCACCGCATCGGGGGAGGGATATAGGGCTTGACGTCACATCGGTAGACCATCACCTTGACCTTTTCCGGTAACGTATCACCCTCGAAGGCCAAGATGAAGGCACCGGTAGCAACCTGATTGTCCCTCGGACCCCGATGAACGCGCCGGACGAAATGAACACCTCTACGTTCTAAGTTGGCGCGCAGCTCGTCATCAGACTGCAAAAGGAGATCCCTATGGAAAATAACACCCTGGACCATATTTAAACTCTTATGTGGTGTAATAGAAACGTTAACATCCCCCAACTTGTCACAAGCAAGTAACCTGCGGGACTGGGTGGAGGATGCCGTTTGTATCAGTACTGACCCAGAGCGCATTTTAGACAAGCCCTCCACCTCCCCAAACTTGTCCTCTAAATGCTCGACGAAGAACTGAGGCTTTGTGGAGAGAAAAGACTCCCCATCAGCTCTCGTGCAAACTAAGAATCGGGGCGAATAACTGTTACCTCCATCCTGAGACTTACGCTCTTCCCACGGCGTGGCCAGGGAGGGGAACGTTTTCGGATCGTACTTCTGAGCATTAAATTGAGCCCGAGAACGCTTAGAGACTGCTGGCGGCTGGCCGCCAGCGAGAGATGATGTACCACGCTTCATTGCGGGTCATCCGCCCTGATGCCACCTACTCCGACCAAGGGCCCTCCCCACGGGCGCCACCCAGCCACAGCAATAGCCACCTGGCAGGATGGCCATTGCCGGGAGTCCTGATGCCCCAGGGAGATGGGCATCTACTCCTTGGCATACGTGGGGAGTGAACGGCGCAGGCATCAGTAGAGCGATCCCTGTGTTGTCAGGGGGCTACAACCAAGAGGGTACATGGCGGCCCCACCACAACGGACTGGTTACCGTGCTGGATGTTAGGTGACATGTGGTCCATGGGCGTCGTCAGTGCAGAAAATGGCCCTGCACAGTGCTTGGCAGAAAGTGCACGCAGGGGCGCATCGATGCCCAAGAGATGGAGAGCGGGCAAGACTGCAATGCAACGACGAATAAGATGGCGAAAGTTCTCAACACAACACGGACACAATGCACCAAGTAAGGCGCCCTTCCCCAATCGGCTCGCTCTTCGGAAAAATTTTGAGATATGGAGGTCAAACCCGACAGGGGACCATCACATAAGGCCGAAACGTTTGAGACTCCTTTTAGTCGCCTCTTACGACAGGCAGGAATATCACGTAAATGTGTAGCCAAGGTCTAAAGATTTATAATATCCCTAATTTTGTGGGCTTCTGATGATGACAAATTGATTCGTCAAAACCGGTAAAGCAATTTCTTTTCAACTGATGACAAATTTAAACTCAAAAATCCATGATGTGAATTGTCCATTTTTAATCCTCTTATCCAGTACACACTTCTCTCATTAAGGAGGATATCTATGGTGAGACTTCCTTCTTGGAAATGTTGCCTTCCTATGGAATGAAAAAGTCATCCTCCCAGTTCCCACATCACTAGATGTGCACCTCCCAATGCGCTATTGGTGTAACAAAACAGCTGCACAACAAAACACTCAACAATAAAGCTTTCTTCTTCGGAATTATAGTAATGGTTAACAACTTCAGGCACTCACTTAAAGTGGCATATTGTGTCATTTCTTTTCATTTGCTGAAGTGGTGTTAATTTGTGGCAACTGATTGGTACTTGTGGATAGAGACAGGAAGTTGTCATCCTTTGAACTACTGAAAACCTTTATGATATTACAGTGGGTGACACTCCTTGACTAACTGTTGCACAATATCCTTTATTTAGCTAGTTTTATAATCACTACTGCATATAATCACTACATCTGAGCTTAAACATCTCTACAACTTACAGTCACAAAGCTGACCGGTATAGCATGAAAGTGATGTCGGCAGTTAATGAAATTAACTCTCAGCTTTTCCATAGCCAACAATGAGTTGTAAAAATATAATGAATAGAGTAAAGGTGTGCTTTCTAAGTTGTTTGTGCTTTTCCATGCAAAGACTAGGATCAGTCATTAACTACTTCTGGTATCTCCCATCTGATTGCGTCAACATGGCCATCATCAGCCAAAATATTCACTGACAGCTCCAAAACAAGAGTGGGCACTGGCTTTGCTTGCTTCTGTGATGATCCACTATCTTGGGCTATGTTTCAGTTTCCAATGGAAGCCAACATCTTCATTGCTGAAGTTATTGTGATTAAGGAGGTCCTTAGATACAAGGCAAATCAGTTCCACCACATTCATATTGTCACTGGTTCAGGGAGTGCCCCGAAAACCTAGAAAAACAGCAATGGGACTTCAACATAAATGGCCATGTGCTTGATGTAATTAAGTTAATCTACTATAGTGAAAGCCAACAAACATGCCCAGTTATGTATCAGGAGCCCCTCTGGTATCCTCATACAATAAGTTGGTGGACGCATGGCAAAACAAAGTGTTAGTGATGGCTGAGCTCACTACACTTGTCTTACACCGAAAGATTTCATTGCTGCTGTAAAGAAACTAGTCTTTTGAGAATGATCATAGACGTGAGCCGGCTGCTGTTCACAAATAGCTGAATATACTTTTGGCTGCAGCAAGCCACCTTCAGGCTGCTGCCTCAGGCAGCAACAGTGGTGGAGAAACTTATGCATCAAATGAGAAACTTTAGGTATTGCTTGTTTCGTCCACAGGCTCTGCTGCTGAGGCATCTCACAACATAGCTGATGTGGGTTTCCGCCCTCACTGAAAGGCGAGTGACAGGTGCCAATGCATTTGCTTTGCCTGAAATGGAAAGTCAGGGTGGAAGTAGACCATCCGGCGTCACCTAGTCACCCTGTGGGTGGACAGGTGGCTGCTACTACTGCAGGATCGAAACAGGCACACAAGAGAAGGGGTATTAGGTATCAGAAGCTGCAATGTTAGGCACATTATGGAGCCCTTTATGGAAATAGTGTGCAGCGCTGGAAAGAAATACAATGTGCTCTCAGAATGTTTGCTGGGCAGCCTCATCTGAGATGTGGAGGAGACCCTGCCTAATATTGTCGAGAGCGCAAGGTGTAGTTGTACGCAAGTTGTGGCTCACATCAGTACCAATGACATCTGTCACTTGGATTCTGAGGCCATCATCAGTCTGTATAGGTGACTGACAGAAGAAGTGAAGACTGCTGATCTCATTGCAGGTGCAAGCTGAGCTCCCAATTTGCAGCACTATTCTCTCAGTGGATTGGAGATCCTTTTGTTTGGAGCCAAATGGAGAGTCCAACCAAAGACACCATCGATTCTGTGACTGTCTTGACTGCAGATTTCCAGATCTGCATTGGGGGTGAAGATTTCTAGGACTCCCTCTGATAGCTCAGGGATGCACTACACAAAGAAAGCAGCTACTCGGGTAACACTAATTATGAAGTACACATTGGGGTTTTTTAGGCTAGGCTGGAGTTTGGGGTCCTCTGATAAAACACTCACCAGTTGATATGCAGAGAACAAACTGACTGCATGCAAAGTCACACTTCAACAGCCAAATTTTTATCAGTAAACTGTCAAAGTTTCGTAACAAAGTTCCTGAAATTACTGCCCTCCAGGAAAGTTGTCACATTCAAATTATTCACAGAACTGAGAGATAGCTGAAACCCAAAGTAGAAAGCTCCAAAGTATTATGGCAGGGAACGTATATTGGAAAGACAGATTAAATGTCGTAGAAGGGGAGTGTTCACCGCAGTCAACAAAAACATTGTGTCTATCAAAGTGGGAACTTGAGTCTAACTGTAAAGTTACATGGGCATGAATAATTGGCCTGGGTGAACTCAAGTTAATTATATGACTTTTTACTGACCACCCAATTACACGATGACACTTTTAGAATCATCCAAAAAAACCTATGCTCGATAGCTGGAGGCGATTTTAGACTACCAAATACAGACTGGGACATCTATAGTTCCTGCAGGTAGTACAGACAGCCAGCCTTGTGAAGCAGTTTTGAAAACATTTTCCGAATCTGTCTTGAGCAGCTAGTTTGACAGCCCACACGCAATGGAAATGCAGTGGCAAGTAAAACTTAAGAACAAAAGTAACTTTCAACTTTAAGCATACATACAAATAAATGCTACAGTAAGGTACATGAAGTAACTAAAAGAAATGAGACACACAGAAATGAAACATTTATTCAAATGCTATAATTACAAGGAAGTCACAGTGATTTATGATGGTCCCTCAGTCATTACAAAAGGTGGAACAGGTTCTAATAGGGTGGGTGATCACCACAGTTGCCTATGCATGCTCTGTAACGTGCTGCCATGCTGGCCATAAGGTTGGTAAGGAGTTCTTGTGGAAGGGCATTCCATGTGCCACAGCCAACAGCTGGATAGTCGATGGAGCATGTGCATGTACTACAATGCACCCCCCACATTCTTGGTGGGATTTAAGTTGTAGGAACAAGGAGGTCAGTCCATTCTGTAATCTTCCCCCATTCTGATCAGAAAGTTGGTAAATAGTTCTTGTAGTAGTGTGTCCCATTCCTAAACCAGCACAAAGAGTAAGTGCTGGATGATTGTTAGTGCACGTGGACATGCTGCAATACATCTCCCCAACACATTCCACACATGCTCGATAGGATTTACATCGGGGTAACGGGTGAGCCAGTCAATTCACTGTATGTCCTCTCATTCCAAGAGCTCCTACACCTGCGCTGTATGATGCGGTCGCACACTGACATCCATAAAAACGGACGGTTAAAAAAATTGTTTCGGAATTTTGCTAATCCTCATTTATTGTGGAATCAAAATACAGGTGGTTTCATGGTAATTAGTCAAATTTTCACATTAAATGTGACTGAATTACATTAAGCCATTAAACCAACATGACCTCCCAATGTTCCATAAGGCACATATCCAGGCATCATCAAATGCAATGAATGTTAAGAGCCATCAATAATCTTAGATAATTACCGGTCATCACTAAGGGACATTCTAATTTGAACCAGCGTTGAACTCCCAGTAATACTTATAAATACAGCTACCTTGATTGTGATGAATGAATGTTAAAATTGTATGCAGATGCAGCCCCTAGTAAGTCACAGCAGAAATTGACAAAAAATTCAGGCTGCCCACAAAGAAAACTTGCATGTTCATAAAAACGGAATCAGAGTTGAATGCACCCCTGAAAAAAATGCAAGTGGGGGAGGAATACAGTATCACAATAACCTTCACTGGTGAGTGTACCATATTAAAAGATTTTGAGGTCAGATACCCATGCAACTTATGTCTCCTCACACCTCAAGACCCAGACCACCAAAACAATCATGTTCTACATCTACATAGATGCTCCACAAGCCACCATACTGTGCATGGCAGGAGGTAATCTGTACCACCACTACTCATTTCCTTTCCTGTTCCACTCGCTAACAGAGCGAGGGAAAAATGACCGTCTATATGCCTCCTTATCTTCACAGTCCTTACATGCAATATATGTTGGCGGCAGTATAATCACTCAGCAGTCAGCTACACACGACAGTTCTCTAGCTTTTGCAGTAGAGTTTCTCAAAAAGAACATCATTTTCACTCCAGAGATTCCCATTTGAGTTCCTGAAGCATCTCTGTAACACGTGTTGTTTGAACCTACCAGTAACAAATCTAGCAGCCCGCCTCTGAATTTCTTCAACGTCTTCCTTCAATCCGACCTGGTAAGGTTCCCAAACACTCAAGCAGTACTCAGGAATAGCTTGCACCAGCATCCTATATGAATTCTCGTTTTCATATGAACCATTCTTTCCTATAATTCCAACAAAGAGATACAGGGGCTGGCCAGTACTTACCTCAGCTCATTACAGCCGATAGATACACAAAACAGAACAGAAAATTTTTATTCTAGCTTTGTTCCTTCGGCAGGGAGGGGAGAGGGGGAAAAAAAAGGGAAGAAGGGAAAGTGGATTCAGTTACTCGAAACCCAGGTTATGAAGCAACAGGGGAAAGGTAAACAGGGAGGGTAGCAAAGATGGAGGCATGGGTGTCAGAGGGAAGCCAAAGATATTCTACTGTAAGTACTGTGCCAGCTTCAAACCAAAGAGGATGCATACAGAAGTGAAGAGGTATATAGTATAAAGATAAACACAACTATGTAGGATGAAAAGATGCGTGAATGGCTAAAGAGGAAAGGGAAAGAGAAGAATGAAGAGTAAATGGGAGTGAGGTTGGTTAACGTAGGTTCCATCCAGGGGGATGGCGGGCTGAAAGGATGTGTTGGAGTGCAAGTTCCCATCTCCGCAGTTCCGAGGGACTGCTGTTGGGTGTGAGAAGCCAAATGGCACGTACGGTGTAGCAGGCTCCCAGGTAACTAGAATTATGCTGGAGGGCATGCTCTGCTACTGGGTACCTCCTAGGGGGACAGTTCGTCTGTGCTCGTTCATGAGCTCAGCCAATTTAGTTGTTGTCATATCAATATAAAAGGCTGCGCAGTGCAGGCATGTCAGCTGATAAATGACGTGTTGTTTCACATGTGGCACTGCCTTGAATTGTGCATGTTTTACCAGTAGTGGGGCTGGAGTAGGTGGTTGTGGGGGGATGCATGGGGCAGATTTTGCAGCGGGTTTGGTTACAGGGGTAGGAACCACTGGGTGGAGAAGGTGGTCTGGGAATATTGTAGGGTTTGACAAGGATGTTATGGAGGCTAGGGGGTTGACGAAAGGCAACTCTGGGTGGTGTGGGGAGAATATTGTCAAGCGATGATCTCATTTCAGGGCTTGACTTGAGAAAGTCATATCCCTGGCGGAGTAATTTGTTGATGTATTCGAGGCCAGGATAATATTGGGTGACAAGGGGGATGCTTCTGTGTGGTCTGGGGGTAGGAACATTAGTGCTGGACGGGGAGGAATGTATTGCTCGGGAGATCTGTTAGTGGACAAGGTCTGCAGGATAGTTGCGGGAGAAGAAAGCACTGGTCAGGTTATTGGTGTAATTGTTGAGGGATTCGTCACTGGAGCAGATACGTTTGTCACGAATACCTAGGCTGTAGGGAAGGGAGTGTTTGATGTGGAATGAATGGCAGTTATCAAAGTGAAGGTACTGTTGTTTGTTTGTGGATTTGATGTGGACAGAGAAGTGGATGTGAGCTTCAACAAGTTGAAGGTCAACATCCAGGAAGGTGGCTTGGGTTTTGGAGAAGGACCAGGTGAAATTCAGATTCGAAAACGAGTTGAGGTTATGGAGGAAATTAAGGAGTGTTTCTTCACCGTGAGTCCAGACCACAAAGATGTCATCTATAAACCTATACCATGCCAGGGGAAGCAGCTGTTGGGTCTTCAGGAAAGCCTCTTCCATGCGGCCCATAAAGAGGTTGGCACAGGATGGAGCCATCCTGGTTCCCATGGCCGTTCCCCTGATTTGTTTGTAGGTCTGACCTTCAAAAGTGAAGTAAATATGGGTGAGGATGAAGTTGGTAAGTGTGATAAGAAACGAGGTTTTTGTTGATTGGGAGAGGTAGTGTTCAAGGGCAAGGTTCCTATAATTCTCCCAATAAATTGAAGTCGATCATTTGCCTTCGCTATCACAGTTCTCACATGCTCGTTACATCTCATATTGCTTTGCAACGTTATGCCAAGATATTTAAACAACTTGAATGTTTCAAACAGGACACTACCAATACTGTATCCGCACATTACAGGTTTGATCTTCCTACTCATCTGCATTAACTTACATTTTTCCACATTTAGGGCTAACTGCCATTTATCAAACCAACTGGAAATTTTGTCTAAATAGTCTTGTACCTTCCTAGCAGTCATCAACCTCGACACCTTACCGTACACCACAACATCAGCAGCAAAGAACCGCAGATTGCTGCCCACCCTGTCTGCCAAATCATTCATGTATATAGAGAGTGGCAGTGGTTTTATCAACCATGTTCCTAGGTGTTTTGTGTTCTCACCCCTCACCATATGAGGGTACTTCCAGAATCACTACCCAACTGAATCTGCTCTCAGCCAAAAAAAAATCATGTGAACCCACTCTTCGTTGATCCACTTCCTGCACTCTTAGAACCATCACAAACAGTGCCTCCAATGTGTGGGTGATAATGGAATAAAACATACTGGTTGTCATGCAGAGAGGCCACCTGCAGGCAGCCACCGTGCCACTGTGAAGCATGAGATTCCGTACCTTGCAGTCCTGTTAAATGTGGTTGCAATCACTCCCACTGCTTGACATGGGTCCTTTCTTGGCTGTTGCACTCTGGAGCAGTCATGTGCTGCTGTAGCTGACTGTGTTTGACCACCTCCTCTCCTTCAGGTAACAGTGCCTGTGGTTTGTAACACTTTCCGTGCATGTAATACAATGCTGTGAGCAATACCAAACTCCTGAGCTACACTCATCACGTTTCATTCTTCTTCCAGTTTCCTGTTCATTCTTTTTCATGTGAAGTTATCCAAATGTTGTCTCTAAGGCAATATGGTAACAGTACACTTTAACTGCTTGCTGACTGACACGCATGATGTTCTTTCCAGTTTTTTCAACTGCCTCAAGTTACGTGGCCAGACCACTTCTTGGCACTACAGTCATGCTGATATCAGGCTGTGCACAGCTGGGAGGCTCCCATACTTTCATTCATTTCCACCTTGTAGGAAATGAGTTATGTTACTTCTTCTATCTCGTCCTTCTCAAGTTTAGCAGGTCACTGTATTTTAGATGGTGAAGCTTCCAACAGACCTGACCTTATCAACAGCAACAGTACAATAGTAAGGAAGATTAGCGTTTAATGTCCCATCAACAATGAGGTCATTAGAGACACAGCACAAACTCTGATTGTTGCAAGGATAGTGAATACATTTGGCTGAGCCCACACAAAGGAATAATCAGAGTATTTGCCTGGAGTGACTTATGGAAATCACAGAAAACCTGAATTACAATCAATTTGAACTGTTGTCATCCTGAATTCAAGAAGAGAGTGCTAACCACTGTGCCATCTAGCTTGGTCTATCAGTATAAAGACTGGGATATCATTTTATCATAGCAAAGATGGTTACTGAAATTGATGAATCCATAAAAAAAACTAGGAGAGTACGCTTGATAGAAAGAGCAAATAAGCAGTTTTCAGCATCCCCCATAGACAATGAATGGACATAATTTAGTTCCAATTGATGGACTTAGAGTAATTATGAGCAAAATTTAAACTTGCTGTAAATTACAGTCTGGAGAAATATGTGCCAAGTACGTGGATTAATGATGAGAATGACCTACTGTCATTGGAAAATGCTGAGGAACTCTCAGTTCAAAAAATAACACACAACTGACAACAGGCACAAGTTAGTAGAAAATCACTTGCTGTAAAAAGATCAATGTGCGAAACATGCAAGGACTTCTACAATCATACCTTAGCACAATAACTTGCACAGAACTCGAGAAAATTCTGGTCCCAAGTAAAAATTGCTAAGCTAATTTTAAATCTGTGAATTTATCAAATCATTCACACAGAAGGATCATGCAAATGTAGTGTAGTGTGACTATTGCAGCAGATTCCCATATGGAGGACATAATAATAGGCATCCCTGGTGTAGAGAAGGAACTGAAAGAGTTAAAAACAAATAATTTGTTAGGTCTAGATGGAATCTCAATTAGGTTTTCAGCATTGGCCCCTTATCTATACTGCATTACCAAGGGAGGTGGCGCAGTGGTTAGCACACTGGACTCGCATTCAGGAGGATGACTGTTCAATCCCATGCCTGGCCATCCTGGTTTAGGTTTCCCATGATTTCCCTGAATCGCTTCAGGCAAATGCTGGGATGGTTCCTTTGAAAGGGCATGGCAATTTCCTTCTGCATCCTTCACTAATCCCATGAAACCGATGACCAAGCAGTTTGGTCTCTTCCCCCAAATCAACCCCAACTCTATACTGCATTTATCACGAATCCTCACCCAGCACAAAGTTCTCAGTAACTGGAAATAAAGGGCATAGGTGATTCCTGTATACAGGGAGGGTAAGACAATAGACCCACAAAATTGAAGACCAATATCATTAACATCAGTTTACTGCAGAATTCTTGAACATAATAAACTCCCTAAAGATGGAAAAACTTCTGTCCATAAATTTGCATAGATTTGGAAAGAATCACTCGAGCGAAACTCACCTTGTGCTTTTCTCATGACATCCAGCAAACCATGGATGAAGGTCAACAAGCAGATTCCATATTCCTACATTTCTGGCAAGCTTTTGACACAGGCTCCACTGCAGACTTATCAAATGTCCCTGCATATGAATTAGGTTCCCAGATATGCAGGTGGCTCAAAGGCTTCTTATGTAATAGATCCAAGTATGCTGTCTTTGACGACGTGTCCACCAGATACGAGGGTATCAACAGGAGTATGATGAGAACACTCTTATTCTATATATACATAAATTATCTGACAAACAGGATTTTATGCTGTGTTGTATGGCACAGAATCATTGTTGAGTGAATGCTGGAGGATGCAGGCAAAATTTATAGTCTGTGCGATGAATGGCAGCTCGCTCTAAATGTAGAAAAAAGTAAGTTACTGCAAAAAAAAAAAAAAAAAAATGAAAACTGTTCAGATACAACATTGGTAGTATGCTGCTTTACACAGTCACATCGATTAAACATATAGGCATAATGAAATGGAATGAACACATGGGCAGCTGTAAGTACAATGAATGATCAACTTCAGTTCATTGACAGAATTTTGGGAAATTTTAGTCCATCTATAGAGGAAACCACATACACATTTATAGGGGAAACCACATATTCCTGAGCACTGCTCAAATGTTTGGGATCCTCACCAGATCCGTTTAAAGGAAGATATTGACGCAATTCAGAGGCAAGCCACTAGATTTCTTACTGGTAGGTTTGATCAATGCGTGAATGTTACAGAGATGCTTCGTGGACTCAAATTGGATTTCCTGGAATGAAAACATTCTTTTCACAGAACATTATTGAGAAAATTTTGAGAACCAGCATTTGAAGATAACTGGAGAACTATTATACTGCCACCAACTTACATTATGCATAAGGAATGCAAAGACACGATAAGAGAAATTAGGGCTCGTGTGGAGACATATAAACAGCGATCTCCCCCCCCCCCCCCCCCCCCCCCCCCCTCTCCTCACTATTTGCACGGACATTATGCTGCAATACAGCTGACCATTCCTGATTTTCATGAATAAAGGTATGTAGATGTCATCACTGCCGTAACGAATATCCAAGTGGATCAAGGCTGTTATCTTTCACCGTTTACATGTTTATGTGATGAACTTGCGGTCATCTCCATACTGTGATGTACACGCAACGGAGACTATAGATGTCAACTATGTGATGCTTGGGTGTTCACATTACGAGACACAAAGGAGTGAGTTTCTCAGGGCTTCGATCAGAACAGGTATTTATAACATACATCTGTGACAGACATGTTTTGGCAACAGTGCACAGAGGACAATGTAAGTATTGTCCTGCAGAAGCAGACATAAATCTATAAATCATACATAAAGTATCCTGCGAGAGTAGACATGACGTGGACTTTGTTGAATGTCTAAAGTACACTCTAAAAAAATTAGTATAAACTAATCACACTTTGCTGAAATCAATTTTTCTTGCACATTATGCGTCACATGACTTGCCCTTCAAAGGAACAACAGATTCAAACAAATTATTGGTCTTTGGAATAGTCAGACAATGAAACACTGCAGAAACATCTTTGAAACACCACCTATATTACTTGCCGAACCTAAAGTGATTTAGATTCAGAAATAAACTGTACAGTTTTATTTTATGCTTTATCTAGAAGTTGTGCATAGGCAGGAGCACAAAGTAGTTTCCACATAAATTAATTTGAAAATTATGTTGAAACTCCTACCCCCATGAACCATGGACCTTGCCGTTGGTGGGGAGGCTTGCGTGCCTCAGCGATACAGATGGCCGTACTGTAGGTGCAACCACAACGGAGGGGTATCTGTTGAGAGGCCAGACAAACGTGTGGTTCCTGAAGAGGGGCAGCAGCCTTTTCAGTAGTTGCAGGGGCAACAGTCTGGATGATTGACTGATCTGGCGTTTTAACACTAACCAAAACAGTCTTGCTGTGCTGGTACTGCGAACGGCTGAAAGCAAGGGGAAACTACAGCCGTAATTTTTCCTGAGGGCATGCAGCTTTACCGTATGGTTAAATGATGATGGCGTCCTCTTGGGTAAAATATTCCGGAGGTAAAAATAGTCCCCCATTCGGATCTCCGGGCAGGTACTACTAAAGAGGACGTCGTTATCAGGAGAAAGAAAACTGGCGTACTACAGATCGGAGCGTGGAATGTCAGATCCCTTAATCAGGCAGGTAGGTTAGAAAATTTAAAAAGGGAAATGGATAGGTTAAAGTTAGATATAGTGGGAATTAGTGAAGTTCGGTGGCAGGAGGAACAAGACTTTTGGTCAGGTGAATACAGGGTTATAAATAAAAAATCAGATAGGAGTAATGCAGGAGTAGGTTTAATAATGAATTAAAAAATAGGAGTACGGGTAAGCTACCACAGACAGCATAGTGAACGCACTATTGTGGCCAAGATAGACACGAAGCCCATGCCTACTACAGTGGTACAAGTTCATACGCCAACTGGCTCTGCAGATGAAGAAATTGATGAAATGACTGATAAAATAAAAGAAATTATTCAGGTAGTGAAGGGAGACGAAAATTTAATAGTCATCGATGACTGGAATTCGCAGGAGGAAAAGGGAGAGAAGGAAACATAGCAGGTGAATATGGATTGGGGGGAAGAAATGAAAGAGGAAGCCACCTTGTAGAATTTTGCACAGAGCACAACTTAATCATAGCTAACAACTGGTTCCAGAATCATAAAAGAAGGTTGTATTCATGGAAGAATCCTGGAGACACTAGAAGGTATCAGATAGATTATATAATGGTAAGACAGAGATTTAGGAACCAGGTTTTAAATTGTAAGACATTTCCAGGGGCAGATGTGGACTCTGACCACAATCTATTGGTTATGAGCTGTAGATTAAAGCTGAAGAAACTGCAAAAAGGTGGGAATTTAAGGAGATGGGACCTGGGTAAACTGAATGAACCAGGGGTTGTACAGAGTTTCAGGGAGAGCATAAGGGAACAATTGACAGGAATGGAGGAAAGAAATACAGTAGAATAAGAATGGGTAGCTCTGAGGGATGAAGTAGTGAAGGCAGCAGAGGATCAAGTAGGTAAAAAGATAAGGGCTATTAGAAATCCTTGGGTAACAGAAGAAATATTGAATTTAATTGATGAAAGGAGAAAATATAAAAATGCAGTAAATGAAGAAGGCAAAAAGGAATACAAACGTCTCAAAAATGAGATCGACAGCAAGTGCAAAATGGCTAAGCAGGGATGGCTAGAGGACAATGTAAGGATGTAGAGGCTTGTCTCACTAGGGGTAAGATAGATACTGCCTACAGGAAAATTAAAGAGACCTTTGGAGAAAAGAGAACCACTTGCATGAATATCAAGAGCTCAGATGGAAACCCAGTTCTAAGCAAAGAAGGGAAAGCAGAAAGGTGGAATGACTATATAGAGGGTCTTTACAAGGGTGATGTACTTGAGGACAATATTATGGAAACGGAAGAGGATGTAGATGAAGATGAAGTGGGAGATACAATACTGCATGAAGAGTTTGACAGAGCACTGAAAGACCTAAGTCGAAACAAGGCCCCGGGAGTAGACAACATTCCATTGGAACTACTGACGGCCATGGGAGAGCCAGTCTTGACAAAACTCTACCATCTGGTAAGCAAGATGTATGAGACAGGCGAAATACCCTCAGACTTCAAGAAAAATATAATAATTCCAATCCCAAAGAAAGCAGGTGTTGACAGATGTGAAAATTACCAAACAATCAGTTTAATAAGTCACAGCTGCAAAATACTAATGCGAATTCTTTACAGACAAACGGAAAAACTAGTAGAAGCCGACCTCGGGGAAGATCAGTTTGGATTCCGCAGAAATGTTGGAACACGTGAGGCAATACTGACCATACGACTTATCTTAGAAAATAGATTAAGGAAAGGCAAAGCTATGTTTCTAGCACTTGTAGACTTAGAGCAAGCTTTCGACAATGTTGACTGGAATGCTCTCTTTCAAATTCTAAAGTTGGCAGGGGTAAAATACAGGGAGCGAAAGGCTATTTACAATTTGTACAGAAACCAGATGGCAGTTATAAGAGTTGAGGGGCATGAAAGGGAAGCAGCGGTTGGGAAGGGAGTGAGACAGGGTTGTAGCCTATCCCCGATGTTATTCAATCTGTATATTGAGCAAGCAGTAAAGGAAACAAAAGAAAAATTCGGAGTAGGTATTAAAGTCGAAGGAGAAGAAATAAAAACGTTGAGGCTCACCGATGACATTGTAATTCTGTCAGAGACAGCAAAGGACTTGGAAGAGCAGTTGAACGGAATGGACAGTGTCTTGAAAGGAGGATATAAGATGAACATCAACAAAAGCAAAACGAGGATAATGGAATGTTGTCAAATTAAGTCGTGTGATGCTGAGGGAATTAGATTAGGAAATGAGACACTTAAAGTAGTAAAGGAGTTTTGCTATTTGGGGAGCAAAATAACTGATGATGGTCGAAGTAGAGAGGATATAAAATGTAGACTGGCAATGGCAAAGAAAGCGTTTCTGAAGAAGAGAAATTTGTTAACATCGAGTATAGATTTAAGTGTCAGGAAGGCGTTTCTGAAAGTATTTGTATGGAGTGTAGCTATGTATGGAAGTGAAACATGGATGATAAATAGTTTAGACAAGAAGAGAATAGAAGCTTTTGAAATGTGGTGCTAAAGAAGAATGCTGAAGATTAGATGGGTAGATCACATAACTAATGTGGAGGTATTGAATGGAATTGGGGAGAAGAGGAGTTTGTGGCACAACTTGACAAGAAGAAGGGACCGGTTGGTAGGACATGTTCTGAGGCATCAAGGGATCACAAATTTAGCATTGGAGGGCAGCGTGGAGGGTAAAAATCATAGAGGGAGATCAAGAGATGAATACACTAAGCAGATTCAGAAGGATGTAGGTTGCAGTAAGTACTGGGAGATGAAGCTTGCACAGGATAGAGTAGCAGGGAGAGCTGCATCAAACCAGTCTCAGGACTGAAGACAACAACAACATGTTGAAACTTGTGGTAGAGGTTCAAAAATAATATGTGTAAGAAAAGTTATCCATAAAAAAATTTAGTGTCAGGGAAACAATTAATTGAGAAAATAGGGCTTATGACAGTACTAATCAAAAATAATGTTAAATGGTAGGAAAAAGAATAAAATTTCGTGTATAAAAACAGTTTTTACTATAATCATACTGTTGGCTTGTTTATGTTTATAATATGGACCAAATACTAAAAGTGCATTGTAGAAACCAAAAGAAGAAAATGATGAGCAGCTGACAATGTCCTCAAAATTTCCAAATCACTCTGTGTGGGGAATATGTTACTGACATGAAAACTTGCAGGTGCCCCTAGCATACAGCAACACAACTACTTCGTTTGACACTAATAGATATTGCTTCTTAGTCAGAACATTTTGAACACCACCATACTGTAGCTTATATTATTGTTTTAAAGTACATTTAAATTTAATCCTTGGATAATTTTAATACATAGTATTTTCTTTTCATATGCCCCCAATACATGGTTAACAAGAATATGGTTTGAAAATATTAAAATATCAAACACCTGTGTTCTTTTTGTACAATCAGTACACACTTCAGTTGCCTCACTTCTCTCTATGAGTATTTTTAGCATCTGGTAAAGTAAAATACAGAGAAGGCTATCGCTATGTATAAAGTCATATAATACAGAAAGGTCAGTCTTTGTTCACTCAAGCTTCCTGATAGGAGCCAACAAGACAAACATAATAAGGTGGATGATAAACTGTATTTTTATTTTAATGTGCTACTAGCAGAAAAGGAACAATACCTGGAGAACAAACTGAAAACTTCCGTTGTGACTTTCCAGCTTGAATGTAACCCAAAGCGAAGAAAGTGCCAACATGTTTCAGTGGCCATTTATCATCTGATGTTGCTGGTTTCTCGCGAATGCTATCACCAGGTTCATATGGCTGCCATACACATCCATCAACGTCATGCCTTAGGCACATAGCTGGAGCTCTTTCCGGCTTTAGCTGACAGCTAAATAGCCACTGCAGACCACCTAAAGTTACCTAAAATCATTAATGCAAAACATATGATTATTTGAAGTCAGTACTAATTATTCTGAGCCATTTATAATTTGCTGTATATATTATTATTGGCATGATCATTAAAACTTACACACACTTGCTGGTAGCTAATATTCTCCTATATTTTAGATCTGAAGATGGTCTAATTACTCCATCCTAGTGATTTCAGTTTTCCTCATGCAAGTTACATACTATAGTACTAAATCAGAGCATATTGTCATTGAAGAAACAGTACCATATAAATGATTTTTTCTCATTTTCCTGATGTTAGTCATTTGTCATACTTGGTTCAGTGCACATACTGTTACCATCGAGATAACAAAACATGTGAAGGTATGTATTGAGCAGTTACAATGGGTTTGTGGTTTTGTGTGCTTATGCATTCATGCAGAAAATTGATGCTGAGTCAGTAACATGGTATTGTTTCTTTACAATGATATGCTGTTAATGCCATGTGAAATAAATTATAAACATTATTTATGCAAAATCCTAATTAATACCAATAGAATGAATTTAGTATGGCAGCAATGTGTTCATGTAGCAATGTGTTCATGTACAAATCTATTCCACAAGACAGAAAGTACTTTGTATGAATAGTGATTTCCTGTTCCATTCATGTCCTGAGCTATGGGAAAGTGACTGTATGCTTCTGTCGACAACATAATCTTTCTATCTTACTCTCAAGATTAGAACTCAAGATATACACACTTCAAAAAAAGTTTTGCATCACTCTGGTTCCCAGAACTCCTGAAGACAGATGTTGACTGTGGATATTGTATCACAGACATAGTCCCTTCGGCTGTTCAGAGGTGTCACAAAACCCTCCCAAAGATGTAAACAACCATGTACAAGCAGCACCTATTAGACGGAGGGGGTCCAACAGCCGATCAGTTCCAGTCATCCCACCAAGAAGAAGGTACACTGCTCATGTTGTCTGTAGTTCAACCGTACCTGGACTGTCAATACCGCAGTTAGATCGCGTCTGCACTGTTACTTTGTACCAGGAAGGGCTCTCAACAAGGGAAGCATCCAGGCATCTCAGAGTGAACCATAGCGATGTTGTTCAGACATAGAGATGATACAGAGAGACAGGAACTGTCAATGACATGCCTCGCTCAGGCCGCCCAAGGGCTACTACTGCAGTGGATGACCGCTACCTACGGATTATGGCTCGAAGGAACCCTGACAGCAATGCCACGATGTTGAATAATGCTTTTCGTGCAGCCACAGGATGTCAAGTTAAGACTCAAACTGTACACAATAGGCTGCATGACATCCAACTTCACTCCTGATGTCCATGGCGAGGTCCATCTTTGCAACCACAACACCATGCAGCACAGTACAGATGGGCCCAACAACATGCCGAATGGACCACTCAGGACTGGCACCATGTTCTCTTCACTGATGAGTGTCACATGTGCCTTCAACCAGACTATCGTCAGAGATGTTTTTGTAGGCAACCCGTTCAGGATGAACGTCTTAAGACACACTGTCCAGCAAGTGCAGCAAGGTGGAGGTTCCCTGCTGTTTTGGGGTGACATCATGTGGGTCGACGTACACCACTGGTTGCCATGGAATGCGCTGTAATGGCTGTATGATAGGTGAATGCCATCCTCCAAGCGATAGTACAAGCATATCGGCAGCATACTGGTGAGGCATTCTTCTTCGTGGACGCCAATTCATGACCCCATCATCCACATCTTGTGAATGACTTTCTTCAGGATAACGACATCACTCGACTAGAATGGCCAGGATGTTCCCCAGATTATGAACCCTATCGAACATGCCTGGGATAGATTAAAAGAGCTGTTTATGGACGATGTGACACACCAACCACTCTGAGGAATCTATGCCGAATCACTGTTGAGGAGTGGGACAATCTGGACCAACAGTGCCTTGATGAACTTGTGGATAGTATGCCACAATGAATACAGGCATGCATCAATGCAAGAGGACAGGCTACTGGGTATTAGAGGTACTGGCATGTACAGCAATCTGGAACACCACCACCTCTGAAGGTCTCGCTGTATGGCGGTACAACATGCAATGTGTGGTTTTCATGAGCAATAAAAAGGGGAAAATGATGTTTACGTTGATCTCTATTTCAATTTTCTGTACAGGTTCCAGAACCGAGGTGATGCAAAACTTTTTTACATGTGTGCATCTTGGTGGCAAAAGAAAGGTCACTTAGGCTTCTTCAAACACAGGTTCTCCAAAATTACCCAAGAGGTTTCACAAGAACATTTGAGTTCTACAAGCATCTCTGTTACACTTTCTTATGGACTATACAGATCTTTTACAGTCCTAGCAGCGTGCCTCTGAATTTATTCATGTTTGTTATCATACATACTTAAGAAGGACTTCAAGTGCTTGAACAATACTCTAGAATTCACTACACTTGTGTCTTGTACAACATTTTCTTTACAGGTCCAGTGCACTTTCCAAAAACCATTCCAAAAACTCTGTTTTCCATCCATCTTCCCTAATATTGATTTTGTATATTTGTTGTATTTCAAATTTCTCCTTGATATTTCAGTGATGTGATGTGCTCTGATGTTTGCTACTAATTTTTTAATTAAATAATATTGTGTTCTTTCTCTTTATTACGGGCATTACCTTGCAAGTAGTCATCTGGGGCAACATAGCCAAACAGGTTTTGTGTGTGTGTGTGTGTGTGTGTGTGTGTGTGTGTGTGTGTGTGTGTGTGTGTGTGTGGTGTTGTGTGTGGGCGCGCGCGCAACATACATACAGGGTGTTTCAAAAATGACCGGTATATTTGAAACGGCAATAAAAACTAAACGAGCAGCGATAGAAATACACCGTTTGTTGCAATATGCTTGGGACAACAGTACATTTTCGGGCAGACAAACTTTCGAAATTACAGTAGTTACAATTTTCAACAACAGATGGCGCTGCAAGTGATGTGAAAGATGTAGAAGACAACGCAGTCTGTGGGTGCGCCATTCTGTACGTCGTCTTTCTGCTGTAAGCGTGTGCTGTTCACAACGTGCAAGTGTGCTGTAGACAACATGGTTTATTCCTTAGAACAGAGGATTTTTCTGGTGTTGGAATTCCACCGCCTAGAACACAGTGTTGTTGCAACAAGACGAAGTTTTCAACGGAGGTTTAATGTAACCAAAGGACCGAAAAGCGATACAATAAAGGATCTGTTTGAAAAATTTCAACGGACTGGGAATGTGACGGATGAACGTGCTGGAAAGGTAGGGCAACCGCGTACGGCAACCACAGAGGGCAACGCGCAGCTAGTGCAGCAGGTGATCCAACAGCGGCCTCGGGTTTCCGTTCGCCGTGTTGCAGCTGCGGTCCAAATGACGCCAACGTCCACGTATCGTCTCACGCGCCAGAGTTTACACCTCTATCCATACGAAATTCAAACGCAGCAACCCCTCAGCGCCGCTACCATTGCTGCACGAGAGACATTCGCTAACGATATAGTGCAGAGGATTGATGACGGCGATATGCATGTGGGCAGCATTTGGTTTACTGACGAAGCTTATTTTTACCTGGACGGCTTCGTCAATAAACAGAACTGGCGCATATGGGGAACCGAAAAGCCCCATGTTGCAGTCCCATCGTCCCTGCATCCTCAAAAAGTACTGGTCTGGGCTGCCATTTCTTCCAAAGGAATCATTGGCCCATTTTTCAGATCCGAAACGATTACTGCATCACGCTATCTGGACATTCTTCGTGAATTTGTGGCGGTACAAACTGCCTTAGACGACACTGCGAGCACCTCGTGGTTTATGCAAGATGGTGCCCGGCCACATCGCACGGCCGACGTCTTTAATTTCCTGAATGAATATTTCGATGATCGTGTGATTGCTTTGGGCTATCCAAAACATACAGGAGGCGGCGTGGATTGGCCTCCCTATTCGCCAGACATGAACCCCTGTGACTTCTTTCTGTGGGGACACTTGAAAGACCAGGTGTACCGCCAGAATCCAGAAACAATTGAACAGCTGAAGCAGTACATCTCATCTGCATGTGAAGCCATTCCGCCAGACACGTTGTTAAAGGTTTCGGGTAATTTCATTCAGAGACTACGCCATATTATTGCTACGCATGGTGGATATGTGGAAAATATCGTACTACAGAGTTTCCCAGACCGCAGCGCCATCTGTTGTTGAAAATTGTAACTACTGTAATTTCGAAAGTTTGTCTGCCTGAAAATGTACTGTTGTTCCAAGCATATTGCAACAAACGGTGTATTTCTATCGCTGCTCGTTTAGTATTTATTGCCGTTTCAAATATACCGGTCATTTTTGAAACACCCTGTACATACATACATAAATAAAATTGGGAATCCACTTTAAACTGTGGGATTCCTTATAACTAGTGGGTGAGTCAGTTCACAGGCTAGATGGAAGGTTTGAGCATATCACCCCCAATTACATTATACTTAGTTAAGCACCATTACGTACAAATCAAGTTTATGTCTAGGAGACATTATTATTTCTACTGAAACACAGGGAGCTCAACATTTGAAAAACAAACAATTTTGATGCATTAAAGCAGGAAAGACCTACACACAGTTTCAAAACATAGCACACACATTATTTATTTATTTATTTTTTATTACAGTAGCAACAAATAACACCTTCAGTCATGAGGTAATTAGCATTTTATTACGAGACCCTCCCACACTGAAATTTCTGCGTTTGCCATTCAGTGGCTAAACAGAAATGTAACCGGAAAGCAGTGAATTACAAGGCACTGTGCTTGAATGCTTGTAAAAAATAAATCCTAAAATAAGCTTTCTGTTATTTAAATATCACAATAGCATGGATAAATACTGTGAACTTCATTAACATTTTTGGGAAGAAACAGCAGTTTCTGTCACTGTACAAGATGTTATGATTCTGTGTTACACTTCCTATATTTTCTACTGACTATGTGCAACTAAATTCCATTTTAAACAATGGAAACACCAGGTAACAATATCAATGATGTGGGAAAAAGACAGATTCCAGCCCAAGATGCTGGAGTTTGTGGTCGTGTGTGCGTGAAGTATGCTTGCTTGTGTGTGTGAAAGGTGTATGTCTGTCTTTAAATGATGAAGGCCGTGGCCGAAACCTTTTACATAAAGTGTCTTAATTTTGCCTGTCTGCAACTTGACATATCTTCTTTATGATAAGCAGCACTCTGTCTTTTCCCACATTGTTAAATAGAATTTTAGTTACACTAAATTCTGAAAATGAATCAAAATGCAAGCTTATCTGAATGTGAATAACTAGCCACACTGACTTTTATAAGTTTACTAACTGTTACCCTCAAGTGTCTGCATGTTCAGATAAACATAGCTTATGATATCAAGGCAAATGATATTTCACAGAATCCCCAGTGTAAAAACAAAGAAGGGATCTAGAAGTTCCATTCAGGGATTTGAGTCTGGTACCAAAACTGAAAACAACCAAAGGAAGCCTAATATTTTAAATTCTGTTTTTAAAAATGTATGGAAGTGGAAAATTACTTGACTATCTTTAAAACCCCACTAAATAGAAACTATAGATAAAATCAAACAATGGAAAATCCAGGAGGGAATACATAAATACAACATAGGATACATTGCTACTCGTAACATAGAGAAGGTATTGAGTGACAGAAGGCACACTGAAAGAAGACTGCTTGATATTATCAGCTATTGGACTAAGTCCATCATCGAACAGAGAAAACACGCGCATGTGGCCCCCCCCCCCCCCCTTCACACACACACACACACACACACACACACACACACACACACACAACTTATATATGTCCACTTTTGTCCCTGGGCAGTAAGGCCTGACTGCACCTGGTATGGGTAGTGTGGACAGGAGACACAGAAGGTGGACAGGGAAGGGGACAGCAAGACAGGGTTGCAGGAAGATGCTGTAGTGCTGCCCGTCTATTAAATTACCCATCTCTGGCTGCAAACCCACCCTTCCAAAATGGCCTATATTTGTTCAAATTCCATCAGTCTACAGCCCTCACCAACAGTGGTCCTGCAAAACCATACAAATCAGGCCCAAACTTCCTTGCACCAGCACTGTTCCAGCAGAAAACACCCCCTGCTCTGCAATCCCAAATTTTCCAACCTATCTCCCAGATTGAAACCGTTGCCTTCTGATAACTAGAAAAGAATCACAATGACACTCAAGAAACTTTCCTATCCATTCAACTCATACTCCTGCCTTGGGCTGCTGCTGCTGCTGCTTCTACTACTACTACTACTACTACTACTAGAGCTCTGCAAGCACATGGCCTATACACGTGGTCTGCATGCATCTACAGTGTACAAGAGAGAGTGAGAACACACTTTGCGAAAGTTGGCGGAAGTTGCCATAGATTACGGGTGCTTCCTCGCCTAATAATGCAAGCGGCTGAGCACTTCGCTGTGGCCATACAGATGTCATGCCCTGCACACACGTGCACATAAGCTACGAATCTGAAGTGTGTGCGCATGCGATGTACTTTGCTTACCGCCAGAGTTGGGCAAATTTATTCAAATGACTATGCCAAATACAGATTAAAAATTTGTTATCCGTGAACAAAAAATAAAAATACTCATTCATCATCTGTGAATAAAAAACATTATGAATAACAGATAAATCTGAAATCCAATGACATTTCTTGCTCCAATTCTTTGTCAATTAATAAACAAAAGTCATTTTTATTGCTTTTAAATTATCTTGTTAGAAAGTTCATTCAGTTTCCAAATATTTTCCATTGTGACGCACTAAAGAACATACACACTATACATGTAAAGACGATATTGGTGCATTATATCTCCTGAAACAGTATTCCTTTCAAGATATGATACAAGACTTTCAAATCACAATCGTCTTCAGCTAAAATTGAGAAATTATCAATCCTGCTTCAGTTTTTTGCAAATAATTCATTGTGATTCCACATTAGCCTCACTTCCATCATCACGCCCAAATTAAAATTTTCTTTTTACAACGTAACATGATTGTAAACTTGTGACCCAATTTCTTCAATATTTCTTTGGCTATTATATGTTTATAGTTTGTTGTAAGCGTCCCTTGGTCATGAACAGCAATGCAGGTGACCTATTTGCTTTTACATCAAGGATACGACATTACTGCAACAATTGCAGTTGGTGTAGAAAGGCAAAGAAAGTCTTCCAATCATCACTTGACACTCTTGATAAAAAAGTTGACAACATGCAGCAATATTAGGAACTCGTATATATACAAAGCCATTATCTCTTTTGGATTTTTTCAATATCAAACCTCTAGGTAACACTAATAGACACATGTCACATTGCAAAAAGCTATCCCATCTGCAAAAAGCTATCCCATCTTCTAATGGAAAGCTGGTGGTGGTTGTTGTTGTAGTTGTTGTCATCTACAGTCCAAAGACTGGTCTGGCGCAGCTTTCCATGCTACTCCATCTTGTGCAAGCCTCTTCATCTCAGAGTACCTACTGCAGCCTACACCCTTCTGACTCTTGGTCTCTCTCTACGATTTTTATCCTCCATGCTTCCCTCCAACACTAAAGTTGTGATCCCTTGATGCCTGAGAACATGTCCTACTAACCGAAACCTCCTTCTAATCAAGTTGTGCCACAAATACCTCTTCTCCCCAATTCTATTCAGTACATCCTCATTAGTTACATGATCTACCCATACAATCTTCTGCATTTTTCTGTAGCACCCCATTTCAAAAGTGTCTATTCTCTTCTTGTCTAAACTGTTTATAGTCCACGTTTCACTTCCATACATGGCTACACTCCATACAAATACTTCCAGGAAAGACTTCGTGACACTTAAATCTATGCTCTTCTTCAGAAACACTTTCCTTGCCATCACCACTCTACTTTGTCAATCATCAGTTATTTTGCTGCCCAAATAGCAAAACTCAACTACTACTTTAAGTATCTCATTTCCTACTCTTAATTCCCTCAGCATCACTGCTTACTCATAATTAATCCTAAAACCAGAGTGTTCTTGTTTGTTTCAGTGTTTTGCAGCCTTACAAACATGATCGGCTTGTGTAATTATATCAAGGAGACACCCATAATCAAGAGTCTTAGCAATCAATGAAGGTGCTGCAGATTAAGCTTTTGTCGGCTGCATTCTCATCTTGTATGTTATCAGGGGGGCAAGGGGATGTATGGGCAGCTGCAGAAACAGTTTAATTGGGCCACGTCAGTGTTATAAATGCTAAGACCATCCATCTATAAGTATTTTTATGTTGCATTTGTTTTGCTGTAAGGCAAGCAAAGCTATGCTCAACCCAAAAGTTGAGTTGAACACTGCAGTGCTTTACTAGACATGGCTGTATGCCCTGACTTCTTTCCACCTCTGAACAGACTTGTACAGTCAGTCAGAGCCAGACCTACATTTCAATATGTACTCCGAAACAAGTCGCATCTTGACTTGGTATTTCTGTCATTGTTAGAAGTGAAAGCAGCAATAAGTAACAAAGTCATAGGAACAACAGTGATGGAACCCCACTCTTTAGTTTTGTAGGCTGTAACTTAAACCCACTGAGCTACCAAAGCACATTCCTGAACAAAACATTACTCAGTTATTTATCAAATAGAAACCACACTGAGCCAAGAGAACAAACACAAGTTATAGAATTCTGTCTCGTAAACAAAGTAGATAACTGTAACCAGTTGACATGCTCATCAACACAAATATTTTTCATTTGTTTTATCCAGAATATTTCTTGATATCAGTGCGATTTTGACTGCAGACTGAATGTGAGCATTATTTCATTAGGATTCACCCATACAAATTTAGAGTTCCACAGCTAAATCAATTACCTTCAATAACATACAATATTCTATTACATACAATATTCTATTACATACAATATTCTATTACATACAATATTCTATTACTAGTTTACAGTATTATGGAAATGGAAGAGGATGTAGATGAAGATGAAATGGGAGATACGATAATGTGTGAAGAGTTTGACAGAGCACTAAAAGACCTGAGTCGAAGCAAGTCCCCGGGAGTAGACAACATTCCATTGGAACTACTGACAGCCATGGGAGAGCCAGTCTTGACAAAACTCTACCATCTGGTGAGCAAGATGTATGAGACAGGCGAAATACCCTCAGACTTCAAGAAGAATATAATAATTCCAATCCCAAAGAAAGCAGGTGTTGACAGATGTGAAAATTACCGAACTATCAGTTTAACAAGTCACAGCTGCAAAATACTAACACGAATTCTTTACAGACAAATGGAAAAACTGGTAGAAGCCGACCTCGGCGAAGATCAGTTTGGATTCCGCAGAAATGTTGGAACACGTGAGGCAATACTGACCATACGACTTATCTTAGAAAATAGATTAAGGAAAGGCAAAGCTATGTTTCTAGCACTTGTAGACTTAGAGCAAGCTTTCGACAATGTTGACTGGAATGCTCTCTTTCAAATTCTAAAGTTGGCAGGGGTAAAATACAGGGAGCGAAAGGCTATTTACAATTTGTACAGAAACCAGATGGCAGTTATAAGAGTCGAGGGGCATGAAAGGGAAGCAGCGGTTGGGAAGGGAGTGAGACAGGGTTGTAGCCTATCCCCGATGTTATTCAATCTGTATATTGAGCAAGCAGTAAAGGAAACAAAAGAAAAATTCGGAGTAGGTATTAAAGTCGAAGGAGAAGAAATAAAAACGTTGAGGCTCACCGATGACATTGTAATTCTGTCAGAGACAGCAAAGGACTTGGAAGAGCAGTTGAACGGAATGGACAGTGTCTTGAAAGGAGGATATAAGATGAACACCAACAAAAGCAAAACGAGGATAATGGAATGTAGTCGTATTAAGTCAGGTGCTGCTGAGGGAATTAGATTAGGAAATGAGACACTTAAAGTAGTAAAGGAGTTTTGCTATTTGGGGAGCAAAATAACTTACGATGGTCGAAGTAGAGAGGATATAAAATGTAGACTGGCAATGGCAAGGAAAGCGTTTCTGAAGAAGAGAAATTTGTTAACATTACGTATAGATTTAAGTGTCAGGAAGGCGTTTCTGAAAGTATTTGTATGGAGTGTAGCCATGTATGAAGTGAAACATGGACGATAAATAGTTTGGACAAGAAGAGAATAGAAGCTTTCGAAATGTGGTGCTACAGAAGAATCCCGAAGATTAGATGGGTAGATCAAATAACTAATGAGGAGGTACTGAATAGAATTGGGGAGAAGAGGAGTTTGTGGCACAACTTGACAAGAAGGGACCGGTTGGTAGGACATGTTCTGAGGCATCAAAGGGATCACAAATTTAGCATTGGAGGGCAGCTTGGGGGGTAAAAATCGTAGAGGAAGACCAAGAGATGAATACACTAAGCAGATTCAGAAGGATGAAGGTTGCAGTAGGTACTGGGAGATGAAGAAGCTTGCACAAGATAGAGTAGCATGGATAGCTGCATCAAACCAGTCTCAGGACTGAAGACGACAACAACAACAATCATACTCAATCACTGTGGCAACACTGGGTGGATCCCAGGTACACAGAAATCACTTTTTCTGTAGACAACATGGAAAATTGACCGCTAGAAAGAAATTCTAATTCTAAATCCATTTCAATGCTTGCTGAGCCCATTAGTACCGCTGTGTTGTGAGGAAGCTGTATATAGTACAGAATCCACATTTTCTTAGCTGTGTGGCAGGCCCGCACACTTGTTGCCCTGTACTCAGTGAGACGGCGCCACATGATACTGAGTGAAACTGTAAAATAAACAATTGAGGAAACTGCTAGTGCAACAGGTGCAAAGTGAGTGATGGACAGCTAATGCTACTTGGGGTTCCACCAAACAGATGCAGTGCTCTACTACTACTACTACTACTACTACTATTACGACTACTACTAGTCTCCACGAACGTTCCCCACATCTCCTCATCGTTGCCTCAACATGCTCTGCAGACATACTACATCTACCACACCGTCAGAAACTCACTCCCACCACTCTGTACACCACAGAGCTTGAAATAGCCCTACAACGCAATCATGAACCTGCCTTCCAAAAGCATCAGTCCCACAGAAGTATTGTTACCTTCCAAGGGCCATATCTTTTGTCCACTCCCAAATAAAGTCATGTTGGACATGCTACCTCAAACCTTGTCTCAGTATCATAAAAAAACACCTACAGTTCACCAAGTACAAACTTACTCCATCATTATAATACAAGCTGCCAGCAAAGGTTCCACCATTGTGGTTATGAACTGCAGGGATTACATGGCACATGGGCTCTGCTGGCTGTTGGACAGGCCCTACCACAGTGATCCCATTCCAGAAATCCATCAGAATATCCAGTCCTGTCCCAAATTCTCTCTGAAGTATATAACCACCTCATCCTCCATTCATCACACTCTTACCACCTACATGCTTCTTAAGTACATAAACACAATCACCCAAGATGCTGCATTTTGTGGCTGGTTATTGTGTCCACAGAGAGAGAATCTCTGTCCTTGTGGGCCACCACTTTCAACTTTTTACCCATAATCTATCCTCCTACACGAAAGACACCAAGCATTTCTACTGCCAACTCTCCACAGTTCTTGCTCCTTCACACTTGGTATCCTGTTCCATCACTGTCAGTGCTACTCCCTGTAGAATGGAATGACAATGAAAATTTGTGCCAGACCAAGACAAACTTCCATACGTCATCAATCATGCGTCTACAACCTGTACTCTTATATTCATTATGTATATTCCTGTATAGGCCATATCATATTTATCTGCCAACACTGGGCCAGCAACTTTCAAGTAAAATTTCTCACCCATATGGGAATCTATATAATGGATGTACAAGTACAGATTGTAGATGCTTGCTTGACGACGTATGGTAGTTTCGGTCTGGCCATGAGTCATTCACAGACAACCATATGGTAAGGTGACCACTCACAGTAAGTGGGAAATCAGGGTTAAGTCCCAGTCCTGCACAAATTTTCATTGTCGTTTTTCCATTCTACAGCTGATGGTTGTCCATATTTGCAATTGTGAATACATTTAATGTATTTCAAAATGGCTTTAGCCATCACAGTGCCTGTTCCTTTGGACATGCATGAATGTCAAAAGGAACTTTGCACTGTAATTCAGAACAACACAGGCACTGTAATATCATACCAAACCTACAACTTCTCTCCTGGTCACCATGAATAACTATAGCCCCACCCACAATTACTTCTCCTTTGAAAGCAGCTCCTAGAGACACATCTGTGGTACTGCAAGGAGCACCTTCTACGCCAGTCTTTTATGAGATATCCAGAGGAATCCTTCCTAGCCACCCAGGATACAAAATCCCCATTTTGTTCAGATTCACTTATGATATCTCAACTGAGGGAGAGGAATTTAACACTGCACATGGATGGCAAAACTGTGTCAGTAGTGCTCACTGCCCATCACACACTTCACAGTTGTTGCGAAAGGACACATCTGGGAGTTTCCTCACGCAGTACCACAAGGCATTCACTCACTCACTCACTCACTCACTCACTGGGTGCAGGATAACAGGCGCACAGCCCTGACTGGTCCAAAGGAAATGGACTCTATACAGTTTCATCACAAAGTATGAATGCTAATGGCCCCAGCAAGCATTGAGATACATTCAGAATTAGAATTTCTTTTTAACTGTCAATTTTCCTTGTTTTCTATAGAGACAGTGAATGCTGAAAACCTGAGATTATCAAGTATTACTACAGTGACCGAGTATGATTATGTATAATGAAATGCAAAGTGATAACTGAATAATGCATGTAAATGAAGGTCACTGATTTAACTGTGGAACAATAAATTTGTGCAAACAAAAGCTGCCGAAATAATGCTCACATTTAATCTACAGCTAAAATGCACTGACAAACATATTTTGGACAGGAAAAAAAATGGAAAACTTTTATGCTGATGAGTGTAACAACTGACTGATTGCCAACTTTGTTTATAATTAACCAAAATTTCAATCCAGCTACACTGTAGGCTCTCTGGATTGAATTGAGCAAATGAACTAACAGGACTTGTTAATGTAGATAATATTAACAGCAATAATCAGAAAGAGGAAAGACACACAAGACATAGTGGTAAGCAGAGATGAGCATTATATGCATATACTTCTATCGGGATAATTATTCAAATACGTGAATAAATCCAACAAATTTATTCGTAAATAAATTATTTGTATCTTAAATAATGAATGACATAAAATTCCACCATACTTTCTTTGTTTACTCCTTCTACACAGTTTTAGAAGTAGTGTTTGTTCCCTTGGCTCAGTGCAGTTTCCATTTGACTAGTAACTTACTAATGGTTTGTACAGAAATGTGCCTTGGTGGCTCAGAAGGTAAAGTTCCAGACTACAAAACTACAGGTTTGGGATACAATCCCCCATTGCTTCTATGATATTCTCCATTAGTCCAGGCAAATTAGGAAAAACGGTGAAAAATTTATAAAGTTTTGAAACTTTGGAAAAACACTCTTAGGGTATGTAGAAGTAAAAAACAGAAAAGTTCCCTCCCATATCAAGGGAGCTTCCCCCTCCCTCACCCCTTAATGCAATTTTCCTTTTTTAAAAATTTTCGAAAACTGGTTCACTTAATGAAGTTATCTATATGACAGAAAATATTTCTGGTGAAGTTCTACTCAGAAAAGGTCAAATGCATGTTTAACCAAAGGTAATTAATTCATGAGTGCTAAAATTGAAGGTAAAAAAAGAGAAATTTCGTTTAAAACAGACTTTTATTTATACGGAACAATTTTGCTTTATAGGCTTTTACTTTGGATTTATGCAACTTTAAATTATTGGAATGAAAATCATTTTTCATGAAAAGAATTACTGTAAAACTAAACAACAATTACTTTTGTTGTGATCTATTTACAATCATATGTACAGCATGTAGACAATGAAACACAATATCTATCAAACAAATAAATTCTTGTAAATACTCTTTTTTCTTTAACATAAAACCATCATCCAAATCTTCTGTCAAATCATTTCAAGGCACATTAGTGCAGCCTTGACTACAATAGTTTTTGCACATTGTTGTGCAATGTAGGTCAGCCTTTACACATCTGCACTTTCTTCTGCAGCCTTGAGTGCAGCCACATGAAATCAGTAGCAGTATTTTCTCTGGAGCAGGTGGTCGTTTCATGTCATTTGGGGAGAGGGATGAGTTTGATTCCCTCCAGCCCCAGTTTCTGGGATCCAAATTGTTCCCCAGCCATAGCTGGACTTGTAGGTAAACTTGGTAAGACTGCAGGCATCCTGCATCAGTGGGTGGCAAACAAGAGAGTATGACAGCACTGTTTTCCTTACCCACAAGTACATTAATAACATTTAAATCGAATGGCATTTAAGCTGTCATCATCAGGACACTCTACTGCTTTTGTGTAGAGAGAGTATAAATCTCTCTCCTGCTTTTGCAATGGTATCAGCAGAGGAAGCAGGATTGTTGAATATCTGTGGAATATTATGAATTTGGGGATACCAGTTGAATAGTTGGGAAGCTTGAAGCTTGTAGCTTTCCTTTCCCAAACAAGGCAAGTGCTGTCGCAACCACTTACTGCATGAAGGAGCATTACTGAATTCTTGCATTCATGAATGAGTGAGGTGTTACATATATCTTTAGAACTGTAACACCTTATTCTGATGCTACCTTTACCTTCCTTCATCAGGATTATGTCTGTGTCATCTGGAGCAAGAGCTATAAGTAGCACAGGAAGATCTACATCCTAACCCACTATAATGATTTGCTGGAAACATTTTGAGACATTTATTGCTTTTGCAACAATTTCAACATCTGCATCATCATCCGCAATCCTGGTTTCAATACCAAAACTGTCTAGATTTTGCACAATCTATGTAATAAAAATTTCCTTATTGCTGAGGTTACTACGAAAGGCAGACTGTGATTTAACACATAACATCTTGTCATTAAAGAAAATTTCTCATGAAGTCTGCTTCATCATTTGCCTTTGGCATTCCATAGTTTTTATGTTCAGAGAACTTTCTGAATATTCGTCAAGTACAACTGCATCGTCATCTTTATAATGTCTCTGAATATAGGCTATTAAGGTTTTATAAATGTCACCAGAAGTTCCATTCTCGAGCTACACGACATGGTGGATAAGAAACCATCTATAACATGAACTGTGATTCATTATTGTCAATATTCCTTTCAGGTACTTGATTAAAAAGCTTGTACAGTGCGACTTTTTTTTGTTTTCCTCATCAATCCACTGCTGTCAAACAGACATTAATACACTGCATAATTTGGATGTGAAGCAATCCTTTAAATCATAATGTAAATGAAATGTGCACAGTATCCTCTGAAAAAATTTCATTGTATCTACTTCAGTTATATTTTTTTCAAGCCTAACAGTTGAAATGCACATTGTCCTAGCCATGCTGGATGGCTTAAGCTTCAGGTAATCAAATTTTGGTGAGACAGTAACTACTGTACGAAGAGCTTCTTCACCAACAGACACAGCTTTGTAGCAGTTACTTCTTGAGAAGTTACTAATCCAGATCCTACTGAATACTATTGCTCATTATTAACAAATGAAGTGTATTGTTGCAACCATAGCTGAAATGTTCTATGAATTTTCTCGCCAGTTTCTATCCTCTCGATTCTCAGTTCAACGCGCTGATCACATGAAACTGAATGTAAATTGCAGAACTGTTCCACAGCTTTACAATTGTGGTGGGCTTTTGGTATACCACAAATCCACCAGTTCAACACACTATCGGTGAACCCTCTTCTGTGTGAAACACTTTCAAAACTCTTCAGGTTCTTAATAAGCATTTGTTCTATCGTCATGTCGGTTCATACTCCACACCAATATTTACCAGAGCGTCAAACTGTGAAGAAGCTGTCCTTGGTAAATTTATTGAACTCCTTGGGTTTCATAGTTTCTTTCAGTTTCTCCACGTCATGGAGGTACAAACGACATGCCTTAGCAAAAGGAAAGTGTCCAGTTGTATGGATTATTGGGAGCATAGCTCTCTCACGTTCTATATGGAGCTCCCAATTCCCCATTCGTTCTGCCTGGATGAAATGCAACGCCAAGATGACAAGCTGAATGTGTCGTATCCATAACTGGGAAGTTGTGCCTCTTTGCTTAATATCATCCACTATGTTGACAATTCATTTTTCAGCTTTTCAATCACTTGATCTTTTTCCAAATTGCTGAAAGGTGCACTGTTTCCACTCAATTCAGAAATACAGTCTTTAATATGTTGCTTCTCCTCCTCCATGACGGCCATTTCAACCAGTATTATGATGGAAGGAGCACACACAACTGCAGAGTGAGCCTGAATTACCCTTCTGTGTGCACAACCAGAAAGTATATGGGGAACAGAAGCTGCAGCATAAACAGTCTCCAAAAGTAGAGAGCCCACTATCTCCCATTTAGAATCCTATCGCTCCTAGAAAAGACATTATCATGTGAAAGCCTCCTAATCGAATAACCACATTAGTGAATAAGCTCATTCCCTCCATTAGCCTCCACTGCAATTACATCTATAGCTTCCATGCAGACTGGTTGATCAAAAGTCACGATACATGTTCACTGTGTGGTCTTCTTACTCTCTGTGATGGCATAAGTTAAAGCAGTTAAAATAGCACTACAATCTGTGGGTGGGTTGACAACGAATGGAAGCACTAATACATTATTTGATTGCGTGAAAGGTTTTCCAGTTGTGCCACACAAGAATAAAAAGCTGTAAAAACTTTCCCATCATCCAACTAAAATTGTGATTGGTAGGAACTGTTGCTTTAGTGAATGATTGTTCTGAGCAGACATTTTGCAGAAAAATTCCTTCAATTTCAACTCTATTCTGCCTTCGGAATGTTAGCACATTAATTTTTTTTTTTCAGTAGAGCTCGGCATGATAGAGTGTTTCATTGCTTCCTAATGTTCTATCGCTCTCCCAGGAGTCACACACCCATAGCATGGAATGCACCTCTGCCCGTCATTGTTGCAATATTGAAGTCAGCATTATCAAAAATGAACTGTGAGAATGAATAATTTAAAATATTTGGTTTCCAGAACTGAAAGGCATAAGCCTCAAATAAAGCCACAGTGCTATTTGAAGAGCAGAAACCCATATCCAAGACATATTCAATGAGGTTTTTAGATCCCACTTTACGAAACAAGTACACTGCAAGACCAAATGGCAGTGGGGAGATAAATGAATGAGGCCTGGTAGCTGACTCAATTGCTGTACCTTTTTTTTTTTTTAAGGGGGACTGTTCACTGCCTTCCTTTTTGAACAAAACTACACCCTTTAGAAATCCGTCTAAAGTATCAGGAACCATAACATCAGCATTCTCTGTCACTTCATTGATATCTGGATAATCGGCAATATTGTAATGAGTCATTCTTATATCTTCAAAGATGGTAGCTGCTGCTGCTTCTACTATTCTCTTTCTCTTGTCTTTTTCATTAACAGCTCATTCATTGTACCACCAATTCAAAAGTTTGCGGCCACTGCCACAAAAACACACAATTGGGGGATTTTTTTGGCATTGTGGCAAACAAGACCCCATCACTAAAGTGTTCAGTTAATTTGTTTTTCAGAGTTTTTATAGTCATTGTTTCTCCTTCTGGGAGACATTCATTCATTAATTTTCTGCAACAAATTGAGCAGTGAAAACTGAAATTCCTCTGAACTACATATAAATTTGCATAATTCTTAAAAAGCGACATCAAATTTGGTGTCTTGAGGATGGCCTCTATTTTGAACAGGAAGCGGGAGGGGGGGGGGGGGGTTTCAACACTGGTTTAGCATAGCAGTCTTGATGGTAACGGGCTTCTGTAGCTACTAAACATAAAACACTGTTAATGCATTCATTCAGTAACCTTTCTACTGAAATCATCATTGTGTTTCTCTGCTTTCTCAAGCAGCATATGTTTCACAGTTAAAGAGCAAACTTCAAACACTCCACGGCATTTGTGGAGCGATTTTTTGTTTCTGCTGCTATGTTACATTTTTCAGGACATACAAAACAGTCTTTTTTGAAATTGAATGGATAAGAGGTAGAGGATCTCGAACTTTTTATCATCTACTTGTGCTACATTCTGATTAATTTGTTTCCTTATATTACATTCCTTAATATATTCATGTCAACATACCTTACACATTTAAATCAATCCAGCATTCAGTAGAAGATTATGAGCCCCATCCTTCCATTTCTTGCCTACACATTTCACAGTTTCTAAGCCCTTCGTCACTACTCACGTCTCTCCTTCCACAACAGATTTACCACAAATAAAACAGGTAGTAGGGCCCAGCATTATTCTTTTCTCAGTCCAGACAAAATAAGTGAGACTAAGAACCAGCCTAGATAACACTGCAAACTGATAAATGCTGTCACAAAAAACAGAACTCTCTGGTACCACTCTGACAGTTCACAACATTAACTCAACTGAACTGGACACTGGGTAGAGAGAAACAGCAGCAACAATAGTAGTAGGGGACCGCTGAGTGAATGGAATGGGAATTTTCATTGTTGGCATGTAGACCTGATTTCAACAATACTGATCACAAAAGAAATATCATCAAGTGTAAAATATAAGCTACAAAATATTTCCATACACTTAATTAAATTTTTCATTTAAATGATTTGCTAAGTAACAAAAACTGCAAACTATTACGTTAACAGAATTCTATTCCAATTCTTATACCTCAAATACCGTTCGTATAAATGAAAAGATGCGCAGGATCTTTTTCAAGCACAATTTTGCAGGGAATATATTTACTAATAAGAGTTCTGTTCTAAAAATGAGCCTTTTTGCATATAAATTTAAAATATTGTACAAACGGGCTTTTGGAGGGGATAAAAGGGGGACGCATCCCCCCTATGAAGGGGAACTTTTCTATTTCTTATTACTACAACCCATAGTGGTATTTTCTTGAAGTTTCAAAACTTTAAACATTTTCCCCCCATCTGCTCATTTTCTTACTAATTTGCCTGGGGTACATGACTTAATGTTTCTTTCACCTCTAACAATGACAAAAATGCCAAGGCAAAATCCACCGTGTTTTCGAATACATGTTGAAATGTAGGTCCTTCTCTAACTGGCAGTTTAAGTCAGTTCAGAGGTGGAAGGTAGTCAAGGGCACACCACCATGCAGTAAGGCACTGCAGTGTTGAAACCAACCTTCAGGTTGAGCTAAGCTTCACTTGCCTTACAGCAAAACAAATGCAATGCAAAAATACTTATAGACGGATGGTCTTAGCTTTTAAAATACTGAGACAGCCCAATTCAACTATCTCTGCACCAGCCAGTACTTCCACCTTCCTCCTCCTATCATGCACACTTACTCTATGTAAAGTAGCTAAGGTTGAAAATGCAGCCAACAAAGACTCAACCTGCAGCCCCTTCCTCAGATTGCTAACACTATCAAATATGAGTGTCTTCTTGATATAAGTACACAATTTGTTCATGTTTGTAGAGCTACAAAATAGCAAACCCAGCAAGAAATCAGTGGTTTCTATGACTAATGTCAACAGCCTTTCAATCTAAAGTCTTCTAAAATGTTTATGGAATGCCGCTGAATGTCCAAAGTCATTCAAAAACATTTTAGGATTAACTCCAAGTAAGTTTTCTGTTAGAATATGGACTAGTTTTTCAACACAACATGTGTCCAAGCAGTTACACAGAATTGGATATTAAAAATTACACAAGAGATGCTGGGTTTGGGTACATAAGATTTCATAATATTGCAACACACCATCAGCTTTTCTATCGAGGAAGTGAAAACTGATGATTGGAAGACTTTTTTTTGCCTTTCTACGCCAACTGCAATTATTGCAGCAATGTCTTGCCCACAATTTAACAATTAACAGGTTACCTGCACTGCTGTTCAAGGCAGGCTTGCAACAACCTACTGACATAAAGAAGCCAAAAAAGCTGTTGAAGATTATGATGATGATGATGATGACTGGTTTCTGGGGTGTTCAACTGCGCAGTTATCAGCACCCGTACAAATTCCCAACCTTTGCTCAGTCCCATCTCGCCATTTTTATGAATGATGGTGAAATGATGAGGACAACACAAACACCCAGTTATCTTGAGGCAGGTGAAAATCCCTGACCCCACCGGGAATCGAACCCACGACACCATGCTCAGGAAGTGAGAATGCGAACGTGAGACCATGAGCTGCAGACAACTGTCAAAGAAATCAGATCGCAAATTTCAAATAATGTTATATCATAAAAAGAAAATTTTATTTTGAATATGATTTAGGAGTTGAAGCTAACATGAAATTGCAGTGATTATTTGCAAAAAACTAAAGTGGAATTGATGATTTCTCAATTTTTGCTGAAGACAATTGCAATTTGAAAGCATTGAAAAATAATTTAAAAGCAACAAAAAGCACATCTGTTTAATAAATGACAAAGAACTGGAGCAATAAATGTCATTGTGTTTCAAATTTATCTATTATTCGTAATGTTTTTTATTCACAGATGAAAAATAAATGTTTTTATTCATGTAAGTAAATATTGTTTCAAATAAATATTTTCATTTGTTATTCATGGGCAACAAATAATAATTTTTAATCTATATTCATCATTTGAACAAATGCTGCCCAACTCTGGTGGTAAGCAAAGAGCATTGCACATGCGCACACTGCAGATTCATGGTCTACATGCAACTGAGTGTGAGCATGCGATCTGTGTTGCTTTGGACATTTGTGACCACAGATCAAGAGTTTACCTGCTAATGTTATTAGGCAAGGAAGCATCGGTCATCTTCCTCAACTTCTGCCAACATTCACATAGTCTGTTCTCGCTCTCTCTGGCACACTGCAGAGCTCTAGTGAGGACACCAATCCAAATTACTCCAGAAACTCAACATCTTCTCTCCCATATGCTTCATCTGGTCCTCCTCAGCCAGACAAGCTACCTTCCTTGAAGTCTACCTCTACTTCACAGATAGCCATATCAGTACATCCATCCACATCAAACCTACCAGCCACCAAAAGTACCCCACTTTGACAGCTGCCACCCATTTCATACAAAGATGTTCCCTCCATAAAGCCTAGCCAACCATGGCCATTGCATCTATGGAGACAAGCAATCCCTCTCCAAATATACCAAGGGTATACTGAAGCCATCACAGAAAGAAATTACCCTCCCCGCCTTTCCCAAAAACATATCTCCCATGCCTTGTCTCCCCAGTCAGTTACTGTCCCTATAGACCCACCGAATGGCCACAAAGGAGTAGCTTACTACCACCGAGGACTGGAGCAATTTAATCATATTCTCTGACATGATTTCAACTACTCCTCAATGCGCCCTGAAATGAGAAATACCCTCTAACCTTCCTCCCACCCCCTTCCCACAGTGATATCCTGCTGTCTACCTAACATTATGCAGTATCCTTGTTCAGCCCTATTCCACTCCTCCTCTCAGACCATTGTTCATATTTTAGTAACAGTAGTCCTTTCCTCTTCTCTGCTTTGCTCCTCGCCCCTTTTGGTTCTACACCACAGCTTCCCAATGCTACACCTAGTAGCCCACCATCTTATTCCTGCCATGACCATGCTCTCTCCCATAGGCAGCAATACAGTATCTTTCACCATCTTTACCCTGCTATTCCTAACCCTCCCCACCTCACGCCACTACTGATCCCCACTACCCACACCAGCCAAGATAGTGAACACTTGAGTCACAGTCAGGCCTTAGTGCCCAAAGATGACAGTGGCCATGTGTTTTGTCTGCATCTGATGGAGGAGTTAAGTCTGATAGCTGATAATATCAAGCAGCCTTTTTTCAATGTGCCTTTCTGCCAACTGATGCCTCCTCTGTGGGGAAATGTAGATAAAGCACTCAGAGATGAAAGTTAACTGAACCTTGTGGATACAAAGCAGCATCAGGCTCTCATACAATTCTCATTGGGTTTTACATGGAGCATTTAGCATCTTTCTTACCCACATTTAGCGAAAGTCTCTGTTATAGTAAATAATTATGAGTGAGTAAGAGTAGTACAGATCACTAAATGGTGAGAAAAGCGAGAAATCCGATGCACAATACTGTAGCTTTATACCTATAGGTTTTCACTGAAGAACACAGAGACATCCTAGACTCAGGTATTTCAACATTCCTTGAAAACACAAACCTCATTTCAAAAATAAGTGTCAAGCTGTGATGCACAACTCAGTTTGAGACACACCAGTTCAGTAAAACGGTGTTTGCTTTCTTCACACACCACATCTTGCAAATCACTAACATAAGCAAATTTCACTCTCCTGAAGTTATGAGCTGTTCAACATTGTTGACTGACGAAGATATGACCACAAAAATCTTTCAACTATGAGAATGGTGCAAAGAATTCTTAAGTATCAGAATTTAGTTCCTTGTCTTCAGTACTGATGATGATTTCACAATCCTGTCTATAGTGGTCTGAAAGAAGGGACTGCAAT
The DNA here is from genome assembly GCF_023864345.2 of Schistocerca serialis cubense. NCBI lineage: Eukaryota > Metazoa > Arthropoda > Insecta > Orthoptera > Acrididae > Schistocerca > Schistocerca serialis. The sequence continues at coordinate 629,805,018 of NC_064641.1, read as the reverse complement.
AGTTAAGAGATCAGATGCTGTTGGGCTGTAACTGACGGATTTGATTAACCAATGCGAAATTATCGAAGATGTAATGTGTACCACAAGATTACATTCATGACACACATCATGATGTGAAAGATCATCTGCATAACTGCTACACACACACACACACACACACACACACACACACAAAATATCTGCCTATAATTAAATGATGTCGCTTTACCTGTGTGTAGCTGACTATTTTAATTGTGTAATTCTTATATAGTGTACGAGTTGTAAACAACAAACAGCTTTTAACTGCAAATAAAGCCACTGTTGTTGTTGTTTACTAGACATTTTACCTCCGTAAGTACCCCCAGTCACTCAAAAAGATTTTTCTGTCACTTATCCCTTCTGTCACATCTATCTATGATTTGTAATGTTCTTTATAATAGCTGTGAAAGTAGATTCAAAGATCGAGGCAGCCAAGGGCCTATCACCTTCGATAAACCAAGCCCAATAAAGCACTGTGGCATTCAAACCGACCTTTGTCTTGATAACAGTTTACCTTTTTTAGTAGGTTATAAAAGAGTTATACAGCTATGTATTTCACTCCTTTCCATACTGTATTTAGATTCACTCAAGGCTAATACAAATCATTTTCCTTCTAGGATGGTGTTTCGCAGTCCTGGTACGTCCGGGGAGGGAGGGGGGGGGGGGGGGGGGGGGAGGAGCAGCTTGAAATAACGCTTTAAGATGTCTAAATTTAAGCCCCCCCAACAGTAATGGAACCTTTTCTTTTTCTCTCTCTCTCTCTCTCTCTCTCTCTCTCTCTCTCTCTCTCTAATACGGATCAAACTATATTAGGTGCGTGTGTGCGAGTGTCTACCTGTCCTTTTTTCCCCCTAAGGTAAGTCTTTCCGCTCCCGGGATTGGAATGACTCCTTACCCTCTCCCTTAAAACCCACTTCCTTTCGTCTTCCCCTCTCCTTCCCTCTTTCCTGATGAGGCAACAGTTTGTTGCGAAAGCTTGAATTTTGTGTGTATGTTTGTGTTTGTTTGTGTGTCTATCGACCTGCCAGCGCTTTCGTTCGGTAAGTCACCTCAAACTATATACTGTTAGTCTTGCTGGATTGCTGATTGCTCACAAATTTCAAAAGTGAATGTGTTATGTATTGTGAAACAGAAGTTAATATTTCCAACTGCTAACAGAACTGAAATGGAAAACAGGAATTATAGATGTGCAAAGGAAATTTGTCTACCACAATGTACATAAATGACACACAACACGAAATTATTAATGAATACAACATCTCCTCCAACAGGCCTATATAGATAGCAAAAAGTTCCTGTAGATGCATATTTTTCCAGTCCACAATATGCAGAAACATTTGTGTCTAATTTTTTCTTTGTTCCCCTGTATTCCCTACAAATATTGTGTGTTCATTTTTCATGTGAATGCTTTTAATGTACCCCTATTGTCAAGTATGACTTGCATTTTCTAGTTCTGCATGTGGATCACACACAGAGAAAAAAAGAAAAATTGCAACACACACGTACAACCTGGAAGTACCATCACTGGCACTGGCAATAATATGCTGGAAAGTCTCCTGTACCTTGTGTGTGGTTGAGTGGGTTTGTGGACACAGCCTGTGCAAAAATGATGCACTACTGCTGACCTCATCACATTCTTCCAGTTGTTCGGAGTTGAAAGTAGTAACACAGCCTCCAGAGGACTGTAAAGGAGTAATGCATGTAATTAAAATATAAATACCTGTGCAAGATTACTACAAAACTCAATCTTTAAAATAGCGTGTCTTCTCCTATAAACATTCCCAACAACTAACCTCAGTCTCGGAGCATAGATGTGCAAGACGTTCATGTATTTCTGCAACAAGAGCTGGGTCCATTATTTGTTCACCCTCATCACACCCTTTCAACAAGCAACTCCACATCAGTCCTGTCTCTTCTTTATTAAGTGTAATTTCCAACCTGGAGTAGAGAACAGTTCAAAGTAATTAAACTGCGAAGAACACAAGTTAGGGGCTCAAAAAAAGATAACAAAAAGGTACTCACAATATACAGTATGTCCCAGTCATTTAGCTCAAAATTTATAAACAGTAGAAGATTTAGATCATCTATGAAGGACCACATACAGAACACTTGTGCAACTATTCTTGAGTACTGCTTGAGTTTTTGGGATCCCTCCATGAAGCAATTCAGGGGAGTGCTACTAATTTTTTTACCAACAGGTTGAAAGAAACCATGAGCATCACAGGAATGCTGTATGACCTCAAATGAGAATCCCTGGACAGCAGAATGTGTTTGTTCCACAAAACACTACTGAGGAATTATAGAAATGACATCACAGAGAGGCTAGAGCTACTGTTTAATAAATGCTTTATTGTGGAGCCAGTTGTGGTCAAAGGCCATCACCCAGGATAGATTTTTGTTAACAGTGAGAGGTACATACATGCATAAAAAAGCCACAATGTCAAAACATAATATTTATAAAAAACAATGTTAAAAATCTGCTTCTGCATGACTAGACATTATTTGCAAATATAACATTTTTGACACTGTGCCTTTTTTTTTTTTTTTTTTTTTTTACATAGATAACTCTTGTTCTTAGCAAAAATCTGATCAAAATGGCTCACACAATAAAATATACATTACACTGGAGCTTGAGTTGTTACCTGATGACATTTCTTCAATTTATCAAGACCGTGGAACACAGCAACAAGAAACTATTGAGAAACTTAAGAGAGACAGCTTTTGCTACAGACTGCTGAATGAACATCCTACTGCCAACGTACATATTGCATAAGACTGCAAAGCCAGTAACGTATAGATAGTCTTTTTTTCTCACTCCATTTGCTATTTAAACAGGATAGGGAATGACTAGCAGGAGAACAACAGACCCTACACCTTGTGCCGTATGGTGCCTTGTGTGGTATGTATGTAGATGAAGATGTTCAGTATTTTCAGACAAGGGACCACTGGTCAGAAATGACTATTTCATATTGTATGAGGTCTTGAATAAACAAAGCATGTGGGGCACATATTTGTTAATTGCTTATATGGTTTTGTATTATTGGTGGTGGTGGTGGCACTACCTCGGAAAACAACACACAATGTTTTGCTGTGTTCACAGCAGATTTTTTTCCAATGGGGTTACATGAAGTCATTGGCATTTGAAATTACAGAGGAATTAGTTTATGTGGTCCTAGTTACCTGTTACATAATACAACAGACATTATGGGTATTTGTGAGTGTATCACATGCACTGAAACTGAAGTTGCTTTTGTGCAGTGTAAGTTGTTTCTGTTAACAAAAAGCCTCAATATTCATTTTTGGCACACTTCCTGATAGCAAATAACTCAGATTTTGATCCTCTACCATCTGACTGATGGTGATCTGGTGGGCAAATCAAAATGGCAGTGCTGTATCAGCTGGGTGGCACCGGCAGTGGTGTATCAGCTTGGTGGCACCAACAGTAGATATCACACGAGACTTTTGAACACAGCAGGCAGTAATGGAGACTACCGGTGACTGGACTGGCAGCTCGACATATGCCTCTTGACAGCATGGAGATGGCGCATGGCTTCGTAGTAATTAACGTAAACTTTAGTTGTTGTTTTAGGGGATTACTCTTGCAATTTTAAGAATTTTAAATTTTGTGTCTTGTAAATAACTGCTGTTGTGAATCATGCAAAACTGGTTCAGTCAATGAAAGGGTAGTGATGAGACTGTCACCCAAGGAAATAACAATAACAATAATAATAGGAAGAAGAAGAAGAAGAAGAAGAAGAGTAATAAGAATGAGTTGATTAAGTAACTTATGTTAAAGTATGCAAGATGAGTTCAGTTAGTGAAAATGTAAGTAAGGAGATCACTATTCTGGAAAATGTTGATAATAATGAGGATAATATTAATGAGTTAAATAGCAGTGAGAATGGCAACTTATTTCACTAAGTTTCTGTCAAAGTGCAGAGTATGATGATACTGTTTTAGAAAATAAGTGGTATTTTGTTAATGATAAGGACTTTTTATGAGGTTTTTATGATAATGTACTGTGCCATTTTGGACTTGCAATTTATGGACTGCTGATATAGAGTAACTAAGACAAGATGAGTGATGTTAGTGAGAACGCGGATAATGAGACGCAAATGTAGAGAAATGTTGTCAATGTGGATAGTAATGTTAATATATGTGTTAATAACACATATGCTACAATAGGCAAAATTAGTAAATCTCAGAAAGGCCAATGTCAAAGTTAAAGTTAAATGAGTGGGAATCAAAATGTAAATAACAGCTGAGTAAAACAGTATTGGTAGGCAATAGGAAGAAATGTAATATGGTGCATTAACTAGTAGGCAATAGGAAGAAATGTAATGCTAGTGCATTAACACAAGCTGGATATAATTTATTGTTAAATGAAATAAAATGATTTGGGAGAGAAGTATAAAATGGAACTGAACAAAATGGGTAAAGAAATATCAAGTGGAATTGAACAAATGAGTGAAGGGATTAAACAAATGGGTAAAAATTTGTCAAAAGAATTTCACAGGGAGTTGAAACTAATCAGTGAACAGACTAATAAGAAAAATGAACAAATTGATGATAAGAGTTAAAACAATGAACAATTTTATCAGCTGAATGAGATTCTTGAGGAGTCAAAGAAATTAAAGCTGAAGTGATATATCACAAATTTATTATTGGCTATGAACTTAAATACTGAAAATGACTAAATGGTGAACAGGGAATGTTAGGAGAGGTCATTTATGATGAAAATAACGAACAGGTCTCTGAGAATGATATCAGAAAAAGAGATTAAGAATTATGATTTAATGTCAGACTTAGGCATCAAAAGTGAAAATATGAGAATAAAATTCGTTAAAGGAGAGACTGAGGTGAAATATGTGAAAGAATATGTTGAAAATGGTAAACAAGAATAATGTTGACACTGAAGTAAATTATTGTTGTGATGGAACTGGTAACAGAATAATGTCAAAGGCAGGTAACACGAACAAGCAGAGTGTACATAAATTAACTTGTGAAAAAAGGTAATAAATACTATTTGTGTAGTGATAAACCAGAAGAGTGACTTTAACATTTGCATAATATAAGTGTAGCTTTATTTCATAGATGGAAATATTAATGATGTAATTAATTAGCAAACAGGTCACATTGCAGGTTGTCATGAACATGAAGCATTGTTAAAATTTTTCAGAAAGAATTAGCAAATATTTTCCAAAATCTGTGTAACTCAGAAAAACTATGCCTGCAGTTGAGATAAAAGGAGAATAATCCTTTCAAACGATGGCTTCTGTTCATGCTGTAGTAGTGTGCACCTATTAATTAATTAATTGTCTTATAGAAGTTACATCAATATTTTGTTAATGTTATGTGACATTGACCACAAATGTTGTAATGTTTTGTACATAGTGTAAAGAACAGAGCATAAGGCACACGCAGCACAAGGGAGAGGCTAATGATCTGATTGGAATTAGAGTGGTGAATCATACTATCTGTGTTATCACTACCTGGTTTCCATGGCAATCAATGACGTATTAGTGACACACAAAACACGAATGACACACTGACACTGCTACTGAAATGAATTATGGCAATGGAATAGCTCATACTTTATCTGTCAACAATTTCAGTCAAAATTTGCTCATTTATTAAGAAATGAAATCATATGCAATACATGTATTTAATTTAGTGTATGGATATTATTAATTATTGATGAAACTAACTTTATTGTGAGTTTCGATTCCAGGAAGGTTAAGTTACTGTGTTGTCTAATGTCTCTTTTGTTTAATGTATGTTGCATGTACTTGGTATTCGAGAAGAATGGAAACAGGACTCAACAAAGACCTGAACACTACGACCAGCCGGTGGATTGACCGCAACTATGGCTACCCCCAAACAAATGAATGCATTGTGTTGCTGTGTCATGAGTAAATATACTCAAGATGTATAAAATTGTGGTTGTAAAAAATCCACATGACTGTTAAAACACAGTGAGTATTATTTTAGAATAAAATAAAAAAGAACCACATCACCAAATTTATAATGTGTAATAGATATTAATGCTGTCTAACAATGCATTTGAGCACCTTGGGAAGTAAATAAGAATTGCAATTTTGGAAAAATCAAAAATTTATTATATTACAGAAAACGTATTTTAATGATGTTAAGGTCCAAGGAGGGTTTGAGTTGGCTTTTTTTTTTTTAATTTAAAAAAGGAAAAAACAGAAAATCTTAAACATTTTTGCTTGGGGGATAAGTAGCATTTATGCCACGTATTACCCACATTTTATTGTACAGAGTAGAAAGGTTTACACTACCATGCATCAGCCAACAGTTCAGATAGTTAGCACTCCCCAACCCATAATACAACAGATGATCACTGAGTACTGAAGCATATACACTGAGGTGAAGAGTCATGGGCTAGCAATATGCACATATACGGAGGGCAGTAGTATCGCGTACACGAGGTACAAACAGGCAGTATGTTGACGGAGCTGTCATTTGTACTCAGGTGATTCATGTGAAAAGGTGTATGAAGTGATTATGGTTGCACGTTGGGAAACAAAAGACTCTTAACATGGAATGGTAGTTGGAGCTAGATGCATGGGACATTCCACTTCAGAAATCATTAGGGAATTCAATATTTCCTAACCCACAATGTCAAGAGTGTGCTGAGAATACCAAATTTGAGGCATTACCTCCCACCACAAACACAGGGCAACAGCCTTCACTCAATGACCGAGAGCAGTAATATTTGCGTAGAGTTGTCAGTGCTAACACACAAGAGAAAGAAAGAAAGAAGGAAGGAAAGAAAGAGAAAAGAAAAGCAGTTACACGTTAGCCCAATCCACGGAAGAAAAGGCCTCTAAACACAGGTACTTTGAGAAAGGTTCATAAAATACGCCATAGAGAAACAGAGGTCCTTAACTAGGGGTTAAATGTCCTTTGCCATACGGCTATGAAGGGTAAAAAGTAAAACACGGTCGACAGCCCACGTGTCGTTCACTAAAACAGCCAATAATTCAGACAGTAAAGATGAATTGGAATGTAAGTGCTTAAAAAAAGGGCATTCCATAAGGAAATGATGAACTGTCAAAGGTTGAAGGCAATGAGCACAAAGTGGTGGGAGAGCACCACTTAACAGATGGTGATGGCTAAAAAGACAGTGCTCAATACACAACCTAGCTAAAATGATCCTCTCATGCAAGAAAGCCAAGAGGAGGTTGTCCAAGTCACTGGGAGAGGTATAATTTTCCAGAGCTTGTTCCCATGAAGGGAGGGTCAGTGGTGATGCCAAAGTAACATCACCTGCTGACAGACGGCAACAGAGAGATCATTAGAGGGAATATAAGAACTAGCGGGCGAAGGTACTACGACTGCAGCCTTGCAGCAGCATCAGCAGCTACGTTTCCCATCAGACCAGCATGACCAGCAACCCACATAAGCATCACAGTGGCTCCGCCAAGAGTGAGCAAGTGACAGCTTTCCTATGGTCCGTTGCACTTAGGGATGAATGGTGTACAGCACACAGAGACTCTGAAGGGCACTGACAGACTCTGAGCAGATGACATAACTGAAAAGCCTGTGTCTCTGTATGTACTGCGTGGCCTGATACATGACGAAGAGCTCCGCTGTAAATACTGAGCAGTGTTCCAGAAGCCTATACCAAAAAACACCCGACACCAGTCAGTTTGAGAGCCATCAGTGTACACAAAGGCACTATTGCGAAGTCCTGTGCAAAGGTCATGAAACTGAAGGAGACAGAGCAAATGAGTTAAGGTCAAGGTGAACAGGGGCTGCCAGACGAAGCCAAGGTGGTGAATGGCTCACACCCATGGGGAAAGTATCAGGCTGCATGAAGTCAAGCTGTTGTAGCAAGAGCCGAAAGGGAGCTCCAGGAGGTAACAGAGAAGAGGGACATGCCCCATACCGGTGATCAAAGGAGTCATTGAAGAAGGAGACATAGGATGTGTGGTCAGACATGGCAGACAAATGGCATGCAAGCCTGCTGAGGAGGAAGTCACGGCAGCACGACAACAGTAGTTTAGCAGCTTCGGCAAAACAGACTCTCAACCGGGCTAGTGTAAAAGGTGCCAGTGGCAAAGCGGATGACATGATGGTGGATTGTATTGAAACGGCGTAAGATGGACAGACGTGCAATGCATAAATGAAACACCCATAGTCTAGTTTCGAATCAACAAGGGACCAGTACAACGACCTACTCCCAGGTAATACCACTGTGAACACTGTGAACATTGACGGATCACATACAGTGGGCAGCCAGGTAAGACACGTGGGAGGACCAAGAAAGTTTCAATGAAAGGAAGAGCAACAGGCCCAAGACATAAAGACAGTGGAAGAAACCAACTGCACCAGAAATTGATACAATGGAAAATTGAAAGCCATTGTCAATGTTCCATGAGTAAAGACAATCAAGACATCACTGAAGACACTGCTCAATGAGGCAATTTCATGGAGAACTGGAGTAGATGGTAAAATCGTCAATGAAAAGGGAGCCGGAGATGCTTGGTGGGAGACAGGCAATAAATGGGTTATTGGTGGTAGCAAAGAGGACAGCACTCAGGATGGAACCCTGCGGCACACCATTTTCCTGGATAAAGGTGTCCAACAAGGCAGAGCCCATACGCACCTTGAAAACCCAGTCTGTTAAAAATTCCTGAAGGAGACCAGGCATGCGTCCACGGAATCTCCAAGTGTAGAGCTTACAGATGATACCAGTTCTCCAGCTGGTGTTGTAAGCTTCCTCTAAATCGAGGAAAAAAAAAAAAAAGGAGAAAGAAGCTGGCCACAGTTTGGTGCTTCTGCAGGAAACCATTCGTAACATGGGTTGACAAAGTGACGAGATTGTCAACTGCAGAACAGTGCGCTTGAAATCCACACTATGCAGTGATAAGCAAATTGCAAGACTCAAGCCACCATACCAGCCAGGAATGAAACATAAGTTTCATAACATTGCACACACAGCTGGTGAGGGAAATGGGGTGATAAAAAGAAGGAAGGTGTTTGTCCTTACCGGGCTTAGGTATGGGTATGACAGTAGCTTTGCACCAGCGTCTGGGAAACATTCCCTCTGCCCAGGTGCGATTGTACTTATGAAGGAGAAAGTGCTTGCCCGCAAGAGAAAGGTTCTGCAACATCTGAATGTGAACATCGTCTGCCCCTGAGGCGGAGGATCGGGATGAAGTGAGAACATGATCTAGCTCCCTCATAGTAAAGGCAGCATTGTAGCACTTATGATTCTGAGATGTGAAGGGTATCACCCTAGCCTCTTCCACTCATTTCTAATGGAGTAAGGCAGGGTGATAGTGGGTGGAGCTCAAAACTCCACAAAATGGTGGCCCAAGATGCTGGAGATAGCAGTAGGGTCCACTATGACATCGTCTGCTACCGTCAGGCTGGCAATTGGAGAATGGAACTTGATCCCGGAGAGCTACCAGACGTCGTCCCCATATGTTGGAAGAGGGAGTAGAACTGTTAAAACAAGTAATAAATGAAATCCAGCTATCTTTTTTGCTATCCCGAAGAATGTGACGGCACTGTGCATGGCACTGTTTATAACAAATGCAGTTTGCCAACGTAGGATGATAGTCAAAAATACGGAGAGCACATTTCCGTGTGCAAATGGCATCAAGGCACGTCTCAGCCCACCAAGGGACCGGGAGATGGTGCGGTAAAGTGGATGTGCGAGGAATGGAACGTTCTGCGGTGGTAAGGATAATGTTTGTAAGATATTCTACCTGACCGTCACAACTGGGGAAATGTGGGTTGTCGAAGGTCACCAGTCGGCCTTAGAAAGCTGCCATTTGGGAGTGCACAGAGGTGGGTAGGTGTTAGCAAACAGACAGCACACGGGAAATGCTCATTCGAGTACGAGTCAGTCAGAACGGACCACTGAAAATGATGGGTAAGCCTGGCAGAGCAGAAGGATAGGTCCAAATGGGAATAGGTGTGCGCCGAGTCTGAAAGGAATGTGTGTGCTCTTGTGTTGCGTCAGATGAGGTGAAATTGGTTGAGAAGGTCAGCCCAGGGGGCACTTCCGTGACAGGTTCTGGGAGAGCCCCTAAGGAGATGGTGTGCATTAAAGTCACTGAGCAGTAAAAAGAGGATGAGGAAGACTGTCCTGGTGACACCAAATGACAGAAGGATGTAAACAGTACAAAGGGTAAAAGTCATGTGAGGAAGGAAGAGGTGAACTAAAATGGTTCAAATGGCTCTGAGCACTATGGGACTTAACATCTATGGTCATCAGTCCCCTAGAACTTAGAACTACTTAAACCTAACTAACCTAAGGACAGCACACAACACCCAGCCATCACGAGGCAGAGAAAATCCCTGACCCCGCCGGGAATCGAACCCGGGAACCCGGGCGTGGGAAGCGAGAACGCTACCGCACGACCACGAGATGCGGGCAGAAGAGGTGAACTGCAACAGCTTGAAGTCAGGTGATCAGGAAGATGAGTTGACTACGAACGTCATCACGGATGAGTAGCATAGTCCCCCATGAGATGAAAAGCCATCCTTGGGGGAGGAAGGTCAAAGCGGACTGGAAAGAATTGTGGTCGTGAGGATGCAATTTTGTTTCCTGGAGGCTGAGAACAAGCAGATGCTGCAATTTTAAGAGCAGCCATAAGTCCTCTTTGTTGGATCAAAGGCCACGAACTTTCCATAGAAGTCAATAAGAGACACACGACGAACATATCCGTTAGTCCTGCTGTTAGCAAAGGCACGCGCTTCCTCAGTCTGCTGCCAAAACCTATTAATGCCACATTTCACCACACAGTCCTAACTGATTCATCTGTCGTGTGTCCCACACTGACTTCTATGGAAGATTCATGGCCTTTAATCCAAGAAAGATGACTGCAGTGCCTCTCCTGAGCTTGTGACCATATCAGTTGGACCACAGATGATTGGAAAATCATGGCGTGATCAGGTCAGTCCTGATTTCAATTGGTAAGAGTTGATGGTAGGGTTTGAGTGTGGTGCTGAGCCCACGAAGCCATGGACCCCACTTGTCTACAAGGCACTGTGCAAGCTAGTGGTGGCTCCATAATGGTGTGGGCTGTGTTTACATGTAATGGACTAGGTCGTCTGGTCCAACAAAACCGATCATCGACTGGAAATGGTTATGTCTGGTTATTCAGAGACCATTTGCAGCCATTCAGAGGCTTCAACAATGGAATTTTTATACATAACAAAGTGTCATGTCCCTGAGCCACAATTGTTTGCAACTGGTTTGAAGAACATTCTGGACAGTTCAAGTGAATGAGTTGGCCACCCAGATTGCCCAAAACAGGATGTAATTGAAAGGTCAGTTTGTGCGGAAAGTCCTGCACTGGCGAAACTACTACAATTATGGATGGCTATAGAGGCAACATGGCTCGACATTTCTGCAAGAGACTTCCAACAACTAGTAGAGTCCATGTCACATTGAGTTGTTCCATTATGCTAGGCAAAAGGAGGTCCAGCACAATATTTGTAAAAGTAGGTCTGGCACAATATTACGAGGTATCCCATGACGTTTGTCAGTTTTCGTGTAGAGACCACAGTGAATCACAATGCAAGTCTTGACAGCAAACACATACTTCCGATTAATAATATTAACTGTTTATACATGGCTCCAACTAGACTGTCAAAACTCTCCACACTAACAGCTTCTTAAATTTAAATTCAGTAACACCAGACTCAAGCTCATATTTTAATTAGAATTTTGTTTAATGTATTCTATCATTGGCCGATTAAACTGACCAATCAGAAATATACCCCATGCAGGCAGTGCAAAAGATTGAAGCTAACTCAGGCTGACAACATGTATTCACTGCAAGTGATTTTAGATTTTCAATTAAGTTTATACTGTTAATCAGTCTTAGGAAAAGTTTATACAGTCTCTAGTTTTCGAAGAGGCACCATGCATGTAGAGTGAACCCAAAACACTTTCGCAAAACTGATTACCTGTGTTAAAGGTGCAGCAGAGAATATTTACGTAAGAATCCGTGAATGCACGACTTCCCACTGTTATTACTGTATTTTCTGGACTATAATACGCACCAGTTTCTTTGAAAAATTGCCTCCAAAATTCATGTGCATCTCATACTCTAAACTGATATCAACATGTCCAGTGTCCGACTTAAAATTTCCACCAGTCTTAAAAATGGCCATATATTCGATACCACGGGAAACCTGTCTATCTGTCAACACTGGGTTCAACTGGCAACAGCAGTGCACCAATGCGACAAACATGAGTTGCAGGGATTCACAAGCTTGCTAACATTGTCTCCTTGCCATCACAAACCCAGAACAGTGTCTAACCTATGATGCGACATTGCAGTCAATGGTGCCAGTGAACTTTAACTGTAAGCGACTTGTGTTATCAGTAACAGTACAATATTTTTGTTAGTAAGTAGTTTCGTAATGGTAAAAATGAAAGGCTTTGTGTGACGTGGGCTATAAATTAAAAGTAATAGCACATGCAGAAAAACATGGAAACAGAGCAGCTGTGTGCAATTTTGGCTCTCCAACAACAGAAAAAAAGAGGATGGGGGCTAGTAAAGAACTGAAAAAAAAAAAAAATGAGGAAGACTAAATGTGCAAATAGAGGACTGAATGGAAAATGGCCAAAACTAGATGATTGCATACTGAAATGGATTGAAGGACACCACAAAAATGGCACTGGTATTAATACAAAAATGATTCAAATACACACTTGTAAGCTAGCATTACAGTGGGACTTAATGGACTAAGGGTGGAGTTGGTTGGTGCTGCAGATTTATCAAGTATCAAGGACTTAGCACGCAAACCAAAAACAAAATATCGCAAAAAAGGCCACGAGAATATGAAGAGAATATATTATCTTTCTGTCACTTTATTATTCAACATCGAAAGACAAACAGTGTGGAACTAAGCCAAACAGCGAATACGAATGAAACTCCTCTGATGTTTGATGTGCAGAGTAACAGAACTGCTGCCACGAAATTTCTTAAAACTGTAACTATAAAATAAGTGCTGATGGTACTAAACTTAATTCAATGATCATTTTCAAGTGCAAAAAAATGCAAAACCTTTTGAAATATCATCAGGTGGTGGTGTTCATGTAGATGGCAAGGGTTGGACGGATTAGGCTGGTAAGAAATTATGGATTAACAGTGTGTGGGAGAGAAGGAAAGATGCTTTATTGAAGATAAAATCTCTTCTTGTGCTACATCACTTTAATAGTCATTTGAAGAATTCCATGAAAAAGAAATTACGAAAGAGAAATATAGAGCTTGCTGTTATTCTGGGAGGAATTACTCCACAATTGCAGCCCCTTGATGTCTCGATAAACAAACCGTTTAAAGTGTATATGAGAGCGGAATTGAACAAATGGACGATGGAACAAATCCAACGTGAGTTCATGCCAAAGGGAGCTTCAAACCGACACACAAACAAGTGTGTAAGCGAATAAAACAGCCATGGTCTACAGTGAGAAGGAATAACTAGTGCCATTAGCATGGCTGATGCAGCAAAGTGTCTTGGCCAGAACCATTCATATCTATCCCTAATTAATTAATTAGTTAGGAAGGGGTAGGACCATTACATTACGTGTACTAAGGAAAAGCAAATTAAAAGCTTTAAACAACATTTTTTGGCAGGTATCAGAATTGAATAATAATTTGTCATTTATCCACACAGCCAGTCACGAATTATATCTGTTAAATAATTTATACAACACCATTAAAAACTGCTTAGAAAACTACGAGTAGGAGGTTAGTAAAATAACCAACAACCTCTGTCACATTATAAAGTTCCTAATGTAATGTTTTTTCAGAAAAATTATTTACCCAAGATCTATAGTGCATAATACTAGTGTCTGACCATCTACTTGAGCTCAATAGCTCACTCACTCACCATTCACTGCTGACACAGTTTCTCAGAAAGGCAAAAGGGAGGACATGGAGGATTAACAGAGACATGACAGTATGGTCATGGTCCTGATGTCATCAGCAAGTGTACGTAGTGGATGCAGTGATTTTATTTTGAAAGCTGCAATGAATAACTGAATAACTATTTGCCATCTTATCAAACTATGTTGTTCCAAGTACAAATAAACATAAAGAGTACTGCACAGTAGGTACAAACTGAATGAGGTGTGAATTTATTGAGATGTGCCTCAGATTAGGGATGGAGGCGGCTCATGCTCTGTCTGGTCTCCATGAGTTTGGTTGTCCATAGTCTTCGCTGATCACTTCAGGCAAAAGCAAAACAAAGATGGTTCATTGAACATGGCCGGGGATGATCATCTGCCCTGCCCTTGTTAAATGTGTATAAATTTATACAGTTGAATTACGATGTTATGAAAAGGATAGATTGATACTCACCATACAGAGGATATGTTGAGCCACAGACAGGTACAACAAGACTACTACACATTTGAGCTTTCAGCCAAAAGCCCTTCTTCTACGGTAGACAACTCACACTTGCAAGGGCTGTTCAAAAAGTATGGTCACTTCAAATTGGGCGGGCAATGTACATTTGATTATCAATTTTATTTTTATTTTTAGCCATGTCCCGAACATGTGTTCATAGTTTCAAGTGTAAGCATACTTAGTTTGTTTTTGACAGATAGAAAGGTTAGACATGTTTTTCTGTGTTCGGCGATTTTAGATCATTATAATAAATACAGCAAAGAATTTGCATCAAATTTTGTGTGAAAAATGGAATCAAGTGCTCTAAAACACTTGAAATGTTGACAGTGGTATATGGTGGGTCTGTTATATGTTGTATTAACCTGCCACATCCAACATCATTGAAAAATGATCCTTGTATGAATAAATTATTATACTATGTTATGCTAATACTTACTTTCCTTTCTCTAGAGTCCACACAGCAGGTAATTCTGTGCTAAGCCTGTGACACGTATCCCCTTCCAGGAGATTTTGACCACGACAAGTAATAGTCAAGCAATCAGCACATGCTTTAACATGAATGTCCTGCTTCACAACACACTCCGCAAGTTGAAGCCATACTGTGATGTCCTCCTGATTTTGAAGCCACATATAGCGCTTTGGCTTTTGCATATTTTCTGTAAATTAAACTTGTTTTATATAGACAGTTAATATAAGAAGCAAGCTCAAGACAGAGTGCAATAACAGATGCTGCAAGGTGAAATACTGCTACCTACAATTTTTTGCTGGTTCACTAATGAAGAATGAATATTCACATTCAGCAACAGACATATATTGCATCAGTTATATAAAAGAAAAACATTTTACAACCAGAAGACATACACAAATGTGTAACACTATTCATCAAATGCTCGCACTACTAGAATTTTACTTTTTTTTTTTTTTTTTTTTTTTTTTTTTTTTTTTTTTTTTTTTTTTTTGTATCAAGTCTTCAGACAAAGACAGCACAGTATATAATATCATTGCATTTTTATTGTTGTCTACAATGACGAATCAACCCTTGTATTAAAAAATCTGCTACTACAATTCAAATGTGAACCAGAGCCAAAAGTGAAAGCTCCTATAAAATGTCACACAGATAATGCACCCGTATGTAAGCTGACTAAGATAATGAAACACCAACAATGACAATATTATATGGCAATTCTATAAAATGTGGCAATGGAAGAATGCATAATCTGCATCAGAGTAACAAAATTTTTCAAACTGGTGCACTCCACCACACATCTGACAGCAAGTTTCAACTAAATTTTCACCACTAGGTGAACTATTCATGTTGATGCCATTAAACGACCATGGTAGTATCATTAACTAGTCACCAAGATCCCCCAAGCTAACATCGTTAGCACACCATCAGATGAAGACAGAAGCATACAGAAGAAAAATGGATATGTGACATGAAATGCTAAGTCATATCGTGGACAGTGCTGTCCTATTAATACAATTACATGCATTTGAATAAACATGAGAGAATTTACTTTGGACTGAATGTATGTAATGCAACATTTTCCTGAACATTATCATGCGCCATTGTAAATACCTAACATAGAAAAAATCTGAACATTTTTTTAACTTTTCAATATAATGCTTCACACAACTATTTCTATGTCCTTCCAGAATTATGATTTTCCTCCCTACGATTCACTGTACACTGAAATTTTTGCTTCTGTAACCCTGTTTCCTTTCTGGTTATATGTTTACTCAATTTATGGCTATAGTCCATGTGGCAAAAGACGAACACTGGCAGTTAACATTAGGCTTGACACAGTTGCTTGGCATGTCTCCCACTACCAATCACATAATGTGATTTTAGAGACGTCTCTTACTAATGTCTCACTGCTGCCACGGTTTTATAGATGAATCTTGTTTTCACCCACATAGTTTCGGTACCCTCAGCATCATTTTGCATTCTAGAACTAAAGACTGGGAACAGTGCTGCCCACTGTCTGAGTTATTGTTTCATTGTACAAAGTACAGACAAGTTATCTATCTGATTTGGGCATTACTTTAAAGGAATGTGCCACAATGTGGCTTTAGATTCTTACCTCTGACGAAAAACTGCAAAGATAATTTGAGAACATACCTAAATAAGAACGTGAGTAAAGAAAAAATGCAAATATAAATAACTGAAGTCTGTTTTCACAAAATGGTCTGCTAACCTTGTTCTGGTATTTTTCTGTCCTCCACAGGTTTTTCAGAATCTTTTGTGAAAACAACAGGTTTTTCACTGGCAACATACAATGCTGTACAATAGGTCTCAATTGCTGCATACTCAATACCTTTCACAGTAGACACCTGTCTACTAGCATGCAATGACCACTTTCCTATTCCACCTGCAACAGAAATGTCACTTTGAAGCATGACTCAGTTTTTTCATAATGATGAGACTACTTGTAAATACCACAATTCAAAACTTTATCTCATCAAAAGTATGTTACACAAATTATTCTTGTCATACTAACTTACATGTCACATTGGGAAACAAACTTCTTTAAAAATATGATTTATGTGAGTTTTTCATATTGACACTACTGACATTTGGTACAATAACTCCAAAATTTTTCCATGCATATCTCCAAAATGTAATGCTCCTTGGACAGTTTATGCTATACACATAACATTTCAGTGAACATGAATAAAGAGGAAAAAGTTTGGTATGTGCTAAAAAAATACAGGACTCTGTAACAGAAGATGGCAGAAGTCTAGAGGGGAGGGATTTGCCAGGCTAAACAAGCACAAAAACACTAAAGTGTGCATTAGGAAATGTAAAACAATATACAAAACACAGTGAAAGAACCCTCCAAATAGTTCATCATAATTCATAAAAATTTGTAATCAGCAAAATAGTTGGAAGATAAAGAAGGATCCCAATAGATTTCAAGAAATCATTGGAAAGCTTCACAATAAATAGTGCCTCTTGCACAAATTCTAATAATGCAACTATGAAAATGTTAATCAAAATATACTGGGGTATTAGAAGACCAATTTATCAGGCCTTTGCCAACTACAATAGCAAAATATTATAGAACAAGCTTTCACAAAAACTGAAGAAATTTTAAACATATATTAAGGCTACCACCACTGATTGTTGACTACATGGTAGAACTGACAACAGCAAAACTACACCTTCAGTGCTTAACGCTCTTTCTAAACACACATTCAAAATGGAAAATCAAGATGCATATTGAATGGGGACAGTAAGTCAGTGCAAAGATGAGAGACATACATCAGTGCTGGTGGTGAAAAAAAATAAATAAATAAAATAAAATTGAAATCACTAAAAACAAACAAGGGACCCCTACCAACTGGAATCTCAATAAAGGTCCAAAACAGAATTTAGAAGTGAATTAACTCCAGAGTACCTTTTGACATTAACTTACAAAAGATTTCTTCGGTACACAACTGTTTGTCAAGAAACAACAGTTCATGCCATCCACCCACCTGGATGTGTAGCACAGATCCAGATTATACTATAAGCTTAGAACTACACAAAACAAAATAACCATCCCCAAGCAGCCAGCAGAATTCAAAATGTTATAATCATGTGAGTCTCAAGTGTACTCCTAATACACAGCTTAAAAGCTACAGACAGCCATGGATAGATATAATATAGATAACCAGGCAGACTTATTTGTTTACTATCAAAACACCAAATCAATACAACATCAATGCCTGCTATGTAAAATGTATTCATACAATCTGAACACTGCTTCCAATTTCACAGATGTGGCTGGCTACAAAACTGGCATGATTAGTAAAATATATAATTTTGAAGCCACTCATTTATTATGTCATATATTTTATCTGTAATAAGCATTTTGCTTGTTGGTAAATAATTTTAAGTTTACTTCATATATACTGGTGTCCAAAATTAAAGCAACAAATTGCTACTTCCTCAACCTGTGTCAAATTCATGATATAATCATACAAACTGTCAACAGATGTCGTTACAGTTGTGTTCTGCATGGAAGATGGCATTCCAATCAATGAACAACCACACCAACAATGGCATCAGGACATCTATCAAGCGAGGTAGTGTTTGCAGGGTAGTCCCACATCCGCAATCACTGTGTACACAGTCACAGATGTTGCAGTATGGCACAGAGAAGATGCTACAGACTCTCTGCTGTGGAGACCATAGGAAGAATGAAAGCAGGAGAGTCACAAACTGATGTGGCCTGATGACTTACTGTGAATTGGTCTGTTTCTCAGTTGAGGCGACAGTTTACAGAGACTGAAACTGTATCCTGGAAACCAGGACAGAGCTGACCACATGTAACATCAGAAAGAGCGGACTGTTATTTTCCTTTAAGTGCATAATGGAACCACCTTAGTATGGCACTGCAACTGACATCTGACCTCGCACCATCCCCTAGATGTGTCGAATTGACGCAAATGGTGTACAGACGGCTTCAGCAGAATGGCCTTTATTGTTGGAGGCCTGCTGTCTATTTACCTCTGGCATGTTTTCATAGAAGGGAATGTCTATCGAGTGGAGCCGTAAGCATGCCACCTGGGCGGTTGAATGATGGGCCAATGTTCTTATCACAGATGAGTCCCGATTTGATCTGGAGTGATTCTCGAGATTCACACCTGGAGGGCATGCAGAACACGATTTCAGGACTCAAACATTGTGGAAAGAGACGAACATCAAGGAGCATCCCTAATGGTGTGGGCAGGGATTATGTTGACGATAACACCTCTTCATGAAACTGTATGGGTGAATCAGCAAGATTTAACTACTGTCAGGTACCGTGAGGAGATCTTGAGAGCTCATGCACAGTTGTTGCGAGGTGCTGTGGGCCCAGACTTCGTATTGATGGAAGATAATGCTCGACCTCAGAGCATGGGTGGTTGATGACATCATTCGCAGCATGTCCCATTGTTGTCAGGCCTGTACTGGTGCCACAGGTGGTCACACTCACACTGAACACATTAACCAGTTCTCAGAATGTGTGCGCAAATCCGTTAAGTTGGGGAATAAATGAAGATCATTTTTATCTACAGTTATGTATGTTACATTCTGTATTCTTTACAGTGTTTCTACTTTACTATCACCTGTTTGTGCTGTTTTGCGGCAAAATAGACACAACCTTGAAAAATTTCCATTTGTTGCTTTAATTTTGGACAACTGTGTAGATAATTAAGGTGTTTTTCATTATGCTTTGTTCATGTTTGTGATATGTAGCCAAGCCTTACATACACTTATAATCTAATATATTTGATGAGCTTATCTATGATATGGATATCTTATTGCTTGGTTCTCTGATTGCTAGTCATCATTTCTCCCTCTTTTGTATCTGTGCTCATCCATCTACATCTATGTCTAATGGATAGACTGCCCACTTAGTAAGTCCTCTTGTTATGTTTTGTGACAAACATGTTTACAGGTGACTTGTGGCTGGCTATGGATGGTATGATGCCACAGACTGATTACTTGAATTTTGCATGAGTTGTAAAATGTGGTGTAACATTATGTGGCTGTTATTCACTGTTTACACTTTAGAGTAGACAGACATTCCTGCCAATTTGTCTACTACATTAGTCCTTCAATCATGCTGTGTATTCTGGATTTGCCACAACACATTGCATGATGAGCACATAAGAAAGGTTAGCAGCAATTTCCAAATAGCTCACATTTGAAAGAGTTGGATTATGTCAAAACAAAGGGTGCTGAACCAAGTTGCCTCTCCTACTTATGCTCTGTTTAACTTTAACACTTTGTTAAGTTCAACTATGACTGATTACATTACCTACCAACAATTTATGCCTTCAGTTCTTGTACATTTTCATATGCAGTTGTTTGCCTTGCATGAACGTGGTAGCATTTTCAACTTCCTTTATTAGTGTTGTTATTCTCCGTAATGCACTGTTTTTGCACAGGACGTCCCAGAAGGAATGGTAATTATCAGGGAAATGACAGGAATGATCATTTGAAACAAAACATCTAGTAAACACGGGTTCTGCAATGCATACCTTAAAAGCTATGAGCACTTCCTCATCTTTGATACCGTGGAACTAATTTCTTTTACAGCAATCTCATTGGTTTCCACATTTTGGGAGGAGATAGTAGAACAAAAACAAGAAAAAGAAGTCTAGTAAACGTAGGCTCTAAAACACCTACTGTAAGGACTACGAGCACTAGTTCAGTAAGAGTGATACATTTCATAGCAGCAAAGAAGAAGAAATAGTGCTCATGACTCTTAAGGTATGCATTTTAGAGCCCTAGTTTATGTGACAATTTTTTCTTGTTTTGGTCCATTACAACCATCTCTCAAAGTATAGACAACAAAGAGCTTGCAGTCAAAGAGATTTGTTTCATAGTATCGAAGATAAGGAAGTGCTCTTAGCTCTTAAAAGTATGTATTTTAGAGCCCATGTTTACTATACTTCTTTGCCTCAAATGATCATTCTTCTTACATCCCTAAATATTGACCATTCCTTCTAGGACACCCTGTATATGTATCTTGTCATGTTCAGTGCTTTGTCTGTTGTTGTGGTCTTCAGTCCAAAGAGCAAGCCTCTCCAACATCAACTTAATTACTGCAACCTACAACCACTAGAGCCTGCTGACTGCATTCATCCCTTGGTCTCCCTCTACAATTCTTACCCCTTGCCCTCCACTTACTGCATTTACCAAGTTAACAAAGCCTTGGTGCCTCAGAATGTGCATGTAAACCAATCTTTCTTTTAATCAAGCTGTGTCATAAGTTTCCTTTTCCCCCAGTTTTACTCAGTACCACCACCTCATTTGTTATTCATTCTTCTGTAGCAACACATTCTGTTCTTGTCTGAACTGTCTATCATCCATGTTTCACTTTTGTACAAGGCTAAACAACAACAAATATCCTCCAAAGAGACTTCCTATGACTTAAGTTTATATTAGATGTTAACAAAATCCTGTTTTTTATAAATTTATTTCTTACTATGGCTACTCTGCATTTTAAATCCTCCCTACTTTGGACATCATCAATTAAGTTGTTGCCCTGATTGCAAAACTCACCTACAGCTTCAAGTGTCTCATTTCTTAATCTGTCTTGGCATTGCACCCCCCTCTCCCTCAGAGATAGCATTTGCAGCATGGGGTCAACTTCCGCACCCAACTATCAATCCCCCAGCCACTACACATTACTGACAAAATGTTAAGAAGCTGAAATAATAAAAAAGTAAGAAAGCAAAGTGTAACAAAAGATCACGAAGGTTGAAAAGAGCATGTGTCAGACCAATCTACTGATCACAGGCAGCTACACAGCCAAGTAAATCTTCAGAGATTTCATATGACAAGGGAAGCATTCACCCGAGTCACCAATTGTGCTCACTGTTTGCCTACTTGTAGTAAATGCTTAAATAAAACAAATTCTGCACATTTGAGTAACTGAGGATTGAAGTTTTACAAACATGTTGAACACTATGTGAACACTGTTGAGCAACAGTGTTAGTGCAACCGACTACAGCAGCAATGAGACGCTACCTTAAACTTCCACAGGAACTGAACTGAAAAAACAGCAAAAAGTTTGTCATATTGAAAGGAGGTAATGCAAGTACCCAAGCACTAATGCATTATCAACCTTCTAATCTGATTTTTGGCTAGTTGTGTTTAATATCTTTTTGTATATGAGAATGAAAAGTTAAGTACTAAGTTTTTCTCCTAAATGGAATGTGATGATAGACATCTATTCACAGAGCCTAAAATAAACATGTTTGACACAGTGACACATGAAGGAAAGTTCAAGAAAATCATATTTTAAAAGCAATGCTAGACATAAATCGAGACCATTATCTGGTTCTGTACCTCCATCAATGCCTGTGGGGTTAATATAGAAAATAAAATGGCTTTTTTTTTTTTTTTTTTTAAAGGAAATGAGTAAATGCTTAGCAGCATCAATACATATACATATTTTTTTAAAAAATCACACACCATCATTAAAAATCAGCCACTCCAACAAAGTGGTAAAGACTCCCTTTTCCTTGCTCTCTTTTACTTCTTCTTCAGGCCTTGTTTCAATATGTAGTAGCAAGCAGTGTATGAATTTATGACCGCCTTCCGAAATACATCTTGAATGAATCACTTTAAAAGCTTTTTCCTCTCCACATGGTTCTTCAACATGCACTGTCTGGAATTCAGCAGTTATTTTAGTGTATTGCAATTAAAAAGAAATTATGTTTCAGGGTTCAATAGAATTCACATTACACATTAATTTGTTTTTATGAATTACCATAGCTTCATCAACCAACCTTCCTCATAACCACCAAGCCACAAATATACATAAATCACAGAAATGGAGACATGAAAAGTGAGAAGCACAAGCAGCAAGCATTAAAATTTAAAAACCGCCAGATGAAATAGTGTGTTTCTAGACTTCACATTTTATCCACTTCTATTATGCCTGTAACGTAAGAAGCAGTTACGCGATGTCCTTGCAGATAAATCACTAGTACAAACAACTTTGGCAGTTAACTCTTAACATTTTCCAGGCTTACTCCATTGATATCTGCAATCCTCATCATACAGTCCTACAGTCAAACTGAAATATTTTCATAGAAAGTAAGTAAGAAACACATCTAAATGAAAAAGAAATGCCAAGAAAACAATATTCTATTTTTTGTACAATTTGCTACCGTTATACTTAATTTGTGATAACCCACTATTATTATTTTCTGAATGTGTACAGGACTTTGATTTATGTGTACAACCATTCTGCAGGCAGTGGGGGAAGAGAGTTAAGACAGTTGAATCTGCAAAATCTCAAGCCTCTGATGTCTCAGTATATCACAGTTGCATGAAGTTGAAATAATAAGACAGTGATTTAAACAAACCTCAAACTTCAATCCTGGTGACTTTATAAATGTAGTATTTGAGCAGTTTGACTGCACCACTTTGAGGACTTGATCTCTCAAGTTTTCTCGGTGTGACTGTCTTTGAGGCATGCAACCTTCTTTTATTCTTCTCAAACCAAATGTTAGTGACAAATTATGTTCTGTGTGAAATTCCACCAGGTGGTTTCCTCTTTCACTCCTTTCCCCCAGTCCACATTCACCAACTATTTTTCCTACTTGTAAATAACAGATTTCAGATATCAGTCACCCTTTTTTAAATTTTATTGGCAGGTCTGGATTTCAGCTAGAAACTAGCCATTCTCAATGCACTATCATTTTTGATCAACGCATGTAATGCCTGTTGGTCAGGCTTCATCCACAGTTCATTGATCTGCCAATAAAATTTAAAAAAGGACGGCTGATAGCTGAAATCTATTATTTACAAGTCAATATAACAATCTCTGCGTGCAACAGCCTTCTGAATGGAAGGTAACCTGATTTTTCCTACTATCTAATTCTAATCCCCCACACAATTAAATTTTCATATGCTTTAACTAGCTGAATAATTTCTTTTGTGTCATCATACATTTCTTCAATCTCGTCATCATTGGCTGAGACATGGGCTCCGAGACCAATAATAGCTCACTATGTGGTTTAAAGTCCAGGCAGCAAGTATACACAACTGCAAAACTCGCAGCAGCTGATGAGGATGCCTCCTGGATCAGTCATCTAAATACTGCGCTTAAAATGGAAACAACTTGACACCATTAATCACGCCAAGAAAACCTGAGAGACCCCGTCACTTCACTCTATGGTGAGGAGATGTTCCACAATTTACACAAGTTGGATAAGCTCTGCAAAAGAAAGGTCAACTTCTCAGTACACTGAATGTTGTACTCATGTTTGCTACAGTGAAGCATCACATTAACACAACACCAGCTAGTAGGATTATGTGCCATGCAAGCATAGCTCTAGTGCAAGAGGGAATGCACAACATCTGACAAATGCTAGATGTAACTTCTCACAAGCTTCTTATCTCCATCTTTACATGTTGCCTAAACTCTATGCAGATTCTTGGGAATGGATTGACAACACAACACGGTCACAAGCAGAGTCAATGCAGCTGAAAACATCTGCACATCAGAAAGTAAAATTCGATCGCTTGCACTAAAATCCAAGACAAGATGTAGGTAGCTGTGCTGTAATTAGTTTTACTGACAACCATCTGGCTGAGGGTACAGTAAAAACCCTTGTTCAAGGGATAAATTTCACGCCCATTCCAAAAATGCTGCCAACAGCGGATTATATCAGCTCCGTGGAACATGTTGTAGCTTCTCACACACCAGATGAGGTCCACCATGAAACATGCAGAGCACGTACGGAGGTGCCAATGCTAAAATCAGACATAGCCAAGGAAAGATAAGTAGCACTGAGAAATCTGTGGGAGGACAAGGAAACTGTAGTTCTGCCACCTGGAAAGGGCAACAATGTGGTACTGTCATATGTGGGCTAAAATAAGATTTTCAATCTTTTGAATGACACTGCAAACAGACAGACAGATGTTGATCTTATGAATAAACTCAATAGGAAGATGGTGAGTCTTTATAAGTCAGGCTTGCTACGTATCACTAAGGGTCTTAAGAAACAAGCAGCAGCGCCACCAAGAGTAAATTCCTAACAATGGAAAATCCATGATGGACTACACGCACGCGCGCACACACACACACACACACACACACACATACACACACACACACACACACACACACAGTCTCTGGCTGCCGAGGCCAGACTGATCAACAGCGCATGATGGGAGAAAACATTTTGGAGGTGGGAGTAAGGAGGAGGCTGGGGCAGGGAGGAGGAGGAGGAGGAGGAGGGATAGCAGGATAGAGGAGGGGACAGTATAGTGCTGCTTGTAGGAACATATACGGATGAGTTGGGGAGAGGGTTGGGCAACTAGACAGAATAGTGAGATTAAGACTGAGGGAAGGGGTGAGGGTAGAGGGGGGAGGGGTGGGGAGTGGAACAAGTGAAGTAAAAAGACTGTGGATTTTCGTGTAATAGCAGGCAGTGTAGTGCTGGAGTGGGAACAGGGAAGGGGATTGGGAGGGGGGAGGGGTGAAGGACAGTGACTAATGAAGGTTGAGGCATGGAGGGTTGTGAGAACTTAGGGTATATTGCGGGGATAGTTCCCACATGCATAATTCAGAAAAGCTGGTGTTGGTAGGAATGATCCAGATGGGACAGGCTATGAAGCAGTCATTGGAGTGAAGCATGTTGGGATGGGCGGCATGTTCAGCAACTGGGTGGTCCATCTGTCTCTTGACTACAGTTTGTCGGTGGCCATTCATATGGACAGATGGCTTGTTGGTTGTCATGCCCACACAGAAAGCAGCACAGTGGTTGTAGCTAACCTTGCACATTACTGGTTCCACAGGCCGTCCTGCCTTTGATGGGACAGGTGATGCTTGTGAGCGCGTGGAGCCGATGGTGGTGGGTCTTGCATCTAGTCTACTAAGGGATATGAGCCACGAGGCAAAGGGTTGGGAACAGGGATTGTGTAGGGATGGACGGGGATATTGTGTAAGTTTGGTGGGCAGCAGAATATCATTACTCCTTGGTGGCCAGATGGTGGGAGTTTGGGAGGCAATGGGTAAATGAGAGATCTGTTTCTGAACAAAGTTGGGAGGGTAACCACGGTCTGCGAAGGTCTCAGTATATTTGGCCTTGGTATCATTTGAGAGGGACTGCTCATCACTACAGGTGCAGTGGCCAGAGGTGTCTAGGCTGTAAGAAAGGGACTTCTTGGTATGGAATAGGTGGCAGCTGTCAAAGTGGAGGTATTGGTGGTGGTTGGCAGCTCTAACATGGACGGATGTAATTATGTGGCCATCTTTGAAGTGGAAGTCAAGAATACAGAAGGTGGCTTGTTGGGTTGAGCAACTGGGGGAGAAGGGGTTGAGGTTCTGGAGGTATGTGGACAGGGTGTCCTCACCCTCAATCCGGATCACTAGAGATGTCATCAACGAATCTGAACCATATGATGGGTTTGGCATTGAAGGTTATCATGCAGGTGCCCATTGACATATCCCAGATTTGTTTACAGATGATCCCTGCTAAAGAGAAGTAATTGTGATTGAAGAAATAGCTGGTAACGATGACCAGGAAGAAGGTTGCAGGTTTGGAATCGTTCAGGCATTGGGAATGGCAGTGTTCAATAGCAGCACGGCCATGGGCATTAGGGATGTTAGTGTAAAGGGGGGTGATGAGCAGGGCAGTGTCTGGTAAAGGGATAGGAACTGAAATGAAGAATATCCTTCATACTATCCTTCCCCCCCCACAGTAGTGTTCTGCCAATGAACTTACACAATACCCTTGTCCATCCCTACACAATCACTGTTCCTGACCCCTTGCCTCATGGCTTATATTCCTGCTACAGACCTGGATGCAGGACCTGTCCCATACATCCACCCACCACCAGCTACTCCAGTCCAGTCACAAGCATCCTCTATCCCATTGAAGGCAGGGCTACTGAGAAACTAGTCAAGTATCTACAAGCTGAGCTGCAACCACTGTGCTGCTTTCTACATGGGCATTACAACCCACAAGCTGTCTGTCTGCATGAACGACCACCAACAAAGTGTGGCAGAGAAACAGCAGGACCACCCAGTTGCTGAGCATGCCGCCCAAACAAAGTCATTTCAATGACTGCTTCACAGCCTGTGCCATCTGGACTCTACCTACCAACACCAGCTTTTCTGAACTGCACATGTGGATACTCTCCCTGCAATATATCCTACATTCCTGTTACCCTCCTGGCCTCAGCCTTTGTTAGTCACTGTCCTTCATTCATCTTTCCCCTCCCCTCTTCCCACTCAGCACTACACAGCCTCCTACTCAGCACTACACAGCCTCCTATTCCACCAACACATGTTCAGATTTCTTACTTTTCTGCTGCCCCCCCCCCCCCAAATCTAAACTCCAGACTGCAACTAGCTGCCCTGCCACTCCCTATATCATTCCTGCATGCTCCCAAAAGCAGCATTTCACTGTCCCATGATCCCACAGGCGCGCGCGCATGGCTGTGTGCTGTTATTACTCAACGCTGTCGAAGGCAGGTGACCTTGAAAGGGACTTAGTCGCTGGCGCTGTCCCACGGAGGATCGCGCTCTAGTTTTAACAGAGCGCGATCCGCAGTTAAAGCCTACTTCCGGCGGCGCCATTGCTCATTAGAGTGTGCTTACTTCCACTGCTACACCCAGATAAGCATATCAGTGTGACGTAGGGGACTGTATATCTCGCTCGCTTCAAGAGTTCCTAGATCAACTTATCTCCATCCATCATAATGTAAAATTCTCAATGGAACTTGAAACAGATGACTTCCTGGAAGTGTTACATAACAGAAAAATGTATGGTCCCTGGGTCACAGCATACATAGAAAAATTACGTATACTGAGCACAATCTCCAAACCTCGAGCCATCACCATCTGTCACAAAAAAGTTCAATGCTGAAGACTCTGGTTCATTGAGCTCTAACACATTCAGACAAGGAAGGATTTATTGAAGAATTTCAATACCTATGGATAGTGTTCCAAAAGAATGTGTACTCATGTCATAAAATTGAATGGGCGATGAAGTAAAACTCAAGAACCCTAAGAAAGAGGGTAATATAGCATCCAGCGTAATCGATTCCACCAATTAAGATACAAAGTATTCTATGTAAAGTTAAAGACAATCTAGGTCTCCAAAGGCTGGGTGTGTGTCGCATTCCATGCAAATGTGGCATGTCTCACGTGGAACAGACTATCAGACCAGTAGAGGTGAGGTGCAAGGAACCTCAGAATCACCATGACCAAAATAACCAAGCAAATCAGCTTTCACTGAGCGTAGCCTTGAATGTAATTATGAAATGAAATAGAATGAGACAAGTATTGTGGTGCAAATGCCAAGTTTCTGAGACATAATGAATACAAATCCTATTGAAACAAACAAAGATGGCAGTTACAATTTAAATAACGCTTGGGGTCCGGCACTATTTATTAAAATCTCATCATCAGCCCTCACGTCCAGAAGAGTTGAAAGACACAGAGGATTTGGGTTTCATGGAATATCAGTGCAAGCTGTGAAAAACAAAAGAGCAACAAAGGACATAGTGGGTGTCAGGAACTGAACCCCACTATAAATAATAATAATAAATAATATTCCACAATATGGTTGGAGTCCAGGCAGTAAGTACATATAATAGCAAAACTCTCAGGACCTGTAAAAGATGGCTGGATCTGTTGCTGAACTACTGTGCAGAAAATGGAAACAACAACTTGGCAGAACACATGGAGCACAGTATTAATCTTAAGGACTTTTTAATTTGCATTTCCTTTATCAGAAATCTCTTTCTCAGCACTCAATACCACTGTAGTAGATGAAAAAGTGAATCTGCAACACAATAGGGCAAACTGTACACCAATCATGAACGGGGAAAATGTGGTCTTGTGCCCACTGTCCAGCCTGTCACCATGCCTTGTTGGGTCATTTCAAGCTTAGATGAGGCACGCATGTTTAGTTTAAAGCAAAAAACATGAGAAGACACCCACCAAAATGGCATAGACACTTCATCCAAACACTCGATCAAATACAACAAGAATCAAAAATTTAAGATTTATCTAGTAGTGAACATCCCTAGTCAAGACTACCAGGAGAGGATTGTTACATAGTAATGATGGCTTGCATGATCAATTTGGCCCTTAGTTATGCATTATCAACAAAAGTATGAATTATCCAGCACCCTACTGCATGAAGAATATGTGAAAGAGAACTGGAATAGAATCTAAATCAATGGCATCAGGTTCTCTTCACTGACAAGTGCAGGACTGCCAGACACCTGATGACCAACATATTTCTCAGATGCAATGGGTTGAGTGGGGCAGCGAGTCAGTCGTGTTTTACAGCTGTGCAGTACTGGGATCTTGTGAACATTTTCCTCCAGGAGACAGAAATCAATTGAATAGAATTGCCTGTGCTATCTGCTGAGAATAATGCAACTGAGCAAATCAACTTGCAAGCATCTCCCTTATATAACAACTTCCGTTCTTCTCCACATATAGTGAATTCATTAATTTTTCACTGTTCTAAGAGAATAATTTGTGAACATTTCCCATACTTTCTATTACTCAAAGGCACTGACGAAAAGTTTTAGGTCAATGTTATCATCATTGGAGTAAAAGAATCCCTGTTAATTTAAAGTTGCAATACATGACAAATTTACAGGTTCCAAAAATATACCAGGTGCACAACTTTGCTCCCACTGTGACAACGGTAAGCCTAAGTAGCGGTCGAAAGAAACAGATTGCAGACATCAGGCAATTAGCTTGGACCTTGGTCAACATAACCTCATTCAAACATTAGTCAATTTGTGTCTGCATCATAAAGTTGT
Organism: Schistocerca serialis cubense; assembly: GCF_023864345.2. NCBI lineage: Eukaryota > Metazoa > Arthropoda > Insecta > Orthoptera > Acrididae > Schistocerca > Schistocerca serialis. Next base: position 629,775,306 of record NC_064641.1, on the reverse strand, counting down.
TCTTGACTGCCTAATTCTTGTCATTTGCCAGAGGTGTTACTGTTTTGTTTCAATATGAAGAAAACAGTGGCTGAGTCTAATCAAATGCTCTCAAGTACGTATGGTAAAGACGCTATTAAGGAAAGAACGTGTCATGAGTGGTTTCAACATTTCAAGAATGGTGATTTTAATGTCATAGACTGGCATAGTGGTGGAAGAGAGAATGTTTCCTAAGATGCAGAATTGGAGACATTGCTGAGTGAAGACTCCTGTCAAATTCAAGAAGAATTGGCACGATTAGTGGGAGTGACACAGCAAGCCATTTCCAAACGTCTCAAGACTATGGACATGATTCAGAAAGAAGGAACTTGGGTCTCGCATGAGTCGAAACCAAGAGACGTTGAACGGTGTTTGTGTGTTTGTGAACAGTTGCTTCAGAGGCAAAAACGGAAGGGATTTCTGCATCGCATTGTGACCGGGAACGAAAAATGTGCTCATTATGATAACCCTAAATGCAAAAAATCATGGGGATATCCTGGCCATGATTCCATGTCGACAGCCAAACCGAATATTCACAGCTCCAAGATCATGCTCTAAATTTGGTGGGACCAGCTCGGGTTCGTGTACTATGAGGTGTTAAAACCAAGTGAAACAATCACAGGTGCTCATCATCAAACGCAATTAATGCATTTGAGCAGAGCATTGGAAGACAAACGGCCGCAAACAGCAAGAGGCACGATAAAGTGATTTTGCAGCATGACAACGCTCGACTCCACGTTGCAAAAGAGGTTAATACGTACTTGGAAACATTAAAATGGGAAGTCCTATGCCACCAGCCATGTTCTCCAGACATTGCTCCCCCTGACTATCGCCTGTTTAGACCAATGGCACATGGCCTGGCTGACCAACATTTCCGATTCGACACAGCATTCGTACACTGCCTGAAAGATGGGAGAAAGAAGTGGCCAACGATGGAAAATACTTTGAATGATACAGGTGTAACCAATTTGTTTCATTAAAGCCTCAAATGTTGGGGAAAAAACGGTGGAAGCAAAGTTGTACACCTCGTATTTTTTGTGGTTAAAACATTATTAATTTACAACTAATGACCTAAACATTAATTTATTAATAGCCAGTGTCATTTTTAATTGATAACCAATTTCAGCAATAGCGTCAATATGGGACCGACCAAGAAAATAAACCTATTGATAAAATACGTACACAATAAAACGTTAACTAGAACATGTAAGTGAACAACATAAAATGTCAAACTTCTTTTTTTCCGTATGAACAAGACCTATCTTGTTACAGCTCCTTTGCATACAAAATGCAGACATCAATACCAACCAAGTCCCAGTCAAAGTGTAACTTCAATTTGTTAAAAGGCAACCAACAGGTGACACTTATTTTCCTAGTTGCCTTTCAATACTTATTTTTTCAAAAAAAGCAGCATGAAAAATAAAAATCTGCAATAAACACATGACACTTTGGTATACACAAGTACTACCTATTGTTAAAACTTTTTGAAAGTCTTGACTGCATAAAATATTTATTAAAATGGTAAATGGTTACAATTGCTTATGATCGTCTTCAGAACAATCTCTGAAATACAGATGTTACACCTTAAAGGGACACGGAAATGATGAAAGTTAAAAACTAAGACCAATAAAATAAAATAATTAAAAAGGATGTATACCATAAGGTAGTGAGTGGACGCAGAGAGAGCACAAATCATATGTGCATAGATACAAACATCAAATCCCGAATAGTGTAAATACATTATGGGTTAAACAGGAGAAGACCCGAGTGCTGCATGACTTGGTAGGGGCCAATGAAATGTAACAATGTAAAAATGTGTCACAAATATCTGAATTTTAAATCCAAGTATTAAAAAATGTAATACATTAAATTACATCATTAACTTCTGTCAGCAGTAGTGAATCAGTAAAACAATGATTAAAAGTAATATAGAATCCAATAACAATTAGTTATGAGAATGATGGCTGCCCTCTGTGGGGAGTACGTAAAAGTACAAAATAAATTATTCAAACACAATCACAGCAAAGGCGATCTAACGTATAACATGTTCATGCTATTCAGCAGTTGACATTTGTGTCTTTGCACATACAGTTGATATTCTGCCTCCGTCCACCACCTTAGGCTATACATCGTTTAATTAATTCTGTTTTATTATATTGTTTTATAATTTTCATTTTTTGTGTAGCTGTGAGTTGTAACATTACCTGTATTTCAGAGATTGGTCTGAAGAGGATCAAAATTGATTGGAAATCTGTGGTAAGCTCCTATGGGGCCGAACTGCTGAGGTCCTTGTTCCCTAGGCTTGCACATTACTCAATCTAACTTGAACTAACGTACACTAAGAACAACACACACACCCATGCCTGAGGGAGGACTTGAACCTCCCAAGGAGGGAGCTGTGCGAACCGTGGCAAGACCCCACAGACCACGCGGCCGTAATTGATTGAAACTAGTTATTTTAGTAAATATTTTATGAAATAAAGATGGTTTTCATTTTTTTAAATTTTATACAGACTGCTACTTTATCTAATTATGTTTTCCCAAATTACTACCTTTTGGTTGTCAGGTAATTTACACAAGAGCCACACCTGGCACAGCTCTGGCACTTGCCTTTATGACATACATATTTTGAACGTAAACAGCTGTTAGAAGATAAATTTGTGTTGTTTTGGTTATAGTACTTGGTAGTGAAGCCACTTTATAAAAAGGGAGACAGGGATAATGTTGACAATTTTAGACCTATTTCTATGCCATCGGTGTTTGCTAAAGTTATCGAGAAGGTTGTAGATACAAGGTTACTGGAGCATTTAAATTCACATAATTTGCTGTCAAATGTACAGTTTGGTTTTAGAAATGGTTTAACAACTGAAAATGCTATATTCTCTTTTCTCTGTGAGGTTTTGGATGGATTAAATAAAAGGTTGCGAACGCTAGGTGTTTTCTTTGATCTAACGAACGCTTTTGACTGTGTTGACCACAAAATATTACTGCAGAAATTGGACTATTATGGAGTAAATGGAGTAGCTTACAATTGGTTCGCCTCTTACTTTAAGAACAGAAAACAGAAGGTAATTCTCCACAATATTGAGAGTGGTAGTGATGTTCAGTCCCAATGGGGCACTGTTAAGTGGGGTGTTCCCCAAGAGTCGGTGCTGGGGCCACTGCTGTTTCTTATTTATATAAATGATATGCCTTCTAGTATTACAGGTGATTCAAAAATATTTGTTTGTTGATGACACCAGCTTGGTAGTGAAGGATCTTGTGTGTAATACTGAAACAGTATCAAATAATGTAGTTCATGAAATAAGTTCATGGCTTGGGGAAAATAATTTGATGCTAAATCACAGTAAGACTCAGTTTTTACAGTTTCTAACTCACAATTCAACAAGAACCGATATTTTGATCAGACAGAATGGGCATATTATAAGCGAGACAGAACAGTTCAAGTTCCTAGGCGTTCGGATAGATAGTAAGCTGTTGTGGAACGCCCACGTCCTGGATCTTGTTCAGAAACTAAATGCTGCTTTATTTACCATTAGAACAGTATCTGAAATAAGTGACCGTTCAACACGAAAAGTAGTCTACTTTGCATATTTTCATACACTTATGTCGTATGGTATTATTTTTTGGGGTAATTTTTCGATTCAAAAAGGGTACTTTTGGCTCAAAAACGGACTGTTCGAGCTGTATGTGGTGTAAGTTCAAGAACCTCTTGTCGACCTCTATTCAATAGTCTGGGAATTCTTACATTGCCCTCACAGTATATATTTTCTTTAATGTCGTTTGTTGTTAGCAATATTAGCCTATTCCCAAGAGTTAGCAGCTTTCACTCAGTTAATACTAGGCAGAAATCAAATCTGCATGTGGAATGCACTTCCTTGAATCTTGTGCAGAAAGGAGTGCACTATTCTACTGCATCCATTTTCAATAAGCTACCGCAAGAACTCAAAAATCTTAGCAGTAGCCCAAACACCTTTAAGTCTAAACTGAAGAGTTTCCTCATGGCTCACTCCTCCTATTCTGTCGAGGAGCTCTTAGAAGAGCTAAAAAATTAAGCAAATTCCAGTGTTACATTGTTGATTTTCTTTATTTAAACTCAAGACTTATCGCCTGAATATGTTTTTTTATATTTCATTTTATCTGTTTCTACTATCGTGTTATAATTCCATGTACTGAGTCGTTCCATGACCATGGAGACTTCTCCTTAATTTGGTCCCACGGAACAATAAATAAATAAATAAAGTGGAGAGAAACTTTGAGTACGCTATTTTATATCATGTTCAATTACACGTTATAAGTGAAGTTGTATCATGTACACATTTTATCAGTGTGGTGCATTTTCTTAACACTAGGACTGCCGAGTGGTCAATTTGACCACTTTTTATATTTTAACATGTCATTATTCGGTCAATTTCTAATCTATGTTGTTGTGAGTTAATGAATTTTCCTAAATGTGTATGTAGATCATATAAATAGTCCAATATTTATTTTATCTTCATTAGTTGTCTTTGAATGACCACTTATACTTAAAACCGCCAAGTGGTCACTTTGACCACATTACATGTATATTTGAAAACAGCTTATTTAAAGATTGTTGTGCGTCACTCCCCGGATTTATTCTCAGCACTTGTCAACAATGTACTAAATATGTTGGTTATTGAAGTTTACTCGCATTGTTTGTGTGGTGTCACCGCCAGACACCACACTTGCGAGGTGGTAGTTTTAAATCGGCCGCGGTCCATTAGTACATGTCGGAACCGCGTGTCACCACTGTGTGATCGCAGACCAAGCACCACCACAAGGCAGGTCTCGAGATACGGACTAACACTCGCCCCAGTTGTACGGACGACGTAGCTAGCGATGCACACTGACGAAGCCTCGCTCATTTGCAGAGCAGATAGTTAGAATAGCCTTCAGCTAAGTCAATGGCTACAACCTAGCAAGGCGCCATTAGTAACATTGCATGTATCTAAAGAGTCTCACTTGTATCGCCACAATCTCCAGATGTACCAAAAGGATGGATTAAAGTTAAGTATTCCAGAAGCTACGTACTTTTCTTTATAGCATTCATTACGTATCCTGTTTCAGACCTCACGCCATCCTGCTTTAGCTTAGCGCGTGCCTTTCGGCTTCCTCTCATTGTGTCTAGGCTGTCTTGTCTAGACAACAGTTTGAATTTAAAAGCTCATAAATGCAATATGTCATTTATTGTTTGCTATTGCGTTTCACATAAACAAGACTGATTATTTGAGTACTGGTCTCAGACCAGTAGACATGGTTCAGATATCACAGCTATATATATCACGGCCATGGCCACTTTCAGATGAAGAAATTGTCACACTTTTGTATGAATCGGATGCTGAAAATGGTCCTGAAGTTGAGGACCTTGTGGTAGATTCTACAGATGAAGATTACCAACCTGTCGCTAAAGTGGAGAGTGACAGCTCCGAGACTGACGATGAAGGTAATTTACATTCATTTATATTATTATTATTATTGTTACTATATGAATAATGATCACTATTATAATAGAGCTGACACTTCTACTGCTACTTCTGTTACTGCTATTTTATTGTGTGGTATGTTATCTTTATAATGAGTTGTAGCTTTCTAACTGTCTCTTTCTTCACGCAGTTGCTGAACCAGGACCAAGCAGTAATATAAACAATGCTAGAGAAGGACCTACCCTGGGTAAAAAAAAAGAACTGCACCTCTTGTAAGTGGACCAATACAGAATCGACGTAGAAGAGGAGAACGAAGTGAGGTTCACTTCCAGAACCTGGCTCAAAACTCCTGGGGAAGGACAGGATCACGGAGTGGACTGTAGCAGACATCGGTGTTACTACTCCAGGCAGGATAGGTCAACAGAATATATTGAAAGAAACACGGAGACCTACTCCACACACAAAGCGGCACGTCTCAAATGATAATGTTTCGGGTGCCTGGCACCTTTTAGTTGATCAATCAATGTTGAAACACAAAGAAGTGCACAGAAGCAGAGGCACAACGGCTTCTTGGAAATGATTCCTGGAATTTGCATCTAGAAGAATTAGATGCATTTGTTGCTTTATTATATGTTCGTGGTGTAGGTGCCAGATGTATTGATGTAGATGAGTTGTGGTTGAAAAAGTGGGGAGCCCCATTTTTCACTGACACAATGAGCAGAAACAGGTTTTCAGAAATTTTGAAATATTTGTGTTCTGATGAAAAAAATACACGGTCGGTACATTTGAAAAATGACAAATTTGCACTTATATCAACTACTTGGAACCATTTTATAGAAAACTGTCAGCTGAATTACATACCTGGATCAAATGTCACTGTGGACAAACAACTTTTCCCCAGCAGAACCAGGTGTCCGTATTTGCAATATATACCGAATAAGCCTGATAAATTCAGAATCAAATTCTGGCTTCTAGTGGATGTAGAAACAAAATATCTTTGTAATGGGTTCCCTTATGTAGGAAAGAACGAACAGAGGGCACTTAATGGGAAACTTCCAGAACAAGTAGTAATGAAGTTGGTAGCTCCATATTGCAATAAGGGGTGAAATGTGACTACTAATAATTTTTTCATTACGGTCACACTTGAGGAGAGACTGGAAAAAGAGAACACTAGTCTTGTCGGCACTATCAACCATGCAAGAAAAGAAATTCCGAACACTATAAAAAAAAATGAAAACTCCTCTTTATACGTCTGTTCTCTTGAAAAGGGAAGGTGGTACTCTGACTGTTTGCCAAGGGAAAAAGAACAAAAATGTTCTTCTGTATAGAACTATGCACACACATGCTGAAATACAAAATAATTCGAAACACCTTCCCGAAACAGTGAGCTTCTACAATAGCACAAAATTTGCTGTAGATGTCTTGGACCAGATGACGAGGAAATATTCTGTCCGCTCTGGTACTCGTCGATGGCCTGTACACGTATTTCACAATATCCTTGATTTAGCAGCCATCAACGCATGGATCATTTTCAAGCTAGTGACAGGGATCAAAATAAGTAGTAGGAATTTCATCCTAAATCTAGCAGAAGAATTACGTAGGGCTTATATGGAAACCAGAAATCAGGAAAGGATGCCAAGGGATGGAAAAGAAAAGGAAGAAAAGGATGATGGTGATGAAGAAAGAGAAGAAGCGGAAATTCCTGCAAAAATAAGAAAACTATGCCAAACAAGGAAATGCAGAAACAAGAAAAAGTGTGCAGTACATGCAAGAGATATGTTTGTGGGCCATGTACATATAAAGTAATAAAGACAGTAGTTTGTAATGCTTGTAAGTAGGATTAGGTACTATACATGGTCATATTTTATGATTGGTCTTTCTCTTAACATATTCATGGGTACTTAGTTTCTCCAGTAAGATTAATTTCTATTAATTTTAAAACTACTGCAATACAATTAATATGGTTGCAGATAAATATTGTGAACTATGTTCTTTAATATTAGTAATATTATGTTCCCATTGTTGTTGTAAAATACAATGATACTGTTATTAAACGTAATTAAAGTGATACATTGTTATCAAGGTCATTAATATTTACATTAAACAGCACAGCATGTACTTACAAAGAAAGTGGCCACTTTGACCACGTCGTCGGTTCTAACAAGGGAACTTCCCCATCGCAACCCCCTCAGATTTAGTTATAAGTTGGCACAGTGGATAGGCCTTGAAAAACTGAACACAGATCAATCGAGAAAACAGGAAGAAGTTGTGTGGAACTATGAAAAAAATAAGTAAAATATACAAACTGAGTAGTCCATGCGCAACATAGGCAACATCAAGGATAGTCTGAGCTAAGGAGCGCCGTGGTCCCGTGGTTAGCGTGAGCAGCTGCGGAACGAGAGGTTCTTGGTTCAAGTCTTCCCACAAGTGAAAAGTTTACTTTCTTTATTTTCACATAGTTATGATCTGTCCGTTCGTTCATTGACGCCTCTATTCACTGTAATAAGTTTAGTGTCTGCGTTTTGCGACCCCACCGCAAAACAGTGCGATTGTTATTGAAGTCGTGAGCTATATTTGCTGGATTCATATTTCCCACGGAATACATCTCACATATTTAATGCACTCTCGTCCAAAGTAGCGAACGGTCAACTGCCAGCCAGGGAGCCTCGTTAGCAGGAATACTCTCTCTTCAATGCGCCGTAGTCGACTGACATCGTGTGTTTCAATGTTTGTTTAGGTGTAGCGTCCCCACCCTACGGTGCAGTTACCTCGCATCGGACGGACGGACAATAAATGTCTGAAAATAAAAATTGAACTTCTCACTGGAGGGATGGTTTGAACCAAGGACCTCTTGTTCCGCAGCTGCTCACGCTAACCACGGCACAACGGCGATCCTTGGCTCACATTAACCTTGATGTTGCCTATGTTGCGCATGGACTACTCAGTTTGTATATTTTACTTATTTTTTCATAGTTCCACACAACTACTTCCTGTTTTCTCGACTGATCTGTGTTCAGTTTTTCAAGGCCTATTCACAGTGCCAACTTATAACTAAATCTGAGGGGGGTGCGATGGGGAGGTTCCCTTGTAAGTACAGTACTAGTTCCGGCGGTTCTAGTGTTAATAGATTTGAAGTTAGCAGTATTCTTCAGACTGATTATGAATAAATCGTATAAGGATACTCATACAATGGAGGCTCCAGTTTGGAATAGGGATTGCTGCTCACCATAAAAATGACAGACTGAGTTGAAGACACGTGCAACGAAAATACTAATACAAATTAAGCTTTCAGTCAAAGTGTTCTTCAGAAAAGGAAACACACACACACACACACACACACACACACATATATTCATACAAGCAAGCACAGCTCACACACACACACACACACACGCACACACACACACACTGGCACCTCTGACTGAAACGTCGAGCTGCTGGAGATGGTGGTCATATGTATGTGATGTGTGCTTGCTTATGTGAATGAATGTATGAGTGTATACCTTTCTGAAGTAGGCTTTGGCCAAAAGCTTAATGTGTAACAGTTTTCTTGTTGTGCTTATCTGCAACCCAATGTGTCATCTTTACAGTGAGTAGTAATCTCTCATTTTCCTAATAATGTTGTATAAAGAAAAGGCGATACAAATGTCTGGACTATTGATAAATGAATACAAACACAATGTTATCTTTTTCAATAAAACAGCTATAATGCCAGCATTTGGAAAATCAATCAAAGTTCCACTGTGATTTGTCCATCTACCTCCACAATTGCCAATTTGGATCACTGCTTCATACACCACCATGATTACTATCTATCTCATAATCACTGACCCCTGGCTTTGAGCTCATATTGTAAATACATCGTATGACAAACATCAATGTGCTGTATTTTGTCGGAATCATGGAAATGTCTACTTTTATTTCATGTATGAATATTACGCTTTAGTTATGATGGGGGCGACATAGGTGGTAATAGTTAAGAGAAAGGGTGCTTTTTCAAGCATTTTTTGGCGCATGTCCACTTTGAGGAGTCAAAGAAGTCAGACCTTAACTAGGAGAAACAATCCATGTCCACAGTTTAATGACACAATCTTGTTACATTTGCATGTCAATATTCATTATTTTCTGGTTAGTTGTTTCATCCTTATAATGTCAAACATAAGAGGCTGACGTTAAGGTTGAGTTTACTGTTGTAGCTACTGCAACAGAGAAAGCACAGGTACAAAGCTCGAACATTATATCATGAGTCATTGCTAATGAATACTCCCAGTGTTTATCAATTGAGTTTGTAAAGCAACTGCATTATTAGCTGTAATATATGTGACTTTGCGGTGGAGCGTAGTTGTCACACCAACACGCTGTCGTCATAGTTGAAACGCACGATAAGCGCATATTCACCAGGAAGAATGCCAACTTCGTACTAGCATTCCTAAATAGCATTGATGCATTCAGTTATTGTTGCAAGCAGAGTGCAATACCAAGAGAAATTTCCAGCGAACACTTGATATACAATCAGATCTCAATAAATGAACAATGAAATTTTTTGTGTATTGTAAACTTTAACAGTAAATGAAAAATCATTTAGCTCGAATAAATTTTGCAGGAAAGAATGATCAATGAAATAAGACCAACTTTAATCGCTATTGCTGTTGTCCGAGGTCTCGCTGCTTGGATCAGCGGTAGTCCTATTGCTATCCACTGAGCGCAATACACTTCCAAAAGGTATCCTTGTGACCTCTTAAGTGCAAGTGCACATATTCTAGTGGGCCTGCTACAGAAAGTTCCTCAAACAATGCAGCATAGATGGAAGATGTATATTACTCCTTTACATACCTTCAATAATAGAGTCCTTCCTCCATTTCATTGATGGATTTCATGACATTGGATTTATCATTGTGTAATATCAAGCCTGACCAGTAAGGTAATTTTTCAAGCACACTCCTAAACTACTCTTCGTAGTATATGGTATTCATCTCAGAATGATAATATGTACCTCCTGATTGTCCAATAACACATGAGCCAGAATTCTGCATGAACCCATCTTTGTCCCCAATGTGGCACCTATTAATAGTTTTTCCAGAACCGGATGTCATTTGACTTTTCCTTTCAAGCCATTACACTCTAACACTTTCTCTGTGATAACCAAACACATTTTGCAATGGCATTTTTTGTTCCTGCCATCCAAGCTTTCTGGAATGGTTTGCACTACACCAATTCTCTTTAGTATAACAAATAGACCATCCTGTGTTTGTAAAGTGTTATTTCCTGCAAGAACACATTTCTTTTGTTCCTGCTACTGTTCTTTTCCATCAGCACAGGTTTATTTGTTGAATGTTTTGCATCTGAAGGCCAATTTCTGAATAGAATGACAAGAGGTTGTTTCACTCTTATCAGAAAATTCTTCCATTTCAGTGTAACTTTTCCAATATGGCAGCTACTGGTAGAAACTGCTCTTCCACATAGAAGTGTTTGATTTTCCTTCTTGCGACTCCCTGTGTAAACTCGTCCAAGGCTAACTTCTGTCACCTGCCAGTACTCCTTTTTAGTGATAAAAGAGATGAAGTTTCTCTATATTCTCTCAAAAATCACTTGACTGTACTTCCACTAATTCTGACAAATTTAGAAATTCTCTCTCTACTAGCTGTGATATTCAACTGCTCGCATCCCGTTCCTTTTCGGCCTTAAAATAAGTAGATCATCACGGTCTTTTGACAACTCCATAAACAATGAATGGTTTCACACATATAAGAGGCAACAAATTATATCACACAGATTATCTAAGACAAGTACGAAACAATGAAAGGCTACACTACTATTTACTATCTAATGGTAAGTCACAAAGTACACTGTAACTATGAATACAGAAGTGGAATTAGTGTTCAGAGGTCCAGCAACATAGCATATGAACTGCTATGAATGGCAACAACAGAGCTTGCATTTACACTTTCCATCCTGTTAATAGACAGGGTGAACATTAATAAAACTGGCAAACTGCAGGGACAGATTCCTGACAAGAAACGGAGGAAAAAAGGTCCTACAAACGTGTGTCTGAAAATGCGTCATTGCCACGGTACATGATGATAAATCACAATTCCTCTGACTGCATGCTGTGTGTTCCTTATATATTTCAGGCTATGTGACTGACACAATGTACCATAGCAGCAGAATGGTTTGGTATTTGTGTTGGGTCCAAGCCAAGATGGTATTTGTGTACAGTCAAGCAGATGGAAATGGTCAAGAGGCAGCACAAGATCAAATACTCTTACAAGCACCAACCACATCACAGAACATTTCAGGCCCTTTTGGGTATCTGCATGAACATGGGTTGTATCAGACAGACGAATGTGCAGGGAGGCAGCGGACTGTGCATACACCAGTTTTGAGAGAACCAAGTTCTACAGAATATTGAGACAAACCCTAGTACGAGCTCCAGGTAAGCGGCTTTCCAACAAGGTGCAACACAGCACGATTATGTGTATCCTGCATGACAACTGCTAATATCCCTATCACCTGAGGTCCCATGGAGGCCATTGTGAACATCTGTTTGACATGGATGCAATAGATATCTATACTGTGTTCTGGGACGATTTCTTGTCATTGCTCGCACACCAGTCATTTCTGGACACATGTTCATAGGACCTTTTACCCTCCATTTCCAGTCAGGAATCTGTCCCTGCAGTTTGTCAGTTTTATTAATGTTCACCCTGTATGTATTACCATTAGGTGAACTGCAGAAATCTACACCCACTATTATTAGCACAAAACGGCTAATTGGAAAGCAATGAAAATTTGCCTTTAAATAGAGAACAGTTGCATCTTTAAACTGTGCACATAAAATATTTTTCCTAATTATGGTCTAACTTCTACAACTCCTCAAAGTTAACACCCTCAAAAAAATGCTCAAAAAAGAATGCTTTGTCTTAAATATTACTGCTTATGTCACCCTCTTTTCAACTACAGTGTAATACTCATACACCAAATAAAAGTAGACATTTCAACAATTCCTGCAAGGCACAAAACATTGATGTTCATCACAGGATGTAACCAGAATATGAGCTCAAATTCAGGGGCCAATCATTATGAAATGGATAATAGGTTTGGTTTCTTTTATTGCAGTTTTTTATGTATAAAGGAAATACTCTAATTTTTAATAAATCTTATTTATTTATTACTTGTCATTAGCCAACATTTGTTGAAATAGACAGTTTTGACATTACATTCAATAGTAAATCTAAAATTGGGAAACTATGTACATTCAGATTACATTACATGAAGATAAAGAATTATTCTCTACATTATAGTTACTCTCTACTACATTCCAATTCCTTTACATCATAGATACACTTATCAGCTAACAATTTGTGCAGCTGCTTCTTGAAGGCATCACCTTGTAGGTTTTTCAGTGATGGCGGTAACTTGTTATATAATTTTAATCCTGTTTGTTTAAAGCTACTTTGGACCTCAGACAGCCTAGTAAAGTCTACATCAAGATTGTTTTTATATCTGGTATCATGTGGGTGAACATCTGTTCTGGAAGGTAAGGTATGTATTTGTTTTTTTATGGAAAGAAGACACGTTTTTATACACAGAGAAGGTAATGTTAAGTTCCTTACAGTGCTTTAGACATGATTCTTGGCTTTTAATACCTGTAATTGCTCTAATTGCTTTCTTCTGCCACATGAACACTGTCTGAGCAACAGATGAGTTGCCCCATAATTTTATTCCGTACTGTGAGTGAGATTCAAAGAAGGCATAATAAGAAGATAAAAGTTGATTTCCGCTAGCTAATGTTTTTAGTTACCTTAACAAAAAGACTACTCTAGATAGTCTGGTACATAACAGTTCCGTGTGGTTGTTCCATATTAATTTCGGGTCTAGGTGGATTCCTAGAAGTCTTACAGAGTCAGACTCATTTAATTTTTCCTGTAGATTGTGCAAGAAGAAATACATAGTTTCAGTCTTGCTACTGTTGAGTATCAGCTTGTTGCTGTGGAGTCATATGGCAGACTTTTCAAGCATTACTTTTGTTTGTTTCTTCACTTCCTCCAATTTGTTATCTGAGGTAATCAGGGTTGTGTCGTCAGCATATATTATTGACTTGTGAAGCATGAAAGTAGGCAAGTCATTCATGTATACCAGGAAGAGAAAAGGTCCAAGCACTGAGCCTTGTGGCACACCTCTTACAACTGGTAGGGCATTTGATTGCTGGCTATTTACTATAACTACCTGAGTTCTGTTCATCAGGTATGATCTGATTAGTGCCAGTTCGTTATTTTTGACACCATAGCACTCTAGTTTCATTATTACTATTTCATGGGATACAGTATCAAATGCTTTACTCAAATCTAGTAGTACAGCACAAGTGATGGAATTGTTCTCGAAGCCATCAAGTATGTCTGTCACAAGAGTTTCTACTGCATTTATTGTAGACAATCCTGGCCTAAAACCAAAGAGCGAGGGGGAAAAAAGATTTTGTTCAGCGAAGTAGTTGCAAAGTTGTGTTTTAATGCAGCATTCTATTATCTTGGATAATATAGGTAAGAGGGATATTGGACAGTAACTTTCAGGTTTGTTTTTTCTCCTTTTTATAGATTGGGATAACAATAGTAGCCTTCAGGACCTCAGGAAATTCTCCAGCTGTAAAAGTACTATTGATCAGAAAGGTAAGAGGGGCAACAATAATGTCAATTATTTGTTTCAAGATGGTGTTGCAGATGCCATAGAGATCTTCGCTGTATGAGCCATGTAGGTTTGTGACGACTTTGTATACAGTTTGGCAGGTCACCTGTTTCCATTTAAAGGATAAGTTATTAAGGTCAGAAATGTTGTAGGTAAAACTTTCAGAAGTTGCATCATCTGGTGCTGAGGTAGCAGTAGCTTCGAACTTAGTACTGTTAACAAAAAATTCATTTAATTTTTCTGGCACTATTGGAATTTCTTGCCTGTTTTTATGCTTCCCTGCTATTTTGTTTATTACCTGCCAGGCTGCTTTGCATTTGTTGCTGGAGTTTTCAATGAAAGCATCATTGGCTCTCTGCTTTGCTGTCTGTATTTCAGTCCAATAATTCTTCCTGGCTTCTTTATACCTCTGCTTCGATTCTAGGTTACCAGTTTTAGCCACTTTATGTAGGGCAATAAGTGTGTTTCTCAGGTCATGCAGTTCAGGAGTGAACAAGTTGTGCTTCATTTTTCTATTTGGTGCACCATCTATTTTCATCTTTTTGATTATTTGTGGGCAACAGTTTTGAACTAAGCTCATTAGTATGTTCAGGAATAAGTTAAAAGCATTATCGTTGTTATTACAATTACATACTCTGTCCCACTCAAGTTCTGGTAATTTTTGCCTTAACTTTGTAATGTCAGAATATAATAATCTGATGCTCTTAATGTGTTCAGGTTGCTGAGTAGGATAGTTTTACTTCTTTAAATGCAATAAAATTCATTGAAGTGCATGATATTCCAGCACCATTACATTATACTTTGAAAGCTGGTGTAACACAATAGGTGCCACATGCCCACTGGCAATATTAAATTATCCCGAAACAGGTGTGTCCAAAACATGCGAGTATTTACAGCCAAGGCACACATCAAACAACAAAGAATTTCTTGAGTAATATATGTGAGAATATGAATCTGTTCAATACAACAACATAATTGGCATGTTATGTAATTATCCAATTGTTGTGTAACTGAAATTGTAATATATACTGAATCCTTACCTGAAATGAATCTGCTTCCTCTCTGTTACCAGTGTACACAATATACAGACTTCCAGCTCCATCAGAAACAACAGCAAAATCTGCCGATGTGAAACTGAGGGATGGGTTGTAGTGACCAGGCTTGCGGGGATGATGTTTTGTCATCTCCCACATGGTATGAAGACCTTCAAAACGACCTGTCTAACAAAATTGAAATCTGGGGTGAAACAAGGTGCAATGGACAGTGAAATCCCATACAAACTGAGTCAAATACAAGGTTACTGCTGATTTGCCAAGGCCTCTTCACTTTCATTAATCCTTTTTCATCTAGCCTGCTATTAATCCAATGACTAAAATTGCAATGATATCGACAAAGTATAGCATTTTGTATCTGATCTATAATTTAACAAATTATTTGGCGTCATTCACCACAAGTTCCACCTACCAGTGAGTGGCAGAGGGTACCTTGTAGTACTACTGCTGGTCATATACTTTCCTGTACCACTTGCAAGCAAGAGTGACGGAAAAACGACTACCTATATGCTTCTGTACAAGCCCTAATTTCTCTTATGTTATGTTTGCGATCCTTTCTCAAAATGTATGTATTCTGTACTTTCAGACCTTCGATAACAGTCCGCACTGGGACACCATGTCAAACACTTACCAGAAAACTAGAAATAAAGAATCTGCCTGTTACCCTTCATCCATGTTTCACAGGATATCACTTAAGAAAAGGGCAATGTGGGTTTCACAAGTAATTTGTGGTCAAAAGCTTTTCTGTCTCAAGGAAATTTATTATATTTTTTGAACTGAGTATATGTTCAAGCATTCTGCAGAACACCGATGTCAAGCATTCTGGTCGGTAAATTTTTGGTTCTTTTCATTTATCCTTCTTCTAGACAGGGGTCATCAGCACTTTTCTCCAGTCAGTTGAGACTTTGTGCTAAGTGAGAGATTTGCAATAAATGCAATCCAACTAAGGGGCAAATGCCGTTCAGTACGCACTGTAAAACCAAACTACGATTCAGTCTGGATCTGCGGACTTATTTGTTTAGAACTCTTTCAATTGCTCCTCTACACCAAGAACGCCTATTGTCATGTCCCCCATATGGAAGTTTGTACAATTGTCAGACACCAATATGTTTGTACTATCCTTCGGTGTCAATGATTTCTTAAATGCAGAATTAAAAATACGGCTTTCCTTTTGCTGTCTTCTACTGCCGTGCCAGACTGATCAACAAGTGACTAAGCAATTTTATGTAGGAACAGAATTTTCTCGAGTTCTCTACAAGAGCTTTTACTAAGGTATCCACGTAATATAAATTATCTTCTGATTATACATATGCATAGAAGTGATTATGCAATCCAAAATCTTTGGTGTGGAGGAGCAAGTACTGATCACCACTAGGCAGGATGTAGCTGAAACAAAGATTAGCATTTTGTATCTGACCTTTGACTTACCAAATTATTTTGTCTCACTCGCCGCAGTCTCCACCTCTCATCCACGTAATATAAATTATCTTCTGATAATACATCTGCATACAAGTGATTATGGAGTCCAAAAACTTTGGCATGGAGGAGTGAGTACTGATCATCACTAGGTAGGATGTGGTCAACATCTGACATACAGAAAACAAAGAATGTTATTGTGGTACACTGCAATATGAAATTAAGACAAAAACAGATTTTTTACATTTAAGTTATGCTATCACTAACAATATATCTGAACATTAACACCACATTTCACCACATTTGGAAATAGAACATTATCTTATAAGAAACAGGAACTGACGCTCCAACCACTAGGGATTGATTTAGCCACAGCTAGTTCAAAGTTAGTCTATTATATCAAGAAATATGTAGCTAACAGACGTGAACAATAAGACTGAGGCAATATTTATATAAATGTGCTAGAATTTAAAGTGTTGGTAATGGAACTTGCATATTTTTTTAAGCAAAAATTTTCTTAAAACACAGAAACAGTGGAACACTTCAGACAAACCTGAAAGGAGTGGCCTCTGAAATTGGTAGTAATGTATTTATTTCAGCAGTTGAATTAACTGTGCTACAAATGAACTGTGCATGTGAAATTCTTTGAACAAGATTAACTAGCCAACATTAAGTTAAAAGCTAATTTTTTACACAGTGCTACATGAAGTTAGAAGATGAACACCAGATGATGATATTATGCTACACTATGTGATCAAAAGTATCCGGACACCCCCAAAAACATACATTTTTCATATTAGGTGCAGTGCACTGCCACCTACTGCCAGGTACTCCATATCAATGACCTCAGTAGTCATTAGACACTGTGAGAGCAGAACGGGGCACTCAGCGGAACTCACGGACTTCGAATATGGTCGGGTGATTGGGTAACACTTGTGTCATATGCCTGTATGCGAGATGTCCACATTCCTAAACATCACTAGGTCCACTATTTCTGATGTGATAGTGAAGTGGAAATATGAAGGGACACGTACAGCACAAAAGCGTACAGGTCAATCTCGTCTGTTGACTGACAGAGACTGCCGACAGTTAAAGAGGGTCATAATGTGTAATAGGCAGACATCTATCCAGACCATCACACAGGCATTCCAAACTGCATCAGTATCCACTGCAAGTACTATGACAGTTAGGTGGGAGGTGAGAAAACTTGGATTTCATGGTCGAGAGGCTGCTCATAAGCCACACGTCATGCTGGTAGATGCCAAAACGACACCTCGCTTGGTTTAAGGAGCATAAACATTAGACGACTGAACAGTGGAACAATGTTGGGTGGAGTGACGAATCACAGTACACAATATGGCGATCCGATGGCAGGGTGTGGATATGGCTAATGCCTGGTGAACGTCATCTACCAGCGTGTGTAGTGCCAACAGTAAAATTCGGAGGCAGTGGTGTTAAAGTGTGGTCATGTTATTCATGGAGGGGGTTGCACGATCACAGCACAGGCCTACATTGATGTTTTAAGCATCTTCTTGTTTCCCCACTGTTGAAGAGCAATTTGGGATTGTGATTGCATCTTTCAACATGACAGAGCACCTGTTCATAATACACAGCCTGTGGTGAAGTGGTTACACGAGAATAACATCCCTGTAATGGACTGGCCTGCACAGAGTCCCGACCTGAATCCTACAGAACACCTTTGGGATGTTTTGCAACGCAGACTTTGTGCCAGGCCTCACCGATCGACATGGATACCTCTCCTCAGTGCAGCACTCCATGAAGAATGGGCTGCCATTGCCCCAAGAAACATTCCAGCACCTGATTCAACATATGCCTGCAAGAGTGGAAGCTGTCATCAAGGCTAAGGGTGGGCCAACACCATATTGAATTCGAGTATTACCGATGGAGGGCGCCATGAACTTTTAAGTCATTTTCAGCCAGGTGTCCGGATACTTTTGATCACATAGTGGATGTTTCAGTGCAATTTCACACACACATAGAGCAAATAATGCTTGACTCAAAGGGTTTCAGCAGTTCAATAATATGTGATTTCCAATTAAAGTGATGATCAATCTGCAGACAGGAATTTTATGTAGGCTTATGGCCTTCATGCTATTGATGATGATATATCCTGCCTAGCGCAGAATTGGACAAACTATTTTTTTCTAAAGTAAATGATAGATCATTTGTTGAGAACGAGTCAATAATAGCTTTGAATATTTTATTAATTGCTCCTTCTCTTGCTGCAGCTCTGTTGGGCTTGATGATGCTGATTGCATCATCAGCAAACAGCACTACTACTGCTGTATAAATGGAAGATATAAGGCCATTTGCTTATAACAAAAACAGGAGTGGTACCTAAACTGAACCCTGTGGGCTGCCAACAGTAATTTGTCTCTAGTCACAAGAAGATTCATCATGAGAATTGCATATGGTAACAAAGATTTGTCTTAGTTAAATAGGATGTTAACCATTTACTCATTGCACCTCGTAAGCCATAAACTAAATTTCTCCAAAAGAATGATGTGACTTTCACAGTCAAATGTTTAAGACAGATAACAAAACACCAGTAGGTGAAATATTGTCATTCAGAAACATAAATAAACAGTCAGTGAAACGGTTGACAGCATCCTGAATGGAGTTACCTTTCTAAAACCCAAACTGTGAGCAATTCAGAATCTTGGGTTTGCACCATTCTTAAATACATTAACTTACAAAAAATTTTTGAAAGGTAAATTAACAGTGAAATGGATGGATAGCCATTAATATCTGCCTACTACCTTTCTTAATGAGGGGTCTAACAATGCAACAACTTAATCTGAATGGAAAGATATCTTGTACGAGTGATACATTAAATATGGTGCATGGCTGAGTGTGCTAACTATATCAGAGTGAGATGCTTTTAATATTTAACTTGTAATGTTAGCAACCTCAAAAATGTTTGTTATATTTCTAAACAATTGAAACACCAGGTTGGAACATCAACATTATTAAGAAAAGGATAGATTGCTACTAGCCATAAAAATGACCTGTTGAGTTGCAGACAGGCACAAGAAGAAGACTCCCCCCCTGCTAAAGCACTCGCCCGTCCTTTCTCCTTCTCTGCTACTTTCCTTTTCTTCTCCCCATCTTTTCCCCCATCCCTCACACCCCACCTCCTGACATTGCACTTGGCAGTCTCATCAGGCTGCAATCTAGTCCCTGCATGCCCTGCCAGACAGCGCTCTTCTCTCCTGTCATCGTGCCTTGCTATCCCTCCCCCTTCCCCACCACAAGCGATTGCTATTCATGCAACTGTCACGTTCCAGTTAGGTCTGTTGGTGGTAGTGATCGTGTGTGTGTGTGTGTGTGTGTGTGTGTGTGTGTGTGTGTGTGTGTGTGTGTGTGTGTGTGTGTGTGTGTTTTTCTTTGCTGAAGAAGCCTTTATCCTAAAGGTGTATTGTGTAACAGTCTTTTCGTTGTGCCTGTCTGCAATTCAATACATCATCTTTGTAATGAGTAGCAATCTATCCTTTAGCTATATTTTTGATGTGGACCATTCGGTCAGTATCTTTAATTACTAGATCATCTTGCCCTGTGTTGTACTTTCCTCATTTCCCTTTAACTACACTCCATATTGCTTTGATTTTATTTTCTGAATTATTTATCTATGACACGATGTGCATGCTTTTTTATTTCTTCTAATGTTTCCAATAAAACTCCCCCAGCCTCTTACCTCTCTCTTTTTTCCCCTCCTCTACTTCCTCCTTTTCCAATATCCTTCCCCCCTACACCCCCTCACAGTTCCAGAGCACGTAGCAGCCCTAATCTGTCCCCACCACATTCCTGCATGCTTTCACAAGTAGCATTATACCCCCCCCCCAATCCTCCCCCTTCCCGCCACAGCCTCCTTCCTTACCCCCACCATCCAGACTGCTTCTCCCACTAGGCACAGTTACTTGCAATCCAGCCTCAATGACCAGAGACAGTGATCATGTTGTGTGAATATGTGTGTGTTTCATACATTAAAAGAAGGCCTTTTGGTTGGAAGCTCACGTTTACCAGTCTTTTCATTGCACCTGTCTGCAAATCAATGGCTCCTCTATGTGGTGAGTAATAATCTGTCCTTTCATGATATTGTCATTATTCCATCCTCGATTCTCCATTGTTTGATTTTGCTTAACGGTTTTCCTTCCATTCTGCAGCACAGTGCTGTTTTCCTTTGTAGCTATTCTCTTTTGCACTCCTTTGCTCAGTCCATCCTTTTCTATGTCTTCATGTGTTTTACCTGTTGCCTACCAAACTGCACACGCTCTGACTTATGAGCCACACTGCATTGCCACCACACACCAAATAGCTAAGTAACTGTGCTTATTGTTGGTTTCTCCCACCAATATATTAATCATCTACCTTCAAACTGATCACTTTTCTCGTCTTACTCTGACATATATTCCATGTGTCATTTTTGTACGTTCCTGTGCCAAGTGAACTTGTTGAACCTCAGGCTACCA
Source organism: Schistocerca serialis cubense (assembly GCF_023864345.2). Lineage (NCBI taxonomy): Eukaryota > Metazoa > Arthropoda > Insecta > Orthoptera > Acrididae > Schistocerca > Schistocerca serialis. The sequence continues at coordinate 629,754,207 of NC_064641.1, read as the reverse complement.
ACCCACCCCACCCCCCTCTCTTTCTCTTCTCTTATTCCACTAAGCATACACTAACCTCAACCTCATCTAATACAGTCAACATTCGCTGTCTCCTCCCCCCCCCCCCCCCCCTCTATCGACCCACTGACCTGTATCCCACTTTATCATCTTTTTATTTATTTGCCATTGTGATTTCATGTCAATTTCAAATAATTTTCGCCTTTCACTATCGGACCTACTCCCTCGTGTTTCACCTTTTTCCTCAACATTTCATTTGCTCCGTACTTTTGTGATTTTTCCCCACATATTTTAATTTTTACATTTTATCATATTTTTATGAGCCTTTTTGCATATATTTTTATGTAATGTATGTATTTTTGCCTTTTTTTATCCTCCACTATGGATCTTTGCTTCTTCCATCCGCACCAAAGCAGAAAAGTTTGCTTATCCCTAGCCAGAACCAGGTCCAAAATACTGTTCCTGCACTGTTACCTGGCTCATGGTCTTACTGCCGAACTACCCATACCTGGCTGCAGCCCCTCCTTCCACAATGATCTCCATCTGTTCAAATGCTACCACTACCCAGCCCTCACCAACCTAATCCTGCAAAATCATGTAAATCAGGCCCAAACCACCTTGCAATACCTCCCCTCCATCCGTAAAATCCTCCTGCCCTGCAGTCCCACAATCCTGTATCCCATTTCTCATGAACTCTCGCCCTCCAGGAAATAGAGCAGCATGCACAACATCACTTCAAAAATCTCTCCAGCCTGTTCACCTCCTACTCTCACGTTGGACTACTACTATCAATCATCTGTACAACGGTCTCCTAACCTGCCCCATGTCTCCTCATTGCCAACAAACCTTGCCTCACAGACAACCTACATTTATCACACACTCACACTCAGAAACTCTCACCCACCACCATACAGAATCCAGAACACAAACAGATTCAAAACACAGTCATGAACATTTTCTCCAAAAGACTTAGTCCCACAGAGGTGTCAGTCCTTTCCCCTTTCCAAAGACATAGCCTTTTGCTCCACTCCCAAATTCAATCATGCTGGACTTGTTAAAGACCTTCTCTTCTTCCCCTGGCCCCTAAAGTGGCAGCATTTTTTTTTTTTTTTGCCACCAACCCTACCACTCGAACTCAAGCCCAAGCCAATTCTGAATGCTGCCTGACTCAGTTCACTCCTCCATACAATAATCATCCACACCCATTGATCCCAAATCACCTGCTATTAATATTCCACAATTTCTCAACTTCAAACCTTACCTCATCATCAGTCACCAAATACCTCAACATGAAGCTAACCTCAGACCTGCAGAAAGAACTGTAATCCACCACCTAAAGTCTGATTCTGACCTTATAATCATACCTGCCAACAATGGCTCCACCACTGTCATTTTGAACCACAGTGATTACCTGTGGCAGATGGTCTCTGCCAGCTGTCAGATTCATCCATCTACCCTGTCACTGCTGTGACCCCATTCCAGACATACAACAGATTCTCCAGTCTCTCCTCAAATCCTTATGCCCATCCCACAAACTATCCCCTTAATCTCTCTCTCCCTCTCTCTCTCTCTCTCTCTCTCTCTCTTTCTCTCTATCTCCTCACCCCTACCACTAACTGCACTCCTATCTTCCACAGGCTTCCTAGAGACCATGTAGTGGGACGCGAAATTGAAGCATCACCCATCCACCAGTGTCAGCCCAGTTTGCAGGTGAATACAAGTTTAATTTAGTGTCTTGTTTATGTATTTTGTAATATTTGTAATGTTTGTGAATTATCTAAAGTTTTGTATTTATTTTTATGTTTCATGTACGGAGAGGGCGGCGCAACGAACGGAAACAGCATCTTCACTGCCGGGACCAGAGAGAAAATTGCTGGCCACTATGCGTTGCGGGTCGACAGCCAAAGAGCAACAGGAGTTGTTGCGCCGTGCTTCTAAAAACTGAAAAATTAAGAATTTGTAATGTTTCTACAACAATGACGTCATAGAAAGGTTAATCATGTTGTAAATGTTCAGTCCTATGTTGTCAAAACTCATGTTCACGTCTATATGTAGTATATGTGAAGATAATAAACTAGTATATACTACAAAAGTTTAAATACATGTTCCGAGAATTTATTTATGAAGAATTATATTAAGGAAAAAGTATTACTGATTTATTTGACAAGATTATTAATTTTTGACAACGTTCATCGCGAGTTTGAGTCTTGTTTATTTAATGTGGTTTTAATATTTATTAAAGCAGATAACTTGCATTAATATAATTTCTGAGAAGAAACAAAAGACATCTAAATTGAAAAAAGTTTGTGCAAACCAATTGGACTGAGTGACGTAATTCTGCACATACGACTCAAATGATGATGTTTTAATTACAGTTTCGCTCAAGAACCATTCAGAGACAACTTTAAAAAGAATTTAAATAATTTTGAAGTGTTTTGTAACTGACGTAGGTGACAAAGTCTGCACATGGTCATATGTCAAAAGCAAAATCATTTATACAAAACGTACGTCGTTACACTACAACCATAAACCCAACCATCCTGGACATCCTATTGTGGCCAGTTATGATGACCTCTCAGTTCTTGTGGACCAACACCTTCAACCTACCCTCCTGTGTCAAATACACCAACTACATCTTCCATCAAGTCACCACAGTTTCTGCTCCTTTACTACACGATGCCCTGCTTGTCACTATTGATGCTACCATGATCTACACTAACATCCCTAATACCAGTGGTCTTGCCGCTATTGAGCACTACCATTCCTAATGTCCAACTGATTTCAAACCTAAAACCGCTTCCTGGTCGCCAAGAACAACTATATCCTCACTCATAATTATTTCACCTTTGAAGTCATCACCTACAAACAAATCAGTGGTATGGTAATGGGTACTCGTATGGCACCATCCTATGCTAACCTACTCATGGGCCATCTGAAGGAATCCTTCTTAAACACCAAGTATCTCAAACCCAATACCTGGTTCAGATTCACTGATGACATCTTTCGTGATCTGGATTGAGGGCGAGGACACCCTAACCACATTCCTCCAGAACCTCAACACCTTCTACCCCGTTTGCTTCACCTGGCCCTCCTCAACTCAACAAGGTACCTTCCTCGATGTTGACCTCCACCTCAAAAATGGCTATATCAGTACCTCTGTCCATATCAAGCTTACCAACGAACAGCAATACCTCCTCCTCGACAGCTTCCACACATTTCATACCAAGAAATCCCTTCCACACAGCCTAGCCACATGTGCCTGTTGCATCTGCAGTGGCGAGCAGCCCCTCTCGAAATACACCAAGGGTCTCACTGAGACCTTCGCAGACTGTAATTATGCCTCCCAACCTTGTACAGAAACAGATCTCCCTTGTGTTATCTATTCAGTCATCTATTACCTCCCAAACTACCACCGTACACCCACGGAGGAGGATTCCCCTGGTGACACTGTACCACTCAACACTGGAGCAACTGAATCACATTCTTCAGCAGGGTTTTGACTACATCTCATTGTGCCCTAAAAAGAGAAATGCCCTTCACACTACCCTTCCCACCCCATTACACAATATCCTTGTCAATCCCTACACAACCCTTGTTCACAACCCCTTGCTTCCTGGGCCATATCTTTGTAACAGACCTAGATGCAAGACTTATTCCATACATCCACCCATTGTCACCTGCTCCGGTCCAGTCACAAGCATCATCCATCCCATCCAAGGCACTGATACCTGCGAAGGTTGGCTGATTGGTTGGTTGGTTGGTTTGTAGATTAAGGGGACAAAACTGCAGAATTATCAGTCCCTTTTTCCTTAGTCACACAGATCTTGGATTAAAACCATACCCAAAAGAAACCTATCGCCTGAAATCTGGGGAAGGAACAAAATTCATAAAACTGTGTGTGTAACCACACTGAAGCAGAAAACAAAAGTAACAAGCCAAAATTGAAAACATTAACTAAAAGGAAAAAATGGTAGAAGCTGTTACAACAATGCAGCAGACAGTATGAGCTGTTTGACCGCAAAAATAAAAAACGAACGAGCCAGTCACCCTACAGCACACTAAAACTTCCAGCCTAAAAACACAAGGCAATAGAAAAACAGATGGTGAAAAGATGAACATCAAGACTAACAGACAGCACCAGAGGGAACAAGGAAGAGTCAAAATACAGATGTGGTGAAGGCCTGGTAGAGAAGGCCAGACGCCCACCCTTTGAGTGATAAAAACCCCTCTCTCGAATAAAACTGAAAACTTGATCAACTGTTGAGGCATTGTCACCAAACACCATAGGTCGTTCGTCAGGAAGATTAAAAGTTTGCCTCAGCGTGGCTAGATTGAAACAGCCCGTCAGCCAAGTATGGTTGATGCAGAGGTGGCAAAGGACAATGGAGTCCCTGTGGCTGATATAAAATGACTTCCAAACACTTGTTGTCTTCTTTATACCATACAACTTATTGGGCATAGTTAGGGTGTGCCATTCAGTATGCCACACCCTGAAAATTTTAAAATGTAATACCGACCGGAGGTCAGTTTCCAGTGTGCCAATTTCCAGACTCGGTTTACAAGTTGCCTCTTTGGCTAGCTTCTCGACAAGTTTATTTCCCAGGATTCCGATGTGTCCTGGGTTCCATATGAAGACCTCTGACCATCCACGTTGTTCGAGGACGTAAACAGACTCTTGGGTGACCATTACCAAAGGATGGTGAAGACAGCACAGGTTGAAAGTTTATAAGGCACTAAAGGTGTCACTACAAATGAGAAAGTACTCCCCAAAACATGCTCAAGAGCACGAGAGATGGCTACCATCTCTGCAATGAAAACACTGCAGCCATCTGGCAAGTAGCACTGTTCTGTATATCCTGCATGAGGATAAGTGAACTCGACATGTCCATCAACCATCGAGCCATCCGTGAAAACTACCTCTGAACCACAGGACACATCAATAATAAAGAGAAATAGGTGTCAGAGAGCCACAGAATGAACTGAGGCTTTTGGCTCAGATGAACTGTGGCTGAGGTATACACCATGTTTGGTGTATGTGAGTGGATCCAGAGGAGAGGTGGTACGGGGAAAGACTCAAGTGAGAAGGGACTGGACACAGACTGCAATTGTAAACCCAATCTGGGCTGCAGTTGTGGGAGATGGATCTTCGTGTTAGGGACAAGGAGACAGTAATTCAGGTGTTTAGGCGAGCTGCAAATGTGGGCGGTATAAATTACAAGCAGTTGTTGTCACTGGATCCACAATGGAGGAACCCCAGTTTCCACTAGTACGCTGTTCACAGGGCTCATCCAGAAAGCTCCCGTCACAAGTTGAACTCCACAGTGGTGTATAGGGTCCAGCTAAGGGCAGGCTCCCACAGTCAAGGCAGTACTATACAAGGGCTTTGTACAGCTGCAACAGTGTAGGATGATCTGCGCCCCAGTCAGTGCGGCTCAGGCATCAAAGAATGATAAGGTGCTGCCAGCACTTTTGCTTAAGCTGGCAAAGATGGGAAAGCTAAGTTAAGAAAGAATCAAAAACCAGTTCTGAAAAGCGATAAGAGTCCACTACATTATGGAGATGGCCATCAATATAAAGTTGTGGGTGCGGGTGAATTGTACAACGGTGACAGAAGTGCATGATGCAAGTCTCGGTGGCTGAAAACTGAAAGCCGTGGGTGAGGGTCCATGACTGCACCTTTCTTATGGCTAACTGCAGTCAAAGTTCAGCCACACCAATAGTACATTACAAAAAGGAAATACAGAAGTTGCAGAGCTGTTTTGAGACCATTAATGGCCACTGAAAAGAGAGGGATGCTCAGTATACAGACCTGCGGGACCCCATTCTCTTGGATGTGCAGGGAACTGTGTGAAGCATCGACTAACTCTGAAGGTGTAGAATGATAAAAAATTCTGTATAAAAATCTGGAGCGGGTCCCGGAGACCCCACTCATGTAATGTAGTGAGGATGTGATGTTGCCATGTGGCGTCATATGCTTTCGTAAAGTCAAAAAAGATGGCAATAAGGTGACGACCACATAAATGGAAATGTCGTGTGGCTAGGGCCTCCCGTCGCGTAGACCGTTCGCCTGGTGCAGGTCTTTCGATTTGACGCCACTTCGGCGACCTGCGTGTCGATGGGGATGAAATAATGATGATTAGGACAACACAACACCCAGTCCCTGAGCGGAGAAAATTTCCGACCCAGCCGGGAATCGAACCCGGGCCCTTAGGATTGACAGTCTGTCACGCTGACCACTCAGCTACCGGGGCGGACACGACCACATGAAAAGGCTGTTTGGATGGCACACTCCAGGTACACCAAGTTATCAGTGGTAGAGTGACCCTGGAGAAAACTGCCAGCCAACACAACCACTGGCTCACTATAGGTTCAAGCAGCTTGCACAGAATGTTGGTGAGGCTAATAGCATGATAGCCATCCTCATCTAGCACAGACTCAGCAGGTTTTAGCACTGGAATAATTATACTTTCTCGTCACTGCGATGGGTATTTTCCATCACTCCGTATGCAGTTGAAGATGGCAAGGTCGGGCTAGTAATCCATTGATAGATGTTTAATCATTTGGTGGTGGATGTGCTCTGGCCCAGGGATTCTGTTGAGATAATGTCCAAGGGAACTCAGAAATTCCCACTCACTGGATGGAGCACTATATGGCTCAGGGTTGGCATGTAGTAAAATAAGGGTGTTGTCACCCACCCACTGTTTTAGGGTACAAAAGGCAGGGTGTAAATTCTCAGATGCAGAGGATCAAGCATAATGCTCAGCATAAGTGTCTGTGAATGTGTCTGGGTCAGTACATAAAGCTTGATGTGCAGAAGCCCCTGGCGTACCTGAAGTGGTCTAATATCCATAAAGGCATCTGATCTTAATCTAAACCTGGGAAAGGGTTTGTGTTCCAATGGTGGAGATGTACCGTTCCCAGCACTCCTGCTTCTGTCTCTTAATTAGTTGACAGATCCGAGCATGGAGCCATTAGAAAACAATGAGGTGCTCCACTGATGGGTGCCACTTGTAACATTAGAGGGTCCACCTAAGACCTCTAATGGCCACAGCAATTTCTGGCAACCACCAAGGCACTGTTTTCCACCAAGGGCACCTGAGGAAAAAGGGATTGCTGAATCAAGTGCAGAAACAACAGTCCTAGAAACATTCTGGAACCACATCAATGTTGCCGAGCAATGTTGGAGATCCAACAGTGGTAGCAGAGGTGAAAGTGTCCCAGCCAGACTTGGTAAGAGCCCATCTTGGCACCGTTCAGGTGAGAAACTACGAGGGACAGGGGACGGAGGTAGGTGGGGGGGGGGGGGGGGGGGGGAGGGGGGGGGGGCAGGAAGAGTGGAAAGTGGTCACAGGGGGAATGGTGCTCTGCACAGCTGACACACACGGGAAAGGGGCACAAGGAATGATGTTCGTGTGTGACAAACATCTGCAGTCCCAGCATTTGGGGCAGGCATTTCAAAGAGAGGACACAAATTTCCAACATTTGAAGCAACACATAGGGGGGAGGAACATAGGGTTTAATGTCACACCACTATCATCAGCTTGACCTTTTCAGGCAATGAATCACCTTCAAAAGTCAAGATGAAGGCACCAGTAGCAACCCTGTTGTCCTTAGGTCTGCTATACACACAGCTTATGAAGTGTACACCTCATCGCTGTAGATTGGCACGCAACTCATCATCGGACTGCAAGAGCAGATCTCTGTGGAATATACTACCCTGGACCATGTTTAAGCCCTTATGGGGGGTGATTTTAACAATACTGACCTGTTCCACATTTTGGACGTTCCTGCCACTTCCCCGAATTTGTCCTCCAAGTTCTCTACAAAAAAGGGGCTTGCCGTTTAAAAGGGTTCTGCATCAGACCTGCCACAAACTAATATGGCTGAGAATGCATCTGTCCGTGATCTTTAGCCCCCTGTTCCTCCCATGGTGTAGCCAGTGAAGGGAACAATTTGGGGTCTTAACTGTCAGCACTCTACTGGCCTTTTCCTCGCTTAGAGACTGCTGGGGCCATTCGACAACCAGCATCAGACAAACTCATCTGCTTCACTGCGAGAAATCCGATCTGATGCCACCCACTCCGATCAGGGGCTCTCCCCACGGGCGTCACACAGGCATAGCAAAGGCCACTTGGCACAATGGCCATTACTGGGAGGCCTGGTGCCCCGAGAAGATGGGTATCTACTCCTTGGGATATATGGGTAGTTTGCACCTCAGGCATCAGCAAGTGCGATCCCTGTGTTGTCAGGAGGCTATAACTAAGAGGGTACATGACAATTCCTCCTCCCCCCCCCCCCCCCCCCATGATGCCATGATGGACTGGTTACTGTGCTGGATATAGGATGCAGGAAGATCCATTATCATGATGGGTGCAGGAGATGACAGCAAACAATGAATGTACAGTATGCACCCTGTAAGACGTCCTTCTCCAAAAGGCTGGATGATGGGGGCCCTTACATTAAAATAATAGGTGCAGAAATTCTCAGCGCATGATGGGTACATGATGCACCACATAAGGCGTCCTTCCCCGAATGGACCACACATCTGTAGAATTTGGAAAGGTGGAGGTCTAACCCTAGAAGGGGACTATAATAGATTAGGCTGAAAAGTAGGTGACTCCTTTTACGTACCTTGTACGACAGGCAAGAATACCCCAGGTCTATTCTAACCTCCTAACCCAAACAGTGGATGAAGGGGGGTGGCCACTTGTGAAACCAGTCAAGTGATCTACGAACAAAGCTGCAACCACTGTACTGCTTTCTATGTGGGCATAACAAGCCATCTGTCCACATGAATGGCCACTGAAACTGTCGCCAAGAGACAAATGGACCATCTAGTTGCTGAACGTGCTGTTCAACACAACACAACACGCTTCACTTCAATGACTGTTTCACAGTCTGTGTCAACTGGATACTTCCCACCAACACCAGCTTTTCTGAACATCTGAACTGCACAAATGGGAACTGTCCTTGCAATATACCCTATGTTCCTGTAAACCCCCTGGTCACAACCTTCACTAGTCCCTGTCCTTCACCCACCTATCTCCTTCCCTGGTCCCACTCCAGCACTACGCACAGCCTTCTAGTCCACTAATGTGCCCATTAGTCATTCTCTCTCTCTCTCTCTCTCTCTCTCTCTCTCTCTCTTCCCCCCCTTTCCCTTTTACTATTTCTCTCTTTTTCCCCCGCCTTTACCTCGCTCCTTTTCCACTACCCTAACCCTTCCCCCCCTCCCACCAATCTCCCGAGCACCTAGTAGCATTACCCCACCCTCAGCTCGTTCCTACATGCTTCATGCTTCCACGCACGCAGCACTACACCTTCCCCCCCAGCCCTACTCTGCTATCACTCCCCACCACAACCTCTTCTTTACCCTACCACACATACTGCCTCTCCCATCAGATACAGTTGCTTGCCGACCTCTGTGTGTGACTTGTGCTTGTGTGAATTTGTGTATGTGTTTTCTACCGTAGAAGGAGGCCTTCTGGCCAGAAGCTCAAATGTTACGCATTCTTCTCATTATGCCTGTCTATGACTCAACATCTCCTCTATATGGCAAGTAGCAATCTGTCCTTTTCATAATATTCTTGTTATTCCATCCTAGATTCTCCACTGTTTGATTTTGAGTTTAAACAATATGTTTCATTACATGAACGCAGTTCCACGTGGCAGAGGGTACCCTGTACCACTACACCAGTCATTTCCTTTCCTGTTCCACTTGCAAACAGAACGAGGGAAAAATAACTGTCTATATGCCTCCATATCAGCCCAAATTTTTCGTATCTTCATGGCCTTTACATGCAATGATGTAGAGGGCAAGAGAGTCAATCTGCAGTCAGCTTCAAATTCCAGTTCTCTAAATTTTCTTAATAGTGCTCCTTAAAAAGAACATCACTTCCCTCCAGGAATTCCCATTTGAGTTCCCAAAGTATCCCCATAAAACTTGCATTTTGATTGAGCCCACTAGTAACAAATCTAGCACCCTTCCTCTGAATTGCTTCAATGTCTTACTGTAATCTGATTTGGTATGGATCCCTAACACTCAAGCATTATAGGTCACACTAGTGACCTATATGTGATCTCTTTTACATACAAATTACAATTTCTTAGAATTCTCCCAATAAACTGAAGTCGACTATTTGCTTTTCCTACCACAATCCTCACATGCCTGTTCCATTTCATATTGCTTTGCAATGTTATGCCAAGATATTAAAATGATATGACTGTGTTAAGCAGGACACTACTAATGCTGTATCCAAACATCATGGGTTTGTTTCTCCTACTCATCCGCATTAACTTTATTTTTGCTACATTTAGAGCTATGTGCTACTCATCACACCAAATATAAATTTTGTTCAAGTCATCTTGTATCCTCCTACAGTCACTGAACTTCGACACCCTACCATACATCACAGCATCATCAGTAAACAACGCTTCAATGATACGGATAGCCGTACCGTAGGTGTAACCACAACGGAGGGGTATCTGTTGAGAGGCCAGACAAACGTGTGGTTCCTGAAGAGGGCCAGCAGCCTTTTCAATAGTTGCAGGGGCAACAGTCTGGATGATTGACTGATCTGGCCCTGTAACACTAACCAAAACGGCCTTGCTGTTGTGGTACTGCGAACGGCTGAAAGCAAGGGGAAACTACAGCCATAATTTTTCCCAAGGGCATGCAGCTTTACTGTATGATTAAATGACGACGGCATCCTCCTGGGTAAAATATTCCGGAGGTAAAATAGTCCCCCATTCGGATCTCCGGGCGGGGACTAGTCAAGAGGACGTCGTTATCAGGAGAAAGAAAACTTGCATTCTACGGATCGGAGCGTGGAATGTCAGATCCCTTAATCGGGCAGGTAGGTTAGAAAATTTAAAAAGGGAAATGGAAAGGTTAAAGTCAGATATAGCGGGAATTAGTGAAGTTCACTGGCAGGAGGAACAAGACTTTCGTCAGGTGAATATAGGGTTATAAATACAAAATCAAATAGGGGTAATGCAGGAGTAGGTTTAATAATGAATAAAAAAATTGGAGTGCGGGTAAGCTACTACAAACAGCATAGTGAACACATTGTGGCCAAGATAGACACGAAGGCCACGCCTACTACAGTAGTACAAGTTTATATGCCAACTAGCTCTGCAGAAGACGAAGAAATTGAAGAAATGTATGATGACATAAAAAAGAAATTATTCAGGTAGTGAAGGGAGACGAAAATTTTAACAGTCATGGGTGACTGGAATTTGACAGTAGGAAAAGGAAGAGAAGGAAACGTAGTAGGTAAAAATGGACTGAGGCTAAGAAATGAAAGAGGAAGCCGCCTGGTAGAATTTTGCACAGAGCATAACTTAATCATAGCTAACACTTTGTTCAAGAATCATGAAAGAAGGTTGTATACATGGAAGAACCCTGGAGATACTAGAAGGTTTCAGATAGATTATATAATGGTAAGACAGAGATTTAGGAAACAGGTTTTAAATTGTAAGACATTTCTAGGGGCAGATGTTGACTCTGACCACAATCTATTGGTTATGAACTGTAGATTAAAACTGAAGAAACTGCAAAAAGGTGGGATTTTAAGGAGATGGGACCTGGATAAACTGACTAGACCAGAGGTTGTACAGAGTTTCAGGGAGAGCATAAGGGAACAATTGACAGGAATGGGGAGGGGGGGGGGGCGGGGGGGGGGGGAGAAGAAATACAGTAGAAGACGAATGGGTAGCTTTGAGGAATGAAATAGTGAAGGCAGCAGAGGATCAAGTAGGTAAAAAGACGAGGGCTAGTAGAAATCCTTGGGTAACAGAAGAAATGCTGAATTTAATTGGTGAAAGGAGAAAATACAAAACTTCAGTAAGTGAAGCAGGCAAAAAGGAATACAAACGTCTCAAAAACGAGATCGACAGGAAGTGCAAAATGGCTAAGCAGGCATGGCTAGAGGACAAATGTAAGGATGTAGATGCTTATCTCATGAGGGGTAAGATAGATACTGCCTACAGGAAAATTAAAGAGACCTTTGGAGAAAAGAGAACCACTTGCATGAATATCAAGAGCTCAGATGGAAACCCAGTTCTAAGCAAAGAAGGGAAAGCAGAAAGGTGGAAAGAGTATATAGAGGGTCTATACAAGGGCGATGTTCTTCAGGACAATATTATGGAAATGGAAGAGGAGAATGGGATATATGATTCTGCGTGAAGAGTTTGAAAGAGCACTGAAAGACCTGAGTCGAAACAAGGCCCCGGGAGTAGACAACATTCCATTAGAACTACTGATAGCCATGGGAGAGCCAGTTCTGACAGAACTCTACCATCTGGTGAGCAAGATGCATGAGACAGGCAAAATTCCCTCAGACTTCAAAAAGAATATAATAATTCCAATCCCAAAGAAAGCAGGTGCCGACAGATGTGAAAGTTACCAAACTATCAGTTTAATAAGACACAGCTGCAAAATACTAACGTGAATTCTTTACAGACGAATGGAAAAACTGGTAGAAGCAGACCTCGGGGAAGATCAGTTTGGATTCCGTAGAAATGTTGGAACACGTGAGGCAATACTGACCCTACGACTTATCTTAGAAGAAAGATTAAGGAAAGGCAAACCTACGTTTCTAGCATTTGTAGACTTAGAGAAAGCTTTTGACAATGTGGAGTGGAATACTCTCTTTCAAATTCTAAAGGTGGCAGGAGTAAAATACAGGGAGCAAAAGGCTATTTACAATTTGTACAGAAACCAGATGGCAGTTTTAAGAGACGAGGGACATGAAAGGGAAGCAGTGGTTGGGAAGGGAGTGAGACAGGGTTGTAGCCTCTCCCCGATGCTATTCAATCTGTATATTAAGCAAGCAGTAAAGGAAACAAAAGAAAAGTTCAGAGTAGGTATTAAAATCCAAGGAGAAGAAATAAAAATGTTGAGGTTTGCCGATGATATTGTAATTCTGTCAGAGACAGCAAAGGACTTGGAAGAGCAGCTGAACGGAACGGACAGCGTCTTGAAAGGAGGATATAAGATGAACATCAACAAAAGCAAAACGAGGCTAATGGAATGTAGTCAAATTAAATCGGGTGATGCTGAGGGAATTAGATTAGGAAATGAGACGCTTAAAGTAGTAAAGGAGTTTTGCTATTTGGGGAGCAAAATAACTGATGATGGTCGAAGCAGAGAGGATATAAAATGTAGACTGGCAATGGCAAGGAAAGCATTTCTGAAGAAGAGAAATTTGTTAACATCGAGTATAGATTTAAGTGTCAGGAAGTCCTTTCTGAAAGCATTTGTATGGAGTGTAGCTATGTATGGGAAGGAAACATGGACAATAAATAGTTTGGACAAGAAGAAAATAGAAGCTTTCGAAATGTGGTGCTACAGAAGAATGCTGAAGATTACATGGGTAGATCACATAACTAATGAGGAGGTATTGAATGGAATTGAAGAGAAGAGAAATTTGTGGCACAACTTGACTAGAAGAAGGGATCGGTTGGCAGGACATGTTCTGAGGTATCATGGGATCACCAATTTAGTACTGGAGGGTGGCGTGGAGGGTAAAAATCATAGAGGGAGACCAAGAGATGAATACACTAAGCAGATTCAGAAGGATATAGGCAGCAGTAGGTACTGGGAGATGAAGAGGCTTGCACAGGACAGAGTAGCATGGAGAGCTGCATCAAACCAGTCTCAGGACTGAAGACCACAACAACAACAACAACATGTCTTCTGTGGGCCTAATCCAGCATTTCCCACTGGGTTGCATATGCTTTAGCAAGACCTGCTCAGCTTGTTCATCAACTTTAAGAACTTCTGCAAAGTATTTCTTCTTCAAACAGGACTTTCTAGTGACAGTCAACTCTGACAGTACAAAGTCTCCTACAGTAAGTTTCAAGGATTCTTCACTATCAACACTACACGTCGAATTGTGTGCATTTTCATGGTTATGAAGTGATATCACTCTTGCAATCTCTTTGGCAGATGTAGCAGGAACCCTTATAACTCCCTCTTTAACTGCTATAATGCAATGGAGTTTGTGCAATCCTGGAATAGGCTGTACACCTTTCCAACGATTATCCAACATAGCCATTGCTGAATTTATTTTGTCAGATGATAAGTAGAGGGTCATAATCCCTTTCAGTTTCTCCTTGATGCACTTGTAAATATCATAGGGAGTGTTAATAGTAACCCTCCGTGATTTTACAGTTCTCCACACTCTTCTTTTCATGGTACCACCAAGGCCATCAACTCCATCTCTACTGTGAAAACTAGCAAAAAAAAAAAAAAAAAAAAAAAAAAAAAAAAATCCAGTCACCAGTAATGCCAAAGTCAGCTTGTAAATATGTAACATTTAATAATGTGAAGCGATTCTTGAACTGTGCTGTGCAACCATCGGAGAAAATCTTGACTCTTTGACGATAAGGAAATTCTTTCTTTAGGTCCTGAAAAAGCAGCTTAAGCACTGTCCAAACTAAATATTTTTTTTGGGACAAGTCATCGCTAACAATGGCATAGCTGCGTATGGTGCCATTGTTAATCCAGGCCACAGCTGTAAATATAGCTGTCTGCTGTTGGTGCCAGTGAGCACTCTGGATATCATCCTGCCAACAGAAGTACAATTTTCAGCATAGTCAACCTGCAAAACCAAATCGAGATTACTGAAATTTACTTTTGCATCCTCAAAGTACTTTGATTGCTTCTTCTTAACATAACAGTACAGTTTGAATCCCAGAAGCTGTTTCTCTATTTCTTTAATAGCATTCAAAACTGTCCCAACTGTTTCTATACGCTGAGGGCGACCTTCAACATCTTTCCATTGAGTCCATTCAAGCTCATTGTTCAGTACTTCTTCATCAACAAGGCTATTCGCATTTAAAGTGTTACACTTTTCGCAGGCACTGGACATACACTTATAATTTTCTGTGTCACAAACAAGAATGCTAACTAAATCTTGTGCTCTACTTGAAAATGTATTGGTTTCTCTTGCAAAGCTTTCAACCAAATACTGTACGTTTGCGTGGTATCGACAAATACACACATTATGTGGCATAAATGATACAGGGTATACAAAAGTTGGACGAAGAGAGAAGAATTTTGATTTTTTTATCTGACACTCTGGATATTCAAGAATAAATTGTTCATATGCTTCAGATATTGTCATTATCATATAGCACTTCTGTCTCTGTTCTCTTTCTCTAGTTTCAGGGTTCTTGACACTAACCTCATCTTTCCTTCCTGGTTCTTTTCGGCTTATGTCGTCACAAAGGTAGAAGTTCTTAATTTTATTTCCTGTATCTGCACTGAGAAACTTTTTTTAAGTTTATTTGCACCTTCAGGCAGCTCATTGTTAAACAGCTTTGCCACTACATGCTTTCGTTTCCTTGGGCTGCATGGTAAGCTTTTCTTCACCTTATTTACTGCCTTCCCAAGTGACCTTTTGGAACTATGATTTAGAGGGTGACAAAATGCAAGATGAAGTGGGACTTTGAGAAGAAATTTTGTTCTTTTCTCAATGCCTCCTTTGTCTTTCCATATCTTGCATACGTTTAAGTTTCTTTTGATCATCCTGCAAGGCAGCTTTATTTTTTCCTCTCCGTAGCTTATCTCTTTTGCATTCCTTTTCTAACATTGCCTGATACTGAATTGCAGTTTGCTTCAGTTTTTCCCTAAACTTGTGGCACCTTTCAGTGGATGACATGCTTGTCCTATAATAAATTACAAGAATAATACTTCCAGCTGGTTGATAATAATAACAATCACAACAATAATATCAACAATAACAATAATTGTGTGTGTTGTTGCAGTAAAATTTCCTTGTTACAAAGTTCTGGGGACTAGTGTAGCAGGGGATACAACCCGTAGGCTTTGGACAATGACGTCACAAGTGGCCAATCGAGAAGCGATTCTTCTTAGTGTTGTAGCTCCCTTCAGTGGCTGATAAGTGTTTTTTGGGTTTAAAAAAAAAAATCTCACGAGATAGAATAAACAGATCCACTTTATTAAGCAATCAGTAAAAAAAACGAAACTGAAACATAACAGCAAAAGCGAAAATGGTAAACTGCTCTCTGGCGACTTGTGACGTCATTGTCCAAAGCCGACGGGTTGTATCCCCTGCTACACTAGACCCAAGTTCTGGTATCACGGTAACAGCTCTAACACTTTGACATGTCACATCTGAAATGCATTTCTTGACGTAAGAGTGTTCCTACAAAAAATATTATAAGTTGTAGCCCATGTAACTAACCTCACTTTCACAAACTTTCAACTTAACATAACATGAAACTAAACTGATAAACAAATAATGTCTATTTCTGTGTTGCGGGTGTGACAGAAATTCCGTATTTTGTTTTTTTAAGAGTCAGATCTTCTTTACCTTTATTATAAATGTAAAACCACAGTTACAACTTCACAATTATCCACAGAGTATATGCACAACACATGGACACTCAACTTCAAAGACACTAGTCTGTAGGGCGGCCAACATTTCACATTAAATTTTTTTCCCTGACACCAAGAGTAAGTTTGTAACTGTTTTACACCTTTCAGGCCAGGATATAATAAACCCTGGGATTAGTTTCTGCTTCCTTGACCTTTTGGCTACAGAAGAATATGCCAAATTTTAAGACCTTTTAAACTTTATTTTTTATTATGAAAGGTCCTTTCACATGGAATGACCCTGAATTAAATCAGGTGACACTGAGAAAATTACATTTGGCATTCGGAAATCAGACACTTAAAGTAGCAGATGATTTTTGCTATTTGGGCAGCAAAATGACTGATGATGGTCGAAGTAGAGACGATATAAAATGTTGATAGGCAACGAAAACATTTCTGAAGAGGAATTTGTTAACATCAAGGAGGAGGAGGATATTAGCGTTTAACGTCCCGTCGACAACGA
Organism: Schistocerca serialis cubense; assembly: GCF_023864345.2. NCBI lineage: Eukaryota > Metazoa > Arthropoda > Insecta > Orthoptera > Acrididae > Schistocerca > Schistocerca serialis. The sequence goes on along the minus strand of NC_064641.1, from coordinate 629,737,342 downwards.
GGTCATTAGAGACGGAGCGCAAGCTCGGGTGAGGGAAGGATGGGGAAGGAAATCGGCCGTGCCCTTTCAAAGGAACCATCCCGGCATTTGCCTGAAGCGATTTAGGGAAATCACGGAAAACCTAAATCAGGATGGCCGGAGACGGGATTGAACCGTCGTCCTCCCGAATGCGAGTCCAGTGTGCTAACCACTGCGCCACCTCGCTCGGTGTGTTAACATCAAGTATAGGCTTAAATGTGAGGGTGTCTTTTCTAAAAGTACTTGTATGGAGTGTAGCCATGAACGGAAGTGAATCATGGATGATAAGCAGTTTGGATAGGAAGAGAATAGAAGCTTTTGAAATGTGGTACTAAGGAAGAATGCTGAATATTAGATGGGTAGATCACATAACTAATGAGAAAGTAATGAATACAATTGGGGAGAAGATGAATTTGTAGTACAACTTGACTAGAGGAAGGGATTGGTTGGTAGACCACGTTCAGATGCATCAAGGGATCACCAATCTAATATAGATGGGAAGTGTGGAGGGTAAAAATCGTTGAGGGAGAACTACACATAACTACACTAAGTAGCTTCAGAAGGATCTAGGTTTCAGTAGGTATTCAGAAATGAAGAGGCTTGCGCAGGATACAGTAGCATGGAGAGCTGCATCAAACAAGTCTTTGGGGTGAATACCACGAGTGCTAAGTGTCAATACACTTTCTAGTACCTCAAAATTTGAATTACAAATACGTATATTCGGTTTGAAAAGGGCTGTACAACAGACATAGCATCAAACAGCAATGCAAGGGAAAAATATCCACCATAATGAACTCAATATTGTCAATTCGTAGGGTGTCATTATTGTTCTACAAATAGGACTTTCTTGACTTCTCTACTTGAAACACGAAGTAGAACTTTGCAAAGAGTGCATCCAGATCAAGGCAATCAATGTTGGTCCTCAATCAACAATGCGAAAAGTGGATCAGATTTTCTTATTATCATCTACAATACATCAAACATTGCACTGTTTAAAAACAAACGGCTCGTGAAGAAAGGAAAAAGTTACTTACCATCTTCCAAGCTGTATTGATAACAGGGTACGGGGTCAATCGATAACTTGTAACCAGCAAATTCAGGATCAAGTAAATCCCTACTAGGCCTCAACTCAATCATAACGCTACACGAATGTTTACTTCACATCCAGTTCGAAGACCGAAACAGAAACGAATCTCACTCAGTCGCAATCGACTGATATCGGCTATCGGTATATCACTCGCAATCGCAGTAATTGCGAGGTGTGTTTCGATTACCACACATCTAAACTCTGTGAAGTAAATCACCAAACAGGTAGAAAATAGTGCGTGGAGTAAAAATACAACGGTTTAGACTGCGAAATCAAGGAGGTATCAATGATGATAACACACTTAAATAGTAAATCACACTGCGAACTTAACGAGCAAATGAATACGAGACGACTAGCGTTCGGCCGAAATCGATGTGTTAAATATAGCATGCATGCACCAAACGAAGACACGTTGGGGTCAATACGGTACCGCAAAGTTAATTTGACGTTCAAGTTCGTTGGATTCGCCAACTCGCAACCAAATTATCACCTTTGATTCTAACGTAGACTTCGGGCTGTCTGTCACCAAAAGCGATTCATACGAAAATACCCTGCAGTGGTTTCTGCGTGTTACGATCAAACGAAGAGTGAAAACAATGTCACATGAAACCACAGTCTAACATCTGTGCATGAAACTGACGATAGCGAGATACGAACTCGTGTGTGGATCACCTAACACGATTTCGTTCATTAACTTAATTTAGTCTAATTTATTTCTGTCTATATATCTTCTTTTACAACGCCATTAGACACGCTATTTTCCAAATTTAATGCAGAATAAGCAAAATTGCTTTATAATTTGCCATTGATAGAGAAAAAACGTCTTCAAAATAATGATAACCGATAATCAATTGTGACCAGAAACTGTAGATACGGCAGAACACAGAGAACATTTTTTATTTTACGTTATTTTTTTTAGTACCTCAATACGTAACAATGATAAGCGCTAATAGTTGCATATTAATTTACGCACAATCTTACAGCCATAAGGAGAGTAAACAAATTTATATATGATTGCCATACCGAATAAAAATCGAAAACATTTACACAAATTGAAATACTATTGCTCATATTTGCTCTAACACACAGCAACACACAACACAGTCTACCACTTAAACTACACGTTCTCTTCTGTATTTTCAGCACTGCACTTCGTCATCTTTGTTGTGAAGTGTTATGTGTCGATAGGCAAACATTTCACACTCCTTGTGTTTTACAAGGAAAGATGATCGTGACAGAATAATATTAAGTAGGTAAGTTGCAGAACATATACTGTGCGCGGGTGTTTGTTTTCTTAAGTGCAGACATTAAATGCGAGGTGAGGAATACGAGAAAATGAGTGACCACAAATAAACGGCTTCACCTGTTGTGGGTGGGGTCTTTACGTTTTGGCGTCGCGGCTTGTTGGTGGTTTGACCATCAACGAGAAAGCGCACTCTCCAAGAATGATAACAAAAGTAAGTTTTGTCAAGTTGAGCCTTCGAAGGGTGTATCATATGAAAGTGTGTTCTATTCAATTTCACGACTCACACTAATGATCTGTACACCCATTTGAGGAAATCTATGTTTGTAAAAGAAATGATAATTGGATCCTTTTATCGGCCCAAGACTCCTATCCTGATATAACCGAAAACTTCAGAGAAAACCTCAGTTTCCCAATCATACTGTAATCATCAATGGAGACTTATATCATCCAACAATTAATTGGGAAAATTACAATTTCATTCATGGTGGGCGTGATAAGACACCCTGTGCAACTTTACTAAATGTCTTCTCTGAAAACTACCTAGAACAGATAGCAGCTCCGCTCATGATGAGAATATATTGGATCTAATGGCAGCAAATACACCTGACCTCTTTGAGGATGTCCACATCGAAACTGGCATCAATGGCCATGATGCGGCTGTGGCAACAGTGATAACTAAAACAAGCTGAAAGATTTTTAGATTCAGTAAACTAGATTAAAAAATCAGTAGTGTTGTGGGAGTCGGCAGAAGAACACCTGTGAATGCACAAGAAACGCAGCATTATTCTGCGGCGACAAGTGCACAGACGATCTGCTTTACTCTTTGATTTTTATTAGTATTCTTTGTATTGACTGGTGTTTTGAGTTATATGGTGTTCGAGCTTGAGAAAAAATAAAAAGGTTATTGCTTGGCTACTACATTGCATCTCTTCAGCAGACGGAGATATGTAGTAGTTGACCAAAGTGGTGACCCTGACATGATTGAATTCCGTTTTTGAAGAGCAAATGCAGCACTGATCTGTATTGTCTACCACAGAGTCTGAGCATCCGCTCGACTCAGAGCATTAGAGGCACCCAAGGACGAGGTTCTCTGCCTACATACGATGACAGACAGGAAGTGATGAGACATATAGCAAACTGCGAATCCGTGTCGTATGCGCAGACAGTTAAGCACAACATGGTCCGTCACATCAGGACTACACCAGGTCAACCAGTATCTCAGCGCTCACGCCGGTTAGCTCCTGATCATTTCGCTGCAGCGAAGACAGAATTCGAAGAACTCCTGCACTCGGGAATCATCCATAGACCTGACAGCCCGTGGTTATCACCACTTCATCTAGTAAAGAAGAAAGATGGGGCCGGGAGACCATGTGGACACTACCAAGCACTCAATACCCGTACTATTCCCGACCGCTATCCGATACCACATATTAATGATTTTACGCATGCGCTGACAAGCACGACCATTTTTAGTGTCATTGATGGCCAGAAAGCACATCACCAGATACCAGTAGCTCCTGCTGATATACCGAAGACAGCTGTCACGACACCATTCGTCTTATTTTAATACCTCCGTATGCCGTTTGGTTTGAAAAATGCGGCACAAACTTGGCAATGGTTTATCGACGAAGTACTAAGAGGTTTACCGTACTGCTTCGCATACCTCCATGATATCCTGGTCTTTTCAGCATCCGAGAAATTGCACGAGCTGCATTTAAAAACTGTTTACAAACACATTGGTGCATATGGCATTTCAGTCAACGAATCAAAGTGTTTACTTCAGCGACGTCAGGTGCCATCCTTGGGATACTCAGTGACAGCAGCTGACATCAGCCCACTGCAAGATAAATTTGCCATTATCGAAGAGATGGCTCGCTCTGTTGATTATCAACTGAGCCAGTTCCTTGGAGCAGTTAATTTCGACAGACAACATCTGCCTAATGCGGCAGCCATCCAGGCACCTTTGACTTCAGCACTAGCCAGCAAGGATGCAGTGGGCAAATGACCTTTGCAGTGGACACCAGAGATGTTGATGGCATTCGATAAGACCAAGGCATGTCTACATCAGACAATCATGTTGACACACCCAGTTCCTCAGGCGCGATTTGCAATTGTGGATGCTAGTCAGCAAGCCATTGGTGAAGCTCTACATCAGCATGTCGAAGGCCACTGGCAGCCCCTGGGCTGTGAAATGGAGTGCTTACGATAGGGAATTGATGGCAATTTATCAAGCTGTCAGGCATTTCCAGCCACAAGTGGAAGCCAGGCCATTCACGATTTTCACAGACCACAAGCCAATTACTTTCGCCTTCAGTAGGAACAAGGATGGCTGTTCACCACGACAACTTAGACAAATTGAATTCATCACTCAATTCACAACAGACCTGCAGCATATAATAGGAGCTGAGACCGTCATGGCAGATTTCCTGTCTCGCTTGGAATCAATCTCTCAGGCTATTGACTACAAGAAGCTGGCTGCTGCGCAAGAGACAGACCAACAACTCCAGGTTATGTCTGAGGCAAATACAATCTGCTGGTGAACGTTTGCGAGTTTGGTGCGATGTATCACATGGAAAACCGAGACATTTTGTACCTAAGAAATTGCGACGGCAATTATTTGACAGTTTCCATGGGCTGGCTCATCCGAGAATAAACGCCAGTGTCAAGCTGATGATGGGCAGATTTGTGTGGTGCAACATAAAGAAGGACTGCTGTAGTTGGGCAAAAACGTGCTTAGATTGTCAGAGGACCAAGGTTTGACGACACGTGTACAAAGTGGTGGGAGACTTCCCACTTACGATGCAACGTTTCACACATGTGCACATGGACATCGTGGGACCTCTATTGCCGTTGGAAGGATACCATTACCTCCTTACTGCAGTGGACCACTTCACCGGATGGGCGGAGGCGGTTCAATTATCGGACATTTCCACGGAAACGGTGGCATGGGTATTTCTTTCGTCATGGATCGCACATTTCGGCTGCCCTTTACATGTCACCACAAACCAGGGGCGTCAATTCGAATCGACTCTGTTCTCATAATTGGCCAACCTCTGTGGTTTTCACCACCATCGTACCACAGCTTACTACCCAGCAAGCAATGGAATGGTGGAACACTGGCACAGAACGTTAAAAGCTGCTTTAATGTGCCACGCACAGTCTTGGTCATCAGCATTGCCACTGGTTTGGTTGGGCGTTCATACAGCATTAAAAGCAGATTTAGGAGCATCCACTGCAGAATTGGTTTATGGTGAACCCTTGAGACTGCCCGCAGAATTCTTCACCGATCAAACTGGGGCATGACTGACTGAATTGCCTTATGTGCTGCAAATGGTGCAAGAGCATATGGCCCATCCACTGTCTCAAGACATGGGGCAATAACAACGTTTGTGCAAAAAGACCTACGCTCATGTGATTCTACGGACAGACACCGTCAAGTCACTGCTGCAGCCCCCATATTCTGGGCCCTACAGGGTTCTCTTCCACTATGAACATACCGTACATATAGATCAAAATGGGAAGACCCAAGTGATATCGTTGGAAGGCGTCAAACCTACACATACGAGGGGGGAACCCAAAAAGAAACCGGACTCCGAGGGCGCTGCCACCCCTAGACGTAGTGCAGGGTTCTCACGCTAGATAGTGTTAGTAGAGATATTCATGAAACAGTTGTGCAGACGGCGTCAGTGTAGAACCGAACGTGCAAGTGTGGTATTGTGCTTCTCTGACTGTTAGCGGGTTACCTCTGCGAAGTCGTTATGGCAACTTTAAACGAACAAAGAGTGTGTGTGAAATTTTGTTTCCTGCTTAAAAAACTGCAACGGAGACACACCAAATGCTTCAAGAAGCTTTCCAGGAGGACACTATGAGTCGCACACAGATTTTCGAGTGGTCTGGGCTCTTTAAACGTGGTGAGATGTGTGTTGAAGACCAAGCTCGTTCTGGAAGCCCTTCAACATCGCGAAATGAGGAGAACATTCAAAAGGTCCGCCAAAACCAAAAGATAAACGAGGATCGTCGCCAATCGATCGACCAAATTTCAGCAGACAGGAATCAGTTGAAGCTCGTGCCAGCGGATTTTGAGTGAGGATTTGCACATGAGATGTGTTGCTGATAAACTTGTTCCGTGCCTTCTCACACAGGAGCAAAAAACCATCCGCACGAATGTGTGTCAGGACTTGAAAACAGAGACTGCACGTGATCCAAACTTCTTGAACAAAGTCATTACAGGGGATGAGAGTTGGTGTTACCGTTATGACCCAGAAACCAAGCAAGCATCAAGCCAGTGGAGGACTCCCAACTCTCGCAGACGAAAAACAGGAAGGCAAGTGAGATCAAATGTGAAGACGATGATTGTTGTCTTTTTTGATGCTCGTGGAATTGTGCATCGGGAATTCGTACCCCCTGGCCAGACTGTTAACCAGCACTTTTACTTGGATGTTTTAAGGAATCTGCGAGAGGATGTGAGGGGGAAACGCCCGGAACTTTGCCGATCAGGTGACTGGTTTCTGCATCACGACAACGCTTCAGCACACACGGCCTTACGAGTGACCCACTATTTGGCATCTCAAAGGTGGTCTGTCGTTCCCCATTCTCCGTATTCGCCGGACCTAGCCCCGTGCGACTTTTTCCCATTTCCACGAATGAAAAAAACGCTAAAAGGAGAGCGTTATGACGATGTGGAAGCGGTAAAGGGCACTGGACAATATCAAACTAGAAGAGTTCCAAACATGCTTCCAACAGTGAGAAAAGAGACTTGACAAGTGCATCGCATGTAATGGAGAGTATTTTGAAGGTGACTGAAGTAATTTTGTAAAATGGTTCATCAATAAATTTTTTTATGTCAGCAATCTGGTTTCTTTTGGGTTCCCCCTCGTATGTTAGCAACCGAAGAAGATGTACACACTGAACACGACGTGTCAGCTTTCACACTACTGGACACGAATGACATAAGAAGAAATAGAACCGTCACTGCCAGCACCAGAGGTTGAAGAAGTTCAAGCAGTGGCTTCAGTACACACGAGAGCTGGACGTTAGGTGAAATATATAAATACCCCTACATTCCCAGATCTCCTACACCTGTGAATGCACAAGAAACGCAGCATTATTCTGCGGCGACAAGCACACAGACGATCTGCTTTATTCTTTGATTTTTATTAGTATTCTCTGTATTGACTTGTGTTTTGAGTTGATTGGTGTTCGAGCTTGAGAAAAAATAAAAAGTTATTGCTTGACTACTACATTGCATCTCTTCAGCAGATGGAGATAAGCTGTAGTTGACCAAAGTGCCTTATCTCAGTGAGGAACTTGAAACTTTCAGTACAGGTCAAGAGCATATAGAGGAACTCTGGCTCAAGATTAAACAAATACTTGACCATGCACTAGACAGATATGTACCCAAGAACAGTACATAATGGGAGGGAACCTCCATGGTATACAGTCACTGTAAAGAAACTTCTAAGGAAACAGAGATTACTGTATAACAGGTGTAAAGCAAAGTGTAGGGCTGTAGATAGAGAGATGCCGAATGAAATGTGTTTGGCTGCTAGGAGAGCACCGCATGATGCCTTCAATGACTACCATAGCAAAATATTGTCTGAAGACATTTCTCAAAATCCAAAGAAATTCTGGTTGTGTATAATGGCTGTTAGTGGCACTAATGTTAGTGGCCACCCCTACTGAAGGAGACGGGAACTGAAATTGAGGGTAGCAAAGCAAAAGCTGAAATGCTGAACTCCATTTTCAAATGTTCCTTTACAAAGGAGAATCATGAGAATTGCCCCAATCTAATCCTCGTACTACTGAAAAGATGAATGAAATAAGTATTAGTACCGGTGGTGTTGAGAAATAGCTGAAATCATCAAAACTGAACAAAGCTCAAGGCCCCGATAGAATCCCTGCCAGTGGACTGAGTGAAGCAAGATGGTGCCTACTGAAAAGTGTGGTGACACAACGCTCGTAGATAAGCAAAAATTAAACGATGCATCGCTTAAAACTGGGTTCAAAAAGGAATCTTGTGTGTTAAATGCAACTTTTGGCTGCACGAAAGGTGTGCGAAAATATGTTCAAAATTTGTTGGCGACGATATTCACTAGCCATGCCTAGACTGTTTGCAGGACGAAAATCCCTGTCAGTGAACTGAGTGAAGCAATATGGTGCCTACTGAAAAGTGTAATGACAAAACGCTCGTAGATAGGCAAAAATTAAACAGTGCATCGTCTAAAATTGGTCAGAAACGGGTTGAAAAAGGAATCTTGTGTGTTAAATGCAACTTTTGGCTGCACGAAAGGTGTGCGAAAATATGTTTAAACTTTGTTAGCGACAATATTCACTAGCTTCCACCGTGAGCTCACAGGAAGAAATTATCAAAATCCTACATAGCGATATTCACACTTTAAAAGTAAAAGGATCAGTGCAGAGGCAAGAAAACTGTGACCAGAAAAGCGGAAGAAAATGTTTTTGTGAAATAGCCGAGGCGAGTGACGAAAATAACATAAAAAACACGCGGATTGATACATCTATTCATAACAACGCGTCAACAACACTACGGAAGAAATTAGCCCAGAAATCACAAAAATTCCAAATAAATATAAGTGGACAAGCGTAAAATACAGAAAAAAGAACTCAAAGCGCCTCAGCAACGTAAAACAGAACAGCGATTTCCTTGTTGTAGGGGATTCTCTGCTTAAAAATGTGGCAGTGCCAAATTCCACAATACACTTTCGCCCATGTATCCAGACCCATCATTTGTAGAAACATTGTAACAACATCTATAACTCGCAGGATGGTTCAGCAGGGGCATCTCGGAAGAATTACAAGGGGATCTTCATCCACGTAGTTATAGTTTGCCTTAGAAGCAACACTGAAGAGGAAATTGTAAATGTAACAAAAAATTCGATCTGCCAGAAACGTCTTGACGTCTAAAATTGTAGTGAGTGGTATTGTCTACAGAAGATCCGTGAGTGATAGTTATGTAGCGAGAATAAACAGAGATATAAACGGAAGCTGTAATGATATGGGAGCCGTGTATGTAAATCCAAATTAGTTCTTAAGCAATAAACGCTTGGGTAAATATGGTCTTCATTTAAACAGATTAGGATCAAAAATTCTTAGTAAAATATTCGCCGATACTTGTAAAATTCTGAATAATGGGGGAAACTTATGAGGAAGGATGGGGATGAGAAACAGTGTTTGGTAACAAAAACGGCAAGACCGAAATGGTACCCAAGAAAGAAAATACTGCTTGAAAACCGGAACATAAATAAGAAAGAATGTTCCTACATAATGCACTGGAATATAAACGGTCTAAGTGCTTACTTTCAAAACAAAAGTCATAAACTGGACGAATTACAAATTATTCTTTCAGAGTGTAAAAATATCAAAGTTATTTACCTCATTGAACATTGGCTTGCATGTGATAATATTATAATACTTAACAACATCGAAAATTTTGAAGTAGCAAACAGCTTTTGTAGACGTGAGAAATCACGAGGAGGTTCTTGCATACTTACTCATTCTGATATAAAATATGTTTTGTTTTCTTTATTGAATTTCGAACAGAAAACATTGGGTAACTATCACTTCAAACGTGGTAAATTATTTTTCGAAGTGGAGTACTGTATCACAAGGTGTGCCTCAAGGCTCTATTTTGGGGCCAATTTTGTTCCTATTCTATGTAAGTGACTTATCCACAAATATCAATTCCTCCATCAGTTCCGTTTGCAGACGATACTTCTGTTTTAATTGAAGATGGTGCTGTAGACAAAATTCCAAGCTTCATTGTAAGCACACTGGATACCCTAGAAAACTGGTTCCACTTAAATATGTTCAAACTGAACATTGCAAAAACCCATAGGGTACATTTCCAAGCCAAACCATCAAAATGTGCAGAGGTTAAAATAGAATGCAATAGTCAACTTATGGAAGAAGTTGACACTGTCAAATTCCTAGGACTAAACGTGGACAAGAACTTGAACTGTAACACATATATTGACTCCTTATCAAATAAACTAAGCAGTTTTGCATTTGCAATGCAGATACTTGCAAATTCTATGGGCATGGGTACATGAAAAATAGCATACCATGGTTGTTCTGACTGTAATTAGGTATGGTATAATTTTCGGAGGAAGTTCAGGTAGAATATCTCGTATACTGAAGCTTCAGAAAAATATTATCAGATACATGTGTATTACACAGAAAACAGAATCTTGTCGTCTTGTCGCCCATTATTTCGACAACTGCAAATCCTAACTATACCATCCATATACATTTATGAAATTATTATCTACCTACACAGCAGACAAAAATTATTTGAGGAAAATTATTTTAACCACACATAATACAACACTAGAAATAAAATAATTTTATGCTTCTCACACACAAATTGAAATTATATGAACAGGCTCCACAATATATGGGGATGACAATATATAACAAATTAATGCGCAAAAATATATTTAATCTTAAGCCAGAGATTCTAAAAATAAGGCTACATCAGATTCTTGGGGAGAAATGCTACTATTCGATAGAAAAATGTTTAGAGGCTGATATGATAATTTGAGCTGGGGTAATTTAGGTTAGAGTTTGAGATACAATTTTTATTATTGTTATTATTATTATATCTGCATTTTGTGCATATAAAATAATATTGTATTATTATTATGATGCTGTATGTAAACATCAGCTTTCTAATGTTTACGGTAAATTTTTCCAACTTTTGATGTGTCTCCTGTACCTTAATCAACAGATTTTGATCATCTATTTTATGAGACTAATAAACCACAATTCACAATACTATACTGAATTTGTGGCCGAGTTAGCCGCTCTTTTCACTATAATCTATTGTAGATCCCTCAAAGAAAAAACCATGCCCAGTTCTTGGAAAAAGGCACAGGTCACACCTATCTACAAGAAGGGTAGTAGAAGTGATCTACAAAACTACCGTCCAATATTCTTGACATCGATTTGCTGTAGAAACTTAGGACATATTCTGAGCTCAAACATAGTTGAGGTATCTTGAGCAGAATGACCTCCTCATTGACAACCAGCATGGATTCCGAAAACATCGATCATGTGAAACCCAACTCGCATTTTTCTCATAGGACATACTGAAAACTTTGGATCAAGGTAACAAGGTAGATGCAGTCTTTCTTGATTTCTGAAAAGCATTAGACTCTGTACAGCACCTACGCTTAATGTCAAAAGTATGATCATATGGGATACCAAATGAAATTCGTGACTGGATTTAGGACTTTTGGTAGGGAGGACACAGCATGTTATCTTGGATGGAAAGTCATTGTCAGATGTAGAAGTAACTTCAAGTATGCCCCAGGAAGTGTGTTGGGACCCCTGCTGTTGATGTTGTATATTAGTGACCTTGAAAACAATATTAATAGTAAAATCAGGCTTTTTGGAGATGATCTACATCTACATATATACTCCATTAGCCACGAAGTGGTGTGTGGCGGAGGGCACTATTCACTCCAAAGTCATATTTCCCCCCTCCCTCTGTTCCACTCGCGGATAGCGCAAGGGAAAAACAACTGTCTGAATGCCTCAGTATGAGCTCTAATTTCCCTTATCTTTGAATGGTGATCATCATGTGATTTGAGAGTGGGTGGTAATAATATATGCTCTACATCCTTGGTGAAGATCGGATTTAGGAATTTAGTGAATGGCCCCTTCTGTTTAGCGCGCCGTCTATCTGCAAGTGTGTCCCACTTCAAACTTTCTGCGAGATTTGTAATGCTCTCGCGATGGCTAATTGTACCAGTCACGAATCTTGCCACTCTTCTTCGGACCTTCTCAATCTCTTGAATCAGACCCAAAAGGTAAGGGTCCTGTACAGATGAACAATACTCCAAGACTGGACGAACTAACGTATCATAAGCTATTTCCTTTGTTGAAGGACTGCATTACTTTAGGATTCTACCAATAAATCACAATCTAGAGTTCGCCTTACCCATTACTTGTGTAATCTGATCATTCCATCTGAGATCATTTCAAATAGTCACACCCAGATACTTGACGAACGTTACTGCTTCCAAAGACCGGGCATTTATTTTGTACTAGTACATTAATTGGGATTTTTGCCTTGTTATATGCAGTAGGTTACACTTACCAGTATTGAGAGGTATCTGCCAGTCATTACACCAGGCATTTATTTTGTGCAAATCCTCATTGATTCGATCACATCTTTCATGTGATACTACTTTCCTGTAGACTACAGCATCATCAGCAAACAGCCAAAGGCCACTGTCAATACCATCAACCAGATCATTTATGTAAATTGTAAAAAGCAGAGGATCTATTACACTGCCCTGGGGCACACCTGATATTACGCTAATTTCTGTTGAAGTCACCCCGTTCAGGACAACATACTGCTCCCTGTCCATTAGAAAACTTTCTATCCAACTGCATATGTCATCAGATAGACCATAAGTGCGCTCTCTTTGTAGCAAGCGACAGTGCAGAACTGAGTCAAATGCCTTTCGAAAGTTGAGAAATATGGCATCAACCTGGGAGCCAGTATCTAGAGCCTGTTGTATATCATTTACAAAGATCGCCAGCTGTGTCTCGCATGACCGCTGTTTCCTAAAACCATGCTAGTTTCTGCAGATGTGCTTCTCAGAGTCTAGAAAGGTCATTATGTCTGAACACAAAATATGTTCCATGATTCTACAACAAATCGATGTCAGTGAAATTGGCCGGTAATTATGTGCATCCAATTTTCTACCCTTTTTATAGATTGCTATGACCTGGGCCTTCTTCCTATCCCATGGAACTTTCTGCTGTTCCAGTGATCTCTGATAGATGATGGACAAGAATGATGCTATATTTGTAGCATAGTCAGCATAAAATCTTACAGGGATACCGTCTGGGCCAGTTGCCTTCCTGGCGTCTAAGGAACTTAACTGTTTTACAATACCAGATACACTAAACACTATGTGAGCCATCCTTCCGTTTGTTCTATAATTGAAAGGGGGAATGGTGCTGCAGTCCTCTACCATAAATGAGTTTTTGAAAGCTAGGTTTATAATTTTGGTCTTCTGTTTATCATCATCAGTTACATTACTCGTACTGTCAGCAAGAGAAGGTATTGAATTATTTGTAGTGTTCATAGATTTTATGTATGACCAAAATTTTTTTGGGTTATTTTCAGAATCTGCAGATAAAATATTGGTTTCAAATTCGTTAAAAGAATCTCTCATTGTCCTTCGGGCAGTTGCTTTCATTTCGCATAATTTCTGTTTGTCAGCGGGGCAGTGACTACGTTTAAAACAACTGTGCAAAATTCTCTGCTTTCTCAGCAACTTCCTAATATGTTTGTGGTACCAAGGTGTATCCTTTCCCTCCCCTATACTTTTGCTAGGCACATACTTCTCTAGCACATGGTGGACAATACCTTTAAAATCCAACCAAAGATGCTCAATATCTTTGTGTCCCGAGGTGAATGCTTGGAGCTGACTATGAAGATATTCATTAATGAGACTTTTATTTGCTTTCCCAAACAAGAAAACTCTATGCTGTTTCTTTGGTTTTTTTTGCCACTTCCACTGACATAGAAGCCACAATGTCATTATGGTCGCTAATACCTTCTTCTAGATTAACTTCCTCAAAAAGATCAGGTCTGTTTGTCACCAAGATATCTAATATATTCCCATCTCGAGTTGGTTTTCTAACTAATTGCTCAAGGTTGTATGTTGAGAATACTCCTAGAATAACTTCACACAAATGATGCAGTTATCTGAAATGAATTACTATCTGAGAGAAGCTGCATAAATATTCAGTCAGATCTTGATAAGATTTCAAGATGGTTCAGAGATTGGCAATTTGCTATAAATGTTCAGAAATGAAAAATTGTGCGCTTCAAAAAATAAAAATAAAATAGTATCCTATGACTATAACATCAACAACTCACTGTTGGAAACAGTCAACTCATACGAAGACCTGAATGTAACACTTTTTAGGGATATGAAACAGTATGATCATATAGGTCTGGTCATGGGTAAAGCAGATGGTACATTTCGGTTTATTGGTAGTTGCAAGTGCAATCAGTATACTAAAGAGATCGCTTACAAATCACTCGAGCAACCGATTGTAGAATATTGTTGAGTGTCTGGCCCATACCAGATAGAACTAAGAGAGGATATTGAGCGTATACAGAGAAGGGCAGCACAAATGTTCTCAGGTTTTTTAATCCATGGGAGAATGTCACAGAGATTCTGAAGAAACTGAAATGGCAGACTCTTGAAGGCAGACAGAAACTATCCTGAGAAAGTCTATTAACAAAGTTCCAAGAACTGGCTTTAAATTATTACTCTGGGGATATAATAAAACCCCCTACATATCGCTCACGTGGGTATCATGGGGATAAGATTAGAATAATTACTGCGCACACAGAGGTATTCAAACAATCATTCTCCCCACACTCCATACATGAATGGAACAGGAAGAAATCCTAATAACTGGTACAATGGGATGTACCCTCTGCCATGCACCTCATGGCGGTATGCAGAGTATAGATGTAGATGTAGATATAGAAATATATGGTCTTGTCAAGTTGAGCCTTCAATGCATATGTTGTATAAAAGTGTGTTTCACTCTAATTCACAAGTCACAGTAATGATCTGTACACCCATTTAAGGAAATATATGATTGTAAAAGGAAAGCAATTTTTCCTCCTCTGGAAGTTCAGAATAGCTTTGTATAATTTATTGGCAGCAAATACTTGCAGGAAATGCAAAATGCAGATTTAGGCTATTATAAAACAATTTATTATGACACAGAGATACAACTTGAGTTTGTGTGCACTAGAAAATTGTTCACAGCAAACTGAAAACACCAGAGAAAATCTTGCACGAACACAACTACAGACCAGAGAGTCTTATTATCTCATAGTTGATGGTGAGGTCCCCCACATAGTAGCCGCCACCACCCCCCTCTCCCCATCCTCCCCCTCCTGGTGCAGAGCACTGGCACTGGGTTGGGTAAGTTGCTAGAGGCCACAGTGTGCATGAGCAGCTGTGTTGTAGTTGGCTGCTACATAGGGCACATCTGGACCATATCTCATCAAATGAGAGGAAAAAGAAAATGGTGTCGCAATCCCAGCCTCATTTCAATGCAGGTGATACTGGCTGTTATAGGGTCAGGGGGTGTGCGGTGGGAGGGGTGGGGGGGTGGCGTGTAGCAGGATTGTTGGTCTATGTAGATTTGTGGCAGTAGGTGCTGTACTGTGGAGGCAGCACAGTAGTGGGTCCGATAGCATCGGGTTATAGTTGCATGCTAGGGGGGTGATTATTGTAACCTAGGAGTTGGGATGGGAAGCAACCTTTCAGCTGACAATCTTGATGCATTCACAGTTGGTTCAACATCAGTGAGAAGTTTATAACTCTGAGTGAACTGCCTGGAAATACACCCATTGCCTACTGGGTGTTTCTTGTGCTGTCCTAAAGCCACAATAAAGTCACCCACAAGTTTCAGTTGTGTGTTGTCCAGATGGAGTTGCTGCACATCAAGTCTGACTATAAGCATGTTGTTGTGCAAAGTATCCAATGCTCTGTCATACACGGGGTGACATGAGGGATGTCATCGGTCTGGCCAACCTCTGCTTCAGCTGTGCTGGTGGTATTGCAGAACATCCGTCTGAGTTTAAGGGAATTCAATGATACAATGGCAGGCTCTCTCTGTAGAAAAATGTTGAAGGTATTAGCTCCTCATTTTAGATTTTTGTGAGGGCAGACATATGCTGCAGCATAGGTTGGAGGTGTCATCCTACTGGATGATGTTATCACAGTCAGTTAAAGCATTGTTTATAAAAATTTTCAGCAAGCTGTGTGCTTGTGGCTGGGTTATTCTAAGTCATGCGAGGTATTGTATCCCTCTATTGATGAGAGAAAGCAGCTCCTTATTCTCTGAGGGTTGCAGTGGTGAGACAAAGTCTGCTGGCAGTATGAGTCGTTCATTGTAAAGAATCACTACTAAAGAGGCATGGAGTTCATCTTTGTATGCGGAGCATATGCCTAACAGCACCCAAGATAAAGATTCTGTCTATAGCCACTGCGGCACATAAGCACTGCCTTAAATGTCTGGTACCAGAGCCCCACTACACCATTACTTCACAGATGATAAACGGTACTGTTGGATGCCACAGAGGTTACAAAGTTCAAAGAGCAGTATAGATTCAAATTGGCAATCGCACTCTCATCATCATATTCACCATAATGTCGGGCTAGGATGTTGCTTCAACCCAGTGGGTGACATGTCCGCCCCCGGCAGCTGAATGGTCAGCGTGATGGATTGTCAATCCTCTGTGACCGGGTTCGATTCCCGGATGGGTCGAGGAATTTTCTCCCCCCAGAGACTGGGTGTTGTGCTGTCCTCCTCATCTTCCTATCATCCTCGCTGACTGCAGGTCACCGAAGTGGCATCAAATTGCAAGACCAGCACCCACCGAATGGTCTGCCCGATGGGGCGCCTTAGTCATTCGATTAAATAAATTAAATAAAGTGGGTAACATGATAAGTGACAGAGACAATGAATCGGACTGTAGGAGAGGAGCAACCATATCACGATTAACATGTTGGAAACAGGCTTTAGGTATTTCATGTTGGGTGATTTTTGGCTGTGCATGCCATCCAACCTCGCTTTGTTGGCAAGCTGTGCAAGATTGTGTCCACAGTCTACAGTCTCATTTCACATTTGGTCAAATGAAATGGTCAGTGACTAGTTTAGTTGTGGGGCATACTCCTGGGTGTGACAGCCCATGCAAGCTGTCAAAAACAGATTTATGCATATTGAGTGGGACCAGTGGCCAAAGGCAGTTCTGTGATACATCACACCTGACTTCTGTGTACGAACCTGGAATGGAACACCATTCGAATTTCAAACCCATAGTGGTATCTGACAACAGGTTGCATATTTATGCATCAAGTTGTTATACCTTGGCAAGCTCATCATAACTGACATCAACTGAAAGTTCATGTACTCATGAGAGGTAGTTGGCCAAAATATTAATCATTCCTTTGAGATGGTGGACATCAGTTGTAAATTGTGTGACAGAGTCAAGGTGTCAAAAACAGTATGGGGGAGCACTATATTGCTGGATTACATATAGAATCCGCCAATGGCTGGTGGTTGGAATAAATATAACTTGGCTGCCTGGTGCATCTCTTTGAGTTAAAATGATGCAAGGTGTAGTGCAAGTGGCTGTGGAGTGGAAATCTGGACCAGAAAAAACATGAAAGAGCAGCAGCATTCATAGTTGCACACACAGACTGTATTTCAAATCAGATGACAATTAACAGACAACCTCTCCAGTTGATTAGAAAGCAGCTTTAAAGAGAATTTTTTCTGTCTCCAGTACAATGAAATTTCAAGTATAGTCACTGAACCTCAAAATAATTAATAATGAGGTTCTCAGACATTCAGCCCAAAATAGCCAAATGTTATCTCCACATGAAGTAGTTAGTGACCCTATCCCACAACAACAAATAACAAGCCTCATTCACAATGTTAGATTTTAAACAGTTAAAAAAATTATCCCTGATAAATAATAATGATAATGGTGCACTTAAATATTAGGGCTCAAATAATTAATAATTTACCCCCAAACAATAATAATGACAAGCTTCTGTAAAATCAGTTTTTAAATAGCTAGAAATTTTTACCCCAGAACACTAATAATAACATAGCTGCACTTGGAACCATATCTATAACACATTAAGATTGTCCATGAGTGAATAATAATGGAACAGATGAAATTGAAACATAAATGCACAAATACAGGACACTGCATCAAATACTTCCCCTTCCCTTAATTTTTCTTTTCTTTTTTTCAGTAGCATGGCCACACCACAAACAAACATTGCAACAACTTCAGCTATACTAATACTAATAACAGTAATACTCACAACACAGTACAAGGGTCTCATTACACCAAATGGGAGCCAGTATTAACACGCCACCCCAAAATAAACAAATATATACAGACTATCAGCAAGCTGGCACATGTATTCGGCCAACCCAGGCAAAATTTGTAACGTATGACAAGGATGAGGTTAGACATTCTAAGCCAAATTTAGAGTTCAACACAACACTATACCCAAATTAATGAGGCACTAGCCAGATAAAATTTAACCTTGCAAGGCAGGTACCTAAAACACCAATCAGAAATATCTGCTCTTAAATCCATACAGGATAGTCAAATCCCCAATGCTAAAGAACAACAAAACCAGCTTGACTAAAGGACATTAACAAAATTTGAGATCCTCATTTGTGTTGCCTAGCATAACCGTACAAGACACTTCTACTAAGTCCAGATCATTACTGCAGGACAGACAACCAGTAGCCAGACCAATCAGGAGTGGCTGGGGTAACAACAAATTCGCACATTGAAGGCAGCTAGCCCACCACCAGTGCTTGACATGGTGGGTTCACTTTGCTTTAGGAAACAAAACCATCAAACGGCTGCTCACAGCAATGTTCAAGATAACAATCAGAATGAAAGCATGCTTACAATGTCAGATAGTACTTCGGATGAGTGTTGTACAAATAACATGAATGCCCTCCCCCACTCTCACTTGAAAAAACCAGCCATCAGCAAATACTGTGGCAAGAAAATACCATACCAGCAGAACACAACAGCCACTCCCTAGAAAACACTCAGACAGGTCATACCGGATGTCCGCAGCACAGCCCAACTGCTCGGCTGAACAAGAATCCACTTGAGCTCTATTTGTCCTCGCCACCAACTTCTACCGAATCAACACCAGACTCCTTGTGATCCAGAGCCACTCCTCCCAGCTGCACAAGGTTTACAGCAGATGGCCACGCAGCCCAAGCCAAGCGCACAACAGAAAGATAGTACGAAGTGCCTACATTGCAATATCGCACATGGCTCATTGCCCTCAGTGTCATCTCTGAAATGCTGCACCAGTCTGTACACAACAAGATTTCTCTGCCATAAGCTGATCACTTACACTGGGAGTCAGTTAGCTTCTGGGAGAAGAAATGTAATGGTTGTTGTTCATCTGCTACTGCCTGCCGAAGTATTGCTATGATAGCAGTGTTGCTCACGTCATAAGTGCCTGACAAGGCACCTGTTGGGAGTCAATGAGCTACTGTCACAGCATGTGTGTTTGCTGTCCAGTTTATTTGTCAACGATGCCTATATAGCTGCTATGTGAGGTAAGTAACATTTGCAAAAGTTTATCACGCTGAGAAATTGGTGCGATTCGTGATAATTTGTAGGCCATGGAAGCTGATGGAGGAGTTCCATGCACTGGGTCATAGAGTGAATACTGTTACAACTAACATAGTGGACCAGCAAAGTTACTTCAGATTTCCTAAGTTTTCATTTGTCATTGTTTAATATCATGCTAAAAAGTTCAAGACTCTTGAAAATGAGGGTGAGATGTTCCTAGTGTTCTTGTAGAGAAGATGAAAAGACCAAACTGTCGTCCAGGTACACATGACAGGAAAGAAACTTCAAGAGGATATTGTCAATGAAGCATTGCCAAAGTTTGAATGCATTTTTAAATCATAAGAAATAAACAAAAATTCTTAGAGTCCAAACAGTGAAATTATCAGTGTCTTGGATAGGGTAGGAATGTGTGAAATCTAGAACTCATCATAGAGGGGCCTGTTGAAGAATGAGTGAAATCTGGAATGTTCGGTATTATTGAGTAGCTGTCAGGGATTGTCCAAGTGTTTAAAGCCGCCTCCCCCTCCCCCCCCCCCCCCCCCGCCACCCGCAAAAAGAAAAACACCTCCACTATGAAGGGGCATATGGTCAGCACACTGCTCTTCCAATCATACATCAGTTTATGAGATCGGAGCTGCTGCTACTTAATCAAGTTGCTCCTCAGTTTGCCTCACAAGGGCTGAGTGCAACCTGCTTGCCACCAGTGGTTGGCAGACCGGATGGTCACCCATCCAAGTGCTGGCCCAGCCTGACAGTGCTTAACGTCGGTGATCTGATGGGAACTGGTGTTACCATTGCGGCAAGGTCATTGGCATTTAAAGCGCAATAGTCACCACATGATCTATACGTTTTGTCTCTTCAAGGGAGCTCAGTCACTGACCGAAGAGTCTTATTATCTCAGTGTGAATGGTGAGGTCACCACTGCTATCTACATTAACGCTTATGACAATGTAACTCTTCTGCAAATCGATAAATCCATAAACATGTCAAAGTTCAGAACTAAAACCATGCTAAACTTACTGCACTGTTTTGAAGATGTAATTCCTACCTTTAAATGGAAAGAGACGGTAAAAGTAAGTGGCATAACAAAACCAATAGCAAAATGGCCATTCCAGAATCATAATAATAAAAGAGGATGTAATACTACATCCAGTCTGTTATCTGATTAGTTTTTCTTTTTCTTTCTTTTTTTTTTGTTCTTTTCTTTGATTATTAAAAAAATGACAGTTGTTACACCTCTACACAAGAAAGGTGAAAGATGACAACTAATGATTAGTACCCAACCTCTCTTGCATGTATCATTTGAAAACTTGCAAGGTAGTGTCTGTTAATCAGGACCAGTTTAATAAGGCACAGAGCTTATATCCATAGAGAACTGTGAGGAACTAAATCAGCAGCATTTACTCATTTTTTTTATCAAACATGGTATTTTACTACCATGCAACATGTTTAGCTTATAGACTTAAGCAGCAAGTGAAAATTTGTAACAAGACTGGGAATCGAACCCAGGGTTCCTGCTTACTGGGCAGGTGCATTAGCCACTAAGCCACCTTGGCACAACGGTTGACACAAATGCATGGATTGCCCTGGCACACCTCACTCCTCAATCCAAATTCCCATTGCTGCCACAGTCTACTTTAAATTCCCCCTTACACACGAACAGAACTGCCAAGGCTCTCAGTGTTCTTTAATGGCACCTCAGTGTTGAATGTAAATGGGGGATCCAGCCTGATACCCAGTTGCAGATACCTATACAAATGAAATGACATGAGGGGAATTTAAAGTAGACAGGAGCGATAGTGAGAATTTGGATCAAGGAGGGAGGCATGCCAGGCTAAACTCTGCAGTTGTGTGAACTGCAGTACAAAAGTGGGTTAGTGGCTAGCAGACCTGCCTAGCAAGCAGGAGACCTGGGTTCTATTCCCGGCCTTGGTACAAGTTTTCACTTGCCAATTCAGTTTGTGTACATAAAATCATATCTGTATGAGACCAGTAAAGTATCTGAAAGTGTTTAGCTTAGTTTATTTTTGTCCATAGATCAAGTTTATAATGATATTAGATACATCATGTTGTAAGTCTTATACAGAATAAACAAAACTGCTGATAAATTTATCATTCACCAGTAACGCAAGTAATAGGTATGATAACGGATAATAGTGAACAGATATTGTAAATACAGGAGAAATGCAAGAAAGCATTTATTTTTTAGTTAAACTGTATGTAATAATTAGCTGAGAGGAAACAGAGAGAGAAATTTTGTTAGGAAGGTAAAGAGTATCATTTTGAATATAAATAATTAATTATGGGGTGCCACATGGTTCACTATGTATTGTTAGTTTTGATTTATGATTAATAACCTACCACAACAGTTTTCAAAAACAGATACTGTACTACTTGCAATTGGTAACAGTTTCTTTATGAAAGAAAAGAATGATTATGAGTTGCAGTAGCAAACTGACAAACAGCAGAAGTAGCCAAAAAATGGTTTAATGGTAACTGCAGCAATTATTAACAATTAACTGTATGCATGAAATTCAGCCATATAAAAAATAAAACTAGAATCAACATACATTAGGGAACAGCCAAATTCAGCAAAAAAATCACACAGAAATTTTAGGTTTGTGGGTCGATGAACATTTAAGGTAGAAACGGTAACAACAAGTGAAGCAAGTACTGTTACATGTTGATAATGCTCAAAGATTGCTACATTGGTGAAACAGTGTTAAGAGCTTATTACTACATGCACAATCTACAAAGGTATGCTATACTACTCTGAGGATGCATTGCTTTTGCAATACAGTCATTTAAACTTCATAAGATAGCTGTAAGATCAATAAAAGGTGCATGTCCTGTATGGTTTTTGAGTGACTCTTATATATACACCACTCATCCTGCAAAATAGTGGTAAGTTCAGATAATGATGGTGGAGGTATATAGTGATCGTGCACCCTTCTCCCCAAAGTAGACCACAAATGCTCAATAATATTGAGACCTGGTGACTGTGGTGGCTGTGGGATATGCAAAACTTCATCCCTGTGCTCACAAAATCCATCTAGGGTGATGCAAGCTGTGTGAACAGGGGCCCTATCATCTTGGAACACAGTGTCAACACTGGGGAACTGAAACTGTACCATGGGCTTGACCTGATCAGCTGAAATGGTCCCATAATCCTTGGCTGTAAAGCAACCATGCAGAGTAGTCAAGAGTCCCATAGAATACTGCAATATGGCTGCCCAAATCATCGATGAATTCCTGCCATTTTTCATTCATGGGACATCACCTCAGCCAGTAGTTGGAAACAGTGTGAAACAAGACTCATCCGACCAAATGAAATTCTTCCATTGTTCCATATTCTAGGTTTTATAGCTTTGGCACCATGTTTTCCTGTTCTGGCAATTTGCATCATTGATGAGTTGTTTTGGGATTCCAACTTGCCCTGCAGTTCCCTGGTTATGGAGTTCCCTTCGTGCTGTTTTGGTGCTGACAGGGTTCTGGGTAAGGCACTCAGTTCTGCAGTGACTTTTGCAGCTGTCATTCTTTTATTTTTCACCATGCTCCTCTTCAGTTACTATCTATCAAGATCACTAAACAGATACTTTCATCCTTGTTGAACACTTCAGCTAACTTGGTTACAGAAACACCCACCATACGAGCACCAACAATTTGCCCACATTCAAATGCACTGAGCTCCGACATAATATACTCGCAACTACACATAAGACTGTTCTGAGAATAACCGACACTTTGAACATATTGAGGACATTGCACAGGTGTTTTCATGGTCAAATATAACAGCACAACCTGCAGGTTTGGATAGCATCTGTTTTTATGTTCAAGTATGCATTTCTCATGGTGTTTCCATATCTTCGTTCATCCCCTGTATCTATTTCATTAAGACTCATAGAGAGTTTTCAAATTTGAATGGTGAAGTCCACAATTATGAAACAAAGAATAGGGATAACTATCATAGGCATGTACACAAAATCAATAAATCAGTACAATGTACTATATTAACAAAAAAAACTCTTCAGTGTATTGCCAAATAAGATAAAAAGAATACAAAATATTAATAAATTTGAAAGAGAACTAAAAAGATCTATGAATGAGTAATAACTTCTACAGCATTAATAGACATTTGGCATATTGAGCAAATCTGGTGGTCTGTCTCACAATCTCACCTTCTCAGAAATTTATAATTATCACAGTATTTGTAGATAAAAATAAAACTCTTTGTACAGCATACCCCTGTTAATTAATTTGTGCAGTTATGTGTCTTTTGTGCCACATATATAGACATGAAATTTTGTTTTCTTATGCACATTTAACTGAAATATTACTGTAGTAAAGTGAGTCAAGATGTTTTAATAATTTCTCAGCCATTTGTCTTTTGTATCCTCAAGTATATGCAGAAAATTCTATTTTCTTATATTTAATTAAGCAGACTAGTGTTTATTTTACTATAATCAATCAAGATATATTGATAATATAGTTACCAGTCTACAAATAATATTACAACTTACAATACATGCCTCTGTTTTGTGCAGGAAAATAAATAATTAAAAAGTTTATACTGTCTCACATTCTGACAAATCCTAATCGTAAATGTGATAAAATGGGCACCAAATAAATAAACGATAAACACTAATAACCTGACTTATGTAGCATCACTACCTTTCAACTTAGCAACTGTAGCCTGTTGCGAAGCAAACAGAAAACTGTCACTGCATTCTGATGCAAGAAGTTGTAGAGGGCAATAGCTGACATGATGGTCTGGCCCTAGAAAGAGAATAGTTATTACATGTCCAGCTGCTGTTGCTGCTTATAAATCTCACCCTTCCCTTGTTTTCCATAAGAATCACTCTTGCAGTTACGTATCTGACTTATGTACACTCCTAACATTTGACTCTGCTAATCCAGTACACACTTAATATTGCAGGAAAAAGCTGACATTCACTAAAGTTCATAGAAGAATGATAATATGAGTGAGATTTACGCTTGTCTTTATTCCAGTTCCAAATTTCAGGTCATCATCTTCTTTGTCTAGGCGTAAAATTGAGGTCATAGGTTTTTCAATCCAGAGTAAAGAAGCATATTCATAATTATACTGCACAATACTTTATTGCACATTTCCATTAGTTGTGACGACACTGAGGTTTTACAATAAATACTTATTTGTACTAAAGAGAGCTTCTCCAAATGGACCTTTTTCATGATAATCACATTTCATAGAGAGCTCATTTAAATTCAAAACAATAATTGCACATACTTGCTTCCAGCTACAGATTGAAACAAAGAACATGAGATTGGCACATGATTTACATGTTAGATTATGACTCAACAATTATTGTAGAATGATCAAATGCTTTGGCAGAGATTTAATTTTACATGTTAGAACCTAAGCTTCTAGTATATTCTTGTGAGGTTCAAGTTAACAATTATATCGACTTCCTGTTTTTCAGTAATGAACAATTTACGCAAAAGTGCATCTTCTGAAGTTTTCAAAAATGTAAGGATGAATTAGTAACACAGATTGTTTTAAATAGTTATGAAATATGAAACTTCCTGGCAGATTAAAACTGTGTGCCGGACCAAGACTCGAACTCGGGAAATATGACTTGTGAAGTATGTCACATAGCTAAGACAACAAATGCTTAGGTGTTTCTACCAGGTGAATGTATTTATGAAAGGTTACGTATGTTTGTGAAACACAATAATAATTTTCTGTTTAGCGAATAGATAAATTTTTTGAACAGTTATGTAAATAATATTTTGGAAAATACCTTAAATGTGTAGCATTTTTGATAATTCATGTAAAGTGGAATCTACGGGATAACTACTCTTGACAAGACAACATTATCTCACAGAATAAGCAAAATTATTATTACACTGTGGACAAATTTGGAGGATAGAAGATTTTGCAAATGCACCAGTGTTTAATGTAACTATTTGAGAAACGTGAATCCCATACTTTATAGCAAAAACTTAGAATAATCAGTACTGAAAACAAGGTGGTATTGAAAATTTCTGTTATCCCAGGAACTTGCCATAAATCTTAGTTTGTTATATGCAGGTGGGACTGGAACACTGCTGACACAGCACAGTACAGGGGCCATACTGTCACAGTGGAGACCCACATTACACTTCACCAGATTCCTGTGCTTCAACAGGATTCTTACTCTCCTGATATGGCCCCCTGCAACTTCTGGCTCCTCATCAAACTCAAGAGGCCATTGAAAGGAATGCAATTTCAGACAAGACAGGACATTATGGCAGCAGTGACAGCTGAGCTTTTTTCAGCATGCTTCCAATAATGGTGATTAAGTGTTCAACACTCCAGGTAAGCCCTTTTTTTCCGGACAAAGATCAGATACTTTTCTAACAGACTTTGTATATTTATGCCATACTGCAGAAAAATATTAAGACATTAATACAGGGTGTTACAAAAAGGTACGGCCAAACTTTCAGGTAACATTCCTCACACACAAAGAAAGAAAATATGTTATGTGGACATGTGTCCAGAAACGCTTACTTTCCATGTTAGAGCTCATTTTATTACTTCTCTTCAAATCACATTAATCATGGAATGGAAACACACAGCAACAGAATGTACCAGCGTGACTTCAAACACTTTGTTACAGGAAATGTTCAAAATGTCCTCCGTTAGCGAGGATACATGCATCCACCTTCCGTCGCATGGAATCCCTGATGCGCTGATGCAGCCCTGGAGAATGGCATATTGTATCACAGCCATCCACAATACGAGCACGAAGAGTCTCTACATTTGGTACCGGGCTTGTGTAGATAAGAGCTTTCAAATGCCCCCATAAATGAAAGTCAAGAGGGTTGAGGTCAGGAGAGCGTGGAGGCCATAGAATTGGTCCGCCTCTACCAATCCATCGGTCACCGAATCTGTTGTTGAGAAGTGTACGAACACTTCAACTGAAATGGAGCTCCATTGTGCATGAACCACATGTTGTATCGTACTTGTAAAGGCACATGTTCTAGCAGCACAGGTAGAGTATCCCGTATGAAATCATGACAACGTGCTCCATTGAGCGTAGGTGGAAGAACATGGGGCCCAATCAAGACATCACCAACAATGCCTGCCCAAAAGTTCACAGAAAATCTGTGTTGATGACGTGATTGCACAATTGTGTGTGGATTCTCATCAGCCCACACATGTTGATTGTGAAAATTTACAATTTGATCACGTTGGAATAAAGCTTCATCTGTAAAGAAAACATTTGCACTGAAATGAGGATTGACACATTGTTGGATGAACCATTCGCAGAAATGTACCCGTGGAGGCCAATCAGCTGCTGATAGTGCCTGCACACACTGTACATGGTACGGAAACAACTGGGTCTCCTGTAGCACTCTCCATACAGTGACGTGGTCAACGTTACCTTGTACAGCAGCAACTTCTCTGACGCTCACATTAGGGTTATCGTCCACTGCATGAAGAATTGCCTCGTCCATTCCAGGTGTCCTCGTCATTCTAGGTCTTCCCCAGTCATGAGTCATAGGCTGGAATGTTCCGTGCTCCCTAAGACGCCGATCAATTGGTTCGAACGTCTTCCTGTTGGGACACCTTCGTTCTGGAAATCTGTCTCGATACAAACGTACCACACCACGGCTATTGCCCCGTGCTAATCCATTCATCAAATGGGCATCTGCCAACTCCGTATTTGTAAACATTGCACTGACTGCAAAACCTCGTTCGTGATGAACACTAACCTGTCAATGCTACGTACTGATGTGCTTGATGCTAGTACTGTAGAGCAATGAGTCGCGTGTCAACACAAGCACCGAAGTCAACATTACATTCCTTCAATTGGGCCAACTGGCAGTGAATCGAGGAAGTACAGTACATACTGATGAAACTAAAATGAGCCCTAACATGGAAATTAAGCATTTCCAGGCACATGTCCACATAACATCTTTTCTTTATTTGTGTGTGAGGAATGTTTCCTGAAAGTTTGGCCGCACCTTTTTGTAACACCCTGTATAAACTGGAAAATTAATTTTTAAATCATATTTGCACTGAAACTTCCTGGCAGATTAAAACTGTGTGCCCGACCGAGACTCGAACTCGGGACCTTTGCCTTTCGCGGGCAAGTGCTCTACCAACTGAGCTACCGAAGCACGACTCACGCTCGGTACTCACAGCTTTACTTCTGCCAGTACCTCGTCTCCTACCTTCCAAACTTTACAGAAGCTCTCCTGCGAAACTTGCAGAACTAGCACTCCTGAAAGAAAGGATATTGCGGAGACATGGCTTAGCCACAGCCTGGGGGATGTTTCCAGAATGAGATTTTCACTCTGCAGCGAAGTGTGCGCTGATATGAAACTTCCTGGCAGATTAAAACTGTGTGCCCGACCGAGACTCGAACTCGGGACCTTGGTAGAGCACTTGCCCGCGAAAGGCAAAGGTCCCGAGTTCGAGTCTCGGTCGGGCACACAGTTTTAATCTGCCAGGAAGTTTCATATCAGCGCACACTCCGCTGCAGAGTGAAAATCTCATTCTGGAAACATCCCCCAGGCTGTGGCTAAGCCATGTCTCCGCAATATCCTTTCTTTCAGGAGTGCTAGTTCTGCAAGTTTCGCAGGAGAGCTTCTGTAAAGTTTGGAAGGTAGGAGACGAGGTACTGGCAGAAGTAAAGCTGTGAGTACCGAGCGTGAGTCATGCTTCGGTAGCTCAGTTGGTAGAGCACTTGCCCGCGAAAGGCAAAGGTCCCGAGTTCGAGTCTCGGTCGGGCACACAGTTTTAATCTGCCAGGAAGTTTCATATCAGCGCACACTCCGCTGCAGAGTGAAAATCTCATTCTGGGGTCATATTTGCACTAATACACAGAATCAGAAACAGTTTTCCACTTAGTCTGTACATTTTCTTCATCTCTATTTTCAGCACTACAGTTGGTCTTGGTTTATTCTTGCCTCAGGAAGTTGCTTCCAAAATGAAGAAGTGCTATAGACTGTTCCCAATTTTAAATTTACCTTGTTTTATGAATTTGCTGCAAACATTGCTTCACCTTATACTGACATCCAGATATGAGATGTTCCCTCTGATTTCTTTTGAAGGTGCTCATTTCTTTTACACTCTTTATTCTAAGTGCCACTCAGTTATAAAATAAGCTTCCTGCTTTTCTGTCAGTGTCAGCCTTTTGCCACAGATATGGTAATTTCCTCTAGTTCTTGTGTTGTAGTTACTAAAATACCTGTTTTAGAGGTTCTGTAAATTTACCGTTAAAAGAAGTATTATACATATATGTACAGAACTGGTGTGATCAATATTTTAAGTTCTTTAAATTTGTTTCTGCAAGATTCCCTTTGTGTTAGCCTAGCTGTGTGTCTGATGGCTTTTGCTTGAAATTTTAAAATTCTCGGAGTGTGTAAACCTGCTGCTCCTCCCCACACTGGTATACAGTACAGTATGGGTGGGAAGATAAGTCCATAGTACATTTTTAGTAAAGTTTCTGTTTCATTGTGTGGTGATAGCCTGACCACTGAGTGCCCGTAAATTGCCTATGCAGTACACCCACTGTGTATAGGACATTCTCTTCACTGATAAGATATTTGTACTCTTTTTTTTTTTTTTTTTTTTAACAGATCCTACCGATGTGGTTTTTCCATGTCGGGAATTTGTCCACCTCTGTACCTAGAACCCTATTACAATCCACTTCTTCTAGGTTTGCATTCCCATGCTCAGAATAAAATCCTTGCCACATAGTAGTAAAATTGTGCTGTTGGCACACCCAACCAGTGTTTCAACTTCAGTGGGCATGTCATCTATATACAAGATACAGAGCATAGGCTCCAGTACCAAACCATGAGCTGCTCCATATTTTACTAAAATCAGAGTAGACACTTTTCTCAGTATCTTCAGGTTTACATGTTATTTCAACAAACTGCTGGCTGTTTTCACAACATTTGTTATAATATCTGCAGTGTTTCCCCTTACATCATAGCAGTGATGTTTCCCTAGTAGAAGTCTATGATAGGCACAATCTCCCCATTATGAACCCTTTTTGTGTTTCATTTAAATATTTTGTTTCTCTGCAAAGCCTATTATTCTATCTTTGATCACTGTCTCTATTAGTTTAGACAGAACAATTGTGATAGTTATGGGTCACATGTTCCTGAATCTCCTTTATCCCCTTCTTTATAAATACTGACACTACCTTGCTCCTTTTTAAGCACTGTGGCCACATTCCTTTCTTCACAACTAAACTTATCAAGAATATCAGAGGCTTTGCAAGATATCTAGCACAGTGTTTTACCATGTTTGCTCATATGTGATTTTTAGTTTTTGTGCTCCATTGCTTTTAAAACTTCTAATTAATCTGTAGGGAGTAGGTGTACACTCTCAGCCACCCTTCTGGGGTTTCCATGCTCTTTAGTGTTGCTATGATTTGTTTTAGAAGTTGCTCTACTACAGCTATGTAGTGCTGATTGAAACTACTGCCACCTGTTGTTGACTTGTTACTTCTTTTCCTTCTGTCAATAAGATATTTGTGTACATTAAGACACAAGACTCTTTTGTTCTCATTTATATAATGCCAGAGTATTTTAGAGATGTTAGAAGTAGTTTCTATTTCTAATTTTTATGACCAGTCTTTGCTTCTCTTATCATCCTAGTGCATGCTTTATTCTTACACCTGTAAGACTCATGACTGACCTGTGCTTTTAAATTTCTGGTAATTTTCATAAATCACAATCAGTTCATTTCTTTCTTTTTTAATTTTCATGCTGATGCATTTCTTGTTGGTTTACCAATAATACTTCTGCATACTGAAGAGTAAGGTACATTTATGCTGTGTCTCAGTATATCGCAGAAAGAATCCCAACTCTTTTCTAAGTTGTCCTCTATATAAACATCATACCCTTTTTCTGCTTACAGCAAAACTTCTAGTCAATTCAAACAACAAGTTTAGTCCATCTAAATTCAGCCACTATGTTATCCTCATCGTTTACACCAACTTGCAGTTCATTTGTTTGTCCAAATGGTCTGCAACAACAGTATGCACAACCTGAATTTTAGTCTATCTGCAGTTATATTATTTCGATACAACATGGTGTATTAATATGCTTGACATTTCTGTACATTTTGTTGGATTTTTTTTTTTTACATGAAACTGGAGATTGCATGCTGTGATAACGTCACAAAAACTTCTTATGCAGTAGTATATCAACTTCCAAAAAAATCAAATGGCTCTGAGCACTATGGGACTCAACTGCTGAGGTCATTAGTCCCCTAGAACTTAGAACTAGTTAAACCTAACTAACCTAAGGACATCACAAACATCCACGCCCGAGGCAGGATTTGAACCTGCGACCGTAGCGGTCTTGCGGTTCCAGACTGCAGCGCCTTTAACCGCACGGCCACTTCGGCCGGCTTCAACTTCCACTAAAAAGCTTTCAGTGCTTGAGATTGGTGAAAGCAATGTCTAATAACATTTTGTTTCACTAGTCTTAACACTAACAGAGATTATGAATAAAATAATAAACTTAGTCAAGACACTGAAACTACCCTGTGCTGTTGACTTTAAGTAGCTCCATTCACACAGGAAGGAAAAACTGCTGTGTAGTCCAGTACTGTACACAGATACCCATAACCCCATTCTTTGGACTCTTTCCCAACAAGAAAATTCTTAACTCACTTCAGTGTCTATGCAGAAATATGGGAAGGTGGAGCCAAGTGTTATATTATGGCCTCCTTTACCTAGCCGTGTTGTTGCAAGTCAGTTCTGCTAGTCAAGCTGGCTATGATTTTCATGCAGTTACCCACACTTATTTGGACAACGGTGGGTTGGATAAGGATTTCCAGCTCACAGATAAACATGAAGAATATTATGAAACATATCTACATGAAAACAATAATATGCATGAGGAGGATTACCGGGTTGGTTGCACCAATAATCACATCTATTTAGCAATAGTTCATTTATTAACCTTAACACATACAAGGATTACAGGTCGACGGGGAGCTATGTGGCTAGATGTCGTGAAGGAAGGTCCGGCCACTGAACTTGGAAGTTGTTGAAGTGAGCCGGGCGTTGTACCGGCGACAGGTAGGCTGGCAGTTTGCGAGTGGAACGGAGTGACAACAATGATGTCTCCGGTGGGCGTGGCGAACACACGAAGCATGTCTAGGTCAACGTTGGGTGGGAGGGGAACACATTTCACCAGGTGGCAGGGAATGGCGGAGGTTTTGTCATGAGCACTGGATGAAGAGAAACACACGACGAACAGTGTATAATTGCACAGCATTATTGAGATGACATGGATTTTGTTCAGGGGGACAGGCACAAACACCTCGAGTGAGGGCACGTTCAAGATGGGAGAGCATGAAGAAACCTCAACAGGGCAAGGCAGGCGACGGTGGAGAGGTCGAAGGGACCGGCGAAGGGCCCGGCGGCGAGGGCGCGATCATAGGTAAGCTCGACGTGGGGAGCATGTGGTCACTCGACGGAGTGCGTGAGACCGGAGTAGAGGGCGAGGTCGGAGCAGAGCTCGATGATTGATGCTGGAAGTCACTCGACAGAGTGTGTAAGTCCAACGTGCAGGGAGTGGTCGGAGTGTCATGAGCCATGACAGTGAGTGGCGTGGTCGTGGCCTGAAGGGGGTAGAGGAAGGCTCAACATGGGCAGGCTTAAGTCTGTTGAGAGAGACAGTAACAGCTGAATCTTTTATCTGGATGTCATAGGTGTTGGCTGAGCGCCAGAGAACTTGGTACGGGCTGGTATATGGAGGTTGGAGGCGAGCACGGACAGTGTCATCTTGGAGCATGACATACTCGCAATTGTCCAGAGATTTCGGGACGTGAACCTTAGGGTGGGAATGGCTGGTGGGTGGAGGGATATGGAGGTTGATGAAGTGGCTTCTGACGCAGTCCACGAAGGAAGGTAAGTCAGACTGAGGGAGAGAAGTGGAAGGGCTCACAAATTCGCCAGGGAGAACAATGTTTTGGCCGTATACGAACTCAGCTATTGTGCCTTTGAGGTCTTCCTTATAAATCACACGAATGCTGAGTAGCACAAGGGGAAGGGCCTCTGTCCATAGAGAGTTGTGGCATCAAAGAGCCACCTTGAAAGTGCGGTGCCAGCACTCGACTAGCCCTGTTACTTTGCGGATGATATGCTGTGGTACAGATGCGCTGGATGCCGCAAATGTTACAAACCCCATTGAACAGGGCTGACTCAAATTGTCTGCCCTGGTCAGTTGTGATGATAGCTGGACATCCAAAATGCGATACCCATGACTCGACGAAAGCTTGAGCAACAGTTTCTGCCGTTCAGAGAGGTCTAACAGCGAATGTACGGCGTCGACTCATGAAAGGAAATCAGCAACTACATTGTCAGCACCCTTTATGTGTCTGACATCGGTGGTGAACTGAGATATGAAGTCCAGGTATCTGAAGCGGTGAGGAGGCGGGTCAGCTGGCGCGTTTGTAATGGCCGCAGCCAGGAGTTTGTGGTCCGTTAAAACATAGAAAGGGCATCCCTCAATGTCAGTCTTTAAATGCTTAATCCCTTCGTAGATCGTGAACAACTCACTGTCAAACGCGGAATATTTCCGTTGTGCATTGGTGAGCTTGTGCAAGAAGAACTGCAGAGGCGAAGTTTGGCCGTCGATTGTCTGGCTAAGGACAGCGCCGATGGCAGTATCGCTCACGTCTGTGGTGATGAAAAGCTGAGCATTGGGATGAGGATGCGTGATGGTGCAGGCCTCGGCAAGAAGATTTTTGAGGACAGTAAAAGAGTCAGTCATAGCAGGGGTCCATGGAATGGGCCGAGATCCAGAAGTGTTGGTGCCTGCCAAGGCGTCCGTCAGTGGAGCCTGAATCTCCACAGCCCGAGGTCGGCGATAATATTTAACCATCCCCAGAAAGCGCCGGAGCTCTCTGAATGACGAAGGTCTGGGTAGGTTTAGTATTGTTAGTACTTTCTCAGGGGGCGGTGAAATGCCGTCAGCAGAGACCCGAAAACCAAGAAAAGTGACAGCAGGTTGATGTAGCTGCAATTTGTCCTGGTTGGTCTTGATGCCTGCTGCCACGAGAGTGTTCATAACAGTTTGCACATGTCGAATTTGCCCTCAACGGAGGAGCTGAACACAAGAGTGTCATCAAGATATGTAAAGCAGAATTTTAGGTCGAATAGCACTTCGTTGATGAAGTGTTGCCAGGTCTGGGTTGCACTTTTCAGACCGAAGGGCATGAATCGAAACTGAAATAACCCGATCAGGGTGGTGGTTGCTGTCTTCTCGATGTCTTCAGGTGCCATGGGGCTCTGGTGGTAGGCCTGTTTGCAATCAGTGACAGAGAACGTGGTCGCACCTGTGAGGGAACTGGTAAAGTAGGCAATGTTGGGTATGGGGTAGGTGTCCATAATTGTTCATGTGTTTAGTCGATGGTAGTCGCCGCACATGCGCCAGGACCTGTCTTTCTTGGGCGTCATATGTATGGGCGTAGACCATATACTGTCAGAGGGGTCAATGATGCCAGAGCTTAGTTGTTCAGAAATCTGATTTTTAAGGTCGGAGAGGCGCTCAGGACAAAGTCGACATGGTTTACTGGAGATCGGGGGACCTGGCGTGAGGTGAAGCTTGTGAACCATGCCGTTGGTGACGACGGAAATGCTTCCGGCGGCACGGGAGGCGGTTTGTTTACAATGTGTGGCGGGCGGAGCAGGCAAGGCGTGGTCATGGTGTTCGGAGCCACTCGGCAGATCTGATGGGAGCCGAGGCGGCGAAGTGTCCCAGTAGTCAACGTGACAAGATGGCCGCCAGCCCGAAGCAGTGGCACCATGGTCGGGTGAGCTCGTGAGCCGTTAGTGAGTCCATTGTCCATGGGCATGGCCTGTGGTAGCACGGTCGTGGGCGGAACGCTTGGCGCAAGTGCACTGTTTGTGTTATCAGTGGCGGTTGGACGGCGGCGTGCAGGAGCCACAGTTGGCATAGTTTGAGGTGCTGTCCATGAGGGGTGGGGTAGGAGCCGCCAGTTCGGGAACATGTGACGCTCGTTGCGCATGCGCACTTGTGTCCGGCCGAGTGTCAAACGCTGCTGTGTTAGGAGGGTGTGGCCCTGCGGAACTGTCAGTACACGTTATGGCAGTCTTGATAGCACAGTTGCGAGGGGTAGTGGGAGGTAAACACACGAAGGCTTGATTGCTGGGATTGCAAGCAGATTCGGCGCATTTACTGACCTTGCTTTGTCCTTGCTGTAGTGTCTGTAATTCCTTTTGCTGCATCGGAGAGCTGGATCTGTGTTTTGTGGAGTCGGAGGGAGAGCTCGAAGTTTTCCTTGTGCATACGAGCGACGTGGTCAAGCTCAACAAGGCACTTGTGCGTGGTTTCTTGTAACGTCGTCGACAGAGACGAGCATCATGTAGGGATGAGATGAGCCCGGACTGATGCATCAGGGGGGGGAGTGGGAAGGGGGGGGGGGGGAGGTGCTCGACGGAGCACAGGGGAAGTGAGTCTTGGACGGATGATGAAACACAGTGTTTCGCACTAGGTCCAGTGAAAGATTGTGGTGTCACAAGAAGTCAATGCCTAGTATAGGTTCATCAATTTCGCACACTACAAAAGTCCACTAGAGTTTGCAGTTTGCGGAGAGTGAGACGATGTGGGAAGCTGAACCCGAGCATTGTAGTTTAGTTGAATTCATGGCTTGCAGTGAAGTATGATGAGTGCGGATGTTCAACGATGCTAAGGACTTAGGCAGCAGCAAAACATCGGCACCTGTGTCCACTAGGAAAAGGTATCCCGACGAAATGTCTTTAATTTAAAGTCGTCCACAATTATCCGGTCATTCCCGGACAGAATGGAGCACTGAGGGGGTGCATGTCATATTGTGCACAGGAGGAGGCACCCGGACCAATCTGTGATTGGCGTTTGGGAAGCAGCAGGGTGGTCTGCAGTTCCGTGCCGCCTCACCAAACCGTGTGTGGAAGTAACAGTACGGGTAGTGCGGTTGCATTTCCTGTGGAAGGTTCGTTGCCAGTGGCGGTGGCCGAGGCTCGGTGGCCACAGCAGGTTTGGTCACAGGAGGGGGAGTGACCGTGGGTGGAGCCAGTGACATCCCAGTTGCTTGTTTACTGCTTCCCAGAGTGAGCAAAACAGTCGGCACAGTACGGCTCCGGCCATGTCTGGACGCAGGGTGATGAGCCTGAACCTGAGATTTGTCAGGTAGGCAGTGGCTGGCAAAATAGAGCAGTGATGCATCGTGTAGCTTGTCAGCAATTGTCATTCTTTGCTCAACAGGTTCAGGAGACCTTTGAGCGAGAGCAAAGCGGATGTAAGGAGATAGTTTATCTGACCAGATGGTGAGGAGAACTGTGTCAGAGAGTAGATCGGCGCTGACTAGGGCACGTAGCCATCTCCAGAGCTAGGAAGGTTTGTCGTTGCCTAGTTGCTCGACATGGAGTCCTTGCTGTATTGCTGCCTCAGCTGAGTGTGCAAGCCAATGTACAACAGTCCTTTTGGCTAGAGTGTACTGGGTAGATGAGTCCGGGGAGTCGACCAGGTCAGCAATCAAGTCCTCCTGGTCGTGCAGGTGGGTGATGAGGCACAGAAACATGGTTGACTCATCGAGTTTGTAATAGTTGAACATTTCGTCCACAATTCTGAACCAGGTTGTTGCTCTGTTGGGATTAAATGGCGGCAGCGTTGGTAAGCATTGTAGAATGTTCGGAAGAACAGGTTGAGTTGAGTTCATCGGGGCACTGCCTGAATCGAGCTGTCGTTGCTGTGGTATTCCAGGAGAGTGTGCCTCCAGGGGATGTGGCAATGATGGCTGTTCGGGTGGCAGCGTGAAGGTGACACATTGTGGTTGAGCGCGATCCGTCATGACACGGAAGGCCGACACGGGTGAGACACTGTAATGTGTCGATTGTAGTTGCGGAAGCTCAACACATTGCTGGTGTGTTTGGATTGATGCATTGCGGAAGACCGCTATGGATGAGGCACCGAGATGTGCCGAGAATAGTAACGGAAGCTCGACTGGAGCCAGCGTGGGAGTGACAGGTGAGTAAAAGTTCAAAGTTTGAGAACACGTGTTAGTCCGCGGAAAGTTCGACGTATGATCAGAGCTGGGGTCACCTGTATTGCAGGGAGACTGCGGAGGTGTGGGCTGTCCAGAAGCACAGTGTGGGAAATGATGTCGAACGTGGGATGGAATGTGTGAATGTTCACTGTTCATAGTCACTCCAATCAAAATGGTGTGCGGATAAGGTGAATGTCATGGCACAAAACACTGAGGCGTAGCAGTGGGATGGAGGTGGAGGTCAGGCACAGATAACAAGTTATTGTTCCTGTTGCAGGCCGAGGTATCAAAGTAGGAAGGCATGTGCTGATGCTGAACCGAGGCAGGTGCGGGCATGGTCGGATGCTGAGGAGGTAGACCTGTGAACGAAGCAGTTACGGCCATGTGGCAGGTATCCGCATGGTAGTGCATGGATTGTGGTGTGGCAAATCGTTGTCTTGGTGGTAGTAGGTTGTCTGATGAAGCATTTGCTGAAATCGGCATTGGTCCCACACTGCACGGAGATCTGTAAGAGGTAATTGCACAGTCGATGAGGGAGGGCACGTGTGGCAGGAAGAAAGGCGTTTGATAGCCGGAGTCATGCACACTTCTAACCTCACTTATTGTTGCAGGCTTGAAAACGTCCAGCGAAATCGGCGGAATCATCGAGTGAGAGGCATTGTGTTACAGTCCTGGTGGGTGTACATCGCCGCAACACGATGCACGTCGATCACAAAATCTGGCGTTAGGCGCTGGGCCAAATTCATTGTTCGAATGCTGTGTCAATGCAATACACGCGAAAATAACCGACACGGAGGTCGCGGACACAGTAAAATGGCGAAAACGGAAGACGTTACAACTCGGGGTCACCAGTGAGGAGGATTACCAGGTTGGCTGCACCAATAATCACACCCATTTAGCAACAGTTCATTTATTAACCTTAACGCATACAAGGATCACAAAGAACTGAACTGAACATGGCGGAAGAGCCAAAGATTATGCTTAGAGTCCAAAGATGAATGAATATCAATGTTGGTGTCGATTTCATTGGCACCACATGCATATAGACTTAAAATGTCATATATCTACATGTATCTACACATTTATGTAAGAAAAGTATGCCTCTCATTTGAGTAATTGATGATGAAAGTGATTCCATCAAACATGCATGCATAACAAAGGAGTCAAAATCCAAATATTCAGTGAACACTGAAGGTGAAAACAGACATTATCTGAAGCAATTGGATAGGTAAAAAATCTGTTCACCAAGCAGTGGCAGAACATGCACATAAAAGGAGGTTAAAATTAGGCAAGCTTTCAGGGCCAGTGGTTCTTTCTTCTGGTGGAAGGGTTGAAGGCAAAGGAAGAGGGGTGTAGGAAAAGGACTGGAGAGGTGTAGGGAAAAGGATGGATTTTGGAAAAGTCACAAAGAATCACAGGCAGGGGAGACTGGCCACATGGGATGGGAAGGAAAGGAATCGATCTCTTTTCCTAGACCTCTCCAGTCTTTTGTTCTGCCACTGCTTGGTGATTAGATTTTTTATCTATCCGATTACATTATATTGTCAAGAATTGTTTGTTTTCATTGTTACATTATCTCAAATGTAATACTTAAATATCCATAATAAAACACAAAGTAGGTACGTTAGAGAATGTACTTCCAGCTTTGCTCATTTGTTTTTCTAATGAAAATAGCAATGAAGAAAACTCAAACGTTACTGCAGTTACCTTCACCGAAACACAATAGAAACTAAATGTGGAATAATATTAACAAGTGACAGATGAAGACCTTCTGTAAATCATAAAAGCAGACAGGCAAGAAGTAAACAACTAGTAGGGAAGTATAAGACATTCATCTGTAGCTGCACAGGTAACGTAAAAGTGTGGAAATGTCAGCAACTGTGAGGCTGCATAACAGCTGAAAACATAACTAATATCTTCTGGATAAGTATTTTCCATGTCACAATAACTTTTGCATTGAATTGTTGGATGTTAATGAATGACTTAAAGCTGTATAACTGGTGCTGCATTTGGTCTAAGAGAAAAGATAATGGGCAACAAACAATATATGACCCAAAAATTTTGTGAAACAATGTACTTTATTCCAGTGATTGCCCAGTGTGACAATTATTCCATAAAAATGGATCTCAAAAACACCACACTAGAAAATGAATAACATTACTGAAAAAGATGCAGCCATGGGGCGGTGATGGTGATGGTGATGGTGATGGTGGCGGGTTTTTTGTGTGTTTGTGTGTGTGTGTGAAAATAACAGAAAGTTCAGTGCCAAGAAAATAGATTTAAAGAATTCTGTGTTGATGCAGATTTGAAAGTGACTGCTCCGAAACTACAAAATCTAAACACAATAGCTCTTTCAGTGGATCCTTTCCCAGATACCAATTTTGAAAACTTCATTAAATTACTCGAAAGCCATTTATGCTTACTGATCCATTTAGGAGTAAACATTGCCCAATATGGTGATTTCAACATAGATGTACATTAATGAGACAATGTGTCAGACCACTGCTGACTGTGAGACCAAATGCTGCCTGGTGGTGTTGCGAGTATGTAAGCAGAGGAGAGACAGAAGACAGAGAAAATAATGTGAAAATTGAGCAATAGATGACACTGAGTGTGTCATAATACGTAAATGAAAACACCTGTCATGTGCATGACTCATTGAAGATGGTATAAACACACTGGGTACATGGCTTTTCCTCCTTTCGCATCTGCAACGTTCACCATGACTGTCTCAATGCAGGATCACGCTCTGCTTGTAAAGCTGTATTACAAGAATGATTTCCATGCACACATTGCTCTGCAGAAGCTCCAGACACTGAAGGGTTTGAAGAAAGGTGTTAGTCCGAAGACAGCCATGGGTCTGAAGAAAATGATTTGGAAATTCAAAAAGACGGGTTCTATTGGTGTGCAACCTGGTAGAGGGAGGAAACAAATTGATTTGCCGTGGGTGGAAGCAGTGGTCACAGCAATGCAGGAGGAGATGAATGGTGATGTGCAAATGTGTAGTGTATGGAGAATTGCCCAAACATTGGACATACCCGTGAACGCGGTGCGTAAAATCCTACGAAACATCCTTGTTTGCTATCCATTCAAAATTATCCATGTGCACGAGTTGCTTCCTGTTGACCTGCCAGCAAGAGTGACCCGTGCTTTAGAATTTCTTGGTCACATGGAAGTGGACAATGATTGGCTGTGGAAGATTTTGTGGACAGATTCATCCACTTCCATATGACAGGATATGTCAGTGCACAGAATTGTTGAATATGGGCAATGGAATATCCACACGCAAAGAGACAGGTGCTTCCAGTCCTGTTACCTGTATCATCACTGGTAAGCATTATGAGTGTCTTTTGTGGAACCACGTCATTCTAGCTCTCCAACAGTGTGGATGTGTGGATGGGATCATTTTTATACAAGATGGCACACCTCCGCACATCGCAAATCCATTTAAGCAGCTGCTGAAGCGCCATTTCGGAAATGCTAGAATTATCAGCCACCATTTCCCTACAGCCTGGCCATCCTGGTCACTTGATCTTAATCCGTGTTATTTCTGGCTGTGGGACTGTCTGAAACATGTTGTGTTCAGTGTTCTAATTGCAAACTTTGCTGCATTGATGGCATTCATTGTGCAACACATTCTGAACATGACCTTGGAAACACTTTGATCAGTTGTGGAACATGCTGTTTCTCAATTTCAACTTGTTGCAGAAAATGGTGGGCAGCATATTGAATGTTTTGCACCAGTGACATGTAAATTAATAATCTGATTTGATTTTGACTGATACTTTTTATGTAGTATTTGGCATCAGGACAATTTAAAACATATATGGCTGATGCTTTTTATGTGGTTTTTAGCCTCAGTAAAATTTAAAACGGATGTGAGTGATGCTTTTTATTTGGTTTTAGCCTCAGGAAAATTAAAAACCAATGTGAGTGATGCTTTTTATGCAGTTTTTGGCCTTAGAACAATTAAAAACTGATTTTCCCCATCCGATGTCATATGACCTTGCTATGGTGGATGGGCTTACGTAACTAATAGAATCACACCTCTACACCCATACACACTGAGCAGTACAGTTTGCTTTAATGTTAAATGTACACCCTTGGCTTTGTTGTATGATTCATTCGTCATTTGTAGCCAACCACTATTAAATTATGATGCTTATAGTGCCATCTATTGCTACATATTTTAACTATTTATTTTTCTTCTGCCACACATTTTCCCC
The DNA here is from genome assembly GCF_023864345.2 of Schistocerca serialis cubense. NCBI lineage: Eukaryota > Metazoa > Arthropoda > Insecta > Orthoptera > Acrididae > Schistocerca > Schistocerca serialis. The sequence continues at coordinate 629,696,518 of NC_064641.1, read as the reverse complement.
CTTCTCTGATAATATTCTGTTGCAATTTGATATCATTCTGACCAGTGATGTTATTTCTACAGTGGTTTGAAAGTTTAACTTTAATTATAATCACCCTGTACATGACTGTAATGAAGGGCAAATATATCAACAAAAATAATCTAGTTTTGAAAATACAATGTAATTGGGTAGATAAAAAATCTAATCACCAGGCAGTGGTTGGAGAAAACACATATAAAGGTATTTAAATTTGTAGGCTTTCAGAGTCAGTGACTTCTTCTTCTGACAGAATGGTTGAAGGGGATGGAAGAGGGGTGAAGGAAAAAGAGGTTTAGGAAATGGGGAGAGTTCGGGAAAGTCACCCAGAACCCTGGATTAGGGGAGACTTACTGGACAGAATGAAAAGGAAAGTCCATTTCCTTTACCCTCTCTTTCCCCTTCTCCTGCCACTGCTTGGTGAATAGATTTTTTATCTATCCCATTCAACTATATTTTTTAAAAAGGGTAGATTGTTTGGATTTATGACTGGGAACATGTATTTTCTAACCGCTGAATCAGGTTGGCTGTTCTCATGTTACTGGCGTGAGCATCTAAGGATAGTAGTCAAAGGATGGTGAAACCATGAACAGGCAACAAATTGTTGATGTCCACACCTCATCACAGAACATTGAGGTTGGAGGGTTATCTGCTATGTAAAATGAGACAGCCAGCAGTCTTATGACAGAATATGATGTTGGTGCAGGTACATATGTTTCACACAACACAGTTCAGCACACATTGCTGAACATGAGTCTGTGCAGCAGATGAGCTCCATGTGTTCCCACACCAACACAACCACATAATCAATTATGATTCCAGGGGATGTGGAATTATAGAAATCCAACAGTTGATCAATGTAAAAGTGTCATCTGGTTGGATAAATTATGTTTCTTGCTAAACTATGTCAATAGTCATGTCTGGATGTGCCATATTTCATATGAACTGCTGCTCAAAACATGCACTGCACCGCAGAAGCAAGTCAGTGGCAGCAGCATTATGCTGTGGGAAACATTTATCTGGTTTTCCAAAAGGGGACTACATTAACATATTGCAAATCACGTGCATCACTTTATGCTTCATGTCTTACCCAACACTGATGGCATCTTCCAAGAGGATAACTGTAAGCATCACTAGGGCAGACACATGCTACAAAAGATGATGGTAAACTCACATTCATGCTTTAGCCACAAAATTCACCTGATGTGAACCCAATAAAATAAATCTGGTACTCTATCGAGAGCCAGCTACAGGCTCACAAACCACCATTCTGTAACTTATAGGAATTATGTGATCTGTGCATAGACATTTACCATTGGAAACTGACCAAGGACTTGTCAAATCCATGCCATACACAACTGCTGCTGCACTGCATTCCATGGACCCACATGCTATTAAGCATATAGTCATAAAGTTTTGGCTCATCATTGTAGGAGAGAACTGTGCTAGAGGGACTGTCTTTCTGAATCTAATTCATGACAAATTATGTTTCAACTCAAGCTGGTGTCTGTCTCAGCACCATAGTAAAAATTCAAAATACTTTGGACTAAAAGATGTGGTTGAACCCACAATCACTTGGCGTCTCCATTGACAATAAATTAACTTGGAAAGAGCATACTGTAGAAGTTCGTGTAGAGGTCCCCGAGTAATCCATGTCTGTAGTAAGTCATCAGCCTGCAACATATCCCTTTACATTTATTTTAGTCCCTTTTGCATATAAGGTGAGTTATAATTACACATTTTAGAAAATGCAATGAAATTTGCTCTATGTTAAAGGCTGCAAGGTGGTAAGACTGTATGCATGAATGGGGGAGAGACTGGGACAGAATGAATGCAAATTTGAAGTGTAGATTATCTTTTATCTCTCTGTAGCATTTAATTAATCTTAACCACATTTGTTTCTACTTATTGTAGTATGGGTACTGATACCTTCATCATTGAGCACCCAGAAAAATGCGTGCGACACACACACACACACACACACACACACACACACACACACACACAGGCATCCAGGGTGCAGAAACATGCTGCTTTTCTACAGAAGAAAGCAGTGAAGACATTACTTACAGTGAAAATGAACTATTGTAGACCTATCTTTGCTAAACTAAAACTTATGTCTGTTTACAGTCAACATGCATTCAGCTACTACATTCGAATGTGGTTGGACCAAGAAATTCATCAGCACAACACTCAGAATAAAGACAGCTTAGACAGATGTTAGCTAATGAAGACACAAGATAGTTTTCTAGAGATGGCCATGAAAATATTTAGCACACTACCAGTGTTTGGTTTCTACAAGAGGACCTATTTAAAGCAAATATGTTGTGTGACCTAAAAGAAGGTCCTTTGTACTCTATGGATAACTTGTTTCTAGTGATGGAATAATGAATACCCGACCTACAAATCAGTGCTACAACACTATGAACAACACTGATATTGTACTTTAAATGATTCTCCACTGTATTGCAGTATTATTACTGTAGGAAAATGCAGTCCTGACTGCTCAAGGACGTAGCAGTTTGGATAATATTCTTTCACCGATGAGAGTCACTAATGCCACCTCTGTGACACATTGTTGTGCAATCGTCATCAAGCAAAACCCAGTGAAAAACCATATTCTTACAAATAAGATTTGCAAATTGCTGTTATAAATGATACAAAGCCAATTTTCAGATTCCTATCGAATCCAGGACTGCTGGAAAAAAAATGTACATCAGAAAATGCAATACACAAATGCTGGATAAAAATTGCATTATATGAGCATCCGAATACACTATTTGTATTTTCAAATGTTGTTAGGACATTTTGATGTAAATCTAGGGTTTAATAGTGGTAGGCACTAGCTATCAGCAAATCACAGTTGTTTTATAAGCACTAGTGCTCACTGTTTTATACAAACATGCAGAGCCGTGTCAAGTGTGGCTGGCTGCACACGCTGGAGGGGAAAGCATCATCAGCTGTCTCTCTCTACGAAGTATGTTATGTGATTTCTGAAATTATTTTCTTAATGACTTTTTTACTGTATAACAAATTCAAAACTACTGGAGCCCCATTTTCTTCTTTGTACAGTCTTCATCAGTTGATTTTATAGAATACACTCAGGCTGATAATAAATTGGACACCTTTTATTTAGCCAAAGTATGGTGCATTGAATGTAAGTAACCCACCGCACCTAATTTGGAGAATTTTTTCAGTGACAAATATGATGCTGGGTGGTTAAAATACGATGCACTTCACGACATAAGTTGGTGTGTGCAATATGTGGCTAACACTTCTAAATCATTTTTAAAAGTGGAAGGTGAGCCACAGTCTCCTCTAAGCAAAGTAAATATGTTTTATGTAGTGCTGGGATACAACACCACACTATACTTGAAGTGGTCTTTGCTTCCTAAAATAATTCACTGAAGTGTTTCTTGTTTATCTTTCACCCAAGGTTTATCAAGTAACACAAAATGGTACATTGTTCAAAGCCAGGAAAATGGACTACCACTAAGACTGTAATGGAAATGTAATTCAGCAATGGTTTGAAGGACCCCTGTTGGAAATATCAGCTGATCATTTGTAATTGCATGAGAAAATGTATCATATTATTTGACGATCCATGCTGAGACATCTGCAATTGCCTCCAGAACATGCATGGACTGCGTAAAACAAAAAACAAAAATCTTTTACATATTATATGGCTAAAACAGGTAAATTATTGGGTCTCTTGACATGAATCAAAGCTGTAGTTTTTTTTCTTTTAGAGAAGCATCATGAGTGTCAAGTTTTGAGTAATGCTTACACTTCTCATGCCGATACATTAAAATCTGCATCCTTTGCCCAGCCACAGTAGGGTTTACTTAACTTCACTTCATCATCATGCTAAAGCAGTTGCAGTTGTGACAGAATCCTGGAACAGTGTATTATTATACAAATAACCAAGGAAAAGTCAGGTTAACTGCTTACAGACAGCTCATTCTCAGTATAAAAATAAATGCATAATTTCTTTACTTACATTGTTGCAAACCCGTAATAATAACCATTTCACCAGCTATTGATTGCCCTTAAAAAAGTTACACTATTTTACTGAAAAAATCTGTAGTTACTTGTACATTGCAATAGATAAGGAAGTTTTGCTTGCTAACGATATGAAAAAATATTCTCCTTGTTGCAAGCTACCATTTATCAACAATTAGTTTTGATACCTCAAATCATATATGAGATATGAGGCATGCTGTGAATATTTCACTCTCACAGTATTGTTTCAGAGCATGAGCAGAACTGAGGCGCACTACGTTCAATCCATTTGTTCAAGACTAGAGACTGATATAGATCGGTTAAAGAAAAATTTGATAAGTTAGCTAAATTTTATATGCAGCAATATATGATTTAACATGCACCAAATGTAAACTCATAATGACTCCTATTTTTTGTTGCAGTCTATTCTAATTTCATGTGATGGATTATTTAATTTTGAAGTAATACTCTAACTATGATAATTAACAAAACAATAGGCAGTTCATCACAAATTACAAATAAGGCTGTAATTTGAACAAAAATCAACTTCTTTCACCAAATAGTTTCTTTAATATTGTGTGAGGGAGCACACACACACTGCCATGCCCACAGTGTAGTGAGTCACCTATCGGCAAAGAATGCTTTGTTCATAAAAGGTGAAGAGCACAGCTCAACATTGGACAGAAAACTAAGGAAACTGTTCTTTGGGAGCACTGCTAACAGCGTACTATGGGCTAGTTCATTCACAAATGTCCTATTGTATCCTGGTCTGGAAGAATCCTGCAAATGCGCACATACAAAGAATACTAAAGCTGTAAAAGAAAGGTGTAAGTATGAATTATGTAGTAATAAAGGGGTTGACCCATTGAAAGGCAGAAGCACTGTGTCTTTTACAGGTACACAAACAAAAAGTACAGGGCTTTGCTAGCTTTCAGAATGAAATTCCTTTTTCAAGCCTGTAGGAGAAACATTCATTCTGGTTGACAGTTGACAGCTGGTTAATTGTCATATCAAAGTAAAATAAAGGCCAGGGGTTGCAGCAGAGCTGGTACACAACATGGCTGCTTAGGATGTGTTAGGATAAGTCTGTGATGGGTCTGGAGTAGAAGGTGCTCAATGGGTGGATAGGGCAGGTCTTGCATCTGAGTCTTCCACAAGGGTATGATGCCTGTGGCAGGGGATTGGGGTTGAGAGTGGCATAGGGATGGACTAGGATGTTGGGGAGGTTAGGTGGATGGTGGAACACTACTTTGGGAGGGGATGGAAGTATCTTGGGTAGCACATCCTCCATTCCTTCATTTCAGTGTACGGTGACTGATAATCAAAGCCCTGATGAAGGATATGGTTCATTCATTCTAGTCCTAGGTGGTACTGGGTGACAAGAAGGGAGGGTGCATCTTTGTGGCTGATTCTTGGGTTGGGTGTGAGGATTAGGTGTGTGTAGGGATATGACATGAGAGATCTGTTTGTCTATTAGGTCTGGAGGGTATTGCATGTGTGTGAAGACCTCTATGAGGCCTTCAGCATACTGGGCAAGGGAGTTCTCATCACTGCAGATGCCTCTGCCACAGGTGGCCAGGCTGTATGGGAGGGATTTTTTGGTGTGGAATGGGTGGCAGCTGTCAAACTGCAGGTGCTGTTAGTGATTGGTGGGTCTGATGTGGACCGAGGTGTGGATGGAGCCATCAGAGAGGAAGAGATCGACATCTTAGAAGGTGGCACAATGGGTGGAGGACCAGATGAAGTGGATCGGAGAGAAGATGTTGAGATTGTGGAGGAATGAGGATAAGGTGTCATAGCATTGGGTCCAGATTACAAAGATGTCATCAATAGATGTGAACCAGAAAAGGGGTTCGGTGTTTTGGGAAGCTAGGAATGTTTTCTCTAGGTGGCCCTTGAAGAGGCTTGCATAGGAGAGTGCCATGTAGGTACCCACGGTTGTGCCACAAATTTTTTTGAATACCTTCCCTTTGAAGGTGAGGTAGTTAAAGGTTAGGACATAGTTGGTTAGGTGTACGAGGAATGAAATGGTGGGTCTGGAATCTGCAGGGCATTGGAAGAGGTAGTGTTCAATCGCGGCAAGGCCATGGGCATGAAGGATGTTGTGTATAGGGAGGTTGCATCTACAGTGATGAGTAGGGACACTGGAAGTAAGGGTTTGGGGTGGGTGGAGAGCTGGTGCTGGAAGTGGTTGGTATCTTTAATGTGTGAGGCTAGGTTTTGGACAATTGGTTGCAGATGTTGGTCAGCAAGAGCCAAGATTCTTTTGGTGGGGGCATTGTAACTGGCCACAATGTGGCACACCAACATCCTTCATGCCCATGGCCTTGCCGCGATTGAACACTACCTTTCCCAATGCCCTGCAGATTTCAGACCCACTACTTCACTCCTCATACACTTCATGGATTTAGCGTGTAGAGGATGGGTGTGCAGGCTGTTGTTGGGGTGAGTAGGGAGATGGATTCAAGGGAGAGGTTCTGGGAAGGGCCTAAGGATTTCAGCAAGGATTGGAGGTTATGTTGGACTTCTGGGATGGGACCACTTTGGCAGAGCTTGTAGGTGGGGGTATCAGACAACTGGTGGAGGCCCTCTGCCAGGTATTCATTCCAGTTCATCACAACAGTGGTGAAAACTTTGTCTGCTGGGAGGATAATCAGGTCAGGGCAACCCTTTCTTCTGCTGAAAGGTTGTTGTTCTTAGGAAGAAACCTGGGGAAGGATGGTGAGGGCAAGTTGAAAGGTGGCCATGGGATAGTTAGGTGGGTGTGCGAGAGGGTTACACTTGGATGATGGTATGAATTGGGACAGGCAGGGTTTGAAGTTAGGATTGGATTGGCTTTGGTTGGAGGGTTGAAGGCAAAGAAGTGTTTCTACTGTAGAGAATGGGAGAAGGAGAGTAGGTTTTTCACAAGTTAAACCTGGGAGTAGGGCTAAACGTGGGGCCCTTGTATAGGACTGAAACTTCTGTGGGGCTGAGGATTTTGGTGGAAAGATTAACAACAGTGTCCTGGGATTATTTCAGTTCTAATTTTGTGGAGTGCTGGTATGGGGTTTTGGTGGATGTGGTAAGTTGGAAAAGTTTGCTACGCAGGGTCTGGGTGCTATGAGGGTTTGACAAGGAGGAGCACTTGGGTTGGATAGTGGTACTCAAAGGTTGAGTAGGATTTCTGCAGGCTGGATAACTTGTGGAAGTGGTGTTTGGAATATTCTTCTAGGTTCTGGAGTGTCAGGATTTCAATTTGGGTGTTGTGGTGTAGGTAGCAGGGATTACATGGTTAACAGAATTTTGGGGAGGGACTGGAGGTGCTTCAGGGATGCATAACAAAATTATCTCCTCGAGATTCCTGCAGAAATAAATTCAGGGAAATAAACATGTTGTTGTTGTTGTGGTCTTCAGTCCTGAGACTGGTTTGGTGCAACTCTCCATGCTACTCTATCCCGTGCAAGCTTCTTCATCTCCCAGTACTTACTGCATCCTACATCCTTCTGAATCTGCTTAGTGTATTCATCTCTTGATCTCCCTCTATGATTTTTACCCTCCACGCTGCCCTCCAATGCTAAATTTGTGATCCCTTGATGCCTCAGAACATGTCCTACCAACCGGTCCCTTCTACTTGTCAAGTTGTGCCACAGATTCCTCTTCTCCCCAATTCTATTCAATACCTCCTCATTAGTTATGTGATCTACCCATATAATCTTCAGCATTCTTCTGTAGCACCACATTTCAAAAGCTTCTATTCTCTTCTTGTCCAAACTATTTATCGTCCATGTTTCACTTCCATACATGGCTACACTCCATACAAATACTTTCAGAAACAACTACCTGACACTTATATCTATACTCGATGTTAACAAATTTCTCTTCTTCAGAAATGCTTTCCTTGGCATTGCCAGTCGACATTTTATATCCTCTCTACTTCAGCCATCATCAATTATTTTGCTCCCCAAATATCAAAACTCCTTTACTACTTTAAGTGTCTCATTTCCTAATCTAATTCCCTCAGCATCACCCGACTTGATTTGACTACATTCCATTATCCTCGTTTTGCTTTTGTTGATGTTCATTTATATCCTCCTTTCAAGACACTATCCATTTCATTCAACTCCTCTTCCAAGTCCTTTGGTGTCTCTGACAGAATTACAATGTCATCAGCGTACCTCAAAGTTTTTACTTCTTCTCCACGGATTTTAATACCTACTCCGAATTTTCCTTTTGTTTCCTTTATTGCTTGCTCAATATACAGATTGAATAACATCAGGGAGAGGCTACAATCCTGTCTCACTCCCTTCCCAACCGCTGCTCCCCTTTCATGCCCCTTGGCTCTTATAACTGCCATCTGTTTTCTGTACAAATTGTAAATAGCCTTTTGCTCCCTGTATTTTACCCCTGCCACCTTTAGAATTTGAAAGAGAGTATTCCAGTCAACATTGTCAAAAGCTTTCTCTAAGTCTACAAATGCTAGAAATGTAGGTTTGCCTTTCCTTAATCTGTTTTCTAAGATAAGTCACAGGGTCAGTATTGCCTCACGTGTTCCAACATTTCTACGGAATCCAAACAGATCTTCCCCGAGGTCAGCTTCTACCATTTTTCCATTCGTCTGTAAAGAATTTGCATTAGTATTTTGCAGCTGTTAGTATTTTGCAGCTGTGACTTATTAAACTGATAGTTCGGTAATTTTCACATCTGTCAACACCTGCTTTCTTTGGGATTGGAATTATTATATTCTTCTTGAAGTCTGAGGGTATTTCGCCTGTCTCATACATTTTGCTCACCAGATGGTAGAGTTTTGTCAGGACTGGCTCTCCCAAGGCCGTCAGTAGTTACAATGGAATGTTGTCTACTCCCGGGGCCTTGTTTCGACTCAGGTCTTTCACTGCTCTGTCAAACTCTTCACGCAGTATCGTATCTCCCATTTCATCTCCATCTACATCCTGTTCAGTTGCATAATATTGTCCTCAAGTACATCACCCTTGTATAGACCCTCTATATACTCCTTCAACCTTTCTGCTTTCCCTTCTTTGCTTAGAACTCGGTTTCCAATTGAGCTCTCATACAAGTGGCTCTCTTTTCTCCAAAGGTCTCTTTAATTTTCCTGTAGGCAGTATCTATCTTACCCCTAGTGAGATAAGCCTCTACATCCTTACATTTGTCCTCTGGCCATCCCTGCTTAGCCATTTTGCAGTTCCTGTCGATCTCATTTTTGAGACATTTGTACTACTTTTTGCCTGCTTCCTTTACTGCGTTTTTATATTTTCTCCTTTCATCAATTAAATTCAATATTTCTTCTGTTAGCCAAGGATTTTGACTAGCCCTTGTTTTTTTACCTACTTGATCCTCTGCTGCCTTCACTACTTCATCCCTCAGAGCTACCCATTCTGCTTCTACTGTATTTCTTTCCCCCATTCCTGTCAATTGTTCCCTTAAGAGAGAGAGATAAGTGTGACATGTGGTAATCAACCAATAGTCAGAATGGAAACAACAAAATTTCTTGGAGTGCACATTGACAAGAAAATGAACTGGTCTTCACATATTATTGATCTCTGTAAGAGGCTTAGCTCTGCTACCTATGCTTTACGGGTTGTCACTACATGTGTTGAACCTAACACTGCAAAAGTGGCCTATTATGGCTATTTTCAGTGTCTCATTGAGTACGGAATTATTTTTTGGGGCAACCAGCCATTAGCAAGGAAAGTGTTCATTGCACAGAAGCGAGCTTTAAGAATTATATGTAGATTGCGCCCAAGAGACTCTTGTAGAAATAGTTTTCGTAATCTTAAAATATACACAACTACATGCCAATATATTTTTTCTCTCATGTGTTTTGTTTGTAAAAATATAGATATATTTCAATCAAATAGTAATTATCATGAGCATAACACACGGAGGAAGAATGACATACACAGTGAACTCAGAAATTTGAGCTTGGCACAAAAGGGTGTCCATTACACTGGAGCAAAACTCTTCAATGCTCTTCCTCCCGAAATAAAGACAAAGATTCATAACAATAGCGAGTTTAAGAAAGCACTAAAAATATTTCTGCTAGAAAAAGCTTTTTACAGTCTAGATGAATTTTTAACTAAATAAATTGTAATATTTTAATATTATATAATACAAGTTGACATAATGCCACTACGAATTTTATTTAACCTGAGATCTGTATCTGTGTGTGCTCCGTATCTGTTTTCTGTAGTGTTTTAATAATTCTAAGAAAATATGTATTTTCTTTTTCTATATTGCTGCCCAAAGAATTTACTGTATAAGTTTTTATATAATTATGTACTCAAATTTCTGTATATGCTATAAGATTATCAGACTGTATTTGTAAAAAACTGACTCGTTCCACGTCCTTGTGTATTCAACACAGTTGACCTATGGAACACGAAATAAATCAAATCAAATCAAATCAAATCTCCCTGAAACTCTGTACAACCTCTGGTTTAGTCAGTTTATCCAGGTCCCATCTCCTTAAATTCCCACCTTTTTGCAGTTTCTTCAGTTTTAATCTACAGTTCATAGCCAATAGATTGTGGTCAGAGTCCACATCTGCCCCTCGAAATTTCTTATAATTTAATACCTGGTTCCTAAATCTCTGTCTTACCATTATATAATCTATCTGATACCTTCTACTATCTCCAGGATTCTTCCATGTATACAATCTTCTTTTATGATTCTTGAACCAACTGTTAGCTATGCTCTGTGCAAAATTCTACCAGACGGCTTCCTCTTTCATTTCTTAGCCCCAATCAATATTCACCTACTATGTTTCCTTCTCTCCCTTTTCCTACTCTCGAATTCCAGTCACCAATGACTATTAAATTTTTGTCTCCCTTCACTACCTGAATAATTTCTTTTATCTCATCATACATTTCATCATTTCTTCATCATCTACAGAGCTAGTTGGCATATAAACTTGTACTACTGTAGTAGGCATGGCCTTCGTGTCTATCTTGGCCACAATAATGTGTTCACTATGTTGTTTGTAGTAGCTTACCTGCACTCCTATTTTTTTATTCATTATTAAACCTACTCCTGCATTACCCCTATTTGATTTTGTATTTATAACCCTGTATTCACCTGACCAAAAGTCTTGTTCCTCCTGCCACTGAACTTCACTAATTCCCAATATATCTAACTTCAACCTATCCATTTCCCTTTTTAAATTTTCTAACCTACCTGCAAGATTAAGGGATCTGACATTCCACGCTCCGATCCGTAGAACGCCAGTTTACTTTTTCCTGATAACGACATCCTCTTGAGTAGTCCCCGACTGGAGATGTGAATGGGGGACTATTTTACCTCCGGAATATTTTACCTAAGAGGATGCCATCATCATTTAACCATACAGTAAAGCTGTATGCCCTCGGGAAAAATTACGGCTGTAGTTTCCCCTTGCTTTCAGCCGTTCACAGTACCAGCATATTAACAGTAATATCACTATACATATATGAGACAATTATTTGGGTAAAATGTAAGCGTTATGCTTTGTTAAATGGAGACATCCATAGGTATAACGCAAGAAATAAAAATGATTATCAAATTGAAGGCTATTGGCTCAAATTAACAGACAAAGAGCCTGTAAAAGCAAGATTCCTTCTATACAACAGTTTGCCAAACTATATAAAATAATAGAAAACATGTTAGCTTTCAAAAATAAACTAAAGTGTTACTTGATTAAAACTTGTCCATACAGTGTGAAAGAATACCTTGAAGCAAAAAATTAATGTAATGTCTCATACGTAACTGTGGAAATATGAAAAAAACCTTTGACAAATCATAAAGTGACTTCAAAGTTCGGTAACTATGTATCTATATCAACTTTTTTTAGATTCTTGTATTTAAAAGTCTATTTTTTGGATAAATCAGACATTTTACAGATATATGCATGTAGTTATGCATTTTTGATACTTATAATTTATCAAACTTCATGTAATCTTATCGAATAACATTCTACAGAATGGTTCAAGGACATAAATAAATAAGTAAATAAATACAAATATGGTCTGCAACAAAGGGAGAAACTCATCCAGCACTGAGAATGAGAATGTGTTTCTGTGCATACGCCAAGTTATTGCATGGGAGCTCTATTAGAACATTTTATTTAATATTTGACTAATGGTTATCATGTGCTCAATTACTAATGTCAGTGATAAAACTAGATTTAACTAAGGAAGGAAAATGGGAAATATTGCAGAATTGTAAATGGTGACACTGTTACACTATTCTGAGACAATTTAGGGGATGCAAAATGGGAAGAAGTGAACCCAGAACATATTCTCTCATAAAAATATTCTTACAGTATTATAGATTCAGTTTTACTTTGCAATAGATCACAGACATTTGCAGTTTAAGCCAAGGAAAAGTGTGGCTAACATTTGGGATCAACCTTATCTTGCACTAGAGAGAAGGAGCTTATATTGCTGAGTTCTTCACCTACCTTCAAAAAGTACTATGCACAAAAAATTAGAAATACCATGAAAAAAACAGGGAGAACCTGGAATCTTATTAGACACGAAACAAATAAATGCAGGAAGACAAATGATATTATCATTGATTGCTGAATTCAATGACTTCTTCCTAAAAGTAGCTGAACTACTTTATACCAATTATACTTACACTTACTGAATGTAACCCAGTAATTTCTCAAGAAATCCACCAGGAATGTTTCAACAGGTTTCTTCCTCTTAATATTCTGTAATATAATGACAAACTGACTTTTGCATGTAATATCTGTGTTTCACCATCCTGCACAGAAACAAAAGAGGCAGCTTAATATCTTTAATCAGTTCTTCAATGTAAACTTGATACATAAAGTCAGAAATTTCATTTTGTATAATGAGTAACATATATTTACAGATGGAAGTATTACAGTTGTTTAAGTGATGAGCTAATGCACTGTCAAAATTTCCTAAAAAAAAAAAAAAAAAAAAAAAAAAAAATCTAAGAAATTGCCACAGTTAGCTGACTCCCATTTTTCATTGGAAGTCCTTAGTGATAATTCACAAGTTCCACAAAATGTTAAGCACTCTACTATTCTGTTTAATATGTGTCTATTCTTTGTAACTAATTCATCATGTTTCTGAACTGACGTTTTATATGCTGAATCAATCTGAGCAGCAGTGTTAATGGTGCCAAATATTTTGTGTTTACCAGCGTTTTCTATATGTAGTCCACTTTTCTAATATGTCTCTAATTAGATTACCTAAATGCTTTAGAACCTTACAGCTGATTGTGGTTCACTATCTTCACCAGCAAATAACACACAATAGAAACAAAAAACTGTAGTTTCTCTTCACTCATTGTTAACCATGACTTTTTGCAGAACCATATTGCAGGAAGTTCTATTCTTTAGACCACTGAGTTGAGACATTAAGAAATTTTTTGTAGATGTGAACCTGTTGCGCTTAATTTGTAGCTCCTCTTCCATTATTAAGAAATTAAAGGGCTTTTTAGCAACAATCTACTTCATTTATTTTAAAATCACTGTAAGAATATTTGAGTCTCAACCACACAGGTCTGGGATATGGAAAACTACTGAGAAATGGCCCTGTTTGCGGTTTGAGACATTTCTCACTGACAAAGAAGGTGCGGAGAGCAGGGGGGGGGGGGGGGGGGGTGAATGTAGTAAGGCCATGACAATGATTGCAGGTAGGTGCATTAAGTGATGCAGGTGAAAATTTGGGCTACTGGCCCAAGCTGGCTGGCCCTAAACATTGTGCAGAGCTGCGGACAGGTGTGAGAGCAGAAAAGTAACAGAGACAGTTGGGTTCTCTGCTGTATGTGTGAACTGGTCTGTCCATTGCCCTCCTCCCAAGGTAGCTCCAGGATATGGGACAGCAAGGGATGAGATGGAGAAAGGGAAACAGTATGCTCACCATAACTGCATTTTCTTAGAGGTGGGTGCATGGAGGGAATATGAGCCACCTGACACTGGCCCACAGTGAACAAACAAGTTCATCACTGTGAAAGGATGGGCCAAGGGGAAGAGTGAGGGAGAAGTAGCAGCATGACCTGGCACAGCTAACTGGATGCTCAAAATAACTTCATGTGTTTCTCAAATAAATCAATGGAAACTGGGACTGATTTCCTCTGTTCTCTGTTACTCATACTACCTTTATTTATTCCATTCCATTGTAGCCTGTTATCTATAGCCTAAACAAGGCTGTATTGATTCTTACAGAAATAATGCAATATACATTAATACTCAATTTTATTCTGCACAATACTACTTCAGGTTTACTTTAAATATGCCCTGTAACGGTAGTGAGTGTTAGTCACCTTTGAGATTGGACATAGTTAGCTTATGTTAGTCAAAAATGCCTTTAAGGTGATGAAGATGCCATTGGCAACAGCTCACTGAGTTCAAACCAGATTGTGTAATAGGGCTACGAGAAGCTGGATGTTCTTCTATGATACTTCAGAAAGAGTTGACAGGAATGTAGCCACTGTACATGACTCCCAGCAATGATGATCACAGAAATGAATGGTTACAGGAAGAATGGGTTCCAGGCTGCCACGCAACACTACCGAGAAGGAAGACGGTTGCATTCAGTGTATGGCTGTGGTGCATCATACTGCATCTGAAGCATTAATTCAAGTTGCAGTGGTCACCCCAGTGACACAATGAGCTGTTAAAAATCGATAACATCAGGGACATCTCTGAGACAGGAGCCACTTCAGTGGTGTCAAGTGAGAGCTCGCTAGAGGGCAGAGTGGAGGTCTGTTGTGTTTTTGATGGAAGCTGGTTCTGCCTTGGTGTCAATGATGGTCGAGTGTTGGTTAGAAGGGGGCCATGTGAGTGCCTGCAACCAACTTGTCCATGGCCCAGTCACAGTTGACCTACACCTAGAGTTATTGTCCAGGGTTCAATTTTGTATGACAGCAGGAACACTCTCTTGGTTATCCCATATATCCTGACTGCAAATTTGTACTTCAGTCTGGTGATTTGACCTGTTAAACTGCCATTCATGGATAGCATTCCAGGGGGTGTTTTCCAACAGGATAATGCTCACCCATAAACCACTGTTTTAAGCCATTATGCTCTACTGAGTGTCGACATGCTGCCTTAGGTGGGGTTTGATCACCAGATCTGTCTCCAAAACTTGAACGATGACACCAGCGTCATCCAAAAACAGCATTAACTGCCCCTGTATTGAACAACCAAGTGCAACAGATAAGGAATTCCATCCCAAAAATTGACATATGTCACCTGCACAACACTATGAATGCACATTTACATGCTTGCATTCAACATTCTGGCAGTTACATCAGTTATTAACGTACCAGCATTTCACATTTGCAATGGCCTTTCTCACACTTACATTAACCTGTGAACTTGCAATTGCTTAAATATATTACCTAGGCAAATGTATTCCTGAAATTTCATTACTCTATTTCATTTCTTGGTGCAGGGATTTTTTTTTCTGTCAGTGTAGTTCTAACAGATGACAAGAAGCGATGCGGAGCTGGTTTGCAAACTTCCCACCTCTCTCCCTTAGTTGACCTACTTGGTATGCACAGCCGATCTTCTGCTCTGGATAGCCAGCCACATCAAACTCCAAAAACTTTTTCTCCAAAGAATAATGCTGGTTAAGGGAATTTATCAGATTCTCTCTCTACTCACAAATAATGTGGTACTCAAAGAATACTTTTAGTTCAGTCATGGTATATTTCACAAAAAACAAATTTACCCCTTCTCATATAAATATTTGAACTTGTGCGAATCAATCAAGTCATCAAACATTAGACTCTATTAGGATACATTTACAACAGGGTTGTTTTAATAACCACCAGACAATATGAACATGTCTTGCTTCTAGCAAGTTCAACACATGAATTACTTAAAAGTCTAATCTCATTTCTTCATTTGTACTTGACAATCACAGTCACTAAACCAGCAAAGAACAGCACAGGATCTCCTCTACACATACATTGAAACTCTATGGATCGTACAGCAAGTACTTGTCGGCCACTGTTCAGCTGCCATGTCCACATTTTGCCTGTGACTGTTTTTAGACCAGCACATACAAACACGCATTGTGCAGTAGGTCGGATTCGTCTCTCTCACACTTCTATTTAAAATATCATGGGTTCCAGACAGAGGAAGGCCAAGTGGTTCTAGAATTTACACGGAAATTCTCAAAGCACTACATATTTCCCACCTCAGATCAAATATGCGATATTTTATATATCATCATGTACATTTATATCACATAGAATAACAATTCCTCTTTCAACAGTATACCTTGTTTTTTAATAACCTTGAATACCCTTTTTCTTATTATTTACCTGTTCCTTATTTTTTCATTTTATTTTAATTATAAAACATGAATATTTCAATCAATCTTGGAGTTAGCTCTTTCAGTATCTAAAAATTGTGAGGAGCAATTTTTTTTCTTTTGTCTGCTCTTTATCCAGTTGTAAATCCCAGGTGTTCAGGACACTAGAGTACTTCCTTGTACTATTTTTTTCCTTAGTATGTACTAGTATCATTATTTATAGTAGTTTGCAGACTAGGGGGACTCTGGGCAAAATAAAAGTGTTTCATTTTGACACTCATAAACTTGCCTAAAGCATAATAAAACTAGTAGTGTATAGAATTCAAACTTACCAACATTATTCCTATTAAATGTGTGACTTCTGTCACGATACTGTCCTTTTCCGCTAGGATCAGTACCTATACCTTACATGTGGGTTGACCCTATGAGTGCACTTCCTCCTTCTGTTTTGGTAGGTATGCCCCTTTATAAAACATCCCTATTTGTCTGGCCATAGGTTGTCCTATCTCTATGTAGGTACGCCTGCCCTATATCCTTAGCAAACGCCAGGTACATCCCATTTATCATTTATGAGTAGGTCTCATGGTTCATTGCCTTAGTATACATTTTTATGTACACTATAATTAAATATTTCCTGGTAAAATTAAACTTTATTTTACACTTCACTCTCACTTCTTAGTAGCTCCTCTAATACCCTAAAGTCCTCTCCCACTTCTCAACTTCTATAATCTTAGTAGATACTATGTCTACACGTATTATTCAACTCATGGTAGATACTATGTCTACCTGTGGTGATCAAGTCCCACTACTCTATGACTCATCACTTCATCAGAGTGTTTGCTACCCTGACTTTTCTTAAATCATTATCGCAATTAACTCCTGCTCCTACTATCTCCTCGGTGCATGAGTTGATTGCAACCATCCTTTCTTCAAGATGTACACATATCTTTTTCCCCCACAACCCTTGGTGGTTCTTACATCCTTTTAATCTGTAACTTCATTGTTTTTTGTATTCGTATTTCTTTGTGTGTATGCGGAAGTGTTTTCATGTAGTCTGATTCTTCGGCCTTCTTATCTGAAGATAAGTTGTAGGTTATTGGAAACTACAGAAATTAGGAACGACTCCTGTGATAGACATAGATGAATATGGAAAGAGGGAAAAATAGATAGGTCCTCAAACAAGAAGTAAAAAAGGAAAAAAGGTAGATGTGGTTGCTAAGATCGAAGAAGAGAAAGAAGACAGCCCCAAAGACAGGAAACCCTTCCCAGCCCCCTTCCCCAGGATCCCTAACTCGCCGGTACTTGAGTGAGAAGCCGGAGGAGGTATGGTGTTAAACTGTCTTCTACAGAATGGACATTCCCACCTTCACCCTTGAGGTCTCTGAAGAAAATCTTAGCAACCCTATGGAAATGGCAAATGGTGAAAAATCAGGCACACTTGTTTGCGAGGATCGTTTGAAAGGTGTGATGTGTGTTTTGTGTTAGTCATGATTTATCTGTAAGTGTAAATCATGCTTTTACCTACACTACTCACCCACTTTTGACATCAATACAAACCCTCCCATCTATGTCAAATCTCATAAAAGGTATAAAATATTCTGTACCAAGTATAAAATTATATTTTCCATTATCACAGTCATTCAATTAGTCACACAATATTATGTTTTCCACAAATATAATATTCCATTCAGATTACTAAGAAAAATGTGCTTCATGGACTTTAACTCGATTATCTTACATTCAGTGTGAAAATGGTATTCTCACGATTTCAGAAACTATTTTGAAAGTTATGTGCCAGGTATGATTCTCCCTTCTTACTTAGAACTATGTGACAATAGAAGGCAACTTTCAAGAAAACCATTTTTGGAATCATTGTAATTATGATTCATATTAATAGAATACGCAAATTTAATGATGTTGATTTGACTCAGACTTCTGCCCACAGATTTGCACAGAAAACTGATGAAGAGATTACTTACAAGGACTAATTCAGGCAAAAATAAAACCTAACTATACGTGGAGACGGTGCCGGCTGCTGCCGACATTGCAATCGAAACCACAGGAGAGAATGGCTGGCTATGCTGATTTAATCTATCTTCTTTCAGGGATAATATGCGCACCAATTCCAACCTCCTGTACTGCCTAGTAAAGTCTGGATAAGTTGGGGCGAGCCAGGACGAGTCATGAAGACAGGTAGGGGCACCCCTGGAATAACTGACCAAGATACAATCAAAATCCCTAGCGGGCACAACCTTCTAACAACCGAGGATGACAGTGAAAATTCCTAGCAGGCACAACTCTCTAACAACCGAGGATGACACAGTCACATACCAGGAGCAATTTTGGGTGACGTAATAACAAATTCTCCCTGGTATGGTTTTTACCAGTACCTCTAAGTGTGGGATGATAGAATAGTTTAAAAGTTTGTGGGAATTTGGTGCAGGAAAATTATTACAGAAGAAACAGCAAAAACAACTCGGAAATCCGACGGTCGTCACTCCGCCCGTTAACACAGAATGTTAATTTCCCTGGGAGATATACAACTTTATGTCCTTTACATTGTACTTTCCTTTTTCTGACCCAGTTGTAGGATCCACTAAAAATAATGTCTTGGGATGGATTACCGTTTGAACCCGGTATGGTCCTTCATACTCTTTCTTCAGGGCAGCTGAAGATGCTGTTTTACAAGAGCTAGGTCACTGACCTTGTACTGTGGTTCTACAGCTTTCTCATTATACCTCTTCAACTAAATTTCTAGGAACTATTTCCTGATTCAGTTCATAGTTGAAAGTAATTTGTCTAGGCCAAGTAAAACATCTAATGAGAGGTTCTCCTACAAAGGGTTTGCCTATTACTTCCAAAGGTGTTAATCCAGTTGATAAATGTGGTAATTCATTTAAAATAAGTTCAAAGTCTTTTATTTTCGTTGCCCATAAAGTATGTTTTTCATGGCAGTAGGTGCGGCATAATTTCCCAATTTCTTCCATAACTCTTTCACACAGATTCAAGGATGGGTTATAGTTGGATATTAATACTTGACGAATATCTTCCCAAGCTATAAATTCTTTAAATTCGTTACTGACAAATTGTGGTCCATTATCTGTGAGAAATCGTTTTGGTTTTCCCACCTCCAGAAAGTACTGTTGCAAACAGTGTATAACCGTCTGTGTATTTGCTCTTTTGATAGGATATAATTTAACATATTTTGACCAGCACTCTATGATGACCAAAATGTATGACACTCCTCCCTTTCCTTTAGGAACCGGTCCAAAAAAAATCTGCTGCTG
This sequence comes from Schistocerca serialis cubense, assembly GCF_023864345.2. Lineage (NCBI taxonomy): Eukaryota > Metazoa > Arthropoda > Insecta > Orthoptera > Acrididae > Schistocerca > Schistocerca serialis. The sequence continues at coordinate 629,676,939 of NC_064641.1, read as the reverse complement.
TAAGATCATGTAACAATTTAGGAATAATTGGATACATTTCATATTTAACACGAGTGTTACTCTCCCCTTCTGACAGATTTCACAGGTCCTAATTAAATATGCTACTTTATGTCCTAGCCTCTTAAAATAATAGAACTTATTCATATGAGCTATACACTTTTTTATTCTGAAGTGTCCATATCGTGGATGAATATATCACACAATTTCGTCTTCCACTAACTTTGGAATGCAAATGAGCCAATGTTGGGATGTTATACTCTCTCTCCAAAACAAATTATGCCCTATAATTTTCCACTTTACTGCTTGATTAGGAGGTAATGAATTCCTGATACACATAGCAAACATTTCTGTAAAATAGGGATCATGATGCATGTTTTCTGTTATTCTTTGGGCCACCTCTTGTACCCTGGTGTATGGATATTCTACTGTCATAAAATTAATTCAAAAAATTACACCAGGTCCCTCCGTACGTTTTAAGTCTTCCATGCCTACTGGTAACCTAGACAAAGTGTATGGTACAATATTCTCAGAACCTTTTACATACTGTATCCGAATATCATATTCCTGTAGGAACAACATCCATTGCATTAATCTACTATGTAACAACCAAATACTCATTAAAAAAGATAGAGCTTGATGATCTGTATAGACATGGATTTCTGAACCCCATACTAGTGTCTGGATTTTTTGGATACTCCATGCTATTGCCAATAATTCTTTTTCAGTAGCTGTGTAGTTTAATTCATGTTTATTAAGGCTACGGCTAGCAAAAGCTATGGATCTATGATTTACATTATCTAGACCCCACTTTCCTTGAAAAAGTTCTGCTATGATACCATAATCAGATGCATCGGTTAAAATTTTAAGTGGCTCACTCAGATTCGGATGATGTAATATGGGTGATTCTACCAGTGCTCTTTTTACTTTGCAAACGCATCATTTGCCTCTTGATCCCAAACCCATGGTATTCTCTTTCTTATTAAACGTAAAATTCTTGGGTCACTCTGTTCTTGACCTCGTATATACCGTCTATAGTATCTGGCCATTCCTATAAATCCCTTCAACTGTCTTATGTTTCTAGGGGGTGGACATTCTTTAATAGCTTTCATGTGCTCAGAATCCAGTCTAATCCGCTGCACCCCTACAATATGCCCTAGAAACTTAAGCTCTCGTTGCGCAAAATGCGATTTGGACGATTTCTCTGTAATACCTTTTTCTTTAAATTTTTTCAGCGTCTTACTCAAGGTTAGACAATTTTCTTCCAGGGAGCAGATATTTTGAGGATATCATCTACATATATTATTAAATACTTCATAAATCTCTTTCTAATGCCTCAACCAGAGCACGTATAAATATGGGTACTGAGATTAGTCCGAACAGTAACCATTGAAATGAAATGATTTACCATCAAACAGAAATGCTGTATACTTCTTTGATTCAGGATGTAGCCTAATTTGCCAGTATCCCGCTGTCAGGTCCATCATGCTAAAAAAACCTTGCTTTTTCAAATTTGGATAGTAATTCATCAATGTTAATTGGTCTGTCTCGTTCTGTCTCTATATGCTTATTCAATGTAAACGCATCTAGCACTAATCGCACACCACCTGTAACCTTTTTTACCACTACTAAGGGGTTATTCATGACACTAGAACTATGTTCTATTATATTGCTGTCAATCATTTTGTCAATTTCCTCCTTAACTGCTTCTTTCAAACTTGCCGGTATTGGATATGGCTTACAGAAAAATGGAGTGTCTTCTTTGATTTTAAACTTACATATATAATTGCTGATATTACCAATATGATTGGAAAATACTACTTCATATTCCATTAGAATTTTATATAAACCTAATTTTTGTTCACTGGTTAATATTAGAGATTCATTTACTTTGTTTTGTATGTCAGCTCGATGTGATATTTGATTTACATTATCGATCTCTGGTGACAATCGTGCTGTAGCAGTTAATCGTAAATATTGACATTCAGTTGTTTGTCTTGCAATGTAATTATTGATTACAAACGGTATTCCAACATTTACCAAAGCAGGGAAGATTTTCCTCAAAATTCAATATGATGCTAAATCCTAATAACCAATCTAGGCCAAATAAAACATCCCTATTAATATTTTCTACTATTAGAAGTGTTTGACAAAATCTGATGTGGCAGTTCACTTGGGTTTCATGTTTCACAACCTTACTTTTTGTTCTGGTTATACCAACTATGTAAACTCCAATTACTGGTAACAGTGATAAGTAATGCTTAATCTGTAATGTGTTAAAGAACATGCTAGAAATGAGTGACACCTCACTCTCTGAGTCTATAAATATGTTAACTTCAGAAGTCTGCTATTATTGGTTGTGGATTGCTGGTAGTCATGCTTGGTTCTTCCAGTAACAACCATTCTTTTGTAGGTTTTTTGTGCGTAAAATTAGCATACTTATTATGAACCAGGCCTCCTAGGGTATCTCCATGACCTGGGCCCTGGTCCTGGATCCAGATCACACTGTTTTCCTCATATTAGTAATCACTGGTTGGTTACCAAATCGGGGTACTACGTTACTACTTTGTGCTCTATTATTAGTTGGCACAAATTCCTGCGAAGTTACTGGACCTAAATTTGAAGGTGGATGCTTCTTCTGATTATTATCATTGCCATTATTTCTGTTGCACTGGTGTACTCTAGCTAAGGTGTTCTCACGTTTTTAAAAATTATTATTACTATTAATTTTGTAATTCTGATTTTCACTTTGGTGTACGCTCTCATTGCGGTCCTTATTAAGGCATCAACTGCATCCATAAAGGACAACAATTCTACTGTTTTCCAGCAGCTACACAAGATGTCTTTCCTTGCAGAGATAGGTAAGCATCTGATTAAAATTCAAACTAACCCCTCTTTTTCCATTGGTTTATCTAGGTACTTCGCCTGCGTTAAATGTCAGTCGAAATACTTTCTCATTGTTCCTCACATATTATTGTAATACTTCGGGTCCCACAAATCTGATGTTAGTTTTACTTTAGCACTAGCGGACCAGTATTTTTCCTTAAATTTCTTCTGGAAGTCTCCCCAGGAAGAAAAGTTCTCAATATTTACAGTACCCCACTCTCTGGCTTCCCCTAAAAGGTACCCAACAACAAATTCAATCTTTTTTGAATCTTCACAATTTTTTGGCCAGGCCTGGTTAAATCTTTTCAGAAAATGAGTGGGATGGACTTCCCAATCCAGCTTAAACTTAGAGAATTGCCTAGATAACCCTGAATTGGTTCCCCATTGTAAATCCGTCATTACCTCACTGGTCAATACCACATTAGGAGAAGTCATCCTCTTATCTACCTTGTCCTGAATAAGTTTGAATTCTTTCCATAGTTCATCCATACCTTCCTTAGTATCATTGAGTTCAGAAGATAAGACAGGAGATACGTTCATGGAGATTACTCTTGCGGCAACTTTTCGGTCAATTATCTCCTTTACCTGTTCCTTCGGACTACTTATAATTATAAGGTCTGAGGTTACTAGTTTTTCTTTAAAGTTTCTTTCCACGTTATCTACTCAAGTGTTAACGCCTGAAATTTGCGATTGGACTATTGGTATTAACTTCTCCTTTTTTTCAACACTCTCTCTCAAATTGTACAATCTTTGCTTTACAGCATCAAATGTAATGTGGTGATCACTAGTCACTACTGGGTGACATGGGTGGTATTTAATGCACGCGACATGCAGAATGAGATGAGATGACTACAAAAAGCATTCTACAGTTTCTGGAAGGGTGTGCTTAAAAGAGTTACAGAGGTATCTGTGAGGATACACAGCGCTTATAAAAAGTTGAGGGACGAGAAGGCGCAGGTTCTGTGGATTATACTTTATACAAGTAGGAGGAGAATTTGGATCGATTGGGGGGGGGGGGGGGGGGCAGATTTTTGAAAAATTTGTTTGGGACAGTTGACGAGGAGGACATCCAGAGGATGAACGACATGTTGGGAAGAATGAAACAACAGGTAAAAGGATACATAGCAGCAAGTGAGCAGCACACCACATAATTCGCAAGTTGGGAGAAAGATGTTTTAAACCACTCGGTTAATAGGCCAGACTGGGGAAATAATAAGCTAAGCAAAAACTGTGAAAGAATCAGTTAACCAGAATATTAAGAGATTACAAGCTGAAGTAGTAGTATTGGACAGGAAAGTAGTGGTAATGACACGTTTACAGTCTATGGAGAATAGTGCGTGGAAAGCATGCAGAGTGGTATCTGAACCACATGAAGCTATACAGCAAGCTGTGCGAAGATGATTGGGAACTTGTTTTACCAGGTCAGTACCTGGAAAGGCTACGGAAAGTGCAAAATGAACTACCATCAGAATTAAAGTTGGTCTTGGACCCTAGCCATAAAAACTTCTGTTCTTTTTTAACCTAGCCGCGATAGAAGCAAGTACTGATGGAACAAAGGTGCAAATTTCCATTTCCTTTTCACGGCACCAATATTACATAGTCCACAAATATCCTGTTAAGTGGAAGATGTTGAAGAACTCTGTCCAGGTAAAAGTGCAGCAGTTGTTATTGACTGCAGAGGACAAGAGCAGAAATGGGAGAAGTGGAGTTGCACAAGTGTTATAGAGGTGAGGCCATCATTTGTCCGAAAAGGGTAGTGAGAGTAGGTCAGACTTCCTGAGCAGTGGAGTTTCTGCTGGGGCAAAAAAGAACTGACTAGGCCTGAGTTGTACTTCTAACACATTGAGAAACATTGATTGTACTCTACCTTCAATAAAGTGATGATAGTAACCAGTTGTTTAAAACAGGCAAAGCTCATGACAGTGAAAAGGTTAGTTCTAGACAGAAGTGGATTGATAAATGGGACATTGTGTGAAACAGTGGGGCCAACTTTCTTTCTGTCTTCCTGCCACAATTTCAGGAATAACCTGTCTAGGCATTTTACAGCCTCAACCGTATTGGTCAGAGGAACCTATTGAGATGTTACCAATCACAAATATGACTATGTTGAACCAGACTTGAGGGCCTGAGTTGATCCCATTGACAAACTCGTTAACAAATAGGAAGGACAGGTCTCCGTGGAGACATTGATGCAGATCGTGGATCAATACAAGAAGAACCAGTACCAGAAAGAAATAACATTGACCATACTTAACCAGATACCACAGCGGCACTTACTCTTCTAAGCTTAGTGCTTGTTTAGATGTACAACAAGCAGAACACAAGATGAAGTTTGGACCCAGTCTGGGACATGGTACTTAGGGAAAGGCAGGATTCGGTGTGGACGAAGCCGTAATCAGCTACCGTTGGTTGCCCAGTTTTTTTTTTTTTTATATGATTTACACTTTACTTGGAAACAATTGCAAATAAAGCTGGCAATAAGGAACAATTATCAAATTTGACTTAAGCAAGTTGCACTCACGGCTGAAGGCCTCAATAGTAATAACTCAAAAAACAATTTGACGGCTGAAGGCCTGGATAGCAAATTCTTAAGAACCAGTTAAACTTTTCCAAGAGATACTACAATATTTTAAAAAAAGACAATCATCAAAATCTCACTATTAAGTGACAATATCTAATCACAAAATTCTTAAGACCAATTGTATTCACAGCTGAAGGTCTTATTGACAAGATATTCAAATTATTTGTCGACTGAACTCAAAAAACAATTTGACAGCTGAAGGCCTGGATAGCAAATTCTTAAGAACCAGTTAAACTTCTCCAAGAGATTGGTTTGTTGCAGGATTCTCGAACATATTCTCAGTTCAAATATAATGAATTTCCTTGAGATAGAGAAGTTGCTGTCCATGCATCAGCACGGCTTTAGAAAGCATCGCTCCTGTGAAACGCAACTCGCTCTTTTTTCACATGATATCTTGTGAACCACGGATGAAGGGTATCAGACGGATGCCATACTCTTTGACTTCTGGAAAGCGCTTGACTCGGTGCCCCACTGCAGACTCCTACCTAAGGTATGAGCATATGGGACTGATTCCCAAATACGTGAGTGGCTCAAAAACTTCCTAAGTAATAGAACCCAGTACGTTGTCCTCAATGGTGAGTGTTCATCGGAGGTGAGGGTATCATCTGGAGTGCCCCAGGGAAGTGTGGTAGGTCCGCTGTTGTTTTCTATCTACATAAATGATCTTTTGGATAGAGTGGATAGCAATGTGCGGCTGTTTGCTGATGTTGCTGTGGTGAACGGGAAGGTGTGGTCGTTGAGTGACTGTAGAAGGATACAAGATGACTTGGACAGGATTTGTGATTGGTGTAAAGAATGGCAGCTAACTCTAAATATAAATAAATGTAAATTAATGCAGATGAATAGGAAAAAGAATCCCATAATGGTTGAATATTCCATTAGTAGTGTGGCGCTTGACACAGTCACGTCGATTAAATATTTGGGTGTAACACTGCAGAGCGATATGAAGTGGGACAAGCATGTAATGGCAGTTGTGGGGAAGGCGGATAGTCGTCTTCGGTTCATTGGTAGAATTTTGGGAAGATGTGGTTCATCTGTAAAGGAGACTGCTTATAAAACACTAATACCACCTATTCTTGAGTACTGCTCAAGCGTTTGGGACCCCTATCAGGTCGGATTGAGGGAGGACATAGAAGCAATTCAGAGGTGGGCTGCTAGATTTGTTACTGGTAGGTTTGATCATCACGTGAGTGTTACGGAAATGCTTCAGGAATTCAGGTGAGAGTCTCTGGAGGAAAGGAGGCGTTCTTTTCATGAATCGCTACTGACGAAATTTAGAGAACCAGCATTTGAGGCTGACTGCAGTACTATTTTACTGCCGCCAACTTATATTTCGCGGAAAGACCACAAAGATAAGATAAGAGAGATTAGGTCTCGTACAGAGGCATATAGGCAGTCATTTTTCCCTCATTCTGTTTGGGAGTGGAACAGGGAGAGAAGATGTTAGTTGTGGTATGAGGTACCCTCCGCCATGCACCATGTGGTGGATTGCGGAGTATGTATGTAGATGTAGATATACTAAAATATTTTAAAAAAGGACAATCAACAAAATTTCACTATTAAAAGAGAATATCTAATTAAAAATTCTTAAGACCAATTGCGTTCACGGATGAAGGCCTTATTGACAAGAAATTCAAATTATTTGTCGGCTGAAGGCTGCAATAGTAATAACTCAAAAAACAGTTCGATGGCTGAAGGCCTGGATAGCAAATTTTTGAGAAGCAATTAAACTTCTTCGAGAGATATTTAAAGAACAATCATCAACATTTCATTGTTAAGATATTTTGCCTAATTAAATTTCTTAAGACAAGTTACACTCATGGCTGAAGGCCTTATTAACAAGAAATTCAAGTCTTCGTCAGCTGAAGGCCCAAACAATAATAATTCAAAATTTTTAAATTTTTTTTTTTAAAGTCAATCATCACAATGTGACCAAATCAAGAGAGAAGTGGGCCTCAAACAGTGCTCCAAGGATCGAACTGGGAAAGTTGCACAACTTCGTAAATGATGAGACAGGCAGCCACGAGTTGTATTCACTTAACCAGATGGCAACTCAAACTAGTGACAGTTTAAATGCAGACCAACACTCTTGCAAAATCTACCTAACGTCTGATAACTAATACAACGATGAAATAACCCAGGCAAGGTGGAACTGGCGGACAGCACTGCGTCTTCAGAATCCGGTGTTTAGAACATCCAGAAGCAGAAGGAACCAGTACGATCAAAGTAGTCCAAAAGAAACAAAATATCCGAACCACAATCAAGGAGGCTGTTGAACTACATGCCTTACCGGACAGCAGTAGCAAGGAGAGGAAAGGTACACTGCCGCAAAAATACGCTCACCTCCAGGGCAGGTAACTATTCAAATTCCAGTGGAGTGGACTCCCAGAGCCTAGGATGCAGCAAAGGGAACCGTAACAGTAAGTTAAACTAAAAAGTAACTGACAGAGCTTAGAATAAGTAGTGCATAAGAGAACAATAATAATAAAAGTAATCTTGGGGGGGAAGGGGGGAGGGGGGTGGGGAAGTGTACCAGAGCCAACTGGACCAGCGATCAGAATTGGTCACTCTTGGTTTTTGGATAAGAATAATCTACTTTGAGGTGAGTCGAGGGACTGGGTCTTGTTGAAGAGGAGGGCAGTGTAGTGCACCCACCATATCTAGTCAGAAATTCGCGGTATAGGAAGCACATTGCAACAGTGCCAGCTGCAGGTAAACGTGGATGTTATGCCTTACACAAAATAACTCAGCCATCACAATGTTGTGAGGCAAGCCAGCCTTGCAAGGTGTGGAAACAGTTGAAACAGCAGAACCTAAGTGAAAGCCTTCCACACTGGCAGCGAAGAAAGTGTTCAGCATATGTGTCACACACATGGCAAAGCCCAAGCAAGAGCAACCCAAAAGCATATAAATACCTAGGCATTTTGTACTAAAGTCACTTGCGTTAGTATTGCGGTTCTACCAGTATGGGGCCATGATAACAGGAGGCTTCATTTGTAATGTTGGTGGTGGAACGCAGTTCAACTCCGTGACAGGCAGTCCACCCTGAAACCACAGGAGCTGCAACACTGGGCCAGCAATGGCCCTGGGAAGCAGTTTACATGCCACCAATCATGACAGGGAAGCATAATAAAGATATTTGGGAATTTCTGGTTGTTTGTCTGGTGCCACATGGAATACCCGTGCACCCAAAATCCACCACCTGTCTACAAATTGATGAAAGGAGAAAATATGAAAATGCAGCAAATTAAGCAGGTGAAATGGAATAAATGTCTAAAAATGAGATTGACAGAAAGTGCAAAATGACTAAGCAGGAATGGCTACAGGACAAATGTAAGGATTTAGAAGCGTATTTCACTACAGGAAGAACAGACACTGTCCAAAGGAAAATTAAAGAAGCCAATGGAGAAAAGAAAAGCAGCTGTATGAATAGCTTGAGCTCACATGGAAAACCAGTACTCAGCAAAGTAGGGAAAGCTGTAAGGTGGGAGGAGCATATATCGCTTACACAAGGGTTGTGAGGAAAGATTCAAATAATTACAGAATGCACAGAGGCATTCAAACAGTCCTTCTTCCTGCACTTCATATTTGAATGGAACAGGAAGAAGTCCTAACAAGTGATACAATGAAAGGGGAGATCTCGACTGATATGTGGTTGATGCTGTGGCAGAAATCTGTCTCATTTCCTCCAGCAAAGATGGCGAAAGCTGCAGCAATGGCAAGAGTGAAAGTTCACAAGTTGATGACTTTCCTGCTTCATAACTTCAGATGGCATCATTTTTTCATCCTGAAGGATGTACACAATTAAGGGTTCTGTTATTATCCCAAGTTTATAGCATGTCAATAAGATTATTCATACATGAATCAAATTTACCTTCTTTTCCAAGGAACAATGAGGAAGTCTCCTTACATGATGTCATAAGTTTGTTACGCCTCCTCCCATTTGTACTCTTTTAAACTAAATGGAACACTGTACTTTATTGCTACAGCGTTCTGTAAACTAGTTCCAAACTAGGGATGGTACCACTACGCAATACAACTGATGTCTCAGATGACAGTGAGGTGGGGGAAAGTCTTGACACTGCATGTAGACATGTATCATCTAATAGGTCACACAACATGCCAGTTCTGTAGCAATTCTTATGTAATGTTTGTTTAGTGTCTGTCGCTGTTGCAACTAAAATAGCATTGATTGCTTTCCCCATTTTCTGCAATAACCCAATACTTCAAAGAAATTGATTTTTATGAATAAACATTATTTATTTGTAATGAAAGTCTTATTTGAACACCAAAAACATTAGCACTGCTGCTATGGCACCCTATTATTAGAAAAAAAAGAAAATGCTTTTATCACCAAGACTAAAGAAATGACAAAAGATGCTAGTTATTCAGAACTAAAATACTGGTATAAGTATTAACTGGTTGGGTTTTGCCATCCCTAATCTGCACTGGAGGCAAGCAGCACAATGCAGTCAGGTAACTGAAGGTGTTATATATATATTACACTAATATGCATTTGTCTCCTTTATCCAGTTTACAGAATCAGAAGACTTCCTCTAGAATTGCTAACAACAGTTTAAATTATCTGGAATCTACTTGCTTGACTAACTTCAGGCATATATAGTGTACCTATGAAGCTGTACTGGCACTGGAGGCAAAATCATATCTAGTGTTAATGTCAGAGTTACTCTAAAAAAAAAAAAAAAAAAAAAAAAAAAACCCCACATGATGCAAATCAAGACAGGGTAGATAAATGAAATCCTATTTATCAGCATCATTAACACAGTGCAACAGTTTGATTATAAAGATAGCATCACTCTGTTACTGCAGAAGTTCTTTTGTAGAATATTCTCTTGTGTTTTGGTTCCTTAGTTCTAACAAATTACAATACCACATTTGATAGTTTATTTTCCTGTTTTGTATGAGTAACTATCATTCTTTTAATCATGTTTGAGGACTGGATGTAGCAAGTTTTATTGTTGTCAGATAGCAAATTCTTAAGAACCAGTTAAACTTCTCCAAGAGATACTACAATATTTTAAAAAAGACAATCGTCAAAATTTCACTATTAAGCGACAATATCTAATCACAAAATTCTTAAGACCAATTGTATTCACAGCTGAAGGTCTTATTGACAAGTTTTTTTTTCACATTAGTATCCATGTTTTATTAATTATGAACCTTTCAGGACTTCGTTGTACACTAGAGCTAAAGTGCATGAACCATGCTATGACGTAAAAGAAACAATATGCTAAGATTACTAAGGAACTACTTGTCGCAATGTATTATCACATGACTGTTTTTCAACAATGATCTGTGGCTCTTACACTGTGACAAATTTTATCAAAATCAGTGACTCAAGGGCAGTGGACAAGGAGTTTACCACAACTTTGTTCTTAAGACTGTCCAGAAGACAAAAGTGCATCTCAGAAAACTACGTGCAGTAATATTTTGAGCTGTAAATGGAACAAATGCTGTTGTTTGAGGACTCAAAAGAATTTTACTTCGATGGTGACAATTACTAACTGAACTTCTCTGATATGCACACAAATATGCAGCAGGCATTCCTTTTCTCTCATGTCAGACATTGTGTGTGTCATTTTCCCACTGAACAAGCAGATGAGAGAACCAATGCAAGTAAGTGTTTGGCATTTAGAAGAAAATAGCCAATTCAGATTGAGAATTTGTGTCAAGCCAAGAGGTTCACTCAGTTAGTCTAATGGTAATCCAGATAGGTATCAATAGGGTTTTGTGATAATAGCTAGTCTGTCTTAAATCTTTTATTATGAGTACATTGTTGCTGGGCTCGCAATGCCTGCTGCTAAGAAAGTGATTGTTTTTGGTGATATGACTTGCAATAACGACTGCGTGAAACGCCGCTATCTCGTTCGGGATGCTGCGGCAGATACCCTCTCGAGCACCCCGAAGACTTCTTTAGCATGATATTATGATGACAGTTGCTTATGTACTTCAGTAGAAATATAATTGCTGACACTTCTAATCAATATTTACAACCATAAAATCCTGATAGTCTAATACCTGAATATGCACAAAATACTGTGAACATCCATTTAATGTACGATAGAGACATGTTTGCCACTTGAAATGGCCTATAATGCGTTGACTCTCAACAGAATGGTTGTCAATGCGCTGTCTGCCATTCCTTTGTATGTACATTCCAATTCTTTGAGAGATTTTGATAGAGAATACCTGGCCATTAATTGTTTTGCCCCCAATAAGTCTGTAATAAATGGCTTGATAATATTAGAAACTGCCTATTATGAACACAAGGAAATCCTGCTGCTTTATCCTCAGTTCTTCAAAATAAACCTAGGTCTTTTGAGCCATATGAATGGAGCCTTTATAAATATCCTGCTGAAAAAAATGACTGGGGCACTGAAACAACATCTAAAATGGCTTAAGTTACCTTTGTTTTCAGAGGGATCGTGGGATTACTATTCACATTTCCCATACCTTAACACATCCTGCAACACAGAACACTGGATCACAGTGTGTGTTTACATTACTAGGTAGAGCAGGTCTTTTTGCTCCTTGGGCTGTTGAAGACTTTTCAGTGCTTTCACTTCATTTGCAAGATGTGTAGCTATATTTTATGCAGTTTTTGTTGAGCTGTTGTCACAGTCACTGTGTTCAGCACAAACTTACTAACTTCACCAATGATCTACTAGCCATCTCATGTTTATCTGTGAATTTGGTTGTTTCTCCCCTGCTGCTGGTAAACCTTCCAGAGGTATAAGGCTGCAGTCCACAAAACTCTCAAGTTCCTAATCTTTTGAGCAGAACTACATTGGACATCTTCAGTGGTGCTGCTCCTAAATTGAGTCTTGCCAACTGACGGGTCAGGCATCTGAGAGTAACATATATATACTGCAGAAAAAGGGACATGGTTGGAGTTACACGTGATAAGCACAGATGATTCTTGTCAAAGATAGAACTTAACTACTGATTGTCATCTTGTCACAGACAAAAAAATGTTTAGCAATTCTGCAGAGCTACTGCCCATATGTTGCTACGCTTCATGGTCTCATCTTTTCTATTAAAATTATCCCTATGTTTACACATTTTAATGGCTTCTCTACATAGCTGTGGATAATAGCTTGTCATCGTAGATAAAATTTTTGTTTCAGAAAACTTCACTTTGAGACTTCCTGGCTGAAGATCATGCTCTGCTACAGCCAGTCTGTCTATAACCCTAGTCGGCAAAAAATTTTGTGTTTCTTTAGCCATGCCCCTTTTTCTACAGTATATATGTCACTCTCAGACGCCAGACTTCTCACTCAGCAAGACTCAACAGAGAACAAATGCCTCTGAAGATTTCCGGCACAAATCCGGATGAAAAGTTAGGAACATGAGAGTTTTGTGGACCACAGCCTTATACCCCAAAAGGTTTACCAGCAGTTATGTCATCCAGTCATGAAAGCCTTCATTCTTTTCCTCCACTACTCTGATTGCAGATGAAGGTCTCCCAAGAACTCTACTGCCAGGCACATTAGGTCAAATAGGCATCAGTCACTGACCATTCTCCTTCATTGGAAGTTTGTATGTTCAATAAATACATCACAACATAGACTGACACACTGGCAACTGATGATACAGAGAGATTATACAGTACAGGGAGAAACAAAATGCAATGTCTGTGTGTTACGGGTTTTTCCATGGTGTCCAACCTCTGTAAATGTTGCATTCTTTTGAAAGATAAGGACAGGTCAAAGAATTTTTAAAAGAAACAAAAAAACATTGTTGAAAATATATTAAAAGTAAGCAAAATATTAAGTATACCTATAGTACACTTCCAATTATCTACACATAGAACACTTTCATGTAATGATAGAGGAATACAAAACACTTTGTCTACACAGTAGATAAGTTCAAAATATACAACATTTTACAAAATTGAGGAGTGAAGGCACCAACATATATTTTTTGCATGTTATTATTATTCTTCTTGTGATGTGGTGTGGAACAACTGAGCATGGAGGCTCCCAAGCTGTTCTATATTGCTCTGTATTATGAATCTCAGCGTGCTGGTATACTGAGGTCCAGGTGTAGAAAGTGTAGGATCCCTCCACATAAGTCCAGTGCTATCTTGGGTGAAAAGAGCAGGAGATGGTACCTGGTCACGCATGTAGTTCCACACGCAGTCTCGCAATAATTGTACAACCTGGGGGGAAAAGCATTGTAGTATTAAGGACTACATAATATTTTTGTGACAGCCACGGTTACAAGCAACATGCATACCATTTCTAACAAAAAATTATGAAACTGGTTCAGTGTTTGTACAGACATTTTGTGTGGGTAAGTGTTACAACTACAAATCCAAAGGTTCCAGGTTTTCGGGTTCAAACCTCAGCTGGTTCACAATTCCTTTTTCTGCCACTTCTTAGTTCTTTCATCTCTGGCAATGATTTACATAAGTGAAAAATGCCAGGTTGCACAGTAGTTTGGAGTTCAGATTAAACTGTGGATCTCCTTATAACTGACTGGTATATCATTGTAAAGGTTTGTGATAGGGATAGGCATGCCACCTTCAATAAGACCATGTCTAGTAAAGCAATGTTCCTCAGAGCTATCTGCTCATCCATCCAGAACAGCACACATCATAAATCATAACTAAAAATCAATGCAAAGTGCCACACATAGCTTTCTTTAACAACAAAAGATGATTTGTAAGCCTTATAACAAGTGTTGGGGATACGGAGAAGCTATTCAGTCATTGAGTGAAACAAATACTTCCTCATATTCTTACACTGCCCAAGTACTGCTCAGGGTATATATAAAATTTTATAGGGGGGGGGGGGGGGGGGGTGTCCACGATAGTGAGGCAAACTAGTCTTATGACCATAAGAAGACAAGGGATTATTGTTTTGCTGAATGTTGTTACATATGGGAATCCACAGGGATGAGAAAGCTGACAAAGAAGCCGACAAGCCACTAAGAAATGTTTTGTAATGCAGTGTACTATTCTACTGCATGCTACTAACTCACAGTTCAGCCAGAAATACAAAACAACAAGCTATACCAAGTGAAGCTGACTACAAGATCCTATCAGATGTAACTTTACTTGCTCGGATGAAAAGAGGTCACGTTAACAAGTCAAAGAATTGGACCACGTCTTTTGACAAATGACTATCTTCTCTGCCGAGTGGTAGTTTCATAATTTAATTGACAATATCTTACTTTTAAAACAAGGTTGTAATTTGTCTTGATAATATCCTGATCTCTACTTTTTGAAATGATGTTATGAATTTATGACAAATTTTGGGGTTCTGTGTGTCAACCAGTTACCTACCCACACCATTTGATCAGCTGTATGTCTCCAAATGGCATGTTCATCCTTTTTTGTAGTTCATCATGAACCAGTCACTGAATCAGTGTTAACAGTTTTGACTGTTGTCTGTTGTACCACTTTCCTTTTAATGTAAGTTTGACAAAGATTCAGGTTTTTATTTACAATATTTATAGATAGTTATACAGCAGAGTGTGTATGTGTTTACTGTTTTATCAAATATGTCTTACTTCTTTTCATTGATATGGGCACTGATGACCAAGTCACATTGTACGAAATATTCATTAACATCAATGAACAGGCTTTGATAACCTTCTGGTGGAGAATGAGAATCAAAAAAATGACACAATTATCCTAGAATGTGGGCACTGGAGATACGCCTGTTCTGTAAAACAGAACAACCAGTAATCTGCAACACTATAAATACTGTATTTAATCGAATCTAAGCCGCACCTGAAAAATGAGACTCGAAATCAAGGAAAAAAAATTTTCCCGAATCTAAGCCGCATCTGAAATTTGAGACTCGAAATTCAAGGGAGAGAAAAGTTTTAGGCCGCACCTCCAAATCGAAACAAAGTTGGTCCATTGTAATATGAGACACAATTTAGGTCGAATGAATGACGATACAGCTACAGTAGTTTGGTTCAAGTCGTAAGCTTAGCAGTTAAGCTTTACCAGGTAGCCACTGCTATGCGTCAGGCGCTCCATCCGTATTTATACGGGAACCCTTCCTTTTTCACGTGCTTCATCTGGTTTAAATCGATTGCTTATTTTTCTTTGATCTGATAAGTGCTGTTCTCTTTGTTATAGGTGTTTACATCACTCTAAGCTGAAAATGCATTATTGTACCGTGTCATGCATTGTTTGTTGCATTCTGATAATGTGTGTTTACGACCTGTCGCCGCTCGCTTTTGTGCGCACTACCGCCGCTTACGATAAAAAAAGAGAGGAATTGTCTCATTAGCGAAACAATGGCAAGAGACTGGTATTTGTTGTTACTTACACTGCTGCTTTCTTTGATAATGATCAACAAGAACCAAATAATAGACTGCATATGATAGAAGATGTTCTGAATGAGAGTTTAGCTAAAATTTTTCGCCGTTTGGAAATCTTTGCAGACGCCTCTTTTATTCATTACATTCTGCACAGAAATTAGAGTCATCTTAGATTTAAAAATCTAGTCAATTGTCGTGCTTCATTTCTGACTGTATCGCTATTAGGCACAAGAATAATACGAATATAAACATGACATGATATGTATATTCTTCCGCGTTTGCTGTTGTCTCACACTAGTTTCGTAGTTTATTAGGCAGACAGGATTTAAATGAGGTAGCAGCAAACATGAAAGAATACATGGCAAAATGTTTATATTCGTATTATTCTTATGGTGAAGAGAATACTACATGTGATTCACAATTCATAAAAGTTCCTATTAGCAACCATCTCTTCTCACAGGTAGGAAAAAATTCAGAACGTAGAGTTGGCCATATTGACAAACATCCCAAACGGTCTTGCCAGTCAGATTTTCATAGTACATCGAAATGCTGCTACATTCGAAGAGGAACAATACGGAATTTGTATTTACTTCTCTGGATAATGTATGAAAATGTAGTGGTCGAAACTCGAGGCGGAGAAAAAAAAAAGCTCGTCTTCCACCTTTTTTTTAAATTTATTTACTGACTCAGAGGTTTTGGCGCCAGTATTTATCTTTGTGCCTGCAAAGCATGCCTGTGTAGCGCTACATATATTCAACAGCTGAAGTTAGTTGTGGCGGCACCTACCAACATTTTTCAGAACTTCCGCTTACTTTGCACTCGATTCTAAGCCGCAGGTGACTTTTTGGATTACAAAAACCGGAAAAAAGTGTGGCTTTGATTCGAGTAAATACGGTAGTGAAGCATAATGCTGGAGATAGTACAAGTGATTCAGTTACACAATTCATGGTATACTTTTGGAAATTGGTCTCTTCAGTTGACAACTATATTAGTACCATTACCTCTCAATGTTTTTATTACAGCAGCCACAGGAAAATTGTGATTGAACCATGGAACACAGAAACAAGTTGATTTGTAAGTTAAATCATACTTCAAAGTAGCATCAATTATCATGGCATGATACACAGTCTTTCAGCAGAATCCTTTCTCAAAATATAGACTGTGATAAATTCTCTAGAAGCCCTGCACTCCAAATTTGCCAAATATAAATATTTTTGAACATATACCACATATGATAGATCTACAGTTCGTATGTCCTAAATTCATTCCAGTAATTTACAAGAATTACATGATCTACACATGACTGCCATTCCTTCTATATCGGCCAATAATCTAAAACTCTGTTTTGTGTGTTTAAGTTTGAACCACCAACACAGTACTTAAGAATGTTGTTATATGATTGTGGGTGATAGAAGTTTGTTATGACCAGTTGTTCTTTTACAACAATTAGTGTTCCATAAAGTAAGGTATTAAGAACTTCTTTACAAGCTTGATAAATCTAGACATAAAACTGTACAAAAATAATTCACAGAATGAAATAAACAAAATACAAAAAGAAAACTATCTCGTCTCAGTTAAAGAATTAGTAACGAATTTTGATTTTTATTTTTAAGGACCAATAAGAGATGTACTGTAATGCTGATTACCTCATGGGAGCGGACACGTGTCACAACATCACCTAAAGCAGACAGTGGTGGTGGAAGAAGCTGGCCTAAGGACATCAGTTCAAGCAGGCGTACTGTAGTTGCAATAATTGCAGGTCGTCGCACCTCCGTCCCTCCACTCCCACTCCACTGAGAAAGTAGTGTGGCTGTTAGCGCACGGAGTAACACAGAGCAGTAGCACAATGCTGGTCGGTGCTGTGCAGTGAAGCGGGCAAGCACCCATGCCAAAGGTCGCTCTTCGAAAACACGTCGAATGTGTAGATCACGTTCCACTGTCACTTTACAAAAGTCCTCCTCTGGCCACGGCAAACCGTTGTACATTACATCAGGCGATATTAGTTCTACAAGCAGCAGGGCGATACTGGTTACAGCCTCTAGAGAAATAGGATGTTGCACAGGCAGTTGATTACCATCCTGGGCTTTGGCAACTGTGAACAAACATACCATTTTTACCAACTGCTGTAAAGAACCATGACACAATAAAAAATGTAAAAAGATATTCTTTAATTTCTTTCTTTCTTTCAATGCTACAATATAATGTACAAAGCAAAAGTCACTGCAATTATGTTATATCTTATAATTAAGCAATAACAACTGAAACTAATTGTCTTTGTATGGAGAGGAATTTGTCCATGAAAGTTATCATCAAACTGAATCCACATACTATTCCAATATTAAGTAGTGAAAATCTTCCATGCCCCTGGAGGGAATTTAGTTTGCAAATCACAGAAGAAAAGAATAGGTTGAGAATATTAGCACAGATTACAGAAAAATGGATACCAAAAGAGGAAAAGGAATAAAAAGAAAGCAACTGAGAAGCAGCACTGGGAAATGACACGGCCTTCTACAAATTGTAAAGCAGAGGCCAAAAAGGAAAAAATAAATAAATAAATACAGGAGAATGGTAGTAGTTATCTCGTGGTGGTGTGGAAATGAAAAGCTCATAGACAACAATGGGAGCAATTACTTAAAGTTGAAGATAGGTAGGTGGCAGGCATCTACAATACGCTGAAGAGGAAATTCTCACTGGAGAAGTTCTGAGGTGCATGTTTATTCCTCTCCATTGTCAGCTTAACTCCTGAAGCCAATAACCTGAGTACATACTCATAGGATGTGAGTGTCTGCACTGACAGTAACCCATCATGTACATGCTAGAGGCAGTCTTGCAGGTAAAACTGTATTACTCTGAAATCTGTTGACAACAGGCGACATACTTCATCAGCTAAGTATACGAATATCTGCACTGAATCACCATAAAGAACTA
The DNA here is from genome assembly GCF_023864345.2 of Schistocerca serialis cubense. Classification (NCBI taxonomy): domain Eukaryota; kingdom Metazoa; phylum Arthropoda; class Insecta; order Orthoptera; family Acrididae; genus Schistocerca; species Schistocerca serialis. The sequence continues at coordinate 629,658,245 of NC_064641.1, read as the reverse complement.
TGTCGGGAAATGAGCACTTCAGAAAAAATAGAAACTACAGACTGTTCTTGTGGAAAGATAAACACGTGTAAAATGGTATGTGAAAATATTTAGCTGGCCAAGTGCAATCTTATGTTTGCTGGGTTATGCATGTTGCTATGTGCATTCCGTCTACACTAGTTTCTATGTTTTGAATGCTCATTTCATATTTGATCAATGTACAAAGGGTATCAATAAATCACATTTATCAAATTGAAGCCACTCATAGCCTCCCTATGAAATCTTTAGTGTAGAAGAATGAGAGAAGGAGGGTAAATATGAGGACAAGAGCCAAAGGTGATACGCAGAACAATAAAATGATCACATGCACTACCTTACCAGAGAAAAGAGGTAATGAAGAGGAAAGACTATAAACAGTATTAACAACAAAATAAGGTTAAAATTCTGGAAAACTTATTGCAGGGAGTAAATTTATCAGATATTGCAAGGTGTCAACAGATCATACAGTGGCACAGAAATAATAGGGCAGTACAAAATGTGATTGAAAAGCACCGCTATTATCAGTAGAAGCTACAGAAGATGAGTAAAGAAGTATAAAACAGAATAAGAAATTAAAATAAAGAAAGGAAATAATGATATGAAATGTATGTACACTAAGTTAGTATTACCATTTGGGTTAGCACAGCATGCTTTGATGACCTCAATTAGCAAGCAAGTATTGTTGGCTACTACATCTGGTGAAAGACAGGCATCTGGATCTGGCTGTGCTTTCGTCTGGTTGTTGGTATGGAATAAGGATGATCGACGTTGTACCACAAGTGCTGTTGTGCCCTGTCAACAGAAGAAATTTTACTACTACTGATTGCAAACAAATAATGAATGAATTTCTTTTACTACTACCGACTGCAACAAATAATGAAAGAATTTCAACATAACAAGTTGCTTCAAACTGAATTACAATTTCTTAGATAAACTTCCCAGGTTTCAGGAGGTAGTAGTCTAGGATCTAAAGATAGGCTAGTGGAGCTGGAGTTAAACTAAACAAAATTACATAAACATGGTCATCAGAAGTGTGGCCTAAAAGCGGATCTAACATACACTCCTGGAAATGGAAAAAAGAACACATTGACACCGGTGTGTCAGACCCACCATACTTGCTCCGGACACTGCGAGAGGGCTGTACAAGCAATGATCACACGCACGGCACAGCGGACACACCAGGAACCGTGGTGTTGGCCGTCGAATGGCGCTAGCTGCGCAGCATTTGTGCACCGCCGCCGCCAGTGTCAGCCAGTTTGCCGTGGCATACGGAGCTTCATCGCAGTCTTTAACACTGGTAGCATGCCGCAACAGCGTGGACGTGAACCGTATGTGCAGTTGACGGACTTTGAGCGAGGGCGTATAGTGGGCATGCGGCAGGCCGGGTGGACGTACCGCCGAATTGCTCAACACGTGGGGCGTGAGGTCTCCACAGTACATCAATGTTGTCGCCAGTGGTCGGCGGAAGGTGCACGTGCCCGTCGACCTGGGACCGGACCGCAGCGACGCACGGATGCACGCCAAGACCGTAGGATCCTACGCAGTGCCGTGGAGGACCGCACCGCCACTTCCCAGCAAATTAGGGACACTGTTGCTCCTGGGGTATCGGCGAGGACCATTCGCAACCGTCTCCATGAAGCTGGGCTACGGTCCCGCACACCGTTAGCCCGTCTTCCGCTCACGCCCCAACATCGTGCAGCCCACCTCCAGTGGTGTCGCGACAGGCGTGAATGGAGGGACGAATGGAGACGTGTCGTCTTCAGCGATGAGAGTCGCTTCTGCCTTAGTGCCAATGATGGTCATATGCGTGTTTGGCGCCGTGCAGGTGAGCGCCACAATCAGGACTGCATACGACCGAGGCACACAGGGCCAACACCCGGCATCATGGTGTGGGGAGCGATCTCCTGCACTGGCCGTACACCACTGGTGATCGTCGAGGGGACACTGAATAGTGCACGGTACATCCAAACCGTCATCGAATCCATCGTTCTACCATTCCTAGACCGGCAAGAGAACTTGCTGTTCCAACAGGAGAATGCACGTCCACATGTATCCCGTGCCACCCAACGTGCTCTAGAAGGTGTAAGTCAACTACCCTGGCCAGCAAGATCTCCGGATCTGTCCCCCATTGAGCATGTTTGGGACTGGATGAAGCGTCGTCTCACGCGGTCTGCACGTCCAGCACGAACGCTGGTCCAACTGAGGCGCCAGGTGGAAATGGCATGGCAAGCCGTTCCACAGGACTACATCCAGCATCTCTACGATCGTCTCCATGGGAGAATAGCAGCCTGCATTGCTGCGAAAGGTGGATATACACTGTACTAGTGCCGACATTGTGCATGCTCTGTTGCCTGTGTCTATGTGCCTGTGGTTCTGTCAGTGTGATCATGTGATGTATCTGACCCCAGGAATGTGTCAATAAAGTTTCCCCTTCCTGGGACAATGAATTCACGGTGTTCTTATTTCAATTTCCAGGAGTGTAAATAAAAATACAGGTCATGTTTTACTACACAGAAATATAGCAAGGAGGAATTCCAGGTGTACATTTTATTGTAAACATGAAAATTTGAAACAATATTGCAGACACTGAAGGCATTTTGGACAGCACAGCAATACTTGTTTTAAAAGTAAACAAAAAGTATTCCTCACAAATTATTGAAGCCATTTGATTCTGATGGGGAAGTAGAAGATCACTTTGATGAGTTACAGAAACTGATAAATGACAGAAAATCCCACTGAAAGATGATAATGGAGGATTTCACTGGGAAAACAGATCAAAACCCAAAGACAGTTCTTCAGTGGAAAATGGAATAAAAAATGCTAGAGGTCATGCATAAGTAGAATATGCCTATAAGAACAGCATGTTTATACTTACAAATTTTTATATAAGAAAAAAATTAAATATAGAATTCACAAGAACAAAAAGTGATTATATTTTATTAAAAAATAAATAAACTATACATATATAATAATCTTACACCACTTTAGAATTTCAAGTGAGCGAAGACTTGTAAAATGCAGAGTAAAAACGAATACATTTACACATTTCCACATGCTCTGCAAGACATTAAACAGTACATGGTGGAGGAACTAGGTACCACTGCTAGTATTCCCTTTCCTTTTCAGTCACAGAGCACGGGAAACGTGACTGCCTCTAAGTCTGGATAGGACACCTAACCTTCTTTATTTTGTTCTGTACAAGCTGCATACTGGAGGTAGTAGAAGTGTTCCCTCAGTCTGTTGCAAAAGCATGTTCTATAACCTTCCTTAACAGCATTTTGCAAAAACATTTTTTTCTGCCTTTCAAGGATTCCCACAACACTCACAGACCATTTCCAATGCACTCTTGTACTGATCACTAAAAAATCTAGCAGCACGCTAATGAAATGATTTCTTTCTTTAATTTGGCCCAGAGTGGATGCCACACACTGCAGCAGTACTCAAGACAAGAAGCTAGAAAGAAACAGATCCATCCAGCAGGAAATTATAAAAAAGAGGTACACAAATTTGAGTTAGGCAAGAAGTTCAGTGCATTACATAATGTAGAATAAACAAGCATAGATCAGAGAGAAAATTATTTAACATAGGTCTGTATGGACACAGCAAAGGAAATTACACTTAAGAAAAAGGCAGTTACAAAAGAGAGAGGAAGAATTTCAGTAGTACAGTATTATCAACAAGATAGAATATGCCAACTTAATCAAATGTATTTGGAAATGAGTTCAAACAGGTGTATGAAGAAAGTCAATATTTCCAGATGTTCATTTAATTATTAACTGCCAAAGTAAACTCATTACCTGGCAAGGGTGGCAGAACCATTGTATTTATGCCCAACAAACAGGGAGGGGAGGTAGCAATACTATACACCACTTCAGTACTCTTACAAGTGGAGAACTGTCACAGGCTACACATCTTGCACATTCTGAATGACGTGCACACTTAGAACATGAATAGAACAGCACAGCTTAGTATTGCTTACTCAAGAAGCTCACTGGCAGTATCCATAGAACTACCTTCTCTACTGATGTCTCTATGTTTCACAGCAGTTGATTTATTATCCTCTGTTTCATTCGCAGATGATCTTGCTGAATGTTTGTTCGAATGTGTGCAAACAAATTTTTTTAGTGTCCTCATCTGTCAAAGCATCTCTCTTCCAGTATGCTTGACATCAAGTCTTCTAATGTCACAACATTAAAAGTCAATATCAAAGGGGACACACACACACACACACACACACACACACACACACACACACACACACACATGACTGGAAAGTCTAGTGGCTATTGTTTCTGCTAGTAACACCAAGATCCCGGGTTTGATTCCCAGTGATCAATTTAAGGGCACTAGTCCATGAATACCACCAGGAGAAACCTTGAAAAAATTGTCAGTTTTCTGAACAGTGTAACTCAAAGAATAATGCTTACCATCTTTTAAGACATCTTTTGGTACCATTTTATTTATGAACCATAGCTTTAGCTCTTACACTTTGTTTTACTAGTAATTTTTGTTGCAAGTGAAATAAACCATGCTAATTATTTATGTAATCATAGGTACACATTACTCAAAATACAAACAAAGTAGAACATTTATTTCTTTTTCTGTAAGTTCTTTACACTATTATCTTTAAAGCAGACTACTGAAATGACAGTGCTGTCATAAATTGTGGTACAAAAAAAATTAAGTATGATTATCCAAAATTATAATATCATTGTTCACAAATGGTTGTATAAAGAAATGCACCAACTACTGAGGAAGCACACTGTTATCAAACAGCCTAAACATATTGGAAAAGGTCATAGAAAAAAGATTGCAGAAAATTCTAGAACACCAATTATAGGAACAGCAGCACGGGTTCAAAAGTAATATGGGAACAATAGATCTCATTTTCTCCCTCTGTCAGTTAAGGGAGAAGTTTTGGGAAAAAGGAAAGGACTTGATAGCAGTATTAGTGGATTTGGACAAAGCATATGACAGTGTACCAAGGGATAAAATATGGGAATGCTTGAGAAAACATAATGTTCCCGATTCATTAATTAAAAAGGCCCAGATGCTGTACAATGGTTGTGAGAGCAGTGTACAAGTAGGAGGTGGAAGATCAAAATTGTTTAAGACAAAGAGAGGTGTTCAGCAAGGCAGTTCGCTCTCCCTTTTACTCTTCATTACACATATGGACACAATCATGAAAGAAATCAAGGAAGAAGAAAATGAAGATCTCAACACATTTGTTTTTGCTGCTGACATCGGCATTTGGGAAGAGATGGAAATGGAGGTTCAGAGGAGACTAGATTACTGGAACACAAAATTTAAAAAATTCAAGTTAACTGTGAGTAGGAACAAGACAGTGGCAATGAAGATGAGCAGGACACCCACACCATGTCACATCATACTGGGAGGGGAGAAGGTTAAATGTGTGAAAAGCTTCAATTATCTGGGTAGCATCACATCATGCGATGGAAGTACCAAACTAGAAGTCTTAAACAGAATAACAAAAGGATCTAGCTTCTTCCACCAAGTACGAAAGCTAATCTGGGACAAGGAAGTCCCTCAAAGAGCCAAACAGACCATGTATAAAATTTATCTCCTGCCAATCATGATGTATAGTCTAGAGGCCTGTGTGATAAATAAGAGAGAAGAGAGTTAAACACATGCATGTGAAATGAAGTTCCTTAGGTCAGCTCTACAATAAACTAGGAGAGACCAAGTTAGGAATGATTTTGTAAGGAGACACCTGCAGGTGACATTGACTACAGAGGAGAGGATGCGTGCTTTGAGACTGAAGTGGTTCGGTCATGTGAAGCGAATGCACCCGACTCGAACTCCATGCCAGTATTTGGAGATGGAGGTACCAGGAAGAAGACCATTTGGGCGGCCTGGAAATAGATGGACAGACCAGGTTAAGGGAGATCTCAAGAGGAGAGGAGTATCATTGGATGTAGTGGAGAGGGAAAGCTATACCAGGACAGAAACCCAAAGGAGGTAAATCATTCATAAAGTTCCTACCCGGCTCGCTGGAAGGAAATCCTGATGGTATCAAAAATTTTGGAAACGAATTCAGGGTTTTTCTTCAAAAAAAAGTATTTTATTTTCAAATGTAAGTCAGGAGAGTAGTCTACTTCTTAGTTAAGCAGGTTTTAAGACACTACAAAATTTCAGCTCTCTATCTTTAATAGTTTTTAGCCAAAGTGTACCAGAACATGAAATAATTTAACTTTCCGAAATTCAAGTTCAAATTGAAACTTGCGTTTTTTTATTAAACTTGCGTGGCACTAATCCATCTCCAGGTCCATGTTCATTTTGTTTCCTGTGTTTTTCTTCCTCTCTTCTCTTGTTCATACTTCTTATTCTTGCTTCTTTGGTGGGTTCCAACATTGATTTTTTTGCTTTGAAGAGTGTCCTTCAGTCAATGGCTATTAGAGCTCTATGCATATTTAGTCCACCATGCACTCTCATCAGTTCCACAACATTAAGCCTTGACACTGCACCATCATTGAAACATAGAACAGCATCAAGTCCACTTATTTTCAAAGTATTTAGTCCTATTAGAACAGTTTTTGGTATCCGTTCCCAAGTACAATTGTTGAAACTTTCATTTGGATTTTGAGTCCTACCATATAAATATTTCTCTAATAATCTTGTGTCACTAATATCCCTATATACGGGTTTTATAACTTCCATTACAGCGGATGGCAAAGAATGTTTATGGTTGTAGGTCTCACCATGATTAACAGCCCTATGGTAGCCAAACCATGGATTACTGCCAGGTGGGCAGAGGGCATAACATGGGTTGCCATCTGTGGAGGATTTATGAAAGAAGGTAGCACATACTGCCTTTTTCATTCCCTCGAGGTCATTTTTATTTTGTCTTGTGGCTTGTCCATAATAATACTACAACCTGTCTATTTTTTCATCTTTAAGCCAACCGCGTCCACTAATGCACTTACCATCAGCTAATTTCTTTCCCTTCAAATTCCTCCTCAAGTTCCGTAATCTTGTATCTAACCTTTTCTGGACATATCCAACACATTCCATTTTTTTCAGTTTTTGTGTCGGCATATGGTTTGGTATCACAAACTTTTGGTACCCTTTTGAGTCTCCATCTCCTAGGCAAGATGTACACATATTTCTCCAATGACTTGTGAAATAACTTCACAACACCTTCAGATTCCACCCCTCCACAATAACCACTAAAATTAATCAAACAGTTATGATTTTCAGTTCCACTAGCACAGCCATGACAGTACTTGGTAATACATTTCACATAAATGACTTTACAATTGTCAAAGGAGGTAGCTGTCACTACACCAGTTAGGGAACTACGGCCTCTTCATTGCCAAGATGCATCCAGGGCTGCAGACATACATGTATTGCTGTCATTCATGCCTACAATTTCCGGAACTGCATTTTTCATACTATTAATTGCTACTTCTTCCTGTCACACCTTGTAGGGGGAACACAGAAAATTCGTGCACTTCTGTACCCTTTGCCTATATGCCTCGTACCATAAGCAAGTTTAATTAATATTTGTGTTATACAGACTCTGTTTGGTTATACCAAAAGTATAACTACATTTGCTTAAATCACAAAAATTACAAATAGTTCTTAATTTTGATGGACAACCTCTTTTAGCACATATCTCCTCAACTACCTTCACACCACTATTGCCACATTCCTTACACTGCAAAGCTTTATTTATTAGTTCAGATAGAGCAGAGAGTTCAACAATGACACAACCTGAATCAATAGTTGGTGCCTCTATATTATCAGCATTAATACTGCCAAGCCCTCTGTCCAAATATTTTAGTTTTAGCTTCGAAGCACTTGGAGTAGTTGAAGGTGATTCAAGTGTTGTATCACGTTATATTTCAGTATTAGCAGAGTTAATCTGTTTGGTGAACAGATTGCCATAAAATTTACATTGTTTAGTACCGCACTACTTAATTCTTCCCATTTCTTTCAAGTGGAATAAGAAACTCACGCACACTAAAAGAAACTCATGCACACAATTACTTCGCTGTCAACAAAATATTCGTGCCAAAACAACAACAATGACTAAACTCTCCGTATAGACAAAAGATAAGCAACTGTAAAGCTTTCGCAGGGTAGCCAACTTAAGGGGCTAGAAAGTCATAAAAACAAAACAAATGAGAGCAAAACTTTATTTTTAACAGAGCTCACTGTGTGCCACAGGGACATTGTGGTGTGTGGAGCCACTTTTAAATTCCTCTAATTGAGGTACTTTCTGTGGTCCACTTTCCTGGGAGTAAACTTTTTCTCATTCAGAAAATTACAGAGAATTTTTTAAGACAAAAATTTTAAAAAATTTATTTTTTGACAGTTACTCATGTACAAGTCCCCTCAAATATTTCTTCTGGTGGAAAGGTATGTACAGAGGTACTCTCAGCCTTATAGTCTAATTGAAAAGGTACTTGAATACAAAAGCAATGAAACAGACAAGCAAGTCACTGAAGTAACACTACGCCGAAAGGCTACGATTTTGGTCTAGATAGTACGGTGGCGGTAGGTAGGGAATTATTTTCTTGAAAAGGAGGGGGTCTGAGCTCTTGAATTAATGCCAAAAGTTCAGCTTTCCTTGTCTCTAAGTTCTTTTAATTTTGTTCTGCCCATTTCTACATGATAGCCTGCAGCTTTCCTGTGATAGTCAGAGGAGAAGTGAACACGAAATGAAGCTCTGCATTCATAACAATGTTACGCTGCCTGGCATTGTTGTTTGTAGGTACTCTTTGAATACTGCCACTCTGCAACATTTATTCACAGCATAGTATGAATGAATCTGTGCTTTGTCTAAATAAACCACTGGCCACTGTTATTCCAGAGCTTCATTTTTTCATACATTGCTGTTTTTACATCTGCTCTCATCCACATGCAATGGCTCCTTTATTCTGGCACCTTTTGAAATCAAATACGGCAGCTGTAACAGTATTTCACAACATTTCTTTGCTAGCTTGGTAGTCCAGTTCCGTGTGATAAAACTTATTAAGTCAGGGTTTATACATGGATAGGGAAACAAATTTCCTGGATTTTTCTCAAGTTTCCTTGTTAAATCATATTTTTTCCCCTTGCAAAAATAAACATTTTCCTAAGTGAAAATACACTTTCCCTGTGTTCAGTGACAGTATATTTTCCCTCAGAACTGAAAAATTCAATTCTTTGAATGATAAATGTATTATACACCACTCCCCACACTTAGGAAACAAAACCCAGAAAAAAAAGAAAAGAAAGGAAAAAAAAATGCATTTTGGAAAGATCTTTGATATGCAGTAATATGAACACTATAAATTTTCGTATTACAAAAGTATAAATACGAATTCCACCAAACACAACATGTTAGATTCCGAAATACTGAAATCCAGATTGTGATGTGCTTTTATCAACCAGTCATAGCTCATGCCATGTTAACTCACCACTAAATGAAAGCAGATACTCAGAACATAGGATACATGATGTAGTCAGCCAACAGCAACATCACTGTTAAGCAGAGTGAGAACACATACAGGAGAAGTTCATTGTTTACATTAATGTATGCATCGTATAGCTACAAACTTTCACATATGTTTTTTTTTCTTTTTTTTGCATGTGTTACCCTTTAAGATATATCAAACACAAATGTGCCAGTAAAATATTGAATGATGGCATTAAGGTCTTGTCTTCCGGGCTCAAAATTTTTCTCAGTGGCTGGTCCTCAAAAAATGTTAAGTTTTGAATGACATCCAAACACTCTTTGATTTAAGAAATTCATCACACATTCTCACATTAACATAATTCACCTTAAGTAAAAGGAAATTTACTTTGAAAGTAATGTTTCTCAAACCACCATTTGCAATATTTTTCCCACAACCTGTTAGAAAAACAGCTGTGATGTCATGCTTATCAAAAGCAGTTGTTATGAGGTATTGCCCAGTCTATGTCCTAAATCCTTTGACACATTTTGCTGTTGGCGAACACTTATCTGTGCTCTGTATTTTGTTGTTGTAAATGGCGCATTTTCTTTGCAACTTAAGTTTAACATTAGTGTTCTTCTATTGCCTATGTTCCATTTCTGCAGTATTGTTGTACAGTAGCAGGCTAAAGTAAAATTCTTTGTTAGAGCATCAGTTCTTTTCAGTTGAAATTACAAAAATTTAACTCAAAACCAAGCAATGAAAAATTCCTGGAATTCTAAAAAATTCCTGGCTTTTTCCTAGTTTTCTCCCGGATGAAACATTTATCGACTTTCTATCAAATTTCCCGGTTGTTTCAAGAAGTATCCGTCCTACAAGTTTTTGTGAAGATGGTATTTCCTTGTATTGTAGGTTTCCTGGGAAGGTATTTTTTGCAATCACTTTTAACTCTTGCACTGTGAGGTAACAACACATGCTACTTTGAACTGGAGCATGACCAAGTTAGTTCCTGAATCAGCACATCCTCTTCTAGATACAGGCATTATTATTTCCTGGCCTGCACATTAATCTGACATTCTGACATTTATCATGGGATGGATATGCTTGATTGGTAAATTCTTCATCACAGCCTGTCAACAGTTGATGCCTCATAGACATTATGTGAAAGTAAATTCTTCAGGGAAACATCTCTGGCCACTTAGCTTTTATGTCACTGTGTTTAGAGGCTACAAATTCTCAGAGACAGAGATCTTACACAGTTCTGCAATCCTAATCATATAAGAACTTTCACATATCCAATATTTGGCACAAAGTTCATTTCAGCAACAGAAATCCTTCTTCATATTGCAGTGTTTACAAACTTCAGTGTTTGATGGAAAGGTAGCCTTTGAGACACAACCGGCTCATGACTTATCCATGGAAATAGGAAAATTAAACATTTTTGTGGAAAGATGCACCAGAAATGAATATTTCAATTTTCATTTGAAATTCACTGAACATAACCTTTACTGTAAAATACGACAGAACATATAGTTACTAACAATAAACAACTTTTAAAATGATATACCTGTTTGTGGTGTTCATCCAATAAACTAATATCTTCCTGCACTGGGCAGCCAGATTCTAATGGAGCTCCAAAGAGATATGCATATTTAGTACTAAAAAGAGACTCTTCAACCAGCTGCCTTAGTGCCAACACTCGAGCTGGTGCACTGTTCACCGACATGTGAGAGAAGAGTTGACAACAAATTTCTGTCCCACTCTGTTGTTTTACTGGATCTGTAATAATAAGTCCACAATTTAGTATAATGAGAGAAAAAAGAAACACTAAATTAAATCAAAAGATCTTTGTCTGCACTTGTTGTCATAACAGGATCTCTATCATCTTAAAGTTTGAGGGACCTGACCCTCCATTCTAACCTTCCTCTCCCCTTCCGAATAAAGGACTTATGTTTTGGAAGCTAGGATACATTTTTCTACTTTCACAAATGTTTATCACCAGTGATACGAATTTCCCATTCTGAATGTATGGACTGGCGAGCCACACTGCCTCTTTGTAATTTTACAGAAATAATAAATTACACATATCTTAAAGACAGTCAGCAGAAAATAATTTATTATGTAAGTGATGAAGATGAGAGAGCTTTGAAGGCGGTTGGAGTGGAGTGTGGGGGGGTAAGACAGACGTGGTTAATAGCAAACCAAGGAACAGGAACACAATCTTTTGTTTCATAATTAGTCATGAATATTGCTACATGTGATACAGGCTGGCTTTCAGCAATGGGAATATTTGCATGAGGAGAGCTACAGTGTGTTCAGGTTCAAGCAAGGTGCTTCTTCTGATTAGTAATTGGAAAATTATTTCTGTAATTTCAAGAAGCAACTCTCACAACTTACATTTTCTGCCATACATGTACCTTTTCCTAGGAAACTTGTGGAAATACTGTATGAACTTATATGAATGAGTGCCTTATACATACTTATGTGCTACAGATTTTTCAAATCTTCAAAAATAAATGAGAACTATTAACAAAATAAGCTGACAATTTTATTCAAATTCAATATATTCAAACAGTTATTAAAATTTACTATACACAAAAGTGTTTGTACTCAAACAGTTAACCATATCAGATAAACATGCATTTCATTTTTCAAGTGATTTTTAAAAGAGAGAATACAGTCATTAAACAATTTGTGGAATGAATGATTTCATAGCTTTTGCTACACATATCTGAAAATTGGGCCAAAGATAAACACAAGTATTTTGCATCTTTTGGCCAAATATCTTCTCATCTTCTCTCTGCCACTTATGATGGGGTAAAAAAAAAGGAACTATTTTTTAAAAGCTATATATTTTCAAATTTTTTCTACATCTACATCTACATCAACATCCATACTCCGCAAGCCACCTGACGGTGTGTGGCGGAGGGTACAATGAGTACCTCTATCGGTTCTCCCATCTATTCCAGTCTCGTATTGTTCGTGGAAAGAAGGATTGCCGGTATGCTTCTGTGTGGGCTCTAATCTCTCTGATTTTATCCTCATGGTCTCTTCGCGAGATATACGTAGGAGGGAGCAATATACTGCTTGACTCCTCGGTGAAGGTATGTTCTCGAAACTTTAACAAAAGCCCATACCGAGCTACTGAGCGTCTCTCCTGCAGAGTCTTCCACTGTAGTTTATCTATAATCTCTGTAACGCTTTCACGATTACTAAATGATCCTGTAACGAAGCGCGCTGCTCTCCATTGGATCTTCTCTATCTCTTCTATCAACCCTGTCTGGTACGGATCCCACACTACTGAGCAGTATTCAAGCAGTGGGTGAACAAGCGTACTGTAACCTACTTCCTTTGTTTTCGGACTGCATTTTCCTAGGATTCTTCCAATGAATCTCAGTCTGGCATCTGCTTTACCGACGATCAACTTTATATGATCATTCCATTTTAAATCACTCCTAATGCGTACTCCCAGATAATTTGTGGAATTAACTGCTTCCAGTTGCTGACCTGCTATTTTGTAGCTAAATCATAAGGGATCTATCTTTCTATGTATTCGCAGCACATTACACTTGTCTACATTGAGATTCAATTGCCATTCCCTGCATCATGCGTCAATTCGCTGCAGATCCTCCTGCATTTCAGTACAATTTTCCGTTGTTACAACCTCTCAATACACCACAGCATCATCTGCAAAAAGCCACAGTGAACTCCCAATGTCATCCACAAGGTCATTTATGTATATTGTGAATAGCAACGGTCCTATGACACTCCCCCACGGCACACCTGAAATCACTCTTACTTCGAAAGACTTCTCTCCATTGAGAATGACATGCTGTGTTCTGTTATCTAGGAACTCTTCAATCCAATCACACAATTGGTCTGATAGTCCATATGCTCTTACTTTGTTCATTAAACGACTGTGGGGAACTGTATCGAACGCCTTGCGGAAGTCAAGAAACACGGCATCTACCTGTGAACCTGTGTCTATGGCTCTCTGAGTCTTGTGGACGAATAGCGCGAGCTGGGTTTCACATGACCGTCTTTTTCGAAACCTATGCTGATTCCTACAGAGTAGATTTCTAGTCTCCAGAAAAGTCATTATACTCGAACATAATACGTGTTCCAAAATTCTACAACTGATCGACATTAGAGATATAGGTCTATAGTTCTGCACATCTGTTCGACGTCCCTTCTTGAAAACAGGGATGACCTGTGCCCTTTTCCAATCCTTTGGAACACTACGCTCTTCTAGAGACCTACGGTACACCGCTGCAAGAAGGGGGGCAAGTTCCTTCGCGTACTCTGTGTAAAATCGAACTGGTATCCCATCAGGTCCAGCGACCTTTCCTCTTTTGAGTGATTTTAATTGTATCTCTATCCCTCTGTCGTCTATTCCGATATGTACGATTTTGTCATCTGTGCGACAATCTAGAGAAGGAACTACAGTGCAGTCTTCCTCTGTGAAACAGCTTTGGAAAAAGACATTTAGTATTTCGGCCTTTAGTCTGTCATCCTCTGTTTCAGTACCATTTTGGTCAGAGTTTACAAAACAACCTATCCCCTTAAAATACTCTCCATTACAACTAATACATTTGTTCCACCAGTGCTTCCACTGTTCGAAATATTTTTTGTAGTCATCTTTAGAAATGGCTGACAAGTCCTCCCTTGTTTTTTTTTTTCTTGACCTCTTCAATGTTATCAAATTTGTGTCCTTTCACAGCCCTTTTCATGAATGTAAATAAGAAAAAGTTACACGGAGACAGGTCTGGAGAGTAAGGTGTGTGGGGCAGTGGAACCATGCCATTTTTTGCCAAACAATAACAGAGATAGCTGTGTGTGTGCAGGTGCATTGTCATGGTGGAAGAACCAATCTCCTGTCTGCCACAAATCGTGTCCTTCTTGATGAACACCGCTGCGCAATCTTCTTAAAACTTCCAGACAACAGGTTTGATTGATGGTCTGACCTGGGGGAACAAACTCTGAATGAACTATGCCCTCAGCATCAAAAAAGCAAATCAGCATAGTTTTGATGTTTGATTTGACTTGACGAAGATTTTTTGGATGGGATGACAACACCTTCCATTGGCTTTACTGTTGCTTTGTTTCTACGTCATAACCACAGCACCATGACTCATCACCAGTAATGGCCTTTGACAGAAAATCTGGATCAGTTTCAAGCTGTTTCATAGCACAACATGTTTCAACTCAGACATTTCTTTTGATTGTCAGTCATAACTCGAGGAACAAACTTGGCAGCAAACCTCCTCATTCCCAAATATTCACTTAAAGTTTGCTAAACTGAGCTCCAAGATAGCCCACTAATCTCTGACAGTTCATCAATTGTCTGTCGATGATCTGTGAGCACAAGCTCTTGAATTTTTTCAATATTTTCGTCAATTTGGACAGTTGATGGACATCCAGAATGAGGTTGTCATCAGTCGACATGTCACCATTTTTAAATTGAGCGAACTACTCGTAAACTGGAGGTTTTCCCACAGCGTCATCTTCGCAAGCTGTTTTAATCATTAAAACATTTCAGCAGCATTTATACCAAGTAGAAAACAAAATTTCACAGCTGCACATTGTTCACTTAAAACTTGCCCTCATAAAAAATGAAACAAGAACAAAACAGCACTAGCAAAAACAATCACTACAGATGAACAGAACAAAACAGGTCGACAACACAGGCGGCACTGAACTGGCAAAGAGTTGCACTACACACGCCTAGTGGCACAAATGGGTACTACATAAGCTCCGCCCACTGCAATGTCATTCCATTTTTTTGAGTACCCTCTCATATAGTTTATTAGCAGACATAGTTAAACAACTACAGCATTGCATTTTTTGAAGCCGTTCTCAGTCACGACATAACAAGAAAGAAAGGTGCCAGAGACAAACTTTAAAACTAAATTGAAATTATTTTTGCTGGACAGCAACTTCTACTTAAACAGATGAGTTTTAAAAGTGACTGACATGAATCCATATATATGAATCATCAACCAATAATTGAATCATTTAACGTCATTTCAAACAGACTGGTATTATTTAATGCATTAAGTAGGAAAGATGAAAACAAAGGCAACAACTCAACATACAGTAGGAGCAC
This sequence comes from Schistocerca serialis cubense, assembly GCF_023864345.2. Lineage (NCBI taxonomy): Eukaryota > Metazoa > Arthropoda > Insecta > Orthoptera > Acrididae > Schistocerca > Schistocerca serialis. The sequence continues at coordinate 629,642,720 of NC_064641.1, read as the reverse complement.
TTAAGCAATGTTTTAAGTCTCTTGTATATGTCTATCAGCTGATCAACTGATCAACTTTATAGTGAGTTGTCACCATAACACATAAAACGATGAATAGTTTTGGATTTAGAAGTAACAGCAGTGACAAATCACAAAGTTTTGAAAGGTGTCTATTATTTCCTGATGAACAACTAGAATGCTGCAGAATGGGTGTTCCTCATCTGATGTCAGATATCTGACATTAACCATGAATCATTAGTGAGTGTGTAAAAGCTTGCACCCAAGCCTGTAGGAGTTGCTGTTCACATGACTTGCATTCTTCTGTCTGGACAGGGCACTTATCAATGCTGTTGATCATAAATTAACCTCTGACTGGCTATTTAAAAAAGAAAAAATATATTTTTTTTATTTACAATCTTTACTTACATGCTGAAATTACTTCTCCATAGCTGCCACCCAAATTCAAACATATTTTGTACTGTGACCCTAGTTACTTTATCCCGTCATAAAAGAATAGTTCTGATTGGTGCCTTAGGCAGTTGTCGACAGCATCCTTGAGCTCTTTGTTGGTCATGAAGTGCTGAGTAGCCTGCCACACCTTCAACTTGGGCAAAAGATGAATGTCACTTGTGTCCAAACTAGGAAGGATGTTACAAATTTCCCCACCCAAAAATTCTGAGCTTTTACTTTGTTAACTCACAGTATTGCACTGCACACTGTAGTGAAGGAGAATGATTCCTTCATTAATCATCCTGAACTGTTCGTTTTACATTGACCTGTGCAATTTCATAAGTATCACAATAAACCAGTGACATCGGTCATATGTCAACATGTTGAACAAATTCATCAATCACATCTGAATGTCTTCCTCAACCACTTTCATCATGCACAGCTGTATGACAAGCCTTGAATTTTCTGCACCACCACCTCACAACACCTCCACTCATAATTACATTTCTATATGTACAACACAACTGACAATGAATCACAGTGGCATTGGTTTCTTAGCTTGCATGAAGTGAATGACAGAAAGTACCTCATAACTGCAGGCAGACAAAATAACCCTGCCCGCTTCAATCACTTACTGCTTACACACTGATGAACAAAACAGACAACTGACTGATGCAACATGCCCTAGAAATTCTCTTTCTCCAACCACACAAGTGCCATGAAGCTACAAGCATAAGTTTATTTTTAATAGCCAAGTGGAGGTTAATTCATGAATAACCTCTGTTAAAGTTTCCAAACATCATCTATCATCTTCATGTGAACAGCTAGAGCAATGAGTGCATTGTCCTACATGTTGCAGAATGGGTGTTCTTCATTCCAAATCAGGTATCTGACATTAAACATGAATCAGTTGTGAAGACAGAAAAGGTTCCCACAAAGTTGTAGGAGTCAGTGTTCACACGATTTGCATTCTGTACTTTGGAGAGTGCACTTAAGACACTGTTATTAAAAAGTCCAAACAAATCACAACACAAGCAAAAGATCAGCTTGGTTTGGCAAATGAGCACCTAGATCTTCACGTGGGCAGGATCCATGCCACAAATGTGTATTTATCAGACAATATGGGAAATGCAGTATTACATTTTATAGCAATGTTTGTGATATTTCAAGTGTATTGGAAACAATAAGAAATCAGTGTTGTCAGAGCACAGCCCAAACAATAATTATTCATTTGTTTACTGGACCACTAAGCATTTAAATGTAAATGCCTAATTCCCTATCTCCATACAATTATCGGAAAGTTATTTTATCAATACTAGACTGTGGTGAGTATTTCAGTTGTAGGAAAATACCAGGTTCAGTGACGCAGATGAAGAAATATGAAACTGTAGCACGTGCCAGCTGTAAAACGTCATGTGTTGGCAAAGGCAGCAGCTGGAGTGCAGCTGCCAGTGAATGGGCTGCAGCAATGGATGGTGGACTGACAAGTAACTGAGCAGCCTGAGACAAATTGGACAGCAATGCTCTAGACACAAGTCCACATCTCAGGTATGGTGATTTTCCACTTTTCTCCCACCTGTAAAAAGCATTAATTTTATTATATTAAAATCTTGTAGATGGAATGGACACGATACAATCAATAAATTCCCTCAAGTGATCTGCAAGGGATAAATAATGGAGATTCTTAATCATTAAAATGTGTCTAAGAAAGGTTAATTATATACCAATCTATATCTCCAAATATCTCAAAGAAATTGAACTAATGCAAAATTACAACAATATTCCAAGGAAAGTGACTGAAAATGCAGTAAAAGTGTATATGTTGGACAAAATTAATTACCTGGGTAACAAAATCAAAATTATGTGGGATGTAATAAAAAGTGAGACAGCTGTAGCTTCCTCCAGGCCTCCAATTCTGTGGTTACTCTTACTAATGACTACATAAATTTGCAATGATACTTCATGAATACTGAGTAGACAGCCTGAACATCTGCTCTTGTTGAGGCTATGAGTAGCATCAAATAGTTACCGTTACTTGTGAGGAAATAATTGTATTGTCTATAGCAATTGTAGAACTCAAGATGATAATTACATAACTAGAAAATAAAATTTCATTTGCTGATGAAAATATCTCAGGTAAATTCATGAAGTTAACGAAATAAAACACTGTATTAAATGCTTTCATTGCACTAGTCATGTTAACTCTACATAAAAGTCCAAGGGTCCAAAGAAATAAAATAGCTACAAATGTGTAAATTGGTGTACTGCCCATTGAGACCAGATATTCCAGTGACTCTACTGATGATGTCATTTAAAGCAAATTTGTTTCAATCCTGGAGTGTAATATGGGACATACCCTCTGCTATCTTGCTGTCTCTCAGTTCACTCCCACACACTGCTAAGTGTGTAGCCCCCATATCTCTACCCAAGAGTGAACCCTGCTAGGACTTGTGAATGCTAAAATATTTTTGGGATTTACAGCAAATGGCTTTAGGTATACTTGCTACTAGAAAACATACAATAAATGTTTTGGCTTCTTTCAAACTGATACTGAATTAATACATCTGTCTATTTGGTGGAGCATGATGCAAGTTCACTTTACAAAAATATTTTATTTATTTATTTTGCCCCTGGGAGGAATGGGAAAAATGGAGGGAGAGCTGCTCTCTCCTGTTCATCAGTGGATATGCCATTGTCTCTAGAAAGCGTTGTGAACATACAGTCCAATTTCCATAGCCTCTTTGATGATCTGAGATACAATACCTTAGGGTGTGTTCAAATCTGCTCAAAAAAGAACTTGCATTATTCATAACAAACTCAAAAGGTTGTGTTTAGCAAAACAAATTTTTTCTGCATTTCTGTACTGTATGTGCTACTGATGTTTGCAAGTGATGAGGGTTGGCACGTGTCTGGCTTTTTACGGTCAAGTCCAGCCAAATACACTGATGTAAAAAAATCGTAATACCAAGAAGGAGCTGTGCGACACAACCAAAAGTTGGTAGTGTGTCTCTACATATGAAAGATGACATCTATTCAAATTTCATACCAGCTAAATAGAAGTGGCACTAGTAGTACCACTATGAGGATGCAAATCAAGTTTGCTTTAAATAAACGCTGTAATGGTATGGGCATTAGTTATCTTTGAGATTGGAAATGGTGAGTTCATGTTAGTCATTAATACCTTTAAGGCAACAAAGATGCCATTATCAACACCTCACCGAGTTTGAATGAGATCACATAATAGAGCCACGAGAAGCTGGATGTACCTTCTGTGGTAGTGCAGGAAAACTTGGCAGGAATGTAACCACTGTACATGATTGTTGGCAGTGGTGGTCATGAGACTGTATGGTCACAAGAGGACTGGGCTCTGCATGGTTGCACAGCATTGCGATGAGGAAAGACCCATTGTGTTTGGCGTATGGCTCTGGTGCATCAACCTGCATTTGTAGCAGCAATGTGAGCAACTATTGGCATGAAAATGGCACAACAAACTGTTACAAATCAGTTATTTCAAGGACTGCTCCAAGCCAGACTCCCTGCAGCGTCTACTCCACAGACACAGAAACACCACCATTTGCAACTTCAGTGGTGTCAAGTGAGAGCTCTTTGAAGGGCAGGGTGTTTTCTGATGAAAGTTGGTTCTGCCTCGGTGCCAGAAATGGCCATGTGTTGGTTAGGAGGAGGCCAGGTGAAGGTCTGCAACCAACCTGTCTGCATGATAGATGCACTGGACCAACATCTGGGGATGGGGTCTGGGGTGCAATTTAGTATGACAGCAGGAGCACTCACATGCCTATTCCATACATGTTGTTGTTGTTGTTGTTGTTGTTGTTGTTGTGGTCTTCAGTCCTGAGACTGGTTTGATGCAGCTCTCCATGCTACTCTATCCTGTGCAAGCTTCTTCATCTCCCAGTACCTACTGCAACCTACATCCTTCTGAATCTGCTTAGTGTATTGATCTCTTGGTCTCCCCCTACAATTTTTACCCTCCACACTGCCCTCCAATGCTAAATTTGTGATCCCTTGATGCCTCAAAACATGTCCTACCAACCGACCCCTTCTTCTAGTCAAGTTGTGCCACAAACTTCTCTTCTCCCCAATTCTATTCAATACCTCCTCATTAGTTACGTGATCTACCCACCTTATCTTCAGCATTCTTCTGTAGCACCACATTTCGAAAGCTTCTATTCTCTTCTTGTCCAAACTGGTTATCGTCCATGTTCCACTTCCATACATGGCTACACTCCATACAAATACTTTCATAAACGACTTCCTGACACTTAAATCTATACTCGATGTTAACAAATTTCTCTTCTTCAGAAACGATTTCCTTGCCATTGCCAGTCTACATTTTATATCCTCTCTACTTCGACCATCATCAGTTATTTTACTCCCTAAATAGCAAAACTCCTTTACTACTTTAAGTGTCTCATTTCCTAATGTAATCCCCTCAGCATCACCCGATTTAATTTGACTACATTCCATTATCCTCGTTTTGCTTTTGTTGATGTTCATATTATATCCTCCTTTCGAGACACTGTCCATTCCGTTCAACTGCTCTTCCAAGTCCTTTGCTGTCTCTGACAGAATTACAATGTCATCGGTGAACCTCAAAGTTTTTACTTCTTCTCCATGAATTTTAATACCTACTCCGAATTTTTCTTTTGTTTCCTTCACTGCTTGCTCAATATACAGATTGAATAACATCGGGGAGAGGCTACAACCCTGCCTCACTCCCTTCCCAATCACTGCTTCCCTTTCATGCCCCTCAACTCTTATAACTGCCATCTGGTTTCTGTACAAATTGTAAATAGCCTTTCGCTCCCTGTATTTTACCCCTGCCACCTTCAGAATTTGAAAGAGAGTATTCCAGTTAACGTTGTCAAAAGCTTTCTCTAAGTCTACAAATGCTAGAAACATAGGTTTGCCTTTTCTTAATCTTTCTTCTAAGATAAGTCGTAAGGTTAGTATTGCCTCACGTGTTCCAACATTTCTACGGAATCCAAACTGATCTTCCCCGAGGTCCGCTTCTACCAGTTTTTCCATTCGTCTGTAAAGAATTCGCGTTAGTATTTTGCAGCTGTGACTTATTAAACTGATAGTTCGGAAATTTTCACATCTGTCAACACCTGCTATCTTTGGGATTGGAATTATTATATTCTTCTTGAAGTCTGTGGGTATTTCGCCTGTCTCATACATCTTGCTCACCAGATGGAAGAGTTTTGTCATGACTGGCTCTCCCAAGGCCATCAGTAGTTCTAATGGAATGTTGTCTACTCCCGGGGCCTTGTTTCGACTTAGGTCTTTCAGTGCTCTGTCAAACTCTTCACGCAGTATCTTATCTCCCATTTCATCTTCATCTACATCCTCTTCCATTTCCATAATATTGTCCTCAAGTACATCGCCCTTGTATAAACCCTCTATATACTCCTTCCACCTTTCTGCCTTCCCTTCTTTGCTTAGAACTGGGTTGCCATCTGAGCTCTTGATATTCATACAAGTGGTTCTCTTCTCTCCAAAGGTCTCTTTAATTTTCCTGTAGGCAGTATCTATCTTACCCCTAGTGAGACAAGGCTCTACATCCTTCCATTTGTCCTCTAGCCATCCCTGCTTAGCCATTTTGCACTTCCTGTCGATCTCATTTTTGAGACGTTTGTATTCCTTTTTGCCTGCTTCATTTACTGCATTTTTATATTTTCTCCTTTCATCAATTAGATTCAATATTTCTTCTGTTACCCAAGGATTTCTATTAGCCCTCGCCTTTTTACCTACTTGATCCTCTGCTGCCTTCACTACTTCATCCCTCAGAGCTACCCATTCTTCTTCTACTGTATTTCTTTCCCCCATTCCTGGCAATTGTTCCCTTATGCTCTCCCTGAAACTCTCTACAACCTCCGGTTCTTTCAGTTTATCCAGGTCCCATCTCCTTAAATTCCCGCCTTGTTGCAGTTTCTTCAGTTTCAATCTGCAGTTCATAACCAATAGATTGTGGTCAGAATCCACATCTGCCCCTGGAAATGTCTTACAATTTAAAACCTGGTTCCTAAATCTCTGTCTTACCATTATGTAATCTATCTGATACCTTTTAGTATCTCCAGGATTCTTCCAGGTATACAACCTTCTTTTATGATTCTTGAACCAAGTGTTAGCTATGATTAAGTTATGCTCTGTGCAAAATTCTACAAGGCTGCTTCCTCTTTCATTTCTTCCCCCCAATCTATATTCACCTGCTATGTTTCCTTCTCTCCCTTTTCCTACTGACGAATTCCAGTCATCCATGACTATTAAATTTTCTTCTCCCTTCACTACCTGAATAATTTCTTTTATCTCGTCATACATTTCATCAATTTCTTCATCATCTGCAGAGCTAGTTGGCATATAAACTTGTACTACTGTAGTAGGCATGGACTTTGTGTCTATCTTGGCCACAATAATGCGTTCACTATGCTGTTTGTAGTAGCTAACCCGCACTCCTATTTTTTTATTCAATATTAAACCTACTCCTGCATTACCCCTATTTGATTTCGTGTTTATAACCCTGTAATCACCTGACCAAAAGTCTTGTTCCTCCTGCCACCGAACTTCACTAATTCCCACTATATCTAACTTTAACCTATCCATTTCCCTTTTTAAATTTTCTAACCTACCTGCCCGATTAAGGGATCTGACATTCCACGCTCCGATCCGTAGAATGCCAGTTTTCTTTCTCCTGATAACGACGTCCTCTTGAGTAGTCCCCGCCCGGAGATCCGAATGGGGGACTATTTTACCTCCGGAATATTTTACCCAAGAGGACGCCATCATCATTTAACCATACAGTAAAGCTGCATGCCCTCAGGAAAAATTATGGCTGTAGTTTCCCCTTGCTTTCAGCCATTCGCAGTACCAGCACAGCAAGGCTGTTTTGGTTAGTGTTACAAGGCCAGATCAGTCAATCATCCAGACTGTTGCCCCTGCAACTACTGAAAAGGCTGCTGCCCCTCTTCAGGAACCACATGTTTGTCTGGCCTCTCAACAGATACCCCTCCATTGTGGTTGCACCTACGGTACGGCCATCTGTATCGCTAAGGCACGCAAGCCTCCCCACCAACGGCAAGGTCCATGGTTCATGGGGGGAGGATCCCATGCATCCTGACTGCAAATTTTTATGTCAGTCTGGCGATTCGACCTGTTGTGCTGCTATTCATGAACAGTATTCCAGGGGGTGTTTTCCAACAGGATAATGCCCACCCACAAACTGCTGTTGTAACTCAGCACGCTCTACTGAGTGTTGACATGTTGCCTTGGCCTGCTCAATCACCAGATCTGTCTCCCATTGAGCACATGTGGTACCTTATTGGATGACAACACCAGCATCATCCCAAACAGTTTAAACTGTCCCTGTTTTGACGACCAAGTGCAACCGGTATAGAGCTCCACCCCACAAACTGACATCCAACAGCAGTACAAGACAATGCGTGTACATCTGCATGCTTGAATTCAACACCGGTTATTAATGTACCAGTATTTCACATGTGCAGTGGCCAATCTCCCACTATTAACATGTGTTGTTACAATGTTAATCACGTAAATATGTTATATATAAAATCAAAGATGAGGTGACTTACCGAACAAAAGCGCTGGCAGGTCGATAGACACACAAACAAACACAAACATACACACAAAATTCAAGCTTTCGCAACAAACTGTTGCCTCATCAGGAAAGAGGGAAGGAGAGGGGAAGACGAAAGGAAGTGGGTTTTAAGGGAGAGGGTAAGGAGTCATTCCAATCCCGGGAGCGGAAAGACTTACCTTAGGGGGAAAAAAGGACAGGTATACACTCGCACACACGCACATATCCATCCACACATACAGACACAAGCAGACATATTTAAATTAAATATGTCTGCTTGTGTCTTACCCCTAAGGTAAGTCTTTCCGCTCCCGGGATTGGAATGACTCCTTACCCTCTCCCTTAAAACCCACTTCCTTTCATCTTCCCCTCTCCTTCCCTCTTTCCTGATTAGGCAACAGTTTGTTGCGAAATCTTGAATTTTGTGTGTATGTTTGTGTTTGTTTGTGTGTCTATCGACCTGCCAGCGCTTTCGTTCGGTAAGTCACCTCATCTTTGATTTTATATATAATTTTTCCCACGTGGAATGTTTCCTTCTATTATACGTAAATATGTTATGTAGACAAACTCATTCCCAAAATTTCATTACTGTAAATCAATTATTTTTTGATGTTGCAATTTGTTTCTGTCAGTGTATTATAGTCTGGCCTGTTCGACTTTTGTCAGTTTTTTTTAGAGATGAATGACATGAGCACAAAAAATAAGTATGAGGAGGAATAAGAAGAGATATCATAATGTTATATAGATACAGTTCCAACCAATGGTGTCCTATGCTTTCTTCATAAGCCAATTTCTCTGTGTGTTATTTATGTTTCTTTCATTCTTTTATGGCAAAATAACAGAGCTCAATTAAGCATGCTGAAACTTCAGATATTTCTGTCAATAAAGTAATCAACCAGTGCTCACAAATTCTATATAACATTACTGAAACACTTTAGGCAAAAGTTTTGTCCAATTACAGTTTTTGGAAATTTAAGGTAGTTGTCAGAGACACATCAAAATCAGGCTGAAGAATTTGGAGGAGCAAACATGAATAATATGTACATGATTACCAAAAAGTACTTAAATCCAGAACTTATGAATTCAGCACCCAATTAAAGCACTTTCAGTGAATAACACTAGCTGATCTTCCAATCTACGAATAACTGACAGAAACCAAAGATATTTTGTCTAGAAAAAAATGTGAAGTTGCGAGGGCAGTAAATTCTTTGCTCAGTGGCAAAATTACATTAAATTTATGCAATAAAAAAGGCAGAACTGCCTTTAAAAGGCTTGTTTCAGGTCACATCATAATGAAGAATTTTATTTGGAATTAATGAAATTGGCAGGATATTATTCTGCAATTCCAGGCCATAATGTCAGCTTTGAGAGAATATAGTCTTTCATAAAGGAACGCAATAAATTGCAAACCGGCACAATCACAAAGATGATGTTGTTAAATTAAAATTATCACTTCACGAGCTCCTCAAAATGATTTCCAAGAAAAATAATGTTCTCCATATTATGGGCCCAAATAAGAAATATAATAGTTAACTATATTGTTTTTTCTTTATAAGCCTAAAAGGACCAAAGTACTTAAATATCTTTTCATTTTCTGCTAAAGAAGAATAGATAAATGTTTATTTTGTTTAATGGAAAACTTTTAGTTTATTTTGATATTAGAAATGAAGACAACTGAGCACTTAGTTGCTATCATAATTGCAAACTGACTATAAGTGATTATTAATAACAATTAAGAATATCCAACTGACCCTACTTCTATTTAAAACAGCTAGTTTGGCTTTTAGAGCAAAATGTCTGGCCAAATACAACACCAGTCCGGCCTTTCCGTCTTTGGACCTGGCAACCCTCCAACAACAGCACATCAACCATAGAAATGAAGAAAAATCTGTTGTTACCACATACAGCCTTAATGGATAAGCACAAGATCTTATTGGAGTAGCCACAATTTCAAGCCAAACTTCAAACTTGTAGCATTCAACCATCAAAGATGTTGAGGAAATTTGTCCAAAACTTTAATAGAAATAAGGGTTACACACTAAGCACTGAGTGGATGTGTGGAAACAGACACTTGATACTAAAAGCCTGCATATGAGCATGTCCCTTGTTATAAAGTGTCAGAGAGAGAGAAACATTGTGAATTGTAAGTCGTCACTGGTATGAAAAAAATCTAGTTGCAATGAGCACGACTACAGCATTTACAACTATGTGGCTCTGTTACTTCTCTGTAAGTCAGTTGCTCTCCTGACAAACACAATGGTGGTGGATATTGCTGAAAGCTCAATCTCTATAAAGAAATGAACACTACAAGTGCACCAAGAACATTTAATACGACATATCTTTCTTGCAACTCTTTGTGGTTATGTAAGTAGAATATGGTGTCACATCTTTATCACAGCAACAGACATCATATACTTCCTGACAGAACTAAACATGTTATTGTAAAACTTCTTCTCAAGAAAGATAATGCCACAACTGTGAACAGCTACAGACCAATTTCATGTCAGAGTGTTTTCTCAAACGTATTCAAAAATTTATTGAGTGCAAAAACAGACAAATCTCTTGACAACTTAGATATTTTTAACAAAAAGGAAATTTTGCTTTCAAAAGAATATAGAGACAGAACGGGTAATCTTCTAGTTTGTGGATGAGAACTTACAGTGTTTCAAATCAAGAATTGTGTGTTACTGCATATATTCAGTGATCTACAAAAGGTGCTGATTATGTTGATCATAACCTCACACTAGAGAACGGCCAGAATAATATTATCGGTAGCTCATTAGGTAATCTGCTAAAATCCCATCTCATCAACAGGATGAAGTTTTTCAACTGGTGAATTACAAATAGGCAGTATAAGTTGCATCACAATGGGAAATCATTCATCATGGAGTCCCTCAGGATTCTGTCCTAGATCCCTTATAGTTTTAAATTTATTTCAACAACTAGCCTGCTGTCATGAATGGTGAGTATAAACAGCATGACAACTGTGAATATTTGTCAACTGTAGACACCGTTAATCGCCTTTCTGAGGTGCTCAACTAGTTTACTGTCACCTCCATTTCTTTTTGCTCTAATCACAGATACCCAGAGGACTTTACAGTGATGTATACAACAACCAACAGTTACAGAAAATAAAAAGTACAAAATTCATGGGACTATATTTAGATGCTACCTAATCTTGGTACAGCATTTGTAACGATACTGAGGCATAGAACTTTGCAGATGGGAGTTATCCTTGGAACATGTCCTTCATTCTCATAAGCCTCCTGGCCTCAATCTCTATTCACCCACTGCCCTCGACCCTCCATTAACAGCTTTCCCTTGCTATGTCCTATTACCCCCCTCCCAATCCACATCACCTTCATCGTGTGCTGCACTGCACTGGCTCCTGCATCTGTGCATCACAAGCCTAGCCCATGCACCTGCCACCGTTGCCTCCAGCATTCCTAGCTGGCAAACCTCCTGCTGCCTTCCTCCAAGCTGCTAGCTGCCACATCCAACCGCTCTTCCTGCCTCTCTCCCACTCCGAGACCCCATGCTGAAATGTAGAGGTACAGGTGTGTGTGTGTGTGTGTGTGTGTGTGAGTGAGTGAGAGAGAGAGAGAGAGAGAGAGAGAGAGAGAGAGATCAACAAAGTGCCTACCATATTAATATCGATTAAGTGAATATACTGGCCCCCCCCCCCCCCCCCCCGCTATGAACCATGGACCTTGCCGTTGGTGGGGAGGCTCGCGTGCCTCAGCGATACAGATAGCCGTACCGTAGGTGCAACCACAATGGAGGGGTATCTGTTGAGAGGCCAGACAAATGTGTGGTTCCTGAAGAGAGCAGCCTTTTCAGTAGTTACAGGGGCAACAGTCTGGATGATTGACTGATCTGGCCTTGTAACAATAACCAAAACGGCCTGGCTGTGCTGGTACTGCGAACGGCTGAAAGCAAGGGGAAACTACGGCCGTAATTTTTCCCGAATGCATGCAGCTTTACTGTATGATTAAATGATGATAGCGTCCTCTTGGGTAAAATATTCCGGAGGTAAAATAGTCCCCCATTTGGGTCTCCGGGAGGGGACTACTCAAGAGGATGTCGTTATCAGGAGAAAGAAAAATGGTGTTCTACGGCTTGGAGCGTGGAATGTCAGATCCCTTAATCGGGCAGGTAGGTTAGAAAATTTAAAAAGGGAAATGGATAGGTTTAAGTTAGATATAGTCGGAATTAGTGAAGTTCGGTGGCAGGAGGAACAAGACTTCTGGTCAGGTGACTACAGGGTTATAAACACAAAATCAAATAGGGGTAATGCAGGAGTAGGTTTAATAATGAATAGGAAAATAGGAATGCGGGAAAGCTACTACAAACAGCATAGTGAGTGCATTATTGTGGCCAAGATAGATATGAAGCCAACACCTACTACAGTAGTACAAGTTTATACACCAACTAGCTCTGCAAATGACGAAGAAATTGAAGAAATGTATGATGAAATATGAGAAATTATTCAGATAGTGAAGGGTGATGAAAATTTAATAGTCATGGGTGATTGGAATTCGGTAGTAGGAAAAGGGAGAGAAGGAAACGTAGAAGGTGAATATGGATTGGAGCTAAGAAATGAAAGAGGAAGCCGCCTGGTAGAATTTTGCACAGAGCACAACTTAATCATAGCTAACATCTGGTTCAAGAATCATAAAAGAAGGCTGTATACATGGAAGAAGCCTGGAGATACTGACAGGTTTCAGATAGATTATATAATGGTTAGACAGAGATTTAGGAACCAGGTATTAAATTGTAAGACATTTCCAGGGGCAGATGTGGACTCTGACCACAATCTATTGGTTATGACCTGTAGGTTAAAACTAAAGAAACTGCAAAAAGGTGGGAATTTAAGGAGATGGGACCTGGATAAACTGAAAGAATCAGAGGTTGTACAGAGTTTCAGGAAGAGCATAAGGGAACAATTGACAGGAATTGGGGAAAGAAATACAGTAGAAGAAGAATGGGTAGCTTTGAGGGATGAAGTAGTGAAGCCAGCAGAGGATCAAGTAGGTAAAAAGACGAGGGCTAGTAGAAATCCTTGGGTAACAGAAGAAATATTGAGTTTAATTGATGAAAGGAGAAAACATAAAAATGCAGTAAATGAAGCAGGCAAAAAGGAATACAAACGTCTCAAAAATGAGATTGACAGGAAGTGCAAAATGGCTAACCGGGGATGGCTAGAGGACAAATGTAAGGATGTAGAGGCTTATCTCACTAGGGGTAAGATAGATACTGCCTACAGGAAAATTAAAGAGACATTTGGAGATAAGAGAACCACTTGTATGAACATCAAGAGCTCAGATGGAAACCCAGTTCTAAGCAAAGAAGGGAAAGCAGAAAGGTGGAAGGAGTATATAGAGGGTCTATACAAGGGCGATGTACTTGAGGACAATATTATGCAACTGAACAGGATGTAGATGAAGATGAAATGGGAGATACGATACTGCGTGAAGAGTTTGACAGAGCACTGAAAGACCTGAGTCGAAACAAGGCCCCCCGAGCAGACAACATTCCATTGGAACTACTGTCGGCTTTGGGAGAGCCAGTCCTGACAAAACTTTACCATCTGGTGAGCAAGATGTATGAAACAGGCGAAATACTATCAGTTTAATAAGTCACAGCTGCAAAATACTAACGCGAATTCTTTACAGACGAATGGAAAAACTAGTAGAAGCTGCCCTTGGGGAAGATCGGTTTGGATTCCGTAGAAATGTTGGAACACGTGAGGCAATACTGACCCTACGACTTATCTTAGAAGCTAGATTAAGGAAGGGCAAACCTATGTTTCTAGCATTTGACAATGTTGACTGGAATACTCTCTTTCATATTCTGAAGGTGGCAGGGGTAAAATACTGGGAGCGAAAGGCTATTTACAATTTGTACAGAAACCAGATGGCAGTTATAAGAGTCGAGGGACATGAAAGGGAAGCATTGGTTGGGAAGGGAGTGAGACAGGGTTGTAGTCTCTCCCCGATGTTGTTCAATCTGTATAGTGAGCAAGCAGTGAAGCAAACAAAAGAAAAATTCGGAGTAGGTATTAAAATCCATGGAGAAGAAATAAAAACTTTGAGGTTTGCCGATGACATTGTAATTCTGTCAGAGACAGCAAAGGACTTGGAAGAGCAGTTGAACGGAATGGATAGTGTCTTGAAAGGAGGATATAAGATGAACATCAACAAAAGCAAAACGAGGATAATGGAATGTAGTCGAATTAAGTCGAGTGATGCTGAGGGAATTAGATTAGGAAATGAGACACTTAAAGTAGTAAAGGAATTTTGCTGTTTGGGGAGCAAAATAACTGATGATGGTCGAAGTAGAGAGGATATAAAATGTAGACTGGCAATGGCAAGGAAAGCGTTTCTGAAGAAGAGAAATTTGTTAACATCGAGCATAGATTTAAGTGTCAGGAAGTCGTTTCTGAAAGTATTTGTATGGAGTGTAGCCATGTATGGAAGTGAAACATGAACGATAAATAGTTTGGACAAGAAGAGAACAGAAGCCTTTGAAATGTGGAGCTACAGAAGAATGCTGAAGATTAGATGGGTAGATCACATAACTAATGAGGAAGTATTGAATAGGATTGGGGAGAAGAGAAGTTTGTGGCACAACTTGACCAGAAGAAGGGATCGGTTGGTAGGACATGTTCTGAGGCATCAAGCGATCACCAATTTAGTATTGGAGGGCAGCGTGGAGGGTAAAAATCGTAGAGGGAGACCAAGAGATGAATACACTAAGCAGATTCAGAAGGATGTAGGTTGCAGTAGGTACTGGGAGATGAAGAAGCTTGCGCAGGATAGAGTAGCATGGAGAGCTGCATCAAACCAGTCTCAGGACTGAAGACCACAACAACAACAACAACAACAACTGGCCATAAATCATATGATTGTGCTCTTGGTGACACTATAAATGTAAGCTGTAACAGACAACCATTTTCTAGCTTGTGGCAAGTCATTACAGCAGTCCCTGTATGGCCTACACACTATCTAGTACTAAGATAGTATTACACAAGTATGATACACTAAATAAGATATACAATTATGGCCATTACTAAGTAAAGACTTTTGAAACCTGATAAACTTTCAAGACAGTGATATCTCTCATCTTTAGATCACATATTTTATGTAAAATTAAGGAAATGTAGCCAATTAATTCACCTCAACAGCTTTGCAATATTTATCCACAACTGTTCTGGATCTGCTTGTTCAGCTAAACTGCTTTCCAGTTTCAATGTGCATGACGTCGTCCATATTGCTTGCTCCATTGCTTGTGCAAAATACTCACAATTAATACCCTCACTGGCATCCTGTATTTCAAGGGGAAGAGAAGAGAATTAAAACAAAATCATATCCAATTTCTTATTAAATTAAACATTCATAACCAATATACTATTAAATTAATACTACAACTAAACAATATTGAATTAATCGTAAATTAAATACTAAAGTTCATACGATAACAAAGAAATGTTACCAGATCTGAATATGATGAAGGAGAAACAGTTATTATTCTTCCAGTTATGAGTCTCACTAAGGCAGCTAACTGGTTGTCTGTTGTTGCCTTCTGCAGCAGATAAGCAGCTGAGCTGACAAGTACATTTTGGCGATGATAACCAAGCAACCCTGAGAAAAACAGGATTTTATTTTTATGTTAATAGGCACTGCTAGCACAAAAAGTATAGAGTGTGTGGTTATCTGGCAGGCAACAATATCATAGCTTTCCCCACACAACTGTTCTTCACTGTCAAATAACTGACTAGCCTACATCATCATTCGTAAATCTCTGCAGTTGTAAGAAGACTTACCTATTACACACTCAACTGCACAGTCTGTTATGCAATACCTCTTATGAGGTTTTCATCAGACCAGGGACCAAGCAGCAATTTCACCTAAGTAATATAGATTGGTATCTAGTAACAGTTTACTATCAAAGTTGTGTATGAACACAAAGGGGACAAGCTTGAATCAATTCAGGACACATGTTCAGATAGCATAATAGGTAGTGTACTGCCCATGAAAGGTGGAGACCCAGGTTCAAATCACAGGCCAGCATATAGTTCTAACTTATCACATACAGCTATCTTAAATCCATGCTTGTAAGATCTGTACCAGTACAAGGCAACTGCTATTCCGCAACTGCTAGGATAGCATTCTTGGAGGAAAATAATGTTGACGCACTTCATCTTTCTCTTAACTGAATTAACAGGAACTAGAAAGAGTAATTCTTAGACTGCACATTGGAAACAGCAAGGAATTAGAGCCACTGGTTGGTTAGCTGGCTGGTTGCTTTGGGGGGAGGGGACCAAACAGCAAGGTCATGGTGCCACCACATTAGGGAAGGAAGTGGAAGGAAATCAGCCGTCCCCTTTCAAAGGAACCATCGCAGCATTTGCCTGAAGTGATTTAGGGAAATCACGGAAAATCTAAATCAGGATGATCGGATGTAGGTTTGAACCATCGTCCTCCTGGATGCGATTCCAGTGTTCTAAACACTGAGCCACCTCACTCGGTAGAGCCACTAGGATCACATCTTCAAACTTGTATGTGATTTGGCACCATCATGTAGGGAGAAAATTTATTTCTTCTACTTTGGCTGGTGTCAGCTTGATAGAATTATTGTGTGGCTACTACAGATGATGGTTTGTCATGATACCAAAAAATTTAAGAGGATACCGTGTATACAGTTTTAACAAATGCTGTGTTTACACCTTTTCTAAGGTTTTATCATGTCATTTGGTACATTCTGGTGAGTGCTGGCAAGCTGCAAAACCTGTGAAAAAGATGTTGAATTGTTTACTTGTAAGGCAGGCCGAATAAAAAAGAATAGTGACACCCGTTTATTTTTGCCTTTCCTATTATTGCAAGTGGAATGCAGGCAAGCATGGCACACAGTCTGAATGGAGGGGAAGAAAATATATATAAAAATACTGAAGGCATCAAATGACGAAACAGAAGCAGTAACTTCACTCTGTACGATAAAGGAGGAGGGGCAGAGTTACCTGGAATCTGCTTATATGAGGACTATGAGCACACCAGGGACAGAAGACCGAGGAGGGGACAAAGTTATCTGGGATCTGTGCATATGTAGACTATGAGCACGCCAAGCACAGAACGCAAATCAAGAGATATTGCCTCCTAGCAAGACATAGAAAAGCATCCAACCAGACTAGTTCCTGTTTACCCTACATATATAAAGAAGCTCCTGCTTGGAGAGAATACCACTTGTAGAAGTCTGAAACTGTAACTTCCCTATAGATGGTGCTTGCAGGCAGTGTAAGGGCTCATGAGACTGTGTCTGCAGCACCGTCTGCTTCTCGTAATGGCTGACGACGAATGTCAATACCCAGTAACCCTAGTTCCATACATCGGTATCTGTTTCGAACCAATAAACATGTTGAGTTTTGTGCCTACGAACTACAATTTGAGGACAGCATTGGTTTTCTGTTATCATTTGAACAAAACTCCTGCAGAATTGCATTGAATGCTTGTTGAAGCTTTCGGCGAACATGCTCTTAAGAAAACATAGTGTTTCGAGTGGTTCAAAAAATTCAAAAGTGGAGATTTTGACATGAGAGACAATGAGCACAGGAAACCACTGAAAAAGTTTGAAGAAAACAAATTGCAGGTCTTACTGGATGAAGACGATACTAAAACTCAACAGGAACTCACGGAACAATTGAATGTGACACAGAAAGCCATTTCTCTTTGGATGAAAGATATGGGAAAGGTGAAGAAAGTGGGGAAAAATGGGTTCTGCATGACCTGAATGAAAGACAGCAAGCAAATAGAAAGACCACTTGTGAAATGCTGCTCACCAGATAAAAGAAAGTCATTTCTCCATCAAATAGTCACAGGTGATGAAAAATGGATATATTTTGAGAATCCTAAGCGTCGGAAATCATGGGTGAATCCAGGCAAACCATCGACATCCACTGCAAGACCAAACCGCTTTGGAAAGAAGACAATGCTCTGTGTTTGGTGGGATTAGAAGGGTGTTATCTATTTTGAGCTGCTAAAACCTGGTGAAACTGTTAACACTGTTTAAATTGAGCTTTATGTGAAAATTGACCAGACTATGGAAAAAGACAACATAAAGTCATATTGCTCCATGATAATGCCCCATCACACACAGCTAAGCGGGTCAGGGAAACAATCGAGGCGTTCAGTTGGGAAATACTAAGGTATGTGGCTTATTCTCCTAACTTGGCTCCATCCAATTACCATCTATTTGCATCACTGGGATACGCTCTCACTGAACAACACTTCAATTCATATGAAAATGTACGAAAATGGCTCACTGACGGCTTCAAAAGAAGAACTGGTTTTTTTTTGGCGTGGCATCCACAGCGTGCTCGAGACTTGGGAGAAATGTATAAATAGCAATGGAGATTATTTTGAATAAAATATTGTGTATCAGTTTCAAACAACAGGTGTATAATTATTGCAACCAAATTCTGGTTTCATACTTCTACGTCCCTCACAGCAAGAACTGCCGTAAACAGGAGAGTTTTATGATAAAAATTTTCACTCTTGTTCTAATCACCCAATATGTAAGATACGGCCAACTACTCATGTAAAGTTCTTTTTGCATAAGTATTTTAAAGATCAGACAATCTGCAATTTCTGAGTATTTATACACACTGAAACACCACAGAAACTGGTATAGGCATGCGTATTCAAATACAGAGATATTTAAACAGGCAGAATACGGTGTTGCGGTTGGCAACACCTATACAAGACAAGTGTCTGGTGCAGTTGTTAGATCGGTTACTGCTGCTACAATGGCAGGTTATCAAGATTTAAGTGAATTTGAATGTGGTGTTACAGTCAGCACACGAGCGATAGGACACACCATCTCTGAGGTAGCGACGAAATGGGGATTTTCCCGTACGACCATTTCACGAGTGTACCATGAATATCAGGTATCTGGTAAAACATCAGTTCTCCAACATCGCTGTGGCCAGAAAAAGATCCTGCAAGAACGGGACCAATGATGACTGAAGAGAATTGTTTAACATGACAGAAGTGCAACCCTTCCGCAAATTGCTGCAGATTTCAATGCTGGGCTACCAACAAGTGTCAGCTTGTGAATCATTCAACGAAACATCATCAATATGGGCTTTTGGAGCTAAAGACCCACTCGTGTATCCCTGATAACTTCATGACACAAAGCATTATGCCTCACCTGGGCCTGTCAACACTGACATTGGACTGTTGATGACTGGAAACATGTTGCCTGGTTGGACAAGTCTTGTTTCAAATTGTATTGAGCAGATGGTCGTGTATGCGTATGGAGACAACCTCAGGAATCCATGGATCCTGCATGTCAGTAGGGGACTGTTCAAGCTGTTGGAGGCTCTGTAATGGCATGGGGCATGTGCAGTTGGAGTGATATGGGGCACTTGATATGCCTAGATGTGACTCTGACAAGTGACACATGTGTAAGCATCCAGTGTGATCACCTACTCCATTCATGTACATTGTGCATTCTGACGGACTTGGACAATTCAGCAGAGAAAGCGACACCTCACACATCCAGAATTACTACAGAGTGGCTCCAGGAGCACTCTTCTGAGTTTAAACACTTCTGCTGGCCACCAAAATCCCCAGACATGAACATTATTGAGCATATCTGGGATGTGTTGCAATGTGCTATTGAGAAGGTATCTCCACTCCCTCATACTCTTAACAGATTTATGGATGGCCCTCCACGATTCATGGTGTCAGTTCCCTCCAGCACTACTTCAGACATTAGTCGAGTCCTTGCACATCGTGTTGTGACATTTCTGCATGCTCGCGGGGGTCCTGCACGATATTATGCAGGTGTACCAGTTTCTTTGGCTCTTCAGTGTATAGGCAACATTAATTTATATAATATCTGCATTAATTTTCAATGACAGAAGTAAAAAATATTGTAATTTGTCTCCACACAATGCCTTTTTTTTATTGCACTTAAATGCAAATGCAGCAGAACAAAATTACATGAATAAAATTTGGATGCATACACATATGTAGTAGCATCCTCATTTTAGAACAATTTATATCAAACTGTCAGAGCAACAGTTTCTTATTCTGCTTGGTAAAACTACACTCCTGGAAATGGAAAAAAGAACACATTGACACCGGTGTGTCGGACCCACCATACTTGCTCCGGACACTGCGAGAGGGCTGTACAAGCAATGATCACACGCACGGCACAGCGGACACACCAGGAACTGCAGTGTTGGCCGTCGAATGGCGCTAGCTGCGCAGCATTTGTGCACCGCCGCCGTCAGTGTCAGCCAGTTTGCCGTGGCATACGGAGCTCCATCGCAGTCTTTAACACTGGCAGCATGCCGCGACAGCGTGGACGTGAACCGTATGTGCAGTTGACGGACTTTGAGCGAGGGCGTATAGTGGGCATGCGGGAGGCCGGGTGGACGTACCGCCGAATTGCTCAACACGTGGGGCGTGAGGTCTCCACAGTACATCGATGTTGTCGCCAGTGGTCGGCGGAAGGTGCACGTGCCCGTCGACCTGGGACTGGACCGCAGCGATGCACGGATGCACGCCAAGACTGCAGGAGCCTACACAGTGCCGTAGGGGACCGCACCGCCACTTCCCAGCAAATTAGGGACACTGTTGCTCCTGGGGTATCGGCGAGGACCATTCGCAACCGTCTCCATGAAGCTGGGCTACGGTCCCGCACACCGTTAGGCCGTCTTCCGCTCACACCCCAACATCGTGCAGCCCGCCTCCAGTGGTGTCGCGACAGGCGTGAATGGAGGGACGAATGGAGACGTGTCGTCTTCAGCGATAAGAGTCGCTTCTGCCTTGGTGCCAATGATGGTCGTATGCGTGTTTGGCGCCGTGCAGGTGAGCGCCACAATCAGGACTGCATACGACCGAGGCACACAGGGCCAACACCCGACATCATGGTGTGGGGAGCGATCTCCTACACTGGCCGTACACCACTGGTGATCGTCGAGGGGACACTGAATAGTGCACGGTACATCCAAACCGTCATCGAACCCATCGTTCTACCATTCCTAGACCGGCAAGGGAACTTGCTGTTCCAACAGGACAATGCACGTCCGCATGTATCCCGTGCCACCCTGGCCAGCAAGATCTCCGGATCTGTCCCCCATTGAGCATGTTTGGGACTGGATGAAGCGTCGTCTCACGCGGTCTGCACGTCCAGCACGAACGCTGGTCCAACTGAGGCGCCAGGTGGAAATGGCATGGCAAGCCGTTCCACAGGACTACATCCAGCATCTCTACGATCATCTCCATGGGAGAATAGCAGCCTGCATTGCTGCGAAAGGTGGATATACACTGTACTAGTGCCAACATTGTGCATGCACTGTTGCCTGTGTCTATGTGCCTGTGGTTCTGTCAGTGTGATCATGTGATGTATCTGACCCCAGGAATGTGTCAATAAAGTTTCCCCTTCCTGGGACAATGAATTCACGGTGTTCTTATTTCAATTTCCAGGAGTGTATAATATGTAAAATATTAAAATATGGCTCAGTCATATAAAATTGTGATAAGATCACAAGTCACACAATGCATTTCAAGAGTGCATTCTAATCTTCAGGAAAAATATAGATGATTCTTGTAAAAAAGAGACAGTAAAAAACATCAGACTAAACAGTCTCCCTCTTACTTTACTTTCTGTCCTCCATACACTCTGCTGATCCTGTTGAACCTACATACTTCTTTCAGCAGCTAGCACCTTGTATCACCAATACTGCAGTTCGTTTACTGTTGCATCTGTGGTGCGAGTGAGAAGTGCACAGAACTATTTGCTGTTATAGTGGCAGTGAAGTACTAATACATCACTGACAATCATGTGCATTTACCACAGTCATTGGGTTATGTTATGTCAGTTCTGTCTGCATGTGGCAACTGAACTAGCAGTTTAAATAAGAGGCACATTAATCTGATCCTGAAATGTACTTTTGCAGTTTATTGTAGCATCATCACAAAGTTTATAAAGAAAACACTCAAGGCACTCATGACTTGACCAATTAAAATGCTCTTGCTCTCACTATTATGCAGAAATATTTCCAGTTCTTCAGTTAACTCTAGTCCCCCTCCCCCTTTTTTTTTTACCACTGTGTATATAAAACTTCAAGATCTGCATCTAGTTCGTTTAGTGAACTTCCAGTATCAAAAGCATGGGGGGCAATGGATGATCTACTGTAGTTGTTCAGGCTGAATGCACCTTTCTGCTCATCATATTTTAATTTAAAATCCCTCCTCATCACTCTTTAGTGTCACACAACATGCATTTTATCTTATACATGGCTGACCTGTCATACTTATAGGAATTTTAGATTTTGATGAACTTTGTATCCCAACAAATTTTCTGTTTTGTTTTAAAATTGAAGATAACATGTATTTCTAAGCACTATACAGTTATCCACAATGCAATTATTTTCAGAGATAAAGCTGGGATAACATTTCACTACATGGGAACTGATGATTCATGTCCAAGTGTTAGCTACTAATTTAACTTATCTAAAAACAAAACCTTCCTATGAGTGTTGTTGAAAAAGCGAACTACCGAGGAACAGCATAATGTAGGGAGACAGGCGTGTGCATGTGAGCGAGTGTGTGTGTTTGGGTGGATTTTTTCCTACAAGCTTGAAAAAGGAATTTCATTCTGAAAGACAGCAAAGCTCTGTACCCTTTGTTTGTATACCTATCGACAACACAGCGCTTCTGCTAAATAATTCGTAATATTCAACTAGAACTTTCCATACATTATTCTTAAAGGTATACACATCTTAAACACAAAGGTTTAATACATATGATCCTGTTGGAAGTCTTATGACCTTGCCTTCCTCTGATCTTTGATATGACTTACCCAGTTCATTATACTGGGATTTACCTGTTTAATGTGAGCTTTGAACCAGGGTGAAACTTGGCATTTTTCAAATCAACGCCTGTGGTGCAAGAAGCAATAAATAACACAAAAAAATCTGGTAAAACAGAGGACTTAGTCCTGGACCTTACAATCTGTAGTCTACCACTTACCCATGGTTCTTACTGTCAATGTACTTCAGTAACTTTTTATTATATTTCTAAGGTACCGACAATGAAATTATTTCAAGACAGTATTTTAGATGCATTAAAATAATGAGACAACTAAACTTGTTAATGTGCTCAAACTGTAAAAATTTTAACAGTTGACAGGCAACAGACACCACATATATGGGCAACAAAATTATTTATCAAGGTTATTAACTTTCATGTCAAAGATTTTATTTAAAATTTCAGTTTACATCCCTTTTTCCAGTGTTATTTTTATTTTTGTTAAGCTAATTTCTACACTGGATTTCCAGATGAATTGTGTCCTCTACAAATTCCAGTGTGCTATTTTTGTTTTTGTTGGTGATGAGCATCACAGACAGAAACAAATAACAAAACATTATGAATCACATCTGCCCTTTATAAACAATCTGACCAAACTTTATTCTTATTGGTCAAACAGTGCATAAGATTCCTACCAGGGATAGGAAGCTATGTTGTGTGATGTGCATGAATTTTTTTCACCAAAACATGCATCTGCAAAATGCAAACGAGGGTCGCTCCAAAAGAAATGAACACTACTTTTTAAATCCATCTTTTATTCTACATGTTTGAAAGTTTTACAGTGTGTAGATACATCCTTTAGGAACAATATTTTCATTTCTCCACATAATTCCCATCCCTCTCAACTGCCTTAAGTCATCTTGGAACCTGCGCCTGTATACCCGCACGGTAAAATTCTGGACCAACCTGTTGGAGTCACTGTTTGGCACTGTGCACAAGGGAGTCATCATCTTCAAACCTTGTTCCACGAAGAGAGTCCTTCAGTTTCCCAAATAGATGATAGTCACATGGAGCCAGGTCAGGACTGCAAGGCAGGTGTTTCAGTGTTGTCCATCCGAGTTTTGTGATTGCTTCCATGGTTTTTTGACTTACATGTGGCTGTGCATTGTCATGCAACAGCAAAACATCCTACTTTTGCTGATGTGGTCGAACACGACTCAGTCAAGCTTGAAGTTTCTTCAGTGTCGTCACATATGCATCAGAATTTATGGTGATTCCATTTGGCATGATGTCCACAAGCAAGAGTCCTTCGGAATCAAAAAACACCATAGCCATAACTTTTCCAGCAGAAGGTGTAGTTTTGAATTTTTTTTCTTGGGTGAATTTGCATGATGCCACTCCATTGATTGCCTCTTCGTCTCTGGTGAAAATTGGTGGAGCCATGTTTCATCACCTGTCACAATTCTTCCAAGAAATTCATCTACACCATTCTCGTACTGTTCCAAAAATTCGCTTCATACTGTTTTTCTTGTTCCTTTGTGAGCCACTGTCAACATCCTGGGAACCCACCTGGCACAAACCTTTTTTAACGCCAACACTTTCAGTATTCTGCAAACACTTCCTTCCCCTATCCCAATGTAGTGTGACAATTCGTTCACTGTGATGCGTCTGTCAGCAGTCACAAATTCGTTAACTCTCTGCACATTGTCTGTAGCGTGTGCAGTACGAGGACTGCTGCTGCGAGGACAAATTAATTGTTGGTAAGGCGGGTACCAGGTTGAGATTCATTGGGAGAGTCCTTAGAAAATGTAGTCCATCAACAAAGGAGGTGGCTTACAAAACACTCGTTCGACCTATACTTGAGTATTGCTCATCAGTGTGGGATCCGTACCAGATCGGTCTGACGGAGGAGATAGAGAAGATCCAAAGAAGAGCGGCGCGTTTCGTCACAGGGTTATTTGGTAACCGTGAAAGCGTTACGGAGATGTTTAATAAACTCAAGTGGCAGACTCTGCAAGAGAGGCGCTCTGCATCGCGGTGTAGATTGCTCGCCAGGTTTCGAGAGGGTGCGTTTCTGGATGAGGTATCGAATATATTGCTTCCCCCTACTTATACCTCCCGAGGAGATTACGAATGTAAAATTAGAGAGATTAGAGCGCGCACGGAGGCTTTCAGACAGTCGTTCTTCCCGCGAACCATACGCGACTGGAACAGGAAAGGGAGGTAATGACAGTGGCACGTAAAGTGCCCTCCGCCACACACCGTTGGGTGGCTTGCGGAGTATCAATTTAGATGTAGACAATCCTCAATATAGCCGTACCTGCTTTCATCATGTAACCTGCTTGCCCACCGACTAACTGTACTGCGATCGACAGCAGCATCTCCATACACCTTTTTCAACCTCTTGTGGATGTTTCCCACTGTCTCGTTTTCACAGCAGAGGAATTCTATGACAGCACATTGCTTCTGACGAACGTCAAGTGTAGGAGCCATCTTGAAGACATGCTGTGACGGCGCCACTCACGGGAACAGGTTGAACTAAGTTTGAAAACAAGCGGGAAGGATGTATCTACACACTGTAAAACTTTCACACATGCAGAATGAAAACTGTATTTTTACAAAAATAGTGTACACTTCTTTTGGAGCGATCCTCATACCTTCCTTGTACTGTACAACCTGTCAAGCATATGCACAAATGCAAACAGAAAAAAAAGACATTGCCTAGGGGCACATTTATGGACTTTGTTCTCTTTAAAGTAAATTTGATTATTTCAGATTTGTTCCTCTTAATAGATGTAGACTGTTCCTAAATCTCATATTAATTTAGACAAGTGGAGGGAGAACTATATTCAGTTTCTCTTAAATGAGGAATATGTAATATCAGTAATTTTTTAACTTGAAAATTTTGTTCATATTTGGGTCCACAGCCTCCTAAAATTTTATGACGGAAAATAATGTAGTAGGCTGTACAAAAATATCTTTTATTCATTGCGCAATTGGTCGATTTCGACACGAGTCATTTTTGAGCATTTACAAAAAAAGAATACATCAACGTGGTTGAGTATTACACACACACACACACACACACACACACACACACGCACACACAATGTAGAAAGCCATTAAACACAATCACAACAACAACTAAGCTTAAATTACATAGAAGCATAATCAAACAATGAAAATAATGTTGGAATATCAATATTGTGCCTGTCTGCAACTCAACACGTCATTGTTACTTATACATAAGCATTAAGCAACCTGTAGTACATGATGTGATATAGAATTGAAAAGTCATCCCATATGTGGAGCCCTATGTGAAATAATCCATCTACGTCATAACCTATGGAAGAAGACATCCTTCAAGAACCATTTAATCACATCATATTACACATGAACTACAACACTTCCACATACAGACTGAGGCTGAAATCAGCCATTCTAATTTCTAGTAAAGATACATTCAAAGTTAACACTGATCACTACTGATAATGTACATCTTTGTACATCTTGGAATGTAACTTTGCTAGAAATTAGAACATCTGATTTCAGCCTCAGTTTGTATCTACATCTACATCTACTGCGCAGCGAAGGTATTGACTGTGTCTTGCCGCTTGTGTACTTTACATACGACCAGAATTTCTTTGGATTTTCCACCAAATTTCGAGACAATGTTTTGTTGTGGAACCTATTAAAGGCATCTCACATTGAAGTCCGTGCCAAATTTCGCGTGTCTTTAAATTTTAGCCAATCTTTGAGATTTCGCATTCTTCTGAACTTTGCATGCTTTTTCCGTTGCCTCTGCAACAGTGTTCAGACCTGTTTTGTGTACCATGGGGGATCAGTTCCATCTCTTACCAATTTATGAGGTATGAATCTCTCAATTGCTGTTGCTACTATATCTTTGAATTTGAGCCACATCTCGTCTACATTTGCATAGTCAGTTTGGAAGGAATGGAGATTGTCTCTTAGGAAGGCTTCTAGTGACACTTTATGCGCTTTTTTAAATAAAATTATTTTGCGTTTGTTTCTGGTGGATTTGGAAGAAACGGTATTGAGCCTAGCTACAACGATCTTGTGATCACTAATCCCTGTATCAGTCATGATGCTCTCTATTAGCTCTGGATTGTTTGTGGCTAAGAGGTCAAGTGCGTTTTCGCAACCATTTACAATTCGCGTGGGTTCGTGGACTAACTGCTCGAAATTATTTTCGGAGAAAGCATTTAGGACAATCTCGGAAGATGTTTTCTGCCTACCACCGGTTTTGAACAAGCATTTTTGCCAACATACCGAGGGAAAGTTGAAGTCCCCACCAACTATAACCGTATGAGTGGGGAATTTATTTGTTACGAGACTCAAATTTTCTCTGAACTGTTCAGCAACTATATCATCGGAGTCTGGGGGTCGGTAGAAAGAGCCAATTATTAACTTAGTTCGGCTGTTAAGTATAACCTCCACCCATACCAATTCGCACGGAGTATCTACTTCGACTTCACTACAAGATAAACCACTACTGACAGAAACAAACACTCCACAACCAATTCTGCCTAACCTATCTTTCCTGAACACCGTCTGAGACTTCGTAACAATTTTTGCAGAACTTATTTCAGGCTTTAGCCAGCTTTCTGCCCCTATAACGATTTCAGCTTCTGTGCTTTCTATTAGTGCTTGAAGCTCAGGGACTTTCCCAGCACAACTACAACAATTTACAACTACAATTCCGACTGTTCCTTGATCCAAACACGTCCTGTATTTGCCATGCATCCTTTGAGATTGCAGCCCATCCCATACTTTCCCGAGGCCTTCTAACCTAAAAAACCGCCCAGTCCACGTCACACAGCCTTCGCTACCCGTGTAGCCGCCAGCTGAGTGTAGTGAACTCCTGACCTATTCAGCGGAACCCGAAACCCCACCACCCTATAGCGAAAGTCAAGGAATCTGCAGCCAACATGGTCGCAAAACCGCCTGAGCCTCTGATTCAGACCCTCCATCCGGCTCTGCACCAAAGGTCCGCAGTCGGTTCCGTCAACGATGCTGCAGATGGTGAGCTGTGCCTTCATCTCGTAAGCAAGACTGGCAGCCTTCACCAAAACAGATAGCCGCTGGAATACAGAGAGAATTTCCTCAGATCCAAAGCGACACACGTCATTAGTGCTGACATGTGCCACCGCCTGCAGCTGGCTGCACCCTGTGCTCTTCATGGCATCCGGAAGGACCCTTTCCACATCAGAAATGACTCCACCCAGAATGCAAACTGGATTTCTTCCCCTCCTTAGCCGCCATATCCCTAAGGGGCCCCATTACGCGCCTAACATTGGAGCTCATAACTACCAATAAGCCCACCCTCTGTGATTGCCCGGAGCTTGAAGGCTGAGAATCATCCTCTGAAACAAGGCAGGCAGCTGCATCTGGCTCAGCCAGAGACAGTACCTGAAACCTGTTTGTCAAACGCACCGGGGAGGCTTTCTGATCAGCCTCTGGGGACGTCTTTCGCTGCCTGCCACGCCTTGGAACGACCTCCCAATCAACCAGCCTCACTGCGGGTAGCAACCGGGGCAACCACAGCGGCAGACCGATCTGGGGACAGACGGGACGAGGTTGACAACCCCGTGATACCCAAGTCTGGCTCCCCACAGTGGTGCCCATTGACAGCAGCCTCAAGCTGCGTGACCGAAGTCAGAACCGCCTACAGCTGTGAGCGAAGGGATGCCAACTCAGCCCTCATCCGAACACAGCAATCACAGTCCCTGTCCATTCTAATAGATGTTGAACAAACATTACTGAAACACGAGTCCGTGCCTAGATAACGCAAGGGAAACACGCAAAGAATGTATGAACTAACCTGTACAAATGGCTAACGACTGCACTACAATCTGCCTGAATTTACGATTACAGTAACTAAAACTCGAAATTACACCTCCTATACGAAACTCACACACAATTTAAGTAAGAATCTACGAAGTAAACACAGAAAAGAAGGTATATACGGATCTTTCTGCGCTGTCGATGTGCACCAACTGGGAGTTCAGGCCACACTGGTCTCTGAGAGCCTACTAGACAGACAAGTGCCACTGATGTACCAAAACAAAACAAATGCCTAACGACTGCGCTACAATCTGCCTGTATGTGGAAGTATTGTGGTTCACGCACGATATGACATAATTATATGGTTCTAGGACAATTTTTTTTTCTTAGATTATAATGTAGATGGATTATTTCATGAATGGTTTCACCTATGGAATGACGTTTTGACTGTTTGCCTCATCACAAACAACATATTGCATAATACCTATGTATAAATAAATAAGACTGATTCTGCTGAACTTAAATATAATTGCTGTTATGTTTAATGGTTTTCCATCGTGTATATATGTAATGCAATATTCGGCAATGTCTTGTAGGTGCTTGAAAATTACTTACAAGGGAAACTCCCCAACTCACCCCCCTCAGATTTAGTGGCAAGAGGGCCCACTAGACAGCCCATCAAAAATTGAACACAGATCAAGCATGAAAACAGGAAGGTGTAATGAACAGTGGGGAAAAAAGTTAAAAAGAGGGGGGGAAAAAAATATAAAACAGACGTGCCAATACCTCCCCCTCTGCCTCCCCTCCCCCCTCACCCCACTGCTTGCTGTATTCAAATTTGTGTCTGTGTCGTGGTGTAACGTCTGTTTGCAACAGTGAGTTGTTTAAGAATAGGACTTATATTGACAGCTGATTCTGCACAATAACTCTATGCAGCTGAAAGGAAGCGGCTTCCGAAAGGAAACTGCAAACATTTGATGAAAAGGTAACAGGTCAACTGAATCCTCCACCAGAAAACATGTCTGGTGAGTCACACATGGCATTAGTGACAGCATGTGTGTCATATGATAGGAATCTCTTACCTACACACCTAACTTGTATGCCTGGTAAGTGAGATATGCCTCCTTGCCTGATTTAGGAGTTCGTATGAATGTGAAAGGAGTCACTCGCAAGGAAGTAAAAAGGTAATAGTTTGTCACATAAGCTGCAATGAATGCATGCAACAGTTTCACAACCACACAGTTTCTCTGTGCCCTGTCCATACATATATTTTAATATTTTTGAATTTGTGTTCCATTTTGGAAGTTTTAACTCTTGAATTCCTTTGTTGTAACATAGTTCACGCCGTTTATTTGTTATTTTCATTTTTGTGAGACACCTATGTGGTATCTCGCCCACTCTCCACTACTCATCACGTTTACCTGCAACGGTAATGTATTCCTACCACATGACTCATATTCTATAACCAATGTGTAGTATAACAGCTACAGAAACTAGAACACACATTTCAATGACCAGATGGACATTTCATAATGTTGTGAGGAAAAAATAAAATAAAAATAAAGTGCATGATGGAGTTCTGAACATGACTTTCCCACTTTACAGTACAACACCACGACGCTATGGCTGTTCATTTATGCTCAATATTGCACTTGTTGAGCTTCGGCCATTCACTCTTTCTATATTGCTTCTTTTTCACTGTTCAGTACACCTTCTTCCTGTTTTCACACTTGATCTGTGTTCAGTTTTCAATGAGCTATATCAGTGCTGCTATTCATTGGACCATCTTACCACTAAATTTGAGGAGGGTGCAATGGGAAATTTCCCTTGTTAGTTCCATACTGGCCAACTGCACAACAAGTAAAGGATACAAGGTATGTGAGAAAAGTAGTAAGACTGACGACAATCCAAGTGATCTGGCAATGCCGTGTTGTTCTACTCATGCAGAAGGGTGTGTTCATCCCTTCCAGATGCTCACTCTGAGTTGTAGCTCGGTGTAGCCATCATGTGATTTTTGAAAGCACCATCAGTAAAGTTGTATTTTTGCTGCATATTACAAAAATGGATCTGCAGAATTTAGAAAAATATATATCATCAAGTTTTGTCCTAAACTTGGGGAATCCAAAAGTGTGACCTTTTAAAGTTGAAACAGGACTAAGGGGAACTTTTCTGATCAAGAGTACAAGTTTTTTGTTGATACAAATCCTTTTTGGAAGGCCAAGAACACATTGAAGACCAACCTTGCAAATCAAAGATCAAAACAATGCTGATTTGCTTTTTTTGACAGTAAGGATATCATGCATAAAGAATTTGTTCCTCCAGGACAAACAGTCAACCAAGTGTTTTACAAAGATATCCTTGAAGAGCTCAGTAAATGGTGAACACAGTCAGACCAGACATGCCAGACAAGTGGATGTTGAATTGTGACAATACCCCACGTCACACAGTCACTTCCATCATGGAATTTTTGAGCTCAAAAGGCATTCCTGTTGTTCCACAGCACCCCTTTTCACCTGATCTGAGTCCTTGTGACTGCTTTCTTTTCCTGAAATTGAAAAACATCTTAAAAGTATGTCATTTTGGAACTCTGGAGAACATACAAAAGAATGTGACTGATATGTCAAACGCCCTATCAGTGCTGCTACCAAGACTGGGAATGACAACTCTGCCGGTGTATAGCTGTTAAGGGGAACTACTTTGCAGGGGACAATGTTGTTGTTGTTTGAAAATAGTAACAACTTTGGTGGATTAAAAATTAGTCTCATTACTTTTCTCACATACCTCGTTTAACTGTACAGCCTACTATGGACACTGTTTTCCTTCACTGAGTTTTTTAACTGTTTCACTCAGTATCAGAAAGTTCATTGCTAAGCTGTTAGGAGTTTATGTACTATTCAGTTCAGATGCTGAATATTTATTTATATTTAATTACTGAGAAAATTAGAAGCATATTGCAATGTATATGCTATTACTTATTTTCCATGGTTCTTTGTTGTTGTCGTCATTCCAGAGACTGATCTGATGTAGCTCTCTATGCTACTCTATCCTGTGAAAGCTGCTTCATCTTCAAGTAACTACTGCACCCTACAGCCTTCTGAATCTGATTAGTGTATTCATCTCTTGGCCTCCCTCTAACGATTTTTGCCCTCCACACTGCCCTCCAATACTAAATTGGTGATCCCGTGATGCCTCAGAACATGTCCTACCAACGGATCCCTTCTTCTACTCAAGTTGTGCCACAAATTCCTCTTCTCCCCAATTCTATTCAGTACCTCCTTATTAGTTGCGTGATCTACCCATCTAATCTTCAGGATTCTTCTGTAGCACCACATTTCGAAAGCTTCTATTCTCTTCTTGTTGAAACTATTTATTATCCATGTTTCACATCCATACATGGCTACATTCCATACAAATACATTTAGAAAAGACTTCCTGACACTTAAATCTATATTCGATGTTAACAAATTTCTCTTCTTCAGAAATACTTTTCTTGCCATTGCCATTCTACATTTTATATCCTCTTTACCTAGACCATCATCATCAGTTATTTTGCTCCCCAAATAGCAAACTTCATCTACTACTTTAAGTGTCTCGTTTCCTAATCTAATTCCCTCAGCATCATCTGATTTAATTAGGCTACATTCATTATCCTCATTTTGCTTTTATTGATGTTCATCTTATATACTCCTTTCAAGACACTGTCCATTCCTTTCAACTGCTCTTCCAGGTCCTTTGCTGTCACTGACAGAATTACAATGCCATCAGCAAACTTCACAATTTTTATTTCTTCACCATGGATTTTAATTCCTACTCCAATTTTTTCTTTTGTTTCCTTTACTGCTTGCTCAATATTCAGATTGAATAACATCGGGTATAGGCTACAATCCTGTCTCACTCCCTTCCCAACCACTGCTTCCTTTTCATGCCCCTCGACTCTTACAACTGCCATCTGGTTTCTGTACAAATTGTAAATAGCCTTTCGCTCTCTGTATTTGACACCTGCCACCTTCAGAATTTGAAAGAGAGTATTCCAGTCAACACTGTAAAAACCTTTCTCCAAGTCTACAAACGCTAGAAATGAAGGTTTGCTTTTCCTTAATCTGTCTTCTAAGATAAGTTGTAGCGTCAGTATTGCCTCACGTGATCTAACATTTCTGCAGAATCCGAACCAATCTTCCCCAAGGTCAGCTTCTACCAGTTTTTCCATTCATCTGTAAGGAATTTGTGTCAGTATTTTGCAGCTGTAACTTATTAAGCTAATAGATCAGTAATATTCACCCCTGTCAACACCTGCTTTCTTAGGGATTGGAATTATTATATTCTTCTTGAAGTCTGAGGGTATTTCACCTGTCTCATATGTCTTCCTCACCAGAGGGTAGAGTTGTCAGGGCTGGTTCTCCCAAGGCTATCAGTAGTTCTAATGGAATGTTTTCTACTCCCGGGGCCTTGTTTCGACCTAGGTCTTTCAGTACTCTGTCAAAAACTTCAAGCAGTATCATATCTCCCATTCCATCTTCATCTACGACCTCTTCCATTTCCATAATATTGCCCCCAAGTACATCGCCCTTTTATAGACCCCCCTATATACTCCTTCCACCTTTCTGCTTTCCCTTTTTTGCTTAGAACTCGTTTTTCATCTGAGCTCTTGATTTCATACAAATGTTTCTCTTTTCTCCAAAGGTCTCTTTAACTTCCCTGTAGGCAGTATCTATCTTACCCCCAGTGGTATATGCCTCTATATCCTTTCATTAGTCCTCTAGCCATTCCTGCTTAGCTATTTTGCACTTCCTGTCAATCTCATTTTTGAGATGTTTGTATCCCTTTTCACCTGATTCATTTACTGTATTTTTGTATTCTCTCCTTTTATCAATTAAATTCAATATCTCTTCCGTTACTCAAGGATTTCTACTAGCACTCGTCTTTTTACCAACTTGATCCTCTGCTGTCTTCACTATTTCATCTCTCAGAGCTACCCATTCCTCTTCTACTGTATTTCTTTTCCCTGTTCCTGCCAATCGTTCCATAATGCTCTCTCTGAAAATCTCTACAAGCTCTGGTCCCTTCAGTTTATCCAGGTCCCATCTTGAATTCCCACCTTTTTGCAGTTTCTTCAGTTTTAATCTACAGTTCATAACCAATAGATTGTGATCAGAGTCCACATCTGCCCCTGGAAATGTCTTACAATTTAAAATCTGGTTCCTAAATCTCTGTCTTGCCATTATATAATCTACCTGAAACAGTCCAGTGTCTCCAGGTCTCTTCCGCATATACAACCTTCTTTTGTGATTCTTAAACCAAGTGTTAGCTATGATTAAGTTATGCTCTGAACAAAATTCTACCAGGCAGCTTCCTCTTTCATTCCATATCCCCAGTCCATATTCAGCTACTACTTTTCCTTCTCTTCCTTTTCCTACTATTGAATTCCAGTCCCCCATGACTATTAAATTTTCATCTCCCTTCACTGTCTGAATAATTTCTTTTATCCCATCATACATTTCTTCAATCTCTTCGCCATCTGCGGAGCTAGTTGGCATATAAACTTGTACTACTGTGGTAGATGTGAGCTTCGTCTCTATCTTGGCTACAATAATGGATTCACTATGCTGTTTGTAGTAACTGACTTGCGCTACTATTTCTTTATTCATTATTAAACCTACTCTGGCATTACCCCTATTTTATTTTGTATTTATAGCCCTGTATTCACCTGACTAGAAGTCTTGTTCGTCCTGCCACCGAACTTCACTAATTCCCACTATATCTAACTCCAACCTATGCATTTTCCTTTTTAAATTTTCTAACCCACCTGCCCGATTAAGGGATCTGACATTCCATGCTCCGATCCGTAGAACACCAGTTTTCTTTCTCCTGATAACAAGATTCTCCTGAGTAGTCCCCGCCCAGACATCCGATTGGGGGACTATTTTACCTCTGGAATATTTTACCCAAGAGGATGTCATAATCATTTAACCATACAGTAAAGCTGCATGCCCTTGGAAAAAATTATGGCTGTAGTTTCCCCTTGCTTTCAGCCGTTCACAGTACCAGCACTGCAAGGTCGTTTTGATTAATCTTACAAGGCCAGATCAGTCAATCATCTAGACTGTTGTCCCTGCAACTACTGAAAAGGCTACTGCCCCTCTTCAGGAACAACACATTTGTCTGGCCTCTCAACCGATACCCCTCCATTGTGGTTGCACCTACGATACGGCTATCTGTATCGCTGAGGCACTCAAGCCTCCCCACCAACGGCAAGGTCCATGGTTAATGGGGGGAGAGGGGGGGGGGGGTTCTTTGTATATGCTACAAACAAAATATGCAGCTTGCAGTGTTACATTTTACACAGCAAGTACAGCAATCCTGTCAATAAACAAAATGTAACGGTTGGCCTTTGTCTACATAACATTATGAAACCTTTGTGGACTGCAGCCAGCCAGAAAACATGTTTGACTTATGGTCCTTATTCAGTATCTTACAGCACATGTCCTATTATGACATATAATATATTGTTTCCTACCCTTGCCCTCAATATACGTGGGTCCCTCTCGTCCTGTGATCTGTGTGGCTTGTCCTTTGTTTTTAACCTTCTCCAACTACCGGGTCTCTTCTCCCTGAGGAACGAATATCAGTTTTGAAAGCTAGGAAGCGTGTCACTTTTATTTTTATGTGTGTATATTAACAGCAGTACACATTTCAACTCCTGATGGTAGGTACTGACCTGCAATTCTGTCTCATAATTTATAACATTTCTTGACTGAATTTTCTTTTGATACAATTTATAATTTGTTTTACTTACATAAGGACTGCACTCTGGACAGAACTGACTGAAGAGTTCCTTGTTTCATGTCTGACAGCAGCATCTGACCATAAAAACTCTTTTATATAATTCTTTTCACTGGTGAAATGAATCATCCATTTTATCATGTAGTGTCATCTTCTGTGTGTTTTCGATAAATCTTAATCATATCACACTTTCAGTCCACTGAATATCAACAAAGGTAATGCTATAGAGGAAAGACTGTTGGGACATTTAAAAATCATATATGGATCATAATCTTACTTTATTCTGAGCAAGGCTGCTACGAATGAAAAATAGATGACCAGACAAGAGTGCAACTAATGATTTTGTTTTTAAAACTTTGGTAAATATGGATTTTCAGATCAACATGCATCCATCTATCAAGACATATGTTGGTATAAAATACACTATTATTACTGGTTAATTATCAAATTATACCAAATCTCATTAACAGCTAGTCACAAACTGTACAAATAAATGGATACTGAATTTATCTTTCAAACTATTTGTAAGTTTCAGAATTAGTGGTGTACTGCCAGTATCCAAGTTTCAGATAATCAGGATACAAATCAAGTGCTTAAGAAATGTCTGAACAGGCATGCAGTTGAATAAAGAAACTTTATAGCAACGGGGAACATGATAAGATGTGTTAAGAAACAAAAGCAGCAGGAAAAGTCAAACAGTTGAAAGTCCACATTGGAAGATCAACAATATACTGAAAAGGATATATTGTTCCTCGCCGTAAAGATGACCCATTTAGACGCAGACAGACACAATGCAAAGACCGTTATACTTTGAGTGTTCAGCCAAAGCTTTCTTCAGAAAACACACGTACATTCACACAAGCAAGCACAACTCATGCACACATGGCCGCCCATCTCTGATCACTCTAGCCAGAATCAGCAGGAAAACTCACAGATAAATAGACTAGTGGCTGACCTTCATTACAAATAAATGTAATGTAATGTGCTGAAATAAACAAAAAGAAAGGACACTGTTAGACTACACAATCAGCAGTCAGTTACTGAAACAATTCACAACATCAAGTACCTAGAAGCATGTACTTGGAGTCATTCAAAAGTGGAAAGGCTACTTAAACCTATATGTGGAGAAGGTAGATACCAGTCAGAGACATTTGAAGACTCCTACGAAAGTGCAGTTCTTTCACAAACAGGGTTTCTAACAAAAGTCACATTCAGTCAATTCCTGAACATAATTAGAGCCTTGGGCTCTTACTAAAAAGGTAAGTGCCTCAGCTTGAACAGTTAAAACCAAATAAAAATGACTTTATAATATGAAGATATGTTTGTTTCACCAATGATCAAGGTAATTTATCCTTAAAACTCTTATTTTGTGTACAATCAATCTTCGAAAAGTTCATGAATATAAAGACTAAAGAGGCACAAGTCACTAGAGAAACTGTACCACTTAGTAGACACTTGTGTCCAGCAGGTTCACAGGCTGAATGGTCAGTGTAGATGGGTGCCATGTGGAGGGCGCATTTGATACCTGGTACTGTCAAGGATTTTTCCTTGGTGGGAGGACTGGACTAGAATGCACTCAGCCTCATGATGCCAATTGTGGAGCTACCTGTTTCAGAGGTCTGCAGGGTCTAAATGCTGACAACTGCCAAAAGTGCACCACTGTGCTGACCCCCCCCCCCCTCCCCCCCAATACCGCCGTATGACAGAGGATGACACAGTGGCCAGTCAACACTGCATCTACTTCAGTACCTAATCATAAAGTTTCATTTTTGTTCTACTTTTGTTAGATTCATGAGTCATATATGAGGTACTATTTGGCAAGAAGCTACACATTTGCTTAAAACAATATATATTAACACATGCAGAACTTGCAGAGTCACATTTTTCAAAATAAAAGTTTCTGTGTCATCACATGTTCTTCCCTTATTCGTAACTAAAGTTCTAATGTGGAGTTTCAATTAAGTGATTAAAACTCAGCAGAATGTAAGTCTGGTCAGTTGACAATCGTAACATACAAACATGCCATATCATTTCTGTCGTATCTGAACTGCACTAGTCATGGCGATCTCATTATCAGATGAAGCAACAGGAATGTCTGCTTCAGTACCAAATCTTAGCCTGCATATGTTAACACAGCTCTGGATCTTCATACAAAAAGTGGTCTTTAGATAAGAGAGCAAAGTCAGATGATGAAATATTTATTCTGTGACACGACCTGTAGTTCATCAGTTTGCAATTGTACATAATCAACAAGAATTCTCCCGCAGAGTTTGTACCGTCAAATATACACACATCTCAAGATTGGAAATTTTTAGTTGTCTTTGATGACAATATAACATAACATTCTCAATGAAAAACATTCTTTTTCTGTCCTGATCAAGAATCACATAATAAGAATCCCCACTTACCAACATGTTCATAAAAATATCAAATGTAAAAAGCATTTTTGTACTCTAGCTGTTTTTATAATTTTACTAGCTCCAACAGCAATGTTCTGTGGACACATTGCTGCTAATTTCTTTGTAATCTGCCAGCATTGAACAAAACCACATCTATTGTATATCTGTGTGTGGACATATGAACAAACTGCACCACTCCAGGTGTTGATTTCTCTCCCCTAGGTCATGTATGGAAGAACAGGAAATTTCAGAAAAATTTGGCTCTGGTTACTACTTTATACACATTTCTTACTTACGTTTTCAACATTAATGAACATACTCATGTTTAGCACTAACATTTCTACTGTCAGCATAATAACATTGTCTTTCTCAATCCCTTTGTAAGCTATGACCACAGTGATAAACTTGGACAAAATGATATACTCTTCTTTGAAGACACGACAAAATGCATTAATACTGTCCAGAGCAACTGCTCTCGTAGCTTGCAGAACCCAGGCTCAAATGTGTCAATAATGGATTACTGATCTACCGTATCTAATGCAGCCAAAGAGCACTCTTACAAACTCTTTTAAATCCTTCAGTTCAGATCTTTTGTTTCACCTGAATGGATGTGAGGTTTGCCTTTTACTTGTAACAAAATCTCAAATTACCTTTAAGTTGGACTTCGAATTAATGCAGTTTTCAGGGATCATTTGTTTCTTGTACGAATTGTAACTGTGGATATAATAATCCTCATAAATATGTTCCAACATTTGATCATCAATTCTCCAGAGCATATTTGTTCATAATATTTTGGGGAAGAAAGTGTATATTCATCTGACTGGTAGTTCCTTCAGATGCTGGATATAATATTTCAGAACTGTTGGACCTTTCATGTCCTCCTTTTCTTCTCCACTGTCCAATACACTGTCTCTGTTACTCTCCATTAATGATCTGCAAAAATGCAGTGAGATATAGCAGCCGTGATGTACTCTGAATTTCAAATCGTCTAGGACACACAATCAATAAACACTGTGGCTAAGACAATTTTAAATTTCGAGTATTCATCTCCAATATGTCTGTATGTATTTCTGTTAATACTCCACAGTATTTTTGTATTATGGTATCACATAAGATGCATGAAAAAGGCCCAGCTTCACCTCAATTGCATCTTCATTTTCCAGCGCACAAATTCAGCATGCCTTTTTATACAACAACTTAACAGTGTTCGAAAGACTCATCTAGCTTCCACCTACTCAGGTCTGCCATTAGTATATGTCCTTCACAACTGAACACAGCAACACTCTCAGTTGTACTGTTTATACAGTGACAACATAGTAAGGCTAGTATATTGACCTTCAGATGGCACTAGTGGCTGCATATGAAGTTTTATAGATGAATGGCACTGATATTTATTCAAACAGGTACAACATTATATTTTTAGTTTCCAGTTTGCTTTATCTGCTCAAACTAGGGTACTTTTCACGTAATAGGCGAATTAAAAGGGAGAAGATGATACAAAGTAGTGGGTGATTTGTCATGGATTTGTTTAGTCAGCTTGAGAGCATCTCGCAAATGCTTTAGAAACACCATAGGGAGACAGTAAAAGAGGCATAGCATAACAGAGTGTCTTACCATCAAAATTCCAGCTCCCACATTCTGAAACTAATCAAGAAACACACTACTTCCCACTATGTACAATTCACATAATGAAAACTAAGGTAAAATCAGGAAAAATTCAGGCTCATGTGGAGGGTACCAACACTTACTCTGTAAACCATTAACCAACGAAATAGGAACAGAGAGGGAGGGGCAGATCATTCTGGTACACTATGTGCTCTATGCAACACACCATACATTTGGCTGCAGAGAGTTACACATAGATTATGATACACAGTAACACGAATGTGACATTACAATTAGCCATTCTGTAATGTTTAATCTGTATTTCAAAACTATACCTTAAGCATATAACCTTTTTTTCATATTTGTCACTTTCTTTATGAAACCAAAGACGTATCAGCACGCTCCTTTACACAGGCATTAACAATCAATCATTGCCTCAATGACCTAAGCACAGCAATAACTAACAAAGTTTATACGATTATTACCTAAAAGCCTCACAGCAGTCTGCATACGAAGCATGTCTCTACTAAGAAGTAATGGTTTAATCATTGACAAATCTTTCCTGAGAGACTCCAACAACTCAATAGTGCAGTTACCCGGCTCCGTGCTTCGTAGCTGTATGTCTATCTCACGCAATAGTAACTCTGAAACACACAGAACAAATCCATCCATCAGATAAGGATTCCTTTTCTTATTTTTTGTAATTGAGTAGTAGTATTTCTTATGCTCATAAAATGTATTACAACTGCAGAAGATTGTGATGATGGGACAAAAGATAAAAAGTTGAGATTTTTCTGTGTTAACTGGTACAAAGAGAGAGAGAGAGAGAGAGAGAGAGAGAGAGAGAGAGAGCACAAAGATAATCTTGTTTTGATTTATTTACCTAAAAGGTCCCTGCTACATTTTTGCACTGTTCTACTTTGCTCTATGTTCTCAGGTTTCACTTCTGGTGAGGCAGCATCCAATAACAGTTTAAGTATCTGTGTGCCTCCTTTCT
Organism: Schistocerca serialis cubense; assembly: GCF_023864345.2. NCBI lineage: Eukaryota > Metazoa > Arthropoda > Insecta > Orthoptera > Acrididae > Schistocerca > Schistocerca serialis. The sequence continues at coordinate 629,602,274 of NC_064641.1, read as the reverse complement.
CACAGCGTAATGACAGATGTATCACCAGGTCTTCCAGGGCCTCACGGCTCCCAAAATAGTTGCACCAGTCAGGGGCCAACATTGCCAACTGCGGCAGCATAGCTGGAGTTACTGTTATATAACATAAAACCTTAATATATTCTTATACAATTTTCTCAACAAAGACAAAATGTGCAACATCTGTTTTATGGCATTTGCACCAGAGATAAGAGAATTACAAATAACAACTGCCTAGCAAACAAAACACTATAATAATTTGATGATAAATTTATTTTTGATATCAAACAGGAAGTGTAGAACCACAATTTATGTGCAATATGACAAAAATATGGTTGACAACTGATATCTGTAGATAACTATCTCACAACACTTATATTCCATAACAAACATTATCAGTGATAATATTTCTCTTTTCTCAAAAAGATAATTCAAAGGACTGTTATAATATTAAGACGAAAACAACACTAGAAATACTTTAAGGGTTGAAAATATGTACAAAAAGGGGACAGTCAGAAACACACATATGAATTCAATATCCTTCTAGAGCATATCAAATGTCTTAAAAACGAAGTATTTTAATAAACTTCAAAGTAGGAGTGCAACACCATTAAAAGTCATTCTATTGTATAGCAGTTCAATAAAACACCAACAACGAAAATTCCTGGCTGGAATAGTATGTAAAGTAAAGGGAAGACTGCCACTTACCTAAAGCTGACTGGTGTGTGGTGCATATAAAAATTTTGATACAGTATTTACACTTGGTTTAGAGCTCTTGCCCTTCCTCTAACAAAAGTACACATATTAACACACACACTATCACAGACATCCAAATGCTCACACCCATGGCCGCAGTGAGATTGACTGTTGATTGTTGATTATTGAGGGCAGTTGCCTGCGCAGGTGAAGGTCGGGAGGGGGTATGGAAGGACGCATGGGGCGGGGAGAGGGTAGTGAAATGGCGTGAGGCACGCCTTTCAAAAGATGAATCAGAGGCTGCACAACAATGAGTAAACTATTTATTTTTGCGAGCAACATATCTGTTCACCTGCATATAAGAGGTAGAGAGATAGAGGCGGCAGGGAGGGGGGGGGGGGGGGGGCCGAGATAAGTTCAATTGCATTGAAAAAGTGGAAGTGATAAGGTGGTATAGTGTTATGACTATGTCCATATTTATAAGTTACCTCACTGGTAACAATGTCAGGAATTGTGGTGTATGAAATAACATGGGTTCTAATAATCCTATTTTTTTAGTGTATCATCCACAATAACTTCATGTTGTCAGAACCAGTGAATAATCCTTTCGAGAGGACAGGGTTGGAGCCTTATCCTTTAAAACTGAATGGTACAAAACGTTGTTGAGAATAATTACCCAAGAAGTTTCTACTCTTGGTAACAAAGTATTTTCAAAATTTAAAAAGTTTCACAATTCATTTCTGCAGGGTACTCCGACATTTCCTTTGATTTGAAAAGCAGGTGTCAGCTGGGATTAAAGCCATGGTAGGTACCAGCATGCAAAAGGATAATTCTACCACCTCTGCCAGCAGGGAGTGCCATACCTTCTCTTTTGCTACCAGTCCAACCTCTCATAACAATATGACCAGCATTAACCCGTATTTTGTCAATAGAAATAATGTCCACGAAATTAATGTCTTTTACTTCAGAAAGAATTCTGCATGGCCATGTGGTTATATTTGTTCATTCCATCAACATTTTACGGCCTGAGATATTTTTGTATTTAAAACAGAGACTGTGCAGAACCAATCACAAAGACGATTTGCTGCCTTCAAAATTTTTGGCCTCATGCAATGCTGTATGCATCTTATCTAATGCAGGCAAACGTCTGTGATGATGATAACTGTATAGGTGATGCCGAATTGCATCTTGTGTGAAATGATCCAGATTTGTTATATATTTCTGAATACTTCTATTCTTGTACTGCATATGAAGACAAATGGGTTCTGTGTTGCTTCCCTCCTTCCTTCCTGTATTTTTCTTTACCAATACAAAGTACGTTCATTTCACTAACCTTAAACATGGCTGCAGATCACAAGACTACTCTGGAAACTGGTAAGAGCGGTCCCCCATCTTCCATTTCACTTTCACTGAGTTCTTGCACATTGCACACAAGTTGTCGCAATTGTCCTTTAAATGCAATTCATTGTCCAGCTTTCTTTCTTGTGTGTTTGGGTCTACCACACCAAAAACAAACAAACAAACAAACACACACACACACACACACACACACACACACACACACACACACACACACACACAATGATGACAACAAATACTCACGTTTCATACACAACACTAGCCAAGCAATGGAAGTGAAATGACCACTTATTGTGAAGAGTTCAGGCATGACACTGAATACTCCGATTACAGGAAACCAGCTCTGATGCACTAAGTGTCAACTAACAAGGAATTTTACTTACACTTTAGTTGGATATCCTTTGATTCAGTTCACAAGTTTTGAAGCACACTGTATTGGATTTGATCATGACCAGGTGCAGTACTCATGAGCTTCACATGTCGTCAATCCATCTCCCATACAGAAAAAGGACAGTCGTATGACTCAGAATTGTTAGATCTTAAGTCCAACTCAACCCTCTGTAAGGCCACAAAGTAGCTGCAGAATGGTGGATCCTGGCTGGTAGTGGCAGTAGCCAACGCAAAATGCTCTGTATAGTTTGGGTGATGTGCCCATGCAATGTTTGGAGACACCCCTGCTTCAACATGACTGAATTTACCAAAACTCCTCATGATGGGTACCCACACTTTCACAGAACAAGTGGAGCACTGGATACCCCAGGAACACTTTACATGACATTTCCCTGCTCTCCTAGTTGTGCATCATGCTTTGGCTCTCACTACTCAAGAGCCTGCAAGGTTTCTTGCTGTTGGTCAGCATTTAAACTGAAGCAGAGTTGTATGCCTGACTGGGCTCACTGGGAAGCACTCAGCAGTCCAGCACGACACAGGCTACCTTCTAAGATCACCTGAGGACTTTGAAGTGGATATGACAGTGTCACGGTGGATGACACTTGTTATGTGGTTCTCCAATTCCTAGAAGCTGCCTTGGTGTTCAAAACCAACCACCTGGCTGAACAGTGTCCAATTTGTTCTGCTGACCATGCATCTTGGGAGCATTCTTTTGCAGACTGTTCCACTTGGCAGGTGGATCCAGAGGGGGTACTGGTCACTTGAATGAAAATCAACAGTAAATTTCCACTGAGCAGAATATGTGAGAGCTGGAGAGCAGAAAAAGATATATAGTAGGACCTTGATAATCCAGCAAGCTTGGGGATTTGTCAATGCCGGATTATCTAGTATGCCCGATTATCTAGGCCATTTTTAAAAACTTCCTGTTTAAGAAATAAAATGGATAATCCTACAAGTAAAACTTATGGTTTTAATGTGCAAAAATAAGTACCTGTTATTTATTAAACACTGGTTTGAAAAATCAAGAACAAAGTATCTAATAAAATTTGATACCTACATTTTGGCACAGTTTAATTGGAATCATTATCTTTAGGAATAGCACAGATAACTGACATTCTCAAGGGCACGGAATACATCCAACTAATACCAACCACTCAAGGTTTCACTGAAATTTTCTTTTGAGTCCTTTAGAACATTACAGAAATGCTACTAAGTTTCTCAAATTGAGCTGTGTTTTTTTTTTTTTTTTTTTTTTTACATATGCTTCTGAAGACTCACCCCGATGGGGTGTGAACATCACTCTCAGTTTCTGGTGGTGGAGGTTGAAAATACTTCTTAACTTCACATTGTCAGTCAACCCTTCTTTGCCAGCCAAATTTCTGTCAATATTGAACCATTTGTCAAATTCTTCTGCTGAAAGCGCACTCAGTTCATTAGAGGTGCAAAAGTTATCACTCGTACAATTCCAGAGCGACCAGTTTTTGAGTCATCATCATTTACATCGTTTTTCATCTTGACTCAGTGAAGCAGAAAACAATTACTGATGAGGTGCCGTTCCAAATGGTTCCAATGTTCCTTAAAGGCATCCGATTTTACTGCCAACTGCACCGAGCTGAAAATATGGGTAAATTCCTGATGCTTGCCGGGTATATGGCTGAGGATGACCCAGTATCAGTGTTGAAATAAATGGACTGGCTCATGTTGAAGATCCACAGCACCCAAGACACGAGGGTCCCTAATACCCAACCCCTAGGACAAGTAGATTTGAGCCCCATATACATTACGGGCACTGAAATGTCCCAGTTGTAGAAATGATCATGGGTGTTGTTCTATGAGATCTGTGAGAGTCTCAGATTCTCCTGCTTCTTGTGGTGTTAGCTATAGACAGCATGTAGTGAGTCTTTGGTCCACATAAATTTCAGCTTCAACTGCTGGTAGGTCAGTAATCATGGACAGAGTAGAGGAGTGGTGTGTGTTATTTATAACACAGTTTCCCACTCCCTGCCCCACATTTGGCCCTTCCCCCTGTTATGTGATCCTTACAGTGGTGGGTACAGCCCTATAGCATAGGGGTGTTTCTTGTAAACACAAGCACAGAAGACTTTCTGCACTAGGAGTTTCAGTTCCTCCAAACGTATCCTGAACCCATTGATTTTCCACTATAGCATGGGAGTCATATTATCTGCAAGATTTCTCTTTCAACCTATCCCCGTGCCGGGGTGGAGATCTGTATGGGCTGGAAGTTTACTTAACACATTTGAGATGGCACCTGAGTCTCAGTCATGTTGTTCTATAAAACCTTTGAGACTCACAGATTCTCCTGCTTCTTGTAGTGTTAGCTATCAACAGCATTTAGTGAGTCTTTGATTCACATGAACTTCAGCTGCAATTGCTGGTAGGCAAGTGCTACAGAGAAGAGGAGTGCCGTCTCGAGAGGGCTAACTTTATTACAAAACGAATTATTCTCAAGAACAGAATCACCTTTATCATTATTGCTGAAATCAATTGAAAGCACTATCACCTTCCATGTCTTTCAGGTCTTAAGATGCCATTGTTTTATTGGAACCCTCCCCAGAATCATAAAAACATTCATTCACACAGTCATCGAGATCTTCATTCTCAGTGGAAACATCTGAATAATCATAGTCCGAAACCCCTGAAAGTATTTCACATTCATTTATTTCCTTCCTTTTCTGAATAGGGCCATCTCTAACACCAGGAAGAACTTCATAACGAAAACAGTAATTTTTTGAAATATCAAAATACAATCAAAATGCTAAATAAGCAAAAAGCATACGAAGGCAATCAATTTTGATACCTAAATAGACAAAGTAGTTTAAATACATCACAGCAATGTTGTCTACAGCACCACGTATAAAACACAAAGGTGTCACGCAAAACTTGGGATCTCTCCACACTGTGTTAAGGGGTTAAAGGGTTGCCACAGACAGACTTTGTATTCCACTGTCTCCGAAGTGGAATCATTACAACTGTCAGACAGAATGGGAATTGGATGGTCTGACTGTTTACAACCTGTCTTCTGTGATTTGCACTTCCCTTTTGGTTTTTTTGTCAGAGGAGACTTCAGAGGAGTGTTCGTAGCAATGGCAGTGGCAGTGCTGGTCTGTTTACTGAATCTGCCTACCGAGGTGCTGAAAGCTCTACAATGTTAGCAACCAAGGGCTTTTCGGATTTTCTACAGGGAGCTATATGTTTTGTAATAACAGCATCTTTGCAATTACACTTACAAACACAGATTTCAGTTCTGGCACTATTAATACCTGTTAGTGAAGAGGCATCAGCCTTCTGAATATGCTTTTTGATGGCTGGAAAAAAAAAAAACATTTTGTTGTTTTTAGCTCCTATACTTCCTTTTTCCAAGGTAGAACTGCAGTCTCTATTCCAGACAGGGTGATACCCCGAACAATTTCTGAAGTGATGAACAAATGACTCCATTGTGGGTGGCCTTACCACATTTGACACAAGTGGCTTCTCCCTTACCTGCAAGAATGGTGTGCTCACATTTAAAACAGCACTATGGGTAGTGTACGTAAGGCTTCATGTTTAAGCGAATTAATCCTGCCTTCATATGCTCTGGAAGTGTTATGCTACTGAATGTAAGAATAAAGACATCTGCTTTCACCAATTTGCCATCTACCCCTCTCATCATAGGTATTTTGCACATTAATCCCACCTTCTTGAGCCCACTCATCTTCTTTGGGAATATCTGTAATATCTCTGCATGACACAACACCTTTGCTACATCTTGAGGTCTCGGGTATTCTGCCGGATGTCAGTATCTTTCTTGCACAATAGTTCAACACCATGACTTTAGTACCTTCATCTGGTGCTACCTCAGACTGCTTGTCGATTGGATCAAGTCCAGTATTTTATACCTATGCTTTTCCCCCACCATTGTCAGTTCCAGGTGTTCTGCCTGCAGTTCACTTCTGCTAGCAGCATCCTTAGGCATTTCATCTTTGGCCTTGGCCTTGAGCACCTGTCTGTGTGCTGGAATTCCATTTTCAGTCCGCTGTGGTTGCAGGTCGTCCCTCTGTGGTCCGCTACAACTAGAGATATTCTCACATATTCCCTCTTCATTCCAATGCACCAGCCTGAGTGCTAGTGTTACATCTACGCACCAATCTGCATGCTGGCATTCCGTTTTCGGTCCGCTCCCACTAGAAGCACCCTGTGACATTCCTTCTTCGGCCTGATGTGCCTAGTGCTCTACCTGGGATTCGTTTCCCATGTCCACAATCTCAGTTATTCTTTTTGTGTACCTCTGGTGCTACACCCATTGTGTTTTCAGCAACTCCAGTGCAGGATTCCAGGCTCTACTGAATTGGTACCCAGGGTTATGATTCATCATGTTAGTCATCACCTTTATCCCCCCATTCATCAGATTATTCATCATGTTGAGCCCCCAGATACTGGGACAGTGTTATAAGATAGTCTATAGACATAAAGGTGATTAATAACAACACCGAGAGCAGCCACAATAAGCCTCACACAACTGAGTTGCCTGCTGACTGTTCCCCTTCAACAGCAGCGCACCTCACCAGCACGCAGTAAGGGCAGTGCCGTTAAACCAAGATCCTTGCTCCCTTTGACACACAATGTTCCATCACTATGCTGCACAGGGATTGGTGAAGCATTCTCAGAGCTTACAGTTACAAAAGCTGGTGGTGTTCACCAGTCTCCAACTCATGAAGCCCAGACTTACCAAAACCGTACACAGGAAATGATGGCTAAGCCCTCTGCGCAGCTCACCATTTGCAATACTCTGGGAGGGAACATGTGCCTTTATACAGAATGCTACAGTTGCAGTGAACATCACCCCCCTTACATGTGGTCTCGTGCCTTGTGTGTAGCACCATTCTGTCTCACCGGCAAGAAGAGGAAGAGGAAGAGGGAGACGAAGAAGCTTACTGTGAGGAAAATTGAATAGATATGTGACAAAAGTCAATCTCATCATTTTTAGTGCCAATTATCTGCAGCACAACAATTTACCTTTTCTGCTGGCAGGGAATTTATTTAAACATGTCTAATGTTTAAGATATCACTTTGGTGAAGTGATGTGTTACACAAGAATTTTCTAAACCAGTGAATGATGATTGCCACTATAAAATGTTTATTTCTGTAATAAATTAGTATAACCTGTTTGTATGTATGTTTTATTTATGCACATGTATTATGAAATGGATAGATGCAGCATATCTGCAACCCAGGATGATGATAAACATCATACCACATTCACAGTACCTGCTGGTTGGGTGGTTTATTCTGTGTCCTGCCTTGGAGGTTTGATGTGAGCCCCAGAGAAAAAGAGACTGTGGCAATGCCCGAAATGTCACAGGGAAAGAGAAAACTTGTTATATACTTGCTCAATTGGAATCTGTTTAGTAAGACAGAACATTTTTGGACACGGTCCTTATCAATGTAAATATGATGTTCCAAATAATGAAGAAACTTTGTAATGTGTGGTCACTGTAACCAACAGCACAATATACAATGTGCTGTTTAAGAGAGGCATCAAATTTATTTCAGGATTGGATATGGGATCTTACTCTTAACTTCCTGAAGTAACTATAGCACTCTGAGAAACGAAGTGCAATCAGAAGATACTGGTGAGCGTGTGGACATGATAAAGTGAGCAAGACTGAAGGATGTCTTAGCTCCCAATCAGATTTTACTTTGTCACCCAATATCAGGGTAAGAACTATCGGAACCTCGCATCATCTGGCCTGTGCAGAGAGAAAACTTGTTTGAAACCACTTTCTGATACACAATCACTGTACAACCACACTATGTCTCAATAGCTTTGAAAAGTTGTTCTTTGTAAATTTAAGTTGAAATTGTCTTCTGGAGCAGGCATAGGCAACCTTTGGTGACTAGCAGGTCTGATTCACATACTTTGATAGGTTCACAGGCTGCCTTGTCACTTGACATGACTGCAGCATAAAGTCAAAAGTACAGCATCCAAGATATTAATGTTTATGGGGTAATGCACAGATATGAATGGCACCCGACATGGCATGCCAAAATATGGTGCCTCAAGAGATGAATTTTTTAGAGTACATTCATTTTACATTAACCCCATCATCAGATGTTTACTATTTCCACATTATGAAACTTGTTTCTTTAATTGTAACATTTTACAATAGCTGTCTTAAAAACTTCTGTTGAAATTCTGCACTGACTTTATAAAGAAACAATATTCACAATGTGTAAATAAATGTAAACATACCAGGCACCCTGAAATGTAATCATGGAAAAATAAATGCCTAAAAAAGCAACTGGCTGCAGCTAATTCATTATAAATTTCTTCCAAATTCAACAGTTGCAGTGTTCTAATTTGTCCACAATGGACAATAATTATTTTTCTAAGGTTGATGTAAAGAACAGAAAAATATAATATGGCAATGAGATAGGCAATCTCAGTTGATAAGCAATTATGAATAACTTGGCAATTTTTGGCCACATGCAGGTCATTTTAGAGTTTAAAGTATAGTGTGTTAATATCCACAAACATTACGAGCAAACATTTTCTAAACATGTGTCTAAAAATATCAGGGGGAGTCAAACGAAAACTTTAAATATTTTTTACAATTTCTTTTACTGAACAAAGGTGGAACACAAGTGTGTCATTTTTCGACATGATTTTCCTGTCCAGCACTTAGAAAGTGCACAGATTTCTCCATCATGTGCACTTTTACTACAACTCTTCATCGGAACAAAATTTCTTTCTTCCCATTGCCTCTCTGTGTGATCCAACATGTGGTAACCACTCAGTGCAAGATCTGATGAGTATGGTGGATGTGGCGGAGTATCAACGTGTAGGTCATCGATGGTCGCAAGAGTTGCACTGGCTGTACGAGTACAAACACTGCCATGCTGAAGAATGACATCTGTTATCAGAAATTTCTTTCACTTTGATCTTATTGCAGGTTTTTTAACATATTGGAATACAATACACTGGTTGTGGTGTTTCTCCTAGTTGTGTAGTGTTCCAAGACAATGCTTCGTTCAGTCCCAAAAGAACGTCACCAAAATTTTTCCTCCAGATGGCTGTATCCGAAGCTTCTTGGTTTTTTGGTAATGAGGAATGCTTGCTTACTCTCTTTGTGTCAGGTTTGTGGTATTGTAACAATTCTCGTGAAGAAGCCATAACTTTCTGCTTCAAAGTGATGGAAACGTACTTCACAAATGTCAGCAGGTCACACTTTCAGTTCTGAAATGAGCTGCTGTGGCACCCATCTTGCAACCACTTTGTGAAACTTAAGCACGTCATGAATGATGCAATGACTAATGTTCAGATTTGTGGCTATTTGGTTCAACGTCAAAAGGTGATTTTCCACCAAAATGCCTTCAACTGCTGCAGTAGACTCGTGTCACAACACAGTGTGCCTAACCTGGGCACTGGGCATCTGTCAGAGAAGTCATGTCATTTCTGAACTTTCTACTCCACTCATGCACTTGCTGCAGTGATAGATATGCATCACTTACTGGACCTTCACACGCCGATGGACTTCAATAGGTTTTGTACCTTCACTGATCAGAAAATGTATGACAGAACACTGTTCTTCCTTGGTGCAAGTTGCAAGTGAGCTAACCATTTTGAACCGGTACTGTCGCCGCATTTTGTTAGTCTGTAGTATGATGCCACCTGTAGGGCATTTCTTACATCATTGATAACAGTACAGCCAACTTACAGAACAAAATGTCAATTTTTAATCACACTCTTAGATTTTAATTTGACTCCACTTCACACTTTTTTGATGACTGATTATGAGAATATCTGTAAAGCATTTTGGGCAAAATACAATGCAAGCACCTCACTCTCTCTCCTATAAATTTTCTTCCACGGGATGGACTGAAACCATCCCAGGTTGCATTTGGCCCATGGGACACCAGCTGTGCACACATGTCCTGAGGTAGGCAGTATAGGATATGTAATTTTAAGAAAACCAGCTACTAGTAATGTATTACTATTTGCAATCTGCACTACTTTTTACAAAATCAGTGACAATAGCAACCATCTTACCACACATTTTGATGATCACTAGGAGCAAAAATAATATACATTTATTGTTCCTGGGGGGGGGGGGGGGGGGGGGGGGGAGACATTTTTTCAATACTGTAGATGGACCCTGTGTGAAAGGAGATCTGCCAAACTGGGTGTGAAAGAAAAGGCAGCAGAACATGTTACACCAACAATTGTTAGAGACACCACAAGCACTATGACTCTGAAGGTCTCTATGTTGGAAATATTTCGATGTAACTATGACTATGACTATGACTAAGTGGATCTCTGTTGTTGTAACTCTTAAAGACAAATGGGGGTTGACTGTCTGCAAGTTATCAGCTGATTCTTCTCATAAAATATCAAACTAATAACTAATTCTGTTGATACATATTTGTAACTCATTTTATCAAAACATGAAGTGCCTGATTTCAAACTAAATATGTAACTTTGTATCAAAGACACTGTTCCTTTACTTCATATGGCATGCAAATTAATTCCTTCAACCATAATTGTCTACCCCAAAGAATATGTATTCCATAGAATGGCGTGTATTGAGTGGACTATCAATAGTTTCTGCAGCTATCTCTGTTTTCTATCCAGTGTGTACCAATAATTTTCTTTATTGGACACAATGTCTGCATAAAATTGGATACTAACTCTAATTACTCCAGTATTTATAATCATTCTTCCAAGTAACCAGAATACTATCTTTCAAGTAGCCAGAATACTAATTTCTTTCCAAAATGCTATTATCTCCAATGAATGGGTTAGCACATTTGTCATCCCTGAAGGAATGGTAATGTGTATCATAGACATTACTTCTGTCTTGTTTATAAAGTCCATTTAATATGTTGTATCCGCAGAACACCGAACTGTGCATAGAGCAGAATTGCAGTTGCAATACATGCTTAAAATCTATAAATTTCACACACATACAGAAAGTTTAAACATTGCGTTGATATTGTGTTTTTAAAACAAAACAACTATCCACAGCACACAAAGCTTTCAAAAATTCTAATATAATGATAACCAGGAAAAAGAGAGAGAAAGAGAGTGTGAGTGTGAGTGTGTGTGTGTGTGTGTGTGTGTGTGTGTGTGTGTGTATGTGTATGTGTAGGGGTGGGTGGATTTTGATCTCTATGCCTTCATGTTTAATTAGAAATAAAGGAAGGAAGGAAGATTAGGGTTTAACATCCCGTCAGCATCAAGGCCATTAGCAACAGATCACAACCTCACATTGTTGCAAGGACAGGAAAGGAAATCAGCCGTGCCCTTTCAAAGGAACCACCCCAGCTTTTCCCTAGAGCGATTTAGGGAAATCTCGGAAAACCTAAAGCCAGGTGGTCGCATGCAGGTTTAAATTGTCATCCTCCCAAATATGAGCCCAGTTTAATTGCATCCAACTGAAAAAATAGTTACAGTGCACTCACATGTCTGCAGAACATCTGTGGTCAGAGCTCGGAGCAGAACAGGAGACAGGGATGCCAGCTGAACGAGGAAAGGCACAGTAGCATTTCTCTGTGGGGCCTCATCTGCCCCTCCAGGTTCCAAACTCCACTGAAATAAAAAGGAAATGAACAGAAGGAACAAATGGCATAAATATTTTAAAAAAGAAAATATTAATATTTCATATCATTTTCTAGGTACCTTAAAAAGCTCCAAAAGAGCAGTTCGAATATCTGCAAAATGGCTGCCAGCCAGATGACCAAGGATACCAACAACAGAATTTAGTTTTGGAGCCTGTAACATGGACAAGAAACATACATGCTCAGATTAATAGAAATGTAATTATGAAGAAAAAAAAAAGAGATCAAAAAACTTACCAAAAAAATTTGGAAAAATTAGCAACACTTTTCTCAAACCCAACCATCACTCTCTTCAGTTAAAACTTCCGGGCTGAGAGGATGATGTAACTTACCAAACGAAAGCGTTGGTACGTTGATAGAAACAATAACAAACACAAACACACGCACAAAATTCAAGCTTTCGCAACCCATGGTTGCTTCATCAGGAAAGAGGGAAGAAGAGGGAAAGACGAAAGGATGTGGGTTTTAAGGGAGAGGGTAAGGAGTCATTCCAATCCAAAGATGATGTGACTTACCACACGAAAGCGCTGGCAGGTCGATAGACACACAAACAAACACAATCATACACACAAAATTCTAGCTTTCGCAACCAACGGTTGCTTCATCAGGAAAGAGGGAAGGAGAGGGAAAGACGAAAGGATGTGGGTTTTAAGGGAGAGGGTAAGGAGTCATTCCAATCCCGGGAGCGGAAAGACTTACCTTAGGGGGAAAAAAGGACAGGTATACACTCGCACACACACCCATATCCAACCACACATACACAGACACAAGCAGACATTTGTAAAGGCAAAGAGATTCGGCAGAGATGTCAGGCTAGGCAGAAGTACAAACGCAAAGATGTTGTTGAAATACAGGTGAGATATGAGCGGTGGCAACTTGAAATCAGCGGAGGTTGAGGCCTGGCGGATAACGAGAAGAGAGGATATACTGAAGGGCAAGTTCCCATCTCCAGAGTTCTGACAGGTTGGTGTTAGTGGGAAGTATCCAGATAACCCAGACGGTGTAACACTGTGCCAAGATGTGCTGGCCGTGCACCAAGGCATGTTTAGCCACAGGGTGATCCTCATTACCAACAAACACTGTCTGCCTGTGTCCATTCATGCGAATGGACAGTTTGTTGCTGGTCATTCCCACATAGAAACCTTCACACTGTAGGCAGGTCAGTTGGTAAATCACGTGGGTGCTTTCACACGTGGCTCTGCCTTTGATCGTGTACACCTTCCAGGTTACAGGACTGGAGTAGGTGGTGGTGGGAGGGTGCATGGGACAGGTTTTACACCGGGGGCAGTTATAAGGGTAGGAGCCAGAGGGTAGGGAAGGTGGTTTGGGGATTTCATAGGGATGAACTAAGAGGTTATGAAGGTTAGGTGGACGGCAGAAAGACACTCTTGGTGGAGTGGGGAGGATTTCATGAAGGATGGATCTCATTTCAGGGCAGGATTTGAGGAAGTCGTATCCCTGCTGGAGAGCCACATTCAAAGTCTGATCCAGTCCCGGAAAGTATCCTGTCACAAGTGGGGCACTTTTGTGGTTCTTCTGTGGGAGGTTCTGGGTTTGGGGGGATGAGGAAGTGGCTCTGTTAATTTGCTTCTGTACCAGGTCGGGAGGGTAGTTGCGGGATGCGAAAGCTGCTTTCAGGTTGTTAGTGTAATGGATCAGGGATTCCGGACTGGAGCAGATTCGTTTGCCACGAAGACCTAGGCTGTAGGAAAGGGACCGTTTGATGTGGAATGGGTGGCAGCTGTCATAATGGAGGTACTGTTGCTTGTTGGTGGGTTTGATGTGGACGGACGTGTGAAGCTGGCCATTGGACAGATGGAGGTCAACATCAAGGAAAGTGGCATGGGATTTGGAGTAGGACCAGGTGAATCTGATGGAACCAAAGGAGTTGAGGTTGGAGAGGAAATTCTGGAGTTCTTCTTCACTGTGAGTCCAGATCATGAAGATGTCATCAATAAATCTGTACCAAACTTCGGGTTGGCAGGCCTGGGTAACCAAGAAGGCTTCCTCTAAGCGACCCATGAAAAGGTTGGCGTACGAGGGGGCCATCCTGGTACCCATGGCTGTTCCCTTTAATTGTTGGTATGTCTGGCCTTCAAAAGTGAAGAAGTTGTGGGTCAGGATGAAGCTGGCTAGGGTAATGAGGAAAGAGGTTTTAGGTAGGGTGGCAGGCGATCGGCGTGAAAGGAAGTGCTTCATCGCAGCGAGGCCCTGGACGTGCGGAATATTTGTGTATAAGGAAGTGGCATCAATGGTTACAAGGATGGTTTCCGGGGGTAACAGATTGGGTAAGGATTCCAGGTGTTCGAGAAAGTGGTTGGTGTCTTTGATGAAAGATGGGAGACTGCATGTAATGGGTTGAAGGTGTTGATCTATGTATGCACAGATATGTTCTGTGGGGGCTTGGTAACCAGCAGTTTGTGAATTTTAGGAAGAAGGTAGACAACGGTTGCTTCACCAGGAAAGAGGGAAGGAGAGGGAAAGACGAAAGGATGTGGGTTTTAAGGGAGAGGGTAAGGAGTCATTCCAATCCCGGGAGCGGAAAGAGTTACCTTAGGGGGAAAAAAGGACAGGTATACACTCACACACACAGGACAGGTATACACACACACACACACACACACACACACACACACACACACACACACATATCCATCCTAAATAAGTCTTTCCGCTCCCGGGATTGGAATGACTCCTTACCATCTCCCTTAAAACCCACATGCTTTCGTCTTTCCCTCTCCTCCCCTCTTTCCTGACAAAGCAACCGTTGGTTGTGAAAGCTTGAAATTTTGTGTGTGTGTGTTTGTGTGTGTTTTTTTATTGTGTCTATCTACCAGTGCTTTCCCGTTTGGTAAGTCATGGAATCTTTGTTTTTAATATATTTTTCCCATGTGAAAGTTTTAATTGAAGACAGCCTACATTATATGACCAACCATCACTTTCTGTGTTTCTCAAAGGTTCACAGAGAAGCGTGGAAGAATGTTACATTTTAATGTCTTGCCAATAATATTATCTCCATTGGTAGAGTCCTAGCTAACTGAACAAGAGTGGAAGAATAAATTCATTATGGCCTTGGTGCAGGAATTGTAGCATTTGAAGGAAGTGATTTATGGAAACCAGGAAAACCTGAAATCTTAGAGCCACATCAATGATGCAAACCAAGCTCCTGGCAAATATTGATCTCATTTGCAACATCTACTACATGATGTGAGGACAAAAGCACTAAGGAGGCAGAAGGAAATGGTGTGTACCAAATGATTGAAGCACAAGAAAGAGTAGAGAGATGGGGTGGTAGAGGAAGGGGAGAGAGGGGGTGATAATATGAGTGTAAGGGGCAGGGAAGATACTGCGGAGGAGGGGGGCGGGTAGGTTTGATAATCGGTGGAAGCAACAGAGAATCAATTACATAATTGCAGATGATACTGGCGAGTTAACTTCTCTGTGACAGATTCAGATGAATTGCTGCTCTAAGGAAAAACCTTGAGTACTGAGTGTAAAGCATGTGTTGCAGACCATGGAACGGATGAGATCATCAACAAGTGGGTGATCTCCTTCAAATGCCTATCATTTTGCACTAGTACTATCCAGGACACCCTCTCTCCACATACAAGACAGGGGAAGGAGGTGTCTTTTCGTTGAGTGACAGGGGAACAAAAGGGCAGATGTAGCAGCCAAGGAGGCATGTTGTGATCCTCAGGTACTTCAGCGCGCCATTGTCCTACATGCTACTGCCTCGCTGTTGAGGTAGAGAGCCATGTGTTGATGGAAAGAAGAGTGGCTGGAAGCCATAAACAATAAACCATGTCCACTAAAGTCCACGACGAAGTCATGGCGTATCTCCTTCCAGCTACACATGTGAATTGAGGTCTCTTTATTCACCTTCCCACAGGCCACAACCTTATCAAGCATGTGATGAGTGGACCCTACAATGCATGGTGCTTGTGCTATACAGGTCACAGTGCACCACATTTTACTAGACTGTGTTTTATTTTCAGGCCACAGGGTAGCAGCTCATTTGCCCATAGATTTGCCCTCTATTTTAACTGAAAATCAAAGAAATGTGGTACAACTTTTAAAGTTTTGTGAATTGTCAAACTTGTTCTCTAAAATTTTAGGGTGATATTTCTAATGTGTTGTTAGAGTTGCTGGCTCATCCATGTTTTTGTAAGCTGTCGGCCGTCCACATATTCCTGTGATGCTATTTTAGTTTTCCTCTTGTCTCACTTAGATTTACTTAACAGTTTCACAACATCTGAACAATTTTAATGCTTTTAATGCTATCTTCCATGATATGAGCTAGTGCGATTGTGTAGGTGATCATGGGTGAGATTTGGGAATAGTAAATGCAATTTTATCTCAGATTGGCTTTTACCTCATTTCTCACACTTTGTCCATTTTAACCACATCCGTTTCTACAAATTTCGTATGGGTGGTAGTAAACTCGTCATTGAGCTCCGTTAACCCCCTCCCCACCAAGCCCACATAATAATAGCATGTGAGCTCACGTGCTTTATCATTCTGCCAGTAGTTTACCAATCAATTCTGATATTAGTTTGCGTCACTGTAAAGCTAATTTGTCAAATTTAAAGTGTGATGATAGAATACTTCATATAGTGAGTGATGTGTATTGCCACATTCCCTTAAAAGCTAATGATTTGCTGATTTTCTGTTTTTACCTGTCTCTGATGTAATTGATAAGTGTAGGTGTTCCACAAGTGCCATCTTTTCCTGTTTGCACACTTTCCTCATTATTTTTTCTCTCACCCATCTCCTCTAGCTGCATCATATAATCATTTCACACTGTTATCATATTACACATTTCTTGGCTATGGAAAGCTGTGCCTGCACAGCTCATCACACATTGCACTTTGAGAAAGAGTTTGTCAATTTAAAGGTTTCAGTAATCACTGATTTTGTTCAGTGTTTGCTTTCATTACTTCTGATTCTGACAATTAGACATCTGCTTAAGAAGTACTGTATAATATAAATGTCTTTTCATAAATAACCAATTACCTTAACGCCCTCATCAGCAGATACATGTTGACAAAAATCTTTCAAACCACAAGAGAGAACTTTGGTAATAACAGTATGAGGAAAGCAACTTCCAACATGAGCAACAACCCAATCAAAGTGAGGTCTGTGAGCAACACTGGTATCTGTAATAAACAAATATTATGTCAGACAAGCAGTTCAAAAGTTAACATTGATAACAATATGCTGTATGAACACATACAAGACACACAGGCATAGTTAATAAAAATACATCAGAAAAATGTAAACAGCTCTCCGAACACAAGTGGGGAATGTGTATTTCCACACCAACTTTACTTCACTTTCATGACTGTGGATTCCGATGTCATTCTCTTGTTAAATATGTATGTACAACTCTCCCTACAGGAGCTGTTAAATTTCTTGAACTTGCGTATTCCACACTCTGAAAAACTGTATTTTATTTTCAGCACTAAACAAACAACCACACAAAAAATAACAAGATTGCAGAAACATAACAGACACATACAAAAACTGATGGGTGTGCTGGCTTTTAAAACACTGAGTCCCTGGAACTAAGAGAGAGAAAATGGCGCCAGCCGCGGTGGTCTCGCGGTTCTAGGCGCTCAGTCCGAAACCGCGCGACTGCTACGGTCGCAGGTTCGAATCCTGCCTCGGGCATGGATGTGTGTGACGTCCTTAGGTTAGTTAGGTTTAATTAGTTCTAAGTCCTAGGGGGCTGATGACCACAGATGTTAAGTCCCATAGTGCTCAGAGCCATTTGAAGAGAAAATGGCTTAAGTAACATTTCTACTCACACAATAGGCAGACCTAAATTACTTGCAGCAGTATAATAGACACACACAAAAACTTTTAGAACCTTGAGTTCCACAGACTTACAGAAGAAGAAAGAAACAACCTAAGTAACAGTTCTACTCACACATTATGTAGGACTCAATCACTTGGAGTGTAATGTGCCATTCCTGTAGAGTGATGTGTAACCCTATGTCTACCTAGCCAATGAATAATGATCACAGTAGTTGAAACCATTTATTAATCAAATAGTTAGCCCCCCAAGTAACACAATTTGGTTGGATGCTGCACATTTTCAAGATGGGACAGTATTTCCAGTGTGTTCATAACTTGAGGTGCCTGCAGGGCTTTGCGTTTGTTCCCTGTTTCAGAGTACCGGCTTGGGGTAGCATGGTGTATCACTGAGTAAGCAGCACCCTGTGATAATACCGATGACATTGTAGTGAACAAAAGAAGTAGACAAAACTCTGAAATAATTTTTTCATTCATATAATGTCAAAGTCTGTTGTTTGGTGTCAAACTAAATGGAGAAGCAATGTTTCCTGTTACTAATGGTTGCAATGTTGAAATGTGGAATACAATATAAACAGCCATTAAAAGAAGAAGTGTGGTGTAGTTCTAAACAAATTTGAAATTACTTGAAGATTTTAAGTTTCCAGCACAGGTAATATTGCAAACAAGGGGAATATTGCATTCTGGCACTCTTGCGCTAAGACTGAGAATAATTCTATGGTGGTATTCGATAAAAATGAAGATGAAAGATCCCCATTAAATCAAATATAGAGTGCAATTAGCAAATAATTGAAGATTTATCAAGGAATATCACTGCTGCAATGAGTAACAAAGTCAACAGCAGAACATTGATAAAATAAATAAGTAGTACATTCAAGAAAGATAGAGAGATTTCAGAAGAAATAATTTGTTGATAATTGATAACTAAATTAACTCACAACTATCATGTCGCAGAATACTTAATGTCTATGACCCTGCAAGATAGGTGGCTGACACTGTACAGGACTACAACAGTTACATTAGGTCCACAACAAAGGGCAATTTCCACATCTGCTGCAGATTTATCAATGGCAGTCCAGTTCGCCAGTCACTAGTGCACATTTAAACCAGAAATTCTATCAACTTATTATCGATTCCCATGAATAAAACATAGAAATAAATAATAGAATATCTGAACTACAGTCCAACATTCTAAATATAACAAGGGAATTACATTTTAGGATATCTGTGTGGCCTGATTAGTGATAAAGCCATTAACTACTGGTTTTGTCAAATTAAATAGTGTAACAAACTTCAGAAACGAGTGCTGGTTTGAATATCTTGGGACAGAGTACAGATTTAACTAAGATAGACATCTTGTGTCACACTTTCTCAGTTTTGGAGCAGTGTAGTAGTGGTTTATTTGAACAAAAGGTTCAACAACACCTTTCTTTCATGAGATAATGTAGCTAATCAACATCCAAATTAGAGTCAAAAGAGATCAATGAAATCCACAGCAGCATAAACTGATGTTAGTTTTGGTAACTCAATGGAAGTTGTAGATAGGGAATATGTTTTGGTCACTGTCAGGGGAAGGTAGAGGAGTACTTAAGAGACAGAAAGAAAGGTAATCAGGTATGAGTTTGCAATAAGGTAAGAGTAAGTAATCTCAAAATACAGGAGAAAAGAGGAGCGATGAGAGGTGTGTTGGAAGTCTCTTCTCAGATTCATCAGGCGCATTTTCCCTAGTGTTATGGCAGATATTTACAATTTTGTTTTTGCATTGTGATGCTGGAGTCAGCCCAAACAATTACTACTTGTCATATCTTCCATGTGTCAACAAGAAGCATTGATTTGTATCCCAATACAAAAAAAATTATTTTTAAATCAGAATTTTACATGCTCCTTTGATACAGTGCTACCAAGTTAGTCTAGTTCTGATATTTGTTTTATCGATATGTATTTGTAGGGACAGTAAAACATGAAGAATAAACAGCAATTCATCAGTGAGTCAGTAGCACAGCATGCTTGGCATTAACAGTCACCATGGGCCTGGGCGGTGTTGTTGTTGCTGGAGTACAGATTATTCTTTGAGTTTTATTGTCCCTGGTTCCCTCCTCCCCGTCTCTTCCTATCCATCCTCTCCTGCATCTTTCCTCTGTCCATACCCTCCTCCTACATACACAATTGTTTTTTGGAAGGTTATATGATGTGTGAAAGCCCTTCTGAGGCAAAAGGTGTCATTGATAGTTTCTAGTGAGGTAGATACTACAGATTATGAGGCTTACTCCAAAGTTGTAAAGTAGAGGAACCTACCTGAATTGTAACAGTCTAGGTATACTGGATTTGAAAGAAAAAAAAAATAATAATAATAATAATAATACAAAGCTAAAAAATTGCTGGTTGTTCAAAAATTTATCTGCAATTGCTTGATTGCATTGACCCAAAAAGAAGTAAAGCCATTACAAGATTTGTGCTGTTGTAAGGAATGCAAGTCATTACAAAATATGTGCTGCTGTAAGGAATTAAATATCAATAATACAGTAATACACAAAATAGTAATGGCTGTGCTCACCCAGTTAAACAATATGGATGCCTATGTTTGAAGGTATACCTTAGTGAATTTTATAATGGGTTTATACATAAAGTAAGTAAAAATTAACTGCTCATCTACAGAAGATTGACACATGGGGCACTGTAACAAATAACAGATAACAACATTCACACAATATTTTGAGCACTAGCTCTTTTTCCAGCAATAGTACACACATTCACACACACACAACCATGGTAAGGTTGATTATCCATACTCAATTGCTGAAAGCCATTATCTGAACTGATGGAGGTGGGGAGAGGGTAGGGAAGGATACGGTTTTGTAGATTTAATTTATCAAATGACAAAAAAATCTGTTGAGAGTTTGTACTGTTTTATAGTTGGTGGTAGCAAAAAAATTGTCATAGGTTCTGTACAAAGGAATTTGAACTATTTTGAGTGTACTGAATGATATGCTTATATTTCAACAATTTTCTGTACATGGTTAGAAATTTACGCAATGACGGCTAGCATAACTAATATGAACAGTCAAGCTTATACTTATTTTGACCTAGAGAACTTACAATGGGCTACAGGTGCAACTGAATAGAAGCAATGTACAGATAACATACAGTTAAGATATTTAATGTTTTACCATACCTAAAGAATTTAACAATGAATTAAATGAGGGGTTACTTTAAAGGAATACCAAAGTAGCTTCTGGACAAAGTTATCTATTTGTGATAAATAAATTATGCAACAATATATGGAAGTTGACAGTCAATACAGTAATTCAAAAGCGATGAATTAAAAAATATAGATATTACTGCATTGTTATTTACTTACATCAGTCTATTCTTTTCACAATATTGTTGATATTTACTTACATTTCATATATTTTTTGTGACATGATATACCTAATAGGTGGAGTATGTGCTCTAACAAATCAATAAAATCTTATCAGTTTGTCATTTCGAATAAAACACTAGAGCTTTCAATAGCTGTCTCCATCATCGTGACTGCTGGGGCTGGCACGATGTTCTGCTTATACAGATGGAATGACAGTGTCTGGAACCTCTCAGAGAGAGCCGGAGTGGTGCATGCGTGGAAGGCAAGTTGGACAGCTCCGCCCCATCACAGGACCAAGTGAAGTCACGTGGCGCAAGTAGATGGCACTACATTTGAAACTGCTGCTCCCATGTCCCTACAAGCATCAACCCTATGTCCCTGCTTTCACTCAATGTCCAAAGCACGGCCCTATGCCCCATTAAGTGTGTACCCCTGGGCTCTGTTGAAACTGTTGCTGTTTGTTCTAATTTTGTCCACTTTTTCAATAACAGAATACCAGTATGATGTTGTTTAAGCCAAAACTCTCACTTTTTTCAAATACTATTTTATGTTCATTCTCTAGGCAATGTTCAGCCATGGCCAACTTCTCAAGTTCCCCATGTTTGATATGTTGTGAACGCTCTGCACACTGCCCAGCAACAGTGAAAATGGTTTGTCCTATGTAAACAATATCACATTCACTGAAGACACCATACATGGCAGGAACTCTAACATCTATGTTGTCTTTAACGGGGTGTAACATACCTCTTACTTTAGAGGCGGGCTAGAACACTGATCTCAGCTCATGTCTCTTTTAGCACCTGCCCAATCTTGCTAGTAGTTGCTCCACAATATAGAAGGAATGCAGTTAGCTTGGCCTCCTCTGCCAATTCAAGGCACATTTGCATCAGTGTCACTTGAAAGCTTTAGCAATTTCTCCCTGGCTGTAAACATTTTCTCTGAACATGCATCTCAAATGCTTAAATTCAAACTATAGATGGTTGCCATTAGAACTAACCTTTGCTCTGTGTACTAACATTGTCAGTACTACTTCCTTGTGTACGGCGTGGTGAAAACTGTTGGTGTTTAAGTATGCCATCAGTCCCCAACTTGACAGTACATTTAATGTTGGGATGGAAACTGTTCCTGTGGTCGACGAACTACTGCAGTTCATTTTTACCATAAGACTATATTAAGAAGGTGTCATCAGTGTACCATGAGAAGAAATATGATCGCAACCTCGCAGAGTTCAGAGCTCACTCCTTAAAGTGCTCCATGTAAAAGTTCACGTAGTTGCTGACCTGGAGTCCACAAAAAACCCACAAAGTGGCTGTTAATCTTTCCAACCAAGAACTGGATGTTGCTGCTATGAGTAAAGGCCTTAATTTTTCTCCAGCACCATGATGTCTGCCAATATTGGACATTGTTAGTGGAAAAGAACAGTGCGTTGAGCATCTTTCACACAAGGTGGTGGAGGCTGTCAGACTAATTACTAGTTGTATTCTAGTGAGAACTAAGCCACTGAAATACAATGTTAGCTGGGAGGAACAACATGGCTTATGCCTGTTACATGAGAATGAGGACTTGGTTCTCTTGCCAGCTCATAAAGGAAATAACATTGTGGTCCTGAACATCAAAGTCTACTACCTGAAGGTGCTGTATTTATTATAAGATGATAGATATAGGAAACTTAGGCATGATCCAACACAGACCATCACCAGAAAGACAAGAAAGTTAATAAAGTACTCCAGTATGCCCGAAGAAGTGGCAAAGAAATTAATGGCATGTGCAGCCAGACCTCCCAGGCTTTATGGATTGCCAAAGATATACAAAGAAAATGTTTCTCTGAGGCTTATAATCAGTACAATCAGTTTGCCCACATACAGATTGGAAAAGCACCTGGCAGGGTTATGAGCACCCAAACTGGGATACTATGAACATCTCATTGTTAACTTGTAGTCATTCACTGAGACCTCAAGAAAATAAGACAGGCCAAAATGACATAATGATTAGCTTGGATACTGTGTCACTTTATATGAGAATGCTGGTACAAGACATGCTGGATCCTTCGGCGCTATAGTTTCCACCTGAGATCATCAAGCTTCCTGCCATGCCTTAACAACAAAGTACTTTATGTACCGCAATAATTATTATGAATTGACGGATGGCATAACTGTCATGAACATTTCCATGGAGCGCTTTGAGGAGCAAGCTCTGAACTCTGCAAGACTGTGACCATCTTGCTTCCTACAGTACACTGATAACACCTTCTTGATATGACCTCATGGTGAAAATGCACTGCAGTAATTCGTCGATCACATGAGTGATATTCATCTGAACATTAAATTTACTGGGAAATTTGAGAGGGCTGGCAAGCTACCGTTCTTGGATATTTGAACGGAAAGCAGAACGCTGGCTTGGTCATTCAGCTGGCTTGGTCATTCAGTGTACAGGAAATCTATGCACACCAACGTGCGCCAACAATTTTTACTGCCCTGTACACAAGAAAGTAGTACTGAACACATTAATACATAGGGAAAAGATTATTTCTGGTGACGACCATCCAGAGTCAGAGTTTTGGCACTTGAAGTGCATGTTCTGAGAAGATCATTACAGCAAGGGAGAAACTGCTAAAGCTTTCAAGAGACACCGACGAAAAATGCCTCATAAATCGGTGGAAGAGGCAAAGTTAATAAAGTACTCCAGTATGCCCGAAGAAGTGGCGAAGAAATTAATGGCATGTGCAGCCAGACCTCCCAGGCTTTATGGATTGCCAAAGATATATAAAGAAAATGTTTCTCTGAGGCATGATACTGTGGAGCAATTACTAACAAGACAGGGCACTTGATGACAAGATGTGGACTGAGACCAGTCTTCCTGCACATCTACAAGATAGAGAGATATGTTATGCCCCGTTGAAGACAACAAAGGTCTTAGAGTTCCTGACGTGTAAGGTGTCTCCTGTGAACGTGTCAGTATTTATGTAGGTCACACCATTTTCTCCTTTGCTTAGCATTGTGCAGAGCATTTGTGACATGTCAAACTAAGGGAACTTGAGAAGCTGGTTGTGGCTGAAAACTGCCTAGAAAATGGGCATAAAATACAATTTGAAAAAAATTAAAGTTCTGGCTCAAACAACAGACACCAGAAGCACACACTTGGCAGAGTATGGGGGGCAGGTTTTGAACACTGAGCAAAAGCAAAGATGTAGGCTTGATGCTTGAAGGGACATGAGAGTGGCAATTTCAAACATAGCGCTAGTCGCTTGTGCCATGTGACGTCACTCAAACCCCCAGTGGGCTGGAGCTGCTAAAAGCCCGACTGTTTTTTTCAAAATGATGTGGCTTGTAAACTGAGAAGATTTTATTAAAGCATGCCACCACGAAAAACTCCAAGAAGACATGGAACATATCACCCCAGCAGAGTGAAGTGTAACAATATGTCTACCTAGCTGATGAATGAGGTTCACAAAAGCTGAAGCCATTTATTAGTTAAATTTGCATGGGACATGATACGGATGGATGTCTTGTGGCTTTAAGGTGGGATGGGCTTTGCAGTAGTATTACAAGTTGCAGTATCTGCAGCGCTTTGTGTTTGTTCTGCGATTTGGAATCCCAGCTTGGAATAGTGAGGGGCTCCACCAAGTAAGGAGCATGATGTGACAATGCTGACAACTTTACAGCAAATGAAAGGAGTCCACAGAATTGTCAACTCATTTTTTTGTTTATGTGATGTCAAAGACTGTTGTCTAAACAAACAATCAATGCTCTCTATTAATAATGATTGTAATACTGTAAAGTGGAATGCAATGTAACAATATGTTAAAATAAGAAGTGTGGTGTATCCCTTTAAAGCAAATTTGAAATCATTTAAGATTCTAAGTTTCTTACAGAAGTACGGCTGCAATGGAAATGAAGGCTAAATGATTTGCATTTGTCTGGCTTATGAAAATTTATTCATAGGTACAGCAGTTCAGAATTTCAAGATAGCAGTAGATCTGAATCTGAATGCACACATATTTAGGTTCTCCATGCTAAGACTCGCCAGGCACATTTTCTCTGGTATTTCAGCACATATTTGCAATTTTGTTCTTGAAATGTGTAGCCGAGTCAGCCCAAACAAGTTCTGCTCCTCACGTCTTTCACGCAACGTCCAGCATCAATAAAAAGTGTCGGTTTGGTTCTTGTTACAAGAAAATGATTACTGAAGTGGAATTTTACATGCCTTTCGATGGGGCAGTCCCAAATTACTCTAGTGCATTATCCGTTTTATCAATGTGTATTAATAGGGACAGTAAAACATGAAAAATAATCAGTACCTCACCAACAACAGCATCACCTTGCTGTGCACCGACCACTACCACCATGACGCAGCAGCATTGCTCAGTGGCTGCTGGATTATTGGTTACTCTTTGTGTTTTACTGTACCTGTTGATACATAATGATAAATAAATATCACACTACAGTAATTTCAGGCATGTAAAATTCTACTTTCAAAAAATCATTATGTTTATAATGGGAAACAAACTAACACTTTCTGTCCACACTGGGCATGGCACAAAATATGTGATAAGCAGTATTTGTTTCACCTGTCTCCAACTACACATTGCAAGAACAATATTGCAAATATGTGACAAAACATCATAGAAAAGGCGCCTGGCGACTCTTAGGAGGGACACCTACTATATAAAGAGGAACATTGAACAGTACACCAGTTTCTGTGAAGTAGCTACCATTCTAATGCAATGTAAAACAAGATATTTCTTAATGTTATTTGTTTTAAGTTCATTTTGGGCTACCTTTTTTATAGATCCTTTCATTTATCTACAAAACACTGTACTTTAAGAAGGTGTGTAACATATCTTTTTATACAATTACATAATTCCAGTAGCATCAAGACTTTCATGAAACTTATAAAGAAGTAAATGTGTCAAGTGAACATTCACAGAAGTTTTGCCATGTCAACTAATTTGTAATACAGAAAATCCACCCTTTGCACAGCATTTGTCTCAATTATCATTGTTCTGCTTGAAAATCCACACTCCAATATGTCTATATTTATCTGGAGACTATGCTTTAAACTCTGGATGTGTATTTAGTCAACTCGGTGATTACTGCTTCACACCTAAAAAAGCCAAGTATTGTTATATACAAGCAAAGACTTTATGAACACACAGGCATAACTGGAGCTTATTATTGATATTTGAAAAATGACAGATAAATGAGACATAATTTTGTACCCTTTTATTGTGATGATTATACTTGGCAAGTCAAAAACTGTGTGGGGTAGGGACACAAACCCAGAATGTGAAGGGTACTGCCATAAGCTGAATGGTCTTTAAGGCTGGAACCCAACATAGCAGGAAAACAAACAGATGATGGCTGTCATTTCTGCTCCCTATCAACGTACGTTTGTTTATTCACGCAATCATCATCTTCCGCAAATCCCATTACAACGAGTGCCTTCAGTGTTGTGGAATGAGTCAAGTTATACATTGACAGGTGGAAGCAACCATTGCAGGCTGCCCCTGTAAAGTATTCTAACAACTAATTATGAGTAGTGCTAATGTACCCACATTGATTTATCACAAGAATGATTTCTAGATTATTTCATACAGCAGGAAAAAAATAGCTACTCTGAAAAAAGCTACTGCTCCTCCTCTGAAATCACTGTGCTGCTTTTACCTAATTTTTAAAACTAAGTATTTATGTAAATTTACAAACATCACTGTCAGCTCCTTATAAACTAGCAAAGTCCAGACCTGTTTCACAAAAACATTAAAGTCAAGCCAAATTCACATCCCTGGGTCAAAACATTCCAATAAATTGTGGGAGAGGCTAATAAGATGTCCTTTAACTTTATTTTTCAATAGTTAGGGAGCTTGTTACAACTTTTGGACTAGAAAATAACTCCAATCTGAATCATAAGGTAAGGATGCAGAATCTATAGGGAAATACCTTTACTTCTGGTTTTGTGGTTGTAAATTCCATCGTTTTCCTAAATTCATTCTTGTTCTAACCCCAAATACCATTAGGCAGTACATGCATTGGCATGTAAGTGTAATAAACCCTTCAGCACGATGTTTAGCTTTAAATTTTACATTGCTTGACCACGAACAACATTTACAGCCCAATGGTTTCTGTACGTTACCCCAAAACAAGATGATGTTATCAGTGTCTAGTACAGTTTACAGTTTTCAACATTCTTATAACAGTTGTTCACTAAACCAGTGCATGGACCACTTATGCGGAAAAACTCATAGTTGTAAACTGTAAAGATTTCGTAACACACAGTGGCATCAGACTGCACAACACTTACTAAAAACAATTATTATTGTTGATGTTGTTATTGTCATAGTATGGGATGAATTAACAGAAAGATATTTTGCATTCTTCAAAATTAAGCATGTAACAGCAATTTATGTGCACAAGAACATAATTTGTAGTTTGGGTTCCATGAGGCACAGATGTTCCCACAGGGAGGCACATTTATAATGCTGATGGAAAATATTAAATTATTTTCATTTAATGACATCCTGGAACTTTTATGTAGAGAACTGATGAATGTTTCCACACAAGAATAGTTATTAGACAAGATATCTAGAGCATGCTCTTTTGCAAAGAATGTGGGCAAGTGTCGACTGACAATCTCCTTCAAATACTTATCTGGTTGTATACAGAGGACAATATCCATCAACAAATTCTGAGGTGTTCTGGTTAGTATGCCAGATTATGAACAATGGTAAGGCACACACTTTTCATATTTTATGGATAAAATTAAGTTAGCAAACCAAGAAAGCAAAGCACTTTGTATTGTATCAAAACATTTGGTGTGTGCTAGAAACCTTTTCTGTGACAAATCTACAATGTTCAGCGAGAAAAATTTACGTGTGCAATGATAAGAATGCAGTGGAAATGTATTCACATCTGTTGGGAGAATATAATGAAAACAAACACTCCAAACTGACACTTCACATAAGTCACACCCAATGAAAATCTGTAACGCAACCATCTGTTTGGCATGCTTGTAATTATGCATTATTTATGTTTTAGGACAATTAATCTGTAAAAATCATTGTAATGAAAGCATGAAATCATAATGATTTGAAACCTGTAAAAGTACCCTTTGAATAAAGGAACTGAAAATAAATTTGTGGCTGGTTGCTGTCTCAACACCATCAACAAAGCAAAGAGAAATGAGAAATGTGTTATTTCTGCATGTTAGAGTTACAAATCACGAAGGTTGCAGGACATCATGAATACAAATTAGTTTTTACAGTTTTCAGGAGAGGATGATAGGTTGAAAGGTTTTTCTGCACGTTAGGTATTTCTACATGTTAGAGTTACAAATCACGAAGGCTGTGGGACACCGTGAATACAAATTAGTTTTCACAGTTTTCAGGAGAGAGAGATTTGTTGAAAGGTCACTTAAGTATAGAACCAAACAAAGTACTTAAGGCTCAGTATATGCATTCTCATGCTCCATCCCACATGCATACTTCTCAGATATCAATAGCACTACTTGTTATATGATAGTGATGATAGCAATGATAACAATAATAATCACAACAAATTGCACAAGAGAATATGTGAACAACAGTACAAAATCAATACAGCTTAAACCTTCCTCCATTTGATTAAAAACTATAACTTACCAAGCAAAGCATTAATGCAGTCTTCTATGTTGGAATGCATAAGGCATGATAAGCATTGTGTAATAATATCAAGAAGTGATCGTGTTGCACAGCAAGACATCCACAGCTGCAAAGTATCATTCAAGCCAGCTGACATGGACAGCTGTGATATGTTTGGGTAACGACTTGATATATCACCTGAAAATATGTTGACAAGTAGTTAGAAGTACAAATAATTCACTGTAAAGACAAAAAAGTTAAATCCATAAGCACTACTCTCATCCTGGAGTGTGCATGATCTGCCCTTCCTTTTTGACATTCCCTAAGATATCCCCCTCTCCTCCCAGAGAAGGGAACTATCTAGGATAGTATACATATTTTTATGAGTGTCTTTTGGCAGTACTGAAATTTCTACTTCTGAAGTTCTGTGTGATCAGCAATTCTGTATTTGGTAAAGGACTAAATTGCATTTAAAAACTTAAAATTTTCATGTTGAATATCATTTCTTTGTTTTCCCAAAGTCGACAGTTTTCCTGCAATTCAAGCAGGACTACTACTGATCCATTCACTTGAAAACTGCCCTGATCTTATTGTAGTAGCACTATAGTACGAAAGACAGTTAATGGGAAATAATTAGCTGGCAGCCCTGTGTGAGCCACTGTTAAGGGCATATGGTCTGGGGTAGTTTTCGAGCGCATGGATCAGTAGCTGGTGACGCATACTGGAGAATACACTTTTCTTTTAATGTGTGCACAGTCAGCTTTAGCATACTCTTTAGCATACTCCAAAAAATTACTGTTATTTTTGGGTTGTGTGCAAAGGTGTAAATTTGACTTACATTTATAATATCATGTTACCAAATCTAAGAACAACCTGTTCAATATTTCTCTGAAATTAAGTAAATTTGTAGGAGGCAAGCAGGATGGGCAAATGTCAGAAGGGAGGTGGTGAAATAAAAGAGTGAAATACAGAAAACTTGGTCTACTTTCTTGGAACTCGGGATATAGAAGGGTTTACCCTAGGGAGAAAGTACAGGTCGAATGCCAGTCTAAGAGGTCTGGATAAGGAGGAGGCAGTCCGTGTTTGTGTGGCTGGTTCTGGCGAACAGGACCAGAGACAGACAGCGGAAGCTGTTTGCTCTAGCTGAAGGCTCGAGTGCAAAAGAGAGTATACACTGCACCTTGCACTGCAAGGCCCTCCAGCAACCACACTTTATTTGTTTTGTCACATTTCCTGCTGGCTGGATGATGAGCCCACAGTTCTCATACACACAGAGGCCCTGTTGTAACCTGCATTGGGAGATTGTTTGAAACACACAGCTGGTCCTTCAGATTTCGCGCGCGCGCGCGTGTGTGCGTGTGTGTGTGTGTGTGTGTGTGTGTGTGTGTGTGTGTAGAGTCCCTAGAATATTTCCCCTGCTTGGTGGGTTACTCCACAGGTGATGATTTATGCATAAAATGATTTATGCATAAAATATTGATAAAATTTGAACAGAAAGTACATACTTGGTTAGAATACGTAATTCTTAAGGCAAACAAAGAGCCTAGTGTTCAAATCACTTTTAACACAAATAACATAAGCTACTGAAGTTTATTACACTTTTAGAGAAATTTTAAGATTAATTATTATTTTCAGGAAGCCACACCAATTTTGAGAAACAATGTGTACTTACGCTTCAGCAAGGAACATTCTTTTTTTTTTTTTTAAAAAAAAAAAAAAAAAAAAGCACCATAGTAATTTTTCTTATAACCAAAAGAAATTGGACTACATTGGCTAGTGAATTGTAAAAAAAACATTTGCCCTCTGTGTTTTTGCAATTACAGATTAAGGTTTCACAAAGATAGATCCAGCCCACCCAGTTAGCCATGCGATCTAATGCACTGCTTTCCTGGCGGGAAGGCATGCCGGTCCCTGGCACGAGTCCGCCCGGTGGATTAGTGTTGAGGTCCGGTGTGCTGGCCAGTCTGTAGATGGTTTTTAAGGTGGTTTTCCATCTGTCTCGGCACATGCGGGCTGGTTCCCCTTATTCCACCTCTATTACACTATGTCGGTGATTGCAGTGGAAAAACTTTCTCCACGTATGCGTACACCATCATTACTCTACCCCGCAAACATTGGGGTTACACTCGTCTGGTGTGAGACGTTCCCAGAGGGAGGGGGGAGGGGGGGGGGGGGTGTCCACTGGGGGCTGAACCGCACAATAGCCCTGGGTTCGGTGTGGAGCAGCGGCGGGGTGAGTGGACTGTCGTAGCCTGTTGTGGTGTTGTGTACCACTGTGGGCTATGGCAGGGACAAAGCCTCTCTGTCATTTCTAGGTCCCCAGTTCAATACACTACAATACAATAGATAGGTGCTTCATATCTATCTGAAATTAAAATATTACATGTTACTGGATTCCCAAATATGCAGCTGGGAACTCAATTGGGTCAGCTGGAATAACAGGGCTTTGGACTGGCAGCCTGGAACAGCCCATCCAGATGATTACAAAGATCTGAGAAGATAGCTTTTTTGTCATAAAAATGGTGATTATACACACTGGGATGACAACACGTAAGCATCAGGCTGCTGATTTAATCTGATTTGAACAGTTCATCAACAGAATTCATGGAAGGGTTTTTCTAGTATGAAGTGTTTTAAACTATTTGCAGTAGAAAATGTGTCTGACCTCACCATTTTTTTGGATATGGATATATGCAAGCAAATATTTTAATATTAGAAGTACAGTCATATGACATGATTTGTTGAGAGGCCCCTAAGAGTAGGTTCAGCCATCTGAATTGGATAGGTGTTTCTACACTTTGCATCCGCAGGCATCTTTCCTCCATGAAATGTGAATGCTGTCTGTTGTTTAAATACGACTGTGGGTGTCACATATGTGTTGGATGATAATGAGAGTAAGGGGAGGTTGAGACCCATTGCCAGCACATAGCCTTCTACTCTCAATAGCAACAAGGGAGGGAGGGGGGGGGCACCCAGCTTAATGTCCCCATTCGACGGACTAATCGTCTTCAACTGTGTTGCATGCCCTATCTCCATGAGGCACAGCAGACACATTTGAAATTTATCCAGAACATTATCACAAAAACTGGTTATCAGGGACTTTATACTACCAACGCTCCTGTCCCTTTTGCCATAAAGGCAAAGGGAAAATTGTCACCAGCACACAAATTACTCAGACGGTCGCCCATTCAAGTACTGACCACACCCGATGGCGCTTAACTTCTGCCAGGAACCAGTGTAGATATCGCAGTGCAGTCACTAATGTGTTTTAATACTGAAATGTTTGATCAGACTATTAGATAATTTGGAACTGTACCTCACAGCGACAGAATAGCTGCGAGTTTGTGTTGTAGCCTTAACTTAGAACATTCATTTAGAGAGTTACTCTGTTTGTATTCTGTAAGATGTGAGAAAATTCTGAATTGCTGAAATGTAGCAGAACTGAACAATATGACTGCTGTTTTCAGTGATGCTGGTAAGAAATGTTTCTTTGACAGGGATCATCACTAACAGAAATTATTGCATCTACAAATGAACTTTACTGTTTTAGGAGTCATATAAAATCAGTAAACAGACTTTCTTTTCTGAACTGCTTAAAGATTTGTCACAATACCTGAACAGATGCATTACAATACACAATATCGATGTACAGGCCTTACAGTACTTTTCTGTGTGTTTTTCTTAATAATAAATGAGCTATTTTATTTTTCATCAAGTAGATAGCATAACACAAACATTTTCAGCAATATATATGCGGCATGTGCTAAAAATACTCCAGACCAACACACAAGACAATGTCATTATTTTTATTTTCAGCGGGAAGAAATAACAGTATATTTATTTAGGCACTAAAAGATATCTTGTGTCACCATATTCTAGTGTGAGAAAGGTTGGTTTGCAAAACTAAAGTACCTCACATGCTCAACTTCAATTGTTCAACTATTTAGAAGATGGACTGGACATGACACAGCTCCCGAGTTTCGGAAGTAAGCATGATCAGTAAAATACAGGCAACGATGCATTTGATTTTGTTTGACAAATAAGCAGAAATCAACTCAAAGAAAGAAGATTAAATAATCAGACTTTTCCATATAAAAATAGTTTGAATGTTAATGTCTGGCATCAGAGAGCACAGATTATATTTATTAACATTAGAGATTAGTGTTTGCAAAAAATTCTCACCAAGCAACTGCAGAGCCCAAGCTGATATTATAGGTGCCCAAGCTTCTGGATTTGAACTCACAAAGTTACACAAGACATCATGGATTTCTGATATCGTAGCATCTTCCTGGCTTGTGATGCCTGACGGGGTTCCATGATTTTGATCTGTCTAAAGATAATTGAAACAAGACTTGCATAGATTGTCTAACATAACACACATGAAATAAATTTATTCCATACATATGATGTTTCACAATGATTATTTTCTTTTTACTTGAGGAGAGGTTGTTTTGGATTCCCCCCCCCCCCCCCCCTCTCTCTCTCTCACACACACACACACACACACACACACTTATGTTTTTGTTTTTCTGAATTATTGTCATAAAGGGGTTGGACAAAATTAAGCAATATGACACAAAATTCTGGTATCTGGCTCACCTGCAAAACGCAGCATTGTCTTTGTTTTTCTTTGAATTATAACGTGTGTGCAAGTGTATTGAGCCACCAGTGCGTCTGTGGTACCTGCAATGTTGTGTTGAGCTAGTGTCCTGCTCTACATTTCAGACTTCCAATAAGGGAAACAGATCAGCACCCACTCGGCAAAATTCAAACAAATTTTCTAACCTACTAGGAGTATGGAGAGCAACTGCATCTATAAGCAGTTTTTTCTCAGTATAATGCTTTGATAACCACAGCTACGGAAAGAAAACTGAAATTAACTAAAGAGACATGGGGCAAATAAGCTGGAAAGCCCAACAGTACTGACTGACCACCGCGTCATCCTCAGCCAGTAGGTGTCACTGGAAGCGAATATGGAGGGGCAAGTGGTCAGTACACTGCTCTCCCGGCCACTGTCAGTTTTTGAGACAGAAGCCGCTACTTCTCAGTCAAGTAGCTCCTCAATTGGCTTCACAAGGGTTGGGTGCACCCCGTTTGCCAACAGCTCTCAGCAAACCCGAATGGTCACCCACCCAAGTGCTAGCCAAGACCGACAGTTCTTAACTTTGGTGATCTGGCGGGAACTGGTGTCACCACTGTGGCAAGGCTGTGGGTTCTAGAGAACATACAGTCAACAAAAATTGTTTGATAGAATATGTGTGAAAAAATATTCATTTCTGAATGTCTTCTCCCAACTGTGAAGCATGGTGGTAGTTCTGTAATTGCTTGCACAGTCATACTGTGATTTTCGGTGGGTTTTATCAGCCTACTAAAAGGAAATGTAACTGGTAATATCTGTTAAACTGACCATGTTCAGTCAGTAGCATGGGCATTGTTTTCATCAGAAGATTGAAGTTTCCAAGATGATAATGTCTCCAACTGCACTGGTTGGAACATTTATGGTGCACTTGTGTGGGCACAATGATGGAATCAGATGTATTCTCTGGCCTTAAAAATCAGTAAATTTGAATGTTAATCACTGTAGCCTGCGTTAGAAAAACAATTAAGAACAAATTAAAATCCTCCAATATTTTTCAAAAGAAATGGATCAGTTTTTTTGCGAGGGTGGCATAAAACTCCGTTAATCTCCATTCTGGCTGGGCTTACAGCACCGAACCACAGGAGAACGCGATTTTGTAGGCCAATGGTTGCTCAACATAATATCAGATGGGTATTCATGTAACATTTTTCAGTGTGTGTGTGTGTGTGTGTGTGTGTGTGTGTGTGCGTGTGTGAGAGAGAGAGAGAGAGAGAGAGAGAGAGAGAGAGAGAGAGAGAGAGTGAGCGAAAAGGAGGAAAGGGGGGGAGGGGAGGTTGAGAGGGGCCCATGTGTTCTCATCTCTCACTGATAGTTGTTAATTACATAATACACATTGTTAGCAGATTAAATAAGCTGATTTTCTCAAAAGGGGGGGAGGGGAGGTTGAGAGGGGCCCATGTGTTCTCATATCTCACTGATAGTTGTTAATTACATAATACACATTGTTAGCAGATTAAATAAGCTGATTTTCTCATTCAGTAACTAAAAACATCAACAAAATACTATTTTACATTAAATAATCTACATTTTTAGCAATATAATATTTTCACTGTGTAACATAAGAAATAACGCACTGTGTTTTAATCATATCCAGTACTCTTTGTTGCAAAATGCTTCATGATGTAGGCATTCAGAAACATCATCTGTGCACACAGATATAATCTACTGACTACACTATGATGGAACATATGTGGACCTGTCATAACCACATGCCTCCAGTAACATTAGCTACTCAAAAGTAACTAACTAAGCAACCTTTTAATTAAATATACAGCTCCCATTGAACACTGCTAACTTTGTAAATCATACAGATTCGAGATAGGCAAATAATATTCTAGTATTCTACATTATAATATAATTGGCTAGGTAAAACATCTGCTCACCAAGTGGTAGCAGGAGTAAACAGAAACAGAGTGTCTTCTCATCAGTCATCAGACATATTTTCTCTGTCGTTTTGGCAGATATTTCCAATTTCTTTGTTGCAATATGTATCTGGAGTCAGCCCAAACAAATACTGTTCATCAAGTCCTTCATGTGCGCCAACATAAAGTGTCAGTTTGTTTCTCATTATAAGCAAAATCATTTTTAAAGTGGAATTTCACATACCCATTTGACTGAGAAGCCCCAAATCAGTCTAGTGTGGTATTTGTTTTACCAATCTGTATTAATAGCAACAGTAATACATGAAGAATTACCAGTACTTCAGCAGTGGCAATACCACCAAGGCCCGGTTTGATTGTTATCACCATGCAGCAGCGTTGCTCAATAGCTGTTGCTGGAGTACTGGTTAGTCTTCCTGCCTTACTGTCTGACATACTGCATATCAATACAACAAATATCACATTAGACTAATCTGGGACCACTAAATCGAACTGGCAAGTAAAATTTCACTTAAAAATAATTTTGCTCATAACATGAAATAAGCTGACACTTTCCGTCAGCACTTGGCGTCACATGTAAGATTCGATGAGCATTATGTGTTTGGGCTGACTCTAGTCACACACTGTACAAAAGAAATTGCAAATACTTCTGAAACACCAGAGAAAATTTGCCCGACTGCTCTTAGTAAAGACACTATGTATAAAAGATACAGAAATACACAAGCTTTCGGAGACAGTAGCTCCTTATTCTGGCGGAAGGATTGAAGGGAAAGGAAGAGGGATGAAGGGGGGAGGGTTACCATCGAGTAAGTCTCTCCTGACCCAGCATTCTGAGCAACATTTCCATAACTCTCTCATTGCTTACCCCTCACCACTCCCATTCCTCTTCCACTGGCCACTGGCTCCGGAAGCTTGCATATTACACATCTTTTGCATGTGTTTTCTCCTGTCAAAGGTTGGTGGCTAGATTTCTTATCTTTCCTATAGTATATTTTTAAACACCAACTACTTTCATTGAAATAGTGTAGCATTTGATTTTTGTAAGTTGCTTCCCTTCCACTTAGGCTACACTTCCTCAGGGTTCACCAATGTCAATGACCCATAGTACAGCATTTGTCTTTCTCAACATAATTCATATGGCCATTTCATCTTATATCAATATGTCAAGGTATTTTCCAATTGGCTGCCATATTAACCATAGTTGGAACACAGTGAGGGCAAACCAGAATCAGCTTATTATCACAAAGGATAGCAGGAGTGCTGAGGCTTTAGCAGACCATCTAAATTCACAGCGCAAGAATGACTACAAACATATCTACATCAACGTCAAAGCTTCGTCTTTCAGGGGCAGCATTAGTGAAAGAGGCCATTCACACCTGCAAAAGTGATTTTTTAACTACCAGAAACACTGGATACAGTAATGCATGAGTAGTAGCAGTTAGCATTGGATGTGAAGTCCACTACTTGTGCCTTTCGATTTAGCAATTCATCCAACAGCCAACAACCACCTTCCACTGGAGTGTAATGTTATCCAGTTCAGTCAATATCACCATTTAAATATGGCAAGCAAGTGCTTCATTGAAATATTACAAAGTTTCAGCAACAACATCTGATGCAAGAGCCGAGAACCATAGCAATAGGTTTCATGTAGGCTGCACAGCCTTTCTAGTTCCAGGAAGGAACTATTGTTTAGGGCTTTTTTTTATTTTTACATTTTGGTAATGGGCATGTTAGAACAATATCTTGTTATTTATATTGCCAAAGGGTACACAGTCTATGATTCTGACATCCTACAATGTTCAAAGTAACACAGCATAATCTAAAAGGAACAGTGACTGAAATAATTGCTGCCTGAAGATTACCACCAAAGAATGAAGACCACTGTAATGTATCTGTAATGTATCACTGTAATGTATCATTGATCTGCAGAAGAGAAAGTGACAGCCAAATAATTGAAAGCACTGCTTTCAAAGAGTACGAGATTTGCAATGCTTCCATGGTCTTCCAATGTTTCTTTCACCAACCAGTCTGTACGATAAAACCTCTATTGGTATATTCCTTTTTACATTCTGTTCAAGTGTAAGAGTTTTTGTTGATTCCATTTTCTATCTTAAGAGCATTCAGTTCTTTCAGCATATCATTGTTTTTGAATCTATCCAGCCTCACACAGCCTTTAACAGACCTTAGACATCTCATTTCTGATTCCTGTATATTGCTATGTTATTTAGTATTTGTCACTCTTGTGGAAGAAAGAAAGACATATAAAATTAGCCAACTACAAGAAGCAAATAAACATGATTTTTTTTGGAAAAGACTAACTAAATATTTCTTTGTCAGAAAAATTCCAGGACAGTTTTTTTTTTTTCTTTTTTTTTTTTTTTTTTTTTTACAAAAATAGAAAATTCCACTTACCAATTAATGATCTTAGCTCCCACTGACATACCCCCCTTGGCTATATACACACAATTGCCAACGTTTCTGGAGGTCTTGGAAGCAAGCACG
This sequence comes from Schistocerca serialis cubense, assembly GCF_023864345.2. Lineage (NCBI taxonomy): Eukaryota > Metazoa > Arthropoda > Insecta > Orthoptera > Acrididae > Schistocerca > Schistocerca serialis. The sequence goes on along the minus strand of NC_064641.1, from coordinate 629,564,409 downwards.
GAAATTTTCAGCTGCAATGTTTATGTCTGTGATATCTTGATAACGCTTTTCTTTCAGTCACATTTTCACTCATGGAAACAAGAAGAAATAGCAAAGGGAGAAGTCAGGCGAATATGGTGGATGTGGGATGGTAATAACAGAATGTCTGGCCAGATACTCGGTAACAGATAAAGCAGTATGGGGTCTTGCATTGTCATGCAGTAAGAAGCAGTCCTGAGAATGTCACAAATCAGAGCAACATCAAACTGCTTGTCCCAAACGTTTCAAGACTTCGATGTAAAGAGTTTGGTCCACTGCTTGAACTGGAACAACAACCTCATGGTGAACTAATCCTTTACTATCAAAGAATCTGATCAACATTGTCTTTGTTCTCGATGGTTGTCGTTTGACTTTTTTCAAGGCTGGTGATCCAGGACTCTGCCAACTCTGATGCTTCATGTGAGGGTCATACAGGTAACACCAACTTTCATCCCTAGCAATAATCTTTGATAGAAATGTGGGATAATGTCTGGCGCTATCCAGGAGTTCAACAGAAATTCTTCATCTTTGCTGTTTCTCTTTGCCTGTTAGTGTGTGAGAGATGTGTTTTGCATTAATTTTCCATTTCTCTGAATCTTCGCGTAAAATCTAATGACAAAATCATGATTTAAATTAAGTTATTCTGATATTGCACACACTATTATATAATGGTCTTCTTGCATTAACTGCCTTATGTATTCTGAATTTGCATTGGTATGTGCTGTAGATGGGGGACTAGCTCTGGGGTCATATTGCATTGAATTTCTGCCTACAAGAAACTTTTCGTGCCACTTGAAAACCAGATCTCTTGAAAGCGCCTCACTTGCATATGCTTGCTTAATCATTGTCCACATTTCACTAGGGGTTTTCCTGCACTTAACACAGAACCTGATGTTTGCTCTTCAGCATCCATTATGTCGCCACAACTAAAGCACCAAGAACCCAAACAGCGAGTTGATAAGCACAGCCCTGCCACCTAGTAAGTGTGCATGGGAACATGAGGGTCATTTAAAGGATGCAAACATACCAGGTAACATAAAAACAACATTTGTTCCTCTTTTGTATTGAAAACTTAGAAATATAAAAACCTGTCCTGGAACTTTGCTGACAAAGGGTATATATATATATATATATATATATATATATATATATATATATATATATATATATATATATATATATATATATATAAAAAGAATTTATTTTCACAAAAGAACTTGATATGGGTTTTGTAGAGGTAGAACTCCAATGCCTATGCCTCTTGTTACTGAATTATATGGAAAATAGGCAAAACACAAAACATGATCTGTTGAGTTAAAGGAAAAAGTAATAGTTTTGGATGACTTGCAAGTTGTTTCTAACATGATTTTGCACCAGTGAAGCCACTAGATAATTTTTGCTGAACTGTCTGATTTGTACTACCAAGCACAGAGATAAAACTATGATTTCTGGCAACATTATGGACTGATTCCATTATTCATCTCTAAGCGGCAAATCCTTGCCTACATCCACTGGAATTACTATACTTACTTCGATAAAAATCAACAAATACAGGATACAAAAATTTATTTTATTTATTAGAAGAAAATAAGCGTTGCTTTTTCAATCATTTTTGGAGATAATATTATTCAATTAGCAACACTTACTGATGACAAATTGTAGAAGCTGTTCAGAGAAGCTGTCAACAGCTGTGTAGGATATTTCTAACAGAACTGGAGTAACATGATTTCATGCTGCTTTTTTTAAATGTTGAATAAGTTCCAGGTGACTTGCATAAACCTTTAGTTTTAGGTATCCACAGAGGAAAAAATTGCAAATGGGTGTAAATTGGATGAATAGGCAGGTCTACCACGGCCTTTACAAACAGTTCAAACCACCAATCAACATTTCTCTCAAAGGTAATAGTGTGTTATAAAAGGCACAGGTTGTGATGCTGTTCCTACTAAAATTCACTCTGATTCTGTACTTCTTTCTCAAATACACCGTTCGAAAGAATTAGGGGAACATGTGTGTCAACCTCCAGTATGTCATATCTATTTTGATACAGGTTCTGCCTGAGGTCTTATTGCATGGCTTGAGATATTTGCTTTCAATGTGTCAACAATTAAAACCATTCACCATCTATTGCCTGAGTTATGCATTACAGTGCCAGGTGACTCCTCAGAAGGGAGCGAGTCACTGTTTTCTACTGAGGTACACTGATGGCAGTTGTCATGTGTGGACACTGTATTCCATCAAGCCCATGCAATGCAACATCTTAATGTAGTGCAAATTGCAAGGGAAATTTATCCAGAAAGGATGGGCTTTCACTCTAGATACTGCAGGTGCCAATGCCTCTCCATGAGTCACCTACAGGAAGACTGGTCAATACAGAAGGTGAGTCGGACAATGTGACCAACCTTACCTCATGGCTCACACCCCTGTAATAGACCTAGATGCAAGACCTGTCCCATACATCCTCCTACCACCACCTACTCCAGTCCGGTCACTAACATCACCTATCCCATTAAATGCAGGGTTACCTGTGAAACCAGTCATGTGATTTACAAGCTAAGCTGCAACCATTATGTTGCATTCTATGCAGGCATGACAACCAACAAGCTGTCTGTCCGCAAGAATGGCCATCAACAAACTGTGGCCAAAAAATCAGTGGACCACCCCGTCGCTGAACACGCTGCCAAATATGATATCCCTCATCTCAATGACTGCTTCACAGCCTGTGCCATATGGATCCTTCCCACCAACACCAGCTTTCCTGAATTGTGCAGGTGGGAGCTTTCCCTGCAATACATCCCATGTTTCCGTAACCATCCTGGCCTCAACCTCCGTTAGTCACTGTCCTCACCCATACAGCCCCCTCCCTGTTCCCATTCCAGCACTACACAGCCGTCATTTCACCGCCACACCCAGTCTTTTAATTTCTTTTTATTTCTCTTCTTTCCACTACTTACCCCCTCCCCCCTCCGCACCTTCTCTCCTGCCCTCTGTCTCAACTGCAACACTTCACTGTCCGCCACTACCACCATACTATCCCTCCCCCTCCCCACCCCAACCTCCTCCTTACCCCCACCCAGTCGCCACTCCCATCATGCACTGGTGCTGCTGCTTGCAGTGTGTTTTCAGTTCTCTGAGACTGCAGACGTGTGTGCAAGTTGCATTTGCGTGAGTGTGTGTGTGTGTGTGTGTATATATATGTGTGTGTGTGTGTGTGTGTGTGTGTGTGTGTGTGTGTGTGTCTACTGCTGACAAAGGCTGTAACGGCTGAAAGCTATAATTGTGTGTATCTTTTTGTTGTGCCTATCGTGACTCAGCATCTCCGCTATATGGTGAGTAGCAACTTTCCTTCTCTTCTATGTAGCTGTCAGGCAGTGATAAATGCTCACTGAGGGCAAACACGTTACAGAAGCTCTCAAAGTCCAATTACAAGCACCCAGGATGATGGCATGAATGATTGCACTTTGTTTCCAACACCTGTCAGATATTCAATTCTTTTTGTGTGAACGATCGAGGGTGTAATCATGTATTGTTGTGCATTTAATTTTTGAAATATAAAGGTGTAATTTGATAACATACCCAGTTGTCAATTATTAGTCAATGGAGTATGGTAGAGCCCAAAGTCATGTTCATCTACTTCTTTTGAGCAGTGTAGTATGGAGCAAAATTTTTACATTTTGCAGAACAATACTAAACAGTTACAAAGGAGTAACAGGTGTTAATGAAGCACTAAGGGTTTTCTACAGAAAGTCTTCTTTGCTCACAGATTCCCAGTTTGATGAACTTATGTAAAAATGTTAAACAACATAAAAACTGCATGTAGAACATTCTGAACTTCCTGATAGAAGGCTAGGTTCCCAGCTTGGGATAGATGCCAGAGTACTTTCTAAAAATGAAATAGGAGCATGAGCCTGAAATGCCCACAGAATACTTTTTGTGTCATCCGATGATCACAAATATCAAGCAATGTTCGAACAGTGAAACCATGGTCTTCACCTAACAAAACTATGCGGTGTTACCTAAAAATAGCAACACTGAGTCAAAAACACTAAGGAAAATGGTATATTTACTGTAAAAGTGTACAGTCTGTGAAAGACAGAGGGTACTTGGTACCACCATCACTCAGTTCAAGCCTTGTTATTTTTGTTCATGTTCTGTAGATGATGGCACCATCATAGAATAATCTGACAGAACTACCAAATATATCATTTATATGTACTAGGAACAATATTACTCCTGTAACACATTGCTAGATAACAATCCAATATCTTAGTTTCTTCTAATGAACTTTCACCACACAGCATTACAAACTGGCTTCTGTCAAGAACACTTCAGAGCCACTCAAATAGATAGGGGCATATTGTGTAGGATCACATCTTTGTTAACAGAGAGCACTATGGCTTGGTGTCAAACACCCTCCAGATATTTAGAAAGAATGACTTCCATTTGTTTCCCTGCATCTACAAATTGTAAAATGTTGTATTACATTAAATACACTAGCCTCTTAGCCAGTTTTATATACTACTTCTCTGAAATGCCCTCAAATCTAAATATAGATCATAAGACACATTCAGATCAAAGCTGGCTGCTACAAACATTGGCAGCAGGAGAAGTTGGTGAGCTTTATGACAACTCCAACAGCAGAAGATAACCCCACAACACCAATACCATGGCAGCAATTATATTATCTTAGCTTATATTTGCCAATGCAGATTCCAGATGTCGACAGACAGCAGGCAACAACTCAAACAGACCACATAATGATGACAGTACCAACTCGAGTCTAATCAACAAATGAAACAGGACTACGTTTTCCCCTTTACTTTCATACAATCAAATACAAGCAATTAACAACACATGCTGAAACTACACAAACAACTACAAGAGGATAAACAAATAAACTGTCCCAAAGCCATACAACCAATTAAGAGAAAACGGACATACATAACTACAACAAGAGAAGCACATAATACAAAACAAGTAAAGTGCTCTGCAGAAATATAGTTTCTGGAATATATCTCCAGATGCAGGTAACGTCCACTTGATGGCACTACAATAAATACTATAAGACCTCCAGTTGGGCATCTCCGCAAATAACAACCTCATTCATGAAGGTGGACTTGCTGGATCCTAGAATGAACTGCAATGGCTTGGAGGCCTTGGCCCAGACAAATCCTTTCCCAGGCGCATGTAGAAGACTCCTTGGTGATTCATACTGTGGACAATTTGATAAACTGTGATATTATTCTTCATCTGAAACTAGCTGGAATCCTGAGTTACACCAGGAATCCAAAGTACAAATTTCACTGTGTGATGGTGACATAATAGCAATGGATATTTAGCAATAAATTACTCAAGTGTGATGCTCTTTCATTTTAAGGCATTTCTTGCAGTGTGAGTGGGAATAAAAGATATCACATTCAAGGATGTCAAGAAATCACAGTCACCTGATCGCAGACAAGCAAAGATATATTATGCTGACAAGTCTTTCTAAGAGTCATTCTGACAAAGCAACAAATGACTTAAAAGTTGATGATCTCACCTCAGGCAAAGCCAGCCCCACTTAGCACTTTCCTTACACATGAGTAACCCTAAATTCTTCCAAGTAGCAGTACATACACTATCTGTCTATTAGCTATCTTCCAAAAATATTAAACCACATTGCACCAACACATAAATGTAGGTACAATGGACAATTCAGCAGTATTCTAAATTGAAACAAAAGCACAATCAGTAAATAACAATCCACAAATGCTTAATTTATACCATACAGCGTGCAATTTGGAGTTATCACTGTGGACAACAATGATGGCTAATGTGTTACTAGTTACATCTTTTCCAGAGCAGTGCTGGTGGCATTCACCTTCAGAATGACATATAACATAAATAAGAGGTAATGACATGATAGCTGGTTTTATGCAGTGATGAATTTAAATTCACTTGTGAAGCTGCAATCTAACTACAATCTCAATATGTACAATTTATTTAAAAATGGAAAAAAGAAGAGTTAAATGCTAAGCAACCTGAGTCAGCTACTGCTGAACTGTTGGAGCTGTTTGCTGAGCTGGCAACAAATTAAACTAACCTCTCACGTTCACCAGCCACTGGACATGTAGGATACTAGAAAAAAAACGTCAATCAGTAAGCAATGGCAGCTACTGCAATGCAATGTTGCCATCTCATAGCAGTTGTTCTTCTAAGACTTCAGTATGCCCTTTACAGTTGTTACTGTTTAAATGTGAGATCCACCTCACTGACATGATTGTGTTATGGTGAAGCAAGAGATAATGTAAGAGAAATCTGTCCTATATATATGTGGGCATTAGGTTCTTTATAGGAGACATCCACACCACAGTGCATTTTCTGCACATTACTTACACTTTCAAGCAATAAGGAGCCTTTGTCTTGAGTATGTTGGCAGTGGAAGATGTGATATGAGGTCAACAAATTCTGAGGATGTTGTGACAGAGGTGTTTAGTAACATACCTTCCACTAGTTTGAATCCTGTCTCAAGCACACTGATCAGCCAAAAACTTATGTCCATCTGATTAAATGAACATTGGTACACCTTTGGAACACAATACAGTAGTGATTCAGCTGGCTGTGGATTCAACATGTCCTTGGTAGGTTTCTTGAGTATCGGATGTCTACATGCAGACCACCCAATTCCCATAAATTACAGAATGATGATTTTTGAGGGTGGAACTGATGCCCAACAGTATCCCAGGTGTGTCCCACTGGGTTCAGATCAGGCAAATGAAGTGGCCAAGACACCAACATCAGTTCACTATCTTGCTCCTCAAACCACTATTGCATGATTCTAGCCTTGTGACTTAGAGATTTATTCTGTTGGATTACGTTATCACCATCATGGAATACATCAAATATGAAGGGGATGCAGGTAATATGCAGTAACATTCACACAGTTCACAGCCTTCAGTTACTAACATATCCCACTGAAGCCCAGGTGAATGTCCCCCCTAGCATAATGCAGCCCCCACTGGCTTGTGTCCATGATGTAGTATATGTTTAGAGCAGCCATTTGTTCAGATGACAACATATCCGGCCAAAACCATCCAACTGGTGTAACGAAACCTGATTTAGCCAATCGGATAACACTGCCCAATATTGGTGATCCCATGTCCACTGTAATCACAACTGACTGTGTCACTGAGTCAACGTAAAAACACACAAAGGGTTTTGTCTGATACCGAATCCCATGTTCAAGATTGTGCACTGAACAGTCCACTCTGAAACACTTGTACCTGCAGCACTGCACTATCTTGTCAGATCTGCAACAGACTGCCGCTTATCCTGCTTTAAAGAATGGGTGAGTCTCTGAATTCACTTCCCATGATGAGATGTGAACATCCAACACCTTGGTGCCTAATTGTGGTTTCACTGTCCTTCAATCACTTTCCATAAATGCTCATGACAGTAGCACACACACAACCAACAAGTTACTACATTCCAGAGATGCCCATTCCCAGGTGACATGCCATAAAAATTTGTCTTTTGTCAAAGTTGTTTTTGTTAGTTGATTTCCACATTTCACAGTTTGGGCGAGAGTTGGCAACTCACAAAATGTCATGAGAATAACTGTAATTCTTGTAATGGACAGTTATTTTGATTGGCTGGTTTAATGATTAAAGGGACCACACTATGAGGTTAACATCCCTCCTATCTGGAACTGGCAAAACAACAAAACTACACATCAAAGAAGGGCCTAATGCACAAAACCTAAGGAAAGTAAAGTGTACAAAAGATCAACAAACCCTAAATAAAGGAACAAGGAAGAAGAAAAGGGGGGGGGGGGGAGCAAGGTGCCCCAACCAGGGAGCAGCCGAAGGCCCCCAAAGGCATAAAGTATGATGGGAGGCATACCCTCCCCCCCCCCCCCCCCGCCAATCTAACAGATGCACGAGACTCAACAAAATACCCAGAAAAGACTAGGAACACAGACAAGGTGAGAGAAGCACAGGAAAACAGAGGAAGAACACCAAGCCAAACATAACAGTGAGAAGGGGCAGGAAGAGCAAAAGAGCAGGTGGGCGAGGGCTGGGGCAGACCACCAAGCCCAGACAGCTGCTGCCAGTTTGGGGCACAGAAAGCAACAGGACATCCTGCCAAACCCTCAATGAGCCAACAAAGGTGAGGTGCCCTACATTGGAGAGAGTGGTAAAAACCTCTTCACAAGTAAACAGTAAAACTAGGTTAGTCACTAAGGCGTTGTCCATTGATACCATGAGTAGGAGTCAGGAAGGTTAAGAGTCCGCTGCAGGGTGGCTAAGTTAGGACAATCTAGCAAAATGTGGACCACCGTCAAACGGGCACAACAATGACAGTGGGGCCGATTCTCAAAACAGAAGAAATGACCATGAGTCAGCCAAATATGAAGGATGCGGAGCAGGCAAAGTATGACGGAATCCTTGCAAGAGGTCTGCATGGAGCGCCTCCACAAATTCACAGTCTCCTTTATCATTCAAAGTTTATTCAGCAAAGTCAGAATATGCCATAACATATTCCAAATCCTTAGAACTTGATGGTGTAACACCAATTGAAGAGCCTATCCCACAAAACTGACCTCAAGAGGCGGCTTGCCAGTAGCCAATTTGGCCAGCATGTCAGTGAGTTCATTCCCCAGGGTCCCAATGTGACCCGGGGTCCAGACAAAGACTACTGACCATCCACATTATTCGACGGCAAAAAGGTAATTCTGGTTAGTCAGGACCACGGGATGGCAAGGGTAATATTGGTCATGAGCTTGTAAACTACTCAAAGAGTCACTACAGATGGGGAAGGACTCACTGGTGCAGGAACAGATATGCTCAATAGCACGAGACATGGCTAACAACTCCACAGTGAAAAAAACTGCAGCCATTTGGCATGGAACGGAGTTCATTACAACCCGCATGAATGTACACAAAGCCCGCACAATGGGCAACCATTGAGCCATCCATATAGATTACTTCTGAAGCCCAAGATGGACTAAGAATGGAGAAGAATTAGCAGTGGAGGGCCTCAGGATGAGCAGAGTCTTTCGGACCTCATGATAGGTCAAGACAGAGCTGCGGATGGGACAAGCACCAGAGGTGTATGTGAGCAGGCCCAGAGAAGAAATGATAGAGGGAAAAGTTGGAGTTAAGAAAAAAGGGACCAGATACAGATGGCAGTCATAACCTCAGGCCTAGGCCACTGCTGCGGGAGTGGGTCTCTGGATCTGGCACGAGCAGACGGTAGTCAGGTGCTCCCAGCAGCAATGGATGCATAACACATAAGCAATCAGCTGTCGATGGCGCAACAGTGGAACCCCTGTCTGATCACAGTGCTAGTCTGAAAAGCACCAGCTGTCAGTTGTATCCCACACTGGTGTACTGTGTTCAGTATCTGTAAAGTCAAAGGTGATGCCAAGCTGTATGTGAGACTCCCATAATCCAGACACATCTGGACCAATGCTGGGTAGAGCTGTATCAGAGTAAAATGGTCTGTACTCCAGCTGGTGCTGCTGAGGCATCAAAGAGCATTGAGGTGTGACCAACATGTCTGCTTTAGTTGAATATGGGGAAGCCATGTCAACTAGACATGAAAGACCAGTCCTAAATAACAATGTGAATCCACTACATTGACGGACAAGCCACCAAGATACAGATTTGGATTAGGATGGACTATAAGGCAATGACAGAAATGCGTAACGCACATGTTGGCAACTGAAAAATGGAAGCCATGAGTAAGAAACCAAGATTGTGCTCAGTGTATTGTTCCTTGCAGTCTGTGTTAAACAACTCCCATCGAGGACAAACAAACTTCTCTGTCTGAACAGGCCTCGGAAGGCCCGATAGTACCGGCCGAACGCCATGTCATTCTCAGCTGACTGGCATCACTGGATGCGGATATAGAGGGGCATGTGGTCAGCACCCTGCCTCCAGCTGTTGCCAGTTTTTGTGACCAGATCCACTCCTCCTTAAGCAATCAGCTCCTCCATTGGTCTCACAAGGACTGAGTGCAGCCCGACTGCCAATAGCACTTGGCAGAACCAGATGGTCGCTCATCCAAATGCCAACCAAGCCCAACAGTGCCCAACTTCAGTGAACTGGCGGGAAGTAGCATTACCACTGCAGCAAGGTCATCAGTGTGGACAAACAAAAATAAATGCAAAATTTATGAGTACACAAAGAGGGGGACACCGTAGGCCCCACAGCTACCACCAGACCATTGATAGCACTAAAAGAGAGAAACACCCAAAACAGAAACATGTGGAATCCCATTCTCCTGCAGTTGGAAGATGATACAGGATATGCCAAACTTTACCTGATAAGTGCGACATGAAAGAAAATTGGGAGTGGCCCACAGAGGCCCAACTCATATAAGGTGGCAAGGACATGGTGGTGCCACATGGTATCATAAGCTTTACACAGATCGAAGGCGATTGCAACAAGGTGTTGACAATGGCAAAAGCCATTCAGATAGTGGACTGCAGGTGGACTAAATTTTCTGCCATAGCCCATCTGAAAATGCAGTTCGGATTGCAGTCGTAGAAAAGACATCACAATCTGCATAAGTAAAAGCCCACCTGGGTGGGCATAAAGGAAAATGACATTGGAGAGAAAATAAGACGATCGGAAAATGACCACTGTCACACAAATCATAATGAAACGCCCACTGAATGGAGGGGAGGAATCAAGGGCTATAGATGGAAAGACCAATGGCCAAGAAGGTGCTATGTGCTACACTAAAGTATGTGGGGGCTCCAATGTTGAGGAGGCAGAGATCAAACACTGTCAGCAAGTCTTCAACAATCCTGCCCCGGTTAGTGGTCACGGTACCACTCCACACATGACTATTGGTGTTAAAATACCTAAGGAGAAGGAAGGGAGGAAGGAGCTGTCAAACGAGGGCAAGAAGAGTAGGAAGCAGAGGATACTGGTCTGGGGGAGATAAAGATTGAACATTGTCACCACAGAGTCTAAGTGGATCCAAATGTTCACCATTTCCAGGACAGTATAAAGAGAAACCCATGAACCAACAACATCCAAGCCAACTAACAAACAGACACCACCGAAGGCTCGCAAAGTGCTGACACGGTTCCGGCAGAAGGCTTAGAAATCATGAAGAGTAAATCAAAACAAAATTCTTGCAATACAACGAAAGCTACAGAGGAAAGTTGAAGAAGAGGCTGCAATTCTAGAAGGTGATGATAGTACCCTTTACAGTTCTATCAGAGGAGAGTAGCACAAGAGACCAGATGGAAGTCAAATAGGCCAGAATTGGTCATTGGTCATCATGCCAAGTCAGCGTCCATCACCAGTAAGAACGGAGTGACACTGATGAATATAAGATTGGATGCATGCTATTTGAGAGGGAGTGGGCAATACCTCCTGTGGTGTCGGGGGGAGGGCGGTTGCTCATACTAAGACTTACACATCTTCTTCTTCGAAGGGCAAGAGGTATTGTCGGAAAGAGAGCAAGTGGCAGCAATATCTAGAACCAAATGAGAACGAACAGCTTTGAGGTCCACAGAACGTGGATCTGGTGTCCAACTTGAAGTAACAGGCTTCTTGTCCTGGAAATGTCATGGAGGGAGGTTCCAGAGGGAGTCCCATCCACGGTGGGTGCAAGGGAAGAAAGTGTCTTCTCCTAGCAAGGACAAGGAGTTGTGGGAGGGAAGATTAACCACCAGAAGGTAAGAAAGAGAAAGGGGACAGGACAGAAGTAGGGAGGGATGGGAGGGAGGGATGGGAGGAGGAGGAGGAGGAGGAGGAGGAAGAAGAGGGAAGAACACAACAGAAGCAGAGGTAGACAAAGATACCATGTGGAGAGGGTCGAATCTCTGTCGGGTCTCAAGATAGGGTAGAAAGTCGAGAATTTTGAATTCCTGAATCTTCCTTTCCTTTTTATTGATTGGGGAATCCAGCATGCAAGGGGAAGTGGGGGAGGAGAAGAGGGACAGGAAAGCAAGCCAGAAATGCTAGGGATGAGCCTTCTTCCCCAAATGGCTCACATTATGGAAACAGAATTTAGAATGGGAGGTCAAACCTCAAGGGACACGGTAAAAAAGGGGAGAGCATGGAAACATGAGAAACAAGACCAAAAAGGAACAGCAGAACTGAGGGAATAGTTGTCACAAAGGGAAACACCGAGGGAGAAAGGGGGGGGGGGGGGGGGCAGGAAGGGGAGAAGACAGAATGGGATGGACCGGATATGGGGAAGGGAATGCAGCCTGGGAGAGAAGAAAGGCTACAATAGCTCAGGGCCTTGTGTGCACCAAACAAGTAACCACAAAAGACCTGTGCACCCCCTGGGGGAAGTAATTTAGATATACTGCATTCTGAGGCTGACTGATTGGTGTGCATGCGACAGCATGCACTACCAATACACTGACGAGTTGAAATGTTATGCACACCTGTTTAATAGCTTGATTGTCCATTTTGGGAATGAAATACATCACTTATTCTGCGTATCTGGGATTCAACTCTTTGGTGGTAGGTTTTTGGAGGTAATTTGCGCAAATAATCGGGTGCTGATTTGCGTATCCAATAATGGCGCCCAATAGCAACCGAGATGGCTTCCACAGGATTTACATTAGGTGAATTTGGTTGCCAAGACATCAATGTTAGTTCACTATAATGCTCCTCGAACCACTGTAGCATGGTTCTGGGTCTGAGACATGGACAATTGTACTGCTGAAAGATAACCACCATTGGGGAAAACATCAAGCATGAAGGGAAGCAGGTGGTTCCAGCTGTCAGCATATCTTCAATTACTACCACAAGTCCCATGCAAATCCAGGAGAATGTCTCCCAAATCATAATACTGCTCCCAGCAGCCTGTGCCCATGGCATGCTGCACATTTTGGGCCGCCATTCACATCAATGATGGAGTTTCTGGAGACGACCATCGACCTAGTGTAGCAAAAATGTGATTCACCCAAAGAGCTGATATATTTCCATTGATCAACAGTCGAATCCTGATGGTCCCGTGCCCACTGCAATCATAACTGACAACATCGTTGGGTCAACATACAGACACATAGGGGTGGTCTGCTGCAGAGCTCCATGTTCAATAATGTACGACAAATGGTGTGCAAGTGCACCAGCAATGTTCTCCTTCAGCAGAGATGCCATAGATTGCCACCTATCCTATTTTACAGATCAGACAAGCCTCCAAACCCCATGCTTTGTGAAGAATCATGGGTGTCCAACCATTTAGCATCTAGTGGTAGTTTCACGGTGGTTTTACCTCTTTCCATAGCTCCCCATGACAGTAACACATGAACATTCAACCAGCTTCACCATTTTCGAGATGATCGTTCACAAGCTCTGTGAAATAATAATCTGACATTTGTCAAAGTTGCCTACCTCAATGGATGTCCCCATTGACAGCCTGTATCTTCACTAGGGTGATGCCCCATCCATGTCTGCTCCACTAACATACTTTTGTTACTGCGTCATGTGGCTGCAACGCCACCAGGTGGCATCCAACATCGCAGTGGGCAGTGGAAATAATGTTTTGGCTTATCACTGTATGTTCCAAAACACCATGCATAAAAAACAGGATTTTTCTGTGACTTGTACCTTGGGTTCTATTGGTGATAGAAAGGTAGTGTCATGTGTTTCGGATAGCCCTTGGGCTATAAATCAATTGCATACCCAACAGAACAATCATCTTAATGGAAGTATCCTATAGTACAGGGTCAAAGTTTGAATATTACACATTTCCTCCAGCCTAGGCAGATGGAGCAAATTGGTTCAGGTGATTCTTTTTGCATTAGATATGATCTATGGCTCACCTTAACGGGCTTATGGAGGCACCATTTGGTTCATGGGCAGTTCCTGAGAAAATCCGAAAAAAGGCATTTTTCGCTATTTTTTGGCTGCCAGCACAAGTAACTGCAGAAAAATGCTCAAATTTTAACAGAACGTTCTCTAGGCATTTATCCAGAAGTGTCACCTTCCTGTTTTCAAAAATCTTTTATTCTTTATTGAGATATATTGCCAAAGCATGGTTTTTGGGCATCACGACTAAGCCATGGATTCCAAGATGGTTATGCAGTGCAAATGACTGTAACTTTTATGATATATTCCTAAAGAGCCCAATCTCGAACTATGTTGAAAATTTTCTTGATATCTTTATCCGTTTCCGAGATACAGAGGTTGAAACTTACCCTACTTGTACACATAAAATACGTACGTAAAATCAAGTGTGAGATGAAAATGTAATTTATAGCGTGATGCAGCATGGAAAAATATGCTGTAAAATGTCTCCATTATCATCAGAAGGGTTCTGGGCGCCCCATGTCATACTGAAGCACATGTAAAATTTCTGTGCACATAAAATCCGGTCTGATATGTAAAATTAATCAACATGGCTTCAAAATTAGTTGTGTCTTATTTCAGTTCTACATAGGTATACTATATAAATTTTACTGACATATAAAAGTGTCTTATGGATGGCATGCCTTGCTTTTGCGCAGAAAAGAAGGTAACCAGTGAAAAACACTCCTATCGTGGTAGAAAAAAAGGTGAATATGGTAATGGGGTACTACCTGCCTCACATTCTACCTTCCTCAACACCTTTAAAAAAATTTCCCAAAAATTTTGGCACGGGAACATAATCGCACTTTTGTATCCTGAAGGAAGGAAACAGTGGTAGTGGGAAAGAGGCAGAAAAGTAATAAATATTGGAAAATAATATGCAGTGGTTGTGGTGTAGGAAGAACAAAGGAGACAACTGAAGTGTGAGAGAAAGAGAAGGACACAGTGACAAGGGAATGCAGTTGACAGCGAAATAACAGTGCTAGGAAAAGACTGAAGGAGACAGTGCCAGAGGGAGAAGAAAAAACCAAAGAGAAAGTGTAAGTAGGTGAGAACCAGTGACAATTAGAGACCGAGTATATCACAACGACAATGAGTAAGAGTGAGACAGTGTCACTGAGGAGGGACAACAGCAGTGGGAAGGAATGAATGAGATAGTTGCAGTAAAAGAGATCAAGTGGGAGAGAGTGACAGTGAGAAGAGACAGTAGTATTATGAGAGAACAAAGGTGACTGTGGCTGTGAGACAGGAGACAGTGACAGTTAGAGAGACACAAAGAGATACTGACAATGAGTTGGGCTAAATGAGTGACTTACAGCTGGGCGAGCTTGTGGAAGTGAGAGGTGAGTTGTATGCTAAAAAGAGCATGAATATGTCTGCGTGCAAAATTTTTGGGAAAGTTTTTAAAGGTCCTGAGGAAGGTAGAATGGGACAGCTCATACTCCAGTCTTTAGTCAGAGTCTCCGACAGAAGCATTCTTCCACTGCACAGATATGAGAGAAAAAAATATTTTGAAGATCAATGTTCAAAATGGTTCAAATGGCTCTGAGCACTATGGGACTTAACTGCTGGGGTCATCAGTCCCCTAGAACTTAGAACTACTTAAACCTAACTAACCTAAGGACATCACACACATCCATGCCCAAGGCAGGATTTGAACCTGTGACCATAGCGGTCGCGCAGTTCCAGACTGTAGCGCCTAGAACCATTCGGCCACCCCGGCCGGCAAGATCAATGTCAATCAAAGCATCTAACAACAGCTGATGCCTATAACAAAGTATTTTTGTTCATGGGACAGGTGAAGGAAATGCGTGGAACACATAAAAGAACAAACGGTGTTCTTTTATGATTGGGTATAACAATGTTAGGAAAGTATCCATACAGTGAATATCAACTTTGTAACAAAGTAACAGAAGATCAACAGAGGGAATTCTGCTAATGGATTTAATTCTGTGTTAATTTGGCCTTCAGATGCTTCATTAATGCACCTGTACCTTCTTCAATTATGCTTGTTCAACAAAAGTTGAGACAGAAATGAGCATAGGCAAAAGTACGATGTGAATTTCTTTTGTTATAATTGGCTGTATTAATACATTTAAAGTTGAAGTAGGTACAACAATAACCACATACTGGTTTCTTACTGAATAACTTCTTGAACTTTTCAAAACAAATCCAAGAGAAGTAGTCAAAGGCAGTACTGCACGATATCTTGCACATCTGCTCACAAGGTTACCAAATCACAAGCATTTATTGAAAAGTCTCAAACCCACACCTGGCAGTCATGGTGATCTGCCATACTCTCTACTTGACAACACCACCAGCTGTATGGAACAGTACACGTAGTTTTGGATACATTACACTGCTCTCCTTAATTTGTTAAAAATATAGTGCATTTTTAGTTTTCATTTGTTTTGTGACTTCTGCAATCTAAAACTTGTACATTCACTGAATATCTGTGAGGTATTACATTCTCATGGTTATATCGGCCTGCTACCCAGAAGTTCCCAGAGCGAGATTTTCACTCTGCCGTAGAGTGTGCACTGATATGAAATTTCCTGGCAGATTAAAACAGTGTTCCGGACCGAGACTCAAACTTGGGACTTTTGCCTTTCATGGGCAAGTGCTCTGCCATCGAGCTACCCAAGAATGACTCATGCCCTGTCCTCACAGCCTTACTTCTGTCAATATCGCACCTCTTACCTTCCAAACTTCACAGAAGCTCTCCTGCGAACCTTGCAGAATAGCACCCCTGGAAGAAAGGATACTGTGGAGACATGGCTTAGTGATAGCCTGTTCCACAAGGTTTGTAGGAGAGCTACTGTGAAGTTTGGAAGGTAGGAGACAAGATACTGGCAGAAATAAGGCTGTGAGGACGGGGCGTGAGTCATGCTTGGGTAGCTCAGATGGTAGAGCACTTGCCCACAAAAGACAAAGGTCTCGAGTTCGAGTCTTGGTCCAGCATACAGTTTTAATCTGCCAGGAAGTTTCATTCCCAGAAGATAGTAACGCAACTCATCAGAAGATAAGTATTCACTAATTCTTACTTCACTTCAGTTTAAGTGTGTTAGTGCTTTTTTGGTTTACTGTAAAAGTAGTGTCACGTGTGATAAATGTAGATTTTGCCATAGATTAGTGAGTCTGGCAGAAAAATGTAAAGATTGTGGGTTGGTGTTTCTATCTACATCTACATCTATACTCAGCAAACCACTGTGAAGTGGATGGCAGAGGGTACACACCATTATACTAGTTATTAGGGCCTTTTCCCATATCATTGACATGTGGAGTGTAGGAAAGCTGACCATTTAAACACCTCTATGTGTGCTGTAATTAATCTAATCTTATCCTCATAGTTCCTATGGGAGCAATATGCAGGGGTCCGTGGTATATTCCTGGAGTCATAATTTAAAACCAGATCTTGAAACTTTGTCAGTACCTTCTCGATATAGTTTCTGTCTATATTCAGGAGTTTGGCTGTTCAGTTCTTTCAACATCTTAGTGACACCCTCCGGTAGATCAGACGAACCTGTGACAATTCATGCTGTCCTTCTCAGTAATGTTCAATACACTCTGATAGTCCCACTTGGTATGGGTTCCACACACTTGAGCAATATTCCAGGATGGATGGAACAAGTGATTTGCAATCAATCTCCTTTGTAGACTGATTGTATTTCTCTAGTATTCTACCAATATACTGAAGCCTGCTACCTGCCTTATCCACAACTGAGCCTATGTGATTGTTACACTTCATATCTCTACCACATGTTACATCCAAGTATTTGTACGAGTTTACAGATTCCAACTGTGACTCACAATATTACGTTCATAGGATGCTATGGTTTTTTAACATTTAAAGCAAGCTGCAAATCATTCCCCATTCTGAAATATTATCAAGCTGCAACTGAATATTGATACAGCTTTTCAGACTTTACTTCATCGTAGAGAACTGCATCATCTGTGAAAACTCTGAGGTTATTCTTACAATTGAAATAATAACCTCATAGTTTTCACAGATGATGCAGTTCTCTACGATGAAGTAAAGTCTGAAAAGCTGTACCAACATTCAGTTGTAGCTTGATAAGATTTCAGAATGGGGAATGATTTGCAGCTTGCTTCACAAACTGAACAGCGAGGCACACAAAACACTCCCCTAGAGTACACCTGAAATTACTTCTACATCTGTCAACCACTCTCCACCCAGGATAACATGCTGCATCCCCCTACCAAAAATCCTAAATCCAGTCACATATTTCATCTGATACCCCATACAAGGTGCGTTCCATAAGTAAAGTGACCAAATTCATAAAAAATCATTTATTGAATATATTCGTACAAATAATCAAAAATTTTCAAAATAGCACACTCTTGCATCGATACACTTCTGGAGGCGGTGTTTCCATGCCTGGAAGGCATCCTGGAATGTCTTTTCCGGAATGTCCTTTAGAGCTGATGTAACATGTGCCTGGATGCTTTCAATTGTGTCCCAATGTTTTCATTTCATGGCTCCTTTTAACTGAGGAAACAAAAAAAAAAAAAAAAAGTCAGCGGGAGCCAGGTCAGGACTGTAGGGAGGCTGGGGAACCAATGGGGTCTTGGTCCTGGACAGGGAGTCGTTGACAATGAAGGCACCATGACTCGGCGCATTGTCGTGGTGAACTTTTTCACGTGTCCTTGATGTCACTTCGGTAGTAGCGCGAGACCCTCCTTTTCAGTCTTTTGAACACTTCCAAGTAGAAAGCTGAGTTCACTGTAGTTCCGGTAGGTATGAATTCATGGTGGACAATGCCTCTGATGTCAAAGAAGACAATGAGCATGGTTTTGATCCTCGACTTGCTCATGCATGCCTTCTTGGGATGGGTCAACGATGGGGTGTGCCACTCTGAACTCTGCCTTTTTGTCTCAGGGTCGTACTAAAAAATCCACGAGTCACCGCCAGTGATAACTGAGTTTAAAAAAATGAGGATCATTTTCACACATTCCCAACATTTCTCAGCACCGAAGTACTCGCATGTGCTCGGGTTCGTCGGTCAACACTTTTGGGACGAGTTTGGCACACACCTTTCTCACGTTCAAATCTTAGTCACAATGCAGAAAATGGTTGTTTTTGACATGTTTAGAGTTTGTGCTATCAATTGAAGGCTCAGTCATTTGTCAGAGTTCAAACAACCGCGCACACGTGTCACATTTTTTGTCGACTTGTGCGGTTGATAGCCGTCCACTGCGAGGTTCGTCAGTTATCTCCTCTCAGCCCTCCATGAATGACTTGTGCCATTGGAAAACTTGTGATTTGGACAAGCAATCAGTCCCAAAGGCATGCTGAAGTAATGGAGACATTTCGGTAGCGGACTTCCCAAGTTTAACGGAAAATTTGATAGCGTACCGTTGCTCTACAGAATGATCCGTTGTGCTATGTTACATAAACTCAAAACAGGGTTGACGGAAATGCACATCCTGACTCTCCAGCAGCTTGCAGCCAAATGAGACAAAGCATTTTGAAGCTAACACCCCCATCCACTTAGCCCAGCCAGTTACAACACGCTGTGGTGTACCATTGCGTCAGAAAAAAACGGGTCGCATTACTTATGGAATGCACTCTAACGATCGTACTTTTGATGTGCAGTATATGCATGGTACTGAGTCAAATCCCTTTCAGAAACATTGCATCTACCTGGCTTCCTTATCCTGTGGCTTTCAGGATGTCACATGAAAAAAGTGCTAGGTGTGTTTCACATGTTCTACATTTTCGAAATCCATGGTGTTTGGCAGGTCATTCCATTCGAGATACACCTTTATATTTGAGCTCAGAATATCTTATAAGATTCTACAACAAATAAATGCTAAGGACATTGGAAGGCAGTTTTGTGGATCACTTCTGCTGTCCATCTTGAAAGCAGGTGTGACCTGTTCTTTCTTTCAACTACTGGGCAAAGTTTTTTGTTTGAAGGATCAACAACAGGTTACAAAGTACAGAGGGAGCTAACTGAGCTGTGATTTGGGTAAGAATCTAAAAGAGATTACCTTGGGGCCCGGGGATTTGTTCAGTTGTAATGTTTTCAGCTTTTCTCAATGCCACTGACACCAATACCTATTTCGCTTATCTTTTCAGTGGTACAAGAATCAAGTTGGGGCAATATTCCTGGGTTTTTCTCTGTAAAGGAACATTTGAAGACAGAGTTAAGCATTTCTACTTTCATTTTACTACTCTCAGCTTCAGTTCCAGTCTCGTCCATGGGGGACACTGAGTTTAGTGTTGCTAACAGCCTTTACATGTGACCACAATTTCTTTGATCATTTGACAATAATATGCTACAGAAATCACTGAAGGCTTCATGTATTGCTCTCTTGACTGCCAAACTTGTTTCATTCAGCATCCCTCTATCTACAGCCCTATGCTTTGTATTATGCTTTTCATGCAGTAGCCCCCCCCCCCCCCCCCAGTTACTGTATACCATGGACAGTTTCTCCCATTATGAACTGTTCTATTGGGTTCATATCCATCCAGTGCATGGTCAACTACTCTTTTAAACTTAAGCCATATTATCTCTACATGTTCCTGTCAGCTAAAGGTTTCCAGTTCCTCACTGAGGTATGACAATATTATTTCTCTGTCTAGTTTGCTGAACACGTAAATCTTTCTGCTTGTTTTACTTATCCTGTGTGTTTTGGTATTCCTTGTTGCTATAGCTGTGTTATGGTTACTGATACTAGTTCCAATGTGGACTACATCAAATACTCAGGTCTGTTTGTGGCAATCAGATCTAACGTGTTTCCATCATGAGTGTGGTTCTGAACTATCGGTTCTAGGTAGTTTTCGGAAAAGGCATTTAGCAAAAATAGGATCAAATAGTTCACTTGAAGACAATGTATTAAAAATATCAGCCCACAAAACTTCAAACAATTAAACATAATACTAATACCTTTTACTGAAATTAACAGAGTTAAAGAAGTTCTAAAAAACAAAAGCTCAGGTGGAACTGACAGAATTTCAAACACAAGTCTGACGGATTGTTCTAACTTAATATATAATGCCCTTAGTGATACATGTAATGAATAACTGGCACAGAGAATTTTTCCAGGCAGATTAAAATATTAAGAACAATGACAAGAAAAATTTAAATAACATTGCTCTTTCAGTAAATACTACAGGCCTTAAATAATAAAATATCATCAGTTGGTATTTTTTGCGGTCCTTCCAAGTTGCTTGATTGCACAGATCATCCTGTTCTCTTAGAAAAACTAAGTTTTATGGAACTGATGGCTTTAAAAGCAACTTGTTTGAATCATAATTAACAAATAGAATGCTAAAAGTTGCACTGAATAATTCAAACAAAGTTGGAAGGAGAAAAAATTTTAGTAACTGTGGAGAAATCATGAAGGGCATCCCACGGGGTTCAATTTCGGGTCCACTCCTATTCTTTAAATATGTGCATTACCTTCCACATTTATGAAACGGAACTGGTGCTTTTGCTAATGATACTAGTGCTATGATAAACCCAATTAGAAAGAAAGCAACAGAAGAGATTCTTAGTGGTGTTACTCATAGAATTATTTTGTAATTCAGTAACTTTTGAGAAAACACCTACATTCATTTCCGTACAACTAACAGTCATACCAACAATTGATATAGCACACAAACAGCAGCCATCAAACAGGGTAGAATGCTCCAAATTTTTGGGTGTGCATACTGATGAAAACTTTACCTGGAAGAAGCATTTTTCTGAGTCCTTAAACAGTTATGCTCAGCTACTTCTGCCCTTCGCATAAATGCTAGTCTTGGGGACAAACAAATCAATCTCCTAATATTAATGAATAATTTTCTAGGGTAACTCAGAATGAAAGTATTAACTGCACAAAAGTAAGCAGTAAAAATAATATGCGGTGTTCACCAACGGTCATCTTACAGGTACCTCTTTGAGGTGTTAGGTACTGTAATAGTCGCAAATAAAATTCATCATAAATTAACCATCACAATTCGAGAATCATAATGATGTCCATGTCCACAGCATAACAGGGAAAAATGGCCTTTATTACCCATTATTAAAGATGTCACAGGCTAGCAACAAACATTTTTGATCTTTACCCAATAACATAATGTGTGACAGATAACAAAGCAAGTTTGAAATGTAACCTAAAATCATTTCTTCTGGATATGTCCTTTTCTATTCCATGGACAAAATTTCATTTAAAAACTAGTATAATGTAAAAAGACTAGTTTTAAGTGTAGCTGCCTGAGTAAGACGGAAAAATAAAATCTTCATTAATTATATATATTATCATGTATACACATCCTGTAAATTGCCTCATTCCACATAATTTCAATAAAAAAAACTCATTCATATGCTCAATGGAATATGTAGCTAACCAACTAACACAAGTTTTGAAAGCTTCCTTTAAGAAGAGGTCACAATAAATTTTCATAAAAACAAGTGTTACAGTTACTTTCTAGGCCTTCTTGTAAATACCAGCCATATGGATCAGTTTAATGAAATCAAAAAATGTCAAAATAATTGTACATTTTAATAATGCGTGCACAAAATGACACTAATGACAAAATAACCTGTTGTCAGAGCAGAGTTATATAACTGAACCACTAATAGAAACTTTATGCTTTCCTCAAACACAAAAATGGCATTAATAAATTTTAGTAGTTCTGCATTAGTGAAGAGGTGTTTCAACATGCTTGCACTAACTGCTGTGGTTGTCCTCTATCATGGCAATTTAAGTAAACTGATTATTCTGTCACTGAATGAATTAAGACTAAAGACCTTCTGTTTGCCACTTATCACATACATTTAACAGGATTCACTACATAAATTACACACACAATTAGAAGAACAATTTCATATTTATAACTGAAGACACAAATTGTAGTTGTCCAACAGAATATTTTATTCAGTAAACTGTTTCTTGGGTTATTAAAAAATAAAAAAAAGACAGTTCATTAAATAGATGCATATTGTATGACATTTATCTGTTGCTGAAACTTAAAATAGCAGAAAGAAAATGAAATATGAAATTCCACATTTAATATGTATTTAGGCAAAGGAATACTGTTATGTCATTGTTTGACTGTTCCACAGATTCATAAATAACAGCTATTGATATTAGTGGCCCCAATACCGAAAAACAATTAAGACTACTCAATGTGAAGAAGATACCAGGGATTGGTGGAATTCCAGTTAGATTTTACACTGAATACATTGTGGGATTAGCTCCTTTCCTAGGTCATGTTTATTGAAAATCTCCTGTGCAATGAATGGTCCTGCATGACTGGAAAAGAGTACAGGGCACTCCTGCTTACAAAATGAGTATAAGACCAAATGTATGGAATTGCAGATAAATATCCCTGACATCTTTAATTTGTCCATTTCATATGGAATGTGTCAACTGTGATTGTATTATAAATGTATGTAATAATTTTTTCTGATTCAGTCATTTTTCTACTAATACTTAATTACCTTGATGTGTTTCAGCAGCCTGCTCACTTTTTTGTTAATATTTAATTAGCAAGACTTATTTTGGCAGCTGTCTGTCGCAGAATCCCAGAGCATATTCTGAACTCAAACATTATGAAGTTTCTGGTGGAAAACAAGCTTCTCTTAAAGAATCAACACAGATTCAGGAAAAGGCACTCATATGAAACACACCATATACAGGTATAAGTCTTTTTGTTGTGTCTGTCTGTAACTCAACATCAGCCCCTGTCGATGAATAAACAGTCTATCCTTTCCATAACATTTTTGTTATACCATCCTTGATTTTCCATTGTTTGATCATGTGAAACACAGTTTGCCTTATTCGTATGCAACATCTCACAAGCAATATATGTAAGTAAACAGGTGGATTCTACCTTCTTAGATTTAGAAAAGCATTTGGACACTATACCACATAGTCAACCACTAGCCAAAATATGATCCA
Organism: Schistocerca serialis cubense; assembly: GCF_023864345.2. NCBI lineage: Eukaryota > Metazoa > Arthropoda > Insecta > Orthoptera > Acrididae > Schistocerca > Schistocerca serialis. The sequence continues at coordinate 629,540,671 of NC_064641.1, read as the reverse complement.
ATGATGTATCTTGCCAAGTGTGTAACTGGATTGATAAATATTCAACTAACACAAAGAAAAGTTATACTAGACAATGAACGATCTACAGAAATGAAAGTAACGAAGGTTGTTCTCCACGGGAGCATAATAGGACGTCTGATGTTCTCAATATAAATTAAGAATTTATACGAAAGGATAAGCCACACTATAAGATTGTTTCATAATGATGTCATTTCTACAGTGGAAACAGAGAAAAACATGGGAAAAAATTGCACTTAGAGTAGTGACAATGTTCTTTAAATGTGGATGAAAGTATGATAATGCTTATAACAGACAGAAAGAACCCAACAGTACTGGAGTACAAGATTAGTGGTGAACATTTTGAGCACACCATAAAACAATGTGCAGTCCTATAACATTTGACTGCACTCTGACCAGCGCAGAGCTGCGAAACACCATCAAGAAGGTGCTGACTCACACGCCAATGGAAAGGGCGAGCAGTGCCACACCTCCAGGAAGACAGTTCAGCGACCTTACCAGCTGCCCATCCTTGGTCAGGGTCCGTCCCGTCAGAGACTTCAAGAGCATCAGTACTGAGTAATAGGAAGACAATACTTAATCTGCGTTCTGTAAGTATTAATATTCTGTCAAAGTAATTGCATTTAAGAGGCACAGGAATCACATCAAACCGCTCATAACAAGAAGTTAAATTTTGTTTCTTTCCTTTTTAGAAATAAAGTGTTCTATTAATATTCAAGTGTTATGTACAGATCATTTTGGATTCCTGCCACCAGCCATTGCAACTTCTCTCCTTCCTTATCTGTGTTTGTGCCGACACCAAAAGTAGCCAACACGACACATAGCATTTAGAAGGCAGACTAAGAGGAGAGAAAAATGGAATGAACATGTAAAGTATTAGGGAAAGTGAATGGAAGTTTTGTTGGAAGGATTCTGGAAAACTGCAATGAAGACACTAGTCTGTCAAATTCTAGAGCACTGTTCCCACATTTGGAGCCTTTATCAAGGCGGCTTGACAATAGATATCGAACAAATTCGGACACATACTGCTAGGATTGTAACAGGCCTATGAAGACCATACACAATTGCAACAGAAAAAAAATGTTAAAATGTGTGTGAAATCTTATGGGACTTAACTGCTAAGGTCATCAGTCCCCAAGCCTACACACTACTTAACCTAAATTATCCTAAGGACTAACACACACACCCATGCCCGAGGGAGGACTCAAACCTCCGCCGGGACCAGCCGCATGCAACATAAAGACGCAGGGGATTTCAATGGAAATCCTTGGAAGAAAGAAGCCATTATTTTTGCAAAACCCTGGTGTGTAAATTTAGAGAACCATTATTCAAAGAAGGCTGTATAATCACCATGCTGCCACCATTTTATATCTTTAGTAGGGATCATGTGAATATGATAAGAGAGGCATATATACAGCTATTGGTGAATTACCAGAGACTGCAATACCGCCCATCTGCTTTGACCAATGACATTATCGCCATATCAAAAACCCCTATTTCAAGTGTATCCAACATAGCCATCAAAATATTGATCATAACAGTCACAAAAATACAAATAACTCACAAACCAGCTCAGTGACTAAACCCAATGCAGTTAGTGGGGCAAGCATGTGTTTTGGGCAGGGACGAACTAAGAATTCAATAACAAAAACAACATTTCTGTACATGGTGCAACACACTGCAAAAAACTAAACGCACAAAACTGCCAAAAAATAAAACCTAATAAAACCATACAAAGCACATCATAAGGTAATGGTATGCTAGACTTCAGTTAATCTATACAGCTCACCCTAGACCACGATACATACAACTAAAAAAGCTGGTACCCCAAATTCTCGTAAACCTAAATAGTTTAACCCAAGACCGGAATAATCTTTTCTGCCTATATTTTGCTTTTGCTAAATGTGGGACAGAGTTACTATTACATTTACTATTTCAAATAATAAATAGCAATGAAGTATACACAGCAGTACAATATTGAATTCATGGAACCTATATAGCTAAACCCTAGGTCATATTACCATTAACACCCCCCCTCCCCCACAAGTACACATTCCGGTATCCCAATCTCCAGTAAACATATGTAGCTCAACCCTAGACTGGGATACTAATAACCCCTCTCCACAATTATAAAAGCCAGATCCCAATCTTCAGTTAACCTGTACAGCTCAACCCTAGTCCAGATACCAATATACCCCAACCACACGTACAAAAGCTGGTGTCCCAAACATTTCACTTTAATTCCGCAACAAACGCATCACAGCACAACGCAACTTCATCAAGGGTCTAAGCTGACTTACAGTACCCACAACCAAGTATACCCATTACTTTTTGCTCACTCAATATGTGAATGGAATGGATAAGAAATCAAACAGTGAACGATTTACCCTTGGTCACGTACCGTACATTTGTTTGCAGAGTATATATGTAGGTGTAGAAAATCTATGTTTTTTTTGTAGTGATTATACGTTTACAGCAACATTTGCAAATGCATACACAATGCAATACTGATTTCTCTATCCAAATTAAGTATGTGTTAAGTATGCCTTACATACACAGGATAACAGATAATGATTACAAGGAAAACACACAGTAGTATAAATGGTGTTCTCCTACCTTCTGCCCTGCTGCAGTTTCACTCATGTATTTGGAAACTGAACCTTCAAATAATGTACAAAAGTATTCAAGCACAGCATCCCTTGTAGCTGGTAGAGTCTTCAGTAATGACAGTGCTCTGCGTGCAAGTTCTAATGGATTTGTCTTCACTGACCTGGTTGCTCCTGCAAGGAATGCTCGCAGTTCACTGAGCAGGTCATGAGATGGTACAGCTTTGATAACACTTGTCCCAGCCATACCTGTAAAGAATTTAACATTAGTTTGGTCTCATCATAACACATTACTATTTACATTCTTCCCTTCGTCCCTTTGTAGGCACTAAATATTACTTCACTTGACGGAGGTTAGCAACACCTTATTCATAAATTGCCACCAATAACAGAATTTAGAGTTGTATCTTGTACTTTATGTAGTTTTAAGATAACACAGGGCTCCTGATTAACTATTTTGTGAGATAAAACCTTCATTATACTATCTGATGGGAGGTTGTGAAATGTGAGAGCCCCAGCTACTACTGTGTCACTCATTTTCAAACAAAATCTGGCAAAACTGAAAGCAGACGTAAAAAGAAAGATGTCTTTTGAATGCAACTATGTTACACTGCTGCACAGTTTAACCAATAAAACTGGCAAACTTTAAAACAATTTCTGTTGTTTGTCACAAGTCTTAACTTCTTTGTAATGCTGAGCTCCATAGTTGACTGACGCTAACACTGATGATTAATGAAAACCACCCTAGCTATATTAACATTCATTTCTTGTGCCACAACGAGTTGCATCAGTATCATGACATAAAAGGTGCAGTTGTTATATGTGACATTAATGACAAAATCGGGAAATGATTATGACATAAACATTCTGCCGACCGTCTGGCAAGCAGTAAGTGCATGCAACATGGCATTTGTACTAAAATTAAGATACACAGCAATGTTTAAGTGACCATCGTTTCCCCGATTTTGTCACATATAACAACCATATCTTTTATATTATGGTACAATATTAGCATAACTCAGTAACCTATGTTCTAAAAGAACGAAACCAGTTGTGATACATTAAATGTGTTTTAATACAGCTGTAATGGTTTCCTTGAATCATTACTATTATTTTAACTGCAGCTCATTTTACAAGTTGGTAAAGCAGTAGGCCTAATGTATGTACGAGCACAAAGTGACCATATCTACTGTACATACGATAAATACATACAAGTTAAAATAACTTGAAAAGTTTGTTTTAATGTGTTGCAGCTATTACGGGAATGGTTGTTCCTGGCAGAAAAGTAGTGTGTGTTTTCATCTGCAGTGCCTACAGTTTAATGAAGTTATCTAATTTCATTTCTGTGTTCACATAGCTTGGATTAGAGTAACAACATTATTTATCACAGTTCTCCCAATGGAACGTGATGCGTGAAAATATAAACTACGAAATCCTAATTTTGCGTGTGATACAGTCGAGCCTCAACTACGTCAAATTATTTTGTACTACTCTGAAAATAATTCCCCTCTTAAATTGTTCAAAACATAACAGTGGTGTTATTACATCTTTTCTAGTAAAGTTCCCAAAAATGGAAATGAGTGGATCTTTTTACCTTTTTTGTCTGTTACAATTTTAATAAATGTCTTTCAATTGCTTTAACTGTAATAGTTAACACTAAAAAGAATAAGCATTTTTTTTTTTTTACTCCAGTTGGCAAAAATTCATAGAATTGACAAAACAGTTAAATAGCACTGCAGAGAAAAACACTCTATCTTCGACAGGTACTTTTAAATGAAATTTATCTAATTATACTTCTTTATGTTGATTTATTTAAAAAGATACACACCTGTTACTTCAAATACAACACTGAAGTCCGGTCCGCAAATAAACACAAACAGCTCCAACTACTCGTTCTATCGACAATATTGTTATCGACCAGTCGACATATAAGCTTCGCGCGGCCGAATGATAGTCGTTTGTTGAATCGTTTATGACGATAATGTGACTCTTTGAACGTTCAGTTTGCGATGATTGTGTAGGGTAAAGACGGGTGCAGTGGTACTTTTCTTGTACTGTGATAACTTTTGCCAGAAATCTTTTGAAGAGGTAGTTTCCCATTCCTTTAGACATTATTACTTTTCTAATCTAACAGCTGTTTTCTATGTAATCAAAATGGCGTGTTTGCTGTGATGAGTGCATGCTCCTCATTCGACTGGGTGTTATGATTCAAATTAGCATTTTTTAAATATTTACAAAAGGAGTGATTTATAGAAATTAGTTTTTCTGTTACTATGAAGGAGTTGTTATTAGCAATATTCTCTCTGATCTCGGCCTTGTTGTTAGTGTTGTTGATTGTCGTTATAGGTGAGGGCTGTTTTGTTTGTATGACTTCGTGTTCCTTATATATCAAACGATGTCAAATGACCAATACTATCTCGGTTACAGGTTGGTACCTCGTGTGGAAACTCTTTCTGTCGCGGTTCCGTTTTGTAAGGGAATTGCTTGGTGGCATGAACGAACCTCCACCACCTCCTGCTGAACAAAGGCCTGCCCGACCAAGAAGAAAATACAGGAAAGAGTGATCGCATTTTCTCATCCAGACGACTCCGAACTGTTGCCCTGAACTGTGTAAAATTTGTAATTGAAGAATACATTTAAAAATAATCAAAATGAATATACGATGCGCGAAACCGGAAGACCTGATGAACATGCAGCATTGTAATTTATTGTGTCTGCCAGAGAATTATCAAATGAAATATTACTTTTACCATGGTTTATCATGGCCTCAACTAAGTTACGTAGCAGAAGACGAAAAGGGGCAGATTGTAGGTTACGTGCTCGCTAAAATGGAAGAAGATAGTGAAGACAATCCACATGGTCATATTACGTCGTTAGCGGTAAAACGTTCCCATCGAAGACTAGGTCTGGCTCAGAAATTAATGGACCAGGCATCAAGAGCAATGGTTGAGTGCTTTAACGCGAAGTATGTATCATTACACGTCAGGAAAAGTAACAGAGCTGCCCTAAATCTTTATACAACAACGCTCAAATTCACAATTTCTGAAATTGAACCTAAGTACTATGCCGATGGCGAAGATGCGTACGCTATGAAGAGGGATTTATCGTTATTTGCAGCCCAGATGCCTTCGTGTGATACAAACACAACGATTGACACCAAAAATGTTGATGATAAAGTTTTGTCAGAAAGATTGTGATATAATTTCTGGGTCATTTTGTGAAAACTTGTTGCAGTACATAAGTGGAAGCTGGAACATTTCTTGTTCCAATTCAGTGGAAGTGTTTTTACTAATTATATGAGTAAATACTACTAAGGAGAAGTTCTAGTATTTTAATCTGTATTAATTACTTGTAATCATGATCTGTGCAGTTTTTGGAAAAATACAATTCTGTCAAAAATAACTAATGGATTCAATGATCAATGGTTGTGACATACCCCATATTCATATCTTACAATTGATCATTTTATTTACATGTTAACAGATTTGAATGTGATGTTCATAGCCATTATTGCAATTTTGCCCATGTTGTAATGAAATTATATCACCTGTTATAATTTTAATTCACCACACTTTGGTCTCTCAGTTATAAATTGCAAATATATTATTTTTGTATGTGTGATTACACATAACCCAGCCCCATCTCAATGGTAGTTGGGGGGGGAGGGGGGGGATGTTATAGCTACTGAGAGAGAAAAATGGCCACTGACAGGGAAGTAACCTCGATCATGATTTGGTTGAGTTTGTACTGAAAGTGACGAAAACAAACAAAAGGGCATTTGCCATCATTCCAAATCTTTCTTGGTTATATGGCATTGTTAGTGTGTTGGCTGTATATATTTTATATGTCTTCATCCATACTCTGCAAACCATTGTGGGATGCATGTTGACATAAGTAGGCTTTCACGATATATGCTTAGTTGGTGCCTACCTTCAAGTGTCTGTGACAGTTCAGTTTTTTGAGCATAACTATGATGCTTTGCTTGGGTCATAACAAAATTGTCCCTTTGTGTTGCATTTCTTTATTTGTGTACAGTATATCCTGTTAGTCTGTATTGGCATCGGTCCTTCAAACATGAGCAATATACGACAATGGATTCCACTAGTGTTGTGCGAGCAATCTCCTTTGTAGGCTGATAGCAATTCCCATGTATTTGGGTCGACAGAAGCGTCCGATCCCACGCGTCGGCTTTGACCTGGGACGTAAGGGTGTTGTCGTGTGTAACGTCATGACAGCGCGGAGTTTGGTTTGAGTGTGGCTGTCTCCAGTTCTGTTATATCTTATTTTATTTACTTTTCTGATCTGTTCGTGCTATCTCGTGAGATTTTTTTTTTTTTTTTTTAATTTAAAATCACTTATTACTTATTTTAATTATCTGTTTCCTTGAATTTCTGTTTTAGTTTATTATATTTATCTTTCTGATCTGTTTGTTCTATCCCGTGAGATTTTTTTTAAAAAAAGACAAACACTAATCAGCTACTGAAGCATCTTTATCTTCTATGGGTTGCAGGGGTTACGACCCTGGGGAGGTGGGTGGGTATTCATGCATGGCTGTCTTCACTTACACGTTGTAGCTACGCAAGGCGTCTAAATTTGTTTACATTTAGTTTGCCCCCCACCCAAAACACCCCATTTCCCGCGCTTGTCCCGTTAGTGTCATTAGGCTTCTTGTGGAAAGTGTGTGTGTTTGTTTTTGTTTCCGCCATATTTGTGACGTCATGGGTCAAAGCAGACGGGTGGGATCGGACGCTTCCGTATTTCCTGTATTCTAACAATGTCCGCTGCTGTACCTGTGATGTAGCCTGTTTTATTTCATGTACTTATGAATAGTACACTAAGATATTTTTATGAGTGGATGGCTTCAAACTGTGACTCATTGATATTGTCATAGGATGCTATGATATTTCATTTTGCAAAGTGCAAGATTTTACATTTCTGAGCATTTTAAGTAAGCTCTCAGTCTTTGCCCTACTTTGAAATTTTATCGAGATCTGACTGAATATTTGTGCAGCTTTTTAGATAATACTTCATTGTAGATAACTGAATGATCTTCAAAAAGCCTGAGGTTACCATTAGTTACAACATCATCAATATACAACATTAAGAACAGTAAGGGTCCAACACATTTCCTTGGGGCGTAATTGAAATGATTTCATTTGTCGATGTCACTCCGTCGAAGATAACCTGCTGTGTCAACTGTAACAAAAAACCCTCAATTCAGTTAGAAATCTTACTTTCGATAATAACCATAGGTGCAGTACTGAAGCAATTGCTTTTCAAAAGCCAATAAGTTCTACATATACCTTGACTGATTTGATCTAGTGTTTTTTGGATGTCATGAGAAAAGTGCAGATTGAGTTTTACATTATAGAAGTTTTCGGAATCTGTGCTAGCTGGCATGAAAGAGGTCATTCTGTTTAATATATCTTATTATTTTAGCTCTGAATATGTTCTAAAGTTTCATGACAAATGTATGTTGAAATGAAATGTCGTGTGGCTAGGGCCTCCCGTTGGGTAGACCGTTTGCCTGGTGCAAGTCTTTCGATTTGACGCCACTTTGGCGACTTGCGCGTCAATGGGGATGAAATGATGGTTAGGACAACACAGCACCCAGTCCCTGAGTGGAGAAAATCCCCGACCCAGCTGGGAATCGAACCTGAGCCCTTAGGATTGACAGTCCGTTGTATTGACCACTCAGCTACTGGGGGTGGACATTGAGGATATTGGACAGTTTTGTGAATCACTTCCCCTACTCTTCTTGTACATGCGTGCGACACATGCTCTCTTCCAACCACTGACATGGTTGTTTGTTCGAGGGATCTGCAATGTTTTATAGTTAAGAGGGTCTAACTAGAGCTTTGTACACTTTCAGCTGTTTGAAACTTCCTGGCAGATTAAAACTGTGCCAGACCGAGACTTGAACTCGGGACCTTTGCCTTTCGCAGGCACTTGCCTATGAAAGGCAAAGGTCCTGAGTTCGAGTCTCAGTCTGGCACACAGTTTTAATCTGCAGGAAGCTTCATATCAGCGCACACTTTACTACAGAGAGAAAATCTCATTCTGGTTTCAACTGTTTCTTGACACCATTGACACTATTTGCTTCACTCTTCTTTGCAGCAGTGCAAGAATTAATTGGGAAGTCCTGACTTTTTCTTTGTAAAGAAAAAGAACTGCTGCATTGGACAAATGACATCATCTGATCCAGTAGACTCATCAATTTTCTGGGTTCACTAAGAGTTCCCCTGTAAATACTCTGGCGTTTCTACCATATGCACTCTGTTTTCTTGTGGAACAAGTATTAAGAAACAGGATTTACATTCTGTGAGCATGAGGTTCATTTGGCCAGCCAGCTTTGTTTTCTGTAATTTCCGTTAACCCTCCCGTTACCAAGCTTTTTCACACCTCTATTTTACCAAGCGGAGTATTTGGAGTACCCCAAAAGAGTTTCGTGTTTTATTTCAATATTTGTTCTCAGATTTTGTTATTTCCATTGAATGGGTTTGTTTAGTATTGGAAAAACAGCTTTTCAGGTTTTAGAAGTATTTAATCAGATCACAGATACAAAGTACAAAAAAAAATTTATATCTGTCACTAAATTCAGTACTCAATTAACAGAAAATTAGTATCTATGTACCTCAACAGTCACTGCAGTAAAATAACAGGACTTTTTTCAACTTTTCAGTCGAGTACATTTTTGCACTGCTTGCACTTCACAGTAACAGTTTCTTCTGTGTATATTACAAACAGGTTTCTTGCACGTTACACAACAGAATCTTGTTTTCCGATCTTTGTTTCTCTTGCAATCTTGACATCATCGTCGTGTTGATAACTTGGAACACTGGGTGTGGATCACTGCTGCAGGAATTGCAATACCACGAGTTTTCACTGTATCTTGTACATGTTTATGAAGCCCATTGATATTTTTGGCTCTTTCTTCCATGTTGCCTTTGCTGAGTCCAAATGCCAGTTCATTCGTGAAGAGTTTACATCGGCTTCGGTTATTCTTCTGCCATTCAGGAAATCTTTGAGTGTACAGAATATATGCATTCAGTGCTGCAATATCTATCATTTCCATGAAGATTCTTAGTGGCCACTGCCTCGTTCCTCTAACACAACTGTATTCTCTTGTCATTTTGTCCCCATTATCTACAGCACCTTTGGTTTTGTTGTAGTGCAGTATGATTTTGGGTTTGTGTTCACTTTCTTCACCACTCATTATGCTGATTAGAGAGTAGTATTACTGCCTTACCCATCCTTGGAACATAAGAAACTAGGGTCAAGTCATTTGTGAAACCAAACATTGAAGAGTGAACTTCTCTCTTTCTGTTTGGCAAGAATTCCTTCGGAATCTCTTTCTTATTGGAACGGAACCAATGTTGTGTTTCATTTTAGTAGTTCAGCAGCCAATGGAAAACTGGTGAAGAAAATTATCAGTTGTTACACCCTGACCGTTATTCAGAAATGGTTCCATCAGATCCAAAACAACACTCTGTCCTTGATTCACTTCCCGAGTATTTTTCACCATTCCTGTGTAAATTTGGATCTGTAATAAGTAAGATGTCTTCACATCAGCACAAACCCAAATTTTAATGCCATACTTGCCAGGCTTGCTCTTCATACAAATCCTAAAATGGCGGTTTCCTCAGTACATTGCTAATCGTTCATCAATAGTCACGTATTCTTAAGGATAGAAGTTCTTCCACAGGTTAGATTGAAATTTGTCGAACACTACCCTGATGGCTTGCAGCTTGTTCTTGGTTTTTCCAATTCTCTGTGGTCTTGTGTCTCTGCTGCCAAATCGCAAGAATTTCAGTATAGACAAAAATCGGTTGCTTGACATGGCAGCAGAAAAGAATGGTTGCCGAAAAGCAACATTACCTCCCCACAGATTGGAAGCATTTGTGCGATGTCGATGAATTCGACCAGCTCCTATTAGAATTGGTAATACAGTGTTCACTTCAGTTGCATTTATACCTCTCCATGTCGTTTTGTTCGAAGAATGAGCTGCATTCCACAAAGAAATTACTCGTTTGGCTTCCCTGTTCATTTCTTCTACAATGATGCTCACGATTTCCAGTGAGATAAATAATATAAATGACTCTGTTATTGTTTTCATTGTTTTTCCATCATTCACTGGGCCAGGTGTCATGTTCAAAATGTTGCGACATCGATGCCGCCTACCCTTTGGTGGTTCACTACTAAATTGTAGTACACTTCTAGAAACAAACAAATCTCCAGTGTCTTTGTCTTCTTCTTCTTCTTCTTCTTCTTCTTCTTCTTCTTCTACTTGTTCACGTGAATGTGCAGTGTCTTCTGATATTTCATCATCAGCTTCATCTGATGCTATGATATGGTCTTTGTCAAGAGGTTCTATATATTCATTCAGTTCATTATCAATGTCCCATTAATTTTCATAGTCACTGCCATCTGAATTGTATAGAATTTCCATGATCTCTTCGCTAGAAAGTCCTTTGGACATCCTTACTTGCAGCTGAAATACTGACTCGTGTAATGTCAGCTCAACAGTGAACGTCAAATTCAACTCAACAATTGTAACCAGCAACAATTATAAAACATTGGATCTATGGCAAAACTAAACAAAGAAGATGAATGACAGATATATTTCCCAAAATCTCCTTTTTCTACAAATAAGAAAATAAGACGTTTCATACCAAGTGGGGTAGTTTCACAATTCCACCAATAAATGACTTGAATAACAATGATAAAGCCAAAAAAATCAGACAGTTGTGAGTGTGAATTCAGCGTCAGTCATTTTAGTACAAAGTCATGAAACCACTGGCATGTGGCCCTCCAGATAACATTATTATAGGGAAAAAAAATCAACCTTGGGTAATCAGAATACCCCGTTTGGTAATGCGAGGTTTAACGACCTAAGGAAGGGTTTATTTTGAAAGATGTGGCTAATTTTCTTCCTCTGTCCTGATATCTCGTGTTCTGCTTCACCTATAAAGAAATTGTTGATGGTGTATTAAAGTGCCACCCCTTTCTATTATTGACCTCCAGGTGTCCCCCCCCCCCCCCCCCCCCCCCAACCAGCTGTTAATTCTACTGTTGAGCAGTAATGCAGTGCGTTAGTAGGCATTAGTTAATAACATGACCTGTTTAGTTTGTGCTTGTTGTGTGCACATGGCATTTTCTATTACAGATATTTGTTTTCTTTCCTCCATGCCGAGCGAGGTAGCGCAGTTCTAGAGGACAATGGTTCAAACCCATGTCCACTCATCCTGATTTAGGTTTTCCATGATTCCTCTAAATTGCTCCAGGCAAATGCTGAGATGGTTCCTTTGGGGAAGGGCAGAGCTGCCTTTGTTCGCCATCTCTCCCTCATCCGATGGGACTGATAACCTCGCTGATTGGTCCCCTCCGTCGAACGAACGAACCTACATACCTTTCGTGTATGTAATGTTTGAATTTGTAATCATGAAGAAAATTCAATTTCTTGTGATTACTTTAATAAATTGTCATAAAGGATGATCTAACAGCAGTGCTGTATTTTCATGGTAATTAATGCCAATATTCTTTTATTCTGGAATCTAGAGTTGTGTCAAAGGATGGAGAAGTAAATATGACCCTCATAGATGTGCATGAGGGTAGGGAGTAGGTTCAGCTGTATGTCTTTCTGTCAGACCTGCTATTAGGAGCACTGGGAATCAAGATTTCTTTTTCGTGCTGAGGTCCGATGTTAAAACTGACATGTGTGGTAATGGAATATTAAATGTGTTATGCAAGCAACATTGAAACTACTATTAATCCAAGGAATTGTGAAAGTTGCCTCAGTAAAAGGACTGCAAAATATAGTTTGTTAAGGATACAGAAAAGCAAACCAATGTACAGCATAGATTAATGATATTATGACTGTCAGTTTGCAAGAGGATTATAATATTGCTTCCATACTACAAATTTCTGCTAGTTCTAGATTAGTCTTGGAAGAGGTAGGAAGAACTGCAGGAATAGTAGTTTCCTGTTAGGTGGGTCCAGTAGCTTTGGTACTTAATACTTATATCTTCTCAATTTAAGGGGACCACTCACTGAAAAGCAGAAGCGTAGAGTCCTTGATGGGCCCACACGGATAGATAGAAAGCTTTTGGAGTAATCCATTTTTGAGCTGGATTAAAATGCACTCACGTCTATGACACTACATGGTGCTGCCAGGACAAAAAGTGCTAATGCTGTATCTCGGAAGGTGGACTAGGTTGTGGTGGAGTGAGTAGGATAGACAGATAGGAGGCAGGGAGAGGGATTGGGGTTGGGTGGCTAGCGGCACAGAGGGAGGTGTGGTTTGTCAGCCAGAAATGCAGGAAAGGAGTGTTGGCAGGTAAACAAGCTAGGTGTGTGATGCACAGTTGTCAGACCTGGTGAGGAGTGGCTCGCACTGAAGGGGACGTGAAATTAGGAGGTGGCAGGTGAATTTTATGGGGATGGTGGATTACTGGAGATTGAGGACAGGATGATAACAGGAGCTGTTGACAGAGTTCTGTGGCAGAAGTAAATTAAAGAAATAAAACACAAGCAGTAAGGATATTTTAATATAAAATGATTTGCATTGAACTGAATGAAGATTATTTGTATCCAAAGTGCTAGTTGGAGTAAGAAAAATGTCTATAATACAGTGCGTACCTTTACGGCTGCTGTTTACTTCAGTTAAATATTTTGGCAACTGTATGGTAAGCTCAAAAGGGTGCTGAAAAAGGTAGCTATAAATCTGGCACCCTCTTGAGCTTTTGATGTAGTTGCTGATTTAACTTTGAAAGTATCTCATGTATGTGAGTGGCGAAACATCTGTGGGTTTTAGACTTGGACCATGGCCTCTCAGCGTAGAAGTTTTAAGTGAAGAAATATTTCTGTTTTGAGTTTCTCTAAGAGAAGAAACTTATTCACTCTTAAAATAACGAGCCTGCTACCAGCAACTGCCTGATAACTTATTTAGTGCTACACTACTAGTTTTGAGCGTAATGTTAGGAGTGAAAAACTGAACAAATTTGTATATTTTCTGCAGTGCTATTAAATTGTGACGCTTCCATACCCTGCTTGTAAACTAGCCATTCCCAAATACAGGGTGGTTATAATTAAAGTTAAACTTTCAAACCACTGTAGAAGTAACACCACTGGTCAGAAGGACGTCAAATTGCAAAGGAATATTATCGCAGGAGGAGGAAAACGTATGACAGAAGAAAAATAAATAGTTACAAAGTGTAGTAATAGGTAGCACTGTAAGCATCATAATTTAATAGTGGTAGACTACAAATGACAAATGAATCATACAACAATGCTAAGTGTACGTTTGATGTGAAACAACCTGTTCTACTCAGTGTGCATGGGTGTACAGGAGTGATACTGTTAGTTACATAAGTACATCCACCATGGCAAGGTCATATCACATTGGATGGGAAGAAATCGATTTTTGATTGTCCTTAGGCAAAAAACTGCATCAAAAGCATCACTCATATTGGTTTTTAATTGTCCTGAGGCCAGAAACCACATAGAAAGCACCAATCGCATCAGTTTGTAATTGTTCTGAGGCCAAAAACCACATAAAAAGCATCAGTCCAAATCAAAACGGATTATTAATTTCCGTGTGACTGGCACAAAACATGCTCAATGTGCTGTCCACCATTTTCTGCAACCAGTTGAAATCTAGAAACAGCATGTTCCACAACTGATTGAAGTGTTTCTGGGGTCACGTTCAGAATGTGTTGTGCAATGAGTGCCTTCAATGCAGCTAAGTTTGCAATTAGAGCACTGAAAACAACATCTTTCACATAGCTCCACAGCCAGAAGTCACACGAATTAAGATCAGGTTACTGGGACGGCAAGGCTGTAGGGAAATGGCTGCTGATAATTCTAGCGTTTCCGAAATGGTGATTCAGCTGCTGCTTAACTGGATTTGCATAAAAATGATCCCAACCGTGCTGTTGGTGACCTGGAATAATGTGGTTGTGCAAAAGACACTAATTGCACTTACCAGTGACTGTACAAGTAACAGGACCGGAAGCACCTGTCTCTTCAAAAAAATGTGACCCTATGATAAATGATGCTGTAAACCCACACCATACAGTGACCTTCTCAGGATGAAGTGGTACTGGTTGATTTGCGTGTGGGTTTTCCATTGCCCATATTTGACAATTGTGTGTGTTGATGTATAGTGTCAGATGGAAGTGGCCTTTGTCTGTCCACAAGATCTTCCATGGCCAATCACTGTCCACTTCCATGCAAGCAAGAAATTCTAAAGCAAAGGTCTCTCATGCTGGCAGGTCAACAGGAAGCAACTAGTGCATACGGGTAATTTTGAATGGATAGCAAAGAAGGACGTTTCGTATGATTCTACGCACTGTGCTCACAGGTATGTCCAATGTCAGGGCATTTATCTGTGCACTACACTTTTGCACGTCACCACTAATCTTCTCCTGCATTGCTGTGACCACTGCTTCCACTGACGTCGAATCAATTTGTTTTCTCCTTCTACTGAGTTGCACACCAAAAGAACTGGTCTTTTCGAATTTCCGAATCATTTGCTCCAGACCCACGGCAGTCATCAGACCAATGCCTTTTTTCAAACCCTTCAGTGTTCGGAACTTCTGCAGAGCAACGTGTTCACAGTCATTATTGTTCTATCACAGCTTTACAAGCAGAGCACGATCCTGCATTGAGACAGTCCACGGCAAACGTCCGCAGCCACAAAAGGGGGAAAGGCATGTATCCGGCATGTTGGAACTTCAGTGGGTCGTGCGCATGACTTATTTTCATTTATGTATTCTGACACATACAGTACCATCTATTGATCAATTTTCACACTATTGTCATGCATTTTCCCCCTTCTCCGATAATATTCCGTTGCTATTTGATGTCATTCTGACCAGTGGTGTTATTTCTACTGAGTTTTGAAAGTTTAACTCTAATTATAATCACCCTATACTTAAGCCACTTGTAAAAACATATGGAATCTTGAGTTGTGGAAAATTCAGGGGACTGCAACAATTTCATACCATGACAGTTCGCACAGCTATTTAGAAACAGTAGCTGACACAAAGCAGTTAAATGCTTTTACAAACTGTAAATTATAATTGCTGTTTTTAACTTCACATGATGAAACTAGCAGTACAACATGTTAACAATGTAGTACCAAGATCTGTTGCATGCAGTTACCTGTAAAATCTTAGAATATTTAAATACAGCCACATACTGAAACTATTCTTTTATGCTTCAGTTTTTTGATTAATTGGGACAAAAAAAAGCATTCCACTCTACTTGTCCTGATGAAATTGCTGGAGAATTGAGCATTGAAGTCTCTTATGAACAAACAGAATATGTGGAACACAGAAACCAGATACTTACAAGAGTAAAAGAGACAGTCAAAGAAAGAGTCAGAAAACTAGACCCTGCTTGCCAACTAACAGAACAGACACACAAACGGGCAGTATCCTGTATGGTCAAAATCAGGATTTATAATTCAACTAAAAAACCAGGAGAACTTTGTGCTTTTCAGTGTCTTATTTTAAATAACTTCCCCCCATGAACCATGGACCTTGCCGTTGGTGGGGAGGCTTGCGTGCCTCAGCGATACAGATAGCCGTACCGTAGGTGCAACCACAACGGAGGGGTATCTGTTGAGAGGCCAGACAAACGTGTGGTTCCTGAAGAGGGGCAGCAGCCTTTTCAGTAGTTGCAAGGGCAACAGTCTGGATGATTGACTGATCTGGCCTTGTAACAATAACCAAAACGGCCTTGCTGTGCTGGTACTGCGAACGGCTGAAAGCAAGGGGAAACTACAGCCGTAATTATTCCCGAGGGCATGCAGCTTTACTGTATGATTACATGATGATGGCGTCCTCTTGGGTAAAATATTCCGGAGGTAAAATAGTCCCCCATTCGGATCTCCGGGCGGGGACTACTCAAGAGGATGTCGTTATCAGGAGAAAGAAAACTGGCGTTCTACGGATCGGAGCGTGGAATGTCAGATCCCTTAATCGGGCAGGTAGGTTAGAAAATTTAAAAAGGGAAATGGATAGGTTGAAGTTAGATATAGTCGGAATTAGTGAAGTTCGGTGGCAGGAGGAACAAGACTTCTGGTCAGGTGACTACAGGGTTATAAACACAAAATCAAATAGGGGGAATGCAGGAGTAGGTTTAATAATGAATAGGAAAATAGGAATGCGGGTAAGCTACTACAAACAGCATAGTGAACGCATTATTGTGGCCAAGATAGATACGAAGCCCACACCTACTACAGTAGTACGAGTTTATATGCCAACTAGCTCTGCAGATGACGAAGAAATTGAAGAAATGTATGATGAAATAAAAGAAATTATTCAGATTGTGAAGGGAGACGAAAATTTAATAGTCATGGGTGACTGGAATTCGAGTGTAGGAAAAGGGAGAGAAGGAAACATAGTAGGTGAATATGGATTGGGGGACAGAAATGAAAGAGGAAGCCGCCTGGTAGAATTTTGCACAGAGCACAACATAATCATAACTAACACTTGGTTTAAGAATCATGAAAGAAGGTTGTATACATGGAAGAACCCTGGAGATACTAAAAGGTATCAGATAGATTATATAATGGTAAGACAGAGATTTAGGAACCAGGTTTTAAATTGTAAGACATTTCCAGGGGCAGATGTGGACTCTGACCACAATCTATTGGTTATGACCTGTAGATTAAAACTGAAGAAACTGCAAAAAGGTGGGAATTTTAGGAGATGGGACCTGGATAAACTGAAAGAACCAGAGGTTGTACAGAGATTCAGGGAGAGCATAAGGGAGCAATTGACAGGAATGGGGGAAATAAATACAGTAGAAGAAGAATGGGTAGCTTTGAGGGATGAAGTAGTGAAGGCAGCAGAGGATCAAGTAGGTAAAAAGACGAGGGCTAATAGAAATCCTTGGGTAACAGAAGAAATATTGAATTTAATTGATGAAAGGAGAAAATATAAAAATGCAGTAAGTGAAACAGGCAAAAAGGAATACAAACGTCTCAAAAATGAGATCGACAGGAAGTGCAAAATGGCTAAGCAGGGATGGCTAGAGGACAAATGTAAGGATGTAGAGGCCTATCTCACTAGGGGTAAGATAGATACCGCCTACAGGAAAATTAAAGAGACCTTTGGAGATAAGAGAACGACTGGTATGAATATCAAGAGCTCAGATGGAAACCCAGTTCTAAGCAAAGAAGGGAAAGCAGAAAGGTGGAAGGAGTATATAGAGGGTCTATACAAGGGTGATGTACTTGAGGACAATATTATGGAAATGGAAGAGGATGTAGATGAAGATGAAATGGGAGATACGATACTGCGTGAAGAGTTTGACAGAGCACTGAAAGACCTGAGTCGAAACAAGCCCCCCGGAGTAGACAATATTCCATTGGAACTACTGACGGCCGTGGGAGAGCCAGTCCTGACAAAACTCTACCATCTGGTGAGCAAGATGTATGAAACAGGCGAAATACCCTCAGACTTCAAGAAGAATATAATAATTCCAATCCCAAAGAAAGCAGGTGTTGACAGATGTGAAAATTACCGAACTATCAGCTTAATAAGTCACAGCTGCAAAATACTGACACGAATTCTTTACAGACGAATGGAAAAACTAGTAGAAGCCAACCTCGGCGAAGATCAGTTTGGATTCCGTAGAAACACTGGAACACGTGAGGCAATACTGACCTTACGACTTATCTTAGAAGAAAGATTAAGGAAAGGCAAACCTACGTTTCTAGCATTTGTAGACTTAGAGAAAGCTTTTGACAATGTTGACTGGAATACTCTCTTTCAAATTCTGAAGGTGGCAGGGGTAAAATACAGGGAGCGAAAGGCTATTTACAATTTGTACAGAAACCAGATGGCAGTTATAAGAGTCGAGGGACATGAAAGGGAAGCAGTGGTTGGGAAGGGAGTAAGACAGGGTTGTAGCCTCTCCCCGATGTTGTTCAATCTGTATATTGAGCAAGCAGTAAAGGAAACAAAAGAAAAATACGGGGTAGGTATTAAAATTCATGGAGAAGAAATAAAAACTTTGAGGTTCGCCGATGACATTGTAATTCTGTCAGAGACAGCAAAGGACTTGGAAGAGCAGTTGAATGGAATGGACAGTGTCTTGAAAGGAGGATATAAGATGAACATCAACAAAAGCAAAACAAGGATAATGGAATGTAATCTAATTAAGTCGGGTGATGCTGAGGGAATTAGATTAGGAAATGAGGCACTTAAAGTAGTAAAGGAGTTTTGCTCTTTGGGGAGCAAAATAACTGATGATGGTCGAAGTAGAGAGGATATAAAATGTAGGCTGGCAATGGCAAGGAAAGCGTTTCTGAAGAAGAGAAATTTGTTAACATCCAGTATTGATTTAAGTGTCAGGAAGTCATTTCTGAAAGTATTCGTATGGAGTGTAGCCATGTATGGAAGTGAAACATGGACGATAAATAGTTTGGACAAGAAGAGAATAGAAGCTTTTGAAATGTGGTGCTACAGAAGAATGCTGAAGATTAGATGGGTAGATCACATAACTAATGAGGAAGTATTGAATAGGATTGGGGAGAAGAGAAGTTTGTGGCACAACTTGACCAGAAGAAGGGATCGGTTGGTAGGACATGTTCTGAGGCATCAAGGGATCACCAATTTAGTATTGGAGGGCAGCGTGGAGGGTAAAAATCGTAGAGGGAGACCAAGAGATGAATACACTAAGCAGATTCAGAAGGATGTAGGTTGCAGTAGGTACTGGGAGATGAAAAAGCTTGCACAGGATAGAGTGGCATGGAGAGCTGCATCAAACCAGTCTCAGGACTGAAGACCACAACAACAACAACATTTTAAGTAAAAAAGGGAATGTTGGAAGAACTTGCAAAAAAGGAAATGAAGGTTCTCAGAAAATTCTGGAAACCCAGAAGACTACTGATGGGATTCAGCAGAATAAGAAAAATGAGGAGCAGTACAAGTACACCAAAAAGATCACACCGATGGACTACAAATATCTGTTGATACATAATAAGAATCACAAGAACCAATTGAGCAAAAAAGATATTCAGTTACATCGCATCATTCAAGTTAACATCTAAGTGGATAAAATGAGTCAAAAGAGTTACACAGTAAACTAGTATTACACTAAAGATCGTCCAAAACTTAGAATAATTTGGAAGTAGAGTCATTTGAAAAGAAACTATTGAAAAGGAGGCTGTCAATTTTCCAAAGTGCTAGTTCTTGAGGAGAATTTTTCTTACTCAGTGTGGACAAATGTGACCTCTTTCTGAGACCCCAAAAGCTATACAAAACTTCCCATAACTGAAATCTATTACAGCAATACAAAATTTCCTAAGACTAATAGGATACTTCAGGAAATTTATTTTAAATTACTCTGCGAAAGCATGATTGATTTACTAAAAAATAATCGGGAATATAAGTTTGAAGAATGGCAGAGTTGGGTGTTCAGGATGCTCAAAGACAAACTTTCATCACCTACAGACAAAAATACAAAACTGAACTACACAAAAATGCAAGCAAAGAAGGTGTTGGGTTATTGCCATAATCCCCAGATGAAAACGGGTTTCATCCAGTCTGTTATGTGAGTAAAAATGTGACACCTCAAGAGAACCTGAAGTCTCAGCCATTGTTAACATCTTAAGGAAATGTTAAATGTACTTCCTAGGAATACATTTCAAAATTGTAACGGACTGTGCTTTGTCCCAAAAGACCAAGAAGAACAAGGGCTTGTCACCAAGAATAGAAAGATGAGCATTCGTGTTAGGAAAAGTCTTCATCCATTATAGGACACTGATCTGGTTTTAGAATAAAACATGTAGACACTTTGAGTCATAGTGAATACATTGTTTAATTTTGTAGATGGTTTAATATCTCGAATCATACAAGCTCAAGAGAAGGAAGCTGGTTTGACAGCAACCAAGGACATCCCCAGAGAATGTCCTTATTACAGCTTTTACTGAGAGATGGACTTCTTTTCAGGTTCAGTGACTGAAAAGAAACTTTAGTGATTCCACATACAATGCAAGCTGAAATCATCAAGCTTGTGCCCAAGAAAAGCTTCATGCATGTGCTGTTAAGTGAATGGAGGAGGAAGCAAAACAAGATTATTATGTATCAGATCTGGCCAGTAAGATGAAACACGTTACCTCCAATCGTTTAAAATGTTTAATTATGAGTAAAAAATGTCAAATGACTACTCATCATCAGAGTGGGATAATTGTCAGGATGGCTGAATGTGGGATTCAGGTCAACGAGATAAGTGACACAAGAGAGAAGCCTAATAATGTGGAGTAGTTTTTATATGTGCATATAGAAGAACTTAGTTGCATTACTGTCCTTTTGTTTTGTTTCTCATTAGAGTTTGTATTTGAGGTAATAATTTGAATGTCAGAACCAATTTTCTTACATAAATAACAGTCATATGAAGTAATGTTTCCTTTTACTATTAATTGTTGCATCAGTCAGTTCACTGCCATGATGTTTCACTGCATTACTCTTGCATACTAGAAACATGTACTTACAGAAAATCTGACCACATAGACTATTTCAATCACACATTTTTGCTTGTCTCTCTAAGTTACAGGTTCCACTTTTGGCATATTTCAGTTGGTATTCTACTTATCTTTTTATAGTTTGCAATAGTATATAAAGCACATGTTACTGTTAGTTTTTTCAGTCAAAAGATTGGTTTGATGCAGCTCTCCACACAAGTCTATCCTGTGCAAGCCTCTTCATTTCTATTCAGCTACTGAAACGTACATTACCTGGACCTATTCGCTGTGGTCAAGTCTTGGTCACCCTCTATATTTTATGCACTACATTTGCTTCTCTTACCAGGTTCATTATTCATTAATACCTCTGTATGTATCCCCTTGATGAATCCTTTCTTTTCAAGTTGTGTTTTTAATATCTCTCCTTGCTCTAATGGTTTCTCTTCTGGCTAAGAGAGTCCTCTGTAAGTGTAGAGTTACTCCAAAATGTGATACCATAGGATGAAATGGAGTAAAAAGAATTGAAGTAAAGAAGCATTTTACATTTCAGTGTTAGTGAAGATATGTATTTTCTTATAATAAAGACTACAGCATCCTGTTACACTAAGAAAGTTTTACATCTGTCTTCGTTTCCAACAATTTAAAATGCTTGACTTTGCTGATTATTTGGTCACCTTGTGATGAAATTACTTTTGTGAATGTTCTCTGTCGGACTCCCTGTGCAGTGCCCTTTGCTGCATTTAAGCAAAAATCTTTTCTTTTTGAGCTATGACCAGATGTCACTCGCTATTTTATTTGCTAAAGCATTTTGAGCACATTCTACATAATTCAGAGTGGCATTTTTATCAGCAAGTAGAGGATTATCTGTCATGTTCAGTGACAGATCATTGATATTCTGAGTGTCTTGGCCCTGTTGTATTATTCCCTTTCTCAAAAAGTGTGCTTCTGACCTTTTTGAGATGAAATGCATTTTAGGCAATATCCTAAGGGTAACATGAATAATGAGCATCAGATTACCTGGAAACTTAATAAAAAGGTATCAGCTTTAACATAGCAAATGGAAAGTTGCAAATTAGAATTTTTTAAAAAAGGACTCAAAACTGAAGTTTTTTGCCTACTAACGTTTTTTTGATAGTTTACTAGGTGCAATAATATTATCAAAATTGGTTCTTGGTACTGGGAAGTGAAACAAAGCTTACTTACGGGAACAAAAAATTTGTAGCACAACAGACATGCTTAAAACACCTCTAATATTGTGAGGTAAAAACCTTTCTTACATCAGCATACATTTTAATTTTTTTTACCTTTTTAACAATAATAACTATTTTTTATTTTAATTTTTCTTGTTTAAAAATATCCCAGATTGCTTTTGCTTTATACTTTATTTTTTATGTGTAGTTAATGTATTTTTCTCTTTCAGTGACAGACTGCATGATTTTATGCTATTTTTGGTGATGGAGTTTTATCTTTTAATCAGAGTCTCTCCTTCAAACTAGTAAGATCCCCCTCTTTCTGCCACAGCATACTTTAATCTCTGGTGTTATTGATCCCCCATCAGTGCTTGTGTTTGCTTTTACTCCCATTTGCTGTAGGAGAAGACAGGACTCAAAATTCAGTAGGAATATTTTGGAGAAAGAGTTAAATTTTCAGTTGAAGGATTTGCATTTTCTGAGTACTTATCCTATAAGTTTTTTTAACTGTCGTGATCGAATCATTGCTTATGATTCACTTTACAGTATTTCATCTTAATGTTCTGTATCAATTTGGTTTGCATATTTTGTTATTGACTTTTCATGCGTAATCGGATAAACCAAATGAGGCCATCAACAACTCTAGCTGACATTAACCAGAACTCTTGAAAGGAAAATCTTTATTGAAATCTCTGTAAATAATGAATCCTTAGATTTGTCCTCATAACATTATTAATACACTTACTATAAAATTATGAGACCATGATCAAAACTTACTTTTAGAAGTCTTAATTCTCATTACTGTCAAGAGAAACAAATAAAAGTAAAAGACACTATCATTGTTTTTGAAATTTTTAGCTCCTTCCTCAGGGAGAAAATAGGAATAGGTTGGGGAAGTTTAGAAATGAAGGGCAGGTCACTCGGACCGTAGGATGAAGGGAGACAAGTTTTTTTTTTTTATACTCTTCACTGTTTGGTGAAATCTGAGATAGTTATTTCCTGCCAATAGCCTGTAAACTGACACTATATCTAGATTATGTGTTTCCAGATCTGTTGTGGCATACCATTACAAAATCTGTACAGAACAGTATTCACTGATCTGGGTGTCCTGGGATTAAATGCCACTGTTCGTGTATTTATAGCTGCTCTGTGCATTAATCTTGGTTCTCCAGCAGTATCATTTAACTAGTACCCAAAGTAATACTATGTTGAGTATAATACATCATTCGACCTTCCACATATTCCTGTATTGATATTAGGCATTAGTCTTTTTTATTTATGAGGCATTTTATATTTTGATGAAAGATACTAACACAGTATCTCTTCAGATCTATGTCTTTTTTCAAATTCCATTGATTTTCTTTGCTAGTAGCTCTTTGAATGTAATCAAACATACCTTGTGTAGTTGTCTTCTGGATGAATTTACTCTAACAGATACCTAATGAAAACATTGTAAATCACTTGTGTATCATAGACAGTACTTTGTGTGGAATGGACACTGCTGGTAATTAGTTGCAGAAGTGACCTATTACCAATAGCACTCAGAAGGCTGGAATGCAGTTGAGACATCTGATCTAATTCATTTTTAATTATCTGAAATTCCATCGAGTTGTTTTATGTTAGATTAAGACATATTCTAAAACTTAAGCTTATACTGTTTCACAACTAACAGTTGTTAATAGGAAAGGAGAGAGCATATCCTGAGAACTTCTTGGCGCTTTTCTCATAAGGTATCTCCAATGAGAATCTCAAGAGAGAAGTATTTTTTAATTACATCATAGAGGTGCAATACGCAGGGAATGCTAAGAAGCTTCAACTTCTTTCACAGTAAGTCAACAAGATGTCTCACAAACAAGTGAATGGCATGGTGAAAGAAAGTGGTAGCCCACAAGAGTGTACTTTGAGCTATTGCATGATATAAGTTTAATCAATATTCAAAGACAAGAATGTGTGGAAGTATACCTCCATATGGTAATAAGTGACATGACTATAATTTACAAACACTGTTATTTATGGATAAACACTTATTTGACACACAAGAATACGAGAGACTACTACCATCGACAATCGCTCTGTCCAAACTGGCATCGTGACACAGAGGTTCCACATCCCCACACTGCAACTCTGATTGCAGTTTCTTTATATCGATTTCTCAATGTCCCCCACAGAGAACCCCCCCCAACCCCAGAGTGCAGAGTACTGGAGGGTGTGATTGAAGGTTGTCACCTGTGAGGCATATAAGATGTTGATCGGCAGTGCTTGTTGGAGCATGGAGATGGCCGGCATCTGCTATGACATGAATCATGAAGGATGGTCTGGTGGCCGACCGTAGCAAGAAGTGGGCATGGCTGGCACTGACTCTTCAACTGTTGATTGTCACAGAGTGGTCAGGATGCATTTCCAGGATAACCACATTGTTTGTGGTGTTAGTGGGCAGACTGATTGACAGTTTGATCATGAGTGAGAGATGTGATGACACTACAGTGAAAGCCACTGTTGGCGGAAGTTGAGAGAACTGATAGCAATCACCTTAGTCAAGCTTTGTGGGTAGATGTGTTTCACTTCAATGCATAGATCATTCTTGACTAACTTGACCAAAGTTTCATCTGGATGATAGCATTGTATGTTGATTGTGAGCGTTTATGATTGGGCTGGACATGATTCAGAGCTAAATTCGATGTCTAGGTCATTGTAATTTTGTAGTGTATTCATGTCATCTTCAGTGATAATTGTCGTGGTGTTTCCATTGATATCAATGTCATAGGTATGGGTTCCCCGTTTGACCACTCAGAGTAGGCTGTTGTGTGGAGGTTGTAATGCCATTTGTACGGTATCATCACATAGCAAGATGTCTGTGTAATTCATGACTCATGTATGCACAGTTTGGGTGAAAGGTGCATGGTGCCAGAGGAGGTACAGGGTGATGTTTTGTACCATTGCCGGAAGATCCGAGGGGTCATTCATTGGTGCCTGTAATACAAATTCAACTGGTAGTGTTAGGATCTTACCATAGGGTATCTCTGTGAGTGAGGCTTGTAGATCTTTACACACCGTGCATATACCAAGGATTATTCACAGAACAGCTTCAGTCCACATGACTCTGTGGCACATGAGAGCTGCCTTCATTGTGCGGTGTCATCTGTCTTCTAAGCCTCTGTTTTGAGAATGCGATGCCATTGTACGATGGTGAGAGATGCCCCAGATGTTACAGAACACAATATCCAGGCTGTGATAAACAACTTAGCTGTGGACTGCACTGTGATGTCTATTAGCTGAATGGCTTCTACTCAGCATGAAC
This sequence comes from Schistocerca serialis cubense, assembly GCF_023864345.2. NCBI lineage: Eukaryota > Metazoa > Arthropoda > Insecta > Orthoptera > Acrididae > Schistocerca > Schistocerca serialis. The sequence continues at coordinate 629,515,081 of NC_064641.1, read as the reverse complement.
TTCTGTCAGCCCTGAAGCAATGTATTTGTAGTCCTCTGACTCCAGTAATGGTCCCACAAGGGCTACGTGGACATGGTAGAAATGCCCATGCAGTATTTCAAAACTGTCAAGCGGTGTTCGTTGGCAGTCAAGATACGTGTGTGTTCAGTCGCGTCTAACACTTGACCAAACCAATCTCTCAGTTACTGGTCATGTCATGGGGCAGATGCCTGGATACATGAGATTATATACACTGTTGAAGACAGTTTGCTGCATGGTGCTGGGCAGGAATGGGCAGATCCTGTGTTGCTATATGTCACAAAGGATATTGACTTTTGAACCAGGAATTGATTGTTGTTTGATTGAGAGTTTGGACGAAAAAGTGTCCATGAGCAACACTTGCACTGGCAGGTCCTTTTCTTGTTCTTCTGCCAGTTTGGTATAGTCAAGGGTAAGAGAGATTATGTGCACTCATGACAAGTAGTCCACTACTAGATTATCTTTTCTGTGCAAGTGCCAAATGTTGTTTGAAAATTGTGTGATTAAATCTAAGTGTTGGTATTGTATGGGGTTAACCTTCACCATAGGGTGTTGTATGGGCTCTGCTAATGGCTTGTGGTCAGTGTAAATGATGACATGGCACCCTTCTATGGCTTCATGAAAATACTCAATGGATTTGTACACTGTTAGTAACTCCTGGTCAAATACTGACAATTTTGAGTGCAAAGTTATTAGTTTCTTAGAGGAAAACGTGAGAGGGTGTGTGCTATCCACTACCTCCTGTTGCAGTACTGTGCCAGTAGCCAAGTTGCTGGCGTCAGTCCTTAATGTAATTGTAGGTCTGGTATCGGGTGTGTCAAGGGCACTTCCATCCCTGTACAGTGGTCGACTGCCCTTTGCAGTCTGCAGGCCACACTATTTTTCACTTTCCTGTGTGTGGGGACCCGCTGGGGCATCTGTCAGAGTTTCCTGTACTTCAGCTGCATGAGATAAGTGGCACCAATAAAAGTTCAAAATGCCAAGCAACCTATGAAGCTCATGGTAAGTTTGCAGGTTAGGTAGCTGGTGAACTGATTCAACTCAATCTGGAGCCAATTTTGTGCATCCTGCATTGGGAGTACGGCCAAGGAGTGTGACTTCATGTTTTCACAGTTACATGACAGATGTTGGGTATTGCTATGTGCATGTGTGAGTGTAAGGAGTGTTTTGTGTATCCTTTGGTGCAGTCATTGTTGTTGTGCATTGGTATAGGGTCTCACACAGTTGATCCTGAACTGTGTTCATTTCTTCTAGCATGGTAACATACTTGCTTAGTAGTAGACTACTGTTGACAAAGGCCATGATGTGGGTCAGCGGCAGGCAAAATTCTAATTCTGAGCCTGTAATGAAGTTGGAGCAAAATGCCGCGGGATCAGCTGTTGGGAGGCATGGTGGAATGAGGCACCATGGTGGAGGTCAGACAAGAGGTTGAACTTGAGAGAAAGGCTACTCTTACCACTGGCTCTGCAATGTAGAAGGTCCATTAACAGTATAATGTGTCAGAAAGATGCATTTCAAGATTTCAAGTACCATGTACCCAGATGCCTGTGTCATTAGCTGCATATAGCTACAGTCCTATATTTGCAGTGTGTGGTTCAAATAATAGGTGAGGCACAGTGCACAAGTCTGATCTTGTGTTGATGAGGAAGTAGAGATTAGTGTCAAAATATGGAATGTAGAGGTGTCCATTGAGTGAAGTTGCTGTGAATGAGGGGAAGCGACTTGTCAGTGTGCACCTGTTTCATCCCACAATTGTCGTTTGGGGATTGCAAGGCTGAAGACAGTTGTGTGCTGATGCTCTGTATTGCATATGATACCAGCAGTGTTGCAGGCAAGAGGGGCGCAGTAAGATTGTATGACATTTCCTGTCCAGTGGTTCCACCTCATGCGCAATCATTGAGAGCTATCTATCACTGAGATGGAAGTTTTAAAATCCATAATGCAACAGAGTTGTGTCTGGCATTAGAGAGGGCTCCACTAGCGATCATTGACAGTGCCATTATTGTGAGGGAGTTCCTTTATTGAGCTGTTCAGCTCAAATGACTTGCTACACCTGTTGTTCTGGGGTGAGGGCAGTGTGTTTTAGTATAGCTGTTTTCCTGTGTCGTATTTGTTGAGCAGTTCCTCATGTTTCACAAGGTGACAGATTAGATTTACAAACTTTGAATTGTCATCAACAATGCCCACTGTGGTGAAAATACATTCAGTCACAAAGACACTTGTTTATGTCAGAATGGTGGGACCTTCACTTGTGGTGTAGCAGAGCACTGCCCTGTGAATCCCAATATCTAATGTAGCACCGGAAACATTGTATGGTGCAATTAATGCTGGGTCCATCAATTGTGGCGCAGCTGAAGAAATGTACATACCATTGGCCTTGCACGAATGTTGCACATATGAGAAGGCTGTGCTCTGAGCATAAGTGACTGTGTTGCAGCAGACACAGAAGAGACAGTCGGTAACATGTCCATTCTTACAAAAACCGAATGTGAATTTGTCCTGTAAGCAGGCTATCATGGGGTCTACTTGCAAATCTGTTAATAAAGGCTGTGATGGCGGCCATTGTTGATTCATACTCATTGTATTTTTTGATGTGGCATTTGTACACTTTTTGCTCCATATCCCACATAGTTTGTTGCCAGAGGCAATGTGCACACTGCACTGTATTTGTTATGGATGAATTTGTAGCCATAGAACTGTGTGGAACAGTGAACGAGTTAAACTTTATGTCCATTGTTAATGCACAGTAGTGTGGCTCATGACAGTACTCAAATAATGTGGCATCCACTGCTGTCGGGTTTGCCAAAATGGAAGTACACCTCCATGTGGTAATATTCAATGTGAAAATAATATGTGATATGAAAATAATATACGAAAATACAAGAGGCAGCTACAATGAATGATTGCTCGGTCCGACTTGGCATTTTGGTCACAGAGGTTCCAGGTCACCACTCCACAGCGCTGGTCAATATTTCTCCTTGTATCGAAGAGTATGTCCATACGAAAGTAAATATAACAACATAGTTTGCTTAGTGGACAGTGGCCCATAGGGAATTACATGTTCCAAGCGTGTGATACATTCAAAAACACAACTGATCAAATGATCAGTCTTATCCTTACTAACTGAGGAGTATCACATTATTTTGCCAACCCCTTTAAATGGCTGGTGTGTGGGGGAACTGGTACATTGTGCAAAGGGAAAGAAAGTCCGTCAGTTGCTTTTTGAGTATTCACTGAACTGATGGCTGTAAGAAAGATCCATATTATGTGCAGTGTATGCCTCCATGGGCTAGTCCTAGTTATGAGGATCACTGAGTAGTTGGGTGGCAATTGCAGGTTTGATTTTTGTTAGCCTCAGGTATATGACAGTTGCTTGTGTAGACCTACATTGCTTTGATTGTGTCAGTCATTTGTGGTACAAACTACTTACTTCTTTTCTTTTTTATTAAATAATTTTTAGTAGAAGAATAATAAATACAAAATCAGTGTTGAGAAGAGCAACACACAACTTTTTTCAGTGGATCACAACACATTGCCTTTGTTTATGAAGATTGCCTCGACTGAGATTTGCTCTACGAGGGCTATTGATACATTAACCACCAAATGACAGTTGAAAAAAGAAAAAAAGTACATAAACAATTTTTATAAACAATCTGTACTTAAATGTTGATATTACTTCTCCATGTTGTTGCCACTTGAATTCAAACATTTGTCATACTGTGACACCAGTGTTGTTATTCCTTTAACAAAGAATGGTGCCTACTGGTGTTTCAGCCAGTTGTTGACAGCATACTTGAACTCATTGTTGGTTGTGAAGTGTTTAGTAGCCAGCTAGGACTTCATCTTGGGAAAGAGATAAAAGTTGCTTGGTCCCAAGTCCAGAGTATAGGGAGGATGTTGAAAAATCTCCCAGCTAAAACGTCAGTTTTTCCTTAATTTGTTCACGATATGAGGTAGCATGTTGTTATGAAGGTAATCATCCAGTGATTTGTTTTGTAGTGGCCTTTCGCAATACCACTCAAGGTCACTGCAGAATCCCACTGTTTCACATCCTTTAAGCTACCATTAATTTGGTCAGATGTTCTAGAACTGGCAGTTAAAACCCAAGTAATAAAAGAGAAAATCTAAAATAATTACACAGGGGTAAGTGGCTAGCTAAACACTTACAAAAATATGGATGAGCCAGCCCTCCAGATAACACATTAAAAATTTTTCCCAAAAATATTTCACAGAACATTAAAAGTTGTCTCTCATTTTTGCCATTGTCAGTTAAAATAGAGGCCTAATCTGTAAGTAAATCAGGTGCTGCTTTCTTGTCTGAATGTGTAACACAGTCAACAAAATTTTTGTGGACTGTATGCTGTACACAAGTGCCACACAGTGGAATGTCTTGCTGGAGTAAGAAGACATGCATCATAAGGCTATACCCTCTGTGCAGAGAAGAAGGACTTCATCCCTTTTGCATGGTTCGAAGGGGATATGCCATGGCTGAGCTGCTGGCTTTACTAAATTTGCCAGCATACCATACTTGCAACCACTTTTCTTCCCATCTGCACATGGCTCTGTACTTCAGCAGTACAATGCTGGCATGTCAGTGGGTGGCACATTGAACTATCCAATTATTGAAACACACCTCCAAGGCTATTACTGCTGCAGTCACCACAGATGCCTACTGCAGCAGCAACACCGCAGACAGACCAGCAATGCGGATTGCCGGCTCCGCTGCGAAGTCTGGCCGATGCAAGACTGTTTACCAGCAAGTACCACAGTTGACAACAAACACGTAGATGCAGCCACTGTCCATCAGAGGGCATCAACCAACAGCAGAGGAAGGGGGTGTGACAATAAAAGAACTGTTACCTGGTGATCACGCTTGTGCAAATAGTCCCGGAAATATCCTTCCACCTGGGGCTAGATAAGGTGGCACCCGGCCATTCAGTGGGCAGTTCTCAACTAGACAAGTGCAGAGGAGCTCAGCTGGTTCCGCAATATGCCACCTCGATCATACCCTCTTCCACAACAATATGTCGCTCCCGTCGGGTTACGCTAGCTACCAGCTGCTAACAGCTGACTTCGTCATGGAACAGTTGTATGGATACAGAGTTGAAGGGAACTCTGATTGTAGGAATTAGTTGTTATTTGCTTGATCCACAGAAGGTATCCTTATTGTTTTGATGATTTTGAAGAGTGTGTTTCTGTTGGTGGTATACTGTAGTTTCCTTAATACACTCCTGGAAATTGAAATAAGAACACCGTGAATTCATTGTCCCAGGAAGGGGAAACTTTATTGACACATTCCTGGGGTCAGATACATCACATGATCACACTGACAGAACCACAGGCACATAGACACAGGCAACAGAGCATGCACAATGTTGGCACTAGTACAGTGTATATCCACCTTTCGCAGCAATGCAGGCTGCTATTCTCCCATGGAGACGATCGTAGAGATGCTGGATGTAGTCCTGTGGAACGGCTTGCCATGCCATTTCCACCTGGCGCCTCAGTTGGACCAGCGTTCGTGCTGGACGTGCAGACCGCGTGAGACGACGCTTCATCCAGTCCCAAACATGCTCAATGGGGGACAGATCCGGAGATCTTGCTGGCCAGGGTAGTTGACTTACACCTTCTAGAGCACGTTGGGTGGCACGGGATACATGCGGACGTGCATTGTCCTGTTGGAACAGCAAGTTCCCTTGCCGGTCTAGGAATGGTAGAACGATGGGTTCGATGACGGTTTGGATGTACCGTGCACTATTCAGTGTCCCCTCGACGATCACCAGTGGTGTACGACCAGTGTAGGAGATCGCTCCCCACACCATGATGCCGGTTGTTGGCCCTGTGTGCCTCGGTCGTATGCAGTCCTGATTGTGGCGCTCACCTGCACGGCGCCAAACACACATACGACCATCATTGGCACCAAGGCAGAAGCGACTCTCATCGCTGAAGACGACACGTCTCCATTCGTCCCTCCATTCACGCCTGTCGCGACACCACTGGAGGCGGGCTGCACGATGTTGGGGCGTGAGCGGAAGACGGCCTAACGGTGTGCGGGACCGTAGCCCAGCTTCATGGAGACGGTTGCGAATGGTCCTCGCCGATACCCCAGGAGCAACAGTGTCCCTGATTTGCTGGGAAGTGGCGGTGCGGTCCCCTACGGCACTGCGTAGGATCCTACGGTCTTGGCGTGCATCCGTGCGTCGCTGCAGTCCGGTCCCAGGTCGACGGGCACGTGCACCTTCCGCCGACCACTGGCGACAACATCGATGTACTGTGGAGACCTCACGCCCCACGTGTTGAGCAATTCGGCGGTACGTCCACCCGGCCTCCCGCATGCCCACTATACGCCCTCGCTCAAAGTCCGTCAACTGCACATACGGTTCACGTCCACGCTGTCGCGGCATGCTACCAGTGTTAAAGACTGCGATGGAGCTCCGTATGCCACGGCAAACTGGCTGACACTGACGGCGGCGGTGCACAAACGCTGCGCAGCTAGCGCCATTCGACGGCCAACACCGCGGCTCCTGGTGTGTCCGCTGTGCCGTGCGTGTGATCATTGCTTGTACAGCCCTCTCGCAGTGTCCGGAGCAAGTATGGTTTGTCTGACACACCGGTGTCAATGTGTTCTTTTTTCCATTTCCAGGAGTGTAAATAAGTTGGCAAAACAAGTTGGTTCCTGCTCTGTAGATTTAGCAATTACATCTGCCATATTATTTCCCTCAATACACATGTTCCCAGCAGAAGAACACCACCTTCTCCAAACAGAACAGACAAGGAATTGAGCACTTGCAACACATCCCATATAATGCTCTATAGAACACAGTGAATTCTATAAGTAACCAGATTTTGAGGAGATGATTGTGGAAAACATCAGAGCAGCCAAGGAAGTCCCTGTGTTTAGACCCAAGCACAAACACAGCTGCCTAGTTGTTGTACTCATAAAAAATGTTCTAAAATAATGTACTAAAAAAGAGTTGCAGGGATGCAGTTTCTCCTTTATATCACCAAATCTAAAATTACTCTGGGGCTCTGCAACAACCATCTGCCTTCTTCGAGGTTGACTGGCGTGTGTTCCAGGTTTGATTCCCAGTACTTCCACAAATTTTTCCGTGGTGGGAGGACTGGTATGGGACGCACTCAGCCTTTTGAAGCTAACTGAAGAGCTACTTGACTGATAAGTAGTGGTTAAAATGTCAAAAAACCTGACGAAGACTGAGAGAGTCATGTACTGACCATATGCACCTCCACAACATAACCAATGACACTGCTGGCAGAGGATGACATGATAGTCTGTCTAGGGTCAGAATGCAGAAGTTTTCTTCAGTAACGAGGATGGCAGTCAGTTCCAGCTTTGGATTTAGGTTTGTGATTGCCCCACACCAAGTGACTCCAGCTCAAACTTCACGTGAATTCCAAATGGCCTTGGTGCAGCTGGATGATTTGAGAAAAGGACTAGCAACCATATGGTATGCTGGCAAATTTGGAGCAGTGCTGGATGCACCATAAGAAGTTGCCACCAGGTGGTGAGTTGTGGTTCCCGAGCCTCAGTATAGAGACTGGGTATGGGGCTGGACCTGTAGGCACCCGTGGCCAGCCTGATCCCCTCATAATGGATAGCATCAGTGATATTCACGTAAGAAGTCTGCTGACCCCTACACTGTGCACCCATAGTCTAGCAGCGATATTACTGAAGCATTACAAAGCTGGAGCAGGTGCATCCTGTCCACTCCCCAAATTCTGTGGTGTAGTGGGAAGGGGTAGAAGGCACCGCATGAAGACTCGTCCGATCTTTCCAAGTGATTTATTGTTTCCAACTACAGTGCCGCATTCCCCTCGGTCTGTGTCACCAGGTCCCACAATGCTGAGGACACCACCTCAGCGACCTGTCAAGTGCTCTGCTAATGTGTCGGCCTTGTACGGCTGTGGTGATATGACGACATCACGGCTGTGCTGGCAGCTGACTCAGCAGCCTTCTTCCTGTGCTGCCTCAGTGCCACCCGCTAACAACTGCGAGGTGGCCCATTCCGTGCGTCCCCATCGGTGTAGCTTGAGTTGCGGTGACAACAAGCGCCCACGATCCAGCAGCTGAATCTGCGGCCCCTGCCCTGGATGTCTCTGGTGCATGTTGGGAGCTGTGGCATGACCCGTTGCTGGCTGGCTGCGAACCCCGCGTTAGCCTCAGAGGGTCGAACCAGCAACCTGCCGTGGAATGGAACACTGGCGCCCCATCTGCTGCTGCGTGTAGCCGGTGGTGTGACACGCACTGCCGTCCAGAAGAGCTGTCACACTTGAATGCTTTGTTAGTGAACTGGCACCTGTTTATATGCGGCTGTGCACCTCTATCTTGCTAAACATACCACTCTGCGTCACATACTCATAACACTTAGGTTGGTCAGTGGGCCCCTTCTGCCTGCCACTTGTGCCATGCAAACCGCTGCGTGTACTTTTTCTGGTGGTTCTACGCCCCTGTAGCCTCTATTTTACTTTGAAACCACTGGTAACATAACTTACTGTCTACAGGCCAGCACCTGGCTGTAACTTGTGCGCTCAGGAATATCACACCAAAACTGACTTTTCCTATCCCAAATGGTAGTGCCGCTACATTATTCCCCCATTCGGAAAGATGCGGTCACTGAGTCGACCTTTAACTAAATATTAACTTATTTGGGTCAGTACTTATGACATATTTCCTTATTTTTAGAAAACTTAAATGTGGTCTGTTGCCCCTTGAAACACATGACATGAGACAAAACGTAAAAATTCCTTACTGGATGACCACTGCTTGATCAACCCCTTACCTACACACCTCATGCCCTCAGTATCCAATCCACTGGGATTTGCACTACCCTTGGTTCCCTCTTGGAATTGGCTCTCCGCCTGATCAGAATGAAAACAACACATAATAAAGGCTGCGAAGACATTTGGCACAGAGGTGCTCAAAATGAATGTTATTTGCTATTGCCTTTCCCTATACTGAGTGACATGTTGCACAAGCTGTTCAGCTGATGTGCACCCCTCTTGGTCTAAAATGAACTGGTTTATGGATCTCAACAGACCTGACTCCAGAGTTTGATTTAACAAGGTCAGATTCTGCCTTGGCAAAAACTCTAAAGCTGCTTCTGGCCAGTACAGCTGTCTCTGTGTAACATTCAATTGCGTGACTCCTGAAATTGACGCTGGCAGGTGGAAGGTTGGTCCTATTGTGTTACACACAGTTCCATTGATTAAAATTCTGCTCCCCTTGAGCTCTATACATTTTGCTTTGGCAAATACTCCCTGCTCAAAACAACTTGCTACTACTATTAATTTTTATTAGGTGGAGAAGATCCAATGCATCCCGACCCGTTGCAAGCTCAATTTTGGCTCCCTCGTATAGTCTATTTCTTTCCTCCTGGCTAAAAATAACTGCACCATGCATGTGTCCGGATTGGTAACATACCGTTACCTTCCCTCTATGGCAGCTCCGTAATTCCTCCCTTGTCATCTCAGCGTACCGGCTGTTAACTGCCGAGATCAGCAATACCTCCCCAGTTCGTTTTTTTACTTCTACCAACTTTCTCAACGCTCCCCTTTTCAATGACCTGAGGACAGGGATCACCATCACCCTTCCTCCCTCTTCAAAAAGACTGCTGTCCCTAGCAGGATCACAATACTCGAAAATACATATACGAAAATACAATGCCTAATTAATCTACACAAACCCAATGATATACAACAATAAAACAGAAAAAAACTACAAATACTCTACTACTTTCTGGATCACAAAGCATATGGTACTTCATATTGTACTCTATCTTCCTGGTTTTCTCTATGCTTAGCACCTCTCTTCACTCTCTCTTTCTTCCTCTTCCCTTCCTGTGACATGCCTGGAATCACATCTGGACAACCCTTAAATGGCCGTAACCACACAATGTGTACTATCGTTGTTCTAGTTGGCAGCTGGAGCTTATTATTAATGGGGGATATGGTTTCAACAACTTGGTATGGTCCTTGATACCTCGTGATGAACTTCTTCATTTTCCCTTTTGGCGTATATGGGCTGGATAGCATTACCCATTGCCATTCTCTATACTGCAGTAAACTTCCTTTCCATTTCACAGCATCTTCCTACCTTTCCAAAGCCTTCATATTTGTGATTTGTACCTGTTTCCAAACATCTTGAATTGGCCTCGTGAATTGACGTACAGATTCACTGGTCTTTCCTTTCTGTAGCTTCACTAAATCAAATGGTGATGCCATTTTTCGCGCGTACACTACCTCATATGGAGACAAACCGGTATTGGTATGGACTTTTGCATTGTATGTGCATACAATATGCTTCAAATACTCATCCCACTGATGGTGATGAGAATCCACATAAAAACTCAGCATCTTCCCGATTGTTCTGTGTACTCGTTCTGTCCTTCTGTTGGCCTGTGGATGCAACACGCTCATCCTCAACTTCTTTACATTCAACAATTTACACAGTTCCTTCATTAAATCCAACATGAAGTTGGTCCCTTGGTCAGTAACTATTGTCTCCGGTACACCAAATTTCAAAATCCAGTTGTTTACTAATGCTTGTGCGACCATTGCTGCCTGTTGATTTGGCATAGCCACCATCTCCACATACCTCGAAAAATGGTATATTATTGTCAGAACAAATCTGTTCCCCAATGGTGTTCATCTGAAAGGTCCTAAGACATAGATCCCCAACATAGAGAATGGACATGTCGCTTCCGGCAATCGTTGTAGCTGTATTTGTTTCCGACTCAAATCTGCTCTCTGCACACATGGTGTACAATTCTTGACATACTGGTCTACATCTACTTTCCCACCTCTCCACCAGTACCTCTCCACCACTGTCCTATTCATCGCTCTACATCCTCCATGACCAGATAACATGTGATCATGTGCTTCCTTTAAAACCTCATCCCTCAGCTTCGCTGGCTCTACTACCCTTGGTCCTAACTTCATTTCCCTGCACAGAAGACTATCATACATATTAAATTTTGGCTGTGTCCAATACAATTTACAATCGTTGTCCACATCCTACAATTCTTGCCATACTACTAGGTCATAACCTATGACTTCTACTTTTGCCACCTTTCTACTCAGTGCATCCGCATTACCGTGCTTCTTCTCAGGCTTGTGCAACACCTCATAGTTGAATTCACTAAGCCTCACAGCCCAATTAGCGAGTCTAGTGGATGGTTCCTTCAACCCCAACAACCACTTCAATGCTGCATCATCTGTCACTACCCGAAATCTTATCCCATCTAAATAACATTTAAAAATGTGATTCCATAGATTATGCTACGCAACTCTCTCTCTCTCTGTTGTTGAGTAATTCCTCTCTGCTGCATTCAACTTCCTAGACGCATAGGCTACAGGATGTTGTTTCCCATCAATTTCCTGACTAAGAAAACATCCTAATGCTTGATTCAATGCATTGTGTGCTAATATAAACTCCTTTTCAAAATCTGGAAACACAAGAACTGGACTTGATGTTAACATTTCTTTCAGTTTGTCAAATGCTTTCTGACACTCTTCTGTCCACTCAAATTTCACACCCTTCCATAACAATCACGTCATCTGCAAAGCCCTTCATGAACTTTCAATAGAAATTGCAAATTCTGATTTATGACTGCACTTCCTTAACTGTTTTCGGTTCCCGAAAATCCCTTACAGCCTGTACCAACCTCGGATCTGTTCACACTCCGTCCTTACAGATAATATGACCCAAATATTTTACTTATTCTAACGCAAAATGTCACTTCTCCAGGCTTAATGTCAAATGAGCTGCTCTTAACCTCATAAAGACGTCCCTTAACCTATGTCTATGTTGCTCCATATTACTTGAAAACACTCTGTCATCCAAATAGACAAGGCACTGCCATGGTTTCAAACCCCTCAAGATACTCTCCAGCAACCTCTGAAACGTTGCCGGAGCATTTTTCAAACCAAATGGCATTCTGATGTACTGGTAATGGCCTCCAGGAGTAGAGAAAGCAGTTTTTGGACGATCCTCTGGAGCCACCTCTAACTGATGATAACTACTTGTCAAATCTATCGTAGAAAAGTACTGGCACTGACCTAAGTGATCCAAAGTCTCTGATATGTTTGGAATGGGGTATGCGTCCATTACTGTCTTGTTATTGAGTTATCGGTAGTCACAACGGAACCTGTATTTCTTAGTTCCATACATAGATTTTTTAGGCATGATGACAATGCCTGCTCCCCAGCAACTATTACTATACTCTATAATACCTTCTGCAAGTTACTGATCAATGAAATGCTCCACAATCGGCTGCAAATACCTTGGTATTCTGCATGGTTCACAGTAAACAGGTGCTTCGTTACCTGTTGGTCTCCTTTGTTAAACTAATGGAGTTGTTGATAACGGCCCTTGCGGAAAAAACAAATGCTTAAATTCCCACAACAATTCTTCCATATGCTCTTTTTCTTCTCCTTTCAAATGCTTAACTTTGTTACACAATGCAGTTCTATTGGCAGTTAGTGGTTGATCACTACGTCTACCTCTTGAACACCAGTCTTCATCGTCTGATACATGCAAATTCGCTACTAAAACTCCTTTTATCAGATTCACATCTACAGCACTAAAATTATCCATGTTCACGGGGACTACTCGCCTGTCGTTTCCCTCTTGTACGCATAAAATACTACGTTTCACAAAACAACCTAATGGATCCAAAAATTCGTTATCCTCCAATGGTTCAACAACACACACCATACCCACAGGTAGATTCGACTCCACACTTACCCAGAGCAACTTCCAGGTGCCACCAGACACACACACTCATGCGAGTTAAGCTTTAATGCTAATGTACGCGGTTCAATTGGTTTGTTCATAATGTTGAACGCTCCTTGTGACAGCTCTGTATCGACAACAGTTTTCCCTAGCTGAAATAACATTCCACCAAGCTCCGCAGTTCGTTGTCCAAGGTCAATTTGGCATGATGTTGATGTAAGAAATCTACTCCCAGCACCATGCCGTAGCCCTCTCTTACCCATGGTACTATCTCCATGCATGCATCAAATTGGACTTTCCCTATGCAAAAATCACCTGTCGCTGACCCCAAAGGTGTGACCTTCTTATCCCCCACTCCACACAACCTATAACGTGGTGGGTCTAACTTCCTTCATCCCATTAAACTCTTAGTAGCTATTGACACTTGCGCCCCTGTGTCCAAGAAAATCTTAAATGTTTTAGTTCCTATGGATCCTACCTCTGAATATTCCACATCTGCATACATATTTGTAGCATTGAAATTAAACTGGAGCTCCCTTAGGTGGGTCTTGGGCCCCCTCTGCTGTTTAACGTTTGTCCACCTCTACTAACTCCACCTCTCCATCCTCCACGCTGCTGATTTCCACCCCTTCCTCCATTCCTTGGTGACTGGGTACATTGCCTTTGCACATGTGCCATATGACAACACTTATAACATTTTATACCCTCCCTTAGGTGGGTCTTGGGCCCCCTCTGCTGTTTAACATTTGTCCACCTCTACTAACTCCACCTCTCCATCCTCCACGCTGCTGATTTCCACCCCTTCCTCCATTCCTTGGTGACTGGGTACATTGCCTTTGCACATGTGCCATATGACAACACTTATAACATTTTATACCCACTGCAACACTGTTTGTCTATGACGTACCGCCATTGCCGCATCTATTTCCTCACATTGGATTGCCAGCTGAATGACCGAATACAAATCTTTCGGAGTCCCTTCACACACTTTCTGCGACATATGCACTAGTAACCCCCTCAAAATACATCAAGTACCCTTTGCTTGGCCTCCTGCAACAGAACACCATTTGCTTCATCACTCTGACCCAACTCGTAAGTGTACTCATTAATTTCTCTCATTATGTCCGCAAATTTCTCTACTGTCTTCCCCTGTCTCTTCGTCATTGTACTCAACCTCTCCCTAAAGTACCGAGCACTGTTCTGTTTCTTGTAACTTTGTAAAAGCCCCTCCTTCAACTGCTTAAACTGTCCTGGCTTCCTTAAGGCCTCAGAACACCATACATATGTCTTCGCTTCAACCGTTAATCTAATCTTGGCTACATGTAACAACTGTTCATCAGACCAACCATTCATCACAGCTGGAGTTTCCAAGTCACCCACAAACAAACACACATCCTCAGATGCCTTGCCAGAAAACGGAATAATCAAACTCACAGCAGCTGGATTAATCTCTTGCTGTGGCATCCTAGGCAATAACAACTGATCCGATGTGGTTTCCTGCTCACTCCTCAACTGCGTATTGTCCACTGTCAACTGTACTACCTTTTCCAACAAAATCCTTACCGCTTCTGGTACCGACACACCTTGCATCCCTGACCCTGCCATTGTGTTGCTTTCGTTCCCTGTTAATCTCAAAACAAAACAATTAAGTACAAAAATAACCCAACTCCCTACACCTCAGTACCATCATACTCAGTATCAGCATACTCAAACCAATAGAAAGGTAATTAAATGCCATGAAAAAAAAGCTTATTCTCCCATTAAACTAACACTTACTCTGACAACAAAAATACTATGCCCACACAAAACATCTACAATCACTGCCATGAACCATACTCAAAAACACAAAAAAAAGAACGTCCAACACTCAAAAAGAAAAATTGGTCAACACTCAACACATTTTGTGACTGTAATGCAGGCGGTGGGCTTGAACATCGTACTGTACAGATGACGTCTGCTATTCTGACACCAAATGTAGTGGGAAGGGGTAGAAGGCACCGTATTAAGACTCATCTGAGCTTTCCAAGTGATTTATTGTTTCCAACTACAGTGCCGTGTTCCCCTCAGTCTGCCTCACCGGGTCCCACAATGCTGAGGATGCCACCTCAGCGACCCGTCAAGTGCTCTGCTAATGTGTCGGCATTGTATGGCTGCAATGATATGATGATGTCATGGCTGTGCCGGCAGCCGACTCAGCAGCCTTCGTCCCGCACTACCTCAGTGCCGTCCGCTGGCAATTGCAATGTGGCCTCCCCTCCCCCCTGTGCATCCCCACCGGCATGGCTTGGGTCGCGGCAACAACAAGAACCTGCAATCCGGCAGCTGAATCTGCAGCCCTTGCCATGGCATGGCCCACCACTGGCTGGCTGTGGACCCCACATTGGCCTCAGTCGAGCCAGCGACCTGCCATGGACTGGAACACTGGCGCCCCATCTGCTGCTGCGTGTATCCGGTGGTGTGACATTCCCCACCGTCATTATTTTTAGGTCTTGTATCCATTTTTCTTTAAGGCAGACATGGTGAGCCCTTGAACAATTACCACACTTTGAAGGAGATGAACAAACTCCTTCATGGATTGCCTTATCAGTTTGCTCCCACTGGCTGCTCCCTAACATGCCAGGGCAAAGTGCCCAAAGCACTGGCATTTAAAACAGTGCATAGGGCTGGATATATAAGGCCTCATGTTAAAGCAAATGTAACCTGCCATAATACACTCTGGAAGTGTTGTGGTGCTGAATGTAAGAATAAAGACATTATCTTGCACCAATTCTTCATCTACCCTTTTCATCATATTTTGCATGTCAGTAACAGCTTCTTGCACCCACTCATCTTCCCATTCTTCTTTGGGAATGTTTATAATACTCCTGCATGATACAAATCCTTTGCTATAGCTGAGGGTGCTGTGTAGCTCTGTTTTAATGGCATATTCCTTCAAGCGTTTTACTAGCTGGAGGTTCATTGCTTGTTGAGAACTAGATGTTCCAACCAACAGTGAAACATTTCTCAGTCACTTTATAGATTTTTAGGATGACAGCAGTTCCTTCTAACCCCTTTTGAATGGAGAAAAGTGAAACTTTCCCATAGCTGCCCTCTTCTCTCTTAACTATTAAAAACACAATCTGTCTAGCACCTTGTGTGCTGTTACAAGCCATGAGCTTGGTTGGATGCTAATATCCATGAGCATGTAGCAGAGCAACGTAAAACCATGCTACTTGTTCTCATACCACTCCTTACATTATTATAATTGTTTTCCTTTGCTCAATCTTCTTTTGTTAAAAGTGTATATTGAGTCAAATGTTTTTTATTCCAATCTTTGATCACAATATCAGTTATTTTGACGATGACCGGTTTCAGTCCATAATGACCATCCTCAGATCTACAATATACAAATATATACACCTAGTGATCAGTGTGTCTTTCAACACAATGCAGCAAAACGTATCACAATATACTATCATACAACCAGGGAAATGTACAGATCAAATGTGGTAAAACGTACTTTTTCTACACCATGTCCTAAAGTGATAAGGCCCTAATGGCATTGTTGAAACATATAAATATAAACAGCACAGCATTGTCACATAGATCTAAAATAAGGTGTAGAATAGGCCACATCGTCCACACAGTCATTATTGCAACTGGCTACTGAAGTACAGTAGCTACCAGAAATCTGCTTGCCTACATCCTACCTAGATGTCACTACTGTGGGCTTAGATGTAGTCGTCATTTATGCAAAAAACATAATCTGATAAAAACACGTTAGGTATAATACATGTAGCAGACTTTTTGTGTAAATGATGACTACATCTAAGCCCACAGTAACGACATCTAGGTAGGATGTAAGCAAACAGATTTCTGGTAGCTACTGTACTTCAGTAGCCAGTTTCGATAATGACTGTATAGACAATGTGGCCTATTCTGCACCTTATTTTAGATCTATGTGACAATGCTACCCTGATTATATTTATATGTTTTGATGATGCCATTATGGCCTTATCACTTTAGGACATGGTGTAGAAAAAGTACATTTTACCATATTTATCTGTACATTTCCCTGGTTGCATGATAGTATGTTGTGATGCGTATTGCTGTATTGTGTTGAAAGACACACTGCTCACTAGGTGTAGTTATTCGTATATTGTAGATCTGAGGATGGTCATTATGGACTGAAACTGGTCATCTGCAAAAGCATTGATATTGTGATCAAAGACTGGAATAAAAACTATTTTTCAGTATGGATCACTGTTTGTATACACGACTATGTTGCAGCTGGTGTGTATTCAGTGGCTACACAAAATAACTACATAATTCACCATCCATACTTAGTTGATTGAAATTTATTATGCCTTGGGTAGTTTTCAGACTTCTAATGATAATGATAATAGCTCTTCTGGAAATACTTCTTCTGAAGAAATATGCATAATTTAGGATTCATGAAAAACATGTTGACATGAAATTTTCAGTGAGCAAATAGCTGTTTGTTTCTAAATCAAGTTAGTTCATTTAAAAGCCCTCATTCTCCTGTTCGTTAAAAAATGTTTTATTTTTGCAAAAACTTCACATTTAAAAAGTGATTCATATTCAACGTTTTCACATTGAGAAAGTTTGAATTTTAAATAGTGCTTATTTCCAAAACTCAGTGCTATAATTTTGTAGCCTGGCTTTTTCAGAGTCGAAAAATGCCCACTGGAATACTTAGTTAATTTGTTAACTGTTCGGTTTAGATAATTTCACCCCCTTTAAAATTGTGGTGGGTTTTTGGAATCCTTGTGGAAGTAGGAAGTATTTTCATAAAATATTTCTTATAATGCCGTCTATTTTTTAGTTACCCATCTCTCACTGAAACAAACTTGTTTCTTTGATTGTTGTATCTTTGTGTCCACTAATATTGCTATCTTTTATGTCAATGATTAAAATAGGCAAGGGTTCTCTCCTTCTTGATACAATCCCCTTACTCATTTCAGAGGTATCCCACCTTCCAGCAGACTTCTCCTGTGATATAACAACTGTTACATTATAACAGGTGCTGGTAGGTTTCCAAACAACGGTTTACTAATCCAAGTACAAATTGGTTTAATTTCTGATTGACAATAACTTTATAAAATCCATGACAAGAACAGACTCTCATGATGTCTCTGAGTCAAATCCACTTCAGTGTTTTCTACTGGTCTCATTATTTACCAGGGATGAGCTCCATGGCAAGCCGCACTGCTCTGCAGATTGTGAGCCCTGCCTGCTCTGAAGTTATGAGGAACTGTCTGGCGCTCCTGGAATATCTCCAGCATAAATTACCATACCACCCAAACAAAACCTAACCTACTTTTAGCTATTATTACTTAAATCTAGTATTTTTCAGTTCAATTCTCAGTTTTATATATATTTTTGTAAACACAAATGCACACACAATCTCGCAATCTCAGATCTGCAATAAGGATGCTTATCACCAATTTTTATTGACCACCAAGTGCATTTGCACCATTACATCTGCCACCCCTCAAGGTTGTCTGATTGTGTCTGCTTATGCACATGTTGATAACAATTGAGGGCATCCTGTAACTTAAGCACTACTCATTTATTCACAACATATGCTTTTTGCCAAATTACGTCTTACATTACTGCTGATAGAAACTATCTGTTTATAAAACCACTCTTCATTTGGCATGACCTCTATAAGCTTTTTCTCTTCTCATGTCATCAACTGTTCATATAACAAAATCTTGATTCTTAGATGCACAGTTATTTCATACTGTTCTCACTGTTCCAGTATAAAAACTTCCTGGCAGATTAAAACTGTGTGCCCGACCGAGACTCGAACTCGGGACCTTTGCCTTTCGCGGGCAAGTGCTCTACCATCTGAGCTACCGAAGCACGACTCACGCCCGGTCCTCACAGCTTTACTTCTGCCAGTATCTCGTCTCCTACCTTCCAAACTTTACAGAAGCTCTCCTGCGAAACATGCAGAACTAGCACTCCTGAAAGAAAGGATATTGCGGAGACATGGCTTAGCCACAGCCTGGGGGATGTTTCCAGAATGAGATTTTCACTCTGCCGCGGAGTGTGCACTGATATGAAACTTCCTGGCAGATTAAAACTGTGTGCACCGACCGAGACTCGAACTCGGGACCTTTGCCTTTCGCGGGCAAGTGCTCTACCATCTGAGCTACCGAAGCACAACTCACGCCCAGTCCTCACAGCTTTACTTCTGCCAGTATCTCGTCTCCTACCTTCCAAACTTTACAGAAGCTCTCCTGCGAACCATGCAGAACTAACACTCCTGAAAGAAAGGATATTGCAAAGACATGGCTTAGGCACAGTCTGGGGGATGTTTCCAGAATGAGATTTTCACTCTGCAGTGGAGTGTGTGCTGATATGAAACTTCCTGGCAGATTGTGCTTGGTTCGCAGGAGAGCTTCTGTAAAGTTTGGAAGGTAGGAGACGAGATACTGGCAGAAGTAAAGCTGTGAGGGCCGGGCGTGAGTTGTGCTTCGGTAGCTCAGGTGGTAGAGCCCTTGCCCGCGAAAGGCAAAGGTCCCGAGTTCGAGTCTCAGTCGGGCACACAGTTTTAATCTGCCAAGAAGTTTCATATCAGCGCACACTCCGCTGCAGAGTGAAAATCTCATTCTGTTCTAGTATACATCCCCATACTGTTATATCTCACATTTTGTTGGCTCCTTAGGATCATCACATTTATTACCATTATTTTTCTTAAAAAAAAAGTTCTGTCGATTAAGTTTGAATTATGCCATACAGGTCTGAATTCTCTTCCCAGTAGAAACCAGGAGATATCATTCCTGACGGTCTGCCTTGGATTACATCTTCTTATCCACTAAAGTTTCTTTGACATGCCCCATTTAATGCTAATACCGTCTATCTATAGTCTAAATTTATTGAACCAATAATGTTATCTTAAGTAATATACCCTAGTCAAACAAAAGGTTAAAAAAAGTGTAGAAATTTCAAATCTTAAAAGGAAACCCCACTGGACACTTAATAACTATTTTTATTAGTATCTGTAACATTAATACTTAATTCTCCTTTACCAGGTACCTCACAGTTTTATATCAGCCATGACTTTCATAGTTGCCAACCCATTCAGCTCATATATCATCTCATCACTGCTTTAGCTATGGACTGTCGTTGAGTACTCCCTTGCCCTTGACTTCATATGCCCTGACCTAAAGACAGGTTGTAGGGTTTTGTTGAATCTCACTTTGCCTAAAATTTGAATATAACATATTGAAGAATTTATCATTCACTGACTACAAAGGGTTTTATATCTTGCATGTTAAACATCACTTTTCTTTCCTTGTAATCGAATCGGTTAGCACAGTTGCTTTTGGGTGAGGTATACTTGTAATTACATATGGCCCTTCATAGAAATGTTGAAACTTGGATGTTAGTCCATCATTTTTTGAACTTCTAATATGCTTCTTTACTAATATCAAGCCCCTTAATTCATGCACTATTGGGGCACTCCTTTCTCATCTGTTTTTTTCTCTCATTACCTGCTTAATTAATGGCTCTTTGATATTTGATTGTGATGCTGGAGTAATCCACACATTCTCGTCAGGCCAGTCGATATACTTCAATGAAGGTTCACCTTTGATTTGCTTGCCTAAAATCTCTCTGGGTGCTACCCTGGTAAACAAATGGGGCAGTTTGTTCAGTATCCTTTCAAAATCTCTCACCATCTCAATCCACTTAGAGTGTTTACCGGCACAATATTTTCGACATAACCTTCCTAATTTCCTCATCACACATTCAGTGAGGTTAGCCTGTGGGCAGTACCGCAATATGAGGATATGATTGATTTTTTCCCATGCAAGGAACTCTTTAAATTGCCTTGCTGTAAATTGTATGCCATTATCCAACAACAAATGTTTCGATCTCCCTACTTGTATTAAAGAATGATCACTCAGCTTCAGTATGACACTAAGCATAGTGGCTTCTTCCAATGGATACAATTTAACTAATTTTGACCAGCATTCCACAACAACAAAAATGAACTCCATTCTTCTCTGCCCCCGAAGCAGTGGAACGTAGATGTCCACTGCTACTAGGTCCCATAACTCACTGGGTATTGCGGATGAAGTAAGGTGTGCAGTTTTGTCATCTGTATTTTCACTTTCGATATGTCTCACACTGCTGTAAATTTTTTTATCATTCATGCATGTTCTTAAAGTAATAAAGCTTTTTAATGTCCATGATACATTTCTTAGGGCCAAAGTGAAGATATCTTAGACATATGTACCATGTTGTTCAGTCAATACAGTTGAAGGGAATACAGAGCAACCAGTTACTCAAAGTGTGACTCTTGTGGAATAGTATGCCTCTTTGAAGCTTCCACCTGGTGTTGAACTCGCTAGCCCTATTTTCTAACTGTTAAATATGTTTAAGTAGTGCTTGATCTCCATGTTGCTCTGTTTGCAGGTTATGACAGAAATTTATAAATCCCTATCTAAATTGTTTGTTAAAAGAAAAAAATACTCTGGAAAAGTGCCACAGTCTCTGAAATCTTGTGGTGGTAAACCTGTTGGAAAGCACAACAATGCGCCCGGTACTATATTTTCCTTGCCTTTGAGGTAACTTATAGAAAAATTGAATTCCTGCAAGAACAATGCCCACCTAGTGAGCTTACTGTGTATCAGCTTACTTTTTAAGAGCAATGTTAATGATTTGTGATCACTGTGGACAGTAGTCTTGTGTCCTGCTAATAGGTATTTAAACTTTTTAAAAGCCCCTACTACTGCTAATGTCTCTTTTTCTGTTATGCCACAATTTATTTCAGTATATGTGAGCATACAGCATGCAAATGCTACAAGTTTGTGTTCAGCTATAACACTTGATCATGTTTCTTGGTACAGCTGGGCCCTGAGGCCATAATCCGAGGCATCTGTTGCAAGATGGAAGGGTTGGCTGAAATCAGGATGCACCAGTAATGGTGCTGATACTAAATTGTCCCTGATAGCTAAGAACTCAGCTGTGCATTCTTGTGTCCATCGCCACACTGAAGATTGTTTCAATAACTGTCTTATGTCGTGCATTTAGGACTGATTTGTTCAAAAACTTTCTGTAAAATCCAGCCATACCAAAATATGCTCACAGTTTTTTTTTTTTTTTTTTTTTTTTTTTTTTTTTTTTTTTTTTTTTTTGATTGCAAACATTTACTAATTGCATCTAACTTATGTGAGTCTGGTCTCATCCCTTCTCTGTTTATCACATGTCCTAAAAATTTAACTTCAGTCCTGCCGAATTGAGATTTAGATAGTTTTAGATTATTTCCTGTGAATATAATTGAGGTATTAGTTTATCCAATGTGTATATTTGATCCTCCCAGGTTTTTGATATAATTGCTTTGTCATCTACATATATAAATAAATATATTGTGTTTCAGATTATCTCCAACTGCTTTATCAAGAGCTCTTATGAAGACCAACACTGAGATGTTGAATCCAAATGGTGGAACCCTGAACTGATAAGCTCTACCCTCAAACAAAAATACTGTACATTTGTGAGATGTCTCATGCAGTTTTATTTGCCAGTATCCACATGTTAAATCCATAGTACTATTGTACTTCATCCCTGCAAATCTTGTCAACAACTCATCTGTTATGAGTGGTCTGTCTCCTTCTGGTTCTATTATCCTGTTTAGTGTTCTCACATCAAACACTGGTCTGACTATTCCATCTGGTTTCTTAACAGCAACTAGTGGGTTACTATAACAATTATTAGATATTTCAATTACATCCCTATTTATCATCCTATTATTTTTGTGCCTTATGATGTCCTTTAATGCTACTAGTATCTTGTATGGTCCCACATAGAATGGATCAGGAGATCAATCATCCCAGATTTCAACAAAAATATCTCTTTATGAATGGTAAGCAATTGAATAATGTCTACTTTCTCCTTGCATTAAGTCCTAACAATTTATCAATATTACCTACTATATCCTCCACTGATATTGTTTCCATATATGCAGGGCCCTTATGTATCTCCCTTTGATGTATTGCAGTTACTACATGAGTATTACATTCATGTGACTAATTGCTGTGGAATCGAATGGTAATGATACTAATTGCTGATTGTCCCCATATGGAAAAGTTACAGATCCTGTAGAAAAGTTTAAAATAACTTTAGAATCTAATAGCCAGTACATTCCCAGAAGGATAGGGATGTTTAAATCAGATACAAGGAACATCGGGTAAGTAAATTTATATGTGCTGATAGTAAACTGAATTAATATTTTTGCCTTTACTGCTTTACTCTTTTTTTCTGTAATTCCCATCATCTTCACTCCCATGACCAGCAGCATCAGGAATACATGCATCAAATTACAGGTCGTTAAAAAATTCTGGTCCGCAACACAAATTTCACTGCCCAAATCCACAATTGTGATCTACTGGTAAGTCACCTATCGTGCCACAATGCTTTGGTCAGATACGATTTTTAGCTATGCTTTCATTCCCATCTAATAAATCAGTCATCATCATATCACCTTTATCATACCTAATCATATGGGAGGGATTTCAGTGATACTGGCTTGATTGCAACAGCTTCAGAAGAACGAGCCTCTCTTCTGAAGTGTATCAGTTTTCCCTCTGCATGTTGTTATGAAATTGTTGAGTGTCCTGACTTCTGTTAGGAATACTTCTATTACCACCTCTCCACCTATGTCTTGATCTATTGTTATATTGGTAATTATATTTGTGTCTCTGTTCTCTTTGTCCCATAAACTGATTGTTAGTTTAGTCTCGTCTACTGTCCATAATGGTATTTGTATGATTATTGTTCCAACATTCCAACTGGCTTTCTATTGTGTCCAGCTGTTCCAAATATTCTAAAAGGCTATTAACTTTTCCCCAGTCTTTTCCTAATAACTTATCTCATATTCTCCACAGTAGGTGGCTGATAATAACTTCCAATAGGTGCTCCTCACGAATCGGATCATCAAGGTATTTGGCTTCATTTAGTTGACACTCAACAAAATCTCTGCATCTCATCCATTCACTGCTATTATCTGGTTTTGACCCCAGTAATTCCAAGTGAAGTTTCGTTTGTGTGCCATCACTTCAGTATTTAGCTTTGAACTATCTTTCAGGTCAGTAAAAGACTTAAAATCATCTACCCTCAGGACTTCCTGATAAATGGCTGACCATGAATCTAATTTTGTTGTGGTCTGACCAAGTACTGGGTAGTATACCCTGAAATGCCCTGATAACAGAGGATGTATATCTCTGCCAGGTGCAAATTTAGGAAATTTATGGTATTGGCGTAAAATCATTATACACTACTATGTTGATTGCTCTTAACTGTTTCATCATCCCCATTCTTTCTTTCTAGTTGTGGAAGTATTGTCACTCTTGGGTGATGAATATGGGAGACTTGTTAGTTTCTTTGTGCTCATTATGGCATTCCAATGTTTGTAAATGAATGTCAGTTTCAAAAATTAAGAATGATATTATTTCTATATATCTATTCGTCAATTTTTGTACATTCATTTTTGTCTCTTGCAATCTGGTTTCTAGTATTTGGAGCTGTTTAATTATGTCTTGGCCTGTCTTAAGGGAATGTATGTGTTGTAACTGACCCTCTACCTTGTCGTCTAATAATCCCAACTATACAGGGGGGAGAAAAATAGTGTCACAAAATTTTAACCCTGGAAAGCTGATGCCAGTAGGAACCAAAATTACTAATGTTGTGTAAGTCAACAACGCAAAATTTTTAAATTATGGAAACTTGGCAGCACACGCTCTGATTGGCTGTGACAACCATAGCACTGCTCATCAACTGATGAATGGCAACAAGGCAATCCCACGGCCAATCGGAGCATATGGCGCCAAGTTTTTGTAGTTTAAAAATGGTACATTGTCAACCTACACAACATTAGTAATTTTGGTTCCTGCTGGTATCAGCTATCCAGGGCTAAATTTCATGACACAATTTTTCTCCACCCTGTATGTCTATTTCTTCTGTATCTTTGAATCTCAGGTAGAGTCTAGTTTCGATTCTATCCATTCTCCCATTGACCTGAGTCATACGATTATTGAAATTTAATTCCATCTGTTGTAATATGGTAACCATTTGGCTTAACCTTGAATCTAATTGCATAAAATTGTTAGTCACCAGATCCATCATTGTTCCCGTAACCTGATGAAAACATGATTCCACCTGTGAAAATCAAATTTCTATCTGTGAAAACTTGTCATTGATTTGTTGCATGAATGTATGTAACAATGATGTGGCTGTTTGGTGATCTCCTTTAAGACCCAAGGTTGTTAAAATTGTGTCCTAACTATTCAGTAGATCAGCCCAAAGTTATTACTATACTATGGTATTAAAACTTGACTATAAATGAACTTTATACAGCTACACATGTACACACATGTAGATGCAAACCAGTCACAACGTGTGATATTGTAGATGAATAAACTCATTATCGGTTGTTTATATGTGCGGCAACATGTTATTAATTCTTGTTACTGCAGTTAAATTGTTCTTGAATGAAAAAAATTATAGTTTACACTGGTAAATATTAATATTCCACTGTGTAACAGAATAAAACACATTCAGTTGCAACTTTGATGTGATTCTTACTGTTTCTTGTGTCATAATAGCACACACTGTTTCACCTTACCAGTGTCTGTTTTTATCACTGCAATAGTAACTCAGCTTTGCAGATTAGTACCACATATTTATACCTAGGTTTTTATTAATTTTCTGTGTACTTGTCAGGGGATATCATTTGACTGGTTATTTCGTCTTCTTTCCTTCTGTGAAATGTCGTACTTGTATTTGTTCGTAGATTCACAAATCCATGGTTGCCCTAAGTGAGGATTCTCTCCCCTTCATGATACAAACTTCTCACTTTTTTTGGAGGGACCTCAACTGCCACCAGACTTCTCCTGTGGAATGACTACTGTTACATAGTAATAGGTGCGGGTAGGTTCAAAAACAAGGATTTATTACTACAATTCAAATTGGTTTAATTTCTGATTGACAATAACTTCTTAAAACCTATGACAAGAACAGACTCTCATGGTGCTTCTGATCAAATCCAGTTCTGTGTTTTCTACTGGCCTCCTTATTTACCAAGTTTCCTGATCACAGAACTTTGCCATGGATGGAGCTCCATACCACGCCGCACTATTCTGCAGATTCTGAGCCATGCGTGCTCCGACATCATGAGCAGCCATCTGCATGCCCAGAATATCTCCAATGCACATACGATCTTGCAATCTCGAATCAGCAGTAAGGGTGTATATCACCAACTCCCACTGACCACCATGCACAATTGCACCCTTACAAATATAGAGCCAAATTTTGATTTTTACTCCTACGTGCATGTATACTTAAGCATACAGGATAATGCTTTAGTCAGCCAGTATATGATAGTCAAATTATAAACATCTCTGTGCCATTAAAATGTACTTTTACTTCATGTCAGTCAGTTGGAAGATAACATTCATTACATAAACACATTGTAGTCCGTTTTCAGTTGAAGTGGATAAAATCTGTCAGTGCCCAATAGCCAAATTGTAGACATTCTGTGTCAATGTAGTTCACATACATTTCTTCAACATCATGTAGTATATATCAACATCAGTCAATATTAAGTAGTTTTATAAAACCTCTTGGTAATTCAGTCAGAATATACAGTAACTTTGTTATGGATCTGTGAATCAAGCTGCCACCTGTAAGGTGTATCAGATTGTGTATGTGAATGTAGTTTCCCATGCAGTTTATATGTTGAAACTCTTGCTTGAGTCAAAGCTGATCATCATTGTCATTGGTTATAAATAAACAAGAAGAAATACGTTATTTGCCATAGGTTTGTAAGAAACTTTTTAAACAGGCAAACCATGAACACCAAGTGGCAGTGCAGCTACTGAGTGAAAAATACCAGGTGAGCAAACTTGCAAGCACTACACTTGTTCCACTGGGAGTTGATTGTAAAAAGTTCATGGTTCCATCTTGGTCTCATGAGCATCTAGAGAAATAATGGTCTATCCGGACAGAGCCTCACTTCCCTGGGTAAGCCCTATACATCAGAGCTGTGGCAGGTTTCACAGATAATGCCCGCTAACGATAGTTCCACCTCAACAGCTGTATGTCTCATCGGCACACAACACACCTCAAGATTGAGGCTTTTGAGCTGTGCTTGCACTCATATCAACTATTAACACACTGAACTTCTTTGGGCATTGTTACCTAACTGCAGCTTCTCTGACATCCCAGTAGGTGGCAATCTAGCAGCACCTTAGGTGCAAATTAAGAGCATGCACAACTCATGCTAGAGGGTTGCTGGGGTTTGGCTGTTAGTGAGAGAGAGTGTCTGGATTTTGGCCCATATCTGATTGTCCACTAACCATGTGTTGGATGACAGATGTTTACTTTGGGGGAGGGTGCGGGGGGGTGGGGGGGGGGGTCTATGCCTACTGAAGAGTTGCTGCTTCCCTCTGCTTTGGACTAGTGGGTAGTACAGTGGAGTTCGACCAGGCCTGTTTTCTGCTGCATTGGGTAGTGTGTGTGTTTGCATACAACATTCTTAGTTCTCCTAGGCCCAATTCAGGATAACAGAGAGCACTGTTTCTTGTGTTTAGTAAAGTGTCCACCATGAGAACTTACATTTTACCTAGATCTGATTGTGGATACCTGATCTAGAAAGATTTGCTTTTACATACAGTAATGGTGTGTTTATTTCCTAGGTTTAGGTTTCTTTAAAATCTTTCATTGTCAGTAAACTTTGACCTAGAAAGATTTGCTTTTATCTGCTCTACTGGGGCATGCACTTCGTTGGTTTAGGTATGTTTAAGATTTTTCTTTGTCAGAATTGCCTTTATCTGAACTATTGGCATGTGTACTCTCTAGGTTAGGGTATCTTTAACATTTTCATTGTCAGTTAACTTTAAGTACATGTTGGTCAAACCATCTCATTTATTTGCTTTGGGCCCCTCAGTCAGTGTTAATTTGGTTATATGAATTTTACTCTGTCAATTTTAATTTACTCTGTCAATTTTAAGTACTTGTGAGCCGCATGG
Source organism: Schistocerca serialis cubense (assembly GCF_023864345.2). NCBI lineage: Eukaryota > Metazoa > Arthropoda > Insecta > Orthoptera > Acrididae > Schistocerca > Schistocerca serialis. Next base: position 629,487,271 of record NC_064641.1, on the reverse strand, counting down.
TATCAGGTGTCAGCCCGAATTCACTGTGCCAGTGCTGGAGACCTGTGTGTTACCTGCCATTTGTTTGTTATGTAAATTTAAGGTACATTTTATGTGTGTGTTTTAGAATCTGTACTGAACTGAGCAACCTTTTGGGGTACACTCCAAGCTGAGGTCATCATTGTGTGTTGGTCAATCCATGTGTTTCAGCCCCTTTATTGAGTTTAAGTTTGTCCATGGTTGCTCTTGCGAATAATTTCGTATGGCTTGTTTAAGCTCCCATTCTTATTTTTAAAGTTGCTAATCTGAAAGTTTTCTTTTTAAATGCTTAAAATGTTATGCATATTGTGCTCCTTGTAATATTGATTTTAAAATAACCTGTATAATTGTTAAATTAGCTGAGTGCCTCTTTGCATGCCTTTTTTCACGTTTATCAAGTTAAGAAGTGTAGTTTTATTAGAAATTAAAGAAAAAGAATTCTCTGAAATATTTAAGGGACAATTAAGTTTTTCTCACTTGTTGTTGTCCCACCCTCAGGGGCTCAGTGTTTGTTTGCAGGGTATGGGGTTCGCAGCTGTCAGCTGAGTAGGCCCAAGAAGGCATTGTGAATGTGCAGAATATCGTGAAAATAGTGGATGGGAATTTGGTAAAATCTGACTCCTTAATCTTACGTTCAGCAGCACTAAACTGCCAGAGCTTGTCAAGGCTGCTTTTCTTCATTTAAGCATATGTCCCCATGCCCTCAACCCAACATGTTTTTTTCAAATGCCGTGCTTTGGGCTCTCCACTTTAGGATGTAAGGGAGAAGGCACTTGTGGTAAATGTGCTAAGGCTGCCCATGAAGTTGTTTGTTCATTTCGTATGATGTGTGAAAATCACTCCAGGGATCAATATGTCTGGAGTAAGGACTGCAGCATATATCTTGAAGAATGGAAGATGCAAGAGCTTAACACTACAAAGTTCATCCTGCATGGCGAGGCCAAGAAGATGTATGGTCATATAGCCCTCCACATTCACTGCCTCCTTTACTTCTGCTCTTAAAAAGCCAATTCAGACAACTGATGGTGCTACACAAATGGAGGCTACCAGTGTCAGCACTAGTGTGTTTGTTTGTTAATGCACTTTGTTACTGCAGTTATTTTGAAGCCCTTACCCCCCTCCCCCTCTCCCGGACATGAAAAAGGCTGTGGTTGCAGATATTGTGGGGCTCCCTACTCCTCCAAAGATTCAGTCTGATGCACCATCCAATACTGTCATTACTACTGATGCAGTTGTGCTCCAAACCTGCCCAAGCCAAAAAATCAAAGGCCAAGCATCAATCTCTGGAGAAAAAAAGAAGAAAGAAAAAGAGAGAAACAGTCTGATGATGTCAATATCCCTCTTGATTTGTATTTGGGGCCTATAGACCTAGTTGTTGGCCTGGGGCACTCCTCTCACCCGAAGACAGTGTGTTCACCCATTGCAGGCCCCACTCCTCAGTGGAAAGAGTGGGTGGAAGTGCTACCTCCATTATAAATGGCTCCCGTACTACAGTGGAGCGTGAATTGGTTCAGGACTCATGTGGAGGAACTAAAACTCCTAGCATAAGCACACCCCCTGTGGTTGTGTTTACAAGAAACACATTTTAAAGTATCTGACACCCTTGTGCTAGGAGCTATACCTCCCATCACAAGGACGACCTCACTGGGGAAAGAGCAAAGGGTGGCACAGCTGTGTTTATCAATAATGCACACGACTCCTCTGCTTTCTTCTTAGTTACTGATCTATGAGCATTAGCTGTTGAAGTTCACATGGCTCAGGTGACTATCTGCTCACTATTTTTACCCCTCACAGGATGTGGTAAACTCTGAGCCTCTCGCAGCTTTATTCTGCAACTTCCCCATCAATTTCTTCACTATGTGACTTCAATGTCCATTATGTATTATAAGGCTTGAACTCTACTTGCCCTAGGGGTTGAGTTTTGGCGAGACTCATGATGTCTCAGGAGCTGTGGATCCTCAACACAGGCAGTCCCACTCATTTCTCAGCTGCTACTGTATCATCCTCAGCCACTGACCTCTCTTTCTGCTCTCCTGCCCTCTCAGATTCAGCTCAGTGGGAAGCAGCTGATGACCTACATTTCAGTGACCACTTCTTGCTGTGAATTCATCTACTGGATGGAGCATTACTTGAATAGAGGTCACCAAAATGGGTGGTCAGCAGTGCTAACTGGATGTTATTCAGCCAGTTGGCTGTATCTGAACGTTGAACAGCAGCCAGGAATGGGTGGACCACATAAAACAAGTGATCCACCGTACCACTGACTTATCCATTCCAGAGTCCTTAGGTTATCTGAAGGCAATACATACAGTGAGCAACTAAACCAAGGAACATTTACAATAAATTGACCTGGTTATTTTTTGGCAGTGCTTAAAAATTTGTGGAGAAAATCAAAGATTTATAACAATTGTAACTGAAAGAACTTCAGTGAGCTTATTTATCAAATGATTATCTACAGTAATCTAAAGAGTTAGTTAAACTATAGCATTAGTGTGTCGAACTAAAATAACTAAATAATTAATGCACCTTGAAACATCACAATAAGTGCTGCTCAGCAATCTGGGTCAGGTGTGCGACTCTATGAATGTTTAAACACCACCCAAAAACAGACTATCTTGCAGCCTTTCAACTTGCTAGAGCTAAGGTTCAAATGGCTCTGAGCCCTATGGGAGCTAGAGATAAGGCTCAATGTGTAATCAAGAAATGATCATGGCAAGCTTTCCTGGATTCTACCAACTGTTCCACTTGTTCACTAAAATTATGAGAAACTAGCAAGAGGATTTCTGGTAAATACAGTCAATTACCAATCATACCCATGCTGTAAACTGAGTGGCTTCAAACAATGTCCGGATATAATGTTCAGATAATGGCAGAGCATTTTGCAGTGACTGCTGCCAACACCAGCCAGGATCCAGCATTCCACTGCTACTGTGCAGCTCTAGAGAGGGCAAGTTGGACTTCAGATCCAATAATTCTGAGTTCTACAACTGTCCTTCCTTCATGTGGGAGCAGGATTCAGTACTGTCTGAGGCCCTCAATGCTGCACCTGCTTGTGAACAAATCTGGTGCAGCATACTTCAACATTTGGCAGTGGTGTTAAAGGAAATCCTTCTCGAATGTTTCAATTTGAAATTCCAAACAGGCCACTTTCCCATCTAGTGCAGAGAGGCCATTTTGACACCTCTCCTCAAACCAGGAAACCAGTAGTTATTGGAGCATTGCCTTAATGAGATGTGTAGGAAAAGTCCTAGATCACATAGTCAACCATCATCTGGTCTGGATATTAGAGACAAGGCAACTCTCAGTGTGGATTCTGGAGATTTTTATCCACTGTCAAAAATCTGGCCTGCTAAAGGCAGGTACCCAGGAAGCTTTCCTACATAAACAGCACTGTATTTGTGTATTCTTTGATGTCAGTAAGGTGTTCAGCACAACCTGCAGACACAGTATTCCAACGCAGCTCCACCAATGGGGCTTCCATGGCCACCTCCCCGTCTTTATCTGGGACTTCCCTTCTAAGTGCTTTCTTAGGTCCCAAGTTGGTGTCATGTTGTCAGGTCATTTTGAGCAGGAGAATGGTGTTCCTCTTAACTGAGTGCCACAACTCTGTACCTATATTTATGGATGGCTCTAAACAGGGAGAGGCAATTGGTTGTTCTGCAGTTTTTCACGATAGTGTCCTCAAGTTCCAACTACTCACAAGTTTACTCTATTCCACAGAGAATTATACATGATCTTGCAGGCACTGGAGAAGATGAGATGTGTTATGGGTTCTAAATTCCTTGTCTGTTCCAATTCCTTGAGTGCCCTTCGCTCTGTACAATGGCTGTACCCAGCATATAAAATAGTCCAGTATATCCAGGATGCCCTCCTCTGACTACAAAGGCTGGGAAAGGAACAGTGTTTCTGCTGAGAGCCAAGAGACATGGGTATTGTGAGGAATGATAGTACAGGTGTAGCAGTCAAGGAGCCATGTCAAGATCCTCAGTTATTTCAGTGTGCCATTCCCCTGCATGCTATCACCTCACTGTGGAAGTACAGAGTGGCGCGTTGATGGGAGTAAGAGTGGCTGTAAGTGACAGACAAGACTGTCTTCTTAATTATGAGCAACTGCCTGATTGCAGGCCCAACCTCCCTGCCATTACAGACTAATAGTCTGCTGATGTTATAAATAAATTAAGGACTTTTGGTAGGGAATCAGGTTGTTTAGTGTTAGCAAACTTTATTGCTTATTTTCTTGATACCAGGTGGCTGTAAAGGTGAACTAGTAGTGGACAGAAGAGCTGTGGTGGGGATAAGCTACCTGTCTAAAATGCAGCTCCAATACGAGCTTTTCATACATGGTCTATTCATAGAAGGCAGTGTAGCCAAGTTAAGTCAATGCCTGCACAATGTACTGGACCACTTTCTCAACACTACAACTAACACAATGGGTGAGGTAGGTGATGCCTGTGCTTTGTGCAATGTGGAGTTTGCTGTCAAGTATGGAGGCAAACATCCAGTTATTGCAAGACACTTTGGCTTGTTGTTGGCAAGTCTTTAGGACTCGGTCACATTTGAACTGTTTGTGTAACTGCATTCGGGATCAAAGTTGGGTAAATACCAATTGTAACCAAGTCCCTCTTATTGAATAACTGAGCAGTAAAATCAGTGAGTTACAGCTTGATGCCAGTTTTCTGTTGAAAAGATACCTGTAGGTGGGAAAAGAAGATGGTTTTCTTCCTGCCACAGTGAGGGGTTTGAAACTTCGGGTAGGAATTGTAAATTGTAAATTCCTAATCTGCTTTTGTCTATAGTACAGAGCATTGACAGTTATCAATAGGTATGAGTAGTGGGATTGTAGATATTGTTTGGTTAACTGTTTGCAAAATCAGACCAAAGTTCTGCAAATTACCAGTTCAGTCATATTTCAAATTATTTATCCATTAACCTGTCATAAATTGAGCAGAATTGTAGCCAAGACCCTTTGTAAGGGTGACTCATTCATCAGAATCAACAAAAATTTACTACTAAAAATTTTTTCAAGTAGAATTAAAAATGAGTTGGCCACTCGGCATTTTGTCATGCTCTAAATCATAACGAGCCACTCGACCAATATATTTAGGGTGTTCAGGTATCCATGTCATCTCTCTGCCTTACAGTTACTGAACTGGAGGCAGTAAGAGCAATATTCTAGAGGGTATGCATCCAGAAGACTGGCTGTGTATTTGTTTCGCCAATACACCAGAGACCTTTACTGAGTTAGATAAGACAGTAATGAACATAGAATCATTCAGTTTATGAAAGGCTCAGCATTTGTGAATTTAGGTTTGCCCTTTGTTTGTACCATCTTGTAACATGAGGCAATATGCGGTTTACTTCATTCAGTTAGTAATATCTCTTTGCTGATTACTGGTGGAATAACAACAGTTTTCACATTGGTGAACTTCCTCCTTTAAAAGAAATAATCAAGCAATGTCATATTGTCAATGGGGAGTTGTTGACTGTATTGGGTAATATCTGTGTTAATTTAGGGAGTTACAGGCTCTGTCATGGCTGATGAGTTATTCTGTTGTTCAAATAATCAAATAACTTATGGAAATGCACGTGGGTGATGTCATCGACAAGTGCCTGTATTTCCACAGGAATGCCATTTTCAAGGAAAAACTGCAGCAAATAAGTGCTGTGCAAGAAAATTTAAAACCTGAATTTCCAGTGGAACTCTGAAAAGATAATGCTCACACACATTGTTACCACTAGTGCTATCACAAACCAAAGATGACCCGTGTCAGAAGTTATCAATAGTTAGGTAGCATTAAACTTTGTCCATCTGTTTTTTTTGTCAGGGGAGAGAGCAAGATTCCACACAGAATTTAAACAAAAACCACCATCTGTATTTAGAAGATTACTTGCTAATTTAATTTCATCAGCTTCCTTAATAACACTATCCCAATAGTTGGAAATTCATGTTCAAATCTCCTTGTTGTTATATCCCATAGGATGACTCATGCTACAATAACGTTCTGCAATGGCAGATTTGCTCACCTGTTGTAAGTGTGTGTACTACTCATACTCAGTACACCAGTCCTCCACAGTCCTGATAGTCTGACTAATATATTACATACTACAACTGCAAGGAACATGGTAGACACCTGCCTAATGGAAACCAGGATCATCCTTTACAGAACCTAAAAGGTCCTTGATCTTAGGTGGTGGTCAAAAACTACAATTCACATCATACTTCCACAAAATATGGCCCATCGTTTTTGAAATGTTCCCTGTGCAAGGCAAAAAGGCCGTAGACTTTGATGCCATCTCAGCATCAACATCACTCATCCGGTGCACGGTTGGTTGATAGCTCAAAGCATGTCTGATGTGTTTTTCACTATAACCATTCTTTCCAGAGTTCCTCTGAAAGCTGAGGTTTTAAATTCCCTTACATAGCACTTACTTGCTGCAGTTTTGCCTCGAAAATAGCAGGGTATGTTCCTGTGGAATATCAGCAGTTGTCGATGACATTACCCGGCTTCATTCCTATAAGTTATTTGAACATTGTATGTGCCAGGAGAAACTCAGATCTCACAGTTTTACTGTTGTCAAGGCTCTGTTGACTGATGCATTGCTTGGTTGTGATTTTTTTAAAAAGAAGATAGGATGCATTTTCGATTATGTGAGTAGAGAGCTCCTTCTGTAAGTTTCAGCCTAACAAAAGATATTTGCTATGTAATCTCTACTGACTGTCTCTTCCAAAAATGAAGGAGCAGCATAAGATTATAGAGCAACTGTTGGTGGGTTGTATGATTAGGCCATCAGTGACACTGTTGCCTTGCCTATTTTTCTAGTTCCTAAGCCCTGTGGCAACAGTGGTTGATTACTGCTTCCTTAACTGAATAGTGATATTAGAATTGCTGTCATTATTCAACCTCCATAACTATTTTACTTGGTTTTCAGGAGCTCGGTATATCACCATTCTCAATCTTAATCACACCTATTATCAGGTGCAGCTAGCCAAAGAGTCGAAGCCTCTCACTTCATTTCATACTGACTGGAACCTGAATATAATTGTGTAACTTTTGGGTTAGCTACCAGGGTGGCTGTGCTGTTGTGTCTGCTGGATTCTGTGTTAGGAGAGCTCGAATTAAGTAAGACATATGATCAACATCATGATCACTTATGGCAGGTCTTGCACTGTTTACGCAAAGCCAGACTGATTGTGATACCTTCCAAAGTAAATTAGGCCTGTTGAGAGATTTCCTTTTTGGTACAAATCATGATGGATGAATGAATCAGGATCGCACTAAGGCTGTGTACCAATTTCCTCCAACTAAAGACAAGAAGGTGATGGCAAGGATTACACAAATGGTGATTTTTTTCATAAATTTATCACTAATTTTGTCCAGTTGGGTGCACCATGAATCAGTCATGCCAAAAAGGTGAAAATTTTTTGTGGACCGACAGCCAGCAATCCACATTCAACACCTTAAAAATGACCTTGGCTAGTGCTCCTGTTGTAGCTGTTCCTAATTTTGACTGAGAGTTTATTTTGCAAACTGATGTCTCTAATTCAAGGATAGTGGCTGTGTGATGAATAGTGGAAGCTGGTCACCTACACATTGAGGTTCTTATAGTCTGCTGATGTTAAGTACTCTGAATATGAACTGGAGGCCTTGAGTATCCTATTCGGATTTGAGAATTTATGTTCTATCCTGAAAGCAAACTATCCCAGCTGGAAACAAATAACCAGGCTTTAATCTGGGTACTGTATAGCAGACAGGATTGCTCCCTGGGAGGTTAGAATTTCCACCTCCCACTTTCAAATGAAGCATATCAAAGGTGCAGACAACTAAGTTGCTGGTGCCCTCCATTGCGTGTTCTGCTGTGAATCAGAAGTTGTTGAAACCCCAGAAATTAGCCAGCAATCCATGTGTTTCTGCAGTTCTCAGCAATATACCTGCATTGTTCAGTGACTTAAAATAGAAACAAGATGAAAAAGCTCAGTTAAATAACATGAACCAATAGTTTATAGATGGTCAACAATTACCACAATATTCCATCAATAAAGGCCTTGTGTTACCACATCAGCTATGACAGAAGGTGAAGATTTGTCTTCTGAAGGAATTGGTTCCAGTGATTTTTAAGTACTTTCACCAATCTCTATGTAGGGGATTTTGGGGTACTTATAAAACATTCATGAGGATTAAGGAGCATTTAAGATGACCAAGTTTGAATGCTGACATAAGAAAGTTTGTCAGCCAATGACAGGAATGCAGAATGGCTAAACCTAATCTAGTACCTGCAGGGGCAGTCTGTGTTCCAGTTAGGTAGAGAGCCCTACTGATAAGCTGTTTATCTACAACCTCAGGCCTCTCCTCTGTACTGGAAGCAGTAACCAATACATATATGTGATGGTTGAAGCATTTATCCATTTTGTTTAGTTTCTTCCAAGTAAGCCTATGACAATTGGGGTTACCATTCAGCACCTTGCCAAAATATTTTTGGTGTTTAGGACATCCAGTGAATAATAATTCGCCAACATTTTTACCCCAGAAATTCAGAAGGTTTTGTTTTAATAGTGCAATTTCTCACATTACAACCAGCCCTATTATCCATTGCCACCATTTGAGGTAAAAGTTATTCATAACTTGGAATCACCTCCACGTACAGTCTCAGGCAAAGTGGGGTCTGACCATTAACTGGCTTAATTGTGCATGCAATACAGCTGTGCATGAAATACCCAAAGTACACCTGCCTTATTGATGTTTGTGTTTCTGGTTAACTTGACTATGTCAAACCTGTGGTCTACAAATTAACACTTTCCTGAAGGTATTAATTCCAATGTCATCAGGGAAAATTGAGAAGCTGTTAGAAACAATATTCACCTTGCACACCAGAGGGAGGCTTCCTGATATAACAGACGTAGGTGCCTGGCCTCACTAAAGGTTGGTGATGTTTTTGTGCAATGAATTCCTGGGCTTAGAGTAAGATTGACCAGAAGGTGACTGCTATGATGTTCCCCCTCTTTTTGGAGTCATACAATGTCATCAAAGTAATATCCCCAATCAGTTTCCTTGTTCTAGACAGAGCCACTAAGAGACTGCTCAGGGCACATTTATGTCAGTTCAGAGTTAGCCCTAGTAATTGGGCTGCTGAACAACAGATTGTCCCTTAAATGTTAGGGTCTTGTCACCATCACCCCCCTCCCTGGTGTTCCTTCAAATGAAGAAGAACTGAACCATGTGCACAGACTCATATTGATTCTTGCCCTCGTGATACTTCTTTGAGTCTCTTTGCCTAGCTATGACTTCTCTGACGTCTTGGTAAGTGGCAGTCTTGTGGCACCATAAGCATGATTTAAGCAACCTGTAGAAGGCTGCTGGGGTTTCACTGCCAGTGAGAGCATCTGTCTGGATTGTAGCCTGAACTTGCTAGTCACGCGGGGTCCACTTGTCATGCCTGAATGATGGATGCTTGCAGTGGGCAGCATGTCTATTACTACCAAAAGTCTGGCACTTCCCTCTGCCTTTGCGGTAGGGGTCGTTTGTTAGAGTTCAACTAGACCTGTTTCCTGCTGCCTTGGTTGATGGATGTGATCACTTACACCATCCTTAAGGGCTGTAATGCACTAGGTAGCCTGGCTACAGCAGTCAAAATGTTGAGATCTCCTTTAGATAGCTAGCTGATAGTCAGTCAGGACTGATCAGCTGAGTGAGTTTGATGTGGAAGATGTTATAATTGTTTACCATTTGTCTCATATTAAATTAAAAAAAAAAAAAAATTGGATTCATCCTCTACTTGTGGAGTTGCACACAATAAGTTATTTAAAAATTATTGAAGGCATCTTCAAAACTAACCATATTGTTTTTTAGCTATATAAGAATGTCAGAGCAATCATTTGATAACCTTTTGGAAAATACAAAAAATTCTATTGTCACTACTGATACTCATATGCGAGCTTATGTGAGGTCAGAAGAAAAATTGTCAATTGCTCTGAGGTGAGTACAAAAAACAAAAACGAAAGTTTATTTTTAATAATATTTGAAAATATTGAAGGGTCGGGGGGTAAAATGGTGGTAGTCACAATTTACTTATTTCTTACAAGATATTTATTCTTGCAAAATTCTATGGCAACTAATAACTCCAGAAGTATATGGCACTAACTACTAATGGTTGCACAGATGAGAAAACATACCATTAAAAAAATTAACAGCAGTTAAGCACCAAAATTATGGACAAAATTGAACTATCACCATTTTCTCCCCTGGCTCTTAAATTTTAATATTAAGAATTTGAAAAAAAAACTGAAAATGAATAAATTCACTGAACAGAAATGATAGTTTTAAAATGAGTCCATGTATACGATAATTTGAAAATTATTGTAATATTATATCGTAAATTTTAAAAACATTTGAAAAAAATTTGAATGTTAATGTTCTTGTAGTACTGATTACTGAAACAGGTCAAGTATTTCAGAATTCTGAGTTGATACAATTTAGTCAGTAGGTGATAATAACACATTCCACACCAATTTTGTGTGTGTCTGGAACAGGCATGGAATAACCATGGCAACTTTACTTTGCCCTGTGCTAAATCTCCTAGACCCTACAGCTATATGGTCCAGTGACTGATGTTACTGGCACATTTTCAGAATGGTTATGGTGAAGAGTTTCCAGCAGAATCATTTGTGTCCTTTATATGACATCAGCTATCCCCATTTTTGTAGTAAGCCTATGATGTTCTGGAATCTTTTTAATTTCTTCTAACAATGAAAGCAGAAATAGTGAATCTGAATCAGATGCTTGGTTCCTTTATTACCCTCCCTCATTGTGATGCTCTGCGTAAGTACATCATCAAACTGACTTTATTAGTTTTCTGCCTCTCTTTGGTAACAGGTGAATGAATTTGTGCATCACCATCCTCTTCATTACTTTCAGCAATGTCTGTTTCAACCAGGCTAGCTTGAGTTTTATTGTTTATGGCAGTTTCCTTAAGACACTGTAATTTTTTGTACTATATATACAGTGGCGGTCAAAATAATAGAGCCACCTGGCAAAGGTTTGGAACAAAGTGCACATTTATTACTTGACATGTTTGAACTATGATGGAAACCATTACAACCGAGTCACATTGTACTATAGTCAGTTATATCGATAACACAACACAAAATAATCAGTAATAATCGATAATATTCAAAAGAATACCAGACCACAGGGTCAAAAAAATAGAGCCAATTGAAACAAATATATTGTACTTGATCTCAGTCTTATGAAACGTACAGGAACAGTCGTTTTTGCATAGGACTGCATTAGTACTTCGTGGGGTAACCCTTATTTTTGAGGATTGCCCTGCACCTCTTACCCATAGAGTCTACTAAACGCCTGCATTCGTCACTACTGATCGCATACCAGGCTCTCTGGATTTCTTCCCACAGTTTTTCTGACGATGTAGCTTTTGAGCGGTCAATTCTCTTGTCTAAGATCTCCCATAAGTTCTCAATGGGTGATGCGTCAGGGGACTGAGGTGGCCACTCTAATACTTCGATATTGTGCTCTTGAACAAACTGCCTTATGATCCTTGCAGTATGCTTTGGATCGTTATCGTGCTGAAATTTCCATTTCAGCGGCATTTCCTCTTCAGCATAAGGCAGCATCACATTTGCCAAGATGTCTTTGTACATTTCTGCGTTCATTATGCCGTTGATACGGTGTATTGGACCAATGCCGTACCACGAAAAACATCCCCATACCATAACACTTCCGCCACCGTATTTCACAGTTTTTAAAGTGTACTTGGGATTAAATTCCTGGTTTGGTGGGCGGCGCACATAGACTTTTCCGTCTGAGGCAAACCTATTAAACTTGGATTCATCGGACCAAAGGATGTTCCTCCACCAAGTATTAGGTTTTTGTTCATTTCTCCGGGCAAAGGCTAACCTTTTCCGAACATTAGCTTGTGAAACATGTGGCTTCTTTCTTGCAATGCGCCCATTCAATTTTGCAGATCTCAGTCGTCTTTGAATCGTTGAGGTTGATGGTTGAACATCATGTTCGTCGCTAAACAAAATGGCTTTCAGTCGTGGTGTTGACAAAAATGGGTCTTTCTTCACTTCCCTAGTGATGAGCCTGTCTACGCGAGGAGTAGTTACACGAGGTCGCCCCCTGTTCTCCACCTGCGGCTTTGTTTGTTTTGACCGTCTCATGGCGTTCTGGACTCGTTTTCGCGAAACGTGCAAGACATTGGCTATTTTATTCATGGACATCCCACTTTTGAACATCCGGAACATTACTATACGCTCATCTTCACTGGTATGCTTTGCTCTGCCCATCTAGACGAATGTAAACAAAACCACACGTCAATTTACATACAAAACAACTGCATAAAAATCAATTTAAAGGCACATGTGTAAAGCGGCTCTATTATTTTGACCCATAAGATTCTTACCTTTATGCCTCTTTTCACACGTCTAGCTCAAACGCTTCCTTTCGGACGACTAAAGATAGCAGCAACGTCTTCCCTGATGTTGTCTACAAGGGACTGACAACACGGCACTCGTGGCGATTTCGCGAACTAATAGATATCCTAGTTCTTAATCTCGGCAATAGAGGTGGCTCTATTATTTCGACCGCCACTGTATATGACATGAAGCTGTTGATCCACTTTTAGCACCTGCTCTGCAAATTAATTCCAGCTGAAATGTGTCCTAACGTTCTTCTACTTTTGCTGTTGAGGTTTACCTGCAAAAAATGCTTCAGTTAACTCTAGTGGGATCAATTTCAGGATGTTCATATGGAAAAAAAAAAATGAGTCAGAAACAAAAACGATTAAAATCAGATACAAAACTTTCTGTCACAAATACGTGAGTTTCCATATTTTCATATGAACATATATTTTCTTTCAGATATTTAGTTACAGACTGTAGTACAGCACCACTGACTCACAGTTTTCGGTTGGGATATACCACCATCTGAGAAGTCATATATGAAACTTGCTTGGTGATTTGGGAAAACATGAGGCAAATATTGTTTCTGGAATGACATGAGGAAAGATGGATTGAGATAGCAAATGGTTTTAATAAAAATGCAAAACATATCAAAAAGTATGTTCTTTAGGCTCACTTACTATAATTATAAAAAATTATTTTTCCATTGTTTTACTTGCTTTAAGTGATGCGGGTTGTAAGTTCACTTATATACATGTCGGAGCATACGAGAAATGTAGTGACTCATCTGTTTGTAAGCAATCAGTTTTACATGAAAAACTTGTCAATAAAGATTTACTAACACCAGAGAAAAGCCCCAAATAAAACAGTTGAGTACTGGTGCCATATGTCATTGTCGGAGATGAGGCACTTGGTCTCTATAATGTACATTTGGCATTCTGGCAAATAAATGGAGAATTTTGTATCACCCGAAAGATGTTTGAGAAGAATTTTGAAGTGTGGTAATAAAAACATGTTGTGTTTTACACAATTATGTGTGAGAAAGAGATGGATATAAACGTGAAGACACTCAGTATGTCCCTCCACAACTGGAAATTCCCTGAGATCTTATTAGTAGAGGGAGCCAATCATCAGCCTATAGGGATCTGTTTTTGGATTATTTTGTGAATGAAAATTCGCTAGCATGGCAAAACGAAAATGCTTTGGTGTAGTAAGTATATAAAGCAATTAGATAATGTAACTATTATTGCATCCATGTGAATTAGTTTATAATATTGTTTACTGTACACTGATACACTCTTCTCTCCTATTGTACATATAAAAAACTGTTGTAATGTAATAGATAAAAAATAACTTACCGCTACGGTCGCAGGTTCGAATCCTGCCTCGGGCATGGATGTGTGTGATGTCCTTAGGTTAGTTTGGTTTAATTAGTTCTAAGTTCTAGGGGACTGATGACCTGAGAAGTTAAGTCCCATAGTGCTCAGAGCCATTTGAACCAAATTCATTCTTTTCATTTTCAGTCATATTCTCCTTACACATCACATTTGTGGTTTCCTCCCATCTTCCCTTCATGTCACGGTTGCTGTATTCTTAATGAGACACATCCCATATTGCTTTTGGCTTACAATTTTTGAATCAATTCATCTGTACTGATAGTCATTGTGAAGCTCGTTCAGGATAGAAACAATGTCTGGCTGCTTTGACAAGTGTGCAGAGACTGAAGGCAGCCATACATTCTCAGTGAGGCACCCTGCTCACAGCTGGCTGTGCACAGTCAGCTGACTGCCGTGCAGTCTGGCACGTTCTAAATGCTCCTGTAACCAGGACATCCTGACTGTCTCGTACATGGACTACAATGAAATTTATATTATTTTAGTGGCTGTCTACTGCATTATAGCCCTAATTCTCATAGGACCAATGCAAGAGTAATAGTGAGTGTCATTTCTTTTGTGCAGTAAAGTGTCCATCACAGTTTATGAAAACCTGTGTGCATTTGGTACTGAGTTTCATTTGGTATTCTTGCTATAAGCTAGTCTGCCTTATGCTACTGGCCATTAATTTTGTTGATGTTTTTAATGTGGATTAACATCACAGTAATAAGTTAAACATTGAATCAGTTGATTTACCTAAATCAGTTGATTTACCTAAATCTGTTTGTGGGTAGCTTTTCTAGAAAGATGTGATTTTACCTGCAATACTGGTGCATTTATTTCCTAGGTTTAGCTATCATTAAAATTTTTCATCATCATTTGTAGGTTTAGGTACTTTTAAAATATTTATTTGTCAGATTTGCCTTTATCTGCACTACCGGTGCACATACTCTTTAAGTGTTATTTCTCATTGTCAGTTAAGAAACTTTAAGTACTTGTAGGTCAAATAGATTCAGTTATTTGCTGTGGGTTTCTCAGTCAGCATTAAAGGGCCCATGTACATGCTGTAATTTATTTTGTTATATAAATTTTACTCTCTTAATCTTAAGTACTGGCTAGCACATGGGCTCAGTTCCCGCCCTAATTCTCTCTGCCATGTCTGGAAGCTCATGTGCTACTTGCCATTTATTTGTTATGTAAATTTAATATACATTTTATGCATGTGTTTTAAAATTTGTTCTGAAATGAGCAACCATTTGGGGTGTGGGCTGAGCTCAGGGCAGTTATTGTGCTTTGGCTAATCCATGTGTTTCAGACCTTTTATTGGATTTGAATGTGCACTTGGTTGCTCTTGTAACTGCTTGTGCTTGTTGATTTGTTAATGCTTTCTTTCTTTTTTTACTGTCAACAGTGTTATGCACATTGTATTCATTGTAATATTGATTTTAAAATAATGAATATAGTTGCTAAAACCTTAAGTACCTTGGGAAGGGGGGCAATTTTTCTAATGTTGATCAAGTTTACAGGTTTAGTTTTCTTATAAATTAAAGAAAAAGAAATCTATCAAACATTTAAGGAACAGTATAGCTTCGCTAACTTATTGTGGTATCCTTGAGCTTTAACCCTCTGTTATTGTTTATATTTAATGGGGTCTCTGTGGAAAGTTTGTATGCATGTGACAGCATGCATATCTCATTTACTCCAAAACACCATGGATGAAAATGAGATTTTCTGGTGCTCATACCTCAGGTTCTATTGATGGTAAAAAGATAGGGTCAAGTGTTTTGGATAGCCTTTCGGCTAGGGACCATTTGTGTACTCAACAGAAGAATCATCTCAATGTCACTACCCTACATTACAGAATATTGCACACTTCCTTCTGCTTAGGCAAAGAGAGCAAATCAGTTCGTTCTTTTTGTATGTGATGAGGTCTACAGTAGGCTTGATGGGACTTATGGGGGCACCATTAGTTCATGGGCAGTTCCTTGGAGAACCCCACAAAAAGAGTGTTTTTACTATATTTTCACCATCATCAGTGGACTAAAACCGAACCAAGGCTTACAAAATGGCTGTACATAGGGAATGGCTGAAATGTTTTGATATATTCCTAAGATCCCAAACTCAAATAACCTTGAAAATTTTCTTGGTATCTTTATCCGTTTGCAGTATGCAGAGGTTAGAAGTCGTACATGTAAAATATGCATGTAAAATCTGGTCTGAGGTAAAAATGTAGTTTATAAAGTGATGCAACATGGAGAAATATGCTGTAAAGTGTCTCTGTTACCATCAGAAGGGTTCTGGGAACCCTGTGTTGTTTAGTGAAGAAGCACATGCAAACTTTTAGTTCACATAAAATCCAGTCTGAGGTTTAAAATTAGTTTTGTGTTATTTCAATTTCACATAATTAAACTATGTAAATTTTACTGACACACAAAGTTCTTTTCTTATGAATGACTTGGCTTGCTGTAGCAGGGAAAAGAAGGGAAACAACGAAAAATATTCCTATTCGAATACAAAAAAGGCAATATGCTACTATTTAAAAGACTCTGACTAAAAAATGGGGTACCAGCTGCCTTACATTCTACCTTCCTCAGCAACTCTAAACGTTTTCCCAAAAATTTTGGCAGGCAAAAATAATCGCACTTCTACTCTAAGTCTTTGTGCTTGCCATCCATCCCTCGGCCAGTAAGATCACTAGATCTCTCCCAAATTGAGAAAGTTTGGAGCATATTGGGCCCTCAAACCAGTTCAGGATTTTGATGGTCTAACACATCAACTGGATAGAATTTGGTATAATATTCCTCAGGAGGAGATCCATCAATCCTATCAATCAATGCCAAGCCAATAACTGCCAGAGCTGGAACAACATGTTATGGACTTGCACAATTGGTGAAACTCTTTCTCTTCAATAACTGTAATTTTTCTGGAAGTGTAATCATTTGTTTGTCTGTACATGTACAGCACGTCTACTGATATCCAATCCATTTGGATAATTCCTTCATGGTGCATAGTTTATTTTTTGTTTGCCTTCGAGTGTATTATCCAGAACATGAGTGCCCATTCAGAATTGCAAAGCCAAGTTACTTAGGGCGTTTATTCATTTGCCTGTAATTATTTTTTAGTGTAACAAATTCTCTTTTAAATATTTATATGCCTTATTAAAAGTAAATGTTGCTCTGGTCCTCAGTCCTAAGACTGGTTTGTATGAGTCTACCTTGCTCGAGTCTCTTCATATCTGCATAATTACTGCAACCTACATCCGTTTGCACCTGCTTATTGTATTTGAGCCTTAGCTTCCCTCTAATATTTTTAACCCTCCACACAACCCTCCATTGTAAAACCGACTATTACTTGATAGCTTAGGATGTACCTTATCAACCAATCCCTTCCTCTACTCAGGTGTGTAGATGGACATATTTCCTCAAAATGAAACATTCTTGCTAAGAGGTAATAAAACTCAATACATCCACAGTATCCCTATGTATAATTATCAGCAAAGAAGCTGGTGTATGTCAGAGATTTCAGGATGTATTCTAAGTTCTGTTCATCTAAGTTCATGTCAAAAGTCATGACAAAGACATAACTGAATTGATTGCATGGGAATGTAATATAGTAGGTATTGGTGGCATTACTAGGAAATTCCAACATTTCTGGGTTAATTAGGAAGAAATATTTATAAAAATCTATTTAATATGTGTTTGGATTGAGCCACAGTAGTCCATCAAGGTGCATTCATTTGTCACACAACACTGCCATCTACCACCCCACATTTCTAACTGGCGAGCCCAGCCTGGCCTACTAACTTAACTTCCCAATCCCAAAATATTTCCTATCCAAGCTCAACTATATCCCTAATCAAACTTCAACACCTTACGACCCTGGCCATTATTCAGTCCTAAAACTCTCATCCAAATCCCTCTCCAATCCTAAGGTATCCACTTTTCTCCAAAGGGCAGACATTCAGCTCCTCATCCAAATTCAACCACAATGCCCTAGCCAAAGATATCCTCTTACTCATCTGTAGCCTCAACTGGAACATTTCACCACCCATTCCCAAAGCACTCCAACAGAGTGAGCATCAAACATTGTCTGGAATAGTTACAACACATATGCCAAAGAGTTCCTACACCTCTTTCCCAAAACCATCATTTATAGGCAATCCCAGGAATTCCTTAATTCCAACCTTACCTCTCAATCCTTCCTGAGAACTTTCACTGAGATTCCAAACTTTTCAAGCTGAGTCCCTAGCCATTTCCTGCAGACAAGGGCTCTACTACTGTGGTACTTGATCATGAAGGGTATATGGCAGAGGGGTCTTGTCAGCTCTCGGACACCTCAATAGACAAAGTTGCTCCTAATAACCCCTTTCATTCCATCTAAACTGAGTTGCAAAAAATCCTGAAAGCCCTAGGTCATTCACCAGGATTCACAACTGTTTCCAGAGAAGTTCTTATCTCTTGGTCCACACCCACTCACTTTCTACCTATTCAACCCTCCTGGCTGTCTCATATAGCTGGCTGATTGACACCTCCAACCCATCATATACAGCCTCCTGTCCTACATACAAGACACCTATCACTTCCTGGAAAGTCTCAAATCAATTCCCACTCCTCTCCCACCTAGAAGCCTACTTGACACCACGATGCAACCACAGTATACTCAACATTCTACACACATACACAACTTGTTAGCCATAGAACACTATTATGAAGAATTAAGGCACAGTGGAAGATGGAAGTAGCTGTTTCAGTAAAAGGTGTGTGACTTTGGACTGATGTTCACTTGTTTCTGGTTGCTACCAATCTTATCTTTTAATAAGGTGCGCAAAGAATATTGTCATTGAACATATCGAAAAATTTAAATCATTTCAGATTCAGTTATATACAATATTTCTCTTAATTCTAAACACATTGTCATCAGCTAATTCGTCATAAAGTGAACAAGTAATTTCTCCCAATGGCCACCTGAAAGACTTCCTAACGTCTGGTTTACTGTCACCCCAGTGAACATCATCCTTACACATAATTACTTCACATTTGAGGGTCAGGCCTACAAATAAATTAAGGGACTGCCATAGGAACAAGGACGGCCCCTTCCTATGCCAATCTTTTCATGGATCACTTGGAAGAAGTGCCTCTTGTGACTGAAAATCTGGACCACCTGGCTCAGTATTTATCGAAGACATCTTTATGCCCTGGACTGAAACAGAACTCCTCTGTTTACTTCAGCAACTTAATTCCTTTTCAAAGTCCAAAACCACATTCCTTGATGTTGACCTCAACCTCAATGAAGCTCACATCCAGACTTTAGTCCATATAAAGCTAACCAATAAGCAACAATAACTGCAGTCTCATTAAAATCCTTCTGGATGTATTGCCACATCACCTTAGGAAATAACTGAAATATTAAAATATTGACATTTCAGCTGAGTTTTTGCGGTCTTCCTTGAGGGCAAGGCTAATTAGCTGGGGAGTGGTTCACATTTGTTAAATTTTATTGGCCCTAAAATAACATTGATGGGTGTAAAGAGGAGGGTATTATGTGGTCAGCCATTTATAAGTTGCACAGGCTACCCTCGGTAGTCTAGCAACACTGTTAGGAAAGTGATATCCTACTGCACCCACTGTCCAGCTAATTAGTTGTTGTCGTGAAAAAAACTACTGCAGCTCAGCTGAAATATCAGTATATTTCAGTAGTTTAAGTATCTTGTAATATGATATGGTAGTACACCAATGAGACTGCTATACGTTTAAGCTTTTGGCCTTTTCTTCTGAATTAAAAAAAACATACACACACTTTCACACAAGCATAAGTCACACTCACATGACCACTGCCTCTGGATGCTGTGGCTGGATGCAGCTGTGCATGTGTGAATGTGTGTGTTTTTTTCTACTTTGGAAGAAAGCCTTTTGGCCAAAAGCTCAAATGTATAGCAGTCTTTTTGTTGTGTCTGTCTGCAACTCAGTGTTTCCTCTATATGGGGAGTAGCAATTTATCCTTTTAATAATATTGCTGTTATTTCATCCTGAACTTATCAGTGTTTAATACACCAAGAAGAATTTTAATGAAATTGACACTGGCCGTGGAAGCATGCATACACTTCTCTGCAAAACTTAAGGACAAGATAGATAAAGTAACATAATGTATTAAAAATTCAGTGGAAATGAATGAAAGAGCACAAGGATATTGTCAGACATCTCTCTGTTGTGCACAGGAAGCTGGGCATCATATGGTTACGGGTCAGCTTGACTATAGTATCAGCCCCGCAATGTGACGCAGTTGATGGAACTGAACAAGAAAATTTATGTCAATCAGCAAGCAGTTACAGTTCACTGTGGTGATATTGTTCATTACAACATGGCCCAGAGACAACATTTGCATGACTTCACACAGGGAAGAGTCATCGAGAAGCTGGAAGGAGGATGAAGCGTCAGAAGTGTAGCCCAAGAGTTTGGTACTGTTCATATCATTGCTTCAAGTGCATTGTCAGCCTTCCAAAACAAAGGCACTGCTGCCCAAAGGAGAGGACGTGGTCCACCATGATCAAATATAGCTGCAGATGGCCGCTATGTGCAACAGACAAGAAGGGGCCCACATCAAACAGTGAGTGAAATTGCAACCATATTTAACAGGTCTGTGAGATACACAATCTCTTATTTCACAGTGGCATGGTGATTGTGTGGAGGTAGTCTTAATGCCCAGTGACCAGCACATTGTGTTGCATTGACATCTGCACATGAGCAGCACCATGTGCAATGGTAACAAGAGTGTAGGGATTGGATGAACATGAAGTGGGATTGCATCTTCTTTTTGAATGAGAACAGATTCTGCACATACCCTGATTTGATGAGAGATGGGAAAATGTAATGCCCCCAGGAACGTTGTCAAGCATAATTGTGATCTGTCCATTCTTGTTAATCTACCCCTCTCTCCTCCCCAAGGAAGGGACTATTTGTTTCAAAAGTTAAGTAGTATGTCCCTTTTATTTTTATACGTGTCTATCAGCAGTACTATGCACTTACCTTATGATGGTAAGTTCCGACCAGCTTTTCTGTCTCATAATTTATCTCTTTGTGGAAAGGTCATCATAGCTTGCCACACGAGTGCAAATCTGCCAACCAAAATGACTGACCTCAGTCCCACATTGAAGATATCTTTTATACTCCTCTGCAAATATTTTGCATAAATATTTATCTCATAAAGAAAATCTCAAAATATTATCCACAATGTGTGTTTTCCACTGGACACCACCTCAGTTAACACAATGACTTCGACAATCTAGATTAGAAAACTAAGCCAAAACCCTAAATGATTTTGGTGAGCAAGTTTCATACACACAATGTCATTCTGTGTGCTGTGGGATATTCACTGTATCATACTTTTTTTGTGGAAAGTCGTATGCATTAATGCATTGCATTCTGAAACTACATGGGTCATGCTACATTATGGACCCTTACATGAACTTTGAGTTGAATGTGGATGTACTGAAGCTGCAGTTGATCACCCCTATGGCCATAAAAGAGAACTGCAAATTAACAATAGATTTGAAGAACTTTTAAATGCCTGTATGTTAATTGTGTCAAACTGCAGGATGCACAGGTGGTGTAAAAGACTGTAGGGAAGTATAAGAACTTGAGATAATTCCAAGCAATGGTTTGTGATTTGTTTCAATGAAGATGGATGATGTTTTGCTAGACAGTAGGTCATAAGAGGACCTTTACTTAATTGCTATGTGGTTCCAAGACCGAAGAGCAAAATGGTTTACTGTAATCAGATTAAACACCAGCCTCAAGTTATCCATTATGATCAACATAACAAATGGTCTAGATGCAAAAATCTACAGAGTGTATCCTACCTTAGTGAGAATAGGAGTTACATAAAATTTATTGGCACTGTTTTGCAGCAGTTTTTGTTGGAGACCATTGAGACAGAAATCCTATTACTCTCATCTTACTGTAGGTTTACACATTATCATTGGAATATGCTAATTATTACTTAAAATTTCATGTTACTCATTAGGCAAAATATTTTATGATATTTAAGAGCCTATGGAAGCTATTTGATTTGTCTCCATAGTTGTATAGTCAGTGTGGCCGATTCCCATGTGGAAAATTAGGGTTCAATCCCTGGTACTGCTGGGATTTTTTCCTTGGTGGGAGGAATAGAATAGGCTCCACTGAGCCTCATGATGCTAATGGAGGAGCTGCTTGGATCAGAAGTAGTGGTTTCAAGGCCTGCAAAGCTGGCAACACCCGGGAGAGGGTGTGCTGACTCCATGCTCATCCATACACATCCAAATGGCACCATTGGCTGTGAATGACATGGTGGCTGGTCACTCCTGATTAGCAAGTCTGAAGCCACAATGGTGGAGTTTTGGAAGCAACATGATTTTCAGAGAAAAGAATCTCTAGCAGCCCCCCACAGTACAATTCATACAGTTAAAGTCTTTATGATACGCAATTTTATTACGATGACAAGTATACACTGAAATTACTTAATTTTTTTATATAATACATTACATTTATTGTACTGAAATACAGGATACAGCCAGTATATTTTAACAGCAGAGCAGTAAAACTGCTAAACTGTTCAGTAGCTGAATATTACATAAATCAGCATGAAAATAAAACATCATCAACAGCACTCCACATCTTCAAAGATGGAAATTCCACAGAAAATTACATTTCTTCCACCTTCCTTCAGCTTTTGATTAAAAAGGACATTATAAATACACAAATTCATCAGCAAATCTATATAATGACATGCTCAATGGCAATAAATTATCTGTCAGTCTTAAATGACTTTTAAGATTCTACAAGACATGGAAGAAGATAATATATTACAAGAGCTGCTACAGTATAGCTGCATATCTACAACTATGTTCTTTCAAAGGAGTAAATATTGTAATACTTTTCTATAGCAAATGTTCAGAATGAGAAAAAAGAACAACAAATATTTGCACATCATACAATATTATACCATAGATACACAATCATTATTCATCTTACTTCAAATCTGCATACATGCAGTGAATGAAACTGTTACTGATGAACATAGTAATAGCACAGTAAGTATTTTCAAACTACGAGCACAAACTTCCTCTCACCCTTACTCTACACTGCGGACGCCATTATTGATACACTGATTACTATTAAGCAGGCTGCTCAGATTATACAGACATTTGCACTGTCCTTGTGCAATCAAAAGTTCATCTTTCATAGGGGAACTTGTTCCACAGGCATGTCCATTACTTCACAGGAATGAATAATCAGTCACATTTCATGACTATGAGGGAAAAACCCACCTCAAAATTGTTCATCTTTCAATTTAATGCCTTATGCAATATGTTT
Source organism: Schistocerca serialis cubense (assembly GCF_023864345.2). Classification (NCBI taxonomy): domain Eukaryota; kingdom Metazoa; phylum Arthropoda; class Insecta; order Orthoptera; family Acrididae; genus Schistocerca; species Schistocerca serialis. The sequence goes on along the minus strand of NC_064641.1, from coordinate 629,464,115 downwards.
TGCTATTACTGGTGAATAAGACTAAGTTTGAGATCTCGAGCAAGATGGGAAACATCCACAACTGAGTCAACCATCTCCTGCACTGCTGTGACAGAAGGGAAATGAAGAGCAGCACGTTTGGTCTTTGCAACAGTTGTGGCAAGAGCTTCACTTAGCGCATTTGCACAGGTGAGGACTCGTGCACGCACACCTGGGTGGACAACATTCCGGTGGACAGTGTCACCAATATGCACTAGGCGATGGGCACTGAGGACTACAAACTTTCCATGTGCCAAAAACACTTTCGGTGGCTGATTACGTTCAACAGTCTGGAGAAATGCATCAATAGCGTGGGTCAATAATGCAGAATGTGTGGCTGTTTGTGCAGCATAAAATGCTAAAACCTGTCGATCGTTGGCATCCAGCTCAGAACTTCCATCTGCTGGTGGTGTTGTTTCGGTGGTTTGTTTAGGCTCTCCTGAAAAGGAAAAATAAATATCTTCATTATTCCCATGATGATAGTGCACTTCTGTCATGACATAGCAGCCTGTCAATGTAACAAACTACAAACATTATTTTACACTTATGACATGAATGTGAGAACAGATCTTAATTTTCTTAAATACTAATCAAACAATGCCAGGTAGGAATATCAACAATATAGGAAAAGATAGATTACTACATTGCTACTTACTGTAAAGAAGGCATGTAAGGTTGCAGACAGGCATGATTAAAAGACCTTTGTTGGGGGGAGAGGGACACACACACACACACACACACACACACACACATACACACACACACACACACACACACACACACACACACACACACACACACACAGAGGCAAACACTGTCTGGGGAGTGTGCAAGGGCTAGACTGCCAACAGGTGCAGCATCAGGAGATTGGGAGATTGTAGGGCAGAGAGGTGGGGGAAAAAAGGAACAGAAAAGGAGAGGAGTGGGGAAAGACAGGCAGATGCGTTGGTAGAGGGCTGCAACTAAAGAGGGTGTGAGACAAGAATGGGGAGGAGATAGAAGGACAGAAGGGGTCGAAACAGTTGGTTGGAGGGTGTGGGTTTAGTATGTTACTGTAGGTTGATGCTGGGATAATTACGGGAGTGGTGAATGTGTTGTAAGGACAACACTACTATCGCTTCCCCTCCCCCCACCCTCTCTAGTGTGTGTGTGTGTGTGTATGTGTGTGTGTGGGCGGGTGCTCTCTCTCTCTCAACTGATGAAGGCTATGGCCAAAAGCTATATGCGAGTGTCTTTTAATTATGCCTTTCTGCAACTTGCTGTGTCTTCTTTATGGTAAGAAGCAATAACTTGCAATTTTATCTCTGTTGGTTGATAGTAATAGTGCAGTTCACTCTGTGTTCAAGTGTGTTATGTTGTGTATCCTTGTATGTATAGAGTTTCTATGAAATAAAGTGTGTTGTGTACCCTATATCACTGTGTTCTGGAGTTCCACAAAAGAAAGAACACACAACTGTGCACATAAAATGTAACATTTTTTGCAGACACTTTTTTTAAACAATGCAACTGATAGGAAAATCATTAAGGAAATGGTGAAATAATGCACAAAATATCCAATATAGAATTTATCATTACATTATCCTTTCACCTGTTAACAAGAAACATTACGTTAGATACTGGAATGTAAGTATCTTCATATCAGTAGAGTTAAATAACACATGAAGTAATCATTATATAACTCATTTTAAAAGTTAAATACAGCAAAGCCTTATTTTTCTAATTTAAACTTTTTTTCATTTGCTGGGGCTCACTGAAATGCCATAACTTGCACTTTATGTGTTTGAGATCTAAATAATATGAGGCCAACAATAACTATGCTTTCTTATGTAGTTCCCAGTTCTATACTTCTATAAAATATTTTTCAAGATATCTGGTAGAAATGAAGTAGACCTTTCGCTGGACAGTTACTGTCTGTTTCTGCTATTGATTCACAAGATACTGCTCCAAAATTGAGTCTGTCAGAGATGATACCACAGCTAAAGGCCAATATTTACATTCTGGAGGTAAAATTATAAGTACTGTTGATGTAAATAGAAATTTTAAAAATTCGATCATAGCTCTTTGAAGTCACTTTAATTTTGCAGGTAAGAAAAGATCACATGAATCGATTGTCTTGTTTTCAGCAAACTACTCCTGAACTGATAGTTCTGCACAGTCAGTGTTAGTGAAGGAACATTTAGTTGTCTTGATTCAACTACTCTCTTCCTACAAAGTTTTTTGTCCAACATTTTCAAACCATTTGCATGGTAATGATGGTTAAATGTTTTATAATGAAATAAAAATGGGAAACACACAGTGGGCTGGAAACAATTGTGAGCATGATTTGACATTGGATTGAGACTGTTATGTTGGGTGGAGATACCCTTTCCACACCTATAACGATGACTGGAATTTTGCCTCAGAGTCATAAATGTAAATACAACACTCATCTCTTGTCTCCTCTCAAGTTTTCTTGGAGTGACTGATTAATAGTGCACTTTTGGGTGTTCAGCCAAGTTATTGATTCCATTTTTATGCAGAGTATTTTGATGACTGACACACCTGTTTTCTTCAGGTGCTGCGAACTGTGTTGTTATGCACACGCACTGTCTGGATTCCAGTATGACTGGAGTCCAGGCAGTTAGTACACATTACAACACATCCCATAGCACCAGAGGAAGACAGCTGGGTGAATTGTTGAAATACTGTGCATAAAAATGGAATCAACAAGTGCACCATTACTCTTCTCCTGTGATAACCCTTTGTGGGAATCTTTTGCCATCATCACCTCAATCAAGGAGTTCTTTGTATCATTCAATGTTTCTTCTGCTCTTCATTTCAAATGAGGAACAAACTCAGATATAGCTTTATGCATGTTCAATTTTTTAGTTAAAATCTTGTGATTCAAAAATTGAAATTCCAACCTCTTCTGAAAGTTCCCTGGCAGAAAACTATTGTCACACAACAGATCTTTGATTTCCTGAATGTTAATTTTACCAGTTGAGATGAAAAACCTGCCTTGTTGAGAACTATCTTCTTCAATTAGCAGTCATTGTGGAGCCATTTTTAACTAGTTTTATAACCTAAACTATAAGTTTTTTTTTTGACATTTCAAATATTTCTGTACATGTTTTTGTTATTTCCACACAAAATTTCATAGTCTACCATTGCTTCTGTAAATCCTCAGCTACCTTTTACTCAAAGAACAATGTCTTGGAAACTAAATGAAGTTTCAACAATGTGAAACAATGAAATAGTTTGCTGTACTGCCAATGTTATGTCAATAGGATGCCACTCTGTTGCATAGCGGAATTTCCCTTTTGTATAATAATGAAACCTGATATGAGGTGCTACCCAAAAGTTCCCAGAATTTATGCATAGCCTGTAAAATCTATCTAATATGACATAACACCCCAAAGAGATACCTCACATATTCTTTGTGGGTCAGCACTGCAAGAGGCTTTATGCTAGGTGGTCATGTTTTGCTGTTATGTTCATTTCTCCATTGTTGTGTGTTCTGTTTCTTGCAAAATTAATGACAGAAGATGTCTGGGAGTAATATATGTCCATAAACTTTTGTTTCAAACTCTGAGAAACTATTTCAGTAACACATAACATATTTGAAGCAAGTATTTGGCGAAGATACCTTGGGTCACAGTCAAACTTATCACTGTCTTAAATGTTTTCTAGATGGCATAAACATCATTTGACAATGTTCCTTATTCAGGATGGCTGTTAACTGGCATTGATTCTGACAGTGTCATTGCTGATCATAATATGGTTCTGTAAGATCATAGGCAGACTGTCCAGGACATACGCAACTTGTGGGGCTGCCTTATGGGACTCCTCAGAGGATTTTGTCCAACAAACTGCGCATACAATCGATTGCAGCAAAAATTTGTGCTGAAAATTCTCACAGAGAGCAGAAACAACAATGTGTGTGAATATGCAGAGAACTTCAAGAAAGGCATGAAAGTGAACCGCTGATGAACGCTTGGTTTATGTGTGTGATCCAGAAGACAAACAACTGTTGTCACAATGGAAAGGTTCATGATCACCCCATCCCAAGAAAGTCCAGCAAATGAAGAATAATGTGAAATCCATGCTCATATGTTTCTTCAGCATGGAAGGCACTGTCGATAAGGAGTTCATCCCTCCTTTTCAATTTGTCAATGCCGTGTTCTACCATGTTCCGAGGTACATATGGGAGGATGTGTGATGAAAATGTCCAGAAGAGTGGCACACATGTGACTGATTACTCCATCAAGAAAACGCAAGGTCACACAATGCGTTGATCTTCCAGGCATTCCTGGCAAAAAACAAAATTACCATTGTTCCTCATCCATCATATTCAGCTGACCTTGAGCCGAGCTACTTTTGCTTGTTCCCCAGAATGAAACTCAAGTTTAAAGGCTGAAGATTTCACACAGTTGAGGAGATTCATGCAGAACTGCAGGTGGTGATAAATTGTCTCACAAACAGTGCATTCCAGAGAGTGTTCAGTTCATGAAAAACCACTGGGAGCAGCGTGTGTGGCTTTGAAGGTGACTGGTGAACAACAGCCGGGTAAAATGCAATGTTATTTACTGGTGTATTTTGGGAACTTTTTGGTAGCACCTCAGACAGAGTTATTTGTGACTCCACATAATGTGATTCATCCAGGAGATTCACAATGCATACTGAATATTATGGCCAGAGTCTGCTAGACTCACCTAAGTCAGACTTTCCACTGAAATCAGGTAATCTCCTAGTGACATTAAGTAAATAATAATAGTGCAGAAATCTGTGTCAAAGGACAAAATTTACCAATTAAGTGCCATTAGTGAAAGACAGAGGATGACCAATGACAATGACACCTCAGGTCAGATTGGCAGAAAGATACATGTTTAACAAACTTCAGTACTCGCTTGGAGATCTAAATTTGGGAGTCAGGTGGCCATCCTCCTGGGTGTAGAAGGTAGAATCCTGGTCTTTCTAGAGTGGAGGTGATGTTCAAGAGTATTCCATGTTTCTATAGTTAGAAACACAGAGATTAACAAACTTTTTCTTCCAGTACAAATAGGTTAAAGACTTTACAAGTCTGTTTCCCATGTAAGGGCAAGAAATGAGAATCACTTATTTATGATTTTTAGAATAGAATTATGGGTTAATGCATGTGCATATGATTGGTAGAGAGATCTTCTTTGTAAACTATGGTGCTGTTAGCCAGCTGGAAGTGGCATTGACTGAAGAGACATACCTGGCAATAATATGTTTCTGTATACAATTCTACTTCCACACAGTAGTTGTCAATGATGTTAGAGTAGCGACTATTTTAGATTAGATTAGATTAGATTAGATTAATACTAGTTCCATGGATCATGAATACGATATTTCGTAATGATGTGGAACGAGTCGAATTTTCCAATACATGACATAATTAGGATAATTTAACAACATACTTAAGTTATTATAACAACTTTATTTTTTTGTGTTTTTTTGTTTTCTTTATTTTTTATTTTTTTAAATATTTTTCTTTTTTTTCTTTTTTTTCTTAATTTATATCTAAAAATTCCTCTATGGAGTAGAAGGAGTTGTCATTCAGAAATTCTTTTAATTTCTTCTTAAATACTTGTTGGTTATCTGTCAGACTTTTGATACTATTTGGTAAGTGACCAAAGACTTTAGTGCCAGTATAATTCACCCCTTTCTGTGCCAAAGTTAGGTTTAATCTTGAATAGTGAAGATCGTCCTTTCTCCTAGTATTGTAGTTATGCACACTGCTATTACTTTTGAATTGGGTTTGGTTGTGAATAACAAATTTCATAAGAGAGTATATATACTGAGAAGCTACTGTGAATATCCCTAGATCCTTAAATAAATGTCTGCAGGATGATCTTGGGTGGACTCCAGCTATTATTCTGATTACACGCTTTTGTGCAATAAATACTTTATTCCTCAGTGATGAATTACCCCAAAATATGATGCCATATGAAAGCAATGAGTGAAAATAGGCATAGTAAGCTAATTTACTAAGATGTTTATCACCAAAATTTGCAATGACCCTTATTGCATAAGTAGCTGAACTCAAACGTTTCAGCAGATCATCAATGTGTTTCTTCCAATTTAATCTCTCATCAATGGACATACCTAAAAATTTGGAATATTCTACCTTAGCTATATGCTTCTGATTAAGGTCTATATTTATTAATGGTGTCATACCATTCACTGTACGGAACTGTATGTACTGTGTCTTATCAAAATTCAGCGAGAGTCCGTTTACAAGGAACCACTTAGTAATTTTCTGAAAGACAGTATTGACAATTTCATCAGTTAATTCTTGTTTCTCAGGTGTGATTACTATACTTGTATCATCAGCAAAGAGAACTAACTTTGCCTCTTCATGAATATAGAATGGCAAGTCATTAATATATAATAAGAACAACAAAGGACCCAAGACTGACCCTTGTGGAACCCCATTCTTGATAGTTCCCCAGTTTGAGGAATGTGCTGATCTTTGCATGTTACGAGAACTGCTTATTTCAACTTTCTGCACTCTTCCAGTTAGGTACGAATTAAACCATTTGTGCACTGTCCCACTCATGCCACAATACTTGAGCTTGTCTAGCAGAATTTCATGATTTACACAATCAAAAGCCTTTGAGAGATGACAAAAAATCCCAATGGGAGCTGTTCGGTTATTCAGATCATTCAAAATTTGACTGGTGAAAGCATATATGGCATTTTCTGTTGAAAAACCTTTCTGGAAACCAAACTGACATTTTGTTAGTACTTCATTTTTACAGATATGTGAAGCTACTCTTGAATACATTACTTTCTCAAAAATTTTGGATAAAGCTGTTAGAAGGGAGATTGGACGGTAATTGTTGACATCAGATCTATCCCCCTTTTTATGCAAAGGTATAACAATAGCATATTTCAGTCTATCAGGGAAAATGCCCTGTTCCAGAGAGCTATTACACAGGTGGCTGAGAATCTTACTTATCTGTTGAGAACAAGCTTTTAGTATTTTGCTGGAAATGCCATCAATTCCATGTGAGTTTTTGCTTTTAAGCAAGTTTATTATTTTCCTAATTTCAGAGGGAGAAGTGGGTGAGATTTCAATTGTATCAAATTGCATAGGTATGGCCTCTTCCATTAACAGCCTAGCATCTTCTAATGAACACCTGGATCCTACTATATCCACAACATTTAGAAAATGATTATTAAAAATATTTTCAACTTCTGACTTTTTGTTCGTAAAGTTTTCATTCAATTTGATGGTAATACTGTCTTCCTCTGCCCTTGGTTGACCTGTTTCTCTTTTAATAATATTCGAAATTGTTTTAATTTTATTATCAGAGTTGCTGATTTCAGACATGATACACATACTCCTGGATTTTTTAATAACTTTTCTTAATATAACACAGTAGTTTTTATAATTTTTGATAGTTTCTGGGTCACTACTCTTTCTTGCTGTCAGATACATTTCCCTTTTCCGGTTACAAGATATTTTTATACCCTTAGTAAGCCATGGTTTGTTACAAGGTTTCTTACGAGTATATTTAACTATTTTCTTGGGGAAGCAGTTTTCAAATGCATTTACAAAAATGTCATGAAATAAATTATATTTTAAATTGGCATCAGGTTCACGGTACACCTCATCCCAGTCTAACTGCTGTAGGCTTTCCCTGAAATTTGCAATTGTTAAATCGTTGACTGAACGTACTACTTTGGAGGACTGTTTAGTATTGCTGAATGGAGCTATGTCATATATTGTAACTAGCTGTGCACCATGATCAGAAAGACCATTCTCAACAGGCTGAGCATTTATCTGGTTAAACTTATCTTGGTCTATAAAGAAGTTATCTATCAGTGAGCTGCTATCCTTTACCACCCGAGTAGGAAAATCAATAACGGGTGTCAAATTGAAAGAACCGAGTAATACTTCAAGGTCATTTTTCCTATTACCCTCTTTCAGAGAATCTACATTGAAGTCCCCACAAATAATAATTTGCTTTCCCCTGTCTGACAGATAGCACAACAAGGAGTCCAAATTTTTCAGAAATAGATGAAAATTTCCTGATGGGGACCTATATACAGTTACAATTATAAATGTGCCTTTATTTAATTTAAGCTCACAGGCACATGCTTCTATATGTTTCTCTACACAAAACTTTTTTGTTTCTATACTTTTTGCACAATGATAATTTTTGACATATATGGCAACTCCTCCTTTCTCCATATTTTCCCTCATTACATGTGCAGAGAGCTTATAACCACTTACATTTACCTTATCCATATCAGTAACAATGTGATGCTCAGACAGGCATAGTATATCTATTTCATTCTCAGCTTCTAAATCTTCTAAACAAACCAGAAGCTCATCTACTTTATTCTTTAAACTCCCAATATTTTGATGAAATATACTTACATTATTTTTAATTATACTTTTATGAGAAACTTTCCTTATTCTAACATTTGCAGTACTCTCCTGTCTGAGTTTCTCATTGTGCTTAGGCCTAGTTCCTATACCAGTGGTCACATGGTGTTCAGAGAGGCAGATTATGTCAATTGGGTTGGGTGACTTTAATTCATCACTGGTGTTAGTGAGGCTAGTAAGCCTTACTAAGACCAATTTATGAGAGTCTCATAGCCAAGAATTGATCCACGTCCATCAGTGAACATTCGCTTTTCTAATAAGTCTAATAAGTATTGGTAGCGTAATATGTGGCATAATTTTAGTCTGCACACACACATCAGTATGAGTGCATAGATTCTGGCCATAAACACATAGGATACTTTTTGCAACACTATGACATCACGAAGAATGAGGGAAGGAACATCTCCGCTGGCTTCACCCAACACTATATGAACAAGTTTATAAGTGAAAAATTCAGCTCTTTTTTAAAGACTGATTTCACATTTATGACAATTAGAAATAGATAAAAATTCAAAAATACTTTTAATTTTATGTCATTGGTCTGTTATTTCCAGTGCTTTAAAAATCATGTTCACACACACACACACACACACACACACACACACACACACACACACACACACACACACAAGGGAAGCTGTTTATTTCACTTAAATAGTTCTATTTGCTACTAGTTTTTTTGTTGCAATGCTAGTGACTCACCTATGACAGCAGCAGACTCTGCCTCCTTGACAAGAGCGTCATACGATTTACGCAACTCAGCTGGTAGGGAGTCTAGGATCTCTGCATCTTGCCGTGCAACACTTTCTCGTGACTCTAGGTTGACATAGTCATAGTCCTCCAGCCAATCAGAACCACTGCTTGGCGGTGGAGGTGAAGCAGCACGCTTGAATAGTAACGTTGAGTTACCCTGGATGAAGGAGGCAGCTTGGCGCACATCCTCTGTGAGAGCACGCGCACATGCAACCAGCTGGTCCAGAGCATCTGGTGTGCGGCAGTTCTCTTCACCCTGAGGACACAAATAGACGTAAGACCTCTATCACAAAAGTTCAGCATCTTAAGAAAACAGAAACATAATGTGCTTTGAATGCTAAATTTCAATGCTTTTTATAAGTTGTAGTGTTCATAAATAATAATTTTTGCAAAGCAGGCAACCTTCCTTATTTTATCACTTTTCATGCAATACTCATCAAAGTTTAAATCACAGTTATCATGCACAGTGTCATCAAAACAGTGTTTTAGCCCTCAGAATGTATGAACAATATTCATCAGAATATTTGTCATTCGCCCTAATGAAGCCACACCCAGTATCAAGTAGTCATTTATAAGTGGAGGTGAATATTATGAACATAGAGGGAAGAGAGAAGCAGCACGGTGGCACAAAGGCATGTGAAATCTAAGAACTGGTTGACAAACTGTTGTAAGGGTTATCCATGAAGTAACAATCATTAGCCTTTTATAAATTCAAGAAATATATTTAATCAATGAAAGATACGTCAACAACAGATTTGAAGCTTATTTTTATTAAACAAAATTTTAGGCTCGAAAGCTAAATTTAAATTATATTCTGCAATTGTCACTAAATAATCCTCATTTGTGAACTATTTTATCAAAAACTCTGATTTAAAAATTATTAAGTTTTGACAATTGAATATGCATGTCTTGACTATCAAAACGGACAAGTGTGCACAGCGCCACAAACTTGTCAGAAATGGCAATCAGTGTGAGGAATGTTAACATTGTCCTCATATAGGGTGTTCTAGTAGAACTTACTGGAGGAATGATGTGATTCAGTTCTGAAAATGCCATGATCATCAGTACCATTACACAGTACTAGAAAAAGAGCAACTTAACTTGAAACTCTGAGGTGATTTGGCAGCAGTGTAAGAAGAGCTAGCAGTTTCAAAAGCTCTAGTTTGCTCTAATCATGTTAGGGCTAGAAAAGAAGAGTGGATTACTTACAGTCAAACCTTGGTTGAGCTTTGTTTACAATGTAAAACAAACAATCTCTGTTAACGATATTGTGATGCAGATTTGTAATAATGCACAACAGATTAGAATGGAATAAAACATGTATGTAAGACTTGTATGTCAATTAGAAATAGATAAAAATTCAAAAATACATTTAATTTTATGTCATTTGTCTATTATTTCCAGTGCTTTAAAAATAATACATAAACAAGCACACAAAATCCTTAACAGTGTTATTATTTACAGTTAAAAACTGCTAAAGATTAATTCTCCCCTCAGTAAACTGGGTAGTGTCACTGTAATGCTCCAGACTGCACAAGGCTCACAGCACCTGCAGTTGTCCATTGCTGAGAAGAATGCACACGGCAGCAAACTAAGAGTGCATCATCATGCAGTGGAGAATGGATTACTATGTGCCAATCTAAAAATTAGTTTTTTGTTCAGCCTGGGGATGATGGGCTGGTTTTTCTCTTATTCTTCTGCACAGGTTGAGGTCAGAGCCTACTTGGCTGGCTTAAAGGCTGGCAACTTTCCACTGTGTCAGGTTGTTTCCAGCAGCTCTTGGAAAGAGACTTCGAATAATTTGTGCAGAAAGCAGCAATTTCCAGGGAAGTGTTGTTAGCAGGAGCAGTAAATAGCCAAATGAAATAGTTGTATTCAGTTCCTGAGGCTTTTTGGCAGAAAGGCCTGGATATAAAATAATTTTATGGAGTGCTTTTGCAGCTTGCAAAATTGGGAGTTCGCCATCACTTCTCATAGAACGTAGAAGTTGTGTGTCCTCTGGGGTGGCTGTCATGTTTTGTGCTGTATTTTTGTATTTGAGAGAAGGTGATCCTTTCAATCAGTCAAGCTGTTTCTTGCAGTACGGAAAACTGAGAGAATCTGAAAGTGTGTTCCTGCGTCTAGGTGTAGATTTCTGATTGAGTTATTTCCAGTGTTGGCATTTGGTGAGTGTTCACTTGCTCCATAGACACAGACCTCACAATACATTGTGGAGCCAAGCAGCTAGGTGGATGATGGTGATTACTGGATGAGATGGACTTGCAGATGTTTAATTGAAACCAGTAAATTGTACTTCCTTCGAAATTTAAGTGTGGTCTTTTTGTGTTGCCTTTTCCCTGATGACTCTAAATCATATTCCTACTTTGTTATTGTGGGGATTAACAACAAATATTCCAGTCCAGGAATCAGATCCTGGAATCTTCTTGAGAACAGTTACACAGTGAAGGGCTTTAATTATTGGCTTTAGAGAAGTGAGAAGTTTAACCCTGTCTTGTGGATCAGAGTGATGATGGCAACCCCTATTTAAAATAATTTTATGAATGAGTTTACAAATGTAGCAGGTCACATAATTAATCTAGATCCACCAATTAATGTTTCCAGGTACATCTGTATATGAGCATGTTGCATAATTAGTGTTGCACACGGCTCAGCGCTGACAGTGCGCAGTTTCTGGGCACAGCCATAAGTGTGACATCACTTGACACCACAGAAGATTTGAAGAGAAGTTTTCAATATGCTGTTTGGATAAACCACCGATGTATAAAGGTTGGGTCATACTCGACATCAACAGAATGGACACATCAACTCAATTTTTGTCCTCTCATCACAGAACAGAACATTGAAAGTGAGATTATGAGATACATCTGTTACATAAAAACTCAGAATATTGTATCAGAATTAAAAATTAGCCATTATAAAGTTTATTATTGGGCAAAACAAACTTCACAACTGATGTTCTTTACGAAGTTCATATGATAAACTGACGAGAAGTGAAACAAGAGGAAAAGTATTATCCAGACATTTCAAAAGATCAACATTTATTTGCAAGAGAAAATATATACATACAACTGCATCAGATAATATTAAAAAGGCAACACATTGAGCCATTTTATATTACAGTTTTGCTTATTTTCTTTCAAGAGACCAAATAAAGTAAAAAACGAATGTATTTTTCTTCTTCAGTAGAGATGAGTTTTTCACTGCTAACAAAACGATATTTAAGGAAAGTTCTTTCATCAATTTATGCAGAGTGTGAGCTTTTCCTTTGTCCAGGTATTGCACATTGTAAAATGTAAAAGTTTTTCCTTTCAGATATCTGGCTGATTTTCTGGAACATTGCCCATGGAAAAAATAGTGAGGACTTCATGGAACTTTTGCAATGGGTCACGCAAAAAAAGAAAAAAGTTCAACATTTGACATCAGCAGATAACATCACCCTCCTCAATGTCAACACCAAAACTTTCTTCATGGCAAACACTGACACTGATTTTGACACTAACATCACATCCCATTCTAGAGCACTGCATCAACACAGCAAAGCTGAGTAAGCAACAAGGAAAAGCATAAATGTCAACTGGCATCATTGGCTAGGATATCCCACAGAGCGGGTTCAGCCACCTGGCAGAGGAAAAGGTATTCTTCCTCTGTACACATTGGCCCTTTCCTTGCAGATATGTTAGAGCTATGTCATATGTATATTTGTGGAGTGTAGGCAAGTGTAATGGATTGATCAGCCAGAACATTATGACCACTGACCTACTATAGATATAATCCTGTCCTGGCAATAGCAGCATCTCTTGGCAAGGAATGACTGCAAGTCAGACACAGGCACAGTGCGTGTAGTATCAGTGAGCATGCTACCCATTTGTAGAATGGGAAGGCACACAGTCTATCTGAGGCTGAGTGAGGGCAGATTGTTACAGCTCAGAGACTTAGTACGAGCATTTCAGAAACTGCACGACTCGTCGGGTGTTCAAGAAGTTCTGTGGTCAGTGTCTTCAACATATGCTGAAACCAAGGTGAAACCATGTCCAGACATCACGAGATTGGGCAGCCACCCCTCATTACAGATGTCGCATGTCGTTGCCTTGGGCTGACTGGTGAAACAGGACAGGCAGCAAATAGTGGTGGAATTAACATCAGATTTTAATGCTGGCCAAAGTACAAGTATGTCTGAACACCCCTAATGATGGGCCTCTGCAGCTGACAACCCATGAATGTGCCAATGTTAACACCATGACATCGGCACATATGACCGAAGTGTGTATGTGACCATTGGCGCTGGACGTTGGCACAATGGCAGAGCATTGCATGGTGTGGCGAATCCCGATACCTTCTTCATCATGCTGATGGGAGGGTGTGAATCCATCAGCTCCTTGACACCTGTACTGTTGGGATGCAGCTCCATTATGCTCTGGGGAACATTCACATGGACATCCATGGGTCCAGTGGAGCTTGTTCAAGACATTGGCCAAGGAGTGTCATATACTGGTTGCGGACCACATACACCCCTTCATTACAGTCATGTTTCCTGAAGGCAGTGGTGGTTTTTCAGAAGGATAATGTGCCATGTCCCAATGCCAGGAGTGTAATGGAGTTGTCCAAGTAACACAGTGGCAGGTTCTAATTGATTTGCTGGCCTCCCAACTCGCCAGATCTGAATCTGATCGAACACTTCGAGGATGTGATTGAACACAGCATAGCAGCTTGTCACCCTAGCCCCAGAATTTATCGAAATTAGGTGACTTGTGTGAGCAAATATGGTGCCAACTCCCTCCAGTGACCTAACAAGAACCCAATGCTTCCATGCCACAATGCATCGCCGCCGTTCTCCATGCCAAAGGTGAACATTCCGGCTATTGGATAGGTGGTCATAATGTTCTGGCTGAACAATATATAGTGTACCATTATGTTTTTGTTATACGATGCTGATGAGAGAGAGTGAAACTCAGTGTGAGCACATAGCCTACTCCTCTCAAAAGGCACCAATGCAGCTGCCGAGCTTAATGTACCTATTTACAGAATCAGATGCCCTCACTTCACAGGACATTGTGGAGAGATTTTGAATATAATCTAGGATGGCTATTCCAGCTTGAGTGCCTGCTGAGCACCCATGGGCAGTAGTGGGCAACCAGGTTGCTGGGCTGTAGTGTATATGGGCACCGAAGACCTTGCTGTCATGTGCCCATCCCAACATATCCACCACCTGTAGTTTTGTGACATTATTGCCATGGCCTTGCATCCACAGGCAGCAGTGTGCAAGTAGGTCACACAAGTGCAACAAGTGCAGAAGTGTGCAAGAGGGTAGGCTACCTGGAGGGTAGCCTACACTATAGTTGTGCCTGCCCGCAAGCGAGTCAATGAGTATGCCACAACGTATGTGCCCAATGAGGTGGTGTTGGAGCAGCTTAGTAAATTGTTGAGGAATAGCATCAAGCCTGAACATGCTGCAACTTCGTGGCCTTTCTGCACCCATGAGAGTTCTTTGTGGCAATGCAAGCTGCTATACAAGTCAGTAATCATCACCAGGTTCTGACACTTCTTATTTAAGTGTGCCAAGATAATTGCTACCCCAAAGGCCAGTAAACCTGAAGCTCTTCTGCAAAACTACTGCCCCACTGCACTGCTTAGTGTGGTAAACAAACTTCTAGAATTAGTACTGCTTAACAGGATTGGTCAAATGATACTCATGGCTGTCCCAGTAGAACAGGCTGGCTTTCTCCCCAATTGAAGCTATGTTGAGTAAGTCCTGGCTCTCATTTCACATACTGAAGTGGGCTTTCAAAAGAAAACATCCATGGCTTTCATTGATCTATCAGCAGCCTACAATACCATCTGGAGAAAAGGCTCATTCTGTAAACTGATGAAGATAACTGTATTCCAGAAAAGTTACAAAGCTTATTGAGAACTTGATTGGTAATGGAGGATTCCAGGTCATCATGGGAAACAAAATCAGTAACCAGAAATTCCTCCAAAATGGCTTACCTCAAGGCTTGGTATCAGCCCTACTGCTGCTTAGCCAGAAACAGTTTGTAAAAAAATTGGTTATGCTGAATATTGCGCTATAGAGAAAAGAAACCTTTGTTTTGAAACTTTGGAAGAAAAGTCTGTAGTAGCAGGATACTTCTAAAGACTGAGTGTTAGACTTAATGCCACTAAGACAGAAGTGAATTGCTTCCATCTTAATAACAGACACTCCAGTAGAGTCTGGATATCTATACTGATGACAAACATCTCAGCCACAATAAGGAGACAATATATGTGGATGCCAAACTACATAGAATTCTGTCTTTTAAATCATACCTCACAAATATTGCCACTAAACTGAGGACAAGAAATAATCTCATTCAAAAACTCTGTGGAACCACACAGGGGTAATCAGCAACAACTCAGTGAACTTCTGCACTGAGCTCAGTGTACTCTGCAGCAGAGTACTGTGCACTGGCATGATGTCACAGTGCTCATGTAAACAAAATTAATGTGCAGCTTATTAATACTATGCATATCATTTCGGGAATAATTAAGTCTACTTCCACCATATGGCAGCCTGTCCTATGTCACATATCACCCCAAAATCTGCAATGGAAAGAAGCCTTGATCAGGGAATACAACTAGATTCAAGGAAGCCTGGGACTTCGATTGTGTTCTGATTTTCCTGATTTCAGAATCAATTTGTTCAAGGTATCCTCCTCTTGCACTTGCAAATAGTCTCACTGGGGTTAACAATCACCAGTTCCTGGGGGAGGAAATGGCTCCAACACACCTCAACAACATGGCAGTTGTTGGCTCGTATTATTGAGGAAGCCCCTGGGCTCGATCAAACCCACAAGATATGCTCAACTCTCAACCCACAGAGAGCAGGATATGGAAGATGTGCATATTCACTTATTTAAATGAGGAATGCTGTCCTCACCAGTGCCACTGCTGCACAATGAGGCAGACTATGGAACTCGTCAGCAAAGACTGCAACAACAGAGCATATAGGATTAAGTTTGTTATTATGTCTTAAATGTTGAGAAATAGTGTAATGTAACTCAACAGTGAAAAGTACTTACAAGGGGATCATGCTTACTCTTCATCACCAATTTCATCATAATTTATGGTATATGCAGGGCTTGGCCAGAAATGAAAGAGACAGAAGTGGGAGCTCCACATGACCAAATGTTAGGAAAAACAGCAGTTTTGGTATCCGTGAAGTGCAGTTTCCAGACAGCAGTTGGTGCACCAGAAAGAGTATGGAATGGTAATTTGTTATTTTCAGTTTTTACCTTATTTCCACAGCAAATAAACTGAAATAATGCTCAATATATTTCATTTATTAATATTTTCATGAAAGGCATGAAAAGAAAAGGCAAAAGAAAATATAGGAATGCAAATAAATTTACAAGAAAGGATTGTACTTACAGCATCCTCAAGGACTTTGCAAGTAACTTTCCAAAAAGCAATTTTAATTAATGCATACAGGACTTGGTATTCCATTGGTTTCATTTTGACCTCTGAATAGCCTTCGGTAGCTGCACTTTAACGACAGATCCCTGGTGTGGGTAAAATAGCCCACTGGCCATTGGGGTCAGTGCCAATTACAGCTACAGAGCTCATTCCCTTGCTAGCTGTTGATTGAATAATGTGAATTTTCCAAGAATAGCGTAAAAACACAGTGAGAATACTGTTTTACTATAGAAACTTTAACACATCAATATCACTATAAAAATGCAGTGTATGTAATGTGTGGAAAATTCTAAGAGAATTACTGCTAGACTGTTTTTATGATGACCATCAATCTAACATGTATAAATCAACAATTGTGAAATATTAAGAGTATCTAACTTTGTATACGAAGTTCTAGTGTGAGCCTTACAATCCTTTCATTAAAATTTAACTGCAATAACAAATTTTCTTTCCCTTCCCTTCCCACATCTTTCATGAAAATATTAATAAACACAATATGATGAACATAATTCAGTTTATTAGCAGTTTAAGTAACGTAAAAGCTGAAAATAAAATAAAAATATTTCTGCACAGGGTCACGATACCATGACCTGTGGATTAGTGCTGTGCATTCTTTTCACAATGCCAACAATTGCTGGGAAGCTATGCCAACATACATGGCACATCTGTCGCCTGAATCATGCCAAAAATGCTATTTTCTCCAAATGATTGGCCATCTGTAGCTCCCACTTATGTTACTCATTTCTGCCAAGTCCTACACATACCACAAGTCTTTGCAATCCTCATGCTAGATGCCATGTGCTACATAAATAAATTTTGAGATTGAGAATACAGTTACACAACAGCTATGCAGTTTACCAGAAACAAATGAAATTTGTTTGCCTGTCACGAGCAGTCGCCTTAACCACTTCGGCTGTCTGAGCAAGTTTCTGTGACTGACCAGATCTCCATGCCCCAGTGTGTACATC
This sequence comes from Schistocerca serialis cubense, assembly GCF_023864345.2. Classification (NCBI taxonomy): domain Eukaryota; kingdom Metazoa; phylum Arthropoda; class Insecta; order Orthoptera; family Acrididae; genus Schistocerca; species Schistocerca serialis. The sequence goes on along the minus strand of NC_064641.1, from coordinate 629,446,526 downwards.
TGATAGTGTTCACACAATCTGTGATCTGTGCACAGGGAAAGATACACAGGGTGCATCAAAAAGCGTCATTGATTTGGCACATCTATATTTCTGAAACTAATAAACATATACAAGGAATTTTGTTTTTTGATGAACGGGAACCTCACAAAATGTTTTCGATACCTTGTCATAGGGGTTCAGTAATCCCCATTGAGATGCATGGCTTATGTCAATGCAGTATTGATATTGTTCCCATATTGTAGCGAGCATGTCTTGAGTTGCAGCTTCCACAGCTGCTGTTATGTGACATCTCAGTTCATTCATTGTTGTTGGTAATGGAGGCACATAAACAGAGTCTTTTATAAACTCCCACAAGAAACAATCACATAGTCAGATGTGGTGACCTTGGAAGCCAGTAATGTAAGGCTGAATTGTTTGGTCCAGTATGACTGATCCACTGTTCAGCAATCCTTTAATTTAAAAATTCCTGTACTTTCAGATGCCAGTGTGATGGTGTCTGATCCTGTTGGTAAATGAAGTCATTTAAATCAGTCTCCAACTGCGTAAAAAGAAAGTTCTCAAGCATATCGAGATATGGGCTTCCTGTAACAAGTTCTCGGCAAAAAAAAAAAAAAAAAAAAGGACCACAAACCCTTTCCCGTGAAACGGCACAAAACACATTAAATTTTGGAGAGTGTCTTTCTTGTTGTACAACTTCATGTGGTTGTTCTGTACCCCATATCCTCACATTATGATGGCGCCTTTCCATTTAAATGGAATGTTGCCTCATCACTAAACTAAGTGTGGAAGAAAACTGTCATCCTTCACCTTGCCAAGAGCATAATTACAGAACTCAACATGTGTTGTTTGTTATCTTCATGAAGAGCTTGCAGTAGTGAATTTTGTATGGTTTCACGTGTAAACGTCAGTGCAATACACCCAGACGGACATAGGGGTCATGTTGAGCTGCATGGCAAACGGATTTCTGAGGACTTCTTGTGAAACTATGGCCAATGTGCTTGATGTCTGTCTCAAACACTCTGGGATGGCCAGGCAATTTTCCTTTACACAGACAACCAGTTTGTCAGAATTGTTCATGCCATCATCTGATGCTCAGTGCTGTAGGAGGATTCACACCATACATAGTACGAAAGTTACGCAGAACGGTTATTACCAACCCACACTGCACAAAGCGTAGAACACAAAACACTTTCTGTTGTTCCAAACCCATTTTTACTAGAACTGAAGTGGACGCACGCTGCTGCTACCTACTGGGAACCGTGTAAAACTCTAGAGTTTGCTGTTTCCAACATTACATTGTTCATGCACATATCTGAAATAGTTATAATTTTTTAAAATTTGACGACTCTCTTTGATACATCCTGCATTTAGTTTTCTCATCATCTTGTGTTCACTTTACCCTGAAAACTGTGCACTCGGATAGCTGAAGAGGTTGAGGTGACTGCCCACAACAATTGGCAAAACCCAGGTTCGAGTCCTGGTCCGGACAAATTTTCATGTGTTCCTGGTAAATTGTACAGCTGTTGCGTAACTGTATTCGCAATATGCGAATCTGATCTTCTGTAGTATCTGTTCCTTTGGACATTTTATACCAACACCAGGTATTGTTCATTTTTTAACAGGACACGGTCCCTACCCTACATATTTCCAAAGGATAGGGAGCCGTCCTACACCTGAATGTGTCTGTGGTGCCCCTGTAGGGACGCCTGAGCATGTTGTCCTGGAATGCCTGGAGTTCAAGCCAGTTGCCTTTGAGGCAAGGCAAGAACTACAAAATACACCAATAATGGAAGCATTAAGAAACCCTAAAACTTACAGCACACTATAAAATCTGGTTGATCAAGTCTCACAGTTTTCAAAATAAATATTTGAATAAAACTACTGAATTACTAGAGAAAATCCGTACTCCTAAGGACTGACTGAGGAGTATTGTGCATTATCAGTGGCAAAAACCAACAGTTACATTCCCATGGAGAGTGGAATGGCAGGTTCTCGTCCTCTCTGGATTGCCGTTGGCTAGGGTGCCTGTCTGCCTATCTCCAATGGGGGACTTAAATGGTCTGGGGACCGCAAAGAGGGCAAGAAGGAAGATGATGGAGGGACCTCCCTGCTCTATGGAAACATAGACACGAGTGGTGCCCCAAGGGGGGATTCCAATGGAAGGGTTGCCTTTTTGCAGTCCAAACTCAAACCCGATCAAGACACAAACTCGACCAGACACTGAGTTGTATAAACTGCAAACTGTAATTGTACAAATTGTAAATACTTGGTATACGTTGATTTTCTCCATGTTTTCTGATTTTGTTTGTAAAACTTTTTTGGTTTATGTTAGCACAGAAGCACAAGTTCAGATCCACATTCGTAGCAGTAGATTCCTCGTAAAATAGTTTTTGTGTATACAGCGCAGAAGCACAAGTTTAGTTTCACATTGTGTAGCAGTAGATTCTTTTGTAAAGTAGTCTTTGTGTTAAGTAAGGGTGGTGGAGGGAAGAAAAATAAATGTGAAATGGCAGTGGTTTTCTTAGGTAGTAGATGGCCCACCTCCTCGTGGTAGGGATGGGCAACGCTCCCGAATATCTGGAGTGACTAAGAAGGCGATTTTTTGTAACATTTTGTTGTAAAAGTACACTATAAATGTAGATATCACTGTTATTGTAAGTCATTAGTAATGTCTAGAAAGTAGCAGCCACTTTTGTTACTAGGTAATGGGTTATGTAAGTTAACAATAAAAAAAGGATGTTCCTTTGGACATGCACACATGTCTGAAGAAACACTGCTCTGACAGACACTGCACTAATACACTATTGGCCATTAAAATTGCCATACTGCAAAGATGACGTGCTACAGACGCAAAATTTAACTGACAGGAAGAACATGCTGTGATATGCAAATGATTAGCTTTTCAGAGCTTTCACACAAGGTTGGTGCCAGTGGCGATACCTACAACGTGCTGACATGAGGAAAGTTTCCAACCGATTTCTCATACACAAACAGCAGTTGACTGGTGAAATGTTGTTGTGATGTCTCGTGTAAGGAGGAGAAATGCGTACCATCACGTTTCTGACTTTGATAAAGGTGAGAATGTAGCCTATCGCAGTTGCGGTTTATCGTATCGCGACATTGCTGCTCGCGTTGGTCAAGATCCAATAACTGTTAGCAGAATGTGGAATCAGTGGGTTCAGGAGGATAATATGGAATGCCGTGCTGGATCCCAACAGCCTCGTGTCACTAGCAGTCGAGATGACAGGCATCTTATCCGCTTGGCTGTAACAGATCGTGCAGCCACGTCTCGATCCCTGAGTCAACAGATGGGAACGTTTGCAAGACAACAACCATCTGCACGAACAGTTCGACGACGTTTGCAGCAACACGGACTATCAGTTCGGAGACCACGGCTGCGGTTACCCTTGACGCTGCATCACAGACAGGGGCACCTGCGATGGTGTACTCAACGACGAACCTGGGTGCACCAATGGCAAAACGTCATTTTTTCGGATGAATCCAGGTTCTGTTTACAGCATCATGAGGGTCACATCCGTGTTTGGCGACACTGCAGTGAACGCACATTGGAAGCGTGTATTCATCATCGCCATACTGGTGTATCACCTGGCGTGACTGTACGGGGAGCCATCAGTTACACGTCTCGGTCACCTCTCGTTCGCATTGACGGCACTTTGAACAGTGGACATTACATTTCGGATGTGTTACGACCCGTGGCTCTACCCTTCATTCGATCCCTGTGAAACCCTACATTTCAGCAGGATAATGCATGACCGCATGTTGCAGGTCCTTTACGGGCCTTTCTGGATACAGAAAATGTTCGACTGCTGCCCTGGCCAGCACATTTTCCAGATCTCTCACCAATTGAAAACGTCTGGTCAATGGTGGCCGAGCAACTGGCTCGTCACCATACGCCAGTCACTACTCTCGATGAACTGTGGTATCGTGTCGAAGCTGCACGGGCAGCTGTACATGTACACGCCACCCAAGCTCTGTTTGACTCAGTGGCCAGACGTATCAAGGCCGTTATTACGGCCAGAGGTGGTTGTTCTGGGTGCTGATTTCTCAGGATCTATTCACCCAAATTGTGTGAAAATGTACTTAAATGTCAGTTCTAGTATAATATATTTGTCCAATGAATACGCGTTTATCATCTGCATTACTTCTCGGTGTAGCAATTTTAGTGGACAGTAGTGTATACATGAATGCGCCATAAAATTTATTCGCCCTGCCGTTGCATATCGCAGAGGGCTGAGCATCACGCGCCTGCAGCTCGGCCGAGCGTGAACGGGAGTTAAGCAGGGAAATGCCGACCTGGTCCCTGGCGAGGCGGTCGAGGTCCCAGTTGGCGGCGTCGAGCTGCGCGGCCGCGTCCTGCACGAGGCGGTCGGCGTCTCGCAGCGCGCGCGCCAGCGGCCGCAGCTTGGGGGCGAGCGCCTTGTCGGGCGCGCGCGCCGCGTTGCCCAGCGCGCCCTCGCAGAAGTCGGCCAGGTCGTGCAGCGACGAGCGCAGCCGCACCGCCGCCAGCCGCACGTCCATGAGGCGCGCCTCCAGCCGGTCGCGCCGCCGCCACTGCGGGCCCGCCAGCCCCAGCAGCCGCGACGTCGCGCCCGCCGCCTCCGCCTGCAGCCGCTCCAGCGAGTCCAGCGCAGAGCCCAGCTCCAGCGGCAGCGGGCTGCTCGCCGGCGGCACGTCGTACAGCTGCAACCGTTACTACTGCTATACGAGGGCATTCGAAAAGTTAAGATACAATGGCTCGCAGTCCTTAAATAGAACATTTATTTAGAAAACGTCAGTTACATCTTATTAACTGGATTATTTGTTATTTTTCGACATAATCACCCCCATTATCCGAACATTTGTTAAGTCGGTGCACAAGCTATTGTACCCCAGAGTCATGGAAGGTTGTCGGAACCACATGTCAACTTCATCTTTGATCTCTTCATCGTCGTGGAATGATTTTCCAACAAGATGTGACTTCAAGTAACGGAAGACATGGAAGTCGGTGGGCGCAAGGTCCGGGCTGTATGGCGGATGGTCCAATACGTCCCATTTCAATTGTTTGAGTAGTGCTTTGTTTACGAGCGCTGAGTGAGGCCGGGCGTTGTCATGAAGCAATCGGACTCCACTTGTCAGCATTCCCCTCCGTTTGTTTTGAATTGCCATTCGAAGACGTTTCAAAGTCTGGCAATATGCAGCAGCATTAATTGTCTTTCCAGGAGGCACAAATTCCAACAGAAGAATGCCTTGTCTGTCCCAAAAAACAGAAGCCATGATTTTCTTCGCTGAAATCGACGTTTTGCGTTTCTTGGCTTTTGGTGAATTCGAATGGCGCCATTGCATTAATTGTTGCTTGGATTCAGGTGTATGGGATAAACCCACGTCTCATCACCTGTCACAACGCGATCAAGGAACTCATCACCTACTTCAGCATAGTGTGTGAGGAAGTCGAGTGTAAAGCCCATCCTTTTCTTTTTGTGTTCTTCCGTTAACAGTTTTGGAACCCAGCGCGCACACAATTTCCTGTACCCTAACTTGACAGTCACAACGTCATAAAGTGTTGTCATTGACACGTCCGGTATGATCTGATGCAATTCTTTCAATGTGAGACGTCTATTCACACGAACTGCTTCCTCTGTTCTCCGAAGAAGGCATCAGAGATCACAGATGGCCGACCTGTTCTTTGTTCGTCATGAACATCAGTCCTACCTTCAGAGAAATGACTACACCATTTCGCTACATTTTGTCGATTCGTAATGTTCCCATAAACAGAGACAATTTCTTTGTGAATATCCACTGGTTGCTCACCGTTTGCATGAAGAAAACGTATGACGGAGCGCACTCGCATTTGGCGGGATTCTGAATTGGCGCAGCCATTTCAAACACGACGTACTCCAATCAGAAGCAACGTTCAACTGCCGAACGACCACAAGGAGAAAGCTAACGGTTCAAGGTTAACACCAGTGTTGCCAACTTGCTCGCCAAAACTCTTCTGTTCCTCTGGCGTAAGATGTATCTTTACTTTCCGAAATACCCTCGTATAACTCACCTACAGAATGAGAGAAGCCGAGACGTTTGGGCGCAACATCCTCCGGTAGGATTTCTGGACCGAGAATGCTATCTGGACATTCACTCATCACATAGTACAAGCTACAGTTGGTATTTTAATTTTTCCGAGACGTCTGATTGTGTAGATTATGATACTCTCTTTGAAAAACTCAAGTTTTATGGAACTGATGGATTTACACACAGCTGATTCGAATCATACTTGACAAACAGAATGCAAAAGGTTGTGCTGAATAATTCAGGCACTGTCGGAGAGGTAGAAAATTTTAGTGACTCGGAAAACAGCACAAATGCTGTCACACAGGGTTCAATTTTGGGCCCATTCCTATTTCAGTGACCTCCAATTAACACTCAACAAGCAAAAGAGACACTTTCTGCAGATGACATAAGTATTATAACAAATCCCATTAGAGAGAAAGCGACAGAAGAGTTGGTAAACGGAATTGGTTCTCTCAAAATGGACTGCACCTAAATTTTGAAAAATCACGCTACATTCAGTTTTGACCAACAAAAAGTCACACCAACCTCTGATGTTATGCTGGCGTAAGCCGTCGCCAGGAGGCCAGAGGGCAAAGATGAAGCGCGAAGATCGATTAGTAGGTGCTGGATCAAGTGCGCCTATCACGAGAGAGGTCAGAGAGACACCTGCAAGCAACGCGGCGCCAACGCCCGCTCAACAGGATGTATTTAGGCCGCTGCTGACCGGAGGGCCTCCCTCAATCATCCAGTCTGACGTCTGTCAGTTTACTCACAGAGCGGATTTAGTTCATCACAGGCTACTACAGTACATAGTGTTCAGATGAGTGACTATTATTATTATTATTATTATTATTATTATAGCGGGATTAGTTTACCTCAATCAGAATCGTACTTTACTAGCAGTGACAAACTAAAGTTTGTAATGGCGAGATTACCGATTTTGACATTACATCAGTCGGCAAAAGGACTATTACTACCACAAAACATGGACTCTATTCAAGTTAAGTACATATTTTCAGTTCATGTAAATAAAGCACCGTATTAACCCACGTGTGCATTTCTGTTGTAGAAAGAGGATACCGACCATCCATAAAAACATCGTCTCCCTTGCTCCGTTGCGTACAAGACTCCACAGACGTAGCACATGAGCCGGACTCACAAGGGGAAGGCCTCAGACACGGCCAACCGATTCGGCTCAAATTTGGCAGGTCGCTTGTGTACAACCTAAAATGAAGGAGTCTAAGATATTTTGGGTCAACACCCCCTCGTTTTTGAGAATATCGCCCCTAAAGGTTATGACAAGCAATCAACACAAAATTGACGGTATCGATAGATAATTGTAAGTAGAGTATTTTTCATCATCAGATATGAGGTCCGAAAACGCATACTTTTCCAGAAATGGGGGTAAGAAACTTTTACAACTGCCGCTTCTGTACCGACACGCAAAAAGCTTTTCGCCGGTAGCGCCCCTAGCGCAATGGCCAAAGTAACTGGTTCGGAATGGGAGAACCCGGGTTCGAATCTCGAAGAAACCTAGCGGATGTTATTCTTTTCGTTTGTATCTTTCCATGTCTCAATTGATAGGGATAGGAGGGTTAATAAGGTAAGTAAATCAATAAGGAATGATAATAATAAGGTAGGCAAACTAATTTCCCAAACGACGTGAGTTAGTAAAGTATTAAACTTTTAAGCCTTGTCACATGAAAACAACTCCGAGTAAGAGTGCTGCGAATTCGTCACGAGGGATCACAGATAGCCAACCGCGCGACGCTTGTTTACAGCGAGGTACAGGACAGAATGCACGCGCGGAGAGTTAAGTTGTCCTGGTTGCCTCTTCGTCATATCATAGTTGGGAACCTGGAAGAGTGAAGGTGTCCAGCACGAGCCTTATAGAAGTCAATCGGAAAGAGTTGTTTTCCGTCATTAGGCTGCCGCGAACCTCGCGGATACATGTAGTGATTTTTCCGTCGTTAATGCACCGAATGAAATACGTTTTGTGAATGAATACAGTGCCCTTCCGTAAGTAACATATGAAGAGTACTGTATGTAGTTTGTAGTAACTAGCTCGTCTGTTTATGTTGTAGTAACTAGTTATTGTTTGTTGTGTCCTATCTTTCGAGATTCGAACCCGGGTTCTTCGAGACCCAGCGAGTTACCTTGGCCGGTGCGCTATCAGCGCTGTCGCCGAAAAGCGTTTACCATGGGGTTACAGAAGCGACAGTTATGTAAGGTTCATTCCTCGATTTCTAGAAAAGTTTGCGTTTGCGGACCCCATACCCGATGATGAAAAATGCTCTATTTACAATTATCTATCGATCCCTCCAATTTTGAGTCGATTGCTCTTCACAACTTCTGGGGTGATTTTCTCAAAAACGAGGTGGTGTTGACTCAAAATAACTTAGATTGCTTCGTTTTAGGTTGTACACAAGCGACCTGCCAAATTTGAGCCGAATCCGTTGGCCGTGTCTGAGACCTTCCCCTTGTCAGTAAATAGTGTAGAATGCTCCAAATTTTTGGCTGTACATATTGAAAACTTGAACTGCAAGAAGCATATTACCGAGTTTCTCAAACAATTAATTTCAGTCACTATTGCTCTTCCTACAGCAGCTAATCATTGAATCACACGTATAAGCTTTCTAACATATTTGGCATATTTCCATCCAATAATGTCATACGGAATAATTTTCTGGGGTAACTCATCACTTAGAAAGAAAGTATTGATTGCACAAACACGAGCAGTAAGAATAATATGTGGTGTTCACTCATGTATGTACATCTTCAAGGAGCTAGCCATTTTAACTGCGCCGCCGCAATATATATATTCGCTAATGAAATTTTTCATAAATAATCTATCACAATTTGAGAAGAACAGTGATGTACATACCTCACAACACTACAGCGGTAAATGATCTTCATTACACCTTGTTAAAGCTGTCAGTGGATCACAACACCATAAATTTTTGATCATTTTCTCAGCAATATAAAATGTCTGACAGGCAGCGAAGCAAGCTTTAAATTTAATTTAAAATCATATCTCCTGGACAGCTCTTATTCCACTCATGACGCGCAAATTACCTCGACTATATACGAATTTATCCAGTATTTGAGAAAGAGAGCACTTAGCGACTTCCAACGAACTTAAAAAATAATTTCGAACTTTTCTAAGCATTTTCTAATGAAAGGAAAGGAAAACAATTTATCGCCTACTAAATGTTCGTTGCTCATGCGGTGAAATTTCAGCATCACACATGATGTTTTCATTTATTATTTAGATTCTCATTTCGCAAACATTATCCACGTATACCACTGCAGGTACATGTAACATTATATCTTTGTACAACGCACAGTTTACGAGCTTTCCGAGAGGGATTTGCCAAATATTTCTTACATGAGCCTATAAAGGAGATGTCACTTCTTTGGTTTATATGTTTTGGCTTCGGCTTTTTCATTAGTCTTTGGTTCAATAAACTAGAACTAATAAAACCATCCTAATTAGAGTTCTGCGTCTTCAGCATAAGGTTTTAGATGCTTAACGTAAAATAATTAACAATTAACTCATTTGAGAAGTAATGACGTCTGAAGCTATTTTACACAGGGCAGTTCGATTAACACGTTCACGCCAGCGCTGCGAATTGTGTTTCTCGCTATAGGGCGACGCGCGTTTTCATGCTATCTTACATCTAGTGGCGCTGCTTTATATTTTCACGCCGTAGGGTGGGTTTCGTATTCAAACGCCCTAGGCTACTATTTTAATATATTGACCTATTATTTTTTAAACGAGAGATCATATAAAATAATTTTACACTAAATTGATCACAAATTATGTGACATTTTATTTGTTCAGATATTCAGAGCTGTTCGTTACACCTGGTTGATAGGTAATACATCACACCTTATTGTATTGTTAGTAGCACAACTGATAAAAGTCGAGCGCGAACCACCTGTGGTAGACGCCTTTCGATGAGATGTTTTAGCGTGAGCCATCCGGCGGTATTCGTCGTCATGGACGTGTTAAGACCAGGTTCTCATTCAAAATGGTCGAAAATTCGGTTTTTAATTGCTTTTTTTGAAAGGTATATGTGTCTAGAATGTTGGGAAGAAAAGATTTTTTTTTAATCCGTGTGTTTCAAAAGTCTCAACAGCCCATTGTTCGAAGCAGTGTGACGGCCGCCGTGGTATGCTCTCAGCTGGAGACGCCCGGCTCGGGTAGAAACTTGTGCCGTGACGCACGTTCACAAATTGATTTATATTGCAGTATGCATGCAAACATATTCGCCGAGAAAGCCGACGAACAACGTGTGCAGGCTGCCGAACGCAGTATATCCAGATAGGCTTTTCTCGCCAAGAAGAACGAGGGAACTGCTCTCCAAGAACAATTAACGAAAAGGTTGTTATACGGAATTGCAGACTAAACGCAAGTAACAAAAACACTTCTTTTGGTCAAAACAATTTTCGGTCCACCACATTGGATTAGCCATTTTAAATTTTCAAAATGTAACTTCAGATCTGTGTTCAGCGACATCAAAAATTTATAACAACATTTAGTTTTATGCAAATTGAACTAATAACACATATAAAAGTTTTTCCTAAACTTTAAACAGGTCTTTCTCGTGAAAAGATTTGTCAAAACTGCGTGCAGCAAAAAGTAAAAACGGATCAACAAATCAACTCCTACCTTTGACCCCTCGAAAGGTAAACACTTTTATAATAATAAATTTATTATTATAATTATTATAATGTTGTTCTACCAAGAACCGACGGAAGATTCTGTTAATATGGTAAACACTTACGTTGGGAGCTTTTGCTCATATTGTATGAAAGTTGTTAATATTAACTATTTTTTGTAAAGTGAACAAAACCTCCACAAATCGAACTGAAAGTTCGAGTTAGCACTATATCGTTAACTTTAAGTTGATTTCATTGTGGTAATGCATCAACTCCAATAAATTTAATGTACCATTGACTGATGTTATCAATTTTTGATTTCGGGTAACTCCTGAGGGGCTACGCTGCCCGTAGTCTGCGTACTTTAAACTCGCATGCCCTTGATCAAACCATAGTTAAGGGCGACATTTTTGTTATTGAAAATCTAACATAAAGTTCAACGTATGGTCAGTCATAAACACGAAATAGATCCTTTGTATGTCTTTTCACCGTCTCAAAAAATGCCTATTTTTTGCTCATTTGAATGAAAACCTGGCCTTAAAGAATCGGAGGTGGGGAGTTTACTGTTGGGTCCTAAGATAATCGACGGACTGTACAGACTGCGAGTAATAGGAGAGAGATCGGGATAGGTAACGGCTCATGGGAGTCAATAAGGAAAGAACGACTAAAGTTCGACATCAGACCTAAAGTCTCTGATAAGCGTTTCAAGGAAGTAAAGAAGTAGATAAAGAGCATTGGACTGAATCAGGAAAACATCTGTAGCCGCTGAAGGTACCGATCACAGATCAGCAGTTTTAAAGGCTTCCACGATGACCAGTAGCACAACAGCCGCTGGACAGACGAGAGAAGGCAGGCGTCCAGAAAAAGATTGCTTTATAGTTACATAACGTGGTTTTAATGTCCCTAAAAGAAAAAAACGTCTATTATAAATCATCGAAAAAAGAAGCGAGTTCAATGCACCCTGTTACTCTATATGGCTGTGTGTTCATAGACTACAAGTGAGCATTTGTCAGGGTGAAACGAAACTTATTATGGGAAGAACTAGGAAATATGGAAATTTCAGTCCACTCAATCAATAATAGGATAAGGATTCATCCTTTAAAATGCGATTTAATTTAAGCGAATACTAAACAGGCAGTTAAGGGTGTATTTTCAATCACTGGACGACCTCTAGAGATGTCGGTCGATCACGATACATTTGCGACTTCAGGTAACCCCAAAGCCAATAATCGCACGGACTGAGGTCTGGGGACCTGGGAGGCCAAGCATGACGAAAGTGGCGGCTGAGCACACGATCATCACCATCATCGCGCAAGAGATCTTTCAAGCGTCTAGCAATATGGGTGGTTATAATAAAACCCCATGTCATTCCAAGCATGTGTGTCAATTTTTATCTCTCTATCTACATTATTCCGAGGTTTATTAAGTTTTCAAATTTATACTGACTTTTGATCACCCGGTATATTGTGAAAAGCAATGGTCCCGTAACACTCCCCTGTGGCACGCCAGAGGTTACTTTAACGTCTGTAGACGTCTCCCCATTGAGAACAACATGCTGTGTGACCAACTGCGACACAAACAGTGTTCTGTACTTATAAAAAAAAATATAGGAGAGCTCGTGCTTCTGCTCGCAACGCTACACTTAGGCAGGAATGGGGCTGTGTGTCGTGCAGGCGGACTGCTGCAGACGAAGTAGTGGTACTCACCTGTTGCTGGTGTTGCTGCTGCTTGTCGGGATGCGGGGGCGTCTGTGGCGGGGGCGGGGGCGGCGTGGTGAAGGCGGGCCGCTGGGGGCGCGGCACGTCGTACTCGGCGGCGAGCAGGCTGGAGCGGTTGGAGCCGGGCAGCGACGAGTCGGCCGTCAGCGACGACGCCGACGAGGAGGGCGTGAGCGGCGCGCCCAGCGGTCGCGGCACGTCGTAGCTGTCCGGGCAGGGCTGCGGGCCGGGGGCGGCGGGGGCGGAGGCGGGGGCGGGCGGCACGACGGCCGTGGGCCGCGGGTAGCGCGGCGTGTCGTAGCAGCCGCGCGGCACGTCGTACGACTCCCCGCCTGCAAAGCGACAAGGCGCGCTCCGCGTCAGACCGGGCGACCCCGTCCGCGACGGCGGCGGCGTCGGGCTCGGCGTCAGCGTCGGCGGCGCCGTCGGCGTCTGCGGCCTGCTGGGCAGCGGCCGCGCCGGCCTCGGCACGTCGTAGTAGCCGCGCGGCACGTCGTAACTCTCGCCCTCGTCCGACGCGTCGTCTGCAACACAGCCCGCTCGTCAGCAGCCGCTCTAGCCCCTGCTCTGCTCTGGGGCTCGCCCCACTTCCCAGTACAACTCGCTCTCGACGACTAAAGATATCGCAGCACGTCTAATGACGTCCACGACAATGGACTCGTGGGGCTCACACTCTTGTGCGCGTGTTTAAGGCCGGTATTACACTATCAAGTTTCTTTGTCAAATATCTTTGTCCACTATCTTTGTCAAAGATATTTGATAGTGTAATAGGGAACTCTGTCAAATGTCGTCCAATATTTGATCAAATCTAGGGCCTCGCTGTAGATTTGATCAAAGAAGTCGCTTGTCTTCTGTTCACTGCAATGTGACATGTTGCCACACGGAGCGCTAGCATCGCTGCAGCATTCTGTGGTCTGTAGTGTTTTTATAAACATTGCCGGTAAATACAATTGGTGTTTGCCGACAACTACAAAATTAATAGAGATTTATGAAGCTGATGAGGCGCTTTACAACGTGAGGCACGCTGAATACAAAAATAGATTAAGGAGATTGGAGATCTGATCTGATCTGATCTGATCTGATCTGATCTGACCTGACCTGACCTGACCTGACCTGACCCTCTCTTGTAGCAAGGAATCGGAGTTTTACAGTGAGCCTGTCTTCTGCAGATATAGCAGTTCTTAAGTGAGTATTATGCTTTGTGATGTGAGGATACACTTCACTGAGCACATACTGAAATGCATGCTCATCCATTCTTAAGTAATTGATGTAAGACTTGACGCCCTCCACTATAAGCTCACGTAACAAGTTTTGTTGAATGCTTTTATCGTGTCGTCGTAAAACCCACGGCTTCACCCAGGTATATTTCCTTTTTTTCCCACCCTTCTCTTCCACATGTGCACACAGTGCAGTTGTGGTACATGCAACTGCTGCAGTTAATAACAAGTTGTTGTTGTCAGCCATCTTGAACTTTGACGAAAAATATGATGACAGTGTAATACCCCTTCTAGCGCTATGTCAAACATCTTTGTCAAATATATTTGACATATATTTGATCACATTTTTGATCAAATCTTTGAGAAATAAATTTGATACTGTAATACCGGCCTAACGAACTGACACCACTTAGCCAGCTCGCACGTCAAGCATCTTATAAGTGTAGCCGTCTCGTGTAGGTTGTAACACTAGCTCACCGGACAACATTTTAGTCAACCCCCTCCCCCCTAAAAGAGTATACTAACCGATTTTGAGCTCTGCAGATAGTGTACGAGGTATGTTCAAAAAATTCCCGAACTTTTGTACTTTCGCTCCAATGGTGTTGGTTCAAATGGCTCTAAGCACTATGGGAGTTAACATTTAAGGTCATTAGTCCCCTAGACTTAGAACTACGTAAACCTAACTAACGTAAGGACATCACACACATCCATGCCCGAGGCAGGATACGAACCTGCGACGGTAGCAGCAGCGCGGTTCCAGACTGAAGTGCCTAGAGCCAGCTGTGTTTCACAAGAACGATGTTTTCCAAATCCGTGTTGACTTTGTGTCAATAGACCGTTTTCTTCGAGGTAATTCATAATGTTTGAACACAATATATGTGCCAAAATCGTGCTGAATATCTTGGTGTAGTTGTGGCAGTTCCTTCGCGTTGCGATTTCACAGTCACGTCAATAACAGTCGACTCAGCCAGCTTGAGAAGGGATAAAATGTCCCTCAAGGGTTTGTGACACAGGTGATATCCAATCACGCTAGAGAAGGGATGAAATGCCCCTGACGGGTTTGTGATGCAAATGATATCCAACCACGCTAGTGCACATTCGAAGTCGCTGAGCCGGCCGCGGTGGCCGAGCGGTTTTAGGCGCTTCAGTCCGGAACCACGCGGCTCCTACGGTTCCTGCCTCGGGCATGGCTGTGTGTGATGTCCTTAGGTTAGTTAGGTTCACGTAGTTCTAAGTCTAGGGGACTGATGACCTCCCATAGTGCTCAGAACCATTTGAAGTCGCTGAGCTCCCCTGACTGACCGATTCGACTGTTACTGCTTCTCTATTGATAACACAGTTGTCCCCGCTTCCTTTTCTACTGGCGTGTCCGCCTTTCGTTACATCTAGAGGTCAACTTCGCATTACGTATGGGTGTCCCCATACTTTTGATTAGATTGTGTTTGTTGTAAAGATTTTGTGACCTCCTTCTGAAATCTCGCTTTTTCTAGGCGTGAGACTCGATGCACGGCTGGTGAGCAGCCGGTGCTTACCTTGCGAGGTGACGGGCTCCGGCGGCAGTACGACGTGCGAGGACCCAGGCGGCACGTCGTACTTCTCCTGCGCGGCCGCGGCGGCGCTGGCAGCGGCGGGCCCGCGCTGCGGCGGCAGGTCGTACAGGTACACGTCGCCCACCTTCTGCGGGGTCAGCACCTGCAACACGACGGACCGGCAGTTAGCCGAGAGCCGAGCACGGCGACTGGCGGCAATGCGAGTCACGCGCAGGAACGGAACATGAGCGCACCCAGGGTTACCACATATTGCAAAGCAAGAAAGAGGGCACTTTCTATAGTTTAGGATGAAAAGAGGGTACTTGCCGTATTTTAACCTTATTTCATAAGAAACAAAAAAAATATAACTATTACCTTAGAGCCCACGTCCTATCTACAGGGTGTATCAAAAGAATCCTCGGATTTGGCACGTCTATATTTATGAAATTACACTAAAGAGCCAAAAAACCGGTACACCTGTCTAACAACGTCTACTGCTCCCGCGAGCACGCAGAAGTGTCGCAACACGACGTGGCGTGGACTCGACTAATGTCTGAAGTAGTGCTGGAGAGAACTGACACCTTCAATCCTGCAGGACTGTCCGTAAATCCGTAAAAGGAGGTGGAGATCTCTTATGAACAGCAAGTTGCAAGGCATCTCAGGTATGCTCTATAATGTTCATGTCTGGGGAGTTTGGTGGCCAGAGGAAGTATTTCAAATGGTTTAAATGGCTCTGAGCACTATGGGACTTAACTTCTAAGGTCATCAGTCCCCTAGAACTTAGAACTACTTAAACCTAACTAACCTAAGGACATCACACACATCCATGCCCGAGGCAGGATTCGAACCTTCCACCGTAGCAGTCGCGCGGTTCTCGACTGAAGCGCCTACAACCGCTCGGCCACCGTGGCCGGCCCGGAAGTGTTTAAACTCAGAAGAGTGTTCCTGGAGCCACTCTGTAGCAATTCTGGACGCGTGGCGTGTCGCAGTGTCCTGCTGGAATTGCCCAAGTCCCTCGGAATACAAAATGGGCATGAATGGATGCAGGTGACAAGGCAGGATGCTTACATACGTGCCCCCTGTCACCGTCGTATCTAGACGTACCAGGGGTCCCACATCACTCCAATTGCATACGCCCGCCGGCCGGTGTGGCCGTGCGGTCTAGGCGCTTCAGTCTAGAACCGTGTGACCGCTCCGGTCGCAGGTTCGAATCCTGCCTCGGGCATGGATGTGTGTGATGTCCTTAGGTTAGTTAGGTTTAAGTAGTTCTAAGTTCTAGGGGACTGATGACCACAGATGTTAAGTCCCATAGTGCTCAGAGCCCTCTGCATACGCCCACACCACCACAGAGCCTCCACCAGCTTGAATAGTCTCCTGCTGGCATGCAGGGTCCATGGATTAATAAGGTTGTCTCCATACCCGTACACATCCATGCGCTCGATACAATTTGAAACGAGTCTCGTTCGACGACATGCTTCCAGTCCAGTCCAGTGTCTGTGTTGACGGTGGCCGAGCGATTCTAGACGCTTCAGTCCGGAACCGCGCGACCACTACGGTCGCAGGTTCGAATCCTGCCTCGGCATCGATGTGTGTGATGTCCTTAGATTAGTTAGGTTTAAGTAGTTCTAAGTTCTAGGGGACTGATGACCTCAGATGTTAAGTCCCACAGTGCTCAAAGCTATTTTTTCGGTGTTGACGGGCCCAGGCGAGGCGTAAAGCTTTGTGTCGAGCAGTCATCCAGGGTACCCGAACGGGCGTTCGGCTCCGAAAGCCCATATCAGTGATGTTTCGTTGAATGGTTCCCACGCTGACACTTACTGATGGCCCAGCATTGAAATCTGCAGCAATATGCGGAAGGGTTGCGCTTCTGTCACGTTGAACGATTCTCTTCAGTCATCGTCGGTCCTGTTCTTGCAGGATCTTTTTTCGGCCTCAGCGACGTCGTAGATTTGGTGTTTTACCGGATTCCTGATATTCACGGTGTACACAAGAAATGGTCGTACGGGAGAATCCCCACTTCATCGCTATCTCGGAGATGCTGTGTCCAATCGCTTGTGCGCCAACTATAACACCGCGTTCAAACTCACTTAAACCTTGATAATCTGCCATTGCAGCAGCAGTAACCGATCTAACATCTGTGCCGTATTCTGCCTGTTTACATATCTCTGTATTCGAATACGCGTGCCTACACCCGTTTCTTTGGTACTTCAGTGTAATAAACATATACAATGCATTTTGTTTTTTGATGAACAGGAAACAAAGTTTTTCTCTATACCTTTCCATAGGTGTTCAATAAGGCCCCCTTGAGATACACGCCATATGTCAATGCGGTATTCAAATTGTTCCCACACTGCAGCGAGCATGTGTTTAGTTACAGCTTCCACAGCTGCTGTTATGCGATGTCTCAGTTCATTATTTGTTCTTGGTAACGGAGAAACATAAACAGAGAATCTTATATAAACCCACACAAGAAATAATCCCATACAGTCAGGTCCGGTGACCTTGGAGGCCAGTAATGCAAGGCTGAATCATTTGGTCCAGTGTGACCGATCCATCGTTAAGTAAACCTTCGATTTAAAAATTCGCGCACTTCCAGACGTCCCCCATCCTGCTGGTAAATGAAGTCGTACGAATCAGGCTCCAACTGCGGGAAAAGAAGGTTCTCAAGCATATCGATATATGTGCTTCCTTTAACAGTGTTCTCAGCAGAGAAAAATGGACCGTACACATTTTCCCATGAAACTGCACAAAACATGTTTAATTTTGGAGAGTCCCGCTCACGTTGCACAACTTCATGTCGTTCTATACAGGAACCGATTCGAGAGCATTAATATGTGAAAGGGATGGAGATATGCAGGGCGTTTCAGTCTTTGCATCAAACGCCTAGAGATGATAGATCACGTGACAGCGAACAACTTTCGGTATGGACAAAATGTTCGCTGAACCTCCCCGGCGACGCTTTGCGTCGTTTTGTTGTTAATTAAACCCAGGAGAAATGGCAGCTTGTACTAAGGTGTCGGTGCCGTACGTATGCAATGTATGTTGCCTATAATAAGAGTCATATGCTCTGCGTGAAAGATACCAGGCCCAACACATGATTCGCTTCCAAAATATCTTTCTCCTCTTAGACATGCCAATTCTTAAAGTTTCTTTGGTGAAAATCACTCCGTCAGTTTACTGGGGCACGTATTATGCAGCACACCTGATTAATATGCCCTGCCAGTTCTGTGAAATATCCTCGTCCAATGGCCGACGAATTCTATAGAAAGACACCTACGTCGCAAAGAAACGTCGGTGAACATTTTGCCTGTAACAAAAGTTGTACCCCGTGACGTCATCTGTCACCCCTAGACGTTTGACGTCAAGACTTTGAAAAACCCTGTGTAAAAAGAAATAACGCGGAGATTCAGAGCGGACTGTATTGAGCGGCAGTTCTACACGACCTACCAGTTAATTACGCGGAAACGCTTGCCTCTTGTATTCGGTGTCAGATGGAGGCCCTCTCGTTATGTCGAGCGGACGAAAACAGCAAAATTGTAAAGATAATACGATACTGCAGTGCCTGTGTTGTTAAAAAGAACGATGCAATGTTCCTTCGGATATGCATGCATGTCCGAAGGAGTAGGCACTGCGGCGTATGCAGCCGCTATGAATGAAACCCAAACTTCCATATGTGGTTGTGACGCGGGGACGACGACGTATGGATGTTTGGGTCTGGCCGCGAGTCGCGCACAGATAGGCAACGAAGTTAAGGCAACCGCAAGCGTAAAGCGGGAAATACGCAATCGAATCCCGGTCCGCCACAAATTTTCATTGTCTTAGGTCAATTATACAGCTGGCGGCTGTTCGAATAAGCAACTGCGGATACATTTCATGTAAATTGTAATGAGTATTAGTTTCCCTTATTTAGTTTGTTACTAATTTACAATGATTGGCACAAAAACAACGAAAAAAGAATAGCGTTATTGACGCGAGCATTGCGACTCCGAGCTGTGTGTCTTGAATTGTAAGAGTGTAATGACATTAAAAAAAAACGGTGAGATATCAACAGTAGGGGCGGGTGCGTGGGGGAGTGTGTGCAAGCGCGCGCGCGCGTGTGTGTGTGTGTGTGTGTGTGTGTGTGTGTGTGTGTGTGTGTGTGAGTGAGTGAGTGAGAGAGAGAGAGAGAGAGAGAGAGAGAGAGAGAGAGAGAGAGACGGACGGTAAGTGGGAAGTTTGCCCTCGGCGACGTACAGTCACTAACTTTCGTGCCAAGGCCCACACACGGAGTTTTGATAACCAGTATTACGTGAGGAGTCCAGCAATATACAACAGCCCTGTAGAAGTCGCTTCTATACTGTCCTCGGAGAAAAGATTAGGTATTTAAGCAGTTTTTTCTTCCAGCGCTCCATACGTGAGGGAACAGGAAGGAACCCTAATATGTAATTAATAAGTATCCTTTCCTACTCACTTCGCAGTGGTTTGCAGACTATGCACATCGATGTAAATACGAACATAGATAACGGTAGCGTGTCGCAATGGTACAAAGGTGTCGGTTGCTACGAGATGGAAAAACAGATGGCGGTAATTTAGTTACCAAGTGGTGTGCGAAGCATACGCAAAAGATGGCCCAAACCAATCAGATCATTGTTCAGTTAAAATTAAAATATAATTAAAAACATCAGTGACTTTCAAAATACTGTTCCAGTCCACATTCTTCAGCCAGTCGACAACTTTATCGTGAATGAAATCATCTTTCTCGATTGAATGCCTCCAGATGTGAACCTCAAACGCGACATTCGATATTCTAGTTGTCAGTTCCACAGTTACATGCAGCCGCAAGTTGTATACCCAGTCGTGTGGGGTAGCCGCGCGGTCTGGAGGGCCTTGCCACGGTTCGCGCGGCTCCCCCCGTGGGAGGTTCGAGTCCCCCCTCGGACATGGGTGTGTGTGTTGCCCTTAGCGTAAGTTAGTTTAAGTTAGATTAAGTAGTGTGTAAGCCTAGGGACCGATGACCTCAGCAGTTTAGTCCCATAGGAACTTACTGCAAATTTTGTATACCCAGTTTTACCGCTGAATTAGCACATAATCCGTGGTTTGGATGCACTATTTTGGTACTTGTCCATAGTGGGCGAGATAGGTCGCATCACAGAGGTCAAGTATTCTTTTTTCAGTTGGGATGCTACATCGTGTGCGCTCTGCTTGTCCCGAGAATGGAACCGCGCGACCGCTACGGTCGCAGGTTCGAATCTTGCTTCGGGCATCGATGTGTGTGATGTCCTTAGGTTAGTTAGGTTTAAGTAGTTCTAATTCTAGGGGACTGATGACCTCAGATATTAAGTTCCATACTGCTCAGAGCCATTTGAACCATTTGAGTTGGCTGCTCGTTGGACGGTATTTTCCCATATTCTCGCACAATATCCTTTTACTTTCTGTGGTGTGGCAGGGAAATATCGCAGTGTGCTGGTGACCCAGTGGAGCGGACTGGACTCAATGGCTCCTGATGTCAGTCTTATTGTGTAGTTTAGTCGCACCTCAATCATCTCTGCAAGACAGCTGTTAAGCCAAGTGGGGGCACAATGTTCTGGTACAGAACATACCAAGCAGGTGACCGCAGCGTGTTCGCCTGTGGTCACCACACTATGTTTTGGACAGGATATAATTTAACGCTACAATTTCAGATATCGTTAGGGAAAGGTAGATACCCTCCTGGACTAGTATTCTTGCAAGGGAAGATATCGCGGAGTTATTGGTTTCTTTAGAATGAATCTGCCACAATGTCGTTGGTATGACTTGCTGAAGTTCATAGTACAGAAATGGAAAAACAAGGTGAATGTACGCCGCATCAACAGTCCCCAGTAGAAGGTTTGTTTGAGTACAATGTACACCAATGAGGAGAAAGCAGAAATGTTACACATTTGAAGCGGTCAGGGTAAATGACAGACGTGCATTTTCCTCGTATTTCCACTGTAGCAAGTGGACGAATTAGGTTACTTCAGGTACCCGCTGTGTCTGCTAGCACAAAACAGCCTAAGTCAATTTTGTGTTACATTCTTAGCAGCGTCATGTTTACGTGCATAGTTCACTTCGATATATCTTTTTGAACAGATATTCAGGCGAGGAAGTGGTTTAGCGAATAAGAAATACAGGGTGTCATTTAAAGGCGTACTGCTTTTCATATCTTCGTGATGAATTACGCTACAAGAAAGAAAATCATAGCGGTTAATGTTTGGTTGTTTGTTTGGTGCATGTTTTACTTTGCTTGTGGAAGAAACGTTTCTTGGCGTGGTCCATATAAATGGGACACGTTGTATAACACGTACAAGCTCTTTCTGAACGTAAAATGACTAATAATGGTCCTGACACACTTCTACATCCACAAAGTTAGTCCACAAGCCATCATATGGTGCACGGCGGCGGGTACCTCGTGCCTTGCACTACTACTAGTTATTTCCTTTGCTGTTCGACTTGAAACGGAGCGAGGGAGAGACGGCTGCCCTTAAGCCTCCGTGCGAGCACTGTTTCTCTTGTCTTCGCGGTCCTGACGCGAAATGTCCGTTATCGGCAGCAGAATCGTTCTGCAGTCAGCCGGAAATGCAGGATCTTTAAATTTTCTCAATAAGGGTCCACCAAAAGAACATCGTATTCCCTCCAGAGATTCTCATTTGAGTTCACAAAGCACTCCGTAATTCTCACGTGTTGATCAAACCCACCGGTAATAAATGTCGTCCCTTAATTCAATCTGACGTGGATCCATAACGCTCGAGCAGTACTCAAAAATGTGTCGCACAAATGTTCTATGAGAGATATCATTCATAAATGATCTACACTTTCCTAAGATTCTCTCAGTAAACTGAAGTCGGCTATTCACCTTTCCTACTAACGTCTCTCCACGCACGTTCCATTTCATATCGCTTTGCAATGTATCGAAGTGACTGTGTCAAGAAGTACACCACTAATACTGCATTTGAACATCACGATTGTTTTCCTTGATCGTCTGTGTTAACTTACGTTTACAGCAAGTTGTTGTTCATCACACGAAATACAAATTTTCTCTAAGTTATCCTGTACCCTTCTACAGTGACTCAACGACAACACTTTACCGTAAATTACAATGCCATCAGCAAATATTCGCAGAATGCTGCTCGCCATGTCCGTTAGATCATTTAATATGGATACAGAGAATAAGAGCTGTCCTGTCACACTTCCCTCGGTCACTCTTCACGATATCTTGTCTCTGATGAACAACAAATGAACACTCGACATCTAGGAGTCTGCGAGCCACTCATTTAAATGGGAAAGAGTTCCCTATTCGCGGACCTTTGTTAACCCTTTGACTATCAATTTCATTTCAAAAGCATTACTGTGTGATTATCTTAATGTCTTGGTCAGAAGTAACAATATGAGAAGAATATTTCCCGATATTCCATTTTCCACTGGGTTTGGGGGGCAGGGGTGTGGGGTATAACATACAGAATTATGAAGTACCTTGTGGTATCGATAGCTACGATGCCACAACGTAAGTGCGCTCTCGTAGGTTGGCACTACGAGAGCAAACGAACAACGCCGACGACAGCGCTCTCTAGCCGGCACTGTGCAGCTCCACGAGCGCCGCTCCAGATTCATCCCATTTGATCACGAGCCGACGACCAACCAACATTGTTTCATTTTCATAGTGGGCGAGCCACTAAATATTTTGCCTGTGTAACTTACGTTAGCTTTGATACATCCGGCTTCGGACCTACGTGCTCCTTCAGTACAAAGTTATGTATTCACGTTTTCTATTGTCTTGAGATATGGTGAAACCACTTTTACTTTACTGCAGTACCGAGAGTTCTGCCTCACCTGCTATTCCTAGCTTCCTACATTCGGCCTACCCTCTAAATTACAGGAGCAGACTACGCGCCGCCTTCCAGGCGGGATACAAAATACCTCCTGCGTTTCTGAAGACGACTGCGCATAAACTACCACAATATACTGAAAACAGACACACATCAGTAGAGAGAACATCTCTCCCAGTTTCTAATTCACACTATACGTTCTAAATATGGGCTTCGTTTGTAATGTGGCAAGCATCATTTCGTGAGCGCAAGTCGTTGACAATACGTGCCCGGGAAGGGGCGAAGGCAGTCCCCTTTGCGAATCTACTAATTAGGTTGCCTATCTGCAGGTGCGAACTAATGCGAAGTGACAGTACGGAGACGAGGGTTAACCGTGAAACTTGAGGACATCACAACCTACATGTGCTATCTGTAACTAAAAGAATTCTGGTAACCATTAGTAGGCTTCCCTTTATCAGTAGGAAGTCAATACATAGTAGTAACATATGCAACAGATTTCAACTGTTTCTCTGATAGCCTATCGTGGAACACATACAGGGTGTCAATTACTGAAATAATGGAAAAAAACCTAAATTAGTTAGCAACTACGGCGTGCACACACTTTATTCCCAACAGGTATTCGGATTTAGGTTTAGAGACGCTTGCTACGCTTGCCATCATTGGCGATGATGTGGCGCGGACAACTAGCGAAATTCTGCATGACCCGCTGAAGTGTCGGAACGTCGATGCTGTTGATAACCTTCTGAATGGTTGTTTTCTTCTCAGCAACGGTTTTGCGGTTATAGCTGTACACCTTGTCTTTAATATAGCCCCACAAAAAGGAGTCGCATTTGTTCAATTCTGGAGAATATGGCGGCCAATCCAGACTCACGCCAGTGGCCTCTGAGTACCACAGAGTAGAACGGGGTCCCCAAAGTGTTTCTCCAGGATATCACTATCCTGCTTCGATGGGGTCGAGCTCCGTCCTGCATGAATCTTGTCGAAATCAGGGTCACTTTGAATAACGGGGATGACACCATGCCGGCCGCGGTGGCCGAGCGGTTCTAGGCGCTACAGTCTGGAACAGCGCGACCACTACGGTTGCAGGTTCGAATCCTGCCTCGGGCATGGATGTGTGTGATGTAGGTTTAAGTAGTTCTAAGTTCTAGGGGACTGACGACCTCAGAAGTTAAGTCTCATAGTGCTCAGAGCCATTTGAACCATTTTTTTGATGAAACCATCTTTTGGAACTTTCACGTACCGTTCGGTAGTCACAGTGCCATCAAGGAATATCGCACCGATTATTCCGTGACTAGACGTTGCACACCACACAGTCACCCGTTGAGGGTGAAGAGACTTCTTGATCGCAAAACGCAGGTTCTCAGTCTCCCAAATGCGAAAATTTTACTTATTGACGAACCTATCCAAATGAAAATGGGCTTCGTCGCTAAACTAAACCATGTATGCGCATACTAATTCCCATCTTCCCCCCGGTCAGCCGTGCAGTTTGAACGTTCTAACGCAAACCTTTCTGGAATTATGACAATTTTATATCATATAGTTCAATGGTAGTCAAAGGATAACAGCCTGCAGTGGGCCACGGTATCAAACGCTTTCCGGAAATGTAGGTATATGGCATACGAATGTTACCCTTTATCCATGATAGGCAGGATACCGTGTGAGAAAAGGCCAAGGTGAGTTTCGCACGTGCGATGCCTTCTAAATCCGTACATACTTTCTTGGGGAAGATTCGAAGTTACTTCGCACTCTATCGACAGCCGTTACGCTTGTTTCTCGAAAAAACCTCGGCCATAACCCATATCTCATTACGAAAGCGGTACTGCGTTATTTCATTCAGTAGAACGCCTGTGCGGTCCTGAATGGAAGGTGCGACGCTAACAGTCTCTCGAGTTAACGACGAGCAGCAGCGCTCGCTTTTCTGCTGATGAAGCCATGCGGTGCACTCCAGCCGCAGGAGTGTGCGTAGCGCGTTTGCGATTCGCGTATTTTTTTCGCGATTTCGTATTCCGCAGAGGCGTACCCGCGTGCCCCAGATAGAGCGCGTACGGGGGAGTGCGTGGCAACGCCGGGGGAGGCCTCCCCGCCCAGAAGCCGCGTTGCCAGGCAACGCAGCGTGCCTATCGATCGAGGGGTTGCGCGGTCCCAGGACACCCCCGCCCGCAGCTATCGCGGGGCTGCCCGCGCCCTCTTCCCGTCACTCACCGGCCGCTATTTGTAAACAAAACGTCACTCTCGCCCAACACAAACATTTTTTGAGCATCCCGAAGAAATAACGGAGACGCGCAAGAGCGCGGCGCCGTGTAGCAGCTCCCGCCTCTAGGGCCACGCCCTTGTGTGGGAACTCCGTGACAAATATGCCCGACATGTAACCACAGCGCTAGCAGAGGATGCAAACGACAGTGCCTTTCCAATGGTTGAAATGGACCTGCATTCACTGTCAACTGTAATTCCTGCTGGATTTAATAACCAACAGTCATTGACAGTTTCTCCCATTCTATTTGGTAGGAAGTGCTTCATCGTAATTTACATAAAATAGAAAGGGAGAGGTTTGTAGCGTGTCCCCGCTACTATTCAATCTGCACATTGACCAAGCAGTAAAGGAAAGCAAAGAAAAATTTGGAGAAGGAATTAAAGTCCAGGGAGAAGAAATAAAAGCTTAAAGGTTTGCCGATGACACTGTAATTCTCACAGAGACAGCAAAGGATTTGGAAGAGCAGTTGAACGGAATGGACAATGCCCTGAAAGGAAGATATAAAGTGAACATCAATAAAAGCAAATTAGATTAGAAATGAGACATTTGAAGTAGTAGATGAATTTTGCTATTTAGGCAGCAAAATAAGTGATGGTGGTTGAAGTAGAGAGGATATAAAATGTAGACTGGCAATGGTACGAAAAGAGTCATGTGCATATTCAGTGCGTAGTCCGATGAAAACTTCTCGTTCAAGCAGCTCCTCAGTTCACTTCCAGGGGCTGTGTTCACTCAGCTAAAGCTTCTCCTAACAAGGAAAAAATCGTGCAATTGTTGAAATTCGACCATAGGAGCTCGGGTATCAGCCGGATACACACACATTGCCTTTTTTTAACGTAATAACACTTTAATTATAAAACCAGGGCTCTGTTCGTCTCAGTTTCTTTATGTTACCTTACTGGAAAGAATGGACACAGTCAGCTGCAGGCTGGGTGGAGAATAAATAGGCAGGGGTGGAATCCAGAGGCCTGGCCACGTCTCCGCCCCGCTTGTCAATCTTCTCGTGTCTCACATGGCACTGATTTGTTTTTATTTTATTCATTTTCATACATTTTTTAAAAAATTTTTATGTGCAATTATAATTTGATAGACATCAATTCCCTAATTTCGTGACTCAAAAGAAAGTAAATTTTTCTCTAGGAAGAACACACAGAGAAAAGGGTCCACAATAAGGGAAAAAACAAAACTATCCAATACCTTGACGTTTAAAGACAAGGTGTAACATAACAGCTAGACCACCAAGCACAACGTGGACATTACAGATGATAATGATAATGATGATGATGATGATGATGATAAAAAGAAGGCGATGATGAACAAGAAGAACCCGATTGGTAACATGAAGGCTGGAGCGCTGCAGAGCCACAACATCACGTGACAATAGCTTTGTGTTCACTATAGGTATAAAAACATGTGTAGGTAACTGCTTTGTCAACAGCCTTGAATAATTCCAAGATTTCTAATTACCACTGTAACAGAATAGGAACAGAGGTTTCTGTGGCGGTGGTGGATTTTTTCTTTCATTTTGCTTCATTCCTATTGCTTTCTTTGATTTCTACATGTCTCACTTGAGAAAGCTTTAGAATTTAGTATTATATATTCAATATACACTCCTGGAAATCGAAAAAAGAACACATTGACACCGGTGTGTCAGACCCACCATACTTGCTCCGGACACTGCGAGAGGGCTGTACAAGCAATGATCACACGCACGGCACAGTGGACACACCAGGAACCGCGGTGTTGGCCGTCGAATGACGCTAGCTGCGCAGCATTTGTGCACCGCCGCCGTCAGTGTCAGCCAGTTTGCTGTGGCATACGGAGCTCCATCGCAGTCTTTAACACTGGTAGCATGCCGCAACAGTGTGGACGTGAACCGTATGTGCAGTTGACGGACTTTGAGCGAGGGCGTATAGTGGGCATGCGGGAGGCTGGGTGGACGTACCGCCGAATTGCTCAACACGTGGGGCGTGAGGTCTCCACAGTACATCGATGTTGTCGCCAGTGGTCGGCGGAAGGTGCACGTGCCCGTCGACCTGGGACCGGACCGCAGCGACGCACGGATGCACGCCAAGACCGTAGGATCCTACGCAGTGCCGTAGGGGACCGCACCGCCACTTCCCAGCAAATTAGGGACACTGTTGCTCCTGGGGTATCGGCGAGGACCATTCGCAACCGTCTCCATGAAGCTGGGCTACGGTCCCGCACACCGTTAGGCCGTCTTCCGCTCACGCCCCAACATCGTGCAGCCCGCCTCCAGTGGTGTCGCGACAGGCGTGAATGGAGGGACGAATGGAGACGTGTCGTCTTCAGCGATGAGAGTCGCTTCTGCCTTGGTGCCAATGATGGTCGTATGTGTGTTTGGCGCCGTGCAGGTGAGCGCCACATCAGGACTGCATACGACCGAGGCACACAGGGCCAACACCCGGCATCATGGTGTGGGGAGCGATCTCCTACACTGGCCGTACACCACTGGTGATCGTCGAGGGGACACTGAATAGTGCACGGTACATCCAAACCGTCATCGAACCCATCGTTCTATCATTCCTAGACCGGCAAGGGAACTTTCTGTTCCAACAGGACAATGCACGTCCGCATGTATCCCGTGCCACCCAACGTGCTCTAGAAGGTGTAAGTCAACTACCCTGGCCAGCAAGATCTCCGGATCTGTCCCCCATTGAGCATGTTTGGGACTGGATGAAGCGTCGTCTCACGCGGTCTGCACGTCCAGCACGAACGCTGGTCCAACTGAGGCGGCAGGTGGAAATGGCATGGCAAGCCGTTCCACAGGACTACATCCAGCATCTCTACGATCGTCTCCATGGGAGAATAGCAGCCTGCATTGCTGCGAAAGGTGGATATACACTGTACTAGGGCCGACATTGTGCATGCTCTGTTGCCTGTGTCTATGTGCCTGTGGTTATGTCAGTGTGATCATGTGATGTATCTGACCCCAGGAATGTGTCAATAAAGTTTCCCCTTCCTGGGACAATGAATTCACGGTGTTCTTATTTCAATTTCCAGGAGTGTATATATATTCAATATATATAATATATATATTCAATATATAGTATTATATATTCAATATCATATTGAGTATATGAAGTATGTACAGAATATAATGACCCACTGCAGAATTACAGGATGGCGGAGCCACTGTAAAGCAATAAATAAATAATTCTCTTGTCATTCCGAGGGCCTGAAATAAATATGCTGGTTCGTAATAAATGTTCTACAGGACTAATTTATTGTCTTAACCGGCTTTCACTTTACACGACCATCATGAGACTGTAACTGATTACTGTCACCAAATAAGTGGCGAAAATAGTCAGTTAAAGTCTAATGATGACTACAGAAGTGGCGATAAATGATCAGTTACAGTCTGATGATGGTCTTGTAAGCCGAAAACCAGTTAACGCAATAAATTATTATAGAATATAACCAGTGGAATGCTTTTCGTTTATTATAACGTTGTCGTGCCAAGAACCAACGAAAGAATCAACTAACACGCTGGTTCAAGTTCGTGGTGCCTTAATGAGTGGGCCCAAATCAAGGCAAGAAATAAGGACTCTAAACATCACAGAACAGCGTCCTTCGGGAACTATACGCTCTATACGCTTCGGGTCGAACATCCCATTGGGCCATCGTTGCACTCGATAAAGAGAAAAAAAATCGCAACTCATCGGACAACACTACACGCATCTAATCAGCTCCTGTCCGATTTCTGTGCTGTTTGACACATAGTAAACGCACAATTTCACGTACCGCTGCGAGCAGTGGCCAGTTGCTAGGTACTCGGATTCCAAACGTGCCATTGCATGCAGTTCCCTTCGGAATGTCAGCTCGGAAATTGTCTGAGAGGGATCTACATTGACTGACATCAGCGGTTACGGACGGGTTTGAAACCGGTTGTCACTGACAACGCGCGACGCTCGTCTCCGATCCCTTTAGGCAGGGATCTTTTTACGACCACTGTTCTTGTACCGCGTCATGTGGCTGCAAGGGAAACACAATTTCGTGTAGTGGTGAACTCTCTCGTACAGAATGAATTACTCCATGCCAACAAGCATGGATATTCCGAAAACATGGGTCATGCAAAACCCATCTCGCGCTTTTCTCACATAACATCTTGAAATCCATGGAGCAAAGCAGTCAGGTAGATCCATTGTTTCTTGACTTCCGAAAAGCAAAATTACAACACAACACTTATAAACGAGAGTAGAATCGTATGAGATATCAAGCGAAATTTAAGAATGGACCGAGGATTTCTTGGTACAAAGGGTGCTAATTGTTATTTTAGAGTCGTAGAGAGGTGTATTTTAAAGTAGCTTCAAGCGTAACCCAGGGAAGAATGTTGGGGTTCTTGGTATTCGTGTTGTTAATTAGTCACCTTGCGGTTAAGATTAACAGTAACCTCAGTTTTCGTAGATGATGCAGTTATCTACAATGAAGTACCGGCTGAAAAGAGGTGCACACCTATTCAGTCAGTTCTTTGTAAGATTTCAGAATGGTGAAATGGTTGGTAAGTTGCTTTAAACGTTCAGAAATATAAAATTCTGCACTTTACAAAACGAACAAAAAAAAAAAAACAGTATCCTAGAAATTTTTCACTCTGTAGCGGAGTGTGCGCTGAAACGAAACTTCCTGGCAGATGACGATGGACGACGACTCGTACACCAGCAACAGTGAGCACATCTAATGAAAGGGATAACACTACATACTATATCCACAGCCGCGCTGATGACTTCGCACTGTCTGTTTTCAATTGGAGTGTACCGTTTTGGAAGACATTTGAACGCAAGGCGATGTGATTGGCACGGAACAGCAGCTGGGATATCTGTCAGTCAACTGTTCTTTCTACACGAGGACGGCTCGTGAAGAATGTCCGGCGACTGCTGCAATTGGCTATGCTCGATTAAACACTCCTCCGCTGACTAAATTCACAGGTCGCCACGGAACCTGCTCTGAATTCTAGTTGCATTCTGGCCCCGGGTCGAGTCCTAATCAGATGATCCAACCTCTGTGTGTTACTCAAAGACGCCATCTACTCGAGGTCTTCAACTGTATTTAGCAACATAGTATCACGGTCCCAGTCTTTAAACCAGGCAGGTACCGACTGATTAGCCTCACCAACGTGCTTTGCAAAGAGCTTAAAATGATGGTAGCCCGACGACGATTATGGTGGTTTCTCGAATCCTGCGGCATTTCGTCACACTCACGGCGTGGTTTCTGCGAAGGACGATGCATAATCGACCATGTGGTTAGGCTCCGTTTATTCCGTGAAAGTGGTTTTTGTTCTCACACATACGAGGGGCGGTCGAAAAGTTTCTAGCCCGAGATAGTTACCGTAATGTCTCGCGTCAACAACACCGTCTACTTTTATGGTGACCCTTTGTGCGTATGCAAGTCAAATTTCGCGACTCCAGCTTCGTTAGTTTGACCGTATTGTAAGTAAAATGGCGAATGTCGAGAGTATCAGGAACCGTGCTGTGATTGAATATTTTCATTTGAAGGGAATGACGCCCAAGGAAATTGCGGAGGACATGAGGAATACACTTAAGGACGGTGCTCCATCTTAAGCAACAGCGAAAAACTGGGTGTCCGACTTCAAACGTGGCAGAACGAGTAAGGAAGTTGCACCAAGGAGTGGGAGGCCTGTTACCGTTGCCACCGATGAAACAGTGACTGCATTTCACGATCGATTTTGCAGGATCGTCGAACAACGTTGCAGCACATTGAAACCACATTCGGAATATCGCATGGGCGTGCTCATGACATTGTTGTGGATATTTTGGGAATGAGGAAAGTTCCATCTCGGTGGGTCCCGAAAGACTTGAGTGCAGATCGGAGACGGGAGCCTGTGCAATGTTGTGAAGAAATCGTCCGCCAATTTGAAGGGAATGAAGACGGCTTTTTTGCAAGGTATGTGACAATGGACGAAACTGGGTTCACCACTTTGATCCTGAGACAAAACAACATCCTTCATCCCCTACTCCAAAAAAACTCCGGGTGCAAAAATCAGCCGGTAAGGTGATGACATCGATCTTCTGGGATGCAGAAGGGGTAATTATCGTGGATTACTCGCTAAAGGGCGTAACTATCAATGAATCATACTACTGCACCCTCCTGCGCCGTTTGAGAGAAGACATAAATTTAAAAAAAATGCGGAAAATTGGCATGCGGAGTTCTTTTGCATCAGGACAAGCACCGGCGCACGAAGCCCTCGCAATACTAGAAGCTCTGTGTGACTGCGGTTTCGAATTGTTACATCATCCGCCATATTCTCCAGATTTGGCTCCATCAGACATTTTTCTTTTCCCAAACCTAAAAAGGACCTCAAAGGATGACGATTTGACAATGATGATGGAGTGATCGATGCTGTGAACGCTTGCTTGAACTCTAAATCGAACATCTTTTATTTGAATGCCGGCCAGAGTGGCGCTACAGTCTGGAACTGCGCGACCGCTACGGTCGCAGGTTCGAATCCTGCCTCGGGCATGGATGTGTGTGCTGTCCTTAGGTTAGTTAGGTTTAAGTAGTTCTAAGTTCTAGGGGACTGATGACCTCAGAAGTTAAGTCCCATAGTGCTCAGAGCCATTTTTTTATTTGAATAGTTTGCAGAAGTTAGCTGAGCGTGCCCGCAAGTGTATTAGTGTACACCTGAATTATACTGAAAATTGATATTATGAAATTTCTGTCATTCTTCATTTGTTAGGTTAGAAACGTTTCGACTCCCCCTCCCTCGTAACCACTCCAACTACTTTCGGTGCGGAACAGGCCGGTTGGGATTGTGCGTCTTCCACCGCATCATGGGTCCGGGGTACTTCCTTCTTTGCCAGCTGCGTTGTTCATTGCCCTTTTACTTCGTTTTAATTACTTTGAGATACGGTTAACCTTTTTATCTGCCACTGCTGCTTTTCGTTTTAGAAGTAGCGCACTGATGAATAGGTGGTGCTGCTCCCCTGTCTAAGATTTTGACTTGGATCGGTGGTGGGACGGCTGTGGGAGGGTCGGCCGCCGTCGCATGCATGCAGAGCCCGAGGGACGCTCCCCTGGCCTTGACACAGACAAGGATATGTTACTCTGTGCCCTAGGCCACCTACCTACTGACCTGATTGCCTCTCTCACCTAGTTTCACTACTGTCGGTGCAAGTGAGTTACTCTTTTAGCCTTCTCTCTTTTACTATTCATAAAATTTGGTACAACGTGGTCTTGCGGTAGCGTTCTCGCTTCCCGTGCACGGGGGTCTTGGGTTCGATTCCCGGCGGGGCAGGGATTTTCCCTGTCTCGAGATGACTGGGTGTTGTTGTGTCGTCTTCATCATCATCATCCTTACGGTCGGACGAAGGCAATGGCAAACCACCTCCGCTAGGACCTTGCCTAGTCGGAGGTGCGGGTGTCCCGCATCGTCTCCTAAGCTCCTCGCTGTATGGGACCTCATCATCTGTTTTACTATTACGATTCTCCACGGTAGACGACATTCTTTAAACTGTAACTGTCGTTGCCCTTATCGGATGGTAGGGGGAAGAGGAGGGACGGTTTATTATGTTTTCAAATTTATACTGACTTTTTGATCACCCTGTACTTTACTTCTCTTTAAATTATTTGTCAGCTCTGGCATGTTGCTTTCAATGGCTCGATTTTGCTACTCCTGCATACTTTCGCAATTCGATTAAATTTCTGGCTGACGTCACTAACTCCAGATGTCTCATTTCTTGACCAAGGGACTGACGACCTCGCTGTTTAGGCCCTTAACTCCCAAC
Source organism: Schistocerca serialis cubense (assembly GCF_023864345.2). Taxonomy (NCBI): domain Eukaryota; kingdom Metazoa; phylum Arthropoda; class Insecta; order Orthoptera; family Acrididae; genus Schistocerca; species Schistocerca serialis. The sequence goes on along the minus strand of NC_064641.1, from coordinate 629,413,521 downwards.
TTACAGACCAACCGATGCCTAGTTAATCGTGTGTGATCCTCCAAGAATTTTAGTCGTGCCACATAAAGAAATTTAAATGAATAAATAAAAGAAAACTGAATTAAATGAAAGCAGCGAACAGAAAGAGATTTGCAACAACTACGTTACAATTTCGCAACGTTACTACACTCCGCCACTCAGACTCTCTTTACAGCATTTGCGTCCGATTGCACCTTAGACAGATTATCATAACAGCTTGCTTCATGCAGAAATACCACAAACACATCCATTTAAGCGGCGGAGAACTCGAGGAAGCAAAGACGCACAGCGTGCTTTGCCGCCGCATGTGCGCTACCCACACGCTCCACCGTGCCGAGACACGCCTCCGCACCCTGTGCCACGGCAGGGCGGGGCTCGCTGTCCGCCCACCACAAACCCACGCCGTGCAGTCTCAGGGCCCACCTTACGAGGAGGCAGGTGCTAGGTACACTGGGCCACCGTCTCCTGCCTACTGGGACGGGGCAAGCACAAATGGTTACTGGGAAACAGCCCGAATAACATCACGATTGAACTATCCCACTGAAGTTTCCTATATCTACAGCCTTAGCTCCGCCATTATGATTGCAGCACCATGAAATCGGTATGCAACAAATATCCAATTGGCATGAAGACTATTATATGGGTAATACGCAAATGATATGCTTGCTCCGACGTCGACAAGTAGTGTGAGACCATACGGGCATTTAAGCCCTTCCTGTAAGGTGGTTCAAAATGGCTCTGAGCACTATGGGACTCAACTTCTGAGGCCATTAGTCCCCTAGAACTTAGAACTAGTTAAACCTAAGGACATCACACACATCCATGCCCGAGGCAGGATTCGAACCTGCGACCGTAGCGGTCTCGCGGTTCCAGACTGCAGCGCCTAGAACCGCTCCGGCACTCCGGTCGGCCTGCGCAGTAATGAGCCAAGCTGGAGAGATATGAGTGAATAGGTTCGATCCTAGGCGGAGTCACTTCCACCGGGCAATCTAAGTATTTTCTTGGGAAGCTTCCCACGTCCATTTAGTCAAATGATAAATCTGTTATAACTTTACACAGACAGTCTAATAAATGTATTTCTCATAGCGAAATTGTTATATTTTAGTGTCGCCATTCAACATTAAATATAGAAGATAGGCCAACGAAAATTATGCGATACATTCAGTAATACGATCAAATGTTTAATTCTGTACGGAAGCATTGCACTAACAGATGTCATCAGAGCTGGATAATTGTTTCTTTTTCCATTTCCTACTTCTTCACTTTGAGAGGTATTAGTCGATGTCTCGATTTGTTGATTCTTTTTGTTAATAACCAACTGGATTTTCTCACTTGCTCTGCATTTTGTCCTTTCTTTATTTTCACTGTCAATGGCAACTGAATAAAAATATTGTACCACTTGGTAAAATGTTCTACCTTTATTTCTTGATCATTTTTTGGGTTTAATCGTATGAGAACACAATTTCAGGTAATTAATTCACAAGAGGTGTATCCTTTGTCATATTAATAATATAAAAATATAAACTTTAGAAATATTAATTAAATCGCGCTTACCTGTTAGGTATCAAACTAATCCAACTATGAATATACTGAGTGGATAACACTCAGTCCTTTAGATACATTAACTTTCACCAGTGTCCTATAAAATTATTTCTTGGGTTGTTGGAAGACGTCTAACTCACGGTATCTGCTATACAGTGTGAATTCGAGTTCCGTCGACAAAATTTCTATTATTCAGGGATATTTTCTGAGTATTCTGGTACCAAAGAGCCATAGTCTCCGGTACCTCGTTACATGTTAATTTCATTTCGATAGATTGTTTAACCCATCTGTGTTTGCATTCCCATTGCACTAACAAAGTCCAAACGTCGACGGACTGCTTTGTGTGTCTTGTCTGGGAACTTTCGATATTTCCTGTTGCCAACAGCAATGATCACTTTACTGTCACCCTCAAGCTTGCATTCAGTGCTCCTCAGTTCTGTCACCAGTATGTTTTTCGACAGTGTTAGTCGCACGGTACCAGTGATACACGGCAGTTTTGATGATTCTGTAATACAGGTTTTTCATTTTTATGAAGGCAGTTTTACACAACGAAAGTAATTACGGTAACAAACAAAACAAATTAACTCAGAGATCAGGCCCTGAACACCATGCAATGTCGACTGACACTATGAATCCTGCAGGGCTGCCAAAAATCCGTAAGAGTACGAGGCCGTGGAGATCTCATCTGAACAGCACGTTGCAAGGCATCCCAGATATGCTCAATAATGTTCGTGTCTATGGAGTCTGGTGGGCAGTGGAAGTGTTTAAACTCAGAAGAGTGTTTCTGCAGCCACTCTGTTGCAACTCTGGACGTGTGGGGTGTCGCAATGTCCTGCTGGAATTTCCCAAGTCCGTCGGAATGCACAACGGACATGAATGGATGCAGGTGATCAGACAGGTTGCTTACGTACGTGTCACCTGTCAGAGTCGTATCTATGCGTATGAGGGGTTATCACTCCAACTGCACACGTCCCACACCATTACAGAGCCTCCGCTGACATGCAGGGTCCATGGATTCACGAGGTTGTACACGTCCATCCGCTCGATACAATTTGAAACGAGACTCGTCCGACCAGGTAACATGTTTCCAGTCATCAACAGACCAATGTCGGCGTTGACGGGCCCAGGCGAGGCGTAAAGCTTTGTATCGTGCAATCATCAAGGGTACACGAGTGGGCCATCGGCTCCAAAAGCCCATATCGATGATGCTGCGTTGAATGGTTCACACGCTGACATTTGTTGATGGCCTAGTACTGAAATCTGCAGTCATTTGCGGAAGGATTTCACTTCTGTCACGTTGAACGATTCTCTTCAGTCATCGTTGGTCCCTTCTTGCAGGATCTTTTCCGGCCGCAGCGATGGGGGAAATTTGATGTTTTACCGGATTCTTGATATTCATGGTGCTCTCGTGAAATGGTCGTACGGGAAAATCCCCACTTCATCGCTACCTCGGAGATGCTGTGTCCAATCGCTCGTGCACCGACTATAACGTCACGTTCAAAATCACTTAAATCTTGATAACGTGCCATTTTAGCACCAGTAACCGATCTAACAACTGCGCCAGACACTTCTTGTCTCATATAGGCGTTGCCGACTGCAGCGCCATATTCTGCCTGTTTACGTATGTCTGTATTAGAATACGCATGCCTGTAACAGTTTCTTTGGCGCTTCCGTGTAATTACATTATTGCTCTCTAACGAGCCACCGGCGACTACACGTTCCCTGTACCAAAACACGCAAAGAATACCCCTCGACAACTTATGCTTCTTACTGGTCTCGTTACTGACGAACACTAAACCTTTCTGAAAGGTCGGAGAGAAATTCTGCATTTCGTAAGCGGTTTTTGAGTGAAGCGCGTACGGCAGGAAATAAGTGGGGGAGAGCGAGTACAAGCAAAGCCGGTCTCCGTTTATACACCGCGACCCAGACCGCAGCACGTGCTGTGCCAGCCGCCTGCGGTCTCCGCCACTGGGTCGCCTTCCTACTCATCCTGCGCCTGTTGCTGCCGAGCACCTGTCGGAGTTCCTGCCTACGAAGGACGATGGTTTAAACCGGCCTCCGGCTAACCTGATTCAGGTTCTCTGTGATTTCCCTAAATCACGAGGGCACGACCGATGTTCTTCCCCATCCTTCCTTAATGGCATGGGACTGGTGTACTCGCTGTTTTGGTCCGCTTCCCCAAGTCTACCAACTAATCCCGCCCGCAACAACCTCGCCACCTCCGAGAACTACGCACTGTCACTCAATTACTGCCTTTTTATTACCGTTAAAAATACAAGATATGGAAATGAGCGGTTGGCGTCATTGACCGGGAGGCCCCTTACAGGGCAGGTCCGACCGCCTTGGTGGAGGTCTTATTATATTCAAAGTCACATTGGGCGACCTACGCGCCGGATGGGGATGAAATTATGATGAAAGCAACACAACACCCAGTCCCTGAGCGGATAAAATCCCCAACCCAGCCGGGAATCGAACCCGGGCCCGTAGGACGGCAACCCGTCACGCTGACCACTCAGCTATCGGGGCAGACATAGAAGATATGAAAATGTATCGGTTAACATGGTCAGATGTTTAGTTCTGTAGGCGAACAAAGTAATAACACTTTAAGTTTTATAGCTATCAGCCTTCAGACTGGTTTGACGCTGCCCTCCGTATTTTTCCTATCTTAAGCTGACCATTTCATCTCAAAGTAAGTACCACACCTAACATCAATAGTACTAACAAACGACTAACCCGTTGCACAATCGCCACTACAGGTTGCCTATGTAACGGCTCTGGGAGCAACAAAAATTTGGTTTCTAATATTTCCTATAATTATTGACTGAATTTAAAAATTGAAAATGCTGTCATTATTTACTCATTAAGAGGAATAATCTTACATTAAAGGTTTAGCACAACAAGTCTAGTATTAAAATTAGAACCTGTGATACATCTTGACGCAGCGTAACTCGCGGCACGCAAACCACCCTCATTATGTAACTTCCTGGCAGATTAAAACTGTGTGCCAGACCAAGCGTAATGTGTATGTTTCGATTACAGTTCATAAATTAACAATCTAATAGGTGTCAGGTTGACGCGGTATATTTCTTTCTTTCTTCTAATCACGCTAGCTACAGTCTGCGAGCTCACTTTTCACGATGATACTAAGGATCACGCCAAGAAACACAGTGCTCTGTTCCTTGATCATTTGTATAGTTAGCGCTACGATACGTGCTAGTGTGATCAACGTTAGTGAAACCATTATGTCTCGAAATTTCCGAGAAGTAAGTCAATGCCAGCCATTTGCTTTACTTACTGACAAAGTAATATACAAACAAAAAAACTAGCATACTCATACATCGCTTACTTTCATTTCCAAAACGTCATGCAACATCATTTTGTAGGGTAACTCATCAAGCGACGCTAAAGTTTTCCGAGTCCAAAGGCGTGTAACAGAAATTATTTGTGGTGCGAACTCAACAAAATCCTGCAGAGGCCTGTACAATGGAAGTAGGGATACTAACTAATGCTTCCCAAGATATTTACTCGTTAATGAAATTTTGTCATCTATACATCTTACTAAACTGAAGTCCTCCGACGTGTTTTTCTGTCTGTATACAAAGGCTAATCTAGGAAATCACAGAAGGGATTTTGATACGGTTTGCACTAATGGATAGGCTGATTCACGACGAAGGTTCAAATGGCTCTAAGCACTATCGGACTTAACATCTGAGGTCATCAGTCCCCTAGACTTAGACTTACTTAAACTTAACAAACCCAAGGACATCACACACATCCATGCCCGAGTCAGGATTCGAACCTGCGACCGTAGCAGCAGCGCAGTTCCGGACTGAAGCACCTAGAACCGCTCGGTCGCAGCGGTCACGACGAAGGTTTGTGTATATATTCTATTATGGATACCCCAGATAAGTCGTCCGGCCATAGACACCGAGTGTTACCCGTGCGAAACTGGGAAGGTGGCTAGTAAGTAATATACCTCTTTTTCAAACAAACAGTTCAGTTCATGGAATCAACACTGGAAATAAGAATAATCTTCACAAATATTTAAAGTCAGTTACTTTGATCCAGAAAGAAGCCAGTTATTCAGGAAAACACATTTTGAATAACTTGCCAGCAGCTGAAAGAAATTCGACTACCGGAACTAATAAAGTTCAGTTTAAGAGGAGCTTAAAGGATTTATTGATAGCCAACTCCTCCTCTTCCATGGGCGAACATCTTAGTAGAACCAGTAGACGTGTATATATTATTAATAATATCAAATAGTGTATTACGTAAAATCTCACATCCGTACATCTTCACTGACGTGTAAATATGTCCTGTAACCTGAGTTTCGATTTGGTGAAGCGTGCCTACAAGAGTCTAAGATTTAACGTATGCAACTCGGTGTACTGTTGGTGACAAGTTTGTTCAAATGGTTCAAATGGCTCTAAGCACTATGGGACTTAACATCTGAGGTCATCAGTCCCCTAGACTTAGGACTACTTACACCTAACAAACCTAAGGACATCACACACATCCATGCCCGAGGCAGGATTCGAACCTGCGACCGTAGCAGCAGCGCAGTTCCGGACTGAAGCGCCTAGAACCGCTCGGCCACAGCGGCCGGCGACAAGTTAGTCATTACTTTTTAAATGAAAATGCGGTAAAATTTCTTTTTACTCATTTCACATCCTTGAGAACCACTTCACTCGTGATCTGTGGAGACACTGCATTAGCATCTCTCTTGTTCTTTGTAAATATGTATTAAGTATTCTTGTTTTATGTCATGTTCCATGTGCTTGTGGATTTCACACCATGGATCTACGGAATAAAAATTGCGTATAATCTAGTCTGATTTTACAACTGAGCTAATATCATCATATCCCGAAAAATCTGACAGCTATTTATCAACTGAGCTAATGTCATCGTTCTGTTTCGTATCGCCGGCCGGTGTGGCCGAGCGGTTCTAGGCGCATCAGTCTGGAACCGCGCGACCGCTACGGTCGCACGTTCGAATCCTGCCTCGGGCATGGATGTGTGTGATGTCCTTAGGTTAGTTAGGTTTAAGTAGTTCTAGGTTCTAGGGGACTGATAACCTCAGATATTAAGTCCCATAGTGCTCAGAGCCATTTGAACCAATTTTGAACCAGTTCGTATCTCCACACATGATTATTCCCAGAGCAAGACTAATCCTAGTTGTGTTTCATGAATGGTATACTGAAAGGATACAACATTTTTATGTCACGTTAAGTGCACAGCTTTACAAATCGGGACACACAAAGTGAGCTTGCACATCAAGGTAAATATATAGAAAAGTACTCATTTTATTTTAATGGTTTTGTTGATTAATATAAACTGTTGTGTAGACATGTTTTCCAGTTTTGTCTTAAAGTTTTTTTTCTTGATGACTCCCTTTATATTTATTTGTTGTTCAACTTTTTACTTTTTACATTGCATTAGCACCACACTGTCAAAGATGTCATTCAATGCGCGTTTGTGCTTCAATCTAGATGTTTAACTTCTTTTCCAATGTCGTTTGCAAACACTGTAACTTCTTTGGCGGCAACAGTCAATAAATGTCTGATGATGGCCTTGTAAGCCGAAACCGGTTAACACAATAAATTAATACAGTAGAATTAAGCAAACTAGCGCTTTTCATTTATTATATAGAAAACTAATAAGCCTTATGCTATTATTCGCCAAAATCGTCGCACTGCCGGATACGCGAGACCCCTAGGTTGTTGAATGATGGATTCCCGGTGAAATGGTCGAAAAGTTTAAATCGAAAGCAGCGGTTACAGAAATACGTACGTACAAAAGGGTCTTACAGTGTATGGTGGTCACCACATCTATAGCAACAGGAAGCGATGTCCACGTTGTCGGGGCGTGATCGCCAATTGCGTTCGGCATTATCACATCACCGTTAGTGACGTCACAATCTTCAGGATAGTCACCCGTGGCCTGGAATTAGTAATGAGTTAGCGCCCGCTTGCGGTGATTCATGTCGTCATAGCCGCGGCACAGTACAGAAATTGCTTCCGGTTGCACGCTCAGTCACGGCGAACGCAACACGTGTAGCAGATGACGTCATGAGCAGCGCGCTTGATACCACGCATACAACTGGATTTTTCTGTAGTGGATAGGTCTGAAACTGGGCCCACTGGGACTCGTGAAGCAACATGAAAAGCTGTTTGACAAATAAAAGAGAGTTTGCTCTGTATTTCATTACGATTCCCAACACCGTATAGTGCACGTTTTTCGCTATTACTGAAGTGATAGCTGAAAGATGTGACGGGGGGGGGGGGGGGGGGGGGGGGGCGGGTTACCAGTAACGTAACAATTCTCACAACTCAAACTTTTCCCACTATAGCTCGAGATTCAATATACGGATATCGATAATGTTTTCAGCACTTTACAGCAGAATTATTGCTACATTTCTCAGGTGAATTGTAACCGAGCTACAGATTTCGTGACAAGGCGTCGTTTTGAACTTGGAGCAAAATTCCACAGGAGCTGTGAGAAAGGATACTGAACGCATGATCGGCAACCTTACATCGGTGGAAACATTAATGAAATAACTAGCGCCAGTAACTGCTGTAACTAACTCAAGAAAAAAATGGGTTCAAATGGCTCTGAGCACTATGGGACTTAACTTCTGAGGTCATCAGTCCCCCAGAACTTAGAACTACTTAAACCTAACTAACCTAAGAACATCACACACATCCATGCCCGAGGCAGGATTCGAACCTGTGATCGTAGCGGTCGCGCGGTCCCAGACTGTAGCACCTAGAACCGCTCGGCCACCCCGGCCGGCAACTCAAGAAAAGTAGAGAAACAGACTCTACGTAAATCACGCACACTACTTTAATCTACAGGACGAGTGGCAAGTTTTTAGCTCGACTGTACGACAATTGTAGGGTTCTATCGTTTGCTGGGAGGAAGCCGCCTTCAATCCAATCGTACTTTCGTTCGTATGTTCAGCTAGTACGACTATATCCAAAGCTATCTGGAGGTTAAGAAACATGCCATGAACCTGGTCGCCGCCTGCCTGATCCATGTTGATTCCAGCAGAGAAGCTGCTTGGTCTAAAAATTTTAAAAAAAGGTTGTTTGACATAATGCACTGAGCAGTAGTTGTCCAGTACCCAAACGCTGGCAGAGGATCTAGGAGTCGCCGCCACTGGAACTCCAGCTGGCGGGAGTATAGCTTTCCGCGCACCTCTCCAGCAACATCTAAGCTCGTTGGCCTCAGTGCCCGAGGCAGGACAAGCCACAAGGACACCGCGAGGCGATCGTAAAGGGTAAAGAACACGCCAGTTAGTAGTGGTGAAGGGGTGGGGGGGAGGGAGAGAGAGGTGAGGGGAAGGCTGCTATTTATAGCCGCGACCGCGAGCTGCTTGCTCTGGCCTTCTATGAATACAATAGCGTTTACCTGACTCGCTACTTGTAGCCGTTAGCACAACCACTGGGAGGCCGTTGCCCCCACTGGGTCGTTCGTAAACAAGAAAGAATGTTGTTGTCGACATGGTTGTAGCAGCGCGTAGCGTCGTTTCTACCCAGTCATCACTGTTGCAGGAAGTGGCATCAACTTTTTTCTCCTCCCGAACCGGGTAAAGGTTACAAACGGATTCCTTAGGGAGCGATGCACTTCCACCGGAAAACCGGCGGAATTTGCCGAGTTCAGCATGAAAACCTAGTCTCTTTCCAAACGGTTTCTTCGTAATGCATCTCTCCCCCGACACCCTCTTGAATTAACAACAAAAATACCCAATCCAAGCATATTTAATTACGTTTCTGAAATTCACGATGCAGTTCAGTTACAATGTCTCCTAATTACTCTGCGAGCTCAAGTTTCAGGGTGACGTTACGGATCACTGCAAGAAACAGTACACCGTCCCTGTATCATTTATGTACTTGTTACAGTACTACGATACGTTATAAGTTAGACCAACGCCGAGAGAAACCGTCACGCCAGAAATACCTGGGTGCTTTACTTACCTTACAACTGAACTAATGTGACCGTTCTAGTTCAAGTGTCGGCATTTGTATGGCAAGAATACATCTAGTTGTGACTCCTAAATGGTATAGTGAAAGGCGACCACATTATTATGTCTCGTAAAGTGCACAAATCTACATTTCCCTATATAAAAAATTAGGTGCCAGTCTTTTCGTCAGACTACTATTTCGCCAGGTATAACTAAATGCTACTAAAAGTTACATGCAGCGAAACTTCCTCAGACATTACAGTATAATTCGTAAAAAATCGAATATAGAAACTAATAGTATCTGCGAAGCCTCTAATTCATAACGTGAATTGTGATGCTACTATTACACTCCCTGCGGCACACAGGATATTAGTTATGGGTCTTTAGATAACTACTAGCCTAGGATAATATGCTGCGTACTGCCTGCGTGTCAAAGTTTTTCTTTCTTTTTTATAGGATAGCAAGTTAGACACTGCGGTCAACACTTCATGAATGAGTAACTAGATTCTGTTGAAGTAGCCATCTGGAATAGTCTTAATACATAGGCGTTCAGCTAAAATAAAAGACTCTACGATACGTAGACTTCAATTTTTTTTTAAAGGTTCGAAGGCGACAATTTGGTATGTCAAGAAAACAGCTACGATACTTGCTATGGCGCGTATTTTACGCGTATTGGCTTTCGATGAGTAGGTTTTGTTAGAAAGTAGGGTAGAGGTACTGGCGGAAATGAAACTGACGAGGGCAAGTGAGTCATGTCTCGCTAGCTCATTCGGTAAGAGCACTTCCAGTGAAAGAGAACGGTCCGGGTTCGAATACTAGTCCGATACATAATTCTAAAGCATCGGAGATGCTTTGTGAAGTGGTACAGCCTCCTGATAGAACTTTCTCTATCTACTTTCACCGTGGCATGGCTGCGCGTCTGATTCAACATTCAGTTTCCTAACCATCCTGCTAATCGGCGTAGACCGGTCCACGAACCTCACATTCCTTGACTTCCACCTTTCACCTTTCGAGCCACCTGAAGGTCATGTAAACCAGGAGAAGATTCGGGATGTGACCCACCTCAAGCACTCTCTCGATGTCTCATGCTCAGGAAGAGCCCCGTACACACACAGTGAACGGGAATTCCGCATTGGAATAAGCCCACTTTAGAGACATTTCGCAAAATAAGTACTCGACACATACACATGTCTGGTAGGCTGTGTCTGTGAAAATACAAATCAAAACATAGTTCATTAACTGCAGAAAAATTCAATGAACTTACGCCACAATCATCAAAGTCACGACTGCAGATGTCCTTGGAGGAAAGTAATTTTTAACGAACTTCAAATCAGCATTCAGAATACTTGAGGTAGAAGAAGGGGAAATCAATCTGATGGAGAAGTTTGGATATCTAGGTGAATGGGAAGAGCCAAAAACCTCTGAGAAAGACTCTTACGCATCAAGGGTTAGAAAAATGTAAACTGCATATCAATTAACCAAAAGTGTGTACAGGAAAAATCAGTATTACTTGATGTCAAGAAACGATATTACTGAACAGTAAAAACGTCAGGAGTTTAAGGCGTTGCAGTCATGGACTGTGCGGCTGATCCCAGCGGAGGTTCGAGTTCTCCCTCGGGCATGGGTGTGTGTGTTTGTCCTTAGGATAATTTAGGTTAAGTAATGTGTAAGCTTAGGGACTGATGACCCTAGCAGTGAAGTCCCATATGATTCACAAAAAAAAAAAAAAAAAAAAATAATCGTCAGGAAGCTCAGTATGCCGCAGCCTGCATGCCCTGCTTTGGATAGAAGATCGAGAAATTAGAAATAAGACAAATACAGACCCCGAGGAAAATCCTAGGCCCAGTCATAGAAAAAAGTGAATGGCAGCTTCCTCTAAATGTAGAAAAATGTAAGTTAATGCATATGGGTAGGGAAAACAAACGCTTGATATTCGAATACAGCTTCAGTACTGCGTTGGCTCTGAGCACTATGGGACTCAACTGCTGACGGCATTAGTCCCCTAGAACTTAGAACTAGTTAAACCTAACTAACCTAAGGACATCACAAACATCCATGCCCGAGGCAGGATTCGAACCTGCAACCGTAGCGGTCTTGCGGTTCCAGACTGCAGCGCCTTTAACCGCACGGCCACTTCGGCCGGCTCAGTACTGTGTTGTTTGACACAGTGATGTCGATTAAATATCTAGGTAAAGCGATATGAAATGGACCGAGCACATAAAAACGTCATTAGGGCTGGCGAATGGTCGACTTCAGTCTATTGGCAGAATTTTGGGAAAGTGTGTTTCATCCGCAAACGAGATCGCGCCTAGAATACCAGTCCGATCCATTCTTGAGAAATGCTCGAGTGTTTGGAATTCCCACAAGGTCGGATTAAAGGAAGCCAACGAATCAGTTCAGAGGCAGGCTGCTAGATTTGTTTGGAAATTTGTGGTAAGGTTTTACAGGACCAAACTGCTTAGGTCATCGGTCCCTACGCTTACGCACTACTTAATGTAACTTAAACTGACTTACGCTAAGGACAACACACACACCCATGCCCGAGGGAGGACTCGAACCTCTGATGGAGTGACCGTGACAAGACGCGCCAGACCGCGCGGCTAGATTTGTTACTGGTAGGGTCAAAGAAGGCGCGATCATTACGTCATTACGGAGATGCTTCGAGAACTCAAATGGGTATCCCTGGAGGGAAGACGACGTACTTTTCGCGAAACATTATTTAGAAAATTTATAGGACCGACATTTGAAGTTGACTGTTGAGTGATTCTACTGCCGCCAATGTAGATTTCGCGTAAGGACGACGAAGATAAGAGAAGATAGGACTCCTACGGAAGCAAACAGTCATTTCTCCCTCGCTCTATTTTCGAGAGGAACAGAAAAGGAAATGATTAGTTGTAGTACAAGATACCCTCCACCATGCACCACACACTAGCTTGCGGAGTATCTATGATTCTGCAGCAAAGTATCCGGAATGCGTGGTAATTTTTTTAGAAAAATGCGATTTAGTGACTGGTTAGGCTGTGTTTGCGTTTATATGATTACGCAACTGAGTTAATCCTATTCTATTTCCGGGAGATCCTGCGGTCTTCACATGGAATCTAGATTTCGCGTGCACGCAAGTTCGTTAGGAGGAGGAGGAGGATATTAGCGTTTAACGTCCCGTCGACAACGAGGTCATTAGAGACGGAGCGCAAGCTCGGGTGAGGGAAGGATGAGGAAGGAAATCGGCCGTGCCCTTTCAAAGGAACCATCCCGGCATTTGCCTGAAGCGATTTAGGGAAATCACGGAAAACCTAAATCAGGATGGCCGGAGACGGGATTGAACCGTCGTCCTCCCGAATAAGTTCGTTAGGCATGGCGTACGTTCGCATCTGCAGCCGGTTGCACATCAGCCTCACTAACGAGTGAAGCGTCCGGCTGGATCCAAGTTTAGAGGCGAACCGACACTTGCGCGAGGATCCGGCTCGTCAGATTTAGTTTCGCGAATCTGCCCACTCCCGTCCCACGGTCATTCCGGCTTCCCGAAATACGCGCGTAAATTTGGCTCTCCACTGGACACCACGTGGAAGTCACCTGTCACCAGGACTCGCTGAAATCTCTCCCGTTGCCGGCCGGAGTGGCCGAGCGGTTCTAGGCGCTTCAGTCTGGAACCGCGCGACCGCTACGGTCGCAGGTTCGAATCCTGCCTCAGGCATGGATGTGTGTGATGTCCTTAGGTTATTTAGGTTTAAGTAGTTCTAAGTTCTAGGGGACTGATGACCTCAGATGTTAAGTCCCATAGTGCTCAGAGCCATATCTCCCGTTGCCCAAAAAGGCGACACGATGGGATAGTCTGGTACAGAATGGCGACATCTCTGCCTTAGAACCGCCCATTAATCAGCACATTTCCCGCGAGTTATAGTTACGTTATACGAAATTATCTGTATGACGCGACAGTTGTGACTGCTTGGGCTCGAGCATTATCGTTGGTAATCATTTTTTTGACAGGCTTAAAAAATCGAATCAAAGGAACTAACATGCCTTCCTTGTAGGAGCACTCGTTGTTTCGACCAAGATTCGCCAGCAACTGTTTTCATGCCATATGTCTTCTACTACACTCCTGGAAATGGAAAAAAGAACACATTGACACCGGTGTGTCAGACCCACCATACTTGCTCCGGACACTGCGAGAGGGCTGTACAAGCAATGATCACACGCACGGCACAGCGGACACACCAGGAACCGCGGTGTTGGCCGTCGAATGGCGCTAGCTGCGCAGCATTTGTGCACCGCCGCCGTCAGTGTCAGCCAGTTTGCCGTGGCATACGGAGCTCCATCGCAGTCTTTAACACTGGTAGCATGCCGCGACAGCGTGGACGTGAACCGTATGTACAGTTGACGGACTTTGAGCGAGGGCGTATAGTGGGCATGCGGGAGGCCGGGTGGACGTACCGCCGAATTGCTCAACACGTGGGGCGTGAGGTCTCCACAGTACATCGATGTTGTCGCCAGTGGTCGGCGGAAGGTGCACGTGCCCGTCGACCTGGGACCGGACCGCAGCGACGCACGGATGCACGCAAAGACCGTAGGATCCTATGCAGTGCCGTAGGGGACCGCACCGCCACTTCCCAGCAAATTAGGGACACTGTTGCTCCTGGGGTATCGGCGAGGACCATTCGCAACCGTCTCCATGAAGCTGGGCTACGGTCCCGCACACCGTTAGGCCGTCTTCCGCTCACGCCCCAACATCGTGCAGCCCGCCTCCAGTGGTGTCGCGACAGGCGTGAATGGAGGGACGAATGGAGACGTGTCGTCTTCAGCGATGAGAGTCGCTTCTGCCTTGGTGCCAATGATGGTCGTATGCGTGTTTGGCGCCGTGCAGGTGAGCGAAACAATCAGGACTGCATACGACCGAGGCACACAAGGCCAACACCCGGCATCATGGTGTGGGGAGCGATCTCCTACACTGGCCGTACACCACTGGTGATCGTCGAGGGGACACTGAATAGTGCACGGTACATCCAAACCGTCATCGAACCCATCGTTCTACCATTCCTAGACCGGCAAGGGAACTTGCTGTTCCAACAGGACAATGCACGTCCGCATGTATTCCGTGCCACCCAACGTGCTCTAGAAGGTGTAAGTCAACTACCCTGGCCAGCAAGATCTCCGGATCTGTCCCCCATTGAGCATGTTTGGGACTGGATGAAGCGTCGTCTCACGCGGTCTGCACGTCCAGCACGAACGCTGGTCCAACTGAGGCGGCAGGTGGAAATGGCATGGCAAGCCGTTCCACAGGACTACATCCAGCATCTCTACGATCGTCTCCATGGGAGAATAGCAGCCTGCATTGCTGCGAAAGGTGGATATACACTGTACTAGTGCCGACATTGTGCATGCTCTGTTGCCTGTGTCTATGTGCCTGTGGTTCTGTCAGTGTGATCATGTGATGTATCTGACCCCAGGAATGTGTCAATAAAGTTTCCCCTTCCTGGGACAATGAATTCACGGTGTTCTTATTTCAATTTCCAGGAGTGTATTTTAGTTCAGTTACAACGAATCAGCATAAATTAACATCTCAGAAACGTTGACAGACTACAACAGTGCTGGTTCTCATCGCATTACTTAAGCGCGGTCTGAATCTTGCTTTATACAAAGGGGTACAGAAGGCTATCTGTATGATGCGAAAGTTGGCACTTGACTCCAAATAACGAAAAGTGAGAGTTCATCCATATGAGTTCTAAAAGGAATCTGTTAAACTTCAGTTACACGTTAAATCAGTCAAATCTAAAGGCCGTAAATTCAACTAAATACCTAGGAATGACAATTACGAACAACTTAAATTAAAAGGAACACACAGAAAATATTGTGGGGAAGGGTAGCCAAAGACCGCGTTCTATTGGCAGAACACTTAGAAAATGTAACACATCCACTAAAGAGACTGCCTACACTAGGTTGTCCGTCCTCTTTTAGAATACTGCTGCGCGGTGTGGGATTCGTACCAGATAGAATTGACGGAGTACATCGAAAAACTTAAAAGAAGGGCAGTACGTTTTGTATTATCGCGAAATAGGGGAGAGTATGTCGCTGAAATGATACAGGATTTGGGGTGGACATAATTAAAACAAAGGCGTTTTCCGTTGCGGCGGAATCTCTCCACGAGATTTCAATCACCAACTTTCTCCTCCGAATGCGAAAATATTTTGTTGACGCCGATCTACATAGGGAGTAACGATCATTATAATGAAATAAGAGAAACCAGAGCTCGTACGGGAAGATATAGGTGTTAGTTTTTTCCGCGTGATTTACGAGGTTACATTAATAGAGAACTGTGAAGATGGTTCGATGAACCCTCTGCCAGGCACTTAAATGAGATTTGCAATGTATCCATGAAGATATAGATGTAGATGTTACACACAAATTTAAGGAGAAAATAGAAGAGTCGAAAAACAACTGCTTTCGAAGTAATCCCGTACCAGAATGTACTGTTTACTCAACAATATTGTACATTACAGAAGATGTTCAAAGCGGCGACCACTACATTCAATACAGGCATAAAATCTTCGCAGAAAATTCTGGCGCACTCTATCAAGAACACCAGGCATCGTGCGAGCATCAGACATTGCACGGTAACTGGTATGACGTACACAAGGATTTTGATATGGCCCACAAAAAGAAAAAAAAAGTCAGAAGAGCGAGATGTACCTGCAACTAGACCTCCTTCCGATGCAATAGGGGTTTAACGTACCGTCTACATCGATGTCATTAGGATTGCTTTAAGGGCAGGGAAGGAAATCGGCCGTGCTCTTTCAAAGGCACCATGCCGGCAATTGCCTGGAGCGATTTAGGGAAATTACGGAAAACATCTAGATGATCGGTCGCGGATTTGAACCGTCGTCCTACTGAATGCGCCAACGCCTGAGACATGTGACATTGGATGCATGTTAAGACGCATGTTAAGTGATACACTTTCAGATAGTTCTGGAATAACTTGTCCGATGAAGATCTTGTGTGTGACTTTCGCTCTCTCGCTTTCACTGGTTCAGGATTATTTCCAAAGTTCTTATTCCAAAGCTGTTCTATTTTGACTCCTACATGAGCTCCTTCAGTTTGCGCGCAGCCTTATGAATCACCCTGTATGTATAAGAAGGATATTCATTGCATTGCCAAGCCACTTTACGCTAACTTAATGTGCAGCTATGCTACTGCTGAGATTTCCTGGCAGATCGAATCTGTGTGCCGGACGAGTTTGAAGTTTGGAAGTTGTAGTCCTGCCTGGATAACTCAGTCGGTAGAGCATCACACCCTAAAGGCAAGGTTCCGAGTTCGTTTCCTAATACGACACACAGTTTTGATATGCCTGGAAATTTCAAAACAGCGTAAAAGATTCATTCTATGCTACTATTCATTATTGCAACAAACTATTTAAGTAGTTTTTTTTTCATCTATACCTCTGTACTTTCTAACGCTGTTGTAGCTCTTTCAAAGAAAACAATGTAAAGCTGTCTCTGACGAAGACACGAGTCTTCTTACTACTAAAATTCGCCAAGTACCTTCATTCTAACAACTGCAAAACGATAGGTATCTTCACAGTTTGCTCGATCAACAACTTGCATTTGGAAGGACGGCATTTCAAATCCCCGTCTTGCCATCCTGACTAAGGTCTTCCGTAGTTTCCCTAAATCGCTTAAGGTAAATGGCGTGAATGCTGCTAAGAAACAGATCAGTCGATTTGCTTTCCGAACCGTTTCCAGACAGATATTGTGCTGCGTCTCGAATGAACTTATCGTCGACGAGACCTTAAATCCTGATCTTCGTATTTGCTGTCAGTAAATTCTATTTGCAAGAGCTACTCACTTCCCCCTTCAAATGTAAGTCAAGCGGGGTATTGTCTTTATTACTTAAGCCCAATGTTAAATAATAGTCCTGTCCCTCTGGGGGAAAGGAAATTGGTGGGAGAAGTCGGCAACAGTGTAAGTTGTGAAACTACTGTTTTACGTCGTGTACAGTGTGTATGAATGATAATACTGTTAAAGTAAAGTGAAAGGTGCAACAGAACACTGTGTAGAAAACGCACACATCACACCAGGGTGGAAAGACAGAAAGGCAAATAAAATATATATTAATTTATTACATCCAAGTTCGTGGCCGGCCGGAGTGGCCGAGTGGTTCTAGGCGCTACAGACTGGAACCGCGCGACCGCTACGGTCGCAGGTTCGAATCCTGCCTCGGGCATGGATGTGAGTGATGCCCTTAGGTTAGTTAGGTTTAAGTAGTTCTAAGTTCTAGGGGACTGATGACCTCCGAAGTTAAGTCTCATAGTGCTCAGAGCCATTCGAACGATCTGAGCCAAGTTCGCTTAAAAATTACAGTGTTCACATTACCAGTTTCAGCAATTGATTACTATCTTCAGATAGGGTCAATTCGCCGACAGTTTGTGAAGAGATATACAATTTCAGTTAAATATTGTGAACGTTATGAAGTATTATAAACTATGTCAATGAAAAAACCATATCGTCACATATTTTGATACGACAACGACTTCAACTACTGCAACTGCAGTTGTTGATGTGAATGCCAGCACAGCCATGGTGATTGTTCATGACTATGTAGAAGAGAAATATCTGTTCAAGTAAGAGACCCGTTCAAATGACGCCAGCACAGTTACACTCACAACTTGATAAGTCAGCAAAAAAAGTATTTACATGTAATGGCTACAACAGTAATGACGTTTAATAACGAAACCAACGAGCAACGGGTATGTTTCTAGACAGGGACGAATAAATACGGTGCAAAAATATAGTTCAAATGGTTCTGAGCACTATGGGACTTAACATCTATGGTCATCAGTCCCCTAGAACTTAGAATTACTTAAACCTAACTAACCTAAGGACATCACACAACACCCAGTCATCACGAGGAAAAAATATAGTTATTACTTTCTAAAGATCTGCTTATCAATGTTGAATACTTCAAATGAGTCGTTCACAAAACTAAAGTAATTTTGTATTCCTGATAGATTGCTGTGTTTTAATGTAAAAAGTAATACGATATTTACGACTACTTCACAAGGACTGCGTGCGTCTCTGTACGCGCAACCTACAGGGCACAGAGTTCCGCCTGGAATACCCGGCAAAGCAGCGCGCGTCAACGCCTCGGCGCGCCCGCCTGAGAAGAGCTGGCGGGAAGTTGCTCCCTGGAGGGCTGTTCCGTGGAGCCCCCTCCTGCAGGTACCCCCAACAATCGATCTCGGTTGCCATGGCGACAGTTTATTACGGGCGCGCCCGTCTCGTTACGGCGTTATCGCAGCGCCGCCGGTAATAACTTGCCCTCCGCCTTCCCCTGCTCCGGCGATTCGCGATACTACCTGCCTGCTGCCTTAATTACAAACTCGCAATCAACAGTTAACTGGTTCTAGCAGGCCCCGATCCGCTTTGCTCCTTCCGGGATAACGGCAACCCGTCAAAAGGCGAACGGCGCAGAGAAATCCGGACAATACGCCGACGTCGGAAGCAAATCGACACCTCTATCCCAGTCAACTGCAATTTAGGAGGGTGGCGCATTGGTGAAACACCAGACGATATATCTGAAGGTCCCGGATTCGATCCCTGGTCTGTCGTAGAATTTTTATATGTCACGTATCGTTTCTTTCATCTCTGTCAACGTTACGAAAAAACCGTACTGCATCTTGGTTCGGCGCCCACATAAAACTAGAAGGCTCCCTACGACTGGCTGGGTAAGTCAGTTCAAAGGTCGGAGGAAGGCAAAGGTGTACCAGCTTCAATAGAACCATACCTATTAAAGCACTGTGGTGCTCAAAATAACACTCGGGTTTATGACAACTTTGCCTACATCTAGGATGAAACGAACAAAAAAAAAAAATGGTTCAAATGGCTCTGAGCACTATGGGACTTAACATCTATGGTCATCAGTCCCCTAGAACTTAGAACTACTTAAACCTAACTAACCTAAGGACATCACACACATCCATGCCCGAGGCAGGATTCGAACCTGCGACCGTAGCAGTCGCGCGGCTCCGGACCGAGCGCCCAGAACCGCTAGACCACCGCGGCCGGCAAAACGAACACCTGTGTCTAATTACTGGGGACTGGCAGGTGACCCTCATCGTAATTAAATGTATCTTATTGCTCATCGATTACACTACTGGCGACAGATCTCTGAAAACAGTTAACTAGAGTGCTGACAAAGTAGCGGAAGAGGCCTGCGACCAATAATGCAAACTGAGAGCACTCCTTATGTCACTGCTGAATGGTTCGCTTGAAATGAATTGACCATTTGTTGTTGAACAAATTCTATTTTTTCGCTGTCGGGGGCAGCCCATCTTCAGAATATCACACACAATGTCATCATACGAAGTATAGCGTCACATATGTAGGTCCTCACCACCAGTTACAAAACAAAATCGGCGACTCATCGTTAATTGAATAGTCATGATGCGGACGAACGTATATGACATTATACTTTGTAGAACCTCTTCACTACTGATTTTATATATATATTATTAAAAGAAAAGAGGGCCGGCCGGGGTGGTCGAGCGGTTCTAGGCGCTACTGTCTGGAACCGCGCGACCGCTACGGTCGCAGGTTCGAATCCTGCCTCGGGAATGGATGTGTGTGATGTCCTTAGGTTAGTTAGGTTTAAGCTAAGTTCTAGGGGACTGATGACCTTAGAAGTTAAGTCCCATAGTGCTTAGAGCCATTTGAATTTTTTTTTTTAAAAGAAAAGAGGAAATTTTCGTTTTCATATTTTACAGCAAACTAATAAATAAGCATGTCACAAAAGCAACTGGAAAAAAATTTAATGATTCACTGAGGCATAAATGGATGTCCACACATGTCTCAGGTCGCACTTATCGTCAAAATGTACTGGTCTTTGCTTTGCATTTTCTTTTCCCAAAATAAAATAGGATTCATAATGTTAATATTTTTGAAATACACGATGTCCAATATTGGTTTTTGTTGATGTTTAAACAATTTCGAAAAAAAAGAATCGCACGGTAATTGTGGCAAATAATAATTTGCTACTGCCAGTAAAAATGTAAATCTTTACGGTACGTTTTACGATAAGCTTCAAAACAGTTATGTTTCACAGTGCATAAATATATTCCACACTTGACGCAAACGTCTCTTATCTTGAAATTGCAGCCAAGTTTCCTGCATTTTGAGGAATTCCTTGTCTCAACAAATTTTGATACTCGGTCAACACTGTAAGACTAACTTCTGCAACTGGTAGAAGCACAGCTCTTCCTGGCTTTTTGTTCACATTTTCTGTATCACCTACATGTTCACACAAGAGGAAAGCTACTGGCTCGAAATCTCGACGTTCTTATTGTTTACCAATCAGTTTCATCAAGTTCAGCAGGACAATCTTCGGTCAAAAACGAGAATTCATCTTCTCAATCAGATAATTCCGCTTTGATATCGCTAAGAAGAGCTTCTAATTGTTCATCAATTAATATTTCATACATTGCCGTAGAGTGTGGAAATCACGGTCGTTTCAGTATTCCATTA
Source organism: Schistocerca serialis cubense (assembly GCF_023864345.2). Classification (NCBI taxonomy): domain Eukaryota; kingdom Metazoa; phylum Arthropoda; class Insecta; order Orthoptera; family Acrididae; genus Schistocerca; species Schistocerca serialis. Next base: position 629,392,488 of record NC_064641.1, on the reverse strand, counting down.
TTGAAGACCAAATTGAAATTAGCAAATATGCATTATGATCTGAGGTCTACGTACGATCACCTTTATAAAATGGGTTATTTCACAGTAGGGAATAAAATGTATGCAAATCTGAACTAATTCTCAACATTTAAAATAGTTTGCGAACATCAGGAAAAAAACGCAGATTCTCAGTCTGATATTCAGGCACAACAATTATTTACCTGTAAATACCTTTTCGATTTGTAGAAGTAACCATTTTCTGCGTATGACCAGCTGTAAAATAGCATACGAATATTTCCTTGCAAGGTGTTGCGCCTTGTTTTAAAAGTACGAACTAGGGAGTCCACACTCGTACACCATCGGTCTAACAGCGGAAAAAGACGCCTATTAACGGAAAAAAATTAACGAAATTCCATATTGTGGACCGAGGGAACGAAGAGGTTAAGACATTTTCTATGATATTCTAAAGACGTAAAATATATTTTGTTCAGCAATAAGTGGTCCTTTCATTTCAAGCGACCCATTCAGCAGTAATGCAAGAAGTGCTCTCGATTCTCTGGAAACAGTAACTACCATAAAATATCCATGAGTAACCATGCTGACAGACCTGAAGTGGAATGACCATATGAACTAAACCAGATACCAAATTACGACTCTTTTGAGAATCGTAAGGAAATGTGATTCATTCACGAAATGAGTCGCTTGCAAAACATCACTTCGGTCGATTTTTGAGTATTATTCTTCATTCTGGGACCCTTACTAACAACGTTTAATAGAAGAGAAGGGTAAATTCAATGAGGAACGGCACTCTCTGCCACGGGATAGTTTGCACTGACAGACGCTACAAGAGAGACGATGTGCACCACCGAGAGGTTTGCTGGCCAAAATTCGGGAGCATACATAAATGCCATACGGAACTTTAATCAGCAGCGCAGAGGCTACAAAGCCGACATATTGGACAAAAACCGTTCGCGATAAGAGCAACAAAATAACAATTCCGCTATCACGCGATGCCGACCGTCCGCTGTTTCAGATGGTGAGTAGCTGTCCGATTTCCATCCGAGTGGAAGTGCCGAAATTTCGTGATCCATCATCTTTCGGCAAAGTTGAATTGTCACCGAGTTTCACCGCTATCACGCGGGTTGAGAGCTTCTCATCAGCAATCTGCGGGACCTCGGAGGTTTTCGCGTTGGCATGTCTGAATAATATCTTCTCAGTTTTCAACCCGCGTCAACTCGAATAAAATCTCTGCCATCGGAAAATGCACTGTAGCATTTCGTCCATCACATGAACGTTGTCCATAAGGTGGCTTAAATTTGCAATCGAGATGGAGAAAGATGTCAAGCTACAGTTCTTCGATGTCTTAACTGAGCGGAAGGCAGAAGATTGCTTGGTCACGCAGTTGCAGGAAACAGACGCACACTAATCGATACTTGAACGCCGATAGTTTTCACCATCCTGTAGACGGTAATATACATATACAGAGCGGAAGTCTTTTTCTCACGACCACCAATTACAGTCTGAGCTACAGCACTTGAGACACGTGTTAAGAGAGAATGGTTATAGCAAGAGGGACATGCAAACGCTTTCAGGTGCCACCGAAGAAGGACGCCTTGTGAAACGGCAGAGATGGCAAAGATGGGTGCTTTCCTGCCTACTATGTGGCAACGAGCAGCAAGTTAGGACGTATGGGATGTGCTGTGCCGTGTTAAAGTCGACATGGCTCTTCGTGTGCGCCGGCCGCTGTGGCCGAGCGGTTCTGGGCTCTTCAGTCCATAACGGCGCTGCTGCTACGGCCGCAGGTTCTAAACCTGCCTTGGGCATGGATGTAAGTGATATCCTTAGGTTAGTTAGGTTTACGTAGTTCTAAGTCTAGGGGACTGATGACCTCAGATGTTAAGTCCAATAGTGCTTAAAGCCATTTGAACAATTTTTTTCTTCGTGTGCGCAGCGTGTGCTGTATCCCTCGCGAATGCGGTAGCATCTATATAGCTCAGGCAGTTCGCACAATTGTAGAGCGTTGTACAGAACATAAGCACAGCAAAGGGATCTTGACAAGTCGGCCATAGCTGAGCATTTTCTGGAAACCGAACACAAAATGCAGTTTGAAAACACGAGAGTCTTAGCTCATGCGTCAACATGTTGGACTTCGTTTTAAAGGAAGCGGATGAGATTGGAATATAAGCAACAATTTTAACAGAGACCTGGGACACATACTTAGTAGGGCGTTGGAGCGGGCTCTGAATATCAAAAAGGACAAAAGACGGATGCTTGACGCTTGTAGGGAGGCGCGAGCGGCAGTTTCAAATATGGCACCGGCCCCTCGCGCCACCTGACGTCACACGGTCACGCAGCGGGCGTAAGCTGCTACGAGCTGCCCAATCACCTTCTGCGTACGCGTCGTTTCGGCCCTCTCTGACTGGTGCCAGAGGCTGCAATCGTGCCTACATTACCGGAAAACCGCGTCAGCTCCGGCAATCAGCGGTTGTTTACTCCTGCCGACGATGGCGGAGATAGCCTCCGAAAGCTAGAGAATTTTATCGGAATTTATGCGGCTTGAGAACCGAGACGCCGGCCGGGATGGCCGAGCGGTTCTAGGCGCTACAGTCTGGAACCGCGCGACCACTACGGTCACAGGTTCGTATCCTGCCTCGGGAATGGATGTGTGTGATGTCCTTAGGTTAGTTCGGTTTAAGTAGTTCTAAGTTCTAGGGGACTGATGACGCCAGAAGTTAAGTCCCATAGTGCTCAGAGCCATTTGAACCATTTGACAACCGAGAAAATTTTATTTAGTACATGGGACGTTCGGTCACGCGTACGCATCGTCTGACAGTATACAGTTTAATTTTTCTGTGTTGGCACAATGGCTGATACAATAGACTCCTAATTCAGAAAAGCGGCGCTCAAATTCCCATCTCAAATTAGGTTTGGTGAAACCTCTCTAAATCAGATGAGATCTATGTGACGTTGGCCCTTCACACGAAGTTGTGACTGATTTGCTCTCCTTTTCTTCTCCCAATAAACAAGTACTATAGTGACGTCGATATCGACGGGATGTTGAACTACAATCTTACTTCCTGTTAGTGGGATACAGCCAGCAGCGTCTCGTAGACGGACGATATGGATGTGCCCGTTTTCTGGAGCCGTGGAGATTCTTCGGGCTGAGTAGCTGAAAGGCTAAGTGGAAAAGAAAACAGCCGGTAGGTGGAAGCTAGGCAAACAGCCAGGACAGGCAGCGGCTGCTGCAGTCAGGGGCGATCGGACCTGCAGGACTGGAGGCCTCATTAGTCGTGCTAACGAGCCAGCATAGCTGCCAGGGCGGTGAAGCGTGAACACCTGCAGGCGGTCTGCTCTCTCTATGAGCCGCATGTAAATGGACTAGCGGAGCAGACCGATCAGGGGTAACAGTCTAGACTCGTATCGCCGTGCACAGGGGTTCCACGCCCGGTACAGATATTTTGTTTTGGGCATTCCGTGCTCCATATTTAACCATGGTAGTCTCTCTACATCTACGGGGGATGTGGGGGGGGGGGACGTAGAGGTGGGAGGGGGGAGGTGTCCATCAAAATCAAAAATCAGTACGGCGCAATTCTAGAAAAAAAAAACCTTTGATGATTTACGCATTCGAATAAAACGGCTGGTATAAAAGAATAGTTGAGTGCATCGCGTGAAAAACTACTAATCGTCAAGTTGCTGATTCAATTCGCGCTAGTCGGAACTTTGTTCCACTTTTATTTACGTTCCATATTTATTAACAATTACAAACATTAATTAATGAATACTTAATTTAATTTTTAATAAAAACGTCTTTTTATACTTACTAAGCGCTTGAAAATGTGAGTTCTCGCCATCCATTATAATTTCATACAACAATTTGAAACAGCTATTTGGCCCAACGAAGGAAGCACTCCACGTGAAGCAGTAAGTGCACCCTTTCTTCTAGGAGTGCTAGTTCTGCGAGGTTCGCAGGAGAGCTTCTGTGAAGTTTGGAAAGTAGGACACGAGGTACTGGCGGAAGTAAAGCTATTTGGACGGGGCGTGAGTCGTGCTTGGGTACCTCCGATGGTGGAGCACTTGCCCGCGAAGGGCAAAGGTCCCGAGTTCGAGTCTCGGTCCGGCACACAGTTTTAATCTGCCAGGAAGTTTCATATCAGCGCACACTCCGCTGCAGAGTGAAAATCTCATTCTGGATACATCCCCCAGGCTGTGGCTAAGCCATGTCTCCGCAATATCCTTTCTTCCAGGAGTGCTAGTTCTGCGAGGCTCGCAGTAGAGATTCTCTGAAGTTTGTAAAGTAGGTGTCGAGGTACTGCCGCAAGTAAAGCTGTGAGAACGGGGCGTGAGTCGTGCTTGGGTACCTCCGATGGCAGAGCACTTGCCCGCGAAAGGCAAAGGTCCCGAGTTCGAGTCTCGGTCCGGCACACAGTTTTAATCTGCCAGGAAGTTTCAAGAGGCAAACTTTCTTCAAGAAGATAATGTTGCATGTGCAGGTGACAATGATGTTGAAGCAGCAAAAGAGGACTCGGATGAAGAATCCGTGGGTGACAGTGAGAGAAAATAGAAGACACTCCTTTTTTTGTGTATAAAATACTCCTGGAGTCATAATAATTATAGAGATTTGTAACTAGTGCATATCATAGCATGACTTCTTTTCCTACAACATTTTGAGCAGTAAAATTGGCCTTATAGGGCATAAAACAAAGCATTTTGTACTTACGTTGTATGGGGATCTAATAATTGTAATTAAGAAGTGCATAACCTAAAATTATGACTTGCTTTGAATAAACTTCGGGGCAGTGAAATTTACCACGATTTAATAGTAATAACAGTAATATAATATTTTCCCCTCTTTAGTGCTCTAGGGTTAAGCCGCCTGAAGATAATGTCTTTGTGGTAGGTTTGTTTTAAAAAAGTGAATAAATCTAAGGGAAGACCTGCTCCTATAGTTTAAGGCACCGTGTGACAGCTTCCGTAATAGGGAGGTGAGCCACATACCACACCCTGCGGCAGATTAATGATTGTTGGTCTGGTGCGCCGGCCAGCCAGAATTTGGATTTTAGGTGGTTTTCCACGCTCGTTATGGTATATGCTGGGCTGTTCTCCATCTCAGAAAATACTATACACTAATAATCATCAAACAGTAACACACAGAACAAGGCGCCCCGCATAGCTTATTCGCCATGCGGGTTGCAGCGAGCTCGGTCCCTACAGCGCAGACGACACGGATCTTCGCAACCCCAGAACTCTTCAGCTAGACCAGCAGAGGCATTCAACGTCATTGGTAAATCGCACCTCTTCATGCATCTGCATTACCACGTGCCAAAAATAGGACCGTGGGGCGGCGATTTAGGCCGACTCACAAGCTCTGGAGAGCAGTTCCGTCGCAACCAGCAACCTGGAGATCTTCACTATGCCGCGTCAAGGAGGGAGCCATCGTGTTCTGGACAGAAGGCTGCCTCCTCAGCTGGGACTCTCAAGTCGTCAACAATTTGCTCGTTGAGGTTCGGTATAATTGTACAGTTCTTGTTGTAGCTGACGAACTAGTATCAGACCGGACGTTTCTTTGTCAGACTTAGATATTTCATTACTGTTGTCTCTCAATACTTCTTCAGCGAAATACACCATAAGTGTTTTTAAGTGTTTGTTCTTCTTAACTGAAGCTTGGATTTTGATTTTTATTTTACGCCTGATGTGAGAAGCTTATTTTTCCGTTTTAACCTCAAGTTACGAGCATGACACTACAGAAACTTAATTAACTGTTTTTAACGTAAAGCTTTTAGGATTTTGATGTTGTGTTCACTGAAGTTTGTCGATATCTTTTAAACATCACGGAACTTGTTGATTTACTTTGTGATTCCCGAAGTCTAAGCGGCTCCGTTATTTATGAACCATCATATACTTTGAAACTTCCTGGCAGATTAAAACTGTGTGCCCGACCGAGACTCGAACTCGGGACCTTTGCCTTTCGCGGGCAAGTGCTCTACCATCTGAGCTACCGAAGCACGACTCACGCCCGGTACTCACAGCTTTACTTCTGCCAGTATCTCGTCTCCTACCTTCCAAACTTTACAGAAGCTCTTCTGCGAACCAGAGCTTCTGTAAAGTTTGGAAGGTAGGAGACGAGATACTGGCAGAAGTAAAGCTGTGAGTACCGGGCGTGAGCCGTGCTTCGGTAGCTCAGATGGTAGAGCACTTGCCCGCGAAAGGCAAAGGTCCCGAGTTCGAGTCTCGGTCGGGCACACAGTTTTAATCTGCCAGGAAGTTTCATATCAGCGCACACTCCGCTGCAGAGTGAAAATCTCATTCTGGAAACATCCCCCAGGCTGTGGCTAAGCCATGTCTCCGCTATATCCTTTCTTTCAGGAGTGCTAGTTCTGCATGGTTCGCAGAAGAGCTTCTGTAAAGTTTGGAAGGTAGGAGACGAGATACTGGCAGAAGTACAGCTGTGAGTACCGGGCGTGAGTCGTGCTTCGGTAGCTCAGATGGTAGAGCACTTGCCCGCGAAAGGCAAAGGTCCCGAGTTCGAGTCTCGGTCGGGCACACAGTTTTAATCTGCCAGGAAGTTTCATATCAGCGCACACTCCGCTGCAGACTGAAAATCTCATTCTGGCATCATATACTTTGTTTCACTTACTGAAGGAGTAACATTAACGTTGTTTCACTTACCGAAAAACCATCCTTTCTTTTGTTTCATTGTGGAGAACATTTTTATGGAAATTGTGTTCAATAACCTTTTGTTTCTTCTCTGTACCTGGGCTCTCTACCTGCGCGCGCCAACGGCGGACATCATCGCAAAGTTTACACGATTCACAGACACATGGCTCTGACGAATACCTTGCCTTACGTTATCTAACGGCTGTGGTGACTGGAAGGGCAGCCGTCCACAAGATTAGAAAACATAAATTTGCCAAAGTGGAAACGTCAGACACCATACGACAGGATAAGCACAAGGAAAGAGAAGTCAATCAAACTCCAGATCCCCCCTTTTCCGCCTCATTAAGTGGAGAGCCTTAGTGGGGAGAACCCCGTGGGGCAGAAGATGACTCGACCCTGAAACGCGGGGCGGGTCCCGCTGAGCATTGTCCCCTGCTTGATTGGTCCGCTCGCTGGACGCTGCTGTTCGCTCGGCAACAGGCGGCCGGCGTCGTAAATCCAATCCAATCAACCGCCCCTCTGTGTCCTGTTCCGGGTCTCCTGGGAGGAGCCCCCCCCCCTCTCTCTCTCTCTCTCTCTCTCTTCAGTCCCACTTCCTCGCTGACCCAAATCCCATATGTAATTTCTGCTGCTACTACCGCCCTCAGCTTGGTCAAAGGGGCGTATAGCGCGAGTTACAACAGCCCTCTTCCCAACATGAAAGCGGAGAAGCCTTGCGACCTTTAATCGAATTGCCAGCGGGTGTGAGGAGGATGCACGGTGGATGATTTTGGGGCGTTCAATAATTAATGCGACATATATTTTTTCTCGGCCAATTTCGATTGAAAAAATTCGAAATTTGTTGTGTGACATTCTGGAATATTCCCCGTTCAGCGTCTATAGTTTCATGAAGTTTCGATAGGTGGTGACTTTCAATTAACGACCGAGAGCAGCGGCATTTGCGGAGAGTCAGTGCTAACAGACAAGCGGCACTGGTTGAAGTAATCGCAAAAATCAATGTGGGACGTACGACGAACATATCCGTTATGACAATGCGGCGAAATTTAGTGTTAATGAGCTATGATAGCCGAAGCCCGACGCGAGTGCCTTTGCTAACAGCGTGAAATCGCCTACAGTGCCTTCCCTGTGCTCGTGACCATACCGGTTGGATTCCAGACGACTGGAAAACCGTGGCCTGGTAAGATGAGTCCCAAATTCAGTTGGTAAAAGCTGGTGGTAGGATTCGAGTGTGGCGTAGATCCCACGAAGCCATGGACTCAAGTTGTCAACAAGGCACCTTGCAAGCCGGCGGTCGCCCCATAATGGTGTGGACTGTGTTTACGTGGAATGGACTGGGTCCTCTGGTCCAGCTGAACCGATCATTGACCATTTGCAGCCATTCATGAACTTCATGTTCCCAAACAAAATTGGAATTTTTATGGATGACATTGTGCCATGTCAACGGGCCACAATAGTTCGTGATTGGTTTGAAGAACGTTCTGGACAATTCAAACGAATAGTTTGACCACCCAGATAGCCCGACATGAATCCCATTGAACATTCATGGGACATAATCGAAAGCTCGGTTCGTGCACAATATCCTGCACCGGCAACATTTTGCAATTATGGATGCTATAGAGGTAGCACGGCTCAATATTTCTGCAGGGGACTTCCGATCACCTGTTGAGTCCATGCCACGTCCATTTGTTGCACTATGCCGGAAAAAAAGGAGGTCCGACATGATATTATTTCTAAAAGTGAAAACGCGCGAATAAGAGAGTGATCTGCCGTATAATTAATGTTTTTTTTGTTCTTTGGGGCCCGCGGCGCAAAATATATCTTTTAATGGCATGATTATTATGAATAATAGCCAGCTACACTGCCCAGTAAATTGTTTTTATTTTATATCATTCACGATGAGCCCATTTCGGCATATTGGCATCAACAGGTGCTCTGTAAATAGATAACGGTCTTTATCCTCACGTATTTCAGCAAGTTCACGATATCGGCGTATGGCATTGAACTAATGAGTACACGTTTGTTATCAAGACAATTACTAAAGAAATTAAGCAATTTTCTAAATAAAAAGGGTTTTAATGGCATTTGATTATCCTTTGTTAATCCTTCGGAAAAAAATTATGTAAATGTTGTAAATACGAGAGCCAAGGCAGCCTGCGCAGTGCAGTTTCGCCTGCATTTCCCTGTGAACACTGCTTAGCGGTGAGAGGTGAACTGTACTTAGCGGTGAGAGGTAAGAGTAATAAATAAAATGGAAGACCGTGGACTCACTCACCTTGTTGGGCTGCACATGCCAGCTGCGACGCTTGCCCTGCCGCTGCAGGGTGTTGAGGTCTGCCACCACGGTCTCGCCTCCCGTGTCGTACACACCGGCCAACAGACGTAGCCTGTTACCGGGACATATACCCTGCAAGAAAATAACACCGTGCGTTACGTTTCCCCGTCATAGTCGTGTTTCAAAGCTGACAAGCTGCCGGCCTGACCTCGACTTGTTTAGTGTTCTGCCGTGCGGGTCGACCTAATTACAGGGGTTTCTCGCGTACGAGATGTGTTCGATGGTTGGTTCGTTGATTTTGGGGAGGGGACCAAACAGCGAGGTCATTGGTCCCATCGGATGAGGGAAGGATGGGAAAGGAAATCGGCTTTCAAAGGAAGCGTCCCAGTATTTGCCTGAAGCGATTTACGGAAATCACGGAAAATCTAAATCAGGACGGGCGGACATGGGTTTGAACCGTCGACCTCGCGAATGTGAGTCCAGTGTGCTATTCAAAGCGCCACCTCACTCGATGATGCGTTCAAAAAGTAACAGGAAATTTGTAATATAGCATATTGTATTAGTCCGGTTCGCACGATTTTTTCCTTGTTTTGTTTGTACACATGTCTGGAAAGTATGTGTACATTGTCAGCCAAATCAAATTTTTAGTCTATTGTCAGCTGTTGAAAAGCTTACATGTACTTTGGTAGCATAGGCGATTATTTATTTTGTACACAAATGGATCGCGAAATACAATACAGCGAAGTTTTAGAAATGCTAAACATTGCTTCTTGTGTCAGCTATATGTAAAACTGAGGGTTTACGAGTTGTATAGGCGTTTCAAGGAAGGCGGTGAAGACGATGAATACGACAAGCACCCTGGACTCCCCTACACATCGTCAGTCAAAAAAATCATGGAAAAAAGTAAATAAATGTTAAGTTAATTTTATCCATAGTGGATGCTGTTGAACTCCGTGACTGTTCCTCTATGGGTTGTAGAAAAATTTCCACTACCAGTCACAGCAGAAGATTATTTATTCGTCACACGACCAGTTTCGGGCTTATGCACACCCTCAGATGTTTATACATTCTTACATGTTTATATAGCTGGAGATCAATAAAGATGAAGCATCCTGATTATAATTATGCTGTGATGACAGTTTTCCACTCAGTTGCACATTTGTTATCAATTTCACGTCCATGCTTCAGTTTCTTTTAAATTTAGCTGCATATTTCATTACTGTGTTAGCTAAGTTCTTTGACCATAACCTACATGTTTCTGCATGAGTAACATCTTTGCACCTCGTACATCTAAGTTCTTTGAGCATAGCCTATATGTTTGTATGTGAACACAGTGTATATCACGAGTGCACGACATAGTAGTGAAATATGCAGCTAAATTTTAAAAAACTGAAACATGGACGTGAAAATGATAAATACGCAACTGAGTGGAAAAACTGACACCACTGCATAATTATAATAAGGATGCTTCATCTTTATTTACCTCCAGCAATATAAACAGGTACATGAATGTATAAACACCTGCGGATGGGCACAAGCCCGAAACCGGTCGTCTGACGAATAATTGTGACTGGTAGCGGAAATTTTTCTACGCCCTCTAAAGAAATGTTTATCAACGATCGCCAAATCGCAATAAAAGAAGTCGCCGTTGATGCTGGCATATCAGTTGGCTCATGCCTTGAATGTTTCCGGGTGTTTTGGGTATGAAACGTGTGACAGCAAAATTTATTCCAACACTACTGAATTTTGAACAAAAACAGCGGCGAATTCAAATTGCTCAGGAGTCGCTAGATGAAGTCAACAACGGTGTGTAATTACTGTAACGTGTCATACGAAGAAACGTGGGCCTGCGAATACGACGTCGAAACTGAGATTCATTGGTACCAGAGGAACTGTTCAAGGCCACTAACATCGAAAAAGTTCAGTTGTGGACAAATGTGAAGGTTTTATTCACTGTGCTGTTTAATTTTAACAGCAGAGTGCACCATTAGTTCTTGCCACGAGCTCGAGCGATCAATAAGGTGTACTGTTTAATGTTAATGATGAAGTTCTAAGAACTAAACCGGCCGTACCACAATAAACGTGTCACCATACATCTGTGGTGGTTTTCATTAGTTATTAATATTAGTTTTAATCAGGTGTGACGCTCAACGCGAGTGCTGTTTACAAGTTCAACATCGTCTGCGTGAAGCAGTCCGATAAAAATCCCCAGACTTGAGTACCAAAAGATGGTTGGGAGTGTCAGCGATCTAACTTGTGATAATTACTTGTGAAGAAACAGCCACAATAGAAAAATGTCATTATTTATAATGTCCGATTTCAGTTCGGCGGCCGCTGTGGCCGAGCGATTCGAGGCGCTTCAGTCCGAAACCGCGCTGCTGCTACAGTCGCAGGTTCGAATCCTGCCTCGGACATGGATGTGTGTGATATCCTTAGGTTAGTTAGGTTTAAGTAGTTCTAAGTCTAGGGGACTAATGACCTCAAATGTTAAGTCGCATAGTGCTCACAGCCATTTGAACCATTTGATTTCGGTTCATAGAGTAGGTTACCTTCAGACTGATTGCACTATTTGCTGAAGCCGGCGACGTGCTGAGCCGCTGCGTATTGTGAGCAGTTACCGTCTTGACAATAAGCAACTGCTCAGCACGTCACCAGCACCAGCAAATGGTGCACACAGGCTCGAGATGGCCTATAGCATGTGCCGAAACGGGTCATTTTAAATAAATCATATTTTCCTATCGTGACTGTTTCTTCATAAGTAAACAATTCATGGCTTTAACACAACAACAACGCACCTGCTTACATACCATTGCTTGTTCGTGAATTTTTGGCCAAAAATAATACTGTAAGATGCCTCAGGCTCCATATTCGCCAGACATGGACCCATATAATTTGATCTGTTCCCAAAAGAAAACCTCAAAGGGCTATCGTTTTACAAGCGTAGAAGAGATTAACAACGCATCACTGTGAAAGATAAAAGCTATCCTGAAGATCGAGTTTCAGAAAAGTTTCAAGGATAGGAGCGAGCGCTGATACATCTGTATAAACCCAGTGGAGTGTAACATTCATCTATACGAATAAATAACATTTTTCAGAAAAAAATAAAAGTTCACGTTACTTTCTGAAACCATCTAGTACCATATGTTCACTGCAACTCGGTTCCTCCGCTCTCGGCATCCCCCGTGCAATGTGCCAAAATGCAGTGCGTGTGTAATATTGCCTCCCATTACGTGTTACGGCGTATGCATGATGACTTTTTGATGTGTACGGAAAGCCAACTACGTACAAATAATGCTGAAACGAATCGAAAAGTTGTGTATCAATTTCCGCGCAAACCAACGTTCCATGGAGTTACTTTTCTCCAGCTATCAAAAGGCAAGTTGGAAAACATGAAACTAAACATTACTGCGTACTCCAGAGCGACACTCTTTTTGCCTCTTCCGTGCTAGAGGTGAATTATTAAAGTTCAGTCACATCTGAGACAAGCCGTACGGCGTATGGTCTGTAATAACGTTGCGGTGGCTGCCGGCACTGGGATGACAGACACTTCGCGCGGGAGTCAGGCATTCTGAAGCTGAAACACAGGATTTTGCGCAGTAAAGCCGGCGGGCGCCGGTCGTGTAACCACACGGCGCTGCGCGCTTTCTCTCTTTAAAACCCCCGCAAATCCGTCTGACAGAGAAATCCGGGCCACAGCCGCATACATTGCAATTTCGTCTTAAGCAACGGTTCGCCTACGACCGTCACGAAAGCGACTCGAAGCACAGCTACTCTCGTTCTGCAAGCCCTGCGCTATCTACTGTGCATCGCTCTTCTTTGCCAGTCCAGGACTTGTAGCCGATAAGTCGACTGTCTGCCGAATGAAGGTTATAGTTTACTGTCCCGTGGCCCAGTTACTCACTGCAGACAAAAACATTTAATACAAGCTTATACCTTTACGGACGAGCTCGACAAATTTGTAACGCTTACAGTACATTGCTGTATCTGCATAGCGAGAAGCGTTTCCTTGCAGTCGCTGTGAGTAAACATTCGTAACGCTCCAGGCTACAAATGTAGGAAGTGGCGCCGCACTCTTAGGATTTCTTCAATTACTTGAACAATTGCATCTCGGTAGTTCTGTGTGGCGTGGAGGAATGTTCAGCTGTTGATATTTATAATTGTCGATCTAGAAAAAAGTAAGTTATCACCTTTAAGTAAATATTACGTAATAGACGGAATTTTGAGGTTTATCTGTGTAAAAAAAACTTCACTCCTAGACCTTGAGGAGCATATTTTTCAGAAGTAACAAATTTGTCAACTTAGGCATTCGCAAGCAAACTTTTTTTTATATGATGAATCCTGTAGCGTTTCCTTAAGGCGAGGTTCAACAGCCGTAAATTATTTCACAAAATGCACTTTAACCATCAGCTGTTTATTTGTCCCATTACTGATCTACCGGTTTCGGTTATTAACTATCATCCTACATCCTGGATGATGGTTAGTAACCAAAAGCGGTAGATCACTAATGGGACAAATAAACAGCTGACGGTTAAAGTTCATTTTGTAAAATCCTGCAGCATTTTATAGAAAGAAGAGGAGTGTAGTCGCTCGTGAGACTGGTGGAGAGAGTTATGCCAGTTGCTTGAGTGGCTACTCAAGTAATACCAATAAGTACGCTGAACCGATGGCGTAAGAAGAATAAAGAAAGACTTGAAGTTAACTGTCCATCAATTATCGGAGGAGTGGCTCTTCTAGATTCACTAATCGCACTGTGTAGAATCAACACCATATGGAAGGAGTGCTATCATTTTCACTTCCTTGATAAGGTGATAGTGAATGCGTGGCTATTGTACAGAGGGGACTGTGACACTCTTGGTGTACCCAAAAATAAGCAGAGGCTATTTTCTCGGTTCAAAGGTTAGATGGCTGATGCCTTGTGCAAAATGAACATGGACGTAAGTGGGACGAAGAAACGAAGACCTTCTTCAATTGTAGATAATAAATATGCAAAGAAGAAGAAAATAGGTCATAGATCGAAGCCAATTCCCCACAAGGTTGTTCGAAAGGACGACGCTGGACACTGGCCAATCATGTCTGGGAAGAAAGGTAGATGCAGGTTGCCAAATCGCAAAGGAAGTCCACCAATTAAGCGTAATGTAAATGTGTGCATTGAAAAGAAAAAGAGTTGTTTCCGGAACTTTCGTAAATAATATAAAGTATGACGGTGAAAACTTTCAAATTCTTCAATATTTTCATTCGTGAGCAAAGTATAAATGTAATTACTCACAAGCCAACATTTAATTCAAGTATATCCTTAAATGCCTAATACAACAAATATGTAATGCTGCAACATATATAAACATGAATTAATGTACTTTTTATCAATATATGCTTGTTGACTTCCTTAAGTAACAGAAATATAGTATTTAGAACTTGTCGCAGGTTCGAATCCTGCCTCGGGCAAGGATGTGTGTGATGTCCTTAGGTTAGTTAGGTTTAAGTAGTTCTAAGTTCTAGGGGACTGATGACCTCAGATGTTAAGTCCCATAGTGCTCAGAGCCATTTGAACCATTTAGAATTGTTTGCCTATATTACGTCATAATTCTGTCCATCGTTAAGTGATAAGAAGTATTTTCTGGAGGTATTTGTCTGGAGCAGAACCTCGAAAGGAAGTAGAATCTGAACGATAAATAGTATAGACAATAAGAGAACGGAAACTTTTGAAACGTGGAGTTTCAGAAGAATGATGACGGTTACATATGACCAGTGAATAGGTACGGAATCGGATTTCGGCCTTGCCTCATTGAATACACCGGTTCTCGTCAGATCACAGAACTTAGGCAAAGTTAGGTGCGACCAGTACATGGATGGGTAACTCTCAGATATGCTAAGTGTTGCTGTTCGTCAATTATTCAAAATGACAGTCACAATCGCTTTATTTATTTTGCCGCCAATCGGTTTCAAAGAAAAAAAAATTGCTGCTGTTCGTCTTCACGTTGCCTTTACGGCGTTGGGGAGGGCGGTTGGCGGCTTAACGTCCCTGGCCATCAGTGTTTCCGCCGGTGTCTTGGATGAAAATTCCAAACCTTTCTGCAGTGCTGCAGTGTCTTATGAAGAGAGGGCATGTGACACCGTTGATTGTAATCCGTCCGTCGGATGGGGACGTTAAACTCGGCGGCCCCTTTCGTGCTTTTCGAGAGAAGCAGTCTATTTAAATACATAAGTCTCACACTTCGCGAAGGAAAGGTGCTATTGTGCGCGAAGAACAGTAAAAAACCGTTCCAAATAGGCGCATGAACCTACCTTTCGGTGTCTCCCACCCAACCACGTCGTGCGATTTTACCTTTTTTTATTTACTTACAGAAGTGCTCAGTTGATAAATGATTGTAGCAATGGATGGAAGTGTTGGTGTGAACACCGTAAAGGAAGACCAAGGCTTGACTACAGGAAGCAGTTTCGAAGAGTTGCAGATTGGATATTTATGTAGAGATGAAGAGGCTGGCACAGGATAGACTAGCGTGGGGAGCTTCTGACCAGTCTTCGGAATGAAAACCACAACAACAACAAACAGGTCTGACTAGGCGTGACGACGCGACACGGTTGTAAATATTGGCAGGTTTCGTAACACAAAACATATGCAGAACGCCTTTTATCCATTTCATCGCGGATTTCAGAGCCGTAAACACACATCTACTATACGTTCACTATCACGTAAGCAACATTCAGGACGATTTCCAGCACGGTACGTGAAAATCACACATAGCACCCGCACTTGCGTTCGGTGACTGACTACCTTTTCATATTCAAGTAAGACTATTAAAAGTGACACACGATCAAATTTCTTCGTTCTTCGTGACGTTCACATGCATTCAGCTGTTCCTATTCATGCCCGAAAATACTCTGACCATTATTCCAATCGAAACTTGATGGATAAACAGACTTCTGTAGGTGCCCCAGAATACAGGCTATTTACCTCAAGGGCTCTGAGCACTATGGGACTTAACTCCTGGGGTCATCAGTCCCCTAGAACTTAGAACTAATTAAACCTAACTAACCTAAGGACAGCACACACATCCATGCCCGAGGCACGATTCGAACCTGCGACTGCAACGGTCGCGCGGTTCCAGACTGTAGAGCCTAGAACCGCTCGGCCACCTCGGCCGGCTTATTTATCTCAAGCTTTATAGTTAACAAACTGGTGTTTTCGTATATTCTCGATTTCTAAATATTGCTACAAGCTTAAGTGAGCTTCACAAGCATGCGTGAACTAGCGCTTTCTCCATACATACTAGACGGTGTGTAGAGTATTTTGCGCCAGCATTCGGCCTGTTCAAGCTGTCTGATACTGACTGATTTCTAACGCTACAAGCATACCAACATCCACGCTGCATGTGTACCGAAACGTGCAAACTTATACAAGCAAACAACACAACAAATATGAGGAATGTTTCGTACCGGCACTATGACGAGCGATGTGGATCGGACCAATCGCAAATTGCTGGAAAAGTTTATTCCAGTATATGAAAGCTACCCTTGTTCCAGGAACATTAAATCGATGGCCTATCACAGTAAGGCTAAGAGGAATGTTGGGTTCGCTATACTTTTAACAAAATAGAAAGCAGCTGATCCTTTCATCAACAAACATCTTGTTATTAACGAGTTAATTTTTGTCAGAACCAACTAAGGACGGAAGAGAGAAAAAGTACAGGGTTGCACAGAAAAACGGGAAAATTTGAAGTTTATGTCGGCAGCCCTTCAGCGACAGCAGAAATGAAGGAAAGACGAGAGCAGTAACGGACATTTCGTGACCGTGCAGTCGCCCCACGTGCAGCTCTACAGCTTCACGGCGAGAGCTTCGGCATTGCTTCCACTATGACGTCTGAACATTAATGTCAACATGATAGAGACGTTTCTGGTTCCAAATCTCCACATTTCCAAATCTTGACATTCATCATGCTTGGTTTCAACAGGATGGAGCCACCGCGAACACTGCCAGACAGTCTATGACGGCAGAAACAGTTTATTTGAGGATCGCGTAATTTCCAGGGACGCCAACATCCTTCGGCTGCTCCAGATTCCACACATTTCCTTCTGTGACTTTCCTGCAAAGGGACATATGACGAGGGTCGTGTACCGGACTAGACCAAGAACCCTAACTTAGCTCAGCTCAAAACACAAATTGAAGAGGAAATCGCTAGTATTCCAAGTGATTCTGAATATTTATCGAGTACTCAGGCGGGTGGCGTCGTCCAGAAGGCAGGATGTTTCGGCCAGTCAACTTCTCGCGTTACTGATGGATCATCACCCCCTCCCCCCCCCCCCCCCCCCCAACAAACGTGCAAGACCCGCGTGCACAACACCACACAAAATGACGCCTCAGCAGTCGGGAGCTAGTTGTGTTCCCGAAGAAAATAAAACCCAACATCGATTAGATGCACGTAATAAGGGGGCGACTGATGATGGGGCTGCCAGTCCCATGATCGACTTGCAATAAAGAAATTAAAAAACCATCCTTGCAGCCAGAAGCTAATTTATTCATAATTGCAAATCACGACACGGTTGCGTTCACGCCATCCACTAAGATGGAAAATCAGAACTATAGAATTGTTCACATTAACACCTTGTATGCGATTTCCTTTACAGGGAACCCGCTTTCTCTAATACGTGATTGCCCCATTTCATATAACTTCATAGTATTGCCCCAGAATAGTTCTCTCAAGTAATGTGCTAGTGATGTTTATCGCTAGCGTTGTAATCTGATATTATCAGGCACTTTGTTTTTGCTGTTATGTTATCTCATATTTATCAGCATACTGATTACACCAGGTGGAAATTCTGTCCCAGTCTTTCTTCATTTTCTTCGATCATCAACGACGATACTTTCCTCTAAATAGCGGTGAAGAATCTGATAGTGCAGCTGACGCTGTCTGATAAATCGATTACGTGATAGAGAGTATTAGACGTCATATTACGTTTCTTTGGAACACACTCTATGTTACGTTAATTTCTGTAGAACATAGACTGTCCAGTATAGCGCACTGTGTGGTTGTTCTTCTTCTTCTTCTGTATCTTCCATAGGGCGGTAGTTGGTGGCCGTATGCTCTCCGTGACGCCGAGAATCCCCCCCCCCCTGGGACGGAAAGCTCCGTACCCCGTTGTCTTCGTCTAGAGTAAATTTGTGTTCAAGTGTGGGAACGTTTTCTAAATGCTTGCGTAGCGTGTATCTGAGACGGGATATGGGTACCAGCCACATGTTTATTTAGATGGGTGTGGGAAACCTCCTAAAACCATATCTACATCTACATCTATACTCCGCGAGCCACCTTACGATGTGTGGCGGAGGGTACTTATTGTACCACTATCTGATCCCCCCTTCCCTGTTCCATTCACGAATTGTGCGTGGGAAGAACGACTGCTTGTAAGTCTCCGTATTTGCTCTAATTTCTCGGATCTTTTCGTTGTGATCATTACGCGAGATATATGTGGGCGGTCGTAATATGTTGCCCATCTCTTCCCGGAATGTGCTCTCTCGTAATTTCGATAATAAACCTCTCCGTATTGCGTAACGCCTTTCTTGAAGTGTCCGCCACTGGAGCTTGTTCAGCATCTCCGTAACGCTCTCGCGCTGACTAAATGTCCCCATGACGAATCGCGCTGCTTTTCGCTGGATCATGTCTATCTCTTCTATTAATCCAACCTGGTAAGGGTCCCATACTGATGAGCAATACTCAAGAATCGGACGAACAAGCGTTTTGTAAGCTACTTCTTTCGTCGATGAGTCACATTTTCTTAGAATTCTTCCTATGAATCTCAACCTGGCGCCTGCTTTTCCCACTATTTGTTTTATGTGATCATTCCACTTCAGATCGCTCCGGATAGTAACTCCTAAGTATTTTACGGTCGTTACCGCTTCCAATGATTTACCACCTATGGCATAATCGTACTGGAATGGATTTCTGCCCCTATGTATGCGCATTATATTACATTTATCTACGTTTAGGGAAAGCTGCCAGCTGTCGCACCATGCATTAATCCTCTGCAGGTCCTCCTGGAGTACGTACGAGTCTTCTGATGTTGCTACTTTCTTGTAGACAACCGTGTCATCTGCAAATAGCCTCACGGAGCTACCGATGTTGTCAACTAAGTCATTTATGTATATTGTAAACAATAAAGGTCCTATCACGCTTCCCTGCGGTACTCCCGAAATTACCTCTACATCTGCAGATTTTGAACCGTTAAGAATGACATGTTGTGTTCTTTCTTCTAGGAAATCCTGAATCCAATCACAAACCTGGTCCGATATTCCGTAAGCTCGTATTTTTTTCACTAAACGTAAGTGCGGAACCGTATCAAATGCCTTCCTGAAGTCCAGGAAAACGGCATCAATCTGCTCGCCAGTGTCTACGGCACTGTGAATTTCTTGGGCAAATAGGGTGAGCTGAGTTTCACATGATCTCTGTTTGCGGAATCCATGTTGGTTATGATGAAGGAGATTTGTATTATCTAAGAACGTCATAATACGAGAACACAAAACATGTTCCATTATTCTACAACAGATTGACGTAAGCGAAATAGGCCTATAATTATTCGCATCTGATTTATGACCCTTCTTGAAAATGGGAACGACCTGCGCTTTCTTCCAGTCGCTAGGTACTTTACGTTCTTCCAGCGATCTACGATAAATTGCTGATAGAAAGGGCGCAAGTTCTTTAGCATAATCACTGTAGAATCTTAAGGGTATCTCGTCTGGTCCGGATGCTTTTCCGCTACTAAGTGATAGCAGTTGTTTTTCAATTCCGATATCGTTTATTTCAATATTTTCCATTTTGGCGTCCGTGCGACGGCTGAAGTCAGGGACCGTGTTACGATTTTCCGCAGTGAAACAGTTTCGGAACACTGAATTCAGTATTTCTGCCTTTCTTCGGTCGTCCTCTGTTTCGGTGCCATCGTGGTCAACGAGTGACTGAATAGGGGATTTAGATCCGCTTACTGATTTTACATATGACCAAAACTTTTTAGGGTTCTTGTTTAGATTGTTTGCCAATGTTTTATGTTCGAATTCGTTGGATGCTTCTCTCATTGCTCACTTTACGCTCTTTTTCGCTTCGTTCAGCTTTTCCTTATCAGCTATGATTCGACTACTCTTAAACCTATGATGAAGCTTTCTTTGTTTCCGTAGTACCTTTCGTACATGATTGTTATACCACGGTGGATCTTTCCCCTCGCTTTGGACCTTAGTCGGTACGAACTTATCTAAGGCGTACTGGACGATGTTTCTGAATTTTTTCCATTTTTGTTCCAGGCCGACCGGCTCAACAGCCCTCCTCATTAATCCCCGAGGCGGATACGACCTGTAGCAGGCTAGTCTCCCCGAATCCCCAAAGCGGTGTTTTAAGGCGCTCGACTATCCGGGACGGTCAGTACAGCGCACTGGGTTCTCTTAGATATTTATCGAGCGAGTCACATATTTGCGAAGTTCCTACGTGTGATTGTGTCTTAGTAGTCGACGACGTGGTACAGTGTCGAAAGCCTTTATGATAGTGACTATCTGTCACAAAGGCAGGCAAAAAATAAGAAACAGGAAAACGTTGGAAAATCTATTCTACTGTATTTCAAAATCACTGGACGACATATACGGACCGGCCGCAGTGGCCGAGCGGTTGTAGGCGCTTCAGTCCGGAACCGCGCTGCTGCTACGGTTGCGGGTTCGAATCCTGCCTCGGGCATGGATGTGTGTTATGTCCTTAGGTTAGTTAGGTTTAAGTAATTCTAAGTCTGATGACCTCAGATGTTAAGTCCCCTAGTGCTTAGAGACATTTGAACCATTTTGACATATACGGGTAGTACAAGAAGAGTGGCAAGTCATGCCCGTCGAATACCATTCGGACGCCGACTATGAAATTCTTCGTAGTACGTTTTCGTTTCTGCGAACGATAAATGACTCTACTCATAAAAATATTCTGTCGGAGCGAACTGACACTAGCTTTTCCTTTTAAGGATAAGGCGCTCCTTCTGTTTTAGATGACCTATCGACCAGTGATGATTTAAATCGGAGTCTAGCTGCGGAGGACTGCATAGGAGTTTGCACGTTCAGCATCTGTTCAGAGTGATCTGCGGACCAGATGCAGAGCGCCGGCTCGCCAGCGGTCTCAGAGTTCGCGGTGTTTTTTGCGCTGTCCCTGGTCGCTGCCCCAGCCGTCGACCCCCTGCAGCCGGATATGGCCGGCGGCCGGATACACAGCTGCTGCTTACTGCTTGGGCTTTGCTGTGGCTCCTAGGCCCATCTCCCAGATTTCGTAGTGTTCGTCATAATCTTTTGTGATTGTTCAGTCGCATACTCATGACCATATAATTAGCCTTTGGGCAGCCAACGTCAGGATAAAGGCCTCTTCTTTCCTTTCCCCTACTTCAGGCTCTTCATCAACACGTTTCTATGTGGATCGTTCACGTCTCTAATTCTAACCATCTCCCATCACGTCACCGTCTCAGTATCTTCGTAAGTCTTGCAATTAGCATAGTGCTTCCTTATACATTGATAGTCTATTCGCCGCTATACACTGCCCAGCCAGAACATTATAACCACCTACCTCATAGGCAGTGTCCATCTTTGGCACGGAAAAGAGAAGCGATGCGTCGTCACATGGAAGCAATGAGGCATTGCTACGTCGCTGGAGGGTGTTGGCACCACATCTGCACAAACAAGTCACCTAGTTCCCGTAAACTCCGGGGAGGAGGTCGATGAGCTGTGACGCCACGTTCAATCACATCCCAGACGTGTTCCATCGGATTCAGATCTGCCGAGTTGGGCGGACCAGCACATCAACTGGGACTCGCCCCCATCTTCCTCTAACCACTCCACCACACTCCTGGCCTTGTCAAAAGGCGCCTTATATCGCTGAAAAATGCAACTGCCGTCGGGAACCACGATCGTTATGACCGGGTGTCTGAAACCAGTGCACGATACTCCTTGGCGTCATTGTGCCTTGGCGGTTCAGACGCTCAGTCCGGAACCGCGCGACTGCTACGGTCGCAGGTTCGAATCCTGCCTCGGGCATGGATGTGTGTGATGTCCTTAGGTTAGGTTTAAGTAGTTCTCAGTTCTAGGGGACTGATGACCACAGATGTTAAGTCCCATAGTGCTCAGAACCATTTGAACCGTTGTGCCTTGAACGAGCTCCACTGGAACCCGGATGCCGAAATGAATATTCCGCAGAGCATAATGGAGTGGCTGCCAGCTTGTCTGTGTCCTGCAGTAAATGTGTCCGGAGCTGTTCCCATGCAAGACGACGGACTCGCGCCCTCCCATCGGCATGATGAAGAACTTATCGGGATTCATAAGACCATACAACGCTCTGCCACTGCACCAACGTCCAATGCCTATGGTCACATGCTCGTTCCAGTCGTAGTTGATCAAGTCGTGGTGTAACAATGGCACTTGCATGGGTCGTCGGCTGTGGAGGTCCATCGTTAGGAGTGTTCGGTGTACTGTGTGTTTAGACACACTTGTTACTGTGCCCAGCATTAAAGTCTGCTGGTAGTTCCACCACAGCTCGCCACCTGTATTGTTTTACCAGTCTGCCCAGCCTACGACGTCCGTCTCTGTAAAGAGGGATGGCCACCCAAACCCAGGACGTCTGGAAGCTGTTTCACCTTGGTTTCACCGAGTGTTGAAGACACTCAGTGCAGCATTCCTCGAACACCCGACAAGTCGTACAGTTTCCGAAATGCTCGTGCCGAACCTCCGGGCCATTACAATCTGTCCTCGGTCAAACTCAGATAGATGTGCGCCTTCCCCATTTTACACACGGACAGCACGCTCACTGATACTACATGCACCGTGCGCTGCTATCGCCTGGATGGTTTTATACCGATAGTAGGACGGTGGTCATAATGTTCTGGCTGATCCGTGAATGTGGATCGTTCATACTTTCTAATCATAACCATCTCCCATCAAGTCATCGTCTCGGTATCTTCGCATCTCTTGGTAATCTATTCGCCGCTATAAGTCTTACGCAGGATCATGTGGGAGAAAATTCATCAAACACCTGCCTACGCGCGCTTCGACAAAGAAAACAACATCAAGAGCACTGGAGCAGCATCGATTACACGCTTACGACGAATACCGCGAGCGATTAATAGGGAAAATGCTTTTACACTAAAAGTTCTGTTCTGCCTGACAGAAAAATATATGAAGCATCCAGAAGACACGGGCAGATGCCCATGTAGCTTCGTATAAGCACACGTCATCGTATGATTAGAAAACAATCAGAATTGCAATTCTCTGTGAAAGTTAGTTTTACCATGCATAGAAGGGGATATAAGAGCCATGAACTGCGTCAGATGATGTGTGATCATGCAGAATGACACGGAGAACCCGTGTATACGTGTCGGACAGTGTTATCAGCACGTGACAGAGTTTGAAAAGGGCATCACTGTAGGTCTCCATTTCGCCGTGTGGTCGAGTCGTGCAACATCCACATTTTTGAAGCATTCAGAAGTCACAGTGGCATGGCGTTGGACTGCATGGTAACGGTAAGGCAGGTATACTTGACGTCAAGGTACTGGTCGACGACGTCTGACCACCACAAGACAGGACCGGCGTATTGCGCAGGAAGAACAGCCCAACCCCAAACATACGCACCTCTCACCCGAGAACAAGTGAAGGACTGACTGCAGCTTTCTCTCTCATCCCACACCATCAGTTGGAGACTACCAGAAGCCAGACTGCGGAATTGCTGTCCCATGCGTAGACTGTAGTTAACACCGCAACACATACGGCTGCGTTTTGTGTAATGTCGTGACCAGGAAACATGGACTGCTAAAGAATGGTGTCGCATTGTGTTCAGCGATGAATCGCGGTTCTGCATCACTCTGGATGACCATCATAGGCGACTACGGAGGCGACCTGGGAAGATGAGCTATTCTTCTTACAAGGGAACCTCCCAGTCGCACCCCCCTCAGATTTAGTTATAAGTTGGCACAGTGGATAGGCCTTGAAAAACTGAACACAGATCAATTGAGAAAACAGGAAGAAGTTGTGTGGAACTGTGAAAAAATAAGCAAAATATACAAACTGAGTAGTTCATGGGAAGATAGGCAACATCAAGGACACTAAGGGCTCAGGAGCGCCATGGTCTCGTGGTAACGTGAGCAGCTGCGGAACGAGAAGTCTTTGGTTCAAATCTTCCATCGACTGAAAAGTTAAATTTTTTTATTTTCAGTTTATGTGACAAACTCTTGTGTTTTCATCACTTTTTTGGGAGTGATTATCACATCCACAAGAAAACCTAAATCGGGCAAGGTAGAAGAATCTTTTTACCCATTCGCCAAGTGTACAAGTTAGGTGGATCGACAACATATTCCTGTCATGTGACGCACATGCCGTTACCAGTGTCGTATAGAATATATCAGATGTGTTTTCCTGTGGAGGAATCGGTTGACCTATGACCTCGCGATCAAATGTTTTCGGTTCCCATTGGAGAGGCACGTCTTTCCGTCTACTAATCGCACGGTTTTGCGATGCGGTCGCAAAACACAGACACTAAACTTATTACAGTGAACAGAGACGTCAATGAACGAACGGACAGATAACTATGCAAAAATAAAGAAAGTAAAATGCTCACTAGAGGGAAGACTTGAACCAAGGACCTCTCGTTCTGTAGCTGCTCACGCTACCACGAGACCACCGCGCTCTTGAGCTCACATTGTCCATGACGTTGCCTATGTGGCCCATGGACTACTCAGTTCGTATATTTTGCTTATTTTTTCACAGTTCCACACAACTTCTTCCTGTTTTCTCGACTGATCTGTGTTCAGTTTATCAAGGCCTATCCACTGTGCCAACTTATAACTAAATCTGAGGGGGGTGCGATGGGGAGGTTCCCTTGTTAGGAGAGGCACAGCGGTGTGACTACTGGCGTCGAAGTATTGGGATCCAAGGCGTGTGACTTCAGGTCAGGGTTGGTAGTGACTGAGGGAACTCTCGTGGCACAAAGGAACGTCAAGAACATCCTGCGTCCTCATGTGTTACCTCTCATGTGGCAATATCGTGGTGCATTTTTCAACAGGACAACGCTCTTCCGTACGTGACTCGTGTCTGTATGAGCTGTCTGAGTTATGTTGAAGATCTGAGGTGCGCAGCAAGGTCCCCAGATCCGCCTCCGATAGAAGATGTACCAGCTCAGATGTCAACTCCGTATCAGTGTCAGTATCCTGGACACCAACGGCACTTACTACGGTTGTGGAGCAGGTTGGCTCAGTAGAGGACACAATATCTTTACGAGACCCTCCCCAACCGAATCAGGGTATTAATCCAGACCAGACTGGGTGCAACGTCATAGTGATAACTAGGCTCATACTGGCAACTTCTTCGTAATTTTGACACGACTTTGTAATCACTGAAATAACACCACATACCCTATCAAAAAGTGATGTTTGATATAGTTTGCATCTCCTCTTCCGTATGCTTCACTTTTTTTGTCAGGAGGTGTACGTTGCAATGTCTGCGCTGACACAATTGCTAAGAGCTTGATACTCTGTTTACGTCAATACAAAATCAATATTTGTTTTCTTCCATTAGCTCCTTAGCTCACTGTACTTAGCTTACGATTTACCACCCCCTTTATAATTACGACCCTAAAGGTTTGAACCGTATATACTCAGATGGAGTGCGAAATTCGTAATACTCGCTGGCAACGAACGGTATGCGTTGACTCACGATTGTCTTATGATTTAAACATATTGTGCAGACAGATATCAGCGAATATATAATGTAAGAAAATTCATAACACGAACGCTGAATTTGATGCAATTTACCTGCCAGCCGATTTCAGTCCAGTACCAAGTTCACGGTAGTCAAATACGCAATTATACTGTAATGGATGTGTGTATAGCGTGTTATCCTGTCTGTGTTGTATAATGCTCATGAAAGAAGGGCGAGGGTGAAACACAGTACAGGTTTACTTACTCCTATCGAACAGCACCAAGGGGCCACTTGATTTAATTTCCGCCACCCGACGGACGGATCGCCACAACAGTATTCCAGGGAGACAATTATTGAACTATATGGAAAAAAAATTGGTTACAAGCTACGGCGTGCACACACTTTATTGAACATCTGAAGGTCGCTACAGATGTTCAGATTTAGGTTATATCATGTTCGATATGGCTGTCATAATTGGTGATGGCCGACTGGACTAGCCGAGCGGTTCTAGGCGCTTCAGTTTGGAACCGCGCGACCGCTACGGTCGCAGGTTCGAATCCTGCCTCGGGCATGGATGTGTGTGATGTCCTTAGGTTAGTGAGGTTTAAGTAGTTCTAAGTTCTAGGGGACTTATGACCTCAGATGTTAAGTCCCATAGTGCTCAGAGCCATTTGAACCATTTGAACCATTGGTGATGATGTAGCAGGCGAATAGCGAAATTCGGCATGACCCGCTGAAGCGTCGGAACGTCGATGCTGTCGATGTGCTGAATGTTTTCAGCTCAGCAGTAGTTTTGGGGCTATTACTGTAAACTTTGTCTTTAACATAGTCCCACAAAAGGGAGTCGCAAGTGTTCAGATCCGGAGAATATGGCGGCCAATCGAGGCCCGTGCCAGTGGCCTCTGGGTAACCCAGAGTCAGATTGCGGTCCCCAAAGTGCTACCCCAGGATATCAAACAGTCTCCTGCTTCAGTGGGGTCGAGAGCTCCGTCCTGCATGAACCACATCTTGTCGAAATCAGGGTCACTTTGGGCAATGAAAATGAAATTGTCTTCCAAAACCTTCACGTACAGTTCGGTAGTCAACGTTCCATGAAGGAATATCGCATCGCTTATTCCGTGACTGGACATTGCACACCACACAGACACCCGTTGAAGGTGAAGAGACTTCTCGATCGCGAAATGCGGATGCTCAGTCCCCGAAATGCGCCAGTTTTGCTTATTGACGAACCCAACTAAATGAAAGGGGGCTTCGTCGCTAAACCAAACCATACAGCGCATAGTATTTCCCAATATGCCCTGCGGCCAACCGTGTAGTTTTAACGTCCTAACGCAAACCGTTCAGAAGTTATAACGATTTTATTTCGTACTCAATAATTGTCACCCTGTACATGCTTTTACTCTAGGAGACACTACGAAGAGGTCTGAAATTTAATCCAAAGCATTGGCGCAAAGTTTGGCGTTCAGGAAGTCCTACCCTTGTTGGCCAAATATTGGTGGTGAAAATTTTTCCAACCACAACGGTTAGAATCAGCTTCCTCCGAGTCGAGCGCCACCTGTCATGCGTGTGTTATCGATTACGGATACGGATTGGAGAGGGCAAGGTTTACCGCGACGGGAAGGGCGCGACTCACCTGCCGTCCGCGAAGCGAGCAGAGCCACCAGCCCTGGATGCCGGCCGTGTTTTGCTCGAGTACGGTGAGAAGGTCGCCGCGCCGGAATGCCAGCTCGTCCGGCGACTCTGCGATGTTGTCGTACAGCGCGCGCGCCACGCAGTTCTGCAACAAACACACACGCGGCGGCGTCACTAAACAGTCCCGCGAGCCACAGCAACACACTGAACACACTCATCGAAACATAAAATTCACACTTGAAAAAGAAAATCAAATAAATTTTCTTGACATTACAACAAAAAAAGAAAATGGCAAACATACATTTAACATCTTTAGAAAACCAACAGCCACAGACAAAATAACACATTCCACATCCAACCACCCGCACAGCCAGAAGCTTGCAACACTAAGACATATGTTACATGGATTGAACAGAATCCCACTCAAAAAGAGAAACTATGAACAAGAAATGAGTACAATCATACAAATAGCTAGGAACAACGGGTATGACACACATGTAGTACTAAGTCTCAATCAAAAAATAAAAACACAAATACAAAAGAAACACAACATTTCCAGAATACAGGAGAACTCACAAGCTGAAAAATTACAAACACAGTCAGCACACACGCGCAATGACAACACCACACAGAAAAGAACCAGATGGTACAACATGACCTACACACATAAACTAAAACACAGAGTTGCAAACATCCTAAAGAGACAGGGCTTCCAAATACCATATAAGTCTGGGCAATCCCTCCAATTACACCTAAGCCAACCAGTTACCAAGAGGGACAAATTTCAACAATCAGGAATATATAAACTTGAATGTCAAAGTTGTGATGCAGTATACGTAAGCATGATATGCAGCAATTTTAAAACACGATACAAAGAACATATCAGATGTTGGAAGTACGAAACAAACCATTCCACATTTGCAGAACATTTAAAACACCATAACCATCATCCTACAAACATGGAACAAGAAATGAAAATAATGAGAATAAGCAACCATGACAAATATCTTATACAAACGCAAGAAAACTTCCACATCCAGAAAGCGATAGCTGAAAACAAAGATGTGATAAATGAACAAACAAACACACATCAGCACAGGCTCCCTACTAACTTAATAAAGGAAATGATAAGATAAAACAAAAAAAAAACTCTTTCCCCTTCACCTTCTGGACACACACACACACACACACACACACACACACACACACACACACGAACAGATCACAAAAAATGGTTCAAATGGCTCTGAGCACTATGGGACTCAACTGCTGCGGTCATTAGTCCCCTAGAACTTAGAACTAGTTAAACCTAACTAACATAAGGACATCACAAACATCCATGCCCGAGGCAGGATTCGAACCTGCGACCGTAGCGGTCTTGCGGTTCCATACTGCAGCGCCTTTAACCGCACGGCCACTTCGGCCGGCTGAACAGATCACAGATACTTCAGTAATTACACTGGAAAGATTGGCAATAACATTCAATCTTTGGCAAAAACATTTGATAGTCGGCAACAGAAACCAAAACATTGCATTGAAACAAGCGTTCAGTTCATAGTGCTGTGGAACGTAGGGAAAAAAACCGCAAATTGGCATTCATAAGAAGAACAACAACACCAAAATTGCAACAGGAGCGTAATATGTAGGAAATTGTCCACGCAACCTGTAAGTACAGTTCAAAACGTTACTACTTAATGGGAAATACCAACCACCAGAACTGTTTATAACCTATTGGTACAGTGACCAAAATATAAATTAAATAGCAAACATATGTACATATTCCAGGCCACTGATGATGCCTTGCAGAAAATAAAGGCGAAACGCGTATGGCACTAATATTGTGTTTTATTCAGTTGCTGTCAGACGGTCCATAAGCAAAAATTATCAGTATACCGTAACACTCCCGTTAGTTCAAAAAGTTTCGAGACTGCATTAACAAAACATAGATAAAAATTAAGACGGTGGTTTTAATACTTCAGATGTTCTACTTGAATAGAAGGCACAGAACGACCGTGTGAAACTGTCAGGAAACTTGACAAATTGGCAGTTGGCTTCTGTCTCTGGTTCTTCAGCCGACATTTTTTTGTTGATTTTTCTGTCGTATTACCAGCGCCAGTGGCTGGAATTGCCAAAGTTTCACCCTTCAGTACTGGTGGTGGACTTGAGTCGAGTTCGCGGTCGCAGCTTATGTACGACTGTGCCCCAACGTCCAAGAATTTTCCGTGGTCGTTACCGCTGCGGTTCTCTCATCCTACATGTTTGTGTATTTCTACAGCCGCCCCGAACAAGCAGGTGTACAGCTTTTCTGTACAACAAGATTTTCAGTGTCGGCGAATGACAATAGCTTCAGCTTTAAAGAATAAAGCCTCAAGGTGAGCGGGTACTGGATTCCCGTGCTGTCGCGAACGACCGCTGCAGGTAGCAAGAGGAGAACCGCAGCGGTAATGACCACAGAAAAGCCCCTGGACATTGACGCGCCAGGTACATAAAATTTGAGGCCGCAAAACTCGACTCAAATCCACCACCAGCTATGGAGACTAAAGCTCTGACAATACCAACCACTCGTGCTGGCGAAACGTCGGAAAAATCGTCAAACAAACGAAACTATATGGTTTCAGAGACAAGTCTCCAACATCTATGATGAATATATGCAGACTGAAGCGATGAATGAAAATTTGTACCAATGGAACACGGGTCTCCAGCTGACTGGTTGGAGGATGGAAGCGTGGTAGTGTAGTCCGTGCAGTTGTTCAAAGCCCCAGTGTCAAGAGTGGCGAAATGGTTGGCGCACCTGTCTAGCGAGCAGGAGACCCGGATTCAAACGCCAGCATTGGTAAAAATTTTCATTAGGCTCTTCAGTCTGCATATATACATAATAGATGTTGGAGACCTGAAAACGTCTCTGGAACCTTAGAGTTTGATTTGATTAAAATCACATCTGCCTGGGTTTCAAGCACGATACCCGTTTGGTTCGATGCTGAAGTGCCTTTCGAATACAGCTGGAGAGCTTCTGCGATGTTGTTTGAGTTTAAAGGGTATACCGAAGGAATTTGGGCTGAGGAGGGAGACATACTACTGTACTTCGTCCAATTCTACAATTAAAAATTCCGTCAGAAAAGTTCTTGGGGGTGCTGTTCAACTTGCACATCACATTGGTCTGAGTGTCAGGACGTCACAGCGTTAAGCCTTCACGTAAATTTTTGCACTTTGTTATTCTGTGGAAGATTCGTATTGATAACACCAAGTCTCGCCATCCGTGAGATGGTTTTCTTGTCTTTTTTCCCAGAAAAGAACTGTTCGCGGCTTGCATTTCAACAACATAGCAGTAGACATCCACGCGTAGTTGCTTTTTTTTCCGGGAGTCAAAGGGTGCGAGACAAACTTTGCACAGACTTTTCTCTTCCTCAGAGGATTCTGGATAATTTCTTGAATACTTAATTCAGAGATGTTGCTCCTCTGCGATTTGTGACACAACATTTATACACTATGGCTACACATCCACTACTTGACACTGCCTGCTTACGACTGTGCAGGCGCACATCTTTTGCCTACGCTGTCACTTCAACCTGCCACCGCAAATACTACTCTAACATCGCTTATATGAAAGAAATAAAATCAGTCACTGAACTTTTTGGACAGACTGTGTACATTAGCCTACTGAATGTGTTGTTTTCCATCTCTTACTCTAATCAATTCACACATATTTATTACAGCTAGTAACAATGTGTCTGTTATTTTTTACATTTGTTTGCGACGCCTTTCGAGCCACTGGTGCTCACTGTCAACCATCAAAAGGTAGGTCTAAAGAAAATTCTTTGTTACTGTTAAAGTTAACAAAATGTCACGAACTACATTAATCTCTTGATTCTTTCTCAGCTGCGGAGGTCGTCGTTGCTGTCCTGGCTTTTGTACCTCCCTGTCTTGAAATACGAAGGCTATGCTGAAAATAACAGCGATGCTGTGCCTGCACGCACGAACAACCAACATCGCTGTTACAGTATTCAACGGCAGCCAGCTCACAATGTAGGCCACTGATGGCATCGTGTATACGATTGGAGTTCACTCTCTCAGCGTCAGTTAAGGCCTGAAGTGGTGTACTGAGTCACTGAAACTGGTTGCAATATAATAAACAACATATAAATGACAGCTTCCCGTCATGCACTTTATTGCGTTAGCGAACGGCCGAATTCCAACAAATCATCAATCAGAAGGATGGACATACAAAAACTTAGTCATAATGTGTTTAGCCTGTTGTGTCAGTATACAATACATATCGTAATAAATGCAGAACTGTCCTCTTACAGGTATAGTTCAATATTTCGACCGCCATGCTCACGGCAGAATGTATAGCGACGCACTGTCGACTGTCTTACACGCTCAAGTTCTGTGACGCGGCTGCCATCGCTGCGGGAGTAGCTTAAGATAGCGTCGTTGCGCCCCTAATCCATTGACGTCAGCGAAGCCATGCACGAGGTGTATACAGGGAATTGTTCAGCAGTAAACTTAAGCATACTACTGTTATCACTGTTGAAGCAAAACTAACACTATTGATGAAAGAAACGAGTGACAGAACGCAACCTTCAGGGCGAAAAATGCAGTGAGCTTTATTGTTGTCAACAGCAAGTACCGCGATGAAAAGGACAAGTTTTTTCCAAAGAAGACACACGACGCACATCATCGGTGTATTCTCTGTTGTGCAGATTTTTCAATGCTATACAGGTACAAAGCCGCGCGGGATTAGCCGAGCGGTCTTAGGCGCTGCAGTCATGGACTGTGCGGCTGGTCCCGGAGGAGGTTCGAGTCCTCCCTCGGGCATGGGTGTGTGCGTTTGTCCGTAGAATAATTTAGGTTAAGTAGTGTTTAAGCTTAGGGACTGATGACCTTAGCAGTTAAGTCTCATAACATTTCACACACATTATTACCCATATACAGGTACTAAATGGAGAGGGAATGGGGTGTAAGAAATCAAACGGAGCGCAGTTACTGCAATTATACTCCAGCCTGAATAGCCGAAATGCAGTTACAGGCCGCCGGAGACCACTTTGTGTTCGTGTTCTACAGTTTTGACATGGGCGCGTATGACTCTAGCTGGTTTTGCGCCCTAAAACAAAAGAAAAACGAAGACCACCGATCCCCTATACGAAATACTTCGATAATTTCCATGTACAGCTTCCGAAATTTTGTCGATTGATTTGGGTTCGTCCCGCTTACGACTTTCCTTACCACTACGTGAATATTTTGGAGTGGTGATATGCGGTGACTTAATTGTCTGTTTGTCCATAGGGTGCTGAGATAGAAATTCAGTCCCCATTTCGTTTTGTGCTACACCCGTTTTAACGTCCCGTTTTACTACTCACTATTTTTACGTGACCTTTGTAGTTCGTTAGTACGTTGCAATACCAGCATAACGTAACGAAAGTTGGGTATTTACAAAATCGTTAACTGATCTGTACATGTTTGTTCCATGCACTGTGAGCCCAAAGTGTATTACAACTACAAAAATCCTAGTACGTAATTTCAGCACAACAGCTGTTGTTCACATGGCATCCTCTTTTACACAAGGGCCCCACAAGGAATGGTCAATATTGAGCGATATGACAGAAACGAACATTCGAAGAAGAAGAAGAAGAAGAAGAAGAAGAAGAAGAAGAAACATGGTTACATCTACATCTACATGGATACTCTGCAAATCACATTTAAGTGCCTGGCAGAGGGTTCATCGAACCACCTTCACAATTCTCTATTAATCCAATCTCGTATAGCGCGCGGAAAGAATGAACACCTATGTCTTTCCGTACGAGCTCTGATTTACGTTATTTTACCGTGGTGATCGTTCCTCTCTATGTAGGTCGGTGTCAACAAAATATTTTCGCATTCCGAGGAGAAAGTTGGTGATTGGAATTTCGTTAGAAGATTCCGTCGCAACGAAAAACGCCTTTCTTTTAATGATTTCCAGCCCAAATCCTGTATCATTTCTGTGATACTCTCTCCCATATTTCGCGACAATACAAAACGGGCTGCCTATCTTGGAACTTTTTCGACGTACTCCGTCAGTCCTATCTGGTAAGGATCTCACACCGCGCAGCAGTATTCTAAAAGAGGACGGACAAGCGTAGAGTAGGCAGTCTCCTTAGTAGACCTGTTACATTTTCTAAGTGTCCTGCCAATAAAACGCAGTCTTTGGTTAGCCTTCCCCACAACATTTTCTGTGTGTTCCTTCCAATTTAAGTTATTCGTAATTGTAATACCTAGGTATTTAGTTGAATTTACGGCTTTTAGATTAGAATGATTTATCTTGTAACCGAAGTTTAACGAGTTCCTTGTAGCACTCATGTGGATGACCTCACACTTTTCGTTATTTAGGGTCAACTGCCACTTTTCGCACTATTCAGATATCTTTTCTAAATCGTTTTGCAGTTTGTTTCGATCTTCTGATGACTTTATTAGGCGATAAACGACAGCGTCATCTGCAAACAACCGAAGACGGCTGCTCAGATTGTCTCCCAAATCGTTAATATAGATAAGGAACAGTAAACATGGACTCTAAAATGCATAACTGAAGAGCTACGAGCACTTGTTCAGCAGAAGAGACGTGTGTCACAGATGAACAAGTGGTTATAGGTCTTAAGGTATGCTTTTAAAGTCATCTTTAAAAGACTTTTTTTACTTCGAATGATCGTTCTGTCACATCCTTGGGAACTGACCATTCCTCCTGGGCCATCCTGTCTATAATCAAATCCTACTTGTCATTTTTCTGGAAAAGTTACCAAATTTTTTCAGTGTATCTTACGCAAGCCGGTCTCGTAAACTGACATTTGGCCGAGAGAGCTGAGCGCTGACCACATGCCCCTCCATATCCACATCCACTGACACCTGTGAACTGAGGATGACTCGGCGGCCGGTCGCAACCGTTGGGCCTTCATGGCCTGTTCGGGCGGAGTTTAATTTAGTTTTTATCTTAAGCAAGCTATTGTACACACCAGAACAAAAGCAGTACAGTAGGTAACTTGCCCTTTTGTAATACGTCACTGCATAATCTCACACAATGTCGCACAAGCAAGAACTAATGAAGAATTTTTATAAGATTATAATATATTCTGTGGCTGCAACATCTCCACAGCAGCTAATGTTTATTACTGCCCATCTTGTGATTGTACGAAATTGTTTTATTCTCATGTAATGCACTCTACATTTTGCGAAGTCCATATATATATATATATATATATATATATATATATATATATATATATATATATATGCTGCAGATTCGAGAATCGTCCTATATCCTGGAGCTATCCGGACAATTCAAACTACGGAAGAAAACCTTTTAATTTAAGATCTTATACACGCAGACACTAAAATGAGGCGGTTCTCTGTCTTGCTGCTGGAAAACATCCTTGTGTAATATTTCAGCCTAAATTACCTATGCTCTCATATACACACGCTGAGAAATATATGAGTGGTGGATTACGCAGAAGAATATTTTCACCGAGGTACAGTAGTTAGAAAGAAATCGCATAAGCGCAAAGTAATCCACGAGCATAATTGTGGAAGTCGCCGAATTCCGCGGAAACACGCACAGTGTCAGAGCTGTAAATTTAGGGTGGCGCGTTATCTATGTGCAATTACTGTGCGAACCCCGGAGCGGAGAAGCGGCGACAGGGCAAACAAGTGACGCGAGCGCAGATAAGCTCGGACGGCGGCGTGGGGTGGCGCGGTGACAGCGCGCGTGGCGTGGCGTTGGCGGCTGACGTACGCCGGCGTTCCCAGGAACCGCCAGATAAGCGCAGGGACCACCC
Source organism: Schistocerca serialis cubense (assembly GCF_023864345.2). Classification (NCBI taxonomy): domain Eukaryota; kingdom Metazoa; phylum Arthropoda; class Insecta; order Orthoptera; family Acrididae; genus Schistocerca; species Schistocerca serialis. Next base: position 629,357,471 of record NC_064641.1, on the reverse strand, counting down.
GCTAGCTGCCCGCCCACGCGTCTGACAGCGGCCCGCAAGCGAAACGGTATTCGCTGCGTGAAGCTGCCAACATTCCTACAGGGAGTGCGATTGCTCGAAAAATTCTACCTGCCCGGCCCCTCTCACTGGATCGGGAGCGAAGTGTTACCTACAACTTGTACAGAAAGAAGACTCCAGTTTTAAGATTTGAAGGACAAGAAAGGGAGGAAATACAGAGGTGTGACTGAGGACGAAAGCAACTTTCACAAGGCGCTATGCTCAGCAACGCGCTCCCATGCTGGCCACAAGGTTGTTCAGATGTTATTGCTGTACGGCGTTCCATTCCTTCACCACCTCGATTTACAACTGCTCGATGGTTGTTGGTGCCTGTGTAATACATCTAACCATCCCATAGTGCTCGATGGGATATTCGACAATGCTGGACGTATTCTCACATGGCGAGACATGGGAACAAGTAATGCATCCAGGAACATTGTCGAACACGATCGTTTTGGTGGTCCAGGGATTATTGTTTGGAAAGACATAAAGCTGCATGGGCGTACTGACCTCCAAATGTTTTAAAAAGGACACTTACACGATGAACGTTATTGTAACACTGTACTCCTTCCCAATGTGCGTCTTTTCACGTGTGCATTGGGCCCTTACTTCATCTTTATGGATGACAATGCGCGACCCCACGGAATAGAGCAGGTGGAGGAACTCCTGGAACGAAAGGATATTCAGCCAATGGATTGCTGCCCGCTCGCCGCTCGCCCCCCCCCCCCCCCCCCACCTCGCTTAAATCTCATTCGAGCAAGTGTGGGATGAATTGGGGAGACATACTGCAACCACGTCCACATGCCCCAATAGTTATCAACCGCGCTGTTGAAGGAATGGAATGCCCACCAAAGGAACTCCTTAACAAGCTTGTGGCCAGCATGGGTGTACGTAGCAGAGCGTACACGGCCGTCTGTGACGAAGAAACGCCATATTAAGGACCATGTCCTGTCGTTTGTAATGTCCAGGGAACCACCAAGAATAACGGTGACTTCGGTGCAATTTTTGCCTTTGAATAAAAGCTTCTTTTTGTTCGCTTCATTGCGTTTTTCTTTCAGCTACCTTCTGTAACATATCATACCAGGTTCCTTCTGTGTATGGTCCACGTTTCATCGAGCTATGATACTGCGCGTTATACATCACAAGAAAGTTACTTTCGTCCTTAACTTTTGCACACCAGTGCATTTAAGGATGGCGTAAGGCAGGACTTTAGCAGCTCACTACATTATTCAGCCTGTGCAGGGAGCAAGCAGCAACGGAAATCAAGGAGAAATTTGGAAACCGAATGAAGGTTCGTGTATAAGACTTACATCAATTCAATGGAATGGTTACTGTCTGGGAAAGTGGTTATATGATGAAAATCAACAAAAGTGAAATAACGGTAGGGAGTGTAGTCGAAGTACATTGCATGGTGATGAAGGTATCTGATTAGGAAATGCCGGCCGCGGTGGCCGAGAGGTTCTAGGCGCTTCAGTTCGGAGCCGCGCGACTGCTACGGTCGCAGGTTCGAATCCTGCCTCGGGCATGGATATGTGTGATGTCCTTAGGTTAGTTAGGTTTAAGTAGTTCTAAGTTCTAGGGGACTGATGACCATAGATGTTAGGTCCCATAGTGCTCAGAGCAATTTGAATTTGATTAGGAAATAATACTCTAAAAGCATTAGAAGAGTTTTGTTAATCGGGCAGCAAATTAACTGACGATGGCAACAGCAAGAAAAGCTTTCCTGAAAAAGAGAAACGTGTTAACAGCGGCCGGCCGGAGTGGCCGAGCGGTTAAAGGCGCTGCAGTCTGGAATCGCACGACCGCTACGGTCGCAGGTTCGAATCCTGCCTCGGGCATGGATGTGTGTGATGTCCTTAGGTTAGTTAGGTTTAAGTAGTTCTAAGTTCTAGGGGACTTATGACCACGGCAGTTGAGTCCCATAGTGCTCAGAGCCATTTGAACCAACCATTTTGTTAACAGCGAATATAAACATAAATGGCAGTTCATCTTTTCTGAAGGTATTTGCCTGGAGTGTAGCCTTGCACATACGTGGAACGTGGATAATAAACAGTTCACAGAAGAAGAGAAGAGATGAGAAGCTTTGAAAATATCGTGCTACAGAAGAATGTTCGAAAGTACTGCGGTGGGTAGATTGGATAACTGATGAAGAGAAAATGAATCGCACTGGAGAGAAAAGAACATAATCAGAATAATGGATGGGTTGATAGGACTCGTCTTGAGGTATCAAGAAATTGTTAATTTTGTAATGGTGGGATATAGGCGGAGGGGGGGGGGGGGAGGAGGCAAGTAGTAATGGGTGACCAAGGCCCTAGTACAGAAAGCGGGTTGAAATGGATGCTGGTTCAGCGGTTATGGAGGAGTCAAGAGGATTGATCAGTATAGACTACTGTAGAGAGCTGCATTAATCCCGTTTTGGAATTGAAGGCAACAACATGACAACACATAATTCCGCTTGGGTGGACCACCGGTTTTAAGAGACCAACACGAAGTACGTTACTAGGATCCTGAATAAGCATCTGACTGTGTAATGTGAACGTTCAGCCAATGCCCGATTCTCTCAAAAAACAACTGAATTAAAAGTTGAAATTCCACAAAATAGACAACTGTTCTAGCTTGTAATTGTCAATAATGACTTATTTTAAAACTTTACATTAGATACAAGCAAATGTACGTAAATGATGAAAACATACATTTCTTATCACTCCTGATATACGAAGGTAGAATGAAACAAAAAGTTACTATATTCTTCATTACTTTCAGAAACACATCAGTAGTTCGGGAGTGCGATGTTTGGTGACGGCTCAAATGTTCTTTGCCAGAGAGTAAAGTGAAACATATTTTAACCCACGTACAAATAAACACTCTGCAATAAAAGACGCGGACATAACTGGACATTTACAAGTGTACCTCAGAAGAAACCGATCGTCTTCCTGGCTTACGATGCTGCAGTTGACCACACTGTAACTGAAAGACGTATAAGCGAGCTGGACTATAATTCTTTTAAAAAAAAAAGCTTTTACACTACGCACTACCTGCATATATACGAAAGTGGGTGGGGGAGTGGGGTGGGGGGACGAAAACAGTAAACAAGTTCAAGCGAATGTAGGTTGCATAGATGTTCGCCACTGATGGGATCGTGAATACAATTGAAATTCACCCCGTCAGCGTCAGATAAGGCCTGAAGATGGTGTAAAGAGTCACCGAAATAGGTCGCAATATAGTAAAGTAACATCAAAACGACGACTACAGGTGATTCATTTTTTTACGTACTTTTCGCATATGTGAAACCATGCACCTCTTCTCGGTCCTATCATGGTAAACGTCGCGACATGTGTCCCATTTTTCAGTATATTTCTTCACATCTCCGATATACAAATCGATATTAAAACGGGTTGCATTCATGGCAGGCTGGCGGCAGCTGTTGCTGGACTTGAGAACACGTGTACACCGCCCAGTTCTCCCACAACGACTGCTTGCTCGCGGAGAGGCATTGTCCTCGCGGCGAGTTGGCAGCTTCATTGCACGAGTTTCCACTGTGCACGAGTGCACGAGTTTCCACTGTTTTACATGTATTGCTAAAACGCGCTAGGAAACTACGCTGCGACCTCGCGGTAATTTATCGCTCGTGTGTGTCTATCCTTACCGCAGCTAGCTTTCTCAACCTAGATTTTGATTTATAAATCTGTTTGTTGTTATTTAAGACTATTCCAGCTCTGTTTGTTGGCACTTATTTGATCTCATCTTGCATGCAGTCGTAGCGTTCACCCCCTACTATGTTTTCGGCCATCGATTTGGCGGAGATCTTGGTATCCACGCGCTACGTAGTTCGCGGCAGTGACTTGCATAATTTGCATCAGACCGCGACACGTAAGTGGCGATGAGCTTCTCAAACCTTTGCGCCATAATAGTGTACCATGAGCGCTAAGTTTACTTAATTTTAACAGCAGCAACTTCATCATCAACAACAATTGCAGACAGTGTTAAAGGGCGAACGACGTTCCCGTTAGGTATTGCCTAACACTCTCAAGAAGATGTCACAGTTTGGCACTCTTTGATTTTAATTATACTTATAGGATTTGAAGGGCAACTCCTGGACAGTTTGCTAAAGCAGTACTGTGAAATAAAAAAATGAATAAAATAAAAAAATAAAAATAAACTTTTCAAATTAAATCACTTTCAGCGCACGTAAATATAAAATATCCCTAGCTAGTTACCATTGTCACCGCGAGCATAATGTATAGGGCAAGATTTTTGCAGTCGTAAAGTCGTTGGTTCGAAACTCGTTAGTAGCAACTTTTTAAACTGTTATTTGAGTTTCATCTTTATCCACAAATGTAAATGTGAATTAACAAAGATAAAACAATATTTTTAATAAAAATTTCTTGTTTTATTTTCAATTACTAACTTTACGAAAGTGGAAGTAGAGACAGGAAGTTAAAAATTGTTATAAAAATACGAAACAAGAAATAGGAAATAAAATACTTTATTTTTTGAGATTGAACAGTATTACTGTTATATAGGCTACATTTTATTTTCTTTAACAGTAAGGTATTACCAAATTTAATTTTCGTACGAGCAGTAATTAAAAATAAAAACATTTTTCTTAAAAATTTGGTTGAAAAAACTATAGAATTCCAAAAAAACTAAAAAACTCTCGATCCTATTGAGTATCCAACCGCCGACTTCGCGCCAACGCCACGCACTCAGCCACCGGTGGGCCGTCCTTTATGACCCAGCGGTTCTAGGCGCTTCAGTCCGGAACCGCGCTGCTGCTGCTGCTGCGGTCGCAGGTTCCAATCCTGCCTCGGGTATGGATGTGTGTGATGTCATTTGGTTAGTTAGGTTTAAGTAGTTCTAAGTTCTGGTTAAGTGACGACTTCAGATGTTAAGTCCCATAGTGCTTAGAGCCATTTGAACCAGCTACCGGTGGTTCTGCCAAAAAGGCTCGAAATGTGTTGTGCTTGACACTGCTCCAAAATCCTTAAAACTTCAAACCCGAATTTTTGACTTGCTTAGGTGCTGGGCACGGAGCTTCATCTGCCTTAAGTATGAAGAAAATCGACGCTGGCCAGTGGCTGAGGTGATGTCGTCCTTGAGCCTCGAGCAACGAGCAGCGGCGAGTGCGCGCATCCAGGCCGGCCCCACTCAAATATGTGTCCAGCGACAGGAAATCCGGCGCGGCCTTTTCCGAGCACACAGCACGCGCCTGGCCGATGCCCCCCAAATATTTGCAGACAAACAGCGGCAGCCGCCTGTTTCCTGACGTTCCGGCACCGCTCTCCGGGTCAACAAGTGGTAAGCGGGTGGACAGCGGTCATATCACCACCGTTACGAGAGCTACTATCTGCGCTGGCATTTCAGTCTGTTCATCTATACTCAAACACTAACTCATTTATTCAGTTCATCCATTCATTCACGCATCGTGTTCCGTAATTCCCACCACGTAGGAGACCCTTAGGGATGTGGAGAAGGTCACATTATACGTTAGCTGTCAGAAGCAGTCACTGCAGGATACTGTTGTTATGTAGACTAACAACAGTTCGTGACTAGTGCTTGTCTACTCGTATGCTCAAATACATGAGCTTAAAACTCGGCATCCAGAATTGTGCATAAAGTATGGTCAGATCGAGTGAGCCCCTGCTTCAGTACTTACGCGACATAAACCTGTGGGAGGAGGAAAACAAGTACAAAGAATTCGCCCACAGTAACTGAAGAGGGCCTGTGGAGGAACTCACGACAACTGTAACGAAAGAATAGCTCCGTGCACACATAAAAATCAGTGACAACAACATAGTTATCAAACCACAAATCTTGTACAGCAGCGATGCCCTCAGACATACAAGGCGACATCTAAAACATCCCGAAAGAGAAACGCAAAACTATGATAAAGGCCCAACCAGAACCGAAGATGATTACACACTAAAATCCCAGAAAACAACGGGAAAACTATCTCACTACGCGGCACAAATTCAAAGAGAAGATAAAAATATTATGCCCACATCCACAGAATTCCAGCAAAAGGACTTACACAGGAAGATTTAACATACGTACACGGAAAGACTCAATATTATATTCTGGATTCAACAAGGCAAGAGAGATTTATAAAAGCTACCGAGAATTCTTCCGGGTTGTATGGCCGCGGTCCATGGTACTCTTCTGTCCCTGACGTTTCGTCCAAAGCTACGTTGGGCATCTTCGGAGGTGCTCCTGGTTGTGCTGAGTCTTGCCGACTGACGAGTCGGACGTCGAAGAACGGCCTAAATACCGTGGAAAGTGGGTGTGGTCTGGATTTCTCGTGATAGCAGAGATAAACCTCGTCAAGCTTAAAATATAACTATCGATTATAGTACGTCAAAGATAAAAACTTCTCATCGATTCTGTAGCGCCACTGTCCATATATCGCTGAATTTAATAGCTTCTTCTTTTCTGTTAAAATTATCCCCATGTTTATATATTTCGATGGCTTCTCTATACAGCCGTGGATAATAGTTCGTCATGGTACATAATATTTCAGTTTCCGAAAATTTCACTACGTGATCACCCAGCTGCAGAGCATGTTCCGCCGCGGCTGACTTGTCTGTTTTCCCTAGTCGGCTAAGACTTTTATGTTCCTTCAACCGTGTCTTCACACTTCTGTTTGTAGTTTCAATGTAGTCCCTACCACATGTACAAGGAATCTTGGTTACACCACTTGCAGACAGAGGGGGACGTTTCCTTAACGGAACGAAGTGCTTGGCCTCTTTTCTTAGGTCGTTTGAAAATCGGTCGAACGTTACGTTTCCTTAAAATCTTTCCAATTTGATCCGTTAATTTTTTGATGAAGGGTAGAGAAACCGTGTTCTTCCATCGCTGTGTCCTATCGTTGTCCTTAGGCCTCCTGTTATTCTGTCGCAAAACTCTATTTATATCCTTACTACAGTACCCATTCTTCTCAAAAGCCTGTTTCAGATGTTTTAACTCGGCGTCCAGGTATTCCGGCGCACAGGGATAGAAGAGTTCCATGGACCACGGCCATGCAACCCGGAAGAATTCTGAAATTTCCAGTCGTGAAAGCATTCATTGTATGATTTAGAAAAGGCCCAGACAAAAGGTACGTATCAAATGTGCTACTTCCCATAAAACACAATTTGAGGAACTTAAATCAGCTTCCAGTACATTTTCTTGGTATAGTCAGCATCATGGAAATTTTAACATTTCAACGCCGTATAAGAAATAAATGAAGTGAAATTAGCAATACTGCACCAAAATTCTCCCCCTGTAGCAGTACTCGGTTATCGGGGAAGCAACAGAACACTAGTTGGTCGGAAGTATCCAGACACTGCCACGTCATCCGGAATTTACTCCCAGATGTCACGAGAGGCGGACCCGCGAGTACAAAACAAGTCGGCGAGTATTGTGTTGACAGAGAGAAACATCAGCAGCGGAATGTTATGGCAAGGAGAGCTCAATGAGTTCGAATGAGAACTGGATATCATCTGAGTAACAACTCCATCAAGGACACTTCAACCATTCTAAAGCTGCCCAAAGTGACTGTTGGTGAAGTAATTATGAAGTGGAGACAAGGAACAACCATAGCCAAAACAAGACCAGGCGGATCTCATGTCCGACTGATAGGGACAGATGAGCATTGCGGAAGGTGGTTGCAAAAACTCGCATGAAATCAGCGAAAGCAATCACTCGTGGCTTCCAAAGTGCTGGCAGCAGTTCAGCAGTTGAAACGATTACGGTACAGCGGTCGATCAGCTCCCTATAAGCCACTACCCTTGCAGTATAGAGCGACGCCACTGGGCAGTGGATGCCTACCAACAAATGATTTCGAGTAATAAATCCTGTGACAGTCCGATGGAAGGGTTTGGTGAATGGCTGGTGAACGTTTCCTGCCATCATGTGTAGTAGCTACAGTGAAGTACGAAAAGGTGCTGTTACAGTACCGAGGAGTTTTCAGTAGCTAGGGTACTTTCCCCTTATTTCGCTTAAGCAAAAGCCCAGAATCCCGACATGAACACAATGGAACGCGTTGGGGTTGAGTTAGAACGTCGCCTCCGCTCCAGACTCGGCGCCCACATCACTACCTTCTCTGGTTTCGGGTGTTGATGAAGAATGCGCTGCCGTTCCTCCACAAGCACTCAGACATCTAACTGAAAGTGTCCCCAACAGACTGCAAGCAGTGCTAATGTATTATTTATTTAGATAATGTACGAGGCATGTTTTTTAAGTAAGTACCGTTTTGAAATTAAAAAAAAGACGTGCTAAGATATCTCAATAATTTTATTTTTATATGAAAGCCTGTACCTTAATCTACGCACTGACGCCATTACAGTCTGATTCTTCCTTGTTTACGTTGTGTACTGAGTGTTTAAGATGCCTCCGGTAATCGTGAGTCCAGCCGACTGTGAAGTACGGGCTGTTATAAGATTTCTTAGTGCTAAAGGCCTAAAAGCGATGGATATTCGTCGTGAGAGCTGTGCAGTTTACTGAGAAAACATTATGAGTGATGGAATGGTAACAAAGGGGGTGAGAGCATTTAAAGATGGCCGCACAAATGTGCATGATGAACAACGGAGTGGGCGTCCTTCGGTCGTTAATGAAAATTTGGTGCAGGAAGTGGACAACAAGGTGAGAGAAAACAGACGCTTTGCGATTTCCTCCTTGCGGGATGACTTTCCTAATGTTTCTCGTACTGTTTTGTATGGCATCGTGACCGAGCACTTGAATTACCGAAAATTGTGTGCACGTTGGGTACCGAAAATGTTGACGGATGTGCACAAAACCAAACGTTTAGACAGTGCATTGACTTTCCTTGAGCGGTACCAGAACTACGGTGATGATTTCTTAAGCCAAACTGTTACGGGCGATGAAACATGGGTGGCCTACGTCACACCAGAATCAAAGCAACAGTCCATGGAAGTTGAGCAAGGGCATCGTTTTGCTGCAAGACAATGCCCGTCCGCATGTGGCGAATCAGACCAAAGATCTCATCACATCTTTTCGATGGGAAACTCCAGATCATCCTCCGTACAGCCCCGATCTTGCGCCCAGGGACTACCATCTGTTCCTGCACTTGAAACACCCGGGCGGTCAGCGTTTTCAAGACGACGACGAAGTCAAAACAGTGGTGATGCAGTGGCCAACAAGACAGGCGGCAGACTTCTATGAGGAGGGTATTCAAAAACTGGTACAACGTTACGAAAAGTGCCTCAGTATTGACTGAAATTATGTAGAAAAGTAGATTAAGGTACAGGCTTTCATGTAACAATAAAATTATTGAGATATCTAAGCACGTCTTTTTTTTAAATTTCAGAACGGTACTTACTTAAAAAACACGCCTCGTATTTGGCTCCTTCCAAAAACTATAAGCTGTTCTGAGAATGACAAACAGCTAATGTGGGATGTATCACATATGCCATAAGGTTGGGTGGGTTGATTTCGGGGGAAGAGACCAAACTGCGAGGTCATCGGTCTCATCAGATTAGGGAAAGATGGAGAAGGAAGTCGGCCGTGCCCTTACAAAGGAACCATCCCGGCATTTGCCTGAAGCAATTTAGGGAAATCACAGAAAACCTAAATCGGGATGGCCGGACGCGGGATTGAACCGTCGTCCTCCCGAATATGCCATAAGGGGCGCCAGAGAATGCGGAGGTCTTTTAAATTTCTTTAGGACACGTCACCGCAGCGCCAGACACGTAGGCTTTTGAAGCCCTTCCGCCTGCGGACGGCGTGTCCCTGTCAGGGGGATTACTTCACGGCACACGTTTGGCTGCGGCGGCTATCGGGCAGCGTCGGGAACACGGCCGCTGTCGGCGCCGCCGCCGTCGCTACTCGTCATGGGCGTCACGCCGACTGCCGGGTCGCGCAAAGGCAAGCGCGTGCGTGCGGTGAGTGCGTGCCGCGCGCCGACAGGAATGCTCGCACCGACATTACCACCTCGACCTTCTTTCCAGCTGCGCCGTCGTCAACAACACATTCCCGAGTCAACTTCCATGTCGATTTTAACTCTGATACTGATACTCAAGGTTCGCGGCCTCTATCTTGTACGATCAACACACTATAAGTGTACTACTACGATCAACAAAAAGAAGTGAGGTTGCTCGCCTTACTAAGGAACTATATTGCTTGCCATTAAAATCAAAACTTCATCAAGGCGGCATGCAACGACCGTCACATTGGTCGGTAGTTACGTTACTGGATATGTAAAAGTCTTAGTGTAACCGCACGAAGTAGGTGGAACTAACGCCATATACACTGACGAGCCAAAATATTATGACCACCGCCCACCGCGATCTTCGATGCCGAATGATTGCGTTGCAGGGCACTGACGCGGTAACAAAAGTATATAAGCATATCTTCGAGAAATTAAGGTAATTTTGGCTTGTGTTTTAGTAATTTCTCACTACAATGTCTCTAGAATGTGTTGTAATATCCTAATATACGCTTAGATAACAAGAGTCACGTGATACCGATATGCATATATATACAGATGGCGGTAGTATAGCGTGCACAAGGTATACAAAGGGCAGTGGATTGGCGGAGCAACTATTTGTATTGAGGTAATTCATGTGAAAACGTCTCCGACGTGATTATGGCTGCACGACCAGAATTCCGTTTGGGAAATCGTTAGGGTATTCAATGTTCCGAGATCCACAGCGTCAAGAGTGTGCCGAGAACACCATTTTTCAGGCATTACCTCTCACCACGGACAACGCAATCGCTGATGGCCTGAAAGCAGCGGCGTTCGCCCACAGTGGTCAGTGCTAACAGACGAGCAACTCTGCGTGAAATAACCGCATAAAGCAATGCGGGATGTACGACGAACTTATCTGTTAACACAGTACAGTGAAATTTTGCGTTAATGGACTATGGCAGCAGACAACGGACGCAAGCGCCTTTCCTGCAGCACGACATCGTCTGCAACGCCTCTCCACAGCTCGTGAGCACGTCGGTTGGACCTTAGACGAGTGGAAAATCGTAGTCTGGGGTCCCGATTTAACCTGGTAAGAGGTGATGGTAGGGTTAGAGTGTGGGGCAGATTCCACGAAGCCATGGACCGCAGTTGTCAATAAGGCACTGTGCAAGCTGGTGGTGGCTCCATAATGGTGTGGGCAGTGGTTACATGGAATGGACGGGGTCCTCTGGTCCAACTGAACCGATCGTTAGCTGGAAATGGTTATGTTCAGCTACTTGGAAACCATCTGCAAACGTTCATGGACTTGTTCCGAAACAACGATGGAAATACAGTATTATGGATGACAATACGCCATGTCACCGAGACGCAATTGTTTGCCATTATACGCCGGCCGCGGTGGCCGAGCGGTTCTGGCGCTTCAGTCCGGAACCACGCTGCTGCTACTGTCGCAGATTCGAATTCTGCCTCGGGCACGGACGTGTGTTATGTCCGTAGGTTAGTTACGTTTAAGTAGTTCTAAGTCTAGGGGACTGATGACCTCAGATACACTCCTGGAAATGGAAAAAAGAACACATTGACACCGGTGTGTCAGACCCACCATACTTGCTCCGGACACTGCGAGAGGGCTGTACAAGCAATGATCACACGCACGGCAAAGCGGACACACCAGGAACCGCGGTGTTGGCCGTCGAATGGCGCTAGCTGCGCAGCATTTGTGCACCGCCGCCGTCAGTGTCAGCCAGTTTGCCGTGGCATACGGAGCTCCATCGCAGTCTTTAACACTGGTAGCATGCCGCGACAGCGTGGACGTGAACCGTATGTGCAGTTGACGGACTTTGAGCGAGGGCGTATAGTGGGCATGCGGGAGGCCGGGTGGACGTACCGCCGAATTGCTCAACACGTGGGGCGTGAGGTCTCCACAGTACATCGATGTTGTCGCCAGTGGTCGGTGGAAGGTGCACGTGCCCGTCGACCTGGGACCGGACCGCAGCGACGCACGGATGCACGCCAAGACCGTAGGATCCTACGCAGTGCCGTAGGGGACCGCACCGCCACTTCCCAGCAAATTAGGGACACTGTTGCTCCTGGAGTATCGGCGAGGACCATTCGCAACCGTCTCCATGAAGCTGGGCTACGGTCCCGCACACCGTTAGGCCGTCTTCCGCTCACGCCCCAACATCGTGCAGCCCGCCTCCAATGGTGTCGCGACAGGCGTGAATGGAGGGACGAATGGAGACGTGTCGTCTTCAGCGATGAGAGTCGCTTCTGCCTTGGTGCCAATGATGGTCGTATGCGTGTTTGGCGCCGTGCAGGTGAGCGCCACAATCAGGACTGCATACGACCGAGGCACACAGGGGCAACACCCGGCATCATGGTGTGGGGAGCGATCTCCTACACTGGCCTTACACCACTGGTGATCGTCGAGGGGACACTGAATAGTGCACGGTACATCCAAACCGTCATCGAACCCATCGTTCTACCATTCCTAGACCGGCAAGGGAACTTGCTGTTCCAACAGGACAATGCACGTCCGCATGTATCCCGTGCCACCCAACGTGCTCTAGAAGGTGTAAGTCAACTACCCTGGCCAGCAAGATCTCCGGATCTGTCCCCCATTGAGCATGTTTGGGACTGGATGAAGCGTCGTCTCACGCGGTCTGCACGTCCAGCACGAACGCTGGTCCAACTGAGGCGCCAGGTGGAAATGGCATGGCAAGCCGTTCCACAGGACTACATCCAGCATCTCTACGATCGTCTCCATGGGAGAATAGCAGCCTGCATTGCTGCGAAAGGTGGATATACACTGTACTAGTGCCGACATTGTGCATGCTCTGTTGCCTGTGTCTATGTGCCTGTGGTTCTGTCAGTGTGATCATGTGATGTATCTGACCCCAGGAATGTGTCAATAAAGTTTCCCCTTCCTGGGACAATGAATTCACGGTGTTCTTATTTCAATTTCCAGGAGTGTATTAAGTCCCATAGTGCTTAGAGCCATTTGAAACATTTTTTGTTTGCCATTGGTTTGAAGAACATTCTGGACTATTCGAACGAATGATTTGGCCACCCATTGAACATTTATGGGACATAATCGAGAGCTCAGGTCGTGTTCAAAATCCTGCACAAGCAACACTTCCGCAGTTATAGGCAGCTGTAAGGGCAGCACTGCTCAATATTTCTGCAGGGGGCTTCCAGCGACTCGTGGGTCCCCGCTGCGTCGAGTTGCTGCACTACACCGGTCAAAAAGACCTCCGACATTATATTTCTCTTCTATTTAGCTCAGGGATTAAATTTATACTGCAGTTTCTCAATGCAGCATATACTCCACAACACATGCTTTCTGAATATCAGAAGTTTTCGTTTCTGCACGTTCTCTCTGTAAATGAGAAAGAAGGCTGTTTATAACAGTTTCAGCATGTCTTCGAGGAGTAAAGGTAATTTCGTTTTTTTTTCTTTTTTAGTAATTTGAAGATAGAATGTGTTTGTGTTTGCAATCGATGTAATATGCTAATACCCCCTAAATCATCAAGTAAATAATTGTTTATTTCATCACGAAAATAAATCGATGTAGATTTATCGATCTACCATGGGTACATTGTCAACGACTTATAGATTCACATTCCTGTACCATAGTTCCCATATTTTTTATTTCATATTGTTGAGTTTTCTGAATACAAGGCATATTTCAGTTACTTTCTAACATAAACAGCATTTCAGAAAATAAATTTTAACGATCAGCTGTTTTACTGTATTTAACCTATGTATCATCTACCGGTTTCGATCATAGACTATATCACTGAATGTAAGATAAAACAGATCGGTTAAAAACATATCCCATTTTCCTTTTAAGCTGATACAAATATCAAGGTTGTCACAGTGAAACCACCCAAACAACTAACACAATCCGTCCTTGAAATACTAACGAACATGTTTCTGAAAAGAGAAGCCTTGGTGTTCTGGGCGATTGCTAAGGATTCCGCGAACGGCAAAAAATATAAATAAGGAAGCAGAAAATAAAGTAATGCCCTGTGGAGAATATGGCACTGGACTAGATGAAATCTTTTCTTAAAAAATGAAAAAAATACACCAGGGGATTGGCTCTGAGTGAGTTATAGAACAGAGGGCCAGGTCGAGAAAGGTACCGAAGCTTGGTACATCGGTTCTAAGAGAGGATTTCACAAATGATGAGGTCGGGTAAGGGAGGGGGGGGGGGGGGAGGAGAAGAGAAGGATATTGCGTACGAACCAAGATAAACATGTCAGCTGTGAAGGGCATCACAACAACTATAACTATGTGAGAACTGAGTGACAGGGACTGAATAAAGGAAAAACATCTCCTTCAGGTAGCATGCTTGCACTTCTTATCAACAGAAAACTGAGATAAAAGATAAAGCGAATTATTTTGAACTGATATAAGAAGGTTTTATCGCATTCCTCCCGGCTCTGAAAGATTATTGCGGTTTCTGATGTCAGACGTTGACACTTCCATCTGAAAAGAAAATCCCTCTGTTTGGTCTTAGTATAAAATACAGTCTATCTGCCTGCAACAGGTAGCCACCAACACTTGCTTAACACAATTACGAGATCAAATTGCATCTTTGTTACGGGGGCAATAGAGTTTTGTGAATTGAATAACTTTTTCCAACAGCACAACAAAGTACCTCCTTTAATTTACGTCTATGGTCACAATCTTTTCTGATTAACAGATTACCGGTTTCGGTCTTTAATGACCATCATCAGATCTGTCTTTTTATAGACACATCTGATGATGGTCATAAAGACCGAAACCGGTAAACTGTTAATCAGAAAAGATTGTGACCATAGACGTAAATTAAAGGAAACTTATTACATACACGGGTCACTGTGTTTTTTTTTTTCGCGACGATGTCGCAGCTTGTGAAACAAAGTACCTCTGTTTCCAAGAAGGTTCATTGAAAGGGCGCACCTATAGGGCTATATCGCTTGCGTCAGCCCGTTGTAGAATTTTGGAACAAGTTTTTTGCTCGCATATTGTGACCTTTCAGGTGACGGAGAACCTCCCGTGTAGGAACCAATATGGATTCCGCATACAACGGTCACGTGAGAGCCGGCTCAAATGGTTCAAATGGCTCTGAGCACTATGCGACTTAACTTCTGAGGTCATCAGTCGCCTATAACTTAGAACTACTTAAACCTAACTAACCTAAGGACATCACACACATCCATGCCCGAGGCAGGATTCGAACCTGCGACCGTAGCGGTCGCTCGGCTCCAGACTGTAGCGCCTAGAGCCGGCTCCCTCTATTGTTCCACAAGACCCATAAAGCAGTCGATATCGTTGCCCAATTTTCTATCACAATCCCTTATAACGTTCGGTACAGTTTCGTACCGTCGCCTTCTGAGCAAAATATAAGCGTACAATCAGACAAGCTTTCAGTTTGGACTGAATAGTTCCTAACAAAAAGGACACAGCCTATTACTCTTAACGGAGAGAAATTTTCAGAAGTAAAAGTAACATCGGATGCCTACTAAAAGAGTGTTATAGGGCCATTACTTTTCCCAATTTACATAAACTACCTAGGGGACAGCGTTGGAAGTTCAATGAGGCTGTTCGTCTATCAAGCTATGTAGGAAAATCGCAACGCTAGAAAATTGTAGCGAAATGCAGGAAGACATGCAAAAGATCGACGCTTGCCGCAGGGATTATCAGTTGGCCATTAACATAAATAAACATACCTTATATCGCATAACAGGCGCGAAGACCCGTTATTATATGGCATCATAATTGCATAACAATCACAGAAAATAGCCTCATCCTTAAAATTTCTGGGAGGAAGCGCCAGTGAAAAATGGTTCAAATGGCTCTGAGCACTACGTGACTTAACTTCTGAGGTCATCAGTCCCCTAGAACTTAGAACTACTTAAACCTAACTAACCTAAGGACATCACACACATCCATGCCCGTGGCAGAATTCGAACCTGCGACCGTAGCGGTCGCGCGGTTCCAGACTGTAGCGCCTAGAACCGCTCGGCCACTCAGGCCGGCGAAGCGCCAATGAGATTTAAAGTGTTACGACCGTATAATACTAACCGTAGAAAAGGTAAAAGACATACAGTAGCGTTGGAAGACTCCTAACGAAGTAGGCCTGTAGTGTCCCCACGAAGCAGGTAGCTTACAAAACCCTCGCTCTGGCGATACTTTGATGTTACTCCTCAAACTGTGGCTCTTACCAGATAGGACTGGTAGAGGAAATTAAGAAGATTGAAAGAAGAGCACGTTTCTTGGCAGGTCCGTTAGTTAAGGCCGAAAACGTCACGGAGGCGGTCGTCTAACTCCAATGATAGGCACTACAAGAGTGGCGTTGTGATTTACGGTTAAAATTCGGAGAAAAGTCAGCCAAAATGCTGTTTTCTCCTACGCATATCTCGCTAAAAGAACATGAAGATAGAATTAGGGAGATAAGAATCGACACGACACGCTGTTCTTCCCGTCCAGGATTCCCAACCAAAACAGGAAAGGAGCCAGCGAGAGTGGTGCGCAATGTACTCACAGCCAAACACCACAAGGCGGCTTGCGGAGGACAGGTGTAGTACATCAGATCCGGGGCAAACTGCGTATTGTGACGTCACATCGCTCCACGCATAATCTCGCGGGAGTAGGTGGCACTGAGCGGCTGAAGGCCGCTGTCGAAACTCGGTGCTGATTTGCTTAGCGGCACTTATCGCAAATCCGCCAGCTGTTTGTGCTCGGCTAGCATCTGCCTGGCACGCAGAAGTTTGCTATTGTCGCTGGCTCTCGATTGCGTACTGGTCAAGAAGTTGGACATGTGCTGACAGCACAGACGTCTAACATGAGTTCCTGATAAACAGATCATCACTTGCGCTTGTGCCCTCTTCACTTACTTTCTTTCCAGTTACATACTTGGCCGCAAACAGTAGCACCGGACTGTTATTCCTTCTGTTTTCATATGTGACAGTCAATCGTTTTGGTTTCCCGCTTAAGTACGTTATATGCTGTCTTACTAGACCTGCATTTTCCGTTTATATATCGGAAAAGAATCCTAATTTGTGCTAACCTATTTCGTATGATGCAGCAGCTGTTTTGGGTGCTGTTGACAAACACTGACAAGGCAGTCACGTAAAATATTGTTGCAGCACAGAAATAAGGCCAGGGGAAGTTAAAACTCAATACAATCTTTATTTGTCCAAATGACAAGTTTATAAGCTGATATGGCAGGTTTTGATTGTGCTAGCAATCATTTGCAGATCTGAAATAGACAGAAGAAATATTTTTCTACCTGCTTACAGTATGTACACTATAAGAAAAGAACAGAAGGTGACACAGAACACTGCATAAAATATCGTTACAGAGTTGACCAAGTCATGCCGTATACGTTAGAAAAATGGTTCAAATGGCTCTGAGCACTATGGGACTTAACTGCGGTGGTCATCAGTCCCCTATAACTTAGAATTACTTAAACCTAACTAACCTAAGGACACCACACACATCCATGCCCGGGGCAGGATTCGAACCTGCGACCGTAGCGGTCGCGAGGTTCCAGCCTAAAAAACGTTTAACTTGGAGATTCCACATCACAAAATCTATTCTCAGCAGTCCTAGAAGTAGTTTACAGCCTCCTTAAAACGTAAAAACAAAGAAGAAATACGTTTTTTTGGGACATGTCTCAGTGAACTTCCTTTCCCTACAGACAGTGTACTGTTTGTGCCCCCCCCCCTCCAAAAAAAAAAAAAAAAGGGTCTGAGCACTATGGGACTTAACTTCTAAGGTCATTAGTCTCCTAGAACTTAAAACTGCTTAAACCTAACTAACCTAAGGACATCACACACATCCATGCCCGAGGCAGGATTCGAACCTGCGACCGTAGCGGTCGCGCGGCTCCAGACTGTAGCGCCAAGAACCGCTCGGCCACTCCGGCCGGCGTTTGTCTCCAGTGCGGATCAATTTCACCATCGACTGACAGAGCTCATATATGTAGGAGAACAGGCATATAAAACAAATACAAAACTAGAATAGTGAACAACGAACACACCGAAAAGAAAACGGTAAAATTTTAATGTTACGCGATAGGACCAGTTGAAGAGTTTTTGTATTTACAACAGCTGAAAATGCCTAGGCTGACAGTAAAAGAAATGAACAGAAGAGTGAAAATGGTCACGAGCACTTTTAGTGAGTAAATTAGAGGTTTCATCACGAAAACTGCGATGTATCTGAGCCAGGAAGTGCACATTCAGCAAGCGTTACCAGTTTTGACTTACACTGAGATGAAAAAAGTCATAGAATACCCACTAATATCGTGTCGGGCCTTCTTTTGCCCGGCGTAGTGCGTGGACTCAACAAGTCGTTGGGAGTCCGCTGGAGAAATTATTAGCCATGCTGCCTCTACAGCTCTGCATAACTACGCAAGAGTTGTCAGTGCAGGATTTTGTGCACAAACTGATCTCTCAATTATGTCCCATGAATGTTCGATGGGATTCATGTCGGGTGATCTGGGTAAACAAATCATTCGCGTGAATTGTCCAGTATGTTCTTCAAACCAGTCGCCAACAATTGTGGCCCGATGACATGGCCCACTGTCATCCATAAAAAATTCCCTCGTTGTTTGGGAACATGAAGTTCATGAATGGCTGCAAATGGTCTTCAGGTAGCCGAACAGAACCATTTTCAGTCAATGATCGGTTCACTTGGACCAGAGGACCCAGTTCATTCCATGTACACACAGTCCACGCTATTGTGGAGCCACCGCCAACATGCAGAGTGCCTTCTTGACAACTTGGATCCATGGCTTCGAGGGGCCTGCCTGCGCCACACTTGAACCCTATCACCACCTGAAATCGGGACTCTTCTGACCAGGAGAGGTTTACCAATCGTCTAATGTCCAACCCATATGGTGACGAGCTCAGGAAAGACGCTGCAAGAGACGTCGTGCAGTTAAGAAAGACACTCGTGTCGGTCGTCTGCTGCCATAGCCCATTTCGTCATACTGTCCTCACGGATACGTTCGTCGTAGGTCCCACATCGATTTCTGAGGTTCTTTCACGGAGTGCTGCTTGTCTATTAGCACTGACAACTAAGAAAACGCTGCTGCTCTCGGTCGTTAGGTGAAGGCCGTCGGCCACTGTTGTCCGTGGTGAAAAATAATGTCCGAAATTTGGTATTCTCAGCCTACTATGGATCTGTGGTTCTCGGAATATTGAATTTCGTAATTAGTTCCGAAATCAAATGTCCCATGCGTCTAGCTTCAACTACCAAAGTCTTAATTCCCGTAGTGCGGCCATAATCACGTCGGAGATCTTTTCACATGAACCACCTGAGTACAAATGACAGCTCCGCCAATGCGCTGCCCTTTTATACCTTGTGTACACGATACTGCCGCCATCTGTATATGTGCATATCGCCAACGCATGACTTTTGTCACCTCACTGTATGACAATGTGACATGAATTTATCAATGTGAAAACCGAGGGCTTCTCAGAGGATAATGGAGAAATGACAGCAAACAGTTGACTAAAGGTACTGAAGGGAGCAGAAATGGCTGTAATGAAAATGAAGTCGTGGTGGGTGACATGTAACCAAGCGAATGGATGGTACTTGGAGCACGGGAGTTCTTTGCTCGTTCCCAACTTACTTACTTACTTACAACTTTCTTACACGATCAGGCCCAGAGGAACGGGTGACATCACAGTTAGGGCTCTCCATCCGCTTCTGTCTTCTACTATCTCTCTCAAACACTCTTTCTAGACTGATCTGATGCCTGATAGGATCCAGTCCACTGGAATTTTTGGCCACATAGTTTGTCTCACTCTCATTACAAGTCCAGCCGATTGGAGGCTTTTTTCTCTTCAGCACTGTAACGATGTTGGCTTCTTCTGTAGCTCTTCTAGTTCTGTATCGTTGCGCCTTCTCCACTCTGCTGTAGTTGGATCCCAACCTGGTCCGCATATTTTCCTGAAGACCTTACTCTCAAATATAAGCAGTCGATTAAGGTCTTGTGTTCCACTGCTCGAGGTTTGACAATCATTTAGCACCACTAGCAGTATTACTGTTTTATAAAGTCTTAGTGGTAGTTATTGAGAAATATTTCTACATTGAGAAATATTTCTACATTTTAATACAAAGTTTAGAGAGTAATACAGGTAGCACATGCTTCCCACTTAGTCTTGCCTCATTCTTTGCTTCAATTGATGTTACTTCACAAAAAAAAACTGATCCAAGATATCTGAATTCGTTCACATACTTATACCTGTCACATTTCGCTGTCAGATCTTCGGAGTTAAGGAGATTTCTTTTTATGGTCACTTGCTCTGTCTTTTCAATACTAATTTACAACCCAGCTCTCGGAGACACTAATACCTGGTTCTGAATACTTCTTTTCAGCTATTCTTATTAAGGAAATGTCATCTGAATAGACCAGATACCTCATATTTTCATGATAGATTTGAACACCCTGAAAATTCTCTTTGTTGAATTCCCATATTACCTTCTCGAGAGTCAGATTGAAAAGGGCAGGTGATAATCCTGTCTTAATCTTGTTTCCACTTGGAAAAATTTCCTTCATCATGTCAAATTCTGTAATGGTTTTAATCATACGCAGATCCCAACAGATGAGAGAATGTCGATTAAAACGACGTAATGGAAGATGGGTAGAAAACAACCTTGCAAGAGAAACGTGGATGCATTACCTGAAGACGGAGTTCTTCGAAAAGTCTAGAGGAGATATTTATGAAATCATACACAATCAAAATATGATGTTCACTAATTGTTACCACATACTCGTACATTTTCGTCGTGGGCACTCAAAAATTGCTTGCCACAAGGTGGGCCATCATTCAAACGGATGACACACATCGTTGTCAAAGAAGTCTAGCGAAATGGTGCAGCTTTTAACAACTAGGATCGTATTTGAAATAAAAAAGAGTCCAAATCTTCGTTGTTCCATTTTTACTTCGTTTTCCGCGCGTTACCCAATTTCGCTTGAGGTTTTTCCTTCATCCAGGCCTAGGCGTATTTCTTCCCATGTCCTTGAGAAACCGCGCAACTGCCTTGGCTCCAGCGATTCTTATGTCGATGGAAAGTTCAGCTTTAAGCTTCCTGCAGCTGATGGGGCGGCAATACATTTCACGTCCGTAATTATGGAAATATCAACTCCCGGCTAGAGACTCACTATAGGTACACCTGCAACTAGGAGATATCAAAACTGATTGTACTGTTTCGCTGAATCACTCACGGCTACGTGGACAGACTTTGGATAGCGGTACGTGACAGCCGGCGCGTCTGATGATTACGCTCGTGGAATAACAAAGCTGAAAAAGCGCGCCCGAGATAAGAGAAATGCACACGGGAAGACGCAATGAATTTATATTACGTCATCTTCAGTTCTTGACTGTACAGCGAAAATTCCAGCGACTCTATGAGTGAACTTGCCTTTCTATAACAGTAAAATGAAAAGGTTTACCAGCACTATAGCCTTTTCTTCAATTTGGCACGTTGGATGGGCATATGGCAGATTTGCTTCGAATGTCATTGAACCAATTCCTACATATCGTTATTACAAAATGTTACGATCGATTTTCTTGTGACATATTCCTGTCTTTTAGGAACTGTTTCTTTTAGGATCATGGGTTATTTGTCAACCTTTAAACCATAATGTCAATACGAAACGAAAAGATGCAGATTGAGAAGATTTGACAATTTAGTCATTAAGCCTAGTTAACGGAAATTTCGTTTTTCCTCTGAATGTGAAAATGTTTTTTTGACGCCGACCCACATATGGAGAAATGATAATAAAATAAGGGAAATCGCAGCTTGCACGGAAGGATATAGGTGTTCGTTTTTTCGGCACCTTTCGTGATTGGAATAACAGAGAATTATCACTTAACTGTGATTTGCAGAGATGTAGGTGTACACGTAAATTGCGAGAATATATAGTATATAGTGCATGGACTTAGACTCCTATACTTGTCTTTATAGGAAAATATGACAGTTCTCACTGTCCCGGGGATCCCGAGAATTGTGGTTTTCATGTATGAAATCTCAAAATGCAAGCTTTGAGTTATGCTGCTAATTTTTTTTAATTAATTGAGGTTGGTATTGATATTTCGAACGACAAAGTTCTTCTAGAGTGACGTGGTGTAACAAACATTATACTGCAGCGAAAAAGAGCGTCTTTTCCGCTCAGCGCACGCGATATTTAGAAACTGCTGTGTCACACTGACTGACAACCAATCATTTAGCCTTCAAATTCTGCTGCGCGAACATAATTAACACTGACTCCACAATCAGATTTTTTTTCCGCGCGATACGGTTCATCTTTCTACAAAATATCTTTTCCCCGACAAGTTGCGTTACAACTCACACTCTTCCCGTACTGCCGGCCGCTGTGGCCGAGCGGTTCTGGGCGCTTCAGTCCAGAACTGTGCTGCTGCTACGGTTGCAGGTTCGAATCCTGCCTTGGGCATGGATGTGTGTGATGTCCTTAGGTTAGTTAGGCTTACGTAGTTCTAAGTCTAGGGGACTGATGACCTCAGATGTTAAGTGCCATAGTGCTTAGAGCCATTCGAACCATTTGAATCTTCCCGTACTATTCTAAACAGGAGTATTCAGAATGCGTTAACGGAAATAAAACCGCGAACTTATGAATGGTATGGTTTTATCTGTTACACACGCTTTAGACAGCTTTCAGTGGAAGCTCGCAATGAAGAAAACTGAGTTAAAGCAATACAAATGACATGGTGAAACTGCGAAAACTTGTTATTAGGGATAGAATGTTAATAATGAAAAACATTGTTATAGATTATTTTCTTTCATTTGATGTACTTCATATTTTACATATTAATACGCATTTTCAGTTGTAATTTCTTACGTAAACACACACATACCGTGAACATCTTCATAACATCATAACTGGTTCAAAATACGAAAACCGTGTTTTACGTAGGAAAGACTGCTGAAAGGTCGCCGGTTTTTCGACATCTGGATAATATCGATAAATTTTATTGACCATAAACTGAAACTTTTTAGTGGTAATGCGCACAGTAGTGACAGTCAATTGATTACGAAAGGTTGGGTACAATAACAAAGTTCTATGTCCACCTTTTAGCAAAAGTAGCACAAAAACTTGCGAAATGTGTTGTCATAATCACATAACAGTTTCACCAACAGTGCCACAGACATATTACATAATGATAGAACAGTATTACACAAAAATATTGGTTGCGTTGATGTCTTTTTTTATCCTCAAATGTACCAGAAGCACTCACACGGAAAATATTGTGGCAACAGACTGATCTGCATCATAACTCTAGATTCACGCTCTTTCCTCGTGTAACGCACGTTTCGTTGTATACAGCTAAAACCGCGAAATAATTCAGAGAAGATGTATTATATAATAGACAAATCTCCGACGAGTATTAACAGTGGCTGTTACGTACATATATCGGACATCAAGTACGAAAAATGCAAAGGGGAATGGACGGCAATTCATAACGATCACCCAATACAATGACATCGCCATCAGCGCTGTGAAAATTACCGACAAGCGGCAGTCAGCCATGTAGTACCATTACGCTGTTCTTGCCACACAAATGGAATGGAGATTAGTGGCATACACAGCTAATCTTCTGTTGTAATCTTAATTTGCGAACAGAAGAGCGAGCGAAGCGAAGCCGCGCCTTGCACTCCTCGCCGAGTCATAGAATAGGTATGCTGCTCGGTAGAACTGTAGCAACAGAAGCTGTTACTTACGTATTTCATCTCGTTCGATCAGTGCGACACCTGTGCTGCCTGGAAGTCGATGCGTCGAGCATAACACAAAACTCGCTGGCCGCCTAGCAACGCGCACACGAGTTTCGCTCCAACAGGTGAGCTAGCGCGCATGTGCACCGCGCAGCACTTCACAGCACACTGGTAACGCCGGCGCGTTCGCCGCCAGACTGGCTTTGCCCGGCCGAGTCCGCACACGACAGCAGCAGCGGCTCACACACACACACACACACCACACACACAGATAGCGGCCGCGCTGACGTGTGTAGCTGTGCCAGCGGCCTCGCCGAGCAGAGCGGCCGCAGTCGGCAGTCGCAGCCGGTGACGCGGCGCGTCCACAATGCTGACTGCGGCGGTATTTTTAGTGCGAGGCGTAGCGAGGAACGGGTTCTTCTGCCCTGCGGGCAAGTCACTCACTCGCTCCAGCATCCGAACGAGCCTCCAGGCAGTTTGGCGCCGCGCTGCCGCGTTATTTTGGAACCACACCGCAGCTCGGCAAGAAACAATAGCCTCCACGAACCGCAGGAGCACAGCATCTTCAGCTACATCTCCCACGTAGACGGCAGAGCCCTCTTTTTGTGAGCTTGCCCCCAAAGCCGTCCATCATTAGGTCATTAGGGACAATGGAGTAGCTTAGCAGGATAAACCTGACAGAACGCAACACTCCAACCCTTGATGGATTCCAACCACCAGTCATCTTGCTTTAGTGATTTGGGGGACCTGTTTCTGTCACAACTTTTTAATTGTTTTGACAGGCTAGTTCCACTGAACTGTGGCACACAGAGTATCGGAAAGGAGGGTAAACTGACTGTGATATTTTAGCAGTTTGCTACTCTCATCTCATTGGAGGGTCGGTAAATTGACACCCTCTTCCAGCGCTCTCCCGCTCTCTCTCCCTCCCCCCCCCCCCCCCTCTCTCTCCCTCTCTCTCTCTCTCTCTCTCTCTCTCTCTCTCTCTCTCTCTCTCTCGCACGCACGCGCGGGAAGACGGGAAGAGAGACAGAGGGAAACATGCGTTCATGAAGTTATATCCAGCAGGGCAATGCTTATCCATATATTGCAAGGAATCTACAGTGTTTCTTTGCTGATCTGTCCATCCAACTCAGAAAAAAAAAAATGGTTCAAATGGCTCTGACCACTATGGGACTTAACATTTGAGGTCATCAGTCCCCTAGAACTTAGAACTACTTAAACCTAACTAACCTAAGGACATCACACACATCCATGCTGGAGGCAGGATTCGAACCTGCGACCGCAGCGGTCACGCGGTGCCAGACTGAACCGCCTAGAACCGCTCGGTCACATCAGCCGGCTCCAATTAAGAAGACAATCACTTTAGATGTCTGTTACTTAACTGGCAGTCGTGACTCATGATATTCGTCCCGTAGCAAATATACTTGAATATCCAGACTCGGGTTCACACACTTCTGAAACGTCAGTGCCCATGAACGGATCAGAACACGTGTGACGCGATGCAAGGAAACTAGGCATTCTCACCTTATTGCAGCTTCACCAATGCCGAATTATTGATACTTAAATTTATTTTCTGTTTTTTTACATCATTTTTTTTTCATCGGTCCCGGTTATTCATCCACAATTTTCACAGCTTTTTATGCGTCACTTGACAAGTGAATCCTGCGTGGACTATCTTCATTCATTCCTGAGTGGAATGCCTCATTCACTGTTTGTAGCGTATCTTTTATCAAGTGAATTCTACATAGACAACTATCCATTACCACAAGTCCCATGTTTCACTGTAAGTGGCCCGTCAGATGATAGCATGAAGCGCACACTAGAAATAAATAAATAAATAAATCGTCCAAGAAGAGGATTATCTCCCGAATAATGAAGAACATACCTGATACGCATGCCTAGCCTGGTTCACACCGCTATATGGATTACAAGCTTTAGAAAACGGTAGGGAGAGGATGGAGATCCTAAAACGTAGTGACAAAGAAATGGTCTGAAAGTTAAGCGCCGAATAATAGCGGCAACAAGTGTTCGGAAAAATGACAAGAACTTACATTGGGACATGATGGTGATACATGCATCAACTGTTACATGATGATACAGGACAATAGCGAAATATTGCGAAAAATAATGAATGATAAGAACTGCACAAGCCTATAAGGTTTCGTGCATACAGGCAGAACATTAATAAAACCGACAAACTGCACGGACGGATTCCTGACTGGAAATGGGATAAAAAAGGTCCACGGAACATTTGTTCGGAGATGCACCGTTGCCACGGTAGATGGCGCTGACCACGTGTCTTGTGTTCCGTATGTGTTGCAGTCTGTGTGATTGACGCAGCGCACTGTAGGCAGCAGAATGGTCCGGAATTCATGTCGGGAACAAACCGAAATGGTGTTTGTGTACGGTGGAGCAGACGGAAACGGTGGAGAGGTTAACATGGCTATTCCAAAATAAGTAACTTCACAGACACCACGTCATACAATATTTCACGCTCTTTTTCGGCGATCGTGTGATCATGGGTCCTTTCAGGCAGATGTACGTGCAGGGAGGCGGCGGAATGTGCGTACACCAGAGTTGGAGGACCGGGTTCTGCAGGATATTGAGAAGTACCCTGGTACAAACTCCAGGCAAGAGGCTCGACTACATGGTGTAATCAAAAGTACTATTATGTGCATCATCATGACAGCTGCTACTGTCTCTATTACCTGCAGTCCCATAGAGGCCACTTTGAACATTTGTTGTGACGTGGAGACGATGCAGCACTTTACTGTGTTTCGGGACGATTTGTTGTCCATTTCCGGACACATATTCATAGCACCTTTTTTCCTCCATTTCCAGTAGGAATCTGTCCCTGCAGTTTGTCGGTTTTATTAATGTTCACCTTGTATAACTGAAAATATTACTTGTACTGGTTATTTAGAAAAGAAGAAATTCATAGAAACGCAGTCCTGTCGGAGCCTGAGGCTCACGATTCAGTCTGTATAAAAAAGTAAAATAAAATAAAATAAACAGGTACAACATTCTTATGGATGCGTGACCGTCACATTTTGTAAACTACTTTTAATAGTTTACAACGTCTCAGATAACTGTTTCACTTGATATATCTGTGGCAGAAGTGTTAGAATGTGGATAAGTGGAATATAATGTCAATGAAAAACCAAAAGCCAGCCGAGGTGGCAGAGCGGTTCTAGGCGCTACTGTCGCAGGTTCGAATCCTGCCTCGGGCATGGATGGGTGTGATGTCATTAGGCTAGTTAAGTTTAAGTAGTTCTAAGTTTTAGGGGACTGATGACCTCGGCAATTAAGTCCCATAGTGCTCAGAGCCATTTGAACCATTTGAACCAAAAATCAAAAAATCCCACCACATCCGATTACAGGTTTAGCGGTAAGTTTCCGGAGACCATCACATCGTACACTGGGCTAGCATTCTCGGGGATGACGGTTCAGATCCCCGTCCGCTTACCCAGATTTGCGTTTTCCGTTAACAGCTATAGGAAAGAACAGGTCCAATATCTTTCCTTGTCATTCCGTAATCTGAGGTTGCGCTCTGTCCAATGAACTTGTCCTAGACGAAACCTTATTCCTTGGCCTACCTTTACTTTCCGTGAGATATTTTCAATATTTACACGTAATACCGCGAAGCGATGTGAAATAGAACAAACATGTAAATTCGGTTTTAGAGAGACCGAACGAAGACTTAGACTCGTTCAAATGGTTCAAATAGTTCTGAGCACTATGGGACTTAACATCTGAGGTCGTAAGTCCCCTAGAACTTAGAACTACTTAAACCTAACTAACCTAAGGACACAGCGGCCGGCTACTTGGATTCGCTGACAGATTTTTGATCAAGTACGGCACATCTGAAAAGACGCGAGTGCAACCACTTCTAGTGCGTTCCATGTCAAGTGGGCATGATGCCATATTTCAAATGAGTTCAGAGAAGCGCTGTTAGAGTCATGACAGCGCAGCCCATATGACAGTACAATGGAGACGTCCAGAGATCTTAAATGAGAAGCTCCGTGGAAGAGACGCGTTTCTCGCAAAAGCTTTAGGGAACAGATATTCGAGAAAACGTGTACTACAATTCTGCTGCCTCTCTCTTATGTTCCGCTTAGGGACAGTGAGTAAGAGATAAGAGAGATAAATGCGTGCACCGGGCCGGCTATTGTGATCTTCAGCCCCAAGTCTGATATGATGCAACTCTCCACGGTAATCTATCCAGTACATCTTTGCGCAACCACTGCAACCTACATCCATTTGAATCTGCTTACTGTATTCAAACCTTGGTTCACAATCCCTCAACACGATTTTTACCCCCTCCCCCTCCCCCTTCCTCACAGCTTCCTCAATTACCGAATCAACTATTCCTTGATGCCTTTAGAAACCTCCTGTCAAGCTATCCCCTCCTTTAGTCCAGTTGTGTCATATTTATTGTTTTCACGATTTCATGCCTCTTCATTATTTATCGGAGTTACCCATATTATGAAAGGCACTCTTCTGCAGAATCATATTTCTAAAGCTTCAGCTTCTTTTCTGTATTTACTGCTTATCGTTCACACTTCTTCAGACAAATATTCACTTTATAACACTCACCCATGGTGTCCAAGGAGGAACGGTAATATTCATCGCCGGCCTGTGTGGCCGTGCGGTTCTAGGCGCTTCAGTTTGGAACCGCGTGACCGCTACGGTCGCAGGTTCGAATCCTGCCTCGGGCATGGATGTGTGTGATGTCCTTAGGTTAGTTAGGTTTAAGTAGTTCTAAGTTCTAGGGGACTGATGACCACAGATGTTAAGTCCCACAGTGCTCAGAGCCATTTTTGGTAATATTCATCGACATGACAGGAACGATTATTCTCAGCAAAAAAGTACAGCAGGAATGGGCTCTATAATGCATACCTTAAGATCTATGAGCAATTTTCATCTTCGATACTGTGAAACAAATATCTTATACTGCAAGCTCTTTGCATACAACATTCCGAGAGGTGGTAATATGGACCAAAACGAAAAAAAAGTCCAACAAAAACGGGCACTATAGTGCATACCTTAAGAGCTATGGCACTTGTTCATATTCGCGGTTGTGAAAAACATCTCTTCTACTGAACAAGTGCTTATAACTCCTAAAGGAACATTTTAAAGACGATATTCACTAGACTATTTTTTCTTGTTTTGGTTCCTTTTACCTCCTCATTATAGGAACCGAAAGCTGAGTAAAGTCGGAGATTAAATTCTGCCGAAATTTTTACAGAGGCGCAAACCGTATTCAGAAGGGATACATTAAATAAAGTAGGTGGTGGTGTGTTTGTGTCTGTTGGTAGTAGTTTATCTTGTAGTGAAGTTGAATACATAGTTCCTGCGAATTACTATGGATAGAGATTATACTCAATAGTCGTACCAAAATAATAATTGGCTCCTTCTACCGACCCCCCGACTCAGATGATACAATAGCTCACCGCTTCAAAGAAAACTTGAATCTTATTACAAATAACTACCCCACTGATACAATTATAATTGGTGGAGACTTCAGTCTACCCTCGTTTTGTTGTCGAAAATACATGTTCAAAGCCGGTGGTAGACACAAAACATCTTCCTAAATTGTACTAAATGCTTTCTCTGAGAATTACTTTGAACAATTAGTTCATGAGCCCATACGAATTGTAAATGGATGCGAAAACACACTTGACCTCTTAGCCAAAAATAATCCTGATCTAATAGAGAGCGTCATGACGGATACAGGGATTAGTGAAGACAAGGTCATTGTAGCGAGGCTCAAAACCGTATCAACCAAAACCACTAAAAATAAACGCAAAATATATCTATTTAAAACAGCATATAAAAATTCACTTGATGCCTTCCTAAGAGAGAGTCTCCATTCCTTCCAAGCTAATTATGTAAGTGTAGACCAGATATGGCTCAAATTCAAAGATATTGTATCGACAGCAATAGATAGAGTCATACCGCATAAGTTAATAAGAGACGGAACTAATCCACCATGGTACACAAAATGTCAAAACACTGTTGCAGAAGCAACGAAAAAACCATGCCAAATTCAGGAGAACCCAAAATCTCCAAGACTGACTAAGTTTCACGAAAGCTCGAAATTTAGAGTGGACGTCAATGCGAGATGGTCTTTCACAGTTAAATATTGTCTCAAAATATAGTAGAAAACCCAAAGAGATTCTGGTCGTATGTAAAGTACACCAGTGGCAAAAAACAGTCAATTCCGTCATTGCACGATAGCGATGGAAATGTTACCGATGATGGTGCCGCTAAGGCGGAGTTACTAAATGCAAAAAATGGTTCAAATGGCTCTGAGCACTATGCGACTTAACTTCGGAGGTCATCAGTAGCCTAGAACTTAGAACTAATTATACCTAACTAACCTAAGGACATCACACACATCCATGCCCGAGGCAGGATTCGAACCTGCGACCGTAGCTACTAAATGCAGTTTTCAGTAATTCCTTCACGAAAGAAGACGAAGTAAATATTCCAGAATTCGAAACCAGAACAGCTGTTAGCATGAGTGACATAAAAGTAGATATCTTAGGTGTTGCGAAACAACTCAAATCACTTAAGAAAGGCAAGTCTTCCGGTCCAGATAGTACACCAATCAGGTTCTTGTCAGAGTATACAGACACCAAAGCGCCCTTCTTAGCAATAATATACAACCGCTCACTTGACGAAAGGTCTGTTCCTAAAGACTGGAAAGTAGCACAGGTCACACCACTATTCAAGAAGGGAAATAGGAGTAACCCACTGAATTACAAACCCAATATCACTGACCTCAATTTGCAGTAGGATTTTGGAGCATATACTGTACTCGAACATTATGAATCACCTTGACGAAAATTACTTATTGATACATAGCCAACACGGATTCAGAAAATATCGATCTTGTGCAACACAGCTAGCTCTTTCTTCCCATGAAGTAATGAGTGCTGTCGACAAGGGATCTCAGATCGAGTCCATATTCCTAGATTTCCATAACGCTTTTGATACCGTTCCTCACAAGCGACTATTAATCATACTGCGTGCATATGGAGTATCGTCTCAGTTGTGTGACTGGATTTATGATTTCCTCTCAGCGAGGTCTGATTTCGTAGCGATAGACGGTAAATCATCGAGTAGAACAGAAGTGATATCTGGCGTTCCGCATGGTAGTGTCACAGGCCCTCTGCTGTTCCTGATTTATATAAATCATCTAGGTGATAATCGGAGCAGCCCCCTTAGATTGTTTGCAGATGGCGCTATAATTTACCGTCTAATAAAATCATCAGACGATCGATTCCAATTACAAAATGATCTAGAGAGAATTTCTGTATGGTGCGAAAAGTGGCAATTACCACTAAACAAAGAAAAGTGCTAGGTCATCCACATGGGTACTGAAAGAAATGCGATAAATTTAGGGTATCCGATAACTCGCACAAATCTAAGGGCTGTCAATTCCACTAAATACCTAGGAATTACAATTACGGGCAACTTAAATTGGAAAGACCACATAGATAATATTGTGGGGAAGGCGAAACAAAGACTGCGTTTTGTTGGCAGAACACTTAGAACACGCGACAAACCCACTAAAGAGACAGCCTACGTTACACTTGTCCGTCCTCTGCTGGAATATTGCTGCACGGTATGGGATCCTTACCAGGTAGGATTGACGGAGGACATAGGAAAAGTGCAAAGCAGGGTAGCTCGTTTCGTGTTATCTCGCAATAGGGGTGAGAGTGTCACTGATATGATACGCGAGTTGGGGTGGCAGTCACTGAAACAAAGGCGGTTCTCTTTGCGGCGAGATCTATTTACGAAATTTCAATCACCAACTTTCTCTTCAGAATACGTAACCATTTTGTTGACACCCACCTACGTAGGGAGAAATGATCATCTGAATAAAATAAGAGAAATCAGAGCTCGAACGGAATGATTTAGGTGTTCCTTTTTCCCACGCGCCATTCGAGAGTGGAATGGTAGAGAAGTAGTATGAAAATGGTTCGATGAACCCTCTGCCAGGCACTTAAGTGTGAATTGCAAAGTAACCGTGTAGATGTAGAAGTGAGACGGTGATATTCACGATTAGCTGAAAATTCCAACTGGCACGATATTTTTTGTGACGTCCAAATGCGTAAAGTACGCCGGATGTCGCCAAGGCTGAGCACTTCCGATGACTCGTACTTAGACGATATCTCTTCGGCTCTTTCCGCGACAAGCTGAGAAATTCTCCGTTAACTGAAGAACAAACACCGATCCTTTTCACCGGTGGCCGTATGCAGGATGTCCCAGAACGATGTAAGCATTGTATGATGTACCTATCACTGCCCGGTTTTATGAATCTGAGGATGGCAATACATATTGCCGAAACTAGTGATCCACCAATTGTGTTAATATAGCGATCTTGACAAATAAATTTGTTTTCAAAAGAAGACTACAATAAAAAATAATAGATCGCCTCCAGACTGAATGATCATATCAGGCAACCATAATTATGGGCTACAACAGGAACGGTCATTCGAAGCGAGAAAGTCTAATGAACATGGGCTATAATATGCACACCTTAAGAGCTATGGGCACTTGTTTATCTTCGCTTCTATGAAAGTCATCTCTTCTACTGAACAAGTGCTCGTAGCGCTTAAGGTATACATTACAGAGCTCATGTGTACTAAGACTTCCTCGATACGAATGACGGTTCTTGTCACACCCCTGAACACTGATAACTCCTCCTGGGACATCGTGTATATGAATATCGTTCTGGCAGTCAGGGACAAATATCTACTAACGCCTGTTGACTCATCCATTGAATGAATGGTTACTTCATATAATATCTTTTATCTATGTCAAGACAATGTCGTTAAGACTTGTAAATAATTAAAAATCCACAGAACATTAGCCATGACGTGCCTGTGCCAGAAAATCATCAAAATAGACTGTATGATGTATATCCTGCAAGAGATTTCTCGGTTTTGGTTTTGAACGCTCCCGATATGGAAGCACAACGAATAAATGGATGCACACCCCACTGGCAAATGATGCTAATATGAAATTAAAGCGGAAATAGAAAATTAAAGAATATCCACTACAAATTCAGTGACCTAAGACATCTGATACTTTCTCAAACACCAACATTTGATTAAATTATGATTTATTCATAATTACACAGATTGTACGTGTACCGCGTGAAACAAGCAGCTCGGCTCCATTCTCTGAAATAAACACTGAGGTGAAAGTTTACTGTACATAATAACAAAAAACGTTCGTAAAACTAAGAAGTCGTTCGAATGCTTTCTGTTAATGGAAGACATTGATTCATTTCCATCAAAGCAAATCAGAATGAAAGCCTCCACGGTTGACGTTCTTCATGTCTGCGAAAAATAATATACACACAGAGTAGTCAAGAGTGTTGGGTGGGCACTGAGACACGGGACAGTCATCGCCTACCGAAGTCTATGCGGTACATTTGTCCCCAGACGCTCCTGGCAGAAAGAAGTTACTGGCGCCTCATTTCAAATCGACGGCGATCTAACAGCAGACCGCCGATCGCCCCGTATAAATTTGTGGAGGCGACGTGACGTCCGTTCGTCAAACACTGGCGCGGCGGTTTAAGCATGTGGAAACATTGTCTTTGAGACAGTCCACCACAGACACTGCAGACCTCATACCGGGTTATCAAAAAGTTAGTATAAATTTGAAAACTTAATAAACCACGGAATAATGTAGATAGAGAGGTAAAAATTGACACACATGCTTGGAATGACATGGGGTTTTATTAGAACCAAAAAAACACCCCATGTTGCTAGACGCGTGAAAGATCTCTTGCGCG
Organism: Schistocerca serialis cubense; assembly: GCF_023864345.2. Taxonomy (NCBI): domain Eukaryota; kingdom Metazoa; phylum Arthropoda; class Insecta; order Orthoptera; family Acrididae; genus Schistocerca; species Schistocerca serialis. Next base: position 629,323,986 of record NC_064641.1, on the reverse strand, counting down.
CATCGTTTGGTGATGACCGTGTGCTCAGCAGCCACTTTCGTCATGCTTGGCCTCCCAGGTCCCCAGACCTCAGTCCGTGCGATTATTGGCTTTGGGGTTACCTGAAGTCGCAAGTGTTTCGTGATCGACCGACATCTCTAGGGATGCTGAAAGACAACATCCGACGCCAATGCCTCACCATAGCTCCGGACATGCTTTACAGTGCTGTTCACAACATTATTCCTCGACTACAGCTATTGTTGAGGAATGATGGTGGACATATTGAGCATTTCCTGTAAAGAACATCGTCTTTGCTTTGTCTTACTTTGTTATGCTAATTATTGCTATTCTGATCAGATGAAGCGCCATCTGTCGGACATTTTTTAAACGTCTGTATTTTTTTTTTTTTTTGGTTGTAATAAAACCCCATGTCATTCCAAGCATGTGTGTCTACATTATTCCGTGATTTATTCAGTTTTCAAATTTAGACTGACTTTTTGATCACCCGGTACATGGATGAAGTGGTAAAAGCCACATTTTAATAAAAAAACAAGCCTTGTATGAAAAATAAAATTGCTAATTTCACCCAAATTTCGCGCCTCTCGACCAGAACCTCTACTTGAAGCTCTGAACGCGTAAGTTCGTAGAAGAGTCAACCAATATACTGGTCCCTCCTACATATATCTCACGAAAAGATCATGGAATTAAAAGAATAGACATTCCAGCTCGTACGGAAGCTAGTCAACAGTCGTTCTCTTTCCACAAACCACTCGCAACTGGAACGAGAATTGGTGTGAGCCGGTCTTAATCAGTACAAGTATATGAAGACGTAGACGTACCAGAGTATACTGCTGTTCAAATCAGCCTTGAGGCTGGTGAGGCAAATAAAGTAAAACTAATATTATCCTCCGTGCATCAAAGAACAGTCACGCTACGTCACGCCGAATAAAGGGCGAAAGCCTGCCTCTTTTCTTTGCAGAGAGTGAAGAAAAAATTGTCTTCTTTTCCTTTTAGTTTGACAATGAGGCAATTCAGGCGCCACGGATGTTTTACCACCTGCTCCTCCGGAATGCCGGTAGAGATTATGCCGTTGGCAAGCAAACGAGACTCCCCCTCCCCCCTCCACCCCCGTTTCCAGAGATTAAAATTACAGGCGGGGAGAGGTGGCCATCTTCCGGTAGACGCGCAATTGTATCCGCAACGCCGCAATCCGCTTAATGGCGCCCGTTGATTACTCAGGCTCCCGGGCACCCAGAGCAAATAAACCGAGAAGGAAAGGCGGCACCACAAGAAATTCACAAAAAAGAGATAAAAGCAGCCAGGCGCAGACGTCCGCGTCAGCGGTGCATCAGAGAGAGCACGAAAGAAAAGAAATACGTCGCTAGCACGGGGTACTCATTCTTTCAAACGGACGGAAGAACAGGCACAATGTTGCTGAAAGATTTCAGTTGCATTACTTGTTATAACACCTGAATAACGGGGCGTCTTCGAGTATCGTGAAACTAACGTACGCTGCCCGCTCGTCGACTGCTTTACAATGCATTTCTGGCCCTTACAAAATACGAGCTGTGTTCAACTGATACTGCAAACGTTTGTTTTTTGGAAAGAATTTTGTTTCTTAGTCTACATCAATCTTATTCTCTTCAAAACAGTCCCCGAAACACTTCTGCAACTCGATGGTTCGATGTTTGGGATAATTTTCAGCTCTCTCAGTGATCCGTTTCTAAAACGACGCCATTTTAACTTTTTTTTATATTTGTGAAGAGAGAAAAAGTTAACAGGAGGGCATGTCTGTCGATTATTACAATTCTGCTCTTCGTTAAAAATTCACGAACAAGTAACGAAGTATGAACAGATGTATTATCGTGGTGCAAACGCCATAAATTGTTTCGCCATAAATCCGAACCGTTCTCTGTTTGCTTCACAGAAACGGTGTTAAACTTGTAAATAATACCCCTTACTGATCATTTGACCTTTGTGGCAAGAGCTCATGATCCCGTTAAAACCAAAGAACACGATGAGCATTACCTTAAGATTTGTCCGCATTTATCGAAATTTTTTTGTGCCTTGGCTTTAGTTTCGACATCGTGTTCGTAACTCAGTGTTCAGAATCTGTTACGAAACATTTCAGTAATTCTGTGTCGCTTGTCACTTCATCTAGCGACAGCTTAACAATTTGCATTCGCCGCTGTCTCCAACGAAGTTTCATGCCATGACCCAATTGATATGCTACCTCTTTGACTGTGGTTTGGGGTTTGTTCATAATCACTACTTTCGCTTTTCCCACGATTTCATCGTTTGAAGTCGTGCTTAGGCGTCTAGAGAGCTCCTCATCTTCAACGTCTTCACGGCCTTCTTCGAAACAGGTTTTCCACTCTAAACTCTTGGTTTACTCACAGAAGACTCATCAATTGCAATACTTAACATTTAAAAAACGTTGCTACGCTTTGCTCCCTCCTTAATGCAAAATGTAATAGAAATTCACTGATATTGTTTTATATAAAATAAATAATCACTGATACAACAAAAACACATGTTTTTGACAGCCTACAACAGACAAAGTGTAGGATATAGGTAACACTGAACATGTATGTTTCACAGATGTTTACGAATACAACAACGAAGAAATCGTGCGAATCGTACTAATACAAACGAGATATTACAAAATTCCCGTCATTTTTCAATTACAAGCGTTTTAGTCCTCCATGTCTGAAGCAAACTGTGGGCTTCCTCATTGTTGAGCCTGTTACGATCCATCGAATAACTCATAGTCAGGGCAGAAAACTGTTGCATGAAACAATAATGAACCACACAATCTTCTCGTTCAATATTCTCGTTTAAGTGATTTCTTTATGGCTCTCGGACGAATTATTGGTTGACTGATACAGTCGTCTCAGAACAACTGTTATAATTCCATCGGTAAGCGTCCTAATAAGTCTAAAATGTTTCATAACTTCCACAGCCAGTGTCGATTTGAATAAATTTTCTTTTCTTTTGAAAGATATAACCACCAGATATAACCGCCTGATTTGTTCTCTTACTTAAATCATCCAGCCCATATACCGTTTTAACTATTTTTCCTGCTATTTTCCTGATGCTTTATCTGATACTTGTGCTTTTATTGTACTTTACTCGGTTGCAGTTGTAATACTTGATAATGGCCTGAAGGTGAAATCTAGAGTGTGAAATAAAACCTGTTCTACAGTCAAATGGCGGTTATATCTTTCAAAAAATTTTATATGACTGTGGCTCCATACAAAAGCGAGAGCTTGAATAAAATTCTTTTGGGTGTTTGGTCGCAACAGACAGTGATGAGAGGAAACGAGTAATTTGGACTGACGAATCACATTGTACCCTGTGGCAATATGACGGAAGGGTTTGGGCTTGGCGAATGCCTGAAAAATGTTACCTGCCATCATGTGCAGTATCAAAAGTGAAATGCAGAGGAGATGGTGTTACGTATGGAGGTAATTTTCGTGATTAGGATGTGGTTCGCTTATTTCGGTTAAGAAATCGCTATATGCACAAAGATATGTACTAATTTTACACCAATGTGTACTATGTGTAGTATAGTAACAGTTGGAAGACGATGATTGTATCAGCATGACAGTACACCCTGACATCAAGCAGCCTCTGTGAGGCAATGATCTGTGGACGATAACATTCCTGAAACAGGTTGTCGTCCGAAGTTCCTGATCTGAACACAATTTAATACCTTTGGGTTGAATCAGAATGTCGATTTCGTTCCAGATTACAGCGTCCAACAGCTCTACTTTCTCTGGTTTCGGCACTTGAGGAAGAATGGGCTGCTATTCCCCCACAGACATTCAGGCACCTCACTGAAAGTGTCGGCAGCAGACTTCACGCAGCTATAAAAACGGAGGGTGGACACATCCCATAGTTTATTCTTTCTCTGGGTAACTACGACCACAGACATAGATGGAAACATAATAGACCGAAGACACTATTAGCAAAGAACTAAACATCTATGGTCCATAGCACGCTGGAAATGAAATGAAATAAGTTTATGGCATCGTTGGCCGGGAGGCCCCATTCGGGGAAGTTCGGCCGCCAGGTGAAAGTCTTATTTCAGTCGATGCCACATTGGGCGACTTGCGCCCCGGTGATGAGGATGAAATGACGATGAGGACAACACAACACCCAGTCCCCGAGAGGAGAAAATCTCCAACACGGCCGGGAGTCGAAACCGGCCCACTTGCATGGGAGGCAAGCACGTTACCACCCAATTAAGCAGGCGGACCATAGCACGCTAATACAACAGTACTGTCGAGCCCCTGCAACACAGCTACTACTGCCAACCCCAGATGCTCGACCCGCCGAAAAACAGGCGCCGGCCGCTGTGGCCGAGCGGTTCTAGGCGCTTCAGTCTAGAACCGCGCGACCGCTAAGGTCGCATGTTCGAATCCTGCCTCGGGCATGGATGTGTGTGGTGTCCTTAGGTTAGTTAGGTTTAAGTAGTTCTAAGTTCTATGGGACTGATGACCACAGATGTTAAGTCTCGTAGTGCTCAGAACCATTTTTAGTGCTCAGAGCCATTTGAACGATCTGAAAAACAGGCAACCGCGGGGAAGCCGTACTCTACACAGCACTCAAACCAGCCGCACACACTGTTACAGGGACGAAGCCACTGCAGCAGGCCCAGGAGAATTCACAGGAGCCCAGCTGCAGCGCCCGGACTGACCCATCTACAACAAGAACCCGCAGCGATACCTCGCACTAACATAACCTCACTTTGCATGCACTGTCGCAGCTAGTAAGCCGCTACTGCCCTTACTACCCGTCCTACTGTCGCAGAGGTTTTTTTTCCCTTGACACTCTGCCCTTACAAACCGCTACCCTTCGATCGCTTTCGTCCACTCTCTGCCTCCTGATGGACCATGTCAATGAGTAACCCTACCCAGACTCTTGGACAACGTCACAGCCCGCATCCTGTGATTCCTGATTCGAAAACTAATATGTCGTACGGAGGTGACAGTAGAACTTCTGGTTTGGTTACCATGTCGGTGTGGGGATGGAGGGGCTCCATCCTACAACAAAAACATCCCATAGTATCGTCTATTTGTAGGTGTTGCGATAAATTTTTATCAGATTGTACATATGCAGATGTAACACCTGTCCGGTGGCCACTCGACCGCTGACCTCGAAAATGGTGATGATGAATTGAGGAAAGACGCGCTCGATATTATGGTCATCAGCACCAGCGCCGGCTTTACGGTGGGGCGACTCGGGCGGTCGCCCAGGGCGCCGGGGCCCAAGGGGCGCCACGTACTAAACGCATGTAAAAAAAAAATTACAATTTACAATCACCCATTTCGCGAAACTAAAATATTATTCAGTCTCATTCAACATACGTCGCTAATCTCACGAATGCGCGATGAATTCGGGGTAGCAGAAGAGAAATCATGCTGAATGCAATCTTCGTATTGTCTGCAACCTTCCATGTTTGACGCGGGCTAGCACGGGCTCTACCAAAGCGCCTCTCTTATTTGTTTCAAGAACTGCAACAAGGAAGAGCCCATGCAGCCGCACCATCTCTCGTTTACAACAGAAACTACCGGTCGCTCCAAATAAAAGAAAATACAGACTGTGAAATATACACTACATTATGATTTAATTAATACGAATGTATTTATATCGAGTATTTGTGACTTAACGACTCATGTACATTAATTAATAGATCATGCAATGCGTGCACTGCATTCATAGAGAATTCTCCCCTAACTTACTGAAATAATACAGCGCCACACAATGTTTGTTAGACTGCATATGTTGGCAGCGCTACGATTTGCACCCGCATGTCAGTAATTGTCAGTAAGAGTCGGAGGCAGCGGTCATGTTTTCGTGGCTGAATAATTGTGAGTGAAACGAGTGTCTCGACTGTGTCAACATTTTAATTTTCTGGTAGGTGCGAAAAACATTTTTATCTTTCAGTTCAGGTTTTTTTCTAGTTACGTCTACTGATAGGTGAATTTCTTTATTTGTTATAGATAGAATATTGTGGTCGCGAAATAGAGCAGTGTCCAAGCAATAATTTGTCAAATTTTTAAATCATGCCAGAAGAGAAGGAAATGATTTAAAAAAAGCTTTCTGGTTCAGAAAATCGGAAAAGAAAAGCTGAAAAAGAAAAAGTTCTTGAAGAAACTAAAAAGCACATGAATATTTATAAGTACCTTAAAGGAAATTCTAAGGCAAATACTTCAGATATTGAATCAAAAGTCCATGTATCAGCAAATATTTCTTCAGACTGTGAACAATTGCCGGCCGAAGTGGCCGTGCGGTTAAAGGCGCTGCAGTCTGGAACCGCAATACCGCTACGGTCGCAGGTTCGAATCCTGCCTCGGGCATGGATGTTTGTGATGTCCTTAGGTTAGTTAGGTTTAACTAGTTCTAAGTTCTAGGGGACTAATGACCTCAGCAGTTGAGTCCCATAGTGCTCAGAGCCATTTGAACCATTTTTTTTGTGAACAATTATACACAAAAAATATACAATCACCTATTGAAGGTGATCAAATTGACCAGCGCAGTACATCTTTGCATGAATCCTCTGATATTTCTCCAAGTCAAAATCAACACATGACATCTGTGGTCGATGAAAGTATCAACGTTCTTGCAATAAAAGAATACAATGTTTCTGATGTAGGTACGTGGTCAAAAGTACTTAATGCTAGAGATATAGATCGCATTATAATATGTGGACCCTCACAAGTATGTCTAAATAACTTTCCAAAAGATGAAGATGGGCGTCATTTCTCTTCAACTCATTACACAAGAAAACTCTCAAACGAAGAAACTATCAGACGACGGTGGCTAGTTTATTCTGTATCAAACGACAGTGTCTTTTGCTTTTGTTGTCGACTGTTTGATTTAAAGTCAACTACTAATTTGACTACCACTGTGGGTTTCAGAAATTGGAAACATTTAAGTGAAGCTCTGAAACTGCATGAAAATAGTCCTAACCACAAAAAAGCATTTACTCAATGGACTGAAGCTGAAATCAGGTTTAAAGCTGGATTAACTATTGACAAGGAAGAACAAAAGCTAATTTCTAAAGAAAGTTTACGATGGAGCAATGTGCTTCAGAGATTGATGCACATTACTTTGTATTTGGCTGAAAATAATATGGCATTCAGAGGGTTATCAGATAAATTACTTACTCCAAATAATGGAAAATTCTTAGGTCTTGTACAGTTATTGGCAAAGTTTGATCCAATCATGGAAGAGCACGTCAGACTGGCAGTGAATGGTGATTTGGCTGACCATTATTGCGGCAAAAATATACAAAATGAATTAATAGAACTCATGGCATCACACGTTATGTCTACAATCGTATCCCGCATAAAGGGTTCAAAGTATTATGCAATCATAGCTGACTGTACTCCAGATATAAGCCACAAAGAACAACTTTCGATAACTTTAAGATGCGCCGACATAACAGAGGATGGCGTAAGTGTAAAAGAACATTTCATCTCATTTCTGCAAATAGATGATACAACCGGTGAAGGCCTCACAGAAAGCATTTTAAAAACATTGAGTGATCTTGACCTTAACATTAATGACTGCAGAGGACAGGGCTACGATAACGGCGCGAACATGAAGGGGAAAAATAAAGGCGTCCAGAACAGAATTATGAAGTTAAATCCACTAGCTTTTTTTGTGCCATGTGAATGCCATAGTTATAATTTGGTATTGTGTGATGCGGCAAAATCATCAGAAAAATCCGTGACACTGTTCGGAATGTTACAAAAAATGTTTAATCTATTTGCTGGATCGGTAAATAGATGGAAAATTTTGACCGACCATTTGAAGATATACACCCTGAAAAATGTAAGTGACACACGCTGGGAAGCTCGAATTGATGGCGTCAAAGCGGTTCGTTATCAATTATGCGAAATGCATGACGCTTTGGTTTCCTTGGCCGATACTACTGAACAAAGCGATGCTGCGGTGCACACGAAGCGACAGCACTAGGAGGACAATTAAAAGACTTCAGCTTCATTGTTTCTCTCGTGACATGGCATGATGTTCTGTTTCAAATTAACGTTGTGAGTAAAGCAAGTCAGTCACCCACAATCAACTTTGTCGAGTTTATGGGAATCCTTGACAAATGTTGCTCTTATTTGGAAACATATAGACAAACAGGTTTCGAACAAGCTATTGTAACAGCAACTGAACTGGCTTCGGATCTTGATACGCAGCCATTATTTAAACCACAAATGCGATTAAGACGTATTAAACGCAGGCCGGGTGAAGAGGCTGTTGATGATCAAATAACTGACCCAAAAAAGAAGTTTAAAGTAGAGTTTTTCAATGCACTGTTGGACACCGTGCACATATCCATGAAAGAAAGATTTGAACAGATGCAAGAATTTTCTGCGACGTGGAGTTTCTTGTTTGACATAAAAAAAAATCAAAATAAAGAAGAACTAATACAATGCTGTTCTAAATTACAAGAAAAGTTAACTGTCAACATGAAGTCAGATATTGATGGAAATTTGCTGTGCGACGAAATTTTAGGCCTGCAACACTATCTCGAAGACAGCCAGGCAACGCCTATTGAAGCCTTAAACTTCATAAAAAAGCATAATCTTCAAGAGTTATATCCCAACATCTGGATAACGTTACGTATTTTGCTAACAATACCAGTGACTGTCGCAAGCGGCGAACGCAGTTTTTCCAAACTGAAGTTGATAAAAACGTACTTGCGGTCTACAATGTCTCAAACAAGACTAACCAGTTTGGCCTCACTGTCCATTGAAAATGAAGTTGCAGAAAACCTGGACTTTGCTAATCTGATCAGAGACTTTGCCGACAGAAAAGCGAGAAAAGTAAAATTTTAGTCGTTTATAATTGTTTTTCATTAGGCGTAATATGTTTTGTGTTCAGATGACTGACAGAAAATATAGGTTTATGGCTTACAGTTATATTAAATTCAATAAAAATATGGTACCCAATTCAAAATTAGTGTTTTTTCGTTATACATATTACCTCCTATATATAAAAATCAATTGTTGTGTGTTAGTCTCACAAAAACAAAGAAATGGCTTGACCAATTTGAATAATTTTTGTTTTGTTTTGTTCGCTTTAGTACAGGGGTGCTTCAGAAATGAAAAGAAATATTTGGGATATACGAGCCTGTTTCAACCACATTTTACGCATCTTTTCTTTGTTTGGAACACGCAAAAACAATTTTCTGGAGTTGTTGTAGATGTACAGTGCAGTACTACGCAATATTTTAGACAATTTCCCAAAACGTGAATGCCCAAACAATATATCACTGCTATACTGACTGTTACGGCAGCGACAGCAGCATGCTGGACTGACGTCACAGGCTACACAAGACTCACATGGAGCGTCTTAGCGGGCTTTCAGATTATTTGGATTTCATTTCCATTTAAAAAAATAAAATACTCAAATTTACGATGGAAAAAACCATGTTATGATCATAAGATGACGCCATTAACCACTTAAGACGATTTCTAGAAAACAGTCAAATACCGTGTTGCAAAGCACTGCTAGGTTCGCTATTTATACAATAAAGGGCGCCAACTGGACGACTCGCCAGGGGCACCTGGATGGCTAAGGCCGGCCCTGATCAGCACCGTGACGAAAAGTCAGCATGCTAATCTCATGGGCGGGGACGAAGGCTGCCACCACATGCCGAGCAGTTTATAATGTATTAAAGTCTGCCTCCCTTTCCCACCAATTTATGGATGAGGCCTGACAGTTCCCAAAATTTCACCAACCTTATAACACTAGAATCAGTATCTGCGAGGATGGTGGGCAGATCTCCATCGAGACTGAGGGCTGTCCTAATATCAGTAAATCGGGCACAAGTAGTCACGTGTGTTGAACTGAAGTGGCACGAAACAAACGTGTGTGTGTGTGTGTGTGTGTGTGTGTGTGTGTGTGTGTGTGTGTGTGTGTGTGTCTATGTGTGCGTGACATCTTATGGGACTTAACTGCTAAGGTCATCAGTCACTAAGCTTACACACTACTTAACCTAAATTATCCTAAGGACAAACACACACACCCACGCCCGAGGGAGAACTCGAACCTCCGCCGGGACCAGCCGCACAGTCCATGACTTCAGCGCCCTAGACCGCTCGGCTAATCCCGCACGGCGCCACAAACTTCACGGAGTGGTTAATCCTCCCGCCGGAGGAGGAAACCACGTGTTAGAGGGCTTAGCCCGATGGGCAATCTGGTAAGCAGAACCTCCTTCCAGCGGTGAGGCTGACATGAAGTGCGCCATGCCTTTGTGGTCGATTTGATCGACCGCAATTTGTTGTCTGTTACCTGCAACCATTCAGTCTCCCACTGACGCATGATGCGTCTGTCAGAAAATGGGATGATGGCATGCAACGGGATGGGACATTGATGGACAGTACCATCCCGACATACTTTCTTGGCGGCTTTGTCGACCATGTACGCCAAAGTGGCCAGGTACCCAGCAAAAGTTCACCTCCTTGCCATGGTGTTCGAGCCGCTGTAAGGAGTCACGGATGAGCTGAATCAGCAGATCTACTGGATACATTTCGTGAGTCGGAACAAACGAGAAATCTTGTAAGGTGAAGTCTGTGAACCCTCGCCAGTGCCATCAGAATGCCATATAATTCCGCATGACAATTTGTAAAGTGTTCCAGAAGACGCACTTTGCAAACCCTATGAGGGAAAACAGCGGAACTCAAAATGGCTCAAATGGCGCTGAACACTATGGGACATAACATCTGAGGTGATCAGTCCTCTAGAACTTAGAACTACTTAAACTTAACTAACCTACGGACATCACAGACATCCATGCCCGAGGCAGGATTCGAACCTGCGCCGTAGCGGTCGCGCGGTTCCAGACTGAAGCGCCTAGAACCGCTCGGCCACACCGGCCGGCAACTGCGGAACAACCGAGGACATTCTCTTGCCGGAATCCATCTGTACAAGCAACGGTAAAACTGTGGTGCGTACTTCACTGACTTCGAATATTTGGCGGAGAGGAGAGATAGACGCGATAGGATGTCACGTGAGGATAGCGAACGCACCCGTTGTTGGTTGAGCTATTCTGGGAGGCCACGTGCTGCTTTGTAACGCCCGACACCGAGAGAGACGTGCAGGTGACAGACCCGTGGTGCTGCTCGCCACTTCCGCCGCGCCGGGCTATCGATCGCGGGCGGCGCGTGTGTGGCGCGGCTCGGGCAGTTATCTGGACAAAGACTGGAGCCGCCGGCGCGCTGTGGGAGACGGCACGTGGCCGCTCCCTAAATAACACCGCGTGCGTGGCGCCCGCGCTGCGGCGCCACCACTCGCTGCCTTCACCACAGGCGCGGATTAAAAAAAACGACATTTTACTATGACCATTTATAACGGCTTCCTCACGAGTTCATACGCAGGCTGCGGCAAAAGTTAGTTAACCGAAAATGCAGTTCAGTGTTCTGTGGCTCTAACGGTTTATACAAATTAATTTGTCCCACTGAAACAGTTCAAAATAAGAAGTATGATCAAAAAGAAACGAGAATTTTTGTTTTTCTTAAAGTATGTTTATTTATTCATTTGTCCCCTGCAAAGTAATCCCCCTTAGATGTAATGCACTTGTTCCAGCGCTTTTTAGAACCTTGAAAGCATTTCTGGAACTCATTTTCCATTATAATGTGCAGCTACTTCAGCGCTTCTGTTTTTATCTTATCAATGGTGGTGAAACGACGACCTTTCCTGGTTCTCTTCAGCCTCGAGAATAGAAAGAAGTCTCAGGGTGCAATGTCCGTCGAATAGCGTGGCTGAGGCAACATAAAGGTTTTGTTTTTTGCCAATAAGCATTTAGACGTGAGCGGGAGCATTATCGTGATGCAATTTCCGCGAGTGGTTTTGCCACAATTCTGTTCGTTTTCTTTGGATTGCTTCACTTAAACGCCGAATAACTTGCAGGTAGTATTCCTTATTGATCATACGACCATAAGCCAGGAACTTGTGATGCACTGTCCTACTGTAATCGAAGAAAACTGTGAGAAGGATCTTCACTTGTGATCGATTTTGTCGAATTTTTTCTTTGTCTTTAGGCAGTTTCCATTTGGACGATTGGGCCTTGGTTTCGATGTCATATTCGTATACCCATGCTTCTTTAGAAGTTCCAGATCGTCGTCGACGTCCTTCAGCAATTCCTGAGCTATGTGTACGCAACGTCTTTTTTTTCGGAACAAACTTTTCTGGTTACTCCAAAACTTCCCAAAACGTTGCTTGGCATGAGGCAAATGATATGCCGACATCATCAACAACGTCTCTAATGCTGATTTGGCGGTTTTCCACAACCATTTTCTTTATTACTTCATCAGTAATGGATGTGTTAGGGCGTCGTCGCCTTCAGCGTCTTCTCGACCGTCTTTGAAACGTTTAAACCACTTGTAAACTGAAACTTCCTGGCAGATTAAAACTGTGTGCCGGACCGAGACTCGAACTTGGGACCTTTGCCTTTCACAGGCAAGTGCTCTACCAACTGAGCTACCCAAGCACGACTCACGCCCCGTCCTCACAGCTTTACTTCTGCCGGTAAACTGTTGTCTTACTTGTAGTAGATTCGCCAAAAGCCAGAGTCAACATTTCGAATGCGGTGTTGCGTATTATTCAATTTTTCAAATAAAATTTAATTAAAATTGTTTGATCCACCTTTTCCGAACGTAAAAATTCGCCGAGCACTCGAAAACACGTATAACCTTTTCGACTGTCAACAATAAACTAAATATTCAAAACAGCTGAAAATGCAAATATATATCAGGAATACGTGTACCAACAACAAAAAATATTGAAAAGCGGGTGTATAAAGCCCGCGAAATTAAAAAATTCCCGTTACTTTTTGACCACACCTCGTATTCTCCATTGTTATACACACATTTAACACAACGTATAAATACTAATTTACATATCTTGTTACATAACTCCTCATTATGTTTTCAAATTCTAGTTCAATCAAATCCCTTAAATGCTGTAGATTTAATGTTTTTGTAACGACGTCATTCCCTTTCAGTACCCTCAAACTAAAAATTCACACGGTGTGAGGTGAGCTACTAAAACGATTTTTTACTCTAGTAATGTTTATGCACTTTACTGTACGATAATAATTAACCAGAAAATCACCTCCTCTTACTAACAGTCACGAAAATATACTGACCAATAACTCCGCCCCCCCCCCCCCCCCGCCCCACTTTCATCAGATTCCTTAAATAGTCGAAGTTCCTTGATAGTATTAAAGAAGTAATACATTAAAACGTAATGCCTGATGCTAAAGGTTTACTTCATGAACAGCGAAAATGTAGTAAGCGATAAACTTTTTTCGTTTCATTATTTTCTGGGAAGTGATACTGAGAAAAAGTTTCGAAAAGGTTCGAAATTATGTGTAAAGTTTACTGGAAGTGCTCCCACTCTCAAGTTCTGGATGTATACAGTCTGAGAAATTTGCGCGCCGTGAGATCTACTGCCTCGAGATATACTCACAGTTTATAACTTTAATGCTTGAATTATTCTGTTAAACCTTTACTGCAAGATTTTAACACTCTGCATGAGGAGATGGCAACATTTAAAATTTTTAAAATCAGCCAATAATCACGTGAAATTCTGGAAATGAAATATTTGTTCCTTCTGGAAACCGTTAGGTACGCAGCCTCATCTGGGACCGGGTGGCCATTTCAGCCGTTTTAATACACACGATTCTGAGCAAAGAAACATCTAAAGTAACCACCGAAGTTAATCTGCACCCCTATGTTCTTTACATACATATTCCATTATCACGATTACACATAAATGAACGTCCACTTGACACTTTGCAAATAATTACACGCTGAGCGCTGTTTAATGATTTATCATGAATGGTTGTTGAATGTTACTGTTACAGTTTAGTAGTGACATAGCGCATTATGTTGTTGAAAACCGGCACTGCCGCCGGGTAACTTGATCCTCATGAAGTGATGTACACTATGTGATCAGTAGCCGCACACCTGGCTGAAAATGACTTACAAGTTCGTGGCACCCTCCATCGCTAATGCTGGAATTCAATATGGTGTTGACCCACCCTTAGCCTTGATGACGGCTTCCACTCTCGCAAGCATACGTTCAATCAGGTTCAAATGGTTCAAATGGCTCTGAGCACTATGGAACTTAACTTCTGAGCTCATCAGAACTTAGAACTACTTAAACCTAACTAACCTAAGGACATCACACACATCCATGCCCGAGGCAGGATTCGAACCTGCGACCGTAGCAGTGGCGCGGTTCCAGAGTGTAGCGCCTAGAACCTCTCGGCCACACCGGCCGGCGTTCAATCAGGTGCTGGAAAGTTTCTTGGAGAATGGCAGCCCATTCTCCACGGAGTGCTGCACTGAGGAGATGTATCGATGTCGGTCGGTGAGGCCTGACACGAAGTCGGTGTTCCAAAACATGCCAAAGGTGTTCTGTAGGACTTAGATCAGGACTCTGTGCAGGTCAGTCCATTACATGGATGTTATTGTCGCGAAACCACTCCGCCACAGGCCGTGCATTATGAACAGGTGCCAGCCACCGTGGCCGAGCGGTTCTAGGCGCTTCAGTCTGGAACCGCGCGACCGCTACGGTCGCAGTTTCGAATCCTGCCTGGGGCATGGATGTGTGTGATGTCCTTAGGTTAGTTAGGCTTAAGTAGTTCTAAGTTCTAGGGGACTGATGACCTCAGATGTTAAGTCCCATAGTGCTCAGAGCCATGAACAGGTGCTCGATCGTGTTGAAAAATGCAGTCGCCATCCTCGAATTGCTCTTCAACAGTGGGAAGCGAGAAGGTGCTTAAAACATCAATGTAGGCCTGTGTTGTGATAGTGCCACGCAAAACAACAACTGATGCAAGCCCTCTCCATGAAAACACGACCACACCATAACATTACCGCTTCCGAATTTTAGTGTTGGCCCTACAAACGCGTGCAGATGACGTTCACCGGGCATTCGCCATACCCACACCCTGCCATCGGATCGCCACATTGTGCACCGTGAATCATCACTGCACACAACAATTCTTCACATTTCAATCGTCCAATATTTACGCTCCTTACACAAAACGAGGCGTCGTTCGGCATTTACTGGCGCGATGTGTGGCTTGTGAGCAGCCACTCGACCATGTTTTCTTACCTCCTGCCTAACCGTTATAGTACTTGCAGTGGATCCTGATCCTGATGCAGTTTTGAATTCCTGTGTGATGTTCTGGATAGATGTCTGCCTATTACACATTACGACCCTTTTCAGCTGTCGGCAGTCTCTGTCAGTCAACAGATGAGGTCTGCCTGTACGCTTTTATTCTGTACGTTTCCCATCACGTTTTCACTTCACTATCACATCGGAAACAGTGGATCTAGGGATGTTTAGGAGTGTGGAAATCTCGCGAACAGACTTATGAAAGAAGTGACATCCAGTCACCTGACCGCGTTCGAAGTCCGTGAGTTCCGCGGAGCGCCACATGCTGCTCTCTCACTATGTCGAATGACTACTGAGGTCGCTGATATGCAGTAGTAGGTGGCAGCACAATGCATCACAATGAAAAACGTATGTTTTTGGGGGTGTCCGGATACTTTTGATCACATAGTTTATGTAGTCTGCAACCACGTACGATTCTCCTTGGTCGTGATGGTGCCTTGGACGAGCTCCACTGGACCCATGGATGGGCACGTGAATCTTCCCCCGAGCATAAGGTATCTGCCACCAGTTTGTCTCAGTCCCGCAGTACAGGTGTCAACGAGCTGTTCCCCTGGAAGGCGACGGATTCGCGACCTCCCAATGGCATGATGAAGAAGATACAGGGAATCATAAGACCATGAAAGGCTCTGCCACTGCGCCAAACTTCAATGCTGATGATCACGTGCCCATTTCAACCGCAGTTGCCGACGTGGCACAGGCATGGGTTGTCGCCTTCGAAGGCCCCTCGTTAGGTGCACTGTGTATTCAGACACACCTGTACTCTGCTCAGCATTAAAGTCTGATACATAGAGTGCCAATATGTTTGATGAATGTGGATGATCTGAATATGGCAACTAAAATTTGCCGAAACTAGTATTCTACATATGTAATTACTGCGATATGAGCAAGTAAAATCTCTCTAACAAGAACATCGTATCATAATAAGAGGTTTCTCTCCTGCTGATAATGTCAGGTAACCAAAATAATTTGTTATCGATACATTTCAGCAAACTGTATGGTACCGCTTACATTACAATACTTTTAAATACAAATATCACATTAAACAGCACTGTATGTTATCACAGTCTGTTATTTACTATAGTTAAATGTTAAAATTTTATAATTTCTATTAGTATGGGGCGCTGCTGCAGCGTATACGCAACATAGCTCGGACAATGACATACAGCAGGCAGTAGCAGGCTCCTTCATGCGGCAGGACAAGGTATTTTACCAAACGGGTATCTTCAACTTGGTTCGTCGGTGGGACGATTGCTTCAACGATCACTGCGATTTTGCCTCATTGTCATACCGGTTCTGGACTGTACGGCTTTCGAATGGAAACTTTTTGGTGGCTCCTTGTAAAACCTCTTGAAATCCCTGTACTTGATATTTCTTTGTGTGGGCTTTTGAAATTAGGAAGAGACAGTGCAGATACTAGAAAAATTGCAAGCTGCGCTGTTGTATTTGACCATGAACGGCATCCGTGCAATATCCTCAACAGGTTGCATCCTCCAGTTGTGGTCAGAACAATTCCATGTGCAGCTGTGAGTGCATTATATGGGAACTAAGTGAATTCGAACGTGGGCAGATTATTGGTGCTTGTATAGTGGGTGGTTCCGTAATCAATGTAGCCGAAATGTTTAGTCTTTCAAGAAGCATCATATCGAAGATTTCTATCGAATACAGTGACAGCTAAAAATGTCATCCGCTAAGTCAGAACGCGGACGAAAGTGTGTGTTGAACAATCGTAACAAACTGTCACTGAAGGTAATTCTGATGAAACATAAGAGGACGACTGTTGCAAAAGTCATTTCAGAATTGAATGTCACACTTGCCAATTGTGTCAGCATTAAAAGAACACGAAAGGAGCTCCATAAGCTGGGAGATGTACGACTAGCTGGAATTCCAAGACCACTCATCACTGATGTAAACGCCCATGACAGGAAAACATGGTGCCGAAGGCATAAAACATGGACTATGTGGCAATGGAAGTAAGTCATCTGGTCGAATAAGTCCTGCTTCACTCTGTTTCCAACTTCTGGCCGAGTTTACGTCCCAACAGTGGAACATAGCGAGGAATCGGTGATAATTTGAGCAGCCATACCGTGGTATTCCTTGGGGACCGTGGGTTCCCCGTAACTTCTCATTACTACATCTACGTTCTACATTTATACTCCGCAAGCCACCCAACGGTGTGTGGCGGAGGGCACTTTACGTGCCACTGTCATTACCTCCCTTTCCTGTTCCAGTCGCGTATGGTTCGCGGGAAGAACGACTGTCTGAAAGCCTCCGTGCGCGCTCTAATCTCTCTAATTTTACATTCGTGGTCTCCTCGGGAGGTATAAGTAGGGGGAAGCAATATATTCGATACCTCATCCAGAAACGCACCCTCTCGAAACCTGGCGAGCAAGCTACACCGCGATTCAGAGCACCTCTCTTGCAGAGTCTGCCACTTGAGTTTATTAAACATCTCCGTAACGCTATCACGGTTACCAAATAACCCTGTGACGAAACGCGCCGCTCTTCTTTGGATCTTCTCTATCTCCTCCGTCAGACCGATCTGGTACGGATCCCACACTGATGAGCAATACTCAAGTATAGGTCGAACGAGTGTTTTGTAAGCCACCTCCTTTGTTGATGGACTGCATTTTCTAAGCACTCTCCCAATGAATCTCAACCTGGTACCCGCCTTACCAACAATTAATTTTATATGATCATTCCACTTCAAATCGTTCCGCACGCATACTCCCAGATATTTTACAGAAGTAACTGCTACCAGTGTTTGTTCCGCTATCATATAATCATACAATAAATGATCCTTCTTTCTATGTATTCGCAATACATTTACTGTCGCATCTCCCCTGTCCAGCACAGTCACCGGATCTTAATATTTTTGAGCTCCACTGGTCTACGTTGGAGAGAAGGGTCCGTGGCCGCTATCCACCTCCATCACCGTTAGTTGAAATTGCCACTTTTTGCAGGAATAATGGTATAAGATACCCTCTTAAACAGTACAGTACCTTTATTTTTCGATTCCGAGACTACTGGAAGCTCTTTCGAATGCCACCTGTTTACCTACACCGTATTAGGCACGGTAGTGTGTTGCAGTTTAGGGGTTTCCATATTTTTGCCCACTCCCTTACTCCATGTGACTTTGTAGACTTTCCCGGAGTATTAGTATATCAAATTCTTGTCGGGTTTCCAGCCGGATCAAACTGTCACCTGAGCACAATATTTCAGCGGTCCACCTGGACGCCATCAGCAGGTGAGAAAAGCTACTCTGCTCTCGCCAATAACTGATCCCATTCGCAACTGACTGCACCTTTATATGCATCGGAAGTACAGGATGCTATACAATGAGACGCAAATAGTAGCCAATGCTTTGGGGTACTGGGATTGTGTTTTAAAAGAATCTGTCGAAATCAGACTAGCGGATAAAAATGGATACCCGCTAAGTAAAACGTGAAATCCTGTTTTATCAGATATGAAGAAACAACGGCATCTGAATCGGCCAGCTATGAATAATTATTTGTAACAATATATCGCTTTTAACAGTATTCACCACCGGAGGCGCTGCAACTCTCTTTGCGCCAGGGGGCAGCAGGAATAATTGAATGCGTGCGCACCGTACCTAGCGCATGCGCTGTTGTACTTCCGATGCATATAAAGGTGCAGTCAATGACGAGTGGCATCAGTTACCGGCAACAGCAGCGTAGCTTTCCTCACAAGGTGATGGCGGCCAGGTGGACCGCAGAAATATTGTGCTCAGGTGACAGTTTGACCCGGCTGGAAACGCGACAAGAATTTGATACCCTTAACCGTTCTCTGAACTTAATGTTGAATGTTCTTTCCTTATGCCGAAATGAAAATTTGGGGCAGTTACTGCACACAAGTTTATATGTACAGGGTTATTACAAATGATTGAAACGATTTCACAGCTCTACAATAACTTTATTATTTGAGATATTTTCACAATGCTTTGCACACACATACAAAAACTCAAAAAGTTTTTTTAGGCATTCACAAATGTTCGATATGTGCCATTTTAGTGATTCGGCAGACATCAAGCCGATAATCAAGTTCCTCCCACTCTCGGCGCAGCATGTCCCCATCAATGAGTTCGAAAGCATCGTTGATGCGAGCTCGCAGTTCTGGCACGTTTCTTGGTAGAGGAGGTTTAAACACTGAATCTTTCACATAACCCCACAGAAAGAAATCGCATGGGGTTAAGTCGGGAGAGCGTGGAGGCCATGACATGAATTGTTGATCATGATCTCCACCACGACCGATCCATCGGTTTTCCAATCTCCTGTTTAAGAAATGCTTCTGCTTTAGCCTTTTCCATAAGATTTTCCAAACCGTCGGCTGTGGTACGTTTAGCTCCCTGCTTGCTTTATTCGTCGACTTCCGCCGGCTACGCATGAAACTTGCCCCCACGCGTTCAACCGTTTCTTCGCTCACTGCAGGCCGACCCGTTGATTTCCTCTTACAGAGGCATCCAGAAGCTTTAAACTGCGCATACCATCGCCGAATGGAGTTAGCAGCTGGTGGACCTTTGTTGAACTTCGTCCTGAAGTGTCGTTGCACTGTTATGACTGACTGATGTGAGTGCATTTCAAGCACGACGTACGCTTTCTCGGCTCCTGTCGCCATGTTGTCTCACTGCGCTCTCGAGCGCTCTGGCGGCAGAAACCTGAAGTGCGGCTTCAGCCGAACAAAACTTTATGAGTTTTTCTATGTATCTGTAGTGTGTCGTGACCATATGTCAATGAATGGAGCTACAGTGAATTTATGAAATCGCTTCAATCATTTGTAATAGCCCTGTACTCCTCATTACTGAAGACACGAATTCTAGTACTTACTTTTTGGGAGTCTGGATTATGCAGCTTTATTTAGCCTGGGGTAGAAAGGTATCTCTTATACATCATCTCTCTCTGATTCGAGTAAATTTCGCCTCTTTGAGCCTACGGCGATAGTGGCCACCAAATCTGCATTTGTCTTGAAGGGTGTGGCAAACCGCTTAAAAACTTCGGTCGGAGTGGCTAGTGTACCACAACGCCTACCAGCAACAGAATTACCTGTTTACTGTACCACATCTGGCGGATACATTCACTGCACTACGTAAAATATTGTGGCTGCGGTAATAAACGACAACTGCAAAATGAACTGTACTTCGAGTTGTCATTTAAAACTATGCAAATGAGGTTCTGAGTGGTATTATAATGAATGTTGCGGTACACCACCAAATGCAGCTATGTGGGAAGGCGTCAGATGTGACAGGTGGACTAGCCGCCCACGTCAGCAGTAATTTGTAGCGACATAAGGAGGACGCGCCTTAATGACACCTGCCGAGTGCTTTCGTTACGCCGTCGCTATTAGGAAACGTGCTGGGAATAACTGGATCTTAAAACGTCCGTCACCTTACCGTTCTGCGTCACCGCGTCCTACAAACGCGTTTACGCACGATTCTTTCTGGTAAACGGCTAAGTGTGCAATAAAGTAGATTGTTCAACGGAGATGGCCCGCCAGCACTCCAGTAGACTCAAGAGCGAGGCGCGGCGCATCGTTGTATGCCTACGAGGCCACAGACAATTCTTTACACAGTACTGCTGCAGGACAGCGTAGGATATTCTAGAGGAAGACACGAGAGTGCCTGCTATGTACGCTACTGGCCATTAAAATTGTTACACCAAGAAGAAATGCAGATGATAAACGGGTATTCATTGGACAAATATATTATACTAAAACTGACATGTGATTACATTTTCACGCAATTTGGGTGCATAGATCCTGAGAAATCAGTACCCAGAACAACCACCTCTGGCCGTAATAACGGCCGTGATACGCTTGGGCATTGAGTCAAACAGAGCTTGGACGGTGTGTACATGTACAGCTGCCCATGCAGCTTCTACATGATACCACAGTTCATCAAGAATAGTCACTGGCGTGTTGTTACGAGCCAGTTGCTCGGCCACCATTGACCAGACGTTTCCAATTGGTAAGAGATCTGGAGAATGTGCTGGCTAGGGCAACAGTCGAACATTTTCTGTATCCACAAAGGCCCGTACAGGACCTGCAACATGCGGTCGTGCATTATCCTGCTCAAATGTAGGGTTTCGCAGGGATCGAATGAAGGGTAGAGCCACGGATCTTAACACATCTGAAATGTAACGTCCACTGTTCAAAGTGCCGTCAATGCGAACAAGAGGTGACCGAGACGTGTAACCAATGGCACCCCATACCATCACGCCGGGTGATATGCCAGTATGACGATGACGAATACACGTTCCAAAGTGCGTTCACCGCGATGTCGCCAAACACGGATGCGACCATCATGATGCTGTAAACAGAACCTGGATTCATCCGAAAAAATGACGTTTCCCATTCGTGCACCCAGGTTCGTCGTTGAGTACACCATCGCAGGCGTTCCTGTCTGTGATGCACCGTCAAGGGTAACCGCAGCCATGGTCTCCGAGCTGATAGTCCATGCTGCTGCAAACGTCGTCGAACTGTTCGTTCAGATGGTTATCGTCTTGCAAACGTCCCCATTTGTTGACTCAGGGATCGAGACGTGGCAGCAGATCCGTTACAGCCACGCGGATAAGATGCCTGTCATCTCGACTGCTAGTGATAAGAGGCTGTTGGGATCCAGCACGGCGTTCCGTATTACCCTCCTGAACCCACCGATTCCATATTCTCCTAACAGTCATTGGATCTCGACCAACACGAGCAGCAATGTCGCGATACGATAAACCGCAATCGCGATAGGCTACAATCCGACATTTATCAAAGTCGGAAACGTGATGGTACGCATTTCTCCTCCTTATAGGGGGCATCACAACAACGTTTCACCAGGCAACGCCGGTCAACTGCTGTTTGTGTATGAGAAATCGGTTGGAAACTTTCCTCATGTCACCACGTTGTAGGTGTCGCCACCGGCGCGAACCTTGTGTGAATGCTCTGAAAAGCTAATCGTTTGCATATCACAGCATCTTCTTCCTGTCGGTTAAATTTCGCGTCTGTAGCACGTCATCTTCGTGGTGTAGCAGTTTTAATGGCCAGTAGTGTATAAAGTCGCACAATCTGCCCCTTGACGCAGTAATTAATCCGAGTGAGCCGTGCTCTCTCCCAACTATGCGTTTTCGTGAACTTCGCTGTCTATGTGTGTTTGGTTTCCCGCCCTTGTCGCGGTTACGTCGTGGTTCTTCTTCCTTCTACGTGTGGCAGCAATGATGTGTATCGATATTTGCACAGTGTACCATCTTTGATTTGGTGCATATGGTTTCCGGCAAGGGGGTTTGAGTGAGTCGGTCGGTTGTTGCGGGCGAGGGAAGTTCTCCGCGCGGTGCAGTCGGATGGGTTCGCTTGCAGTCCCTGCGCAGTATCGGAGCGTGTGTGGAACTGTCCGATCGCTACTAGCTTCGTTGTTCGCCGACTCAGGACCCCAATTTGGGTAGTGGTTTCAACTACCCAAGCCACGTCTATTCATGTTGTGGTGGTTCGCTTCGATGGTTTGCTGTTGGGGAGGTTTGCCGGTGAACAACACCGAGTGGTTCTACTGCTGAGATTTAGCCGCCATGCGGTGCAGTTAACTATTTTGGTCGATTACGATTTGAGTGCACCAGTGGAATTTTCTGTCTTGTGGCCGTTAGTGTTCTGGTTTCCTGCCCTGGCCACTAACGTAATTTCAGGCACCGTCCTTTCCTCACCTGTTGTCGCTGGCCAACATGGTGCGTAATTTTGGCAGCTAATACGTACTCCGTTTGTGACATTGCCGGTTGGGGTTCTCATGTACTGATTGACGGGAAACAAGTTGTTGTGTTCGTCGGTCCGTGGCTGCCCCCTAGTTGGGTTCCGACGCATCAAGTATAGTTGGGCTCACCACCTGTCTCACCTAAGTGAACGAGGGCAGACCGACCTCCCTGGAGGCCTTCTGAGTGCCACCGGGGTTTAATTATATGTTGTCAGCTATTTTAAATTTTAGCCTTGTGGTTATTGTTCGTTTCTTAAAATTTTGCAAAATCAATTTTTAAATTTATCTTTCAAGGTTAAACACTGCTGCCTTCTGCCTTTAAAGATTATGGTAATATATTTTGAAATTTTGCAGGTTTAATTGTGGCCCTCAGCCATTTGTGTTGCACCTTGTGTATGTTGCCTTTTGGGTTTTAAATTATTTTATTGCTATCTTAATTGAATTTTGATTTTTCTAAAGATTTCTTGTCGGCCTTTTGCCTTTAAAGGTCAATAGTAATATATTCTAAAATTTTGGAAATTAATTGTGGCCCTCAGCCATTTGTGTTGCACCTTGTGTATGTTGCCTTTTGCGTTTTAAATTATTTTATTGCTATCTTAATTGAATTTTGATTTTTTTAAGATTTCTTGTCGGCCTTTTGCCTTTAAAGGTCTATGGTAATATATTCTAAAATTTTGGAAATTGTGGCCCTCAGCCATTTGTATTGCACTTTGCGTATGTTGTTTTTTGAATTATTTTATTGCTATCTTAATTGGATTTTTATCTTGTTAAGATTTCTTGTTGGAGGCCTTCAGCCGTGAAAGAGTTGCTAAATTACAATATATGACCACTAGAAGCAGAAACTGACTTCAGCCCTTGGCCTTTTACACAATCCTATTACCTGTTCTGCCCAGAGGGTTTAGCGGGCGTCTCACCGAGATTATTTTACTGCAGTGTCGTCCCCACAGACTATCGGGTACTTTCAAATGTCTGCGACTGAAGGCATTCTACTAATCGGCGACGTTTTGAGAATCGGCCACCATGCGTTTCAGCCCTGTTATTACGGCGAAGGAAAACAGTTTTTCCCTCGTTCGGCAAAATTATATGCATGCACTGATAAGCCAGACCTAGAATTGATAAAAACCCGTCCAGGGGGCAGCAGCGTCACCTGGTGAAGAGTGACTGGTAGACACACGCACGGTGCATGTAGTAAGAGTGAGCGTGCAGTCCGTGCACCAGAACACAGTGTGATTGTGGTTTGTTATGTGTACTGGGACATATAACATGTGTAGCGAAAAGTGTTTTAGTACGTTATTTGTGGAAAATACTTGTTATAGTTACGTGTGCATCACAACATCTCAGCATGATGCGGAGAATGGAAGTGCTTGCCACACGAAAACGTAAGTAAATACGAAAATTGGCGCAAAAACATCGCGAAAAACTAAATTACATTCTAGAAGATACGTTAACTCCCAGCAAATAAACTTCCTCATCAACATCGTTTGGTTGCAGATGACAAGCTACCTGTAGTAATTAACACAAAAGCGATCCAGAAAATTCATGCGCACGAAATGTAAAGGTATTTACATAAACAAACGATTTGTTTTTTAAAGCAAAAATGCACATAATTTTATAATCATTTAACAAAAATGTTCACACTGCAGAATAAATAGCAGGCCGAAGTGGCCGAGCGGTTAAAGGCGCTACAGTCTGGAACCGCAAGACCGCTACGGTCGCAGGTTCGAATCCTGCCTCGGGCATGGATGTGTGTGATGTCCTTAGGTTAGTTAGGTTTAAGTAGTTCTAGGGGACTCATGACCACAGCAGTTGAGTCCCATAGTGCTCAGAGCCATTTGAACCATTTGAACCACAATAAATAAAAACGAAAACCCACTGATGATGGCACAGTGGTGCCGAAACATGTTTGGGTACTGAGAAAAACGATGTTTTGCATAACTGGCGGACCTCAAATCCAACCATTTTAACTGCAAACACGGCCAGTACAAGGAGCTGCAAATCAAAAGATGGACTCTCTAATAAGATTATATTTTTCATTTTTAATAAATTATTTAATCGTACAATGTAATTTGATGTAAAATGCAAAGTAATTTGCTACGGTCGCAGGTTCGAATCCTGCGTCGGGCATGGATGTGTGTAATGTCCTTAGGTTAGTTAGGTTTAAGTAGTTCTGTGTTCAAGGGGACTGATGACCTCAGAAGTTAAGTTGCATAGTGCTTAGAGCCATTTGAACCATTTGCAAAGTAATTTTGACAATATAAACGCCTTATTTTAAGTTTTTGTATTGTCTTAATTTTGGTAATATTTTACTTACTCATGATCTATTAATATCATTTATATGATGATACCGATTACACGTAAATATGTTCAAAGGTGACTAAATTTTATTCATATAAAACTGACCTAAAAAGGCAGTAACGTCGGAACATGTCTCCGTGTCTGAGGATCAGTTTAAATGCTTTGCGAAATCTAGTCGCTCGTTTACTTGTGCGTCCTTCGTACCGTCCCTACTTCACGTCGTAATGGATCCCGATGAACTATGGTGTTAACCCACGGTATCAGTGCATAGCTCTGCGATCACGAAATTTACGACTACCGGAATAAATTGTCTGCTAGTAAAATTACGACCCTGGTACACTTTACGTTACCAGCTACGTCTAGATCGACACGCAAACTGTCTCGCCAGTATTTACTGACGTCGAGCACGGGTGTGGGTTGCCTCCTGTTAGCCGATATAACAGCTATCGAACATTAAAATAAGCAGGTTTAAATGGATTTAGGCCGCAGTAGTTAAATAGAGAGGATGAGAAAATACACTTATTTTCAGTCTGTCTTTTCGTATCTCGAAATTACCGTTTCGGTAGCGTCGCCCATCTTCAGATATGTTAAAAAACGTTAAAGTAAATCACAATTGGTTTCTAAAACTGCGTTTACAATATAAAAAAACTAAAAGAATTATGTCTATTCACAATACAAACGTTGTTGTTACGGAGTAACCAGTCTTAACGTAAACCTATCAGAATGTATACTAAGAATAACCTCATATGCTGTCGCTTTACGTTAAAATTTGAAAGAAATTTGATTGGTATACAAACCGTCTAGTGTTACAGTGTGCCCTTTGCACGTACGTTTTGATTTAAAAGTAAAATCTGTAAATAATTTATACGTAAAACATCCCAGATCATTAGATATAAAACATCACAAAGGATGTCCTACATTGACAAACGGATTTTATTAGCGAGAAACAGTTAAAAAACTGAGGCGTGTCGTCTCTTCTTTTCCTTCAAACCTCGTAGAGTGACTTGCATAAATTCCAGGCGGAAAGTATCTCCACGCAGCGTCGATCTCGAAAACACGGAAAAAACCTCAGTGTAGCACAATGGTCATTTATTTTTATGGCCTGTAACAGTTCAGAAGATGGGCTACAATATCTGAAACCATTAATTCTGAGAGAATAAAACGGTGACCGACAGACTGAAAATAAGTGCATTCTCTGGAAATAAAATTTGTGGCCACTCCTTATTGACAAGTATACCCTGTTTTGATAAAATAGACGCAAGAGTCTTGCACAGGACGCACTAGCGTGGGAAGTTGCATCAAACCGGCTTTCGGACTGAAGATCAGAACAACAGTAACTATGTTGGTAAGAACACAGTAACATGGAAAGCGTACGAAGATGTTCAGCCATTATTTCCGAACACAATTCCAATGTTCGAGTGCTATAACATTTACTCTCGACACACACCATATAATATTTGACGAGTTGCAAGTGCAGACTTCACCAGTGGTGTATTAAGAAAGAGCTCACAAGGCGATCTTACGGTAGGCTCCCTTCGATGATTTTCTTCACACTTACACATAGAACGTGAAGGTTAGTGCCTGGACATCAGTTTCCTAAAGCAGTGCGTCGAATTACGAAAGAAGATAAATCTTCGAACGCTGTGAAGCATTAAACATTTGTATTTTATTAATACAGCTGTTGGTAGCTAAGTGTATAGCGTAAAAGTCTTTTGAATCTCGTTAGTAGTAACATTTTTTTACTTTTATTTTACCTACATATTTATTGAGCAAAATAATTGTTAATGAACAAATACTGAATCATAATTTTTCAATTTTTGATATGACATCACTTTAGTTTCAATTAATAATCGCATTAAAATGACAGTATTCGCAATAAATTAAAATTTCTTGCAATAAAAAATAAAATACTTGTACTTTTTTATTTCTAGAGTTTGAACGGTACAATATAAAATAAGAATTCATAATGAGATTTTCACTCTGCAGCGGAGTGTGCACTGATATGAAACTTCCTGGCAGATTAAAACTGTGCGCCCGACCGAGACTCGAACTCGGGACCTTTGCCTTTCGCGGGCAAGTGCTCTACCAACTGAGCTACCGAAGCACGACTCACGCCCGGTACTCACAGCTTTACTTCTGCCAGTACCTCGTCTCCTACCTTCCAAACTTTACAGAAGCTCTCCTGCGAACCCAGGCTGTGGCTAAGCCATGTCTCCGCAATATCCTTTCTTTCAGGAGTGCTAGTTCTGCATTGGGAGATTTTGTGTTTTAGAGACAATTTCTGCACCACAGTTATTGTCAGTTCTACATCTGCATCTAC
The DNA here is from genome assembly GCF_023864345.2 of Schistocerca serialis cubense. Taxonomy (NCBI): domain Eukaryota; kingdom Metazoa; phylum Arthropoda; class Insecta; order Orthoptera; family Acrididae; genus Schistocerca; species Schistocerca serialis. The sequence continues at coordinate 629,296,447 of NC_064641.1, read as the reverse complement.
ATGGATACTCTGCAAATCACATTTAAGTGGCTGGCAGAGGGTTCATCGAACCACCTTCACAATTCTCTATTGGGACGTCATTTACTCCACAGTTTTCAGACATTACGACACACGGACGAAACAGTGCCGAGTGAACCTCGTGGCTGCTGTGCGACTGGCGATAAAAACATTAAGGTGTGGAAGGCCAGCTAACGACTATCGCCGCGAGAAAAATACTGTACGTCTCGGCCCGTTCCAAAGCGAAAGTCACGAGCGGAACTTCGCAGAACGACCACTGCAGCCCAGTGTGGTGTCTCCCGTTTGGATCTGTTAGTTCTATTTCTGACAGCGACAAAAATCGTTTAACTTCATCAGCGAAAATCGTCTAGTGTGGCATAAACCGTAAGTCGTGCGACTGGACGGCCACATTATACAAAGAACGTGGAGTTACTATTAAGTGGAAATACTATTTTAATGTGGTTTCAGTAGTGTAAAAGCGTGTCATTTACTTCATAAAAGAGCTCTCTAATAATATCCGGTGAACAGAGAGCGCCTCACTATAGTAACGACATACAAGGTGCCTCTCATAAGAGTCGTCAGGCGCCTCCTCTCACGTGTTTCAACACGTATTTACGTTCCCATTCGATAGAGTGGTCCCAGATTAGTCTAGTGCGATATTTGTTTTCGCAGTATTTATTAACAGGGAGAGTAAAACACGGAGAATAACCCGTACTTCATGAGCGACAGCACTGGCCTGGCCCGCACCATCTGCTACCGCCACATAGCAGCGCTACTCAGTCGCTGCTGTATTGCTGTTCATTCTTCGTGTTTTCTGTTCCTGTTAATATGTGCTGCAAAAACAAATATTGCACTGGACTAATCTGGAACCGCTCTATCGAATGGGCACGTAGAATTCCGCTTTTAAAAATCGTCTTGTTTGCAACGGGAAACAAACCGACGCTTTCAGCTGAAATTGTGCGTCGCACGAAACACGAGACGAGCAGTATTTGTTTGGGCTGACTCCAGGAACAGAATGCAAAAGCGAAATTGCAAATATCTGCTGAGACATCAGAAACAATGCGCCTGACTACTCTTAGGAAACACACCCCTTACTCATGTGATGATGCCTGGCCAACAAGATCAAGAACTCGGAAAATATTTCCATAATATTATCAGGCATATTCTTATAAGGGCATTCAACAGCATCAGGACTAAACTGGAAGCACGATTTTGGTAATAAAAAATGGAACGTCGTAGAAGTACCGGAGAATGTACAGGCTTACAACTACAATAATGCTCCACCATGGCCTGTGGTAAATCAGTATTGTACAGAACTGAGTAAAGTGTAACACAGAACTTTGTATGAACCACTTTCAGAATATACTCATGTGTGTTCGTAAACATCCAGGTTACTTGGCATACCCTGTACCATGTGAGGTTTAGGCATACGGTCCACCTGTCAAGAACGGATTACTACCGTACCAGCAGGGATAGAAAACCGCTGACCGAATAGGGCGCTTACAAAGTGACACTGGAAAAGTTCTTTTTCATTCTGGGATTTTCCTTTGAATGAGTGTTTTAACTCTCTCAAAAGCATCAGTTTTCCAGCAAAAAGAATGATTTAACTTTTATATTTCGGGAAGTTTTTATTGAATCCACATGAAGAACCAATGAAGAACCACTTTCAGTGATGAAGTGAGGATCTTATTTAGCTATACAGCAATGAATCTCACTGCAGATCCTTTAAAGAATCGAACTCCTTGTATATAACGTCATGTCTCCTAAACTATTCGTACAATGATATAAGTTAGCAGCTGCGTTCAGTGGTGGTCTAAGTAGGCTGTTTAGGTTTTTATGTTGGTAACGCCACGTAGCGCTCTGTATGAAAATCACTGACTGTGCTGTGTGCAGTCTGTGGCTGATTTACATTGTTAGAATATTTGCTATTGTAGTGTTGGGCAGTTGGATGTGAACAACGCATAGCGTTGCGCAGTTGGAGGTGAGCCGCCAGCAGTGGTGGATGTGGGGAGAGAGATGGCGGAAATTTGAGAGCAGACGATCTGGACGTGTGTTCGTCAGCGTCATTCTTTTGTAGGGATTATTGAAAATCAGATTGCGTGCGCTAAAAATATTGTGTGTCCGTTTAGTGTTGATCAGAATAAGTAAAGAGAGAAATGTCTGAGTACGTTCAGTTTTGCTCAGCTGTTTGAAAATCAAATAACGTAAGAGGTTTCCCAGCACTGTCATTCTTAATTTTTCTAAGGGGATGTTTCAGTGTATGTAGATATTGTCTTCAACATGTGTTGTCATTAGAGTCAGTAGTAAAGAAGAGATAGATTGAAACGACATGTGTGATGCTGTAGTTTTACTGTATGAACAGCTAAAATGTAGAATGGGATAAACAGTTTTCCTTTCATTAGTTTGTGGGCGGTATCAGCGAGGAAATTTTCGCAAGGGTTTGAAATTGTGTGTAAACTTCATTGGAAGTGGTTAGGTGCTCTCATTCTCAACAACTGGATGAATATAGTCTGGGCAATTTGCGCTCTGTGATTTACGCTGCCTCAATATAAGTAAACAGTTTCTAACTACAGTTATTGACTTATTGTATTAAACCTTTAACACAAGATTCCAGTTCATAATGAGTAGATTATAACGCCTTTCAAAATTTTTCAATTCGGTCAATAACTGTACGAAATGCAGAAGCTTAAATTTTGTAGCCCCTGGAAGCTGTTAAATAGCGAACCCATAAATAATGTTACGCCCTGGGTTAGCAGTTTAATATTAGTATATTACGTTTTTACAAACGGAAGAAGTTAAGGAAAACAGTGGTTAAGACGACTGTTCATGAAAGACATGAAATCCGGTTTATAATACCAGTCTGTCACAAACTGTTAGTCACGACATAATCGTTTGGTGTACGGTGATATCAGTTTTGAATATAGTCTACGGCAGGGCTTCCCATCCCTTTTCAGCTGGTGGAATCCTTCTTCAGTCGAAAATCAATGGCAGACCCCTAGTCTGTTCCCAATGACACACCCTCCCCCCACCTGTTACTCACAACATAATCGTTTGATGTACGGTGATATCAGTTTTGAATATAGTCTACGGCAGGGCTTCCCAACCTTTTCAGCTGGTGGACCCCTTCTTCAGTCGAAAATCCATGGCAGACCCCTAGTCTGTTCCCAATGACACACCCTCCCCCCTCCTGTCAGTCACGACATAATCGTCTGATGTACGGTGATATCAATTTTGAATATAGTCTACGGCAGGGCCTCCCAACCTTTTCAGCTGGTGGACCCCTTCTTCAGTCGAAAATCCATGGCAGACCCCTAGTCTGTTCCCGATGACACACCCTCCCCCCTCCCCGCCCCCGAAGTCTCAATAGTCTTTGGTTTAGAGATGAATGAAAACAACTTGAAGGTCAAAAATCGACTTATGAAATAGGTAGTGCATTGACAAAGCAAGTTTAACATTTAATGATGCCCGAGGCCGCATACGTGACAGCGAGTGCTGTAATTGGTCGACAAAGCTCCCTCCGCGCATGCGTAAAAGGTTTCAGCGCATCAACCGCCGTGAGCCGGCGCACAAACGACCCCCGTATTGTTGCGAAACAGTCGATCAGAGAAGCCGCATTCGCCGGCACTAAACTGTGATGCGTTCTCACTTAGGAACCGCAAAGGCTGCTTGGGAATACGACCTGAAGTAAAAGTACACAAAAAAATAGTGATGAATTTGATTTTCAAATTGTTATTCAATAATTTTGTTATTTTACACGATTTGGTGAAGGGTGGCCGCGGACCCCCTAGGCCTAGAAAGAGCCGGCGGACCCCTAAGGGGTCCGCGGACCACACGTTTGGAAGCCCTGGTCTACGGCGTACAGCCACAACCGCCTAGCGTTCTCACTGGCGCGTTGTGGTCACGCCGGACTGCCAGATTCTTGTGTTTCCGGTGATTAAGCCCCCCTGCGACTGCCTGCACGGCCGGCGAGAGCACGTAGCGGCGTCCCCGGAACGTTGCCTGCTGCAGCCCGCCAGCTGTGACGTCAGCCGCTGCGCACCGCCTTTCCCTGGTGACGTAGCCGTGGCAGGCAGCGCCTCTGACTCAGCGCCGCTTCCGGAAGCTCGTCTTCCGCGGACCACCTCGCCGTCGGCCGCTATTTATAATGGAGGCGGAGGAACCCGCAAGGCCGCCGCCCGGCCTCCTCGCGACTCCACTATTTACAAACTCGACCTTCTCTCCACACCCATCAGCAGCGGCCAACTCTGCACTTGTTAAAACTCACTGCCGCTTACAAAGTATCTTGCACCCATGCCTTTTGAGGCTCATGTAAACTGCTTATAGCTACATGATACTGAACTCGGGTTTACTGTTTGTACTTCTAACGCTGCGGTCACTGCACGCACTCGAGTTACGCTGCAGCACACAGGACGAACTCGAACTCCGTCGACAACATTTATGCTCGTTGGTGAATGACTCAACCAGTCACAAATACTTTTTGAAGATTCTATTTTACTGTTATAACCGGTTTCGAGCTACCATGCCTTTCTTCAGATGGCTAACATTTTTCGTTTCATAGATGTTTTGGTTAATAGCATGTCGTCTGCTGCACAACATGTTCCAGTAGAAAGCGGTTCGCTTTGTTGTGGTGCGCCAGCCGCTGTGGCCGAGCGGTTCTAGCCGCTTCAATCCGGAACCGCGGCGCTGCTACGTTCGCAGGTTCGAATCCTGCCTTGGACATGGATATGTGTAATGTCCTTAGTTAGGTTTAAGTAGTTCTAAGTCTAGGGGACTGATGACCTCAGATGTTAAGTCCCATAGTGCTTAGAGCCATTTGAACCATTTTTTGTTGTGGTCCATCTTGTGGTTTTCTAGCTGCATGTATATGCTCTTGAATTCAACCACAATACACATATTGTAAAAAAGTAATTGTGGCACACCTCAATATACTGTTAAAGTGCGTGTTGAGCATCGCACATGTGTTGTACACTTGACGTTTTTCTCTACAGCTTTACAATATGTGTGGTGAAATTCAAGAACGTGTACATCCAGCTAGAAAGCAACATAGACCACAACAAAGCTGCCTACTGGAACATATTGTGGAGCAGATGACATGCTGTTAACCAAAATATCTATGCAACGAAAAATGTTACCCATCTGAAGATGGCACGGTATCTCGAAACCAATTAATTGTGTTTTAGCAAGTTCATCTACATCTACATGATTACTCTGAAATTCACAATGAAGTGCTTGGCATAGGGTTCATCGAACCACCGTCAAGCTATTTCTCTACTGTTCCACTCTCGAAGAGCGCGCAGGAAAAACGAATTTCTCTTTCCGTGTGAGCTCTTATCTCTCTTATTTTATTATGATGATGATCATTGCTCCCTATATAGATGGACGCCGACAAAATATTTTCACACTCTGAAGACAAAGTCGCTGACAGACATTTCACGAGAAGGTACTGCGCAACGAAAAACGCCTTTGTTTTAATGACTGCCACCCTAATTCGTGTATCACATCCACGGCACTCTCTCCCCTATTTCATGGTAATACGTACATTAGATGCAACTTATAAAATCTTTATCATTATAAAACTAATGCAGAAGATGTAGAATACCTGCATGCTGCAAGATGATTTCCAACCTGCCCGAGTGCTGTGTGGCAGATTTTATCGTGTTCAGAATATAATATGCGTTCAGTCGTGGAAAAAAGAAAACAGGTGAACAATACTTTGACAGGGTAGAAATCGTCTTGTAGCGTGCAGCTACAAGGTATCCGTCTAAAAAGTTACGAGACCGACTATTTTCCTGGCTATAAGCGACGTCAGCGCAGTAACAAAGGTGGTAACTTGAATTAATAACTGTAAACAACAGAAGTGCATTCCACGAGCCAGTTTTGAGCAGGTAATATTAAATAGTGAACATGGAGCCTCAATGTGTCAACGTTGTTGTATCACAACTTGCAGTGAGTAACACTCTAAATCAAGTGTTCAAGACGGACTTTTCTGACAATTTCACATCGTTAGATGAACATTCTGTGGGTTGTACTCACGTAGAATCAAAACCACCATCTTAACGTTTATCTATTTTTTGTTAATGCATTAAGCATGAAAACCACCATTTTAACGTTTATCTATTTTTTTTTCTTTTTGTTAATGCAGTCTCGAAGCTTTCTGGACTGACTAATTCGTCATCGTAGTTTACAGATTTCATCCATGACTCTCTACCATTACTTACTTACATTGCACATACGTTAATCAAGCGTCAACGAGCTATCAAGTGAGATGGCGCAATTGTACGGCGCTGGACTTTTATTTGGGAGTAGAGAGTCGTATCCCAGTCCAACCTTCGAGATTTAGGTTCATCGTGGCTTCCCTAAAACCGGCTTGGGCGTATGCCGTGATGGTCCCTTTGAAAGGCCTCTGGTGATATCCTTCCCCAGTATGAGCTTGTGTTCCGTATCTAGTGATTTCGTTGTCAACGGGATGTTAAACCTTAACTTCCCTTCGTTTTTCCAACGACACGGCTATCTAGAGGTACAATTACGTTAAACTGTTCTGAACAATAAGGGCGTTCCTCTCACGATAGCACCTACGAATCATGATGCGGTGTTTAGAATCTTCGTCAAGACAATAAGACAAGAAAAACGACGCCCAACGATTGAATTATCCCAATGGGGCCGAAATCGGTAGATGTGATGTACATGTGCAGACAAACAAATGATTGCAATATCAGAGCCGCGCGGTCTAGGGCGTCTTGTCACGGCCCCGCAGCGACTCCCCCGTATTGTCTTCAGCTATTAAAAGCTTCTTTTTTCTCTCAGTAGTGATAATTCTTTTTCAGGGCTCTTCATTTCATCTTCGATACGGCCTTTTCTGTTTCTGTGCTTGCATCTACTTTCTTTTTCTTGAGTGACAATGATGGTAGCGTGTTAAGTGCACATTTACGTGTTTCACGATCTTTTCTTCTGTCACTTCTTTATTGGACATAGGATGAAGCAGCAGCAGAAATGGCTTTAGTAAGATGCAATGTAGGAACTGCAGTTGCCTTTAAGATCTTCTTTGGCTGAAGTTTCAATAATTCAGCTTGGGGATCACGTACAAAATAGTCTTCGTTAAAATGTATGCTACAGACAGTAGCATTTTTAATGTTAATACCATCACTTCTTCTACAGAGCTGAACCCACCGAGCACATGTTTCATGATCTTTGGGGAATTTACGCTAGGCAACACTACTACCTTTAGTCTTCTGATTGGAATTTCTACACACAGCCGCAGCACAGTTCGGCATTGTTAACGTCAAACAGAAAGAATAAACTTGATAGAACATGAAAATAAATGTAACAACACAAAACTTCAACACGTAAGAGCGTACGCGGACTGAGCGGAGTTTCTATATGCTGACGTATTGCGCAGAACGGTGAATAATCTCTATAGTGAGCATGCAATGTGACCCCCCGCCCCCCCTCCCCCCGACCCCCGTCCCCACGGGCCAAACAGTACCCGGGCCAGCAAGATCTCCGGATCTCTCCCCAGCTGAGAACGTTTTAAGCATTATGGGCAGGGTCCTCCAACCAGTCTGGATTTTAACGATCTAACGTGTCAATTGGACGGAATTTGACACGATGTCAGTCAGGAGGACATCAACAACTCCATCAGTCAATGCCAAACCGAACAGCAGCTTGTATAAGGGCCAGAGGTGGACTTGCTCAGTTTGTGAATCTCTTTCTCTTGAATAAATCGTCCAATTTTTCTGAAATTGTTATCATTTATTTGTCTGTACACGTACATCACAGCCTTTGATTTGCGTCCCATTCGGATACTTCCTTTGTGGTGTGTCTTTTTTTTGTGTCATGGTGTATATACTCGTAATTTAAACTGTTGACGTGGAACTACGTACAAGAACAAATTTTCGCCACTTGATTTAGCTTTCTCAGGAAACGAATCTAAAGGTTTAGGGGAGGGGGGGAGGGGGTAGCGTGTAAAATCTACTGGAAACTCTCATCGAATTAACTGCCAGAATAACTTGAGACAACTGATTTACTACCGCACGCATCTTACAGGAAAGAAAGTGAAAAATATACCAGATGCTCAACAAAACATTTTTATCACGAAGCAAATAACGATCACTATTTCAGATACTGTGACATGCAGGAGTATCTGTGTCACAACTCTCGAACAACTGCGTGCTCAATCACAATGAAGACTACATAATGTCCGTCGGAACTTCCCTGTTAAATAAAGACAGGAAAACATGCACCGCACTCTTATCCTATTGCGGTCACCACGTCGATGAGATTACAGCTCAATTGCTCCCGAAGGACAGATAGCAAACGCGCAAGCAAAGCGGGCAACCGCCGTCTGATGGCAAGTGAGATAACAACATGAACCCTTTGTTGTCTAAAACTATAGGGAAATGTGAGTCTACCAGATAATGCAAAAGACGAGGCCTTCTCAAAAACTCTGCAAAACTAAAAGAAATTCTCAAAATACGCTTTGGACACAGCAAATAGATTTTTGTAATCTGCCTTCCAACAGACAGTTATCCAGACCATTAGTGTTTGAAAATTTTTTCTTGTAAATGAGATTAAATGAAACAACAAGTTTATTGTTACCAGTCACCGGCGACTGGTAATAGTAAACTTGTTGTTTCATTTAATGTCAATAACAGTCACGGTAAAGCCTAACCTAAAATATTCACATTTAAAATGTAAATGGGATGCTGCGAACTGCTGTCGCGGTTCCCAGCCGCTGTCTGCGACATTTTAATTGGTATCATGAATTTCGTCATTAATTTATTGCTTCCTTTAGTGCAAGGATTGTAGGTAAAGTCTGGTTGTCAGCATATCTTTACTCTTTAGGCTTCTGTGCCTTTTGCTTCGTATTTGTGTAGTATCTACAGACGTCATCACTTACTTTTTTATCTATGTACTTCATTCGTGGTCTTTCTCTAATTCTTTTTCCATTGATATAACCCTCAGTTATTGTTTTAGGTGCCTCCATGTCTCAATAGATGTCCAATAATATTACCTCTCCATTTTACAACAGTGTGCTAAAAACTGCTCTCCTCTCACACTTCTTCATTTGTTTCTTCAAATAAATTCACAGTCTTAGGTTGTACTGCCAAGGAAAAACTCTAATGCAGGTGAATTCAGCGTACTTGGATATTAGGAGACGTCTCCGATTCTTGGGATGACAGTTATTGAGTAATTCTTATATAACTACCAAGCACTGTCTTTCAGTGTGCGATGTCGCGGCTTCCTGTTAAACAAGGTTACACGAAATTATGGAAAATTGCAAAATTTGGATGTAAAAAAATTAAAGATATTACAATGTCTCAACGATAATATCAGTCACAGCAATTGTGACTTGTGCATTTTTGAAAAAGATTCTCAACTTAATACTGTTTCTCAAAGCTTTGCAAGCATATTTTCGAGTAGTGGTTGACGTCTGTCTTCCAATGCCTGCCAGTTCAGGTTTTACGACATTTCCACGACGCTCTGACGTGAGTCAAATAAACCTGTTATCATTCGTGCTGCCCTTCTTTGTATTCGGTCAGTATCTCCTGTTGGGACTTTTTGGTATGGGTCCCATACAGCTGAGCAATGTTCTAAGATAGGGTGCAGAAAGTGTTACGTAAGCAGTCTCCTTTGTAAACTGGCAGCGTTGCCCCAGTATTCTGCAAGTGAATCGACGTCTGACACCGCCACATTTCGTGATCAGCATATATGTCTTCGGCTCACCGTCCCTGTTCTGCGGTGTATCCAGCTGCGCACACTTTTGTGTCACCCTGTACTAGTAGCTCCCACTCACAAACACCTTGACATCGTTTTCCTACAGGTCTGCCGTTTCGTTCCACGCGCTTTTAACGCGTCTTGCGTGAAGCATCCTCCGCAGGGTTGCGTGCTTGCAGCTGCCGAGTAACTGGAAACACCTACGCTGGGCTGCGCGACGAACGCAAGTCTGACGCCTCCTACGCTTATAGTTCGACATTTCAGAACAGGGCCTCCTTACGGAAGCGACTCACAAGTCTTTCGAAGCAGTTTCTTTCGTAATGGGTTGGATATGCTAAATATATGACACTGTTCTGCAAAGAAAGCATGATTCACAACAACCATAGAATGGAGGGCATTTTGTCCTGGTGAGAAACATTTGGGATACTTCCTCGAGTTATTCCGGAACACTAACATTGAAACGGACATCAAACAATAACTGTCTTACAGTTTCGAAGGTAAGTGACAAATATATTTTTAAACCTGTTTGGAAAATTCTAAGAACTACTTTTCAGGACAGAATGGGCAAGTATTCTTCATTTCTGTTCTCGTAATGACCATGAAGACATAATTAGGCTAATAACAGCACGGAAAAAGACAGTATAGATGTATAGTTCTTGTGGATGAGGACAAAACGTAATATAGGACGAAAAAATGGTTCAAATGGCTCTGAGCACTATGGGACTTAACATCTGTGGTCATCAGTCGCCTAGAACTTAGAACTACTTAAACCTAACTAACCTAAGGACATCACACACATCCATGCCCGAGGCAGGATTCGAACCTGTGACCGTAGCGGTCGCGCGGTTCCAGACTGAAGCGCCTAGAACCGCTCGGCCACATCGGCCGGCTCTAATGTAGAACGCTTCATAGTGATCCGTAGAGTACATGTGCAAGAGATGTAGGTGGCCCATCACTAATAAATATTTAGAAAGCTACGGTAGTCATAAATCGTCTACTATTCATGTGGATTCAGTCGGAGATAAAATTATTTGGACTAACCGGTAGACGAAAAGTCAACATTATACGTCTGAGACACGATACCTTGAATGTTTCAGAACCTTATATTCTATCCTTAACGAGTGGTCAATGTCAGACAAAATATACCACGATTAATTAGCTCTTTCTTATTACTTAAATATCCTTGATGAAAATCAAAAATGCTACTATCGTAACACAAAAAAGGCGAATATGTCCTGGGCAGAGTTATGGATGTAAAAGAAGGGTACCAGCTTTTCGACTTATCTGGCAACTTCAAAGACACGTAAATCAAAACATCTTGACATATTCGCGCTTTTTTACTTGTTACTATTAGTACCCGTGTCATGTAATATAATGCATCCACCCCGAGAAATTTTATCTCTCTTACCCGTGAATTTCACGTACGTGACTTGTGTAACCGATGAGAAATATCGTCCTCCCGTTTGTTCGTCTTAATTAACTGATATGGTAAATAGATAATCAAGTGTGAAGCGCTTGTTAATCTGAGTCATAGACGGAGAGGATCTTCTATTTCACTAACTAGTTGTAAATGACAACATTTGCAAGACTAATGAAAAACGCTTAGAGAGCAGATTTATTACAGTGTTTCAAAGACAAGTACACAGAATATATTTGCAGTCATTCCAAAAGAAAATAACGATACAAACTTGCCTTCAACTGGCTATTTATTAACTGCACTACCACCTGAATATAGTGATGGTAATGTTCAGTTACGACGCGCTTCGAGATGGTTTCGCACATTGCCGCATATGATGTATGTAGGACTACTTCCTACATTTGTTCTCAAACAAAATATCATTAGTTTTGTCCAATGTAGGCCCACGCGTAGTATGCAGAATTTAAAAATGGCTCTGAGCACTATGGGACTCAACTGCTGAGGTCATTAGTCCCCTAGAACTTAGAACTAGTTAAACCTAACTAACCTAAGGACATCACAAACATCCATGCCCGAGGCAGGATTCGAACCCGCGACCGTAGCGGTCTTGCGGTTCCAGACTGCAGCGCCTTTAACCGCACGGCCACTTCGGCCGGCATGCAGAATTTACTCAAAACGATTTTTGCCTCGGTGGCCAAGTCGGTATGTGGCACATAGCAAATCCCAAGATCCAGGTTTCAGTCCTCAGTAGGTCCTAGGTTTTTCTTGCTGTCCCTTTCGCTTCTTTCTCCTCTAACAACAACTTGCACACGTGCAAAATTGCAGACTGCAGCATCGTTCGACGCTAAATACCTGACTGAGTAAATCAGCAAAATACATCTGAGGACGGCAAGAGCGTACCACTTCCCATACGAGCATTCCATGAAGAGTACTACGGTTTTCGAACCAATCTGCGGGTCAGTTACAGAGTTACCTTAACTGAACTTTATCATAACAATAGATACGTGACTGGTAAGCAAGAGTCCCTGTCCAGCAAGGTATGCAGAAGAATGTGAAGGTTGGAAAAAAAATTGTTCAAATGGCTCTGAGCACTATGGGATTCAACTTCTGAGGTCATCAGTCCCTTAGAACTTAGAACTAGTTAAACATAACTAACCTAAGGACATCACACACGTCCATGCCCGAGGCAGGATTCGAACCTGCGGCTGTAACGGTCAAGGTTGGAAAGTGGGAGAGAAGTGCCGTCAGAACTACAGCTGCGATGGTGGGGCGTAAGTAGTGATAGGATATCTCAGGAAGTAAGTGTATTACCCTTGAAATACAAGGGTCCTGATACGAGGCCCAGTGTGGCACACAGTTATTATAGATCTGGAAGTCTGATATTTTAATTGATTCAACCTTGTCGCGGTGCTTACTTTGAACCACTTACCCTACCCAGTATACACAAATAATGCCCCGGTGGGCGAAGTGCAGACAAGAGAGTGGTTACGACCTGTAGAACGCTGCACAACTGAGCCCTGGTCTCGCAGCTGCGGTGTATCCCGGCCGTTGACCGTATACAGCAGGCAGGCTAAGCGGCGCCCAACGTTTCTCGCAGTGAGTGGTCTGCCACGGCGCTGGCTGTTTTCGGAAAGTTCGCGTAGGCGTGACGTATGCGCGACACCGGCTGCGGCGACATTTCAGCGAAGGACAGCGCAAACAGCTCCGGAGACGTCTGAAAAACAAACCTCGCCTCCCAGACGTCGGTCCAATTACGGGTCACCGTCGCGGACAGGCACTAAACTGTTGCTGATATACCGTACGTCTCAGGCACAGCTTGCCGTAACCGGGAACAAAGACTGCGAATGTGGATCGTTAGGATCGCTCTCCCCTACACAGGATTCCCCCCCCCCCCCCCCTCACCCACCCTACCACTCCTTCAGACTCCCTAACATTTGTCTCAAACGACTTTTCCCCTATCGGTGTTTCATGTACGCAGCATCCAAGCGACACCTATTTACTTGAGGTGTATATGACGATTTAAAAAAACTCAGAAGGACATATTCAGCACATAGTAGATGCAACATATCATACTAGAACGAAATTTTCACTCTGCAGCGGAGTGTGCGCTGATACGAAACTTTCTGGGGGATTGAAACTGTGTGCCGGATCGAGACTCGAACTCGGGATCCTTGCCTTTCCCGAGCAAGTTCTCTACCATCTGAGCAACCCAAGCACGACTCACGACCCGTCCTCACAGCTTCAATTCTGCCAGTACCTCGTCTCCTACCTTCCAGACTTCAAAGAAGTTCTCCTGCAGGCCTCGCAAAACTTGCTGCACCGAAGTCAGCGTCTGATGAAGGAAGATGGGACCACTAATGCGGCGTGCATACACTGCACACCACATCCATTCTTCCGGTCACGAAATGGTGTTGGGTGGAAGCGATGCAGATTCACCGCTGCCCAGAGCGTACCACTTTCCATACGAGCATAATCATTCAGGTGAAATCAGGCTTCATCAGACAAGGAACAGATCCCTGTCCAAGCCGTTTATTGTTATCTCAGAGAACAGCCACTCACAAAACTGGAGGCGCTCAGGAGCATCCGCTGGTTTTAATGCGTAAACAACAGACACTCGCTGGGGATGCACGTGCAGGTCCAGGTGTAGTATTCCACATAATCGACGTGATATGCCGGTCTCTTGCGACAACCGTTGGGTTGATTTGGTAGGACTATGAAGTATTTGCTGGTGAACTGCAGCTACATTTTCTGGTGTGCGGCCACGTTTCGGAATAGACTTGTTCAAAAAAGATACTGCCTGATGCCATTTTCGGACTAAGGGTTGGAGGGCACTGTTTACTAGCACTTTTATACCATCAAATTTCTCAGCAAATAACTGACGACACCGTTTCCATGACTATGTTGTCACGCAACTTTCCACAACGAACACCCACCCCACCACTGTGAGTATCATCGTACCCTTTGTACAGCTCCACTCACACTGACACGTCCCGCACTACGCTCTGAACCGGTGTGGATCAATTGGTGGGGATACGTGTAGTGTGCGCTTCACAAGTTGTGGTTATATGCATACACACACGTCCAATCGTATCCACTCGTCCGGGCCACTTTTATTTGCCCCATCCTGTGATATCTCCGAAAGAATACGTGTTTTAAATCACCTTATAATGTTGAATCTTGAAGAAATTGGAGAGTCACTGAAACCTGTCCTTGAGGGTGACGCGACTACCGGCTTGCAACTTCGCATAGTGCGATCTTTGAAGCGTGGAACGGCATGGGTTTCTCATTATTTTACAGGCGGCGTGTTTCTTCCCACACCTAAAAGGCCCTGCTCTCAATTCGGGAGTGTGGTCTGATGCATTGAAACCGGGAATAAGTAAGTGTCATTTGTGCGTTGTGCACATTTACAAGGAGCCCACGTTCTCATTCTGCTGGATTTGTCTGTGCCCTGGTGTCCAGGTCTATCTGAGTTCCATGTCGCTGCAGCTGAGCCACTTTCCGCGTTCAGAAGACAAACTTTTTCACCTTTCCCTACTTCTGTGGTGGCGTGAGCCGACATTAGTTTCATCGAGTAGGATTGGTCAGGGCCTTGTTTAGAGCTACGGCCTGATAATGTGGAGAGCATGGTGGTCATTGTCGATTCTTGTTCATCATTCTGAGACCCCTGTCATGTTGGATTAATGGAAGAAATAAAGAAAACCAATGAAAAGCACTTCTTGTCATCAGGGGGTCGTTCAGTAAGCTCGAGAAAGTTACTTGAGTCCTCAACAGACTCCTCAGGGACCGCACATTCCAGAAAGAGTCGGGCAAAATATAACTTCCTCCTACATACGTCTCGTGGAACGATCACAAAGAGGAAAATCGCAGAAATTTGAGGTCTTACAGTCGTTCTTCCCATGAGAAAGAGAAATCAAAGGGGAGAAATGGAAGGGTGATATGGTAGTAACACCAGAAGTACACAATGCTACACACCGTAATTTGGCTTGCCGACTATAGGTGTGGATGTAAATGGCTTTGCCGCAGGCATTACGTGTCCGAGGGGGAAAAGGGGGGGGGTGTAATACTCTTCTCCTTGGAGATCAGTACAGAGAAAGTGCTATCAATGTATTGTTGATTTAGAACAGTGCATTTTTGAAAAGTACCGTAGATAAACGCATTTCGGGTTGCTAGTTCGATTAACTAGATAGTGAGGATGCATTACTGTTAAAGTAGCGAATACAATACAACAACTTTTGTCTTTGTATGTGCGTATGAAACCACGATTAAAAAGGAGGATTAGCAACTAACACCCAGTCGGCGACGAGATTAGTAGAAACAATAAACCACCTGGGTATGTTTGGGTAGGACAGGTAATCGGCCATGTCCTTTTCAAAGAAACCACCTCTGCATTCGCTTTTATCGGTTTAGAGAAATTACGGAACCGGCAGGGTTTTGAACCCCGGTGTTCTCGATTGGATGTACATCGTCTCGCTGCCCTCACGCGGCCAGTGTTATTGACACAATAATATTGTGACAATACATTGCACGAGAGTTCGACGACAAGAACGACACAATATTATTGCGCAATATTTACATACGCGTCAGTTAGAGCTCCGCCTTCAAAGGGAACATGTAGTCTATCGACGATGAGGATGTGTACTGCGACTGTGTTGCTTGCCCTTCAAAACACAAGCAGAAATTATACAGAACGGGCGAAACAAGTCAGAGAAGATTTCTGTGTGCATTTCCATGGACCAGGGCAGCGTAGATTCGTAAATAATTACAGTTAAGGACGTGAACTGTATCATTTTTCCTATATAGGTAACGTTCTCTACGCATTTCACTACGCGATTTCAAATTGAAGTCATAGATGGATTTTTTCATAAAACCCATCGAAATTACAGCTCTGCCTGATTATTAATTACAAACAAAAGTAAAATTTAGGAATAAAAAAATGAAGGGTTTTACGCCACAAAATGGGGGTAAAGCACCACTCGCAGGTCTCTGCGCCATTTGTGATGAACATAGGCAAAAATAGATGGCTTTATAATAAAAACACTTGAAACAACTCTGTGTACCGTTATTGTATTGCAGCCAAGTTACCCGACACAGTATTGTACTTAAATATCTCATAAATTTGAACACGAAGCTTAAAAGTACCTGTACAAAAACACTTTCTTCTCCAAGAAAGGAGAATTATCAGAGTAACCTGAAAGAGTTAATGACAGGCTAAGCTATCTATGTGAATACTGTGCTTTGTTAGGTCGTCTGAAAATGTCATCGCGGTTTGGAATCGTGCTGTGTTCATCCTTGCGGGTTTCAACATTTTTTTATCACATCGTCCGTGCCAAAGAATGACTTCCTGTGTCGCAAGAGATTTGTAGGTTCATGGAACTATCGTCACATTGTTGGACCCGAGGTGTTTATCCCTAAACATCTGCGGGAATTTCCCCATTCCGCCATTTTCTCACAAATGCGCCATGCTGATTGTGGAGACCAACTGGAACTATAATTGCCATGCAAAAGTGAAGCTAAAATGCAGTTGTGTCAATGAGTAATTCGTTGATTCTTCTTTTCAAAATCTACATTATACAATGTTCAAGTTAAATATCGGACAAGCTACATTTAAGTAGTAAAAAACAGGCTTACCTGGCCTGCCGGGACGAATTTCCACGAACCAATAAGTTATAGTAAGACAAACCTGCCACAAGGTGATCACTTCCTGAATCGATGGCGGCCAGTTAAAAAATTCAGTACGGGTTTTTAGCCCACGCTGGGCTTTACCCCCAGCTGCCATATGCTCACTGGACACGTTGCCTGATATTATTTGCCAATCAGAGAGCTGCTACAAATAAAGAAAACATTACTGAATACTATCACTGCTCCCAAGTCTATAGTTTTGCTCCTATATCGCGGAGAACAAGGATTTCCTGATCGATCAAGAGCTTCATGTCTTAAAAGTGCCACACGGTGCTTTCACACACGTCTTCCAGCCCATTTCCTGATACTGTGTCATTTACTTTCTTCAGTTCTTTGGGGAAATTCGTTCAGAGTTAACTAAATTTCTCTCGGTCTCGGCAAAAACAGCCCTGCATTGCGTAATACCACCCTTACCCAGAACAATATATTGCACAATACAGGGTGGTCCATTGATAGTGACCGAGCCAAATATCTGAAGAAATAAGCATCAAACGAAAAAACTACAAAGAACGAAACTCGTCTAGCTTGAAGGCGGAAGCCAGATGGCGCTACGGTTGGCCCGCTAGATGGCGCTGCCATAGGTCAAACAGGAAACCGCATTTTTTAATTACACTGTCGGAATGTTACGTGATACCACATAGTTATACTTTTGTGACTATTACAGCGACATCTATCACAAAGCGAAAAAAGTGGTCCAACTGAAATATTCATATTTCTTTACGTACTACACGAATATGTAATAAAAAATGGGGGTTCCTATTTTTTAAAAAATCAGTTGTTATCCGTTTGACCTATGGCAGCGCCATCTAGCGGCCCAACCATAGCGCCATCTGGTTTCTCCCTTCAAACTAAACAAGTTTCGTTCTTTGTAGTTTTTTCGTTTGACACATTTCGTGAGATATTTGGCCCGGTCACGATCAATTGACCACCCTGTATATTGAAAGATCGTCAATATTTATAAAGTTGTGCAGCGTTCTTCAATATATTGTGCAGACCATTAATACTGATCTCTGACGGTCAATATTAAGCGCAATACTCAGTATTGCGCTATCA
Source organism: Schistocerca serialis cubense (assembly GCF_023864345.2). Taxonomy (NCBI): domain Eukaryota; kingdom Metazoa; phylum Arthropoda; class Insecta; order Orthoptera; family Acrididae; genus Schistocerca; species Schistocerca serialis. The sequence continues at coordinate 629,278,587 of NC_064641.1, read as the reverse complement.
TTACTGAGCATGTGTGGGGCCTCTTAGCAACTGCGCCGCTTCGCTTACCGACACGAGTGCTAGTGCTGACTAGGACCTCAGGCATTCCGTGACAGTAGTTTATTGCAGCTTAGAAGGAGCCAACTGTCGTGTGTTATATCGAGTCCACGCCGCCGGTACACGACTGCTGATACGGGAAAGCTCGCCCCGACACACGCACCGGCGTCTGTGTCGCCTTTATAAGAGGACGCGCAGCGCTCAGGTCCCAGAAATATGTCTGAACACAACGCAGACACCTGCGCAGGTCGGGGGATCCTGCAGACAATACAGCATCGAGTGGGGGTGGCCCTAGTCTTGAAATATCGTGACACCCTGGGGTGAGGGGTCAAAGGTACCACCACACCAGACCTTCACGTCGGTGTACCCTTAAAAATAAGAACGAAACACACACACAGCTACTGTGTCTAAATTTCTTCAGTGCATATTTTCGTTCTTGAGCCGCTTAGGAGATTACGTTTAGGGCACACGGTGTCTCCTCATTATGTAGGAAAATTTCTCTCTTCACATCACGCTGACGGACCGACGTCCACCACAACACTTTTCATTCAGACTTACAGTAGTGATAATGTATCGTTCATGTCACTTCTCGCATTCTGGACACTGTTGCTGTCTGAAATATGGCACTCAACTAAACAGCCAGTAATCATCTTTCATTTGTTGCCCATTTTTCTCACATACTACGCTGATGTCGATATACATGCGTGTTATAAGGTACCGATTAATAAAACATTTTAGAATAAGGGCTTTTACTTTTCTGTATATCAGTGTACGTAGGAACTTCAGAACGTAAGTTATATATGTTATCCAATGCTAAGACCATTGTGGAATAAGAATGACGGATTGTCATATTGCAGGTTCTGATGCGGTACGGATAACAGGCGCCTAACACTGTGGGAGTGACATAAGCGGCAACTGGGAGCTTACTGAAAAGTTGATGCACGCGGGACAGTGCCGTTCTTGGGAGTGAGCAAAACGGCTAAACTGCGCACAGATTCACCGTGAAATTCTGGCAGTGCATATACCAAATGCAGTGTCGCGTCCAGTGGTAGTGAAATGGTGCCGACAATTTGATAAAGGCTGCACAGACGTGGGTGCTCTCATGAGGAACTCCAGATCTTTCACCAAGCAATGTCCATCTTTTCGGCAAGCTGAAACAAAATATATATAGAGAGGAAGATTTTCAAACGGTGAGGGATGGCTTCGTTATTAAGGAGCAGGTTTCTACCGTCGAGGAGTTGAGCGACTGGAAGAACGTTTCGACAGTTGCTTTCAGAGACTTGGCGACTATGTTGAAAATTTGTGTCCTGTATCTGTGTCACTTTGAAGTGTAGTGCAAAATTCAATATAAGGTACTTGGATTGCCATAATACTGTGTAACTTACTTTTTGAGGTCCGCTCATACTTTTCAACGTTTTGGTCAAATGCTTTTTAAACGATGTATTTCCCAGAGCTGCACTTTCCTGAAAGTTATGCTTAAGCGTTGTACTAACCACTGATGTAATCAAGTTCGTATCGCTGTTACACTGTTATTATTATTATTAAAATCCTTAAAACCGAATCCTGGATCCACGCCTGACATAGGGGTGTAGCCCACACTTTGAATATTTTACTCTAAAAATAAAGCGACCAACCACTTTTTTTATTGCGTTTTATTTATGCCAATATGCATTTCGGGTTTGCATCCATCTTCAGATGGCAAATTACATGTATCTTCAGTTTTTACAGTGGTAAAATATCAGCAGCAGTTTGGATGCTGCAGCTGGAATGTGCAAAAGCAACGATTCCAATGATTTACTTCAATTTCGCGAGTTTAAAGTTACGCACTATCAGCTGTTTATTTTACTTACATTCTCCTGTCCTTATTTTTTCTTGGCCTTTCTTCTTTTTTGTAACAGCACAAACATTTTTTTTCACGTATTTTACACAACCGCACTGCGTTATCCGCCATGTTGTCCACTGACAATTTTGTTTACATACAAGCAGTTTATCTATGGACACAGTTATATTTTACGAAAGTTTTGAGGTTCTAGCTAAGCTACTGTTTACTAAACATTGACTTGGGTGATAGAAGTATTCTAAGTACGATATATACTAAGGTTTTTTTTTTTGGTTACTTAGGCAGTAATGAAGATAATAAACAACACATTTATATGAATGAATTACTGCTTTTTATAAATGTGTTATGTTAGTTTATTATCTTCAATACTAACTAAGTAACCAAAAAAACTTTGTATACATCGTACTTAGAATACTTCTATCACCCAAGTCAATGTTTAGTAAATAGTAGCTTAGCTAGAACCTCAAAACTTTCGTAAAATATAACTGTGTCCATAGATAAACTGCTTGTATGTAAGCAAAACTGTCAGTCGACAATATGGCAGATAACGCAGTGCCCCTGTGTAAAATACGTGACAAAAAGTGCCCGTGCTGTTACAAAAAAGAAGAAAGGACAAAAAAATAAGGAGAGGAGAATGTAAGTAAAATGAACAACTGAGTGCGTAACTTTAAACTCGCGAAATTGAAGTAAATGACTGGAATCGTTGCTTTTGCACACGCCAGTTGCAGCAACTAAACTGCTGTCGATATTTTACCACTGTAGAAACTGAAGATACATGTAATTTGCCATCTGAAGATGGATGCAAACCCGAAATGCATATTGCCATAAATAAAACGCAATAATAAAAGTGGCTGGTCGCTGTATTTTTATCGTAAAATATCATTATCCACGGCCACGGAGCTCAACAGTCCAAACAAAATGGACAAATTGTTATTCACACTTTGAATGTTCACACCATTGTCATCATCATCATCATCAACCATTTAGCATCGCCCACTGGATGAAGGCTTTCTCTAAAATTCCCAATACAATAATCTTAAGCTGTTTGTGTCCATGTTGATTCTGCATATTTTCTAATTCGGCCATCCGTTAGGCTCTCCATTACGTTATCACAGCTGATTTGGTCTGCTGATCAGCAATCGTTATTGGTACAATCACATGTGTCCAGCGAGTGGACGTCACTCAAGAGAATGAACGAAACCGTCGAGACTGAAATTAATGATATTCAGTTACACGAAATTACAGCAGATAATTTAACATAGCTGGTATATATCCCTTATGGCAAGGTAAACAGGCAACCTTTATCATGTCCGTATCTGTTGTGGCCGTAATTCGGACTGAAGTGCTCGCCTACGTTTGTTCGGAAGTAATAAGAGGGAAAACCAGTGACAATGAAAATTTCATTGCTGCCTGAAGTCGTGCTCAGACAGTCATACCGTAAACGCAATTACTTGCGAAAAACAGGAAATTGGGGTTGGAGTTCATTGCATCTAAAGGTACCGTAGCAGGGCCTATGTTGATAGAGACACTGAAGAGCCAAAGAAACTACTACACTTCTTTAATATCGTATAGGGCCCCTCGCGAGCTCGCAGAAGTGCCGCAACACGACTTGGCATGGACTCGACTACTGTCTGAAGGAGTGCTGGAGGGAATTGATACCATGATTCCTGCAGGACTGTCCATGAATCCGTAAGAGTACGAGGGGATGGACATCTCTTCTGAACAGCACGTTGAAAGGAATCCCAGATTTGCTCAATAATGTTCATTTCCGGGGAGTTTGGTGGCCAGTGGAAGCGTTTAAACTCAGAGCCACAATTCTAGACGGATTGTCGCATTGTCGTGCTGGAATTGCCCAAGTCCATTGAAATGCACAATGGACATAAATGGATGCAGATGATCAGACAGGTTGCTTACGTATGTGTCACCTGTCAGAGTCGTATCTAGACGTATGAGGAGTTCCATATCACTCCAATGCACACGCCCCACACCATTACAGAGCCTCCACCAGCTTCAACCGTCCCCTGCTGATATGCAGGGTCCGTGGACTCATAAGGTTGTCTCAAGTGCAGTTGATGGTTGGACTGGTGACACGCAAGGTCCAGATTATCTGCGTATCCAGTAATGCTGGCAACTGATTTGTCACAGTAGTAAACGGCCGTCGTCCCAGAGACCTCTTGCCAAAGGATGGACACACAAAGAAGTCCTGCTTTAGTTTTTCTGTGATTTGCCTAAATCGCTTCAGGCAAATGCCGGGATGGTTCCTTTGAAACGGCACGGCCGACTTCCTTCCTCATCCTTCCCTAACCCGATGAGACCAGTGACCTTGCAGTTTGGTCTCCTCCCCCAAATTAACCCCAACCCAATCCAACCTCCGATCGGTCGCGAAATGGAAACCACAGTTAAAATCAAAAAGATTTATTTGCAGCATTTACCTGCTCCTTCCAGTTACTTTGCTACCTAGTCGCCGCTTCGACTTAGGCATTTGTAGTAACGTGGTACCAGTTTTCCAGTACCCTCGTCATAGAAAAAGGCTGCCGCCTATGCTTTTCGCCAGTTCTCTACGTTCGTCTACAGCTTGTTGCTCCTGCCAAAATACTATCTTCACAGTCAGCGGTTCATGTGAGCGAAGAGACGGAAATCAGAGCCAAGTGCGGGTTGCACGGTGGGTGATAAACACTTCGCATCGAAAACGTTGCTGTGTGCGGCTGAGAATTGTTATGAAGAAGGAAACGCATGACAGCTACGATATTTGGGCTTGATGATCTCAGTTGAAACAACTCAGGATGACTTCACAAATGGCACGAGACACTATTTTGTAGGTATCTTTACGCGCTCACTGTGCGCTCAGAACTGAGAAGTGCGACGGGCGCACTGGAGACATTGCGCAATACATGTGGGTAAAACTTCATCGTATTTTCACTGTACCTTTATTTTCATGGACAACTTGAGACTGAAAATAAAATAGAAGAACCATTGTGCAGTTCCCTACGTGTCATTCCTGTAGGGATTGCAAAGGCTAGACCTAACTTCTGCGAGCACTCAGCCACGTAAGCAATCATCCTTCCAGCGCGGCATTGGTAAATGGAATGGAAAGAAGCCCTGATAAGCGGAACGTTGGGAATTACCCTCAGTACGTTGCAGAGCTTAGATGTAGATGTTGAATTAGGTTTGTACTATACTATAAAATTTTCTTTGACAAAGAAACGTGATCAAATATTCATCATATTTTCTTTGACAAAGATTTTTGACGTGGCACAAATCGGGGTATTACGTTGTGATCAAATACCCTTTGACAAAGATCTTTGACGTCAGAGGTTCTTCAGAATAGCCGACTAAAACCTATTACTGTACTCTGCTGTTGCGTGTACCACAACTTTACTGTATTTACATTTGGAAGAGGAGCAGAAGAAAACAAAAAGGAAAAGTACTTGGGCGAAGTCGTGGGTTTCACGGCGAGATCCTAAAAGCATCCAACAAAATCTGTTACAGGAGCTGCAAGTCGAAGACGTAAATTCGTATGAAAATTACTTGTGGATGGAAAGTGGCTCCTGATATTACGAAGCAGAACGCTCACCTAAGAAATGCTATTCCCGTAAAAGGCAGGCTTGACGTAAAGGTACGATTTCTTACAACAGGAGACACTAGTTTGTTGCAGTACAACACTCTAATACCGCAGCACACACTGACGAAAATAATATCAGAAATGTGTGACGCTACTTATAAACCGCTGAAGTCGCAATATCCGAAGGCAAGTAACTGTTTAATACATACTATAGCCACTAAAATATTTTTATTTCTTCAAAAGCTGTAGATTTTCTCCTTTATATCCACGGGTGTGCATCCTGGCCGTATTTCACGGTTAATGGCCTCCGTAATTTTTTTAGCTCTCGCTGATTCTTATTGCGTCTTTGTGTTCGGGATGCCTCAAGCTATACACTGCTTCATCTGCCTCGTACATTTCTATCAATTTCGTTTAACTGCGATGCACCGTATACAGGGTGGTCCATTGGATCGTGACCGTGTCAAATATCTCACGAAATAAGTGTCAAACGAAAAAACTACAAAGAACGAAACTTGTCTAGCTTGAAGGGGGAAACCAGATGGCGCTATGGTTGGCTTGCTAGATGGCGCTGCCGTAGGTCAAACGGATATCAACTGTGTTTTTTTAAAATAGGAACCCCCCTTTTTATTACATATTCGTGTAGTACGTAAAGAAATATGAATGTTTAATTGGACAACTTTTTTCGCTTGTGATAGATGACGCTGTAATAGTCACAAACACATGGCTCACAATTTTAGACCAACAGTTGGTAACAGGTAGGTTTTTTAAATTAAAATACAGAACGTAGGTACGTTTGAACATTTTCTTTCGGTTGTTCCAATGTGATACATGTACCTTTGTGAACTTACCATTTCTGAGAACGCATGCTGTTACAGCTTGATAACCTGTAAATACCACATTAATGCAATAAATGTTCAAAATGATGTCCGTCAACCTCAGTGCACTGGGCAATACGCAGTAACGACATTCCTCTCAACAGCGAGTTGTTCGCCTTCCGTAATGTTCGCACATGCATTGACAATGCGCTGACGCATGTTGTCAGGCGTTGGCGGTGGATCACGACATCAAATATCCTTCAACTTTCCCCACAGAAAGAAATCCGGGGACGTCAGATCCGGCGAACGTGTGGACCATGGTACGGTGCTTCGACGACCAATCCACCTGTCATGAAATATGCTATTCAATACCGCTTCAACCGCACGCGAGCTATGTGCCAGACATCCTTTATGTTGGAAGTACATCGCCATTCTGTCATGCAGTGAAACATCTTGTAGCAACATCGGTAGAACATCACGTAGGAAATCAGCATACACTGCACCATTTAGATTGCCATCGATAAAATGGGGGCCCATTATCCTTCCTCCCATAATGCCGCAACATACATTAACCCGCCAAGGTCACTGATGTTCCCCTTGCCGCAGCCATCGTGGATTTTCCGTTGCCCAATAGTGCACATTATGCCGGTTTACGTTACCGCTGTTGGTGAATGACGCTTCGTCGCTAAATAGAACGCGTGCAAAAAATCTGTCATCGTCCCGTAATTTCTCTTGTGCCCAGTGGCAGAACTGTACACCACGTTCAAAGTCGTCGCCATGCTTATCCTGGTGCGTAGGAATATGGTACGGGTGCAATCGATGTTGATGTAGCATTCTCAACACCGACTTTTTGAGATTCCCGATTATCGCGCAGTTGTCTGCTACTGATGTGCGGATTAGCCGCGACAGCAGCTAAAACACCTACTTGGGCATTATCATTTGTTGCAGGTCGTGGTTGACGTTTGAAATGTGGGTGAACACTTCCTGTTTCCTTAAATAACGTAACTATCCGGCGAACGGTCCGGACACTTGGATGATGTCGTCCAGGATACCAAGCAGCATACATAGGACACGCCCGTTGGGCATGTTGATCACAATAGCCATACATCAACACGATATCGACGTTTTCCGCAATTGGTAAACGGCCCATTTTAACACTGGTAACGTATCACGAAGTAAATACCGTCCGAACTGGCGGAATGTTACGTGATACCACGTACTTATACGTTTGTGACTATTACAGCGCCATCTACCACAAAGCGAAAAAAGTGGTCAAACTAAAACATTCATATTTCTTTACGTACTACACGAATATGTAATAAAACATGGGGATTCCTATTTTAAAAAAACGCAGTTGATATCCGTTTGACTTATGGCAGCGCCATCTAGGGGGCCAACCATAGCGCCATCTGGTTTCCCCCTTCAAGCTAGACGAGTTTCGTTCTTTGTAGTTTTTTCGATTGATGCTTATTTCGTGAGCTATTTGGCCCGGTTACTATCAATGGACCACCCTGTATATTTCAAAGCCACATTGGCAAACATTAGATGTCAGACAGATGCAGCGATGCTGGCGCTCCAAGTGGTTACGTTTCTCCGTACAGTAAACAGAAGACAAACGCTTTCTTTCTTCAAATCTAAGACGAGGCGCTAGATTTGATCAAAGACAATTTGGCCAGTGACTAACTCTGACAAAGTTCCTTGTTCACTGTCAACTTTTATTTGACAAATAAACCGTGTCAAAGAAAATTTGTCAGTGTATTAATGAATGGTCTTACTGTCAGAATACGTAAACCTAAAAATAGCACATGGTTGAACGCAGTCGCCTGAGCTCATTATCTCCAGAGGGCGCAATGCAGACCTGCTTGCCTGCAGCAGACTGAGGCTCATTGTCACGGCTTCTTTTCTCTTGCTCCCCCTCTGTTCCTTTCACGCTCGTCCGTGCTCCGGTCGGGCCTCGAATGCGACAGGAGCGCACGTCTACCCTGGGCGCAGCCGTCACGGAACAGTGGGACCCTGCGTGTGGTTGACGCCTAATTCTCGCCAGGGCGAAAGACAATAGGGGCTCGCGGGGTGAATCAGGCGCCAGCATTACAGCAGCAGTCTGTGAGTCACGCGGCTGATAAAAGACACCCCAAGCCGGCCGGGCGGGTTCGCATGATGAGCGGGCAGCCGTCCCCAGCCCAGATCGTTCCCGGCCAGCTGGCGTCTGATGCCGAGGGATCAGGAAGCCGGGTTCTTCAGCCTCCGCGCGCGTCTCCATTTCCGCAAACGAGATACGCCCCAGGCGTGACTCAGAACTGTCATTTGTTATTGTTTGCCGCATCCCGCCGCGTGGAAATGCAGCCGTTATCTGCCGTCCGTTCCCTCCCCCTGTGTAACAGCTCACTGACTAACTCGTCTGATGAACAGGGGCAGGAGTATCGGCGACGGCGGTGACGCGTAATCTGTTCTATTGGTGACTGGCTGTCCTGCTGTTACCGCTCTATACTCTCCAGTTGAAGTAAACTAATCATGGCGATGCCCTGATGACACACTAAAATCCGAGGGAGGGCGTGGGAAATCAGGGGGTTATCATTCCCTCACCCCCAAAAGTAATTTAGTAAAAGCGTTAATATTTTTATGTGCAGAAACCGGCAGATTGCCGGCCGAGGTGGCCGAGCAGTTCTAGGCGCTTCAGTCCGGAACCGCGCGACTGCTACGGTCGCAGGTTCGAATCCTGCCTCGGGCATGGATGTGTGTGATGTCTTAGGCTAGTTAGGTTTAAGTAGTTCTAAGTTCTAGGGGACTGATGAGCTCAGATGTTAAGTTCCATATTGCTCAGAGCCATTTGAACCGGCAGATTGGATAGTAAGATGCAAAAAGGACATAACGTGGAAACAAACGGACATATTTATTGAAACACACATTGAAAAAAAAATATATCCCATTACATATCATACACGCTCTTTACTTCGTTTTGAGTACAACACAGTACAGGATGTCGCCATCACTTTCAACATATTCCTTCAGGCGGCGAACGAAAGCTCCTACCACCTTTCTTGAATATTGATATGATATGGAAAGTTGCGCAGGTCACACCAATATTCAAGAAAGGTAGTAGGAGTAAACCACTAAATTACAGGCCCATATCATTAACGTCGACATGTGTAGGATTTTTGGTACATATATTGTGTTCGACCATTATGAATTACCTCGAAGAGAACGGTCTATGCCGGCCGAAGTGACCGAGCGGTTCTAGGCACTACAGTCTGGAACCGCGCGACCGCTACGGTAGCAGGTTCAAATCCAGCCTCGGGCATGGATGTGTGTGATGTCTTTAGGTTAGTTAGGTTTACGTAGTTCTAAACTATAGGGGACAGATGACCTCAGCAGTTAAGTCCTATAGTGCTCAGAGCCATTTGAACCAAGAACGGTCTATTGGCACACAGTCACCACGGATTTAGAAAACATCGTTCTTGTGAATCACAACCAGTTTACTCCCATGGTTGTGTGCTATTGACAAGGCATTTCAAATTGATTCCGTATTTCTAGATTTTCAAAGGGCTTTTAACACTGAACCACTGAAACGGCTTGTAGTGAAATACCTTGGTTATGGAATATCGTCTGTTATGTGACTAGAAACGTGATTTCCTGCCAGAGAGATCACAGTTCGTAGTAATTGTCAGAAAGTCATCGAGTAAAACGGATGTGATTTCTGGCGTTTCCCAAGGTAGTGTTATAGGTCCTTTGCTGTTTCTTATCTATATCAACAATTTAGGAGACAACCTGAGAAGCCATCTTAGGTTGTTTGCAGATGATGCTGTCATTTATCGACTAGTAAAGTCATCAGAAGATGAAAACAAACTGCAAAACGATTTAGAAAAGATGTCTGAATGGTGACCCTAAATAACGAAAAGTGTGACGTCATCCACATGAGTGCTAAAAGACATCCGTTAAACTTCTCTTACGCGGTAAAGCAGTCAAATCTAAAGGCCGTAAATTCAACTAAATACCTAGGAACTACAATTATGAACAACTTAAGCTGGAACGAACACATAGAAAATGTTGTGGGGAAGGCTAACCAAAGACTGCGTTTCATTGACAGGACATTCAGAAAATGTGAAGGATCTATTAAAAAGACTGCCTACACTGCACTTTTAGAATACTCCTGCGCGGTGTGGAATTCCTGCCAGATAGGACTGACAGAGTACATCGACAAAGACCAAAGAAGGGCAGCACCTTTTGTATTATCGCGAAATAGGGGAAAGAGTGTCACTGACATGATAGAGGGTTTGGGGTGTACACAATTGAAACTAAGGCGTTTTTCGTTGCGGCAGAATCTTCACACGAAATTTGAATCACCAGTTTTCTCCTCCGAATGCGAAAATATTTTGTTGATGTCGACCTACATAGAGAGAATCGAACTTCTAAATAAAATAAGGAAACAGAGTTCGCACGGAAAGATACAGGTGTTCGATTTTTCCGCGTGCTGTACGAGACTGGAATATTAGCGAATTATTGTGAACGTGGTCCGATGAACAGTATGCCAGGCACTTAAATGTGGTTTGCAGAGTATCCATGTAGATGTAGATGTAGACATCAACCGATTCAGCATGCTCAATGGGGCCTCCTACACAGCTGTACATATCCTGCCCTAGCGTTCAGGATGGGTGGAAGTGCAGGTTATTCACGGATCATGCGCCGCAGGAAACGGTCTGATATTGTCAGTGCCATGTCGTGTCTGGCAGCAAACGGCGTGGACTTGGGATGAGCGCCTGATGCGCCTTCTACACTTGCTCCGCGGCCCGCTGGGTCCTATATCGTCCTGGGCTTTTCTTCCTTGCACAAGATGTAGTAGTTCTGAATTGTTGCATCCACTGTACAACTGCCCAGTAATCCAGAACATCGCGTCGTTACAACTCGAAATGGTGACGAAACAGTCGCTGAACTGTTATGCCAGACTCGTTATTTTTTAAATACACCTCGGCAGTGAATGCTCGATGCTCTGAATTCCACAAGACCGTAATTACAAATGGCAGGTCTTCAACAATGCAACGCGGGCAGACATATTTCGCGACGCCGTACTACGCAAGTCACACCCAAGAAATAAAGTAGGAGTAGAACACTCAATTACTAACGTCGATTTTCGGTAGGATTTTCGAACATAAACTGTTGCGCATCTTATGAATTACCCTGAAAAAAAAAAAAAGATTTACTGATAAATAGCTAACACAGGTCCATAAAATATCGTTCTTGTAAAAACAAGTAGCTCTTTATTGTCACCAAATAATGCCTGCTATCAACAGGGGCTGTCAAACTGTTCCCATATTTTTAGATCTACAGAAGACTTCCTACACCGTTCTTCACAAGCTACTTCTAATCAAAGTGCGTGGCCGTGGAGTGCTTCAACTGTGCGACTGGATTCGTGATATCCTGTCAGAAAAGTAACAGTTCGCAGTAACTAACGAAAAGTCATCTTAAAACAGAAGCAATATGGCGTTCCCGACGGAAGTTTTAGAGGCCCTCTATTGCTACTGATGTACGTAAACGACGTAGAAACAATCTGGGTAGCCCTCTTACTCTCTTACAGTATTTGCAGATGTTATTGTCATTTACCGTCTTGTAAAGACATCAGATGTTCACAACCAATAGCAAAATGATTTAGAAAAGAATCCTTTGAGTGTGGAAAATGTTAATTGACTATAAACAATAAGAAGTGTGAAGTCATCCACAGGAGTGCTATGGAAGAAATCCGCTAAATCTAAATCTAAAGGCTGTAAATTCAACTAAACACTTAGGGATTATAATTACGAATAACTTAAATTGGAACGATCACAAAGATAACGTTGTGGGGAAAGCAAGGACTGCGATTTCGTGGCAGAACACTTAGAAAGCGCAACAGATCTACTAAAGAGACTGCTTACACGACGCTTGTCCCCCCTCTTTGGAGTATTGCTGTGTGGTGTGGGATTCGCATCAGATGGGACTGACTGAAACCATCGAAAAAGTTCAAAGAAGGGAAGCTCGTTTTGTATTATCCTTGCTCGTTTCTCCCACGCACCGTTCGGGAGTGGAACGGTAGATTCAAATGGCTCTGAGCACAATACGACTTAACTTCTGAGGTCATCAGTCGCCTAGAACTTAGAACTAATTAAACCTAACTAACCTAAGGACATCACACACATCCATGCCCGAGGCAGGATTCGAACCTGCGACCGTAGCGGTCGCTCTGCTCCAGACTGTAGCGCCTAGAGCCGCACGGCCACTCCAGCCGGCGGAACGGTATAGAAATAGCTTAAAGCAGGTTCGATGAATCCTCTGCCAGGCACTTAATCGTGAACTGTAGAGTTATCATGTAGACGTAGATCTAGGTGAAAGTCTTGGAACTGAAGACTGCAAGAGCAACAGTGAACAGTTGCACCAACCGACAACCGCGCGGAGTGGCCGCGCGGTTAGAGGCGCCATGTCACTGACTGCGCGGCCCCTCCCGCCGGAGGTTCGAGTCCTTCCTCGGGCGTGGGTGTGTGTGTGTTGTCCTTAGCATAGGTTAGTTTAAGGTAGTTTAAGTAGTGTGTAAGTCTAGGGACCGATGACCTCAGCAGTTTGATCCCTTAAGAGCTCAAACTCATTTGAACACACACCAACCGACATACTATGCATGACGATCTCACGGCTCGGAATCCATCATTTCCTGTCTCATATCGATATATGCTTTACCTTTTTCACGAAGAATATGCTCTCTAAGAACTGCTCATCATTTTTGCTACACAGCATACAGAGTGAAGAAAAACAACCTCAAAATTAATGTCTCAGCAGCGTAGAGTTCGTCGAATCAGGCAAATTTTCCGCATACCCATTAGTCTGAAATGTACCGCTAAGGAGCTACGGCCATAATAGGACTGCCTATCGGCAACGAGCACGCAGAATTTAATCCGATGCTAACGTGTTTAGACGTGCCTGCAGTGCGGTTTTGTCCCACTACGCTGCCGCTGTGTTATGCTTATTATCTTAACACATTAGTACGTTTAGGGTCATTAACTTAATACTCCAGCTTAACCCAGAATACACCACGGAAAATTCGCTTCTAACGTAACCAGTTGTGAATAGGAATTCAGAGTTTGTTTTGATTTGACTCTTCAGCTGAAATAATTATCTTCAACTAAATTAATTAGCAGTTGCGCTCTCTAGTATATCAGGTATTTAGTAGGGGAAGTTAATATACACTGAAGAGACAAAGAAACTGGTACACCTGCCTAACATCGTGTAGGGGCCCCGCGAGGACGCAGAAGTGGGATGGACTCGACTAACGTCTGAAGTAGTGATGGAGGGAATTGACACCATGAATCCTGCAGGGCTGTCCATAAAGCCGTGAGAGTGCGAGGGGATGGAGATCTCTTCTGAACAGCACGTTGCAAGGCATCACAGATATGCTCAATAATGTCCATGTCGGGGAGTTTGGTGGCCAGCAGGAGTGTTTAAATTCAGAAGAGTGTTCCCAGAGCCACCCTGTAGCAATTCTGGACGTGTGGGGTATCGTATCGTCCTGCTGGAATTTCCCAAGTCCTTCGGAATGCGGGTAATCAGACAGGATGGTTACGTACGTGTCACGTGTCAGAGTCGTATATAGACGTAGCAGGGGTCCCATATCACTCCAACTACACATGCTCCAACTATTACAGAGCCGCCATCAGCTTGAACAGTCCTCTGCAGACATGCAGGATCCATAGATTCATGAGACCGTCTCCATAGCCGTACACGTCCATCGGCACGATTCAATTTGAAATGAGACTCGTTCCACCAGACATGTTTGCCGTTGAAACGTCCCCTTAGAAAAATTATAAATGACTGCGCTTAAACTGACACACAATACTTTTAGCGCAACGCAATCTGACTTTCAAAAATCCCTACAAAAGAATGGCCCTGACTAACAATAACCTATACCTTTCATGAATCACTTACCTCAAGAAAATCTTCGTTACTCGAACTACTGCAATACAGCGAGCGCCAATACTGCCAGCTAAATAAAAGATTCTAACTACTGAAGGCACTAACTATTGATAGGCATAGTTAGCAAATGAAAGATTTTGATAGATAACAAACAATGTATTTACCTCAATAGTGTTCAAAAGTCATATATATATATATATATATATATATATATATATATATATATATATATATCAGTTCATGACATCCAGTCCTACAAATTTACTCTCTCTGATGGACACACGTCCAGATCATCCGCTCTCAAGACTCCGCCATCTCTCTCCCCACATCCACCACTGCTGGCGGCTCACCTCCAACTGCGCAACGCTACGCGCTGTTAACAGCCAACTGCCCAACACTACAATAGCAAATTCCAACAATGCAAACCAGCCACAGACTGCACGCAGCACAGTCAGTGATTTTCATATAGAGCGCTACTTGGCGTTACCAATATAAAAACTTAAACAGCCTACTTAGACAGTCATCAACAGTCCAATGTCTTTGTTCACAGCCCCAGGCGAGGCATGCGGCTTTGTGTTGTGCAGTCATCAATGGTACGCGAGCGGGCCTTCGGCTCCAAAAACCAATATTGATGATGTTTCGTTGACACGTCCTGACGTCAGAGCATTCAAATCTGCAGCAACTTGAGGAAGGGTTGCACTTCTGTCGCCTTGAACGATTCTCTTCAGTCGTGTTTGGTCCCGTTCTTATAGGATGTTTTTCCGGCCTCAGCGATGTCGGAGATTTGGTGTTTTACCGGACTCCTGATATTCACGGTACACCCGTGAAATTGTCGTACAGGAAAATCGCCACATCATCGCTACCTCGGTGATGCTGTGTTCCATCTCTAGAGCGCTGACTATAACACGTTCAAACTCACTTAAATCTCTATAAGCTGCCATTTTAGCAGTAGTAACCGATCTAAGAACTGCGCCAGACACTTGTTGTCTTATATAGGCGTTTTCGACCGCGGCGCCGAATTCTGCATGTTTACATATCTCTGTATTTGAATAGCATGTCTATACCAGTTTCTTTGGCGCTTCAATGTAAATGCACGCCTTTTGCGCGCACGCTTCGCTGACTGGTGTTGTTTTATGGCTGTTGTCTGACAACTGTGCATTTCCGAC
Source organism: Schistocerca serialis cubense (assembly GCF_023864345.2). Lineage (NCBI taxonomy): Eukaryota > Metazoa > Arthropoda > Insecta > Orthoptera > Acrididae > Schistocerca > Schistocerca serialis. The sequence goes on along the minus strand of NC_064641.1, from coordinate 629,263,242 downwards.
CTGTGGTGGAATGGAAACCTTGGCTCGGTTCGACGTGCTCTACCCTACCCTGCCCTTATTATCACGCTGTCTTCCTCCATCCTGCGTTATTCACAACTTTCATACACTTAGGAAAACCCTGATCACGAGTATCATGTGCCAATGAGGAGCCTCCCGATCTGTCCCAGCCGAAATATGCACGGTATCTACTCCCGGCGCAGTTATTTTTAGCCTTAGACCCGCCAGGCCAGCGTGACAAGTGTTAGTGTGCAGCGGCGCCTGGCTCCTCCAGAATTCCGGAGACGCGCTGGTATCTCCCTTCTAGACGCCCCTCTGTATATCTCCCGCACCGACCCCGTGTCCCCGATAAATAGCCGGCGGCTCTCGGTGGCGCCTCCGCGTGATAACCGCGTCGGTAAACAGGCGGCGTGCCGGCCCACTGGGACTGAGGCACCTCTTACGCCACGTGGCTGCCTGCGTAACAAACACCAGGCCAGCCACTTTGCAATGGGCAGGCGCGGAGCCGACGAGTGTGCCATGTAGCTGACGTCTTCCTACCGAGAGCTACACACACTCATTGTATACTTCAGAAAAAGAATATTCAACATAAATACGGGGTCTAGAGGTAAAACGCATTGTGGTGCGTGGTGTATACTCCGAAAGCACGCACTATTGTCGCGCCACAAGATGACCGCTGTCAGTTGGGTGAGGGCCAGGGAAGGAGGGAAGTGCCCTGTGCGCATGCGCAACACAAGTAGCGCAGTCCTTGTGGTAAGCATCAGCCGTTTCATTGTTAGGTGGTAAGTGGGCCAATGTTGCCAGTTCACGCTATAGCGTCGGCGAAAGTAAAGAGGCGCCGAGCACGATGCTGACCTTCTAGCACAGTCTTGCACGTTCTAGGACTAATCCTTTGCGTTCTAAAAAGATTCTGTAAAAGTAAGATGATTGGTAAATCCTAAAATTTACTGGTAAAACCCAACATTTATCATCGTCGTACGGTAACAGTACGAAATTTCTTATTATATGCATGGACTTCGAACATTTATCAAGAAACTTTCGTAAATCTTTGGATTTACTCATGTTGTTGTTGTTGTTGTTGTGGTCTTCAGTCCTGAGACTGGTTTGATGCAGCTCTCCATGCTACTCTATCCTGTGCAAGCTTATTCATCTCCCAGTATCTACTGCAACCAGCGCCGGCTTTAGGGTGGGGCGACTCGGGCGGTCGCCCAGGGCGCCGGGGCCCAAGGGGTGCCACGTACTAAACGCATGTAAAAAAAAAAATTGCAATTTACAATCACCCATTTCGCGAAACTAAAATATTATTCAGTCTCATTCAACATACGTCACTAATCTCACGAATGCGCGATGAATTCGGGGTAGCAGAAGAGAAATCATGCTGAATGCAACCTTCGTATGTCTGCAACCATCCATGTTTGACGCGGGCTAGCACGGGCTCTACCAAAGCGCCTCTCTTATTTGTTTCAAGAACTGCAACAAGGAAGAGCCCATGCGGCCGCACCATCTCTCGTTCACAACAGAAACTACCGGTCGCTCCAAATAAAAGAAAATACAGACTGTTAAATATACATTACATTATGATTTAATTAATACGAATGTATTTATATCGAATATTTGTGACTTAATGACTCACGTACATTAATTAATAGATCATGCAATGCGTGCACTTCATTCATAGAGAATTCTCCCCTAACTCACTGAAATAATACAGCGCCACACAATGTTTGTTAGACTGCATATGTTGGCAGCGCTACGATTTGCACCCGCATGTCAGTAATTGTCAGTAAGAGTCGGAGGCAGCGGTCATGTTTTCGTGGCTGAATAATTGTGAGTGAAACGAGTGTCGTGACTGTGTCAACATTTTAATTTTCTGGTAAGTGCGAAAAACATTTTTATCTTTCAGTTCAGGTTTTTATCTAGTTACATCTACTTATAGGTGAATTTCTTTATTTGTTATAGATCGAATATTGTGGTCGCGAAATAGAGCAGTGTCCAAGCAATAATTTGTCAAATTATTAAATCATGCCAGAAGAGAAGGAAATGATTAAAAAAAAGCTTTCTGGTCCAGAAAATCGGAAAAGAAAAGCTGAAAAAGATAAAGTTCTTGAAGAAACTAAAAAGCACATGAATATTTATAAGTACCTTAAAGGAAATTCTAAGGCAAATACTTCAGATATTGAATCAAAAGTCCATGTATCAGCAAATATTTCTTCAGACTGTGAACAATTATACACAAAAAATATACAATCACCTATTGAAGGTGATCAAATTGACCAGCGCAGTACATCTTAGCATGAATCCTCTGATATTTCTCCAAGTCAAAATCAACACATGACATCTGTGGTCGATGAAAGTATCAACGTTCTTGCAATAAAAGAATACAATGTTTCTGATGTAGGTACGTGGCCAAAAGTACTTAATGCTAGAGATATAGATCGCATTATAATATGTGGACCCTCACAAGTATGTCTAAATAACTTTCCAAAAGATGAAAATGGGCGTCATTTCTCTTCAACTCATTACACAAGAAAACTATCAAACGAAGAAACTATCAGACGACGGTGGCTAGTTTATTCTGTATCAAACGACAGTGTCTTCTCCTTTGTTGTCGACTGTTTGATTTAAAATCAACTACTAATTTGACTATCACTGTTGGTTTCAGAAATTGGAAACATTTAGGTGAAGCTCTGAAACTGCATGAAAATAGTCCTAACCACAAAAAAGCATTTACTCAATGGACTGAAGCTGAAATCAGGTTTAAAGCTGGATTAACTATTGACAAGGAAGAACAAAAGCTAATTTCTAAAGAAAGTTTACGATGGAGCAATGTGCTTCAAAGATTGATGCACATTACTTTGTATTTGGCTGAAAATAATACGGCATTCAGAGGGTTATCAGATAAATTATTTACCCCAAATAATGGAAAATTCATAGGTCTTGTACAGTTATTGGCAAAGTTTGATCCAATCACGGAAGAGCACGTCAGACTGGCATTGAGTGGTGATTTGGCTGACCATTATTGCGGCAAAAATATACAAAATGAATTAATAGAACTCATGGCATCACACGTTATGTCTACAATCGTATCCCGCATAAAGGGTTCAAAGTATTATGCAATCATAGCTGACTGTACTCCAGATATAAGCCACAAAGAACAACTTTCGATAACTTTAAGATGCGCCGACAGAACAGAGGATGGCGCAAGTGTAAAAGAACATTTCATCTCATTTCTGCAAATAGATGATACAACCGGTGAAGGTCTCACAGAAAGCATTTTAATAACATTGAGTGATCTTGACCTTAACATTAATGACTGCAGAGGACAGGGCTACGATAACGGCGCGAACATGAAGGGGAAAAATAAAGGCGTCCAGAACAGAATTAAGAAGTTAAATCCACTAGCTTTTTGTGCCATGTGAATGCCATAGTTATAATTTGGTATTGAGTGATGCGGCAAAATCATCAGTAAAATCCGTGACACTGTTCGGAATGTTACAAAAAATGTTTAATCTATTTGCTGGATCGGTAAATACACTCCTGGAAATTGATATAAGAACACTGTGAATTCATTGTCCCAGGAAGGGGAAACTTTATTGACACATTCCTGGGGTCAGATACATCACATGATCACACTGACAGAACCACAGGCACATAGACACAGGCAACAGAGCATGCACAATGTCGGCACTAGTACAGTGTATATCCACCTTTCGCAGCAATGCAGGCTGCTATTCTCCCATGGAGACGATCGTAGAGATGCTGGATGTAGTCCTGTGGAACGGCTTGCCATGCCATTTCCACCTGGCGCCTCAGTTGGACCAGCGTTCGTGCTGGACGTGCAGACCGCGTGAGACGACGCTTCATCCAGTCCCAAACATGCTCAATGGGGGACAGATCCGGAGATCTTGCTGGCCAGGGTAGTTGACTTACACCTTCTAGAGCACGTTGGGTGGCACGGGATACATGCGGACGTGCATTGTCCTGTTGGAACAGCAAGTTCCCTTGCCCGTCTAGGAATGGTAGAACGATGGGTTCGATGACGGTTTGGATGTACCGTGCACTATTCAGTGTCCCCTCGACGATCACCAGTGGTGTACGGCCAGTGTAGGAGATCGCTCCCCACACCATGATGCCGGGTGTTGGCCCTGTGTGCCTCGGTCGTATGCAGTCCTGATTGTGGCGCTCAACTGCACGGCGCCAAACACACATACGACCATCATTGGCACCAAGGCAGAAGCGACTCTCATCGCTGAAGACGACACGTCACCATTCGTCCCTCCATTCACGCCTGTCGCGACACCACTGGAGGCGGGCTGCACGATGTTGGGGCGTGAGCGGAAGACGGCCTAACGGTGTGCGGGACCGTAGCCCAGCTTCATGGAGACGGTTGCGAATGGTCCTCGCCGATACCCCAGGAGCAACAGTGTCCCTAATTGGCTGGCAAGTGGAGCTGCGGTCCCCTACGGCACTGCGTAGAATCCTACGGTCTTGGCGTGCATCCGTGCGTCGCTGCGGTCCGGTCCCAGGTCGACGGGCACGTGCACCTTCCGCCGACCACTGGCGACAACATCGATGTACTGTGGAGACCTCACGCCCCACGTGTTGAGCAATTCGGCGGTACGTCCACCCGGCCTCCCGCATGCCCACTATACGCCCTCGCTCGAAGTCCGTCAACTGCACATACGGTTCACGTCCACGCTGTCGCGGCATGCTACCAGTGTTAAAGACTGCGATGGAGCTCCGTATGCCACGGCAAACTGGCTGACACTGACGGCGGCGGTGCACAAATGCTGCGCAGCTAGCGCCATTCGACGGCCAACACCGCGGTTCCTGGTGTGTCCGCTGTGCCGTGCGTGTGATCATTGCTTGTACAGCCCTCTCGCAGTGTCCGGAGCAAGTATGGTGGGTCTGACACACCGGTGTCAATGTGTTCTTTTTTCCATTTCCAGGAGTGTAGATGGAAAATTTTGACCGACCATTTGAAGATATACACCCTGAAAAATGTAAGTGACACACGCTGGGAAGCTCGAATTGATAGCGTCAAAGCGGTCCGTTATCAATTATGCGAAATGCATGACGCTTTGGTTTCCTTGGCCGATGCTACTGAACAAAGCGATGCTGCGTTGTCACACGAAGCGACAACACTAGGAGGACAATTAAAAGACTTCAGCTTCATTGTTTCTCTCGTGACATGGTATGATGTTCTGTTTCAAATTAACGTTGTGAGTAAAGCAAGTCAGTCACCCACAATCAACTTTGTCGAGTTTATGGGAATCCTTGACAAACATATAGACAAACAGGTTTCGAACAAGCTATTGTAACAGCAACTGAACTGGCTTCGGATCTTGATACGCAGCCATCATTTAAAGCACAAATGCGATTAAGACGTATTAAACGCAGGCCGGGTGAAGAGGCTGTTGATGATCAAATAACTGACCCAAAAAAGAAGTTTAAAGTAGAGTTTTTCAATGCACTGTTGGACACCGTGCACATATCCATGAAAGAAAGATTTGGACAGATGCAAGAATTTTCTGCGACGTGGAGTTTCTTATTTGACATTATAAAAAATCAAACTAAAGAAGAACTAATACAATGCTGTTCTAAATTACAAGAAAAGTTAACTGTCAACATGAAGTCAGATATTGATGGAAATTTGCTGTGCGACGAAATTTTAGGCCTGCAACACTATCTCGAAGACAGCCAGGCAACGCCTATTGAAGCCTTAAATTTCATAAAAAAGCATAATCTTCAAGAGTTATATCCCAACATCTGGATAACGTTACGTATTTTGCTAACAATACCAGTGACTGTCGCAAGCGGCGAACGCAGTTTTTCCAAACTGAAGTTGATGAAAACGTACTTGCGGTCTACAATGTCTCAAACAAGACTAACCAGTTTGGCCTCACTGTCCATTGAAAATGAAGTTGCAGAAAACCTGGACTTTGCTAATCTGATCAGAGACTTTGCCGACAGAAAAGCGAGAAAAGTAAAATTTTAGTTGTTTATAATTGTTTTTCATTAGGCGTAATATGTTTTGTGTTCAGATGACTGACAGAAAATATAGGTTTATGGCTTACAGTTATATTAAATTCAATAAAAATATGGTATCCAATTCAAAATTAGTGTTTTTTCGTTATACATATTACCTCCTATATATAAAAATCAATTGTTGTGTGTTAGTCTCACCAAAACAAAGAAATGGCTTGACCAATTTGAATAATTTTTGTTTTGTTTTGTTCGCTGTAGTACAGGGGTGGTTCAGAAAAGAAAAGAAATATTTGGGATATACGAGCCTGTTTCAACCACATTTTACGCATCTTTTCTTTGTTTGGAACACGCAAAAACAATTTTCTGGAGTTTTTGTAGATGTACAGTGCAGTACTACGCAATATTTTTAGACAATTTCCCAAAACGTGAATGCCCAAACAATATATCACTGCTATACTGACTGTTACGGCAGCGACAGCAGCATGCTGGACTGACGTCACAGGCTACACAAGACTCACATGGAGCGTCTTAGCGGGCTTTCAGATTATTTGGATTTCATTTCCATTTAAAAAAATAAAATACTCAAATTTACGACGGAAAAAACCATGTTATGATCATAAGATGACGCCATTAACCACTTAAGACGATTTCTAGAAAACAGTCAAATACCGTGTTGCAAAGCACTGCCAGGTTCGCTATTTATACAATAAAGGGCGCCAACTGGACGACTCGCCCGGGGCACCTGGATGGCTAAGGCCGGCCCTGACTGCAACCTACATCCTTCTGAATCTGCTTGGTGTATTCATCTCTTGGTCTCCCTCTACGATATTTACCCTCCACGCTGCCCTCCAATACTAAATTGGTGATACCTCGATGTCTCAGAACATGTCCTACCAACCGATCCCTTCTTCTAGTCAAGTTGTGCCACAAACTCCTCTTCTCCCCAATCCTATTCAACACCTCCTCGTTAGTTATGTGATCTACCCATCTAATCTTCAGCAATCTTCTGTAGCACCACATTTCGAAAGCTTCTATTCTCTTCTTGTCTAAACTATTTATCGTCCATGTTTCACTTCCATACATGGCTTCACTCCATACAAATACTTTCAGAAACGACTTCCTGACACTTAAATCTATACTCGATGTTAACAAATTTCTTTTCTTCAGGAACGCTTTCCTTCCCATTGCCAGTCTACATTTTATATCCTCTCTACTTCGACCATCGACCATCATCAGTTACTTTGCTCCCCAAATATTTAAACTCCTTTACTACTTTAAGTGCCTCATTTCCTAATCTAATACCCTCAGCATCACCCGACTTAATTCGACCACATTCCATTATCCACGTTTTGCTTTTGTTGATGTTCTTCTTATATCCTCCTTTCAAGACAGTATCCATTCCATTCAACTGCTCTTCGAAGTCCTTTGCTGTCTCTGACAGAATTACAATGTCATCGGCGAACCTCAAAGTTTTTATTTCTTCTCCATGGATTTTAATACCTACTCCGAATTTTTCTTTTGTTACCTTCACTGCTTGCTCAATATACAGATTGAATAACATCGGGGAGAGGCTACAACCCTGTCTCACTCCCTTCCCAACCACAGCTCCCCTTTCACGCCCCACAACTCTTATAACTGCCATTTGGTTTCTATACAAATTGTAAATAGCCTTTCGCTCCCTATATTTTATCCCTGCCATCTTCAAAATTTGAATTATGTGGACTGCATTTCATTTTACGTCGCAAAGATAGAGGTTCGATCTAGTTTTTTTTCAGTTAGCTGCCTTTTCTTAAAACTGTTATTGATCATACAATACAAATAAACAGAAAGAGATACTACATGGATCTGAAACAAGCTGTAACCTGGTGGGCTGAATAAGTACAGCAGCATTACAGCTTCTCCGTTTGCTGGAGACTGCCTTGCGCCGGTACCTCATTAACAGGCTAACACCCATGTCAAGGACCAAGGCGTAAACACTTCTCTGCTTTTACTTAAAACTTAAAAGTTTCTACTGGTTGTTACTGGGCGACAAAAGTGTACTACTGCTTCAACTAACGCGGAGGAGTTAGGATTCTACGGCAGCTGTGTGATCCACTGAAAAATATAGTGGAGAGGTAGCAAGTAATAAATCCATATCTACGTCAGATACCTGCAAATCGCTGTTATATATTTGTCAGAGGCTTCTTTCCATTGTACGACATAATACTATTTCTTCTCTTTGCAGTGACTAATGGACTTTAGAAATGCATACATGTCCTTGGGCGAGGTATTGATGGCACGGTCTTATCTTTATGACTCCTCTGGGAGTGATATGTAATCGGCTGTGCCAGAATCCCACATCAACAGTAAAAACAGATACTTGAGTATTCCATCGAAAGTTTGAACTTGATAACATACGTCTTTCTTCGAGCGCTTGCAGGTTCTGATTATTCTGAATTTTTCGTTACTCAAACAATTATGGGACCATTCGTGATAATCTTCCTCAGTATCGCTTTTCAATCTGATACGTTATCCACTTCAAAGAACAGTATCCCTGTAATACCATAATGGAAGATTAGTGTTTAATGTTCTGTCGACGTTAGGGTCGTTGGAGACGGATCATATGTTCTAATTGGACAAAGATGGAGAAAAAGATTCGAATGTGCCACCTTTTGAAGGATACAATTTGGCATTCGCGACTAGTGATTTTGGATAAGCACAGGAATCTAAATGTTATGGCCGAACAAGTATTTCAACCCTGCATCATCCGAGTGCGAGCCCTGTGTTTTATGGTGGAACGAAGCACATGAGAAAGAATATTTTATTAATTACATTGCAAATGCAAAAACAGTAACTGATGGGCACCATGTAGCTCTTCTGGATCAAATTAATGAAAAAAATGGCCATCGAAGGCGAGACTGAAAAAAAAGTCAGGACCATGAACCAGTCGACACAGCTGATGGTGCTTTGGCAGTGTGACAACAGAAGAAGCTGAAATACAATTTCTTGAAGCACCCACCTCATTCAACATATGAACAATCACCTGACTTACGTCTACTCCCATATGTAAAGCAATTTTGTTTGGAAAATAGACTTATAGCAGTCGCAAGTATATCTTTGACAGACCTTCCAGAAACTACTCACTAGGAAACTAACGGACTTGATGTAGTGACCAAAGGCCTAAATATAATAGTAGAAGAACCTTTTACCTAAAAATACAATCATTTACTGTGAAATCGAAAACTTTTCAGGCTGTCCTCTTGATGGACTTTTCACTATTTTATCTTTAACTCTTGGGAGAAAGTCTTGGCGTTACCTTTACGAAAGTAGAATTGCTCACAGTGCAAGCAACTACTTCTTATCAAGTTTTTACTTGTCGAAGTTTAGATAGCGCTTTTCATGAATCCCCACAAACAAAAATCCAAACAGACAACGTTCTGTGATATTCAATAAATTTACGACTTCTACTGTTCAGGTCATTCTATAGTCAGATGATGTGTTATGTGATGGGTAGAATGTTCAAGGATTTCATCATAAGAACATATATAGTGTTCCAATGACACAGTCTATTTGTCACACAGAAAACCTCCATAAATGACCCTTGTACGGCGATTTCGGAAGACAACGAGCTGTTTGGACTGCTTACAATATCACCATCCTAAACATTCACACAAAAACAATGTTAAAAAACATTCTTTTTCTTTAGTATGTGGATTATCCTCACATCGCGCATGGGATTACAGGTGTTGGTGTTGCAGTAAAGTGGCTGCATCAACGGACAGTACGATATTACTTCCAGAAAAGAATACGAGCTGTTTTGACGTAAAATTTCGTGGCACTTTTGAAAGTACTCGCAATGTTCTGCCTCCTGAAGAATCGAATCTATTTGAACCACAATCGAATGTGCCAAAGAACAACGACGTTGAATCTGGAGATTAATAACGAGAAAATAAATTGCTATTTCATAGCCCCCGCTATATAACGAAACTTAAGACATGTAAATCGGACCACGCAAAGGAAAATAACCTCCTCTAGGACCGTTTTCCGTACTCTAGTGCGAATTAATTTTCTCCTCAGATATTCTCCATGTGACTAATGTACACAGTATTACTTACACGCAACCAAAAGCGAATGAATTCGTTTCGCTTCAGCCTTCAATAGTAAAAACAGAGAGAGAGAGAGAGAGAGAGAGAGAGAGAGAGAGAGAGAGAGAGAGAATCCAATAGTATTGGGGAATGCCGCTTTAAAGGAAACCATTTTGCGATTGCTCTTGCGGTATAGATAGATTTAATTTCTCTTTAGTTACTGCGAATGTGTATGGAAACTGCAACTGTAACTTCAGTTTGTAAACAAAACTCCCATTAGCTATTTTTATTGCTGGGTGAATTTAAGTAACTGCCGCAACTTAATTGTACCACACCAACACTTATTGCAGCGGCAGCACGCAGAAATCATGTTATAACAATTGATGACATAACAGGAGTCCGACAGCTGGTTCACTCTGCCGAGAAACCGAGCACGGTAAAATCAATCAACCACTCTCTGCCAAATTTAACTCGTTTCGAATCAAAAATAACGGCCGGCTGTGACATCAGAGCTCACTGTAATTAGCAGGACGGTTTTACACTTGATGCAAACGAGTTTGCCCTTAATTAAAGGCTTCATCTCATTTGACCAACTGTGAACACTTCAAGCGATTAACGAAAGGGGTGCACGAATTAATTCAGTACAGGAAGCAGAAATGTTTTCCACTCGCGCGAAAAAAGAAAAATATACTGAATTGCATGTAAAGCAACACATACAGTACTATGCCGTAATACGTGACGGTTAGTCTATTACTACAATAAAAACAGAATTATTGCTATCGCTCTTGCACTACCTGTTTTATTTCCACACGGTGATTACTGATGATGCATGACTGATACCTCAAAATACAATTACCAGTCTGTGAAACAGAACAGAAAAGGTTCTGCTGGCTTACCCTAATAAGCAACACAGATAATATGCACCGGAAATATGGAAAAATGTAGTGTTCATCACACAGCTTCCAGCCAGGTCTCTTTTATTGAAACCAAGTATGAGAGAGCAACAATGGATGCAAACAATTGCGTATTACAATAGGTGCTGTCTTCCTTAAACACCGAGGAGCGGCCTCTCAAGTGTCACAATGATCACTTTTCTTAAACCTTTCAGACAATCTGGTTACAACTAAATGCACTATCTTTTAATGTATCTTAGCTGCAACGGGAATATTTTTCCCCAGTGGAGACCTCATATACGCAGTTGCGAATGTTCAATCTTTTCATTATTTATAAGTGCTGCCAACTGTTTGGTATCACTATAAAAATATATCAACAAGTCAGTGAAGCAGCGCGCAGCAGCTTGTGACCGCTAGAATAAACGGAAGTGGTTCGTTGGTTAAAGTTCGCTGTATAATTGATGCGTTTTAGTTAGTGAATGATCAGTTAATTTATTACAACAGTGAATATTTCCGAATTAGTTATTTTAGTCCAAAAAAAGAAGCAAAGTGTGAAAATTATAATTTTGAAAACGAGTACATATTTTTGAACAAATCTTGAGTCTAAAATCATTACAAAATCATCTAAGAGCATTACATCATAAAGAAAAAAAATTCTTTCGTACAGAAAAAATTCATGTCTGAAAGGTTTAATCTCCCAGTAATGCTTCACTCCTCGGAACTCCATAATAACCAAAAAAAGCATTTAGTTATCAGCAACAGAAAATTCGAATTTTCCTGACAGAAAATCAGCTATTAATTAATTTCCACTGCAGTGTCATCATATACCGAGACACAGCTCTACAGTCAAATAACGTGAATTTTAAAATTAGAAAATCTTCGTTAGAAGAAAAGCACGTTACATTCATTCAGCTTTCTGTGAATGTAGAAATTTTTAGGGGAAATGAAAAGTAAACTGTGTGGAGTCCAGCAGAAAAAATTAAGAATGACAGATAATCTTGCTTTTGTTGTCGTTACCGCACCATTAAAAATAATATAGCTACTGGAAATTCATGTAAAATCCTGTGCATTAACAATTACTATCTTTCATTAATGACAGATAGCCATCTTGTATGACAGTTTTCTTATTTTTAAGTATTAGCCATACATGTTCCGTTTCTTATGCGCCATCTTCAGTGGGCTTTTTGATTTTTTTTTAAAAAATTATATCTGCACATCCAGTGTGGTGATCACAATTTTTGTGTGAAGGAGTAATTTCTTATCTAATACACTACAGAATACACATGTGTTAGAATGAAACTAAGCTTTGGCAAATGGAGCTACTATAGACCATTATTAAATATTATATACATATTTTCCAGCAAATATTCTGCTAAAACTCAGAGCTGTTTTAATTTTGGCAACTGCGCAATTAACTACTGCGCCCTCATCTACATCTATACAACGCAAAACGTACTGGCAACAACCGCCGTGTAACTTTAAGATTACCACATTTCTATTAATCTAATAAACCACCTTACGATTTCCATTAATTACTCTTTGAGATAAGTCGATTTTGTCTAAATTATCCACTATTACTATCACAGAATCACTCTTCACTCTGTTTTCCCTACAACTAGGAATTTTGCATGTGGAATCTAACAACTTATGAGGCGACAAATTCTTCGGCTATAACACCTCGGAGTCATCAAATGCAATGATCGCCAAAAAATATGGGAGTTTGCAGTACAATGACGAATTTGGAGTGTACTGCAAAGCGATAATTTGTCGGTAAATGTAATTTAAACATAGTAAAAAGGAAGTTACTGGCGGTGATTTCAAAAACGGTACTGCTCTCCTAAAGATTTATTTATTTATTTACTTTTTTGCGTCAGCCACGGCCTGCGGATGTTCAGTTCAATGTTATGAGATTTGAATATATGTGTCATGTTTTTATACGGAACGAAGAAGAAAATACAAGGGACAACGAAGATGAATGTATAACGTGTGCCTTCGAAAATGACTCTCTCATATAGAAAAAAAGATCGACTGTTCCCGATTATCACGCATTTACATACACCCATCACCTACCGATAGATAGCAACTATTGTCCGCAGTGTTACATAAAAAATACAGTCTTTAACAGACAAAAAAAAATATAGCTTCGAGGTAAAGAAAGGGCCTGATACACCGAATTTAAAAATGTTTAGCAGGGGAAAATGGAAACAAAATGGTTTAATAAGTATGACTTTTCACGGACAAGACAGTTTTGCAAGTCAACGGATTATTGAACTCGGAGAGCTATTGGTTTTGGATGGGTGGAGTTATACGAACATCGTTTCGATACGTGACGTACAAGAAATAGTTTACTAACTAAAGAACAAAACACTTTTTAACGTCTACACAACAATAAACAACTTCTAAGTACAATAACAAATTATTACTGCGCGCAATGTTGTCATTCTTTTTAAGAATCCTTTTCAAGTCTGCGTTAATGTAAACAGATTATGCGGTATAAAGGGGCTCGTTTTGTTACGCCTACAATAGAAAAAAGCGTTGAAATTCTTGCGGTAGAAGGTTGTTAAATGAGGAGGAGCTTAATATTTTCAGGCTGTCTCCATCAAGGTACCACTGTGGCGCAACGTCTGCATTTAATCCAAGAAAGTGCAAGCGATGATATCCCCGAACAATGTACAGTACTACCAAGAAATGTTTAGAGCCAGCAATCAAAAGATACGCCATCGGAAACTTATCGAGAGCTGGTGGCGATAAACGTGAGAGACGATCAAAACAACTACGTACGTCTGTAGTGTATGCGTCCCTAAGCGATATTCCTGGAATGCAGTGCTGTCGTATGCTTCTACTTTGTGTAAGAAAAAAAAAAAGACAAAAATGTTTTCAAATTTTTTTTGTGTAATCGTCTTAATGACAGATGCACTATGCAGATGTACGAGTACAGATTCGAGTCTATTTCAAAACAAACGAACACTTTTTGGAAGATACACTGCCAATCACGAAATAGAGACCACAACAAATATTCTGTTAATAGTGCAGGAAGAAAGAAAGATGGACTTCAGTGTTTTGTCGACTTAGAGGTCATCAGAGCCAGAGAGCCATTACCGCAAGTGCATAACAGTGGCAGGAAATATAGTTTGTTTCATTACTGAAACAACTAACGTACGAAAACCATTTCTGGACTTTGAGGGAAGTATCTGCTACTATGAGAAACTACTTACACTCGTATATTAATGGATAGCTTTCATCAAGACAGACTCTATACTGATACAATCCCAACAAGGAATGCTGCTTTATTGTATTTTTCTCGGTAGGGTAACGTGGTGTGGGACACTCCTGTCTCCCCGCACATAAAACTATGGAGCTATCGGATTTACCAAAGAACGACTGGTAGCTGTTAATAGCATCTTGTAGCTGTCGTATTTGGTTTCTTCTTGATTTTGGTGTTATTGGGACCCAATCGTAACGAAGTCCACTACGTTGGACGAATTTTTGCAATCGAAACGTGCACATAGAGCAGAAGAGAACTGTACCGATCATTGTGTCCTGTCATTTCATCGCCTGAACAGTTACATTTTACTTCTACGGAATGCCTCGTACTTCCAGCACTTTCAAAGGAAAGCCATCGTTCGACAGTATGGTCGCTTTTTCGATGTGGGCCCACGCTCGGACGCCGTCTTCGACTATCCTCTGCCACCCTCTTTTGTGTTGCAAACCCTTGTCCGACCATCTTGTGGTTCCCCTAAACTGATCAAGGCGAATGCCGGGATGGTTCCTTCAAAGAGGATATTACCGATATCCTTCCTCGGAAGTGAGCTTGTGTTCTATCTCTCGGTACGTCAAATATCTCTCTCCCATATATATATATATATATATATATATAGTGATTCAGCTGCACTACTGTTGTCGTTTTACATAACCCGCAATCACAATGTTATTATCTGGCCTTCGTAAACCACGCGCGACATTTTCACATTCTCTCGCTTGTTATACGCAAACTGTTGGTCCTACAGAAAAAAATTAACAGGACCTTTCAGTAGAAAATTTAATATAGTTAAATTTTGCACTGGGATTCGTTTTCGCCGGAGGCCACGGTTTTTGAGTTATTCAAGAAAACGCACAAAAGTGACCTTCACTTGGACCTCCACACCCTCATTCATCTCTCACCAGTGAGGATTTCTAGTATGTTGTTCGCGGCACTGCCTCGTATCACTGTACAAACTGGGCTATTACGTCACCGGCATAGTCGGCTTCTTCGTTAACATTATTCATTTAAACGTGTCCCTGAGGACTATGACTTTTGTAAATGTTACGCTAAAACTTGTTACCTCGGCTGCTGGATATAAACTTAACCCTTACAAGAAAAGTAGTTTCGTAATCAAGAAATCTGACGAATACAACAATATAATTTTTTATGTTTTGCTGTTAAAAGTCACAACATTGTTAGGTAAACTTGATGGAAACGTCAATTTTACAATTTTTAAGTGCTCATCTAAAATGGTTGGATAATATGGCCAGTCTTTGAAGACCGTAAAAGCTCGAACTTGGGAAATAATTCGTGCAGTTGCAAATTCGCTGGTAGGCGGGAGTGTCATGAACAACATACTAGAAATCTGAGGGTTGTAGGCTGAGTGTGGGGGTAGGGGTGCGTTTGGTCACCTTTGTACGTTTTTCTCTGATAGCTCTTGTGAGAACGTATCCCATTACAAAATTTAACTACATTTAATTTCCTACAAAGAAGACCTTCTCATTTTTTCTGTGGCCCTCGTATTTAGCGAGCGAGAGAATATGAAAATCTCGTCCGTGGTTTATGGAGGCGAGATATAACAAAGCGTGTTGCATAAAACGACATCGGTAAGCGCAGCTAGGCCGCCCTGTAGAAGTGGTAAATATTTTAAATGAATTTGAATTTTTATAAAGATCAATGTCTATTACATATAACTGACTGCCAGTCCCGTGGGTGGGCCTCTATACAGAAATGAAAATATGTGGCCGACAGAGAACGAGAACATCAGGCGAACAACAGGGCCACGGCAAAAAGAAACGACGACAGAGCCATTTTTATTGTTGAACATCGATGGCGAGCTGTTGTGGAATTTGAAATGCCAAATATTTTCAAATCATTTTGTTTTCGTTTTGGTTGCGACAATCCCCATCCTGAAAATGTAGATGAGGCGACCAGCATTGCGAGGTATACAATTCTCACTCACTGGCGCCAGGTGGCAGCACTAGTAGCAGTGAGTATACAAAGCGTGTCGATTGAGGGGGGGAGGAGTGGGGACGCGGAAAACAGTGCAGACGTTATAATGCGGAAACGGAATGATCCATCTGGCGTCCGAAAAGGCGTGATCATTGGTTTCCAGCCGGCCGCTGTGACCGAGCAGTTCTAGGCGCTTCAGTCCGGAACCGCGCGACTGCTACGGTCGCAGGTTCGAATCCTGCCTCGGGCATGGATGTCTGTAATGTGCTTAGGTTCGTTAGGTTTAAGTAGTTCTCAGTTCTAGGGGACTGATGACCTGAGATGTTAAGTCCCATAGTGCTCAGAGCCATTTGAACCATTTGAGACTGGTTTGATGCAGGTCTCCAGGCGAGTCTAACCAATGCGATGCTCTTCATCTCTTCATAACAGGGTATATACAGTTAAATATAGTTACTGCATTCGAGCCTTGGTCTCCTCTACTACAATTTTTGCTCCCTGCCCCCTCGCCCCCCCCCCCCCACCCCACGCACACACACACACACACACTTACACAGTTCTTTCCGTTACCAAATCCTTGGTGCTATGGACGCGTCCTATCAGCTGATCCCTCCTTTTACTCAAGTTGCTTCCAATCTGATTACTCACCTTATCTTCAGCACTCTTCTGTAGCACTACAGTTCAAAGCCTTCTCTTCTCTTCTTGTCTTGTCTGAAATGTTTATCGTCCACTTTTCACTTCCGTGCTAGGTTGCACTCCAAATTCCTTCCGAAAAGAGTTCCTAAACATTACATCAGACGTCAAAAAATTCCTCTTTCCAGAAATTCTGCCTTTTTACATGCTCCCTACTTCGGCGATCGTGAGTTACCTTGTGTTAGATGTGTTTAATACTTTTGCTGATGGATTGATGTTTGATGTAGCCTCTTCACAAATGAGGGATGGCAAAGAGCAGATCACCGAAAGACTAATATTATTTTTAAGGATAAAGTTGCAACATATAATGATCTACAGCGTACAGGTTTCCGCTTTTTGCGTACCGCAGCAGCTGTAGTACTGATCTTCCCACAGTATCGGCACCAGTATAACAACTTACTACCTGGAAGTGGAGTGAAGAGATAAGGCTCCCAGAACTGAGCCGAAAAGTTCTGAAAATTATTATTGAAGATGACGCGGTACGATTACCAAATAAGTTTTTAACTGATATTACGACGGCCGCAAAAGCTCACGGTTAATTTATAGGCTGTTTAGCTCTGAACCTGATAGCCCCTCCAATTTCGTGAACAGCCCGTCAGCCATTGGCAGGGGCAGGTAGCTGCTGGCCTAGCCCGTCCCGGCCGTGGCCTTGACTCCTGTCGGCCATCTGGAGCGACCACTTTTGCTGCGTCCCGGTGGGCGGTGGGCACCTGCAGCCCATTTGCAGCGCAGAGGCGGCAGCCTTCAAAAGACCCCACGGGCCATTTCGGGAGCATCTCGTTACAGCGGACCACGCCGCGCCGACCTGCAAGAGGACGCCGTGGGAGCGGCCCTCAGGAATGTGCTGGCGCCACGTCCCTCCACCCCCACCTGGACGACCCAGGGGATCCGTTTCCTTCTTCTGCTGCACGGGAACCATAATTCTTTCAGTGAGTGATTTACGTTCGCTTTCTCTTGTCATACGCATTTGACGATATACACTACTGGCCATTAAAATTGCTACACCAAGAAGAAATGCAGATGATAAACGGGTATTCATTGGACAAATATATTATACTAGAACTGACATGTGATTACATTTTCACGCAATTTGGGTGCATAGAATCCTGAGAAATTCGTACCCAGAACAACCACCTGTGACCGTAATAACGGTCTTGATGCGCCTGGGCATTGAGTCAAACAGAGCTTGGATGGCGTGTACAGGTACAGCTGCACATGCAGCTTCAGCACGATACCACAGTTCATCAAGAGTAGTGATTGGCATATTGTGACGAGCCAGTTGCTCGGCCACCATTGACCAGACGTTTTCAGTTGGTGAGAGATCTGGAGAATGAGCTGGCTAGGGCAGCAGTCGATTATTTTCTGTATCCAGAAAGGCCCGTACAGGACCTGCAACATGCGGTCGTGCATTATCCTGCTGAAATGTAGGGTTTTGCAGGGATCGAATGAAGGGTAGAGCCACGGGTCGTAACACATCTAAAATGTAACGTCCACTGTTCAAAGTGCCGTCAATGCGAACAAGAGGTGACGGAGACGTGTAACCAATGGCACCCCATACCATCACGCCGGGTGATACGCCAGTATGGCCATGACGAATACACGCTTCCAATGTGCGTTCACCGCGATGTCGCCAAACACGGATGCGACCATCATGATGCTGTAAACAGAACCTGGATTCATCCGAAAAAATGACGTTTTGCCATTCGTGCACCCAGGTTCTTCGTTGAGTACACCATCGCAGGCGCTCCTGTCTGTGGTGCAGCGTCAAGGGTAACCGCAGCCATGGTCTCCGAGCTGATAGTCCATGCTGCTGCAAACGTCGTCGAACTGTTCGTACAGATGGTTGTTGTCTTGCAAACGTCCCCATCTGTTGACTCAGGGATCGAGACGTGGCTGCACGATCCGTTATAGCCATGCGGATATGATGCCTGTCATCTCGACTGCTAGTAATATGAGTCCGTTTGGATCCAGCACGGCGTTCCGTATTACCCTCCTGAAGCCACCGATTCCATATTCTGCTAACAGTTATTGGATCTCGACCAACGCGAGCTGCAATGTCGCGATACGATGAACCGCAATCGCGATAGGCTACAATCCTTTATTAAAGTCGGAAACGTGATGGTACGCATTTCTCCTCCTTACACGAGGCATCACAACAACGTTTCACCAGGCAACGCCAGTCAACTGCTGTTTGTGTATGAGAAATCGGTTGGAAACTTTCCTCATGTCTGCAAGTTGTAGGTGTCGTTACCGGCGCCAGCCTTGTGTGAATGCTCTGAAAAGCTAATCATTTCCATATTACAGCATTTTCTTCCTCTCGGTTAAATTTCGCGTCTGTAGCACGTCATCTTCGTGGTGTAGCAATTTTAATGGCCAGTAGTGTACGTATATGCAGAAACATTAAACGACATGAAAGATTGGTACACCAAATACGGCTTACGAGGTGATCGTACGAACTTCCCCTCACCGATTCGATTCGTATCGACAGGTTATGTGGACACGACTTGGACTTCAACATCTGTAAGCCGAGTGACGCTACTCTCATCCGTTTCCGACAAAATTGCGTTTGAATAGGCCCGTTTTAGGCGTTCCTATACACTCAGGAGTCAAATAAACTGGTACATCTACCTAATATCGTATAGGGCCCCCGCGCGCACGCCGAAGTGCCGCAGCACGACGTGGCATGGACTCGACTAATGTCTGAAGTAGTGCTGGAGGGAACAGACGCTATGAATCCTGCAGGGCTGGCTATAAATTCGTGAGAGTACGAGAGAGTGGAGATCTCTTCTGAACAGCACGTTGCAAGACATCCAAGATATGCTCAATATTGTTCATGTCGGGGAGTTTGGTGGCAAGCGGAACTGTTTAAACTCAGAAGAGTGTTCCTGAACCCACTGTGTAGCAGTTTCGGACGTGTGGGGTGTCGCATTGTCCTGCTGGAAGTGTCCAAGTCCGTCGTAATGTACAATGGACATGAATGGATGCAGGTGATGAGACAGGATGCTTACGTAGGTGTCACCTGTCAGTGGCGTATCTAGCCGCATCAGGGGTCCCATATCACTCCAACTGCACACGCCCCACAGCTATTACAGAGCCCCCACCAGCTTGAACAGTCCCCTGCGTCCACGGATTCATGAGGTTGCCTCCATAGCCGTACACATCCATCCGCTTTATACAATTTGAAATGAGACTCGTCCGACCAGGCAACATGTTTCCTGTCATCAACAGTCCGATGCCGTGTTGACGTGCACAGGCGAGGCGAATTTTCCGCATACCCATTAGTCTGAAATGTACCGCTAAGGAGCAACGGCCATAATAGGACTGCCAATCGGAAACGAGTACGCAGAATTTAATTCGATGCAAACGTGTTTAGACGTGCCTGGAGGGCGGTTTTGTCACACTACGCTGCCGCCGTGTTATGCTTATTATCTTAAAACATTAATGTGATTACGGTACGTTCAGGGTCATTAATTTAATACTCCAGCTTAACCCAGAATACACCAAAGAAAATTCGCTTCTAATGTAACCAGTTGTGAATAGGAATTCAGAATTTGTTTGGATTTAACTGTTCAGCTAATTTAATTAGCAGCTGCGCTCTTTAGTACATCGGGTATTTAGTAGGGGAAGTTAATATACACTGAAGAGACAAAGAAACTGGTACACCGCCTAATATCTTGTAGGGGCCCCGCGAGCACGCAGAAGTGGGATGGACTCGACTAACGTCTGAAGTAGTGCTGGAGGGAACTGACACCATGAATCCTGCAGGGCTGTCCATAAATCCGTGAGAGTACGAGGGGATGGAGATCTCATCTGAACAGCACGTTGCAAGGCATCCCAGATATGCTCAATATTGTTCATGTTTGTGGATTCTGGTGGCCAGCAGAAGTGTTTAAACTCAGAAGAGTGTTCCCAGAGCCACTCTGTAGCAATTCTGGACGTATAGGGTATCGCATCGTCCCTCTGGAATTTCCCAAGTCCTTCGGAATTCAGGTAATCAGACAGGATGGTTAAGTACGTGTCACCTGTCGGAGTCGTATCTAGACGTATCAGGGGTCCCATATCACTCCAACTGCACAAGCACCACACCATTACAGAGCCTCCATCAGCTTGAACAGTTCCCTGCTGACATGCAGGGTCCACGGATTAATGAGGTTGTCTCCATACCCGTACACCTCCATCGGCTCGATCCAATTTGAAATGAGACTCGTCCGACCAGGCAACATGTTTCCAGTCATCAACAATCCAATGCCAGTGGTAACCTGCCCAGGCGAGGCGTGAAGCTTTGTGCCACGTAGTCATCAAGGATACACGAGCGGGCCTTCAGCTCCGACAGCCCATATCGACGATGTTTCGTTGAATGGTTCGCACGCTGACACTTGATGATGGCGCAGCGTTGAAATCTGCTGCAATTTGCGTAAAGGTTGCACTTCTGTCGCGTTGAGCGATTCTCTTCAGTCGTCGATGGTCCTGTTCTAATATGATCTTTTTCCAGCCGCAGCGATGTCGGAGATTTGGTGTTTTACCGGATTCCTGATATTCGTAAGCAAAAATCGCCACTTCATCGCTACCTCGGAGATGCTGTGTTCCATCGCTAGTGCGCTGAGTATAACAACACGCCTTATTCTGCCTGTTTACATATCTCTGTATTTGAGTACCATGCCTATACCAGTTTCTTTGGCGCTTCAGTGTATGCTTCATATGATGGACGCTTTCATTCAACAGTCCGCAGCAGAGCGAGTAAACGCCTAGTTTCATAATTACCAGGTCTGTGGATCGAATCTCGCTTCCGGTATACTTATTTCTTTCTTTCTTTTTTTTTATTCTAACAACAGGTATGCATGATAAGCATTCAAATTGTGTGATGACCAGGAGCCGCTTATGAATGTAAACCAAGTTTGTTTTGCAATATACGTATTGATACAAAAATTCGGTTATAATTACATGTGCTGTATGTCGCAATAATAATTGTTGGCCAGGTTTTTACGTTCATGATCATCCTGATTTGTACAGTTCTCCATAAGTCTCATATTATACTGTCCACAAATGTAGATTCAGTAATGTAAATGACTGAAAACTCTTGTGTATGCGATTTTTATATCCAATCTCCTTACGAAAAAAATGTATGTTTTTTTTTCATTACAAATATTATGAAAATAATAAATAGATCATTAAATATTGATAATTTGTACAGTCACAATAAATTTGTTGCTAGAATTACATGGGAAAAGATGAAGCAGCAGTGAGATTGGCCCCGAGATCACGCGCTTATAAACCTAAGCGCTTACTCGATCCGCTGCCGACTTCTTGACTAATACGGACCATACATAGCAGGGTAACTGAAGGTAATAATACCGAACAGGTTTTCACGCCGTGTGCAGTTTAATGGCTAGTTTGGAAATATTCCGATGGTGGCAGCACCGTGTAAGTACCGATTAACAAAGGGAGGAGGTTCCACTACACGCTTGTAGCGTCCTTGCAGCAATAGCAACCTCAGAGTGCGTTGTACAGCCTTCAGAGTGAGGGTGCGTGGTAAAACATTGCTTTCTATTCACATTAAATCTTTTCCGTGAGTTAGTGGAGCTACATATAGATTTATAACGTCATTCTTATTTGATGTTTCGATTACTATGTGTGTAAAATACATTTTTCGTGTATTAAAGACTATAAATAGGTTTTAAAATATTTAAATATATCTCAGTACATTTGATAAAAACTTTAATAAGCACCTTCAGGTAATAACGCCATTCCTGTATTTTTCTCATCTAGGTTACGGTATGGGTAAGCCCTGTCAAAATCGTCGTGCAGAATGGACAACTGAGGAGCTACGGAATGCTACTGAAGCAGACAGACCTGGAATTACTGTTTCGGATGCTTCAAGGACAAATAACATCCCACCAAGAACTTTTCGAACCTGGCAGAACAAGGATGAAGGGAATGGAAGAGGGCAACTAGGAAACTTGACCGTAATCCAAAGCAACAATCCCCAAAAAGGAGTTGTTTAATACAGTTCCGTCAGCTGCATCTTGAAAATTAGGGCAAGAATACCTCAATCAAAGCGCACTCCAAGTCCTGTAATAAGGATCTGCAGTGCGATAATTGTGGTGGTTAGTTCTGCGACAAAAGGCGCAAGAACGATTGGATGCAATGCACGCTATGTTAAACATGGTATCATGAAACATGTGATAATGGATCTATAAAAAAATCAGGACTATGGACATTGTGCGAAGGTGACTGTGCAAAACATGAAAGTGACTGAATTAGAAGTTCAGTGTACCGGTATGCTTAATTTTTGCATTGTTTCCATAATTGCTAAATGCATCACTTCCATTATTGGCAACAGTTATGCATTTTTTTCATTTTTGACTAATGCGTGGTAGATACGCTAGGTGTCATAAATGTGAGAGACTTTCAAGCTGGCGTTATTACCTCCATTACTCCTGACAAACTCTAGTTTTCCCTTTTCTACATAAAAAATTATATCTAAAATGCTAAATATAGGCCAATTATTTTTGAAGGAATCCATAATGGATTCTTCTAAATGTCGTTGCCCATGTGTCACAACCTACACTCGTACGTTACGTATATTCCCGTTCAGGAGGGGCAAATTTGGCTCAGAGTCGAGGGCGTGGTATTGGCGAATACATAGGAAATAGCAGTGCCTGTGATATTAACCCTGTCGCCTACAGACGTGCTGTCTGCATTCTGTGATCAGCGCAGCTTTATTGTGGCCGTACTGGTCGCCAAGTGCTGCTATCTGTGCTGAGAGCCAGCGTTCTGGCCGCTATGAAACACTTACCATCCGATTTTAAGAAAAATATTGGCTGAAAAAAATTTGATCCTTGTGCATCTTTCAGTCTGATGTTTTTTCTCGATAAAGGACTGAATTTCTACACTTTATTCTTCTTAGTCAGTGCACCGCATCAAATAAAACATTGCTCGAAATTTTAAAGGGTTTGCAGAGGTAAAAACGCATTGTGTTAACTTTGCATTTAGTTGATTTTAGCCCATTCCTTGCAGTATACGAAATGTAGAAAAGATATCGACATTTTATTCAAAATGATGAGCAAGAGAGTACCTCATTGCGTTCCCGAGTTATTGATCTTTATATCCGACAGACATTCGCGTGATAAGTGCCCATTTCCATCTCTCGCATCGGGAATTATGTAGTCATGAAAATCGTCATATTTCGTAAACGGTTCAAGTTATTGAAACGAGCTTTATTTATTTACTTATTTATTTGCAGGTGATAGCACACAAATAGGCACACGTGTTGTGTGATAAATACTCGAAACTTTTCTAATCACCGAGGTGTGGAAGTAACTCGTCTACAACAGTTAGAGGTCAATGGACAGGGACGTGCAAACACGTCAATAGCGCTTCAGCAAAATCCAGGTGCCTCACTTAAATGAGTTCTCTGCACCTGGGAGCGGCGGAGCATGACGAGAAGCACGTCCAAAACAGTTCTGGAGGTAAATCTGTAAAAATAGCTTCATCTCTTCTGGTTATAAATTCTAAAGTACGTGCTACGTCTTGTACAGTACTTTCATTGTCCAGTGGATATTCCTCAGTGCCTTCTTCATCCGTTATTTCATCTACACTTGGTGGAATACACGCCAGTTTTAAGTCATCAACATTGCTCATTCGTTTCGTAGCTCTCCAATTCTGAAATACACACATCTTCCAAGGACTGATAACGTAACATTATTGGAACGCATAAAAAATTGATATGTCACTCAATGAAATATGAAGTATACTATTACATGGACATTCATATGTTCAGAACAAACACACCCAGACAACTATATCAGAATGTTGTACAGAAACTACCAGCAGGCATACAGTGTACCCAAGTGCGAAGATAGAAAACAGGCAAATTAGTTCCTTTTCTAAAACAAGTTAATTAAAAAAAATTATTTCTTTTCATTACTTTGAATACATTGTGGGAGTGAACAGTGATCGAAGTGTTACAAATATTTACTGTCTAAAACAGTCTTGATCACAATTCATTTATTACGGTGGCCGGTTTCGACCACTACTGTGGTCATCTTCAGACCAATCTACATTTACATTTATACTCCGCAAGCCACCCAATGGTGTGTGGCGGAGGGCACTTTACGTGCCACTGCCATTACCTCCCTTTCCAGTTCCAGTCGCGTATGGTTCGCGGGAACAACGACTGCCGGAAAGCCTGCGTGCACGCTCGAATCTCTCTAATTTTACATTCGTGATCTCCTCGGGAGGTATAAGTAGGGGGAAGCAATATATTCGATACCTTATCCAGAAACGCACCCTCTCGAAACCTGGACAGCAAGCTATACCGCAATGCAGAGCGCCTCTCTTGCAGAGTCTGCCACTTGAGTTTGCTAAACATCTCCGTAACGCTATCACGCTTACCAAATAACCCTGTGACGAAACGCGCCGCTCTTCTTTGGATCTTCTCTATCTCCTCTGTCAACCCGACCAGGTACGGATCCCACACTGACGAGCAATACTCAAGTATAGGTCGAACGAGTGTTTTGTAAGCCACCTCCTTTGTTGATGGAGTAAATTTTCTAAGGACTCTCCCAATGAATCTCAACCTGGCACCCGCCTTACCAACCATTAATTTTAAATGATCATTCCACTTCAAATTGTTCCGTACGCATACTCCTGGATACTGTACAGAAGTAACTGCTACCAATGAGTAAGGACCTCCTTCTGTTGGAGAATCACTACCCAATTCTCGAACAGAAGGAGGTCCTTACTCATTGGTCTGAAGATGAGCACAGTAGTGGTCGAAACCGGTCACCGTAATAAACAAATTGTGATCAAGACTGTTTTTGATAGTTGTTGTTGTTGTGGTCTTCAGTCCTGAGACTGATTTGATGCAGCTCTCCATGCTACTCTATCCTGTGCAAGCTTCTTCGCTCTCCCAGTACTTACTGCAACCTACATCCTTTTGAATCTGCTTAATGTATTCATCTCTTGGTCTCCCTCTACGATTTTTACCCTCCACGCTGCCCTCCAATGCTAAATTTGTGATCCCTTGATGTCTCAGAATATGCCCTACCAACCGGTCCATTCTTCTTGTCAAGTTGTGCCACAAACTCCTCTTCTCCCCTATTCTATTCAATACCTCCTCATTAGTTATGTGATCTACCCATCTAATCTTCAGCATTATTCTGTAGCACCACATTTCGAAAGCTTCTATTCTCTTCCTGTCCAAACTATTTATCGTCCATGTTACACTTCCATACAAATACTTTCAGAAAAGACTTCCTGACACTTAAATCTATACTCGATGTTAACAAATTCCTCTTCTTCAGAAACGCTTTCCTTGCCATTGCCAGTCTACATTTTATATTCTCTCTACTTCGACCGCATCAGCTATTTTGCTCCGCAAATAGCAAAACCCCTTCACTACTTTAAGTGTCTCATTTCCTAATCTAATCCCCTCAGCATCACCCGACTTAATTCGACTACATTCCATTATCCTCGTTTTGCTTTTGTTGATGTCCATCTTATATCCTCCTTTCAAGACACTGTCCATTCCGTTCAACTGCTCTTCCAAGTCCTTTGCTGTCTCTGACAGAATTACAATGTCATCGGCGAACCTCAAAGTTTTTATTTCTTCTCCATGTATTTTAATACCTACTCCGAATTTTTCTTTTGTTTCCTTTACTGCTTGCTGAACATACAGATTGAATAACACCGGGGAGAGGCTACAACCCTGTCTCACTCCCTTCCCAGCCACTGCTTCCCTTTCACGCCCCTGCCGGCCGCGGTGGTCTAGCGGTTCTAGGCGCGCAGTCCGGAATCGCGCGACTGCTACGGTCGCAGGTTCGAATCCTGCCTCGGGCATGGATGTGTGTGATGTCCTTAGGTTAGTTAGGTTTAAGTAGTTCGAAGTTCTAGGGGACTGATGACCACAGTAGTTAAGTCCCATAGTGCTCAGAGCCATTTGAACCATTTCATGCCCCTCGACTCTTATAACTGCCATCTGGTTTCTGTACAAATTGTAAATAGCCTGTCGCTCCCTGTATTTTACCCCTGCCACCTTTAGAATTTGAAAGAGAGTATTCCAGTTAACATTGTCAAAAGCTTTCTCTAAGTCCACAAATGCTAGAAATTTTTGATAGTAAATATAAGTAAATTTCTTTTGAATCTACATGCATGAGATCAGTCAATTCAATCTTTACGCACAACAATCGAAGCTAAAATCACTTGCTTACGTAGAATAAATAAAATATTTGCGTCCTAAAAAAAAGGGACAGTCTTTAATAATGGATTAAGCACAGGAAGTGATGTAGGAGGTGTCTGTTTTTCCATTTTTTAGTCTTTTCTTGTTTTTTTTTTTTTTTTTTTTTTTTGCACTATCGAGTCTCGCCTCTTGACAAACATGTCATTAAGAACGGAGACTTGGTTTTCGGGTAGTAACGGGTGCTCGGCGGTGCCGGTGAGCAGGAGGAAGTGGCGGCGACGCCCACGGCTGCAGCAGCAGGCGGCCTGGCTTTCGCAGAAGGCGGCTCAGCAGCGCCGTGGGACCCCCGCAGCTCGCCCACCGGAAACGCCCACCAGGGAGCCTCTGCGCCACCCTGGGGACACCATATACTATACAGCCAGCCGGGCCTGGTCAGACCGCACGGCCAGGCTGCGCCCACAGCTGGCGGGGACAGCCCCGCCCTGCACGTGGCGCACACACGTGCAGCCACAGTTACGGATGCACCCACTCACATCAAATCTGCATCTAAGCTGAGATGTCAAGTGTCATGGGACAGCGACATGCACATATACAGATGGCAGTAGTATCGCGCACACAAGGTTTAAGGGCAGTGCTGTCTTTTGCACTCAGGTGATTCATGTGAAAAGTTTGCCGTCGTGATTTTGGCCGAACGACGTGAATTAACACAGACGTTGTACGCGGAATGGTAGTTGTAGCTACGAGCATGGGGCATTTCATTTCAGAAATTGTATGGGGATTCAGTATTCCGTGATCAATGGTGTCGCCGGCCGGTTTGGCCGAGCGGTTCTAGGCGCTACAGTCTGGAACCGCGTGACCGCTACGGTTGCAGGTTCGAGTCCTGCCTCGGGCATGGATGTGTGTGATGTCCTTAGGTTAGTTAGGTTTAAGTAGTTCTAAGTTCTAGGGGACTGATGACCTTAGAAGTTAAGTCCCATAGTGCTCAGAGCCATTTGAACCATTTTTGAACCTAAGTTGTCAACAAGTCACTGTGAAAGCTGGTGGTGGATCCATAATGGTCTGGCCTGTGTTTACATGGAATGAACTGGGTCCTCTTCCCTAACTGAACCGATCATTGATTGGACATAGTTATCCTCGGCTATTTCGAGACCATTTGTTATCATTCGTAGATTTCATGTTCCCAAACAGCGCTGGAATTTTTATGGATGACAATGCACCATGTCACTGGGCCACAACTATTCGTTATTGGTTTGAAGAACATGCTGGACTGTTCTAGCGAATGATTTGGCCACGAAGATCGCCCGATATGAGCCCATCGAATGCTTACGAGACATAATTGAAAGGTCATTTTGTGCACAAAAGCCTGCCCCGGCAACACTTTCACAATTATGGACGGCTATAGAGGTAGCAGGGCTCAATATTTCTACAGGGGACTTCCAACGACTTGTTGAGTCCATACCGCGTTGCTCTCTCTCCTGGACAAAAGAAGGTCCGACACGATATTGGGAGGTATCACGTGACCTTTTCTCATTACAGTGTACCTTCCGCAAGTCATCGATAGGTGTACAGTTGTGGGTCAATGGTGTAATGGTGGGTAAGTATCTTGACCTACCCCTTCGCGATACGCAGGGGAAAATGTTGCACTTAGCCAAGTGTACAAGCGCACATTTCTCGAAATTTAGCGGCGTAGTCCTTGTTCGAGATATAAACATAGGAGCCAAAACATAATGACGCCTACCCACTGCGGGACTGAATAACGTTTGGCGGCGTTGCGTCCACCAGAGGCGCGAGGGAAAGTTCACACTTTCTGGTCAAAGGTTAGTGGACATTAATATAGGTCGTGTCCATCCTTCGCGTTTATGACGACTTGAACTCTGCTGGGGATATTTTCAATGAGATGTCTGAGTGTCCCTAGGGGGCCAGCAGCCCATTCTTCCTCAAGAACCGAAGCAAGATGAGGTAGTGATGCTGGACGCTGGGGTCTGCAGCGAAGTCGACGGTCTAACAGTAACTCATCCCAAAGGTGTTCCATTGGGTTTAGATCAGCCCTCTAGGCAGGCCAGTCCATTTAAAAAAAAGTTATTGTCCACCAACCGTTGCCTCAGAGGTGCTGCTTTATGACACGGTGCATTGTCATGTTGATACAAAAATGATCGTCTGCCAGCTTTTCCTCTACAGTTCGTAGTACATAATGCTGTAAAATGTGATCATATCCTTCCGCATTTAGCAGTTTCTTTAGCACAATAAGAAGACTACACCCTAACAACGAAGAAGAGCCCCATACCGTAGCACCACCTCCTCCGTGATTCAGTGGCCAGCACTTCACATGATGGCAGGTCACGTTCTCCACAGGCGTTCGACAAACCCAAACCCTTCCACCGGACTGCCAAGAGTACAGCGTGTTTCATCACTCCAGCTCTCTCTTTTCCAGTCATCCGCTGTCCAGTGGCGTCCCTTAGCATCGCCTACAGAAAAGTGTAGCTCACTAGAAACTGCTCGGCCATTGTAGACCACTCTTTTGAACTTTTGTTAGCTCGACTGGTAGCGCCTTGGAACACAACGAGAGATTTCTCCCGCGGATTTCATGCCATTTTTTACAACCACCCCCTCACAATGTTAGAACTGTCCGTCGGTGCCTGCTACTGGTTAACTCTGGTTGCTCCTCTGCGCTTCCACAAACACATCACCAACAGTCAATGTGGGCAGCTTTATGAGGGTTAAAATGTCGCTGACGTATCTGTTACTCAGGTGACATCCAGTGACCAGCCCACTGAGCTCTGCTGACCGATCCACCCTGCTATTACTGCGTCCTGCTGACAACACAACTACCCCCCCCCCCCCCATCGCCTCTTTTATACTCGCAGGTACTCCTCTAGTGACATTTAGTGGCCAATTGCAAAAATGGTTCAAATGGCTCTGAGCACTATGGGACTTAACTTCTGAGGTCATCAGTCCCCTAGAACTTAGAACTACCTAAACCTAACTAACCTAAGGACATCATACACACCCATGCCCGAGGCAGGATTCGAACCTGCGACCGTAGTGGTCGCGCGTTTCCAGATTGTAGCGCCTAGAACCGCTCGGCCACCCCGGCCGGCTGGCCAATTGCATATTAAATACGGGTGTCAGTATACTTTCAGTCAGATGGTGTATAATTTTCGTTATTGTTAAACATGTCACTGCGTACATGAAGTTCTAAACATATGAAAGTACGATGGTGAGTCAAATGAAAACCTTAAATTTGTAATAACAAATCGAAATTTCGCGCCGTTATCCTGTAAGCTGGTAAGCGTGCTACAAACATCGTGCAGAATGGCCTGTAGGTGGCAGCATAGTGCAGATGCACACATACCGTTGCAGTATCAGTATAAAGATGGCCGCCCCTCTTGCGACTTGCACCTGGGAAGAACAGCGTTCTGTTAATCGTTTTTTGCGTAGTGAAGGTGTGAAACCTATTGAAATACATCGACGAATGAAGGTTCAGTACGGTGATGCGCGTTTGTCATAGCAGTAAGTCTACGAATGGAGTAGGAAGTTCGCATATGGTGTGACTTCAGTGGAAGATGCTCCTCGTCCAGGGCAGGCACAACGAGTTGTGACTCCACAGAACATTGCAGCAGTTGAAGCCATAGTGAAGGAAAACCGCCGAGTGACACTGAATGACATTGCAGCATGTTTACAGATTAGTCATGGGTCAGCACTCCACATTGTGCATGATGTGCTCCAGTTTCACAAAGTGTCTGCAAGATGGGTGCCACGGCAGCTGACTCCTGAAATGAGAGAACGACGTGTTGATGCTTGTGAAGAACTTCTTCGGCGCTTTGAACGAGAAGATGATGGCTCCCTTGCAAGAATCGTTACTGGGGACGAAACCTAGGTCCAATTCCACCAACCAGAAACGAAGATAGCGAGCAAGGAATGGCACCATTCCTCACCACCAAGAGATTTCCATATGTTTGGACCACTCAAAGACGCAATGGGAGGAAAGAAGTTCCGTTCTGGTGAAGAGGTACACCACGCGGTGCATGAGTGGTTGTGCGGACTACCAAAAGAATTTTTTTCTCAAGGAATTTATTCACTTTGTAAGCGCTGGAGGACTTGCATTGAACGTGAGGGAGATTATGTTGAAAAGTGATACAGCTTTGTACCACTTATGCAAAATAAATAATATTTAAAAAATATTTAAGGTTTTCATTTGACTCACCCTCGTAGTAATTGAGACCAGTGATTGATCGCCGAACATGTTCTATATCGTATCTTTTCGTATATTTAAGCGCATTATGTTTCATTTGAAATGGTTCAAATGACTCTGAGCACTATGGGACTTAACATCTGAGGTCATCAGTCCCCTAGAACTTAGAACTACTTAAACCTAACTAACCCAAGGACATGACACACATCCATCCCCGAGGCAGGATTCGAACCTGCGACCGTAGCGGTCGCGCGGTTTCAGGATTAAGCGCCTAGAACCGCTCAGCCACTCCGGCCGGCCATGTTTCATTTCTCTATATCGGGGATTAGCTGCAATCTCTGCATCAGGTGCTCTGCACTCTGCTAGCGTCTACAAACCAAATTCAGTGTCGCAACCCATGATATATTCAAAAAATCAATGAAATATTTCTCTGCTTTGTGTTACTACGCAGTCGCTATGCGCGAGCACACGAAGTGGATCAACGTTTTTTTAATTAATTCACGGGAGAAGGTAGGTGAATCAATGTTTTTAACAAATCGAACCTGCGACTCTGTTATTAATAAACATTGATCCACCTACCTTCTCCCACGGTCGAATTCAAAAACATTGATCCACTTACTCTAAGTGGCGGCTTTTGCTGCACTTCCACGCAAACATTTGACTCTTTAAAAGGTCATTTCACCACTACATTTGATACGTTTTCGTGTCTCTGCAATTTATCCATGAGACACGCACAAACGGACGATATCGCTGTGCAGGACTAAATCTCTTAAATTAGTTCACTTTATAGCACACCCTGCCACAATCACAAATTTTTTCTCTCGATACTCACTAATACACCGAAGAACAGCAAAGAAGACAATGGTTTCAATTTCGGCACTAGAAATACATTGTCAGAGAATCATCTCAGTGTATACGGGAAAGCGACACGTTTCCAACCTATGACCAGTAGATGAACATCGCCCGTGACTCTCGTTGGCTCTGGTCTAGTCCTTCAGGTTGATAATAGCTGTCCCTCATCCCACGCACTATTTTGAAGAAGCGTCACAATGTTCGAAATCGAATGAGGTTCAAGTAAGGCGAGCTAAAATTAAGTGCGAGATTTAAACTACAAACGGGAATAAACTGCAACTTCGGTTCTTTCCTTTTACGAAGTTTTTATCCTCGACAGACTCGTCTACCTCAAATTATTCAGTTGTGGTTAGTGAGCGTGAGGGATGTATTTTTTAAATGCTGCACACGTCGGGAATGTCCACAGAAATGTTGACAATCGATAACAACACCTTTGTCACAGAGTAATTCGGCAGTTTCATTGTCTGTTTGCATCGTATACTGGCAGTGCGCGGCATTGAACCGTGGTCGGGCCGATTGGCGAACCGTGAATAGCTGGTTTGTGTCGAGAGCCACTCTACGTAATGGAAGAGAGAGAGAGACAAAGCGAGGCCCAGAACGGAGTCAAAGAGCGCATGCGCAACGTGCGGGGCAGTTTGCCGCGGACGGCTGGTCTGTGGCAGACTCGAGTGCGAGTGACAAATGAGTAGCGCAGAGCAGGGGTAGTGGCAGGTGCTGTGGTAGGGAGCGCCGCGCGCCATTGAGTGGCGGAGGGAGGCGGACAACAGGTTCGCCGCGGGCATTCACGCCTGCCGGGGGAGGCTTTCAGTAACCTCCCTCGGAAAAACACCCCCGCGCGCCGGAAGGGACGCCCGCGTCTACAGCGGTAGCTCGCAAACGGAGCGCCCAATACACACTCCGGTTCGCCGTGTTATTTCCAGTTGTGCATATAAACAAACAGATTCTTTGACACTCCAAGCGAGGGGTTTTGTTGTTGTTTCAACGTCATGTTTCGTATTATTCCCACACCTGCTACCTCGCATTTCTCTCTCTCTCTCTCTCTCTCTCTTTTTTTTTTTTTTTAATGGAATAGTGTAGGGCCCTTCTCACCAGTGCCAGCGTTCTCAAAGAATGATTTTTCACTTCGGATCGGAGTGTGCCATGAGCTGCAACTTCCTGGCAGATTAAAACTGTGTGCCGGACGGGGATTCGAAACTGGAACATTTGCCTTTTGCGGGCAAGTCCTCAACCGACTGAGCTATCCGAACATAACTCACGAGCTGCCCCCACAGCTTTACTGCCGCGAGTATTTCATCTCCCACCTTCCAGATTTCATAGACGTTCTCCTGCACAGCTTGTTGGAACAATGTTTCTATTGAATTTTATCAGCCAGGAAGTCTGAGCATTTCCAAAAACTGTCGAGCAGTCATACCCAATAAATTAGATTAACTCGTCCATTGTGGTTACTGTAGAATAGTGTGACAATACATTAACTGAATATAAATACAAGCAACTGAAACCACTCACTTATTGAATATTTGTTTATTTTCATTAAATAGTTTTGAACCTTTTCAGGCTCAACTTCAGATGACGCATGTTTCATCTGAAAAGCAATCGGAAACGCTTGATAACTAGTTAATGAAAATAAAAAAAGTGATAGATCTCAGTCATCTGTATATACATTTCAAAAGTATGAGTACAATAAAATCAATGAACATTTAATTATTAGTACAGATAAACAAACTGGTTGGATCTCATTTTGATTGTTAACTGAATAGGCAGATGATACACCAGATAATAATAAATTAAATTATTGCTATTTGGAATATTTAGCGATTTATCTAAGGTTTTTCATTATGTCAACCATGATATGTAAAAGTTAAAATATTGTGAAATAGTAGTCGCGACAAGACCATGGTTTTTATCTTATATCCGTGTCACAGACAAGTGTGTATCAGTTCCATATTGATTACATATCAATTAGTTATCGAGTTTTGGAGCAATCGGACATGGTGTACAATAAGATTCAATTTTGGCCCTTTGTTATTTGTAATATATATAAATAATTTGCCACTTGCATTCTCCTAAGAATCCAATGATAATTTTTTTTTCAGAAATGATATATGTACAGGATCAGTTCTCTACGAAAGGTAACTGGTCAAACATTGCAAATTTTCAAAAGACATTTGAAGGCCAATGGATGATCATTAAATTTTGACAATATTCAGTACATGTCACTCGGTATTTCTCATATAAGTCACAATTACGAAAATAATTTATCCAAACACTGAACAAGAAGACGACAGTGTTCAGTTTTGGGACTAGAGGTATATAACGAGAAGTGGGGAACCATACACCAGTATTAAATAAGCAGCCGGCGGGGTGGCCGAGCGGTTCTAGGCGCTACAGTCTGGAACCGCGCTACCGCTACGGTCGCAGGTTCGAATCCTGCCTCGGGCATGGACGTGTGGGATGTCTTTAGGTTAGTTAGGTTTAAGTAGTTCTAAGTTCTAGGGGACTGATGACCTCAGAAGTTAAGTCCCATAGTGCTCAGAGCCATTGGAACCATTTGAACCAAATAAGCATCTCCGTTCACATACGTTTCCAGTACGCAGTTACTGGTTAATAAAGTTTCGTAATTTTAGTTCATTGAACTGAGAGATGTATCGCACTTTATTTGCTTCTTTCCACATCTCAGAGACCCATCTGAGAGAAATCGGTACAAAGCGATCCATGGCATGCTGTGTTTCTTACGTGAGAACAGATTGACTCACACATATGGCACACCGCATAAGTGTCTCGGTAAGTGAGCTATCCAGTTCTGTTAAATTGTACATATTACATGTGTATAATAAGCTAGACATGGACGTTGTCTTGTTTCAGGAATAAATTAGAAGAGAGATTCATGCTGTGTCCATAATTACATTCTTTTCTTCGTACAAATAATATATATATATATATATATATATATATATATATATATATATATATATATATTGCAGTTATATTGTTTGCAGTTATTACTCGTTTCTGTCAACTGTTTCTATTTGACTGCGGTGGTACGCCCTCAGTGTTCGGAAAAGATAAGAGAGAAAAAATTTACCGCAAGAGGAGGAATAGGTTGCAGAAGAAATTATTTTTAGCCTTCAAATACTTGCAGAGTAATGAAAGCATAAAATTAATTTTGAGTCTCTACGAGTTACAACGAACTGTTTATTTCTGAAATATGGAAGTCACTTGAGTAGCAGTTCTGTGGAACTGAAGCATACAGGCAAGTTCATTTGACAAGAATCTGTGAATTAACTGGCTGCATTGCATTGCACATAAAGCTGGATGCGTTACTCCGAGTGGCTTCTAGCTTTATTAGACTGCAATTGGTTTGCAGTCTTATGTGAGGAGAGCCTGCGGACCCGTGCCCGCCGCATCGCCCTGTGTGCCCGGACTGTACAGCCTGTTGATACAGCTGGCCGCATGTTTGCATCAGGTGATCAGGTGTGTTTGTTCAGTTAACGAACCGGTGCGAATATTCGGCTTCTGTGGGACACAGGTATTAAGCAGCAAGAGGTACCAGCTGAAGCAGTGGAAATTTAGAAAGCTACTTCGTTCCTGCACGTCGGCGTCTACATCTATACTCCGAAGTTTATGGCAAAGTATACTTTTTTTTTTAGCGTATCTTAAGGATTCTTCCTGCCCATTCGAGGACAGAATATAACAAGAATTTTTCCACGTCTTAAAGCGAGCTGTTACTTGCTTAACTACATCTCTACTACAGGAGAGATACGTCGCGGGCTGGAGAACACTCGTAGCTTCTGTTTCAAAACCAGAGTCTTGGAGTTTTCTGAGCGGGTACTCCCGAGATGTACCGCATATTTTTCGAGCGTCTACCAAATTAAGTTTTTTTCAACGTTCTATTACGCTCTCCAGCTAGTCAAACAAACCAGTGGCCATCCACAACGCCATTCCTCGGACACGCGACACGTTTTCCGTTAGTCCGAGTTGATGTGGATCCCATACATTTGGGAAGCAATTAAATACAGACCAAGTGTTTTCTATACTCTCGTTTTTGTCTTTTTTTAAATAAACTGCAGTTTCCTAGTATCATATCAATGAATCGTAATCTGCCACTTTAAATTTCAGCTGAGCCTATTGGTTACCCCATTTCATACTTCGATACATTATCATTTCCAAATATTTGTGAGACAATCTCACTCCGGATGAGACATAAGTACTGCAATCAAGGGATATCACGTTTTTCAAAGTTTAGCGAAGCATACAACTTTGCATTTCTCTACATTAAAACCAAGTTACCAGACTTTCCAGCAGGTTGATATTTTTCCGGGACCTAGCTACATATTACCGCCATTTTTACCAGAGAAAATGTCTACCCCTGGTATATGAGTGATCAACGCGACGGAATGTCATACCTAGCGCTCCGGGTTCGATTCCCGGCTGGGTCGGGTATTTTCTTCGCTCATTGACTGGGTGTTGTGTTGTGTTGTCGCTTTCATCATCATTTCATCCCCATCGACACGCAAGTCGCCGTCAACTCGAAGGACTTGCACCAGGCGAACGGTCTACCCGCCGGGAGGCCCTAGGCACCAGACAAAATTAATACATAGGTAACTACATCATCTGAGGTAAGCTTAACACTTCAATTAATACTACTATTTTCCGCATTGTCCATGGAGCACACCAAATATTACACTACCATGAAAAAAACAGACGTTAAGAGAAAACGTGGCTGTCAGTAGAAATATAAGGATTATAGCTTGAACACAGCAGCATCAGCCCTCTTATTAAATATCTGATTGTTTTTCCTCCACGAGCATCTTCCGAGAAAGGCATGGACCTAGGTTTAAGTACCTGTCTGGCACACAGTTCTCACTTGTCTGGAGAGATCACTGTAGACGCAAAGTCCAAGACTCATTCAGAATATGAAATACTTTCTTGCAAAACAGTAATACTGTGTGAGTGCAGTATATGGCCCATGGAACAAATGGGAGGAAGGAATAGTAGAGTTAATCACGAGTTAATTACATACGAGATCATAGTTTGGGAAAGGGAGAGGGAGAAGGGGAGGAACATTATCTGTGTCCTTTTCAAAGGAAATAATCGTGATGATCTTGTGTTCCACAACTGAATAAAGTAAATGTTAATGAACTCAACTAAACTCCGTCCGAACAGGCATCGGAAGGCTCTACGGCACCGACCGACCGCCATGTCATCCTTAGCCGATAGGCGTCGTCACTGGTAGCTAATTGGCCACACAAGGACTGAGTGCGCTCCACTTGCAGACCAAGACGGTCAGCCGGTTGCGGTGGCCGAGCGGTTCTAGGCGCTTCAGTCTGGAACCGCACGACTGCTACGATCGCAGGTTCGAATCCTGCCTCGGGCATGGATGTGTGTGATGTCCTTAGGTTAGTTAGGTTTAAGTAGTTCTAAGTTCTAGGGGACTGATGACCTCAGAAGTCAAGTCCCATAGTGCTCAGAGCCTTTTGAACCTAGGGGACTGGTGACCTCAGATGTTAAGTCCCATAGTGCTCAGAGCCATTTGAATGTTTGAACCAAGACGGTCATCATTCCAAGCGCTACCCAAGCCCGACAGCGCTTTACTTCGGTGATCTGATGGGAAGCGCAGTTACTACTGCGGCAAGGCCGCTGGCGATGAAAATCACCACAGCTGCAATTAAGGTACTATGCCACAACCTGTCTCATTCTACATGATCATCATCAGGTGATCGAAGGTTCACCAACAATCTTCGTAACTGACACAATAATAGTTACGAAGTCCGCCCCGAGAGCTGCGTGGTCAGCGCCACGGATTGCCGTCCTCCGGGCCCGGGTTCGATTTCCGGCTGGGTCGGGGATTTTCTCCGCACAGGGACTGGGTGTTGTGCTGTCCTCATCATCATATCATCCCCATCCGGCGCGCAGGTCGAATGTATTAAGACCTGCACCAAGGCGGCCGGACCTGCCCCGCAAAAGGCCTCCCGGCCAATGACAGCTAACGCTCATTTCCATTTCCATAGTTACGAAGCCTGTTGGTGATGTCCTTAGGTTAGCTAGGTTTAAGTAGTTCTAAGTTCTAGGGGACTGATGACCTCAGAAGTCAAGTCACCTGATGATGTTCATTTAACACGAGACTGGTTGTGGAGCAATAAAAATACCTAAATTACAGCTGCAGTGGTTTTCATAAACATTTACTTTTCATAAACATTTACTTTTCAAAGTAATGAACTCGGATGTCTGGAACGGAGATATGAACCGCTGTTCTCCAAAATGTCATTCCCCTGACTTAGCCAACGCGCCATAGCATGGCGCCATCCAGCCCCTGGGACTTGGCCGGCACATGAGAAATTAACCGCGCCGAACACGAACGCCCTTCACCTGCGCGCTCTCGGAAATGCCTCCCCACACTCCATCCCTGATGGCCATCACCGTTCCAAGAAGTTATCACATTTCCAGCGCCATGCATCATCCTGGCGCCCAAACGCAATTAAGCGCGAGGGCAAATTCCTGCCCCTACCGAGTTACCTCTTTCGACTCCCAAATCGGTAATAAAACCGGCTACGTACTGCCTAACGGCGAACTGTTAGCAACAGTGCGTCTATTAATCACAGCCATTTTCTCATCTAACGTAAATTCGCTTTGCACGTTGTCGAAAACCGAATATGGTGTTCCCATTACTCTTTGAAGAAAGCAGTGGTACTCGAGGAGTAATCCAATAGGCAGTTATTTAAAATTATACAGAGACACGTCTTGAATAACCGCGACAGTCTCAGGCAAATCTCAGTGAAAAATATATTACGAAAAAGCCTATGTTCGGATTGAGAAATCACTGGCGTGATACGCCTGGTAATACTTAATTTTTAAGTGAAAGACAATAAAAATTTAAAATGTAATTTAGAAGTAGGTCGCGTATTAACTACTACGTTTCAGTATGTTTATTCCTTAATGAAATTTTGGTGTGAATAATATACTCTTTTATTGTTTTTTTTTCAGCAAGAGGTCAGTCCTCGAATTCAGTACTAGGAACGAGAATAAAATGCACAGGAATTTAAACGTACTTACTGTGGTAAAAAGGAATTCCATTGTTCCAGAACTCATACTTTTCAGCAACTTGGCAGCAATGAAAGATTTAGCTAAATAGTGCAGTTAAAGGAGGCCCAGAAGAACATTATATTTAGTGGTATATTCATGTATACCATTGAATGTACCAGCAAAATTATGTCATTATACGACACATAATGCAGGGATACGACGTCATGAATATTGAATGCGTGAAAAACTGCCGCATCATGCATATTTAAATTTATTACTTCTTTGTGCTAACTCTGCACGGCACACAAAAAAAATGGTTCAAATGGCTCTGAGCACTAAGGGACTTAACTGCTGAGGTCATCAGTGCCCTAGAACTTAGAACTACTTAAACCTAACTAACCTAAGGACATCACACACATCCATGCCCGAGGCAGGATTCGAACCTGCGACTGTAGTACAGCGCGGTTCCAGACTGTAGCGCCTAGAACTGCTCGGTCACTCCGGCCGGCCACGGCAAATATTTCGCACACAGTATTCATGTAAGTCGCAAAATCTACCTAAAAAAAAGAATAAGATTGTACGACACACAGCTCAGGACGTGATAGACACTGAGCTGCGAAATTCTGAGAGCGAAATTCGCTATATATACGGGTGAAATATGTGTGCAAGTACATAAGTGTGAAATGTTTCGGTAGTTTAAATATACGTAAAGTACATATGACACGTGCATACATAGGCAAAGCCACGGATGAAAATCTCATCCTAAATCCCTGGAAAGATATCAATCAAATTTGGACACATAATTATGTACGACATAGAAAGTAATACTGTGAGGGGAAGAACCACTAGTTTCCTATTGGGATGGGCGTGATAACACGCTGAGAGATGTCGGGAGGAGTTGGAGATGTACAGACAGAGAGGGGAACGAGACGATGGACACAGATAGTGGCGAGGGTGGGGGGGCAAGGAGATGGACAAAGAGAAGGTGAGTGGGAAATGGACAGAGAGGGGGAGATGGCTCAGAGGGGGAAAGAGAAAATTGACAGAGGAAGGAGATGGTCAGACCGAGGAGTGAGGAGGAGATAAAGAGCGAGAGGGAGAGGAGGAGATGGTCAAAGAAAGGATGGAGGAAGAGATGAAATTAGAGGGGGGCAGTAGATGGACAGAGCTGGAGGAGCAGATGGACATAGGGAAGGGGGGAGGAGCAGATGGACAAGCAGAGATGTAGAACAGAGAGAGGCTGGAGATGGAAAGAGTGTTGGGTTGGAGGAGGTGCACAAAGAGAGAGGGTGAAAGCAGGAGATCGACAGAAAGAAGGGGAAGAACGCGATGGACAAATAGAAGACCGGAATAAACATATACCAGGGCTAGCACTAGTATACAGGGTGATCCATTGATCGTGACTGGGCCAAATATCTCACGAAATAAGCGTCAAACGAAAAAACTACTAAGAAAGAAGTCTAGCTTGAAGGGGGAAACCAGATGGTGCGCCGGCCGTGGTGGCCAAGCGGTTCTAGGCGCTTCAGTCCGGAACCGCGCGACTGCTACGGTCGCAGGTTCGAATCCTGCCTCGGGCATGGATGTGTGTGATGTCCTTAGGTTAGTTAGGTTTAAGTAGTTCTAAGTTCTAGGGGACTGATGACCTCAGCAGTTAAGTCCCATAGTGCTCAGAGCCATTTGAACCATTTTGAACCAGATGGCGCTATGGTTGGTCCTCTAGAAGGCGCTGCCGTAGGTCAAAGGATATCAACTGCGATTTTTTAAATAGGAACTACCATTTTTATTACATATTCGTGTAGTACGTAAAGAAATACGAATGTTTTAGTTGGACCACTTTTTTCGCTTTCGTGAGATATTTGGCCCGGTCACTATCAATGGACCACCCTGTATATCTCTAAATGTGCATGGCAACTTTTGTTGTTACACTGTAAAAAGAGTTTAATTTGTTTAGTCGTTTGTAGTCGCTAAGAACTATATTAAGAGTACACGGTTTGGACATTGAATGTAAGCACAATAACTTTTGTTTAGCAAACATCATGTATTTTATATTTATCGGAAATATTACACGTCCACTATCTCCTCAGCTTGGGTGTGCAAAAGGAACTACACTCCTAATCTGACATGTAATAATTTCGGAGGCTCTACCAACGACTGCAACAGCGCAGGTGCGGGGTGTTTCGGGCGAACTGACTGCTGATCAACAAGGCTGAGCGACTGATTCTTTTCTGACCTTAGAAGCACGTTCTCTAGAAGCACGTTCTCTGGCTACGAACCAAGTACTACGTGGCATAAGTACGCAGTCTTCCAGGTGTCAGTCTCCATTAGAACCCTTGAGGGTGTACCGCCGCGTCATCTTGTAAAAAGCTTAAAAAGCGAAAAATACTACAATATCCTACGTTTTGGCCTTGTCTCAGCGTCCTTCATCAGAGCAGACAGAAGAGCCGCTCAACAGGGTCAAAACGTCGGTTATTTCAGTATTTTTAACATTTTTATGTATTTTATAAGTTGATACGGTAGGACTTCTCGACTCTGAAGGATTTTAATAACAACTGCTATCTTTCTCTACACGAGATAAGGTGCCGCGGCTTATAAGAAGCTACGTCACTGCTGCTCCGCCACCCCGCTAGCACTCTCAATGGGAGCGCGGGAATATTCACCTGAAGTAACTGAGAAAAACCTCTGGTAATCTCAGTTAAGATAGCCGTGTGAGGACGGAATCGCACTTCTGATTACGAGCTCATAAACTGACATGCTACTGCGAGCGCTTCTGCGATTCTTTAAACTAGATCGTTAAAAAGTGATAGGTGCAAGAGCGTGGGCACCGGTGCGGACATGAGAAAACAAATCATAAAAAGTAATATGCCATGTGTGACGCGTTCGGAACATGCTTGATAGGACGAATTAATGAGACAGCGAAGAAGACTGGTGGCGTACTCACGAGCGGTGGCATGACACCAGTCACAGCAGGACACGG
Source organism: Schistocerca serialis cubense (assembly GCF_023864345.2). Taxonomy (NCBI): domain Eukaryota; kingdom Metazoa; phylum Arthropoda; class Insecta; order Orthoptera; family Acrididae; genus Schistocerca; species Schistocerca serialis. The sequence continues at coordinate 629,221,198 of NC_064641.1, read as the reverse complement.
AAGGCACGCTCTGCCACTCACTGATCGATGGCAGCGCCGCACACGCTAGCCAACATGGCGGGCCAAAGCGCTACACCGGTGCCGGATAAAACTGATAACCTGCGCATCGGGGCCAAGTGTCTTCCCCTCCCCCCACCCGACGCCTGCAGCACTGTCCATCTGCCCGCCAGCACTGCGCCAAGTGCGGACTTGGCATTTCATCTGCCCATATTTACGGGCGGCATTCGCGAGCGCTGGACCGCAGCGTTTCTTGAATGGGCATACGACTGCTTCATAGATCGCACGCGTGTGGGTAAATCGCAGCGATCTATCGCTGAACACTAATCGATTGGAAATCTCAGGCCATGTGATGAATCGCATGCGATTCGTGTACGCGGTACGACTGCCCTGCTGGTTAGCAGCGATGTACGACAATATGGCTGCGACACGTTTCTCTAGTTATTAAGCGTGGCTGTGTAGTTTATTTCGTTTTGCTTTGCACACACTAAAGGACTACACCGTGGTTCAGGTCGAAAAAAATCGATTTGTGGTTTTCATCATATTTCGATAGATTAAGGTTTTATTTAAGATCTCTGAAAAGGATTTTGCTGAATAAATTTTTTTCGAGCACTTAAAGAGCATTTTCCTACCACATGTGTTTATGTGCCACGCCCACTTTTCTGTCACCCACTTTCGTTCATATATTTTAGATCTTTATATCCCCTACATTGCAGGTTAGGGATTTTTTTTTTATTATTATTATTCCCGAGTGTGGCTATCCTTGGAATGCAACGATCGGAGCCGGCCAGGGTGGCCGAGCGGTTCTAGGCGCTTCAGACTGGAACCGCGCGACCACTACGGTCGCAGGTTCGAATCCTGCCTCGGGCATGGATGTGTGTGATGTCCTTAGTTTAGTTAGGTTTAAGTAGTTCTACGTTCTAGGGGACTGATGACCACAGAAGTTAAGTTCCATAGTGCTCAGAGCCATTTGAACCATTTCGCAACGATCGGTATTCTTTTGCATCTGTTGTTTGTAAACAACACGCTTTCAAACACATGGTTAGTTGTATACGAGTAGTTGTTATACTTACGTTTGCAGTGCTTGTTTGCAAATGTACTCACCTCTTCCACAACTATTTATATAGAAGCTCCTGCAAGTTAAGCCTATGCCTAACGTCCTCTACCGATCACAAGCCATGTCATGGATTGCGTCCATCACGAGAAAATTCGTGGTGCAAATACAATAGGGCGCAGGCAACTGGAGAATCTTATTCTCACCAGCATTCTGTTCCTGCTGCTGTTATTACAGAAATTAAACTTATTTTGAGAGACTTGGCTCATCCTGACCTTCTAAGGAAATGGGCAGAGACAGAACCCAAATGAATGTTTCAACAGCATAATTCGGAACAGCCTTCCTAAAACTGTATTTGTAGGTATGCATACAATGAAACTAGGAGTTCATGATGCTGTTATTACATTCAGTTGTGGTAATATTGGAAAGTGTTGGGTACTGAAAATGCTGGGAATTAATCCTGGTGAAAATATGATCACTGGGCTGCAACATTGCGATAAAATAAGGATAGACAGGTCTGCATCCGCAGGTCCGCCAAGAAAGCAAGACAAACATCCAGGAACGTGAAAAAAGAAGCTGGAAGACCTGCTAGAGACCAAAGAAGGGCCATCATATGCAGCATGATAGTTTTAATTAACTGTAAGTAACAAATTTCAAAAGTTTTGTTTCTTTAAGGTCAATTTCCCGCAAACTAAAATTTTCAGTACATATGTCCCATTACATCAGAAACTATCATAGATAAATGATTGAAATTTTCAGAGCCTCTGCATAACATAAAAAGCCATCTCTGGTACTACATTCATTGATATTCCCCCATTAGGAAGGGCACAAAAAATATTTTTTTGCAGAAAAAAATTAATATTTTTTGTTAATAAATTTAAAAAAGTATTTCTTAAAAACTATAAAATGGATAAAGTAGATTTTAGTACAGTTGACTCTATTAGCATCATGTAACATACATATTAAGGTCCTGCATCAAATAGTTTTTACAGAAATGGGTCAAATACTTGCCTAAATTAACAGGGGTTAGATAGGCAGGGTGTGGTCCCCTTAAGATCTCTACATTACAATTAATAGTTATTCAGAAAGCACCAGCTGTTGTAAGAAATTAAGTAGAAGTCGGAATTGCAGTTTATACGAAAAAGTGATACAAATTACCCCCCCCCCCGGACTTTGCGCGGTGATTAGCATGTTGAAGCTTGTGCTGTAGAAGTAGAACTGATAGGAAGTTCATAGTAACAGTCACGATACACTGTGGTCCATCTGTTGATTCTAAGCTATTAGTGAAACAATTAGTCGCATTATTCAAGTTTTTACTTTCTAAATAGATTGACCTACAGGACATCAATATTAAGTGCACATTTTAATTTCTATATTCAGGGCGAATATATTACGCAGTTATACTCAAGTCCCTTGTCGTTTCATATAATCAAATTATCCTTCCTAGAATTTATAACAAACAGTTGTGGTAATTAACAGTGATGCTATTGACAGCATTTTTATAGATACATCGAGAAAGCAAAAAAAATTGCGTACTGTAACTATCTGATTTTAAACTGTAAGAACAATGAATATAAAAGGAATTGAGGGATAATAAACTAAAAAAGAACTGAATTAGCAGACTAGAAAGATGCACACAACTCACTTGGCGTCAGTGAAATAAGGAATATATCCTGTATAACAAAGTACAGTTCCTAAGAAAAGCACATTAAAATAAAAATGTAATAAATCACAATTCCCATGTTTTAATTTTTTTTCAAGTATTCTCTGGATACAGAGATCAACTGCTGCTAAACATACCAGATACTATTCCCAACCAAATCTTCTCGATACTGTTCCGTTCGTAATCCTGGTTGAAATTTTGTAGCAATAACTTCGAAAACAGCTATATCTCGAATCAGTTTTACTAAGGCACTACCGGTTCGTGGCCTGCAGCCACATCATCAGGTGCATGTAGACATTAAAACATGGTAAACAACACGACTAAGAAGATAGAAAGCCCAACGTTCTTAGTTAAAACCATAATGTCCGTAGGGCGGATAGTCAATGAATAAAAAGTTGTGCAAGGGAAACTATCTGACTATAAACATAAACCCTAGCAATGTCAACGCATTTTCCATGGGGGGGGGGGGGGGGGGGGGGGAGGGATGTGGGAATACTTTATGTACACCACAAAAAATTAAAAACAAATCAGATTTCGCTAATTGGTGTTAACTTTAATGAACAACAACCTTATTAAATAGATACTAATGTAGAAGTAGAGTTTTGAACCTGAAAATTGAAAAAAATTTTAGCACAATCTTAGTTTTTTTCTTTTTTTTTTTTTAAGTCATCAGTTTTCTGACTGGTTTGATGCGGCTCACCAGTCCTCAGTTATTTGCTGGATGTGTTCTACTCTCTGTCTTCCCCTACAATTTTTGTCCTCTACTGCTCCATCCAGTACCTTGGAAGTTATTCCGTGATTTCTTAACAGATGTCCTATCATCCTGTCTCTTCTTCTTGTTAGTGGTTCCCATCTATTTAATAAGGTTGTTGTTCATTAAAGTTAACACCAATTAGTGAAATTTGATTTGTTTTTCATTTTTTGTGGTGTACATAAAATACCCCCACATCCCTCCCCCCCATGGTTGCTTTCTTCGCCGATTTTCCGAAGAACCTTTTCATTCCTCACATTATCAGTCCAGGTAATTTTCAACGTTCTTCTGTACCACTACATCTCAAATGCTTCGATTCTCTTCTTTTCTGGTTTTCCCGCAGTTCACGTTTGACTACCATACAATTCTGTACTCCAAACGTACATTTTCATAAACTTCTTCCTCGAACTATGTTCGATACTAGTGGAATTGTCTTGCTCTGGCCGTACTGGGTTACTTTGCTGCCTCGGTAACAGAATACCTTGACTTCATCTACTTTGTGATCACCAATCCTGGTATTAAGTCTCTTGCTGTACTTATTTCATTCGTTTGCCTTCCATTTACTCTCAGTCCATATTCTGTACTCGTTAGACTATACATTCCATTTAACACATACTTTAATTCTTCTTCACTTTCTCTGAGGATAGCAAATGTCAACAGCGAATGTTATCAGTGATATCCTTCCACACTGAATTTTAATCCAACTTTTGAACCTTTCTTTTACTTCCATCATTGCTATTTTGATGTACAGATTGAACGGTAGGATCGAAAGTTGATGAGTTCCCTGCATTGTCGTTTTTGGATGGTATAAATTTTTCGCCATGAAGCAACCGCACAATTAATGGTTCAGCTTACGGCACGTCAGTAGAACTATAGGAGTATCAATGAAAGTTACCTTCCCTTCCAAGGAACATTATGTATGTTTTGTCCTATGATGTTGCAAGTTTGTTGTGCCTCCTCCCGTTTTTAATCTTTTAAAGCAAATGGAGCATTGTACTTCATAGCTACCGGATTTCATTAAATATTTTCACAAACGAACGACAGTGACGTTCTGTAATATTACTGATGCCCGAAGACGATTGTGAGAAACTAGTGTATAGAAAAGGTGTAGGCGTACCGTCTAATCTGCAATGCCACACGGCAACAGGTACATTACTGTCTCTGCAATCTGTACCGATTCTTATGTCATGCGTTCGTTGTTAGTTTCTTTCTGTAGGCGTTGTCATTAAAATAGAATTGATCGCTTTTCCCAATTTCTACAATAATGCAACATTATCGCCCCCAGACCATAACATCTAGATTACCAAAACGATCATGGTCGACAATGTTCCTGATTGCATTACGGGTTCCCACCTCTAGCCACTCGAGGGTACGCCAAGCATTGTCGAACATGATTGTTTTGGTGGTCCAGGGGGCATAATGTTGCATGGGCTTACTGACCTCCAAATCTTTGAACACGGTACACTCACCAATCATTTTTATTCTGACACTATACTCCTTCCCACGTGGGTCTTTTTATTGGTGCATTGGCCCTGAGTTCATTTTTATAGATCACAATGCGCAACGACATCGAACTCCACAGGTAGAGGAGCTCCTAGAGCGAGAGGATATTCGCGACTGGACGGGTCTATCTATTGATGAGACGTACAGCGTGTACGTCCACAAGCACCTTCAACCATCCGGCCGTACACTGGACTCGCATTCGGAAGGACGACGGTTCAATCCCGCGTCCGGCCATCCTGATTTAGGTTTTCCGTGATTTCCCTAAATCGCTCCAGGCAAATGCCGGGATGGTTCCTTTGAAAGGGCACGGCCGACTTCCCTCTCCGTCCTTCCTTAATCCGATGAGACCGATGACCTCGCTGTTGGGGTCTCTTCCCCCAAAACAATCCAATCCAATCCATCCGGCCGTTGTCAACAGCGCTGGTAGAGTAATGAAACGCCCTGCCACAAGATTCCCTTGCCAACTTTGCAGTGAGCATGGGAGCACGTTTCAAAGGACGCACTCTATCTGTAATGATCAGACACCCTATTGAGAACTATGTCCCGCCTTTTGTTATGTCCGGGAGACCATCAAAACCGCGGTGATTTTAGTGTAATTATTGTCTTTGAATAAGAGTGTTACTTGTGTTCGCTTCATTGCGTATTTCTTTCAGTTATTTTCTGTGTTATACTGTATCAGTGCTTTCTATGTATGGTTCCAGTTTCATCGAGCCACGTTACTCGTCAGTGACACATTATGCGATGTGCTATACTGTATCAGTTCTTTCTATGTATGGTCCAAGTATCATCGAGCCATGTTACTCTTCAGTGACACATCACGCGAAAGTTACTTTCGTTCTTAAGTTTTACACATCAGTGTACTTTATTTGTTATCCCCGTAGATTGAAAACAACTTACTGTGAACCGGAGTGTCTGGACTATTCCTGGGATGCTAGCGGAATATGATAACTGCACGCTGACACGGTTGAATCTCACGTCGATCATACATGGTGGCTTACCTGAAACAATGAAAACAGAAATTAGGTATAAGTTAATGCTTCTGCTTACGAAATTTGCATTGTATAATGATTACTGTCATGGAATTATATAGTAAATTGCTCATGCTTTGTTACATATACATACAGAGAGTAGAAACAATGGACCATGCTACAGAAGAATCTACAGTTTACATGGTTTTCCTTGACTTAATCGATCTGTACACGCATTTGTCACGGTTATCCCCACTATATTGAGAGAAAGATGCCATGACACACGAACGAAGTACTCCTTTCCAATTACACGGCTAAACAACCCCTTGCGATCACATATCCAGCTGTTTGAAACAGTCTGATGTCATCCTTCCTTCTGCTATCTCATACAGCATTTTAACACGTTTTTTGTGAAGGATTTTGCAGTTTGCCCTTCACAGAAGACAGTCTATGCACATTAGTTTTCGTGTATTCTTATTTGTATAATTTACAAGTGGTTATATATATTACAAAGTGGTTTGACGGTAAGCTACGACGTTGTACCACATTTTGGATTACCAGCTTGTTGGTTAGTTCATCTATCTTACTAGAGGGTATTCTTTGGGATTTGCACGTACGTCACACAGTATCAAGCTCTAGATCGAATTGCACTTAATACTGACATTTCTCGTGTGTATATTCAAGAACTACACACAGCAACCTGCATCTTCCCATTATATTTTTAAATATGTGTATTTGATTCTATCATTTGAAGACGACTTTGAGAGTCGAAATTGGGAAATCAATAAAACTGTTGTATGGTTAAGATGGATTATTATTATTAAAGTGGCATTATGTCATATTACTAAAAAAATTAAAAACTCTAATATCCGTTTTTGCCACTACGAACGTATCTCTCTAATTTATGTGCTATTTGACATTCATGCTGAAGCGTTGTATTCATCTGGCAAGGAATACATTGATGTCAAGCGTACTAATCAAGTGGATAAGATACCTAGGCCATTATTCGATAAAACTCATCTCATTCAGTCGCCACGATATGTGTACTCGTGTCCATAAAACAATTAAATAAAATCTTCGCGTTAGTGCATTCTGCCAGACAGTTCCAGATGGAAACCAAATTGAACTGCCAGGTATCCACGGGACGTGGAATGAATCTACCCACGAAGTAACGTAGAGATTTGCCTGCAAGGAAAGCATCTTACTATAGGTACCGTTCTTTGTATATAGCCACCTGAAATTTTCACCCATTTGTTGAAAGTCAAATGGACTTATCGCTCCTCGTTTACTGGTTGCAGCGGCATATAATAATATGTGGCTGTCAGTCTGGTGTCTAGCAATTTAGTCTCAAGAGGCTGACTGGAACCCATTCCACACCTTTCCAGCATCGGACTCGAACTCAGGACTTCCGCGTCGCTAGCCAATAGGAATAACCACGACGCCACGGAGACGGCTGCGTGTAGCGGCAGTTAAGGAGCAGCATGACTGAACTGCTCGAGTGTAAATAATTTACGACGACGTTGATTGATATCCGTTTTCCATATTGTACGTAATCTGAAAGTTACCACAAAGGGGCCATTAAAGTAGCTGTTCTAGCGAACATAACAAGTTGACTATCAAATATTGGTAGTCATGTACCGTAACTGCATTACGCGTCATTTACACGCGAGAACAGTGAAGGTGCAGCCGCTATATTAATTTGTGTGTGCTAGAATTGCAGATTAGTACTTGTGCAAGAATTTCAATCAAGAACGACAGCTTGCTGTAGCTTATCGTGGCACGATTTATGTCATATAGACGCGGAAAAAGGCTTCTACGGCCGTCCGCAGCAGATGTATATCCAGTTATACCATGCGTCATCCAAAGGGACCGCCAAAAACCTGCGTGGCAGCGCCGATGGTTCCGTATCTGAGTTAGGCCACGCATTCGGAACAGGACGAACGTAAACAGCGATGCAAGGCCGCCGGTCAACTTGGCTCTGTGCCCGTAGCGTGATCTAATAAGGCAAGGTCGGTGCCAGACCCGGCTACAAAACAGGAGGGCGGGCGAATTTGTCAAAACGGCTGCTTTGACAGATTAAGGGCACCTTGAACTCATTGACTAGGCCTCATACTGTAGGTAATGTGGTAAATCGCAATTACGGCCACACACGCCACCTCCTTACGTCACAATATTTCTCTGCGCTAATTACGGCTTCAGTTCCTTACAATGAGAAGACTGTTTTCCTCTTATTTAATTACGATTTCTGCAGCTCTCGTTACGAATGTTGACGTGGTATTGTCTTTCTTTCTTTTCCCTAGCGTTCATATCGGACAGTAAGGGGTTTGCTTCTTCAGGATTTGGCAAATTTTTATTCTATTGTTTAACTTTCTTTCCATATTTCGTTCCTGACACCACAGTCAAAGGATAGAAAGTATACAGAATGGAAACTAGGCTGCAACCCATGCGCCAAAATTTTGTGCGTATGGGTGAAGTCTGCCTACTGAACTCGAGTAAGCAGCTGTGTCTGAATCCAAAGGCGAACGGTTATGTTTTGTGTATTTTATTAATTGTGCCTTTTAGCTGTTGACGTACTGTTAAAGTTACAAATATATAATGAGCAGTAATAAGAGAAAAGACCAGACAGGAAAAATGTGAACAACTCCCACAAGGCGTCTGTAGCAGTACATGAGAAAAATGAGTTTTCCAATTTTGCTGCTGTAAACAGTAAACGCTCATTAAACTGCAAAAAATACTGTATGTAAATGAAGCAAAGTTACACCAACTCCTGAAGTTAACTTTCCGACTTTTTGCTTTAAAAAATTAAAAACGCCTTGTTACAGATTTTAAAAACGTCTTGTTCTGCATTACCGCATTTTCTTCAGTACCTTATATAATACCTCTTATTCGCTTCAGAGGAGAGTAATTGTCGCACGGAACTGATTTCTTTCGTATCTTATTGTTTCATATCACAGCTCGATGGTGAAATGTCTATTTAGATATTTATCATAGTGACTATGATGCTTAAATTTCCTAGTACTCCACAGTATAAAATCTGAAGGGTTTGCAGTGAAAATGTGCTTGCTGAGTACATTTGGTTCATTTTAGGTGATACATTGCACTCTATTAAACGTAGCTAACATATCGAAATTGTTTCTAAAGTTGGATTATGCAGAAAATGGAAGTTAAAGTATTTTATTTCAACCCGCTGCCTGATGGCGCAATGTCCAAGTAACCTGCAGCTCAGTCGTGTACAGTTCGCGAAAGTATACGAACGTTACTTAAATAGTGATCGCGATTCCCTGTTTTACTTATTACTGGAAGAAAACCATGATAATGATAGAGAAGAAGAAGAAGAAGGAGAAAAAGAGAAAGAAAAAGATATTCCACACCAACAGTTGCGTAACGTCAAAGCTCAAACATATCCCATATTTAGGGCAAAGCTTTACAAGTTTCATTGCGACACCTACAATCGTCACTGAACACGAATGTGGTTCATATTACACAATATGGTAGAGTGAAATTACAGATCTCGGCCTAATTCAGAACACTGGTATAAATCAAATTTAATGCAGTGTGCTGTTTCATTTAAAGTAATACCTATATTACACTCAGGTTGAAAACATGAGTGAAAATTCCAGCACTGATACAAATGTCGTTGACTCTGAAGCTAAAATCAGTGGCAGTTCACAGCTTGCACACGTGAACAGTAATGAATTTAAAAGCTTATCTGATAAGTTTTTAACTAAATATTTATCATAATTTGTTTCGATAGCGTTTCCTTTCTTAAAAGTTTTTATTTAATCGGTTAGAATAGTTTCATTTCGTGAGAACATCCATTCAGAGCCGTAATACGAAGCATTATTCTTTACTCGGTTTCAGTATGGCGCCGAGCGCAACGCTTGACTTCGTACAAATCAAAGGAGCCGGCCTCTGCTTTCCTTCCTTTATACTCTATTTTGTGCCACGGTCGTCAAAGTAACCTAAGGGAGGGAATTCGTTTGTGCCATTTTTCTGTGGATCGTCTAATATTTATACCGTGTATTATCGTATTGGAACTGTTTGTAGACGGTATCCTCTGAGGAGGAATTTGGGGTTCATCTCAGCATTTGCCTAAACGAGAGGGGGAAGCCGTCTCAAAACTACGGTCGTAATCCGCCGCGCCTATCCGATCCGCATCGCACTATACGAGCAGGTCTGACGATTTCACACTACGCTTGATTCATTGTCTTGTTTTCAGCGCTTATAACTATCCAGATTTTCTCTGCATCGCTCTTGGAAAGTAAATAATCGTACTGTTGGCACAGAAATCTCTAATGAGCGATTAAATTCCGAATATGAGATGTTCCCTTGATTTCTTTTCGACCTGTGCTTCATCATTATCAATATCATCAGCTGTATGGAGGCTTCCTCTTGTCTCTACATTATGAACCTCATCTACATTATGAACTTGATCCTGCAAGCTTTCTACATATCACTTGCCCAGCTTCCGTCTTTGGAATCCAGCACTCACAGTCCATCTACCATCCATTCGCATTGCGAAATGTTGTAGGTTTCTTAAGTGTGATTATTCAGCGTTAGCACTTAGCGTCCTGTCGAGGTTGCGGTACTTAGAAACCGAACACAAGCTCCAACTAGGAAGAAAATTAACTACTGTGTGTTCTAAAGAAACACCAATAGTGATTCAGGGAAATCTTGGAAAACCTAAATGCCGAAGATTAGTGGGCGTATGACATCCCTGCCGCCTTTCAAACCACGCCTCAAGCTTAAGTGAGTCTAGTGGATTAGTCACTGTGCCAACCCACTTGGTGTATGTCCCGATTCGTCCCCACTAAAAAAAAAAAAAAAGGAATACTGTGGAGGCGGCACCTTCGAAGTGAAAGCAAAACTCTCACGTAGTCGAATTTGGAAACGAAGTTTGTGTGTGGCTATGAAGATCGGTGCTAGGTCTGTGAAAAAGTTGGAGAGAGCCTATGGAAACGAGGCAATGTAAAAATCACAAGTTTTCGCTCCCACAGTCGATGAAAGCATTCAGTGCAATCGTCAGTGTATTTCAGCATACAGTTGATATAGTGTTTCGTCGACCTTTTATCAAAGTAGTTAATAATATGAAATTGTTCACTGCATAGTGTACGTCGGCCGAAGTGCCCGAGCGGTTCTAGGCGCTTCAGTCTGGAGCCGCGCGACCGTTACGGTCGCAGGTTCGAATCCTGCCTCGGGCATGGATGTGTGTGATGTCCTTAGGTTAGTTAGGTTTAAGTAGTTCTAAGTTCTAGGGGACTGATGACCTCAGAAGTTAAGTCCCACAGTGCTCAGAGCTATTTGAACCACTTGCATAGTGTACAATGAAAAGTGATTGAGAAAAATGGAGTATGGAACACACACCTGCCCACTGACTAAAGAACACTGAGGCATCCGACATTAACAGTCACTAAACATACATACATACATACATACACACACACACACACACACACACACACACACACACATACACACATGCGTGCGCGTGCGCGTGCGCCCACGCACACATACAACACACACACACACATGCGCACGCAAAACATTTCACTTTTTCTTGATACAATAATTTACCAACAGCCGTATATATTGTAGAAACTTCTTATATGCAACAAGTTTCGGCATTACATTGATGCCATCTTCAGGTCCACACGTCATAGTCGTAAAATCGCTATACATATTTACAATACATTCGGCTATTGGTAAATTATATTATCAAGAAATACATGTCAGCCGTTGTCTCATAGTCCATAATGGATCAACAAAGATTTTACTTTTTGTCTGGGACAATGAACAACATTCTTCAAATTAAAAATAGTTCAAATCTCCTAATCCTGTCCAAGGTTTTTCCTTGGTTGTAAGGCAAATGGTAGGACTCATAACCGCCTCCCAATTTATTCGCAACTGAGACACCTCTGCCCATCTTCCAGCTCATATGATGCTCACATGATATTTCTCCGAAAAAAAGAGGCTCTATAATGGACAGGATGTTGAACAGCCCGCTCTACGGTCGGGAGTAGAGAATGAAAACTACAAGGAACAAAGTTTGTCCCAAGGCGCTACACCGTCGGTCCGAAAGGTTCCGAGATTGATTTTATTCCTGGCGTATAAGCGACAACAGCAAAACTACGGTGGTGACGTGAACTAACAACTACACACAACAGATGTGCATTCGATCAGTCAGTAGTGAGCAGACAGTGTTGAGTGAGTGGTGGACGTGCGGTCGTAGTGTGTCAGTGTTATAGTGTCACAAATCACAATGAGGCAAAATCCCTAAATAAAGTGTACAAGTCATCCTCCAGAATGTTTTCAAGAAGCGAAAAGTGTTTGCAACGTTTGTCCCGCACATCTTGGATCCCAAACAAAACAACGACACATGAGCGCCTGCTGTGACTTGACTAAAATGCAAAACGCGGACAATTCTATTCTGGAAAAAAGTCATCACGGGTGATGATTCCTCCTCATTCTCAGCATCACTGGTTACCATAAGTAAAAATGGCAGGTACCCTTTTTTCTCCTATCCCTCTTCGCTCCCCGTAGTTAATCTCCATCTGATGGTATCAGGTTACACTTCCAGACGCAAAAGGCGATACGTCCTTCGTTTTGAACGTGCAATCAATCAGTGTTATCAATACGTAGCTGCCACAAAACGACAGAGTGACGATATAACTGACATTCAAGCCACTGTGACGCGTGAGTTGAACAACATCCCAAAACGGACTTTTCTCACAGTTTCACATTGTTGCATGAACATACTGAGCGCTGTACTCAAATGGAGGCGACATAATTTAGAACAGCTGAAGCATCAAAACCACAATTTCGACTTTTCTCTATGTTTTATTTCTCCAGTCTCATAACGGGCTAATGGGCCAGAACTCTACAATGGGCCGAATCTCAAACTGCATAACGTATCCGTCCGATAGTGAGGGAAATGTAGATAAAGAAAGTTGTCTGCCCGACGACACACAAAAACAAGACTTCCCACCGTTTCTATCAAATCTCGTGGAATAGCTTGAAACACTTGTCCTCCTCATTCTCAGCATCCACCCGAAGGTATCAGATTAGACTTCCAGAGGCAAAAGGCGATACGTCTTCCCTTTTGAACGTGAAATAAGTAATCGGTAATTTAAAATAAAAATCCCTCGATGGTAGATCAAATTTAAGCGCAGAGACACCTTACTCAGTCAGTAGAGCAGAAACTGGTGCATGTCGGTGTCTAGGGAAGTGATATGAGCCATTTTTAGTCATGGTCTTCAGCATGATTAGAATACTCTCCTCAGGCTACACTTTGACTTCGGAGCGGACAGCTGTGTCGACACATTTTTACGTAATCCAGACTATACCTTATCGTCGTCCTTATGCCATTCAAATTTTGAGAATCAGGAAGAAGCGATAGAAAATACCGCGTGTTTGCTGAGGCCGGTTTACTTAAAGGATTCCCGAAGGATTTTGAAAAACTTGTAGTAACGTAAGTGTGACTGCGGCACTGATGAGGTACTAATTTGAAGGGAATGTAGCTTCAAAGACGTAAGCGCAAACACATTGTCTTAATCCAGTGTGACGTTGCGTTTGTTTATGTCGATTTACCATTTTCGAAACAGGCAGGTTATGTCTGAAAGAAGACTTTAGAAATAATCATTCAATCATTCAAGAAAGAAAAATTTAGGTATAACTGTTAATAATAATAATAATTATAGCAATTCTTTGCACTTTTTAACCTCGGTGACATGCATCTCTCCACACAACCCCAGTAATCTTAGCGAAGAAAGGGGACGTACAGTTTAACCACGTTTCGTTCCTGGCGAATCTTACGTCATTCTGAGGTAAATGTTAGGTTGAAGGCAGACTGGAATATTCCATGAGCCGGACGAGATTCGATCCCTCGGTCTTTCGGTTTCCTGGCACGTGGTTCACCATCAGAACACCAAGTCCGCCTATTCCTCTGTAATATCCAACTTCAACAAAAACTCCTGCAGGCATTCCCACGACCGCTATTTTTACTGAGGCCATAAAAGAGAAATATTTATTACGACAGTGCCTGTTTAGGACTCAGAAGATGTGCGCGTCCAACGCGATTTGTTCCAGGTTATAAGGATAAAATCTCTGGATCTTGGGACGCGAGCATCACCAAGGGCGTTGGAGGGGCTGGCGTGAGGTGGGAACGCTTAGCTTAGCCCTTTAGGCGTTCTTCCAGATAGTGTTGCCGCGCAGTGGAACAGCAGAGACAAGACAGATTTTTCGCGGCTGCAGCTCAAATACAAATGAAAAACTTTGAGTATGAAACGTAACAGCCCATTAAGACAGTTTAAAACGAACATTTACCGGCCTAATTCACGATCGCACATGTAAACAAAATATGTAACTCGCCTAGAAAAACTTATAACTGAAAAAATAACTGTTTAATCTATTTCAGTTCTAAGGGAATAATCCCCACAACAGGAGTCTCTAGTAATTAATGAAAAATATAAATGTCTTATTGTAATTTCTTATTTGAGAGTTTATTCTCGAAAGAAATAACAGACATGTACTGATATCATAGTGTACTTACTAATCAGACATAATAACAATTATAGTAATTCCGTGCAGACATACGTTTATATACGCATTTTCAGTTTTTTGTATAAATTTTAATTGTTAATTAATCAAATGTTCATCTTAAACAATGCCGAGGATTGTTCGGGATTGTTTAGAACATATATATAGGGGTAGCCATATTGGCATGGGGGGTCAGTACTTTGTGTGATTTTGAACAGAGAGCATGTAGCTTGTTGTGTATGATTTATTTCATTCTTGTAAGTATACTACAACTTATTTCAGATTTGTCAAGATGTTTTTAATTAATTTGAGATTACAATAAATATTCTGTGGAAACAAAAAACAGAATTAATTAATTAAAAATAACTTTGTAGTTATTTTTTTACAGTTACTGTTTCAAGACTTATGCTGCGACAGATTGCAAGATACGATGAGTAAAACAACCCCATTATTACGAGTAGTTACAGAAATGTTATAAGTAGACACGTCAAAATCGGTAAAAGCTCTCTCTTAATAATGTTTCTTACTCTCGACTAATATAGATCTGAAATCATCACCAGATCGACAAGCGTTATCAACATAATATGGAAGAATGATTCATTGACACCAGAAATACAACGTGAACAAGAGTACCAAGCACCTTGGTTTCAGAAACTGAACGGTAGTGTACAACCACGATGCTTGGTTTTCCGCATTTTTCAGTACTTTTGATGGCAACGAATCGCCCTCCCACGTTGTACTGGTTACATTTGTTGCCCGATGATTACTGAAGATCGAAACTATACAAAAATAATAAAAAATATTACTAAGACTGCTTCAGGCAGCTGTAACAGCTTTAAGAGGTTTTCTCTTAATAATTTAAGAGATGTGGAGCTCTGCCAGCGAAAATGGCCTTTGAAATAGATGAACATGTCTTTTCTGAGAGTTTCTCTGAGATCAGAAATTTAGAACATGCCATGTGCTGTCAAAGGTGTACAGCGTGTACCTGAGCCCCACCAACAAAATTTTGGGGTTGGTTGAAAGATGTTTTCAGAGTACTTTGGTGTAAGGGATCGGCAATACTGGTAGATCCGGCTACCATGCTGGTCAGGATATGGTTTGGCAAACACGGAGATGAGCAGTATGCGGACGGGCATTATCTTGCTGAAATGTGAGACCAGGGTGGCTTGCCACGAACGGCAGCAAAACGGACCGTAGAATATCGTCGACGTACCGCTGCGCTGCAAGGCTGTCGAGAATGACAACCAAACGGGTCCTGCTATGAACTGAAATGGCATACCATCACTCCCAGTTTCGAGCCGTATAGTGGGCGTCAGTCACGTTGGTGTCCCTTTACTATCCGTAGCGTTTCCAGAATCAGCTTGGAATCTCATTTACTGGAGTAGAACTGTTTTCTGTGATAAGTCGCGGTACGAACTCAGCCCCGATAACCAGTGAAGTCGAATCTGGAGAAGCCCCCGTACAGCGGTGGGATACCAACCTGGCTGTTGCCCGGCACGCGGCTCGACGTCAGCAGTGGTGATCTGGGGCGCCATTTATTTTCGTACCAGGACCCCTTTGGTTGTCATCCACGGCATCCTTACAGCACAGTCGTACGTCGACGATACTCTGCGGCCCTACATTACAGCAACATAGTGCCCCGCCCACACTCGATGAGTTTTTCTACTGCCTGCCTTCGTGTTTGCCAAACACTACCTTGGCCTGATAGGTCGCCGAATCTCTGCCCAGTTGAGAATGTTTGGAGCATTTTGGGTACGGCTCTCCAACCAGCTCGGGATGATGACGGTCTAACGCGACAGTTGGATAGGATTTGAAATGATATCCCTCAGGAGGACATACAAAAATTCTCTCTATCAGTGTCAAGCCGAATAACTGCTTGCATAAGGGTCAGAGCTGCAGAGTTTTTGCGTTCTTGTGGAGATATTTCAATAGCAACTTTCGCCCTCTAACACATATTTCTTTGTATCTAACCGGTAAGTGAAATACCAGTTTTCATAGATCCAGCTTTAAAAAAAATTTTAATACAACGAAATATTTTCTTAATTTTCATTCTCTATTTCACTCCCTTGATGACTGAATTTTCAAAAATAGTGAAACAATGTATTTTTTAATTTATGACTGAGAAACCAGATACCAATTTTCGTAGTTCTAGTTTCAAAAGCCGGCCGAAGTGGCCGTGCGGTTAAAGGCGCTGCAGTCTGGAACCGCAAGACCGCTACGGTCGCAGGTTCGAATCCTGCCTCGGGCATGGATGTTTGTGATGTCCTTAGGTTAGTTAGGTTTAACTAGTTCTAAGTTCTAGGGGACTAATGACCTCAGCAGTTGAGTCCCATAGTGCTCAGAGCCATTTGAACCATCTAGTTTCAAAATTGCCTTAATAGCGATGTATTTCCAAAAAAGCCTTTCACCCCCTATTTTATACCCTTGGGAATGGAATTTCGAACAATCCCTTCTTAAACGTTACCTGTAGTATAAGATCCATGCCCTCTCCAAATTCCTAGATCTATCCTCAGCGGTTCGTACTGGGCGATTATCAGTCGGGTAATCAGTCTGGCCCTATTTCACCACCTTAAGGATTGAATTCACAAAAAACCGTGAATACGTGCTTCTTATTTCCAACACAGAAGTCAAATTCAAATTTTCAGAGACTTAGCTTTCATGTTTTCCTAAAATATTTCATCCCCTCTTTCATTCCTTAGAGGCTGAATTTTCAAAACACTTTCTTTTTTTGCAGCCAAGAAGTCAAATACCAATTTTCTTATATGTAGATTTAAAAATGCTTTTATAGTTCTTCAATAATGGTTTATTTTAAAAAAGACTTTCACCCACTAATTTCTACCCACAAGTTAAATTCCCAAAAGATGCTGAAACACGCATTTCATGATTTCGAACCTGGAAACAAAATGCCAATTCCCGTAGGTGTAGCTTCAAAATTGCCATAATAGCGACATATTTACAAAAAAACCTTTCATCTCCTATTTCACTCCCATAGAGGTGGAATTCCGAAAAATCCCTTCATAAACGACGCCTACAGCATAATATCGACATCCTATCCAAATATCGAGTTTCTGTCCTTAGTTGTTTGGCATATGTAAGGCGATAGTTGCATTGAAGCAGCTTCTCGCCGTTGAGAGAATCTAGAGGAATTCGTCAAGCTGTTTACGTTCCACTGGAAGCAGCAGACATCGACGCGACGTGTGGTGTACAGATGTAGACGTAGCGTCGCCGTGTTAACCTCTGTGGCTGTACCTGGAGGCGGTGCCATCAGCGCCACGTGTTTGCGTGCTGACTCGCATCACGCGTAGCTCTGTCGCTTTGCCTTACCTCTTAGCGCTGCGAAGGCAAGGACGCCAGATGCGGTCGCCAGCTGATGCCGGGGAATGCGGAAACTCCTGGTCGAGGATTACGTGATGTAGGAGGTGCAACCATAGTCACAGCACTGAAGTCTACCTGCATAAGTTACATAGTTTCTAGCTATCAACAGCCGGCCGGAGTGGCCGTGCGGTTCTAAGCGCTACAGTCTGGAACCGAGCGACCGCTACGGTCGCAGGTTCGAATCCTGCCTCTGGCATGGATGTGTGTGATGTCCTTAGGTTAGTTAGGCTTAATTAGTTCTAAGTTCTAGGCGACTGATGACCTCAGAAGTTAAGTCGCATAGTGCTCAGAGCCATTTGAACCTAGCTATCAACACGAAAAAGTAAACTGCGACCATCAAACTCTGCGATGGTGTTAGCTCTCTCCAAAATGACAAGGATCGGTGACTTGGAAGAGACCTTAGTTGTGGAAGTCTGCACTGTGGCTGTTCAGCGCACGTTCTCCTACAGAGAGATCACCAAGTCGCATTACCCGCTACGTATTTGGTTGGTGAAACGGTTCGTAGTGTTTTGGTTTTGAATGTTGGTTTTCCGGTTGCTGTAGATTTATTTATCGATTGTCATTTTTTATTTGGAGTTCACTGTGGCTACTTGAGCTAACATTTTGTCGTTCGGAGAGGATGCCAGGAACTGGAGTGCCGAGTGGAGCAATCGAAACATTTCCGACATTTTCTTCTGTTTAAGTTCAATTCAGTGGTGACAGTAGCGGAGGCAAGAAATGGTTTTCTCGTTTTAAGGTGGATCATTTTTGACATTAGTGACTCTCCACGTTGAAGAACAGCTTCGGGGTTTGATGAAGATCGTTTAAACGTATTAACCCACAATCATCCACGTCGGTATACTCGAGAAGTGGCATAGGTGACGAACTGTGATCACTCCACTATAGTGAGACATCTGCATACAATGGGGAAGGTTCGAAAATCGAATGTGTATGCTCGTCATCATCAACTGACTTCTGAACAATACCGACCATTCCTATCCTGTATCGTTACTGGTGACGATAAATGGTGTGCTTATGCTAACATAGGAAAAGAAAGGAATGGTTGAGCCCAAATAACGCAGTAGCACTACAGACTGGTAATCGCTGGTTCGAGTCTCGCTTCGCTCATTATTTTCGCTTTTTCCGTTGAATTCGAATACTTGCGTCATTTAAATATAAAATTCGTCAATTATATGATAGTGGCGGACTTCAACGATATGATCTAAGCAGACAAGTATGTTAAATAGTTAGTGCACAAATGAAATATGGAATTCTGAGGTATTTGAAAGAATATGAAAAAAAGCCTCCCCTCATGAACCATGGACCTTGCCGTTGGTGGGGAGGCTTGCGTGCCTCAGCGATACAGATAGCCGTACCGTAGGTGCAACCACAACGGAGGGGTACCTGTTGAGAGGCCAGACAAACGTGTGGTTCCTGAAGAGAGGCAGCGGCCTTTTCAGTAGTTGCAGGGGCAACAGTCTGGATGATTGACTGATCTCGCCTTGTAACACTAACCAAAACGGCCTTGCTGTTGTGGTACTGCGAATGGCTGAAAGCAAGGGGAAACTACAGCCGTAATTTTTCCCGAGGGCATGCAGCTTTACTGTATGGTTAAATGATGATGGCGTCCTCTTGGATAAAATATTCCGGAGGTAAAATAGTCCCCCATTCGGATCTCCGGGCGGGGACTACTCAAGAGGACGACGTTATCAGGAGAAAAAAAACTGGCATTCTACAGATCGGGGTGTGGAATGTCAGATCCCTTAATCGGGCAGGTAGGTTAGAAAATTTAAAAAGGGAAATGGATAGGTTAAAGTTAGATATAGCGGGAATTAGTGAAGTTCGGTGGCAGGGGGAACAAGACTTTTGGTCAGGTGAATACAGGGTTATAAATACAAAATCAAATAGGGGTAATGCAGGAATAGGTTTAATAATGAATAAAAAAATAGGAGTGCGGGTAAGATACTTCAAACAGCATAGTGAACGCATTATTGTGGCCAAGATAGACACGAAGCCCATGCCCACTACAGTAGTACAAGTTCATATGCCACCTAGCTCTGCAGATGACGAAGAAATTGAAGAAATGTATGATGATATAAAAGAAATTATTCAGGTAGTGAAGGGAGACGAAAATTTAATAGTCATGGGTGACTGGAATTCGAGTGTAGGAAAAGGGAGAGAAGGAAACATAGTAGGTGAATATGGATTGGGGCTAAGAAATGAAAGAGGAAGCCGTCTGGTAGAATTTTGCACAGAGCATAACTTAATCATAGCTAACAATTGGTTCAAGAATCATAAAAGAAGGTTGTATACATGGAGGAATCCTGGAGATACTAAAAGGTATCAGATTTAGGGACCAGGTTTTAAATTGTAAGACATTTCCAGGGGCAGATGTGGACTCTGACCACAATCTATTGGTTATGAATGTAGATTAAAACTAAAGAAACTGCAAAAAGGTGGGAATTTAAGGAGATGGGACCTGGACAAACTGAAAGAACCAGAGGTCGTACAGAGTTTCAGGGAGAGCATTAGGGAACAATTGACAGGAATGGGAAAAAGAAATACAGTAGAAGAAGAATGGGTAGCTCTGAGGGATGAAGTAGTGAAGGCAGCAGAGGAGCAAGTAGGTAAAAAGACGAGGGCTAGTAGAACTCCTTGGATAACAGAAGAAATACTGAATTTAATTGATGAAAGGAGAAAATATAAAAATGCAGTAAATGAAGCACGGAAAAAAGAATACAAACGTCTCAAAAATGAGATTGACAGGAAGTGCAAAATGGCTAAGCAGGCATGGCTAAAGGACAAATGTAAGGATGTAGAGACTTATCTCACTAGGGGTAAGATAGATACAGCCTACAGGAAAATTAAAGAGACCTTTGGAGAAAAGAGAGCCACTTGTATGAATATCAACAGCTCAGATGGAAACCCAGTTCTAAGCAAAGAGGGGAAAGCGGAAAGGTGGAAGCAGTATATAGAGGGTCTATACAAGGGCCATGTACTTTAGGACAATATTATGGAAATGGAAGAGGATGTAGATGAAGATGAAATGGGAGATACGATACTGCGTGAAGAGTTTGACAGAGCACTGAAAGACCTGAGTCGAAACAAGGCCCCAGGAGTAGACAACATTCCATGAGAACTACTGACGGCCTTGGGAGAGCCAGTCCTGACAAAACTCTACCATCTGGTGAGCAAGATGTACGAGACAGGCGAAATACCCTCATACTTCAAGAAGAATATAATAATTCCAATCCAAAAGAAAGCAGGTGTCCACAGATGTGAAAATTACCGAACTATCAGTTTAATAAGCCACAGCTGCAAAATACTAACGCGAATTATTTACAGACTAATGGAAAAACTGGTAGAAGCCGACCTCGGGGAAGATCAGTTTGGATTCCGTAGAAATGTTGGAACACGTGAGGCAATACTAACCCTACGACTTATCTTAGAAGAAAGATTAAGGAAAGGCAAACCTACGTTTCTAGCATTTGTAGATTTAGAGAAAGCTTTTGACAATGTTGACTGGAATATTCTCTTTCAAATTCTGAAGGTGGCCGGGGTAAAATACAGGGAGCGAAAAGCTATTTACAATTTGTACAGAAACCAGATGGCAGTTATAAGAGTCGAGGGGCATGAAAGGGAAGCAGTGGTTGGGAAGGGAGTGAGACAGGGTTGTAGCCTCTCCCCGATGTTATTCAATCTGTATATTGAGCAAGCAGTAAAGGAAACAAAAGAAAAATTTGGAGTAGGTGTTAAAATCCAGAGAGAAGAAATAGAAACTTTGAGGTTCGCCGATGACATTGTAATTCTGTCAGCGACAGCAAAGGACTTGGAAGAGCGGTTGAACGGAATGGACAGTGTCTTGAAAGGAGGATATAAGATGAACATCAACAAAAGCAAAACGACGATAATGGAATGTAGTCGAATTAAGTCGGATGATGCTGAGGGAATTAGATTAGGAAATGAGACACTTAAAGTAGTAAAGGAGTTTTGTTATTTGGGGAGCAAAATAATTGATGATCGTCGAAGTAGAGAGGATATAAAATGTAGACTGGCAATGGCAAGGAAAGCGTTTCTGAAGAAGAGGAATTTGTTAACATCGAGTATAGATTTAAGTGTCAGGAAGTCTTTTCTGAAAGTATTTGTATGGAGTGTAGCCATGTATGGAAGTGTAACATGGACGATAAATAGTTTGGACAGGAAGAGAATAGAAGCTTTCGAAATGTGGTGCTACAGAATAATTCTGAAGATTAGATGGGTAGATCACATAACTAATGAGGAGGTATTGAATAGAATAGGGGAGAAGAGGAGTTTGTGGCACAACTTGACAAGAAGAATGGACCGGTTGGTAGGGCATATTCTGAGGCATCAAGGGATCACAAATTTAGCATTGGAGGGCAGCGTGGAGGGTAAAAATCGTAGAGGGAGACCAAGAGATGAATACACTAAGCAGATTCAGAAGGATGTAGGTTGCAGTAGGTACTGCGAGATGAAAGAGCTTGCACAGGATAGATTAGCATGGAGAGCTGCATCAAACCAGTCTCAGGACTGAAGTCCACAACAACAACAACAACAACAACATGAAAAAATAGCAGGGAACACACTAACATCAAGAACGAACAGTTTGGTGGGGCAACGGATTGAAACTAAAACAAAGCTATTTTTATTCAGAAACAATGTAAGGCGAACTATTATATATGAAAAGCATAAAACATATACAAATACCATGCCGGCACGGTAGCTCAGCGTGTTCGGTCAGAGAGCTGGTTGGCCTCTGTAATAAAAAAACTGAGTGGAAGGGACAACAAACGAACTTGAACGGATGCCATGTGACGTCCGCAACGACCAAACACAACGATCAACAACGAACAAAACGTAAAAAAAAGGATGATTAGAGCTTCTGCCATGTAAGCGGGAGATCCTGGGTTCGAGTCACGGTCGGGGCACATATTTTCAACTCTCCCCGTTGATGTATGTCAACGCCTGTCGGCAGCGTAGGGTCTTGATTTCATTATCATAAAATACATAAGATGGGAAAAAATCAGTAGCACTACAGACTGGTAATCGCTTGTTCGAGTCTCGTTTCGCTGATTATTTTCGCTTTTTCCGTTCAGTTCGAATACCTGCGTCAGTTAAATATAAAATTCGTCAATTATATGATAGTTAGTGGCGGACTTCAACGATATGATCTACGGAAACAAGTATGTTAAATAGTTAGTGCACAAATGAAATACGGAATTTTAAGGTATTTGAAAGACTATGAAAAAAAGCATGGAAAACACTAACATCAAGATTGAAGATATGTTATAGGATCCAGGAATAGTTGATTGGTGCTGGATGAAGAAGTACAAAGGAAAAACTGTGGAACAAACAATGAATTGAATATAAAGAAATACATTACCGCGAACACTGGGAACACTGGGAACAATAGATCTGAAGAGGCAAAGAGTTTTGCACAAGATAAGAAATACGATGGACAGCATGAGGTCAATGGGAAGCCAGATGACTTCGGAAAAAAAGTTCATAGTAAGGAAGACGTAAAATACAGGAAAATGTAACACAGTATAGCAAATCAATCAATGTACGTGTGTGTGTGTGTGTGTGTGTGTGTGTGTGTGTGTGTGAGAGAGAGAGAGAGAGAGAGAGAGAGTGTGTTTATGTGTGTGTAGGTGTGTCAGGAGGAAGCGTTTAAGAGTCAGGGTCATTAGACTGGTAAATGATTAGCTGAACTATGTGGAAGTACCTCTTATTATAAGTGATAAATATTCATGCCTGGCGCTGTGAACGGCTTAGGCAATCGATCTTCAGGACAACACATCAAGTGCTTCCCTGCTACTATTCCAGTAAACTCGTATACCTCCAACAACGGAAGGGCAAGTTTCTTCGCCAGATTCTTCGCATACCGCTTGTCAATTTCTGAAGCACAAAAGCATCTCCGGCAACATCAAAGGTACCGCTGAAACACCCGCAACAGCGTCTAGGCGGAAAATATAAGAGCAAGTGGATTCCCAGGTGTCTACTGATGCTATGTTACGGCTAGGGGGTCCTAAATCGGTATAGATTAATGACAGAAAGACTGCAATGTTTCCCCAACGGATAAAGGTGGCAGTTTGCTCTGAAGCTTCGTTTCCTTCACACTTCACAGCCAGTGACATAAGTAATCAATGATAACGTAGCCTAGAGTGTTTATGCGTTGTCCTGTTCTCGATATTGAATGATCAGAACTGTGGAGGTCTCCGGCTTATAATTGTGGTTTAGCTGCTAACGTTAATTAAATCAAGCTTGACGAGAATTACTTTTTATTCGACACCTTTTCGCAGCTCTACATCCAGTCGCTGCGTTCGACGATACCTTCTTTAGCGCACCGTCTTCTATACACTGCGACTCCAAGGTTTTCTAGATGCCTTTCACCACAAACTCCTGGAATTCCTTACCACAATTCCTCTTCCCTTCCTTGCCATTTCTCTTTGAATTCGTTTTACCTTTTGTTCAAAATTTCTCTTCTAGTTCCTCTCATACATTTCTCGCCACTCGTTCCAATTCTTATCAACGTTTCCTCGAAGTTTCTCAAGCAATCCTTTTCTCTTATCCTCGTCATTTTACTGCCAGATCCTTTCATTTTTTCCTCATTAATTTCTTCCCAGATATTTTCATCTCATTCTCATTCTACTTTCAGAGGCTTTCAATCTTTAGTCATAACTTCTATTACAGTTTCTCTCATCTTTTCCTTGTCATTCCCCTCCCAGTGTTTTTAATCTCTTCCTTACGATTTGTCTTCCTGGTCCTCCAGTATTTTAGCTGTCATTTCTCTTCTAACGCGACGGCCGAGGTGGCCGTGCGGTTAAAGGCGCTGTAGTCTGGAACCGCAAG
This sequence comes from Schistocerca serialis cubense, assembly GCF_023864345.2. Taxonomy (NCBI): domain Eukaryota; kingdom Metazoa; phylum Arthropoda; class Insecta; order Orthoptera; family Acrididae; genus Schistocerca; species Schistocerca serialis. Next base: position 629,196,503 of record NC_064641.1, on the reverse strand, counting down.
ACCGCTACGGTCGCAGGTTCGAATCCTGCCTCGGGCATGGATGTTTGTGATGTCCTTAGGTTAGTTAGGTTTAACTAGTTCTAAGTTCTAGGGGACTAATGACCTCAGCAGTTGAGTCCCATAGTGCTCAGAGCCATTTGAACCATTTTCTTCTAATGCCTTTGCCTCATCATCTCCACTCCTTCCCGTTCCTACTACTTCTTCCTCATCATTACTCTCCCATCGCCCATCTTCTGTTCCTCGTTATTTTAGTGTCCATGCTGAGAGAATGTAGTAGGTTCTTTCAGGGAAAGGACTTTCATGCCATATACTTCTGTTGAATTTACAGCATTTTTAGAGAGCGTTATCCTTGATACTTGTTGATACTTGTTGAAATTAGGTGGTGTAAATGTGGGTGAAATCAATGAAGATAAACAACATGAAATGACAGCAGCGCAAACCGATCAACTTAGCTTAATCTGCAATGTAGTGACAGTTTAGCAACAAGTGAAAATGTATGCCAGACTGGGATTCAAACCCGGACTTTCTACTTTTCGACAGCAATCGCTTTAGGCATTAAGCTGTCTGAAAGCGCTTTCAGGCCTGACTCGGACTTTTATAGTCACTGTTGTTTCCACTCATGATTGCTACGTCCTATATCCAGATGTTTTGCATACGGTAACTGGGAATTATATACTGGGGAAAATTCGTTAAATTTCGTTATGACCAGTAGTGCATATTAAGTGCATTAAACTCGCGGAAATGAGGTGTTGCCAGTAAGGAAGAAAGCAATGACGATAGAATGGCATGGGATTATATCAACTGAGACCGATCGGGAACACTGAAGCTGCATTGTAATAATTATGTTTTGAGAACATAATGATACTATTGGTCGAAGTAGAGAGGATATAAAATGTAGACTGGCAATGGCAAGGAAAGCCTTTCTGAAGAAGAGAAATTTGTTAACATCGAGTATAGATTTAAGTGTCAGGAAGTCGTTGCTGAATGTATTTGTGTGGAGTGTAGTCATGTATGGAAGTGAAATATGGACGATAAATAGTTTAGACAAGAAGAGAATAGAAGCTTTCGAAATGTGGTGCTACAGAAGAATGCTGAAGATTAGATGGGTAGATCACATAAATAATGAGGAGGTATTGAATTGGGGAGAAGAGGAGTTTGTGGCACAACTTGACTAGAAGAAGGGATCGGTTGGTAGGACATGTTCTGAGGCATCAAGGGATCACCAATTTAGTATTGGAGTGCAGCGTGGAGGGTAAAAATCGTAGAGGGAGACCAAGAGATGAATACACTAAGCAGATTCAGAAGGATGTAAGTTGCAGTAAGTACTGGGAGATGAAGAAGCTTGCACAGGATAGAGTAGCATGGAGTGCTGCATCACACCAGTCTCAGGACTGAAGACCACAACAACAACAATGATACTATTATTGTATAGTCTGTATTTGCTTGCAGCCATAGTGTCGAAAGTGAAGTTCATCACTTACAGATTCATTACAGACCAATCAGTTGTAGGGTTATCTGTTGCCTTGGCATCTACGTAACTGAAACTAAGATACTTACAGCTGTAAAGAATTGGTACAAAAACAGCTTTACGAGCATTATCTTATGTTTGTCACGGTGGTCAGATACAAAACGAAGGCAGCAGCTGAGAAATACAAGCGGCTTCGCCCAAGTTTCTTGTTTGTGATCATGCTTTCAGCATTCAGAATGATGTTCTTTCTCCACTTTTTGTCATCGAAGTTGACCTGAGTGGGACTTTGCCCAGATGACGTCGAATGAGCTGCTGCGCAAACTGTTTGCCTTAACGGCCCGAGTTGTTGCGGAGACAGAAACAATCCGTCTAGACGCCGACGCAGCTAGGCCACAGCGCACGCGAATTGACCGACGTAATTGTCCGCTGCCCCCACAAGTGCTGATGGCCACGCAGCTGGCCGGCGCTTCAGCAATCCGACGCCGGCAGCGGCGGTCGCTCTTCTGCCGTCAACGCGGAAGCAATCTGCCTGCTAGTGGGCGCAAACTTTGGACTCTATTGTGTGCTGCCCAAATGGCAACCTCTGCACGTTTTCGTATGGCTGCTTCCGTAATGTGGCAAATTTTTTGTCTTTGTTTGCACTCACATTCTTTTCGGTGCAACTCAACACCTGTAACCCCTGTTTACACCATCTCCGAACAAAAACTTTAACAAGCATACCGAACAAAAAAAAGATGTCACTCCCAGGAGACATCATGCTAATATCGTGTAAAACGCCACATCTGGGCTTGATTTTTTAATTTTTTTTATTTATTTATTTATTTTTTTGTTTTGAGTCTCCAGACTTCTGATCGGTTTGATGCCGCCTACCACGAATTCCTCTTCTGTGCTAACCTTTTCATCTCAGGGTAGCAATTGTAACATACGTCCGCAATTATTTGTTGGATGTATGTATTCCAATCCCTGTCTTCCTCTACAGTTTTTACTCTCTACAGCTCCCTTTAGTACCATGCAAGTTATTCCCTGATGTCTTAACAGATGCCCTATCATCCCGTCCCCTCTTCTTGTCATTGTGTTCCATATACTCTGTAAGTGGGCTGCCTCTGTGTTGGCAGCACTGTGTAGTGCTTTGCATTGGATCTCTGACTGTGCTTCTTTGTAAGAGACTCTGTGGCTGGTCGGACTCGTTGTTGCAAGTTAATCGCCTGTAGTGTTGGGCAGTTGGAAGTTAGTCGCTAGCAGCGATGGAAGTACTGTTGGGCGGTTCGAGGTGAACAGCCAGCAGTGATGGATGTTAGATGTGAGAAGTTAGCAATGATGGAGGGTAGAGGTCTGAAGTGTTCGCGTAGGCTAACGATCTGTGCATGTTCGACTTGGAGATTGAATACTATTCATGATTATATACCTTTGTACTAGATGTCAATGACGATTTATTCTCGTGTCTGATGTGGATGTCACATTATTAAGGTAAAAATACATTATTTGGTTTGCAACAAAATCTTTCCTTCGCTAACAAAAAAATTCAAATGGCTTCAAGCACTATGGGACCTAACATCTGAGGTCATCAGTCCCCTAGACTTAGCACTACTTAAACCTAACTAACCTAAGGACATCACACACATCCATGCCCGAGGCAGGATTCGAACCTGCGACCGTAGCAACAGCGCGGTTCCAGACTGAACCGCCTAGAACCTCTCGGCCTCAGCGGCCGGCGGTTGCTCCTCTATGATGACACCCCAGCTCACAAACCTAAGACTTTGCATGAAGTTTTAGCCAGCAAATGGATCACAATCCTGGCTCACCGACCGTAATCGCCGGATTTGGCTTCAGCCTTTTTCTGGTTGTTCTGTCAGCAGTGAAAGAACACCGTTATGACGCAGTACTGGACTACTGTACTGTTCTGGACTACAGTGACTGTTTCAAAACACTTTTAAAACGGTTTCCGCTGTGTCTTCATTCATACTATTTTGAAAAAATACAGTGATTTTGTGAACATAATCCAGGACAATTATTTTTCAGACTCACAGTCCTAACGGAACTAGGGCACATTGTGTACTCACGAAAACCTAAATCTGAATGTCCGAAAGGGCATTTCGAACCCCCTCCGCCTCCGGAAAGCTAGTCCAGTGCCTTAAAGATTGAGTTATCCCGATCCGCGTTAAATAGGACGAAGCCGGTTCCTTCGTTACATTTGTAAGACTGGGCAATTCCTACCTCTTTGTTGTTATTGTTGTTGTTGTTGTTGCGGCCTTCAGTCCAGAGACCGGTTTGATGCAGCTCTCCATGCTACTCTATCCTGTGCAAGCTTCTTCATCTCCCAGTACCTACTACAACCTACATCCTTCTGAATCTGCTTAGTGTATTCATCTCTTGGTCTCCCTCTACGATTTTTACCCTCCACGCTGCACTCCAATACTAAATTGGTGATCCCTTGATGCCTCAGAACATGTCCTACCAACCGATCCCTTCTTCTAGTCAAGTTGTGCCACAAACTCCTCTTCTCCCCAATTCAATACCTCCTCATTATTTATGTGATCTACCCATCTAATCTTCAGCATTCTTCTGTAGCACCACATTTCGAAAGCTTCTATTCTCTTCTTGTCTAAACTATTTATCGTCCATGTTTCACTTCCATACATGGCTACACTCCACACAAATACTTTCAGCAACGACTTCCTGACACTTTAATCTATACTCGATGTTAACAAATTTCTCTTCTTCAGAAAGGCTTTCCTTGCCATTGCCAGTCTACATTTTATATCCTTTATACTTCGACCATTCATCAGTTATTTTGCTCCCCAAATAGCAAATCTCATTTACTACTTTGATTGTCTCATTTCCTAATGTAATTCCCTCAGCATTACCCGATTTAATTCGACTACATTCCATTATCCATCATTATCCATGTTTTGCTTTTGTTGATGTTCATTTTATATCCTCCTTTCAAGACAATGTCCATTCTTTTCAACTGCTCTTCCAGGTCCTTTGCTGTCTCTGACAGAATTACAATGTCATCGGCGAACCTCAAAGTTTTTATTATTTCTCCATGGATTTTAATTCCTACTCCAAATTTTTCTTTTGATTCCTTTACTGCTTGCTCAATATACAGATTGAATAGCATCCGGGATAGGCTACAACCCTGTCTCACTCCCTTCCCAACCACTGCTTCCCTTTCATGTCCCTCGACTCTTATAACTGCCATCTGGTTTATGTACAAATTGTAAATTTAGTGTTACAAGGCCAGATCAGTTAATCATCCACACTGTTGCCCCTGCAACTATTGAAGAGGCTGTTGCCCCTTTTCAGGAACCACACGTTTGTCTGCCTCTCTTTAGATACCACTCCGTTGTGGTTGTACCTACGATACGGCTATATGTATCGCTGAGGCACGCATGCCTCCACACCAACGGCAAGATCCATGGTTCATGGGGGCCTACCTCTTTGAAGTCAACGAAATCTTAGGGTGTAAGTCTTTTGCTGATGTAGTACACCTATGAGCAAAAAATAATGAACTGAAACGAAAAGGTCCTTTGCGATCAGACCTTGAAGACCACCCGATTCCGAGCGGCCGACGAGTCAGCCTCTGTCACGTGGTGTCATTTGGATGTAGTGTGGAGTGGCCGGCTTCTGTGACCGAGCGGTTCTAGGCGCTTCAGTCCAGAACCGTGCTGCTGCTATGGTCGCAGGCTCGAATCCTGCCTCGGGCATGAATGTGTGTGATGTCCTTATGTTAGTTAAGTTTAAGTAGTTCTAAGACTACTGGACTGATGACCTCAGATGTTAAGTCCCATAGTGCTTAGAGCCATTTTTGTAGTGTGGAGTGACTTGTGACCAGCACACTGCTTTCGCACCAGTTTGCAGGTTGAACCTTGAGCCAAAACTACTCGAATGGTAGGTTTCACAAGGTTTAGTCCATTCGTTATAGTCCTCCCACAGACGCTAAACGTTCAGCTACAGAGTTGGACGAAAACAACTGTTCAGAACAAAATCATATAAATCTCTACGTACAAGCCACGACGCAACTGAAAGGTGTGATGGGCGACTGGCTATAGAAACAAGTAATGGATTCCGGCGACGCGTGTTTCACATTTACACTGTTGCTCCCGCAGATTAACATGCACTCCACTTGGCTAGATGGTCGCAATTTTCTGTGTTTAAAGGCAGTCCTATCTGTGCCCCTATCGAGGTACAGAAATTATCATAACGTACGGGGAGCACGTTTGCCTAGGAGACACGTATCAGATACTGCGCTGAGCACCCGACAAGTCCCTTATAATGTCTTGCAGCACTGCGTTCAGTCATGAAGGCCAACAACGAAGACGGGAACGGACACACCTTGGCTAGGCAAGGGCGCACGGTCGAGTGAAAGCTATCTGTGCGAGACCATCGCTGCCGCCTTCTGAGCAAGCGCCTAGGATAAGAGCTCTGGCCTTCAGAACTTAATAGCGTCCATGACGTGCTACGTTAACTATTAGATACCGAGGCGAGAAATATCACACAAAATGTATCTAGCGTTTCGGATTTCTTTGGATTTACGCGGTGCGATTGAACGTAACGTTGTTGCTTGTGATGCCTCTCCCCCCCAACCCCGTCAGTTCCAACAATACACAACGATTCTCTGCACCACTGAGAAGTGAAGTGCGTGGCCGAGGGTACTTCCCGTTGTACCATGTATTTGAGTATCTTCCCGCTCCATTTACGTACGGGGCGTCGGAAGAATGGATGATTAAATGGCTCTGTGCGCGTTCTAATTAACCTAATCTTCTCCCATCAGTCCCTACTGGAGTGATATGTAGGGTGTTAGAGTATATTCCTAGATTCTTCGCTTAATATTGATTCCCGAAACTTTGTACGTAGGCTTGCGCGAGACTAGCGACGTCTCTCTTCAAGTGTCCTCCGATTCTGGTTTTTAGCAGTTCTAGGGCGCAGTTCCATGGGTCAAACTAACCTGTGGCTATTCACACAGCCATTATTTGTGTTCTGTCCTGATGTTAGTCCTGTTTGGTGTCACGCTTACTCCAGCAATGGTTCGCAAGAGTATTTTTCAAATTTATTTGAATTCATTAGAGTATTCAAGCCACAGTCGCAGTAAATTACAGAAAGTTTAAATGACTAGTTTCGGTGAATCTCAGGCACCATTATGAAATGTGAAATAAGTCTTTATTATTTATGAGAACCTGAAATATAAGTAACATCTAAACACAACACCTTTGTGAAATTATCATATTAAGTTAAACATTGTTATGCAGTAATGGCAAACAAGCAACATCATTGTAATTAATTGCTGTGAAGCCTTTATCTATACATTAAAAGCCGGCCGCGGTGGTCTCGCGGTTCAGGCGCTCAGTCCGGAACCGCGCGACTACTACGGTCTCAGGTTCGAATCCTGCCTCGGGCATGGATGTGTGTGATGTCCTTAGGTTAGTTAGGTTTAAGTAGTTCTAAGTTCTAGGGGACTGATGACCACAGATGTTAAGTCCCATAGTGCTCAGAGCCATTTGAACCATTTTTTTATACATTAAAATCTATACATTAAAATTTTAGCGTCGTATATGTTGGATTAAGAGTGGCGTTGTCCAGCTACCTGCGTAACGAACCTGACACGTGAAAATCTTGTCTGGTTAGTCTTAGCAGTTCTGCTGTCATTCTGAAACATTCATCACTCAAATATCAGGTGGAACCGCTAACTGAGGTATCAGATACACACCTTGAATGAAATAACATCATCGATGCATGAATAATGTATATGTCATATGGCAACCTCGGCTGTATGTGTGTCATCAACGCAAACAGTTGTTTCTTGAACACAGTGTTATTGAATGCTGTGAGTGCTGCGTCCCTCTTATTGACCAATTACGTGTTAACCTCGGCTGTACACGTGTCGTCTAAGCAAATAATTGATTCTTGGACACAGTGCTATTGAGTGCTGTGTTCAGGATTACAAGCTGTGTATTTTCAAATTTAACACGTTGACGTGGAGATTCTGTCTCAGTATTGACCAGTTGGACAATATATACAGATGATAAATTTGAAAAAACTTACGCTCCTTAAAATAGTCATGTGTGTTTGTGAGCCGTGGCGTGGCAGTTCGATCTTATCCTTGAAACTTCCTGGCATATTAAAACTGTGTGCCGGACCGAGACTCGAACTCGGGACCTTTGCCTTTCGTGGGCAAGTGCTCTACCATCTGAGCTACCCAAGCACGACTCACGCCCCGTCCTCACAGCTTTACTTCTGCCAGTATCTCGTCTCCTAGCTTCCAAATTTTACAGAAGCTCTCCTGCGAACCTTGCAGAACTAGCAGTCCTGAAAGAAAGGATGTTGCGGAAACATGGCTTAGCCGCAGCCTGGGGGATGTTTCCAGAATGAGATTTTCACTCTGCAGCGGAGTGTGAGCTGATATGAAACTTCCTGGCAGATTAAAACTGTGTGTCGGACCGAGACTTGAACTCGCGATTTTATCTTTGCGCGAATATTCTCTTTGCTCATACATCGACAGTCATCAGCTCTTTGGTTGCGACGAGAGAGTATCAAGAGGGGAGCGAAAGCTCAGTATTGCTCGCTTGGTGAGCGAGCACCAGAGAAAATAAGGCTGATGCCGTTCGTTTAGATGGCGTGAGCTCTGGTGCGCTCCTTGTGGTAGTTGTGCACTTGGTACGGTCTTGAGTGGCAAATGGACGGAGCACGCCTGCGTTGCCGTGTTGTTTCGAAGCGCGTCGCGGCGAGAGGGTTTGCTGCCCTGCGGCACAGCGGACGGAAACTTGTACCGCACGCCTTGGGAGGAACCGTGGCTGTCATAATACGGCGCTGCAATGGGGACTTCTCACCTGCATCGTGGACATCCTATAGATCCGGCATTATTTGTCCACTTGTAGCGGAGAGTTATTTTGTTTAATGGTGACCTCTTATAAATTCCCTTTGTTACTCTTATGGGGAAACCTACCAGCCTTATCGCACTCTCGTTGCCTGCGGAGTCCCTGAACGAGTTACGTGTAGTTTAGGGTGAACAAATTATTTTCGGTGAAAACCGGGACACATTCACCCGGGTGCCAATGGACACCTCATTCCACATGTACCCAGGTTTCTTAATTTTAAATATTAACGTTTTGTTGATACATTTTGTTAAACCGATTATTGTAACTAATAAGAGGATACAAAAGATTGATATAATCTAGATTATCTGTATAATTAATGACATTTCATAAACGTATACAGTAATAAAGAAATGTATTACGATTTTACAAAATTTTACAGCCATTCAACTTTTAATCAATTAATATTAACATGAGCTTTAATATTACTGAGCTCTTGTACATGGAATTGACTGTCCTTGGAGAAAAGGGAATTTCTCACTGCCTCCAGCCTTCTTGATCATGTCTTTGTTCTTTGAGACACAGTGATAAAACTCGGCACAATCCATTTTGTAGTTGTACAGGATCTGCAGGATTGCTTCAAGAGAGTCCACCTCCATTCTGTTTCTTTCATCAGTTCACTGGATATTCATGAACGAAAATATTCTTTCCACATTGGCTTTATGGGCTGGGATTGCAAATAAATACCTTGCAATTATTACCAACTCAGAGTAATGCTGAAGACAGTCACAGCTTTTTAAAAAACTCACCCACTTCTCATGACATTCCAATGGTGTTTTTTTCTTCGTCATTCCACTTGTGAAGACTTTCTTCAACAAAATTTGTCAGTATGCCGAACTGATCAAAGAGAATGGAATCATCGATTTCAATCTCTTTACTCTTCAAATAAGAAACTGTCTCTTCAACACTTTCCCATTTTGGCACTCTCTTCAGTAACATCCAATCAAACACCGGCGATGAGGGTAAATATGAGGGGCTCCACTTGTTGAGATATTCTACACAAGTGTCATAAAAATGTTAACTTCTTCTCTAAAACTCCTTTCTGCTGCTTCTGATACTTCTGCTCTTTTAAGGACAGATTTAACATGAAAAGAAATGAACTGCTGTTCTCTCCTCTTAGTAACAGTTTCCAGAGTATTTTTCAAAACATCATTTACCTCTATAACATTTTTCGTGCTTCCCTCAATTTCCTTTATCCCATGCTGCAAAATGCTAAGCTGACTGTGAATGCACCATAAGTAGGCTTCACTTAAAGGGTTACTGAAAAACTGAACCAATATTTTGAGGGCTTTGTCTACATTTAGGAAAAAATCTTTTAACGTTTCGAACAGGCGGATTACTCTTTCAACTGCTGGAAACAGTGAAAACCAGCGAGTTCCCACATAATCACAGAACTTCTTAAAAGCCTCTCTGTTCTAACAGTATATATGTAAGAGTGTAAGTATACCTTCATGACGATAGTTACAACATCACAGCTTAAACTATCTGCACGCTGTTGTGTAAAACATGTGCAGGGCACCCTATGCCTTCAATGTTTTCATGCAATGTTGCCTTTAATTTGGTAAATACGTTGCATTTGCCTTGTCTTTTTAAACCACCAAAGTTTGTGTTGGTGTTGTCTTCACAAAATGCCACACATTTATTTTTCTCAAGATCAAACATTTCGATAGTATTCGTACAACATCTTGAAATTTCGTCAGATGTTTCATTAGGTAGGGAACTCACCTTCAAAAGTTTGGTCTGAATTCCCTGATTAATATCGAAAAACTGAACAACAAACGGAAATATTTTAGCGGCCTTATGATTGCTGGAATCAGTGGATATCCCGTAGAAAGAAGACTTTTTGATGTATTCAAGGCTTTCCTTTACACTCTGGGGAGCAATAACTCCTTTCACTAAGGCTGACACTTTAGTTCTAGCTGAACTAAACTTTTTTGCAATGGAAGAATCATCAAACATAATGCTGTTAAGCTTATTAGTACAATCACTAGATCTATAAGTTTGGTGATGTTATACCGTGTGGTAGGCTAGTGTAAGCTCGGCTGCTCGAACTTTCGTCTCTTCACTGGACTGATGTTTCACAAAATAATTTTGTAGAGTTTTACTGCAGCTCGGTGCACTGTATCTGTTAATGTGTTTCTTTGACCTGATGTGATCAACTATGTTGGAACGTCCACCATGACTTATACTAATAAAACAGTTACATACGGAACACTCTGCTTCGTAATCAAAAAACGACCTTTCTTAATGAAATTCCATTCCTTGGAATAACAGTCACTGAGCTTGTAGGCACGTTTCGGCATTGCGTTTCACAGTGCTGCAGCAATAATACCACTAATATGAGAAAAAACTATTGCAGTTTGTCTGACAAAACATCAACTACTACACTGTTCTGACAATGAGTGTGTGAGTAACTGGCGCAACAATCGAACGGTTTCATAGCTCTGTTACAATAATACAACTTACTACTTGTTGGCCAAAGTACCGCTCAAAGTAAATTATTGCCTAAGTGTATCAATACTGATACTGTGATTACTAGTATGGGACAATGGCGGTTTTAGACAAATAAGCTAAAATATATTAATTTCTTGTGTTGTATTTCCTTTAATATAGCGAAATCCTAAAAATTTGAGAAAGTTTCACGAAATGTATTTAAAAACTGAATTCCAGGACTTTTGAGCGTCCCGAAACAAATTTTCGGGACACCGGAACACAGGGATGAAAACCGGGACAACCCCGGTTTCCGGGACGTTTGGTCACCCTAGTGTAGTTATACGGGATGTGATCGAATTTGTCCTGATACTTGTGAAGTAATTAAAGTGTGCTGAGCGAGGGCAAGTTTGGTGACTGAGATCGTCACAGTGACTGGCACTAAAAACGCAACACCTCAATTTCTTAAAACAACTGAAATTTATTTAAATTTATGACACTTTTACGAGACCAACCCACCATCTTATGATGGCATACTGTGGTATGTTTCCAATGATGAAAAAAAGAAAGACTATTATAAACAAGTTAAGCCAGAGTTCACACTTCAAGGAAATTTTTTAGTAAGTTCATAAAGCTAATGCACGTCTGTTTTGCGTTATACACTTCGCACTTTGCTTCACAGATCTCGGTCTCAGAAGCCTTTGTTCACATCTTCAAAAGCGTGTATTGCCACCTATTGCACCAATGACGGTATTCAACCTTTCAACATCCTCCTGATTAATGCGGTAATGTCCTGTTGATTAATCACATCCCATTCTCCGAGAGGCCGTTCCGTGGGTCCTGTAGGGTGTCTGGATAATGCTGACGGGCTCTTCCCCCCCAGCCGTTCCCAAACTTGCTCTATAGGATTGAAATCAGGGCTTCGAGCAGGTGAACCCATAGCATAAATCAATGTTTCATCAAAGAACTCTTGCACAATCCCCACAACATGTGGGCGTGCATTGTTGTGCATTAGTGTAAAATCATCACCAATAAATGGAGTGAAAAGCGAAACATGCTCCAGAACGATTTCCTCCACATACCACTGTGCATTTAGGCTCTTATGCTCCACAGAGATCGAATCCGTGCTTGCAGCTGTATTAATTCCTAACCACAAAATCACAGAAACATCCTGAAAATGCGTCGTGGATGAGAATGTGCAAGGAGCACACCTTTCCCCTGGCCTTCTCCAGACCATCTCTCTTCCATTAGGTAATCAGAGGCCAAATCGCGACTCATCTGTGAACAACACTTGATCCCATTGTTGTACTCTTCAGCCAAGATGTTCCCTTGCGAAACGTAGTCATGCTGTGCAACGCTCTCTGTTGAGTTCCGGACCTGTAACAAGTCTTCTGGACTGAAAATTGGCTTCTTCCAGTCTTCTTCTAACGGTTCTCTCACTAACGTTGACCCCTCGAACCTGGTGGAGTCGTTTTCGTGCTTCAGTAGTGGTGGTGTGGTTGCGGAGAACTTGAAATTGTAAGTGCGAAGTGTATAACACGAAACAGACGTTCATTAGCTTTATGAGCTTACTCAAAATTTCCTTGAAGTGTGCATCTCTGGCTTAATTTGTTAAATTTGTTTATAAACAACATCACTCTCAAATGTTGCTGTTCTCGGGCCTGTGCCTGGTCTCCTTGCAAAAGCCTCCAGTTTCCCTGTACCTTCGTGCAGTTCTGGAAATCGAGGAAGGTGTAGTCCTCAACACTTCAGCAATGTAATGCATGCTGCGGCCATCTTCCACCAAAGCAGCAGCTTTCGCAGCTTGTTCAGGGCTCAACGGCAAAGCCGATTACGACAATCACAGAAAGATCCTACAAACACGTGTGACTCAAAGGGGAACAATTCAGAGTACAACAATAAGCGCTACAAGAGCAGAAGAACATTGTTTTGTGATGTGTTTTCCTGGTTGGTTGGGAAACAACAATCAACACTTCATTGTTTGCTCACAAAGCAAAGCCAATAACATACCCGTTTCAAAAAATTGGTTGACGTGCCTCACTTTGATTAAATAGATAATTAGAGAATGATTACACATCATTTATTGGGTGTTGCGTTTTTCGTACCGGTAGTATAACAACCTAATTGTCTAAGACACTGTTCGGAGCCGTTGATACATTTAAATAATTTTTTAAAGTCTGTTCCTTTATTAGCAAGATAGTTGCTACAGTCTAAGTGGTTAAATTTTCTTCATTTTTGGAAATATACGCGGATTCCTTTTAAACTGTGTTCATTTGTTCTGAGCCTGTGCTCATATTTCTTTCATGTATTTCAGGTAACTTAATAACTGTACCTGAAATCCTAGAACTTGTACTGATGGCTGACGAGCGTTATGTATGTCCTGGTTTAGTGGTTCCTTGTTACCGCCACGTGTAATTATTTCATTGCCTGATGCCAATTGCAACACTTGCTAATTCTGGGTGTGATGCCTAAGTCTGCTATTACTGTAATTCTTGAGGCGAAGTGCAGCGTTATTGACGTGTAAAGTTAAATCCTGTAAGTAACTCAGAGAGTAATTCAGTTAATAGAATGCTGCGTAAGGCTTTAGCTGGTTTTTACCTTTGTTAGTGTCTTGCAATTTTACTTTGGTCACTAGTAAATTCTTTCACTATAAGAACTCTGTGTCTTATAACTGCAGAAATTTTCTCGAGATAAAGTTGATTGATCGTTTCAAGGTTTAAATGAGAACTTGCGATTGTTTCTTCTGTGATGTTTGTTAAGTCTATTGTGGACCTCATCAATTAAAGCTGTAACTGAGACCCTGTTTATCCTCTGGAAAATTTTATCTGTAATAAATGTGTTTTACAGTAGCTAATGCAGCCCCTCAAGACACCACCATCTAGCTCCTGACTATTACGACATTTCAGTTTTGTAGACTGGTTGCGTTGTTCTATTACTCACCAATGGACTGAAGACTGTCACCTGCTAAGCCTATGTGCCTATTACACTTCATGTCCCCATAAATGTTTATACCCAGGTACTTGTATGATTTGGCTGATTCCAAATGTGACTCGTTGATATTGTAGTTATGGTATAGTACGTTTCTGAGTTTTATGAAGCGCATAATTTTAGGGTTCGGCACATTTAAATGATATTGCCAATCTTTGTACCATTCCAAATTTTATCAAGATCTGATATTTAAGCACATTCTTTCAGATATTATTTCATTATAGATAGCTGCATCATCTGCAAAAGTCTGAGGTTGCTACTAATATTTGTCTGCCACGTAGTTAATGTACGACATGGACAGCAAGGGTCCGAGCACACTTCCATGAAGTAACTTCTGCATCTGTCGATGAGTCTCCGTCCAAGAAATTTGCAGCGTCCTTCTTATCAAGAAGTCCTCAGTCCGGTCACAAGATGTGCTTTAGGTAAAAAAAATACCGTAGGCACCTGATTGCTTTGAACAGTTGCATTGCGTGGCACTTGAGGAAAGCGCGAATTGGGTTTCGCATGACAAATGCTTCATAATCCATGCTCGTTCGCATAGAGAAGATCAATTCGTTCGAGTTTCCTCATTACGTTTGAGCTCATATACCCCTAAGACCAATTCTCAAATATTCAGATTGACCATGTAGCTATAAAATTAACCAACTCACAGTCGTTTACTAACCTTACGTTACACAGTCGCATTTCACAAGCAGTGTTACCGCCTTACACACCAGTGAGGAGGAAAATGTAATAGAGTTCAATATCCCGTCGATATCCTGGGCACTGGAATACGGAAGGAAAGTTAGATCAGTTGGAGGACAAAGCATGCGGATGAGGGTTGAAGAAACGTACACGAGCAGCCGCCTGACCAACGGCAGCGATGGTATATTGGTCAAGATTACAGATCGGCCTGAGCCGAAGTACGTTGGAAGTTGTTGTTGTGGTCTTCAGTCCTGAGACTGGTTTGATGCAGCTCTCCATGATACTCTATCCTGTGCAAGCTTCTTCATCTCCCAGGACCTACTGCAGCCTACATCCTTCTGGATCTGCTTAGTGTATTCATCTCTTGGTCTCTCTCTACGATTTTTACCCTCCACGCTGCCCTCCAGTACTAAATTGGTGATCCCTTGATGCCTCAGAACATGTCCTACCAACCGATCCCTTCTTCTAGTCAAGTTGTGCCACAAACTCCTCTTCTCCCCAATTCTATTCAATACCTCCTCATTAGTTATGTGATCTACCCATCTAATCTTCAGCATTCATCTGTAGCACCACATTTCGAAAGCTTCTATTCACTTCTTGTCTAAGCTATCTATCGTCCATGTTTCACTACGTTGGAAGCGCCATTTGTAAATCACGAAGATTGGAGGTGTAGGATCTAGGTCCGCTGAAAGAAATGGTTTGTGCATCACACCAATTTTTCCTGTTCCTTGCGTCTTTTCCGACTGGTGACAAATTTTGCTGGAGACGTTTTAACACTTTTTTCATGATAATGAACGAGTTACGACAGTGAAAACGTATACCTTCAATTCGCAAACAGGTTGACTTTTAGTGGTACAGTGCGGCGTGGGCAGCTTGAGCAGGGTTCGATGCCCGACTGTCCCTGGAACATCTTTCCTGGAGCACTAAATGCGCTTGTCAACTTCAACAATGCTCTCTCACTCTCTCTCTCTCTCTCTATGTGTGTGTGTGTGTGTGTGTGTGTGTGTGTGTGTGTGTGTGTGTGTGTGAGAGAGAGAGAGAGAGAGAGAGAGAGAGAGAGAGAGAGAGAGAGAGAGAGACGATCCAGTACTGAACCAAAGGCTGCTTTAAACATAGTAAATTAGTAGACATGGTCCTCTTGGAAATAGTATCCTCCCGCCATCTTTCGACCTTTGAACTGACTTACCCAGCTAACTACAAGTGTTGCTAAAGTTCAATGGGAACTCCAAAAGCCGGCGATCTTGGCATTTTTAACAGATAAAAATCTTTGCTAGAGGTGAAAAAATCGCTAAGAGACGAAAGAAATACCACGACTCGCTGAAAACACTGAACCCTGATCCATTAAATTTATAGTCTCCAACAGGACTGTGCCTGTTAAGTCCGATATTTGGAAGAAGAAACCTGACAGCTAAAATCGACTTCGCGCGTCTGCCACGACTAATCATGCAACACGGTTTTGCATGCGTCTCTAAAATAGCGCCTCAATTTTGTCGCAGCTCTATAGAAGATTTCTGCGTTTGCCAGCAGTTTTTTACACTTCGCACCAGAAGCTAGCAAAAGCCCTGTCAGCTTGCGAGTCTTTTCTTTCGGCGTACGAAGTGTACTAAAGCGATGTAATTTTCAAATGAAATTCCAGATTGATATTTGATGCTTTATGTAGTTTTCTGACATGCTCACACAACACGTTACAACAATTTTAGATACTTCAAATGAAAATGATTGACCGATCATTGCCTGCGAAAATGAAAATCACTAAAATTTTCTCCCTTTCCTCATCGTGTCATGTTTCAGTGAGAACAGAAGCTTTCGTCTACTTCCTACTTCCTCTTCCAGCTGGCGGAAATGTCTCAGACTTGATGCGCCAGTTATCACCCGAGAAAGTCGTCTTGAGAAACTGCATTCCCATTAACGTAAGTGTTCTACGTTAGGACAGTTTTACACATGCGCTTTGGTGTCCCGAGAACCCCACACCCTAGTTCCTCATATTTACGAAAATGTTGGTTACCGTATTTCCTGGTAATGTCTCCATATGTCGAGCTGTTATGAATATGGTTACGAATTTTCCTTTGCAAAATAAATGGCCAATTTCTATCGCTGTCTCTATTATTTTATGCGTAATTTCAGTGGTTTTGAGAGTTTTAAGAGTTATAAATAACAACTGATTTACTTTTAACAAGAATGTAAACCTGTGACCTTTCCACAGTTGGAGATGCATAGCCGTGACAAGTATTTGTATTACATATTTCTTTCCTTCAGACACAAGCTTACAGCAATTTTCTTTTTTATCAGATTTTATTACGCTAAGTTGTGTGGAAGTATAATGATCAATTGGCTTGTACAGCTTCTAAAACAGCATAAATTTCGAAACTATAGCTGTTGTAAGTCTGATACCTGCGGACGGGGTTTCACAACTCTTACTAAGTAGTTCATGCCTACAACCCGTTCTCAGAACTGATTAACATCCATGCCGTTGACAAACACACCTGAGCTCTTTATTTTTCTCTGCTTGAGACGTAACAAAATGTACGAACGTTGTTTGGTCATAGCACGGGGAAAGTTGTTTCAGGCTGAATAAGATTTCCTTTCCGACTGAATCGTATTTATCGCCTTCTCACTATCAGTATTTTTCCAGGAACTGACTCGTTAGTAAGATATTGTTTCTTGTTTCCGTCGCGCTAGACTCGTTAATAGTGACTTAGAGATGCAAGTATTTTTCTGCTCAAGCTCGATTGCCTTTCGGCATCGCTACAACAAACATCTATAACCATAAAATTCCACGATTTTTCAACGTCAAAACAATTGGGAATCCGAAGATGTTCATCACTTTACAACGCAATCACAAATCGACAAGTAAATGTAGTAGAGGCACAAACTGTGCCACCTTCCCCCCCCCCCACCCCCCCCCCCCCCACCCAGCTTCCCCGAGCGCAGACTGAAAGTGGTTTCGTGTTACAGGTTATTCGAGAAGAGTAATGGTACAATGACGACGACAGAGCAAATTGTCAATCGCTGCAATGAAAACAGTTCAGACAACCACGTACAGGGAATCTTTGAAAGACGCTATGGCAAAGAACCGGATTGTATCGGCTGTCGATACGAAATGTGTGTGACAGCTTAATGTGTTGAATGCTTACGGCCATACTGGCTGGCGTAGAGAAGCCGATGAAGACATCAAATGAGTATGAGTGGGTTTCCAGCGTTCAACACAAATCTCTCGTTTAAGAGTTTCATACCAACTTCGAATATCTGAAACGACGATCTATAAAGCACTGTGATAACGTATTCAACTATTTCTGTATTAACTTCAATTAGTGTAGCTAATAAAACCTTATAACTTCTCGAATACATGCAATTTGATAGGGAATTCTACCTCATTTAATGGACGATGAACATCAGGAGTGCTATACCAATTACAGGTATTACTACTGCGTCTAAATAGAAAAATACATTTTTTAACAAATTAAGTATTAGTACCTTTGTTTGTACTTCAACGATATTTGTATGGCGAAGAGTAAATAGTGCTCTGACGTACTCTTAATACCAAAAGTGGATATCGATTGTCATGCAGTTACATCCTTTACAAACTCTCTTGGAAATTACACCTTCGTAACTTTTCCTGCCATCTGTTCTTTCATTTCTATTTCTCCTGTTATTCTAACATGGGAAGAAATCCATACTTTAGGCGTGTTGTGGGGTGTTGTGAATGAGGTTGCTGTTTGACTTGGAACCTCTGGAAATGAAAATTAGAGCGTTCTGCCATGATAACGTGTTTCAGATGGATGGACACGAATGCAGCTGTCGTAAATTATAGGTGAAAAAGGAACTACCTAAAGATGAGGATGTAAATCTCGAGAAACATAGTAATGAGCTCATAAGAAATCATCTGCTGCCCCTTGCAAGATCAATTTGTTGTTTATAGTTGTTGTTCACACAGCCCAAGAGGCCTAAGAAAATTATCTCAGGAATGATATCTTCAAACTGTGCAAAGCTGTTACATCATTTTTTTTCTTCTTAGGACTATTTTCAATCACGGGCCGTCATCAGGTCGACGTAGCTAAAATAAAAACAGGACTTTTTAAGAAGGTGAATCACCTAACATTTGCACCGCAAATATTTCCGACATATCGACATGCGGTATCCACGGAACTGAACTGTGGAGAAAGGCACGTATTTGCAGCCAATACACAGATTTTGAGATGTTTACGAAAGTGAAGTTATTTACCAAAGTTACGAATTTTTAAATGGGACAATGCCTGTTGACAGCAAAATCCTAAGAGTAGCGTAAATGAGAATGTTAATGGTGTTTGTTGCAGGAAGCTAATACTAGTAGTTAAGGAATTATCGTACTGTGAACGTTGTAAACACCGAACCTGTTTGTTCCATCCTATTGCTTGAGTGCATTGTGTTGTGTGTACACTGCGATTGCATTGCGATGATCCTGTCACTTATTGTATGATAGTAGACGCAGTACGGCGTGCTTGCAAGATGGTTTATCCTAATGCGGAAAGAGCGGCCATGCTCGTGGTTGATGGCGAATGTAGGGAGAATGTAGGGAACTCGTTCGTTTACCGTGTACGCCGCAAGATAACCCGATAGAGGTCAACCATAATGACGATTATTTGTGAACCTCTTCAGACCTTTACGTGAAAGTGATAGTGTAAGCCTAAAATACGCAACAGAACAAAACGTGTATTGGAGAGGATGGTAAATTAATGTTCTGACGGCTGTAGCAGTAGATCCGCAAAATAGTTCCCGCACAATCACACGAGGAAGCGGCATGGGTCAGGTAAGTGTACTACGCGTTTTCCACCCTCATAAGTTACATCCCTATCACATCTCTTCATTCGGGAGGACGACAGTTCGATCCCGTGTTCGGACACCCTGATTTAGATATTCCGTGATTTCCTCCCTAAATCGCTTCAGGCAAATGCCAGGATGATTCCTTTGAAAGGGCACGGCCGTCTTCCTTCCCCATCTTTCCCTAATCCGATGGGACAGATGACCTCGCTGTTTGGTCCTCTCCCCCAAATCAACCAACCAACGTATCACAACTCTCTCCATCAAGTGCTGCATGGAAATTATTTTGCGAATGTATGTCATGAGAAAGTGATACGCGAAAGAATGTGAACACCTGTACTTACTTGGGAATGGTTTATTAATAAGGGGTTGAACCCCCATTAGCCAGTAATTCAGCTGCGATTCTTCTTGGAATACTGGCATTTGATGGTTTTATAGCCTCCTGTGGAATGTTATGCCACTCTTCTGGCTCCTGAAGCAACGAGGGAGACGGAAATCTTCTCCAGCGTCTGCGCTCCAATACCGCCCATAAGGGTTCCATAATGTTCAAGTCCGGGGAACTGTGCTGGCCAGAGAAGACGCTGCAGTTCAGTTGCATGCACCTAATAGCACGATTGTACTGTCCTGGCTGTGTGAAATATGGCATCATTGTTGGGGAACAACATTTGAATAATGAGGTGCACCTGATCACCTAAAATGTTCACATAATCGTCAGCTGTAACACGGCAATTGAGAGTAATGATGGGACTAGCAGAATACCACGACATGGCTGCCCACACCACCACAATTCCACCTCCATACTTAACCGTTGGAATCGAGCAACCAGGATTGTAGGCTTCTTTGGGTAGATACTGGGTCACAAAGATGTCTATTGAGCTCTACAGTCACTTTACGCGCCGTAGTTTTGTGTTGTTTTGACATAATTCGTGTTAGCGTACGACGATCTCTGTCATTTAGTTTTGATTTGCGCCCACTATTACGTTTACACGACGATGTCTTTCCATGTTTTGTGTAGGCTGTCATGACTATTGAAACAATTGCTCTTGAAACATTCAGTAAGTTGGCTGTCTTGGTTACTGATGCTCCAGCTAATCGGGCCTCCACACTCTGCTCGCTTTGAAACTCTGTTAGGTCTTTCATTGTACGTCGACTTCGACCTCTGAATGCAAATACTAAGTGAGCGCTAATCGTAAACGACATGCACTGATGCCTAGTCCGTAATGAACGCGCACAGTCCAGTGCGACACGTGGCTTACCTGCGTTGTTGACCGTCAAATACAACCATCCCATTACTACAACTGTTCACATTATTTTGCCTATCCCCTGTATACTATTTGTGGATGAAGCAACATTGACTAACCATGATTAAATAAATCTCAGAAACCATGCAGTACTGGTCTGTTGACAATCCCCGTTGGCTTCGTTACGTGGAACGCCAGCGTCCTTGTAGTTTAAACGTGTGGTGTGGAACAGTACACTATGACTTCATAGGCGCGTTGTTTGTAGAGTGAACAGCGAATTCACACAAGTGTCTCAACCGCCTAACGGAGCGTCAACCACATACGTTAGAAGACGTTCCCCTTCAAACTAGGAAGAACCTGTAGTATCAACATGACGGCTGTCCAGTCCACAGTGCACCAACTACGACTGCGTGTCTTCAGGGATTGTTTCCAAATCGATACATTGGACGAAGAGGACCTGTGCCTTGGCCGGCCCGTTCCCCAGATCTGATGCCACTGGATTCTTTTTTGTTTTTTTTGGGGGGGTGGGGGGTGGGGAAGGGGGGGAGGAAAGCTGAAAGACGCTGCCTACGATGACATACGGACGACACCATATGACATGAAATTGCGTATTATTGCTGCCTGCGCTGCAATTTCAACTGGAATGCTAGAACTTATGCAGCAATCGTTGCCTGGCAGACTGCAAGCGTGTACTGATCCTGGTGGTACTCATTTTGAGCACTGGCTTTGAAGGTACATTGGTTCTTTACTTGTCAGACTCCACAGAGGTACTGTATTCACCTTTGTCTTTCGTTTGTCCTAGTCAATATCCCATTTAACAACACGACACTTCCAAAGACATCTATGTAGCGCTGCACATAGGCACCCATATCTAATCCACACTGTTTCATGCTACCACATGGAACAAACAACTTAATGTGTAAGAAATAAAAAAAATTCTATTTATCTTTACTGTCATAATAAAACGTGCACTCATCTAAGCAGAAGATAAACAGATAATAGATCAATCAATAATAAAAAGATAAAGTATCGATTATTAAAAAAACAGCCATTTATTAAACAACTGAAGTTTGTTTAGGGAAGAAGAATCATTCTCGTTTGTCAGTCCCCGCAAAGCAGACGTAGGTATGAGTAACTGGCAAATATTGTACTTTACATTGTTGTGAATAATAACTTGATATGCCCGCATCTCGTGGTCGTGCGGTAGCGTTCTCGCTTCCCACGCCCGGGTTCCCGGGTTCGATTCCCGGCGGGGTCAGGGATTTTCTCTGCCTCGTGATGGCTGGGTGTTGTGTGCTGTCCTTAGGTTAGTTAGGTTTAAGTAGTTCTAAGTTCTAGGGGACTGATGACCGTAGCAGTTAAGTCCCATAGTGCTCAGAGCCAATAACTTGATACGTTTTTCAAAAGTATCTACCACGCATGTGCTCGCCTATAAATCCCACATATATGTTTTTATGTTGCGTATTTTCTGTTTTAGAGATGGTGCGTCAGAAAGCGCAACGTACGTTGCTCTAATACGAAGTCCGATTCATTTTTGCTACCACTATTTACGGTAGGAATTAAGCTAAGACTTTTCACGGTCTGTCTACTTGTCGAACAATGTACGTTCGTCAGCACCCACAATCTGATACACTCACCAATCAGTAAGTGATAGAAATTTCTTTTTTTTTCTTACAGGATTTCGCATTAATATTGAAAGAGATAATTAATATGTTTGGATGTAAATCCAATACGTCGTGTTATCGCAGCTGTGATGTGTCCTACCGACGGCAAACCTTTAATTCATGCACTGCATGCTATTCAAATGTGTGTGTGAATTTCTAATGGACCATACTGCTTAGGTCATCGGTCCCTAGACTTACACGCTACTTAAACTAAGCTAACTTATGCTAAGAAGAACACACACACCCATACCCAAGGGAGGACTCGAACCTCCGGCGAGAGGGGCCGCGCAGTCCGTGACATGACGGCCTAAACCTCGCGGTCACTCCGCGCGGCTTGCATGCTATTGAGCAGATCCATTTAACTTTATTATTTTCATATTTGCTCACTGCTCCCCGATGCAGGATACCCACAAACTGGCGGTGTTTACAATGTTCAAACGACAGTACCTCATAAGCTACTTGCACTACGCACGAGAAACAACCCTTCTGACATTCCAATGTATTCTCTTTTGATTGTGATACTGTCAAAAGTCATTTTTCCATTTAAATATTTGTACCTTTTGTAAATAAATACACATTAGGAGCCGGCCGGAGTGGCCGAGCGGTTCTAGGCGCTACAGTCTGGAACCGCCCGACCGCTACGCTCGCAGGTTCGAATCCTGCCTCGGGCATGGATGTGTGTGGTGTCCCGAGGTTGGTTAGGTTTAAGTAGTTCTAAGTTCTAGGGAACTGATGACCCATAGTACTCAGAGCCATTTGAACCATTTTACACATTAGGAACTGATAACACATTGTCCCTACCATCCCAATCTGTGAAATTTGCTTTTTAGATGATTCACCCAGTACAGTCAGGTAATCACACTTATAGTTCTTGCAGAAGGGCAGTTCTGTCTAAAATGATATCATTGATATGAGGAACGATATCTTCAAACTGCTAAAATCTGCTATAGCTATGTTTTTTTTATTAATTACTGGTTGCAATTAGCGAAAAACTTAGTTGCCCTGGTAAAGATATCATTTCGTAGTCATTTGGGACCTGTGAAGCGTTGCCTGCAAGAAGTACTTGCGCTAAAAACAACTGCTTTGAAAATACGGTAATATAGGTAACAACGTACGCAAAAGTAGGTATTACCGCCATAATCCTGGAAATACTAAAATGTATCAGATAGATTATATAATGGTAAGACAGAGATTTAGGGACCAGGTTTTAAATTGTAGGGCATTTCCAGGGGCAGATGTGGACTCTGACCACAATCTATTGGTTATGAACTGTAGATTAAAACTGAAGAAATTGCAAAAAGGTGGGAATTTAAGGAGATGGGACCTGGATAAACTGACTAAATCAGAGGTTGTACAGAGTTTCAGGGAGAGCATAATGGAACAATTGACAGGAATGGGGGAAATAAATACAGTAGACGAAGAATGGGTAGCTCTGAGGGATGAAGTAGTGAAGGCAGCAGAGGATCAAGTAGGTAAAAAGACGAGGGCTAGTAGAAATCCTTGGGTAACAGAAGAAATGTTGAATTTAATTGATGAAAGGATAAATATAAAAATGCAGTAAATGAAGCAGGCAAAAGCGAATACAAACGTCTCAAAAATGAGATCGACAGGAAGTGCAAAGTGGCTAAGCAGGCATGGCTAGAGGACAAATGTAAGGATGTGGAGGCTTATCCCACTAGGGGTAAGATAGATACAGCCTACAGGAAAATTAAAGAGGCCTTTGGAGAAAAGAGAGCCACTTGTATGAATGTCAAGAGCTCAGATGGAAACCCAGTTCTAAGCAAAGAGAGGAAAGCAGAAAGATGGAAGGAGTATATAGAGGGTCTATACAAGGGCCATGTACTTTAGGACAATATTATGGAAATGGAAGAGGATGTAGATGAAGATGAAATGGGAGATACGATACTGCGTGAAGAGTTTGACAGAGCACTGAAAGACCTGAGTCGAAACAAGGCCCCGGGAGTAGACAACATTCCATTAGAACTACTAACGGCCTTGGGAGAGCCAGTCCTGGCAAAACTCTACCATCTGGTGAGCAAGATGTACGAGACAGGCGAAATACCCTCAGACTTCAAGAAGAATATAATAATTCCAATCCCAAAGAAAGCAGGTGTTGAGAGATGTGAAAATTACCGAACTATCAGTTTAATAAGCCACAGCTGCAAAATACTAACACGAATTATTTACAGACGAATGGAAAAACTGGTAGAAGGCGACCTCGGGGAATATCAGTTTGGATTCCGTAGAAATGTTGGAACACGTGAGGCAATACTGACCTTACGACTTATCTTAGAAGAAAGATTAAGGAAAGGCAAACCTACGTTTCTAGCATTTGTAGACTTAGAGAAAGCTTTTGACAATGTTCACTGGAATACTCTCTTTCAAATTCTGAAGGTGGCAGGGGTAAAATACAGGGAGCGAAAGGCTATTTACAATTTGAACAGAAACCAGATGGCAGTTATAAGAGTTGAGGGGCATGAAAGGGAAGCAGTGATTGGGAAGGGAGTGAGGCAGGGTTGTAGCCTCTCCCCGATGTTATTCAATCTGTATATTGAGCAAGCAGTAAAGGAAACAAAAGAAAAATTCGGAGTAGGTATTAAAATCCAGGGAGAAGAAATAAAAACTTTGAGGTTCGCCGATGACATTGTAATTCTGTCAGAGACAGCAAACGACTTGGAAGAGCAGTTGAATGGAATGGACAGTGTCTTGAAAAGAGGATATAAGATGAACATCAACAAAAGCAAAACAAGGATAATGGAATGTAGTCGAATTAAGTCGGGTGATACTGAGGGAATTAGATTAGGAAATGAGACACTTAAAGTAGTAAAGGAGTTTTGCTATTTGGGGAGCAAAATAACTGATGATGGTCGAAGTAGAGAGGATATAAAATGTAGATTGGCAATGGCAAGGAAAGCGTTTCTGAAGAAGAGAAATTTGTTAACATCGAGTATAGATTTAAGTGTCAGGAAGTCGTTTCTGAAAGTATTTGTATGGAGTGTAGCCATGTATGGAAGTGAAACATGGACGATAAATAGTTTGGACAAGAAGAGAATAGAAGCTTTCGAAATGTGGTGCTACAGAAGAATGCTGAAGATTAGATGGGTAGATCACATAACTAATGAGGAGGTATTGAATAGAATTGGGGAGAAGAGGAGTTTGTGGCACAAGTTGACAAGAAGAAAGGATCGGTTGGTAGGACATGTCCTGAGGCATCAAGGGATCACAAATTTAGCATTGGAGGGCAGCGTGGAGGGTAAAAATCGTAGAGGGAGACCAAGAGATGAATACACTAAGCAGATTCAGAAGGATGTAGGTTGGAGTAGGTACTGGGAGATGAAGGAGCTTGCACAGGATAGATTAGCATGGAGAGCTGCATCAAACCAGTCTCAGGACTGAAGACCACAACAACAACATGATAGTTTTGTATTGCTGCCAGAGAAGTTATAATAAAAAAGGGCCTTGACGGCTTCTGCGATTATGATACGGCTTCTGGCAAGCCATAGATCTTGTTGAATGGCTTTACAGCTGTAAGTGGTTTGAAATTTAAAAATGTCTTTACCACTAAGTGACTGACAGCAGATCATTTGTTACAAATCTGAACGTATCACTGCTACGAAGCTAGTTTATTAAAATGGATACCCGCCCGTAATTAAATGTGTGTATAACATCAACGCTAATTGTCTCACTCGGTGGTTATCTAGCGGCCAGACGCCGGCGGAACATCAAATGGCGAAACTGGCGCTATCGGGGTGAGCAGCTGCCGCGCGTCCAATTACGAGGCGGCAAGGCGGCCGGCAGGGGCCCGCGGCGCCGCCCGGCTGGCTGCTGGAGGCTGGTTTTGTTTTTCCGCCAGCCAGCCCGATCTCGCCCGGCTTTTTGGACGCCACACACGGCCGCTATCAGCGCGACGCCGCGGCGCCACCGCAGCAGCGCGCCTGGCGGAGTGCTAGCAGGGCTGCACTGGCGCCACTCCGCGACGCGCCAGCAAAAAGCGCCGACACGTAAATCAGCCGCGGTTGCGTCACCGCTTATTCTCCGCTGCTGCTGGCGCTCCAGCGGTCAGCGGCGTTTCTCTCTTTTTGTGCCGGACAGTAAAAAAGGCAAAAGCGCCTCGCAGGACGTTGGCAGCATCTAGATTCTATATCATACAATCCGTGTTCACAAATTATTCTTCTACCCGTTTTATATAAGCGACTTCCTGGTCAAAATCGACTATTCGATGTGCGTGCGCCTGTCGCACCTGTCTGTAAATCGGCTGTCAACCAAGTCGCCATTATATCTGTAACTTTGATGATCTACAGTGTGGTCCATTGATAGTGACCGGGCCAAACATCTCACGAATTAAAGTATCAAACGAAAAAATTACAAAGAACAAAAGTCGTCTAGATTGAAGGGGGAAACCAGATGCCGCTATCGTTGGCCCGCTAGATGGCGCTGCAAGAGGTCAAACTGATATCAACTGCGTTTTTTTAAAAATAGGAACCCCCATTTTTTTATTACATATTCGTGTAGTACGTAAAGAAATATGAATGTTTTAGTTGGACCATTTTTTCGCTTTGTGATAGATGGCGCTGTAATAGTCACCGACGTATAAGTGCGTGGTATCACGTAACATTCCGCCAGTGCGGACGGTATTTGCTTCGTGACACATTACCCGTGTTAAAATGCGTTTACCAATTGCGGGAAAGGTCGATATCGTGTTGATGTATGACTATTGTGATCAAAATGCCCAACGGGCGTGTGCTATGTGTGCTGCTCGATATCCTGGACGACACCATCCAAGTGTCCGGACCGTTCGCCGGATAGTTACGTTATTTAAGCAAACAGGAAGTGTTCAGGCACATGTGAAACGTCAACCACGACCTGCAACAAATGATGTGCCCAAGTAGGTGTTTTAGCTGCTGTCGCGGCTAATCCGCACATCAGTAGCAGACAAATTGCGCGAGGATCGGGAATCTCAAAAACGTCGGTGTTGAGAATGCTACATCAACATCGATTGCACCCGTACCGTATTTCTATGCAGCAGGAATTGCATGGCGACGACTTTGAACGTCGGGTACAGTTCTGCCAGTGGGCACAAGAGAAATTACGGGACGATGACAGATTTTTTGCAAGCGTTCCATTTAGCGACGAAGCGTCAGTCACCAACAGCGGTAACGTAAATCGGCATAATATGCACTATTGGGCAACGGAAAATCCACGATGGCTGCGACAAGTGCAACATCAGCGACCTTGGCGGGTTAATGTATGGTGCAGCATTATGGGAGGAAGGATATTTGGCCCCCATTTTATCGATGGCAATCTAAATGGTTCAATGTATGCTGATTTCCTACGTAATGTTCCAC
Source organism: Schistocerca serialis cubense (assembly GCF_023864345.2). NCBI lineage: Eukaryota > Metazoa > Arthropoda > Insecta > Orthoptera > Acrididae > Schistocerca > Schistocerca serialis. Next base: position 629,169,014 of record NC_064641.1, on the reverse strand, counting down.
CGATGTTACTACAAGATGTTTCACTGCATGACAGAATAGCGATGTACTTTCAACATGATGGATGTCCGGCATATAGCTCGCGTGCGGTTGAAGCAGTATTGGATAGCGTATTTCATGACAGGTCGATTGGTCGTCGAAGCACCATACCCTGGCCCGCACGTTCACCGGATCTGACGTCCCCGGATTTCTTTCTGCGGGGAAAGTTGCAAGGATATTTGCTATCGTGATCCCCCGACAACATGCGTCAGCGCATGGTCAACGCATGTGCGAACATTACGGAAGGCGAACTATTCGCTGTTGAGAGGAATGTCGTTACACATATTGCCAAATGCATTGAGGTTGACGGACATCATTTTGAGCATTTATTGCATTAACGTGGTATTTAGAGGTAATCATGCTGCAACAGCAGACTTCTGAGGTCATCAATCGCCTAGAACTTAGAACTAATTAAACCTAACTAACCTAAGGACATCACACACATCCATGCCCGAGACAGGATTCGAACCTGCGACCGTAGCGGTCGCTCGTTTCCAGACTGCAGCGCCTGGAACCGCACGACCACTCCGGCCGGCCATGCGTTCTCAGAAATGATAAGTTCACAAAGGTACATGTATCACATTGGAACAACCGAAATAAAATGTTCAAACGTACCTACGTTCTGTATTTTAATTTAAAAAACCTACCTGTTACCAACTGCTCGTCTAAAATTGTGAGCCATATGTCTGACTATAACAGCGTCATCTAACACAAAGCGAAAAAAGTGGTCCAACTAAAACATTCGTATTTCTTGACGTACTACACGAATATGTAATAAAGAAAGGGGGTTCCTATTTTTAAAAAAACTCAGTTGATATTCGTTTGACCTACGGCAGCGCCATCTAGCGGGCCAACCATAGCGCCATCTGGTTTCCCCCTTCAAGCTAGACAAGTTTCGTCTTTGTAGTTTTGTCGTTTGACGCTTATTTCGTGAGATATTCGGCCCGGTCACGAATCAACGGACCACCCTGTATAGCATTTGCCAAGTGTGGAGTTCTAAATTTTTTTGTGTTGTTTTAATGACACAGTGAAAACGTTGCTCTAGGTCCTGGTACTTTTCCTACTAGTGTAACCCTACAAGAGAGACGAAATAGCTAAAATCGCGAAGGTACTTACGTTTTACAGAGAAGAAGCATACACTATCCATAAACGAGAACTTAAATACAGTGATGGAAAAAAATTGCAAAACCAAGAAGGAGTTGTGCGATATAAATAAAAGTTGGTAGACGTATTTCTACATCTGAAAGATAATGTCGGTTCAAATTTCATGCCAGTCGCGGAAGAGTAGCACTAGTAATGCCACTGTGAGGGTGCACATCAGGTTTACTTTAAGCATACACTGTAAACGTAGTGAGCGTTATTTGCAAAAACATACACAATGTCTAATGAGAAACCGCAATCACTGGTTATACAATGTTAATTATAATCCGTCTTGATTGCAAAGAAGTTTATTCACATGACCGGTTTCGGTTCCTCTAGAACCATCTTCAGATCTGAAACGACAATGATACCAATTTACTATTTCACAAATGCAGACCTTTTTCATCCTATCTGATCAACATCAAATGTACCAGAACGTACCTGCAATTTCGTTTATAGAGGTAACCCGTCCACACACAACCTTCACATGCTGCGTCACATTAAATTGGTTGGCAGAATGCACTTCATTTATATTAATTATAAAACTAATACTGACAGGTGGCGTCTGGTACATTTGTTACATTACATATGCACATACTGTACATACTGTATGAAGCAGATTTTTCTAATTTACTTTTATCTCTAAAAATACTTAATTAAAATCTGTAGTTGTCAAGGTTAAAATCTGTACTTGTCATAATTAAAATGCAACAATGGGCGATTTCTATATTTTCGATCATACAAAAATGATAATTTTATTGTGTATTGTGTATGCAATTAATACAGTATGTGCATATGTAATGTTTGCTAACCACTGCGCCATTTCGCTCGGTCCTTTATAAGACAGATCGTATTTGATGTGGGTTGCACAGCTAAGCTGAAATGAACTGCATGAAACCAAACTTAACTGTGATGACTTAAACAAAATGCAGAGACATTTTTATGTTTCAGCCTTTGATGCCACTGTTCTCCGAGTATTTACTCGCTCTCCTAATTAATGTGCGTACAAAAGTGTTGTTTTACCTTGGTTTCTCCAGGCGCATGCACTGTCCAAATAACTTACGGGAATGTAGCTGGGTGACGTCGTTCGCAACCGCCAATAGTTCGACAGGGGCACAGCCTGCGATTTTCAAGGCAAGTAAGCACTGTACAAAGGAATTTAAAACCTCAGTTTTCACAGGTACTCTGTAAGGTTAACACACACACACACACACACACACACACACACACACACACACACACGTTGGAAACACTAGCGCCATCACAAACCAAAGATGACCGACGTCAGAAGTTATCGATAGCGAAATTAATAATCAACAGGTCAAGTAGCACGAACTCTGTCGCTCCATTGTTTGACAAGTGAGAGAGCAGGACTCCATACAGAATTTAAAGAAAAACTACCGTCTCTATTCATAATGTTATTTGCTAATTTAATTTAAATAGCTTCCTTAATAACACTATCCCAACAGATAGCGATGTAGCTATGGTGGTTTTTGTTTATATTCTGCATGGAATCCTGTTCCCTCACCTGCGAAAAAAAAGCCAGAGTGTCAGAGTTTATGCTACCTTACCCGTTGGTTATTAAATTTCACTATCGATGGCTTCTGACGTCGGTCATCTTTGCTTTGTGACGGCGCTAGTGTTTACAGTGTGAGTCTGTGTGTTATCTTTGTGGAGTTCCTCTGAAAACTGAAGTTTTAAATTAGCTTTCACAGCGTTTATGTGCTGCAGTTTTGCCTTGAAAATGGCAGGGTGTGCTCCAATCGAAATATCGGCTGTTGTCGACGACGTCACCCGGCTGCATTCCCGTAAGTTGTTTGACCAATGCTGTTTTAGTGATTTGCGGAGTACGAGTGCAGGTTTTGAAAAAGACAAGAAGTTCTGCTCCAGGAACGGCGAACGGCATGTGCAGCGTAACTAACACAACGCCTCCCAGGGAATCACAGGTATTTGCGGCGGAGCGACACAGTCATCCCAGTGGAATGTCGGCCAGCCATTGTCCCAACGTTCTGGTTGCGACATACCGGTACCGGCGTCTCCCTCAGAAAGCATTTTCTCTGAGAAGAAGACGCCAGACTCTGTACTTCCACCTAGTTTAAACGTGTTACACTCTTGACCTAAGCGCCGTCCAGAACACAGCACAAAACCTAAAAATTAGTCTACCGATTTTGTTTATTCTTAGTACTTCGTCGGGGGCTTCAATAAATAAGAGACGTAGATACACGGAAAGTGAACTCGGAATTTTTAAGGTAATATTTTCCAGAAATTATTTTATATCCACTGCACTGTGCCTACCTTATAGTACTCTCCCTTATAGTTTCTCTTGCAGTCTGAAGGTATTTCATATTCATCTTAAGGTTGAAGCTCCGTGTTTGTTTACAAATAAATTTGTTTTTGGATCTGAAGGAAGGAAGATTAGGCTTTAACGCCCTGTCGACGTCGAAATCATTGGAGACAGAGCACAAGCTCGTAATGTTTAAAGGATACGGAAGGAAATAGGCCACGCCCTTCCAAACGGACCATCGCGGCATTTGCCTTGAGCGATTTAGGCTAATCAAGGAAAACCTAAATCTGGATGGCTGGACGCGGATTTGAGCCGTCGTCATCCCGAATGCGAGCCCAGGGTGTTTTCGGGTGGGATCCGTCTTGAGCAAACACAATTTTTCTTCTTTTGTATAGACACGTTTCGCTGAAGTTACAGCATCATCAGTTACTTTTTTATTGTCCTCCTTGTTATTACATGCTGTGGTTCCTGCAGTTTTCTGTATTTTGCTTTTACAGTTATTTTTTTCCAATTGTCATTTTTTTGTGGTTCCTCCATTAAGTTCACTGTGAAAAACTTCACGTTTTTAAATTTTCACTGTTCCTATTTATTAAACTACCGAGTTTTAAACTTTAAAAAGTACAATTTTCCACAATTAAAAGAATGGGGAAATTGGAAAAAGAGGAACTGGGAAAGAAAAACAAATGTAATGCAAAACATGGTTCAAAATGGTTCAAATGGCTCTGAGCACTATGGGACTTCACAGCTGTGGTCATCAGTCCCCTAGAACTTGGAACTACTTAAACCTAACTAACCTAAGGACATCACACACATCCATGCCCGAGGCAGGATTCGAACCTGCGTGCAAAACATGGAAAAAGACAAAAACCACAGTGTGTAATAACAAGAAAGACAATAAAAACCCAGTGATGATGCTATAAATTCAGCGAAACATGTCTAGGTAAAAGAAAAAAATTTGTTTTTCAAGGCTGATCCCGCCCACAAACAAATTTATTAGTACCTCATATATTTACACATATAACACTAGGAGGAAAAATGATCTGTACTTCCGTCTAGAGCAACAATATTTATAACACACTCTCAGAACTACGACTTCAAAGTTCTTGTACAGTGGATGGTATATACGAAGCGAAACGTTCGCACCTTTATCCATAACATTCAGCAAAGTAACTTAAAAAAACAAATAATAAAAATCAATGCATCCGCGAAATTAGTAAGATAGAATAACAACTAACTCTCACTTCCAGTTACTAATTTGGATATTCGACACGAGTGCAACACCGTCAGCGAATAAGGCAATGTATTTATCAGAGACCAGACGGCCACCTTGAGGACGTCAAACTCAACAGCGAGTGAACGACTGTACCAGGCGTGATTGTAGCAGGCCATTCAAACCGCCACCGTCGTCCGTATCACAGTGCACCCACATCCACAGCAGTCCACATTACTCTGTCACCTGTCACCAGAAAGATGAACCACATCATGCTTTGTAACTTTAAGATATAAGGTGTGTTAAGAATAGAAAGCGTAATTACAGGTATGTATTCCACACACACGGTCAACAAAAAACGTTCATTATAACAATATTATGAAAAGGAAAGTTGCTACTCGCCATATAGCGGAGATATTGAGTCGCAGATAGGCACAACAAAAAGACTCTCACAATTGAAACTTTCGGCCGTTAAGGCCCTCATCAGCAATAGACACACATACACAGACACACACAAACTCACGCAAACGCAACTCAACTGCTGCTCGCAGTGTGGTTTCAGTTGTCTGAGACTGCAGTCGTGTTTGTGAGTTGCGTTTGCGCACGCGCGCGTGATTGTGTGTGTGTGTGTGTGTCTATTGTTCACGAAGGCCTTAATGGCTGAAAGCGACTCAGCATTTCCGCTATATGGTGAGTAGCAACTTTCCTTCTCATAATATTGTTACATTCCGTCCTGGATTTTCCACTGTTTGATTTCCATTGTTTAAAAAAGGTTCATTACAACGTATATTCGGAAACGCTTGGTTTCCGAGTCATAGCCTTCGAAACACTGATATTCACCAGAACGTGTTTCTTCCCACAGGTAGTTGATTTTGCAGAATGTGTTCAAAACGTTCATCCTTTGCTTCAATATGTGCTTACAGGTTTCACATCGACGTCCCTAGGGCCCTGCGAACACGGTCCCAAATTCCAGAAGTGCTGCGTATTTCCTCACAACTTCCCACAATTCGATTTCGGATGGATTTCATGTCACGCACCGGAGACGAATACACCAATGATTTAAAATGGCCCCACAAGTAGAAATCTTTACCGTTCGCATCAAGTGAGCACGGGGGCCAAGCACCTGGATCACCTGTATCCATCAACCAGGAAACATTCGATACAATGTGGAGCTGGTCTTCCCTCGCGAAACCAGGAGATGTAAACTTCCCCTGAGGGCACAGACGGCGATGAAGACGTTCAAATGTCATCCCATCCAGACATCTTCGCTGTGCCTATCTCTCCGCAGACGAGGAGCTGGCGCAGCAGTGGTGTCCGCTTTTCCATAGATGAGGTGCACTTCTGCCAGCTCATTCACAGGCTGAGTGCACCAGTAGCCGTCCCCAAATCCGACATTGTTCGCGAGTGCACAGGTAGGATTGGTGAACCGCATTCACACTTCGATATTGTATCGTGGAAATTTTGGTATTGTCAATCTTATGAGACCTTGTTGATAAAACAATTGTGTTGAGAATGATGTACCTGAATATTACTGTTAATTCGGCCAAGACATCCACGGTCCTGTTATAGTTCCTTAAAGATGATCGACTGCACACTTGCCAATTAAACACTTGTGTAACAGGGCGCACTACACAGAGCTGACAAAAGTCGTGGGCTACATCCTGATACCGTGTCGGAGCTCCTTCTGCTGCACGTCGACGTGGCATGAGCTCAACAAGTCATTGGAAGTCCCCTGCAGAAATACTGAGCTAAGCTGCCTCTATAGCCATCCATAATTTCGAAAGTGTAGTCGATGGAGGATTTTGTGTACGAACTGACCTCCCAATTATGCCCCATAAATGTTCTATGGGATTCATGTCGGCCGATCTGGGTGGCCATACCATTGGCTAGAATTGTGCAAAATATTCTTCAGACCAATCACGAACAATTTTAGCTCAGTGGCATGGTGCATTGTCATTTGTAAAAATTCCAGTCTTTGTTTGGGAGCGTGTAGTCCACGAATGGCTGCAAGTAGTCCCCAGGTGCTGAACATAACCAGTTACAATCAATCATTGGTTCATCTGGACGAGGACCAGGCCCATTCCATGTAAACACAGACCACGCCATTATAAGGCCACAACCAGCTTGCACAGTGCGTTGTTCACAACCTTGGTCCATGGCTTCTTGGGTCTGCACAACACTCGAACCCTACACTCAGCTCTTACCAACTGAAACCGGGACTCATCTGACCAGGCCACGGTTTTCCAAACGTGTAGGGTCCAACCGATATGATCACGAACTCAGCAGAGGCGATGCCGTGCTGTTAGCAAAGGTACCCGCTTCAGTCGTCTGCTGCCGTAGCGCATTAACGTCACACATTTGACACAATGGATCTCGGAATATTGAGTTCCCCACCTATTTCCGAAACGGAATGTCTCATGCGTCTAGCTCGAAGTACCAGTCCGCGTACAGTCTGTTGATTTCCGTCGTGTGGCTGTAATCATGTCGAAAATCTTTGCGCATGCATCACCTGAACGCGCAGCCCTCTTATACCTTTTGTACGCGGTACTACCTCCATCTGTATATATGCACATCGCTATCCCATGACATTCGTCGTCTAAGTGTGTAACACAAATGTGGCAACACAACAAGGTATAGCCGACCGGAGTGGCCGTGCGGTTCTAGGCGCTACAGTCTGGAACCGAGCGACAGCTACGGTCGCAGGTTCGAATCCTGCCTCGGGCATGGATGTGTGTGATGTCCTTAGGTTAGTTAGGTTTAATTAGTTCTAAGTTCTAGGCGACTGATGACCTCAGAAGTTAAGTCGCATAGTGCTCAGAGCCATTTGAACAAGGTATAACAGAAGTCATTTATTAAGAGTCTGGTGCGCTGGAGGAAATGGCAGGGAAGCAGGAAGAGGCCCAGTGTTTGTGAACGCCATGGTATTTAACTTTGGCACAATCTGATGTATCGCAATCTAAATAACTTTTCTGTTTCTTGGTAGTCTGCAATATCATCACTATAACTGAGTGCAATACTGCAGACACTGCGTTAGCGGTCCTAGTTCTCTGTAAATAGCGATTGCACAGTTGGAAGGTAGTCTTTCAGAGCACTGTAGTGAACGGACTGCAGTCGCTGAACTGGGAGGTCTAACTGCTGGTTCGTAACTGTGTGTGTGTGTGTGTGTGTGTGTGTGTGTGTGTCCACAGCACAATGCGTGTTAGTACGTGTTGCCCCCTGTCTGCCAGTACAAGACGGAAGCAGTGTAGTCCACAGTTGAGAGCTCTCCCTATGGCGCCTGTTCACAATATCGGAAGACGCATCCGATGCACAGGAGGAAGCGGACCGGAAGCAAGAAGAGGTCTCACGTTTGTGAACGCAATCTGCAGGCTGCTGCACGAAACTGCGAGGCACAGGCGGGCGGTTGTGCCGGTATTTGTTGTGCACCTCATGCTTGCTACATAACAAATTGCAAGACACATTTACTTCTAAAAACCTTTGGACGAACGCTTTTCCGAACACCGAATTTCTCTAAAATGCAGTTTCTTGCCAGATACGCTAAAATTATGTGCTTATGCGAATTAATTGTTATTGTTATTATAATTAATATGGTTTTTATTTATGTATTGGCGTTTTCCTATGTACAAAGCTTTTTCTCCAACATAACAAATATCCGGAAATTATTACATCTGTCAAATAAGATTTTAATTTATCTCCTCAGGATATTTTCTTCCTCTGCGCCAAATCATAGGGTGTCCTCTTAGGATTAATATTTTAAAATTAATATTGAAATATATAAAAATATATTCTAAAACGGAAAAAGATAAAAAATTGGTGAATATTATAAAATATATTAAACTTAACATAATAAAACTTTTATATACTTCACTGTTATTGCTATTATGAAGCTTATTTGGAACACTGAAAGTCGGGCTGGTGGAAAGTTCAGTTTGGCGGTTATGAGCATGGTCTGCTGCAAACTGTCACCCCCACACATCTAGGCCCCTGTATTATTGGCTTATTCTTTTCGTTAGCCGAACAAAGTAAGCAATGGTTGCTAGTGTTTCTATTTTACCCCTGCCTTTGTCAAAACTCTTCAGTTTATGAATTCAGTGATGCGTGTGTTGGAAGCTGTGAACCGTGTGTCCAAATCACTGAACTTGTGTGAAAATTTATTTCGTGCTTATTGTTTTTAAAAATAGGTACCGTAAATGAAGACTGAGATGCTTAAGGCAATCATGAAAAACGGAGGTTGCAAACGAAAATCTGTAAATAGATTGGTATTACTAAGTTTACACTTCTTTTTTTTCTTCTTCTTCTTCTTCTTCTTCTTCTGTTGTCTAGGGCTGCCTCAGTTTGTCTGCCTAATTCCGTGGATGTACTGGACCGACTGCCGTTCCATCGGGTAGTCGTTTCCCTTATGGTCGTCCATTCTTACGATTTTAGCTAGTCTTGTGGGGTCCATCCTACCCACATAATCCTTGCAATTTCTTTTTCTTGTTTTCATACCTTTATCTGTATCTTGCATTCCGCACTGTTCCCTTATAGACACATTTGTTCATTTGACTTACATGGTTAATCCTCCGATCTGTCTTAGTACCTTTGAAAGGTGGCTACACTGAGCCACAGCGCCAGAGATTGCGCCAAAGAGTATTATTCAGCCGCCTCCACTGGCTGTTCTTGTCGAGAAGTCGTGGTGGAGAGTGCTTATTGAGAAGTAGCAGTAGGCAGTGTTGGTTGAGATGTGGTAGTGGAGAGTTCTTGTCGAGAAGTCGTGGTGGGCAGTGCTTGTTGAGATGTAGCAGTGCTGAGTCGTTGTTGAGAGGTTCCCATGGAGAGTGCTTGTTCAGATGTTGTCATATTGTTTTGATGGGCTAGACACCAGATGTTGTTGGATTAGGGATGCTGTAATGTGCTTTTCGTCAATATATATGAAGGTAAAAAAAATCCCTTTTTTGTATTATTTCAATGTCTTGAACGATAATGCCTATTGGTTACGGGTTCAGTCAACAAAGCATCTGGCTCGTGTTCTTGTATTAGACTGTATTTCTGGTTTCTATGTGCAATTATAGTATTTCTGGGTTTTTTTAATTACTTCAGTATATATGATGTTTAAAATATCTGGTCTTATTGAGGAAGAACCGTGCCAGATGTGTACGTTGAATCACACTTCCACACACAGAACAGCTACACTTGTGTTTTGTTGTTTCGTAGCTTTCATAGTTTCTGGGGACTTAATTAATTAATTGTGTTAACGGAAATTTCGTTTCATTCTTTGTTGTTGTTCTATGCAGTCAGATTGCATACAAATACTAGTCAGGGCCAACCGGTTACGAGACTGCGTAATCAGACAGTCAGAGACGAAAAATTAAAATTATTTGCATACTATTTAATTAAGCCCCCATGCACCTTCATTACCACTGCTGTTAACTTTCGTTTTTTCTTTTTCTTCTCTGCACTAGTTTCTACCGCATATGTCGAAACAGGACTGCATTACATATTTTTAACTTTCCCTCAGTTCGCATGAATTTATCTCTCCATTAAGTAGTCTGCAGGCGTCCAGCTAACCTTACTGCCTCTGTCACTTGATTTTTCACTTCCATGGTCAAGTCTTTATAGCTGCTTGTTCGATTGGCAAACAATCTACTTCTAATTTAAATCGAACAGGTCCTTTTGATATACCATACTTTCAATTTTTTTTAGATGAGATTTCCGTGTTATATTGCTTAGCTGTTTTATTATATTGGTAAAGTAACCTCTGTAAATTTTCTCATTACTTGTTATCAGTACAGCATCATTTCATATCTCGGTTTCTTTCTTGGGCCATCAACGATGGGCCCATTGCAAATTTGAACAGCAGCGGGCTTAATGGGTCTCCTTGTCTCACTCAAATCTAATATACTTTCATCTGTGAATTCTTAGTGTAGTCTAACTGTTGATTTACTAGTTGTCTATGGTTTTCACTGAACCCATTGGAACTGTCTTCTCTATTAAGTATTGAATTATATCCTTTTCTCTAATTCTGTCAAAGGCTTTTGCCAAATCAACGAAGTACAGATAGGCTGGTTTATTAAACTCTAATGATTTTTCACAATCTGTGTTAAAGCGAAAATAGCATCCATTGCGCTCCTGTTTTTGCCAAAGCCTTGCTGTTCTTCTGCTGTTCCCACATAATAATAACTCTACACTGTTTATGACAATTAAAAATAGACGTGAAACTACGATAATTTTTGAGCGCAGTATGCTCGAGCCCGAGAGAAAAGTCTTAGAACTTCTAAACACGAAGATGTAAACACTTTGTTGCTTTAGTTTAGACGACGCGGTAGTATCACACAAGAGTCAATGGTCTCGGCTATTTATAGGGTATCGAACTGAATGGGAGGCGCCTGTGGCGAAAGAACGTGTCGTTCGTATTGCGGCTGGCGTAACTGAAAGTATCGCCTGCGAACGCCGCGCTCCCCGGCCTTCGCCAGACGTAATGGCCCATGTCAGCGCGTTTTTGCAGCGCCTCCTGCTCCAGATAACACTGGCGCTCTATTTAACGCCACCAGGCGCCGTAATGAAACGAAAAGGAAAAACAGCAAAGAAAAGAAGCTAAGCACTGTGAGATGTCTCCACGCGGAATGGAGAAATATACGACTAAGTAATAAAGCGGGCGTCTAATTTCAACACTGTTTCTGCTCTTTGAGTTGTGAACTCTAATTACTACGCAAAAAGTCCAAATCCGCACAAGAACTGTGTGTTAAAAGAGCACTCATAAATTGCAGTCGTCTTGGGACATTCTGAAGAGATATTAATGTCGATGGAATGCTAAGAGCTGATATTTGCTGATTTACTACAAACGTTTTCCACAAATCAAGGAAATAATCACAGAAATGAAAGATAACTCAATAAGTCTTTGCCGGACGTAAGGAAATATTAATGATTGTACCAAAAACAATGGCTAACCAGTAGTCTTCTCTTACTCTTAGAAAGCCAACAACCCCTCCCCCCCTCCCTAGCCTACTACTAAAAAGAAGGGGTTGGTCAGAAAGGGCGAGGGAGGGGGGAGCAGTTGTCTGCCATACACACATCGCGTAAGCGCTGGGCAGTAGGGGTATTTTTCAGGCGTTACTTTTACGCACCGTTTCTGTCTTTTCAGAATTGTTGATTTATCAATTTCTCTGTTTCCCCTATACTTATGGCTGTCTTTGGTAAATCGGCACAATATTCTGGCGCCGTGACTGGTCTAACAGTTAGGTGTTCTTGAAGAAGAGCCACGCTGTTGAAAATACATTGTGCCTAGTCAGTATAGTAAGAAGATGGGTTCCCATAAAAATCACCATATAAAATCTGTGATGAAGTGCAAGAAAACTTACATTCCAGTAAGAACGTTTAATTCGTTTCGACTGCTTGCCGCTTTGTAAATAAGCAACAGCTTTATCACAATCGAAAATAAGTTTTAGCGATTTTCTAGAGATGCTTCGATAGGATATCACAATAACAGATTAATCATTTGCAACTGATAATAGAAGTGTTCTTGTATTACAATTGGTACTGATAAGTGGACGTCTTTGTTGGTATCTAATGGAGGCTCTGTGAAACATTTTTATAAATCTTTTGTTTCGGAACGTCATGGAATGAACCAGTGTCTAACATATGAAGATCGAGAACACTGCGATATACATATCGTGTTGGAACTAACTGTGCCCAGCATGTGTTGCACTCCTTTTTTTTCTTATTGAGTAGGTACATGTACAAAGTGGACACATTTATATGTACACAGTAAATGGAAGACAATGGTTTTTATGTATTAAATCAAATTTGAAGAAGTTTATTTAACTGCTTTGGGATACACAATATTTCTGGTCATTCCTTCTTCTGCAAATACAATTTTGCCGGCTGTGGTGGCCGAGCGGTTCTAGGCACTTCAGTCTGGTTCGAATCCTGCCTCGGGCATGGATGTGTGTGATGTCCTTAGGTTTGTTAGATTTAAGTAGTTCTAAGTTCTAGGGGACTGATGACCTCAGATGTTGTCCCATAGTGCTCAGAGCCATTTGAACCAAATACAATTTTTTCGGCCGTCCCACTCGCGGATTTGCAACGTATAACTGACAATGCGAAAAGTATGGATTGTCCTGATTTAATCCACACACTTGAAGCAACTGACTTTGTGTCTCGTTGATGGTCATTGAGAATGCAAAGCGGAAAGGGAAATGCAGTTGTTTGAAATAATTTGGCATGTCGTTGGGAATGACGGGAATGTTTGCAATAAGTAAATTTCCTTTTGACTTGCCATTCAGAAGTGCCGCTTCGAAGGCGTTTGCCATCAGTTTTATGACAAGATAGCTGATTCCACTGCACAATCGTGCCATGTTTTTTCATCCCCAAACCCTCACCTATAGGGTGCTCTGGGTGCCTTAATGTCACAGTAAATTTTTCCAGATAGTAGATAAATCTACTAAAATGGTGTTACAGAGATACATGCTTATATGGCAATGTTTTTGTCCACGTCCCACCTACCCAGAACTCTAGGAGTGAAACATCATCGTGGCTGTCACCAATAAATCTGACGGTCCCGAAATCTGAGTTTGATTCTAAAAAGGGTTGTCGAATATTTTCACATGTCACTTCTTCTTACTCCACTCCCACGCGTAGGGGTGGTTGGGGTATATTACCCTCACTATATTTTTATACAAATAATTGTAAAAATAATGAATCACATATACACGGAATTTGACTGAAACTGGTCCAGATGTTCCTGTGTTGATGTTCAGTGTCAGCGCCTTTTCATCCCCAACCCTACGGGTGGTAAGTGGTCGCTACCCACGGACACCTTCCCGGACGTGTTCACAACTCACCATAATTCCATCACCATCGGATGGTTCAAATGGCTCTATGCACTATGGGACTTAACTGCTGTGGTCATAAGTCCCCTAGAACTTATAACTAATTAAACCTAACTAACCTAAGGACATCACACACATCCATGCCCGAGGCAGGATTCGAGCCTGCGACCTTAGCAGGCCATCGGATGAATGGTATTGGAACGCGCAGAAGACGAACAAACAAATATTCATTTTTATATATCAGATTGGGTCCCACGTCTTTTGGTCTGAACACTGCAATGCTTTATACTATCTACATCTACATCAACAGAGATACTCCGCAAGCCACCGTACGGTACGTGGAGGATGGTACACTGTGCCACTACTTAAGGTGTTGTTTGAACCTACCGTAACAAATCTAGCAGCCCACCTATGAATTGCTTCGACGTTTTCCTTAAATCCGACCTGGTACGGATGCCAAACACTCGATTAGTACTCAAGAATAGGTCGCACCAGCGTACTAGATGCAGACTCCTTTACAGGTGAACCATTCTTTCCTAAAATTCTCCCAGTAAACCCAAGTCGACCATTCGCCATCTCTAGCACAGTTATCACGTGCTCGTTCCAGGTCATATCGCTTTGCAACGCTACGTCCAGATATTTAAACGACTTGACTGTGTCGAACAGGACACTAGTAATACTGCATCCGAACATTACAGGTTTGATCTTCCTGCTCATCCGCATTTTCTTACATTTTTCCGCATTTAGGGCTAGTTGCCGTTCATCACACCAACTGGAAATTTTGTCTAAGTCCTCTTGTGTCTTCTGTAGTCACTCAGCTTCGACACCTTACCGTACACCACAGCATCATCAGCAAACAACGGCAGATTGCTACCAACTCTGTCCGCCAAATCATTTATGTATATAGAGAACAACAACGGTCCTATCACACTTCCCTTGGACATTCCTTGTCTCTCATGAACACTCGCCGTCGAGAACAACATACTGGATTCTATTATTTAAGAAGTCTTCGAGCCACACACATACTTGTGATCTTATTTTATTTCATATGCTCGTACTTTTGTTAATAGTCTCCAGTGGGTACCGTGTCAAATACTTTTCAGAAATCTAGGAATATAGAATCTGCCTATTGCCCTTCGTCTATAGTTCTCAGTATAACATGTGAGAAAAGGGCAAGCCGAATTTCGCAAGAGCGCTGTTTTCTAAAACCACCCTTATTCGTGAACATAAACGTCTCAGTGTCAAGAAAGTTTATTATATTCGAACTGAGAATATGTTCTAATTGTGGTCCACTCAGAGGTGGCAAGCCTTTACCCTCCACCGAGCAGTGAAATGACTTACCCCTGGACGGCTAGTTATAGAAGAACCTAGTGTTCAACGTGCGCTCCGAATCACAATAATAAATCATTGTCAGAGTTGAAAGACGCGGTAAGTGAGGGAGAAAGTGTGCCCGGGCCGACTGGGGTTTAGATTTATTGTGGGCCACTGGGTCTACAAAAACTTAAAGCGTGAATACAACACCAAACATAATATCATCAGAATGAAAAGTGCTCTTATCGTAGCCCAAAAAAAGGCAAAAATGCCCTGGCAGAATTAGGGATTTAAGAGAAGGCAACTAGATTTTCGGCTTACCTGGCAGTTTCGAAGAGATTTAAATCAAAACATCTTGACATATTTGCGTTTTTTGTTTTTTTTATTTGCTTTTTAGTACCCATGTAATGTAAAATAATGCATCGTGTCAAGTGAAGTACCATGATATATGGCGTCATGTCGTATAATATCACATATGCCACTGTGTCATTCAACATGGCCATGTTTTATGGCATAATGGCATATGTTATATCATTCAATATGACACAACGTGTCATTACAATTTAAAATGCATGCATCTCCGCGCTGGGATACTTCATATTACAGATGCACACCCACTATCGGATACTTCCTATTGCATCCCACTCTCTAGAAGCACATACATTTGTTTCTATTTGTTCATACACCCCTCACCACATCACCACACATGTAACAGGAGTGTGTCTAAGAAAGTTCACTGCACTGAGGAAGTAGGATTAACTCGTAAAATAGCGCGAATATCTCAAGATGTTTTATTTAAATGTCCTCCAAGCTGCCATCCCTAACATATTCGTCTTTTTTGTGCTACGATTGCAGCATTTTTCATTCTGGTTCCCAACTTTACTCCACCATAATTTTGACATTAGGTCGCCGTAGCTTGCCAAGCGATGTAGATTTTTGTTGACTCGGGCGGCGACTGATCCGGTATAGGTTTATTTATTGTCTTTCGAACCATGTTGCTTATATCGTGACAATGGATAAAGCTTTCACAAAACAACTGGACGGCCATTAATAACATATATTTATCTACCTTCTTACAAAATTTGAACCGATTCACATAAGTCTGAAACAGAGAAGTGGTGTGCTTAAGAATCTCACAAAGAATGCATTTTTTATTTATTTGATCCACCTTAAACCATTTCCGTGTACTGAATTCGCGCAAGAACCAATTTCGTGTGCGACATTTAGCTCGACTTTAAACCACCGTATCTCGGCAACGGATAAAGATCATTGGTGTTATATCCTAGCCAGTAATGCCACCCGAGCCCGCTGCCAAAAGGTTGGCAGCATCAAAGTCCGGACGCCGTCCGCATAAGCAGCGCCAGCGACACAGGAAATCGCCGCAAGTCTGCGCGCGCCACCGCTGGCTTCTGGTTTCTTAAGCGCTGGAGTCGCGAGCGCTAGGACAGTTCTGTATTCGCCGCTCAGTTGTATACTCGCCACCGAATTGTGTACTTGCTAGTCAGTTGTGTGTTCATCGCAGCAGAGTTGTTGTTTGTCGTCAGCCGACGCTGACCTAGCCGCTCCGACTCGAACTAGACAGATCTCTGTAGACACGGAGTTCACTACTGTGTTTCTGTATCTTCGTTAATAAAGATAAGTACCGACTTTTATTTAATCAGAGTGTTTGGGTTTTCATCTTTCTGTTCACTGTTCCAGCGGACCGGTCGGCCCGCTATTAAAAGTGTGGCGGTGACTTCGTAAGCAGTTTCTACAGCGAATTGCTTGTCGCTACGAACGCCGCCACAAAAATTGGGTAAATGGTTCAAATGGCTCTGAGCACTATGGGACTTAACAGCTATGGTCATCAGTCCCCTAGAACTTAGAACTACTTAAACCTAACTAACCTAAGGACATCACACAACACCCAGGCATCACGAGGCAGAGAAAATCCCTGACCCCGCCGGGAATCGAACCCGGGAACCCGGGCGCGGGAAGCGAGAACGCTACCGCACGACCACGAGCTGCGGCCCATTGGGTAAAGAAGAATTTCATTTTGACCTTATCCAATTATCTACCTTCGTGCAACGTTTTATTTTGCTGGTCGCAAACAGCTACAATTATGACAAGTCGGCTCACCATATTTGAAAAACACTCCGAAATCACTGAATTAGTCATCATGTCAACAAAGAGATTTGAATGATCATACATAGGCAGTATGAAAACCCAATACGCAAGAATAAGTAACTACCTTCTATTAATATTGACTTCACTAACATATGTTCTGTTGTCATGGATGAATCTAGACGGCTGTAACTTTGATTCTGGATCGGACGCACTTGTTTAGGTATGCGGTCCCCTAAAAAAAATGCGCGCAAGAATAGCTCTCTTTCTGGGCCTGGGCCTCGTAAAATACGAGGAAACAATGTATTTCGTAACTGACGCCATGTCTTAGGGAACGTTTTATTACCCATTACTTATATTGTATATCTGTGTTGCAGTTCAACTTCAAGTCTAGCTCCGCAAAAGGCAGCTTGTCAACAGTTCTGTAAAACTAAGTTTTACACTGTTGTTGACAAACTGTAATTTGCGGCGCCATATTGAAACCGGTACTCGGTAGTAGAAAGTTGTGATCTAGACGGCATTTGTTTATTTATTGAAACAATTTCTAGCAATCAAGGTATGTTATGTACTCTCTCGAATCTTCGTCACATAAAGGCAGTGAAAAAACGTTGTAGAAGTAGAGCCACATGTGTTGGTGCTCTCCGCCTGGTACAAACACTTACACATGACGACACTTGGGACTGCTGGGTGTGAAGTGCAGACAGGCCTGATGAGAGTGTGTAAAGCGAGCGCCGTGTTGTGTTTGCGCCGCTGGAGGTGACTGTAACGCTAGAAGGGAGAGGGTGAAACCCGACGCCTACATACGGGCTATTCATCGCGGGATCCGCCCAGAGTGCTACCGAGTCAACGACGCTCTTCTCCCATGGATGGGTTGCACTCAGCGACGAACTCATTTCGTGACGAACTGCGGGAATGCAGTTTAACGCATGCTATTGGTGCACTATATATCACAGCGAAACTGCGATAATAAGAGCACATGATATTAGTGGTGCCTCTCGCATCCATCGATGTGGTATTTCCGTAAGTTCCGTCGTACACTGACAGAAAATACCAGAACAACAAAAAAATTAATGTAGAGTAACGAAACTTCAGGAATAAATTTGTCTACGTAAGATAGTTAAGTGATTAACATTGCAATATCGCAGGTTAACGTAAGCGCGAGATAAGCCATTGCAAATGTGCAATCCTGAACATTAATAACCGGCGTAACTGCCAGACTGTAGAATGCAAGCACGCAAAAATGCAATCATCGTGTTTTAGAGGTGCCGATGTTATTTTGAGGGATGGAGTTCCATGCCTGTTGTACTTGGTCGGTCAATACAGGAATGGTTAATGCTGTTTCTGGATGACGCTGGAGTTGTCGTCCGATTATGTCCCATATGTGCTCGATTGGAGAGAGATCTGGTGTTGGAGGAGGCCAAGGCAAAATGTCGACATGTTGGGTCACAACAGCGATACGTGGGCGAGCATTATCCTGTTGGAAAACCACCACGGGATGTTGTTCACGAAAGGCAGCGAAGAGATCTAATCACCATACTGACGTACAGATTGGAAAAAAAGTGGTTCAAATGGCTCTGAGTACTAACATCTGAGGTCATCAGTCCGCTAGACTTACAAGGGGAGGCCACAACCCTTGGAACGCGGATTTACTGTAAACTTCGTGCACTCGTAGTACTCCATGAGGACTACTAAATGAGTAAGCAGTAGCGCGTGCTTCTCAAGCGTTATTGAGAAAATCTCAAGATAATTTCGGTCGTCAAATATATACCTGCGCGTGGCCATTTTTACCACGAAGCGGCGGCAGCCGAGTGGTTAGCATTCAAACCCCGTAATCGCTGGATCGAGTCCCGTTCGTCAGTTTTTTTTTTATTTTCAACACAGTCGTTTTCTTTACTATCTATACTACAATTGATATAATGGGAAAACTACGTGTAATCAGATGAACTTTTATTAAATTTATAATGTTATTTGGCAGTCTACAAATTTTTATCATCGCAAATAATATAATATTCATAACTATCGACTAGTAAAAGACCAAAAGCATAAAGTGATACTGAAATTGTGTGCTCGTCCGTGTCTTCAAAATTGTTCGTATTTAATCGAAAGAGAACGAGAAATTTCTTCTCGTGAGTACGCTATTAAAATACACTCGATACTGCATTACCAATTATTAGCGCCGATATTTAAGGAAATACTGCGTTATGCATGGTTTGCTTCCAAATTATCGGCTGAAAGAGAGGATTCTGAAAATGTTAACGAGGTTTGTTTTCCCACGGAAAAACTCAAAAGACCTTGCGTATGCGGAAACATAGCATTTATTCAATGCAGCTGGTGCCGTTTAACTTTATGTTTTCCATGTTTTTACGAAAAATATCATCCTGCAACTTGTACTCGTAATGTGTAAAGCGACGATTAATTGTACATCTTTCGAAAGCCGTATGTGCCGGACAAAACTTGCAGGTAACAAGTAGTTTCGGGCTCCATCCAGGTATAAGGGATTTCTCAAATCACGGACAAGCATACATTTTCAGTATCACTTTATGCGTTTGGTCGTTTACTAGTCGACAATTACGAATATTATATTATTTGTGATGTTAAAAATTTGTAGACTGCTAAATAACATTGTAAATTTAATAAAAGTTCATCTGATTACACGTATTTTTCCCATTATATCAATCGTAATATAAATAGTAAAGAAAATGACTGTGTTGAATATAAAAAAAAAAAACCTGACAAACGGGACTCGATCCAGCGATTACGGGGCTTTTTTTGTTTTGTTTTTTTGTTAATCTCATTTTGTTCGTTATCGTTCGTTGTGTCTGCTCGGGGCGGACGTCGCAAGACACCCGTTTCAGTTCGTTGTTGACCCATGAACTCAGTTTTTTTATTACATAGGGTAGCTAAGCCCCTGACCGAACCCGCTGAGTTACCGTGCCGGCATGGCTTGAACGCTAACCACTCGGCTATCGCCGCTTCGTGGTAAAAATGGCCACGCACAGGTATATATTTGACGACCGAAATTATCTTGCGATTTTCTGAATAACGCTTGAGAAGTACGCGCTACTGCTTACACATTTTGTTGTCATCGTTGAGTACTACGAGTGTACGAAGTTCGCAGTAAAACCGCGTTCCAAACGTCGTGGCCTCCCCCTGTTAGAGCTACTTAAACCTAACTAACCTAAGGACATCACACGCATCCATGACCGAGGCAGGATTCGAACCTGCGACCGTAGCAGTAGCGCGTTTCCAGACTGAAGCGCCTAGAACCGCTTGGCCACAACGGCCGGTACAGATTTCCAGTCAGAGTGAGTGCGATAACGGCGACAGTGCTCCTGCTGTCATGTGGAATCTCACCCCAGAGCATAACTCCAGTTATAGATCCAATGTGTGTAACACGCAGACAGGTTGGTTGCAGGCCCTCGACTGGCCTCCTAAGCAACACACTGCAATCACTGGCACCGAGCGGAACCAGATTTCATCAGAAAACAGTACAGACTTTCACTGTGCCCTCCAACGAGCTCTCGCTTGTCACCGCTGAAGTCGCGATTGGTAGTAGCTAAGCCAGTGCCATACGTTGAAAAAGATGGTCCTTCGTGTCGGTAGTGGCTCGTGGCCGTCCGAAAGCCGATCTTCTTGCGACCGTACATTCTCGTGACCACTGCTGCCAGTGATCACGTACAGTGGCTACATCCTTGCCAAGCCTTTCTGCAGTATCGTACAAGGAACATCCAGCTTCTCGTAGCCCTACTACACTTCTATCGCTTGCGCCTTGTCCCGCGGTTACGCAGGGTCGACCATGGTTAACCGGATTTGGCATGTTAATTGTAAGGGGTGGCTGGATGCCCTTCCTGCTGCCACCATGTACCCCACAGGACGGAATTAATTTACCCCAGCTGTCTGCGTCTAGTGTAAATCGTGAAATAGTGTGAATGTGTTTCAAATGTCTGTGAGTCGTGTAACTGAGGCGGGACATAGGGACCAGCCCGGTATTCACCTATTAGGATGTGGAAAACCGCCTAAAAACCACATCCAGGCTGGCCGGCACACGGGCCGTCGTCGGTAATCCGCCGGGCGATCCGGGGCCAGCGCGCCTACCCGAGTCCAGGAAGCAGCGCGTTAGCGCTCTCGGCTATCCTGGCGGGTTCGTAGCCCTATTACACGACCTCATTCAAAGTCAGTGAGGTGTTGATAATGACATCTCTGTCACCTTAAAGGGATTCTTGACTAACATCAACTCACCACGTCCAATCTCGAAGGTAACTAACCCAGTGTCGAAGGTAACTAGCACACAGTTATGTGGCTGGCGTGAAATCTTAATAGATATCATCTTTGAGACGTAGCAACATGTCTAGCAACTTTCGTTTATGTCCCACAACTTCTTAGTGCTGCGATTTTTTTTCCGTCAGTGGATTTGTTTATGGGCCCTATTACGTTCAGAACGACACGTGTAGCGCTAATCCAGGCATAAATCCCTGAAATGTTTCAGATTACGTCTGCTATTCGATTATGTTGCAATTGTCGTATTCTGTAGCATATAAAGATGTTTATTCGCCATACAGCTCCACTCGAGTTTTTGACATCATCTTGACGTCACCGTATTCCAAATGGTCATTGATCGAACCCCTTTGCTAAATAGTGAATAATTGTAACAACTTATAGTATTACATGGCGTCATTTGTAAAACAAGAACTTTTATTGAAATCACTGTGAAACAGTAAATTATGCGACTTTGATCTTTCTTTTCTTTCTTCTTTCTTTTGTTGGTGTCTTGTCCCGCGGTTTCGCAGGAACGGCACGGCTAGGAACGGATTTGGCAAGATTAGTTTTAAGGGGTGGCCGGATGCCCTTCCTGCTGCCACCCCGTACCCCCCAGGACGGAATTAGTGTACCCCAGCTGTCTGTGTCTAGTGTAATTCATGGAATAGTGCGGACGTATTCAAATGTCTGCGAGTCGTGGAACTGAGGCGGAACGTGGGGATCAGCCCGGTATTCACCTAGCGGGATGTGGAAAACCGCCTAAAAATCACATCCAGGCTGGCCGACACACGGGCCGCGGTCGGTAATCCGCCGGGCGGATTCAATCCGGGCCCGGCGCGCCTACCCGAGTCCAGGAAGCAGCGCATTAGCGCTCTCGGCTAACCTGGCGGGTTCATGGGACCTTGCTCTGGTAGGAGGAAATGCAAAGTCGTGCCTCATTTTATGCAGCAGACACGACACGGAGCTTGAGTGGTGGGGGCTGTGCGCGCAGCAAACACAAGTCACGGCTGCAGAGTGCAGACTGCCAGACTGGCCCAGTTAGCGCAGCGGTGTGGAGTGTTCCGCGCGGCGTCGCATTACGCCGGCCGGCCTCTGCTGATGAATGGCCGCGAGCGGCCCACGCAAGCGACGCCGGCGCGTGGGTGCCAGCGCACCACGCCCCCGCAACAGCGGCGCGCCGGCACCTCCCTCACACGCGACCCGTGTTTCCTACATACATACCATTTTTATACGAGGGATAGTAACAAATGTTTAAGTATCACATCGATAAAGTAGAGCTACGTTGGCCGTTCACGTTACAAAGAGACATTCAGTTCTGCTACTGTTTGTTCCTTTCACTCGCGAAAAAAGTCTCTGTAAACTTTTCGCAAAGACATTGCGTATGTTGTTGTTGTGGTCTTCAGTCCTGAGACTGGTTTGCTGCAGCTCTCCATGCTACTCTATTCTGTGCAAGCTTCTTCGTTTCCCAGTACTTACTGCAACCTACATCCTTCTGAAGCTACTTAGTGTATTCATCTCTTGGTCTCCCTCTACGATTTTTGCCCTCCACGCTGCCCTCCAATGCTAAATTTGTGATCCCTTAATGCCTCAGAACATGTCCTAGCAACCGGTCCCTTCTTCTTGTCAAGTTGTGCCACAAACTCCTCTTCTCCCCAATTCTATTCAATACCTCCTCATTAGTTATGTGATCTACACATCTAATCTTCAGCATTCTTCTGTAGCACTACATTTCGAAAGCTTCTATTCTCTTCTTGTCTAAACTAGTTATCGTCCACGTTTCACTTCCATACAAGGCTACACTCTACACAAATACTTTCAGAAACGACTCCCTGTCACTTAAATCTATACTCGATGTTAACAAATTTCTCTTCTTCAGAAACGCTTTCCTTGCCATTGCCAATCTACACTCCTGGAAATGGAAAAAAGAACACATTGACACCGGTGTGTCAGACCCACCATACTTGCTCCGGACACTGCGAGAGGGCTGTACAAGCAATGATCACACGCACGGCACAGCGGACACACCAGGAACCGCGGTGTTGGCCGTCGAATGGCGCTAGCTGCGCAGCATTTGTGCACCGCCGCCGTCAGTGTCAGCCAGTTTGCCGTGGCATACGGAGCTCCATCGCAGTCTTTAACACTGGTAGCATGCCGCGACAGCGTGGACGTGAACCGTATGTGCAGTTGACGGATTTTGAGCGAGGGCGTATAGTGGGCATGCGGGAGGCCGGGTGGACGTACCGCCGAATTGCTCAACACGTGGCGCGTGAGGTCTCCACAGTACGTCGATGTTGTCGCCAGTGGTCGGCGGAAGGTGCACGTGCCCGTCGACCTGGGAACGGACCGCAGCGACGCACGGATGCACGCCAAGACCGTAGGATCCTACGCAGTGCCGTAGGGGACCGCACCCCCACTTCCCAGCAAATTAGGGACACTGTTGCTCCTGGGATATCGGCGAGGACCATTCGCAACCGTCTCCATGAAGCTGGGCTACGGCCCCGCACACCGTTAGGCCGTCTTCCGCTCACGCCCCAACATCGTGCAGCCCGCCTCCAGTGGTGTCGCGACAGGCGTGAATGGAGGGACGAATGGAGACGTGTCGTCTTCAGCGATGAGAGTCGCTTCTGCCTTGGTGCCAATGATGGTCGTATGCGTGTTTGGCGCCGTGCAGGTGAGCGCCACAATCAGGACTGCATACGACCGAGGCACACAGGGCCAACACCCGGCATCATGGTGTGGGGAGCGATCTCCTACACTGGCCGTACACCACTGGTGATCGTCGAGGGGACACTGAATAGTGCACGGTACATCCAAACCGTCATCGAACCCATCGTTCTCACATCCCTAGACCGGCAAGGGAACTTGCTGTTCCAACAGGACAATGCACGTCCGCATGTATCCCGTGCCACCCAACGTGCTCTAGAAGGTGTAAGTCAACTACCCTGGCCAGCAAGATCTCCGGATCTGTCCCCCATTGAGCATGTTTGGGACTGGATGAAGCGTCGTCTCACGCGGCCTGCACGTCCTGCACGAACGCTGGTCCAACTGAGGCGCCAGGTGGAAATGGCATGGCAAGCCGTTCCACAGGACTACATCCAGCATCTCTACGATCGTCTCCATGGGAGAATAGCAGCCTGCATTGCTGCGAAAGGTGGATATACACTGTACTAGTGCCGACATTGTGCATGCTCTGTTGCCTGTGTCTATGTGCCTGTGGTTCTGTCAGTGTGATCATGTGATGTATCTGACCCCAGGAATGTGTCAATAAAGTTTCCCCTTCCTGGGACAATGAATTCACGGTGTTCTTATTTCAATTTCCAGGAGTGTACATTTTATATCCTCTCTACTTCGACCATCATCAGTTATTTTGCTCCCCAAATAGCAAAACTCAGTTACTACTTCAAGCATCTCATTTCCTAATCTAATACCGGCAGCATCACCTGATTTAATTCGACTACATTCCATTATCCTCGTTTTGCTTTTGTTGATGTTCACCTTACATCCTCCTATGAAGACACTGCTCTTCCAGGTCCTTTGCTGTCTCTGACAGAATTACAATGTCATCGGCGAGCTTTAATGTTTTTATTTCTTCTCCATGGATTTTAATTCCTACTCCAAATTTTTCTTTTGTTTCCTTTACTGCTTGCTCAATATATAGATTGAATAACATCGGGGGGATAGGCTACAATCCTGTTTCACTCCCTTCCCAACCATTGCTTCCCTTTCATGTCCTTCGACTCTTATATCTGCCATCTGGGTTCTGTACAAATTGTAAATAGCCTTTCGCTCCCTGACTTTTACCCCTGCCACCTTCAGAATTTGAGAGAGTATTCCAGTCAACACTGTCAAAAGCTTTCTCTAAGTGTACATTGCGTAATCAGTAGCGAAATACTTGCCGAGGGGCCGATCATAGGGCCTCCCCCTTCGTTTGATGAACAGGTGTCGGGCGTTATCTGTGGCTGATGATGTCCCTAAGCCGGACGCAGTCGTCCACCCTGTTTCAGAGGAAGCTTCTCTGCCTGAAAGGTCTGGGCATTCACAGAGGGTGGGTTTGTTGCTTGTTGGGAGCTCCAACGTTAGGCGCGTAATGGGATCCCTTAGGAACATGGCTGCCAAGGAGGGGAAGGATGCCAGTGTGCACTCCGTGTTCATACGGGGGGGGGGGGGGGGGGTTATTTCGGATGTGGAAAGGGTGCTTCTGGATGCCATGAAGAATGCAGGGTGCAGCCAACTGCAGGTGGTGAGTCATGTCGGTACCAATGACGTGTGTCGCTTTGGATCAGAGGAGATTCTCTCTGGTTTCGGGCGGCTAGCGGAAATGGTAAAGACTACCAGCCTTGCTTCCGAGATTAAGGCAGAGCTCACCATCTGCAGCATTCACGATAGAACCGACTGTGGTCCTTCGGTGCAGAGCCGAGTGGAGGGTCTGAATCAGAGGCTCAGGCGGTTCAGTGGCAGTGTAGGCTGCAGATTCCTTGACTTGCGCCGTCGGGTGGAAGGTTTCCGGGTTCCGCTTAATAGGTCAGGAGTCCACTACACACAGGAGGCAGCTATACGGGTAGTGGGGGCTGTGTGGTAAGGACTGGGCGGTATTTTAGGTTAGAGGGTCTCAGGGAACCACAGAAAGGGCGTCCGTCTAAATGGGGGCAGGTAAAACACAGTAAGGTAGTTGTGGAAACGATCGGTATAGTAGTTGTAAATTGTCGTAGCTGTGTTGGGAAAGAACCAGAGATCCAAGCCCTAATAGCAAGCACTGAAGCTCAAATAGTTATAGGTATAGAAAGTTGGCTAAAGCCGGAAATAATTACAGCCGAATTTTTTTCAAATGATCTAACAGTGTTCAGAAAGGATAGATTAAATACAGTTGGTGGTGGAGTATTTAGTGCTGTCAGAAGAAGTTTGCCTTGTAGTGAAATTGAAGTACATACTTTCTGTGAAATAGTATGGGTAGAGGCTACACCTGACAAATGTACTAAACTGTTAACGGGGAACAATAAGAATGCAAGACCAAGAGCGAAGTGCACGGATTAAAAAGGATGTAAGGCAGGGATTTAGTCTATTACCCCCTGCTCTTCAATTATACGTCGAAGAACCAACAACAGAAATAAAAGAAAGGTTCAAGAGTGGGATTAAAATTCAAGGTGAATTGATATCAGCGTTAAGGTTCGCTAATGAAATTGCTATTCTCAGTGAAAATGAAGAAGAATTACTGGGCCTTCTGAACTGAATGAACAACCCAATGAGTACAGATTCTCTTTCTCTCTCTCTCTCTCTGTCTGTCTCTCTCCGTATCACAGATCTCGGAAGGCCCACCAGTACCGACTGACTGCCTTGTCGTCCTCAGCAGATAGGTGTCGAAGCGGATATGGAGGGGCATGTGGTCAGCTAACCGCTCTCGCGGTCGTTGTCAGTTTCCGTGACGGGAGTCGCTACTTCTCAGTCAAGTAGGTCCTCAGCTGGCCTCTCAAGGGCTGAGTGCACCCCACTTGCCAACAGCACCCGGCAGACCTGGACGGTCACCCATTCAAGAGCTAGCCAAGCCCAACAGCAGTTAACTTCGCTGATCTCACGTGAACTGTTGTTACCACAGCGGCAAGGCTGTTTGCAGAACAGAATATGGAACGAGAGTAAACCGAATAAAGACGAAAGTAAAGAGAAGAAGCAGAAATGAGAACAGTGAGAAACTTAACATTGTAACTGGGGAACATGAGGTAGACGAAGTTAAGAAGTTCTGTTCCCTAGACAGCAAAATACACCGTGATGGACGGAGTAAGGAGAGCGTAAAAAGCAAACTATCACTGCCACAAAGAACATTCCTGGCCAACAGAAAAATTTGAGGAAGAAATTTCTGAGAATGTATATTTGGAACACAGCGTTGTATGGTACTGAAACATGGTCTCTGGGAAAGCCGTAACAGAAGAGAATCGAAGCATTTGATATATGGTGCTACAAAAGAATGTTGAAAATTAGGTCGACTGATGATAAGGTAAGGAATAAAGAGGTTCTCCGCGGAATCGGCGAGAAATGGAATATACGGAAAACTCTGACAAGAAGAAGGGACAGGATGATAGGACATCTGTTAAGACACCAGGGCTAACTTCCATGGTACTAGTAGGACCTGTAGAGGGTAGAAAATGTGGAGGAAGACAGAGATTGGAAGACATCCAGCAAATAATTGAGTACGTGGGTTCTAAGTGCTACTGTGAGATGAAGGGGTTAGAACAGGAGAGGAATTTTTGGCGGGCCGCATCAAACCAGGCACAAGACTGATGACGCAAAAAAAATTGTTGTGCAGACTGAGTTTATTTCTCTTTGGGACGCGGTAGCGTTAGCGTATGGACTTCTGGTGAGTTTGGTCGCTTCCTGCTAATGAGAACAATGAACGATATTGGCCCATGCTGAAGGGTAAGTTTGAATACACATTCTGTTCCGCGGTCGTTGAGGAAAGAGGTATCGCCGTTCCTAGGTTGCGGCTGCCCATAGTGTATGTAATGAAAAAGCTCAGCTCATACAAAGCCCTTCCACATAAATGGCGATAAACATCCTACTCTGTTGGATGCACGATGTTCAGGTTGTGAAAGGTAGGTTTTTGTCTGTGGTTCCAGGATTGCTGTGTTGCTGTTGCAAATTTCTACAGTGTATATTTGCTCATGTCTCCACGAAGTAACTTGCACATAACTGCACGATGTTCGACTATAAGCTGACCACTTCTACACTGCATAGACTTGATAGGATTTTACGAGTGGTTTACTACTACTTGATGTTCTGTTCCACAGTGCACTCTATGCCCGCCAACTTATCGTTCCGCGGTTTCTTGTAGTGAGTTCTACTGTGATTATTTTCTTTTCTTATTTTAGAAGTCAGATTGTGTAGCAAAACTGATTGTTAGGTCATGAATATATCTATAAGAAGGCATAGCATCAATAAATCAGGGCTTAGTCTAGCTGCATGCGAAGAGCCAAATAAACTGGTACACCTGTCTAACATCGTGTAGTGCCCCCGCGAGCACGCAGACGTGCCGCAAGACGATGTGGCATGGGCTCGACTAATGTCAGGAGTAGTGCTAGAGGGGACTGACAACATGAATCCTGCAGAGCTGTCCATAAGTCCGCAAGAGTACGAGGGGGTGGAGATCTCTTCTAAACAGCACGTTGCAAGCCATCCCAGATATGCTCAATAATGCCAATGTCTGGGGAATTTGGTATCTGCGGAAGTGTGTAAACTCAGAAGAGTGTTCCGGGGATCACTCTGTAGCAATTCTGGACGTGTGGGTGTCGCACTGTCCTGCAAGAACTGCAGTCTCTCGAGCGAAGCTAGCTACGGTATCCCAGGCGGAGATATTCGCTAACAGAATGTGCAAGGAGGAGGATATCTGTCAAAATCTGCACAGAGGAGAATATACATGGGCGCTGCAAGGGTCGTGGCATCCATATTTGTTCAAACAGTCAGACAGCTCTGAAATCTCTTTCAGCACCTGATACGAGACAAAGTGGTTCAAATGGCTCTAAGCACTATGGGACTTAACATCTGTCATCAGTCCCCTAGAACTCAGATCTACTTAAACCTAACTAACCTAAGGACATCATACACATCCATGTCCGAGGCAGGATTCGAACCTGAGACCGTAGCGGTCGCGCCGTTCCAGACTGAAGCTCCTAGAATCGCTCGGACGATTCGAGAGAAAGATTGTCGCACAGTGCCTTGAATCTCATCTGAGGTTAAGGAAAAGCAATATGGTAAATCCGCCGTGGCTGCCTGGCCATTCAGGTATCACTGGTAACGAACAAGCTGATAAGGTATCCAGGACAGAGCAACGACCCCATTCATTGGTCTGTAACCAGGGCTAATTCTCATTAGGGTGTTGATGAAATCTTAACTCTATAGCTAGATCAGAGGGCAGCAGATTGAACGTTGGACTAACAAGGGGAGGCCGCCAATTGTGAAATTCAGATTCGATTCATACTGCGCATAATAAAAGCTCATGGCCAGAGGTGTAATGTGGCAAAGCACGAAGATGCACTTCTCAGCCGTTGTCGAGAAAATCGACAGTTAAAAGAAACCGTTGCGGTGAAATACTCTCTACGATTTACTGTTTCCAACAGCGTCGTGGCGCAGCGGTAAGCGCTCGGGTTCGTAATCCGAAGGTCGCCGGATCGAATCTCGCGCCATGCAACTTTTTTTTCAGTATTTGTTTTTTGTAATTCAAATATATATATATATATATATATATATATATATATACTAAAAAAATATAATCTAAAAAAAAGTTGCATGGCGCGAGATTCGATCCGGCGACCTTCGGATTACGAACCCGAGCGCTTACCGCTGCGCCACGACGCTGTTGGAAACAGTAAATCGTAGAGAGTATTTCAACGCAACGGTTTCTTTTAACTGTCGATTTTCTCGACAACGGCTGAGAAGTGCATCTTCGTGCTTTGCCACATTACACCTCTGGCCATGAGCTTTTATTATGCGCAGTATGAATCGAATCTGAATTTCACAATTGGCGGCCTCCCTTGTAAGACGCAAAAACAAAAAGCCAGTACGTTAATGATGTTGGAACCGAGCTTAAAGAGAAGTTCTGTGACCTTGGGCTAAAAAAGGAGGCAAATTAAATTCAAGGTAGGGACTTGGGAACTTTAAGAAACAAATGTACACAATGAATATATAGAAAGAAACCCGTGAGTGAATACTATGTAGGCGAGTGGGATGATACCGCCCGCATCTTTGTGTTGGATGGGGGTAGGGGAGATGATGCCGCCGCACATTTAATCTTCCAATGCAAAGGACTGAAGGACAAAAGATACAACACTGGCCATTAAAATTGCTACATCAAGAAGAAACGCAAATGATAAACGGGTATTCATTGGACAAATATATTATACTAGAACTGACTTGTGATTACATTTTCACGCAATTTGGGTTCATAGATCCTGAGAAATCAGTACCCAGAACAACCACCACTGGCCGTAATAACGGCCTTGGTACGCCTGGGCATTGAATCAATCAGAGCTTGGATGGCGTGTACAGGTACAGCTGCCCATGCAGCTTCAACACGATACCACTGTTCATCAAGAGTAGTGACTGGCGTATTGTGACGAGCCAGTTGCTCGGGCACCGTTGACCAGACGTTTTCAGTTGGTGAGACATCTGGAGAATGTGCTGGCCAGGGCAGCAGTCGAACATTTTCTGTATCCAGAAAGGCCCGTACAGGACCTGCAACATGCGGTCGTGCATTATACTGCTGAAATGTAGGGTTTCGCAGGGATCTAATGAAGGGTAGAGCCACGGGTCGTAACACATCTGAAATGTAACGTCCACTGTTCAAAGTGCCGTCAATGCGAACAAGAGGTGACCGAGACGTGTAACCAATGGCACCCTATACCATCACGCCGAGTGATAGGCCAGTATGGCGATGACGAATACACGCTTACAATGTGCGTTCACCGCGATGTCGCCAAACACGGATGTGACCATCATGATGCTGTAAACAGAACCTGGATTCATCCGAAAAAGTGACGTTTTGCCATTCGTGCACACAGGATCGTCGTTGAGTACACCATCGCAGGTGCTCCTGTCTGTGATGCAGCGTCAAGGGTAACCGCAGCCATGGTCTCCGAGCTGATAGTCGATGCTGCTGCAAACGTCGTCGAACTATTCGTGCAGATGGTTGACTTGCAAACGTCCCCATCTGTTGACTTAGGGATCGAGACGTGGCAGCACTATCCGTTACAGCCATGCGGATAAGATGCCTGTCATCTCGACTGCTAGTGATACGAGATCGTTGGGATCCAGCACGGCGTTCCGTATTACCCTCCTGAACCCACCGATTCTATATTCTGCTAAAGGTCATTGGATCTCGACCAACGGGAGCAGCAAAGTCGCGATACGATAAACCGCAATCGCGATAGGCTACAATCCGACCTTTATCAAAGTCGGAAACGTGATGGTACGCGTTCCTCCTCCTTACACGAGGCATCACAACAACGTTTCACCAGGCAACGCCGGTCAACTGCTGTTTGTGTATGAGAAATCGGTTGGAAACTTTCCACTTGTCAGCACGTTTTAGGTGTCGCCACCGGTTCCAACCTTGTATGAATGCTCTGAAAAGCTAATCATTTGCATATCACAGCATCTTCTTCCTGTCGGCTAAATTTCGCGTCTGTAGCACGTCATCTTCGTGGTGTAGCAATTTCAACGGCCAGTATTGTATAAAATGTTTGGTTCACCAACTACTGAAGGGGTTGTGTCCAATGAAGAACTAGTAAAGGGAGTCTAGTACACTTCAAGCGTACAGGCTTGGTTTACTAGAATGTCAGGTAGAGATACCGCAAAGTAAACATGGTTTCGGTGCAGACATTATGGGGCTAAGACCACTGTAGTTTTGTCTCTGATTAAATCAAATTAAATCTTAACACAAAGCTAGAAAGAAGAAGGAGAAACTAAAGCCCGGCCGGAAACTATGGCAAACGCAGTAATTTTCAGACGCCGTGCGACGAGAACCAGTATTAGAGTGAGCTGCAGCTGCTGAGGTGGAGATGGAACCGGAGGCCTGGGTGGGGGCGGAGCGTGCAGACCGCGAGAGGCAGAGAGCGGCGGAAATGAGAGTCCGCGCAGCGCCCGGCCGGGAACAATGGCGAGAGGCGCTGGGCGTGGGTGTGGGCGCAGCCCCGGGACTCCAGCCCAGGCAGCGGCCACCGGCACGGAACACGCCCGTCATAAGCCGCTACCCCGCCCGCAGCGGCCGCCTGTCTTCCGGTCCACGGAGCCTGGGCCGCAGCAGCCATAAACAAAAAGGCACGCCTCTCAAAACGTAGTGTCCCGCGAAGGTGCCAGCGGCTCAGACGTCCACTACGATATGATCGACGTTCATAGAATATTCGGTAGGAGGCGTGTATCCAGAGACAACCAATGCAGGGGAACACCTATCGATACCACGCAGGAAGTGGTCCTCGATGTCACCACCAGACAGCGCACCACTGGTATCACGTGGGCAGATCCCGTGGTATGGCACGGCTCTCAAAACGTAGTGTCCCGCGAAGGTATCAGTGTCTCAGATGTCCACTACGAAATGATCGACGTGCATAGAATATTTGGTAGGAGGCTTCTGTCCAGAGATAACCACTGCAGTGGAACAGCTATCGATACCTCGGAGAAATTGGTCCGCGATGTCACCACAAGACAGCGCACCACTGGTATCACGTGGGCAGATCCCGTGGTATTGGAGCAGTAATCTAGATTTTGAACGTCAGCTGTCTAATCGTGTCAGCCACAGATGCTTGTATTTCTTTTCTTGCCTTCTAGGAAATGTCAGTAGAACACGAAAAGAAAATACTTTTCGATTGTGCTCCCACATCATAAGTTGACATAAAGTGCAAAACAAGAAATCAGTGTCTACCCCTCCTGGATGGTAAGCTTCTTCCTGACATCTACACTTCCTACCAACTCTAACCCCACCTTCCTTCTGCCTCCTCCTCAGGGCTCTCTCTCCTCCCCCTCCTTCCTCCTGCGCGACTTTCCCCTCCTCCTCCCCCCCCACCCTCTCTTGTGATCCCCTTCAGTGTCTCTGCACTCCCTCCTGCCTTGTCTTCCCTCTTCATCTCCTGCCTCTTGGTGCACCTGCTGACGCCCCTACTCTTTTCATCCCGCCCCCTCCCCTAGTGTACCTTGCTCTCCCCTCCTTTTCCATCGTCTCAGGTCTCTCCTTCGTCAGGTCCCACCTGGCAGTTTTATTCTTCATCGTGTGTGCTCCAAGTGGGTTTAAAGTGTCTTGTTCTGGAGTGTTTTTAATACTGTGGACAACTTTTAACCTGTGTGTGTGACTTCAGTGTCTTTCTTGTGTTCCACGAATCGCCAACTATGTTTTTTAACTTTATGACGACTTTTTTAATTTTCCCCTATGAACGCCTCCATGTCAGTGTATTTTTACCTCCATTTTCTCCCCTTACTCTGTTTTATTTTCCCCTTTTTTATGCCCTTATGGGGCAGGGGAATGAAATCACTATAAAGAAAAAAAAAAGGAAAAGAAATCAGTCTACAGTTCTTTGTCACGTTCAGACCGATAGAAATGTATTTGCCAAACTACAACATAGCGGACGACGCAAGTCACCTGAATCTGCAGATACGCTGCAGTTCTATACTCAGAGACCAGGCGTCTACATCCAGGTCTGTATAATCACTGTATTGGAGTGATTTATATAAGCGGTACAATCAGACGGAACCGGAAATGGACTTTGCACTAGGAACAGTGTCATATTCTGAGTAATTGCATCGCAATACGGACGTATACAGATGGCGGCAGTATGGCCTACACATGCTATAAACGGGCAGTGCATTGACAAGGCTGTCATTTGTACTCAGGTGATTCATGTGAGAAGGTTTCCGACGTGATTATGGCCTCCCGTGGGGAATTAAGAGACTTTCAACGAGGAATGGTAATTGTAGCTAGACGCATGAGGCATTCCATTTCGGAAATCGTTAGGGAATTCAACATTCCCAGATTCACAGGGTGAAGAGTGTGCCGAGAATAGCAAATTTCAGGCATTACCTCTCACTATGGACAACGCAGTGGCCGACGGCCTTCACCTAACGACGGAGAGCAGCGGCGTTTGCGTAGCATTGTCAGTGCTAAAAGACATGCAGTACGGCGTGACATAAACGCAGAAATCAAAGTGGGACGTACAACGAACATATCCGTTAGGACAGTGCTGCGAAATTCGACGTTAATGGACTATGGCAAACGACAGACACGAGTGCCTTTGCTAACAGCACGACATCACCTGCACCTGCTCTCTTGGGCTCATGACTAATCGTTTGGACCCTAGAAGACTGGAAAACCGTCGCCTGATCAGATGACTCCCGATTTCAGTTGGTAAGAGACGGGAATAGGGTTCGACTGTGGCGCAGACTCCAAGAAACCCTGGTCCCAACTTGTCAACAAGGTACTGTGCAGGCTGGTTGTGACTCCATAAGAGTGTGGCCTGTGTTTACATGGAATATACTGGATCCTCTGGTCCAGCTGAACCGATCATTGACTGGAAATGCTATATGTTCGGCTAGATGGGCACTATCTGCAGCCATTCATGGCAAAAATGGTTCAAATGGCTCTGAGCACTATGGGACTTAACATCTGTGGTCATCAGTCCCCTAGAACTTAGAACTACTTAAACCTAACTAACCTAAGGACATCGCACACATCCATGCCCGAGGCAGGATTCGAACCTGCGACCGCAGAAGTCCCGCGGTTCCGGGCTGAGCGCCTGAACCGCTAGGCCACCGCGGCCGGCCAGCCATTCATAGATATAATGTCCCAAATAATGATGGAATTTTTATGGATGACAATGCGCCATGTCGCCTGTCCACAATTTTTCACAACTGGTTTGAAGAACATTCTGGGCAATCTGACCGAATGATTTGGTCACCCAGTTCGCTCGACATGAATCTCATGGATCATTTATGGGACATAATCGAGAGGTCAATTCGTGCACAGAATCCTCTATCGACTACACTTCCGCAATTATGAACGGCTACAGAGGCAGCAGGCATCAATATCTTTGCAGGGGCTTCCAACAACTTGTTGAATCCACGCCACGTCTAGGTGCTTCACTACACAGGGCAAGAAGAGGTCTGACACGATGCCGCATCTAGGTGCTGCACTACACAGGGCAAGAGGAGGTCTGACACGATATTAGGAGGTATTTCGTAGCTTTTACCTTCTCAGTGTCACATCAGTGTATGTCCTCTTCCAGAGTGACTTGCCGCAGGTCAGAAAGACACAGTGGTCCCTACATGCCGATGATACGACGCTCATGAGTAGGAGCAGGTGCCCTCATTTAGTATTCTACAGTGACTCAGATTTTCCGCCTAGTCCGAATACCGATATGGAAGAAAGGTCAGAGGTACTCGGGCTTCATACAACGGTCGCAGCTTGCTCCCACAGAGGATGTCGCAGTAGCTGCGGTCATGTCACGTAGACCCGCCCACTGACGAGAGAGTGCCTGTAAATATCATAGTCCTGCACTTGCCGGGCAATTCTCACTATTGTCTGAAGGATTCGGTATGCGCTGTTGATATTTCAGTGATTGATCTTGCCCGTGTTTACTTTATTCGATTCGCTCCCTGCACTGTTTGCACACGATTACGACGACTTTAACTACTGAGCCGTGCGTGGCTCGTGTTCCCGCCATCATGTATTTTACACCCTGTTTCTAACTTACTTCCACCTCACTACGTTAATTTAAATTACTGGTGTCACTGAGTTGCTGCTTTGCCTGACCGTGAGCGGCGTTAGCAGCGCGTATCGATAAATCCCCTCTCATAGTATCTTTGCTCGACTGCTATTACTTCCCTGTAGTTGTCTGTCGTAAGAGGAGTTCGGGTTGCGAGTTCGGGCTGCCAGTCAGTTGGAACGCGTCTGGAGCGCAGTCCGGACCTGCCAGCCGGGGAGCTGCAATGCGGCACTAGTGCAGTCGGGTGGAGCAGCAGTGAGGTCTGCGTCGACATGGCTCGCCCGGTCATTACCGCCACGCATCACTTAGCCGGGCCACGGTCTTGGTGGATCGTCGGTCGGTCGTCCTACCGGACTACGTGGTTTGGCTCGCCGATGATTCAAGAGTCGACTCTGTGTATATGCATCGACTCCCGATTTGTCTTCGTGTGTGCTTAGTTACTGTTGGGTATCGTTCAGGTCTTCGTGCAAGTGTTTGTCAGGTTGTGTGTGTAGTTGGTGTTACTTCCACTGACGACGATTTTAGATGTTATCGGCATTCTGAGGCAGTCGGTCGGTTGGTGCGGACCAGGGAAGTTATCTCCGCGCGGTGCAGTCGGCTGGATCCGCTGGTGGTCCCTGCGCAGTGTCGGAGCGTGTGTTGAGCTGTCCGTTCGATGCGATCTTCCTGGGTCACCGACCCAGGACGTCAAAGTTGAGTAGTGGTTTCAACAACCCCAGCATGTCCATCCATGTTGTGGTGGTTCGTTTCGGTGGCTCGCTGAGGGGAGGTTTTCCTGTGGGCAACACCGAGTGTTTCTATTGCTGAAATTTAGCCGCCATGCGGTGCAGTTAACTATATTGGTTGGCTACAATTCAGGCAGTGTTCTTTTGGGTGAAGTTAACTATATTACCGTATTTCAAATTCAAGTGTACCAGCGGAATTTTCTGCCTTGTGGCCCTTAGTGTTCTGGTTATCTGCCCTGGCCACTAACGTAATTTCAGGCAGCGTACTTTCCTCACCTGTTGTCGCTGTCCAACATGGTGTGTAATTTTGACAGCTAATACATACTCCATTGTCGATTATCACGTTTGTAACCTCTGGTGTTTGAGTTCTCATGTACTGATTGATGGGAAGCAAGTCGTTGTGTCGGTCGGTCCGTGGCTTTTGTCCCTTGGTTGGGTTCCGACGGATCAAGTGTAGTTGGGCTCACCACCTGTCTCGCCTAAGTGAACGAGGGCAGACCGATCCGCTGGAGACTCCTGAGTGCCGTTCTCTTAATTATCCTTTTGGCAGTCTTAATGTTGTTGTAATTTAACTGTAATTTATATTCTTAATTTAGCAAGGTTAGTTGTGGGCCTTCAGCCCTCGAAACATATTCTCAGAGTTTCCTTCAAGTCCAAACATTATCGCCTTCTGCTCTTGAAAGGTTACTGTAATTTCCTCTGAAAGATTTTACAGGTTATTGTGGGCCTAAAGGAAATTTTTAAACTTAATGTATTGTTTTACCGATTGCTGCAATGTATATATTTCCTTAATTTGCAGAATTTAATTTTGCGGTCTTCAGTCATCTTATTGCGTTTGTTTATCTCTTTCTGTGCACCTTGTGGGCCATCAGCCCTCTTAGCATCTTAAAACATTGTGGCCTTCTGCCTTCAGTAATCATCATAGTATATTTGGAAATTTGAAGATTTAATCCGGCGGCCTTCAGCCGCTCCGCATGCTGTTGTATACGATTTATGTTATTCGTAAATTTAACTGTGTGTCATGTCTTTTCAAAACTGAACTTATTCTAAAGCATCTGCTTGGAGGCCTTCAGCCGCGAAGCAAATCCATTGCTTTTAAAAGTGTATTTGTGAACTAAATAATAATAAATTTCAATTGTTAAATGAATCCGATCGCAACTCTCTTGATCCTTTTCACAATCCTAATTACCTGTAAGCCCTGCGTGATTTAGCGGGCGTTTAAACTACAGTCTGGACTTTGCTTCTGGCTAACTGTTCACTCAGTGAACTCTGTTGTAATCGATCACAGTTTGACTGGTCTGTGCATCACCAACAGTGCGAGTGATCAAAAACTGTGTTCTACATACACATATTAGGAACTAAAACCTGTGGCAACCATAATGAGGAGTCGACGAACTCACTGCATAGGCCACCATACAAGATCTACATCTACATCTACATCTACATTGATACTCCGCAAGCCACCCAACGGTGTGTGGCGGAGGGCACTTTACGTGCCACTGTCATTACCTCCCTTTCCTGTTCCAGTCGCGTATGGTTCGCGGGAAGAACGACTGTCTGAAAGCCTCCGTGCGCGCTCTAATCTCTCTAATTTTACATTCGTGATCTCCTCGGGAAGTATAAGTAGGGGGAAGCAATATATTCGATACCTCATCCAGAAACGCACCCTCTCGAAACCTGGCGAGCAAGCTACACCGCGATGCAGAGCGCCTCTCTTGCAGAGTCTGCCACTTGAGTTTATTAAACATCTCCGTAACGCTATCACGGTTACCAAATAACCCAGTGACGAAACGCGCCGCTCTTCTTTG
Organism: Schistocerca serialis cubense; assembly: GCF_023864345.2. Lineage (NCBI taxonomy): Eukaryota > Metazoa > Arthropoda > Insecta > Orthoptera > Acrididae > Schistocerca > Schistocerca serialis. The sequence goes on along the minus strand of NC_064641.1, from coordinate 629,131,105 downwards.
GATCTTCTCTATCTCCTCCGTCAACCCGACCTGGTACGGATCCCACACTGATGAGCAATACTCAAGTATAGGTCGAACGAGTGTTTTGTAAGCCACCTCCTTTGTTGATGGACTACATTTTCTAAGCACTCTCCCAATGAATCTCAACCTGGTACCCGCCTTACCAACAATTAGTTTTATATGATCATTCCACTTCAAATCGTTCCGTACGCATACTCCCAGATATTTTACAGAAGTAACTGCTACCAGTGTTTGTTCCGCTATCATATAATCATACAATAAAGGATCCTTCTTTCTATGTATTCGCAATAGGCCATCATCCTTGCCAGGCGCCTAGTCGCAGCTGCATACCCAGCAGCTGAGATCCATGGTACAGCAGCGATATGTCGGAATTTCGTCTGATGTGGTGCAGTCTCGTCGAGGACATTCACTGCCAGGATGTTGGATGTCTGTGTCAGCTATATCTGGTTCTCAACGTACGATTAACATTGCCACAAGACGTTGGCCTCACCATTTACAAGATGCTCCTGTGATCGCTCACTGACTACGCAGCCGTCGACAGAGGCAAGTTCTTGGAACAGCAAGTCAATACCTCCAGTGTGTCCAAAACAGGACTCTTAAACTGGCGCTACATCTACAGCCCGACTTACAGCCAACCAGATGGCAGGAGTCCCTTACCTACAGGAGCACTGCTGCACAATACCGCGAGCCTTCTTCGAGAAAACAAAAGACTCCAGAACAGACACATCCGGGCACAAGGTCGCCAAGATCACCGGCATGGTACTGACTGATAACAAATACACAACAAAGAAAACCAAAATGACACCCATGTTTGAATAATGTGTATGATGAGCCAACGATGAGAGCAACTACTGAAAGGCTGAAAAAAAGTTACAAACATCTCTTGCAAACAGTCGTGTCAGAGGAACATCCGCAACTGAACATTATACCAGAGGTTGAAAATACGGCTTCAGCTGTAAGGTTCTTTTATTTAACACACGACCGGTTTCGGGCTCTTATAGGCCCATCTTCAGGTGTTGTGATTTGGTGCTGTGAACCCGTCCACCGCGGTGGACTTGTACAAGACGCGGTGTGCTACTAACGAGCGCAGAGCGTGGAGTGCACGGCCGTGTGTTAAGTAAAAGAACCTTACAACTTTAGCGCTATTTTCAACCTCTGGGGAAACATCTCTTGGCGGGTGGACCTGCGGTTTACGTCCGGGTCGGAAGTTCCAGTAACTCTGACTACACCGCTAATAGGACTATGGAGTATTGAGGCGGCGTATGAGCTTTGGACTCTTGATCGGACTATTTACCTGCGTCCTCTAGCCGAACTTAGCTTTTGATTACGAACTTGACAAGAAACCCTTTGGGCTTCGTTTTGTACCAGCCTTCACCAACCAGACCTTGTTTCTACACAGGTGCGCAAAACTTAAGAATTGCAGTGGGTTTCGCATGTTGTGACAGTGCCACGTAACGTACACATAGAAAGAACTGCTACAGGCAACTGAAATAAATACGCCATGAGACGAACAGAAATGAGACTTTTATTCAAAGACAGTAATTACAACCACGGACGTAACAAAAGGTGGGACATAGTTCTTAACAGGGTGTGTGAGCATCGCGAACAGCAGTGCGTCCTTTGAAAAGTGCTCCTTTCTCACGACAAGGCTACAAGGACGTCTTGTGGCAGGGCGTTCCATTCCTCGGCCAGATGATCTAAGGTGCTTGTGGACGTACTGCGGTACGTCTAATCAACGCAACCCACACGTGGTCGATGGGATTTTATGTCGGGGAACGGCAGGTCAGTCCACTCTTCAAACGCCCTTTCCTTCCAAGAGCTCCTTCACTCACGTCTCAATGCACCCCTGAAAAGAGGCCCATGAGGAAGGAACATTGATCAGTGAGGGTAGTGTGTCCAAAGATTTGTACATCCATGCAACATTATGCCTCCTACACTGTAAGACCTGAACTACCAAAACGATCATGTTTGACAATATTTCTTGGTGCATTACGTGTACCGACCTGCGACGATGTGAGGGTACATCCAGAATCACTACTCAGGCTGAATCCGAGAACAGCAAGAAGAGCACGCAACCCTGTTGGTCCACTCTCTACGCTCTTGGCACGATCGCAAGCGGTGCCGCTGTTGTGCTCTGATTTGCCATTCGATGATAAAGCTACATCTGTGGACACAGTTATTCAGAGACAGTGACTTCATGTTCATTTGAAACTGATCCGATAGGTGGGCATACCTTGGCACGAGGCTCTTATAGCTGCCAGCGAGGCAAGAACCGACGTCTAGCGAAGTCACTGTGATAGTATGTTTCTGAGCGTAGAGATGCTTCACGTTGTAAAATAAGAGCTTGAGACGAGAAAATCGAGTTTTGGATCACAGAGCCGTGGGATGGCCACTACAACTGTTGCCGAAAACTCGTTTTTATCAGTTTAGTGAGTTACATTGTGTGATTAAAAGTATCCGGACACCCCCAATTCATATTAGGTGCATTGTGCTGCCACCTGCTGCCGGGTACTCCATTTCAGCGACCTCAGCAGCCATTCGACATAGTGAGAGAGCCGGAATTGGGCGCTCCGCGGAACTCACGGACGTGGTCAGGTGATTGGGTGTCACTTGAGTCACACGTCTGTACGCGACATTTCCACACTCCGAAACATCCCTAGTTCCACTATTTCCGATGTGATAGTGAAGTGGAAACGTGAGGGGACACGTACAGCACAAAAGCGTACAGGCCGACCTCGTCTGTTGATTGACAGACTGCCGCCAGTTGCAGAGAGTCGTAATGTGTAATAGGCATATACCCGTACCACCACACAGGAATTCCAAACTGCATCAGGATCCACTGCAAGTACTATGACAGTTAGGAGGGAGGTGAGAAAACATGGGTTTCATGGTCGAGCGGCTGTTCTTAAGCTACACATCACGCCAGTAAATGCCAAACGACGCCTCGCTTGGTGTAAGGAGCGTAAACATTGGTCGATTGAACAGTGGAAAAACGTTGTGTGGAGTGACGAATCACTTTACACAATGTGGCGATCCAAAAGCAGGGTGTGGGTATGGCGAATGAACGTCGTCTGACACCGTGTTTAGTGCCAACAGTAAAATTCGGAGGCGGTGGTGTTATGGTGTGGTCGTGTTTCTCATGGAGGTGCGTACACCCCTTGTTGTTTTTCGTGGCACTATCACAGCACAGGCCTGCATCGATGTTTTAAGCTCCTTCTTGCTTCCCAGTGTTGAAGAGCAGTTCGGGGATGGCGACTGCATCTTTCAACACGATAGAGCACCTGTTCATAACACACCGCCTGTGGCGGAGTGGCTACACGACAATAACATCCCTGTAATCGACTGGCCTGCACAGAGTCCTGAACTGAACCCTATAGAACACCTTTGGGATGATTAGAAATAGCCGGCCGGAGTGGCCGAGCGGTTAAAGGCGCTACAGTCTGGAACCGCACGACCGCGACGGTCGCAGGTTCGAATCCTGCCTCGGGCATGGATGTGTGTGATGTCCTTAGGTTAGTTAGGTTTAAGTAGTTCTAAGTTCTAGGGGACTTATGACCACAGCAGTTGAGTCCCATAGTGCTCAGAGCCATTTGAACCATTTTTTTTTTTATTAGGAATGCCGACTTCGTGCCCGGTCCTCACCGACCGACATCGATACGTCTCCTCAGTGCAGCACTCCGTGGAGAATGGGCTGCCATTCCCCAAGAAACCTTCCGGCAGCTGATTGAACTTATGCCTACGAGAGTGGAAGCTGTCATCAAGGCTAAGAGTGTGCCAACACCATACTGAATTGCAACATTACCGATGGAGGGTGCCACGAACTTGTAAGTCAGTTTCAGTCAGGTGGTCGGATACTTTTGACCACATAGTGTTGAAAGGTGGCTACACTGAGTCACAGCGCCAGAGATTGCGCCAAAGAGTATTATTTAGCCGCCTCCACTGGCAGTGCTTGTTGAGAAGTTGCCGTGGGCAGTTGTAGTTCTGAGGTAGCCGTAGTTGCAGTACTAGTTGTGAGCATGTCGTGTGCAGTTGTTCTGATGGGCTACACAGCCGATGCTGTTCGATTGCGGATGTTGTAATGATTAGAGTGTATTTTTCGTCAATATATATGAAGGTAAAGAAATTTTTTTTATTTTTTATGTCAAATGTCCTAAATAACAATGCCTCTTGGTCACAGGTTCAGTCAACAAGCATCTGGCTTGTGTTCATGTATTAGAGTGTAATTCTGGTTTCTATATGGAATTATAGTATTTCTGGTTTTTTTTTAATTACTTCATTGTAAATGGCGTTTAAAGCATCTTGTCGTATTGAGGAAGAACCGTGCCAGATGTGTACGTTGAATCACACTTCCACACACAGAACAGTTACACTTGTGCTTTGTTGTTTCGTAGCTTTTATAGTAGCTGGGGACTTAATTAATTAGTTGTGTTAACGGAAATTTTCTTTCACTCTTTGTTGTTATTCTATGCAGTCAGATTGCGTACTAATACTAGTCAGGGCCAACCGCTTACGAGAGTTCGTAACTGGACAGATAGCTACAGCTACTAAAATTATTTGCATTTTATTTAACTAAGCCCCCATGCAGTGTATCTTACAACAAGATTTACACCCGGAAATATTTTATGACACCTTTTAGAATAGACACATAATTTTAAATATTTTGTATTTGGTTTTAGCCGTCAAAGTTGGAGCGCTTCCATTGTGATAGACTTAAATGGAAAAACCGAGCAGAACAGACTGGTCGCGGTCGTAAAGCAAACACAATCGCTGAGGGGCGTAGCATTACAGGAGTCACGGCCAAAGAAATACAAACGGCTGACTCTGCAGAACCTCGAGAATGCAGCCCCCTGACACTGAATCTTCGGGACAGCTTCGCAAGCTCGGGACAGCTTCGCCAAGCGAGTTGTGAGATAAGCCGGCACTGTGTACTGCCTATCGGAAGAAATAGTGGGTCCTATGCTGGAGTGCTCGCTGAGCCAACAGTCCGCAATGGAGTGGACAGCTGGACTGCAAGTTGCTCCGCGGGATGGATGGGATACAATATTTCTCCTGTTGTCATAAGGCTCTCGTGTTTCCAGCCGGCTGAGGTAGTCGAAATGTCACGACTTTTCAACGACCCCAAGCACTTGCAAACACGAGAGCCGAAATTGGTTCAATTCACAGGGAATACGAGAATGGTAATATTTCTCCTCTTCTATCAGGTCCGTTACAATTGGGTTGCTTCGTAATTTCGTGTCGTTCTGTCGTATGTTTAATGAACGCAACAGATACGCATAACAGAGACTTTAGTCATCAATAATACGTTCTCCTTCACTATTTACGACAGTCTGCCAACACTGGGGTAGCTGTTCGATTCCGCGACTGTAGAAATCACTTGTATTGAGGCGAAGAATTCGTCAAGCTGTGCTCGGAGCGCATTATCATCCGGAAAGGAAGTTTAGGTTCAGAAGCGGGATTAAAATTCAGGATGAAAGTATATAAGTGATTAAATTCGATGATGGCACTGCTATTCTCAGTGGAAGTGAGGAAGAATGACAGAAACTGTTGAATTGAATGGTCTACTGAGCTTAAGGTATGGACGGAGAGTAAAGCAAAGAGTCATGAAGAGTAGCAGAAATTAGATTAGAGACTAACTTACGAGGGTGGTTCGAAAAGTCCTCGGAACGGAATAGGAAAAATGTACTTAGATCACTAAAACTTTTTTTATTTTTAATGTAGTCTCCTTGTAGATTAATGCACTTGGCCCAACGGTGTTCCAGTGCCTTGATCCCATCTCGAAAATGAGTTTCCTCCAGGCCTGCAAAATAGTTGTTAACTTCAGCTATAAATTCTTCGTTTGAAGTGAATCTTCGTCCACCAAGAAAAATTTTCAGATTTGGGAAGAGATGGAAGTCTGACAGAGCCATATCAAGTGAAGAAGGTGGTTGTGGCAACAATTCATACCTTAGTTCGTGTAATTTTGCCATGCCGACGGCACATGTGTGTGGGCGCGCGTCAAGAGTCCATCTTGCACATAATTTTTTCATTTATAATTCCTCAGTTAAAATGTGATATACCCTTTCAGATGACAACTGGCAAGAGTGAGCAATTTCACGCACTTTCAATCGGCGATCCTCATGACCATTTTGTGCACTTTTGCAATGATTTCTGTAGTAGTGACACATCTTGGACGACCACTGCGCGGATCATCATTTAAGCTCTCCCAACCTAATTTAAATTCATTTGATTCTGTAAATCTGCATGAATGTCCTTTGCTTTCATACCTTTCTTTACGAAGTACTTAATCACTGCTCGAATCTCGATTTTTTCCATCTTCGCAAATCACTACGCGGGAACAACAACAGAGCCACGTCACCGCCACAACTCTCTTCTACGAGCGCTGACGTGGCACGTGTTTACAGGCAACAGTTCAATGAATATCAAGTGAACAATTTGTTGCGCTAGCGCTGACCTCTCGTGGTGATTCCGAGATCTTTTCAAACCACACCCGTAACAAATTGGCGAGCGCATAGGAAATAAAGTGAAGGAATTCTGCTAGACTGGAAGCAAAATAACGGCGTGACGGTCGAAGGAAGGAAGGTTTAAGAAGCGAACCAGGAAAGAGATCATTTCCCATTAAAAGAAGTCTATTAATATCAAACATAGGCCTTAATTTGAGGAAGTAATTTTTGTAAATGGAGTTACATAGCATAGAAGTTAATTGTGGACTACGGGGAACACATGTGAAAGAAAGATAATGTAGTGTTTGTTTACAATGCTGAAAATTTAGCGAAATGGTGAGGTAATAAATGGGAAACCCTTCACAGAATCGACGAGGCAAGGAATATGTGCCTAACACTAACTAGGGGAAGGGAGACGGTGACAGGACATATAGTAAGCGATCAGAAAGCTGCAAAGGTAAAAAAACTGTACGCGAATACACGCAACAGATAGTGAGGATACTGTGTGTAAGTGCTACTGTGACATAAGACTGGCATAGAATAAGAGAAAAACTATTTGCTTCAAATATACCAATATATTCCAAAAAAGGGCCCCTGTGACCCCTAGCATTACTTGAAGTATAGAACTGTACGCAGACATCCTGGTATGACTCTTAAGCCAAACACCAAAACGGTGGCGAGTGACTCACACGCAGCACCTACATACATTGCCTGATCAAAAGGCTCCAGACACACATTACTGGGCATTAATATTGTGTGTCTTCGCTTCACTTTGAGACGGTTTGGGCTCAGCTGAGGAAACTTTCATTGAGGTGTCTGAATGTCTGTGGAGGAACAGCAGTCCATTAACCCAAAGGAACCCAAACTGGAGAAGGTAGCGACGTTGGACGCTGGGTTATGGAGTGAAGTCGACGCGCTAATTGTAAACCGAAAAACTAAACTACGTCCGGACGGGCCTTGAAAGCCAAATAATACAGACCGACCGCCATGTCATCCTCAGACGACATGCATCACTCGAAGCGGATATGTGGCCACCACACCGCTCTCCCGACTGTTGTCAGTTTTCGCGACAGGAGCCGCTACTTTTCAGTCAAGTAGCTCCTCAACTGGCCTCACAAGGGCTGAGTGCACCCCACTCGGCAGACTAGACGGTCACCCATCACAGTGCTAGCCAAGCCCAACAGCGCTTAACTTCGGTGACCTGACAGGAACCGGTGTTTGCATTGCGGCAAAGCCGTTGGCTACGTGCTAACACTAACTCACCCCAAAGGTGTTCCATTCAGCTCAGCCTCTTGGCACGCCAGTCCACTTCACGAATCATTTTATCTCAAATCATTGCCTCAGAGGTGCTGCTTTGTGACAGGGTACATTGTCCTGCTGATACAGTCATCGTTTCCGAAATCTTCCTAACTGTACATACACAACTGGCCATTAAAATTGCTACACCACAAAGATGACGTGCTACAGACGCGAAATTTAACCGACAGGAAGAAGATGCTCTGGTTTGCAAAGGTGGCGGCACCTACAACATGCTGACATGAGGAAAGTTTCCAACCGATTTCTCATACACAAACAGAGGTTGACCGGCGTTGCCTGTTGAAACTTTGTTGCTGCCTCGTGTAAGGAGGAGAAATGCGTACCATCACGTTTCCGACTTTGGTAGAGGTCAGATTGTAGCCTATCGCGATTGCGGTTTATCGTATCCCGACATTGCTGCTCGCGTTGGTCGAGATCCAATGGCTGTTAGCAGAATATGAAATCAGTGGGTTCAGGAGGGTAATACGGAACGCCGTGCTGGACCCCAACGGCCTTGTATCAATAGCAGTCGAGATGACAGGCATCTTATCCGCATGGCTGTAACGGATCGTGCAGTCACGTCTCGATCCCTGAGTCAACAGAGGGGACGTTTGCAAGACAACAACCACCTGCACGAACAGTTCGAAGACGTTTGCAGCAGTATGGACTATCAGCTCGGAGACCATGGCTGCGGTTACCCTTGACGTTGCATCACAGATGGGAGGGCCTGCGATGGTGTACTCAACAACGAACCTGGGTGAACAAATGGCAAAACGTCATTTTTTCGGATGAATCCAGATTATGTTTACAGCACCATGATGGTCGCATCCATGTCTGGTGACATCGCGGTGAACGCACATTGGAAGTGTGTATTCGTCATCGCCATACTGGCATTTCACCCGGCGTGATGGTATGGGGTGCCATTGGTTACACGTCTCGGTCACCTCATGTCGCATTGACGGCACTTTGAACAGTGGACGTTACATTTCAGATGTGTTACGACCCGTGGCTCTACCCTTCATTCGATCCCTGCGAAACCCTACATTTCAGCAGGATAATGTACGACCGCATGTTGCGGGTCCTGTACGGGCCTTTCTGGATACAGAAAATGTTCGACTGCTGCCCTGGCCAGCACATTCTCACCAATTGAAAACGTCTGGTGAATGATGGCCGAGCAACTGCCTCGTCACAATACGTTAGTCACTACTCTTGATGAACTGTGGTATCGTGTTGAAGATGCATGGGCAGCTGTACCTGTACACGCCATCCAAAGTTTGTTTGACTCAATGCCCAGGCGTATCAAGGCCGTTATTGCGGCCAGAGGTGGTTGTTCTGGATACTGATTTCTCAGGATCTCGGCACCCAAATTGCGTGGAAATGTAATCACATGTCAGTTCTGGTATAATATATTTGTCCAATGAATACCCGTTTATCATTTGCATTTCTTCTTGGTGTAGCAATTTTAATGGCCAGTAGTGTAGTATAGAATGCTGTAACACTTACTCACATCCTTCCGCATTTAACGATTTCTTCAACGCAATAAGGGGACCATGCCCAACAACGAAAAACAGCCCCATTTTGCAACGCCACCTTCTCTGTTGTGTTGGCACTACACTTGATGTCAGGTGATGTTATTCAGACATTTCCAAAACCTAAACTCTTCTATAGCGTTTCCACAGGGTACAGCGCGGTTTATCACTCCAAATTACTTATTTCTAGTCATCCACTGTCCACTGCGTCGCTCTTTACACTACCTCAAGCGTCGCTTAGTGCTGGCTACAGAAATGTGTGGTTTATGAGGAGCTGCTTGACCACCGTTAACTCCGTACGCACAGTTATTGTGCTGTCTGGGCTGAAACTCACATGTGATTCCTTCTGCTAATTTCATTTTTACAATGCTCGACTCTCCACGTCCGTCAGTACATGAGTCTGCCTGGTCTTGGTTTATCTGTGTAACTGCTTCCACTTCACGATCACATCACCAACATTCAACCTGTGCAGTTTTAGAAGCGTCTGAAATATTTCTGATGGATCCGTTTCCCAGGTGACATCCAGTGACTAGTCCACATTCGAAGTGGCTGAGTTCTCCTGACTGAGCTGTTCTGTTGTCACTGCCTCTCTGGTGAAACACAATATTTTTCCCCCCTTTATACTGGCGGGCACGCCCCTCGTCACATCTAGAGCTCAACCGGAGAGGAATTCCACCAGAAGAACTGTAACATTCGCGAGATGATTACCTAATGCTCAGTTCTGCACTACATAGAGATGTCCAGATCCTTTTGATCAGATAGTGTACAAAGACTAGACTTATAGAACCATATAGCTAGTGCAGTACTCTACGTTATTCTGAAGCTCACAATTAACCGACGGCCAATTGGCCAGGTGCAGTTAAACTCTTTACGTGTAGAAGTAATAACAGCATTACACAGGGTGAGTCAAAAAAATGTATACACACTTTGAACTGTCATAGACAATTTATTTCCCGTTCTACAAGGTTAAATATCTGTGAGAAAGAAATGTTATGTTTCTTGAACAGGTGGCAGCAGTGGCAAGGAAGTAACTGCAACATGGCGGACGTGCGTTTGAGCTTTGAAGCGCGGAAGCAGATAATTAAGTGGTACTGGAAGTTTGAGAATGTAGCTGCTGTTCGAAGACAGTGGAGAAGTGAGTATGGTACAGAACCACCTTCAAGGTTAACAATTACACGTCTACGAGACAAATTCGAAATTCATGGAACAGTGTGTGATGTGCATAAAGGTCGATCAGGGCGACCTCGTGCAGTTACAAGTGATGATTCCACGACTGCAGTCTTGGAACTGTTTCAGCGTTCGCGTCAAAAATCTTCAAGGCAAGCGGCACGTGATAGTAATGTAAGTGCTAGTAGTGTGCTACGCATTCTGAAGAAAGGCAAGTTTCATGTGTACATTCCAAGGCTGGTTCAACAGCTAAGTGGCGACGATCCAGATCGAAGGTTAGAATTTTGTGAATGGGTTCAGGAGATGGTGAGACGTGAATCGGGATTTATGGGTAGCATAATTTGGTCGGATGAAGCCCAATTCAAACTCAATGGAACTGTCAATAGGTACTGGATGAAGATAATCCTCACATTACAGTTGAAAAGGCTGTGCCTGGTATAAATGTGTGGCGTGGTTTGTCTGCAAGGGGACTCATTGCGCCTTTCCGCTTTGAAGGTACTGCTACTGGAGAAACGTACCTAACAATGCTTGCTGACTCCATATTCCCTGCCATTCGTGCATTATACGGTAATGATGAGTTTTATTTCCAACAAGATGGCGCCTCGCCGCACTATCATAGGGACGTACGAGCATACCTGGATCACAATTTGCCAGGCCGGTGGATAGGATGCAGGGGACCAATCGAGTTTCCTGCACGCTCTCCAGACCTCACGCCGCTGGATTTCATCTTATGGGGTACAGTAAAAGATGAGGTGTACAAACGAAAACCACGTAACCTGGACACACTTTAGAATGAGATTCAGGCAGTGTTCACAGAAATCTCATTGGACACTTTGGTACGATGTACGGAATCAGTGGTGACTTCTACTCAGAAATTTATTGATGCTGAAGGCTACCAGTTTGAACATTAATCACATTTGCAAAGTACATTTATTTTTCCAATTGGACTTTAAGCTTTCCACTTCCAGAAATTTAACATTGTAGAATGGCAAATAAATTTTCTATGACGCTTCAAAGTGTGTATACGTTTTTTGACGCACCCTGTATGTTTATTGATCGTATAAAGCACTTTCTTTTACTCCGTTTTGTTTAAACATAAAAATGCACATGCGTTATTAGCCGCCGAGCCACCTCCAGTGCAGATAGTGTGAGTAAACTGCAACATTTCAACATATTTCTAATTTTTTATCCTCTCCCATCTCGTTGTGTGGTGATGTCCGTGGACCATTTGATGCAGTAGGAGCGGGCTCCCGGTACGCCCACAGGGCACGTGCGGGAGGCTGCACGCCTTCTGAGAACGTCGGCGGCGCACACACAGCCTGAGGCAGCTGCAGGTGTCCCAGATAGCGATGCGCGAGCAGCGGCGCCGTCACCGGGCGTTCGAGGAACCTCCAGATAGCGAGTCAGCAGAACGAAGCAGAGACGGCAAGACTTTCAGGTTTATACAGGCAAGCGCTGCAGAACAATGGCTCCCAAATACGGTTTTCCGCGAAGGAATTGTTTCACTGAGGAGGACGGCTCTGCGCTTTCTCGTTTGAATAGTATCACGATTGGCGAATTGGAAGATATTAAAATAAGTGACCAAGGCATAAAAATCGAACTGAAATCGTCCAATATAGGAAAGTCCACTGGACGCAATGGGGTACCTATGCGAGTCTACATGCACTACTGGCCATTAAAATTGCTACACCACGAAGATGACGTGCTACAGACGTGAAATTTAACCGACGGGAAGAAGATGCCGTGATACGCAAATGATTAGCTTTTCAGAGCATTCATACAAGGTTGGCGCCGGTGGCGACACCTACAACGTGCTGACATGAAGAAAGTTTCCAACCGATTTCTCATACACAAACAGCAGTTGATCGGCGTTGCCTGGTGAAACGTTGTTGTGATGCCTCGTGTAAGGAGGAGAAATGCGTACCATCACGTTTCCGACTTTGATAAAGGTCGGATTGTAGCCTATCGCGATTGCGGTTTATCGTATCGCGACTTTGCTGCTCGCGTTGGTCGAGATCCAATGACTGTTAGCAGAATATAGAATCGGTGGGTTCAGGAGGGTAATACGGAATGCCGTGCTGGATCCCAACGGCCTCGTATCACTAGCAGTCGAGATGACAGGCATCTTATCCGCATGGCTGTAACGGATCGTGCTGCCACGTCTGGATCCCTGAGTGAACAGTTGGGGACGTTTGCAAGACAACAACCATTTGCACGAGCAGTTAGACGACGTTTGCAGCAGCATGGAATGTCAGCTCGGAGACCATGGCTGCGGTTACCCTTGACGCTGCATCACAGACAGGAGCGCCTGCGATGGTGTACTCAACAACGAACCTGGGTGCACGAATGGCAAAACGTCATTTTTTCGGATGAATCCAGGTTATGTTTACAGCATCATGATGGTCGCATCCGTGTTTGGCGACATCGCGGTGAACGCACATTGTAAGCGTGTATTCGTCATCACCATACTGGCGTATCACCCGGCGTGATGGTATGGGGTGCCATTGGTTACACGGCTCGGTCACCTCTTGTTCGCATTGACGGCACTTTGAACAGTGGACGTTACATTTCAGATGTGTTACGACCCGTGGCTCTACCCTTCATTAGATCCATGCGAAACCCTACATTTCAGCAGGATAATGCACGACCGCATGTTGCAGGTCCTGTACGGGCCTTTCTGGATACAGAAAATGTTCGACTGCTGCCCTGGCCAGCACATTCTCCAGATCTCTCATCAACTGAAAACGTGGCCGAGCAACTGGTTCGTCACAATACGCCAGTCACTACTCCTGATGAACTGTGGTACCGTGTTGAAGCTGCATGGGCAGCTGTACACGCCATCCAAGTTTTGTTTGACGTAATGCCCAGGCGTACCAAGGCCGTTATTACAGCCAGAGGTGGTTGTTCTGGGTACTGATTTCTCAGGATCTATGTACCCAAATTGCGTGAAAATGTAATCACATGTTAGTTCTAGTATAATATATTTGTCCAATCAGTACCCGTTTGTCATCTGCATTACTTGTTGGTGTAGCAATTTTAATGGCCAGTAGTGTATGTTATGAGAAAGAATTTGCTCCTCTTTTCAAGAAACGTCCTCAATCAGACACATGAAACTACGGCCTGTATCGCTACAATCTGTCTGTTGTAGAATTGTGGAATACTTGTTTTTTGCTTGGGTATTCTGACGTTTCTAGAGGCCGACAACATCCTTTTTTGGAATCGATATAGTTCCGACTTGTCACCTAATGACCGTAGGGAATGCCAGACAAGCTTTGAATTTATATTGAAGAATTCCGCGCAAGAACAAGAGAGTATACCATCCTTAAGGGGACGACACCAGGCCAATCTACCCTATGTTAATTTAGGCAAGTATTTTACCCTTTTCTGAAAAAAAACTATTTGATGCAGGACCTTAATATTTTTACTGTATGTTACATGATGCTAATAGAGTCAACAGTACTAAAATCTACTTTATCCATTATACAGTTTTTAAGAAATACTTTTTTTAATTTATCAACGAAAAATATTAAGTTTTTTCCGCAGAAACTATTTTTTGTGAGCTTCCTTATGGGGGAATATTACTGAATGTAGTACCAGAGGTGGCTTTTTATGTTATGCAGAGTCTCTGAAAATTTCATTCATTTATCTATGATAGTTTCTGATATTTTAGTTTGCGGAAAATTAGCTTTAAAGAAAAAACTTTTGAAATTTGTTAATTAAAATTGTCCTGCTGCATATGATGGCCCTTCTTTGGTCTCTAGCAGGTCTTCCAGATTCTTTTTCACCTTTCTGGATGTTTGTCATGCTTTCTTGGCCATATTAGATGCAGACCTGTCTGCATCGGCTATCCTCATTTTATCGCAATGTTGCAGCCCAGTGATCATATTTTCACCAGGATTAATTCCCAGCTTTTTCAGTACCCAACACTTTCCAATATTACCGCAACTGAATGCAATAACTGCATCATGAACTCCTAGTTTCATTGTATGCATGCCTACAAATACAGTTTTAGGAAGGCGATTCCAAATTATACTGCTGAAACATTCATTTGGGTTCTGTGTCCGCCCATGCAGGCATTTCCTTTGAAGGTCAGGATGAGACAAGTCTCCGAAAATAGGTTTAACTGCTGTATAAACAGCAGCAGGAATAGAATGCTGGTGAGAATTTCTCCAGTTGCCCGAGCCCTATTGTATTTGCACCACGAATTTTCTCCTGATGGACACAATCCATGACATGGCTTATCATCAGTTGAGGACTTATGGAAGAGTATGGCCCAAACATCGCTCTTCATGGCCTCCAGATTTTTTTTATTTCTCCTAATTGCCTCCCCATAGTATACCTGCAAGTTTTCTATTTCAGTTTTAGTTAACCGGCCCTGTCAGATCAACAGTTTTCATCTTTTAATTTTTTTCCTCTCATATCAACAGTTAGTTTTCTCAGCCTTGTTCCCATACGTTTTTGAACATGGCCTACACATTCTATTTTGCTAATAATGGCATCTCCATATGGCTTAGAGTTGACAGTGGATGGGTTGCAGGGGGTGCCAGGAAAGTGGGCGTGGCACATAAACACACGTGTTAGGAAAATGCTCTTTAAATACTCTAAAAAAATTTTTTTCAGCAAAATCCTTTTCAAAGTACTTAAATAAAACCTGAATCTATCGAAATATGATGAAAACCGAAAATCGATTTTTTCGACCTGAACCACGGTGTGGTCCCCTTAACGGAGAGAAATCTTCAGACGTAACTTCCTGTGTACACCAAGTCACTGTTATGGGGCCATTACTATTTAAAGTATACACTGATGTCCAAGACGTAAGGACGAAAGGAACACACTGCCAAGTAACAGAGCTCGATGAAACTTGGACCGTACATGGAAAGAACTGCTACAGCTTACTACAGTAAGTAACTAAAATAAATAAAATAAATACGCAACGACGCGAACAGAAATAATAATTTTATTCAAAGACAATATTGGACTGAAGTCACCGCGATTTATGATGGTCTCCTGGACATTATAAAAGGAGAGCCGTGGTTCTTAATAGTGTGTGTGATTACCACGGACGCAATGTATGCTATAAATGTGCTCTCATGCTGCCCACAAGGTTGTTAAGAAGTTTTTGTGGCAGGATGTTCCAATTATCCGGTAGCGTGAGTGACAACTGCTGGATGGTCAGTGTTTGGTGCATATGGACGTGTTGCAGTACGTCTCGCCAACGCATTCCAAACGTTCTCGATGGGATTTACGTCGGAGGAACGGGCAGACCAGTCCATGCGCCGAATAACCTCAAGTTCCACGAGGTCCTCCACCTGCGCAGTTCGATGCCATCGCGAGTTGTCATCCATAAAATGAAGTCAGAGACGAATAACCGTGTTCAAAGATTGGGGGTCAGTACTCCCATGCACCATTATAACTCCCCACATCGGATCACCTGGACCACCAAAATGACCATACTAGACAATGTACCTGGGTGCACTACGTGTTCACACTTCTTGTCATCTGGGGTTACGTCCAGCATTCTCAAACATGATCGTTTTGGTGGTACAGGTGCTATGGTGTGGGAAGGCGTCTACAAAGGATACCGCGTACGTAACACTAGTGGGACCCATTGTTGAGTACCACTCATGTGTTTGGAATCCCCATCAGGTCGGATTAAAGGATGACATCGAAGCGATTCAGAGGCGTCCTGTTATACTTGTTACAGGTAGGTTCGATTAACAAACGCGAATATTAGGGAGATGCTTCGTGAACTCAAATGGGAATCCCTGGAGGGAACACAGCGTTCATTTTGCGATACACTGTTGAGAAAATTTAGAGAACCGACATTTTAAGCTGACTGCAGAACGATTATACCGCTGCCAACGTATATTTCGCCTAAGGATCGCAAAGACACCATAAGAGAAATTAAGGCTCATACGAAGGAATTTAGACAGTTGTTTTCGCTCGCTCCATTTGCGAAGTGGTTAAACTAACCTCCGCCATGCACCGTACGGTAGATTATCGAGTATGTATGTAGACGTAAAAATTGCAGAGGGAGACAAAGGGATGAATACAGTAAGCAGGTTCAAATGGTTGTAGGTCGCAGTATTTATTCGGAGTTGAAGAGGATTCCACAGGATAGCGTAGCAAGGAGAGCTGTAGCAAACATGTTTTGGGACTGAAGACCACAATAAAAACAGCCTAACATTACTTTGAACGGTCAGATCGACCTTTATCAAATCGAGAAACTCGTTAATATTCCTGCGAACTTCTAGTCTATAAGTACATTTCTTTGTTTCAGATATTGCGATAACACAGATAAAGCAAATCAGAAACGAAATTCCGGAATCTGAAGAGAGAAAAAAGCTTTCACAACATCAGAAATTTGTATACTGATTACCCAGCAGTACAACTGAAGATCTACGTTATGTTTTTAAGAAATGCATTTTGTGTGTCCTAAAAGAACCAATACACATAAGGCTAGTACATTTACGACATGTGATAAAGTCAGTAGTCATATTAGCTTATACGCAACACTATAAGCTAGAGATAAACTTGTACTACAATTCACTTTGTCTCCTGTACAATGCTGTTGTCGCTGAAGATGGACATGTGCCCGGCATTAGTGTCGCAACAAAAAAAAAAAAAAAAAAAAAAAAAAAAAAAAAAAAAAAAAAAAAAAAATAATAATAATAAAAAAAAAATATGGAAAGTACATTCTACTGCGTGGTATAAGTTAGTGTATATCACATATTTTTTTAAAAAGCTAAATGAACTGCAATTGCCTTGCTATGGAATCAGAAAGATAAACTTATACGATCAGTTGTAAGTAAGTAAAAGTGATTTTATACCCTCAAAAAGTTATAAAAATCTCATTTGATGGCAACCTGCAGCGACATGAACATGCTGCGGAATGCAATACCTCCATCTAAGTCTGCATTCCGTGAATCACCGTACCGTGTGTGGTGAGGATTAGATGCTGCCTCTATTCCAATGGCGGATTGTATGAGAGAAGAAAGACTGCCGACACCTCTCTCTATGAGTCTGAATTTCTCTAATTTTTACCGTTGCGATCATTACTCGAGATGTACTGTATGCTCGAGGAAGTAACATGTTTGTTGACTCGTTTAGGCTAATTATGTAATGCCCTCCGAAGAGCACAACTTTCCTGTAGCGTCCTCTACAGCATTTTGTTGAACATTTCTATGGCATTTTCACGCTCACTAAATCTACATACGCAGCACGCAGATTTTCTTTTAATTTTCTATGTCTCTTCCGTGTAAACAAACTCGTAATGACCCCAGACCATAGAAAAATAATCAATAAGTGGTTCAATGAAGGTTCTGGAAGCGTCCTCTTCAATGCGTGAATTCAGGCTTGTTTGGGATTCCTCCAATAAGTCTGAATCTAGCATTTATGTAGCCCACGGAAATATTTATCTGATCATTCTACTTTAAATCGTCACGAACAGATGCTTCTGGATACACAACTGTTGCGAATGATTGCAGTACTTGATCACTGGTCACATAGATAAAATACAACGGCTCTTTTCTTATGGTATTTTGTTAATACACTGGCGGACGTAACACCCGCATTTATTGCTGTGATTTGTAGGCCAGTACCAGGTTATGCAGCAGTCGGTAACTGTATGTTTACTGTGCGTCAGCACGTAGGTAGCAGATAATAGCCACATTATGCAGAAACGAGTTCAGAATGCTCATGCTTTATGTTTCCAAATGATATGATTGCGCTTAATGCGAAAATGATGCAAATTAAAATGAGTCAAGAATACATAATTAATTAATTAATCAAATATCACGGTATATATTAATATCGAAAACGGAACGTGTGTTTGTGACAAGTCTTTTCCCAGTGTATTTCATCTTGTCATTTATTCAGTTTGCTTAATTCTACTTTTTGTTCTTTCCAAACGTCTATACTTTCAAAACTATTAGTCTTTTAAAACTGTTATGTTACGTGCCCATATTCAAAAGCATGCTTCGAGCTGCTGTAATTGTTGTTTCGTGTTCGGAAGACGTTGATTTCTTCCAGTAATTTCAAAAGTAATCCTCGCAAGAGCGCTGGTACTAGCCAAATGAAGTTAAAAACTTGGTATTTTTCTCATTCCGTCTCCAAACGTTTGTTACGACAAATGAAATAAAGCCTATTCCAACAACCCTGTGCTTTGATAAAATGAATCACACAAAACAGTATATCATCGACTATTAGGAATGCCATTGCTCCAAACTAAACATATTTTCCACCAAAGTGCTGAAAAGAACGATCTACCCAGCTAACCTTCAGCATTCTTCTACAGCACATTTCAGAATCTTCTGTTCAATGCTACTTTCAGTCCCTTACCTTCAGAAAAGACTTCCTAACGGATAAATTTATATTCAATGTCAAAAATTTTCTCTTTTTCAGAAATGTTTTCCTTGATATGTCCAGTTTTCATTTTATATACTGTCTACTTCGGCTGCACAAACAGCAAAACCCCTTTAGTAATTTTAGTGTCTCGTTCAGTTGTCTACTTCCTTCAGCATCGCCTGATTTAATTCGGCTATAGTTCATTAGCCTTGTTTCACATTTTTTATGTTCATCTTATATTCTATTGTCAAGGCAACATCCGTTGTGTTGAACTGCTCTTTCCAAGTCCGTTGAAGTCTTGACGGAATTACAGGCATGGATTATTAAGCTGTTAGTTCGGTAATATTCATATATGTCAGCACCTACCTGTATTGAAACTTCAGTATTACATTCTTTCTGAAGTCTGAGACTATTTCGTCTGGCCCTCCATATGATCTATATAACTCTGACGGAATGTCGTCTGCTCCAGGGGTCTTGTTCCAACTTACGTCTTTCAATGCTCTGTCAAATTCTTCTCACAGTATCGTATCACCCATCTCACTTTCATTTATTCCTCCGGTTTTGTGGTACTGCCTCCAAGTTTATTTCCCTGGTAAAGCCCCTCCATATTTTCCTTCCACCTTTCAGCTTTCCCTTCTTTGCTTAGTATTGACTTGCCATCAGAGTTTTTGATATTCATACAGTTGCTTTCCTTTTCTCCAAAGGACTCCTTAATCTTTCTACAGCCCTTTGCCACTTTCCGCCAATGTCATTTTTAAAGTCTACTCCAATTTGTGTGATTCATGCTACAACTATTTGTCTAAAGTATGCTACATAAGCTCCTAAAATGTACATAGTCCTCTGCAGTATGGCTTGGTTGTACGAGGGCGTGCTCAAAAGTAACGTCCCCGAATTTTTATTCTGTTGTCAGTATCGGTTGAGGCAATACATGTCATGCACATCAGTCGGGCGACTTCCCCGCATCTCTGACGCAAGTTGCAGCCCTCTGCCACCAGCACGCTCCGAACTGTAGGGAGTAACATGGCGGCGTGTAACGTAACTATGTCGACGTTTGAGAAACAGCGTGCTGTAATCTAGTTTCTAACCGTGTTCGCCGCCAGGGTGACTTTGTTGAGAAATAAATATGTAGACATGAAGAATAAAGATGTAGAATGATAATAACGTTTGTTTTATTCTAAAGGTTAAAGAGTTTTTGCATTAAAAAGTCGGGGCCATATTACTTTTGTTCACGCAAGATGAAATCCACTCAGTAGCCCTGCAGGAAATTACAATTTTTTTTTAAAAAAAGGAAAAGGAATACGTGTTAAAGTTATAAACCTGACGAATTTATACAATTTACCTGTCGTGCCGATTAAAAAAAAAAAAAATGTTCAAATGTATGTGAATTCTTAAGGAACCAAACTGCTGAGGTCATCGGTCCCTAGACTTACACACTACTTAATCTAACTTAAACTAACTTATGCTAAGAACAACACAAACACCCATGCCCGAGACGTGATATGGCGGCTCAAACCGCGCGGCCACTCCGCGCGGCATGCGGATTAGTTTCCGGGGTGAATGAAATAATTTAGTACAACGAGTTTGAAAGGTGGCCTTAATATAATTTATAACAGGACTAAAACCGTATGATAAATGCACCGAAAAGTAGTACAAATTAACCACGAGGTCACAAAACCAGTTGATCAGTTTTTGATTTTCGTTAGTTGAATAGAACGACTGCATGGCCGGCTGGGAAATAAACAGAAGAATAAAAACTCCCTAGAATGCTTATGGTAGTTAGTTAGAATTTTCGAAACTAAGTTTCAGATGTGTCTGAAAAGGGAATTTTACACTCAAGGCGTATTCGCAGGTTTGCCTTAAGCCAGTGGTTCACGGCTGGCCGCTGTGGCCGAGCGGTTCTAGGCGCTTCAATCCGGAAGCGCGCTGCTGCTACGGTCGCAGGTTCGAATCCTGCCTCGGGCGTGGATGTGTGTGATGTCCTTAGGTTTCATTGCCTACATATGTAATCACTGAAATAACATCCCATACACTTTCATAATGCATTATGTAAAGGGGGCCGAAAATCTAATAGTCATGGGCGACTGGAATGCAGTTGTAGGGGAAGGAGTAGAAGAAAAGGTTACAGGAGAATTTGAGCTTGGGACAAGGAATGAAAGAGGAGAAAGACTAATTGAGCTCTGTAACAAGTTTCAGCTAGTAATAGCGAATACCCTGTTCAAGAGTCACAAGAGGAGGAGGTATAATTGGAAAAGGCCGGGAGATATGGGAAGATTTCAATTAGATTACATCATGGTCAGACAGAGATTCCGAAATCAGATACTGGATTGTAAGGCTTACCCAGGAGCAGATATAGACTCAGATCACAATATAGTAGTGATGAAGAGTAGGCTGAAGTTCAAGACATTAGTCAGGAAGAATCAATACGCAAAGAAGTGGGATACGGAAGTACTAAGGAATGACGAGATACGTTTGAAGTTCTCTAACGCTACAGATACAGCAATAAGGAATAGCGCAGTAGGCAGTACGGTTGAAGAGGAATGGACATCTCTAAAAAGAGCCATCACAGAAGCTGGGAAGGAAAACATAGGTACAAAGAAGGTAGCTGCGAAGAAACCATGGGTAACAGAAGAAATACTTCAGTTGATTGATGAATGGAGGAAGTACAAACATGTTCCGGGAGAATCAGGAATACAGAAATACAAGTCGTTGAGGAATGAAATAAATAGGAAATGCAGGGAAGCTAAGACTAAATGGCTGCAGGAAAAATGTGAAGACATCGAAAAAGATATGATTGTCGGAAGGACAGACTCAGCATACAGGAAAGTCAAAACAACCTTTGGTGACATTAAAAGCAACGGTGGTAACATTAAGAGTGCAACGGGAATTCCACTGTTCAATGCAGAGGAGAGAGCAGATAGGTGGAAAGAATACATTGAAAGCCTCTATGAGGGTGAAGATTTGTCTGATGTGATAGAAGAAGAAACAGGAGCCGATTTAGAAGAGATAGGGGATCCAGTATTAGAATCGGAATTTAAAAGAGCTTTGGAGGACTTACGGTCAAATAAGCAGAAGGGATAAATAACATTCCATCAGAATTTCTAAAATCATTGGGGGAAGTGGCAACAAAACGACTATTCACGTTGGTGTGTAGAATATATGAGTCTGGCGATATACCATCTGACTTTCGGAAAAGCATCATCCACACAATTCCGAAGACGGCAAGAGCTGACAAGTGCGACAATTATCGCACAATCAGCTTAACAGTTCATGCATCGAAGATGCTTACAAGAATAAAATACAGAAGAATGGAAAAGAAAATTGAGAATGCGCTAGGTGACGATCAGTTTGGCTTTAGGAAAATTAAAGAGACGAGAGAGGCAATTCTGACGTTACGGCTAATAATGGAAGCAAGACTAAAGAAAAATCAAGACACTTTCATAGGATTTGTCGACCTGGAAAAAGCTCAAAAATGGCTCTGAGCACTATGGGACTTAACATCTGTGGTCATCAGTCCCCTAGAACTTAGAACTACTTAAACCTAACTAACCTAAGGACAGCACACGCATCCATGCCCGAGGCAGGATTCGAACCTGCGACCGTAGCGGTCACGCGGTTCCAGACTGAAGCGCCTAGAACCGCACGGCCACACCGGCCGGCTCTGGGAAAAGCGTTCGACAGTATAAAATGGTGCAAGCTGTTCGAGATTCTGAAAAAAGTAGGGGTAAGCTATAGGGAGAGACGGGTCATATACAACATGTACAACAACTAAGAGGGAATAATAAGAGTGGACGATCAAGAACGAAGTGCTCGTATTAAGAAGGGTGTAAGACAAGGCTGTAGCCTTTCGCCCCTACTCTTCAATCTGTACATCGAGGAAGCAATGATGGAAATAAAAGAAAAGTTCAGGAGTGGAATTAAAATACAAGGTGAAAGGATATCAATGATACGATTCGCTGATGACATTGCTATCCTGAGTGAAAGTGAAGAAGAATTAAATGATCTGCTGAACGGAATGAACAGTCTAATGAGTACACAGTATGGTTTGAGAGTAAATCGGAGAAAGACGAAGGTAATGAGAAGTAGTAGAAATGAGAACAGCGAGAAACTTAACATCAGGATTGATGGTCACGAAGTCAATGAAGTTAAGAAATTCTGCTACTTAGGCAGTAAAATAACCAATGACGGACAGAGCAAGGAGGACATCAAAAGCAGACTCGCTATGGCCAAAAAGGCATTTCTGGCCAAGAGAAGTCTACTAATATCAAATACCGGCCTTAATTTGAGGAAGAAATTTCTGAGGATGTACGTCTGGAGTACAGCATTGTATGGTAGTGAAACATGGACTGTGGGAAACCAGGAACAGAAGAGAATCGAAGCATTTGAGATGTGGTGCTATAGACGAATGTTGAAAATTAGGTGGACTGATATGGTAAGGAATGAGGAGGTTCTACGCAGAATCGGAGAGGAAAGGAATATGTGGAAAACACTGATAAGGAGAAGGGACAGGATGATAGGACATCTGCTAAGACATGAGGGAATGACTTCCATGGTACTAGAGGGAGCTGTAGAGGGCAAAAACTGTAGAGGAAGACAGAGATTGGAATACGTCAAGCAAATAATTGAGGACGTAGGTTGCAAGGGCTACTCTGAGATGATTTCAACCCGTGAACTTTCATTTCGTTTCCTCCTCTCCGCTCCGCTTTTTTTGTCAGTTATTACAGGTAAGAGGTAGTCGCTTTAAGTGACACGTGACCTAGCTCTATGAATGAGATAGAAAAACAGCTGCAGAGTAACTGCAGAACCTGTTCAATCAACTCACTTGCGTTCCGCACTGGCGATATGTACGAGCAGACCCTCTCTGTCACTTTCGAAGAACAGGTCGCTAACTTTTACAACGTCCTCAGGACATTTATCGCTCGCCACAGGCTACTTGCCAGTAGTTTGCTCTGCTCGCCGCTCTCACAACAGCGGCTGCTGCGCATGCAGCGGCCCGGAGATTGCTTTACGACTGCAAGTGAACCGCGCTTGCAGAAAGTAATAAACGCCGCTCTGCAATCTCGCCGCCGCAACAGGCTGCGATGTTCTTTTGTCAGGCGCTGGAGCGCAACGGAGCGGCGGCCGTTCCCGGCGGTTTACGGCCCTCTAACCATAGGTCAGGAATTTTTGGGCTGCAACTGCAACTCTGCTGTTATGTTTTATGGTATTGGGATCTGGTTCAGGATGTGCGGATTTATTCCGAAACTATTAAACTAAATAGTTACATTCATCCTTTAGTGGCAGAGCTAGCGCTGTAGTTGCAGTGATAGAGAAGCAGCAGACAGTGGTCGACACGATTAACAGCAGCAACAACAGACGAGGGTTTGAGATGGAACGATCGCTGTGATAGACAGCCCCCCTCTTTTACTACCGTCGTTGGATGAGCATCTCTGTAACGCTCTCCTTTCTAACAAACTATTCGGTGGCGAAACACGTCAATCTTTTCGGGATCTTCTGTATTGCGTCTACTAACTCTGCCTGGCAATAGACGCAGACTGGCGAGCAGTATTTAATAATCGAACAAACGAGTATTGCACTACTTTATTTTTTTTACATTTCCTCCAAATTCTTCCAAGCAGTCTCAGCCTCGTATATGTTTTACTTGCGACTAGTCTTATTCGGTCATTCCACATGAGGGCGCTCTGGTCGGACACGCCAAGATGTTTGAGAGTTGTTACTGTTTCCAATGGTTTACCACAAATAGCGTAGTAACGTGTCTTTCTGTCTCCTTGTGTGCAGTACGCTACATTTATTCACGTCGAAGGCCAACTCCCAGTCCGGGTACCGAGTGTCGATTGTCTGCAGTCTTCGTGCATTTCACAAGAGTTTTATGATGTTGCATGTTTCCTGTTTACAACAGCATTGTCTGCGCACAGTCGCAAGGAGTTTTTAATGTATTCAATGCTGCCATCGACGTTTGTGGCTGTTTCCTTCCTCCCACGCCAATATCCAATCGGACGTCACATCCGGTTGTCAGAGATACACACGCGAGACGGTGACTTCCATCTCACTCCATGACCATATTGTTTATAATCTGTTAGATAATCTAGAAGAAGCTCTTGTAAAATTGACATTGGAGATAAATGTATTCTGCAGACGAGGGTACGGTAAGAAAACAGACGACGTTGTTACTGAATCAGAAGTAAGAGTTGCATGGTTACGCAAAAGTGGAGGTTGCAGCATGCATCTCGGCGTACCCCGTCTTTACGCGTGGGACAGCAGAGAAGCAAGTTAGCAGTAGCTCTGAGTTTTGCTGAAGGCTGCAACGAGCAGAATGTCCTTTTCCCCTGCAGTAGAATTTCCCCACCGGAAAGAATTACGCCATCGGTAAGAATACCCGCACGAAGCGCTTAGCTAGGCATTTTAAAACGGGATCTCAAGATGAAAGATAAACAACATAACCATATCTCAAATCCTCCTACATTTACTAAATAAATTAACAGTAATAAAAAGATGAGCACGCTCATATTGAAAATGATATGTGCGTCAGGAGAAATCGATAAGAAATCTGATACGACAAGGGCATCGTCACAGTCAACAAAATTTTTCTGGGTTTGTGACTGCATTGTCGATATGTAAAACTATCCGAAGAAGTTCACTTGCAACAGTGACCGAAACGTCGGTAGTTTTACATATTGACAATGCGATCACAAAAGCAGAAAAATTTTGCTGACTGCAACAATGGCCGCAGAAGCCTACCTTTGTATACAAGGACATCGTATTCAAATAAAGAATGAGAAACTTAGAAAAAATTTTTGCATGGTCACTGTTAAGTATTTCGGTCACATACGAGTACAGTATAAAGCACGTATTACTCTGTTACAGTCAGATATCTCGTAAAATACAGTACTGTACATAAGATAGCAAGAACGATCTGACAAGGCTGCCTCAAGATGCTATCGTCCGGCGTTTGGAAATATATTGTAGAATAAAAAAGGCCATCGCAGCGTACAACTTTAAGCTGAGAGTCGCGAAGAGAGGTGTGGAAAACTTATTATGACTTGTTTGAAGAAACTAGCGACGCTAAGTGATATCCGGCTTGGCAACAGATCTTCAGTGTAGAATATTTAAGAGACTTGTGAAATAAACAAAATGTACGAGCAGACGATGCATCCAATTTATTATGTCGGTCTACGTGGGATGACAGAAAGGACTAGTAATGATAAAACATGGGATTTTCGTCTAGCAGGTACATGGCTTAGTGTCTATGGTTTATGTGGTGTCACCGCCAGACACCACACTTGCTAGGTGGTAGCCTTTAAATCGGCCGCGGTCCGTTAGAATACGTCGGACCCGCGTGTCGCCACTGTCAGTGATTGCAGACCGAGCGCCGCCACACAGCAGGTCTAGAGAGACGTCCTAGCACTCGCCCCAGTTGTACAGCAGACTTTGCTAGCGATGCTATACTGACAAATACGCTCTCATTTACCGAGACGATAGTTAGCATAGCCTTCAGCTACGTCATTTGCTACGACCTAGCAAGGCGCCATTACCAGTTTATATTGAGATTGTAATTAATGTATCAACAAGAGCGATGTTCTCCAATTATGGATTAAAGTTAAGTATTCAAGCAACTACGTTCTTTTCTTGATAGGATAATTACTTTACCTTGTTCCAGGCCTCACGCTAGTCTGCGTGAGATTAAACGCGTGCATTTCGGCCTCCTCTAGCAACACGGTGTTGGCTCTTCTGCCAACACATCAGTTTAGGTTTGCTCCTGCAGCGTTTGATATCTCTGTACCATCTTCTTCAGAACACTGCAATCGGGCTGCCGCCTGCGATCTAATTACCTAGGTGAGTGCCAATGCCAACGTCTGAGAAATGGGGAAACACACATCCTGACGAAAAAGTGAAGCACTCAAAGACATGGACGGATGCCAATGTAGCTTTGTATAGATGCACACCATCGGTGGATATATAACTGATTAGATATGCAGTTCTCAGTGACAGGCAGAACGCCCACCAGAGTGCATTGGTGTTTTTCGTGCTTAGTGTTATTACCAGGTCTGGCAAGGTATATAAGGAGCCAGGCAGGCGTTGAGTGATCACTTTGAAGGACACGGAGATGCCGCACCATCAGCAGCCGTCAGAGTTTGGAAAGGGCTTCATTGTGAGTCTCGTTGAATCAAGCAGTATCTCGATGTATGTGGCATGAGGTGACTGTGGCCTGATGTTGGACTGTGTGGGAATCTGAGGGCACGCATACTCGTCGCCAAGGCTGCGGTAGACCACGTCCGATCACCACAAGGGCGAATCGCCCTATTGTGCACGAAGCATATCGTAACCGATTCACAGCTGCGCTTGGAATCCGTGAACAACTAATGGGGTCCTTGCAACATTCTGTGTCATTCCGAACCATTTATCCGAGCCGAGCAGCAACCAAATTTCGAAACTGCCTTCCCAAGCTTAAGCTTCCGTTAACACCAAAACACAAGAAATAGTGTTTGGAGTGGTCCCAGGGCGAAAAGCATAAACTGCTGACGAATGGTGTCTTATTGTGGTCAGCGGTGAATCAGGTTCTGCACTACTCCGGATTATCGTCAGCGGGTATGGCGGCGACCTGGCGAAAGGCACCATTCTTTCAATGTTTTTTAGAGGGATAGTGATGTTATTATTCCTGGCGTCATGGTGTGGGTGCTGTCGGGTATGACTTCATATTATGGCTGGTGACGATTGAAGGAACTCTGACAGTACAACAGTGCGTTGTGGACACCCTGCGTCCTCATGTCTTACTACTCATGCGACAGTACTGTGGTGCCATTTTTTCAACAGGCATATGCTCGTCTACACAGTGCCCTTGTGTCTATGAACTGTGTGCTTAATATGTTGAACTATTCCCGCGGCCAGCAAAACCCCCAGATCTGTTCCAGATAGAACATGTGTGGACCAGCTCGGGCGTCGTCTCAGTCCCAGTGCCAGTATTCCCAACCGAATCAGACCAGAATGAATGCAGTGTCATACTGGTAAGCGAGGTCATGCTGGTAAATTCTTCGAAAATTTCATTCGATTTTGTAATCACGGAAATAACCGTCACATACCATCTCAACAAGTTTCATTCCGTTTTTCTCCTCCGCTTCTGGATGCCTCATTATTTTTGTCAGATAGTGTAATATTTGCAAAAATGACATTCTGCCAACAATTTATTATTTACTTATTTCATTAAGAGTACAGAGTAACCCACTGCCTTGAAGTGTAAGGTGGGTCGGATGCTTCTAAATCTAACAGCAAAGACTTCTTATTACTACACTCTTATTGTTAATTGTTAATGCTTTTTTACAACATAAAGAACATAATATCTAGAAATTTCTCCAATGTTACACAGAGCGAATGCTTAACAATTGTCAAAGTGGTTCCATATAATTTATTTCTGCCTAGTTGATGAGAATATAATTTATGTAATGAAAATGTCAAAGAACAATTAAAGAATGTACTGCGATAAGAGTGGCGAAAATAAGTTGCCATATGTAGAGGGACGTTATGTACTACATTTGTATGTGTAATACAGTCTAAGTAGCTTGTTGGTTAATAATAGCCAATTTCCACATATTTCAGGTGAGAAGGTCTCGGTAGAGCCTCTAACTATTCTGATCAGAAATGGTTTGTGTTGATGTATGTTTATTGTGTTTGTGTGTATTGATATACACTACTGCGTCAAAGAACTGCTGTAGGCATGCATATTCAAATATAGAGCTATGTAAACAGGCAGAATACGGCGCTGTGGTCGGCAAAGCCTGTATAAGACAACAAGTGTCTGGCGCAGTTCTTGGATCGGTTACTGCTGCTACAGTGGCACATTATCAAGATTGAAGCGAGTTTCAACGTGGTGCTACAGTCGACGCACGAGCGGTGGGTCACAGCATCTCCGAGGTACAGACGAAATGGGGATTTTTCCGTACGACTATTTAACGAATGTACGGTGAATATCAGGAATCCGGTAAAACATCAAACCTCCGATTGTTGCGGCCGCAAAAAGATCCTGCAAGAAAAGGGACCAACGACGACTGCAGAAAATCGTTCAATGTGAAAGAATCCGCAAATTGCTGCTGATTTCCGTGCTGCGCCATCAACAAATGTCAGCGTGCGAGCCATTCAACGAAACGTCATCGATATGGGCTTTCGGAGCCGAAGGCCCTCTCGTGTACCCTTGATGACTCCACGACAGAAAGCTTTATGCCTCCCCTGGGCCCGTCAAAACCGACAATGGACTGTTGATGACTGGAAACATATTGTCTGGTCGGACGAGTGTCATTTCAAATCGTATCGAGCGGATGGACTTGTACGGGAATGGAGACAACCTAATGAATCCATGGACCCTGCATGTCAGCAGCGGACAGTTCAAGCTAGTGGAGGCTCTGTAAAGGTGTGGGACGTGTGCAGTTGGACTGATATGAGACCCCTGATACGTCTACATACGACTCTGACGTACGTAAGCACGTCTGATCACCTAAATTCATTCATGTCCATTGTTCGTTCCGATGGACTTGGGCAGTTCCAGCAGGACAATGCGACATACCACACGTCCAAAATTGCTACAGAGTGGCTCCAGGAACACTCTTCTGAGTTTAAACACTTCTGCTTGCCACCAAACTCCCCAGACATGAACATTATTGAGCATATCTGGGATGCCTTGAAATCTGGGATGCCTTGAAACATGCTGTTCAGAAGAAAGCTCCACCCCCTCGTACTCTTACGGATTTATGGACAGCCCTGCAGGATTCAAGGTGTCAATTACCTCCAGCACTACTTCAGACACTAGTCGAGTCCATTCCAGGTCGTGTTGCGGCACTTCTGCGTGTTCGCGGGGTCCTACACGATATTAGGCAGGTGTACCAGTTTCTTTGGCTCTTCAGTGTATTACTTAGCGTGTTGCACCTCACGGCACTACATGATATTCAGTGGTTGTTTGTCTTATTGTTGGTAGTTGCGGTATATTTTGTGTGATATCTTAGAGACATACACCTGTATTACACAGCCATTGCTTCAAATTTCGTAGGGTAACGACAGAAGACGGATTCAATATACTGTCGACCACGAGGTCACTACAGATGGAGAAATCTCCTCAGATTAAGGAAGGCGGAGAAGGGAAGAGGCAGTGTCCATTCCAAAGTAACCGCCCCGGCTTCAGCCTGAGCCGTTTAGCGACACAACGTAAAACCTACGTCGGGATGGCCAGGCGATAATCAGAGCGTGACGAGATGTTTCAAACACTAGCCTACCCACTGGCGCCACTAACTCCGTTCCGGGTGAAGTCTTCTCTTGGGATCCAAAAACTCAGTTTGGATGTTTATTTTCACGGCGTCTACCAAGATAACGATATTAAGCAAACTAAAGCAGACACGTAAACGTCATAATTAAAATGCTATCTCGTCAGCGGTCTCTTTCAACTCAGCTTCTCTGTATCTGTGTTGTTAACGTTGTGTTTATTCGACTTCCAACGCGAAAGAGACAAGACTAAACGAGACGTGAAGTTGCTATATAGGGTGGAGAAAGGCACGGAGTGTGTTAAAAATCCCTGCAGACATCTCGCTACATTTACTTGTTTTGCGCCGTAAAGATAGGCCTAGCAGTGGTTCTATGCTTTGCTCGCTCTGCATTACGTTGAATGAAAACTTCTCGTCTCCATTTTCGCCAAGGGAAACCCTAATAGATGGCCGTCTCGTTCTAAGGGACGCTCAAGCACTCAATCTCACTGTGTTCTCATATTAATATTATGCTTCGCCTGTTACAGTTGACTGGTACAGAGATCATCGTAACAGTGCAACGCCTCGCAATCTACAGTGACTTGCGGAGTAGTTTTACTACGCAGATGTAGGTGTGCTGCCTTAGACTGCTTTTACCGTGTGACTTGGCCGAGTAGTTAAAACAGATGGCGAAATAAGAGACCGACAGATATCGAAATAAGAAACAGCGGGTTTGAAAATCAAGTAAAATCGCTCAACGGAGGAAAGGGAAGCGCACCTCACGGGCTACCTGTACCATTTTACAGAGTGTACACGAAAGAGCTTGCTATCGTAGGGTCGCTGGAGGAACGAAGCATTCCAAACAGTTGGGAAAGTACGTAGGTCACTCCCGCTTTCAAAAAGGGCAGACGAGCAGAAGCACACAACTAACGCTGACGTCAGTTGCAGAATGATGGAACACGTTTTAGATTCGCATACTTCAAAATTCACGGACATTGAAATTGTCTTCATTTAGGAATCAACATGGTATCCGCAGACAACGAACGCGTGAATCCCAACTCGCTTTGTTCGTCTACGAAATACGGAAGCCATAGATAGTAGAACGCAGGTTGATGCTGTGTCCTTTGACTTCAATGTGGTTTCGGCACGTCATTTAATGAACAAAATTCGGGTGCATACAATATCATAACAGCGTTTTGATTGGGTTGAAGAGTTAATAACAAATAGAACACGACATGAAACTCCCTTGCAGATTAAAACTGTGTGCCGGACCGAGACTCGAACTCGGGACCTTTGTCTTTCGCGGGCAAGTGCTCTACCAACTGAGCAACCCAAGCACGACTCACGTCCCGTCTTCACAGCTTTACTTCTGCCTGTACAGAGCTTCTGTAAAGTTTGGAAGGTAGGAGACGAGGTACTGGCAGAAGTAAAGTTGCGAGAACGGGGCGTGAGTCGTGCTTGGGTAGCTCAGTTGGTAGAACACTTGCCCGCGAAACGCAAAGGTCCCGAGTTCGAGTCTCAGTCCGGCACATAGTTTTAATCTGCCCGGAAGTTTCATATCAGCGCACACTCCGCTGCAGAGTGAAAATCTCATTCTGGAAACATCCCCCAGGCTGTGGCTAAGCCATGTCTCCGCAATATCCTTTCTTCCAGGAGTGCTAGTTCTGCAAGGTTCTCAGGAGAGCTTCTGTTAAGTTTGGAAAGTAGGAGACGAGGTACTGGCAGAAGTAAAGTTGTGAGAACGGGGCGTGAGTCGTGCTTGGGTAGCTCAGTTGGTAGAGCACTTTCCCGCGAAAGGCAAAGGTCCCGAGTTCGAGTCTCGGTCCGGCACACAGTTTTAATCTGCCAGGAAGTTTCATATCAGCGCACACTCCGCTGCAGACTGAAAATTTCATTCCGAGAACACGACATGTCATTCTTAACGAAGAAAAATTTTCAGTCATAACTTCGGGGCGTACCCCAAAGGACAATTAGTGTTCGCAGTACACATGGTAATTACACTGTGCAGTCACATTCATGTGCCCAACTATCAAAAGCCTGGATAACCACCTGCAACGCGGACCGCTGCGAGACATGCAGGAAGAGAGTCAACGAGGTTCTGGAACTACCGACATCGCTGTGGAGCACTGTAGACTCCAGTGCTTGGCCGGCTGCACTAAGTTTCTCAGTTGAGGATCCATGCGACGAAAGCCACGTTGATGTGGTCCCAAGATTCTCGACTGGGTTTAAATCCGCGGAGTCTTTTAGCCAGGAGAGTAAGGTAAACTCATCCTGGTGCTTTTCGAACCACGCACGTACACTGCGAGCTGTGTGACACGTTCCCCTGTCCTGCTGGTAGATGCCACTGTGCCGAGGAAAAACAAACTACACGTACGGGTGGACGTGGTCCCAAAGGTCAGATGCATACTTGATTCATTGAACCTTCCAGAATGGCGGTATAACGCAGGGAACGCCACGAAGATATTCACCAGACCATAAGGCTCCCTTCTCCGGCCTGAGGAACTACCGACCATTGTTGCCGCCTGTTTCCTTTCAGGCGTTTCACGCGATACATGCCAACGACCATCTGTCCAATGGAGCATAAAACGTGAGTCATCCGAAAAGGCCAGCTGTCGCCACTCAGCGGACGTCCAGTTACGACACTGGCGTGCAAATCCCAGCCTTCGTCGCCGATGAGCAGCAGTCAACATCGCTGCATGACCCATGCGCCTGCTGCGAAGGTCCATACGCACCAACGTTCGCTGAACGGCCGTTGAGGACATTCTGTTGGTAGCCTCTCGGCTCATCTGGTCGGTAAGCCGCTCAACAGCTGCACGTCTGGTCCCAACCGTCGTTCACCACTGTCATCTATGGCTCGTGGTGCACCACAATTGCCTCGGTGCCGGTTTTGGATAGCCGTACTTTGCCATCTACATCTACATCCATACTCCGCAAGCCACCCGACGGTGGTGGCGGAGGGTACCTTGAGTACCTCTATCGGTTCTCCCTTCTATTCTAGTCTCGTATTGTTCGTGGAAAGAAGGATTGTCGGTATGCCTCTGTGTGGGCTCTAATCCCTCTGATTTTATCCTCATGGTCTCTTCGCGAGATATACGTAGGAGGGAGCAATATACTGCTTGACTCCTCGGTGAAGGTATGTTCTCGAAACTTCAACAAAAGCCCATACCGAGCTACTGAGCGTCTCTCCTGCAGAGTCTCCACTGGAGTTTATCTATCATCTCCGTAATGCTTTCGCGACTACTAAATGATCCTGTAACGAAGCGCGCTGCTCTCCGTTGGATCTTCTCTATCTCTTCTATCAACCCTATCTGGTGCGGATCCCACACTTCTGAGCAGTATTCAAGCAGTGGGCGAACAAGTGTACTGTAACCTACTTCCTTTGTTTTCGCATTGCATTTCCTTAGGATTCTTCCAATTGTAAGTAGGCTGCTTATGTTTTCTTATTGGCAACGTTACTTAGCGCTCTGGCTGTGCTGTGTGCAGTCTGTGGCTAGTTTGCATTGTTGTCTGCCATTGTAGTGTTGGGCAGCGGCAGCTGGATGTGAACAGCGCGTAGCGTTGCGCAGTTGGAGGTGAGCCGCCAGCAGTGGTGGATGTGGAGAGAGAAATGGCGGAGTTTTGATATTTGTAAGAATGTATGTTATGAACTCCTATATATATTATGACTTTTGATGATATTAAGGTAAATACATTGTTTGTTCTCTATTAATATCTTTCATTTGCTAACTATGGTTCAAATGGTTCAAATGGCTCTGAGCACTATGGGACTCAACTGCTGAGGTCATTAGTCCCCTAGAACTTAGAACTAGTTAAACCTAACTAACCTAAGGACATCACAAACATCCATGCCCGAGGCAGGATTCGAACCTGCGACCGTAGCGGTCTTGCGGTTCCAGACTGCAGCGCCTTTAACCGCACGGCCACTTCGGCCGCCATTTGCTAATTATCCCTATCAGTAGTTAGTGCCTTCCATAGTTTGAATCTTTTATTTAGCTGGCAATAGTGGTGCTCGCTGTATTGCAGTAGTTCGAGTAACCAAGATTTTTGTGAGGTAAATGATTTGTGAAACGTATAGGTTAATGTTAGTCAGGGCCATTCTTTTACAGGGATTTTTGAAAGTCAGATTGCGTTGCGCTAAAAATATTGTGTGTCAGCAAAAGCACAGTCGTGTATAAATTGTTCAAAGGGCACGTTTCATATGTCGACCCTTAGCCGAGGATACCTCACTGGAATCTTCTGATTTTTTTTCTTGTAGTTTGTGTAATTAGTGTAGCTATTGTTTATTGCTAGCGTGTAATTGTAGAGAGAATCTCCTTTATAGTTGCAGCCTTTCATTGTTGTACAGTAAAACAGTTGCGGCATGCATGTAGATTTGCACCAAGTATTTCGTTGCTGCGCTTGCAATTAACGAGATATTATTTTCAGTGCTATGTTAATGTGTTCTCTTATTTTTGCTCTTCAAATTGTGCTTTTTCTGTGTTATCGTGTGAAATATTGTGACAATAATGGCGTGTGAAAAACGTAACACTAGGCTCCAAAGTAAACTGAGAAATAATAGTGACGACGAGTGTAGCTTACCAGCACCGCTGTGTAATGAATT
This sequence comes from Schistocerca serialis cubense, assembly GCF_023864345.2. Lineage (NCBI taxonomy): Eukaryota > Metazoa > Arthropoda > Insecta > Orthoptera > Acrididae > Schistocerca > Schistocerca serialis. Next base: position 629,096,490 of record NC_064641.1, on the reverse strand, counting down.
AACAGACATTCAAAGTAGTAATTTGGTAACTGTGCATAGGGAAATGGAGCGGGCGTCAAATAATGGTGTAGACAGTGAAACAGGTAGTGAACAGGGAAGCATTATCGATCGATCGGTCGGCAACAGCTCGCCTCAGGAATCGGGAATGACAGAACACAATATTGCAAATACTGTAGACTCAGGTTTTGGGTTCTCACCGTTTTCTCAAATGAGTCAAGAAACATTTTCTGCTTGTCAAAATGTGAATGTTGCCGGTGCAGCTTCACTGCCGAAAAGCACTGAGGAACATGTTTCAGACACCAGTGCATTGTTATTACAGTAATGCAACGAATGGGACAAAGGCTACAAAAATTAGACACAATGGAACAAAATCTTCAAAAGTTAGACACAATGGAACAGCACCAGAGACAAACACAGCAACAGTTAGACACAGTGGAACAAAATCTCAAAAAGTTAGACACAGTGGAACAAAATCTTAAAAAGTTAGACACAATGGAACAAAATCTTCAAAAGTTAGACACCACACTTGAACAAACACGTGAAGATTTAACTACTGAGTTACATAACATTGAATCGAAATGTCAAAAAGTCTGTAATGACGTAAAAACACAAATTTGTGAGCATTTTCAACCTATTTTTTCGCGGCATGAAAATGCATTACAGTATCACGAAGCAGCCATAAAAGAACTGCAAACCATTGTTCATGAAAATCATGAGACCTTGTGGGCTAAAATTGACTCAGTTGCATCTAACGATTCGGTTAAGCAACTTGCAAAAACTCAGGAAATCTTGAAGGACACAGTAGATTCGATTTCAACACAAATGGACACTCTGAAACTTGGTTCAGAAAAACACACTGAGGAAATGTATTCACTATCGGAGAAAGTAGCCGAACTTTCGGATCAGGTCACTAACTTATCTACAAAGGTAGATGATGATCTGAATGACACAAGACCTGTAGCCTTCACTGACACAGAAGAGTATGAACAAATTAGAAAATTCAAACAAAATCAAAATCAAATCAATACACAGTACAAAAGAGAAATCCGGGAAGTACAAGATCAGTTGACGCAGGTAATACAAGAATTACATATTTCAGAGGACACTCGCGCTCCAGTACGGGAAGAGGGACATAGAAATACGGAACAACCACAAAATAATAACACAGGACACTTCGGAAATTATGATAGAAATTGGCAAGGCGCATTGGATTTTGAGATGGAACCGCCGACACGACGTAACAATGACCGATATGCTACTCGCCGACACGATGATTTTGACTATAAGCTGTTCATTACTACACGTAAATTCAAAACGTTTAAGAATTCTGCCAACGACATTCATCCACAAGCGCGGCTCCATCAATTCTCTCATTGTTTTCCTCCCAAGTGGTCATTGGAGCACAGGTTAGAATTTATGTGTGTCTACTTGGAGAATGAACCAGCTGTAAGAATGCGATCGGTCATTCACGATTGTCACAGTGAAGGAGAATTTTATCATGCCTTTCTCTCAGCGTATTGTTCTCAAGCTACACAAGAACGAGTAAAACATAGCATCATTATGATGAAACATTTCGAACAATCCGAATTTTCCAGTCTTATGAACTATTTTGAAGACATGTTGCATAAGAATCAGTATCTTTCAAACCCATACAGCCCCTCAGAACTCATCCGCATTTGCTTAATCAAACTGCCTGAACATTTACGACATATTATTTTAGCAGGACGTTGCAAAGAAGACATTGAAGCTTTTCAGGGACTGTTACAAGAACTGGAAATCGACACTGACAATCGCGGAACGCGGAAACAGGAACACAACGATTACAGGTCATATCCGTCGCAATTCCGCGATGAAAGAAATAATAACTGGACACTACGAGGCTATTCTCACAACACAAATCGTGACCAAAACAGACACCACCCGTATGACAACCACTGGCAGAGTGATAGTTACAGAGAAAGTTCGCATTTCTGTAGTAATGAATATGACAGAGACAATCATAGAAACAGACAATATGGCAACCAGAACTATTATTATCACGGGAGACAGAATAACTTCAGACGCAACAGTTCAGCGCGCAGTTACGATTCAGGGAGAAATTCTCCACCATGTGACCGACAAGAAAGAAACTGTGGAATCTACCGACATGACGACAGACGATATAATCATAACGATAGACGTGAATTTCATCAGAACTGGCGGGATTCTAACAGAGCTGGGCCCTCTCGGCAAGGCGAATTTGTAGAAGTTCGGTCTCCTAATCCCAATAACAACGCGCGCCAACAAAGAGACAATGACTCGCACAGCAGGCAGCCGCGTGCGCCGGCTGGCTCAGAGAAAAATAACATAGACGCTAACCTTGAGAAAAATTCCAGTATTCTTTATCGACGTATACCGCATGATAATTCCGTTCAAGTTGAACCTCTGCGTACTAGGAAGAGTAAAGGATTGCACATTTCACATGTAAAACCGTTTATTGAAAGATAATCTGCTTTTTAACTTTGTCTTTGCCATATAACTTTTCACTTTACATTGCTAGTATGCTTTGTCAGACTTAGAATCTGTTAACATACAACAATGTTTGAAGTTAAATATCCAATCAAGAACCAAGAGAACTTATCTCAACAGAAATTACGAATGCATTGTTATAGTGAACAGACGTCACAGTGTTATTGTGTGTGTACATTCTTGCTTGTTAGTTGCATGATTATGTAACGACTATAAGGCTTACATACTTAGAACATTTACCAGTACTGCTAATGAGATTTTAATGCAACATTTTGGTTTACTTGAAAATACATTCTGGATTTAAAGTACTTTCAGTGAGATACCAGATGACACAGTGGTTAGTTTATGTGACAGCTACACGATTTTATCACGACGCTACTAATTAGTGACAATTTACAATGTTGCTTTTGCAGTGTTTCTGTTTTATATCTGCACAGTTTTCTGTTTTATTCTGGAAAGTAAAACATGTTTTAGTAGTAACTTTTGTGGTATAGCTACAAGGAGACAGCCTTTTCCGTAGCACAACAATACGTTACAGCACAGTACTTTCTTCATCACGGCAATAAGCGTAATAACTAAGATATCTATACGCAAAGCATTTCACTTTTGTTTATCATGAGGTAAGTACATTGACTTCTGCAGAACTTAGCTTTCGGAGGACGACAACTACGACACTTCCACAGAGATTATCTTACAACAAGACGCACAGTTTAGCGCTACAGTACATGTATTTGAGTGATTAATTTTATACTTAAAACATTTATTTTTAAAGGTTTTTGAATTACAAAGAAAGTTTTCCGTGATACATTTTATTCCATTGCAATAATCTGTAATTACATTAATCCTCAGGGGGGTACACGCCTACTTTGTGTACCATGTGTTTGGCAAGCACAACGAGCCCTAGCTAATATGGTATTTGCTTATACAACTTTACACATCGGTACCATATTTCTCCAACACAGAATTACACAGCTACCTGATTATTTAACAGAGAAACAAACATTTTTTTTAATACATCAGTGACAGATGTTTACGCAATTACACAGTTGGATAATTTCACACTTATGAAATTGTATTTTGTCTGCACTGTGTGATCTGTTCATACTTTTTCGGAACCATTGTTATACTATGAGAGCTTTGAATGATATATTTGGTATGGGATCACGATTTTTAAAGTACGTTTGAGGCAGATGACACTTTTGACATGAGCAGAGAATTTTTTTAGGTTTTGAAATTATTGGAGGTAGCTACGATGATTTTGAGATTTGACTGAGGTGTTATGATGTTATTATTATGACGACGATGTGTATTATGCTTTTGAGGTATGTTTATGATCAATGAGATGATGCTATATGAGGAATTTGATTATGCTACGTATTTATTATAATGAAATATTGAAGAATGTCTACGAATATGTATATGTGTAATAAGGTAAGAAATAATGAGTAGTGGTTAGGGACGCTGATTTGTGAAAAAGGTTGTTGGAAACCAAGAATCGTACTTTAAGAGTTATGAAATGTGTGTAAATGCATGAATGTATCACAATGCCGACGAAAACGTTTTGAACACTGTTATATTCATAGGATTTTGTTTCTACACATTTGCAACGCAAATTCTCGACCAGTGAAATTTTTTATGTGAGACTGTCACTGTAATCCAAACTGGTGTCGTAAATATTTCAGTAAGAAAGTTAAGTGACCACCTGCACATAATGCGTCGTGGGCACCCAGCTACCCAGCTGTGTCAGACACCTGGAGAAAAAGCCATTAGTGTGTGTGCCATTTCAGAGGCACAGGTAAAAAAAAAGGGAGGCCATTATCCTCGCTATTGACATTCCTTTGTAGAAAGCATCGTAAATACGACACTCTCAAACTTGAAAACATATGATTATACTGTGGAGCTCTTAATTTATGATATTTACTAAAATGCCTAATGAAACGATGAGAAACATTTCACGGCTATTGTCTTGCTTGTTGAGAGAAATGCCATATGGCTTGCTTTATGTATTTATTTACTCATTTTGTTTAATATCTAGTTTCTTGCTGCACTGCAGCATTGGTTAAAATAAAATTTTATAGATGTACTAATATAAATATTTTCTGTCTATAGATGGAGTAAATAATAATTTTTTTCAAAAAAATGAGGGAGCACAAAGACATTTCCCTTCACAGGAACTGTATACATAATTTACTTTTCAAGTACTTGGTAATTTTTTGTAGAATTAGTTTTTGGGATGCACCACTTTAATTACATAGACACTAAGATGTGACATAGGTATTAGACATGGCCATTTTTAGTGTAATATTTTTTCTGCTTGAGCTATGTCATGTTTAGATATAAGTTATTTCATTTGCTGCTGCTGTTTGACAGGCATAGTGTTACTGAATTTGACTTTGTGTTACTCTTCTAAGCCAGTTTACTACTGATTTATTTTTCTTGTTTGCTGCACATTGCCTTATATTAGTTGTAATAGTGCAATTGCTTTGCTAATTTCTATAATGCTGCTTGCTTCGCAAATCTGCATTTTTTTCATTGTTGTTTGTGTTAATTTGTTATGTGCTGCTGCATTGCCTCGTCCATTGGTATATATATCTGAGCTCAGTAGATTTAAGTTAGCTTAAGAGGGGGTAGACTATATAAGAAACTATGATGAATTGGAAGAAATGCATTGAGAATCTATAAGAAAATGGTTTGGCCAAAAAAAGTAGTGTACAGTGGAAAGAAACTATTTTTGAAAGAGGATATGAACAGAATACAGAATGCAGGCTTAGATAGGACTTTTTGAGAATAATGATGAACGAAGGGAGATCTCCATGCAAAATACTGCAGTAAAACAAATCCTTTCCTTTTGTGTTATCCCACTATGTGTTTGTGTACCCTTGTGTATTTATGTTCTTCCTGTCTTTATATGTTTATCTGATAAGACTTATGTTGTAGAATTTTTCTAATACTCAGCTACATGAACTATGATGAGGAATACTGTTATCCTCAAATATAATTTGCATTAATAATATGTTATTTACTTTGTAAAGATGTTAGACATTATTAATTCTGTTCTGTTTTAATGCTCATGTGTGAAGTTGATGTTTCAATAATTATTTTGATCTTTTATGTATGTACTTACATCATAATTCTTGTAACACTGATGTGCATGTTTATTTCTATTCTTTCGTAAAGCCTGTTTTACTACAAATGTTATCTGTACTATTATGTTCTTTAATGATGTATTCTGTATCTTTTTAATTGTATTCTTATGTTATAAAATTGTAATGGACACCAGTTCATCATATTATTAACTTGTAAGTTCCATTTCACTGCACATGTCTCTGTTGGTCATAGTATATGGACAATATGTGAGAAGTAGGGACTGTTAGTGTTTGCACGTGTGTTAATAATTCAGCAAGGGACTGGATAACAGCATTCCTGGTTCTAAGGACAATTCCAAAAACTTTGTGAGTGCACAAGTGGTGGTTATGGACTTGCTATATTATCCGCAAGACTCTTCAATGGTGATTGTGCACCTGCACAGTCACAACAGATGGCTGCTGGCCATCTCTACAAGGACTGCAGTGGGTCTGCACCTCTGGTGGCCCACCAATATGGTAATCCCTACCAGGACTACAGTGGGTCTGCTCTGTGATGACCTAACTACCAATACTCTTCAAAATTTCGACTGACTCTGCTGTGGGTTTGCTCTGTTGTGGACCAATACCTGTCTGCATGTCAAGAGTCAGCACTGTCTTTCCGTTGGAAGGACAACACTACTTCTTCAAGATTGCAGGGAAATCCACTACTTCCGCGTGCATTTTCTTCTACTGCTCAGACTTTGAGAAAAACACTGCTATTTTATTGTGATGAACGATCAGGACTGTCTTTATGGACTGTGAGAAAATTTTAGCTTTTGACCAACATTGTATCAATAAGTGTGTGCCTTTGATTTCTGTGTTATTGTAATTATGAAAAATTTTATCAAATCATTATTGGCCACTGCCCAAAACAATTTGTAAAATTTTTTTGTGGGGAGCATGGGGGCTATGTAAGTAGGCTGTTTATGTTTTCTTATTGGCAACGTTACGTAGCGCTCTGGCTGTGCTGTGTGCAGTCTGTGGCTAGTTTGCATTGTTGTCTGCCATTGTAGTGTTGGGCAGCGGCAGCTGGATGTGAACAGCGCGTAGCGTTGCGCAGTTGGAGGTGAGCCGCCAGCAGTGGTGGATGTGGAGAGAGAAATGGCGGAGTTTTGATATTTGTAAGAATGGATGTTATGAACTCCTATATATATTATGACTTTTGATGATATTAAGGTAAATACAGTGTTTGTTCTCTATTAATATCTTTCATTTGCTAACTATCCCTATCAGTAGTTAGTGTCTTCCGTAGTTTGTATCTTTTATTTACCTGGCAGTAGTGGTGCTTGCTGTATTGCAGTAGTTCGAGTAACCAAGATTTTTGTGAGGTAAGTGATTTGTGAAACGTATAGGTTAATGTTAGTCAGGGCCATTCTTTTGTAGGGATTTTTGAAAGTCAGATTGCGTTGCGCTAAAAATATTGTGTGTCAGCAAAAGCACAGTCGTGTATAATTGTTCAAAGGGGACGTTTCACAATGAATCTCAGTCTGGCATCTGCTCTACCGACGATCAACTTTATATGATCATTCCATTTTAAATCACTCTTAATGCGTACTCCCAGATAATTTATGGAATTAACTGCTTCCAGCTGCTGACCTGCTATATTGTAGCTGAATGATAAGGGATCTTTCTTTCTACGTATTCGCAGCACATTACACTTGTCTACATTGAGATTCAATTGCCATTCCCTGCACCATGCGTCAATTCGCTGCAGATCCTCCTGCATTTCAGTACAATTTTGCGTTGTTACAACGTCTCGATATACCACAGCATCATCCGCAAAAAGCCTCAGTGAACTTCCGATGTCATCCACAAGGTCATTTATGTATATTGTGAATAGCAACGGTCCTACGACGCTCCCCTGCGGCATACCTGAAATCAGTCTTACTTCGGAAGACTTCTCTCCATTGAGAACGACATGCTGCGTTCTGTTACCTAGGAACTCTTCAATCCAATCACACAATTGGTCTGATAGTCCATATGCTCTTACTTTGTTCATTAAACGACTGTGGGGAACTGTATCGAACGCCTTGCGGAAGTCAAGAAACACGGCATCTACCTGGGAACCCGTGTCTATGGCCCTCTGAGTCTCGTGGACGAATAGCGCGAGCTGGGTTTCACACGATCGTCTTTTTCGAAACCCATGCTGATTCCTACAGAGTAATTTCTAGTCTCCAGAAAAGTCATTATACTCGAACATAATACGTGTTCCAAATTTCTACAACTGATAGACGTTAGAGAAATGGGTATAGTTTAGCCACAGCGGAATGCGAACAGTTTACAAACTTGGCCATTTCGGAAATGCTTCCATTCGCTGCCCGAAAGCGAATGATCGTGCCTTTTTGGACATCAAATAAATCGCTCTGTTTCCGCATTACGACAACGGCTGCACTGTTTCTCTGCGTCCTCCCGAGACGCTTTATACGAGGCATGTTTTTTAAGTAAGGTCCGTTTTCTTTTAGACACTAGTAGTTCGCGTGTATACCGCAACGAGCGCGTGCGTCGTGTAGTGGCATGCCTGGAGAACAGCTGTGCTCAGTTTCAGCTCTGTAGCTAACCTGTACGGTTCTGTTCTGTGCATTCAAAATGTTTGAGACTATGAACTCACCTGCTGCATGTGAGGTTCTCTCAGTGATACGGTTTTTGTCAGCAAGGAACCTGTCTGCTGCAGAAATTCATCGACAGATTTGCAAAGTGTACGGTGATACTGTTATGAGTGAAAGCAAAGTGCATAAGTGGCTATGAGAATTCAAAGATGGCCATGACAACGTCCATGATGAGGACCTCTTTGGTCGCCCTCCTGTGATTACAGACGATTTAGAGGCTTCAGTTGAAGCGAGGATATGTGAGAACAGGCACTTCACAATAACAGGTCTCTCAAACGAATTTCCTGTTGTGTGGAGATCAGTGCTTTACAACATTGTTTCTGAACACCTAAAGTTTAGGAAACTGTGCTCCCATTGGGTCCCGAAACTCCTAACAGTGGACCACAAAAACCAAAGATTTGAGTGTGTGGTGAAGTTCTTGACTGTTATCACAAAGAAGGTGATGGCTTCTTGAGTCAGATTCTAACTGGAGAGAAAACTTGGGTTTCGCATACCACGCCCGAATCAAAGCAACAGAGCATGGAATGGAGACACACACACAGTCGCCTGTAAAGGTGAAGGCCAAACAGACTCTGTCCCAGCGCAAAATCATTGCGTCGGTCTTTTGGGATAGGCATGGTGTTTTGTTGGTCGACTTCGTGCAACAAGGAACCACTATCAGTCCAGAAGCATATTGCCAAACCCTGAGAAAGTTACGCAGAGCGATTCAAAACAAAAGACGTGGCATGCTGACAAAGGGGATTGTTCTCCTCCATGACAATGCAAGACCTCACACTGCAGGTCAGACGCGCGATTTATTGGACAGTTTTGGGTGGGAAGTTTTAGACCTCCCACCGTACAGTCATGATCTTGCGCCGAGTGATTATCATCTGTTCCTCCACCTCAAACAATACCTCAGTGGTAACCGTTACAATGATGATAACCAAGTGAAAATGGCAGTGAACTCTTGGTTATCGGAGCAGGTGGCAAGCTTTTATGAAGAGGGTATTTTAAAATTGGTTCAGAGGTATGATACGTGTTTGAACAAACTTGGCAACTACGTCGAAAAATAGAGTGAGGTATGTAATTTGTGAAAGTAAATTTACTTTTTTGAAATAACCTTTCGTTGTGTACTTATGTTCAAACAAACCTTACTTAAAAAACACGCCTCGTACATGGCTTGGATAAAAAGTAGTGGCAACACGGCCCTACCATGAAGGATGTGCGTCACACAGCATGCCCAGTCTCTGTAGCTGACAGCAGGTCAGTTCAAAAATGTTCAAATGTATGTGAAATCTTATGGGACTTAACTGCTGAGGTCATCAGTCCCTAAGCTTACACACTACTTAATCTAAATTATCCTAAGGACAAACACACACACCCATGCCTGAGGGAGGACTTGAACGTCCGCCGGGACCAGCCTAGCAGGTCAGGTGAAGTAGTGCAGTGAGCGGCGACTTCTGTGTTTGAGTCAGACACAGACTGTACCGTCTGAAAGTGCGGATGGCCAGTTTGCGCCCTCTAACAGTACGTTTAGGAAACACGAACAACGTGCGTGGATCAAGACTGAAGTGGCACGTGGTCGGAGCGCACAACAATGTTCCTTCTGGCACCGCATCTCACCATCCTTCATGATCATGCACGATGCTACACGGCAAATCCCGTGCAGGAGCTCCTGCGTACGTGGGGGTGGAACATCCACCGTATTCACCCGGTATGAGCCGGTGCGATTACGTACTGTTCGCCAAAATGAAGGAACCTCTTCGTGGCACACGCTACAACAGAAGACATCATCCGTGCCGTAGGATAGTCCTTGCGAGACATCGACAGAGATGGATATGCGCTGACGGTGTACGGCGCCTTCCACATCTGCGGGTGGGGGCTGGGAGGAGGGGGCGATTATTGAGGACATGTAATGCAGGGAACGTCTGTCAATAAAGTCTGCTGTGAATTATAGCCGTGTTGCCTCTACTTTCCAACCCATGTTTACCCTTCACTGTAGCGCTACCACTTGCCGTCTGTGAATGGTTACTGCACGATGACGTCGAACATAGGCGGTGCTCACACTAATATGACTGGACCGTGTATAAACTCCATGACACGTGTAAAAAAACTGGTAAAGGTAACGTAACAAATGATACAGCACGTGAAAGACGAAGTCACGAAGGTTTTTGCGAGAGTGGTGCCGGAAGTTAGTTTGGAAAAACCTTAGACGGGAGCGGCAGCGGTTGTTTTGCGGACGCTGAACTGACGCTACTGGAGTAGCCACCACAGTCGCCGGACATGACGCCTAGCGTTTTTGGTTTTTTTTTTTTGTGGGATTACGCGAAGGATCACCGATAGCGTTTATGTTCCTCTCCTCCCAGAACCTCGAAGACTTGCGACGCTGCATCGCAACAGCTGCTCTTACCGGCATTCCTAATATGCTGAGCCATGTATGGGCAGAACTGGACTATCGATTAGATGTGTACCGCCTGACAGTCCGGAACCACGCGGCTGCTACGGTCGCAGGTTCGAATCCTGCCTCGGGCATGGACGTGTGTGATGTCCTTAGGTTAGTTCGGTTTACGTAGTTCTAAGTCTAGATGTTAAGTTCCACGGTGCTTAGAGCCATTTGAACCATTTGCCGCGTGACGAAGTGTGAACACATAGAACATTCATAAACATGGTAAGAAAACAGCTTTGATAGTTTTCCTTTTACATACTGTAGTATTTGCTATGTTGTTCTCAGGCATTCTGCATCGATTTTTTTTATATTTATAATTACCCCGTATTTAAACGACGTGGTGGATAGCGTCGGACATTGCGTACGGCCGTCAGCTAAGAGAGTTAAGAAAAAAAAAAGCAAACAGGAAAACCTGCAACGGATAAACGATTTGTGCAATGAATGGTAGTTGACCCTCAACATAAACAAGTATAACGTATAGTTTATAAGTAGATGAAAACATCCGTTATTTTATGAATGCACCATTGTTGGACAACCACTGGAACCAGTCACATCTGTTAAATACCTAAGCTCGTTTGCGTACGAATGTTTACTGGAACGTTTTTGCATGTGCTTCAGCATGTTTTCATCCGCGTCAGTTTCGTTATTAATTATCTTGATACACCCTACATATTTTGCAATACAGTTTTATTTATTTCGTTTTTTCGAAGTAACTTCTGCCACACTGAATACGTCTTCCATCCTCCGAAACCAATCCCTACACCAGTTCTCCCAAGTTTCCGTAGGCACACTCATTGTCCCAAGCCCTCCGGAGGTCCTCATCACTTGAAAACTTCACTCCTTTCAGCTTCATTTTCACATGCGGGAATAGTGCAAAGTCAAAATGAGCAAGGTCTGGACTGTAAAGTCGGTGCTCAAGAAGTTTCAGTCCTGTATCCCGCAAATATTCGGTGCATGCTTTGGGGCGGTGAGCTGGAGCGTTGTCGTACTGGAGGAATCAAGTGTCCATTGTTGACTTCGGTCGCAGGTTCTTCAAAGATTGGATGACTTTGGGCAGGCACTGTTCAGTGCACCACTTAGCTGTGACTGTCTCCTGTTTGTCCAAAACAATACTCTCCACAATTCGACTCGATTTTGAAAAAAAAAAAGATAGCTAACAGCTATCATTTTCTGCGTTACTGATCGGCATTTTCTGACAGCTACGGGTGTGTCGTCATGTTCAAAGACCCAAACTTTGTTTTGACTAATAGTCGGCACGTCATAATAGTACAACCAAGTCTCCTCACCTGTCACAATGTTATTAACATACTGAGATTGTCCCTTTAAAACATCTCTAACATCTCTCGGCAACAAGTCAGACGTCGTGTCATTTGCTCTTCCGCCAGTCTACGCGACACCCAGAGATAACGTAGTTTCTTTACTTGCAAATCATCTGACAGACATTTAGCCCTAAGGTATCCTCAATCTGCTTATGGGTCACTCGCCTGTCTTCGTCTAGCATTTTCCTCACAGCATCAATGTTTTCGCCCGCATCTCGTGGTCGTGCGGTAGCGTTCTCGCTTCCCACGCCCGGGTTCCCGGGTTCGATTCCCGGCGGGGTCAGGGATTTTCTCTGCCTCGTGATGGCTAGGTGTTGTGTGATGTCCTTAGGTTAGTTAGGTTTAAGTAGTTCTAAGTTCTAGGGGACTGATGACCATAGATGTTAAGTCCCATAGTGCTCAGAGCCATTTGAACCATCAATGTTTTCCTCCGTAACTGAAGGTCGTAGCCTTCTCGTCCTCTCAGCGCTCTCCAGAGTGTAATTTCCTCCTTGGAATTCTCTGTGCCACCTGAATATAGTTGTATGATGTGGACACACACCACCGAGTGCACGAGTCATTTCTACAAAGCACTGGTCTATGTTCAGCCCACGTTCAAAACAAGTTGTACAGCAAAACTGGCCGAACCTCACTCCGTGACAACGATGCCACAGCAAACTCTTGGAACTAACCCTGCTAGTGAATGACAGCGCCACAGACTGGGCACAGCGGCTACAATGGAAGTATGAAGTTTTCTCAAAACACAGCAACACTCAGCCTCCTGCGGCTTATTGTTGCGTCTTATTGCAAAACTGTCGTACTAATCTTTGTACACAGATGCGACAAAAGTCATGGGATACCTTCCATTGTCGTGTCGCATCTGCATTTGCCCGACGTAGTGCAGCAACTCGACAGCTCGATGTGGCATGGACTCAGCAAGTCGTTAGACGTTTCCTGGAGAAATATTGAGCCATGCTGCCTCTACAGCCGTCCATATTTGCGAAAGTGTTGCCGCTCCAGGGATTTTGTGTACGAACTGGCCTCTCGATTAGTCCCAAAAATATTCGATAGGATACATGTCGGGCGATGTGGGTGGCCAAACCATTCGCCTGAACTGTTCAGAATGTTCTTGAAACCTATCGCGAACAACTTTGACACGGTGACATGGCGCATTGCCAGCCATAAAGATTCAACCTTTTCTTGGGAACGGGAGACCATTTGCTGCTACTAGCCGAACATGTCCATTTCCAGTCAATGATCGGTTCAGTTGGACCAGAGAATCCAGTCCAAACCGTGTAAACACGGCCCGCACTATCATGGAGCCATTACCAGCTGGCACAGTGCCTTGTTGACACGCTGGCTCCATGACTTCGTGGGGTCTGCACCGCACTCGAATCCTATCATCAGCTCCTGCCAATTGAAGTGGGGATTCATCTGACCAGGCCACGGTTCTCCAGTCGTCAAGGGTCCAACCGATATGGTCACGAGCCCAGGAGAGGCGCTGCTGGCGGTGTCGTGCTATTAGCAAAGGCATTCCCGTCGGTCGTCTGCTGCCATAGCCCATTAATGCCATATTTCGCCGCACTGTCCTAACGGATACGATAGTCGTACGTCCCACGTTGATTTCTGCGGTTATTTCAAGCAGTGTTCCTTGTCTGTTATCACTGACAACTCTATGCAAATGCTGCAGCTCTCTCGGTCGCCAAGTTAAGGCCGTCGGCCACTGTGTTTGCCGTGGTGAGAGGTAATGCCTAAAATTTGGTATCCTCGGCACAGTCTTCACATTGTGGAACTCGGAATACTGAATTCCCTAACGATTTCCGAAATGGAACGTGCAATGCGTCTACCTCCAACTATCATTCCACACTCAGAGTCTGTTCCCGTCGTGTGGCCATAATTACGTAGGAAACTTTTCACATGAATCACCTAAGTATAAATGACAGCTCCGCCAACGCTCTGCTCCTGTGTACACGATAGTACCGCCATCTGTATATGCGCGTATCCCTACCTTCGAGTTTTGGCACCTCGTAGAAAGCAGGCCTAATATTTTCATACTCGATTTTCTGGAAAACGGCTGAAAGTTCGATCTCCCTGTTTACATACGAGGGGCGGTGGAAACACATCTAGCCCAAGATAGTTTCCGTAGTGTCTCGCACAAACAACACCACCTACTATTATGGTGACCCTTTGTAGGTATGTCAAATCTCGCGGCCCTAGCTTCGTTAGTTTTGCAGCTGGGATGCGTTGCATACCGTAGTGCAAGCAAATGGCGAAATATCGAGAGAATCAAGAACCGTGCTGTGATTGCACAGCCGGCCGGAGTGGCCGGCCGGTTCTAGGCGCTACAGTCTGGAACCGCGCGACCGCTACGGTCGCAGGTTCAAATCCTGCCTCGGGCATGGATGTGTGTGATGTCCTTAGGTTGGTTAGGTTTAAGTAGTTCTAAGTTCTAGGGGACTGATGACCTCAGCAGTTAAGTCCCATAGTGCTCAGAGCCATTTTGTGAATGCACATCTTCATTTTGAGGGAATGACGCCCAAGGAAATTGCGGAGGACATGCGCAATACACTTAAGAACAATGTTCCGTCTTATGCAACAGTGAAAAACTGGGTGTCTGACTTCAAACTTGGAAGAACGAGAGTGGAAGATGCGCCAAGGAGCGAAAGGCCTGTCACCGTTGCCACTGATGAAACAGTGACTGCAATTCATGACCGATTTTGCAGGATCGTCGAATAACGTTGCATCACATTGAAACAACATTTGGAATCTCCCATAGGCGTGCTGTTGACATTGTTATGGATACTTTGAGAATGTGGAAAATTTCATCTCGGTGGGTCCTGAAAGACTTGAATGCAGATCAGAGATGGGATCGTGTGCAGTGATGTGAAGAAATCGTCCTCCAATTTGAAACGGATGAAGACGGCTTTCTTGTAAGGTATGTGACAATGGACAAAACGTGGGTTCACCACTTTGATTCTGAGACAAAACGACAGTCAAAACGATGGAAACATCCTTCATCTCCTACCCCAAAAAAATTCCAGGTGCAAAACTCAGCCGGCAAGGTGATAGTATTGCTCTCCTGGGATGCAGAAGAGGTCATTATGGTGGATTACTTGCAAATGGGCGTAACTATCAATGCAACATACTATTGCACCCTCCTGCGCCGTTTGAGAGAAGAAAAAAGAGCGCGGAAAATTGGCGCGAGGAGTTCTTTTGCATCAGGACAACACACTGGGGCACAAAGACCTCGCAGCACTGGAAAATCTGCGTGACTGCTTGCTCGAATTGTTACGTCATCCGCCAAATTCTCCAAATTGGCTCCATCAAATTTTTTTTCTTTTCCCAAACCTTAAAAAAGACCTCTAAGGACGACGATTTGGCATTGACGATGCAGTGATTGATGCTGTGGTTGGTTGGACTCGAAATCGAAGACATTTTATTTGAATGGTTTTCAGAAGTTAACTGAGCATGCCCGAAAGTGTATTAGTGTGCACTGTTATTATACTGAAAAATAAATTCGTATTATGAAATTTCTGTCATTCTTCATTTGCTAGGTTAGAAATTTTTCCACACCCCATCGCATGCTGAATTCAAATGGCTCTGAGAACTATGGGACTTAACTGCTGTGGTCATCAGTCCCCTAGAACTTAGAACTACTTAAACCTAACTAACCTAAGGACATCACACACATCCATGCCCGAAGCAGGATTCGAACCTGCGACCGTAGTGGTCGCGCGGTTCCAGACTGAAGCGCCTAGAACCGCTCGGCCACACCGGCCGGCGTATGCTGAATTCATAGTTGTGTCGGGCACACCCTGTCAATATTAATTAAATCGGTGAGGGGAAGATTCTACGGTCCCCTATTGAGCAGCCTTGCTCGTGCAGGAATGGCGTTAGCCAGCGAACACACTGAGTCCAACTCCTGGAGTCGCGGGTCATCCTCACACGCTGCTTGCTCTTCCGCGGATTCCGGGCTGACACTTTGAACCCCAGACTGCCGGTGTTGACTCTTTTAATCGCCGCAGTAACTGGCGGTGAAAGTTTGTGCGTCGGCTAGTGTTACGACCAGCTGTCTCCGCGTCGGGCGCCACTGCTGAGGCGTCCGCTAGCGACCTCCTGTACGGGGGCGGGGCGGCGGTCGTAATGATGTGTGAGCACGGGCGGCGGGCAGCTGTTGCGTTGCGTTGCGCTGTGGCCCGGGACGGGGCCGCGCAGCCAAGGCCGGGCCGTGGCGCCTCTCGCTGCGGCTGGCTGGCCACAGGCCACAGCGCTGGCTGCACACACACACTGACTCTAAGCTCACTGCACACGCCATCAGCTACCACGGCTCTGCAGGTCGTTTACACCAGAGCTCGTCTACATCTACATCTACATGATTACTCTGCAATTCACATTTAAGTGCTTGGCAGAGGGTTCATCGAACCACAATCATACTATCTCCCTACCATTCCACTCCCGAACAGCGCGCGGGAAAACGAACACCTAAACCTTTCTGTTCGAGCTCTGATTTCTCTTATTTTATTTTGAGGATCATTCCTACCTATGTAGGTTGGGCTCAACAAAGTATTTTCGCATTCGGAAGAGAAAGTTGGTGACTGAAATTTCGTAAATAGAACTCGCCGCAACGAAAAACGTCTTTGTTTTAATGACTTCCATCCCAACTGCCACACTCTCTCCCCTATTAAGTGATAATACAAAACGAGCTGCCCTTTTTTGCACCCTTCCGATGTCCTCCGTCCATCCCACCTGGTAAGGATCCCACACCGCGCAGCAATATTCTAAGAGCACGAACGAGTGTAGTGTAAGCTGTCTCTTTAGTGGACTTGTTGCATCTTCTAAGTGTCTTGCCAATGAAACGCAACCTTTGGCTCGCCTTCCCGACAATATTATCTATGTGGTCTTTCCAACTGAAGTTGTTCGTTATTCTAACACCTAGGTACTTAGTTGAATTGACAGCCTTGAGAATTGTACTATTTATCGAGTAATCGAATTCCAACGGATTTCTTTTGGAACTCATGTGGATCAATTCACACTTTTCGTTATTTAGCGTCAACTGCCACCTGCCACACCATACAGCAATCTTTTCTAAATCGCTTTGCAACTGATACTGGTCTTTCGCTGACCTTACTAGACGGTAAATTGCAGCATCATCTGCGAACAACATAAGAGAACTGCTCAGATCGGTAAAAGGTGTTCCCGAGTAGCGAGCCTCCTCGGGTTATCTCCGTTACTTTTGTAGGAGGCGACGAGCAATGTGAGGCCACGTGCGGGCAGTGGGAACGGGCAGTCACTCCGATCAGAGCAGAGGCCAACCGACATGGTGTTACGACTAGTGCGCTCCGAACAGGTGTCACTAAATCTATCTATCGTCTGTACCTATAAAACTAAACTTCGCCTGAACAGGCCATAAAGGCCCAACAGTAACGACTGCCGCCGTGTCATCCTCAGCCGATAGGCGTCACTGGATGCAAATATGGAGGGGCATGTGAGTTCGCCTCATGAGGGCTAGTGCACCCTGCAGCGCTCGGCAGACCGGATGGTCACCCATCTAGGTGTTAGCCCTGTCCGACAGTGCTTGACTTCAGTGATCTGACTGGAACCAGTGTTACCACTGCGGCAATGCCATTCATCGTTCGTATCTACGCACATCAAAAAAAGTTTTGCATCACCTCGGTTCCGAGAGTTCCAGAACCTGTACAGAAAACTGGGATAGAGATCAACATAAACATTATTTCCGCCCTTTTTATTGCTCATGAAGAAAACACATCGCATGTTGTACCACCATACAGCGAGACCTTCAGAGGTTGTGGTCCAGATTGCTGTACACACCGGTACCTTGCATGGGGGCTTAATTAAATAAAATGCAAATATTTTTAGTATTTAGTAGCTGTATGTCCGATTACGCTGTGTCTCGTAATCGGTTGGCCCTGACTAGTATTATTACGCTATCTGACTGCAAAGAACAACAACAAGAATGAAATGAAATTTTTCGTTAACACAATTAATTAATTAAGTCCCCAGCAACTATAAAACCTACAAAACCCAAGCACAAATGTAATTGTTCTGTGTGTGGGAGTGTGACTCAACGTACACATCTGGCACGGTTCTTCTTCAACAAGACAAGAATTTTTAAATACCAATTATACTGACGTGATAAAAGAAAATTAGAAATACGATAATTGCGTAAGGAAAGCAGAATTACACTCTAATATAAGAACACACGCCAGATGCTTTGTTGACTGAACCTGTAATGACGCATTATTTAGGATACTGAAATAAAAACAAACGCAGTTAATTACCTCATTTATATTGATGAAAATCATTCTAATCCTTACATTATATCTCAACCAGAACTCTCCAATATCACATCTCAGCAAGCACTGCCTAATAGCACATCTCAACAAACACGCTCTGCTACAACATCTCAGCACTGACTACCCCGAGTCTTCGACAGGCACTGACTACTACGAGCTCTCGACAAGCACTGACTTCTACGAGCTCTCTACAAGCACTGTGGAGGCGGCTTAATAATACTCTTTGGCGCAATCTCTGGCGCAGTGGCTCAGTGTAGCCACCTTTCAACCTCTAATACCTTGCATTGATGCATGCCTGTATTCGTCGTGGCATACTACCCACAAGTTCACAAAGGCATTGTTGGTCCAGATATTCCCACTCCTTAACGGCGATTCGGTGTAGATCCCTCAGAGTGGTTGCTGGGTCACGTCTCCCATAAACAGCCCTTTTCAATCTATCCCAGGCATGTTGGATAGGTTTCACGTCTGGAGAACATGCTAGCCACTCTAGTTGAGCGATGTCGTTATCCTGAAGGAAGTCATTCACGAGATGTGCACGATGGGGGCGCGAATTGTCGTCTATGAAGACGAATGCCTCGCCAATATGCTGCCGATATGGTTGCACTATCGGTCGGAGGATGGAATTCACCTATCATACAGCCGTTACGGTGCCTTCCATGACCACCAGCCGGGTATGTCGGCCCCACATAATGCTACCCCAAAACAGCAGGGCACATCCACCTTGCTGCACTAGCTGTACAGTGCGTCTAAGGCGTTCAGCCTGACCGCGTTGCCTCCAAACACGTCTCCGACGATAGTCTGGTTGAAGGCATATGCGACACTGATCGGTGAAGAGAACGTGGTGCCAATCCTGAGCGGTACATTCGGCATGTTGTTGGGCCCATCTGTACCGCGCTGCATGGTGTCGTGGTTGCAAAAATGGACCTCGCCATGGACGTTGAGAGTGAAGTTGCGCATCATGCAGCCTACTGCGCTCAGTTTGAGTCGTAACACGACGTCCTGTAGCTGCGCGAAAAACATTATTCAACACGGTGGCGTTGCTGTCAGGGTTCCTGGGAGCCATAATCTGTAGATAGCGGCATGGTTGAAGAACAGACAGCGCAAGTCGTGTACCTCCTTCCTGGTGGAATGACTGGAACTGATCGGCTGTCGGACCCCCTCCGTCTAACAGACGCTGCTCATGCTTGGTTGTTTACACCTTTAGGCGGGTTTAGTGGCATCTCTGAACACTCAAAGGGACTGTGTCTGTGATACAATGTCCACAGTTAACGTCTATCTTCAGGAGTTCTGGGTACTGGGGTGATGCAAAACTTTTTTTGATGTGTATATTAAGTCGTATAAATCAAAGTCATCCACCGCGGTTTCCGCCTGTGTATTCAGTGGAATCTCATGAAGTACTGTACAAATAGTAATAGACCGATTCACGAGGAAGGGCTGTGCGCATAATTTATTACCGCTAAGTAATAAGTGTATAGTATATACAAGGTGTGAGCTCTACAACTCATACCTTAAAGACTTATGAGCACTACTTCATCTTCGATACTGTAAAACAAATCTCTTCTGCTGCAATTATGGCCCAAAACATTAAAAAATTGTCAACATCGGCCCTAAAAGGTATACATCAAGCTGTATGTTTCACAGCAGCGAAGATGGACAACTGCTCGTACCTCTTAAGGTATGCACTTTAGAGACCATATTTATGGACATTTTTTTCTTGTTTTAGTTCATTCTACTACCTCTCAAAATATGGAGAACAAAAACCTTTCAGTAGAAAAGATCTGTTTCGTAGTATCGAAGATGAACAAATGTTCATAGCTCTTAAAGTTTGTATTTTAGAGCTCATGTTCACTATATTTATTTCCTTCGAATGCTCGCTCTTCTCATATCCATGAATATCGACTCTTCCTCCAGGAACACCGTTTATATATTTTTGTCCGTTCCGTATTTAGTTGGCATTTGAAGGCAGACTTCGGGGCAATGATGGAAGCTAGGAAATGGTCATCTTTAGAGAGGAGGCGGTATCTGGAGCGAAAAGCTGTAAACTAAAAGCCGCGACAAATCCAGAGGCCAGTACATCTTGACCATAATCAATACATATTATAAATTAAAGTTCCCAACCACATTTTTATGTCTGTACGAGAAGGCTAATCTCAGGAGCTATTCTAGTGAATTAATACGGATTTCACTTGTAGATTGATTCAAAGGCACGGTTTGTGTACACCACTAATTATCATAAATAAATGGTTTGGCTGACGATAATTAATGCTACATGTGCTAACTCAGGGCAGTCACTAGTACATGTATGAATTAAAGTCCCCCAGTACGGTTTCCGTCTGTATGTTCGAGGTAATGTCAGGAAATTTTCACGAATAGATAGACCGAATCAAGAGAAAGGTTTGTCTATATAAGTTATAATATTTCCTGTAAACTGGCTGAACCATAATGAATTACAGTATCCTGGCATTGTGGAAGTTATGCCATAGTCATTTAGTGGTCAGTGGCACAACTCGTCGGAATCATTCATACATATTATTATTTAAACTCCCTTACCGAGCTTTTTTGTTTGTACGCGAATGCTAATCTCAGAATTTACTGTAGGGATTTAGATACGGTTTTCACTAACAGACAGACTGATCGCGAGAAAGTTTGTGGGCGCAGGAGACAGACGTAAAGTCGCCCAACTGCAGCGCCTGGCTGGAGCAAGCTACTGCTACTGAGAGACCAGCACGAGCTACCGTTGACCTCCTAAATGACCTGCAATGCATTGTGGTTCGTTGTTTCTGAAATTCAGAAGGTACAGCTGATAAATTGCTTTATACTCTCGAAAACGTTCTATTTAAGTCAGTGTCTCCCTGTACCTTAAGGAAATGCAAAGAATATTGCGAGAGCTGTGTGCCAAATCGTATAGACGGGCCACGTAATTGAGGTGTCCATCGGTACAACATCCTGACAGTGCAGTGAAGGAGGCCTGCACCTCGTGGAATTCAACAGCAGAATATGGTCACATTCGTCAACATTATTGGGGAATGTCTCCAGAAAACACTTCACTGTATTATCGCCTTATTTTCTACTGAACTTAAGTACCCTGCCGCGATTTCTGTCCGTGTGTTCGGGATAACTGCTGTAGGGATTTTGATACGGTTTTCACTAATAGGCAGATTCACGAGGAAGGGTTGCGTATACCGGATGAAGATAAAATGACACACTTGACCGTCGCCATCCGATTCCTCATCCCAATTCAAGTCAAAAGTGTATTTGGCAAGACCTAATCTCGCTAACAGGTTTACTGGAAATGCGATTTTAAAAAAAAAACGAGACTTTGGCAATGCTATAACTGCGTGCAGCGTGGCCAAGAAGAGGTAGCATGAACTCTACTCCAGTGCCGGAGTTGTGGCTACAGTAACATCCTGTGTTTCCAGTGAGGTATTAAAAAAAATGCAAAAAACACAATAGGTAGGCTAATTTTTAAGATGATTAAAAGATGCGCTTTCTGAGCGATAGACAGTGATAACATCTGTGACAACGATAAAAGCGAGGCCAGAAATGATTATTAATGAGCAATCCAGTGCGTACTAATTAATTAGTAGCTGTCTGTGTTGAGACCTGAAAGAGACTGGACGTACATATAAAAAATGTGCGCACGCCAAGTATTACTAACCTTGTGAATGTATTATGTAAAGGTTGTGTGTGAAAATATATTGCATCAAGAAAAAAAATTATTTATTAGTCCATAACAGTGCACTGTAACAAATGTTAGGACGATCGTGACGAGCTGCCAGGACACCATCGTGTCACCGCGGCGTTAAAGAAGCATAAGAAACTATTTCAAGAAGGAACATAAGAACATTTTTAATTTTTGTATCTATATATTCATAACGAAATCTTATTGTTCAATTTTTTCATTAGCTACGGTGACTATTCGGATGGCCGAACTCCCTCCTTTATCCGATAATAATCTTAAAAAATCATTCAATCCTTTATATAATATTTCCCTAATCATTTCCAAATCATTTTCCCAATAATTATCCTCGACAGACTGATTCACATGGAAGGTTTGTGCATGTAACTTTTAACAGTTACGTGAGACAAGACATCTGGATGTATATACTTAATACACTTAAGAAGCTGGGGCGATCCCTAGTTATTTCATACATCTGAGCTTACGGGTTTACGTACTCTTGTGAATTTTAAATTTAAAAATATCAAAACTGATTTTGTCGAAATAAGCTACATTGGAAGAATACTTAAAAATACATGAAACACAACTAAGGAATATATCCTTCAAACAAAGAATGGAGAGCAAAATGATGAGTAGAACTGAGACAGAGGGATCGCAGTCGAACCACTGACGAATTCAGACGGCTGTCAACAAAGCACTGTATGACGCACGCTGTTAAAATTCTTTATACGATCTTTGGAATAATGAAGCTCGTCAACCATGACGGCGCAACAAAAATGTTCCATTTTCCATGGAAATTTACCAGACTTAACAAACCGTCCTCGTGTTCTTTCTATGCATACCCACAATAAATAAAATTTCGATATTTGCTACCCTTAATGCTGTTGCAATTTTAATGGCCAGCATCGTGTTTACAGCCTAACCGAGCTACAGTTTTCAAGTAGCCCCCGTATGAGCTGACTCTGTAAGAACGAGGGCCGAGGACGTCGTTTCCGGTGACTCAAGAGCTGGCGTTACCGCATCAGGAGAAACTATGCGTCGCGCCGCGTCGAGACGGCGCCCCCGCCGGCTGGCGTCACCCTGGCATTCGGGAAAGCTGGGCTGGTCGGCTGCCGCCTCTGCTTACCTGCAACGAGACACACAGAGCCGGCTTAACGTGGGCGAGCGGTTTTTGCCGAAGCGCGGCGCGGCGTGCTATGCGGCGGCAACAAACTTATGGCCCTGGTTAGGATTCAGCTGCTCAGACTAAATGGTTCAAATGGCTCTGAGCACTATGGGACTTATCATCTGAGGTAATCAGTCCCCTAGAACTTAGAACTACTTAAACATAACTAACCTAAAGACATCACACACATCCAAGCCCGAGGCAGGATTCGAACCTGCGACCGTATCTGGCGCGCGGTTCCAGACTGAAGCGCCTAGAACCGCTCGGCCAAACCGGCCGGCTGATCAGACTAAAACATGTGGTTAATTACGGTACTGGCATTAATTCTTGACACTTCTTAAAGATTCATCGAATATTGCAGTCAGGAGTTTATTTTATTTGAAATATGCAGTATAATTCACTACGAGTTTTCAAACACATCCCTTAATGCCCACTTCTTGAAAACTAAATTTCAAATATAAAATTTTAATTAACACTTTAAAAAAATCAAACAAAATACGCACAACTCAACCATTCCAAAAGGTTACAAATTATTTGGCACAAAAGTTATTGCAATGTTTTCAGTATTTTGTGGGATATGGCTCTGAGCGCTATGGGACATCTGAGGTCATGAGTCCCCTAGAACTTTGAACTACTTAAGCCTAACTAACCTAAGGATATCACACACATCCATGCCCGAGGCAGGATACGAACCTGCGACCGTAGCGGTCACGCGGTTCCAGACTGAAGCGCCTAGAACCACTCGGCCACAAGGACCGGCTTTGTGGGATATCCTTTTGATTTAATCACTGCCCAGACCCTACGTGGTTTCGAGTCCACACATAAGTTAAAGACCTTCTGGTTTGATCACTATTAACCACCAATTAATTATGGAAATGGAGATGAGCATTTGGCGTCATTGGCCCCTTGCGGGGCAGGTCCGGCCGCCTTGGTGCAGGTCTTATTACATTCGCCGCCACATTGGGCGACCTGCGCGCCGGATGGGGATGAAATGATGATGAAGACAACACAACACCCAGTCCCTGAGCGGAGAAAATCTCCGACACAGCCGGGAATCGAACCCGGGCCCGTAGGATGGCAATCCGCTGACCACACAGTTTTTTTTTTTTTTTTGTCTCATTTTGTTCCATATTGTTCGTTGAATTTGTTCGTGGCGGACGTCCGATGACACTTGTTCAGGTTGTTCGTTGATCCGTTCACTCAGTCTTTTTATTACAGAGGGTAGCTAAACCCTCTGACCGAACACGCTGAGCTACCGTGCCGGCACTGTCGGAGCGGACACGAATTAATTATGAGTTGTAGGAACTCCCTCTTGTTATGGGATTCCGTCGTGAAACCGTGATTTTAAGCCTTGACCACAAGTTCTCAATTGGGTTCAGTCGGGACTGTTGCCAGGCCAAAGGAGCACACTAATTTGATGGTCATCAAAACATTTCTGCCGGCCGAAGTGGCCGTGCGGTTAAAGGCGCTGCAGTCTGGAACCGCAAGACCGCTACGGTCGCAGGTTCGAATCCTGCCTCGGGCATGGATGTTTGTGATGTCCTTAGGTTAGTTAGGTTTAACTAGTTCTAAGTTCTAGGGGACTAATGACCTCAGCAGTTGAGTCCCATAGTGCTCAGAGCCAGCCAGCCAAAACATTTCTAATTGATTTTCGCGGTATAACATGGCACAGTGACGCACTGAGGCAACAAGTCTTCGCCTGGTCGACCTCGAACGAACGTAACTCCATTACTTTGTCAATATTGCTTTTCTGCCGGTTCTTGGAGCAGTTTTGATTGATCAAAATTCTTCCTACAGCTTGCAAACGTACCTCACACTCGTCTTTGTAGCGTCTGCACCCAACCTTTCTCCTGTTTCTGCATATGTTGCAAGAAAAATAGAAAAAAAACCTGGATGCTAACTGGAAAGCTACCTGATCTTATTTGCCAATTCTAGAAACTGCTACAAGCAAAAGAAACATTTCTGCTTACTTTCACGACACCATCTGGCGTTTCCTGAACTGTCAGGAATTCCATTTCTCCGCATGGTGCTTAAGAATACATCCCCCAGTACACTCCCTGCTCTTTTGTCATTTACTTTTCTCGGTTATCTGCGAAAATTTGTGCGCAGCGAATTTAATCTCTCTCTGTCTCCGCTGAAAATGCCTCTTATTCCGCAATACAATCCTTACACAGTATAATCTATTGAGCGAACAGCAATATTTTTAAAACTCCGCAGTCTCCTTCAATATATTGAGCAAACAGTCAAGACCGATCTCAGGTAGTCAATATTATTACGCAATACTCACTATTGAGCAATAAATATTGAGCGTATGAGGACCCCTTTTAGAGCCGGCCGGTGTGGCCGTGCGGTTAAAGGCGCTTCAGTCTGGAACCGCGTGACCGCTACGGTCGCAGGTTCGAATCCTGCCTCGGGCATGGATGTGTGTGATGTCCTTAGGTTAGTTAGGTTTAATTAGTTCTAAGTTCTAGGCGACTGATGACCTCAGAAGTTAAGTCGCATAGTGCTCAGAGCCATTTGAACAATTTTTGAACCCCTTTTAGACACGGCGAATAACAAATGAGTTGTCTGGAGAGAGCGGGACCTGGTTTCTTCCCCCAATAATAACCAGTCTGAGCTTGTGTTCTGTCTGTAATATTCTCATCGTCGACGGGATGCTAAACGCCAATCGTCCTTTGATAATAGTGGCGTTGGAATAGGACAAGAAATAAATACCGAAGTAAAAGTGTACCTGCTCATTTCTGAAGTAATTCGTCGGCGTTTTCGTACGTCGTTGTATGGTAGTTTAAAAGCCTCCTCTCTTTCTTCTGAACTGAGTATATGAACTACGTAACTTAAGTAAAATGCCCTTAAATTCTGCTCCTTTCATACAAAACATTGGCCAAAGAATAATTGCTAGCGCTATCTGACCACGGCTTAATGGAAATATTCAAGAGTAGCAGACGTTTTCATTGCGCAATAGAAAATAAACAGGGACGCGAAAAAATGTTCGGATGGCTCTAAGATCACAGTTATTCACGATACAGACCTCACACGACTGGGAAGTTTGGACTGGACCTTCCTTGTGGGCAGATGAAATGTAATGAGGACGTTGATTTCCTAAATGATTGCAGGAAGAAAATAAATCAGATACTTTAGGGAAAGTTCTGGTTGTTAATAAGCAAATCAATAACGAATGACAAACAAATTTACACTTGTCTCTTGATGGATCACATAATAGAGAAGACAACGATACATGAAAATTAGAACGATAAGCAATATTAAATCAGTGGGGTCAGTAGGCCAACCTCACGGTTGAGCAAGTGAAACACCGATACTGTACTGTGAACATGGAACAATATCTATTTCTCTGAACATCGGATGTTAGCTCTGAGCACGAAGATACATCTGTAGAGCTGAAAGAGATGCGAACAAAATATCACGTCAATCAGCCCGAGCACGTCGCGATTTCTCCGTAATCCTCGTAGACTGTAGCAAGAGAGTGACCATCGGAACGTAAACACTTCGTCCATAAGACAGCTGCAACGAGTGTTGGGAAACAGGGCTCACCAGTCCTCCGCAGCAAGGCAGAAACAGAAACAGTGTGAATGAAGCTTATTATGTAATTGTACAACGTTTCTGTTAACAGTTCACGTGAAATAATGTTCGTTCAGACATGCACGCGCGTCTCAAGGACCACTGTTTCACGTGAATTGTCAACCCAGACATTTTACAATTACATAATAAGTATTACACTCCCTCACGGGTTAAAACGACTGTCATATCGAATGTCGCCCTCTGGTGATAATCACGTAGTGTGTATGCGAGCCTTACGAGGTGTGAAAAAGTGTGACATATGGAAGTTTGGGATGGTCCTGGAGACTTGCTCGGTTAAAAAAAATGTTCAAAATGTGTGTGAAATCTTATGGGACTTAACTGCTAAGGTCATCAGTCCCTAAGCTTACACACTACCTAACCCAAATTATCCTAAGGACAAACACACACACCCATGCCCGAGGGAGGACTCGAACCCCCGCCGGGACCAGCCGCACAGTCCATGACTGCAGCGCCTGAGACCGCTCGGCTAATCCCGCGCGGCCTTGCTCGGTTAACCGAATCGCTTAAGACGACTGCTCTCCTCATGCGAGAAACCCGGATTATAGTCCAGATCCGGCACAAATTTTCACATGTCACCATAAATAGTACAGGTAAAGTCAATTTAAATTCGCAATTTGCGAATCAAATTTCGTAATACTGAATATAGCTTCTTTCTGCCCTTGAACGAGGACTCTGCCCACACAGGCCTCCTATAGGCTAGCTCGCTCGAGCTAGAGTTTATCGCCTATACCTTCACTTTACCAGCCAAAGACCGTGGTCCGCTTAGCAATCAACACACCCGAGTGCAGAATGTATTTGCAACAGCTCAGAGCTCGCGTGAAATTAATGATTTCAAAGGTGACTATTTAACGAACGTCTTCCAAGTTTAAGTAACCTTTCGAAGAAGTTAGGCAAAGTGCGGCATGAACAGTCGTACAACACCTTGCGAGGGGCAGAGAGCGCCACGCGATGCTGTATCATCTTCTAACTGCAGCGTCATTTAGACGATGGAGGAGGACATGTGGTTAGCACATCGATCTCCCGGTCGTTAATGTCGGCTTTTCCAAACTGGAACCGCTACTTATTCTTCAACCAAGTCCGTAATTGCTCTCACGAGGCCGACTTCCGTTCCAGACCTCCCAAGGAAACACCCTTCAACTAGGAATCGAATCCGGCTTCTGCACTTGGCAGTCAGACTATTTGGCTGCGGAGGTGAAGCGGCGTCAGTACGGCTACGTTTTAATTCTGTGATTGGTGAAAAGAAGATAAACGTAAAACGTAGGACGAGCTCGTTATCGCGCTGTTAATTGGCGCCCCTAGGAACAGTTATCCCCGGAGTGTGAGAGAGGGTGAGCGCCGGGGCTGCTTTGTTATCTCACCGGGCCCGCTCTCGCCACCTCATTAGGATCGCAGGTCAGCCCGTTATTATAATAGTGGCCTCAGCATTCGTCGGCTGCCAGCAGGCGGCGGGCACCTGCCGCGTGCTACACAGGGACTGACTGGCCAACACGGCGGACTCGCTGGCTTCGGCTCAATAAGACGGACTACACGAGCCCATAGTCTCCAGGCAATCTTGAGACGGTAAGCAACGAATTTGTAGGAATGTACTAGAGGCCTTCAGTAATATTAACAAGAAAAATGGCTGTAGAAAAGTTGAATGGAAATGAATATTAATCTGTCCCAGATAATTGTGGTTCAGCTACGTGCCAGACAATTATACACTATTGGCCATTAAAATGGCTACACCAAGAAGAAATGCAGATGATAAACGGGTATTCATTGGACAAATATATTATACTAGAACTGACATATGGTTACATTTTCACGCAATTTGGGTGCATAGATCCTGAGAAATCAGTATCCAGAACAACCACCTCTGGCCGTAATAACGGCCTTGATACATCTGGCCGTTGACTCAATCAGAGCTTGGATGGCGTGTACAGGTACAGCTGCCCATGCAGGTTCAACACGATACCACAATTCATCAAGAGTAGTGACTGGCGTATTGTGACGAAGCAGCTGCTCGGCCACCATTGACCAGACGTTTTCAATTGGTGAGAGGTCTGGAGAATGTGCTGGCCAGGGCAGCAGTCCAATATCTTCTGTATCTAAAAAGGCCCGTACAGGACCTGCAACACGAGGTCGTGCATTATCCTGCTGAAATGTAGGTTTTCGCAGGGATCGAATGAAGGGTAGAGCCACGGATCGTAAGACATCTGAAATGTAACGTCCACTGTTCAAAGTGCCGTCAATGCGAACAAGAGGTGACCGAAACGTGTAACCAATGGTACCCCATACCATCACGCGGGGTGATACGCCAGTATGGCGATGACGAATACACGCTTCCAATGTGTGTTCACCGCGATGTCGCCAAACACGGATGCGACCATCATGGTGCTGTAAACAGAACCTGGATTGATCCGAAAAAATGACGTTTTGCCATTCGTGCACCCAGGTTCGTCGTTGAGTAAACCATCGTATGTGATGCAGTGTCAAGGGCAACCACAGCCGTGGTCTGCGAGCTGATAGTCCATGCAGCTGCAAACGTCGTCGAACTGTTTGTGCAGACGGCTGTTGTCATGCAAACGTCGCCATCTGCTGACTCAGGGATCGAGACGTGGCTGCACGATCCGTTACAGCCGTGCGGATATGATGCCTGCCATCTCGACTGCTAGTGATACGAGGCCGTTGGGATCCAGCACGGCGTTCCGTATTACCCTCCTGAACCCACCGATTCCATATTCTGCTCACAGTCACTGGATTTCGACCAACGCGAGCAGCAATGTCGCGATACGATAAACCGCAATCGCGATAGGCTACAATCCGACCTTTATCAAATTCGGAAACGTGATGGTACGCGTTTCTCCTCCTTACACGAGGCATCACAACAACGTTTCACCAGGCAACGCCGGTCGACTGCTGTTTGTGTATGAGAAATCGGTTGGAAACTTTCCTCATGTCAGCACGCTGTAGGTGTCGCCACCGGCGCCAACCTTTTGTGAATGCTCTGAAAAGCTAATCATTTGCATATCACAGCATCTTCTTCCTATCGGTTAAATTTCGCGTCTGCAGCACGTCATCTTCGTGGTGTAGCAATTTTAATGGGCAGTAGTGTATTAGACCCCCTTGCAAAAAATTGAGCAAAGAGACGCTTTTTATATTATCGAATGAGGAAAGGTGGGATGTAAGAGTGATGCACAAAGTACCCTTCGCCATACACCATAAATTAGCTTGCAGAGTATATGCGTCGATATAGAAAGCCTCCACGTATGCAGTTCTTCAGGTATAAATTGTGGGGACCGTCGACGGCTCGTAAACTGTGAAGCTTGGGCGGGCCCGAGTCGTGTATTGAGCCAACTTGGCCTGGCAGTGGGCGCGGACGCGGACGCGGTGAATCAGTGTCTGGTTGGCGGGCTCTGCACGGCTGCCTCGCGTGACTCACACGGCCGGCGGCAGCCTGTTCGGGAAAGTCTCGGCCTTTAGGGACGCCACGCCACGCCACACACACTTGCCGCTGCCTGTCGAGTCGCGACTGCTGCTGTGGCAACGCAACTAGCGCCCTGTCACAACAGCTCCAAACGTTACTCTGACCTCTTTGGACTCGCATTCCGGAGACTTTATTCTATTACAGTCCTTGTATGCAGATGACTTAGAAATTTTCCCTATGTTTCCCACTATCTGGTCGCGTGTCAGCTACCATAAGAGTACATAGCTTGTCATAAATTACATACAGGAAATGCATTCGCAGTTGCGAACAAGGACAACCACCAGCTGTATAATGGAGTGACGGCAATGAAAATTTGTGCAGGACTGGGCCTCGAACCCGGATTACCCGCTTGTGGTAACTCAGCATTTAGAAATAAAACATCAGTTGCAAAAAAAACGAGCAGTGAGGATGCATGGGGGCTTAATTAATATAATGAATGCAAATACTTTTTAATTTTTAGTAGCTGACTGTCCGATTACGAAGTCTCGTAAACGGTTGGCCCTGACTGGTACTTGTACGCAATCTGACTGCATAGAACAACAAGGAATGAAAGGAAATTTCCGTTAACACAATTAATTAATTAAGTCCCCAGCAACTATAAAACCTACGAAACAACAAAATACAAGTGTAGCTGTTCTGTGTGTGGAAGTGTGATTCAACGTACACATCTAGCACGGTTCTTCCTCAATAAGACCAGATATTTTAAACACCATTTATACTGAAGTAATTAAAAAACACAGAAATACTATAATTGCACATAGAAACCAGAAATACAGTCTAATACAAGAACACGAGCCAGATGCTTTGTTGACTGAGCCTGTGACCAAGAGGCATTATTGTTTAAGACACTGAAATAATACAAAAAAAGGATTTTTTTTACCTTCATATATATTGACGAAAAGCACATTACAGCATACCTAATCCAACAACATCTGGTGTCTAGCCCATCAAAACAATTCTACAAGTTCTGAACAAGCACTCTCCATGGGAACTTCGCAACAACGACTCACCACTGCTACATCTCAACAAGCACTCTCCACGACGACTTCTCGACAAGAACTCTCCACTACCACATCTCAACAAGCACTGCCTACTACGACTTCTCGACAAGAACTCTCCACTACATCTCAACAAGCACTGCATACTACGACTTCTCGACAAGAACTTCCAGTGGAGGCGGCTGAATAATACTCTTTGGCGGAATCTCTGGCGCTGTGGCTCAGTGTAGCCACCTTTCAAGGATAATAGGTGCTGTTCACCGCTAATAATCTTGTGGATCACTCGTAAAGTAATCAGGAAATTTTAACCGCGCCATCACAGTATGTGGGCAACGGCCTTGCCGCAGTGGACACACCGGTTCCCGTCAGATCACAGAAGTTAAGCGCTGTCGGTCGTGGCCGGCACTTGGATGGGTGACCATCCAGCCGCCATGCGCTGTTGCCATTTTTCGGGGTGCACTCAGCCTCGTGATGCCAATTGAGGAGCTACTCGACCGAATAGTAGCGGCTCCGGTCATAGAAAACCATCGTAACGACCGGGAGAGCGGTGTGCTGACCACACGCCCCTCCTATCCGCATCCTCAACTGAGGATGACACGGCGGTCGAATGGTCCCGGTGGGCCACTTGTGGCCTGAAGACGGAGTGCTATCACAGTATGTATATTTGGTACTAAGTTCGTCATAAATAATCGCAATGAGGAAAGAGTAGCAACGTCCATGACAACAAAACTAGAAGAAAAAATTACTTTTTTTAGTCATTATTAAAACTGTCAGTGTCTCAAAAAGTAGGGCATATGCTGTCACAAAATCCTTTAACATTTACACAATAATGTAAAATAACTGGAAGGTAGCAAAGCAAATTACAAATCTAACTTAAAATAAAGTCCTTCTCTTTCGAAGACGAATGTTTATTGAAAACCCGTAGAATGTTAGCTGAAAAACAAAATTTTAGTGTATCACATGATTAGTATTAAATACTAATGTGTTCACTCTTATTAAATTTAAAGCTATGTGCTGTTTAGTAACCTGTAAGTGGCCAGCGAGCAGCCATAATAACAAGGGTTTTTTTTTAATATGCAGCCTATAAACTGAGTTGTTCTGTACAATTTCGAAAAAAAGTCATACAAATGGTTAATGGATCATGCAGGTATCTTACCAATTATAGAATGAGATTTTAACTCTGCAGCGGAGTATATGCTGATATGAAACTTCCTGGCAGGAGAGCTTCTGTGAAGTTTGGAAGGTACGAGACGAGATACTGGTGGAATTAAAGCTGTGAGGACGGGTCGTCAGTCGTGCTTGGGTAGCTCAGTTGGTAGAGCACTTGCCTGCGAAAGGCAAAGGTCCCGAGTTCGAGTCTCGGTCCGGCACACGGTTTTAATTTGCCAGGAAGTTTCATATCAGCGTATACACCGCTCCAGAGTCAAAATCTCATTCTGGAAACATTCCCAGGCTGTGGCTAAGCCATGTCTCGGCAATATCCTTTCTTCCAGGTTCGCAGGAGAGCTTCTGTGAAGCTTAGAAGGTAGGAGACGAGGTACTGGTGGAATTAAAGCTGTGAGGACGGGAC
The DNA here is from genome assembly GCF_023864345.2 of Schistocerca serialis cubense. Lineage (NCBI taxonomy): Eukaryota > Metazoa > Arthropoda > Insecta > Orthoptera > Acrididae > Schistocerca > Schistocerca serialis. Next base: position 629,063,739 of record NC_064641.1, on the reverse strand, counting down.
GTGAGTCGTGCTTGGGTAGCTCAGTTGGTAGAGCACTTGACCGCGAAAGGCAAAGGTCCCGAGTTAGAGTCTCGGTCCGGCACACAGTTTTAATCTGCCAGGAAGTTTCATCTTACTAATTAAGTAACCAGTGTATAACTGCAAAGTCGCAGATAGATAATATAATTTTATGAATACTGAGGCGGTATTTTGGCTTTCGCCGTTAATTAAGATAGTTGTAAACGTAAAACAATACTGCGAAAAACAGTGTTCAAATGGTTCAAATGGCTCTGAGCACTATGGGACTCAACTGCTGAGGTCATCAGTCCCCTAGAACTTAGAACTACTTAAACCGAACTAACCCAAGGACATCACACACATCCATGCCCGAGGCAGGAATCGAACCTGCGACCGTAGCTGTCTCGCGGCTCCAGACTGTAGCGCCTAGAACCGCACGGCCACTCCGGCCGGCGAAAAACAGTGTTATGTTTCATAAATAGTAACCACTGTAGGATCACAATCGTACACTTACCTGCGAAAATGTACTACAACAAGTATTAACACCATATTCGTCACCTACTAATGCTCCACCTAAGATGATCAGAATACTAATATGTCGGTTACTAGAAGCATACCGTATTTAACATCTTCCGTGTCGTAAATTACATTACTTAGCGGAAAACAAATGGTTCAAAATGGCTCTGAGCACTATGGGACTTAATATCTGAGGTCATCAGTCCCCTAGAACTTAGAACTACGTAAACCTAACTAACCTAAGGACATCACACTCATCCATGTCCGATGCAGGACAGTTTGTTTTCTGTCCTTCTGCCAACATTTAACTATCGGTAATGGCTGCCACAATGTGATGTTGAGTTGCGCAAGCGTTCAGCCGCCAGCTGAATACAAATTGGCCAGGAATGGCCGCAGGCCGGAGTACACTAATGTGATTTTCATTAGGTTCCCCTCCCCTCTATCCCTTCACTGCAGGTGCCGCCAGATTCCACAATGGAAGAATCAAGAAGATGCGTCTTCTTTAGATTGAAATGTTACTGGTTTAATCTCCGATGCAAGTACACTGATAACGTAACTAGAAGAACGGGTTGGACGTCGAAATTGGGTACAAAACGTTCGTTGTACACTGAGGTGATAAAAGTCATGGATTACCCCCTAATATCGTATCAGACCTTCTTTTGCCCGGCGTACTGCAGCAGCTCTGCGTGGCATGGACTCAACAAGTCGTCAGAAGTCCCTTGCAGAAGAATTGAGCCATGCTTCCTCTGTAGCTTTCCATAATTGCAGAAGTGTTACCGGTACAGGATCTTGTGCACCGACTGACCTCTCGATTATGTCCCACAAATGTTCGATGAGATGCATGACGGGCGATGAGGGTGGCCAAATCTTTCGCCCGAATTGTTCAGAATGTTCTTCAAACCAATCGCGAACAACTGTTGCCTGGTGTCAGTTCCACTGTTGTTAGGGAACATGGAAGTCCATAAACGGTTGCAAATGGTCTCCAAGTAACCGGACATAACCCTTTACAATCAACGACCGGTTCTGTTGGACCAGAGGACTCAGTCCTTTCCATGTAAACACAGCCCACACCATTATGGAGCCACCACTAGCTTGCATAGTGCCTTTTTGACAACTTGGGTCCTGGGGTCTGCGCCACACTCGAATCCTACCACCTGCTCTTACCAGCTGAAATCTGGGCACATCTGACAAGGACACCGTTTTCCTGCCGTCTAGAGTCCAACCGATATGGTGACGAGCCCAAGAGAGGCGCTGCAGGCGATGTCATGCTCTTAGGAAAAGCACTTTCATCGGTCGCCAACACGCAGCCTGCCTTCCTGTAGTAACACAAGAAGCCACGGGGGTGGTAACACAAGACGCAGCCGTACAGCCAACCGTCGTGGAGAAGACCAAGGCAACCCAGGTCATCATGGAGGAAGCTCCTTGCCCCCTCTCTAAGACGCAGCTGCATAAGATAGTGTCCATCCACTTGGTCACTCTCAGGTCCTACAACGCCCGCCCTCCTCTCACTCCTGTTGAGTGGGAAGTTCTCGTTGCCTCGACAGAACAAGCTGAGAACGCAAGCCAAGAACAAGGGGCGAGGACCGCTGAAGACGCCGAAGCCGCCAGCTGGGAGGGCGTGCCAGATCCCGAAGTGTCACAAGTAGACACATACAAGAAGAGGAAGAAGGACAAGAAAAAGCACCCAGACGCCAGGAGGACTTAGAAGACTCTCCGCATAACCGCGCCGGACACCCATCATCATCATCATCATCAACCACTCGCCCTGTCAGTCGTTGACTGGCAGTCCTAGGCGGCAACAGGGCCAGTCAAGTAAAGGCCCCTAGCCGACGCATCGCTGTTATTCATGTAACCTACCGCCTGTCTCTGACCCGCAATCATCAGTACCTACTACGCACAACTATGCCAGTTATTCCCAAACGTCCCAGCATACTTCAATCCATCCTAAGTGGAGTAAATGTCTAAAAACAAGAGACTCCTCCTTACCTTCTTCAAGAAGAGGAATTCTTGTGCGAAGAGGAGTCTTCTGCCATAGGCCATTAACCTCAAATTTCACCGCACTGTCCTGACGAATACGATCGTCGTACGTCTCACATTGGTTTCTACAGTTTTTTTTCACGCAGTGTTGCTTGTCTGTTAGCACTGACAACTCTACGCAAACGCTGCTGCTCTCGGTCGTTAAGTGAAGACCGTCGTCCACTGCGTTTTCCTGGGTGAGAGGTAATGCCTGGAATTCGGTATTCTCGGCACACTCTTTACATGGTGGATCTCGGAATACTGAAGTCCCTAACGATTTCCGAAATAGAATGTCCCATATGTCCAGCTCCAACTAACGTTCCCAATTCAAAGTCTGTTAATTCCTGTCGTGCGATCACAATCACGTCGGAAACCTTACCACATGAATCACCTTAGTACAAATGAAAACTCCGCCAATGCATTGCCCTTTTATATCTTGTGTTCGCGATACTACCGTCATCTGCTTATGTGCATATCACTATCCCATGACTTTTGTCACTCATTAAAAATTGAAAGCAATAGCAAGAAACATAAGGGTTTAACATTTCGTCATTAGCGGCATAATTTCTTAAATATTCTGATAATTCCCTTACTTAGTAATTTCCTGGATTTATGGAGTTTCAAAATTTAATTTAAAAACTCCCTACAAAGCGCCTAACACGAACCTAAGTGAGTTATTTCACTCAAAAAATGTGCGTAAATATTCAGTCAGATCTTTCTAGAATTCCTAAGTGGTGCAACGGGCGGAAACTTGCTTAAAATGTTCAGAAACGCAACATCTTGTTCACAAAACACAATAACCAAGTATCCTAGATCACATTTGGTATCTTTCAACTCGAACAAAAACTTGACTGTAACAAATTGACAGCTAGATTCAGTAGTAGGTGAAGCAGTTAACAGTCTTCGGCTCATTTAGGATAGTGGAAAAATGTAATGTGTCTACATAGCAGAATGCTTACAAACACGCGTTCGTCACATCCTACAATATTGCTCAAGTGCGTGGGACCGACACCAAATGGGACTGACAGGGGACGTTGAATTACAGAAGAAGGGCAGTACAGGTCCTCAAGCGTGAGGTGCAGAAAAGCAAGAACTGTCAGATTGCTTGCAGGTAGACGCTAACTATCCAGCGAAAGCCTATTTACAAAGTTTCAAGAAGCAAGTAGGTTAAAAATACACTACAATCCCGCAGAGTATTGCCCCCGTAGCGACCGCGAAGTTAAGAGTAGATTAATTACAGTTCTTTCTTTTTTTTGTTTATTGTTGCCCCATTCCGCTCGTCCCTTTGTGGGCGGGGGTTGGACTGCCAGTCGGTACAATATCCTGGTCTTCAGCCAAAAGCATCTCGCAAAGTAGTTAACCGATTTACTTCAAAGTTCTTGACCGATCTACTTCAGATTTCTACATTCAGATGAAACAATTAAGGAAATTAACGAAAAATTTCATCCTTAACAAACGAAATATATCGTCGTAAACTGACAGTAATTCCTCTCGCGAGAACAAATCACAGCGGCAGTAGTAGCATCAGACCTCACTAGATCGCCGAATGAGCGGAAATTCGAGAATTTAACAGAAACGTGATTGCAAATTCATATTATTGCTTAGTTACCTTTGTTACTTATGACCTACAACCTATTGGATATTTTAGTTCTAGTTTCACAGTTATCTTTGTTACTAAAATCCATAGTGTCATATAAACGCAAAGGCAGGTCGTAGATATAGTGCCAATAAAAGTCACTAGATCGCGGGCTGATCAAACAACCGAACAACACTGGCCGTGAAGAATCCACTGCCAAACATAATAGAGGCCAAGATCATCACTGGGTATGCCGCAATTCCGTTGATAAGGAGTGATTTAAATATGCCATTCGATTTCGCGCGATTGCAGTTTCCCATCCGACTTGCATTTGCTAAGACTATCAACAAGACGCAGGACCAATCACTTTGGGTGGCAGGCATTAACTTAAACACGCCATGTTTTCACGTGGCTTGTCAATAGTCGCCACAGGATAATGTGCTTGTTTACACTCCGGAGAGACAAACGAAGAACATTGTGATCCTCAAGATTTGAGGTAGGAGTTTTATTTTACAGTTTTATTCGAGCTTGATAAAATTATATCTTTGCTGACTGTAAATATACTTTCATTTTGTTTTCGTGAAAGAGAAGTTTCGCAGATTGCAATTCTAATTCGGTATGTCTTTTTAAGTAATTAGTGGTTTTTTCGCCCCTGCTGACTGAATATATATTTAAATTATACAAAATATTAATAACTATGTGAAATATTTATTCATTTAAGCATATGCACATATTTTCAGAGTCAAAATATTTCTTGCAGAAAATTAATGTAGTGAAATGATAAAAATATGTATTTTGTAGCTAGATTTTAGGTACATTATGCATTACAGATATATATTACATTAATTTGTAATTTAAAAAGGGATCAATGCATAATCTGTGATGTAATAATTGTTATTGCTATACTTTAGGTTTGAAATTGGTGTACATTTGCAAAAGTCAGGACCGGAAGCCTAGAACCTGATTTTTATGAATGCGGAGGTGAAGGCACATTCATTCGTCACATCCGCTGACATCCAGTGATTCAAATATCCGCTTCGGTTTAAAGTGATTGGAGTTTCCCATGCAGCCAGCATTCGCCACGAATATCAACAAAGGTATACAGCAATCGCTTTCTGTGAGCAGATATTAAATATCCTGGGTAACGACAGGCACTGCAGCTATTGCACAAGATCTATGGATCCAGATGTAAAAACGGTTTTCAAATCTACGAAATGATGATTGTATGATGCTATTTACGTAAAACACAATGTTGTCTTCCTTCGTTTCTGCTTGAATTAAAATCAAAAAACTAACAGATAAAGAAAAATACCAGATATTTAGAACAGGTTGAAAAGAACGGCGACGTTCATTAAAATGGAGCACTGCACATACCCTACAAAGCTGAAGGCTATGCACTGCGAAAAATGGTCTTGAGTATGGGAAACATTGGGTGCTGCGTGCGGAGGAAGGGTTGAGTGTAAATATATAGGCCATTGGGTGACATCTACGGAAGATGACATGGTGGACAGTGGGAAAACGAGTTTGATGGGTGGCCAGGAGGGTAGGGGATAGGTGATTACTGACATGGAGCGAGATACGTGGGGAAAAGTTTTTGTTGCTAGCACGGATAAATTTCGGTGAGGATTTCATTGTATGCGAGATGGAGTCTGTTGAAGTTTGTTGGGATAGGAGATATGTGTAGGTGTAGAGATGGTGGGACGTGTTTGTAAAGGAGCGGTAGCATACCAGGATTGGTGATCAGCGGGAAAATAATAGGGTTATTGGAATTTCCTCTGCAAATAGCGTAGGCTGTGCAGAGGTGTTCGATGTAGGTGAGGAAGGGTGGCAATTTGATGAAATGGTTGAGTATCTACGTGGGGGAAGGTAAACGGATGTGGAAAGCAAGCCGCAGTGGGTGAAGTTCAAGGGTTTGGAAGGACGATAGGTCGAGGGGACAGCCGTGCAACATTTGCGTAGGAGAGGGTGGATCGGATCACGATTTGGTAGATGTCGAGCTGTGTAATACTCAAGTTCGGCGTGTTCGTGGTTTTAGTCTGTTGTGGGCTATTAATGATTACAGTGCATACAGAGGCATTTAAACATTCTTTCCGCGCCCAATGCACGCATGTAACGATAACAGACCTTAATAGTTGGTGCAACTGGAAATACTCTGTGATATGAACTTCACAGTGATTTCCAGAGCATAGATACAGATGTGGAATGTAAACGAGAGCATGGATCTTATCGATACAACGCGAAAATATCTGTCCTGCTTCATCGACAATGGAAAAGTATTCCCCTCAAATTGCGACGCTGTTGAAGGGTCGTTAAACCGGGAAAACAGAAACGCGCTGTCGTGAGCACGACTGTGTTACCCGTAGCCAGTCGCGCCGATTGGAGTACAGCGTGTCAGGGGCACCGGAAAAATTTATCGGGAACACGGCGCTGCGGCCCGTTGTACACTGACCCCGCAACACGGCGGACAGCGACCTGCAATGTCCGGCTATCGGCAAACACTGCCGCCTCTATTCTTTTTTTGTGCTCCGCGGTGCATGGCTGACGCGCAGGCTATCCGTCGACAAACACGGGCGAGATGGTCCGAATGAAAAGCAGCAACGGCCCGAGATAACACGAACACCTTCCACGGCTACAGCTACGGCTGCAATTGTGTGGTACGTGCTACAAGGTATACAAGGTGTCCCAATCATTTAGGTTAAAAATTATACATATTGTCAGAGTGTCGTCGACTAGGTATTTTGACATCAGGAACCAATGGTCGGAAATGAATATTTTACGGAGAGCGAGATCTTAAATGAAGGTGGTGACCTCGCTTCACCAAAAGATTTACAAAAAAAAAAGAAAAAAGTTCAAATGGCTCTAAACACTATGGGACTTAACATCTGAGGTCTTCAGATTAGAACTTATTAAAGCTAACTAACCTAAGGACAGTACACGCATCCATGCCCGAGGCAGGATTCGAACCTGCGACCGTAGCAGCAGCGCGGTTCCGAACTGAAGCGCCTAGAACCGCTCGGCCACAGCGGCCAGCTGATTTACATCAGATTTCGGCTTTTTCAAGGCTGAAATTCCTAATTCACTGAACCAATAATTAGTGAATGTGATAGCAAATTTTGCTGTACTAGTTTTCATGGCCATAAATCATACCTTTTGAGTATCCACTTAATAGTGATCATTACAAGTTCAGATAGGTTTTACAGTTTTATCAACAATCCTGTCAGTTATAAGATCTTAGGGCTCATGGAAATACCATCGTCAGTGTCGTTCGTCACCATTCTATTCCATTAGGTATTGTAAACGTTAATTTCAAATATATGATGAATCCTAGCAAGAACACTCTTCGAACTGTTGTCACTGGAATATAATGTCAATAGACTTTGATGGCAAAGGTGAGGTAACATGTTCGAAGGCATCGAGTAGAAATATACCTGGGGTGAGCCCTAAGTGTGCAGACGACAGACATAAATTACTGGACTGGCAAAGACGTATCTTTTACTGAAGCCTGAGGTTTAGTGAGGTAAGCAGTTCGTGCATGGTATGGCTACTATTTTTTGAGACTAAATGAATCTTTACCACATGATCTAAACAAGTTCTACAGTTGAGTCAATATTTTATTAGTTGAGTTTAACACACACATTGTGGAATCGTGTTATGAGAAAAAATTATGTATATGTGTAAAGCAGACTACAGTTTTCGTAAGAACACACCAATGAATAAAACAACCTGTTATCAGCGACAAATAGCCTGTTCTGCTTATAGGAGCACCTTCATAACGAGCATACTATTCGAAGAAAAGCCTTACATAGAGTACAAAAGCAAAAATCCGTAAGATATTTCTCGTTATGCTTGCACTGAGACATGTTCCATTCCTCGTTTCTTCTGTCTGCTCCACGAAATATTACAGTCAAACACGGCGCATGTATAGGTCATTATGTCAAAATTCTATAAGTAACGTAGTTATACCAGTTTATCTCCATTTCTTAGGACTGTTTTATCAGCGCACAAAGAGCCGTTTACACGTCCTTTGCGCTCGCTGCCATATTGCGACCAATGATAATGGATACTGTATTGCCAGTGTAGTAATGTCTGTTTGTCGTCGCAAAACGACGCTCTTCACACTAAGGTAACTGTTGACTAGAAGCATCATACTCCGAGAAAGCTCGAAAAACATTATTTTACATTGAAATTAGTAACATATGCCGGTGACCGGACAGCGTGCCAGCCTGTTCTCATGCAGAACTACCACCTCATAATCGCTTTATAGCCGAAATTGTCCAGTATTGGATAATACACAATAATGCAGGGTTTTAGCTTATCCCTGATGTTATTAAATCTGTACATTGAGCAAGAAGTAAAGGGAATCAAAGAATATTTGGGAGAAGCAATTGAAATGCATGGAGGAGAAAGAAGAACTTCGAGATTACTAATGACATTGTAATTCTGTCGGGGACAGCAAATGACTTGGAACAGCAATGGAACGGAACAGACAGTTTGTTGAAACGAGGATGTACGATAAACATCAACAAAAGCAAAACAAGGGTAGTGGAATATATTCGAATTAAATCAGAGAATGACGAAGGAATTAGATGAGGAAATGAGGCACTAAAAGTAGTAGATGAGTTTTGGTGTTTGGGGAGCCAAATAACAGACGAGCGAAGTAGAGAGGATATAAAATGTGTACTGGCAATAGCAAGAAAAGGATTTCTGTAAAACTAGAACCTGTTTACATCGAATATAAATTTAAATCGCGTATTACATTTTCGCCGTGTATGCAGTCAAACTTCAGCATCAGGAATAACTCGAAAACAATAAAAACCTATGTATTTAGTGTCTTTTATCTTCAAACAAAAATATTTTACATGCTTGACGTGAAACAGACATTTGAAGCTGTTTAACGCAGGGGAGCTCCAATCTTTAAAAAACAGGGGGGAGGGGGGGGTGTACCAGTTAATGCACGAAAGAGTCGACTGCATGTATTCAATTACCTGATGGAAAACCTGACATGTCATGCAGATAAAGTGGAGTGGGCTAAGACTGAATCAGATAATTCATTCGACTCCATTGCAGGGGATCTTCACAGAAATTTTTAAATTTAATGTTTTAGGTTATCTTGCGATTAGAAATCCCCATTAATGTACGAGTACAAAATAAATACCCAGTCTTTGGAAGCGGTAACATCCGTCAAGTATCTGGGTGTGACTACCCGAAATGATCTCAACTGGAATGATCCGATTACACAACTAACGGGCAAGGCGAACTCTAGATTACGGTTTATTGGTAGAATCCTGAAGCGATGCAGTCCTTCAACAAAGAAAATTGCTTACGTTAGTTCGTCCAGTCTTAGAGTATTGTTCGTCTGTTTGGACCCTTGCCAGTTGGGTCTGATTCAAGAGACTGAGAAGGTCCAAAGAAGAGCGGCAAGATTCGTGACTGATACATTTAGCCATCGCAAGAACGTTACAAGTCTCACTGAAAGTTTGAAGTGGGACACACTTGCAGACAGACGACGCGCTGAACGGAAGGGGCTGCTCACTAAATTCCAAGATCCGATCTTCGCCGAGGATGTAGAGCATATGTTATTACCACCAACTTTCATCGCGCAATGATCACCATTCAAATATAGGGGAAATTAGAGCTCGTACTGAGGCGTTCAGATAGTCGTTTTTCCTCGTGTGATCCGCGAGTGGAACGGAGGGGGGGGAATATGACTTTGGCGCGAATTGTGCCCTCCGCCACACACTGCTTGGTGGCTAGGGAGGTATATATATGTAGATGTAGATGTAGATGTAGAATCAGCATTGTAGTAGAATTATAGTTCCTAACCTTCAATAATTTTATTATACTGTACTAAAATTAAATTAAATGCGTAACTTTGACTTCTTTCCATATGCAATGTAACGTAGGAGCGAGTCGGCTATCTTCGGTAACACTCGGACAACTTCACGTCACGACGACCGTTGCGCGGTTACGAACAACAGTTCCACTGTTTCTGTTACCTGGTCGTCGAGTAAAGTGTGGACTGCATTCGTCTTTTTGAAACGTTTAACATCGAACAATCAGCTGTCTCCATAGCCTCTGAGGAAGCCTTCAAGAGCAGAAGATGAAGCGCAAGACAGAAAAATACTCCGAGGAGCCCATCCGAAACCCCAGAAAGCATTATCACTGAGAACGTAACCATCGGCCGTGAAAGCCCGTATTGCTGCGCGTCCCCTCGGTGTTGTTTACGGAAGCACAGACTGGCGGAGTCCCTGGCAGCCATGCGAATCCAAGTGAGGCGAGGAGACCGCCACACGGATGTGGCCGCGGTCTCAGCCCTAACTGCAGGCTCTTGGCACCTCTGCCTGCTGTGGTCGAGCAACAGTTCGTCCTGCCTTTCCTGTGTTATTTCACGTCCTCCCCAGGCTGTACTTCACTATCATACACCCGATTCACTCCTGGTTTCTTATTTCTTCTCCGTTAGTAGTCCTCTTAAACACAGCGTTATATTATTAAAACAAAGCGTTTTATTCTTCTGTTTTCCGATTTGTTCACATCTTTGTCGATTTTTATGATCCAAGGTATTGTTCATTTCTTTTTCCAAAAGTAGGCTTACTGCAATGTCAAGGATAGTAACAGCATTAGTAGTAGTAGTAGTAGCAGTTGTTGTTGTTGTAGGAGGAGGAGAGACTTTAATGAGTAAGTTACGTATTATTATTCCAGCCAAAATGACTTTTATTGGATGCTGTACTGTGGTTCACAGTGACACAGATACAAGACACTATTTTTCAACATAGTTACGAAGTCTCTGTAAAAACAATCGCAACTTTCTACGAGTCTTTCAGTTCCTCGACGATAGAAATCCGTTTCCTTGCTCACGGGGCCACTTGAGAACTACTGTCCGAACGTCCTCGCCGCGCGGGGTAGGCGTGCTGTCTAGGGCGCCTTGAGAAAGTTCGCGCGGCTTCCCCCCTCCCCCCCCCCCCCCCGCCCTTCCTCCCTCTTCCCCCCCCCCCTCCTGTGGGATGGTATCAACATCTGATACCACAATCAGATGATAGAAACCAGTAGTTAATAACGAATTATTCTATCAAGAGGATTTCCACCGTTCTGAAATATGACTTTTACTGAAACATGTCCGAAACACATTCGTTTCACTGGTGACGAAGGCGAATGGTCAACTTTGGTTTATTGGCAGAATTTTATGAAAGTGTAACTCATCTGTAAAGGTGATCGTGAATCGAATACTGCTCGAATGTTTGGGATGCGCACCAGGTCGTATTAAAGGAAGACATAGAAGCAATTCAGAGGCATACTGCTACATTTGTTACCGATAGGTTCGATCGACATGGAAGTATCACAGAGACGCATCATTAACTCAAATTGGAATCCCTAAAGGGAAGAGGACGTTCTTTTCGCGAAACACAGTTGAGAAAATTTAGAAAACCGACATCTGTAGCTGACTGCAGAACCATAGTACTGCTGCCAACGTAGTTCATTTCGCGTAAGAAGCGGGAAGACAAGATAAGAGAAATTAGGGGTCGTATGGAGGCATACCCACAGCCGTTTGAGCCTCACTCCGTTTGCGAGTTGAAGAGGAAAGGTAAGTATACCTTACAGTGGCTTGCGGAGTATAGAGGAAGTGGTAAAAATATGGAACACCATGTTGTTCTTCGTTCACAAATTACTCAGTTTTTCACGTTAACCAAACAAAATATCCGTAGCTCGTACTTTGGGATATATTTTAATGCTTCCTAGGAACATTTCTAAATTAGGCTTAACACGAAGTTTGACATTTTTAGCTCTTCAGATTTTCGTGTACTAATATGGAATAATCCATTCGCTTCACGTTTCTTAAAGTTAAAACAAATAACGGAAAATCTAATAATTCTTTGTCAAAGGAAAGACTGTAAAACATAATAACACAATAGAAAAACTTGCGAAATATTGTTGTTTCAGTTATTAAATACTGTCACATTTTCTCTCGTGAAACCTAGAGATCTGTTAGATGATGTTGCAGTGGGTTTTCGAATCTAAACATCCTTTTTGTGCAGAAACCACCCTCTCCTAGCCCGTTCACCCAAAAATGAATTCTGGATATTATTGGCTTTGCAAACTGAAATTTCCTGTATTGGAGATCCTTTCGGGTAAGTCTAAAAAATTTAGTTTCCATTGTCATGCTATATTCAATAAGCTGTTGTACTTGTTTGGGAGATACACGTTTTTTTACGCAAGTTTGGTCTTTGTAGCTAAATCACCTGGCAAATCAGATTTTACTAGCGTCTGTGGAGTGGCCTTGGGAACTTGGAAAGTTTACGCCGCCTTCTACTACTGTTCCATCTTCTTTTCTCTAAGATTTTTAATTGCTGTTTGCATAGAAGACTCATCCCACTAATTTTGATCTAGTGAAGTCTCTCCTGAGCAATACCTATAAGTAAATCACGTTATGAAAGTACAGCACAAATATAGAATACTAGCGTACAAATATGAAATACTACTGTTCCATATCAGAGACACAACATCTTGAAATTCATAAACGAAAAAAATCGAAAATTAAATTTAAATAGCCAACAAATACGCCGTTCTACAGCTTAACGTCTATTTAGAAAATGTATATATAATGGATGTATTATGACAAGAATGAAAGAGAAAACCACCAACCTGCAACAATTATTCCTCCTATCGAATCCGATAAAAAAGCTTCATTCACTCGTAATGGCTGGCAACTGCAATATGAATGTGTCCCAAACGCTGCTGAACGTAATTTTCAAGCAGCTCATCAGAGTACAGCATTTACAAGGCTATAAACCATACTATTTCATATTACTACCCCTATTCCATATTTTTATCTCTTTCTCTATTCGAAGATACAGGTGTTGAACGGTTGACTCTAGTGACGATAAACTTGGAAAACGACTGGAAGAACTTAACAGCTGCGCACCAACAACTACACTGAAGAGCCAAAGAAACTGGTACACCTGCCTAATATCGTGTAGGGCCCCCGCGAGCACGTAGAAATGCCGCAACACGGCGTGGCATGGACTCGAATAATATCTGAAGTAGTGCTGGATGGAACTAACACCATGAATCATGCATGGCTGTCCATAAATCCGTAAGAGTACAAGAGGGTGGAGGTCTCTTCTTAAGAGCACATTGCAAGGTATCCCAGATATGATCAATAATGTTCATGTTTGGGGAGTTTGGTGGGCAGCGGAGGTGTTTAAACTCAGAAGAGTGTTCCTGGAGCCAATCTGTAGCAATTTTGGTCGTGAGTAATGTGAGGGGTGTCGCATTGTCCTGCTGGAATTGCCCAACTCCGTCGGAACGCACAATGGACATGAATGGATTTAGGTGATCAGACAGGATGCTTACGTACGTGTCACCTGTCAGAGCAGTATCTAGCCGAATCAGGGGTCCCGTATCACTCCAACTGCACACGCACCACACCATTACAAAGCCTCCATCTGCTTGAACAGTCCCCTGCTGATATGGAGGGTCAGTAGATTCATCAGATTGTCTCCTTACTCTTACACGCCCATCCGCTAGATATGGTTTGAAGCGAGACTCGTCCGACGAAAACCCTTTTCGATGATTTTTCGTTGAATGGCTCGCACGCTGACACTTGTTGATGGCCCAATATTGAAATCTGCAGAAATTTGCGTAAGTGTTGCACTTTTGTCACGTTGAACGACTCTCTTCAGTCGTGCTGGTCCCGTTCTTGCAGGATCTTTTCCCAGCCTAAGCAATGTCGGAGGTTTGATGTTTTACGGGGTTCCTAATATTCAAGGTACACTCGTGAAATGGTCGTACGGGGAAAAACCCCACTTCATCGCTACCTCGGAGATGCTGTGTCCCATTGCTCGTGTGCCGACTATAACACCGCGTCCAAACTCTCTTAAATCTCGATAACCTGCCATTGTAGCAGCAGTAACCGATCTAACAACTGCGCCAGATACTTGTCTTTTTTTTAGGTGGTGCCGATCGCAGCGCCTTGCTCTGCCTGTCTACATATCTCTGTATTTGAATACGCATGCCTATATCAGTTTCTGTCGCACTTCAGTGTATTTACCCAGTTTCAAAGTATTAGTATGCTTCCTAAGAAATTTACTGTCCCTTTTATTGTGAGTACCCCCCGACGTGCAGTAGAAACACACTGTTGAAAAGAATTACGATTACTCATGAATAAAGTGGAGCAGCCAGGCTCTGTCTGCCCAATGTTTTCCTTGGTCATCGTTCGAGATGGGTTCAGGGCTGAGCGTGTTCTCCGTCTGTAGACGCGGCCGGTTCTGTGCCAGCAGTGGGGCGCCTGGCCAGATGGAGCGCCAAGTTCAGGGTCGTCCCTCCCTGTAGGTCACCCAACACACAAAGCTCGCCACTCCCTTACGTGCTGGAAGATCTCCGTGACTCGGTACGCCTACGCTCATCGCAGGATCTAAGCCACAGACGTGCCGTTTGGATGGAACTGGTTTTCACGCTATTTTTGTTGATTCAGTGCTCACGAGGTCTCAGCGACAACTCTTGTAAATACATGACCCTTCTTTAAAAGATTGGATATGATCTGTCTGAGCACGTCACGTGGTATTTAGGATTAATACTAAGAAGCGATATGAAATGGGACGATCACGTAATGCCAGTGTTAAGAGAGGCGAATGAAAGACGTATTTCTTGAGGGTTCCGGGAAAATGCAATGCATGTGTAAAGGAAAGTGCAAATAAGACTCTAGTGTGGCCAATTCTACAATGTTGTTCCATCGTTTGGAATACTTATCAAATAGACACGACAATAAACATCGAACTGATTCAAAGGCATGCTGCCGCGGTTGTGACAGGTAGGTGCCCCCACGTGAAAGTGTGACAGAAATGCTCGGATAATTTAAATGGGAATCATTGGAACAAAGATGACGTTGTTCTCGAGAAAACCTGTTCGTTGAAATTAGTGAAACTGTACTCAGCAGCTCGTGGTCTTGTGTTTAGCTTTGCTCCCCACTCGGGACTGGGTGTGTATGTTGTCCTGATCATCATTTCATTGTCAGCGACATGCAAGTTGCCGAAGTGGCTTCAAATAAAAAGACTTGCACCAGGCAGCCGAACTCCCCAGAACGGGACTCCGGGCTAAATGTACCATACGCACATCTCATTTCAGTAAACCTCTAATAGAAGAAGAAGACCGTTCTGTTGCAATCATCATATATCTCGAGTAGGGCTGATAACAGACATCAGGGCACACAGAACGCATGTAGACAGTCAGCTTTCTCTAGATCAATATGCGAATGGAACAGAAAATAAAAATGACAACACTGATACGATGTACAGTGCCTAGCAGAGTATGTACACGATGTTCCAGGAGGAAGAGCAATTATTTTAAAAATGAGGGTATAGACTAATTTGAATAACCCTATGACGGACTGAGTTTTAACCCTGAACCTCAAACAGTATTCGCCTCTTAAAATGTTTGTTCTTTTACCTCTGACTATGATTTGTAGACGTGAAAAAAGTCCGAACTGTAGGTCGCGGTATAACTGGCTGGGTAAGTCAGTTCAAATGTCGGAGGCAGGCGTTTTCGCCGCCATTAGGGCTAAGATTAATAAACAACTACTGTGTTGAAGACAAGCTTCATGCTGATGACGGCTTTCCTCTTCCTTATCTACATACAGTTTGTGTTCTGTTAAAACACTTGATGTATGTATGTATTTCAATTGTGCCCCGCGATCTGCTACCGGCTGGCAAGTCAGTTTATTTTAATTTCATGCGGAGATGTCTCCAGTTTGAAGGTACCAGTATAGCTGCATCATAAGTAATAGTCATTTTCTGAATACAACGAAAAATGCAGCTGAAAATGAAAGAGAGAGAGAGAGGAGAGAGCCATAGATTAGTAGGCACCGAAAAAAGTGTGCGCAACAAGTGGTTGGGTCATTCTTAACCTATTTCGATGTAATACTCTATATGTGTCTACATACTGATGGAAACTTGAACTGTATGGAATAGGGGAACTCGGGGCAGAGCGGGATAGTGGGGCACAATGGGAAATTGCTCTTTTCTAGACTACAGAGGGCTGCAACCTGTTGTATGGGCATGTAACTATTTCTCCGAATGGAAGGGACGTTAGGGCAGCCATTTTTATTTAGTTTGAAGTGCGAGATCTAAGTGAATTGTCGTCCATCACGTTACCGCTTGCGTTGTTCTAACGTTTGGTGAATTTCAACGCCAGGTAAGCTGTTAATTGTTAATTGTATACCCTAAAGTGCATGGCATTTGTTATACTTTAGTTATTTAATGCGTTTAAATACGTCAGTTATTGCACTCCATGAAAGTTGTTAACCTCAAAAGTGCTCTTGGGGCGGAACGGGACGGGGCAGAATGGGATAGTGTCCCGTTCTGCCCCGTCATATTTTGATGCAAGTAGAAAAACTGTTTTCTTTTTTCTTGATGTTCCAGATGGTGCTAACGTACATGAAAAAGACTGATAGACAGCAATGGGACGTAAAAGCGATGGAAATGGCAGTTTCAGCCGTTTCATCTTCCCAAATGGGATTTTTAAAAGCATCTAAGCAGTTCAACGTACCGAAATCAACATTGGAAAGATATGTGCCTAAAGCTACGAATAATCCTGACTACATAATTGACAAATCAGATGGGAAATTTAAAAAGGTTTTCACTGCAGAACAAGAAAATGGGCTGGTAACATACCTCAAGTCAATAGAAAGCAGACTTTTTGGTCTAACAATGAAAGATCTCAGATCGCTAGCCTATCAAAGAAATGGCTTACCACACAGATTTGACAAACAAACTTGTCTAGCTTGACAAGACTAGATTAAAGGATTTATTACGAGGCATCCTACACTGTCTATTCGCAAGTCAGAAAATATTTCTGGTGCTCGAGCAATGGGATTCACCAAAGTAGCAGTTTCACAGTATAACTCTCCCTACCAGCTATGTTCACCGAACAACTCAGCTTTCCAGATATCGCTCGAGGCTGTCATTCCAGTCCCACTAATCTGCCAAAATACTCGGCGGACTACAAGACGAAAAGGAAAAACAGTAGTATTAACAGATTCTCCTTACAAAAAGGAACTGCAGAATTCTGTCGCACGTAATGTAGGCCTACAGAAAGGAGGAAGGTGCGAAAATATGAATAATGTCAGTGCAGGGACGTCAGGTGCAATGCAACTTAAGGCAAAAATATCAAACTGTACACCCAAAAAAAAACCAATACAGAGGACATAAAAGACCTTAAGAAAAATAAAAGGGAGAAGATGATGGAGAAGAGAGAATCAGAGAGAGAGAGAGGGTGCTGAGTGTCTCTACTGTGGGGACTTCTACTCCGTTTCTAATGAGGACTGGGTCGCATGCCAGAGGTGTTTCAAGTGGGCACACAATTCATGTGCTGGCATAGACAGTGAAGATGAAAAGGAAATACTGATTTGTGACTATTATCGAAAGGACTAGTAGTTAGTGGTTTGGTGGTTATTTAGCATTGCACAGTTTTCAGAATGACATTAAAATATTCTCTTATTTTGAAGAATGACTTTTTAATTATTTAAATTACACATTCCTTAGTCTGAATTGCCTTTTATACAACATTTTGTCATAGTTTAATACGATATTCGTAATTCAAATTCAACGTTTATGCAATAATTGAACAAAAAATAGCCTTATCACATTCTGCCCCGTGGGTGGGGCGGAACGGGAAATATGCAAGACTTTCTTTGAAAAATTGTAAAAAATGCAAAATGTATTGTTTTAAGTGATTTTAAAATAAGATACATTAGGTTACACTATAAGGTGTTTTTTTATAACTTTAAGAAGTGTTTCCTTGTGTCCCCTTATTTTATACAAATTGTTAAACATTAAGTATCCCGTTCCGCCCCGAGTTCCCCTATATAACTGATCACTTTAGACGGCTATGTTCAGTAAATTTTCCTGTTCACATCATGGATAATTTCTGAAACTAACAAATAAACGCCTTCAAATATTCTGTAATGTATTGCTTACAAATAAAATATTGAGCGATGGAAAGTGAGCAGTGAGAATAATATGTAATGTTCAGCCACAATCACCTGCAGGCACCTCTTTTATAAGTTAAGCGTACTAACTGCGTTTTGTAGCATGAATAGCTCGCGGTTATTAAAGTGAAGCCACTGTGCTATTTAGTAATGTGTATGTGGCCTGTATATAGCCATACACAAAAACGAACGATGTATACATATCCCGTAAACTTACTCATTCAATATCATTTCCGTGAGATTCGTGCCAATGACCTGCGCATATGTATCTAACTATATAAATAATTTAGTGACAGCAGGAAACACCTTCAAGAATTCTACGAATTTAATGTTCCACAAAGACCAGAGATTTAGAAATTCTTTGATGCGATATTCCAAAAGCACTTCAGCTGGTTATGCTCACTACAATGCATTTATCAACTTTTAAGGCGGCCTCTTACTTATTATACCAACTGGAAATATTACCGAAGTTGATTTACTTGGAACTATCTAGCGAAAAATTCTTCACTTGGTACAACACTATTGTCACCGAAATATTTGTATTTGTTGAAACATTGCGGTTCGTCGGGATACAGCAATCATCGTTGTTGCTTTTGATGAATACACTTTGTCGAGTATTATACACTGGGTTCGTTATACAGGGTAGGGCAAATAAAAGTGACCCGGACGAGCGCATACGATAGGACGTGAATGTATGCATATAACCACACCCCGTGGCGCACACACCACGTGTAAGCCCGCCATGCGATCCACACCTGTTCACAGTATATTTACACAATTTCCACGCCAGACAAATTTGTTAGCGGAGGTCAGTCTGGTCGCGGGCCTAGCTGGTCACCCAGGTCAGCTGATCTGTCAATGTGTGATTACTTTGTGTGGGGAACCCTCAAATCTAAGGTGTATCGTAACAATCCTCATAGTCTTCAAGAAATGCAGCAGAACATTTCGGATAAGGCTGCAGAAATTCCAGCAGTCCAGCTTCGATCCGCCTTCAGCAACTTGCCGACCAGAGCCTAAAAGTGGCAAGAGATGATTGGTGGTCACTTTCAACATCTGCTATAGTCAGGTCAGTACTGTATTTCCTTTCCTCTGCTACTCTCCGGGCCGGTTTTATTTTTCCCCACCCTGTATAAGTCAAGAAGAATGTGATCAAATCAGGCGCATACGTCTAGGACAATGGAGGAGCAATATGGGGAGCGAAGAATTACGTTATTTGCTGGCCGATGGAAGGGTATGGGCCTAGCAAATAGTGGGCGGGGTTTAAGCGTCGGAGGGCATTGTTCTCGCCGTCACATCTGTCATGCAAAACTGTATTGTTCTGGTCGTCGTCTTCACGTTGACATGTAAGTTGCACTGTACATGTGGCATAAGTCGTCAGTTTAGGGTTAATATTTCTTGTCTGTGATGTATCGTTCCAGAATTAAAAATAGTTGCAGGTCCCCAGTACCGGTTCCAGCCAAGGTTTTCGGGAAGTATTCTTTGGTTGTAAAGCAAATGACAAAACCGGGAAACCCCTCCTAAATATTCCCACATGTGAATAACTCAGCCCCAGTATAGCTCGCCTGGCCTTGAGATGAAAATTTCCTTTTTGGTTAATGTATCATTAATCGAACAGCCTGGTCTAACATTAGAGGTACGGAATGTGAAGAAATAAAGAAAAAGTCGTCATCGTCGTCTAGTCTTTTAACTGCCAATCGCATTGCCTGGGGCGTCTTGTCACCGTTCGCGCGGCTTCCCCCGTCTGAGGTTCGAGTCCTCCCTCCGGCATGGCTGTGTGTGTTGTCCTTAGCGTAAGGTAGTTTAAGTTACTTTAAGTAGTGTGTAAGTCTAGGGACCGATGACCTCAGCAGTTTGGTCCCATAGCAATTCACACACATTTTTCAGAGGTGATATACACTCCTGGAAATAGAAAAAAGAACACATTGACACCGGTGTGTCAGACCCACCATACTTGCTCCGGACACTGCGAGAGGGCTGTACAAGCAATGATCACACGCACGGCACAGCGGACACACCAGGAACCGCGGTGTTGGTCGTCGAATGGCGCTAGCTGCGCACCATTTGCGCACCGCCGCCGTCAGTGTCAGCCAGTTTGCCGTGGCATACGGAGCTCCATCGCAGTCTTTAACACTGGTAGCATGCCGCGACAGCGTGGACGTGAACCGTATGTGCAGTTGACGGACTTTGAGCGAGGGCGTATAGTGGGCATGCGGGAGGCCGGGTGGACGTACCGCCGAATTGCTCAAAACGTGGGGCGTGAGGTCACAGTATATCGATGTTGTCGCCAGTGGTCGGCGGAAGGTGCACGTGCCCGTCGACCTGGGACCGGACCGCAGCGACGCACGGATGCACGCCAAGACCGTAGGATCCTACGCAGTGCCGTAGGGGACCGCACCGCCACTTCCCAGCAAATTAGGGACACTGTTGCTCCTGGGGTATCGGCGAGGACCATTCGCAACCGTCTCCATGAAGCTGGGCTACGGTCCCGCACACCGTTAGGCCGTCTTCCGCTCACGCCCCAACATCGTGCAGCCCGCCTCCAGTGGTGTCGCGACAGGCGTGAATGGAGGGACGAATGGAGACGTGTCGTCTTCAGCGATGAGAGTCGCTTCTGCCTTGGTGCCAATGATGGTCGTATGCGTGTTTGGCGCCGTGCAGGTGAGCGCCACAATCAGGACTGCATACGACCGAGGCACACAGGGCCAACACCCGGCATCATGGTGTGGGGAGCGATCTCCTACACTGGCCGTACACCACTGGTGATCGTCGAGGGGACACTGAATAGTGCACGGTACATCCAAACCGTCATCGAACCCATCGTTCTACCATTCCTAGACCGGCAAGGGAACTTGCTGTTCCAACAGGACAATGCACGTCCGCATGTATCCCGTGCCACCCAACGTGCTCTAGAAGGTGTAAGTCAACTACCCTGGCCAGCAAGATCACCGGATCTGTCCCCCATTGAGCATGTTTGGGACTGGATGAAGCGTCGTCTCACGCGGTCTGCACGTCCAGCACGAACGCTGGTCCAACTGAGGCGCCAGGTGGAAATGGCATGGCAAGCCGTTCCACAGGACTACATCCAGCATCTCTACGATCGTCTCCATGGGAGAATAGCAGCCTGCATTGCTGCGAAAGGTGGATATACACTGTACTAGTGCCGACATTGTGCATGCTCTGTTGCCTGTGTCTATGTGCCTGTGGTTCTGTCAGTGTGATCATGTGATGTATCTGACCCCAGGAATGTGTCAATAAAGTTTCCCCTTCCTGGGACAATGAATTCACGGTGTTCTTATTTCAATTTCCAGGAGTGTAGACAAAGAGGACGGGTCATCGACTGTACTCTGCTATACACATAAACAAATACCTTTACAGATATATTAGGATTTCAAATTTTAGTGTGAGACTAATATCAAAATCAAATGCAAGATAGCTTTCAGCAGCACAACCAGGTAGCTTGTCACTCCGCGACGCAAGCAACTTCATGTAGAGTATATTGCATCCGTCGCTAAAGCTTCGAACGTTTCTTGGTCCTTAACTGACACTTACAGAAATTTGATCTGAACTGGTTCACTCATAGTTACGCAAGTACATCAGTTACATGACAGAAAAAATGTTATATTTAAAAAATTATAACTTGTTGCTGCACCTCTCTGGAAAAAAAACTAAATAAACTATGTTCACAGCACCGCAGAAAGAGTGACGTTTCTTACGTTTCCCTATATAAATAAGTATTCCTTTCACTTATTATTTTGTTAGTTACACAGAAAAATAAATTATTTGAAGCACCCTGTATATACACTCCTGGAAATTGAAATAAGAACACCGTGAATTCATTGTCCCAGGAAGGGGAAACTTTACTGACACATTCCTAGGGTCAGATACATCACATGATCACACTGACAGAACCACAGGCACATAGACACAGGCAACAGAGCATGCACAATGTCGGCACTAGTGCAGTGTATATCCACCTTTTGCAGCAATGCAGGCTGCTATTCTCCCATGGAGACGATCGTAGAGATGCTGGATGTAGTCCTGTGGAACGGCTTGCCATGCCATTTCCACCTGGCGCCTCAGTTGGACCAGCGTTCGTGCTGGACGTGCACACCGCGTGAGACGACGCTTCATCCAGTCCCAAACATGCTCAATGGGGGACAGATCCGGAGATCTTGCTGGCCAGGGTAGTTGACTTACACCTTCTAGAGCACGTTGGGTGGCACGGGATACATGCGGACGTGCATTGTCCTGTTGGAACAGCAAGTTCCCTTGCCGGTCTAGGAATGGTAGAACGATGGGTTCGATGACGGTTTGGATGTACCGTGCACTATTCAGTGTCCCCTCGACGATCACCAGTGGTGTACGGCCAGTGTAGGAGATCGCTCCCCACACCATGATGCCGGGTGTTGGCCCTGTGTGCCTCGGTCGTGTGCAGTCCTGATTGTGGCGCTCACCTGCACGGCGCCAAACACGCATACGACCATCATTGGCACCAAGGCAGAAGCGACTCTCATCGCTGAAGACGACACGTCTCCATTCGTCCCTCCATTCACGCCTGTCGCGACACCACTGTAGGCGGGCTGCACGATGTTGGGGCGTGAGCGGAAGACGGCCTAACGGTGTGCTGGACCGTAGCCCAGCTTCATGGAGACGGTTGCGAATGGTCCTCGCCGATACCCCAGGAGCAACAGTGTCCCTAATTTGCTGGGAAGTGGCGGTGCGGTCCCCTACGGCACTGCGTAGGATCCTACGGTCTTGGCGTGCATCCGTGCGTCGCTGCGGTCCGGTCCCAGGTCGACGGGCACGTGCACCTTCCGCCGACCACTGGCGACAACATCGATGTACTGTAGAGACCTCACGCCCCACGTGTTGAGCAATTCGGCGGTACGTCCACCCGGCCTCCCGCATGCCCACTATACGCCCTCGCTCAAAGTCCGTCAACCGCACATACGGTTCACGTCCACGCTGTCGCGGCATGCTACCAGTGTTAAAGACTGCGATGGAGCTCCGTATGCCACGGCAAACTGGCTGACACTGACGGCGGCGGTGCACAAATGCTGCGCAGCTAGCGCCATTCGACGGCCAACACCGCGGTTCCTGGTGTGTCCGCTGTGCCGTGCGTGTGATCATTGCTTGTACAGCCCTCTCGCAGTGTCCGGAGCAAGTATGGTGGGTCTGACACACCGGTGTCAATGTGTTCTTTTTTCCATTTCCAGGAGTGTACTTGAACAAGATGCACCTGGCCACACGTTGCTGTTACTCACTGGTTAAATGGAAAAGAAGTAAAAAATTCAATCGACCGACTAATACTCGAGTTTTGTGAGCACAACATACGCAGGCTGTTTTTTTTTTTTTTTTTTTTATATAACGATGTTGTCCGCATGTGATCTCATCAGCAGCATACGATTGTAACGAAAATGAAATGGAGGTGGGCGACACGCGTACCATAACTGTGTTATGGATGGTAGACTGATGAACGAAGTTCTTTTCTGGATTCCTAGAGGTACGAAAAGACGACACCCCTGATGAAGATGGGTAGATGACGTTAGAGAGCAAGAAGGAGCGACATCGATACATGGAGCTGGAAACCGTGATGCACACAAAAGCCTGTAGGAGACGTTTATTCAACAATGGATATGGAACGGGTGATGAGTGATGACAGAATGCACCACAAATCATACAGCACGGTGCAACTTTTTCACTGCGTCAGATGTGAGGCCCCCCTCCAATTACAAATGACCTCGTTTGCCGACGCCTGTCGTGCGGGAGTGGAACGGAAAATAAGGAAAGAAAAAACATCAGGCGTCTCCAACTTTCATCGGCCGAGAAATTGCAGTTTAGCGTGCGAGCTACAGGCAATTAACGCCCCAGCGACCTGAGCCTGCCCTAGAACCCAGCTCTATCAGCAAGCCTGCTGGCACATCGGATTTCCGATTAGATACTTGTGAGTAACGACGTATTTTTAACATCGCGTCACGGGTGACGGGGACAAAGTACACCTGTCGTCTCAGACGTAATCGTAAGTGTACGGACTCCCGCCTCAGTAGAAAAATAAACTGCGAACATTATTTACTCCCCCCCTCCCCCTTTCATTTCTTTGTGACAAAACAAACAAACACACACACACACACACAAAGAGAGAGAGAGAGAGAGAGAGAGAGAGAGAGAGAGAGAGAGGGAGAGGGAGAGGGAGATAGATATATAGAGGACAGGAGACATATGCCAGAGGGCAGAGAATAACAACAGTAGGCCTGTAGTACTCTAGCGCCAGTTGCACCAACAGGTGCACCGCGTGTTCCGTAGAAGGTGATAATTTAAACTGTATGACTATCCCTCGTGCAGCCAATATCCTCAATGACCGTTACTGCATATTCAAAGCTTCGTTTTCTCGTAGAGTTTATCCATTCTAACTAATGTTGTTCTATCAATACTGGGGTTGATTACGATGTTTGCAACTGCTTTATCAGTGGAAGGTCATCTACCCATAGCAGCAACAGGGATGGTTTCAGAACAACAGCGCTTATTCGTTACCACTCGATTGATTGGTTTCTTGATTTGGAGGGGTTGGGGGGAGGGGAGAGGAGGGAGGGAAGGGACCAAACAACGGGGTCATCGGTCCCACCGGATTTTAGAAGCATGGGGAAGGAAGTCGGCCACGCCCTTTCAAAGGAACCATCCCGGCATTTGCCTAAAACGATTCACGAAAATCACGGAAAACCTAAATCACGGTGGCCGAGAGCGGGTTTGAACCGTCGGCCTCCCGAATGCGAGTCCAGTGTGATAACCGCTGCACCACCTTGCTCAGTGTTACCACTCGGAACAAGAGTTATTATGAAAACTGCAGGAGCAATCTAACATGCCGCGTTGCTTACAAACAAATATGAAGTGAACCTTTGTGCAGTGAAAACAGCAACCTTGGACCGTCGAAAGAATGTTATAATTTGCAGATTCAGATTCCTTATACAGATCGTAAAACAGTGCGGTTGCTGGAGTGGATAGCATATTTAAGGAAGGCCCTTCTAAAACCTTAATAGTTGCCGACACAGAATCTCGTCAAGTACCCCTTCCAGCGGATGCAGAAAACAAGACTCTGTCGTCCACAATGACTGAGGACGAGCCGTAGTCGCGACGAGCAAATGTCCGTTTAAAAAAATAAATAAAATAATCGTTCAAATGGCTCTAAGTATTATGGGGCTTAACACCTAAAGTCATCAGTCCCCTAGACTTAGAACTACTTAAACCTAACTAACCAAAGACATCACACACATCCATGCCCGAGGCAGGATTCGAACCTGCGACCGTAGCAGCAGCAGCGCGGTTCCGGACTGAAGCGCTTAGAACCGTCGGCAACAGCGGCCGGCTGTCCGTTTCCAAATGAAGTAAGAAGTTCGTAGCGTTGTTGTTTTGCATGTTGGTATTCCGCTTGCTATGGGTGTATTTGTCGTTTGTCATTTTTTATTTGTAGTTCATAGCTGCCAATTGAGTTTATGCATTGCCACTTTGTCATTTGGAACGAGTGAGTGGAGCTGTAGACGCTAGAAAATGGAGTGCCAAGTGGAGAAATCGGAATATTTCCGACATGTTCTTCTGTTTGACTTCAGTAGAGCGGAGACAGCAGCGGAAACAGAAATAAACATTTGAGCCGTGAATGGGGATAATATCACTGCACGGCAAGAAAATGGTCTTTTCGCTTTAAGGAGGATCGTTTTGAACTCTAGAAGTTCAGGAAGGCCTTCGGGGCTTGATGAGGAACGTTTAAAAGCATTAAACCACAATGATCCATGTCAGTGTACTCGAGAACTCCCAAATGTGATCATTCCACCATCTTGCGACATTTGCAAGCAAAGGGGAAGGTTCAAAAATCGGGTGTACGGGTACCGCATGCTCTAAGGCGAATTTACAAAAATCAGTGGGTGGCCATATGTGCATCTCTGTTGGCTCGTCATCAACTGGCTCGTGAACAACCTTTTCTGTCCTGTAGCGTCTTTATGCTAAAATAACGAAAAGAAAGGAATGGCGGTGACCAAACAAAGCAGCAACTCCCCACACAAAGACCTGCGCACGAGCCGGCCGCTGTGGAAGAGAGTTTCTAGGCCCTTCAGACCGGAACCGCGCTGCTGCCACGGTCGCAGGTTCAAACCCTGCCTCGGGCATGGATGTGTGTGGTGCCCTTAGGTTAGTTAGGTTTAAGTAGTTCTAAGTTCTAGGGGACTGATGACCTTACATGTTAAGTCCCATAGTGCTTAGAGCCATTTGTGCCATTTTGTACCTGCGCACGTTTACGAAAGATAATGTTATGCATCTGCTGGAACAGCGACGGTCTGATGTGCTAAGTTATTGTCAACAACTTAGACGTTTTGCAGATGCAATCCAAGAACAGCGATCAGGAAAACCGCGTGAAGTGATGCTTCTCCGCAATAATGCCCGCCCACATTCTGCTAGACTGGCAAAAAGCGCTATTCAGGCGTTGGGTTGGGAAGTCATTCTGAATCCACCTTATTCACCTCATCTTGCGCCCTCATATTTTCATGTTTTCCGCTCTCTATCGAACAACCTTTCCGGACGAAATCGTGGTCTTAACGTGGCTCGAGAGTTCCTTGCCTCAGAACCACGTGACTCTACAGTCGCGGAATCGAAAGGTTCCCCCAGTGTGTGATTTCCAGTGATCTCTATACTACCTGGATGTTGAACTTCAGCTATCTGATCGTGCCAGCCATAGATTCTCATATTTCGTTTCTAGCCAAACTACAACATGGCTGCTAGGAACTGTCACTAGAATACGAAAAGAAAATACTTTTCAATTCCGCTCCCTCATCAGCCTATTGCATCATATGTTGACATAAAGTTCAAAACAAGAAATCAGTCTTCAATTCTTTGTCACATGCGAAACGATGGAAATTTGTTTGCCAAACTACAATATGGCGGACGATGCAAAGCACGTGTATTTGCAGACATGCTGCAGTTCTAGCCGCGCGGGATTAGCCGAGCGGTCTGAGGCTGTGCGGCTGGTCCCGGAGGAGGTTCGACTCCTCCCTCGGGCATGGGTGTGTGTGTTTGTCCTTTGGATAATTTAGGTTAAGTAGTGTGTAAGCTTAGGGACTGATGACCTTGGCAGTTAAGTCCCATAAGATTTCACACACATTTGAACATTTTTTGCAGTTCTATACTCAGAGACCAGACTTCTACATCCAGGTTGTATAGAGATCACTGGTGATTTCCTAAGGGACCAAACTGCCGAGGTCATCAGTCTCTAGACTTACACACCACTTAGATTATTTTAAACTAGCTCGCCCGTTTAGCCGAGCGGTCTAACACACGGCTTTCCGGAGTGGGAAGGAGCGCCTGGTCCCTGGCACGAATCCGCCCGGCGGACTTGTGTCGAGGGCCGGTGAGCCGGCCAGTCTGTGGACGGTTTTTAGGCGGTTTTCCATCTGCCTCTGCGAATGCGGGCTGGTTCCCCTTATTCTGCCCCAGCTACACTACGTCGGCGATTGTTGCGTAAACAAGTTATCCACGTACGCGTACACCACCATTACTCTACCACGAAAACATAGGGGTTACACATCCATGCCTCGGGCATGGATGTGTGTGATGTCCTTAGGTTAGTTATGTTTAAGTAGTTCTGTTCTAGGGGACTGATGACCTCAGATGTTAAGTCCCATAGTGCTCAGAGCCAATTGAACCAACCCAAGGGAGGCCGCGAACCTTCGGCGCCCAGTGTCGGCAGACTTGTAAATAGTGAAGGAGAATACATTACCGATGACTAAAGTCTTTTTTATGTGTAGCTGTTCTGTTTATGGAAAAACGCTACGAACTGATACACCAACGTAATGGTTTTAAATAAACAGTTCATGTCGAATTCTTTTGCAGAGCTGCAGCCTCTTCAGAGAAAAGTTCCTTAATACACCCGCCGCAGCGCGATTGGCGCAGCGTGGCTGTCCATGTCTGCGCGAGTGCCTGGGAATGCTGCCCGCATGCCGTGTACGGCTTAAAAGTGTTTACCTCCCCGCGTGGCCTTATCAGCGGGGCACCGAGCTATCGCCGTCCCCTGTGGACAGAGCCAGGCGGGCCACAGGCACTAGGACTTATGGCCAGTGCGACGTTAAGAATGTGCAAGTGACGGAAGGAAATGGCGTGATACGCGCTTGAAAAGGATACGCAGCAGCAGACACTTATCTTCCATACTCCCACGCTAACAGTGTCTCTTCTTCAAATTTGGCCATCAATTTCCTACGACCTCGGCTCTGCTACATGTAAAAGGACTGTGGAGGAAGTAAAGGAAAAATTCCTCTCGTGTGCCAACATTCTCATCTCACAGTAGCACTTACAATCTACGTCAGCAATTATTTGCTGGACGTATTCCAGTCTCTGTCTTCCTCTACAGTTTTCATGCTCTACAGCCCCCTCAAGAGTCGACCTCCGATAGCTGAATGGATTGCCGGCACGAGTGCTCAGGTTGTTCGGTCAGAGGGTTTAGCTACCCGCGCTCTCTCTCTCTCTCTCTCTCTCTCTCTCTATATATATATATATATATATATATATATATATATATATATATATATATATATACTGTAGTAAAGGAGTTTTGCTAGTTAGCGAGTAAAATAACTGATGATGGTCGAAGTAGAGAGGATATAAAATGTAGACTGGCAATGGCAAGGAAATCGTTTCTCAAGAAGAGAAATTTGTTAACATCGAGTATAGATTTAAGTGTCAGGAAGTCGTTTCTGAAAGTATTTGTATGGAGTGTAGCCATGTATGGGAGTGAAACATGGACGATAACTAGTTTGGACAAGAAGAGAATAGAAGCTTTCGAAATGTGGTGCTACAGAAGAATGCTGAAGATAAGGTGGGTAGATCACGTAACTAATGAGGAGGTATTGAATAGGATTGGGGAGAAGAGAAGTTTGTGGCACAACTTGACTAGAAGAAGGGATCGGTTGGTATGACATGTTTTGAGGCATCAAGGGATCACAAATTTAGCATTGGAGGGCAGCGTGGAGGGTAAAAATCGTAGAGGGAGACCAAGAGATGAATACACTAAGCAGATTCAGAAGGATGTAGGTTGCAGTAAGTACTGGGAGATGAAGAAGCTTGCACAGGATAGAGTAGCATGGAGAGCTGCATTAAACCAGTCTCAGGACTGAAGACCACAACAACAACAACATATATATACTGAGTGAACGGATCAACGAACAACCTGAACGAGTGTCATCGGACGTCCGCCACGAACAAATTTAACGAACAATATGGAACAAAATGAGATAAGGAAACCGGGGACAGCGCGACAGAATGTCAATCCTAAGGGCCCCGCTGGGTCGGAGATTATATCCGCTCAGGAACTGGGTGTTGTGTTGTGCTCTAAGGCGCTGCAGTCATGGACTGTGTGGCTGGTCCCGGTGGAGGTTCGAGTCCTCCCTCGGGCATGGGTGTGGTTTTTGTCCTTACGATAAGTTAGGTTAAGCAGTGTGTAAGCTTAGGGACTGATGACCTTAGCAGTTAAGTCCCATAAAATTTCACACACATTTTTTTTGTGTTGTGCTAATCATCATCATTTCATCCCTATCGACGCGCAAGTCGCTGAAGTGGCGTCAAATCGAAAGACTTGCACCCGGCCAACCGTCTACCCGACGGGAGGCCCTAGTTACACGCCATTTACATTTATTTTGCTCTCTCCAGTGCAACGGAAGTTAATTCTCTGATGTCTTAACAGATGTCCTACCATTCTGTCGCTTCTTCTTGTCATTATTTTCCATATATTCCTTATCTCACCAGTCCACCTAACGTTCAGCATCCGTCTGTAGCATCATATCTCGAATGGTTCGATTCTCTTCTGTTCATGTTTGTCCACAGTCCATGTTTCACTCTAGCACAATTCTGTGCTCCAAACGTACATTCTCAGAAATTTCTTCCTCAAATTAAGGCCTATGTTTCATACTAGCAGAGTTCTCTTGGCCAGAAATGACCTTTTTGTCAGTGCTAGTCTGCTTTTCATGTCCCCCTTGCTCCGTCCATCACGCATTACTTTGCTGCCTAGGTAGCAGAATTCCTTAACTTCATCTACTTCCTGACCACCAATTCTGATTTTAAATTTCTCGTTGTTCTCATTTCTGCTTCTTCTCATTACTTCTGTCTTTCTTCGATTAACCCTCTATTCATAATCAGTACTCATAACACCGTTCATTCCATTCAACACATCCTGTAATTCTTCTTCATTTTCACTGAGGATACAATGTCATCTTCGAGTCTTATCATTGATATCTTTTCACATCGAATTTTTAACCAACTCTTGTACCTTTATTATACTTCTGCCATTACTTCTTTGATGTGTTCATTAACAGTAGGGTCGAAACTGATCGCCATCTAACAGATCCTCAATTTCATTTGTAAATTATTTTTGTCAGTAATTTGCATTCATGAACTGTTAAGCTAACTGTTTGATAATTTCCGCACTTGTCAGCTTTTCCTATCTTCGGAACTGTGTGGATGATATTTTCCCGAAAGTATGATGATATATCGCCAGTCACATACATTCTACACAAAAATGTAAAATGTCGTTTTGTTGCCACTTGCACCAATGATTTTAGAAATTCCGACGAAATGTTATCTATCCCTTCTGCCTTATTTGAGATTAAGTCGTTCAAAGCTCTTTTAAATTTTGTTCTAATATTGGATCCCAATCTCTTCCCTGTCGGCTTCTGTTTCTTCTTCTGTCACGCCATCAGACGAGACTTTCCCCTCATAGAGTCCTTCAAAGTACTCTTTCCAACTCTTCGCTCTTTTCTCAGCATTTAACATCGGAATTCTCCTTGCCCTCTTAATGTTGCCACCCTTGCTTTTAATTTCACCGAAGTTTGTTTTGACATTTCTGTATGCTGAATCAGTCTTTCCGACAATCATTTCTTTTTCGACATCTTGGGTTGTCGGGCGTTCTGCCGGATATCAGCGTCGTACGGCAACGCTCCAGCAAATCACAGTGAGCTGGAGAGGACCACAGGGGGAATGTCTGGTACCACAGACGGTATTCCAAACGCACCAGACCGAAGATGGAACACCCAGGAGCGTGTCTTGCGGGCGCGGACCGCAAAGAGAACACCCAGGACTGCAGCGAACGGAAAAGGGAACGGCAATGCTCCAGAAGATCGCAGCGAGCGGGCGCGGAGGCAGCCGCGAAGGTGGACTGTCGGAGGAAGAAGATCCCACCGACGACCACGCCGAGACCAGCCGTCGACTTCAGCACTACCACCTGCGCTGAACGGAAGAACGTGGATGACGTCCTGCACACAGCGCCAATTCACTGCGTCGCTGTTTCGGAGGAAGCAGAATTTGTCGTTGTGTAGCTACCAAACTTTGGTAGCGGCAAAACTGTCGTGTGCCACACACAGTGTCGTGCGGCAGAATTCTTCTGCCTCCTCCCAAGAGTAGGGAACACTCCCTGCCAGGGCCGGTGGCGCCGCCCCGAAACCCGCGCACGTGTCGATTAGGGCTGTATTAGCGCACGGATACCTTCAGGCAGAGGCAGTAGCCAACGCAAGGTGCCAACTAAGTGTGTAATCGGCACCCCAAAGCACGACCACACTCACAGTAAGGCACTCACTGACCCAGCAACATGAGCAGCGACAGTGACCGAGGACGTCCCCCACCACCGACCTACGCCAACATTGCAGCGAGCCCCCCAGCCAGCCCCCCCCCCCCCCCCCCCAATCACCAAACAGGAGCAGGACACCGAGCGAAACATCCTCCCAGGGAGACAGGCAAGAAATCAGCGACCCTTGGCCTACAAAGTACGAGCTTAAAAACCTCCCCATAGGCACCAAGCAACCTGCGTTAGCCTCAGATATGAGGAAATTTTTAAAACAAGACTTTCTGAGGAGCATAACAGACTTTAAAACGAACCGCGAAGGGACGGCGGCATACATCTGGAGTCAGATGGGTGGCGCCGAGGGGGAAATCATGTACAAACTTAGGAGATGTGGGTACCCTGAGGTCACCGTCAACTCCAGACAAACAAGGGAACCGCGAGGATCCATAGGGAGACACAGGAAGAACCCCTCAATAAGTGTCATCTTAAAACAAATCCCACACGGAACAACGGACGAGACTGTGACAGAACAACTTCGCTAACAGGGTTTCGACGTAGTAAAAGCGTGGCGTATAAAGGACAGGAAGCGCAACGCGTTTACCCAGAAATTCAGGGTAATTACGTACTGCCAACAAACTGTTGACACACTCCTGACTGAGGGAGCAAAAATAGATTTCACCGTAAGACACGCAGAGCCCCCACGTGACCCTCCCCCACAACCGGCACAACGTGGCAGGTGCTTAACCTTCGAGCATGCCACAGCGAACTGCACTAGAGAAACAAAGTGCCCAAGATGCAGTGGACCGCACGATCTCCTCGCTGTAAGAGAAAGAGATGTGCGCAAACTGCAAGGGTGACCACGCCGCGCTCTCGTACAGGTGTCCCATGCGTCCCAAGGAGGCAACAAGTGAGGAAACGCGCGCGCCAATAAAAATCATCGACAAACCAGCGCCACTTCCAGACAACAATGACGACCTCAAACAAGAGCTCGTGCTGAAAGAGGACCTGGTGCGAGTCCTTGCTGCAACTCTGCTGGACTTGTTACAGGATCGCAGGGAAGCCATCAGAAAGTCACTGAAACAAGCCACTAAACAGATTCTAGAAAAAGACTTTGAGGTGACGCAAACAGGAAACAAAATACATATCACAATAAGTGACCACTGGCATCCAGAAACATGCTTCAGACACACACCACAACACACACCCCAGCACACACCGCAACACACGCAACAGGACACGAATTAAACAGACTCCCATACCCTAACTCCAACCCCCTCCCTCCCAGGCACCTCCGCGACGGCCAACACACTACGTCTCCTATCGGTAAACGCCCAAGGCGTCAAACCGAATCGCCCACTACTAACGCACACCATACAACAGGAAGGTGTCCATACTGCAGGCATCACTGAAACATGGCTAAGGAACACACACGCCTTTAACATCCCCAGTTTCAAAACATTCCGAAAAGACAGGCAGGACGGAAGAGGAGGAGTAGCTATACTCGTGCAGAACACGATTGCAGCAAAGGAGATTCCTCTCCCGGCACCACTCAATAACGTAGAAGCAGTCATAGTACAGATAAGAGACACGAACAGACGCACTCTTACGATAGCATGCCTGTACAACCCATTTGGAACGCCCCTGCCACTGCACTTCCTACGACACATGATGACTTACAATAGATACATAATACTAGGAGACTTTAATGCACGACACCATATGCTAGGGGACACAGCCGATAACGGAAACGGACGAAGTCTATTCGACTTCCTGACGACAGAACCGATGGAACGGCTACCAGTTAACCAACCGACTTTCATAGGACACCGAGGCCACTCGACACCAGATCACATACTATATGGACACAACACTAGCGACACAATGTCAGATGCTGTTGTGGGCACCTCGATAACGAGCGACCACCTGCCAATCCTTTTTTCGACCAGCGCCTCCCTTCCCCCCAGATCATATACCCACAAGACGAACAATCCGCAAATACGCAAATGCGGACTGGGACAAATATAGAGAAGTACTCACGGAACAACTTTCAATACCACAGACGACGACGACCTCCAACACGCCACAGATAGAATAGAGACTGCCATACATCAAGCAATACATGAAGCCATACCCACCATAGTAGTCGAAAATTGGAAACAAGCCATACCCCAGGAAGCCCTCAACCTAATTCGACACAAAAAACAACTTTATAGACAAATCAGACGCGGCAACAACCCAGACCTAGAAAGACAATGGAATAGATTGAATGCCAGAATTAAAAGAATCATATCTGAACACCGACAAAGACAATGGGACGACACATGCAGAAGACTTAACTACAGAGAAGGGGGGAAATTCTGGCAACGCTTTAAAACGCTCACGGGACAACGACAGACAACAAACACTACATTACTAGTGGATAACGAACCAACAACAGACAAAGCAGAACAAGCCGATGCATTTCGACAAGTACTGCAGCAAGTTTACTCCTTCCCACAAGACGCAAAATTTGACGACAACTTCAGACAACACGCCGAGCAACAGCTGACTATAATCCTAAACACCCCAACGACAGCAACAGAAGACGAAAACACGCTGACAGCAGAGATCACTAACGCAGAAATAATTAATGCCATATACTCAGGACGTAACACAGCTCCAGGACAAAATGACATAAGACGTATACACCTTCAGAAAGCCCCAGCCCACCTCCTGACCCCCATCCTCTACCTCATCTACAACTATTGTCTCACAAATGAAACGCTACCCGCCTCTTGGAAGACTAGCAAAACAATAATGATACCAAAACCTGACAAACCAAGGACTGACCCAAGATCTTAAAGACCAATATCTCTACTCGACGTCATAGGGAAAACTTACGAAAGGATACTAACTAACCGCATAAA
Source organism: Schistocerca serialis cubense (assembly GCF_023864345.2). Taxonomy (NCBI): domain Eukaryota; kingdom Metazoa; phylum Arthropoda; class Insecta; order Orthoptera; family Acrididae; genus Schistocerca; species Schistocerca serialis. The sequence goes on along the minus strand of NC_064641.1, from coordinate 629,029,168 downwards.
AACGTATGTAGAACGCAACGACATCCTCCCTTTGACACAATCAGGCTTCCGACAAAATCACTCCACTAACGACCTGTTAATCAGACTGACCAACGGAATAACACAAGGCTTCAACAGAGGACACTGCACGCTTTCAGTCTTTTTAGACATAGAGCGTGCCTTCGACAAGCTCTGGCATACAGGACTGCTCTACAAACTGAACAAATTGGGCCTCCCGACCAAGGTTATACGACTAATACGGACGTACATCACAAACAGGAAGTGCAAGGTACATGTCGGCGGAGCCTACTCCCAAGAATTCACACCCCAAGCAGGAGTGCCACAAGGAGGTATCCTATCCCCGCTGCTGTACGCGCTTTACACGGCTGACGTACCAACGACAACAACCCCCAAAGAAACGGTAGGACTGTATGCTGACGACACCGCCTACTGGTGCACAGACTTGAAGACGACAACCATACAACAAAAAACACAGACCTACCTACAAAGATTAGAAAACTGGATGACGACATGGAGAATCCGACCAAACCCAACCAAAACCCAAATGGTTTTATTTAGACACAGACACCTGACGAAAAAACGACAACAAAACACAAATGACATACAACTGACGCTGTGGGACACACCACTAAGACTTAACGACACTGCCAGGTACCTAGGAGTGTACCTAGACAAGTACTTAAACTGGAAGACACACCTCACTTACCTGCTAAACAAGACGAGGAAAAGACAATGCCTAATCAGACAAGTACAGGGACGATTCCATGGATGTGACGACCACACGGCGATCCACACCTACAAGACGTACATCAGACCAGTGATAGAATATGCAGCAGCCCCCTTAGGAGGCTTGCACAAACCGGTAGCCGAACAACTTTACTCGACCGAAAGACGACTTTTACGCAGCATCTGTAGACTCCCAAGGCTCACGCCCAGTGACGACGTATATGACATCACAGGCGTGGAGCCGCTACAAAACAGACTGACCAAACTCAGAGCGAACTACGGCAGACACATATTAAAGAAACGCCCAGACATGGAAGACATTTTGACAACAAGACCACGAGTGAACAGACGACCAAAATTTAAGTATACCCAAGCAGCGCGAACAGTAGCACAAAACACCAGCCAAGAATACCCAGACCTCGCCCCCACCATGGAACCACTAACACAAGGCATCCAACTTCACCCACACCTGACCCAAAGACACAGAAACTGACCCCAGAATATACACACAAACGCGCACGCGCCTGCGCGCACACGCACACACACAAAACATACACAAGAACTGTAGACCTAAGCTACATCTAAAAAGTAGCATAGAAATAACAAATTAAACATTAAAAGTAGCATACACACCAAAACTACGGTACTACTATCGTATGCTACAACCTCCATACACACTAAAGTATTCAAAGGAAATAAAGAGAATAATCATAACGGAAAATACTGTATAGTTTATAAACAAACACTATATCACAACATGACTTAAAATCTTTAATACTTAAACCTCAACCTCTAACCCATTTTATGTAATATTTTTGTACCTATTTAAATCCTTGTACCTACTTTATATTTTGTTTTATTTTGTATTATTGTATTATTTTATATTTCTGCATCTTTATATATACCATATTTTTGTATACTCAATATGATCAAATGCACTTTTGCAAGAAATATTGAACTAATAAATAAATGAATGTACGTGTAATGTACAGCAAATGGCTGAAAAGGGCAATGCAAGCCCTCAAACAGCCCGCCCATCCCCATCAGGGGTGGGAATGAAAAGTGGAAAAAAAAAAAACACTCGAGGAGTACGTTAGCCAGACGTACTCAAACATCGCAGTATCCACATCCTGCGGCACCTCACTTTAGTGAACACTAACCCCTTTATGCAGAGACGGCAGTAGACCTTTTGACTTGGCCATCATGCCAGTGTGGGCGTGGAGGGGCTCCACCTGTAATAAAACTCAAGGAGTAGTCTCAGGTCGTACCTGATGAAGGTAACGAGTTACGCTACCGAAATATCGTGCAAGTACGACGCTGATATCCGGCAGAACACCCGACAACCCAAGATGTCATTCGATCGCCGGGAAAGCCTGAAGAATTACATTTCTTTTTCGATTTCTTCATATTTTTATGCAGCGATTTCGCCTTGGTTTCTGTGCGCATTTCTTGCTTTCGCCGATCAGCTGTAGTAAATCTTCTGTTACCCATGGTTTCTTCGCAATCACTTTCTCGTACCTACGTTTTTCGTTCCAACATCTGTGATGTCGATTCATTATCGTAACATCTACAGCCTCAAAGAACGACAAGCGTGTCTCTTCATTACTTAGTACTTCCGTACCCCCCCCCCCCCCCCCCATCTTTCAGCATTTATTGAAAATGAATAACAGTTAGTGTTTCACAATGATGCAATAACGTTTATCAGCAGTTGACACGACACGCCACAACTTGCCACGATCTGGCTGTAGCACCTCTTATCAATAAATGAGATCGAGCTAGTAGCATCCGTTCCAGATCCCAACATGTGGGAAATCTGTGGTCAGGAAGATAACCGAGCGAAGTGTCGCAGTGGTAAGACATTGGACTCGTATTCGAGGGTATATTGGTGCGAATTCTAGTCCTGTCATCCAGATTTAGTTTTCCGTTAATTCCCTAAGAAACATAAGGGAACTGTTGGTATAGTTTGAAAGTGAGAGTGTGATGTACTCACTGATCTGTACACGTAGTACTATGTTCATTCTCCAGTTTTATTTTGTAAAATATCCCTTATTGTTGTACATGTAGCATTTATGACAAACTGTAGAATTATATTCTGTTTTTCACTTATGTAGAATGTTATTTAGGTTATTACAATGTGATCGGAAAAAATGTTATTCTGCATGTAAAGCGATGCGTAATCCAGTAGGGGCCTGTTTTATCCGTATAAGATGTAAAGATTGATGAGATTTTTTTGTTGAACAAGAGAACGCGATCTGTCGTGCAGTCAGGAGGATGCATGAGTTTATACAGACATGCTGTATGGACATTTTAATGTGATTGTGAGACATTTTGGAAACTGGTTTGAGCGTGGACTAGCAATAGTTTCGGAAGTGGTTCCACAGAGGCCGTCTGGTTGTATGTGACCAAGCGGAGGCCTGTCGTGGAATAATAATTTCGTACGCCACATTATTATGCAAGTGGGTTACTGTTATGTCGAACCTGAACATTATTAAAAGATTGCGCTCATGTATTCGAACCATGTGGGATATAGAAGTTAAATAAGTGAGAATTCCTGACAGAACAGTGAACAGTGTTAATTAGATGCTGAAGAGTATCTAATTGTTACTCTATCTGTTCTTCAGGGCTGCATTAAGCAGAGACTTTATTTTAAGCAATCGGCTTTTGGGGGAATAAGAAAGTGAAGTTTAAACAGACCGATTGTAGGACCATCTGCGCATTTTACATGTTGTGTGTCTGCAGATTAAAATAAATATGCTCTCTCTGATGGAATAAACTTGGAACCGGCGTTTACTGTTGTCCGTATTAACAGTGCTTCGCCCTAATCGGACACCCAGCTGCTATTGCAGGATACGTCCGTGACTGCTGACACTACCAGTATGTCGCCAACAGGCGAGCGGTGGACTACTAGCGCAAAACTCGATCCCGCTGAATTTTAATCTTCTGTTTATTGATAATACACTTTGGCTACACGCTGTTACCAGTATCGTTCATATTGCCTTGGTGTAGCGACGGTTTCAGACTTCTTTGCAGCATCAGTGAGGCTACGTCAAAGCTACGTCATCCAGAAGTATGTCTTCTCTGACTTCGCTCTCGTCTTTGACGAAACTTAGCGCTTGCAAGGTAAGACGGTGCAGCTATTGAGAATTTTGTGCTTAAATGTTTATTTATGATCATGAACAACTACTAAAATAAAATTAGAATTAAATCTAGTGCAACAGTGTAAATGTTATCTTTTTCGAGAAAGAACTCATATGTAACAAAAATAAATAAAAAACAAGGAATAATAACTAATCAAACGTAGAAGATTACGCAATGTAAACAACTAACTTTTTGTGGTATGCGAAGTATTTGAATGACAACTTGGCAACAGCATTCAAACAAACCATTCCAATGAATACGAGATCTGTTCAAAAAATTTCTCAATATTCGTAATTTCGCGCCAGTGATGTGTTGGAGCGGAATTCAGTTGGCATCCCTTGCACACGCCTGTATTTAATGTGTAACTGCCGACGTTTCATTGTTTTATGTTAGTTATTGCTTAGTGCTGTGTTGAGCAGAACGTTGTGTCGCACAGTTTGCGAATTTCGAGACGGCAGAATTAGAGGAGCAACGCGTGTGCATTAAATTTTGCGTGAAACTCAAGAAAACCTTTTCAGAGACGCACCTAATGATGCAGGAAGCCTAGGGTGTTACGAATGGTTCACACGGTTTAAAAATGGCCGGACAGAAGTTAAAAGATTACCCTCGTTTAGGACGTCCTTCGACGTCTACCGAGGACGCTTACGCCAGGAACGTTAGCGAAACTGCATGCCAATCGAAAACTGTTCGAGAGATTGCAGAAGAATGTAACATTTGAGCTGGCTTATATCATGAAATCCTGACACAGCATCTTGGAATGCATCGTGTTGCCGTCAAGTTCGTCCCACAGCTCATGAGTCGACACCAGAAAGACCGTTTCCACGCAGTTTGTGAAGAGCTTTTAGATCGCGTAAATGAGAGACCTGGCCCCTACAAACTTTTTTCTGTTGTTGCCAAATTTGAATACCCCGTTGAAATGATGAAGGTTTGCAGCGAGAGACGAGGTACAAGAAAATTAGCAGACGGCGCTTCGCGCCATCCAGCAATAGGCGTACGAAGACTGCTTCTGGAAGTGGAAACGGCGTTGGGACCGCTGTATCAGTTGTGGATGAGAATGTTTCGCAGGACACTATGCAACGATAAGTAAAAAGTAAACGTAGAAAAATTTTGTGGACACACGTCTGGAATTTTTTGTACAGACCTCGTACTACTGCAGCAGCAATTATTATTTCATACAGACAGTTGAAGCAGAACAAAAAAATAAAAAAAAGAAAGAGAGAGAAGAGAAAAGTTGGACAATTAGTTTTAAAACGCTAGTTATGATTGTCTGACGGAATTACTTCTCGCAGTCATCTGTTTTCATTATGTAAGTAGCTGGTGCTACAATGTAAATACTATTCTCAACCACCTCACGCGCCTCATACAGTATACACAAATTATTTCGTAAACATAAACTGCTAGTGCTAGATACTGAACATATCACTTCTGTACACTAATCACCGCACACAACATACAGACTATACGCACAGTATCAGCTGACATCAGGAACACGACAACGTGGTTTGGTTTTTATATACCGCAACTCCCATGTATTTGCTTGAAAAATTGAACCGCAATGACTGAGGTTTTGAGCTCAAAGAGAAGATTTTTAGTATTGTATATTGCAGAGTTTTGATGCAAGTTTTTCCACAAAGAAAAAAGGAAAAACAATGTAGTGCGAAAGCTTACTGTGAAATAACTGAGGTGATTTATTATTACGTATTTGTATTTAATTTTTTACCAAATTCCTACTCCTTCAATGTATACAGTGTATTGCTTAATTGGCATTTTTTCACTGTCGCTTTTATTATGTACTGTGGGAGACCAAAGGAGCATTGTGGTGTTCAGTGATCAACAAATTCCAAGACACCCGAAAGCGATCTCGTTCGTCCTGTAGATCTGTACGATAGCAACTGTTGAGCTATGGAAACGCGTTTTATCTCTACTTAATAATGTCCCCAGCGGCACAATCCGCCAGAGATCTGGCTAGGGCTGCCATACGTTCGGATTTCCCCAGATTTGTTCCAACTTTGAGGGCGTTCTGGGGTATCTTTGTACAACTGTCCGTGGTAAATCGGACCTTTTTGTGTCTGGAGAAATTGGACTGATTGGAAATACACACATTAAAAAAAGTTTTGCGTCACTCCGGTTCCCAGAACTCCTGAATACAGACGTCGACTGTGGATATAGTACCACAGACACAGTGTGTTCAGAGATGTCACTAAACCCTCCCAAAGATTTAAACCAGGCATGAGCAGCGCCCATTAGATGGAGGGGGTCCGATAGCCAATCAGTTCCAGTCATTCCACCAGGAATGTCTGTAGTTCAACTATGCCTAGATGGTCAATACCGCAGTTTGATCGCGTCCTCATTGTTACTTTGTGCCAGGAGGGACTCTCAACAAGGGAAGTGTCCAGGCGTCTCGGAGTAAACCAAAGCGTTGTTGTTCGGACATGCCTCGCTCAGGCCGCCCAAGGGCTATTACTGCAGTGGATGGCCGCTACCTACGGATTATGGCTCCGAGGAACCCCGACAGCAACGCCACCATGTTGAATAATGCTTTTCGTGCAGCCACAGGACGTCGTGTTATGACTAAAAATGTGCGCAATAGGCTGCATGATGCGCAACTTCACTCCCGATGTCCATGGCGAGGTCCGTCTTTGCAACCACGACACCATGCAGCGCGGTACAGATGGGCCCAACAACATGCCGAATGGACCGCTCAGGATTGGCATCACGTTCTCTTCACCGATGAGTGTCGTATATGCCCTCAACAAGTCCGTCATCGGAGACGTGGTTGGAGGCAACTCGGTCACGCTGAACGATTTAGACACACTGTTCTGCGAGTGCAGCAAGGTGGAGGTTCCTTGCTGTTTTGGGGTGGCATTATGTGGGGTCGGCGTACGCCGCTAGCGGTCATGGAAGGCGCCATAACGGCTATATGATACGTGAATGCCATCCTCCGACCGATAGTGCAACCATTTCGGCAGTATATTGGCGAGGCATTCGTCTTCATGGACGACAATTCACGTCCCCATCGTGCACAGCTTGTGAATGACTTACTTCAGGATAACAACATCGCCCGACTAGAGTGGCCAGCATGTTCTCCAGACATGAAGCCTATCGAACGTGCCTGGGATAGGTTGAAAATGGCTGTTTATGGACGACTGACCCACCAACCACTCTGAGGGGTGTACGCCAAATCGTCGTTGAGGAGTAGGACGATCTGCACCAACAGTGCCTTGATGAACTTGTGGATGGTATGCCACGACGAATACAGGCATGCATCAGTGCAAGAGGACGTGTTACTGGGTATTAGAGGTTATGGTGTGTACAACAGTCTGGACCACCACCTCTGAAGGACTCGCTATATGGTGGTACAACATGAGCAATTAAAAGGGCGGAAATGATGTTTATGTTGATTTCTATTCCAATTTTCTGTACAGGTTCCGGAATTCTCGGAACCGAGGTGATGCAAAACTTTTTTTGATGTGTGTAAATCGATTTTAATAAATCTGAGTTAACATTCACTAAACGAGGTCTAGCGCGTAGGGCGTTTCCATTGTTTTATGCTAGAAATCCTATACTCAGATTTTCCATACTTCTTCACTGAGAACAATGAGAAGTTGCCGACAATCGACAATCATGTGCGCCGCCCCGCCCGCCAAACAGTGATGCCTTGGCAGGCTAGTTCTATAAGTGAAAATACAATGAAATCCAGACCATTAGCTGCTTACAGGCGTTGATAAATATCAAAGGGGAGAGTTGAAATGTGTGCCCCGATTGGGACTCGAACCCGGGATCTCCTGCTTACGTGGCACACTCTCTATCCGACTGAGACATCGAGGACACAGAGGATAGTGCGAATGCGGAGACTTATCTCTGGCACGCTCCCCGTGATACCCACATTTCCAGCTTACTGTCCACACACTTCATTTGTAGTGTACCTGCGCGCCATACTCATTACTCGCGGCAGTCAATCTACCAATTCCCGTAAGAGTTTGAGCAATGTGAGGGCATCTTTAGCCGGTAAGCCTTATTTATATGGAGATGGTATCTGTTCTTTCGGACTTGTCCGAAAGAACAAATACTATCTTCATATAATTCTATAATTGTACGTATCTCTCCACACGTCCTTGCCGCAAAGAATGTCTCGATGCTGCAGTCCAACGTACATAAGTTTGGATCATTTACATTCGTTGAGTTTTTTAACTCGCAATGGTTTTATTTGTATCTGCCAACTTATTGTCGACAGACTGTATGTACCTGGGAAAATAATCCGATTTGACTCGGATGTGAGAGCTTTAAAGTCTTTGTCGGAGGTCGGGAATTTAAGTGATAGGTGTATATGTGACATAGGTGCATGACGGGGACAGTATCCCTGGAATACCATCCCTCTAAATGTACCCAACAGGATTTCTTGAGAACAACGTAAAATTGTAAATAGAGCATCTTCGCAAGAATCTGAAATTAATTACGCATTTACTATTATAGAGGAACTGGAGATTCCTTAACAAACTCGAAACTATAGTCATTCTCCAGAGCGATACGATGAATTACCAATGAGAACTGGTTTAGTTGCATTCAAGCTCCCCAATCTATTTAGCGAGTTTCCACAGTCTCGCTCCCCAAAGTTAACAGAAATTAACAGACGCGAAGAATATAAATGACACGGTTGAAAGCGAACGTTCCTGTGGCAGTAAAGTCAGCTGCTAATTACGTTAGAGGCGTACGTTATCCTGTCCAGCCTCTGCTATAACTGGAGTCGCTGTCAGACACACATCTGGAGCCTGTTCTATTTCCGTGCAGTTCGTGACCACGTGCGCGTGATCACCAGTCCTCTTACGTAATGCTTACGTCTGATGTATGTCAACGTACAGTTTCTTGCCACACTGCTCACAAGAGGAACAAAATACAGTGTTGCATTTTCAGCATATCTGATCAGGGTGTTCTGGACGCTTTTGGCAAGAGTTGTGGTCCTTACCTGTGTTTAGCCATCCAGAACCATGTTTTCTGCAGAGTCTCTTGTGCAGACACTCCTTAAATTTTTTAAACTGTCAGCTACCTTGACGGTAGTTACAACAAAGGGTGCTGAGAAAAATGTGTGCAACATGAATTGTGAGACCAAGTCGGCTGTACATTGTGACATGTGCAAAAACAGAATAACACGCTCCATTCTAAAAACAGTTTCATATATGTAATTGTGACAGCGATCTAACTAAGACTGGCTTGAAGAAATTCGGTCAACGTAAGTACGAGTACGTGTACTATCGTCTCGCCCGCTCCGTGCATCGCCACTTCAGAAGTAAAACTGATTAAATTCTCCATTTATATGTGCACAGTTTCATTATCTGCTGTATCAATAGTTTATGAATTCTGCAGCCGCTGTGGCCGAGCGATTCTAGGCACTTCGGTCCGCAACCGCGCTGCTGCTACGTTCGCAGGTTTGAATCCTGCCTCTCGCATGGATGTGTGTGGTGTCCTTAGGTTAGTTAGGTTTAAGCAGTTCTAAGTCTAGGGGACTGATGACCTCAGATATTAAGTCCCATAGTGCTTAGAGCCATTTCAACCATTTCATTTTGAATTCGGCACCTATGGATGCATCTACCGATATACGTTTCACTTTATTCGGTAAAAATAGCGTTTTCTCGTTCGTTCCTTGCTTAAAGCATGGATGTGGTGTCTGAATACATGTTCCACTAGAATTTCTTTTTCGGCTCTGTTGCTGTACACGAAAAAACAAAAGTGAAGGGGACCATAGAGACACAGACAGTGAACAATGAAATTGAACAAAACTGATGAATTTTAGTGGTAAGGCAATATTTATCAGACGGCTAATAACACAGCGGAAGGGATATTCTTCTGAACTGGCTATTGTATGTTTTCTTTCTTCTCATCAAGTATTTTGTCTTTTCCTCATTGACACACAGTCTTGTTTCCTCAGCAACTCAATAACAGTTCTGTTTTATACTAATTTCATCTGTTGTGGAATTGCTTAATAATGCTACACCATCTGTGTCGGCACCGAGCGAGGTGGCGCAATGGTTATCACACTCGTCTCGCATTCGAGAGCGCGACGGTTCAAACCCGCGTCCGACTATCCTGATTTATGTTTCCCGTGATTTCCCTAAATCACTTAAGGCAAATATCTGGATGGTTCCTCTGAAAAGGCTCGGCCGATTTCGTTCCCCATCCTTCTCTAATCCGATGGGACTGATGACCTCGCTGCTTGGTCCCCTCCCCCCAAACCAACCAACCAACCATCTGTGTAGGCGATTATAGGAATGTATAGACCCTGCAGTTCAATTCGTTTGCAGTAAGATTTAGCAACTCCTCTATCTACTATGTCAAAAAGCACTCCGTCTTCAGGCCACAAGTGGCCCATCGGGACCATCCGACCGCCGTGTCATCCTCAGATGATGATGCGGATAAGATGGGCGTGTGGTCAGCACACCGCTCTCCTAGTCGTTACGATGGCTTTCTTTGACAAGAGCCGCTACTGTTCGGTCGAGTAGCTCCTCAATTCCCACCACGAGGCTGAGTGCACCCCGAAAAATGGCAACAGCGCATGGCGGCCCGGATGGTCACCCATCCAAGTACCGGCCACGCCCGACAGCGCTTAACTTCGGTGATCTGACAGGAACCGGTGTATCCACTGCAGCAAGGCCGTTGCCATCAACTATGTCAAGGAAGAGGGTAAATAATACACAGCAGGTAAAATGACGTCCCTTTGTCTCATTTTCTCCCATTGATATCTCTATCGGCAGACGTTTTCTTTTACACACATTGCAACAAATCTGACTACTTTAATGGTATTTCAAATTCTTGGAAGTGTCTGTCACTGTATGCTGTCAAATGTCCCTCGGAAATCAGCGAGCAGTAAAAGTGTTTGGCCATCCATATTACTCGTAAATTCCCGTGTCGTACCCATCATTTTTCTGGTGAACATACCTACATCTACAGACATATTTCACAAGCCAGCATACAGAGGATGGTGGAGGTTGGGAAGGTTATCTTGTACCACTGCGGGGCAAAGTCAGGACATGCGGGGACCAAGCAGCAATCGGTATTGTAATTGTAAACTGTCGAAGCTGCGTTGGTAAAGTACCGGAACTTCAAGCGCTGATAGAAAGCACCGAAGCTGAAATCGTTATAGATACAGAAAGCTGGCTGAAGCCAGAGATAAATTCTGCCGAAATTTTTACAAAGGTACAGACGGTGTTTAGAAAGGATAGATTGCATGCAACCGGTGGTGGAGTGTTCGTCGCTGTTAGTAGTAGTTCATCCTGTAATGAAGTAGAAGTGGATAGTTCCTGTGAATTATTATGGGTGGAGGTTACACTCAACAACCGAGCTAGGTTAATAATTGGCTCCTTTTACCGACCTCCCGAGTCAGCAGCATTAGTGGCAGAACAACTGAGAGAAAATTTGGAATACATTTCACATAAATTTTCTCAGCATGTCATAGTCTTAGGTGGAGATTTCAATTTACCAGATATACACTGGGACACTCAGATGTTTAGGACGGGTGGTAGGGACAGAGCATCGAGTGACATTATACTGAGTGCACTATCCGAAAATTACCTCGAGCAATTAAACAGAGAACCGACTCGTGGAGATAACATCTTGGACCTACTGATAACAAACAGACCCGAACTTTTCGACTCTGTATGTGCAGAACAGGGAATCAGTGATCATAAGGCCGTTGCAGCATCTCTGAATATGGAAGTTAATAGGAATATAAAAAAAGGGAGGAAGGTTTATCTGTTTAGCAAGAGTAATAGAAGGCAGATTTCAGACTACCTAACAGATCAAAACGAAAATTTCTGTGCCGACACTGACAATGTTGAGTGTTTATGGAAAAAGTTCAAGGCAATCGTAAAATGCGTTTTAGACAGGTACGTGTCGAGTAAAACTGTGAGGGACGGGAAAAACCCACCATGGTACAACAACAAAGTTAGGAAACTACTGCGAAAGCAAAGAGAGCTTCACTCCAAGTTTAAACGCAGCCAAAACCTCTCAGACAAACAGAAGCTAAACGATGTCAAAGTTAGCGTAAGGAGGGCTATGCATGAAGCGTTCAGTGAATTCGAAAGTAAAATTCTATGTACCGACTTGACAGAAAATCCTCGGAAGTTCTGGTCTTACGTTAAATCAGTAAGTGGCTCGAAACAGCATATCCAGACACTCCGGGATGATGATGGCATTGAAACAGAGGATGACACGCGTAAAGCTGAAATACTAAACACCTTTTTCCAAAGTTGTTTCACAGAGGAAGACCGCACTGCAGTTCCTTCTCTAAATCCTCGCACAAACGAAAAAATGGCTGACATGGAAATAAGTGTCTAAGGAATAGAAAAGCAACTGGAATCACTCAACAGAGGAAAGTCCGCTGGACCTGACGGGATACCAGTTCGATTCTACACAGTGTACGCGAAAGAACTTGCCCCCCTTCTAACAGCCGTGTATCGCAAGTCTCTAGAGGAACGGAACGTTCCAAATGATTGCAAAAGAGCACAGGTAGTCCCAGTCTTCAAGAAGGGTCGTCGAGCAGATGCGCAAAACTATAGACCTATATCTCTGACGTCGATCGTGGCCTGATAAACAAAGTAAGAGCCTACGGAATATCAGCCCAGCTGTGTGGCTGGATTGAAGAGTTTTTAGCAAACAGAACACAGCATGTTGTTATCAATGGAGAGACGTCTACAGACGTTAAAGTAACGTCTGGCGTGCCACAGGGGAGTGTTATGGGACCATTGCTTTTCACAATATATATAAATGACCTAGTAGATAGTGTTGGAAGTTCCATGCAGCTTTTCGCGGATGATGCTGTAGTTATACAGAGAAGTTGCAGCATTAGAAAATTGTAGCGAAATGCAGGAAGATCTGCAAAGGATAGGCACTTGGTGCAGGGAGTGGCAACTGACCCTTAACATAGACAAATGTAATGTATTGCGAATACATAGAAAGAAGGATCCTTTATTGTATGGTTATATGATAGCGGAACAAACACTGGTAGCAGTTAGTTCTGTAAAATATCTGGGAGTATGCGTGCGGAACGATTTGAAGTGGAATGATCATATAAAATTAATTGTTGGTAAGGCGGGTACCAGGTTGAGATTCATTGGGAGAGTCCTTAGAAAATGTAGTCCATCAACAAAGGAGGTGGCTTACAAAACACTCTTTCGACCTATACTTGAGTATTGCTCATCAGTGTGGGATCCGTACCAGATCGGGTTGACGGAGGAGATAGAGAAGATCCAAAGAAGAGCGGCGCGTTTCGTCACAGGGTTATTTGGTAACCGTGATAGCGTTACGGAGATGTTTAGCAAACTCAAGTGGGAGACTCTGCAAGAGAGGCGCTCTGCATCGCGGTGTAGCTCGCTCGCCAGGTTTCGAGAGGGTGCGTTTCTGGATGAGGTATCGAATATATTGCTTCCCCCTACTTATACCTCCCGAGGAGATCACGAATGTAAAATTAGAGAGATTAGAGCGCGCACGGAGGCTTTCAGACAGTCGTTCTTCTCGCGAACCATACGCGGCTGGAACAGGAAAGGGAGGTAATGACAGTGGCACGTAAAGTGCCCTCCGCCACACACCGTTGGGTGGCTTGCGGAGTATAAATGTAGATGTAGATGTAGATTCCACCTGCTCCACTGTCAAATGGAAGGAGGGATAAACTGCCTATTTGCTTCCACCCGAGACCTGATTTCTTTTATCATGTCTTTGCCGTCCTTACGTTAGGTGTAAGATGGTGGCAGTAGAATCGTTCTGCGTTCTGTCGCACGTATGGTTCGCCAAAATAACGTCTCTCTCCCTCCAGGGATTCCTATTTAAAAGTTCACGGAGCATTTCCGTGCTGGCGGAACATACCGCTAACAAATCTAGTATCACGTCTCTTAATAGCTTCGATTTCTTCCTTTAAATCGACATGATGAGGATCCCAAACACTCGAGCAGTACCCAAGATTGCCCCTCACAAGCGTTGTGTTTGCGATGCTTTGTAGATGAGCAACAATTTGGTAGAATTCTCCCAACAAACTGAAGTCGACCATTCGCCTTCCCTACTATGAAGTCATTCCATTTCAAAAATGGTTCAAGTGGCTCTGAGCACTATGGGACTTAACTTCTGAGGTCATCAGTCCCCTACACTTAGAACTACTTAAACCTAACTAACCTAAGGACTTCACACACACCCATGCCCGAGGCAGGATTCGAACATGCGACTGTAGCGGTCGCGCGTTCATTCCATTTCATATCGTTTTGCGCAACATAGATGTCTACATCTACATGGATACTCTGCAAATCACATTTAAGTGCCTGGCAGAGGTTTCATCGAACCATCTGTTTAATCGACGTGATAGTACCAAGCAACACACGACCAATGCTGTAATCTGGCATCAGAGGTTTGTTTTTCGCACTGGTATGCATTACATTACATTTAAGGCAACCTGCCATTCATCACACCATTAGAAATGCTGTCCAAGTCGTTCTGTGTCTCTTCTACAGTCACTCAATGACGATAATTTCCGGTATAGTACAGCATCATCAGCAAACAGTCGCAGATTGCTGCTCACCCTCTTCGTGAGATCGTTTATGAATAAAGGGAACAGAGCAGTGCTGCCACGCTTCCCCGGTGCACTACTGACGATACCCTTCTCTCTAAAGAACACTCGCCGCCCGGGACAACGTTCTGGGTTCTATTACTTAAAAAGTCTTCGAGCAACTCTCACAGTTGAGAACCTATTCCATATGCTCGGACTTTCGTTATCAGTCTGCACTGTGCAACTGTGTCAAAGGATTTCCGTAAATTTAGGAATATAGACTCTGCTCGTTGTCCTTTATCCATGAATAGCAGGGTATCGTGCGAGAAAAGGGAAAGATGAATTTCGCACGACCGATGCTTCCTAAAACTGAGCTTATTTGTGGACAGAAGGTTTTCTGTATGAAGGAAATTTATTTATTCGAACATACAGACTAAGTGTTAGTACCGCGACTCTATGAATAAATTACTTGCTTTGCACTGCCACCCGTCACATCATTTGCTTAACACATTCTTGCTCGTTTCAAGCATGTTTTGCTCATCATCAGGCATTTTTATTGAGTGCATATGACAAGAAAAGCTATACTGAAACACTCTAAAACGAACAATTTGACAATTTACAAACTATGTCTCATGTAATCTTCACACAATCACTTTTTGTGATACAATGGAGCGGGAGGTAGGGCGACAAAGTGACATCCGCTGTTACTGCGATGTTGGACTGAATCTTGTTGATGATGAAACTGCTTGTGTCGGACCCCTGTAGCCCAGCATCACAACAGTGGATGTCTTCCTCGCTGTGCCTGCCACCCCGGTTTCGCACAAGAAGCGACTGTGTCAATATTACATCAGAATAATTTGTAAATTATCAAATAGTTTATTTTGGATTCTGTCAGTAACTTTTCATTCATATGCATGTAATAAAACAAGCCTTACTATACAAAAAAATATGCTCGAAACACGTTGTTACACATTACATAAAGAAATAAATAATTCGTAGTAGTACAAACAAATTGTTTCCTCTATTGTTCTCGCGCACAACGGGGATCTTTCTTTGTATTTTAAAACTTGAGGTTTTTGAAAATGTGAGCATAGTTTCCGTTCCCAGTTTATTTGCGCAGAATGCTTTCAATAAATTTTTCAACTGAAAATTATTTTAAACATTTTTGTTAGGTAATGGTTACCACCCTTCAAGTGAATCATGAAACGCATATTAGACCACCAGCTGTTTTACTGAAAACCATACGCGTCAACCAGTTTCGGCATTAGACAGCCATCAATGGATATAAGGTTAAAACCGGTGCAAGTAAACACATCTACTAAGGAGACTGCCTACACTACGCTTGTCCGTCCTTTTTACAATACTGCTGCGCGGGCACCGAGCGAGGTGGCGCAGTGACTAGCACACTGGACTCGCATTCGGGACGACAACGGTTCACTCTCACGTCCGGCCATCCTGATTTAGGTTTTCCGTGATTTCCCTAAATCGCTCCAGGCAAATGGCGGGATGGTTCCTTTGAAAGGGCACGGCCGACTTCCTACTCCGTCCTTCCATAATCCGATGAGACCGATGACCTCGCTGTCTGGTCTCCTTCCCCAAACAACCCAACCAACCCAACTGCTATCCTTACCAGATAGGACTGACGGAGTACATCGAAAAAGTTCAAAGAAGGGCAGCACGTTTTGTATTATCGCGAAATATGGGAGAGAGTGTCACAGAAATGATACAGGATTTGGGCTGGACATCATTAAGAGAAAGGCGTTTTTCGTTGCGACGGAATCTTCTCACGAAATTACAATCACCAACTTTCTCCTCCGAATGCGAAAATATTTTGTTGTCACCGACCTACGTAGGGAGGAACGATCACCACGACAAAATAATGGAAATCAGAGTTCGTTCTTTCCGTGCGCTAAAAAATGGCTCTGAGCACTATGGGACTTAATATCTGTGGTCATCAGTCCCCTAGAACTTAGAACTACGTAAACCTAACTAACCTAAGGACATCACACACATCCATGCCCGAGGCAGGATTCGAACCTGCGACCGTAGCAGTCGCGCGGTTCCGGACTGAGCGCCTAGAACCGCATGGCCACCGCGGCCGGCTCCGTGCGCTACACGAGATTGGAATAATAGAGAATTGTGGCGGTGGTTCGATAAACCCTCTGCCAGGCACTTAAATGTGATTTGCAGAGTATCCATGTAGATGTAGATGTTCTTGTTGTTGTTGTTGTGGTCTTCAGTCCTGAGACTGGTTTGATGCAGCTCTCCATGCTACTCTCTCCCGTGCAAGCTTCTTCATCTCCCAGTACCTACTGCAACCTACATCCTTCTGAATCTGTTTAGTGTATTCATCTCTTGGTCTCCCTCTACGGTTTTTACCCTCCACGCTGCCCTCCAATACTAAATTTGTGATCCCTTGATGCCTCAGAACATGTCCTACCAACCGATCCCTTCTTCTAATCAAGTTGTGCCACAAACTCCTCTTCTCCCCAATCCTATTCAGTACCTCCTCATTAGTTATGTGGTCTACCCATCTAATCTTCAGCATTCTTCTGTAGCACCACATTTCGAAAGCTTATATTCTCTTCTTATCCAAACTAGTTATCGTCCATGTTTCACTTCCATACATGGCTACACTCCATACATATACTTTCAGAAACGACTTCCTGACACTTAAATCTATACCCGATGTTGACAAATTTCTCTTCTTGAGATACGCTTTCCTTGCCATTGCATTTTATATCCTCTCTACTTCGACCAACATCAGTTATTTTGCTCCCCAAATAGCAAAACTCCTTTACTACTTTAAGTGTCTCATTTCCTAATCTAATTCCCTCAGCATCACCCGACTTAATTCGACTACATTCCATTATCCTTGTTTTGTAGATGTAGATCCCTATTATTTGATAATGGATACATCTCAGGTGTTATAATATGTAATAAATTCCAATACGGTAAGTTCTAGACAGGGCATATATGTTGTACTCAGTAATGACACCACTTAACAGGGCAGTATATACAGTCCTGATTGTATGCATTTTAACGTTTAAAGTACAACAGCTGACGGTCAAATACGCATTTCATGATCGTCATTTGTTGTTTGGTACACTTCCCACGTTAGATTCGAAAACTGTCGCAAGTTTCCGAGTAGAACCCTCTCGTATACTCTTTCCGATGCTTACAGAGTGAGCGCAGACAAAACATTCCACTGCCTCGCGGGCGGACTCGGCTTTCTTCGCAGCACAATTCACAGAGGAGCGCGAAGGCGGCGAGCGGCAGCTGCGGGCACAGAGCGTCACTGTTGTCCGGCCGTTGACTCGCGCCGCAGATAAGGCCGGTGTCCTTGCCGCAGGTAGCCAAGGTCACGCCGCCCGCCCGGTCTATGGACCCACACTGCACATATCGACGGGGCTGACCGCAGATTCCTATCACCAGCCTCCTACGGGCTCTCCCACGCACTGCGACAGCAGGAGGAAAGCGCTGCCGCTAACGTCGATACACGGCAGAGCCAGGCATTTCTAAGAGGGTTGGAACTTTAATAGGGGCGACTATTTATTTACAGCTCGTACAAAATAGGTACGTGTTTCAAAATTTTACTGACCTTGAAAGTAGTCACCAGCATTGTGTATAACCCATTGCCAGCGATGTGGAAGTCGTAGGATACTCGTAACAGTGCCAGTTGTGTTGACAGTTCGATGGTGAGGTCCTGCAGAAAGTGTCATCACTTGTGTCTCTAAGCTGGCCGTAGGTTGTGTTGCAAAAATGAACAGTATAGAGGCAGAAGTGATGACACTTTCGGCAGGACCTCACCATCATTTTGCAGGACAATGCTCAAGCACGTACAGTGCAAACTGTTACTGATTTGTTTGACTGATGGGGCTGCTAAGTGATATACCACTTACTGCACTCCCCTGACTCCCCTCGTAAGTTCAACTAGATTTCTAAACTGAAGGAAACACTTCACGGCATTCGCTTCAGAACTGCTACAAATTCGTCGCGCAACAGACCGCGCCGCTCGAACTATCAACACAACTGGCACTGCTAAGGGTATCCTACGACTTCCACATCGTGGCAACTAGTTATACACAATGCTGGTGACTACTTTGAAGGTCAGTAAAACGTTTACACACCCATCTATTTTGTACGAACTGTAAATAAATAGTTGCCACTATTTAAGTTCCAACCATCGTAACGCTGTTCGCCCTTCTTACGCCTGTCTTTGCCTTATTCCTTTATTACACGATGACGCTCTTCGCAGAACATCCAGTCGAGTATAAGGCGTTGGAAATTTTGTTGCGAAATTCGGAGAGGCTTGCAGGTGATCAGTGAATGATGAGAGATTTGCATAAACAACAGGTAGCTTATTTGGTTTTTGATCTTAAGCGAGCCTTTCGACGCTCTCGGCGTTGATATTCTACTTGCAAAATTCACAAGCGAAAACTTTTATTCAAGTCCTGTACAATGGTTCCGCTCATTTTTTCATTGTGTAGCGATACGAGGAAAAACTTCGCAATAGAGAGTAGTATCAGGTGTCCCACAGGTATCAGCACTGGGTGCATTACTTTCCTCACATGTTAATGATATGTCAGTTGTTCTCCCATTGCAGATATCACCCATACGATAACGGCATACAGTTATCCGCCAGTGCAATCCAAACTGTGCAATCCAAATTACGCTCAGACATCCACAATACAACGACAATGTACTTGCGTTATACTGAACACAGGAAATAAGTTTCAAATTTAATCCACCTATAACAAATGGTTCAAATGGCTCTGAGCGCTATGGGACTTAACAGCTGAGGTCATCAGTCCCCTAGAACTTAGAACTACTTAAACCTAACTAACCTAAGGACATCATACCCATCCATGCCCGAGGCAGGATTCGAACCTGCGACCGTGGCGGTCGCGCGGTTCCAGACTGAAGCGCCTAGAACCGCTCGGCCACTACGGCCGGCCACCTATAACACACTCAACTTCTGTTACTCACAAAAAATTTTGCACCCTACAGGTACCTTTAATCTTAATGGCGTAGAACTAACTTTTCTTCTTGTGCAAAGCAAGTGGGTATAATTTTAGATCATCCCTACGACTAAACTGAACACACATCTGCAGTCTGTAAGAGGGTGTCAGCATATCTTTATTCACTATCAGCATATCTTCATACACTACAGATATATTTAAAAAAGCGCTTCCTCTGGAACTTATAAAGTAAGTCGAATAATCATTAGTTCAACTAATTCTTGATTATAGTGATGCTATTAGTGGAAGACTTTCATGTGAAAACTCACGCGGATGAAACTGGTGACGAACGCGTGTGTGTGAATCAACCGTGACTTTCGTGCTTTTGACCACACCATTTCTGTCTGCGAACAATGATCACGGATAGGTGCAGTCAAGCCTCTGTTAGCGCTACCGCCTGACAAGTCATTGCACTCTTTCTTCAGCACCAATGTCTGAACGACAGCAGAAATACTCGATCTCAATAAATGAGAGTCCTCTTTGCACCACTATGTAACACAGATATCTTCTCAAAATCATTTCTTGTGTCAGGAAGCCGGCCGCTGTGGCCGGGCGGTTCTAGGCACTCCATTTTCTAGCATCCACAGCCCTACTCACTCGTTCCAAATGACAAAATGGCAACCCATAAACTCAATTGGCAGCTGTGAACTACAAATAAAAAATGACAAAAGACAAATACACCCATAGCAAGCGGAATACCAACATGCAAAACAACAACGCTACGATCTTCTTACTTCATTTGGAAACGGACAGCTGGCCGCTGTGACCGAGCGGTTCTGAGCGCTTCAGTCCGGAACCGCGCTGCTGCTACGGTCGCAGGTTCGAATCCTGCGTCGGGCATGGACGTGTGTGATGTCCTTGGGTTGGTTAGGTTTAAGTAGTTCTAAGCTCTAGGGGACCGATGACCTCCGATGTTAAGTCCCATAGTGCTCACAGCCATTTGAACCATTTGTGTCAGGAACTCAGACTGAATTTTTCCTTGTGTGACGTGATGCACCTCAGGATCATGCACTGGCGCCAATTATTTAGTGTAAACGTGAATGTGCCAGTGCGTTTCAAACCAAGCGTGCTCAATATTCTTTATGAGGATGTAGTGTAATACCAGTGCATGTGCGCAGCATGTTGTCTCCTGCAAAAGCGCTCGTGGCATCGCTCTTTTCTATTTATTTCTCTAGTGTTTGGTGAATCAAAAAAATATAAAAAAACACAAAAGATGATATTGCTATTTATACTGCAGCTGTGGATAACTGGATATGAAATTTAATGCTCCTACAGCGACTTTGTTCGAATCGTTCCTCATGGTTTGCCCTGTTTCGAAATACTGATTCCCATTATAAAATAACCACAAAAATATGAGCTTGCGACCTGTATCCACGATCACCTCTATATGTCTTATCATCCTACTGATCAATGCACAGTGGGCAACTGAACCAGTAGAGCGGTCACACTAAAGTTTCCAAATTTTGAATTCGCGCTGTCGAGGCCAATTTATGCCGAAGCTTCGGCATTGTCTTTTTTGTGTACTTGAGCGTTTGAGAGTAAAATTGATTTAAATAAACTAGCCGTGGTAAGAGTAATTTTCATTGAATTTTCTCATTATGAGCGTACCAGCTGTGGTAAGAGTAGGTTTCATTGAATTTTCTCATTATGATAGTACTGAAGGGCAATCTGTTTTAATTATTAAAAACCATTCAAAACCCAAAATCGCACAAAATATGTTTTATTCAAGACAACCAGTTTCAACAGTCTTAGCTGTCACCTTCAGGTCTCAAAACATTTTCTTGTAGTGAAACATGTTCATTTTACGCTGGACCTCATGTACAAGTTGTCAAGTGGATAAATATTTTAACGATGACAGACGTTTATAATGTGCTGTGTTTTATCCACTTGACATCTTATACATGAGTTCCAACGTCAAATGAACATGTTTTACTACAAAAAATGTTTAAGACCTGAAGATGCAAGCTAAGACTGTTGAAACTAGTTGTCGTGAATAAAAAATATTTTGTACGATTTTGGCTTTTGAATTGTTTTTAACAGAGCAAATTTCAATTCCATAACGAATTCTCAAATTTGCAGCGAAGTGTGAAAAGCTCTTGCCAATTTAAAATTGTGCTGGACCAGGACTCGAATCAGTAACCTTATTTTTGCGGGCAATGCATTGATGATTAAAGTATCTGGGCACGACTCGCGAGCCGCCGTCACAGGACATGTCGGCCAGTACCTCTCTCCTAACATCCAACTTCACAGAAGTGCTCCTGCATACATTTATGGGGCATGCAATCCTGGAAGAAAGGGTGTTGCGCAGAAATGGCTTGGTGATAGCATAGGAAACTGTTCACAAAATGGAGAGCGAAAGATTCGTTCTGGAAACAATCTTCTGTGCTCTAAGCCATTTCTCCGCAATACACTTTCTTCCAGGACTGCATGTACCGGAAGTATGCAGTAAAATTTACAATTATAAATTAATTAGACTCTGGCTGCAAGGACAGGTTTTAATTTATTTATTGCATAACGGGTTTCAGTGCTACCAGCCCATCTTTAGCCAGAAACTAATTTATTTATAACTGCAAATCATCACATGACTGCGTTCCCACCATCCACCATTGGGCAAAAATATGAAACACATTACAATGCCTAATACTGGTTGAAAGCCGTTGATAATCGAAACAGATACCAGTCGTCTTGGAATGGACAAACACAGCTCATTTATGGTTTTCAATAGAATCTTATAACATTCTTCGTGCAAAATGGTGGCAAGTTCAGGAACGATGATGGAGGCGGCCGGCCGCGGTGGTCTCGCGGTTCTAGGCGCGCAGTCCGGAACCGCGCGACTGCTACGGTCGCAGGTTCGAATCCTGCCTCGGGCATGGATGTGTGTGATGTCCTTAGGTTAGTTAGGTTTAACTAGTTCTAAGTTCTAGGGGACTGATGACCTAAGATGTTAAGTCCCATAGTGCTCAGAGCCATTTGAACCATTTTTTGATGATGGAGGCGGATAAATCGCACACCCTTCTCTGCAAAGTAGACTACAAAGGCTCAATAATATTGGGATCTAGTGTCTCTGGTGGCCAGGGGAGGTACAACAATTCATCTTTGTGCTCACGAAACCAGTTCTGGCCGTTTCGAGCTGTGTGAACACGGGCCGTATCGTCTTGGAACACATCACCACTGCGGAAAAAGCACTGTACCAAAGGACGGACCTGATCAGCCAAAACGGCCACATACTCCCTGGCAGTACGGCGACCTAGCAGAGTGTCTGAGGCGCTGCAGTCGTGGACTGTGCGGCTGGTCCCGGCGGAGGTTCGAGTCCTCCCTCGGGCATGGGTGTGTGTGTTTGTCCTTAGGATAATTTAGGTAAAGTACTGTGTAAGCTGACGGACTGATGACCTTAGCACTTAAGTCCCATAAGATTTCACACATACTCACACACACACACACACACACACACACACACACACACACACACACACACACACACCTAGCAGAGTAGCCATGGGTCTTCTGGAATTCAGCGATACGGCTGCCCAAATCATTGCCGAAGCCCCTTCATGCTGCACTCTTCTGGCGTAAACTCGACCAGAAGCTGGGAACAGTGTGCAACAAGACTCAGCCGACCAAATTTCTTTCTGCCGTTGCCCCATAGTCGAGGTTTTATTGCTTTTACACCACGTTTTCCTGTTGCTGGCATTTGCTTCGCTTGTGGATTTCGAATTCCATCTCTCCCTGCAATTACCTGCTTATGGAGCCCCCTTCGCTTTGTTTTGGTGCTGAGACGGTTAGCGAGTGTGTGACATTCGGTTCTGTAGTGATTTTTGCAATTGTCGTCCTCTTATTTTTCGTCAGAATCCTCTTCAAAATGACTGTGTGTAACGATCACTCAACACATACTTCGTCCGCGTTGTGACTTACTCGATGATGTTACCGTATGCGGTATAAATTTTCGATACGGTGCCATTTGAAACATCAAACACTTGAGCTACCTTGGCTACGGAAGCACTCACCATACGACCACCAACAATTTGCTCACGTTCGAATTCACTTGGCTCCGACATCATGCCCTCACAACTACACAGAACCCTATTCTGACCACGACTGGCCCTTGCAATGTGTACAGGCCACTGCACAGGTGCCGTTTATGGTCAAATACAACAGCGCAACCTGCAGGCTCGGCTAGCCTCTGCATTTAAGTTCAAGTATGCGTTTCCCTATTTTTGTCCAACCCTGTAGGTCACGCCAGGAAATGGGAACAAGATGCGTCCGAAGATGAGGTTGGTAGCCCCGAAAATCATTATCGAAAATCAAAAGATAAAGAGAAGAACTTCTCTGAAGTTTTGGTAGTAGCAGAGCTGTTCTGGCGTGCGTAAAGCTGCGAATGCGGATCGTGAGTCGTACCTGGATGGCGCGGTCGGAAAGGGCATTGCCCTCAAGTTTGGGGTTCAAGTCTCGCTCCAGTACAATTTCCGTCAGCCAGGAAGTCGAAATAAATTTAATCTCGAGTAATAGAGCACCTACGGACCGAACACCTACTTCATTATACGAACAAGACACAGTGTAGGTCAATTAAGTTTTTGCGGAATTAGGTCATCTTCAGATCTAAAAGACGGAGAGGATGATAGCTATAACGGGAATCAAGTGGTGTGTTATGATGACGAGCGCCAGTTGATGTCGGTCACAGATATTATCAGTTTAACAGTTTAGACTTGAAGATGGCCCAGTTCGATAGAAAGCGGCCATTACAATAAAAAAACGTGATCTAACCTATGCTTTGATCATAAGTTTATGAAACAGCATCACTGTTTTCTCCAGCGAAACAATGGCGAGTTTCTGCGACGTCATTTTGGTGAATAAAATAATGTTACTACGGTAAGCACGATTAGAAAACTGTATGAGATAGTGTAATAACCCGGTGTTCATTCTACACAGCTGGTGAACGATAAATGCGTTTCACGGTTGAACATCTCCTGGGATAGCCCGACAGAGCCGCCTGCTCTGGGCGGCGAATGCTGTTGACCGGATTAGCCGGCAGCTGGTAGAGCGGTGAGGGGAAGGGGGGGGGGGGGGCGGACAGCCGAGTTTTCCGCTCAATTTGGCAGCGACCTCGCGGGGCCACGCCGGAAACAATCGGGCTTCTCTTCCGCAGGGGAATCCCAAGGTAGCTGGAGGCCTGACTTACAGTAAGTCAAAGCTCTTTCGAGTTGTTCCATCGTGTGCTAATCTCTTCATCTCAACGTAACTACTACACTCAACATTTCCCACAAACGTTTTTGGATATTGTAGTCTTTATCTGGCCGTATTACAGGATGTTTCACAAAGATTCATACGATTTCAAAATTTTGAAAAATACAGCTCTCAGTCGCGAACACAATTAATTTGTAACCTGTTTCGTTGTCACAAGGGACACCTTCTTCGAACAAAATTAAAACTAAATGTTACAACATAACGTACCAAAAAATACGAAAGCTGCGGTCATATCTGACGGCATCAGACCATTTGAACCGGCTATAACACCACGTTTAATCTCACTTAAATCTTGATAACCTGCCATTGTAGCAGCAGCAACCAATCTAACAACGGCACCAGATACTTGTCTTATATAGAGTTTTCCGACCGCAGCGCCGTATTCTGACCCTTTCCATATCTCTGTATCTAAATACGCATGCCTATACCAATTTCTTTGGCGCTTCAGTGCCTATACATATCCTAGTGGGTAATGTCGGAATTTCCACGAGGCTTTTCGCAGATGACGCTGTTGTACACAGAGAAGTCAATACGCTAACTAATTGTAGCGAAGAGCCTGAAGACTTGCAGCAGATCGGCGGCTTGGAGCAGGGACTGGCAGATGAGAGGCAACAAAAACAAATATAAGGTGCTGGGCGTAAATAAGGAGAAGACCCGTACTGTCTGGTTAGACACGAATGCAGAACAGTTACCGGAAGCAGTCACAAACGTAAAATGTCTTGGAGTACGCGCACAGAGCGATTTAAACTGGAACGTCCACATAAAAGCAATCGCAGCTAAGGCAGATACCTGACAGATTCATAGGAAGAGTTCTCAGGAAGTATTGGTTACCCAAACAAGGAGGTAGCTTACAAAACCTGCGCTCGACACAATTTGATTATTGCTCGTCATTCTTGGACCCATAACGGGTAGAACTGATACAGGAATTAGAGATTCAAAGAAGAGCAACGCGTTTCGTTACTAGTAAGAGCGAAACCGCCACGTATACACTTAACAAATTCCATTGTCAGACGCTTCAAGGGCGGTGTTCTGCATCATGCTGTGATTTATTGTTGAAATTCCGAGAGCGTATGTTCCTTGTAGAATCAGCCAATATATTACTTGTTCCTACGTATAATACGCGGTGTTTCACAAAGAATAACCTGACTTAAGGACTCCATATTTGTTGAGAAAAGCGTAGTATAAACAGAGGATGAATTTCAAAATCTTAAAGTTTTAGCTATGCTATTACAAAAGCTACATGTGTTCACCAGCAGGAGTATGAATAACATCTAAACTATAGCTAAATTCGTTCTAAACTTTACACAGTTTATCTACTTTTACAGAAGTTACGGCAGCTGGTATTCTGTTCTTCACTTTTTCTATGTCACGACGTGAAGCGGAGAAAGACACAGCTTCCTTCACATGTCTCCACAAGACAAAATCACATGGGATCATGTCTGGCGATCTTGGAGACAAGAATGCAGAGTAATGCCTCGGAGACCAGTGCGCCCTATCCAGCGTTGAGGCAGAGTGTCATTGAGGAACTGACGTACGTTCTTCTGCCACTGTGATGGGACTCCATCCTGTTGGAAAGTGAAGTCACCGGAGACCTTCCGAAGTTGCGCAAAAAGCCAATACTGCAGCATTTGAAGATAGCTCATTCCAGTCACTGTGTTTTTCTCAAAAAAAGGAGGCACCGTACACTTTTTCTCGACACAATGGCACAAAAATGACTGACTGCAAATTGAGAAGCGCACTGAATGATATCTAACGGCGATTTTCTGAAACTCTAGGTCTCGCCCATTCAAACAGCACACATTCATTGCCGGCACATTCCATGCTTCGTAATTATTACCGTCCATAACCAAGTCATTCTTATCGAAACACCATGCATATCTCGCGGAAACTCCACGAAGATAAAATTAGAGAATTGGGAGCTCGCACGGAGGCTTTCCTGGGACTATTCCCGACTGGAACTGGAAACAGGAGAAGTGACAGTGGTTCCACAAATACCCTCCACCACAGGCCGCAAGTGGCTTGTGGAGGAGAAATGTAGATGTATATTACGGCCACTTGCAAGTAGGCGGTTCACATTTTTTCGGTAAGGGACTACCAGGTGAAGAATTTCTCGCTCACCCGCTAATGCGCAGAGCGTCGACTGGAGATTGCGGCAGCACAAGACCAGGAGGCGTTTTGCAATCCCAATTTTCACAGGTGCAAATTAAACCCTGAGGCGTGATCTTCGTCGAGAACTGGACAAGACGCTTCCAACGACGTAAGGGGGGGGGGGGGGGGGGGGGTGCGGATATCGCATTGCACCACTGGCCTCCGCGGTACGTGATTTTTTTTTTGTAGTAGCCTAAAGAAATCTGTTTATGTGCCGCCTCTTTCTAAAATTCTGGGAGAACGTCGGCAGCACACAGCAACAGCCGAGAATACAGTAACTCCAGACATGCTCGCAGAAGTATAGGACTAATTTGACTATCACTCGATGTTTTTCGTGCATCCAGTGGAGAGCATATTAAAATGTTGTGAAAAGTAAATGAAAATTTTGATCGTAATATAATTTTAAAACGTACTCCAATGTTGTATGTGCCCGCGCGTGAGAGATGTATCCTTGTAAAGATGGGTTTTTCAATCAAAAACGAAAAGTCTGCAGTTACCATAAATTTCCATCTTTACTCATGTCTACATCTACATCATACTCCGGAAGTCGCCTAATGGAGTGTGGCGGAAGGTACTTTTTATACCACTAATTGAGCCCTCCAGCCCAGTTCCACGGGCGAATAGCGCGTGGGAAGAATGATTGTCGGTAGGCCTCTGTTTTGGGTCTATTCTGTCGAATTTTCTTGTCATGGTCATTACGTGAGATATATGTAGGGGGAAGTAATATTTTGTCCCACTCTTCCCGGAAAGAGCTCTCTCGAAATTTCAATAGGAAATCTCTCCGCGATGCACAACGCCTCTCTTGTAACGTCTGCCAATGGAATTTGCTGAGCATCTCCGTAACGCTCTCGTGCCGACTAAACGACCCCGTGAAGAAACGTGCCGCTCTTCGTTGGATCTTCTCTATCTCTTCTATGAGTCCTATCTGGTAGGGATCCCGGATAGATGAACAATACTCAAGAACGGGTCGAACAGGGGCCTTATAAGCCACTTCCTTCATCGATGAGTTACATTCCCTTAAGATTCTTCCTATGTATCTGAGTCTGGCATCTGCTTTTGCCACTATGTATTTTATATGTCATTCCACTTATGGTCGCTCCGGGTAGTTACCCCTAGATATTTTACGGCAGATACTATTTCCAGCGGTTTGTCGTCAGCAGTGTAGCTATACAGTAGTGAATTTCTTTTCTTCTGCATGCGGAATATGTTACATTTATTTACGTTCAGGATCAGAGCCTGCACCATTCATGTCGAAGATTGGTCTTTTGAAATCGGACGGTTCTTTTGCAAACGACCAGTATTTTTCCCATCTCCTGCATCTTCCGCTTGACTACTCCTGGATGGCGAAGCATATGTGCCACATACATGTCCCTCTTCTATTAAGGGTGGGCCATACACTTGTATTATCCCGTTTTCTTCCTAGTACTTCTTCATTTTATACTTTATCTACGATACTGCCACATTTCAAATCCTTACGATTTGGTCTTCTCTGAACTTCCGATGGTCCACGTTTCAGTTGCTTCTGATATTCTTCTTCGGTTGTTCATCTCCAGAAAGTGTATCCTTATTTGCCTATCAATGTCTGACATCAGTCGAGCTCTTCCATTGAAGAAAACTTTCTACGCCTGTTGGAATCTACGCTACCGGATCAAAAGCGTCCGGACACCTACTAGTGCACAAGAACACAGAGTTTGCCTTTATGACGGCTTGGACTCCACTGGGGACACTTTCGATGATTTATCTGAACGTCTGTGGAGGAATTACGGGCCATTCTTTCTGCAGAGGGGAAACCAGAGGACACTGGGGTCTGGAGCGAAGTCAACATTCTAACATCCCACTGTCCACCAGTCGTTGTCTCACAGGTATTTCTTTATATACGGTGCATTGTCATCCTCAATCAAGCTATCATCGTCTCCAAATCGTTCCTCTACTATTCACAGTACAGGACGCTGTAAAATGTATTCATATCGTTCTGCTTTTAGAGTTTCTTTAAGAGCAATAAAGGGAAAAGGCCTACGCGCAAACTACGAAAAACGCTCCCGTCCGGTACACACCTCAACTGTACTTCACTGATGGCACTGTACATGATGCCTAGTAACGCTTCCAGGCGTTCTGTAAACCCATACTATTCCATCGCACTTCCACAGGGTACAGTGAGACTCCTCACTTCAAATCACGCCGCCTCAACCGTCGCTTAGCACTGACTAAGGAAATGTATGGCTTGAGGAACTGCCCGATGTTGTGCGGCATTCTTTTAAACTCCCTACGCACAGTCGCAGTGCGAGCTGGACTGTTGGTAGCACTACTGAATGCACGAGCGAATCCTCCGCTGATTTCATGCGATTTTTTGGAACCACCCTCCGAAATGCTCGGCGGTCGTTATCCGTGTCAGCATATCAGGTCTGCTTGGTCTTGGTTTAATTGTGCTTGTTCGTTCGCGTTTCCGCCTCAAAGTCACATCACCAACAGTCGACTGTTGTTACTGCTTCTCTGCTGACAACACAATGCTCCCGCGCGTCGTTTTATACCGGTGGTTGCGCTTCTCGCGACGTCTTGCGGTCAGTTGCATATTAGAGGTGTCGGGATACTTGATCTTGAGTGTATGAAGCTAGTCGTCAATCTCCTTTCTACTATTTCACTTACCCTTTGTCTTAATTTTACTTGCCCGTGAGCCACATACAGCGCTAAGTATGCTGTCTGTTTCCGGCCAGAAGGGACAATAGTTTTCAAAGACGGTTCTGCTAACGCGAATGTACACGGGTCTTATACTCAGTAATGATGGCACTGAAGCAGAGGATAACACGCGTAAAGCTGAAATACTAAACACCTTTTTCCAAAGTTGTTTCACAGAGGAAGACCGCACTGCAGTTCCTTCTCTAAATCCTCGCACAAACGAAAAAATGGCTGACATCGAAATAAGTGTCCAAGGAACAGAAAAGCAACTGGAATCACTCAACAGAGGAAAGTCCACTGGACCTGACGGTATACCAATTCGATTCTACACAGAGTGCGCGAAAGAACTTGCCCCCCTTCTAACAGCCGTGTACCGCAAGTCTCTAGAGGAACGGAAGGTTCCAAATGATTGGAAAAGAGCACAGGTAGTCCCAGTTTTGAAGAAGGGTCGTCGAGCAGATACGGAAAACTATAGGCCTTTATCTCTGACATCGATCTGTTATAGAATTTTAGAACATGTTGTTTGCTCGCGTATCATGTCATTTCTGGAAACCCAGAATCTACTCTATAGGAATCAACATGGATTTCGGAACCAACGATCGTGTGAGACCCAACTCGCTTTATTTGTGCATGAGACCCAGAAAATATTTGATACAGGCTCCCAGGTAGCTGCCATTTTCCTTGACTTCCGAAAGGCGTTCGATACAGTTCCGCACTGTCGCCTGATAAACAAAGTAAGAGCCTACGGAATAATATCGGACCAGCTGTGTGGCTGGATTGAAGAGTTTTTAGCAAACAGAACACAGCATGTTGTTCTCAATGGAGAGACGTCTACAGACGTTAAACTAACCTCTGGCGTATCACAGGGGATTGTTATGGAACCATTGCTTTTGACAATATATATAAATGACCTAGTAGATAGTGTCGGAAGTTCCACGCGGCTTTTCGCGGATGATGCTTTAGTATACAGAGAAGTTGCAGCATTAGAAAATTGTAGCGAAATGCAGGAAGATCTGCAAAGGATAGGCACTTGGTGCAGGGAGTGGCAACTGACCCTTAACATAGACAAATGTAATGTATTGCGAATACATAGAAAGAAAGATCCTTTATTGTATGATAGCGGAACAAACACTGGTAGCAGTTACTTGTGTAAAATATCTGAGAGTATGCGTACGGAACGATTGGAAGTGGGATGATCATATAAAATTAATTGTTGGTAAGGCGGGTGCCAGGTTGAGATTCATTGG
The DNA here is from genome assembly GCF_023864345.2 of Schistocerca serialis cubense. Classification (NCBI taxonomy): domain Eukaryota; kingdom Metazoa; phylum Arthropoda; class Insecta; order Orthoptera; family Acrididae; genus Schistocerca; species Schistocerca serialis. The sequence continues at coordinate 628,998,452 of NC_064641.1, read as the reverse complement.
GAGAGTCCTTAGAAAATGTAGTCCATCAACAAAGGAGGTGACCTATGGGACGCTCGTTCAGCCTATACTTGAGTATTGCTCATCAGTGTGGGATCCGTACCAGGTCGTGTTGACGGAGGAGATAAAGAAGTTCCAAAGAAGAGCGGGGCGTTTCGCCACAGGGTTATTTGGTAAGCATGATAGCGTTACGGAGGTGCACAGCAAACTCAAGTGGCAGACTCTTCAAGAGAGGCGCTCTGCATCGCGGTGTAGCTTGCTGTCCAGGTTTCGAGAGGGTGCGTTTCTGGATGAGGTATCGAATATATTGCTTCCCCCTACTTATACCTCCCGAGGACATCACGAATGTAAAATTAGAGAGATTAGAGCGCGCACGGAGGCTTTCATGCAGTCGTTCTTCCCGCAAACCATACGCGAGTGGAACAGGAAAGGGAGGTAATGACAGTGGCACGTAAAGTGCCCTCCGCCACACACCGTTGGGTGGCTTGCGGAGTATAAATGTAGATGTAGATGTAGATGCGGATGAATACCAGAAGCAATCCGAGCAAATGTTGCGCAATGCGTCGACGGGTTTCACACCGTATACCATTCAGACGGTAAGAACATGATTGCAATTTTTGGCCTAGCAAAGAAATAAGAGGCCACGATTCGTCTTTAGATATGTCTGAAGGCAACCCGCTAGATATTTCTGGAAAGGCTAATATCACGCAAAACGTCTAAGAGCGTTTATTACGTTCAGCGTAGTCGGTATCTCGACTCCTGATTCACTGTACAAAGCGGCACGAAGATGGCAGAGCACTGCTGTTCATTTGAGAGCAGCTCTGTGTGTGTGCGCGCGGCGAGTTGAAACGCCGTGAAAGCGGTGGGCGGAAGGAAGCGGCAGACCGAAAGGGTGGCGGCGGCGGGCTTTTAGAAAGGCCCGCGGCGGACGGGCGGTAAGAGGCGGCTGGTGCAGCTGCGGTGGGCGGCGCGGCGGTTTACTGGCCGAAAGTGTGCCGCGGCCGCGCTAGCTGGAGCTGGAGTGGGCCGGCCACTCGTAAATCCGCACCGGCTTTGCGAAACGTCGCCAACGGGCTGGGGCGGGAGGGGCCCCAGTTACGGCAGGCCAACACGACCACGGCGGGAAGGGCAGAGGCGGTCGGTGCGTCACGTGACACAACATAAACAACAGAAATTAGTATACTGAACAGCCTATTTCAACTAAATGGGCCATGCGCATGTACAGGGGTAGGACGAAAATATGGAAACACCAAAAACATTACACATCTCTATGCCTAATACGGTGTACGAAAACCGTCGGCGTTCAGAACAGATTCCACTCGTCTCTGAACGCGCAACTACAGGTCCTGCATGATTTCCAAGAGAATCGTACAGCATTATTCCTGCAAAATAGCAACACGATCGCGTAACGATGATAGAGGTGTACGCGATCACTCACCCTTCTCTCCAAAGTGGACCACAAAGGCTCAATAATATCGATAATGGTGACCAGACGATATGCAACAATTCATCCTCGTCCCCACAAAACCAATCCTGGACGATGCGAGCTGTGAGAACAGGGGCCTTGTCTTCTTGGAACACAGTATCATCGTTGCGGAACAAACATTGCGCCATAGTATGGACCTTCCAAGATGCTACTCCAGGCGGGTGTAAAATGAATGTGCGCAACGGAGAATGACAAACGCTAAAATGAAGATTTGGCCCTGTCTGACTACCCCCTGAAGCAGATCTTAGGATCTCTTAGTTCTCTATAAATTACAATCTAAACATAAATGAATGATTAAGGCAACTAATCCTACTAAATGATAAACGTTGTTGCTGCTTATATATTCTGGATTAAAAAGGCCTTATATTACAAAGTTTACATTTCCTAAGTAAAATTACTAATCAATTGCCCAACTGTGCCCCTTATTATGACTGCGCAATCTAAAATCAATAAAGCGAAATGACTGACATCATCTACGTACCAAACACTAGAAGACACTACTTTCAAAGATGACCTACAGTGGTGTGGAACCTCAGTGGAAACAAACTAACGTGTTCACAGCTATTTAGCTTTATAGCCCTAATAAGCCGAAGCAATTTGCAATATCACCGTATGTACTGCGTCCAGTGCGTCGAAGTGATGGTTCTCGTACTCGTCTGCGACGATGGAAGAACTCCAGCCACAAATAAACTCTTTCAAACACTAGGACGGCAGAAGGTGGTCCTGTGACTAATATTCTCTAATACAGTCTTCTCCTCTCTGTGTTCTACAGACGAGAAACGCGAACTCCCAGCCACAAGGACGGAGTTCAGATAACATCTCAATGTAAGTATAGGCAGAGGAAGAGCTCTCAATTACTGAAGGCTGCGTACTCAACGACGACTTCCAACCCGGACGTGAAGTCCAGAATCGTATACGTTCGCAACAGTACAGTGCCTAACTGTTCTAACTATAAACTCTCCTGAGTGCAAAGACATCAAGTCCGTCTGTACCTACAAAGCTGATATCGAGCGACCGTCACACACGAGCGCTCACAACGGAAGACCTCGTCTCTCCACCGCTGGCCTCCCAGCAAGGTGCCAACTCGTGATGGAAGTAGTTTGGCTTCCAGTAGATTCAGTGCAACTGAGACGTCTGACTGCCCTCAGTAGCAATTATTTGCACTTCATTAGCTTCTGAATTTGGTTTTACTGCTATACACTGAACAGTTTTAGTTGACAGTATTTCAGTTCCAACCGTTCTTTCACAAGCTAATAGTTCACTACAGTAAACACAGTTATTGCCAGTTTAGCCAAACTGATATCGAGTGTATTCTGCAAATGCCTACCCAACATCTCTATTACTTTTACTGTTAAATGATCATGTCTTACATAATCATTCCTGCTGAGAAAAACTTTAATATTCACAACAGCTGACATATCTTTGCTCGGTTCTCATTATGTATTTATTAGTGGTGTAGGTACAGTAATTGCTTTTGGACATATTATATCTGCGTGGAATTGTTAACAAAATAACTGTGTGCACTGTCCTTCGAAGAAAATCTGTTTCTTCTGATGTCCTTTGCTGGTCCTAGGCTCCTATAATATATCACTTTTTACAAAATTTTTGTATCTTTTTTTATGTTACATAACACATGTTTGTGGTCCCGGTAAGGTGCCACTGGGGTTATGGCTATACTTTCACGAAATGCCTTTGATGTGCACTGAGTATCCCCTCTCTATATGCAAATGTGTTGTAATGATGTAAGTGAAAGGAAATGGAAGGGATGGTTGACCTCTACATGTGAACCATAACTGTGGGTCTTTTATAAATATGATAGTAGTACTGGGGAATGACTATTGGAATGAAGCAAGAGCTCAGAAACCTTATGATTTATTGACATACTAGTCAACTGAAAATTATCACTGGACAGAACAAGTAAACAAATCCTTGCTTATAGAAGAAATGAGTGCGGACTCTGAGTTCAGGGAAACAATCTACATCTACATGGATATTCTGCAAATCACACTTAAGTGCCTGGCAGAGGCAACGTGCAGAAAAACGAATACCCGTATCTTTCCATGTGACCTCGGATTTCCCTATTTTATTATGATGATCATTTCTCCCTGTGTAGGTCAGCATCAACAGAATATTTCCACATTCAGAGGAGAAAGTTGGTCATTGAAATTTTGTGAGAAGATTCTACCACAACAAAAAATGTGTTTGTTTTAATGACATGCACCCCAAATCCTGTATCATGTCAGTGACAGTCTCTCCCCTATGTCTCAATAATATGAAATGTGCTGCTCTTCTTTGAACTTTCTCGATGTATGCTGTTAATCTTATCTGGCAAGGATCCCACACCATGCAGCAATACTCCAAAAGAGAACGTACAAGTGTAATGTAGGCAGTCTCTTTAGTAGATCTGTTGTTTCTTCTAAGTGTTCTGCCAATAAATCGAGGCCTTTGGTTCGCATTAAACTGCTGGGGTGAGCAGAATGGCTCATAAAAGAAATGATAACTCTGATAAAAAAAACTTCATGCATAATCCAATTGAACTGAAGTGTGGGATCATTGTGATCATGATGATGGAATTGATTTGGTAAGTGAGGTGGAAAAGCATATGAGAAAACCCAACAACAAAGTCATGGCCAAGAGGTCAATTATAAATCATGACCAATTAATGTTAAGAAAGATCAAACTGTGTTTATACTCTAGGGAGTGTAACTCGCTCGCTACATTGCTACGTAAACTTACACAAGTTGACACTGAACTGAAGTGAGATGAAGTTGCAGTGGGTGATGTGTGCTAAGTGCATGTTGCATCAGCTTCTGCTCTCTGCTCTCTCCTCCTCAAGTGTCACCAAAAAAACTCCAAGTCTAAGTGTCTCTGAAGAAGACTACGTACTAAACGCCAAATGAGTCATCAATATTTTAAAGAATTACTTTAGAAAGATAGAAAACGATCTTATAAGTATTTTTGTACTTGTCACTGTGTCAATGTTGACACAGTGAAGTTAACCAGTTGGTTATACAACAGTTTACATTTATTTTTAATGGGTCACCTAAACAGGAAAAGTTGTAGGCCAAGTTAATGGATCTTGAAATTTTAGTCAAGCCTGCATAATTATTTGTTCTCTATGCTTCAAGAAAAATCAACAAATTGATAAAAAGCAAAGCTATCTGAATATTCAATTAAACTGAGCAAGAAAGACGCTAACACTGTGGTGGTACCAAAATTTACATGGAAGATTGCATGAAGAATAAAGCACCAAGCTCCTTATTTGTGGAGCTTGCGAATTGAAAAGTTATAGAATCCAAAATTAAAGCTTACAGTAAATCAAATTGGCAACAATAGGTGTGTGTACACGTGAAAGCGAGCTGCACAAATATGAATCACGCTACACTGACTGCTATTTTACATTTCCCCAACGATAAAGAACTTCGCTGAACAGTAACAGACAGCCACTAGGATACGATCTGTCCAGAATAATCTCTCCAGATCGTAGCTGGCCCCAAATTCCTTTAACTTTCTTGCTCTTTCACAACTTTCCATTTCTATAAACTCTACCTGAAGGGTATGAGTATGCTGTCGCAAAGGCGATAGGTAAGAATTATGCCTAAATTCAGGAAAAAGCAGGGGAAAGTACATGCAACTACCCTCCTCTTGCATGGTGCCACAGTTTCTTCTTTGCTGTTTGCGCAGAAGGGTAATAAGACATTTTTAATTATTATTTGGAAACCGTAGGGCAACCAAGGCGTTCACTGACCAAAGGGGATACAGGAGCCACCTTAGATTTCAAAAGATGCTTGTGTGTTACAGTCTGACTTCCGTGAAAACCGCCTTGTCCCTAAGGGTGCACTTCTCACATAATGATTTTCACAGACTGCCCTGTGTGAGGTCATAGAGGCATTTCTGGTGACACACGATCCCAGTGCAAGATCGTACAAGGCTATCTTTCCAAGCACATAGCTCCAGTATTCTCACTAAAACAACAACAAAAAAGTGGCAGAAAATGAATTAATATGACATAGTGATATGTGACAATAATGAATATCCCTGTCTAAACAGGGTTCAAAAGATCGAATGGTACCGTCTGTCCACCGTGGCATTCTCATCCCTTATACATCATTGGGTGCAGATATGGAGGGGTATGTGGTCAGGACACCCCTCTCGCGACCACCGTCGGTTTTCGTGACCAGAACCGCTACTTTTCAATCAAGTAACTCCTTCATTGGCCTCACAAGGGTTGAGTGTACCCCACTTGCCAACAGCTCTTGGCAGGTACGAATAGTCACCCATCCAACTTCTAGCTCAGCTCGACAGCACTTAACATCGGTAATCTAATGGGTACTGGTATTACCACTGTGGAAGGGCTGTTGGCGTAATGAATCTAGTGTCTATGAATTAGTAAAAGGTAGGGAACATGATTAAACACTGGCGGCGCGTTCCACGATTTCGTGTACAAAATGTGTGTGAAATATTATTTACATTCCCTGTGGCACCCAGAATTAAAATAAATTTAAGTATATTCTTGTGTGGATGTACAAAAATGAATTATTTTTGCAATCCTCGATGTGTGCATTTACAATGAAAATGTTTGAGTTATAACAGACAGTGACATCTCTAGGGAAAGGACTACCCCTACAGTGACTACAGTTTCGCAGATCCTGGCAATTTACTGGGCTGTATGCCAGACATACCAGCGCAACCTCGTCTCTCCACCGCTGGCCTCCCAGCAAGGTTCGGCTCCCCACCCTCGTAATTCCGAAAACGAATCATGTTCCTGAAACCATGGACTATTCTCTCTCTCTACAGATTCTTCCGAACGCCGACCAGCCATATTTTAGTCTTTTGTCGTCCAACGCGGAAAGTTTGCGAGGAAAAACCTATACTCGTACAATGGTACGCTTCTGAGCAAAAATCCTTAAAAATAACCCAGCCTATGTGGTTTCTGAGGTGACGCTTCCTCGTTCCTCTCAGCTGCGTCCAAGATTTTTGTAGTTTCCGAAGCATTGTCCTTCCCGTCCGGCTACAATACCGGCCGGTCGCGATTCTATTGAGCCCCAGCGCTCAGGTGTCACAACGTACATCTTGCTACTTCCTGTGTTTAAGCAGGATCAACACACCTCTAAATTGGTTCAAATGGCTCTGAGCACTATGGGACTTAACATCTGAGGTCATCAGTCCCCTAAAACTTAGAGCTACTTAAACCTAACTAACCTAAGGACATCACACACATCCATGCCCGAGGCAGGATTCGAACCTGCGACCGTAGCGGTCGCGCGGTTCCAGACTGGAGCGCCTAGAACCGCTCGGCCACACCGGCCGGCAACACACCTCTGTGGGCCTTCCACCCAGGGCGTGAGTTCCGCCTGCCATTTCATTTCCACTGTCGTTCCAATCTCTACTAGTATGATAATAAAGACACTCCGTCACCTTTCATGCAATAAGCGTCACGGCAAAGTCATTAGCCAAAATGATCAGATAATCATTTGCAGTAACGCGACCTCGTACATTAACCACAGGACCCACGAAACACCATCATATGGCTGCCCAAACCATCACCGAAGCGTCGCCAGGTTTCACTCTTGGGACGTAAACTCCTCCAGAAACTGGAAACAATGAGAAACAAGACTCATCCGACCAAATTACTTTCTTCCATTGCCCCATAAATCCTGATTTTTATGGCTTCGGCGCCATGTTCCCCTGTTACTGTCATTTGCGTCACTGAAGTGTGGTCCTGGAATTCCGGCTCGCCCTGCAATTCGCTGACTATAGGGCTTCCTTCATGTTCTTTTGGTCCTCACGGCATTCGCTAGTACGAAATTGAGTTTTGCAATGTCTTCTTCCACTGTCCTCCTCTTATTTTTCGCCACAATCCTCTTCAGTGGCGGTCTGTCAAGATCACTCAACACACACTTTGCGTTGCTCTAGCGGATAGTTTTCCTACTTTCCCCGTATGCAATATAAACCTCGATACGGTGCCTCTTGAAGCACCAAACACGTAGGCTCTCTTTGTTACGGAAGTGCCCACCATACGAACACCAACAACGTGCTCAATTTGGAATACACTTAGCTTCGAATAATGCACCCACTGCTATGCAGAACATTGATCTGATCACGACTCACAGTTGCAAGTTCTGGTTACTCTTGTCGAGCTGGAACGTCACGTGAAACAGAAATGCAAATTGATTTCGATACAGTGGGCTGATGATTTCGGTCGCCACACTTACCAAAAGCAAGAAAAAATGCTACTGTTATGAATGACCAAATACACAGGAAGTCAGGAAATTACCAGTTTAATTTTGATTCTTGCTCCTGCTACTACATATTGCAAACAGCGAGAAGTTTTAACTCCCGATACGAAGTACATATATATGCACTACGATCAGGCAATATAAGGGGGTGAACTTTTGCTTGGAAATTAGTTGAGAGTGAACATACAGTCACAGATATTGGAAGGAACATAGGAATATTACAACTGCCAACAAAAGCAAAAATATGGACATTCGTGAAGAAACTGAAATGTGTCCTTTAAATGGGAACATTTTAGGTTAGCCTTAACCGAGACTGTTATTGATAGAAACAAGTTTAATGTTTCCAGTCACTGTTTACTTTATCTCCACATCGCGTTTCAAAGGTTTAAACCTCGGTCATCAGGTGGATTTATTTGTATTCATATGACGCGTGTGATGCTCTGCCACTTTAGATCAACCTGTGGCAGTGTCTAGTAGAGAAGCAGAACACTATTTCAGAACAAAACCCTATGGAGGTATTTGACTAAAATCTGGAGGTAAATGTAAATCTGCAAATAAAACAACTAACGTAAAATACCTCCGGTAGTTACAGGCTCCTTTCTCTGCTGGAATGCATCATATAAAATATCACATTTTGTAAACAAAGATGGTATACAGAATATTGTACGTGCAAAGAACATGTAGCAAAACAGAAACACTTTTTCAAAGTGTAAAAAACTTATAGCAAAACAAACCCATTATTTCGGAGTAAGCCTTACAGCATTGTGGAAATCTTTCGTTAAGCACGTGAATAAATATTTCAAAAGGCAATCGAATCCTTTTCTGACAAGTTTAAATAGCCTCTTTGTGCTCATTTATGTAATCAGTTGACTTTTTGAAAACATTAAATGTAATGATTATTTTGCCTACAGTGACAAAATTATACGAAGGTAACAGTTTAAGTTGCTATTTAGAAACACAGGCTTAAGGAGTGTCAGAAGGAGAGTACTTCTCTCTCAATATTCTGAATTCCTTATCAAAGCATGGTTTCAACATTTACTTGGTAATAACAAGTAATTGATGTAAGCCCTGACATAACTGGTTAGGTTGCGGTAGGTTAGGTTAGGGAATTTGCGCTCCTTCCGTCACTCCATTCAACCTGTATCTCTGAACACCAACCAAAATTTTTATGTAGGTATAATTTTATCACTGTTGGCAATATAATCATTACGCGAAATGTTTTCAACATGTCCCCTAATTATATAAATGAGTACAAAGTTTTAGGATATATAAACTTGACAGAAAAGGATTCGGGTCCCACTTGAAATATTTAATTCACTACTCACCTACAGAAAATATATTAGATCTACTATTTGTTTTAAGTGTACACCTGTCGAGATGGGTCTGAAACACTCGTGACCAGCAAAGGACAGTAAAATTTAATTGCTGTTTGCTACAGTTCCTTCCACGGTAATAAACAAATTAACTTCGTCCTTACGACAATACCAAGAGAATAAGACCAACAATCGTTCGGCCGAACAAATTACATTGTAGGCCCGACTCGACTATTTATCACTCATAAAAAAAAGATGGAGATATAAACAGGTTCTTTCCTTCATAGGAGAGCAGCAACGCGGCAGTTCTGTAGAACTATACGAATATCCTTCATCTTCAGTCAAGAGGAAGTATCGCTTAGAAAATAAATTCAGACTTTTTTAACACGATCTAACGATCTTGATCCAATTGTCTAAGTCTGCAGCAGAATCAGTTCTGCAGTAGCATCAGTTCTTCAAGTCCCTAACGGAAAGGTTCATTCTTTTTTTACCACACAGCCAGATCATTTATTCAAACAGAGAAGATACTATTCCAGTTGCTCTCTTGTAATCAAACACACACACACGCTCACACACACACACACACACACACACACACACACACACACACACACACCTAACTTGAGGAGTACAGTGATGCTGCAATACATAACATGTTAATTACCAAACAAGATTTTGCAAGGAAATCTGGAAGCTGTGCTGAACGGGAGGCCGGACTCTGTCTGTCAACACGGTGCTGTGTTTGGTTTCTCTCTCTCTCTCTCTCTCTCTCTCTCTCTCTCTCTCTCTCTCTGTGTGTGTGTGTGTGTGTGTGTGTGTGTGAGAGAGAGAGAGAGAGAGATAGAGAGAGAGAGCAGGAGGAGTGGGATAGAAGGCAGAGAGAGTGTGGGGAGAGGGAAGGCGGGGGAGATACGAAGAGATGGGGACAACGGAAGGAGGTAATAGGAAGGAATCAAGAGAGGCAGAGAGAAGTAGTCGGCCTACTGAGACGGGAGGGGGAGGTGCATTGATCGTATGGTGGAGGAATGTAATTAGAAGACTGGTGGGCGGGTTGATTATAGAGACAGAATATGCAGTTCCTGTTGGCAGCCAGTATGCAAATTCCGCTGCTGGAGGGTCCAAGCAGACACCGTTTGTCGTCCTTGGCCTGCTTCGCTGTGACGATCTCACAGCCTCCTCCGTCAGCGAGGCCGCACCGAGGAGCTAAGCACAGCCGCTGGTTGTGGTAGCAAGGCCCGAGGGTTGATGGATCTCCGCGCGGCAGGGGCATTGGTAGTCTTTCTGAGGCGGATGTACAGGTCGATGACTGAACGAGTGAAAGCAACGCGATATACTTGGTGTCCACAAAATACCGTTTATCATTTTAAAAATCGTAACTTGGAAACTACACTACTGGCCATTAAAACTGCTATACCAAGAAGAAATGCAGATGATAAACGGGTATTCATTGGACGAATATATTATACTAGAACTGACATGTAATTACATTTTCGCGCAGTTTGGGTGCATACTTCCCGAGAAATCAGTACCCAGAACGACCATCTCTGGCCGAAATAACGGCCTTGAGACGCCTGGGCATTGAGTCAAACAGAGCTCGGATGGCGTGTACAGGTACAGCTGCGCATGCAGCTTGAACACGATACCACAGTTCATCAAGACTAGTGACTGGCGTATTGTGACGAGCCAGTTGCTCGGCCACCATTGACCAGATGTTTTCAATTGCTGAGAGATCTGGAGAATGTGCTGGCCAGGGAAGCAGTCGAACATTCTCTGTATCCAGAAAGGTCCGTACAGAACCTGCAACATGCAGTCGTGCATTATCCTGCTCAAATGTAGGATTTCGCATGGATCGAATGGAGGGTAGAGCCACGGGTCGTAACACATGTGAAATGTAACGTCCACTGTTCAAAGTGCCGTCAATTCGAACAAGAGGTTGCCGAGACGTGTAACCAATGGCATCCCATACCATCACGCCGGGTGATACGCCAGTACGGCGATGACGAATACACGTTTCCAATGTGCGTTCCCCGCGATGTCGCCACACGGATGCGACCATCATGATGCTGTAAACAGAACCTGGATTCATCCAAAAAAATGACGTTTTGCCATTTGTGCACCCAGGTTCGTCGTTGAGTACACCATCGCAGGAACTCCTGTCTGTGATGCAGCGTCAAGGGTAACTGCACCATGGCCTCCGAGCTGATAGTTCATGCTGCTGCAAACGTCGTCGAACTGTTCGTGCAGATGGTTGTTGTCTTGCAAACGTCCTCATCTGTTGACTCAGGGATCGAGACGTGGCTGCACGATCCGTTACAGACATGCGGATAAGATGCCTGTCATCTCGACTGCTAGTGATACGAGGCCATTGGGATCCAGCACGGCGTTCCGTATCACCCTCCTGAACCCACCGATTTCATATTCTGCTAACAGTCATTGGATCTCGACAAACGCGAGCAGCAATGTCGCGCTACGATAAACCGCAATCGCGACAGGCTACAATCCGACCTTTATCAAAGTCGGAAACGTGATGGCACGCATTTCTCCTCCTTATACGAGGCATCACAACAACGTTTTACCAGGCAACGCCGGTAACTGCTGTTTGTGTACGAGAAATCGGTTGGAAACTTTCCTCATGTCAGCACGTTGTAGGTGTCGCCAGCGGCGCCAACCCTGTGTGAATGCTCTGAAAAGCTAATCATTTGCATATCACAGCATCTTCTTCCTGTCGGTTAAATGTCGCGTCTGTAGCACGTCATCTTCGTGGTGTAGCAATTTTAATGGCCAGTAGTGTATTAGAGATAGTGAATCACGGTTCGTTGTAAAACTTTTAGAACTCAGAAAGTTTATTTCCTTTGTCGTTTGCTCAGATTTTACTTGGAGTAGACCACATTCCTTTAGAACTACTGACAGCCTTGGGAGAGCCAGTCCTGACCAAACTCTACCATCTGGTGAGCAAGATGTATGAGACAGGTGAAATACCCTCAGACTTCAAGAAGAATATAATAATTCCAATCCCAAAGAATGTAGGTGTTGACAGATGTGAAAATTATCGAACTATCTGTTTAATGCAAAATACTAACGCGAATTCTTTACAGACGAATGGAAAAACTGGTAGAAACCGACATCGGGGAAGATCAGTTTGGATTCCGTAGAAATATTAGAGCACGTGAAGCAATACTGGCCCTACGACTTCTCTTAAAAACTAGATTAAGAAAAGAAAACCTAAGTTTCTAGCATTTGTAGACTTAGAGAAAGCTTTTGACAATGTTGACTGGAATAATCTCTTTCAAACTCTGAAGGTGGCAGGGGTAAAATAGGGGGAGCGAAAGGCTATTTACAATGTGTACAGAAACCAGAAGGCAGTTATAAGACTCGAGGGGCATGAAACGGAAGCGGTGGCTGGGAAGGGAGTGAGACAGGGTTGTAGCCTCTCCCCGATGTTATACAATCTGTATATTGAGCAAGCAGTAAAGGAAACAAAAGAAAAATTCGAAGTAAGAATTAAAATCCATGGAGAAGAAATAAAACTTTGAAGTTCGCCGATGACATTGTAACTCTGTCAGAGACAGCAAAGGACCTGGAAGAGCAGCTGAACGGAATGGACAATGTCTTGAAAGGAGGGTATAAGATGAACATCAACAAAAGCAAAACGAGGATAATGGAATGTAGTCGAATTATTTCGGGTGATGCTGCGGGAATTAGCTTAGGAAAAAAAAATGGTTCAAATGGCTCTGAGCACTATGGGACTTAACATCTATGGTCATCAGTCCCCTAGAACTTAGAACTACTTAAACCTAACTAACCTAAGGACATCACACAACACCCAGCCATCACGAGGCAGAGAAAATCCCTGACCCCGCCGGGAATCGAACCCGGGAACCCGGGCGTGGGAAACGAGAACGCTACCGCACGACCACGAGATGCGGGCCAAGAAGAAGGGATCGGTTGGTAGGACATGTTCTGAGGCATCAAGGAATAACCAATTCAGCATTGGAGGGCAGCGTGGAGGGTAAAAATTGTAGAGGGAGACCAAGAGATGAATACACTAAGCAGATTCAGAAGGACGTAGGTTGAAGTAGTTACTGGGAGATGAAGAAACTTGCACAGGATAGAGTAGCATGGAGAGCTGCATCAAACTAGTCTCAGGACTGAAGACCACAACAACAACAACAACATTTAACAGGGGCGGACCACAAGAAGGCGCAAAGTGTCATCTGAACTGCAGAATCCAAATTTGTGTAAAGAATACTGCGGAATTATGACACCAGTATAGGAGCGCACCACCGCCAAAAACCAGCATAACAAAGCTGTTCAAAAACTTTAATGAGCGTGGATGCCCTCTTGCGTCTCAAGCATGTGAGGACAAAGTGCAAGCTCCACTTGAACGCAGCCTTCAAAAATCACTCCCACATTCGAGTTTATTATGCGTAATGTGCTGAATGACACATTTCCTAATACGTGGATGGATCCTGATGGTCCCATCGCATGGCCCAAGCGCTCTGCCGATCTCACGCTATTACACTTCTTTTTGAGCGGTTACACAAGTATCGCGTGCACACAACACCAGTCAATGGAATTGCTAACCTTCGGGCATTAAGTAATGAAGCTATCACAATTGCTATGTTGCAATGCTGATCCGTAACGGAGAAAACTCGAACATCGCTCTGACGTTCTACGAGGCACGAGTTGGTCACACAATGAAATTCTGGCACACTGGGAAAAAACTTGAAGAGCTGCTAAACGTCTAACAACAAACAACGATGCTTTATCTGTTTTAGTTTGCAGGTTATGATTTTTTTTTAATGACAGCGGGAGTTTCTAGATAACGGTGGTCTAGGGTAGTAATTAGAAGTCCTCGTTCCCGGGTTCAGACCACGGCACCGTTTAAATTTTGAATAAAAATCATCACCAATGGCGACCGAAGACCTACGGCGTAAGAAGTCAGCTTCGCACAGCCAACGGCCTTGTCAAAGGGGGCGGAAGAGCGGACAGAGGTCCAGGGCACTTTTTTGCCCTTGGGGTCGGGAACTGCCCATAAAAGGCGGAAGAATCGACAATAATCAACGGCATGAGGATGCAGAAGGCAATGGAAACCACAGCATTAAAGACACATAATGTGTATTCACAGAACATGTGGTCTGTAACTGATAAAACGTCATGGAGATCTCCCCGTTGACGAAAGATTTCGGACTAGTACAGCATTCGGATCTCCGGCAGGGGACTCCCAAGGGGAACGTGACCATGAGAAAAAGAATGAATAACCAACGATAGGACAGCGTAACGAGTTGGAGCGTGTAATGTCAGAAGTTTGAACGTGGTAGGGAAGCTAGAAAATCTGAAAAGGGAAATGCTGAAGTTCAGTCTAGATATAGTGGGGATCAGTGGAGGCAAATGTAAAGAACACAAGGATTTCTGGTCAGATTAGTATAGGGTAATATCAACACTAGCAGCAAATGGTATAACGGGAATAGGATCCGTTATGTATAGGAAGGTGGGACAGAGAGTGTGCTACTGTGAACAGTTCAGTGACAGTGCTGTTCTCATCAGAATCGACAGTAAACCAACACCGACAGCTGTAGTAGAGGTATACATGCCGACATCGCAAGCTGAAGAAATAGAGAAAGTGTATGAGGATATTGAACGGATAATGCAGTATGTAAAGAAAGATGAGGATTGGAACTTAGTTGTAGGGGAGGGAGTAGAAGAAAGGGTTAAGGGAGTATATGGGTTTGGTAGTAGGAATGAGGGAGGAGAAAAACTAATTGAGTTCTGCAATAAATTTGAACTAGCATTAGCGAGTACTCGGTTCAAGAATCACAAGAGAAGGAGGTATACTTGGAAAAGGCCGGGAGATAGGGAAGATTTCAGTTAGATTACATAATGCTGTGGCAGATATTCTGAAGTCAGATACTGGATTATAAGACGTACCCAGGAGTAGATATAGACTCAGATCACAATTTAGTAGTTATGAAGAGCAGGCTAAAGTTGAAAAGACTGTTCAGGAAGAATAAATGTGAAAAGAAGAGGGATACAGAAGCACAAAGGAATGAAAAGATACGCTTGGCATTCTCTAAGGCTATATATGCTATGATGGGAAATAGCTCAGTAAGCAGTTCAGTTGAAAAGGAATGGAAATTTCTGAAGAGTTGGAAAGAAAAAATAGGTAAAAAGTAGAAACTGGGAAGAAACAATGGGTAACAGAAGAAATACTTCAGGTGATCGACGAAAGAAGTAGGTGCAAAAATGTTCAGGGAAATTCAGGAGTATGGAAATACATGTCACTCAGGAATGAAGTAAGCAGGAAGTGCAGGGAAGATAACGCGAAGTTGCTAAATGAAAAACGTGAAGAAATCGAAAAAGAAATGATTGTCGGTAGGACTGGGCCAGAATATACAAAAATCAAAACAACATTCACAGAAGTGAAAAGCAAGGGAGGTAACATTAAGAGAGCAATGGAGATTCCACTGTTAATTGCAGAGAAGAGAGTGGATAGGTGGAAAGATTACACTTAAGGTGTCTATCTGTGCTAAAAATTATCTGATGATGTGATAGAAGAAGAGACAGGAGTCAATACGGGAGAGATAGGGGATCCAGTATTAGAATTTGAAACAACTTTGACAGACTTAAGATCAAATAAGGCAGAAGAGATCGATGAATCTCCATCAGACTTTCTAAAATCATTAGGGGAAGTGGCAAAAAAACGTCTATTCACATTGGTGTGTAGAATATATGAGACTAGCGATATACCATCTGACTTTCGGAAAATCATCATCCACACAATTCCTAAGATTGCAAGAGCTGACAAGTGCGAGAATAGTATCGCACAGTCAACGTTAACAGTTCATGCATCCAAGCTGCTGACAAGAATAACATATTGAAGAATGGGAAAGAAAATTGAGGATCTGTTGGATAAGATCAGGTCTGACGATGCGGGTGACAATGGAACCAAGACTGAAGAAAAATCAATACACATTCATAGGATTTGTCGACCTGAAAAAGCGTTTGCCAATGTAAAATGGTGTAAGATGTTTGAAATTCTGACAGAAGTTGGGATGAGCTATAGGGAAAGACGTGTAATACATTATATGTACCAGAACCAAGAGAGAACAGTAAGAGTGGGAGACCAAGAACGAAGTACTCGGATTAAAAACGGTGTATGATAGGGGTGTAGTCTTTCGTCCCTACTGTTCAGTTTATACATTGAACAAGCAATGACGGAAATAAAAGAAAGTTCATGAGTGGAATTAAAATTCAAGGTGAAAGGATATCAATGATAAGATTCGCCGATGACATTGCTATCCTCAGTGAAAGTGAAGAAGAATTACGGGATCTGCTGAATGGAATGAATAAACGAATACAGAATATGGACTGAAAGTCAATCGAAGAAAGGTGAAAGTAAGGAGAAGCAGCAAAAATTAAGACAGCGGGAAACGTACCATCAGGATTGGTGATCACGAATGAGATAAAGTTAAGGAATCCTGCTACCTAGGCAGCAAAGTAACCCGTGATGGACATGAAAAGCTGAGTGACAAAAAGAGCATTCCCCGCCAAGAGAAGTCTACTAATACCAAACATGGGCCTTAATTCGAGGAAGAAATTTCTGAGAATGTACGTTTGGAGGACAGCACTGTATGATAGTGAAACATGGACTATGGGAAAACCGGAACAGAAGAGAATCGAAACATTTGAGAAGTGGTGCTACAGAGGAATGTTGAAAAGTAGGTAGACTGATAATGTTTGGAATGAGGAGGTTCTCCGGAGAATTAGCGAGGAAAAGAATACGTGGAAAACACTGACAAGCAGAAGGGCCAGGATTGAAGGACAACTGTTAAGACATCGCAGATTAACTTGTAAGAGGTCCATGACTAAGGAATTTGTTGCTAGCGCACTCGAGCAGATGTAGTTTCGATGGATTGCTCACGCGCTGCCTGCGATATGAAGCTATATAAGAATCTCAGACCAGAGAGCAGTGTTGTCAGCAGCAGGAACTGTGTGTCAGTAGGAGTAAGTAGTAGTAGCGAGGAGTCTGGTGTATCGAGTTGGCTGGGCCGGTCGTGGGGAGCGATGGCGGAGCCTGAACGATGTAGTATAAGGTAAAAGCAGCCTCGCGCATATGTACTATTATTATATCAAGTCCCATGTAAATGTTTTTAAAAAAATCTCTTAATAATAATCTTTCTTATAAAAAAAATAACTTTTGACAATCATTCATCTCAATTTAAAGAATTTAGTAATTTCTCCAATCCACGGTCATCTCGATTATTGTAAAGAAAAATCAGTTGTATCTTTTATACATGACAAATCTATCGGCCAGCATTGCACTGGGCTGTGCCAGAAAAATTTCTTATAGGAGCAGATATATACGCGTTATCCGGCGACTTAATTGAGGTAAAAATTTTCAATTTATTTACTATGATCTTTCAGGGCCATGACGCAGCACTGCTGACGTCCAAATTTACCAGTTTAGATTCACAGTCTGTTAATTATTGAAAGGTTATATAAGTGAGCCATAATTTTACTGAGAGATTAGTCACGTTATTATTGTGAGTTTACGGAATAATAAACTATTGGGAGGTTACGCTAAATGTGTATGTTATACCTATTTTTTTCTGTTGCTAGGTTACATTGAATGATATAATTATATTTTTTCCTGTTGGGAGGTTATTATATTTTTTATCTGTGGGGAGGTTACACTAAATCTGAATGTTATATACATATAATTATATATACTTATTTTTATCTGTTGGGAGGTTACAAACTTCCATAGTACTAGAGGGAGCTGTAGAGGATAAAATCTGTAGAAGAGGACTGATATAGGAATACATCCAGCGAATAGGTGAGAACGTAGGTTGCAAATGCTACTTTGGGATGAAAAGGTTGGTACAGGAGAGGAATTCGTGGCGGGCTGCATCAGACCAGTCAGAAGACTGATGAAAAAACAAAAAACAAAACAAAACCGTACATACTATTTATTTACGACGCCCTTACGAAGAGCTCCCTAGTGCTCGGTCGGCTGAAGTCTGTCGACTTCAAGAGTGTTTTGTCACGGCTGCTGCCAACATCGACGATCTAAAAATACGACACCTGTGTGAGCGGTGACCATTATTCAATGATTTTCATACCTTGCCGAAGCAATAATCACATGTGCAGTACCAGCACTAAGTGAGGAAAGCATAATTTCCCCCTCGCTTTTCAGTCTCCTCGCAGTTGTCAGTGAGCTGGGATTCGGTGAGCGGAACTTGATTCCCACCATTCCCCTGACCCCGCTGAGAACTAGGTCAGGACGTCGCGATGACATGCTACCGATAGCTACGTTACACGGATTGTTTCATTACGGTGGGGCGGGCGACGCCAGCTTGTGATAATGCATCTGCATACGTACACGGCCCTAGAGTTGCAGATGCATTTTTTCAAAGGAGTATCAGTACCGCACTGTCACGAGTAGGTAACCGAACAAACAATAACACGCATTTCAAAATCATAGCTCGCCAAGCTCTACTGAAAGAAGGGTCGAGATCGAACTGGTTCTCCAAACAGGTTTAGCGAGACAGATTACCTGCAAGTTCTAAAAGAGGCTATAGAAAGATACAATCAGTATGAGTTACCATTTCGACTCGAGCTTTTACAGTTCGATAAAAAGTTTGGCTTCGACTTGCCTGATTTTGTGCCCATAGCACTTTCAAAATCGTGATACCGAATCTGGGTAAACAATTTACAAAGTACAGCTGCAACAACAATCAGAACGCAGCGAGGAAATGAGAAGCGTTTTTTGTATTTTCGGAAGGAATTTCTACATCAAGTAGATAAGGAGTATATGTGAATGGATCTAACTGGAGTGCTTTCGACTTGCTATTAATTACATTATTTGACTGCCTCAATAGCAGATGAAATTCAACTATGCTGGCAGGAGAGCAAATACGTGAGCACATATATTAAAAGTAACCACAATAAGGCGAAAATGAGGTCTAATCAGCATGCTGAAAAAAAGACAGCGATAATTAATAATCGTATAACTAAATATCTGACGAATTCTTGTAACCAAGCCAACTCAAAATTACAGACATAACAACACATATTGTGAGATGATTTTTCGTTTTCCAAAAATATCATAATACGGCAAGATGAAAATCTTGTATACCTTAACAACAGACTGACTTCAGTGAGACAGGCGTTTATACGAGGGTTGGAACTTAAATAGTGGCAACTATTTATTCATAACCGACACAAAAGAGTTCCATGATTGCACCTGTTGCTGTCCTTCAAAGTAGTCGCCAGTGTTGTGTAGAACCCGTTGCCAGCGAAGTGGAAAGCGTAGTATACCGTTAGCAGACCCTGTTATGTTGATGGTGCGAATGGAGCGGTCTACTGCCTGTCGAACCCTGGAACAGTTCTGAACCGAATGCCACGAAGTGGTTCCTTCATCTTCGAAATCAAATCAAAGTCACAACGATTTAAGTCCGGGGAGTACGGTGGATGGTACAGTACTTCCCAGTCCCATCGACCGAACAGAGCAGCCACAGCTTGCGCTGTATGCGCCCGCGCATTGTCGTGTATAATGATGGGTGGGTTGCGCAGAAAGTGTAGCCGCTTCTTTCGCAAAGCTGGTCGCAGGTGATGCTCCAAAAACAAACAGCAATACTGTGCACTGACGGTCTGCCGTGGAGGAACGTAATGCGTTACGATAACACCACCACTGTCGTACACGAGATTCACCATAACTTTCACCATACTGCGGTTCTGACGCATTTCGACTTTCGCGGCGACCCATAACGACACCATTCGTTAGATTGGCGTTTCAGTTTTGGCTCCTACGATGTGGCCCATGTCTCATCCAGGTGTAAGAAAGCTTCTCCTTCGCGCTCATAGCGCTCCAAGTACGTCTGAGCGGTGTCGTAACGCATCCATTTCTGTATTTCCGGCAAGGCATGCGGAACCCATCGTGATGCAATTTTTCGCATGCCCTGGCGTTCCTTCAGGATACGAAGCACAGTCGTATGAGCTAATCCGGTTTCGTGGTCGAGCTCACGAATCGTATGGTGTCGATCACTGTCTACTAACGCGGCATCAGCAAGCACATCTTCCTCAGAGAGGTTAGGACGACCTGCCAGACGCACACCTGCCACAGTTTGCGACCTTCGTTGAAGGCTTTTACCGAATGTGCTACTGTTTTGTACGGCAATGCCGATTCCCTGCACGCCTCTTGAAGCCCTTGCTGACACTGTCGTGCTGTACGACCTCTGGCACATTCAGTCTTGATGTAACTCCGTTGTTCCTGCTTCGAAAACATAATAATACCGTTACGTTAGATCGCTTGCTCACACGTGCCTGTGTTTCCCTCGATTGTGCGTACGCCGGTGACGTGGGATGGGCGCGTCCATTTGCTCAATGGTAAGGTAGGTACGTCAACAAAGTGTGCTATCAGCGACAATAGTACACTACTGGCCATTAAAATTGCTACACCACGAAGATGACGTGCTACAGACGCGACATTTAACCGACAGGAAGAAGATGCTGTGATATGCAAATGATTAGCTTTTCAGAGCATTCACGCTAGGTTGATGCCGCTGGCGACACCTACAATTCGCTGTCGTGAGGAAAGTTTCCAACCGATTTCTCATACACAAACAGCAGTTGACCGGCGTTGCCTGGTGAAACGTTGTTGTGATGCCTCGTGTAAGGAGGAGAAATGCCTACCATCACGTTTCCGACTTTGACAAAGGTCGGATTGTAACCTATCGCGATTGCGGTTAATCGTATACCGACATTGCTGCTCGCTTGGTCGAGATCCAATGACTGTTAGCAGAATATGGAATCGGTGGGTTCAGGAGGGTAATACGGAACGCCGTGCTGGATCCCAGCGGCCTCGTATCACTAGCAGTCGAGATGACAGGCATCTTATCCGCATGGCTGTAACGGATCGTGCAGCCACGTCTCGATCCCTGAGTCAACAGATGGGGACGTTTGCAAGACAACAACCATTTGCACGAACAGTTCGACGACGTTTGCAGCAGCATGGACTATCAGCTCGGAGACCATGGATGCGGTTACCCTTGACGCTGCATCACAGACAGGAGCGCAAGCGATGATGTACTCAATGACGAACCTGAGTGCACGAATGGCAAAACGTCATTTTTTTGGATGAATCCAGGTTCTGTTTACAGCATCATGATGGTCGCATCCGTGTTTGGCGACATCGCGGTGAACGCACATTGGAAGCGTCTATTCGTCATTGCCATACTGGCATATCAGCCGGCGTGATGTTATGGGGTGCCATTGGTTACACGTCTCGGCACTTTGAACAGTGGTCGTTACATTTAAGATGTGTTACGATCCGTGGCTCTACCCTTGATTCGATCCCTGCGAAACCCTACATTTGAGCAGGATAATGCACGACCGCATGTTGCAGGTCCTGTACGGGCGTTTCTGGATACAGATAATGTTCGAATGCTGCCCTGGCCAGCACATTCTCCAGTTATCTCACCAATTGAAACGTCTGGTCAATGGTGGCCGAGCAACTGGCTCGTCACAATACGCCAGTCACTACTCTTGATGAACTGTGGTATCGAAGCTGCATGGGCAGCTGTACCTGTATACGTCATCCAAGCTCTGTTTGACTCAATGCCCAGGCGTATCAAGGCCGTTATTACGGCCAGAGGTGGTTGTTCTGGGTACTGATTTCTCAGGATCTGTGCACCCAAATTGCGTGAAAATGTACTCACATGTCAGTTCTAGTATAATATATTTGTCCAATGAATACCCGTTTATCATCTGCATTTCTCCTTGGTGTAGCAGTTTTAATGGCCAGCAGTGTATATTCCACTGCATAGTGTCTCCACAGCAGTGTTGCCACCATTTACGTTCCAACCTACGTAGTTACGTGCATGTGTCCGACGAGCCTCCTGGAAAACAGCAGTGACGTGCGCCCATCGCGATGAGTTACGGAGAGGCAGTACGGCGTTCCTACAAGTACCTCTGTAAATCACGCGTCATTTGCATCCCCCTCGTCCACGGTCTCCCCGATGCACGTTCGAGGAGCCCTCTAGCGACCGCAATCAAGCTGGCGCAGGCAGGGTGAACCGAGGAGCGCATCAGCGGCCCCTGCGCCTGCGCTGTTTGCACAGTGGCGGCAGTTAGTATGCGCTGACGCCGCTCCGTGGTGCGTGGCTGGCCGATTTTAATGAAGGAGCGCGTCGCGCCGAGACTGCACCGCCAGCCCACCGCACAAGCGGGCCACGCGACGCCGTTTGGAGGGACGAAAGCTTCTAGCCATCAGACAGCATCGCTCGTACGAAACACGTATCGCCTCTTTCTCTCACGGTAACTTGCGGGCCTAGGATTCACTACAACAGGCAGGTGCAAAGCCCACAGGACAAAACATTAGTCACACCTTTCAAAGAGCACACCGGGAGTCGTGACATGATGGCAGACACGAGCTATCGTGTGAATCTTCAGGTTTGGGCTGCGCAAAGACTGTTCCATTAAGTTTCGGGTGTGCAGCCACAAGAATTCTCCTTCTTCTTCTTCTAATATTTTAGCTGTATAACGTTCAGCCTTCGCCGATGACATTGTAATTCTGTCACAGACAGCAAAGGACTTGGAAGAACCGCTGAACGGAATGGACAGTGTCTTGAAAGAAGGATATAAGACGAACATCAACAAAAGCAAAACGAGGATAATGACATGTAGTCGAGTTAACTCGGGTGATGCTGAGGTAGTTTAGGAACTGAGACACTTAAAGTAGTAAAGGAGTTTTGCTATCTGGGGAGCAAAATAACTGATGATGGTCGAAGTAGAGAGGATATAATATGTAGACTGGCAATGGCAAGGAAAGCGTTTCTGAAGAGGAGAAATTTGTTAACATCGAGTATAGACTTAAGTGTCAGGAAGTCGTTTCTGAAAGTATTTGTATGGAGTGTAGCCATGTGTGGAAGTGATACATGGACGATAAATAGTTTGGACAAGAAGAGAATAGAAGTTTTCGAAATGTGGTGCTACAGAAGAATGCTGAAGATTAGATAGGTAGATCACATAACTAATGAGGAGGTATTGAATAGAGTTGGGGATAAGAGGAGTTTGTGGCACAACTTGACTAGAAGAAGGGATCGGTTGGTAGGACATGTTCTGAGGTATCAAGGGATCACCAGTTTAGTATTGGAGGGCAGCGTGGAGGGTAAAAATCGAAAAGGAAGACCAAGAGATGAATACACTAAGCAGATTCAGAAGTATGTAGGTTTCAGTACGTACTGGGAGATGAAGCAGTTTTCACAGGATAGAGTAGCATAGAGAGCTGCATCAAACCAGTCTCAGGACTGAACACCACAACAACAACAACGACGTTCAACCATCTTCAGAGTGAGCCGCAAGACTGCCGCTCCAGTGCTCTCTTCGCCCATTTATACTCGTGTATCGCGCAACTGCCCAGACGATGAGTGTTCTCCGAACTTTGATCCATAGAGCGCATATTATTTCTGACGAAAGCAGTCTGCAAGATGAATTTTCCCACTTACAAAGAGTGTTTGAAGACAATGGGAACCACCCCCCCCCCCCCCCCCCCCAGCAAATACAGAAGGCACTGAAAATGAAACCGAAAGAGGCCCCAAAGAAAGCAGAAGAAGACGAAGAAACGTTTAAATCGATGGCGTTCCTGCCATATGTGGGTAGCCTCTCATCAAAAATAGGACGGATTCTCAGCAGACACAAAGTAAAAGTGATTTTTCGTC
Organism: Schistocerca serialis cubense; assembly: GCF_023864345.2. NCBI lineage: Eukaryota > Metazoa > Arthropoda > Insecta > Orthoptera > Acrididae > Schistocerca > Schistocerca serialis. The sequence continues at coordinate 628,974,697 of NC_064641.1, read as the reverse complement.
CTCCATCCAAGACAGCTGCACTCGTGGGCTCCGTCAAAGATGATTTGCTGCTCCGAAAATCTGGAGTTTACAAAATTCCATGTGAATGTGGTCTTTCTTACATCGGTCAAACAACTCGTAATGTCCAAGAAAGCTGTGCAGAACACCGGAGGTACACACGACTTTTACAACCTAACAAGTCGGCAGTGGCAGAGCACTGAATTGACACTGGTCACAGTTTGTTGTATGACAACGTTGAAATGTTGGCAGCTACATCGTCTTCATGGGACTCGATAGTGAAGGGGGCAATTGAGATTCGCTTGACGACAAATTTAATTAATAGAGATAATGGTTTTAACCTAGATAAATCGTGGAATCCGGCACTTGGTGTAATAAACTCACAAAGACGTCGTCACAGTGCAGCTCACAATAATATATCCACATGCCAACACAGATCGAATGCGGAGTCATACATGTAACTCGCGCATTGTGCACGTCTCCGCCGCCGACCAACGTCTCTGGCGCATTTGCATCTGTGGCCGCATGCGCAGTTACGCGGTACACGAGTATAAAGGGATGAAGCGAGCACTGGAGCGGCAGTCTTGCGGCTCATTCTAAAGATGGCTGAAAGTAATACAGCCGAAATTTTAGAAGAAGAAGGAGAATTCTTGCGGCTGCACATCCGAAACTTAATGGAACAGGAGCTATCGTGTTTGGGCATGCCCCTAATCACATCATGAATGAAGTTGCCCGATTTGCTCGAGAACCAGTGTGGACTGTCGAACGAATCTCACGTAACTTGGCGTGACAACGATGATCGTAAAGAGATTCTAACCGACACACGGACCAGAGACAAGTGTCGCGCCTTGTCAATGACAGTAAGTTTTATCCTGTCAGAAACTGCTACTGACAAAAAAATTCAGGTCCATCTCAACCAGTTTTCGAGCACGCATCGTAAGGGAACTGCATGTAACGGACATTTGGAGTCCAGTACCTCGCAAAATGCAGCTACTCACACCGGCACACATAGCCGCACGACCTCAGTGCGCCAGGCAATACAGCAACTGGTCTGTACTTCACTGGAGACGTGTAGAGTGTTTCGTTGTGCTGCCATTTTGCCACTTTTCAAAAAAAAAAAAAAAAAAGAAAAAAAGAAATATTTCAGCATCATCACTGACCAGTTGATACTTTTTATTGTAAATCTTCATGATGAGTATTCCGTGGACAGTCTTGTTTTCCGAGATGATGATAACCATATTCCTAGGGCTGCTTGCATACGTTCCTGGTTTGACGAACACTGAGGCACGCTATCACACCTCAACTGGCCGTTAAATCATCCGATCTTACGCCCACAGGAAACGTCAGGAACTGTATTAGGAACACTGACTGAAATGTAGCAGTCAACAACCCTGACATCAGTTAATTGCTTAAAACAGATACTGCATACACGAAGAAACTTGTGGGCTATCTCAGGCCCTTGTCATGGCTAGATGCGGTGCTACATGGTATTAGCGTGACGTCTCCTAGGAGCGACTAATTTTTTGCCTGTGTGCTTGTACAGCATGTCCAGAAATTAAGGGCAGATTCTGCAGTAAACGTGGCTGTAGGGATAAGATGTAATGCTAGTGCATTGCAGGTTGCAGTTATTGCTGAAAACAACGCATGCCACCGCCAAACATCTACTCTGTCGTTACATGTTCTTGAACAAGCGTGATGTAAACTGTGCAGGAGAGGATAGCCATCGTGACGTGTAGATTGCTGAGATTGTCGTACGGTGAAATTCGGACGAGATTTGATCGCCGATTACATACAGCGGAACCTACTGATAGGGTAATCCAACAATTAGTTAACAAGTTTAAGTGGACTGGTCCTGTTAAGGACGAGCCCGGATAAAGCCATCTATCAACTTCTGCTGACCGAATTGAAGACATTAGAATATCACTGAACGCGGTCTAAGTTCGGTGCGGCGATTGTCGGTGGAACAGGATGCCCTCGACGGTACATAAAGTGTTGCGAAACACGCCGAAAGAAAAGCTGTATCATCTGCAGGTTCTGCATCAATTACATAACGAGGATTTGGCAGAGCGTATAAATATATGTCAGGATTTGCTCGAAGCAGATGCAAATTGCAACATCCTCAACCAGACGCTATTCAGTGACGAAGCCACCTTTCACATTTGTGGAAGGATTAACCGACATAACTGCATTATATGGGTTGAGGCACCGTCATTGGACAGGACAACCTGGAATTCCAGCGAGAATCAAAATAGTTCAAATGGCGCTGAGCACTATGGGACTTAACAGCTGAGGTCATCAGTCCCCTAGAACTTAGAAATACGTAAATCTAACTAACCTAAAGACATCACACACATCCATGCCCGAGGCAGGATTCGAACCCGCGACCGTAGCGGTCGCGCGGATCCAAACTGAAGCGCCTAGAACCGCTCGGCCACACCGGCCGGCCAGTGAAAATCCCACAAAGTTAATGTGTGGCTGGGAATATCCGTTTACAAAATCTGCAGCCGTTTCTTCCTCGCCAAAAACTTAATAGGGCAATGTACATGGATACGTCGCTGCAGTTTCTTTTACCACAGCTTGTGCAGGATGAACGTGTGCATAATGTTTACATACAACAGCACGGGCATTATGCCATAGATGTGCGTACGTTGTTAACTTTTGTGTTTCCTGGAAGATGGATTGGCACGTATGACCATGATCTTGGTGGTGTGTTCTGTTCACCTCACACACTTGGCCTTCTTCGCCTGGGGATTTATCAAGGGACACGTGTTTCACCGACACCTCATCAACTCATTGGTGGAGCTCGCAGACCGAACTAGACAAGTTGCTGGGATTTATCAAGGGATGTTCACCGACGCCTTATCAGCTCATTGGCGGAGCTCCGACACTGAACTAGACAAGTTGCTACAGGTATAAAGCGACAAATGCTCCGAAATGCTTTATGTACAATACCCGGTAGATGAGAAATGTGTCGAGATGTGAGTAGTGCTCATATTGAATGTACGATGTAACAAACATTTGCCACTATGAATAATAAAAATACGATAATTACTTCAACAAAATCGGTAATTAATTTCTCGACCTCCTGTATTCCTACATTTTCAGAAACGGTTCACCATTGTACCTCGCTGTAGACCTAAAGTCCAAGCGAACGGAACAGGCTCTCTAATATCTGAATAGCTGGCTCTGAGCACTATGTGACTTAACTTCTGAGGTCATCAATCGCCTAGAACTTAGAACTAATTAAACTTAACTAACTTAAGGACATCACACACATCCATGCCCGAGGCAGGATTCGAACCTGCGACAGTAGCGGTCGCCCGGTCCCAGACTGTAGCGCATAGAACCGCACGGCCACTCCGTCCGGATCTGAATAGCTCGAAGACTTTTTAAGTAATAGCGCATAGTACGTTGTCCTGTACGTTGAGTGTACATCAGACATAATGTGGAACTGACCGCTAGATGTCACGTGAGGCGGAGCCACAATAGCCATACATTAACACGATATCGACCTTTTCCGCAATTGGTAAACGGTCCATTTTAACACGGGTAATGTATCACGAAGCAAATGCCTTCCGCACTGGTGGAATGTTACGTGATACCACGTACATACACGTTTGTGACTATTACAGCGCCATCTATCACAAAGCGAAAAAAGTGGTCCAACTAAAACATACATATTTCTTTACGTACTACACGAATATGTAATTAAAATGGGGGCTCCTAATATAAAAAAAACGCAGTTATATCCGTTTGACCTATGGCAGCGCCATCTAGCGGGCCAACCATAGCGCCATCTGGTTTCCCCCTTCAAGCTAGACGAGTTTCGTTCTTTGTAGTTTTTTCGTTTGACGCTTATTTCGTGAGATATTTGGCCCGGTCACGATCAATGGACCACCCTGTATATATATTACGAATGCAGCTTCCAGTACCTTCCAGACAGCATATGGTCCAAATTAGTATTAACGTGACTATCTTAATTGAAATTGTTTTCCAGAGTTAATTTATTTCTTGTTTTCTGAAAATAACTTTTTAAGTAAAGATTTATAGCCTTAATGGTTAATAAAAAAGGCTGGAAACGTTGAAAATACGAGAAACAGGTATTCCTATTAGTTTATAAAATCAATTTGATTATCGAAAAAAAATTAGAAAAATTTACAATTGAAGATAGAAATTTTGCGTACGTGAAAACTAAAGCATAAAAATGTTATAATTACTGTAAATTTGTTTTGTGATTATTTAATTTGACAATTCTGATTGATAATTTCCATTGTAGAAGTTCGATTTTATGAAATGGACAGATACGAATAGAAAAAATACATTCTCATAAAATATTTTTGCCAATTAAATACGTCGAGGAATATCTACAGATGAGAAACATATACTTTAAGTACAAAAATTAACCCAAGTCTGTCCAAAATTGATACAGAATCGAACATTTCGCTTAATATGTGAGAGTTCCGAGGAGACTCGGTAAATTCCACTATGCATAATGCAATACATTCATTTCTGTCGTCAACTGCCAGTACTTGTACAAAGCGTCAATCCTTGCACCAAACCAATCAGAAGAGTGATGACAAGCAAAAGGTCGTTCCCTCTCCGTATCTCCGTGTACTCATCAGAAACACGCAAACAACTCACCCACTCGGACATCCACGACTAGAAGTACAGCGCCGTGGGTGCTGTACGATTGTTCAGTATGCCTGTAAGGAGTGGTAGAGCCGAAATGGTGAGGAATTTAAACTGGCCTCTCGGGCGCTGTAAGTGATTGTTTTTTTTTTTTTTTTTTTGTGGAAGAGATTGGGAATGATGTCACGCGCGAGTGATTTCTCTCGTGGGAAGAGGAACGGGGCTGGCCCCGTGACAGCCGGGCGCTCACGCCCGTGGCGCCGCGGTCGCCGCACGTGAGGCGACTGTGCTACCAGCTACCAGGTACCAGGTACCGGCTACCAGCGCGGCGCCATATCACGGCGCCAGCGGCCACAACTGGAGGGCTGACCCACTGCTTAGCATTGTCGTCGCCGCGCGTCCATTACCCTCGCCGGCGCCCATTGCTCATGTAAATGGCCGCGTCCGTATTCCACGCACGCCGTCACGCCGAAACACTCAGGTGTCGGAATATTCAGCAGCCGCCCCGAGACTCCCCTAATCTGAAGAGCGCCTTTTCCGGCGGTAATGCCACGGGGTAAGTGGTGCTATCCTCCTACGTGGACAGCGACTGTAAATCGCTGTAAAGAGGTGGCGATAGCCCCGGATGTTCTTGCCCCCAACAATCCTTTGCGTCAAATAAGGACGGGAAGCTTCCGACCGTCGTCAAGTATGTTAAAAAGCTCACAGTGTGCAGCAAGTACTGAAAGATGGCTTCAGCGAGAAGGTTTTGCAAGAACGATACGGAGCCAATACGCAAAAACTTTCAACATCAATCCACCCAGTGAATGCAGTTTAAGTTGTAATTGCAGCAGAATGAAAAGCTAAGCTGGTATTTTACTCGCCTTGATATTTATCTCCGCGGTCTAGGTCAATAAAACTCATCTGCATCTACACTACTGGCCATTAAAATTGCTACAGCACGAAGATGACGTGCTACAGACGCGACATTTAACCGACAGGAAGAAGATGCTGTGATATGCAAATGATTAGCTTTTCAGAGCATTCACACAGGGCTGGCGCCGCTGGCGACACCTACAACGTGCTGACATGAGGAAAGTTTCCAACCGATTTCTCGTACACAAACAGCAGTTAACCGGCGTTGCCTGGTAAAACGTTGTTGTGATGCCTCGTGTAAGGAGGAGAAATGCGTACCATCACGTTTCCGACTTTGATAAAGGTCGGATTGTAGCCTGTCGCGATTGCGGTTATCGTAGCGCGACATTGCTGCTCGCGTTGGTCGAGATCCAATGACTGTTAGCAGAATATGGAATCGGTGGGTTCAAGAGGGTAATACGGAACGCCGTGCTGGATCCCAACGGCCTCCTATCACTAGCAGTCGAGATGACAGGCATCTTATCCGCATGTCTGTAACGGATCGTGCAGCCACGTCTCGATCCCTGAGTCAACAGATGAGGACGTTTGCAAGACAACAACCATCTGCACGAACAGTTCGACGACGTTTGCAGCAGCATGGACTATCAGCTGGGAGGCCATGGTGCAGTTACCCTTGACGCTGCATCACAGACAGGAGCGCCTGCGATGGTGTACTCAACGACGAACCTGGGTGCACGAATGTTAAAACGTAATTTTTTCGGATGAATCCAGGTTCTGTTTACAGCATCATGATGGCATCCGTGTTTGTCGACATCGCGGTGAACGCACACTGGAAGCGTCTATTCATCATCGCCGTGCTGGCGTATCACCCGGCGTGATGGTATGGGATGCCATTGATTACACGTCTCGGTCACCTCTTGTTCGCATTGACGGCACTTTGAGCAGTGGACGTTACATTTCAGATGCGTTACGACCCGTGGCTCTGCCCTTCATTCGATCCCTGCGAAACCCTACATTTGAGCAGGATAATGCACAACCGGATGTTGCACGTTGAAAGGTGGCTACACTGTGCCACTGCGCCAGAGAGTGCGCCAAAGAGTACTATTAAGCCGCCTCCACAGTGCGTGTTAAGAGCTCATGGCAGTCAGTGGTTGTTAAGAGATCGGAGAGGACAGTGTGTGTGTGCGTGGGCAGAGCTCGTGGTTGTCGTGAAGTTGGAGCGAGATGTAGTAAAGAGCGTTGTTTCATGTCTTATGCAGTTATTTGATGGGAGAGATAGCAGATGATATTGTAATGAGGGCATTCGTCAATATATATAAAGGTAAAATATACTATGTTCGTTTATTTAATTGTGTATCTGAAATAATGCATCACTACAGGTTCAGTCAACAAAGCATCTGGCTTGTGTTCTTGAATTAGAGTGAATTCTGGTTTTCTTGCGTAATTATAGTTTTTCTAAATTTCTTTTGTCACGTCAGTATAATTAATATCAAAATTCTTGTCTTGTTGAAAAATAACCGTGCCAGATGCGTACGTTGAGTCACACTCCCACATACAGAACAGTTACATTTGTGCTTGGATTTTGTAGGTTTTATAGTTGCTGGGGTCTTAATTAATTAACTGTATTTACGAAAATTTTCTTACATTGTTTGTTGCAGTCAGATAGCGTAAATATACTAGTCAGGGCCAACCGATTACGAGACTGCGTAATCGGACAGACATACTAAAACAAAAAATATTTTCAATCAATCATATATTTAATTAAGCCCCCATGCACGTGGCGACCCTGCCAGGATCGTCCCTTGGAATTGTTCTGATTGTGAAATTGTAGACTGTAGTATTGTTGTAGCAATTTGTAGTTTAGTAATTGTAGGTTATATTGAGTGTGTAGATTTGGTAATTGGCATTCTTATAATGGTATTTTTCAAAATTTAATTTTTATTGCCTTGCATACGCATTTGACAATTTTGTGCAATTATTTCAAGTGTTCGATTGATCGTGTTTGAGGGAGACATTGCGTGTGAATAGTATTGTTGGAGATAAGGGGTCATTGTGTGTGATTTTCGTACAGTGACGAATCTTTCGTATATTTTGTAAATGATTACGCGATCAATGAAAAAGGCAAAAATGATGAATAGTGAGAATAACGAAATTGTTAACATGTCGAACTCGCCAACAGAGGAAAACAGTATGATGGATAATGAAGTGGAAAACAATGTAATAAGTCGGGAAAATAGTCCGGAACCATTTCAAAATTTTTCTCAATCAGAAAATTCACAGAATCCGAGATTAACGATAGAAGATTCTGAAACTGTATCGAACACAGATAGCTTTACAGCTATGACGGAGGAAACTGGTTTTGCGGGAAATGTTAGGCGCGAAAAGAATTGCGAACCGGCTACCTTGGAGCAGTTGATGGGTGCAATATTAAATCTGGGATCACAAATGGGAACAATGGTAACACAGATGGGAACAATGAAGACAGAGATGGGAACTTTACGATCTGAATTAAAAACTGATATGGGAACAATGGAAACACGGTTAGGATCTGAATTTAAAACAGAGATGGGAACTTTGGAAACACGGATAGATTCACGAATAGGGACATGTTTCAAAAATATGAAAGATGAATTAAAGAAAGAAATCAGGGAAGAAGTACAACCGATTCTGAATTCTCACAATAATAGATTAATTGCAGTAGAAATCAGACAAAGGGAACAGGATAGAGAACAGGAAGAAAGAGATCGCGTGATAGTACAGAATTTTTCAGAGTTAAATTTACAACGTGCAAAGGATAAGGAAGAAATATTTGAGAGAATCGAAGGATCCGTACCAAATGACAGATTAAATAACCTAACACAACAATATGAACAGCTAGCTACCAAATGTGACAATACTGAAACCCGAGTCGCGACACTTACGGAAGACGTAAATAAACAGAAAGAACAATTTGGTGACTTATCGGAAAGAGTGGAGGAAATTTCAGATAAACTGACAAATCTTAGTTTACATGGGGACAGAGATTCGGATGATACAGCTCCATTACCATTTGCAGAAACCGAAGAATACCAGAACATAAATAAGCATGTTGAAAATCAGGGAAAATTTAATGAACGCGTGAAAAGGGAATTTGAGGCATTACGAAAGCAAGTCAAGCAGATCGAAGGGGAAATTGTAGGAAAAGATAGCAGAAGAAATTTGGAATCACAGGTAGCAGAGGGGTTTGAAGAAAATAATTTGTTTCATTTACGGGATGCAACAAGAGAGCGCCAGGCGCGCGAACTTTACAATAATCGTCATTGTGACTGGGACAGACGCGGTAGGTCTTTGTCGCCGCGAGGCGAAAACTTTGACTATAAACACTTTTTGACTGTCCGGAAATTTAAGATCTTCCGCAATTCTAAGAATGACATACATCCATGTGCATGGCTAGATCAATTTATGTACGCACTTCCACCAAATTGGCCACTAAGTCATAAACTGGAATTTATGTGTGGATATTTAGAAAACGAACCGGCGACGCGGATGCGCGCACTCATTAGAGATTGTAATAATCTAAATGATTTTTATCATGCATTTCAATCGGCATATTGGTCCGAAAACACGCAAGACAGAGTCAAACACAGTCTTATTATGCAGCGTAATTTCAAACAGTCTGAGTTCCGCACGCCGGCAGAGTACTTTGAAGACATGATTCGAAAGAATCAGTTCCTGTCCAACCCTTATAGCCCGACTGAATTAATTCGCATTTGTTTAACTAAGCTGCCACAATCCATAAGACAAATTGCTTTGGCCGGAAGATGTAAAGATGACATTGAGACTTTTAAGACTTTGTTGCAAGAACTGGAGTATGACAACGACGACGGGACCTCTTGTAACTTTTTCAGTAACAGTAATTACAATAGATTTTCAGAGAAAAGTGATAGTGGTCGGAACGGGCGTTATATGGGTAATTTTGAGAATGACAGACGTAACAGACACGACAATAGATACCAGCCCTATGACAATAACAGACGTTCTAACAGAAATTACACAGACAACTATAACAACGGTAATTCGTATCGGAATGATCAATCATACGGAAACAGTAATCGGTATCATCAGGACAGAAATCATTCATACAGTAATAGAAATTCTTACTACAGAAATAGTCAGGGTAGTAGATACAACAATAATTTCAGAAATGACAGTCGAAATTACACAAGAAGTAGTTATGCTGACAGACAGGAAAACAGAAATTTTAATAACAGACACAACCAAGAATTTGTATCTAACAGACAGGAAGGACCTAATTGGCATCCTCCACGTGACAGAATTTCAGAGAGACAAGTGCAAATCGTAGAAATGGATCCGCAAAATGACGCGAATACTCAAAGACGTGACGCAAACAATCGACAATGACTTGCAGCTTCGGCTTCTGGCAGCAATATAGACGGTTCAGAAAGTAATGACACTACGACTTTACACTACGTACGCCTGGAAGACATGAGAGACATTTTGTTAGATGAAAAGGAAAATAATGTAGACGCATTTTTACATCCTGTTATTGAAGTATGTGTGGATAAGAATAAGTTCACTGCAGTTTTAGATTCTGGGAGCCCATTGAATGTCATTAGTGAATCAGTTTTTCGTATATGTGAAAGAACTATTGCCTGTCCTGTGTTACCTATTTCTAAAACTACAATTCGAGGTGCGATTTCTGGAAAAAGTGTGGAGGTCAGACAACAGACCAATTTAAATTTCGTTTGTCAAGGATACGAATTTTCTGCTAATTTTATTATTGTTCCATTACTCAGTACACAAATTATATTAGGTATGGAGTTTCTTAACGCACATAAGGCAATTTTGAACTTTAAAGAAGGAAGTGTAAATTTGACTGTTGCTGGAATGCCGAAATGTTTAAAATTTTTCGAGTGTTTAACAAGATCTGAGTCAGATACAAAATGTTTAAGGTTTCTTACTTCTGATGTTTTCGTTGAGCATTATGACGACAATGTGTTTATTCATGATAATGACAACAGATACAGAGACGCGATGAATGATATAATTAATAGCGAAGAATTAATTAATGAAAAGGTTAAGAAAGCTGAAGTGCCAGATGATGTTGCAAGAGAAGAGCTGCACCACATTTTGACGTCACATGCTACAGTGTTTAGTCATCACACAGGAACTATACAAGGCTTACAATATTTATTTAAAGTAAAAGAACACACACCATTTCGCGGAAAAACGTACGCTATTCCTTTGGCTTACAGAGACAAGGTTAAGAATGAACTTCAGTACATGTTAGATCAGGGCATTATTGAGCCTGCAGTCAGTCCTTATACTAGCCCATTACACGTTGTTCTAAAAAAGGATGGGTCAATTCGTTTGGTTCTGGATTCCAGACAGATAAATAACATCATCATTCCTGAAACTGACCGCCCACAAAATTTAGATGAACTTCTTCAACATTTTCATGGAATTAAAGTTTTATCTACGATTGATATGCGCGCAAGTTTTTGGCAAATAGAACTCCACCCTGACTGTAGAAAATACACCGCCTTTTTAGCTTTTGGTAACTGTTACCAATTTCGGAAATTACCGTTTGGACTTACAGTATCTTCAGCAGCATTCATTCGTAGCTTAAATGAAATTTTACCTGTTTATCTTCGTGACAACATTACTTCTTATGTTGACGACATTCTTATTGCTAAACGTTCTTGGAGTGAGCACAACAAAATTTTGGACTCATTATTACGTATCTTTGCAAAAGTTGGCATGACAGTGAACTTGGAAAAATCTGAATTTGGTCGTTCTCAGGTGAAATTTCTCGGCCACATTATTTCTACAGAAGGTATTCTCCCTGATCCAGAGAAATTAGATGCTATTCGTAATTATGCTGTTCCTACTACAAAACGTGATGTTCGTAGTTTCCTTGGTGTCTGTAATTTTCTTCGACGCTTTGTGAAATTGGACGATTTGGCCACACCTCGCTTATGTGAACTATCTGGAAAGAAATCTAATTGGTGCTGGGATGAGGAAGCTCAGTCAGAATTTGAACAGCTTCGTGATGCTTTAGTTGCTGCTCCACTTCTTTCACATCCGGATTTATCAAAAGAATTTTGTTTGGCGACGGACTCATCATACAAAGGCCTAGGTGCACATTTATTTCAAGAGATAGAAGAAAACGGCGTTCTAGTACAGAAGACTATTGCATTTGGAAGTCGTGTTCTCTCTAAATCCGAAAAGAATTATTCGATAACGGAACTTGAAGCCTTGGCTGTTGTTTGGGCTTTCACAAAATTTCGCACATTTTTGTTTGGCAGACATACCAAGGTTTACACCGATCATCGAGCTCTGGAATTTCTTATGTCAACAAAATTAACTCACGGCAGATTGTCACGATGGGCGTTGTACCTACAGGAATTTGACTTTAGTATTGTTTACATACAGGGTTCTTCTAATATTGTTGCCGATGCTTTATCACGTGCACCTATGGGTTTGAAACAAAGTGCTGAAGAGGACTGCAAGGAAAACAATTATTGTTTGATGTATATTCAAGGTGTTGCGTTTGAGAACTTTATTTCGTCTTCGCTCCAGGACATCGCTAAGGAGCAAAATAAGGATCCAATCTGGAAGGACATTAAGGAGAAGTGGAGGAGAAAGGAAAGCGTAGCGATTAGACAGCATTATTTAGTTCGCAATGACATTCTTTTTAAACGAAGATCGGTCGACAACTCCGTTTGGTTAGTTTGTATTCCTGATGAGTGGGTCAATAAATTGATTTGGTATACGCATCTCAGTTATGCACACTTTGGTCCCCGAAAATGCTTTTACAAATTACGAGAAAATTGTTACTTCAGTAATATGGAAAAACGTATTCGATCTGTTCTTGCCAAATGCAAATTATGTCAAATGGCTAAGCCTCCAACGATTTCTCACAGAGCACCGTTGTTTCCCATCATTCCAGCGAAATTAAAGGAGATGGCTGCAGTTGATTTGTTTGGTCCAGTGGTTCGATCTACTAATGGTTTTGCGTACATTTTCGTAGCAGTGGAGTTGACGTCAAAATATGTGTGTTTTACACCGTTACGCAAAGCAACAGCTCGTTCAGTATCTAACGCTTTCATCAAACATTTTCTTAAAGAAGTTGGTCATGTTGACAAGGTTATATCAGATAATGGATCACAGTTTCGTTCTAAAATTTGGCTTCGTACACTACGGCGTCGTAAAATTAAACCAATCTTCATTTCACTTTTTCACCCTCAATCTAATGCTTCAGAGAGATGGATGAAGGAAATCAATAAATTGTGTCGACTTTATTGTCATCAGAATCACAGAACTTGGGATCAGTATCTTCATATTTTTCAAAACATTCTGAATGAACTCCCTAATGATTCAACTTCTTTACCGCCTACACTGGTATTAAAAAATAAAGCACCGACAAATCGCATTTCTGAAATAGTTCCTTTTCCGCCTTCACGGAAACTACGGCATTCTGAAGTTGTGAACATGGCTCTACGAAATATTGCATCTGCGGGTGCTAGAAGAGAGAAATCAGCTAAGCGTCCTGGTCGTTCAAAATTCTTGTCAGTTGGCCAGAAGGTATTAATTAAGTCCCACCGTTTGTCTCACAAAGGAAAAGGCTTGTGTCGCAAATTTTTTCTGCTTTATAACGGTCCATATAGAATTCGCAAAATTATTCATGATAACACTGTCGAAGTAGAAACTCTTAAATCACGACGCTCTAAAGGAATACATCATATATCGAACGTAAAGATTTTTGTGGAATGACATACTTGTGAGAAACTAACAGCTAGATGTAAACATGCGGAGAGTACAAGGATACCGCGCTGTGTTTTGGCGGCGGCACATACTCAAAGCAACAGTGAAGTCTGCGCGCCGCACAAGGCAGTCGTTGACCGCGAACAATAGCTTCCTACGTCATGCGCCCACAGCTGATCGAGCGCTCAGTGCGAATGCACTGACAGACATAAACAAATACACAGTTTAATTCTCCGACTAAATTCAGTATAAAGCTATAGTGACTTGATGAATTTTGTTATTAACATTCAGTATTTTTCAGGATACGGTTGTATAAAATATTTAAGACCTTCAGGTAAATTCTGTGCGTGTCCGACGTTAAGACGACTTGCTATCGAGAAATTTTCAGGAAGAATGTAATTTCGAAGAAGAAACTAATAAACTAAAAAGGGTAATTATTAATTGAGTTCATTTTACAGGTAACATATTTCCACATAGGTACGTACTTTAGACGTAATTTGCTGCTCGCGATTACGTGATTCATACTTTGTGCTAATTTCATGTTCTATGGATTTACTTGTGAAGCGACGTGCTTGTATACATTTACTGATTTTGACAATTATTGATTAATGAACTGGGTTAACTTGTGTATATTATGCATCGCTTGGCTGCTATGCTTTTTCACTGACTGATTTTGACAATTATTGATTAATGAACTGGGTTGTGACTTGTATAGATTATGCATCGCTTGGGTGCTATGCTTTTTCACTGATGTCATATTTTTTTATTATGTGCCTGCTGTGCTTATTTATTTGAAATTATAATTGTAACCTGATTTATTGTGCTGACTGTGGTTATGTATGTAGGTTATACTTTGTGATTTATCTGCTTGCGCCTTCATGTTTACTTATTAAGATGACATATGAACATTTATTTGCTTAGGCTGATATGATGCTAATGACTTGTTTATTACGTAAGATATATGTTTGCTGCTTTTTGTATGGATTACATATTTACACATTTCTGTTTTGTTGCCATAACTGCTCTTTAATTTGGTGTATAGCAATGCTGATATACTGTGTATGAACATAGAGTTTAGGTCACATTACTGTATTAATTATAGATTGTTCGCTTGGCAGAGCCTCGTTGTAGGAATTGTGCTGCATCCACTTGTTGACATTCTGTTCTTTACTGGTATATTTACTCGCTATTGCTTGTTTTGCTTACGCTCAGTGCCTTACATTTTTAAGATAAGAAAATTCACTGCTATAATTCGACGAACGACATTAGTACAAGAAAGTCATAGAAGTCACATGAGCTGAGGTTTTATGGAAGCTGTATAAATTTATGCTAATAGGAAGGAGGCTAACGACATGACAGACCAAAACTAGGTTTAGACCATTAACAGTTATTACACTGCATTTTTCGTGAGCAATTGAAATAGGAAGTGACACTTGACACAAGAAATACTCCACATGTTTGCTTCTGTCTGCTATGATTCTTGAAGTGGTGTACACATTATGAAACATTATGATTATTCACACTCCGTTATCGTACTTAATTACTGAGAGTTATTCGAACTAAGTCTGTTAGAGGTCAGGTATGCATTTCTTTTATTTAATGATGGACAAGGAACCAAAATGTATCTTATAATTTATAATGAGTAGAAGATTGGGTCAGATGGATTACACAGAGGTTGTGTGTGGACACTGTGTCTTCGAATTGTATGGGATGCTGAATTGAGGTTTGCATTAGGATTTTATCTGTACTTGTTCGAGGAGACTGACTAGAGGAAAGAGTTGTTATGGAAGTGAAATGATATTGGTGCTGAGGTTTATATTTATCGACGTATTATTATAGGTATTGAGAGTATATGAAGTTGTTTGTGGACAAGAGGTAAGGTAAATGATGTTGATGATAAGAGTTATATGTATCGACGTATTGAAGAAGTATTAGTGACGTATTGAGATTATGTGATGCTGATGATTATCGAAGTTTTGGTGTATAAGAGGTAAAGTAAGTGAGGAGCATATTTTTTTTGGTTGGTCTTATGGAACAAGGAGGATGAAGAGAGCAGACTAGAACACTAAAATAGAAGGAAGATGGTCTATACACACACTTTGTTAAATAACTAAGCAGTATATACTTTTTTTTGGAGAGAGGAAGTAATTGCATATCTTGGCTCACTGACAGTTGTTCAACAACAGTACATTTTGATCTGGCTTGGCAAACATTGGTCTTGACATGATGACTATGACGTTGACTTAACTATTATTGACTGTTATACATTGCTGCCAGTACTACTTGATACACATGATGAACATCAGATTTAGACAGAATTTCAGTTACACAATTAACACTATTCAATTACACAGTAGTATTTAATGTGGATGAGAGATGCGTGAGTGTGTTTTGTGTGTTTTCCTTTCCTAATCCTACCCACCTATCTCCTAAATATTATTTTATTTGTTTGTAGTGGCTTGCACTGACACCCATGAATATTATAGGTTTACTGGTATTTGTGTATTGTAATAGTTAATAGGATAATTATCTGATATCATTTGTGTGTTTGTTATGATTGTATGTTACTGTAAAAGCATTTGTATGTGCATTCAAACTATTGTTCATGCCTGAACTGTCTGATTAGTGAAGATAAATATTCTGAACTGTTACCTGCACTTTTCAACATGATGTGTGACATTAGGACATGTTTAATTTCTGCTCATAAACTCTGATGAACAGTGTGATCAGTGTTAGTGAATTTTGTGGAACTGCTTCTGCTGAGAAATGTGACTTTTTGGTGTCTGCACCTGCACTCAACATTGCTGGGTGCAACTGATGAACTGTTTTTACTGAAATGAAGTCACTTGTTGCTGTCTGCACCTACTCAATATTGCTGGGTGCCACTGATGGACTGCTTCTACTGAAAAGATGTCCCCTGTTGCTGTGTGCACCTGATCAACATTGCTGATGCCACTGATGGACTGCTTCTACTGAAATGGTGTCACTTATTGGTGTCTGCACCTGCTCAACATTGCTGGGTGCCACTGTTAGAACTGTTTCTACTGAAATGATGTTACTTTTTGCTGTCTGCACCTACTCAACATTGCTGGGTGCCACAGATGGACTGTTTTTACTGAAATGGTATCACTTGTTGGTGTCTGCACCTGCTCTCAACATTGCTGGGTGCAACTGGTGAACTGCTTTTACTGAAATGAAGTCACTTGTTGGCGTCTGCACCTGCTTAACATTGCTGGGTGCATCTGATGGATTGCTTCTACTGAACTAATGTGACTTGTTGCTGGGTGTACCTGCTAAACTTTACTGGGTGCAACTGATGGACTGCTTTTACTGAAAAGATGTTACCTGTTGGTGTTCTTTTTTGTATAAACTAATCATTGAAAGCATTTTATGTGAACATTTGTATAAACTGATTTTTTGTATATTGTGTAAACTATTATGTAAAGTCACATGTATGAAAAGAAGTTGTATTGCTTACTGTATTTCATATGTTAGGTTAGTAAAAGGTCAGTGCAAAGCCAAAATTTTTAACTAATTATGTGATATTTAGGTATTAATATTATCTTTTATTTTTGTCTGTATTTTTGTGGACGAATTTGGTGATATTTTCACCACCAATGCTGGCAAAAATACCATCAAATTCTGGCCTGTGGAGGAGGGGCATATGAAAGGTGGCTACACTGTGCCACTGCGCCAGAGAGTGCGCCAAAGAGTACTATTAAGCCGCCTCCACAGTGCGTGTTAAGAGCTCATGGCAGTCAGTGGTTGTTAAGAGATCGGAGAGGACAGTGTGTGTGTGCGTGGGCAGAGCTCGTGGTTGTCGTGAAGTTGGAGCGAGATGTAGTAAAGAGCGTTGTTTCATGTCTTATGCAGTTATTTGATGGGAGAGATAGCAGATGATATTGTAATGAGGGCATTCGTCAATATATATAAAGGTAAAATATACTATGTTCGTTTATTTAATTGTGTATCTGAAATAATGCATCACTACAGGTTCAGTCAACAAAGCATCTGGCTTGTGTTCTTGAATTAGAGTGAATTCTGGTTTTCTTGCGTAATTATAGTTTTTCTAAATTTCTTTTGTCACGTCAGTATAATTAATATCAAAATTCTTGTCTTGTTGAAAAATAACCGTGCCAGATGCGTACGTTGAGTCACACTCCCACATACAGAACAGTTACATTTGTGCTTGGATTTTGTAGGTTTTATAGTTGCTGGGGTCTTAATTAATTAACTGTATTTACGAAAATTTTCTTACATTGTTTGTTGCAGTCAGATAGCGTAAATATACTAGTCAGGGCCAACCGATTACGAGACTGCGTAATCGGACAGACATACTAAAACAAAAAATATTTTCAATCAATCATATATTTAATTAAGCCCCCATGCAACGTCCTGTACGGGCCTTTCTGGATACAGAAAAATGTTCGACTGCTGCCGTGGCCACCACATTCTCCAGATCTCTCACGGATTGAAAACGTCTGCTCAATGGTGGCCGAGCAACTGGCTCGTCACAATACGCCAGTCACTACTCTTGATGAACTGAGGTATCGTGTTGAAGCTGCATGGGCAGCTGTACCTGTACACGTCATCCAAGCTCTGTTTGACTCAATTCCCAGGCGTATCAAGGCCGTTATTACGGCCAGAGGTGGTTGTTCTGGGTATTGATTTCTCAGGATCTGTGCACCCAAATTGCGTGAAAGTGTAATCATATGTCAGTTCTAGTATAATATATTTGTCCAATGAATACCCGTTTATCATCTGCATATCTTTTGGTGTAGCAATTTTAACGGCCGGTAGTGTATATACTTTGCAACCCGTCGGAGAGCGTATGGCGTAGGGCGTCTTTTACCAAACATTTCGCGGTTTGGCAATGACATTTTGTCAGAGACGGCAATGGACTTGTTAGATCAGTTGAACGGAATGGATAGTGTTTCGAAAAGATGTTACAAGATTAATATCAACAAACCCAAAAAAGACAAAAAGACCGGAAGACCAAGAACAAAGTGCTCGGACTAAAAACGTTGTGTGACATGGATGTAGTCTTTCGCCCCTGCTATTCAGCCTATACATCAAAGAGGCAACGACGAAAATAAAAGAAAGGTTCAGGAGTGGGCTTAAAATTCAGGGCGAAAGGATATCAAAGACAAGATTCGCTGATTACATTGCCACCCTCAGTGAAAGTGAAGAATTACAGGATGTGTTGAATGGAATGAACTGCCTGATACGTACAAAATGTGGATTGAGAGCGAATCGAAGTAAAACGAAAGTAACTGGAAGAAACTGAAATGAGAACAGCGAGAAACTTAACATCAGGATTGGTGATCACGAAGTAAACGAAGTTAAGGAATTCTGAAACCTAGGCAGCAAAATAATCCATGACAGACCGAGCAAGGGGAACATAAAAAGCAGAATAGCACTGGCAAGATGGGCGTTCCTGGTTAAGAGAAGTCTACTAGTGTCAACCATAGGTCTTAATTTCAGGGAGATATTCTTCAGAGAAGAGGAGTCAGTATTGTATGGTAGTGAAAAACGGTCTATGGGAAAACCGGAACAGACGAGAATCGAAGCATTTGAGACGCGGTGCTACAGAAGAATGTTGAAAATTAGGTGGACTGATCGGGTAAGAAATGAGCAGGTTCTCTGCCGAATGGGCGAGGAAAGGAATACGAGGAAAACACTGATAATAAGAAGGACAGGACGATAGGACGCCTGTTAAGATATCAGGGAATAACCTCCATGGTAAAAGAGGAAGTTGTAGAGGGTAAAAAATGTAGGGGAAGACAGAGATCGTAATACATTCGGCAAATAATTAACGACGTTGGTTGCAAGTACTACTATGAGATGAAAATGCAGGCACAGGAGAGGAATTTGTGACGGGTTGCATCAAACCAGTCAGAAGACTGATGACTTAAAAAATCAAGGGCAAAGCAATGCAGTCGGATTAAATCAAGTGCTCTTCATTGAAGTATAAGGGCCATTCAAATGAAAACGAGACAGATGGAATAAAAGTAAGTAAACTGCTTATTATTTCAGAAGCATTTGCCATAACTGTTAATACATTTATCCCACTGTGAGAAAGACGGTCAGTGGCTTCGTGGCAAAATGTTTGCGGTTGCCTAAGGAACCATGATTTGACCCAGGCGAACACCTCTTCGTCCGAAGAAAATTGACGACCACGGATGTCTTTGTTAAGGGCTCCAAAAATGTGGAAGTCGCTTGGGGAGAGATCGGGATTGTCTGGAGAACGTGTAAGTGCTTCCGAGCGAATCTTTTGGAATGTAGTCGAAACAGTCTGCCAACAAAATGCCAGCGTAACTTTGCTAAGGTTCTTTCGAGTACGCTGCAGAAGTTTAGCTTCCAAGCCCTTGCACATGCTCCATACAGTCCCCGATCTCACCCCGTGCGATTTCCATGTTTTTGAAGCCCTAAAGAAAGATATTCGTGGCTGTCGATTTGCTTCGGACGAAGAGGTGCACTCCTGCGTAAAATCGTGGTTCCGTGGGCAACCTATTGATCGTCTTGTCTCACAACGCAATAAATGTGTTAACAGTTATAGCGGTTACTTATAAAAACAGTTATGGCGATTACTTATAAAATAATAACAGCTTACTTACTTTTTTTCCATCTGCCTCGTTTTCATTTGACTGACACTTATCGATTAAGAAACGAGACACTAAAAATAGCTGATGAGCTATGCTATTTGGGCAGCAAAATAAGTGACTAAGGCCGAAGTAGAGAAGATGCAAAATGCAGACTGGAAGTTGCAGGAAGAGCGTTTTCGAAAGTGAAACATTTGTTAACATCGAAAATAAATTTTAGAGTTAAGAAATCTTTTCTCGTATGGAGTGTAACCTAGTACGGAAGTGAAACGTGGACGACAAGCAGTTCACCCGTGACGAGAAGAGAAGCTTTTGAAACTTGGTGCTACAGAGGAATGTTGAACATTAGATGGATAGATCGAGTGGTGAGATACTGAATCGAACTGGAGGAAAAAGAAATTTGTTGACTAAAATAAGAAATCGCTCGATAGGGCCCATCCTGAGGCATCAAGAAATCTTCTAGGAAAGGAAGCTCTCGGAGTGTTAACAGTGAACCTCTTCATGATGAACGTCTTTTGTGGCATCTGCCAATGGAGTGAGATGGGAATCCCCATGAGTTTGCTTGATCAATTTAGTTTTTCATCTTGATAGCAGGTATTGAGAAAAAAATACCAGTTTCTGTGGCAAAATAGCATCATTAACCCGAAGAACGTAGTAAAATTTTTGCCTCAAGATAAAAATTACACTGGGCACAATACCGTCTCCATCTAGACGCGCTCCTATTTTCTAATGGAATCTCCCCACTGAAACTGGTAAATGTCCTCAACTTCTGCCATCAAAATGAAAAAAAAAACCATTCATTTCAGATGACCCCTTCGTGTCAGTGAACATTCGGTGTCCAAAATAATGTATTGGATTTTATCATTCAAAAATTCTTCGAGGCAATGAAGTATTTGCGAAGATACTCTGTCTATCATAATTTTTGGTATTAGTCGAAAATGTGGTATATTCTCGGATGTTCTCGGGAAATCGGCACCACTTACATAGTTCCGAAAGCCGCAGCTAGAGAGGGGCGTGTGCAAGAAGTGGTGCCCTCGCCGAATCACTGTGGTCGACTCTCGTGAGGCGGCATTTAAAATGGCAAAGCCAGCCTGAAGACGGCCTAAATGGTGTTTGCGTTTAATGGCATCAATATCTCTTGCTTAATGTGACTGTCCATTAGTCAATGAACCGTGCAACGTCTTTCGTCTATGCTTTCCTAAGTTTCTTTGAACAGATTGTGAGTATGCCACGTACACTGCCAGAACCAAAGATACGGCGACATATTAGTGGACGTTAATATGGGGTGTTTCCACTCTTCGCCTTTATGAGGGCTTGAACCCTGGCGGAGACACTTTCACTGATGTGTCTGAATGTCTGTGGAGGTCTGGCAGCCCATTGCTCTTCAAAAGCTGAAATCAGAGAAGGTAGTGATGTTGGGCGCCGTGGTCTGAGGCGAAATCGACGTTCTAACTCATCCCAAAGGTGTTCCATTGGGATCAGATCGGGATTCCGGGGAGGTCAGTTCATTTCAAGAACCTTTTTGTCCACAACCATTGCCTCACATATGCTACTTTATGACAGAGTGAATTGTCGTGCTGACACAATCAACCATCGTCTCTGAACTCTTCCTGTGAAAGTGAGCAATGTTGTAAAATGTGCTCATATCCTTCGGCATTTAGGGTTTTCTGAAGCACGATAAGTGGACCACACCCTAACCACGAAAACCACCCCCATACCGTAACACCACATTCTCCGCACTTCACTGATGGCACTATATACGATGGCAAGTGACGTTCTCTTGCTTCACTAAACCCAAGTCTTTCTATCTGATGTCACAGGTATATCACTCCAAGTCATTCGTTTCCAGTCATCGGCTGTCCAGCGTTCCTTAGGAATGACTACAGAAATGTGAGGCTTATGAGGAGCTGCTCGACCACTGTATCCCATTATTTTTAACTCTCTGCGCACAGTCATTGCATTAGCTGGACTGCTTGTTACACTAGGGAACTCACGAGTGGTTCCTTCCACCGATTTTATGCGATTTTTTACGACCATCCTCCGCAAAGCTCGACGGTCCCTGTTCGTCAGTATATATGACATACGTCTCTTTTCGGTTTAGCTACAGTTCTTCCTTCTCTTTTCCACTTCACAATAACATCATCAACAGTCGACTCAGCCAGCTATAGAAGGGCTAAAACGTCCCAACTGGATTTGTTACTCAGGTGACATACAGCCACTAGTCCACGTTCGAAATCACTGTGCTCTCTTGACTGACCCATTCTACTATTGCTGCTTCCCTACTGACAACACAACACTCCGCGCCTTCTATTATGTTAGCGAGTACGTCTTCCGTGACATCTACGGGTCAACTGCACATTACATGGGGATGTTCGAATACTTTTGAGGAGATTGTATCTTAGCTCTGCGCAATCAATACCAAGTACCATAGGAAGGGCGAGACCACCTACAATAAATTTGTAAAAAAATTGTTGTAGGTGGTCTTGGGAAGGTATACAGGACGTATACAAAGAAGGGCAGGACGATACTCACTGAGACGCTGACTGAATAATCTGAACCGACAACGATTAAAGATTAAAAACAGACGCCAACTATTCCGCTAAAGACACCCTACAATGGGCTTTCAATAAGTAATGCAACACATTTTTTTCTGAAATACACCGTGCTATTCCCATCTTTTGGCTACAAAACCCTATTTTTCAATATAATTTCCTTTCAATACGAAGGCCTTATGCCATATTACTGCGAGGGCCTGTATGTCCGCATGATACCACTATACTGGTCGACGTCGGAACATCAATAACCTACCCATCATCGACTTACTGCTTCCCACGGAGTGCATTCTTCATTGGCCCAAACAGATTGAAGTCAGAAGGTTCGAGGTCATGGGGTACATTGGATGAGGAGGAACAGTCCAATGAGGTTTTGTGAGCGCCTCTGGAGTACGCAGACTTGTGTGAAAACCGAGCGAGGTGGCGCAGTGGCTAGCACACTGGACTCGCATTCCGGAGGACTACGGTTCAATCCTGCGTCCGGCCGTCCTGATTTAGGTTTTCCGTGATTCCCCTAAATCGCTCCAGGAAAATTCCAGGATGGTTCCTTTGAAAGGGCACGGCCGACTTCCTTCCTCATCCTTCCCTAATCCGATGAGACCGATACCTCGCTGTCTGGTCTCCTCCTCCAAACAATCCAACCCAACTTGTGGGAGAAGTTCGTTTGTATCCTCGTGGCGACGAAGGTGCTCAAGTCATTTCCTGATGGTAGCACAATACAATTCCGAGTTGATCGTTCCACCACGAGGGAGGCCATCAAACAGAATAGCCCCTTCAGAATCGCACAAGATCGTAGCCATGTCTTTGCCGTTTGAGGATATTGCTTTGTACATTTTCTTCGGAGAAGTGTTGGTGTGGCTCGACTCATGTTTCCGGTTCGAAGTGATGAACCCACATTTCATCGCCTGTGACGATGCTCGACAGTAAATTGTCACGATCATCCTCGTAACGTGCAAGCAATACCACACAGATAACCCTTCGTTGCTGTTTACGGTTTTCTATTACGCTCGTGGAACCTAGCGGGCACACACCTTTGAGTCCCCAACTGGTGAACGAGTGTGTTAGTACTACCAACAGAGACTCAGTTATGCAGTGTGGTGTTTATACACAATCCGTCGATCACCTCGATAGAGAGTGTCCGTACGTTCCAACATTGCAGGAGTCACTGCGGTGTGCGGCTGGCCGGCACGCGGGAGATGGGACAGGTTTGCGCGACCTCGTTGCGATGATGTCACACGTCTCGCCCAACGACTCAAAATTGGTTCAAATGGCTTTGAGCACTATGGGACTTAACTTCTTAGGTCATCATTCCCCTAGAACTTAGAACTACTTAAACCTAACTAACCTAAGGACATCACACACATCCATGCCCGAGGCAGGATTCGAACCCGCGACCGTATCGGTCACGCGGCTCCAGACGGAAGCGCCTAGAACCGCTTGGCCACTCCAGCAGGCCTTCCCAACGACTCACCGTGCTTTTGTACACTGCCAGGTCTTCATAGACATTCTGCAATCGCCTATCAATGTTTGCGATGCTCTGGTTTTCCTTGGTTAGAAAGCACCTCCGTTACAGGCGCCATTTTGGAGGCTACGTACAGAGCCCCCACCTATCGGAACTTCATGAGACTATAAGGGCTGAAGCTGGAATATTCCACGGTGTCCCCCAACGAATTCCGCACTTTTTCAACAGCATTTGGCCGAGAAAGACACGTATTGCAGTTCTTAATGAACATACCTCGTGTTAACGAAGTTTCAAGTACGCGTAACTGGTGAATAACCTAGAAAAACACAAAGGTCATTACGTACAGGTCCCGTAGAGAACGCTGAGACAAGGCTAGATTAATTACTGTATGCATACAGGCATTTAATCAGAAATTCTTCTCGCGCTTCATATGCGAATGCGACGGATAGAAAAGCTGATAGGTGGTGCAATGTGAAGTACGCTTCAGCGTACACTTGTCAGTGGTGTAAAGAGTATAGACGTAGATGTAAATGCGTATTAATAAGCTGCAGCAGCAGACAGGGGACTGCCGCGGAGGGCCAGACGGAGACGCGCCTCATTACACGCAGCCAGCCTGGCGGAATAAATTGCCCGTCTAACGAGCAATGCGCCCGGCTTCCGACCCGCACTGCCGACCTGCCAACTGGCGGCCGCTAGCTACTAGCAGGGTCAAGCGCCGCCAGGGCTCCAGCGAGGGCGAGGAAGTACTGGAGAGGAGAAGAAGAAAAAGAGGCTAGAGGCGAGGAAACTTGTAAACAAGGCATTCACCGGCAGCCGCTCTGACAGTAGTTGTACAGGGGGATTCAAAGTGAATGTGGCAAAGACTTTCTGTTGTAAGACGTGTATATTTCTACTGTCTATTGTCAAACCACAATTTATGAAAGATGTTTATATTTTATTAACAGGATTAAGTAGGTATAATTAATATTTGTCATGTTGGATATAATTGTGGTAGCAGGGAATGTCTGCACCAAAGTATTGTTGGCAGGAGAGACCACACATTGATATAATTTTAAAAAGGGCGGGAGAGACCGCGTATGGATACATATTAAGAAAAGAGCGGGAAAGACCGCGCATTGATACATTTTGTAATCGTAGCAGGGATTGTCTGCACCAGAAAGCATTCTTGGCGGGAGAGACCGCACTTTAGCGTTCGTAGGAAGTCAGTAGTAAGCAAGATGTGAAGCGAGTCGGTAGCAGGTCTGAAGTGAGAGGTTGAGAGGTGTGCCTGCCAGTCACCAGCTGTGATTTACAAGAGATTATAAACGGATGTACAGAGGCATCAGGTAACTATTATCATAAGAGGAACTAATATTATTGAATTATTGTTTTGAGAAACTCAAGACTACTGAAGGTATGTTTGCGCAATGCTAGTTGTCAGATTATTGTAAAAAGTGAGTCCCATTTGAACGTTTGTAAAATAATTTCATTCAGAATAAAATTAATTTTTGGCAGCAATATTGCATTACTGATTATAATCCATCCCAAAAACCATCAACGTAAAACTTTGCAAAATTTTATTGTTGTCAAAAAAAAGTTTAACTATGAATTACGTAACTTCAGTCAAATTAATTAAAGAATAACGTCAGCTTTGCTATTAAAGAATTACGTCAGCTTTGGTAATAAATACAGCCACTTATTATGACAGCCCACCAGTAGCTAATGGAGTATAGTAAAACAGAGTAAGTATATTCATGTCGCAGTTCGATGTAGCAGTCAGATGGCGGTCCAGTAGCAGTAAAAAAGGTAAGGAACAGTTTTGGGTTATTGCAGGTAACGACTGAGGGCCACGACGACGACACATTCTATGTTTCGTTTCATAGGTTATTGTAGAAGGGGAGGTTGCGTGACAAAAGAGATATAGAGGAGACGGGAAGGTTTCACTGTGACTACAGTAACGATTATACTTTAGAAATACAAACAAAGACTGAAAGGTTAACTCTCACAGTTTATCTTCGATAAGAATAGAAGGTGAAGCAATGAATTAAAATTTGCACCACGCAAACTTGAACTCGGTTCTCCTACATAGGAGACAGACGGGCTCACCAGTACACAACCGTAACATTATGGCTGTAACACCTGCATGAACTACCTTAGTCAGTGCCCCCACCCCCTTCCCAACACAAACTTCAATTCACATCTTCATCCCATTTTCCCCTTCTTAAATCGTCAGTTTTGCCGATGCTCTCCATACAAAGTTAGGGTGATATTCCAGTGTATGAGAGCCTCAGTAATATTGACTTTTTAAGAAGGGGAAAATGGGCTGAAAGTGTGATGTTTGTGTTAGAGATGACTTTGGACTACGTAGTCCATGCAGCAATGGCAGTCACAAAGCTACGGTATTGTAGTTGTTAGACATGCGTCTAGTAAACAGGAGACCTGCGTTCAAGTCCCGGCTGTGGTACAAATTTTAACTCATTGCTTCAGCTTCTACCCTTATCGAAGATAAAGTTGAGGCTCATATGTCTCCAGAAAAATGTAATTTCATCAGATCTCACAGTTTAGGTTGGTAAAAATGAAACAATGGAAAGTGGCCGTTGTTGTTAATTGCTGGTGTTAGTATTAAAAATGGAAGCATCCACGATAGGAAAAATGATATTGTCATAGAATACGCAAAACCATCATCAGTAACCATTGTTCAAAGATATTTCAGGGTCACCTTTGGTAAAGTGGCACCAGACCGTCACAACATTGCTAGATGGGCAAAACAAATCGAGGACACAAGACGCATATGCAAGAAGAAAACCACAGGACGGGCATCCATCGAGAAGTGGTGGAGAACATTCATATGACCAACGAAACAAGCCCCAGAAAATGCACGTGTTGCGCCAGCAGAAAAGTGAACGACAATTCGCAAGCATCTGCAGTTTATGACTTACAGAATTCAAATGTTACAGGTGCTAAAACCAGTCGATAAACCAAAATGGAGAAAATTGTGCATTAATTTCAAGCACGGGTGGAGGTTGATGGTTTCACTGACAGATTTGTGTTCTCTGACGAAGCCACATTTCACTTAAGTGGCAAAGAGAAGAAGCATATTTTGAGAATATGGGCTACCAAAAACCCGCACACCTTTCTGGAACATAATCAACCGCATAATCTTCGATCCTTCCTACTCCGCAGAATCAACTCAAATGGTTCAAATGGCTCTAAGCACTATGGGACTTAACATCTAATGACATCAGTCTCCTAGACTGAGAACTACTTAAACCTAACTAACCTAAGGACATCACACACATCCATGCCCGAGGCAGGATTTGAACCTGCGACCGTAGCCGCCGCGTGGTTCCGACTGATGCGCCTAGAACCGCTCGGCCACGGTGGCCGGCCAGAATCAACTGTTACAGGCGTAAGTTATCTCGATATGTTCTCTCTAGTTGTCGCCTCAGTTGACAGGAAAGGTACACGACTTCATTTTGCAGCATTATGGAGCCCCGCCATATTGGCATAACTTCATACTTGGTCACCACAGTGCTGGATAAGTCGTGCTGTGTCGAATGACGCATCTTTCATGTCGTGGCCCTGCCATGTCGCCTGACCTTAAGTCAATGGATTTTTTTCTTTTGGGGATTTGTAAAGGACATGTTTACATCCCCCGTTTCCGAAGGACTTAACAACAGATGTGGCACGTGATAGCCGGTGCAATTAACTCAGTTGATCGCGATAAGCTGAAACGAGTTTGGCAGGAAATGCAGTCCCAGACATACATCTGATGTTTCACAGATACAGCCCATATCCAGCAATTGTGAGTGTCCGTAAGAACTAGTACTGTTAATATTTTTAAAAATATCGGAAATCAGATATAATACTCTTTAAAAAAAGTATCATTGTAGGCCCTTGAAGTATTGAAAACATCTATATATCGATTTTTCGACGGAACAAATATCAACGAACCGGTCTATAAAAATATCGGCTGCACATCGTATACTGCCGATTTTAGAGCTGTATATTCAAGTATTGGTTTATTATTAGATATTCTGTACATCAACAGGGTAGCAGCCTGCTTATCTTCCTTATAATAAGAATTGAAAGGAAAACGATACACGTTTACGCTAGGCGAGAACCACTTTGCTAAAAATGGCAACTGCGTTGTAAGTGCCACAATAAAACGTATCCGGTGGGTCCGTAGTTTGGTTTCGTCACATATCGGATTTTTCCGGAACATTTCATGTCGACTTCTCTGTTTTTTCTGCAAGTACCGGGAACCTATCAATTGTAGTGTCAAAATTGCGTGGTGAAGTTAAAGGTTGCAGTTTCTGTTGGTAGCGCCTAGCGCAGATTACGTCGGCATTTCGCCTCACACGTCTCTGCCCACTGCAAAGACCAGTCTTGTCAGCAACTGTTTTGCAAGACTGCCGATGTGAAGAAATAGCACACTAATTGTGTTAAAAACTGTATTTTAATGCAAGTGGTGTGCCATTTCTTCACAGCGGAAATCCTGTTCTTCCATTCACACCGCCACCTCCCTAGTGCAATCGGACTTCTTCTTTGTGCCATCTCAAAAAGAAAGACTGGACGTGATGAAAGCTCAAAAAGTAGTAAGACTCCATGACACAGTGAAAGTAAAATTATATTTTACTACAATTTCAAGAGAACAGTTCCACATATTTATCGAAAATTAGGAAAAAATATACAGGTATATTAAAATTTCGGCTTTCGATATTGACATTTAGATATCGATATATCTGTGAAAAAGTCATCGCCGAAATATATCGATATTTTTGCAAAATACCAATGTGTCGTTATTTAACAACAGGCCTAGTAAGAACTGTGAGAGCTAACTTTTCAGCGTACATGTTTATTTCCGAAATAAAGTCATTATCGTAGTCACAGGAATACTTCCCTTTTGCTCCATTCATTTTGAATCGCCATGTATTATGCGTTGCAGGTTTTACGAGTGTGAAGCCTCGCTAATAGTTGCTCATCTGATCTACTGTGACACCGTTGTTGACAGAAGACTACGTCGTGTGTGAAAGGATGTGTGGGAGTGGTTAGGACTATGTAAGGAAACGACCTGGCATTCGCCTGGAGCGATTTCGTAAAATTCACCTCACTGAGCATCCATGTTGTGAAGAGGATCTAGAACACTGAATAAACCAGTAACGGAACACTGTAGAACTAAATCGCATATTAACTTATTGAGGAACTTTTCCACATTGTGTAAACTGTTGGAAAGACGTTAATTCAGCTTATGGTTGTGTATGTTTCATTATGTGCTATTGCAATTTCGGCGCTATACCAGTTTCAAACACAAGCAGTCTGTGCTGCCGCACAGTGTAAATCAAGTCATAAGTCGTGGGAACTATGGTGTATCACACCCCCACTTTACCAAATCAGCAGGAGCAACAAACGAAAACAATGACGTAAAGTACCCCATAGCTGGTCGCTTATATGGATATGTTTTCTTCGTACACTCACAAGCGACCAAGAGCGGAGTCCGTTACTTCTGCTGCTTTTGTAAAGTGGAGCATAATACAGCATAATTGTCATCATAAACTAAGGGTTGTATGGAGGCTAGACAGTATAAAGCCCCATGTAAGTTTAGCACTGATGCCTTCAGTTTATCGTCGCATCAGGCTGTTCTACTTCTAGTACAGTTACGTACACAGGGTCAGTAACTCCCTGAAACAGTTAACCAACTCTAAGCTATGCGAATTAACTGACTCAAATAACAGAAATCGTGTACAAGAGAAGAGGAACACTATCTGGTAAACGTACACAACCCCAATCTAAATTCGTAAGATCACAGTGGTATCTTACTGTAAATGACGAAATCCCGACAAACGAGAAACTGATCAAAATTCATCTCAGTCCCACATCAGAATATGAGATTGGTGGGCAGGTGACTACCCTGAGACAGAGGTTTGCGCGTAGAAACGCAGTCACAATATCTGCTTATCTGCGTCTGAAACAGAACCACAGACTGAACTAATCCGAGCTATATCGAAGTAAAGGAACTTATTGATCCCGAGAAGCTCTGATATCTAGGCAGTAAAAACAATACAATGCGGCAACATGGATTATAGAACACGGAACCACTACGTCAACTTCAATGATTATTACTTCTACACCGAACACAAGCATTCTAAAATAAGAACTGAAGAAGGATATCAAGAAAGACTCCAAGTTATAATTGATGTGTAACAGTGTCACCATAATAGAAAAACCTTAACAGCCGCATCGATGTGGATAGCGCTTTTTAATACCGCTCAGATTGTAAGCGACACGCTCTGTAACGGTTTCATTGTGACCAGTCAACCGAAATATCGCCAACTGTACGTTTGACCGATTCGTCCAACAGGGAGTGCTGTCTTTCTCCACCTGCAAACCGTTGTCGCTCAATGAATCAAGAATCTTCTCTACCAAATGGTGTGTCGCGCAGAAGCAACTGTTACCGTGCATCTGGACTTACTTTCTTAAAGCAAAATAATATGTACTGCTGAAACTGAAATCAAGTATCCTTTACGTTACGTGTAATCTGTATAATAAAATATTGGTTTAAAAAATTACCGTACAACAGTACAACTAAGTTGGGCTAAAGTTGTCTCTTCAATGGATATGTATAGAATCCTTGAAAGTCGAAATTGTGGTTCCTCATTGCCTATACAAACATTGCAAAGATATCGATGTTGGCAGAAACTGTTATTAATCCTCTCTGAAATGAAAACAAGATGGAGACACTACGTCTACCTATAGCAAAGTCATTGTAATTTGAAATTACTTCTTATAAATTTTGATGGTCTTAATCACAATATAATACAATAGAAACTAAGTGATAAGTGGTTTCGGCTGAGTAGCAACTGTCCTCTGATCATGCTTACGCTGTAATTAGTACCTAAGTACGCTGTTAACCACAAATAAATCGTTGCTAAGCGTAACTTGTCAGTATCCAAAGGCTGGCCAAAGCACGACTGTCAACGTGCAAAAATCGATAGTCTCCTACTGGTTTTATACGCTAAAAAGTCACGCTTCAACTGTAGTATCTCCTTGGAGACTCTGGCTCACTTTGTTTACTTTTGAGAAGTCACGAGCCACACCCATTTTTCCAATGACATCACGTTGGTGCGAAATGCAAAAAATACAAGATGGCGTGGCGGGAAGCAAATTTCATTGAAGTGAAACAGCCGGTGACAGGACAGAATATTTTGCGAAAGCTGGCCATGTTCAAAAATATCAAATTATTCTACAGTATTTACACAAGACTTGTCACATGAATTGGGAGCCATGTTCAAGTATTCGATTATTCATAAAAAAATTGTAAGCGCGCTTACACACACACACACACACACACACACACACACACACACACACACACACAATGATGACGACGTGTGTGTGTGTGTGTGTGTGTGTGTGTGTGTGTGTGTGTGTGTGTGTGTGTGTATTCAGCTTTTTATACGTAACTTCTGTGTGGCTATTCGGACTTAAATTTACAGAAGTGCTTCATTACTTGTAAAGCAGAGTTAGTGATATTTGTAAATGGGACTAAACGGCAATGTAAATGGCTGAAGAGAATGAAACAAGTGGTGAGCGTCTGTGTGCCTGGAGGGAGGGAGGGGGCGGGGGGAGGAAGAATCCCCCCGGAATCGCCTCCGAGGCCACTTCTTAACGGCAGTGACGGGCGCTTTCCTCGCTACCTCTCGGGTCCAAAGCTCACCGAAGCAACAACGGCTCTCTCTGTGTTTTAAAAGCATCGGACGCGGCCTCCCTGATCTGTACACCTAATTACTACCGCTCGTTTAGAGAAAGGACTTAAAACGCCATGCCACACCACTGGAAACTGGACTCGATAAAAAAAGAGAATAAAGAGAAAAACGAGAGCAACACGCGCGCGCAAGCGAGGCTGATACTCTTTGTGGAAACTCGCTACAGACGTGCTGTCTTGTATCTCACCAGGGCTGACGCTCTATAATTAACCCTCTTTTTCCTCTGGAGCACGAAATAAATGCATGAGATTGCTGCAGGGGACAGCGTGTACTGGAAAACACGAAGAAAACAAGATGAGCTCATGGGCGTATAGTAATATGTACCTTGCGTGAAATATTTTCTTTGCGTTATACGTCGGGAACAGCGAGAAAAATTTGCGTGTGCGGAAGCACACGATTCGCTTGTGGGAAAAGAGAGCGCTGGAGCCTGCGCACACATACTGGTTACACATTTATATAGCCGGCCGGAGTGGCCATGCGGTTCTAGGCGCTACAGTCTGGAACCGAGCAACCGCTACGGTCGCAGGTTCGAATCCTGCCTCGGGCATGGATGTGTGTGATGTCCTTAGGTTAGTTCCAAGTTCTAGGCGACTGGTGACCTGAGAAGTTGCATAGTGCTCAGAGCCGTTTGAACCAACATTTATATAGACGGTACTCAAAGTATAAACACTGCTTATTTGGACTACAACCAATCATGGTTATTTGTTTTGTTTATTTAATGCTACGAGTTTGGGCAGGCACAGATATTACTAAGGTTTTCCATTAAGGGTACGAAACGTCAGAATGCTGTAGGTGGTTTCTTTTACCTGCCGATCACTCCCTTTGGAGTGCTTTTCATCATTGCAACTTGTACCACGAGTGTGTGATATTTCCCTTACACAAAGTGCTGAGTTTAAAACACGATTATAGTTGTGGCTAGAGGCTTTCCAGATAATAAATTACCTACCTATACACATTACAGTAGTTTACGAGAATAGCATTTCAAGCATGAGATTCACACCGTCACATCTCGTCACATAAAACACTGATTTGAGTAATGAAAGAGGCCAAGAGCAATTTATTTGCC
Source organism: Schistocerca serialis cubense (assembly GCF_023864345.2). Lineage (NCBI taxonomy): Eukaryota > Metazoa > Arthropoda > Insecta > Orthoptera > Acrididae > Schistocerca > Schistocerca serialis. Next base: position 628,942,022 of record NC_064641.1, on the reverse strand, counting down.
AATATATAATATTTAACTACGTATTGTAATGACGTATTTTGAGGATTTAAAGAAGAAACGAATCCAGCGCCACTGACGCGCCTAAGAGACTACAGACTGCTTGACAGAAAATCCTAGGAAGTTCTGGTCTTACGTTAAATCAGTAAGTGGCTCGAAACAGCATATCCAGGCACTCCGGGATGATGATGGGATTGAAACAGAGGATAACACGCGTAAAGCTGAAATACTAAACACCTTTTTCCAAAGTTGTTTCACAGAGGAAGACCGCACTGCAGTTCCTTCTCTAAATCCTCGCACAAACGAAAAAATGGCTGACATCGAAATAAGAGTCTAAGGAATAGAAAAGCAACTGAAATCACTCAACAGAGGAAAGTCCACTGGACCTGACGGTATACCAATTCGATTCTACACAGAGTGCGCGAAAGAACTTGCCCCCCTTCTAACAGCCGTGTACCGCAAGTCTCTAGAGGAACGGAGGGTTCCAAATGATTGGAAAAGAGCACAGATAGTCCCAGTCTTCAAGAAGGGTCGTCGAGCAGATGCGCAAAACTATAGACCTATATCTCTGACGTCGATCTCTTGTAGAATTTTAGAACATGTTTTTTGCTCGCGTATCATGTCATTTCTGGAAACCCAGAATCTACTATGTAGGAATCAACATGGATTCCGGAAACAGCGATCGTGTGAGACCCAACTCGCTTTATTTGTTCATGAGACCCAGAAAATATTAGACACAGGCTCCCAGGTAGATGCTATTTTTCTTGACTTCCGGAAGGCGTTCGATACAGTTCCGCACTGTCGCCTGATAAACAAAGTAAGAGCCTACGGAATATCAGACCAGCTGTGTGGCTGGATTGAAGAGTTTTTAGCAAACAGAACACAGCATGTCGTTATCAATGGAGAGACGTCTACAGACGTTAAAGTAACCTCTGGCATGCCACAGGGGAGTGTTATGGGACCATTGCTTTTCACAATATATATAAATGACCTAGTAGATAGTGTCGGAAGTTCCATGCGGCTTTTCGCGGATGATGCTGTAGTATACAGAGAAGTTGCAGCATTAGAAAATTGTAGCGAAATGCAGGAAGATCTGCAGCGGATAGGCACTTGGTGCAGGGAGTGGCAACTGACCCTTAACATAGACAAATGTAATGTATTGCGAATACATAGAAAGAAGGATCCTTTATTGTATGATTATATGATAGCGGAACAAACACTGGTAGCAGTTACTTCTGTAAAATATCTGGGAGTATGCGTGCGGAACGATTTGAAGTGGAATGATCATATAAAATTAATTGTTGGTAAGGCGGGTACCAGGTTGAGATTCATTGGGAGAGTGCTTAGAAAATGTAGTCCATCAACAAAGGAGGTGGCTTACAAAACACTCGTTCGACCTATACTTGAGTATTGCTCATCAGTGTGGGATCCGCACCAGATCGGTCTGACGGAGGAGATAGAGAAGATCCAAAGAAGAGCGGCGCGTTTCGTCACAGGGTTATTTGGTAACCGTGATAGCGTTACGGAGATGTTTAATAAACTCAAGTGGCAGACTCTGCAAGAGAGGCGCTCTGCATCGCGGTGTAGCTTGCTCGCCAGGTTTCGAGAGGGTGCGTTTCTGGATGAGGTATCGAATATATTGCTTCCCCCTACTTATACCTCCCGAGGAGATCACGAATGTAAAATTAGAGAGATTAGAGCGCGCACGGAGGCTTTCAGACAGTCGTTCTTCCCGCGAACCATACGCGACTGGAACAGGAAAGGGAGGTAATGACAGTGGCACGTAAAGTGCCCTCCGCCACACACCGTTGGGTGGCTTGCGGAGTATCAATGTAGATGTAGATGTAGATGTAGACTAATTCAGCGCACATGTAGAAACATCGCTATTAAAGACAGACTCTGAAGACACTTGAATATTACAAAAAAACAGGCGTGCAACCCATCGTCCACTGCCGGACGATATTACTCTCTTTTTATCTCCTGTATAATACGGACGCACCATTACATAGGCGTCATTATAAGATTTGTAATTAGTTTACATATATTGAGAAATACTGTTACTTTGCTGCATGTGAGACTAGTATGTGTGAAAAGCACACAGTGGTTAATGAATGGACATTTCTATGTGATTTATAAATTTTTATGGACATAACAAACCACTCAGGCTCTGTCATTGTTATCATTGTTATTGACGTAAGTGTTAACATGTTACATGTGTTTCCAATTCAAGCTCGTAATTATAGTGCCAATTACTCTACATTTTTGTTTACTTTAGTAGTTGGACAACCTCAATCATCTGTTTTCTATGTGCCAAGTTTTTTTTTTTTTGACAGAGCCAACCGTGTCTGACGTGTCATTGTGTGGACAGAACAGTCGAGGCCGACGTTAACATACTACTTTTATTCCCCCCCCCCCCCCCCCCTTGTAAACTGACCCTTAGGTACATTTTCAGTGCGAGTGACGTCCGGAAATTTCTTAGCAAACTTCACTTCTCAAATCGTACATCGCTCGCACGTAGCCTCGCTGTTCCACAATGGTACGCGGCACTTTCTAAACGGGAAAAGGAGCCACGCAAGTATATGTCGCTTCTTCTTCTCAGTCTGATGCTTAATAATAGTAATATTTCCTTACATCAGGAGCACCAACGGGGAAAATCATTATTCTGGGTGGTGAGAAACTGTCTGAAAAGTTTGTAAGGATGTTGCAGGGTAGGTTGTGCTGAGAAATAATTGTTAAGAAAAGAATTCGATAAGTTGCTCAGTTTCTGAGTTAATTAACATTGAAGTTAGCCAGTAAGGTCGTTGCATGCGCAAACTGAACCTGGTCGACAGACACGGTGTCGGCAGACGTATTCTTCGTTTGGTTTCCTACGATGGAACAAGAGAGCGATGCAGAAACTGGACATGGGACAGTAGTAAGGATCGAACCCGGGCCAGGGCAAAATGGCAAAATACCATGTGGTTGATTGTCCGTTTGACGTGTACTTACTTGACTTCTGGAAAAGAGAGTCAGCTCATGATTTGCATACATTATAGAATAAAACTTCTTCTCACTTGTTTTTACGTCCTTCATCTACAATGGTGCGTGGTGCAAATAACTTAGTAATATCACACTTTTGTTCTTTCTTGCCACATAACGTCCGATTGTCAATTTGTCTTTCAAACCTAAATGATGATGACAAAACTTCTCTGTATGTGGGAGGCTTCATTTCTTGTGGAATTTCCGTTTTGTTTCGTTTTGTTACACTATCTCTACTGGACCAGGAGCTATCTTCGTGACATTGTGTACCTTGTACACTGTTCATTGGTAGTCGTAATTTGCTTTATTGAGTTCCATCATTACCAATAAAGAAGTCGGCAGTTCTGTTGTCTGTATCATCTAATTCTTCACTGCTTGCTTCACTTGGGACGCAAGAACAAGAGGGTTCATTATCCTGGGGATCATCAGGATGTAAATCTCTGCTTCCTAATTAGAGGGCGCTTCATCCTCAAACTATACAATAATAGTTGGTTCAAAATTTCGTTCAATTGTGGTCACTTTTGATGACGTTCTTTTGTCTTTTACAGGAATTATGGTTCCAAGTTGTAAGTTAGTGAAAATGTGTCTCACATAATTATTCTGTTTGTGAAACTGAACTTATGCTGATCTGACAGCATCGTTGCATTAAGAAACCTTCAAAAGCATACTCGGTTGTAGCTTTTACAGTACTTCAGAACTCTCAACAAAAAGTATAGTTGTGCAGAACTGATAATTATTATTAATAACTTGCTACTTTAAAACACTGTTTAGATCAACGACAAATAAACTACTGGAAAAACAGATTGTCTGCTAAGGGATCTAAAAGACCTCTGTCATACATCACACGCGTATGAGTAAAAAAGTTATAAAATAAAATAATTAATTTTACTTGCAGCAAAATAATGTTTTCACGAAGAATGTGAGTAGTATTTCCGAGGATTACATTTGACAGCAACTAAAATAAACTAATTTAAGACAGTTTATTGAGAAACTGAGTACTGGGTCTAAAGGACTCCTGTTATTGCATCCAAGAGTTAAATCCAGTCTTTCAGGCCATTTAAATAAGAGAACAGCCACAACACTATTTTCTAGACCTCGTGCAGTTAGACGCTAGAGTCCACACACACACACACACACACACACACACACACTAGGGGACAAAGTTTTGGAATCAAACGTCACCATCAGGGCTTATATGTTTGTGTCAAGGCTGCTCCGTGTAAACCAGTGTACGCGGCTTGCAACAACGCGTAGAGGCCCGACAGAAATCCGGTGTCGACATAGGGCAAGACACGCCACGCCGCGCCGTTAGAGCAGCGCCCAGATGCTGTACCCCGGGTCCCGCTGTTTTGTAAGACGGTGTCTGTGTCAAGGATAAGGCAGTCGCGGCTCATAAACAGCGCGAACGGCGCAGTCATACAGAAATATTCCGCCATGGATTTTAGTGTTCGTTACAACAGTACTATACGAGTGAGATGCACAGGCAAGAAAGAAAGTAAGGGATCTGTAATGTTTTGGAACGTTTATTTAGTATGCTAAACACATTAAATAAAGCTGTAGGAAGCGTTTTCTAAACGATATTCCGCTTAGGAAGTTAGCCACAAAATTTTAATATTAGTTTACAGGGCTCAACAAAACCTTCTCGGTTTACAACCCGCGTCATTTCGAATAAAATACTCGAGTCCCCCATTTTCATCAGGAGTTAAAACCACTGACTGCCGGGGATGGAACGGTGTTCTGCTTATACAGATGCAATGGCAGCGTCTGGAACCTTCCTGAGAGGACCGGAGCGACGCATGCGTGAAATGAATGCAACGTGAGCAGCTCCTAGCAGCTCCGGCCCGTTGCTGGACCGAGTGACAGGTGGCGCGAGCGGCCGGCGCCTTTGGAACTTCCGCTCCCGCGTCCCGAGAAGCGTCAAGCCCACGTCTTTGCTTTCAGTCAGTGTCTAAAGCCCGCCCCCCATGCCTTACTAAGCGCTTACCCCTGGTCTCTGTTAAAACTGTTGCTGATTATTCTAATTTCGACAGATTCTTTTATGAATCCCAAAATGATGGTGTTTGAGCCATACTCTCGTCTTTACAAATTGTATTTTATGCCCGTTTTCTAGGCAACGTTCAGTGACGGACGACTTCTCAAGTCCCCTTGTTTAATACGCCGTGAATTCTCTACGCAACTCTCAGCAACAGTGCTAATATTTTGATCTATGTAAATGCTACCATATTCACAGGGGTGAGCATACACGCCAGGAATTCGAAGACATACGTTGTCTTTAAAGAGATGTAGCATATCTCTTATCTTTTAGGCGGGCCGGAACACTGGTACCAGTCCATATATCCCTTCAGTACGCGTCCTGTATTGCTAATAGCTGCTCCAAAATATGGAAGGAATGCAGAGGCGTCTTTCGTCGGTGGCATTTCGAAGCTTTTGCAATTTCTCCCTTCCTGGAACCATTTTCTCTGAACATGCTCTTCAAATGCTGAAATTTAGGCCCTACATGGTCGTGGTCAGAAATAATATTGATTCATTGTGCTAAAGGGCTCACGAGCGCTTTCATGTGCGCCATTTGATGTCACTCAGTTGAGCGGCTAAACGGAGCTGCTAGGAGCAACCGATCTTAGCTACCGCACACGCGTCACTCCGACCCTCTCTGGAAGGTTCCAGAAGCTGCCATTGCATCTATACAAGTAGAACACCGAGCTAGCCCCGGCATTCAGTTATATTAACTCCTGACAGCTGTCGAAAGCTCGAGTATTTTATTCGAAGTGACGCGGCTTGTAAACAGAAATTTTATTGAAGCATGCTACCGCGAAAAACTCCGAGGACGCAATTTACAGTGTGTTTCACAGTTTCTTTTACATGCTTCGAGGTTGTAGAAGGTACTTAGTGGGTTAAGTCTGATGAGGAACCCATGATAGGAAATGTACCGTTTGGATCTAAAATAATTTTGAAGATCTAATGACTTTCAAATCATTGCCGGTAAACGTTTCGGGGTACAATGTCGTGGTCTATGAAACTCTTCTGTTCCTAACGTTTCTTACACAACTGCGTTCGACATCTTCAGAGGCATTGCTCCTCCGTTAAGTCATGAGTCGGTAAGACTCAACGGACGAGCAACGCCTCTTAAGATGTCCAGCGCAGTTCTGGACGAAACATTAGGAACAGAAGAATTTCTTGTACAACGACCTTATACTCCGAAAGATTTACCAGCGGCAATGTCATCCGGTCGTGAAAGCCTTCATACTTTCGAATGTCCCGCTTCACGGTACCCACTGAGCTCATATACTCGTGCAAGACTCTTGATATGCACTGTGATGTGGTTGGTCTTTTAGGGCTCTTAAGTGGTGAGGTCATCAGCGTCCAGACTTCATATGGACCCATAAGAAAAAATCGAAAATATTAAATCTAGCGACCGTGATGGTGAAGTAGTTGGTCCTCCTCAACCTACCCACTTTTCGTTGTAGGCCTCTGCGTTCGAATAAGATGTTCGTGTACGTCACGAGCAAATTACGTGGCTGCGCCACCGTGTTGGAACAACATTTTCTGACGAAGTGACATTGGCTAATCAGCCAGTAACTCCACCACTGATTCTTGCATGAATCCGTCTCTAACGATCCCGTTGTCGACGAAACGTTAAAGCGTGATCATCCTTTTTTATCCTTGCACGAATGTCAAGCATCAGGGGACCCGTCCGGAGGTACAGAAGAACATTCTGCCCCATAAGGTGACCGCCAAAGATACCAGCCTGTACACTGACTCTGAACCGCTGCTGAAATCTAAGTGAATGTGCGGTATGAAGAATTCCGTTATCCCAAATGTGGTTGTTTCGACAGGTCAAAACAGACTCCCTGATGAAAATTTCATCCGTGAGATGAACGTGGCGTGAAAAGCTTGGACAAGTCGACACAATATTGTAGAAACCATGTACAGAAATTGACACGTAGCCGAAAATCCGCCGGAGTCAATGAACGCACGTTCTGTCGGTGGTAAGGGTGGAGCTTCTGGTGCCGCAGAACTCGACAGACGCTCGCGTGGGGCACGCCCATGGCATGGCCAATGTTTAGAGTGCTCGTCGTCGGCTCCTCTTCTAAGTGACGTGACATGACGTGACGATGGACGCCCTCTTCAAAGTCGAGAGTGCGGCGCGTCCGTGGAGCACCACAGTCAACGCCCGTAGTTGTGGACGTACCAGTTTCTCGCAGCCGTGGTTGTAGTCGGACGAAAATGATATTTGGTGGACTTCGGCGATCCGGAAAATGTTCTCGGCACATCTGTGGTGCAGCTCTACCATTTTATTCTTCGAGCAAGTATTCCGTCATCCCGTACTGTCTCAGTCGTCCTGTTACTGCTTAGCGAAGGACTGACAAGTGGGTTCGAATGGCTCTGAGCACTATGGGACTTAACATCTGAGGTCATCAGTCCCCTAGAACTTAGAACTACTTAAACCTAACTAACCTAAGGACATCACACACATCCATGCCCGTGGCAGGATTCGAACCTGCGACCGTAGCGGTCGCGCGTTTCCAGACCGAAGCGCCTAGAACCACTCGGCCACATTGGCCGGCTGACAAATGGGAAGCACGCTGAAGCAGTGACTGTAAACAAGGGAACATTACATCAAGGGATTGACAACGGCGTCCTCTTCTTAGTTTGGGTATGTACCGTGAAACAATAGAGTTGGAAGTGGACAGATTTTAAAATTTAATTTACTTCATTTTACACCATTTCCGTAGATGATTTGCTTATAAGAACTCTCCAACCTCTAGAAACCTGTAGTATGAATTGCGAAACATACACCGTGCAAGTCTACACCTACGTACTGATAAATCTCATTGGGAAGGTTGTTCGGAAACGTTTCACATGAGAGGCGTTCAATAAGTAATGCAACATTTTTTTTATCTCGACCAGTTTCTATCGAAAAAATTTGGAATTTGTTGCGGGACATCGTGGAACATTCCCGCTTCAGCCCCTATAGTTTCATGAAGTTCCGATAGGTGGCGTGCGATACGTATCCTTCAAAATGGCGTCTGTAACGGATATGCGTTCCAAGCAGAAAGTTGTCACTAAGATTTTTTAAAATTTTTTTTAGGGAAACCGTAGCATCGCAGATATTCACAGGCCCTTGCAGAATGTCTGCGGAGACCTGGCAGTGAACAAAAGCACTATGAATCGTTGGGCGAGGCAACAAGTTCGCGCAAACCTGTCCGGTCTCTCCGATCTACCGGCCGGCCGCACACAGCTGTGACTCCCTCACGAAATTGAAGTAAGGACTTCAGCGGTTTCGTTACCACAGAAGTGAAAACGTATGAAGAAAGTAACGGACTCTCTTCAGCAGCAAGTCACACAAGCACACCGTTGAGACTTGCAGCACGGGGCTAACTATTGCATTTCTTTCTTCAAAGGACCGCAGCACACTCAGAACTTTGTGTGTTTCTTTAAAGTCAGTATCACCATTAGACTATTGTTTAATTACAGTATAACTTTTACACTTTCACAATCATGATTTCGGCTTCAAAGTGCCATTATCAAGTGTTTTAAATGTTATAAAGTGCCTAAGATGGCATACTGTCGTATTAAAATACAATTTATACCACTTAAAACACTTGATAATGGCACTTTGAAGCCGAAATCATGATTGTGTAAGTGTAAATGTAACAGTGTAAATAACCAACAGTCTAATGGTGGTTCCGACTTTAAAAAAATATATTATGACTGTGGCCCAGCATTATGAAAAAATTATTTAACTTTGTATGTGTCCCTCGTAATAAACTACTGGCTGAGGAGGTGCACTAGTTAAGATACTGGTTCTCTATGGGAAGGGTCAGGGCTAAAATCCCTGTCCAGCCAATGAGGTTCAGGTACTACGTCGTTTCCATAGTTAAAACGAGCCGAATGTTGATTAGGTTCCTTTAATAAGGCCACGGCTGATTTCCACCGCTTCCTCCCCCCCCCCCCCCCCACCCTGCCTCCCATACTCGTCCCACCGTCGGAGGTTCGAGTCCTCCCTCGGGCATGGGTGTGTGTGTTGTCCTTAGAGTAAGTTAGTTTAAGTTAGATTAAGTAGTGTGTAAGCGCAGGGACCGATGACCTTAGCAGTTTGGTCCCATAAGATCTTACCACAAATTTCCAAAAAAATGCTCTTCCAATACAGCTTTGCGTTCCGTCTATAATGCGCTGACAACTTTGTGTTCCGTCTATAACGCTCTGAAAAGAGCCGAAATATTCAATAGTTTTCTTTAATTCATCACAGTGCACAGTGCATATCAAGAGTCTTGCACGAGTATATGAGCTCAGTGAGTACCGTGAGGCGGGACATTCGAAAGTATGAAGGCTTTCACGACCGGATGACATTGCCGCTGGTAAATCTTTCGGAGTAGCAGCCACTATCCGTAGTGAAGTGAAACTGTTTAATTGTATGTACAGCCATCGATTGTAAGTACTGCTGTTCAGGGCAAGTGAAGATGGCTGAATGCAGAGGAAAAGATGTACAACATACCACTAAAAACAGCCAGAAGTGCCTTTGAGGTAGTTTAAATAGTCTTCAAAGCCAAGTTGCTGAAATGGAAGTACTATAACCAATGTTTATTAGCAGTTTTCATTTATTTCAGTCAGACGCACATTTTTAATGAAAAAAATTAAAAAGTGAGGACTGCTTAGCGAGCAATGCAGAGATGTATGCAGGGTGTCACATACCCGTACAGGTAGTAGTACTGGTCGAAACTGTAAGAGAAGTCCCTATAACGATATGCCCAGAAACTAATACCTGTTGAGATATGAAGATCCGAAGTGCACAGCCTGCATTTTATTTACAGGTGACGCAGGATTCACAAGAGATTTCATAGTAAATCAGTAATGCGGATGCAAATCATTGAGCAATCATGGAGGTGAGGGTACAGGATCGCTGCAGTATTAATATATGGGCTGTAATTGTCAGTGACAGACTCATAGGGCTACACATTTTACCAAACAGATTAGCAGGTACTGTGTATCACCGATTTCAGCGCGATGAGTTACCGGTGCTACTGACGAACGTTATCCGTGTAGAAAGACAACTGTGGTTTATGCATGATTGGGTACCACCCCAATTTCTACGAATCGTGAGACAGTACCTCACCGCAACGCTTTATGGGCAATAGACCAATCGAGGAGGTCCGCTAGAATGGCCTATCCGTTCACCGGACCAGAATCCGTTGAATTTCTGGCTATAGGGACATGAAATGCTACCGGGTATGCCCAACCAGTCTATAATGTGCAGGCGTTGCAGAAGCGTGACCAATGCGTGTGACGCAATGCGATTGGAGTCAGGTGTATCTGAGTCTGAAGAAGGGCTGAAGGAGGAGGAGGAGGATATTGGTGTTTAACGTCCCGTCGACAACGAGGTCATTAGAGACGGAGCACAAGCTCGGATTAGGGAAGGATAGGGAAGGAAGTCGGCCGTGCCCTTTGAAAGGAACCATCCCGGCATTTGCCTGGAGTGATCTAGGGAAATCACGGAAAACCTAAATCAGGATGGCCGGACGCGGGATTGAACCGTCGTCCTCCCGAATGCGAGTCCAGTGTGCTAACCACTGCGCCACCTCGCTCGGTAGGCTGAAGGAAGAATTGCTAGGACAGACATGAGAACAAAGAAATGGGCCGGAGAAGAGACTGGAGTGGACGACACTGTTATGACTGTAATAAAATTAAAAATTGAGATGGGCGAATCATATAGCCAGTGTAATGGAGATACATGGACCAAGGAAGTTCTTTGCTGCATTTCAACAAATAAAAAACGACCGAGGTGAGCACCGAACATTAGGTGGGCAGGTGACATTAGGAAACATGCAAGGCCAGGATGGACGCGTACGGCTCAAGAACACAGAGAAGTCTGGAGAACTTCGTTATCCAGCAAAGAATGTATAGAAGTTGGCAATGACGATAGCCATTAGAGTCTCCAGATACACCACCTGATCAACAGCATCCGGACAACTATAAGTAGAAATTAATATGGGGTGTGTCCTCCACTCTTAGCCTACACGACGCCTTGAGCTCTGCTGGAGACACTTTTAGTGAGGAGCCCGAATGTTTGTGGACCAATGGCAGCTCATTCTTTCTCAAGAGCCGAAAATGGAGAGTGTAGTGATGGACGCTTGCGTAAGGAGCGAAGTCGACTTCCTAATTCAACCCAAAGGTGTTCCATTGAATTCAAGTTGCGACTCTGGGCAGGCCAGTCCATTTCACCAACGTTATTGTCTACAAGCACTACCTAACAAATGGTGCTTTACGACATGGTGGATTGTCATGCTTGTACACTGATCAGCCAAATTATTATAACCACCTGCTTAACAGCCAGTATGTCCACATTTGGCAAAGATAACAGCCGCCAAGCGTCGTGGCATGGAAGCAACGAGGCCTTGGTAGGTCGCTGGAGGGAGTTAGCATCACATCTGTACACATAAGGCACCGAATTCCCGTGAATTCCAGTGAGGGGTGAGATGAGATCTGACGCCACGTTCAGTGACATTCTAGATGTGTTCGATCGGGTTCAGTTGGAGGCCAGCACATCCACTGGAATTCCCCACTGTGTTCATCGAAACACTCCATCACGCTCTTGACCTTGTGACATGGCGCATTATATTACTGAAAAATGCCAATGCTGTCAGGAAACATGATCGTCATGAAGGGTTGTACGTGGTCTGCAAGCACTGTGCAATACTCCTTGGCCGTCATGGTGCTTTGCATTCGCTCCACTGGACCCACGGATGCCCTCGTGAATGTTCCCCAGAGCATAATGGAGCCGCCGCACACTTGTCCCCTTCCCACAGCACAGGTGTCAAGGAGCTATTCCCCTGGAAGATGGCGTATTCGCGTCCTCCCATCGCCATGATGAAGAAGGTACCGGGATTCATCAGATCATGCAACGCTCTGCCATTGAGCCAGCTCCAGTGCAGAAGGTCATGTACCCATTTTAGTCGTAGCTGCCGATGTCGTAGTGTTGACATTGGTACGTGCACGTGTCATTGGCTGCGGAGGCCCACCGTTAGGAGTGTTCACTGCACCGTGTGTTCAGACATACTTGTGCTCTGGCCAGCATCAAAGTCTGATGTAAGTTCCTGCACAGATCGCTGCCTGTCTTATCTTACCAGTCTGTCCAGCCTACGACGTCCTACGTCTATAATGAGGAGTGGCCGCCCAAACCCACGACGTCTGCACGTGTGTCCACCTTGGTTTCGCCCTTCATCACTCCTCGAACACCGGACAAGTCGTGTAGTTTCCGGAATGCTCGTGCCGAGCCTCCGGGCCATCACGATCTGCCCTCGGCCAAACTCAGATAGACGACGCGCCTTTCCCATTCTACAAACGGACAGCACGCTGACTGATACTGCATGTACCCTGCCTGTGTCTGACTAGCAGTCATTCATGGCCAGGTGACGCTGCTATCGCCTCGATGGGTTTATATCGACAGTAGGTGGATGGTCGTAATGTTCTCACTGGCCACTGTACACTCATAGTCTGCAAACTGTTCCTCTACTGTACGTAAGAAACTATGCTGAAGAATGTGTTCATACCAATTCGCATTTAGCATTTTTGTAAGCACGATAACAGACCACACACTAACAACGAAAAACACCTCTTTGCCGTAACACTGCCTCCTCCTTTGGCGTTACACATGAAGACAGGCAACGTTTTCCAGGCATTCGCCAAATCCAAACCCTTCCATCAGATTGTCACAGTGTACAGTGTGACTCATCACTCCAAATAAATCATTCGTTTCCAGTCTCCCACTGTCCAGGGGCTTCGCTCTTTACAGCACCTCAGTCGTCGCTCAGCACTGACTACAGAAATGTGTGCCTTATTAAGAGCTGCTTCACCATTGGACCCTATTCTACTAAATTCTCTACACTTCCTTACAGCTGGACTGTTGCCAGCCCTTTGAAGCCCACAAGTGATTCCCTCCTGTGATTTCTCACGATTTTTTACAACAATCATTCATTACTCTCGACGGCCCATGTCCGTCAGTGTATGTAATATGCCTGGTATTGATTTAGCTCGGGCTAATCCTTGCTCCTACTTCACAGTCACATCACCAGCAGTCGATTTGGGCATCTTTGGAAGTGTCACTGATGGTTCAAAAAATGGCTCTGAGCACTATGGGACTTAACATCTTTGGTCATCAGTCTGATGGTTTTGTTACTCACGCCACAACGAATGACTAGTCTATGTTCGAAGTCACCGAGATCTCCTGACAGACCCACTGTGCTGCCAATGATCCTCCACTGACAAAGTAATACTCCCCACCTACTTTCATATTGGCAGGTACGCCTCGCGTGACATCTAGTGGTCAACTCCGCATCACAGAGGGGTGTCCTGGAACTTTTAATCAGATAGCGTATTTTTCACATCTGCGCTATATGCAAGCAGATTGTTAGGATAACTTCAGGGAATACTACTTCCTTGAGTGGAAACACAGTTGTGTACAAAAATGGAATACGATGTAAGTGCCACAAACTAAAATTTTCAATATTCAAATAAATGTGTCTTAAATATTGGATGATTATATTAATTTTATGAAAAAATATGTGTACTGGTATATCAAAATACCACTACAAAACATGTAAACAGTTTTTTTATGAATATGAAGAGGGGCAGCAGCCTTTTCAGTAGTTGCAGGGGCAACAGTCTGGATGATTGACTGATCTGGCCTTGTAACACTAACCAAAACGACCTTGCTGTTGTGGTACTGCGAACGGCTGAAAGCAAGGGGAAACTACAGCCGTAATTTTTCCCGAGGGCATGCAGCTTTACTGTATGGTTAATGATGATGGCGTCCTCTTGGGTAAAATATTCCGGAGGTAAAACAGTCCCCCATTCAGATCTCCGGGCGGGGCTACTCAAGAGGACGTCGTTATCAGGAGAAAGAAAACTGGCATTCTACGGATCGGAGCGTGGAATGTCAGATCCATTAATCGGGCAGGTAGGTTAGAAAATTTGAAAAGGGAAATGGATAGGTTAAAAGTTAGACATAGTGGGAGTTAGTGAAGTTCGGTGGCAGGAGGAACAAGACTTCTGGTCAGATGAATACAGGGTTATAAATACAAAATCAAATAGGAGTAATGCAGGAGTAGGTTTAATAATGAATAAAAAAATAGGAGTGCGGGTAAGCTACTACAAACAGCATAGTGAACGTATTATAGTAGCCAAGATAGACACGAAACCCATGCCTACTACAGTAGTACAAGTTTATATGCCAACTAGCTCTGCAGATGACGAAGAAATTGAAGAAATGTATGATGAGATAGAAGAAATTATTCAGATAGTGAAGGGTGACGAAAATTTAATAGTGATGGGTGACTGGAATTCGGTACTAGGAAAAGGGAGAGAAGGAAATGTAGTACGTGAATATGGATTGGGGCTAAGAAATGAAAGAGGAAGCTGTCTGCTAGAATTTTGCACAGAGCATAACGTAATCATAGCTAACACTTGGTTCAAGAATCATAAAAGAAGGTTGTATACATGGAAGAATCCTGGAGATACTAAAAGGTATCAGATAGATTATATAATGGTAAGACAGAGATTTAGGAACCAGGTTTTAAATTGTAGGACATTTTCAGGGGCAGATGTGGACTCTGACCACAATCTATTGGTTATGAACTGTAGATTAAAACTGAAGAAATTGCAAATAGGTGGGAATTTAAGGAGATGGGACCTAGATAAACTGACTAAACCAGAGGTTGTACAGAGTTTCAGGGACAGCATAAGGGAACAATTGACAGGAATGGGGGAAAGAAATACAGTAGAAGAAGAATGGGTAGCTTTGAGGGATGAAGTAGTGAGGGCAGCAGAGGATCTAGTAGGTAAAAAGACGAGGGCTAGTAGAAATCCTTGGGTAACAAAAGAAATATTGAATTTAATTGATGAAAGGAGAAAATATAAAAATGCAGTAAATGAAGCAGGCAAAAAGGAATACAAACGTCTCAAAAATGAGATCGACACGAAGTGCAAAATGGCTAAGCAGGCATGGCTAGAGGACAAATGTAAGGATGTAGAGGCTTATCTCACTAGGAGTAAGATAGATACAGCCTACAGGAAAATTAAAGAGACCTTTGGAGAAAAGAGAACCACATGTATGAATATCAAGAGCTCAGATGGAAACCCAGTTCTAAGCAAAGAAGGGAAGCAGAAAGGTGGAAGGAGTATATAGAGGGTCTATACAAGGGCGATGTACCTGAGGACAATATTATGGAAATGGAAGAGGATGTAGATGAAGATGAAATGGGAGATACGATACTGCGTGAAGAGTTTGACAGAGTACTGCAAGACCTGAGTCGAAACAAGGCCCCGGCAGTAGACAACATTCCATTAGAACTACTGGCGACCTTGGGAGAGCCAGTCCTGACAAAACTCTACCATCTGGTGAGCAAGATGTACGAGACAGGCGAAATACTCTCAGACTTCAAGAAGAATATAATAATTCCAATCCCAAAGAAAGCAGGTGTTGACAGATGTGAAAATTGCCGAACTATTAGTTTAATAAGTCACAGCTGCAAAATACTAACGCGAATTATTTACAGACGAATGGAAAAACTGGTAGAAGCCGATCTCGGGGAAGATCAGTTTGGATTCCGTAGAAATGTTGGAACACGTGAGGCAATACTGACCTTACGACTTATCTTAGAAGAAAGATTAAGGAAAGGCAAACCTACGTTTGTAGCATTTGTAGACTTAGAGAAAGCTTTTGACAATGTTGAATGGAATACTCTCTTTCAAATTCTATAGGTGGCAGGGGTAAAATACAGGGAGCGTAAGGCTATTTACAATTTGTACAGAAACCAGATGGCAGTTATAAGAGTCGAGGGGTATGAAAGGGAAGCAGTGGTTGGGAAGGGAGTAAGACAGGGTTGTAGCCTATCCCCGATGTTATTCAATATGTATATTGAGCAAGCAATAAAGGAAACAAAAGAAAAGTTCTGAGTAGGTATTAAAATCCATGGAGAAGAAATAAAAACTTTGAGGTTCGCCGATGACATTGTAATTCTGTCAGAGACAGCAAAGGACTTGGAAGAGCAGTTGAACGGAATGGACAGTGTCTTGAAAGGAGGGTATAAGATGAACATCAACAAAAGCAAAACGAGGATAACGGAATGTAGTCGAATTAAGTCGGGTGATGCTGAGTGAATTAGATTAGGAAATGAGACACTTAAAGTAGTAAAGGAGTTTTGCTATTAGGGGAGCAAAATAACTGATGATGGTCGAAGTAGAGAGGATATAAAATGTAGACCGGCAATGGGAAGGAAAGCGTTTCTGAAGAAGAGAAATTTGTTAACATCGAGTATTTATTTAAGTGTCAGGAAGTCGTTTTTGAAAGTATTTGTATGGAGTGTAGCCATGTATGGAAGTGAAACATGGACAATAAATAGTTTGGACAAGAATAGAATAGAAGCTTTCGAAGTGTGGTGCTGCAGAAGAATGTTGAAGATTAGGTGGGTAGATCATGTAACTAATGAGGAGGTATTGAATAGGATTGGGGAGAAGTTTGTCGCACAACTTGACTAGAAGAAGGGATCAATTGGTAGGACATGTCCTGAGGCATCAAGAGATCACAAATTTAGCACTGGAGGGCAGCGTGGAGGGTAAAAATCGTAGAGGGAGAAAAAAATGGTTCAAATGGCTCTGAGCACTATGGGACTCAACTGCTGTGGTCATAAGTCCCCTAGAACTTAGAACTACTTAAACCTAACTAACCTAAGGACATCACACATATCCATGCCCGAGGCAGGATTCGAACCTGCGACCGTAGCGGTCGTGCGGTTCCAGACTATAGCGCCTTTAACCGCTCGGTCACTCCGGCCGGCCGGAAGTAGAGGGAGACCAAGAGATGAATACACTAAGCAGATTCAGAAGGATGTAGGTTGTAGTAGGTACTGGGAGATGAAGGATCTTGCACGGGATAGATAAGCATGGAGAGCTGCATCAAACCAGTCTGAGGACTGAAGACCACAACAACAACAACAACATGTATAAAGGGAACAAAAGTTATGTGGAAAAAGAAGTAAGTGCCATCCTTTCGTTTTCTGGGAAACGCTGTGAGTGCCTTACCAAGTTTGCGAAAAGGATGTAAGTCAAGGGTTTATGTTTAAAAAAAGATGGTAAGTCCATTGTAGTTTTCGGAACGTTTAATAACTTTACATATAATTTTACTCTTTCAATGCCAGGCTAATATATAAAAAAGGTATGAAATAAAATTTCTCTGAATGTTTTTTTGCACACTTGTACATTTCTCCCGGTTCCATCGGGTATGCCATAAGCAAAAGCACAAGTCCGCCTACTCTCTGCTGCACTTTCGTACGTCCCATGACTTCTGCGCCCAACGGGTAACATTTGAATCTGATTCAATAGATATGTTCCTTGGCTTTCTTCATCAACTTTATAAAACTCCAAAGACAATAGCTGTTTCTGTTCACTGCTTATGTTTTTACACTTGTACTTACAGGAGCAGCTTCCCTGCTCTGCTGGTGGTTGTTTTGCAGGTATCTCTTTCCCACAACTGTTAAGGTACGGCTGGCCCTTTTCTCTTGCTTCACGTCTCTTACGAACAGTCACCTTCTTCCTAACAGGCTTTCCTCTTTCTGGTTGGTACACTAAACACACAACCGAAGAACACTCTAAAACACACACATGGAACGACCGAAATCACTGCCGTGTCAACGTACTGTCACCAACTAAAGCAACTGAGTAACTGAGGCACATACATCATGGCGGTGGCGCTTACATCCCTTCCCATCTCAGTCCCGCTGGCGCTTGCACAGTGGTGCTATCTTCGAACTGCTCTTGAAACTAGTAGGAATTTTTCTGGCACTTGCAAACTTTCTCGTTTCATTACGCTTGGCTTATACAACCCTTTTCACTATAAAAGCAATTTTAAAAATTTTTGGCACTTACACCCTTTTCCATTTTTTGTACTCAATTATTGTCATCGTCCTCTAACAAAACAGTGAATGTAAAACACAGAAGGGAATCAAGAAGATGGCAAAATGCCGAACACGCGAAGGGACTGCTTCGGCGTGTTCGGCCCCTGACAAGGATCTGAGGTTACTCGGCGTATTGGACGGCCTGTCGTTTGCTGCCAAGGCGGCGGTCGATGCTGCTCAGAGGTCACGAGATCGGTTTGTTCCGGAGTTGTGAATACCGCAGGGAAGAAAAAAAGTCCATCTACTCAGAAAGCGCATGGAAAAAGCATTACTGGAAAGCTATCTGGCAAAAGAACGCGCTGTGAGCAGACACGGCAACCTACATAACAGCACCGTGGAGAAAGGAACCGCGAGGAAACGAGTTTCGCTTTCCTCGGCGGGAACTAGCATTTGCATCTCGGCCTCTTTTGTTCGCTGTAGCTCCGCTGTTTGCGATTTTATTCGTCTTAAAGTTCATCATACCGTCAGCGACTACATCACAGTAATCGTACACTAATTGACTGTGAGTGTTGAAATAATGGAGAAGGTAGGGAGTACTACGAATGAGAATTCCTTGTGATCTATCTAATGCTAATGACTCGGCAAACTGCAATCTTCTCCTCTAGAGAACGGAATTTCAGTCTATTGAATGTGCAGTTAGGCCTAATTACTAATTTAGTTCTTATTTTACCAACAGAAAGCTGTGTGCACGGCAGTCAGCTCCAACTGTTATTGATCACAAATAATCTTCCGACTGAATACAACTCACCACATGCGTCCCGCAGAGCTCAATATTAGATCCACAACTACTCTAATTGGTCAATAAAAATAGCCCTCAGCTTGACGAACTGATAAGAAGTTCTCTCTGCTGTAATGTCGTAAAGAACAGCGCCAAAAATGCACCAACAGGAACAATGACGATATTTCCAGTAAAATTACTGAATGAACTATTTTCAAACAGACAAAAACTTAACTTAGAAAACAATAACTTTCATACATTAGAGCACCGGTGAAAAGGAATACAGGCATGTACGAAACAGTTTTAAAACCTTCTGAATGTTTGCATTGATGATAACTTGAAAACGATGTACAACATTAATCCTATGGCGTGTTCAAATCTGTTACTTTCGCTGCGCCTGTTAAAGCTGATTTCGGCGATAAAATATCATAAAGTTGGTTTACTTTGGTCACTTCCATTCATTAATCGTCTATGATAGACCCATTTACACAAAGTATTCACTGCACAAAACGTGCAAAAAAGATGACATATGGTATATGACCTACGTCCTCCTGCAGACAACTATTTACCAACAGTTTTTCGCTAGCAACATGTCACAGTATAAAAGCGTCAGTAGTGCTCGTAGATGTAACACTAGAAATACGAATGACCTCAATTGTCGAGGTTTATTTAATGAGTTGATACGTTGCACATCTTAGTGGAGTAGCAGCACGAACATAACAGATGGATACGTAAATAACTAGTTCGCAGTTGTCTTATTGAAGGACATTTGTTGCTGAAACGTAAGAACCTTCTCAATCACATTTTGTACGGATGTAACCTTAAAAGATCCCAAAACTTTTTTTCTCACACAGTTGTGTCTTTTTTGAGCCGACAACAAACCTAAACTCAATAAATGTCGTTGGTAGCAGATAGTCTGATGGAATTCTGGGGGTACAACACGTTTCTGTCATCAGACTCTGACCACAAAGTTGATAAAAATGACGTACTCAGTCCCTGATCGGCAGGCTTGACAAACATTTTCTGAATGTACTGGATCTTAAAATTTTCATATCATGAGTTAACGCCAAAGATGCTATTGATGGCGATCCACTCGTCGAGTAGAATGAACCGTCTCTGGGAGCCTCTTGCAGTTTTTTTAAAGAAGAATAGGCTATTTTCCAGTTACTGTTTCATTCTCCGCATTTCTTTCGTCTCATAGCCGTCCAGACTAGCGTAAATATAATATGATGTTACACATTTGCTCCCTATGCTACTTCCCAGCTGCACTGGAAGAGTTTCTGCAAAAACATGGAACAAAAATCACTTACTATATCGAAGGAAAAAAAGGCATGAATTAGATATCCAAAAAACATCTAGGGGTGGGGGTGGAGATGGGGGTGGGAACACTAGCATATGTGGAGCAATTTCAACCAAACTTTTGTCAGTCGCAGAATTTTATTCCTGGAACTTAACTTTGTCGTCTGACAGTACTGTGTGTAGGTGCCAAATAACACCGTGCCTTCCACTCCACGCGAAACCGTTGACCTCCCTAAGAAACGACTAGATAACGTTGGAGGAGAACGCACAGCCACATTGCCTCCAATAATCTATGCCAACGCCCAACTCTGAAACTCCTCGAGCAATCTCAACCAAAACTGGTTCACACATGAACTGCTATTTGTAAAATAATACTGTAGGAGTAACATGATAAAGTGAGCGTAACTCAGGAACGCCTTGAGAAATTTCTGCAAAAACATGGAACAAAGATGACTTAATATTTCGGAGGAAAAAGAAATTGCATGAATTAGACATCTAAAGGATATGGAGGGGTGGGGGATAGGAATACTGACATTTGTGGAGCAATTTCAACTAAACCTCTGTGCTTCTATGACTTCATAAAGGGGAAAAAATTGTGGGTATAAGACTCCCCGAGCACTCGAAGAGCGAGAAGGGGACTGTAAGTGAACGTATGTACTGCTGTTTATCACACGTTTTCAACAAAACTTGATACGTATTGCATATGACTTACTAGCTAGAAAAATATACTGTGGGGAGAAAAGCATCATAGTACGTTAGGAGCGAATATGGTGATGGTAAGGGTGTAACCAGTAGAAGTAACAGGAGACTATCGACATCAGAGTTGTATTCGTAGTTTCCAGGATGAATAAGCTGATTAATAACAGTTATAACGATTATTAAATCCACTTTTGTCGAATTGCTGGGAAAGAGTCTGTTGTGCCTCTTGGAAATGCATACGAAGTGGAGTCATCACAAAACATTGTAGAAGTAGTTGAAATGTGCCTAGACGACGCCAGGTAATCAAGCTACTAACGTATATGTCACAACCATAACTGTGGCTGTGCTTGAGATTGTAAGAGTACAGATATCGATTCTTTACTTGAAGGATCGAATCTACCCTTACGCTCCATCGCTACAGCGCAGCGGAATCGCTGACGGGGATGCCCCATCGTTCTAGAACGCCCCGGAGATCTTTTGGCGCAAAGGCGTGAGTCAGTCGAACCTGAGCAAGCCTGCAGGGTGGGTTCAGGGAGCTCGTGTTCCGCGCAGTGTGCCTAAAAACGTGAATAAGTTTTGTGGAAGGGTTATACTGACAGTCGCATCAGAGTTAAAGAGCAGTAGAACGTGTATGTGTGTGAGCAATGTGAGATTTTGAAGCTCAGATTAGGATTATGTATCAAGGGAATTGTTACGCAATGAAAGGGCGATCGTACAGTAATGAAGCGTGAATGGTCAACTGGTACAGGCTCGTGATAAATGAGTGACAATTGAAGAGTGAGTGCAATCAGGACCAGCAGGGACGTGGTACACGAATTTAAAGTGGAATAAAATTACGTATGTCGTACAAACGAGTCCACATATTACAACCTCTTCATTACTAGTAAAAGTATTTTCGAAGGGACAGGATCATAGAACAGTGTGGAGGAATAGATAGGACGTGCGGACTAGGCTCACGGTTAGAATTTTAATTACTTACCCATATACCTTGGGAGTCAGTCACCATTTAAATCTGGCTACTTATTGATGTCCGATGCCTAATTTTTCTAACCAGCCAGACAACAGGAAGTACCAGACAAATATAAATGCGATGAAGTGGGGACTGCTTACAAGGTGCTACGGTTAGGTCTTTGTCATAATATGTATTGTAAGTCCTGTCGTAATTTTATGAGCGAACTCTAGCACAGTTCTTTGACGAATGCCATTATCCGTTACTAGAGTAACGTGGCATGGTCGGTGTCTGCAGAAGCGTGCAGTGCAAATAGACCAGTTACAATGGAGAAACACAATGAGAGTCGGGCTCGCCGTGGTCTGAAAACATCGGACGCGAAGCGTTGTTGCATGCCCAAGTCACCAACGCTCTGTCAGCAGAAGCAGCAGCCATGGAAAGAACTGGTGAAAGTGGGTCGGAAGGGAATAACTCGTAACCGAACGGCCGGCGATGACAGCGGTAGTGATTAGTGGGATCTTTTCACAGCGATATTATTAAGCGGCGACACGCGAAGTCACGCGTCAGCGCTGAACGAACATGCTGTGTACGACGCTGTAGTTAGAAATAGGGGAATGGCTGTGTGGATCGGGAAAAGTCACAGCGAATTAAAACCATAATTCAATGATAAGCTAGGTTAACAGAGGGTATCCAACGTATACAACAAAAATCGTGCGAATGGTTTCACGTTAATCTTGATTCCTGTGACAGTGCAAAGGAAATACGGAAACATCAAGCAGGCAAGCACACTCGAGGAACAAAGTTTAATGTATCAACATAAACCAAATTGGAACATTACAGCTGTGGAAGCTTCGGATGTTTTGCGTCTGCTACTATTCACTATTGCAGAGAGCGAATAATTTCTTCCCACGCTCACCAATGAATGGAAGGATCTTAAAACATAAACAACAAATATCACTGTCTGTCACACAGTTAACCATGTGAGGCAATATAATGCTCGATATCTTCCACCAGGAATTAAAATTATAGAATAAATTTCTTAAGCAGATTAAAGAGCACTAAAATTTATTTCGAAAGCCAGTATGCAACTAAATTGTTAAGTAATATATACAGTGAAGAAAAAGTTAGAGAAACAGGGTAGGGAGTTTAGAAAAATATGTAATAACAATCTTTTTTTCTTGAAAATCTTACAAAAAAGTTCTACATTACACAGATTATCCACATTTTGAGGTCATTATGGAGGGACATTGAATCAGTTTTTCAGGCAAACAAGTGGGAAGTCGTGCAACCAAAATGAAAATAAAGGATCACTGTCGTGGTCTTTGTATCAGCTGACATTATGTGCTTTGTGTGCAGTGACTGGTGTTGAGAAATAAATGAAATGTGTAGCAGTAGCACATCTTGAATTAACCCCTTCGCAAGAACATATGCACAAATCGGTAATACACATTGAACGAAGCTAACAGACTGGCGTTATATTCGGTAGTATGGTGATTCTGATCTCCCTCAGGCTATCCCGATTTAAGGTATTCCATGGACTCTTTAGTCTGTCATCTCATGTTACGTGCACTACTAGTAATGCTCTTGTCCTTGTGCTACCTTTGCAATTGGATTTCTGAGAATTGAACTAATTCCTAAACGTCTCATGTATACTGTGTGACTAGCAAAGACATTCTTCACCTGCTGTATGAGTTTTTATGCGACTTAGCCAGCTTAATCCGTGAGTTTTTGTGCGACTATCTACGCATATTCTCTAAATAACTTCAAGCAAACGCCGTGGTGGTTCCCACTGTAAGGTCACCATTCTTGCCAAATTAGACCTGTCATAGCCGGCCGCGATGGCCGAGCGGTTCTAGGCGCTTCAGTCCGGAACCAACTGCTACGGTCGTAGGTTCGAATCCTGCCTCGGGCATGGATGTGTGTGTCATTAGGTTAGTTAGGTTTAAGTAGTTCTAAGTTCTAGGGGACTGATAACCTCGTATGTTAAGTCCCGTAGTGCTCAGAGCCATTTGAACCATTAGACCTGTAGGTGTGTAAATACCCGCGTACGTTAAGTATGTCTTATATTGTTAGTCTGTAATGGCCTGATACGTCCAATATCCTAGTAAAACTGACAACAGTAGTAGTAGTAGTAGTAGTAGTAGTAGTAGTAGCAGCGGTGAATGGTACAAACATCCCAGTAGGTCTACTTTTGTAAAAAGAAATAAACCGAAAACTGGATCACACAAATAGAAAAGGATTTTACGATAAACAGCATTCTAGAACCACTTGGCGATCAGGCCCACAGGGCAAAGCGACGACCAGTGGCCGCCGTTGTCACCTCATCGCTCAAATGGCTCTGAGCACTATGGGACTTAACATCTGTGGTCATCAGTCCCCTAGAACTTGGAACTACTTAAACCTAACTAACCTAAGGACATCACACACATCCATGCCCGAGGCAGGATTCGAACCTGCGGCCGTAGCGGTCACGCGGTTCCAGACTGAAGCGCCTAGAACCGCATGGCCACACCGGGCGGCTGTCACCTCCCTTGCAGCGTCATTTGGATGCAGGCTCCCGGCCGTTGTCAACTTTCCAGGCCTTGGAGGCGCTGCTTCTCATTCGCGCAACTCCTCAGTTGGCATTACGACGCGGAGTGCACCCTGATTCAGTCCTCCCACCGAGGAAAACGCCCTGTCGGTACCGGGAATAGAACCCGGATCCTAAACATGGCAGTCAGACGCGCTGACTGCACCTATGGAGGCAGACACCTGCATACAAGAAGTATTGTACTTGTTCTTAAAGTGTAATGCCATGACGTGTCTGGTATCCTTGTAAAAGTAATACAAGAATGAACGAAGCTGCTGCTGCTACTACTACTACTACTACTACTACTGATGTCGTATGAGTTCCTTCTCCTATCCGCTAGCTAGGATGCGCGGATAGCGCACGCGGCCCATCTCCTTGACTTCCGGGAGTCGGTCTTTGCCTGCGCGACACTGCACATTGTCGGCAAAGGGAGCGCGCGGCGCATGGCGATAATCGATAGCGCAGCTGCGGCGTCGATCCGCGGGCCTCCGGCTGCGTACCTGCGTGGCGAGCACCGCCGCCTCGGGCTGCGGCATCATGTCTAGCTGTAGCGCAGCAGCCGCTGTCCGGTCAGAGGAGCTGGGCCGCCCTGCTCAGTTCAGCACGCCACCATCCCACTCACGCACACACGCTTCGCGGACAACCGTGTGGACTGGCAGACACTACACAACCACGCCGCGCGCCGACGCCGCACACACTGACAGCAGGGCTCGGCGCGCCGCCGCAGACAGCGCCGCCCCGGCCGCGTCGATACTATCCGAGCGGGAAACATCCGCCGCGCGCGTACAGTCCGGCGGGAAACATCGGTCGCGCCCCGACCGTTTTTATAGGGGTTACGCCACTTTAGATCAATTTGAACCGTATAAATGTCCTTCCTGCAGGACGCCGCTTAAGGATCGTACAGCTTCTTCCGCACCGGCTCTCAGGTTCTTTCGCGGGTTAAATGTAGACAGAAAGGAATGTTTGAGATAACAAAAGGCGTCAAGAAAGAATATAATTCTGTCACACGGGAAGAATAACAGAGCAGATAATGCTGTAAGGAACAGAAGCGATAACACCAGTAGAAGAGTGACCATTACGGATGCCTCAGATAGGAAGCCTTTTCGTTGCTTGTTTAGTCCACTCGATGACGCGGCTATTAGCGTGCGTACATAATCGGCAAAGGACGAGTGTAGAAGAAGAGCGACGAGAAATGATGGAACACCGAGCCAAAACAGAGCCATTGATCTGTAACAGCATAAATAGCGATCATTATGACAACTCTGATGACAATTATGGATTTGTATCGCCGAAGTCTTGCTAGCTGTTACCAGAATCGAGCACTTTTTGCAGTTTGCTAGGCGCTGCAGTCCGGAACCGCGGGGCCTGATACGGTCGCAGGTTCGAATCCTGCCTCGGGCATGGATGTGTGTGATGTCCTGAGGTTAGTTAGTTCTAGGGGACCGATGACCTAAAATGTTAAGTCCCATAGTGTTCAGAGCCATTTGAACCATTTTTTGAGCAGTTTGCTAACTGTCAGGCGCACATCTACATCTACATATACATACATACTCCACAAACCACCATACGGCGCGTGGCGGAGGGTACCTCGTACCACAACTAGCATCTTCTCTCCCTGTTCCACTTCCAAATAGAACGAGTTAAAAATGACTGCCTATATGCCTCTGTACAAGCCCTGATCTCTCTTACCTTATCTTTGTGGTCTTTCTGCGAAATATAAGTTGGCGACAGTAAAATTGTACTGCAGTCAGCCTCAAATGCTGGTTCTCTAAATTTCCTCACTAGCGATTCACGAAAAGAACGCCTCCTTTCCTCCAGAGACTCCCACCCGAGTTCCTGAAGCATTTCCGTAACACTCGCGTGAAGATCAAACCTACCAGTAACAAATCTAGCAGCCCGCCTCTGAATTGCTTCTATGTCCTCCATCAATCCGACCTGATAGGGATTCCAAACGCTCGAGGTGACAGGTGATAGAAAAATACAACAATGTCCTCTTGAAAGAAAGGATATCTACATGTACAGGGGGTCTCATTAATATTCGGTCATTTACTATATCCAGTAATATGACGTATTTTATTTTCACATACATACTTAAATGCAAAAATATATTTTCTTCAATAAAGTAAACTATATCAGATAATTCCTTAAGCGAGGTAATACGGGAATAATTTCTTAAATAATATTTCACAGATTTATCCGATTTGATCCACTGGAAATGAAAGCCAACGACTGTGTAAACAATGGGATTGTTTATAAATAAATTTTCTGCTACTAGTCTCGATTTCCACGGCGTGTTCGAGAAATGATTGCCGTTTTCTAGTACTTTTTCTCTATGTACTAGCTATTCTTTACGTAATTTTTACGATGTGAGATTCTGCAGTGTTCTGTTGACTACTGCAATACCCAAAACCCCTCAGCTTTTAGTTGATTATCGTTTTTCGTATGTAGTTAGTGGCAAAATTTGCGAGAATTGTATTTACACTTTTCTTATCGTCTATTTGTGCAGCCTCACACATATTAATCATCACACACAATTTTCTGCGCACAGTATAGATCGAGGATAACGAACTTACATAAACAAAAAGTTATAAGAATCGGATTTCAACACCGGTTACACAGAGCACATAATGCCTACACAAACATCAGCAGTACCCAAACACGTATAGATACAGGTCACACACTTGGAATAGCAGCGCAAAATGTCAAAGTACTCCACCGACTAAAGAAAGTGCATAAATTGGATTTGTTAGAAGAAGCCGGCCGGGGTGGCCGAGCGGTTCTAGGCACTACAGTCTGGAACCGCGCGACCACTACGGTCGCAGGTTCGAATCCTGCCTCGGGCATGGGTGTGCGTGATGTCCTTAGGTTAGTTAGGTTTAAGTAGTTCTAAGTTCTAGGGGATTGATGACCTCAGAAGTTAAGTTCCATATTGCTCAGAGCCATTTGAACCATTTTTTGTTTGAAGAACTGGAGATGTAATCACATTACAGAAAATATGAAGATAAAATAGTAAATGAAAGACTTTAAGGTAAATCCGTGAATTTCTTCACAAACTTTGACATTACACTTACATAAAAATAGTAACACTTAGAAATAACCACCACTGTAAACAAACCAAAGCAAATTATGATCCAGATTCTGAGGAATACCCTCTGTACAAAAGTATATCATACTCTGTCGAAGACTTATAACATTGTTGACTACGTCTGAAAACATCTTTGTGACTGTTTGTTTATGTAAGTTAGTTATATTCCATGGATACAGTGCACAGAATATTGTGTGTGGTATTTTATATGTGTGTCTCTCTGCACAATTGCGCCATAAAAAAACTGCAAGTACAAGTTGTTCCAAATGTTGCCACTAACTGTATATACAGACAGATAATTAAGAAAAAATTGTAATTTTTTTATATTTTGCAGAAAGTTCACAGAACAGTGAACAACCTCACACATGAAGACCTTACGAAACAATGACATGGTACATAAAGAGAAATGCACTTGAAAATAGGATTCATTTCCCGAAACGGGTCGTGTAAAATATAAATAAAGGAAAATCGTGACTGGTAGCGGAAAAAGTTATTTATAAATAAACCCACTCACAGATTAACGTTACGGTATCTTTAATATTGTGTCATAGCACAGCTGATCTTGAGTACAGGACAGTACTGGAACTAGGTAATTCGTGGGATATCCGTAATGATTTCAAACGCTCTTGTGTATTACCAACGATTTTCGCCGTGTACTCAGTCCCAATTAGTACCCACTTTTCTTCAATTTATTTTTCAGAATTTATTTCGAGTTGATTGTAGTTCTTCTGACCTCACAATCGAGTTCGTCCCATTCCACCTCTATGGCGTTAAGGTCTTGCGGCTGAGCGGATGTCGGAATGACTGGGGCAATCATAAAGGAGTCATTCTTTTACAGGATATGATGTATGCTTTGAATGGTTACCTTGGAAAAATATGAGTGTAGACCTCATCCCCAACGTTTAAGTGCTCCTGTGCGGGATACTGAGGTATCTACTTATATATCTACATCTCCATAAATGCTCCGCAAGCCACTATACGGTGCTCGGCGGAGGGTACCTTGTACCACTACTATACTCGTTTCCTTTCCTGTTCCACTCACAAATGGAGCGAGGGAAAAAGCGACTGTCTGCATGCCTCCGTAAGGGCTCAAATTTCTCTTACCATGTTTTCGTGGACCTTAGGCGAAATACACGTTGGTGTTGGTGGCAGTAGAATCGGCCCTAGGACAATCGCAAATATTGATTCTCTAAATTTTCTCTCAGTGTTTTGCGAAAAGAACGTCGTCTTCCCTTCAGGGATTCCCATTTGAGTTCACGAAGCACCTCTGCAGTACTGATGCGTTGATCGAACCTAGCGAAGACAAATCTTGCAGCACGACTCTGATGGGTATCCCAGACAACCAAGCAGTACTCGGGCACGGTGACCAGTGGTCTGCACGCGGTCTTCTTTGTGGATGAGCTACAGTTTCCTAGAACTATCTCAATAAAATGAAGTCGACTACTTGCTTTCCCTACTACTGACCTCACGTATTCGTTCCAATTCATTTCGCTTCATGCACATCTATATCTACATCCTGGATATTTAATCGACGTGACTGCGTCGAACAGGACACCACTAATACTGTATTCGGAAATTATAGGATTGTTTTTCGTGCCAATGAGCATCAACTTACATCTAGAGCAAGCTGCCTTTCACCACACCAAATAGAAATTCTGACTAAATCACCCTGTACGTTCCTACTGTTGCTATTTTTAATAATTATAGATTTCGATTGAGCAATGACGTGCCTATCACACACAAAAATGCTCCGGATCAATAGACAGATAACGGTTACGTAACGAAACATAACTGAATAGGTGAATTGGAAAAGGGGTCAACTCCCAGAAAGCAAATTTTTCAGGAGACACGAAAAACTCTTTTAGTAGACAATGGTCTTAAGCATGGTATCATGGATTTGTTATGTAGCAATTTGCCGCAGGGTGAAATAATATACTCCATCGAGAGCAGTCAGTAATCCGGTTTCAATATATTGGAGAGGACCGTTTTTCGAATCTAATGGTGCTGATGAGGCAACTAGTGCCCTTTGAAGCGGAAGGATTGTCTTATGCTAGTTTATACTAACCATATTTATTACAGCAACAAAAGAGTGTGTTATGATCATACAGGTTTATTCAAAACGTACGTAATTGACTGACCAATTTATAAAGTATAACAGATGTTAAAACTATTAGAATAAAAACTGAATAAAGAATATGATAGTCCGCAGTAGCTGTTTTTATTGAAGTTGATTAGAGACTCACACGACCGGTTTCACAACTTTTTAAGTTGCATCTTCTGGTGTATGTAATGTTATGTCATACAGTATACGGAACTATTCCAGAATGCTGCGGAGTAACATTTGTCGTGGCCAAGCTCCCAGCTTCCTTCAATTGGTAAAACCACCATCAATGGTGAATGTCCAGTCTGCGTTAAAACCATGAACTGTCATCACTTTACCGATTAAAATATATTTCTGTGGCCTATGTCAAGCAACGGACGATGACATCACGTTTTTGCTGGGAAGTTTACAAACACAGACGCAGAAAATACCACGCACTTGAATACTCCATACATAGAATTTAGTGCAGCATCATTACAAAGGCGTAATCCTTCGAGTAAGACGCCAACCATTTCATCTCTCTCATTAGCTTAGTGAGATGACCTTCTACAACGATAACATCAATTTTAACGACTATTTCCGCAGAAAAAGAGCGCTATCGGACCTTAACCGCGTTCGGTAAATTTATTTATCCAGTCACAGTGAATAATTCCGAAAAAAATGGCAGATGTGGTGTGTAACACATTGGATGAAAGGAAGCGCCTGCATACGATGTTATCTGAACAGAAACGATTTAAGCTGGAGGAGCTGACCAGATTATTTGCAGAATGTCTGTGTAGGAACACATTTGCCCAGACTAGAACAGTCACAGTATATTCACTAATATTACCAACAACTGCACAGAAAAACAGCACTGGATATTAACCAAACAAAGAAACATTAAAACTGCATGTCGCATAATGGACCATCTGCGAGTCGTGAACTGAATTATAGAAAGAATCAGTTACTCTGAACTACTGAATTATCTTGGATCCCCAGAATTTGAGGAAGATTTTGATCCTGTTTCAATAATAGCTGTAGCAACAACCCTACAGAAATAGATATTGATTCAGTATATGTAAGCACACTGAATAACACACACACACACACACACACACACACACACACACATATATATATATATATATATATATAATCAACTTTTTCGATATTCAATATTAACTTTATTCTGGTTTGTTCCCTTTTATTTATTAACTGTTTAACTGAAACATTTTCGGTAACGTTGCTATTGCACAATCAAAGATGACATTTAGTCTGTGTTTACACATGATGCCCCACGTGCAATATTTCTTTCAATGCTTTTCATCAATATTGTCTCCTTTCTGACGGCGATATTCACTTAAAGTCTGACGATGGCCTTGTAAACGGAAAATCGGTTAACGAAATAAATTAATACCACAGAACATAGACAGTTTAGTGTGTTTCATTTACAATTACGAAGTAGTTAAGCAAGAAGCTAGGAGACACTCAACGTGAATACATATCGCCAATACTGTTCTCAGCAGCCCTAAAGGGAGCTTTTAGATAATGAAACTGGAAAAAGGAATACGTGATAATGGCGCGTATTTGAAGCACTTTCATTTTGTCGATCACATTGTGGTGTTTGAGCCTAGTGCGGACGAGCTTAATTAACGAATGGAATAACGTAATACAGCGAGTTTGAAAACAGCTCTGAAAAATATTTGACAGTAAGAATAAATTAATATACAGGGACTTTTCCGTCGGTACTTGGAGGAACTTAACGAAAATAATTTATAAAGAACACATCGAAAAATAAATGTTACAAGCTAACAACGAAGTGGTAAACAAAATGATGAGCTTTTGAACTTAGGGTACGTAAGGTAACAACACTACATTTTGCTTATTAACTCGCATTTTTTGCCATCAAAGTTTAATAGCTATTATATTTTGTATACTGTGGCTATGATCAACTATCGATAGTTATGCGGTAAGTGCTTAATAATTTGCTTCATTGAAACTATGTTCTGCATCAAATTATTTCCATTATTAATGTTTGTAGAAAACTGATCTCTTCCTCAGGGAATGATATTGAAATAAATTTGTTTATGCACAAAAGCAGGGGATGTACTTTGCCTTTTAGTTTGGCGCTTCCTTGTTGCTCTGACGCGCAACGCGTAAAAAGACCAACAGTCAGTACAGAGCAGTCGTAGTTTGACAGTGCTGCAGTGCAGATCACAACAAGCAGTTAATTTTAAAAGTGCTATAAAACAGTGCACAGTGATGAATCGGGACATCAGTTTGATACATTTCGATTATGCAATTGCCTCGGATATAAGATTTTTCTCGATACTAAATATTTTTCGTATTTGCTCGCACCTCAAGTCCAGTAAGCATTGTGGCAAAGGAATGCAGCTAAATGTCTGACATGGACCTGAAGATACCATAATGTGTTAACTGCTCACTGCTTACACGTCTATGCGTCGGTTAAAAACGTGAGAACATTCTTCTTCTATACTTAAATACGTGAAGAGAGTATCAGTTATGTTACGAAGAGGTGATGTTAATTTGTATATTACTTTACTATAATAACGTGCAATAGTATTACTTGAAAGCTTATCATTTCCTTTCTCACATGTCATTTTACAAACTCATATTGTTAAAGAACGAGTAATTATCGGTAGTATAAATGTTTGTGCAATAACGCTGATGTGACGCAATAAAAGCACGAATGAAGAGTTCAGTCACACAGAAAAAATGATTATTTGACTTCTTAAACAGAAGTTTTGCTCATTTGTTGGAATGGTGACTTTGCCATCCATAGTTGACTTTTAGGATCCTGCAAGATCACCGAAAAAAAAAGAAAAATAAAATTGTGCTTGTTTGGTTCATTTCCTCATCAAAGTGAAGTAGTTAAATTTACAGAATAATCGTGTTAATGATTTTCAGTGAATGTAAAGAAACAACTTTCAGTTCCTGCCCTTTGGGGTCTGACGACCGTATTCTTTAGTAAAAGGTATTTTTCTTTTTACGAGGAAAAATCAGAATATACGGTAGTACTTATTCTCGTCTGAATATTGAATACTAGCACAGTGGTTTGATGGATGTCTCAAGATCATTGATCTAGTGACTAATGTAAAAAGTACAGTATATGGGAAATGTGATTTTAGAAAATATTACATGGGTGGGAAAGTAGTATTGCTTTTACAATAATCCAGTTTTACATCACGGTTAAATAATTTTAAATCTACGTTAGTGCCTAGCTGTGGTAATATTAACTATTTCATACGGAGAGCAAATGAGCGCATAAAATTACGCAAATGTAACTAGCTCACGCGAGAGTATAGGTGCGACACGACACTAAAAAATTAAACTATCGTTCTAAATTCAGTACAGTTAACAAGCGTAAAATTAAACAGAGCAGTCTTATAGTTGTCTTTTTGGTGACTTAATTAATAGAGTCGTGTTACAGACAGTCGGAGACAATGAGTCGATTGTTAGAAAAGTAAGAAACAGAAAAATAAAAATTGCTCTGAACTGATTTTGTGAACAAAATAAGAATTTCAGAATTAAACTTCCGTTGTACCGAAAAGGAATGTGCACATTCTGTATTATCAGTTTTGATTTATGGTACTGAGACAGAGGTTTTTAATACATAAACCATTCCTAAACTGAGGTTAGGTCATCATGCAATGGAGCGACACCTCTCTGGAATTACTAGGAGAGACTGGGACACAAACACTGAGTGAGGGAACAGCCTGAATGGCAGAAGTACTAAATTTATAGAAAGAAATCCTCTTCAGTTGCCAGTAATTTTCTTAATTTATTCACGACCTGTTTCGAAGCTTAAAGCTTCATATTCAGGTGCCACCAACTACGAAAGAGAGGGGGTTACTAAGTACTATGGGGTAGACATAATAAAATGAAAGCTTCAATTGTGAAAAGTCATGTACTCACATAATTATGAGAACATAAACGTGTGTTGGTCGGGCCAGTCAGTCATGGTGGATCACATCCACGCATGGTACTGGGACGAAAATGTTAAATCTGGGGAGGGTTCCGGACAGAAATGAACTCAAGAATACTGTAAACAAACAAATAACTGAACTCACGCGCAGGACAAGCAACGACAGCGCCAACCTGGACAGCACGGTCCAGAAGTGACTATAGTTGCAGACACGAACGGAGACGGTCGAATTTAGGCTTGTTCCGCACATCAATGTCACACACTCTCCGACAGCCAATGAGTGTTCAGAACTGTCCTCAGCGGAATGCTATGAAAGCTGTAGCCATTGCAAGCGTTAAACGTGATTGTAGAGAATTATTTAGTGAATCTTTATTCCATTTGTTGCAAGGTGTCACAGCTGATAGTAGTTGTAGGTGACAAATTCTGCACAAGCAAGCGAAAGACATAATTTGTAGTATACACGCTTTATTCAAGCGGAAAACACGTATACGTTCATCACTACCGTCGCTTGGAACAATGCAATCCTCATCGGTGTCCCGAGCTGCGCGAAACGCCATCGTTCGTGGATTCGACTATAGTGTAGACGGCCCAGAAGCCAGCTGACTGCGGCGGCAGAAGCGGACGTGGGAGCCGATGAGGTGGTGAACCGAAGTAAATAGCCGCAAAAGAGAGGGATACCGGGGTTGACTGGACCGTCCGCTACATAACTGTGGTTCACAAGATCGACACAAACTAGAACTACAAATATAAGGATAATGAAATAACATAAAAACGTGAGAAATCGGCAAAAATGCCTAAAAGCCAACGTGACAGAGTACATCGTATTACAGAGATATAAGAAGAAAATACAACAAAAACAATGGGTACGGTTCTACATCTACATCTACATCCATACTCCGCAAGCCCCCTGTCGGTGTGTGGCGGAGGGTACCTTGAGTACCTCTATCGGTTTTCCCTTCTATTCCAGTTTCGTATTGTTCGTGGAAAGAAAGACTGTCGGTATGCCTCTGTGTGGGCTCTAATCCCTCTGATTTTATCCTCATGGTCTCTTCGCGAGATATACGTAGGAGGGAGCAATATACTGCTTGACTCCTCGGTGAAGGTATGTTCTCGAAACTTCAACAAAAGCCCGTACCGAACTACTGAGCTTCTCTCTTGCAGTCTTCCACTGGAGTTTATCTATCATCTCCGAACGCTTTCGCGATTACTAAATGATCCTGTAACGAAGCGCGCTGCTCTCCGTTGGATCTTCTCTATCTCTTCTATCAACCCTATCTGGTATGGATCCCACACTGGTGAGCAGTATTCAAGCAGTGGGCGAACAAGTATACTGTAACCTACTTTCTTTGTTTTCGGATTGCATTTCCTTAGGATTCTTCCAATGAATCTCAGTCTGGCATCTGCCTTACCGACGATAAATTTTATATGGTCATTCCGTTTTAAATCACTCCTAATGCCTACTCCCAGATAATTTATGGAATTAACTGCTTCCAGTTGCTGACCTGCTATATTGTAGCTAAATGATAAAGGATCTTTCTTTGTATGTATTCGCAGCACATTGCACTTGTCTACACTGTGATTCAATTGCCATTCCCTGCACCATGCGTCAATTCGCTGCAGATCCTCCTGCAATTTTCCATTGTTGCAGCCTCTCGATACATTACAGAATCATCCGCAAAAAACCTCAGTGAACTACCGATGTTATCCACAAGAGGTCATTTATGTATATTATGAATAGCAACGGTCCCACGACACTCCCCTGCGGCACACCTGAAATCACTCTTACTTCGGAAGACTTCTCTCCATTGAGAATGACATGCCGCGTTCTGTTATCTAGGAACTCTTCAAGCCAGTCACACAATTGGTCTGATAGTCCATATGCTCTTACTTTGCTCATTAAACGACTGTGGGGAGCTGTATCAAACGCCTTGCGGAAGTCAAGAAACACGGCATCTACCTGGGAACCCGTGTCTATGGCCCTCTGAGTCTCGTGGACGAATAGCGCGAGCTGGGTTTCACACGATCGTCTTTTTCGAAACCCATGCTGATTCCTACAGAGTAGATTTCTAGTCTCCAAAAAAGTCATTATGCTCGAACATAATACGTGTTCCAAAATTCTACAACTGATCGACGTTAGAGATATAGGTCTATAGTTCTGCACATCTGTTCGACGTCCCTTCTTGAAAACGGGGATGACCTGTGCCCTTTTCCAATTCTTTGGAACGCTACGCTCTTCTAGAGACCTAAGGTACACCCCTGCAAGAAGGGGGGGGGGGGGGGCAAGTTCCTTCGCGTACTCTGTGTAAAATCGAACTGGTATCCCATCAGGTTCAGCGGCCTTTCCTCTTTTGAGCGATTTTAATTGTTTTTCTATCCCTCTGTCATCTATTTCGATATCTACCATGTAGCCATCTGTGCGACAGTCTAGAGAAGAAACTACAGTGCAGTCTTCCTCTGTGAAACAGCTTTGGAAAAAGACATTTAGTATTTCGGCTTTTAGTTTGTCATCTTCTGTTTCAGTACCAGTTTGATCACAGAGTTTCTATACATTTTGTTTTGATCCACCTACCGCTTTGACATAATACCAAAATTTCTTAGGATTTTATGCCAAGTCAGTACATAGAACTTTACTTTGGAATTCGTTGAACACCTCTCGCATAGCCCTCCTCACACTGCATTTGGCTTCGTCCAATTTATGTTTGTCTTAAAGGCTTTGGCTATGCTTATCTTTGCTGTGAAGTTCCCTTTGCTTCCGTAGCAGTTTTCTAACTCGGTTGTTGTACCACGGTGGCTCTTTTCCATCTCTTACGATCTTGGCACATACCCATCTAATGCATATTGTACGATGGTTTTGAACTTCGTCCAGTGACCGTCAACACTATCTGTACTTGAGATAGAACTTTTGTGTTGAGCCGTCAAGTACTCTGAAATCTGCTTTTTGTCACTTTTGCTAAACAGAAAAATCTTCCTACCCTTTTTAAAATTTCTATTTACGGCAGACATCACCGATACTGTAACCGCTTTATGATCGTTGATTACCTGTTCTGTGTTAACTGTTTCAAATAGTTCGGGTCTGTTTGCCACCAGAAGGTCTAATATGTTATCGCCACGAGTCGGTTCTCTGTTTAACTGCTCAAGGTAGGTTTCAGGTAATGCACTTAAAAAAATTTCACTGGATTCTTTGTCCCTGCCACCCGTTATAAACGTTTGAGTCTCCCAGTCTATATCTGGTAAATTTAAATCTCCACCCAAAACTATAACATTGTCGGGAAATCTACTCGAAATATTTTCCAAATTTTCCTTCAGGTGTTCTGCCGCGACAGCTGCTGAGCCAGGGGGCTAAGGAGACATCCAATTACCATGTTAGAGCCTGCTTTAACCGTGACCTTCACCCAAATTATTTCACATTTCGGATCTCCGTCACTTTCCTTCGATACCATTGCACTTTTCATCGCTATAAACACGCCTCCCCCTTCACTGTCCAGCCTGTCTCTGCGGTATGCACTCCAGTCTGAGTTTAGAATTTCATTACGGTTTACATCTGGCTTCAGCCAACTTTCCGTCCCTAGTACTATGTGGGCATTGTGACCGTTTATTGTTGTTTGTTGTGTTGTTGCTGTTGTCTTCAGTCCTGAGACTGGTTTGATGCAGCTCTCCATGCTACTCTATCCTGTGCAAGCGTCTTCATCTCCCAGTACTTACTGCAACCTACATCCTTCTGAATCTGCTCAGTGTATTCATCTCTTGGTCACCCTCTACGATTTTTACCCTCCACGCTGCTCTCCAATGCTAAATTTGTGATCCCTTGATGCCTCAGAACATGTCCTACCAACCGGTCCCTTCTTCTTGTCAAGTTGTGCCACAAACTCCTCCCCAATTCTATTCAATACCTCCTCATTAGTTACGTGATCTACCCATCTAATCTTCAGCATTCTTCTGTAGCAGCACATTTCGAAAGCTTCTATTCTCTTCTTGTCCAAACTAGTTATCGTCCATGTTTCACTTCCATACATGGCTACACTCCATACAAATACTTTCAGAAACGACTTCCTAACACTCAAATCTATACTAGATGTTAACAAATTTCTCTTCTTCAGAAATGCTTTCCTTGCCATTGCCAGTCTACATTTTATATCCTCTCTACTTCGACCATCATCAGTTATTTTGCTCTCCAAATAGCAAAACTCCTTTACTACTTTAAGTGTCTCATTTCCTAATCTAATTCCCTCAGTATCACCCGACTTAATTCGACTACATTCCATTATCCTCGTTTTGCTTTTGTTGATGTTCATGTTATATCCTCCTTTCAAGACACTGTCCATTCCGTTCAACTGCTCTTCCAAGTCCTTTGCTGTCTCTGACAGAATTGCAATGTCATCGGCGAACCTCAACGTTTTTATTTCTTCTCCATGGACTTTAATGCCTACTCCGAATTTTTCTTTTGTTTCCTTTACTGCTTGCTCAATATACAGATTGAATAACATCGGGGACAGGCTACAACCCTGTCTCACTCCCTTCCCAACAGCTCCTTCCCTTTCATGACCCTCGACTCTTATAACTTGAAAGGTCTCTGTTGGATTCCTTTCATGTTTGATTTCTTAAATCTGTTGTCATTTATGGAATAAATTCCTCTTCTAAATTTACTGTGGCGTTTCTGACTATCTGGGAGGAGACTGAGTAGTGGAACGTGTTACTTTTACACATAAACAAGAACGATCTGTCACACTACTACACTTTAAAACACAGTTGATATGTAATTCATGTCACACGGTCTCATACGGAACCAACATCCGCTTTCTTTTGTATACTGTATATGATAAGATACTGTCATCCCCCTTCCCTTCTGTGTGAGAGGATAAATGAGCAAATGTATTTTGGTTGCATGCTTGAGGGTAGCAGACAAGCCTGTCTGCTAGAGAACAGTAGGACCAACGTCGGAACAGATAGCTACGCTTTCTAAAAGCAAAGAGGTTTCTATCCTTAGTATGGTCCTGTCCGTCCGTTGTCATGTTGGTATAGGAAGCTGCCCCTCTGGCCACTTCCATTTGTATTTGTGAGCCACCCCTCAGGAAGGGACCAGTCAGTCGGTCCGTGGCGAGCGTCTGAAGTGGTAAGATCTCCGGCTAAGCGCGTGTCTGCTGAGTCCGTAGGACAATGGATTTCTTAAGTTCAGCCTAACTGAAAATTTAATCACCTTTATTTCAGGTTTAGCTCTAAAATATCTAATGTTATCTTAAATTGCAGCGCAGTGTAATTCTCGTGTGAAGTTCAGAATATATTCCAGTAGTTGCTTTGTCACTACTTTGTGAGTAAAGTGGAATCACGTGTTAATCAGTAACTTTAACTAAGTTCATCAATCTTAAATGCGAATGTGCGTGAGACTATAACGTCTCGTCTTGACAGTATTTTTCAATATAGCAACTTTTCTTTATGTTCAACCCACGTGGGGTGTACTTTGTGAGACCACTACCACGTGCTTATATAATTGTTTGACCCATCAGGTTAATAGTAAGACGTTAGTAACCAGTTCGAGGTTTTTCTTTTGTAAATTGCTTTTCGATCTAATTTATTTTAATTATCAAAATTATTGTGGAGTTACACGCTTTGTGTAAACCAAGTTGACCACGTGAAGCATGTGGTGTAATCATCAAAGTAGTCCTCAGCTATTCTTTTTGGGAAGATTTCACAGAGAGTTAGTATGAATTTAGTATACCAGTGTGTGGTAATTATATGACGGACAGGATTGAGCTACGAACGTAACTTCTTTGGATGAAAATTGAATCGGTTGGTAGTGGTTAATTTTCTCTTGCATAGGTTTCAACGTTCTTTGTGTGTTGTTTTATGAATGCAGTGTCGTATGCGGTCTCCCAATCTTGGCTCCATATTTGATGTGTTCCGTAAGATTACAAACTCACATTTTCACAGTCCTAAATAAGGCACCAGCTCAGTTATAACTCACGTTTAATATGCTGAAATTTCAATGATCAATGTTAAAATAAATTTTCAAATATAAACTGATTTATTTCTTTTTATTTAAATTCTATTATATATATATATATATATATATATATATATATATATATATATATATCACCGGTTGTCATATGACTATTAAAAGATTATAATTAATGTTCGTCTGGTTGGGAATTTGGTAAGCTAGACAGGATACCTGGTGAAACAGTTGCTCCGTAGTGCAAGATTAACTTCCCCAGACAGCTCACAGCTTTTAACCCACTTTCATGGTCTTGAATATCAGCACCGCATTCAGAACAAGTTAAAGCAACAACGTTACAAACTGCCATCTGGTTTCTGTACAAATTGTAAATAGCCTTTCGCTCCCTGTATTGTACCTCTGCCGCCTTTAGAATTTGAAAGAGAGTATTCCAGTCAACATTATCAAAAGCTTTCTCTAAGTCCACAAATGCTAGAAATGTAGGTTAGCCTTTCTTTAATCTATTTTCTAAGGTAAGTCGTAGGGTCAGTATTGCCTCACGTGTTCCAACATTTCTGCGGAATCCAAACTGATCTTCACCGAGGTCGACTTCTACCAGTTTTTCCATTCGTCTGTGAATAATTCGCGTGAGTATTTTGCAGCTGTGACTTATTAAACTGATAGTTCGGTAATTTTCACATCTGTCAACACCTACTTTCTTTGGGATTGGAATTATTATATTCTTCTTGAAGTCTGAGGATATTTCGCCAGTCTCATACATCTTTCTCACCAGATGGTAGCTTTTTGTCAGGACTGGCTCTCCCAAGGCCGTCAGTAGTTCCAATGGAATGTTGTCTATTCCCGGGGCCTTGTTTCGACTCAGGTCTTTCAGTGCTCTGTCAAACTCTTCACGAAGTATCGTATCTCCCATTTCATCTTCATCTACATCCTCTTCCATTTCCATGATATTGTCCTCAAGTACATCACCCTTGTATAGACCCTCTATATACTCCTTCCAACTTTCTGCTTTCCCTTCTTTGCTTAGAACTGGGTTTCCATCTGAGCCCTTGACATTCATACAAGTGGCTCTCTTTTCTCCAAAGGTCTCTTTAATTTTCCTGTAGGCAGTATCTATCTTACCCCTAGTGAGATAAGTCTCCACATCCTTACATTTGTCCTCTAGCCATACCTGCTTAGCCATTTTGCACTTCCTGTCGATCTCATTTTTGAGACGTTTGTATTCCATTTTGCCTGCTTCATTTACTGCGTTTTTATATTTTCTCCTTTCATCAATTAAATTCAATATTTCTTCTGTTACCCAAGGATTTCTACTAGCCCTCGTCTTTTTACCTACTTGATCCTCTGCTGCCTTCACTACTTCATCCCTCAGAGCTACCCATTCTTCTTCTACTGTATTTCTTTCCCCAATTCCTGTCAATCGTTCCCTTATGTTCTCCCTGAAACTCTGTACAACCTCTGGTTCTTTCAGTTTATCCAGGACCCATCTCCTTAAATTCCCACCTTTTTGTAGTTTCTTCAGTTTTAATCTGCAGTACATAACCGATAGATTGTGGTCGGAGTCCACATCTGCCCCTGGAAATGTCTTACAATTTAAAACCTGTTTCCTAAATCTTTGTCTTACCATTATATAATCTATCTGATACCTTTTAGTATCGTTTATTAACGAGACCAATTCTGGGACCTTTCTACAGACGCTCCTGTAGTTTACTATCACCACATTAATATATGTAAAAATATATCTAAAAATTAAGAAATAAGACAATGAGAGGTAGTGTGTGGTAGGAGAACGATGCAAACTGTTAGGATCAGTACCCACGCATAGACTCGTCCTTACAGAGCAAAAACGTCTTAGTATAAAATGCTTACTTAGGAGTAAAACGATAAACTGAGCAGGATCAACAATTTATCGTATAAGACAGCACTTTGCGTCCACAGAGTACTAGGATGTGATAAAAATAAGCTAGGAGCGAAAGGGCTATACACTGGGATTTGGGAAAGCGAGTAAACAAATTAAGCCTACGTGTAGTGGATAGGATCCCTGTGGTTGGGGTACAATAGGATTAATGCAACTACAGAGTCTCAACGACTGAAATAATGTCAACGAACTTAGATACCTGGAAGCGTCACTTTTAATGAACAAAATGTAATAAGACATAACCATAAGTGTACGAGGAAGTGTCTAAAAATGAACGTGACGGACGCATGACAATAAAAAGCCCTAAATATACAACTCCAACAAAAACAGGGGGTGCTGACGATACGCATAAGGTATATCAAATAATCAAGCAAGACGACGACAGCTGAAGGCTGACCAGAAAAAGATGACAGCCGCTGAGATCGGTATTCATGTATGACCTCATATTTAGGAGACGTAAACAAGGTCTTAATATAAAAAAATTAGTCAGGTTAAAACTGATATACACAATGGGTACGTAACGAAACTATGTCTACATGTAGTGGATAAGAATATCATAATTTGGGCACAATAGGATCAATGTGACGACGGAATCATTGAAATAAAACAGCAGAAACTAATATTACATACGTGGAGTGTTAATGATAAAACAATTTATCCCTTAATAAAAAATGGAGGCTGGGAAGACTTAGAACAAGTGCGCATCATTTAGTACTTAAGAAATTCATAGTAATTTAGAATACACTTGTGTCTAAGTATAGCTTGTAGAAGTACTGAAGCCCGTACTGAAAATTAAATAGGGGCAGGTGAGACGTGTAACCAGGAGTGGGAAGCTATTTGCTGGATTCCAATAAATAAGAAAAACACCAGAAGACGCCTTAACTGAAGGTAAGTAGAGGATACTCCTCAAAACGACGACGACGACGACGATCATGAAGTCATAAGCGGTCTTGAGCACTGATGCAAAGTCCGCGAAATCTTCCTTCAAGTCAGAAGTTGGTCGCAGCCCACTTCCTTATATAAATGTATTTTATCACTGTACTGTACCTGTTCTTATCAATTTCTACGAATCGTATGACATCGAGCACTGCAGACTGCTGTGAACAAACTGCTGTGTGTTGTATCGCTCTGAATGTTTGAAATTCACCACTCACAAGAATCAACCAGTTACAGAAATCAAGGTATTTCCGCTCAGAGAACTTTTCGACCCCTCGCAGAAATTTGCATGATTTGTCCATATAGGCTTGTAAAACAAATAGTTCTTGTAGCTTTACGATACACGGTGGTCCAGGTATTAAATGATTTGTGCGTTTGGATATGGCCTCCCATTGAGTTGGCCGGTCGCCTGGTGCAAGACTTTTTACTACTGATCTGTCATACAACATCTGAAGGACAACGATGATAAGTAGGCGTTGCAAAGATTGGAAGGCGGGTGGGGTGAAGCGAACAGGTAGCACTTGTCTCGCAGACCCAAACTCCGTCCTGGAATCCAAGTACATTTTCAGTATTGATTTCCTGGTCTTAATTTTCCATCGGTTTTGAAGAGATATGTAATCGCTATGTCAATTACCCTAAAAGTACAACAGGTGACTGCAAAGGGTGGGAAGAGGGAGTGAGGTGTGGCGAGATGGGGCCCTTACTCTCTCCTGAAATCTACAGTACACACTTCCAATTCGTTACATAATTCTCGTGTATTTCTGCATGGGTCTTACCTGGCATTTCGTTGCCAAACGTATCGAAAATAATGTGGTTGCAATATCTGCTGCGTACTTGCCTGGTCAGCAATCCATCTGGGCGACATCTGTGACGTACACCCACAAGCATTAACTTCCCGCATGCTAAACTTAAATCACAACAGCAGCATATCTCGTCATTGTTGGTAGTCTACAGTTTATATTAGACCGTGAAGAGCAAGAACATGTGATATAATAGGTGCGCTCTTCTATGTTTGCGTTATCGTCCGGAGATTGCGGTGCCAAACCAAAGTCGATACCACAGACATTAGCGAGGGCTCGCTGCAATCCGCAATAACAAATGGGAATCTCAGGATAACAGCGCCATCACGCTGAGGTCATGCAAGAGCTCAGCCCCAGTTCGTGACCACATCTGTAATCAACATCGTAGTGTAGGACCAACGAGTTGTTGAAGTTTCTGATGAACTTGTGCTTTAATAAAGCTTGAAGATTGTATCTTCAAAATGGTTGAAATAGCTCTGAGCACTATGGGACTTAACATCTGAGGTCATCAGTCCCCTAGACTTAGAACTACTAACGAACCTAAGGACATCACACACATCCATGCCCGAGGCAGGATTCGAACCTGCGACCGTATCAGCAGCGCGGTTCGGGACTGAAGCGCCTAGAACCGCTCGGCCACAGCTGCCGGCGAAGATTGTATCTCAAGAGAACAGTTAGTTAATTAGTACATCAAGCTATTTGGCTAGTCAGTGACAGTTGTAAGTTATCCAGCACTCCTGTGGCAAAGCTAAGTAAATCGTTATTCATTAATGTAATAAAGTAAATAAACATTTTATGAGTTAAAGTTCCTACGTGCCACCCCACCTAGCGATCAAAGAACCCACAGTTGCAGCTAGATGAAAGTAGTTTAATATGTTCACAACACGGCTTATATCATTCCCGGCCATACTGTGGGGTCGTCCTCTTGTCTCTTAGGAACGCAAGAGCCAGCACCTAGTATCTGGTGGTATGGGGCTATGTTCTGCCTGGAGCTGTCAAACTGCTCTGACTG
Organism: Schistocerca serialis cubense; assembly: GCF_023864345.2. Taxonomy (NCBI): domain Eukaryota; kingdom Metazoa; phylum Arthropoda; class Insecta; order Orthoptera; family Acrididae; genus Schistocerca; species Schistocerca serialis. The sequence goes on along the minus strand of NC_064641.1, from coordinate 628,898,098 downwards.
TAGTTTATCTAAAGTGGTTGGTAGTCAAAGTACAATACGCTGGCTTAAGTGCCCAATGTACCAAGTGCTTTCCCATGCCCTTTGGAAACAATCTTGCAAGAAGTCCTATCAGCAAACAGCACTTTGTAGAGCGGTGCTCTTGGTGGGAACAGGAAATGGCCAATGGAAGCGCCGGCATCCTGCGGGTGAGGCTGATTCGGTGGAGCGCCTGTATGTTAAAAAGATTTAGGGAAGTCACCTGGCGCCCCTTCTGGGTGCAGGAGGCAAATTGTCTGCCATCTGTGGTAGATATGGTGTTTTAAAGGGAGTAGCATGTCTGAAGCAGGGGTGGTGGGGGGGGGTTCTGTTTAGTCATTTTCCACTTTTGTAGCTCACTCAGCGTTCACCTAAAAGGGCTTTGTATGACAACACAGAGCCGTAAACTACACAGCCTGTCTCCGGCCGCTGTGAACGAGCAGTTCTAGGCGCTTCAGTCCGGAGCATGGATGTGTGTGATGTCCTTAGGTTAGTTAGGTTTAAGTAGTTCTAAGTCTAGGGGACTGATGACCTCAGGTGATAAGTCCCATAGTGCTTAGAGCCATTTGAACCATTTTTTACACAGCCTGTCGAAAATGTGAACAACCCAGAAGACATGTTCAGATGTCAATGTAACCTCATAGAAATACACTACCGGCGGGCATGTAAATGATTAGAGCCGCATTTGTCTGTGACGCATTAGTGTCGACCACAAGGGACGATCGCCGTATGGTGCACCAAGTACATTGTAATCCCTTCACATCCATGCCTGCCATCCGAGAACAAGTAATGATGCCTTGTAGCATTCTGCGTTATCCCACACCATTGGTCGGAGACTAGCAGCAGCCGGAGTAGGGAGTTACCGCACCATGTGTAGGCTCTAATTAACATCACAACAGCTGCATCTGGAGTGATGCTGTGAATGGGAAGCATCGACTGCTGATGAATGGCATCGCATAGTGTTCAACGGTGAGTCACAGTTCGGCTGTACCCCAGGAGACCATCGTTGACGAGTATGGTGGCGACCTACGGAGAGGTCTCTCTCTTGCAGTGTTTCGCGTGGGCTCAGCAGCGTTACTTCTCGCGCCATGGTGTGGGGAGCCATTGCCTATAACTACAGACTGAAGCGCCCTGGTGGCCGAGCGGTTCTGGCGCTACAGTCTGGAACCGCGCGACCGCTACGGTCGCAGGTTCGAATCCTGCCTCGGGCATGGATGTGTGTGTTGTCCTTAGGTTAGTTAGGTTTAAGTAGTTCTAAGTTCTAGGGGACTTATGACCTCAGCAGTTGAGTCCCATAGTGCTCAGAGCCATTTGAACCATTTTTGAACTGAAGCGCCTAGAACCGCACGGCCACACCGGCCGGCGTCTATAACTACAGGTCACAACTGGTAGTTACTGAGGGAACTCTCATAGCACAATGCCACGCACGTATCCTGCGTCGGAATATGTTACCTCTCATGCAGCAATAGTGTGGTGCCATTTTTTAACAGAACGTTTGCTTGTCCGCACACAGCACGTGTATCTGTGTACCAGACACAATCCCTATAGAACACGTGTGAGAACAGTTCGGACATTAACTCCGTCCTATCCCCGGTTAGTCCTATTTAGTAAGGCTTTCACATACTTGAGAAGTATTCTAAGAAGGGATGCTCTAGTGTCTCCTTTGTAGACTGACTGCGTTTTCTCAGTATCTCTCCAATAAATCGAAGTCAGCCACCTGTTTCACTCGCAGATGGGAAGTTATGGTGATCATTCCATTTCAAATCCCCACAAATTATTCAAAAATGGTTCAAATGGCTCTAAACACTATGGGACTTCTGATGTCATCTGTCCTCTCGACTTAGAACTACTTAAACCTAACCAAACTAAGGACATCACACACATCTATGTCCGAGGCAAGATTCAAACCTGCGACCGTAGCAGCAGCGCGGTTCCGGACTGAAGCGCCTAGAACCGCTCGGTCACAGCGGCCGGCACAAATTATTACACGCTAGTATTTGCACTAGTTGTCTGACACCAACAGTGACTCACTGATACTGAAGTCATAGGATATGACTTTTATATGTTTTGTAACGTTCACAGTTTTACATTTCTGTACACTGATATCAATCTGCCAGTCTCAAGAATATTTTGAAATTTTATCAAGATCTGAATGGATATATTGTGTTCAGTGTTCTCAGGTAGTACGTCATTTATAGGAAAGTGCTTCACCTGGAGAAATACAACGTTACTATTACCATTCACTGCTAAGTCATTAAAATATAACATGAACAGCAAGGGTCCAAAAACAGTTAACTGGGTGACACATGGAGTTACTTCTACTTCTATCCAGGAGTCTGTAACCAAGATAACATGCCATGTCCTCTCTACCAAAAAATTTTCTATCCAGTTATAATTTTCGTTTGATAACACAGATGAGAGTATATTCGTTAATAAATGTTGATGTCATGTGCGAAAAGAGCGAGTTGGGTTTTGCATGGCCGATGTTTTCGGAATCCAGGCTGTTAGAATGGAGGATGCCATTATGTTTGAGATACTTTGTAATGTTTGGGCTCAGGATTCTACAAAATGTGAATATCAACGAGATTGGATGGAACTTTTGTGAGTCACTTCTGCTATCATTCTTATAGACCTGTGTGACATGTGCTTTCTTCCAGCTGCTGGGCACAGTTTTTTGTTCGAGGTATCTACAATGTATTTTGGGTAAAAAGGGAACAAAGTCAGCAACAAATTCTGTACAGAATCTGACAGGGATTACTGTGGTGTCACATGTCAGTACCACCCCACGGGCGTCGAAGTTGGCAATGGTATGCAAGTTTCCATCAGACGCCGATAGTGGTTGTGTGGAATCTGGCGGACCCAATGGTGCATACCCGCTGGGCCACACCTCCAGAGGCTCTGGAGCACGAGCGCCCTCTGCCGCTGCAATAAAGGATGACCGATGGTAACTATGCAGCTCACTTGCACTTAGAGCCTCCTCACTACGCGACACTAAGCAGATGCCACCTAGTCGTGTCTCTGGCATCATCATTTGTGCTTTAGCTCAAAAAGCCTCATCCTTGTTGACATTGATATTGCTGGACTCTATTACCTGCTGCATTAGTCGTAATAAGTCTCCGTACACTTGGAGAAATACAAGTTAGGTAAATCTGTTCGCTGTAACCCACCTCTCTATACCTTTGTGTACGAAGTCGTTCACAACAATTACATCGGTCCTTGGCCTTTCGGTCATGATGTTCGCAGTAATCGCCTGCAGGGAACACAGCGACCATCAAGGATTAAGGCAAACACAAATATGTATTAGTCGCGTATGATTCGCTTTTTTTTATTACCCTGCAAAAAGAGAGCATCATCAGATATTCACCGTCTCACGACAACATGCCAAAAGCTCAGATCTGCGATCAACATCATCGCCAAACACTAAGCGGTAAAATTTGGATGCGCAATATTCACTCTTTTCCTCCTGTACCCCGGCGGTAGGAAGCTTTGGGTTCATCGACTTTGTTTTCGTTTTTGTAACAGATCGAACAGAAACTGAGAACCGGCAGTTTTTAGTTTTAACGGATACAGAAATTTTTGAATAGGTCTTTATTAACTTCGTCTGTGGCGTTCTATTCAATATACAGGAGTTTTTTTTTATCAACAAAGTCTGTTTCTCACAATAGTACTGCTATATTAGTCATGTCAGCTTCTACGACTGTGGGTTCTGCCCCGGCAGCTCCATATTCAAAATTTTTGACAACGTTAATTTTCTACGTTATTATGGGACTAGCGTCTAATGCTAGGCGTAATATCCTGCTCGATCTTTCAGGTGTTCCACTTCCTTCACTTTTAATTAACAGACTCAAAACACGGTTTTATTTTGACAGTTACGTGAACTGCGTCTTTCTTGGTAAGATGGGCCCTAAAATTATATTTAAGTCATATATCTAGTAAACCTTCTGGTTGAGGTGTATATCCATCACATCCACATTCCTGCCATAAAATGTGAACTGTTCTCCAGTTGCATGTTAACAGCAATTAATAGTCAAGACAGGTTAGAGATTTTCTTACGATAACGTTTGCGAACTGCGAACGTTTGACGATTTTAATAATTTCCTTTACTTCTGAACGGGATTTTTCTAAGGGTCCGTAGCTAATAAAGAATTTTGTTTGAAATATGAGTTCCACAGGAGTGTTTTTATTATATTTTTTGCGGCTAGCTTGCGTTAATGCTGAGACAGGGCTGCATATTTGCCACTGCTGGTCATTTTACGTTTGTGAATCTGAGCAAGAGGGATGTCACAGTTTGGATCATCTGCGACTGTCAGTTTTATTATGAGACAGTTTGTTGCTCTTCGGTCGCCATACGGCAGCATATATGCAGTCTTGTCTGGCTTTAGTCGCTAATGATGCGACGTAGAATTCTGGCAGTTTGGGAGGATTCAACTAACATGAGCACTTGAGAATAGGAGTAGTCTCTAAGAATGAGTTATAAATAAAATAAAATAAAATAAAATAAAAACAATACAGTATCGATGTGTTACATACATTTTAGAAAATATTGGAAAAAACTTTTGATTTATTGCTGTCAGGTGACGAATACCTGAAATTGTTCTCGCTAGCACTGCCAACGCGGCAGAGCCAAATTGCTAAAAAAAAAAAAACTGCCGCTGCTTTTGCTTTCTTTTACATCAGTCATGACAAATAAATCTTTGAGAAAAAGGTTTTCACTTTCGAGGTCTTGGAGACTGCGCTCTGGTGTCAACATGTCTCTCGTTATTTAAATATTTGAAACACTGTGCCGTTGCTTTTTCCCATGCCTATCACACTACGCGATTCATGAATTTATTCCCATTATTAAGTGCTATTATTGGCTGATGACCCTGTAGTTTGGTCCGTTTAAAAGTGCTATTATTTATATTAGTACTCTATGTGATGTCTGCTTGTGTGTATTGTTCTGCTTCTCTTGTCCAGCAGTTGTCTCTTTTACGGTTTTACCGTAATGGGAAGATATAGACCTTGAAATTATTAGACGCTAATGTTAGAAAATACATTCCTTAGCCTCCTCCGGCGCAGAAATTCACACAAAGGTAAACCGTCAATCTTAATACTTCTTTACGTAAAATTATAAGATTGTACAAACATGTTGCGTTAATACTGCTTACTAAAGAGTTTCAAAAGTCAGAGGTGTTCTATTTTAGTGGATTCCCTTATTCACATGAAACTGTCACTTACAAAGGAGTAACTGGTGTCAGTAACAACAACGACTAGGCCTACTTAAATTAGTAATTAGGCCCACGCTTTACATTTTTTTTGTATAGTATTCTTTACAAATATTTTAGGGCAATATATGAAGGAATGAACAATTTATGGATTTAGTACAGCTATTATACGCAAGAAAAACATTTTATAAATTAATTAATTCAGCATCTAGCTTGTCATTCAGAATTTTTTCTTCTGACTTCTTGCGGTGTACAAAAATTTCGGCCTCCTTCATTAAATCCATTGTACGTGATTTCTGGATGTGATGAAGTATCTTAAGATCCTCTTCTATGTTTGTGAATTGGTGTTTAGTGTTTTTAATGTGTGTTGCTATGACTGTTTCTTTGACTGGTTATGTATCTAACAGTTGTGAACAGTGTATAAAACAGTAGAACAACCCAAACATGCAAACATCACGTACAACTTTGATGTCAACAGTAGCAGTTTCTGAAACGCATCGTTTTCTGCACGGAAAAGAAAATAAAAATAACTTGCGGAGTGTTTTATTGTTTAAATCGTTACAGACACAGGTGCATACTTTCGAAAAACATCGATTAAGATAAATGAAATTAAGTTACAGTACCTGTATTTGGTTCTGCCATTAACCAGCAGTTAGCAGGCTGCTTAGTTGTAAAGTGATAGTACTACAGTTTACAAAAATCATACTTGTAGCGTTGGTTTACCGCGTCTGCCTAACTAATTCAAAAATAACAAATTAAATAAAAAACGGTCTTGTGTTGTTTTAATTCAATTGTATATTCGTAGTGTTCATTCCTTATGAAGGGAAGTGTTGTTAGGAGCACGTCAGATAGTAGCGGGTTCCGTAAAGTTTGTTCCCTGTGCAGCTCACAGGAGAATGTCCTGCGCAGAAACCCAGGTTCATGGCGGCTGCTCGCTCGCAACTGCTGCGCGAACAGCGGCAGGTGCTCCTATCCACAGGGGAAAACAGCAGGCGCGCTGGCAAGAGGCCTGTGTCACCAATGAAGGTGACCGACCTTGCGATATGCTAGTAGGCCTTTTCGCTAGTCAAATTTGTCATAAATAACCCACGACAGGTTGAGAAGAATAGCGAAGTCAATACTTAAAAAACACGAGAAGAAAAAATGACTTATTACTCATCATTAACGCTAGCAGTGGCTCACAGAGGTGTTCACTATGCATCAACAAAAATCTTCAATTTTTTGCCCAACAACATAAAAGTCTGACAAGTAGCAAAGCAAGTTTCAAATCTAAACTAAAATAATTTCCTCTGGACAACTCTTTCTTTACCACTGACTAATTTTTATTTGAAAACTAGTAGTCGGAAAGAAACACTAGTTCCTAAGTGTAGTTGGATGAGTAGGACTGAAAGATAACCTGTTCATTACTGTTAAAACTAATTGTATATACATATGTTGGAAAATGGCTCGATCCACATAGTAACTAACTTGCAATCTTGATAAGATTTCAAGGTGGTTCAATAACTGGTTGCTTCCTTTAAAAGCACAGACATTCAAAATTCTCAATTTCACATTAAGTAGAAAAGCAGTGTCCTGTGGTTACAACATCAGTGAGTTACAAGTGCAGTCAGTCAACTCACACAAAAACATGAACACAACAATTTGTGGAAATGGGAAACTAAGAAGAAATTTGGAATTACAAAAAGTTCTGGGAGAAGTAATAAAAATAATTGAGGTTTGCTGATGACACTGTGATTCTCTCAAGGACGACAACAAATTTAAAGAGCAGTTGAAAGGATCGGATAGCGTATTGATAATAGGTTATAAGATGAAAATAAAGAAAAGTAAAACATGTTTAATGGAAAGCAAGTAATTGGTACTCTTACGTTGGATATATCTGCAAGAGATGCCATGGTGCCCTTGACAAACCTGCCATCGTCCTTCATCAGAGCAGGATATGATAACCTACCACCCATCCTTGGGCATCCCTTGGTTAGCTATACGTTCTGTGGATCACTTTGCACGATGTATCGTGTCAGTTTACAGATCACAGAATACTCAACGTTTAGAGATGGGTTCGCATAACTGAAACAAATATGTAGTTTAATAACAGATGTAAGTGGAACCTATTATGTGTTAGTAAGCTACAAGTTTCTAAATAAAAATTCTAGGAATAAAACGAGATGCCCAGGTTCTAAAGGCGTCTGGTTAAGGCGACAGCTCGCGACAAGCGGAAAATCCTGGTTCGAATCCCAGCCAGCACAAATTTTCATGTGTCTTGGTAAATCATATAGCTGGTGTAATATGTCATTGGCAATTTGCGAATACATTTCATAATCTACAGATGTTCTTCACTTTTTATAATGGTACAAGTTAATGAGACACTCTTGCACTGCGTTTACTCTTGTTTTGTTTATATTTTGAATTTTACCTACCTATGCTAGATGTTACTGTATCACATAACTGACTGCGTTCTTTCTGAAAAATGCCGCCTGTTCATATAATATGACTTGACATATCCTTATTGTACTGTTGGAATTATGCTACACACATATCGTAATTTTTCATAACTGTAATTTTTTTCATTTAAAAGTTGTATAGTTTCTAGAGCTAAGTCCACTGTACATTTTGGGTGTAGCTAATGAGAAATACGCGCACTGTATTGAGCCTTATCTTGTTTCCATTTCATATTTTCTTTGGTGTCTCTCAATGTGTAACACTGAAGGACTTTATTTTATTTGTAACTATCTCTGATCACTGGAAGTTTTGCTCAGTTGTCAATCTAGGCTGCTACTCATTTATTAGTCCTAACTAATCCTTGTGGTTTGATATTGGACTTTAACATGCTGGTTTACTTCTCAAATGAACTAGTGAAGTCTGTATGATGTGTTACTTGGAACATGCACTTTAAGTGGGATGTACTAGTAGTGTTTTTAGCTAACCATATGTACCTATTGAATATACCTGTAATGCTAGTAAAGGAGTCATACTCCTTACAATTGGAGCCATAAAATTCATGAATAGTAAGATGTATACATGAGATAAAATATTGAGTATGTCTCCCTGTTGGTGCTCCTCTATTCACTCAGATATTTTAGAGATATATTTTATAATGAAAATAGAAGTTTTTTATAGTTTAAATGCATCTTGCTGTTCATAACTATATTTCCCTCCTCTAAGGACTATTCAACTCTAGAGATATTTCTCAGTTTTAATTTTCCAAAATTGTGCTTTCTTTTGCTTAATAATTGTACACTTCTTGAGATGAGTGTCACTGTACCCGTTGGCTCAAGCTAGTGAGAGATACATTCATCGTATTCAAGCTTGTCATAGTTTGTATTTCATATTTTCTCGACGTGAAATATCTTGATGTATCACATAACTATGTTCGTCCATGATTGTAAAGCGACAGTTATTCATATAACAGACATGATAAACTTTATGGTGTCCATTGATATTATGTTGTACATACAAGGCCTATTACAGTTGTGTATAAGTACTTCCCTACATCTATCGATATAAATAAAAATGTAAATGTTCGTTTGTTCTAAATCGTATATCTCCAAAAGTTCTTCACCAATTGATTTCAAATTTTGTCAGAATTTTGCATTCGAATACGAGTGTATTTTTATACCCACTTTATGTATGAAGTGGATACATTGCTAGCAAAAGAATCATATTTCTTTGTTTACAATCTTTAAACTCCGGAAGTTCGTCACTTATCCTTTGCAATATTGATACAACGTTGCATTCGAATACTCACATGTTTATATATAACCACTGGATACCATATGGTATATAAATATATGTATTACACATATAATAAACAAAAAAGTAATATAACAGTATATATATTTAAATACCATATGGTGGGGATGATCAGAGAGGGGGAAGGAGGTGACGGACAGGGAGAAGAGGAAATATATATATATATATATATATATATATATATATATATATATATATATACCATAATACTTTGCCAAATCCTACCAAGCCCTAAAACAACCGGGCGAGGGAGTGCTTCGCGGCTGCTCGTCGTTCATATTCAGTATTTTGCTTCGCCTTCTTCCGCCGCACCCCTAGCAGCAAAGTTCCCGCTGAGAAATCTACCCAGGGTATGGATCAACGTCTTCCATCGAATGATACTCACCTTTGTTCAAGGAAGCGATGACTAACACATTATCTATAGTGAGTTAGTTAGTTACAGGTTCCATAGATCCGGTGAACGATTCTTTTAGCGAATTGATGTGGAACGAGTCATTTTAGAGAAAATGTATATATAAGATTAATGTTAACATTAATGAACACATTGTATTTAAGTAAACCAACGTTGCCTAGATCCCTCTCTGCAACCATTATCGGATTCCCGATACGATCGAACATCGATTTTTGTATAGGGACCAAAACGTCATTTTGAATTTGACGTGCAAGTAGCTGGCTCCCATCATCAGACGGAACATCAGACAAGCACATCACATTTTTTACTGCCGGACTGAGAATCCTTGCCGCCCGCCAGACATTACATCTACGTTTGACCGCCTGGGCACTTGGTGTACTACACCCCACAGACTGTACATTCCGATCGACGACTTCAGGGTCCATCTTGAAAATCATCATTGATCTAATGAAGCCCCTACGAAGGAGATGCAGACCTATCTTTCATCATTTAATCCGTATTGTAATCTTTGCACCTTAACCTACGACCAAACTTCTTTCACTTCCATTCCCTTTCCTACACTAAATCTCCCCACCTCCTTTCTATAACCCATAGAAGAGAATTAGCAACTTTAAATTTTGTGTTACAGTTACATTAGTTTCATTATGTTTTTGGTCTGTGAATGAATCCAGTGACACAAGCAGAAACTCGAGTGCTAGGCACATTCAAGAATTCAGTTGATTAAGTTATGTAAGTTTTATTTTGTTTCACTAAACAGAAGATTCCTTTAATTTCAACACCTCAAACCACATTAACAAGGACTCCCGTCGACAAAAACGAAAATACTTCCGTGCGGATTACAGAAAAAAAGCAACTGACTACTGAAATAAAAGTATAATATTTGTGAACAGTTCTTGTTGCCAACAGAAAATACACAATGTACATATAAAGTAGACGTTCAGTATAGTCTCTCGTGAGCTACTTCGTTTATAACTGCATATGTAGAGCCATAAATAATATTACCTTGCTCTATCAAACACGGCAGGATATTTCTGCAGCCAGACACGCTGTTAAATATTAATTTTCCGCAATGAAATATCTACAGCGCTTCCACTCAAGCTAAGAGCAAATTAAGGCTCAGCCTTTAGAGCTGCCCTCTTCAGCAGAAATTTAATCTGGAGAAGAAAGAGAACGGTTTGTCTAACTTTTTTAAACGCAATTTAGGTTAGCCGTTATTTCGGGAACATTTTATTAATGAAAAATGTACAGGGAACCCTCGCTTCATGTAAGGCATTGCCCTCATTCTGACCGTTCACTGGCTAAAAGTGGTTCACGAAGCAAACTGGGAGATAGTGCTAACACGCTCTTCTTAATCAGTGCGACGCAATTCTTGTTCGTCGTATGACGCACGAAGTATGGATCTATCCTCAACAAAGAAGTTATACAGGGTGTGGCGCGTAAAACGGCCCGTAAAATCAACACATGAACATAACATAAAATGAAATTTAATGTATTCAAATGATTACTCACCTTCACAGTAGGTGCTGAAAGTGTCATCTGCCCATTCCAGCACATATGTGGAGAGACATGTATACCCTTGTCAGTTCTTGTGTTGTGATGCTATTGATGACACCCTGGATCGTGATCTTGAGTTCTTTAACTGTGTGTGAATTTGTTTCGCATATTCTTCGTTTTAACAGTACCCGCCAGGGTAGCCGAGAGCGCTAACGCGCTGCTTCCTGGACTCGGGTAGGCGCGACAGCTCCGGATCGAATCCGCCCGGCGGATTAACGACGAAGGCAGATGTGCCAGCCAGCCTGGATGTGGTTTTTAGGCGGTTTTCCACATCCCGCTAGGTGAATACCGGGCTGGTCCCCATGTTACGCCTCAGTTACACGGCTCGCAGACATCTGAACACTTTCGCACTATTCCATGGATTACACTCGATGGAGACAGTTGGGGTACACTGATTCCGTCCTGGGGGGTACGGGGTGGCGGCAGGAAGGGCATCCGGCCACCCCTTAACCATTAACATGCCAAAGCCGATTAACGATGGCTGACCCTGCGTAACTGCGGGACAAGGCTCAAGCGATAGAATAGAATTCTTCGTTTTAACAGTCCCCACAAGTAAAAGTCACAAGTGGACAGTCTGGTGACCGAGGAGGCCACAAGCCTTTGCTGATTGTCCTCTCCGGTGTAAACATTTCTTGTGCACACGGGACAGTGATGCAGCTGACGTGTGGCATGTTGCACCGTGCTACTGAAAGTAACATAACTGACGCCCCTCCTCTGTCAAGTTTGAATGAAACATTGCACTCGCTTGTCTTGTATGATCAAAGATTTGTTCTATAACGAGTATCGCAGCTGCGCTCCTGTAGTCCGGTTTGAGACCCACTGGACACAACTTTCGAAGTCGGTGCTTTTACTTATCACTTACCAGTATAATGGAAGAATTTCCAGCATACATGACCGGGTTCAACGACTGATTCCATTGTCAGACTGTAACAGAAGATACTGTCTGCTATTCCCATGAGGAATAAGACACCTCCATTATGCTGGTAAATGCAAACATAAAACTATAATTAACAGCACTTCACAGACTTATCAAAAGACAAACTGGTCCCACTGCGCTGCGCTAACACAGAGCTGTGAATACGATTTACGGTAATAACATTAACAGAAGTTTACTGTATGCTGTATCCACGGACATTAAAAGAGTAACATATTCTCATTTCTCTATGCCGAGTGGGGTAGCACAGTGGTTGGCACACTGGACCCACGTTCCGGAGGACGACGGTACAAACGCGAGTTCGACCATCCTGATTTAAGTTTTCCGTGATTTCCCTATACCACTTATCGTAATAGTTGCTCGAAAGGGCACGGCCGATTTCCGTCCCCATCTCCGACACAATCCGGGCTTGTGCTCTGTCTCTAATGACCTCGATGTCGAATGGACATTAAACCCAATCTTCCTTCCTTTTCTAATGACCTCGATGTCGACGGGACGTTGAATAGTAATCTCCTCCTGCTGCTCGTTCTCCTCCTCCTCATTTGTCTACTGCATTCTGTAAGTCTTTCATAACAGCAAAGAGTTCGCAGTAGAAGAGATGTGTTTGAGAATAGCCAAGATTAACAAGTCTTAAAGCTCTTTAAGCTATGCATTTTAGAGCCAATGTTTTTTTTTCTTATTTTGGTTCATACTATCACCTCTCAAAATATGGAATGGTCTTTTTGTAACACCGTGTGTACTAAGAACTTAGTCACAATGAAGTTAATTATAATAGAACGACAGAAGATAGACAGGGTGAATCACGTAAGACATAACGCCCGTTTTATTTCGAGAACGGTCAGAGATAGCGATGTGAATTTTCAGAAAATTATGGTACGCAGAGGGAGGAGCACGTAGCTTAGATGTATGGTTAATACACTTAACTCTACTTTCAACTGAGATATTGAAAAAAAACTTTTTTTTAAATGGAATGATGCACTACTTGAAAAGACGAACAGAGAGATATGACCCTTATTAATGTTGATGCTGTTAAATTTCGCAGAAGTGTCTGAGAAATATGTTGAAGCTGAAAAGTACGGCGCGACGTGGGTCGGCAATTGAGGTGTAAACACCGCGAGGCGCGGCTCTCATGGCTGGCATTGTCGTTGGATCAAAGTCTTCCGATTGTTTACTTGTTTCCATAAAAGCAGTAGCTCCGGGAGGCCCTGTCCTTCCGATGTTAAAACAGCGCTTATAAAGTACTTGTTTTGTCAGAAAGTATTTGATCTAGGAAGTTGAAATTTTTCCAGGTTATTTATTCGGGTATTAGCTACAACTTAACACAGCGATTTTTTAAAAATTGAATTCAGTTGTTAGAGATTAATTTTTTGTAATGGAAATTCACTATTGTTTTGTGCCATTTTTTTATGAATTCAACAATATGCAGGTTTTTGGAAAAAGGCTGTGTGAAGTAGCACAGAAAGGAATGTATGTCATTTACGGAAAATTTAAAGCAATTTGGTTTGGTAGATCCTGAGAAAACATATAATTTGTATGAAAAAATAAAAGTTTTGGGAATCGAGCGACAAAGTTTGAATTATCTTTTTAGTGCATTCCAGGCCCATAGGATGGATTATCTTCATCTACTGCAAGCTCCTCCTTCGGCTTTCTCTTTCACCTCCTCCTGCTTACCCTGACTTGTATTTCTAGGCTATTTACAGTCCTGCAAGCAGCCCGAAGACGTTCCTTGTCTAAAGCAAGCGTCGTTCGTGCCATGTTGAAACATATCTTCATTCCCATATTTCGAAATACTTTGCTCCTTACAATGTTGCCAACATTGAAAGTAGCAACAGCATCATAGACACCAAAGTGAAGTGCTTCTATTCCAACGAACACGGTCTTGGGGAGTTTTGACCATATTACACTATTTACTCTTTCATTGAGGTTTTCAGTTTTTCCATGAACACACTTTTTTAACAGTTCAGGAGCCGCTAAGCCTCTGAAAATAGGTTTTATCCCCTCCATTACCGCATCAGGCAGACTATGTTTATGAGTGTATACGTCACCAGTTAGCAATCCCTTGTTGTACTTACATCAACTGTTTTCTCCTTTAGGACACAAATAAAGATGTGGACTTTCATCAGTTGAAAAAGTATGGAAAAAACGATCCCAAACAGTCTTCTTCATCTCATCGACACTGTGTGTGTTTTGCCTAATAGCCATTCCATAATAGTTATTTATTTTGTGAATTACACTGTCAGTTAACCTACCCTTCCCATCCACACCTGGACTCGCATTCGGGAGGACGACGGTTCAATCCCGCGTCCGGCCATCCTGATTTAGGTTTTCCGTGATTTCCCTAAATCGCTCCAGGCAAATGCCGGGATGGTTCCTCTGAAAGGGCACGGCCGACTTCCTTCCCCGTCCTTCCCTAATCCGATGAGACCGATGACCACGCTGTCTGGTCTCCTTCCCCAAACCAACCAACCAGCCAACCATCCATACCTTTCCATCACTGACTTTTTGTTTTTTGTTCAAAGCTTTCAATCGCCGATATTTTGATCCCATTCGTTTTTGTACGTGTCTAATACACTCAGATTTCTGCACTATAACATCATCAGTTCTTGAAAATGTTTGAAACTTTTAGAATCACCGTCACCAAGGTAATTCACATATCACGCTTTATCACATGCAACAGAACGCTGAACTATACTAGCAACACCAGCCACTTCCATTCCTCCACTACTGCCACTATAGTTAGCTGTGCAATTATTTTCACGTGTACCTTTTTTTGTGGACGCTACAGTATTTATATATTACTGCTACACCTAAAACTTTCCCTGTATACATACTGGCAGCAGATACTACACCATGAAGAGATGTGTCCACGTTTATTCCAGGTATCACCGAATACTGCAGTCAAGTCTCTATTACCACTGTTCTCTATTATTGCCTCTTCCACAGCTTTCTTCAAGATTCAGTACAGACATGTACTACCTTAGGCCCCAAAAATCTATTATAGTTCGTAAACTTGGTTGGGAGATTCGGAAGGTTCATCGTGCCACAGGAAACTGCACCTGCAGCAGCACCCTTACCAGTTGTACGCAAGGCATAAACAAATCTAATTTTGTGTTCATACACTTTGCTACCATTTTCTTCATTTGGAGTTACTACAACACTGTTCCAAAAGGTAGTCATATATGAACACTTACCACACTTCAGTTACATTTCACGGGCAAGTCCTACGTGATTTTTTTTATAGAGAGTTCCAGACCGACTTCACTACGCTGAAGGTATCTTACACGGTTTGTAAAAATTCCGTTGAGAACTGACGAATCAAATATTTCATTCACATCTGATTCGCCCATAAAACATTCATACTTTTCACTAACTGAACCAAGTTTCCTCTGCGAAGTACTTTCTTTCTCACTTTCACAGCAATGTGCAGGTGTACCAGCAAGGTTAGGTTCACACACTTGATTATTGTCTTTATTGTTTACGGTTATAACATCTACCTTTGGCTTTCCAAAAAATGGTTCAAATGGCTCTAAGCACATCTGAGGTCATCAGTCCCCTAGACTTAGAACTACTTAAACCTAACTAACCTAAGGACATCACGCACTTCCATGCCCGAGGCAGGATTCGAACCTGCGACCGTAGAAGCAGCGCGGTTCCGGACTGAAGCGCCTAGAATCACTCGGTCATAGCGGCCGGCTTGGCTTTCCAACATTTCTCTTTTTCTTAAAAGACTTCCGAGGATTTCTAGTCACATTACTTTTACCCATGATCATCCTTCAATAAAAAGGAGTCTTCAGAGAACAGAATTCACTACGAATATTTTCAGGGTTACAAAAGAGTAAATAAACATGAAACACACGACGAGTGATATATATGGAACTATCGCAGGTTAGCCACAACACTTATTTTCTATCATATCACTAAAATTTACATGGTGAGCATACAGATTCTGAACTGAGTAAATTATAAATCAATTGAAAGGGGAAAATCTGTAGATTTTTAAAATGCAAAAAAGTAACAATTAAATATTTCATGATTTTGAACCTTTCCGGAGCTCCTTAAATATTAGGACGAACACACACTTGAAATAGTTTTCCTAAGCCCCTTCTGATACTTCTTCCCTTCTAGAGGCCGGAGGAGGTTGTCGGAGCTGGCGGGAAATAGAGAGTGGGTGGAATTGCGGGAGGGGGTGGGAGAGCTCAGACACAGATGACATGCACAGCTGCCACGAACAATGTAGCATGTAGAGGTCAGTTCGTGCACAAAATCCGGCATCGGCTACACTTTCGCAATTATGGAAGGCTATAGAGTCAGATTGTAGCTGAATTGTATTTGGGTCGTATGAAGTATATAATGTAGGTCCAAGAGAAATACGTTCTCTCTTAGTAGTGCAGGTGTATCTTCTTGCTGTATATAGGATTAAGAAAAAAAAAAAAAAAAAGAGGCGTGACTCCTTCTGCTACTCACACTGCATAGACTATGATTCGAGGTCAGCGTTTTTAAATCTGAAAAAACTGTGTCGATGTGCGATGGACTATATGGTGTTGTACCGTTGGCAGATCTAGTGTTGAGGAGGATATTCTCTTGCGGATGTACTATTTAAACATCCTATTTTAACCTTAGTTACGCATACTTGTCGACTCACATTTATACATGCACCTGAAGATGGGACACACATGCTGAAACCGGGCAGTGCTTTCCCTTCTAGAAATAAATAATTCTTCCAACTGAAGAGGATTTTATGATTGACAATGAATAACAGTTGTGGATTCCCGTGAAGAGAAACCTGTGAAGAGAAATACATGGCGTGTGTCTGTGGCGGTCCATAGTATGGGGGAAGTTGTGGGGGTTGGCGGGAGAGAGTGAGTGGGTGGAAATGCGGGAGGGGGTGGGGTAGCTCATACGCAGATGACACGCACAGCCGCCACGAACCGTGTAGTGTAGACGATTATGCGCGACGCGTTATGATCCGGTGGGGGCTCGACTTCAGAACGTCTGCTCGCCTCTCCTCGTCTGTTCGCAGTCAGGTGTCGTACGACCCGCGCGTTAACTGAGCGATGAAACGGTGGCTGCGGGGCCGTTACACGACGCGCGCCGCAAACTAATGCACTCTCTTTATGGCCATCATCGGGAAAGCCCCGTGTGAGCTGCTAATTCAGTGGAAGAACGGGTTCCTCGTTCGCGTGTGTGCGATCATTACGATGGATTTTTTCTTTTTTTAATAATTAAGGTAGTAGTGCCACGACGCGGAATTACTACAGTAGCACATGGTGTACTTCAGCCGCTACTGTAATTAAGACTAAATAAAACTTCGTCTTGTTCCCCTTTCCATCCATTTGATATTAGGAAAGCAACCACGCAGTAAATGATAGAGAGAAGCGAGAACGTCCAGAAATCGATGACTGCGGCCTCGAGAACTAAAAGCAGTCGAACACACAACAATATTAAGTTCTCGGTCCTCGATCATTCCGATACCCATAATGTGGGATTCGATGTCATCTTCTGCGTCTCTAAAGAAAACAGTTTTACTTCAGTGAAGGAATCTTACGTCATTTTGTTAAATTAGTTATTCGGATAATGTTTTACCTCCTACATACCGTAAAATAAAAAAGACCATGGCCTGATCAGATGAGTCTCGATGTCACGTGGATTCAAATCTGGCGCAGACTCGACGAAGCCATGGACCCAAGTTGTCAACAAGGCACTGTGCAAACTGGCGGTGGCTCCATAGTGATGCGGGCTGTATTTACATGGAATGAATTAGGTTCTCTGGTTCAAGTGAACCTGTCATTGACTCGCCTACTTGGAGACCATCCGCAGTCATTCATGGACTTCACGTTCCCAAACAAAGATGGAGTTTTTATGGATGACAATGCTCCATGTCACCGGGCTCCAGTTGTCCGCGGTTGGTTTAAAGAAAATTCTGGACAATTCGAATGAACGTTATGGGCACCTAGACCGCCCGACGTAAATTCCATCGAATATTTATGGGACATAATCTAGAGCGCACATCGTGCACCAGCTCTTGCACAGGAAACACTTTCACAGTCACGGACGGCTACAAGCCAGCATGAATCAGTATTTCTGCAGGGGACTTCCAATGACTTGTCTAGTGCATGCCACGTCGAGTTGCTCCACTATGCCGGGCAAAAGGAGGTCGGACACGATATTAGGAGGTATCCCACCTCAGTGTATAAGGGGCGTCGACAGCGTCACATGATGGTAGATCACTGGGAAGGACAAGGAGATACTGCGTACCCGTATGAAACAGCGTTATCAGCAGGTGAGGGTCTCCACTTGGTCGGATGGTCGAATCGTGCATCATCCAGATTCTTGGAACATTCACATGTGTTTGTGGCACACTGTTGGACTGCATCGGAACGTGAGGGTATCTATTCTCGTCGTTTACATTCCGGTCGACAACGTCTGACCACTATAAGGGACGATCGCCGTATTGTGCATCAAATGCATCACAGCCCCTTCACATTTGCGCCACCCTCCCGAGAGCATGTAATACGCTTCAAGCTGCACTATGTGATCAAAAGTATCCGGACATCTGGCTGAAAATTACTTACAAGTTCGTGGCGCCCTCCATCGGTATTGCTGGAGTGCTATATGCTGTTGGTCCACTCTTAGCCTTGATTGCAGCTTCCACTCTCGCAGGCATATGTTCAGTCAGGTGCTGGAAGGTTTCTTGGGGAGTGGCAGCCCATTCTTCACGGAGTGCTGCACTGAGAGAGGTATCGATGTCGGTCAGTGAGGCCTGGCATGGTGTTCCAAAACATCCCAAAGGAGTTCTATGGGATTCAGGCCCAGACTCTGTGCAGTGGCCCTATTCTGTATCGTTCATACCGATCGGTGTAGTAGATTAATCTCCGTAGTGACGTCATTTTCGGTTCTTTGTCGAAATATCCTATTCAGTAAGCTTCTGTGACTTGTTACCGAATGGTACTCCCACCGATTTTACGACAACTGTACCGAGAGGTTTTGGATTTCGGTCTGGCCTTGTCGATCGGAGAGCTGTGGTTTATGTACACCTATAATTTGTTATTTTAAACATACTTAGCAGTTTTAGCTTTGGATTTAGTGATTATGTTACTAAAGAATCACCAGAGGACGCATCCGGTTGGAAAGTGAGTTCGTAATAGACTATTTTCCTTTGTTAGAAATATGGTTAGGTTAGGATATTACTGTGAATGATTAAATTAAAAAAAGCGTTTTCGTTTCAATATTCTCTCAAAATACGTCTTATTTTTATGCAAATCAGAGTTTAAACATCATTAAATATCAAGACATCGGCTCCGCTTAGTGTGAACTGACGTTACTAGTGCCTTTGTGTACTTTTTCCCACAAATGGGTTAGTTAGTAATTATCGAAACGTGTTTGCAACTTTCAGATAACAATGGAAAGCAATTATATGAAGCCTGATTTGGAAACCTTCCAAACTATCACGCATTTATGACGAAGTCAGCCTACGTTCCTCTACACAATACTACAACAATTGAGCACTGCGTGTCCGTTGTTTGGCGTGGCCACGCTGGACTGCAATGCGAAAGGTCACGGGTTCGCGCATGGTAGATGCAAAAAAATTTTTTTCCTCTTCATTTATGCAACACGTTCTGAGACATTGTTATTCGTGTAAGTTAAGATTTTTCTGCAATATTCGTTATTACTTACATGTAAGAGCGCACTTCCTCAGTAATGATTTCGTGATTTCTGTGTGTTTAAAATACGAAATATGAAATTGCTGTGAGTGAAACAACCGACTGTGACCTTTATATTTTTTCTTGTCAGAAATAACTCACCATTTTTTCCGAATATGTAGCGATTTCCGAGTATGCGGTTACACAGGAATCTAAGAGCACAACTTAAATTACTGGGAATGTAACTAGCAGCAGTCCTCTTCATAATCTTGCTTGTCAGAAGTATTTATCTGCGATCTAATCCTCAACCACAGTAGACGGAGATGAAAGAGCTCTGCCGTAATATTTTTAGACTGTGGCACCATATACAAAACATTTTCATTTATGAGATGCATGTTATAAACTTCGACGAACTGCAGGAGCTCTCGAAAATGCGTTTTTTTTCCAGTTTTGTTTTTAAGACCCAAATCTTTGACGATCATATAGGGAAGTGGGCTACTTAATCATTTGGATCTCTAGGAGTGTGTTATAACTACATTCTGTTTATCTTCTTCTTCTTTGAAACTCTCAGAATCAATTTTTCGGATGTTTTAATAGATGTATTAGTACAATGTGGTACTACACACTATTCCTAACTCATTTTCCGAGACGTAAAATCCATAACAAGATGTCAGTGTGAATGAGAATAAGATGACATAATGCGGCATTTAAGACAATCTGCAGAATACAGTCAAATACGCTATCGTTATTATGCATGCATGGAAACATGCGGTCAGAGAAACCGTAAAAAAATTTATGCATTTCAGCTGAGAATCATGGAAATGGACGTACTGCGCCTGATACTGTTAAGGAGGAGGCAAGGGCGATGAAGGCGGGCACGTTAGTTCGATGGAGTGCGGCGTCATGCGTTATGGCAACGTAAATGCAATTTTCGGTACTTGGAAGAATAGTGTGTCTGTGTCGTCTGCTTGTCGCTTTGTGTTCGTGGCGCTGTGCGCGCTGCAGTGCGCATGCGCGGATCTCTGGCCACTTGCTTTGATTGGCTTGCGCGACACGAACCGACAACAGCGCTTCGGTTCTCTAGACCCGAACGGTGTCGCTACCGAAATGCATACTGAATAACTCAGGGACTCTAATTCGAGTACTAGACCGTTCGGTGCTATTGAGTACCGAAACGATCGGCACAATGGCGGAAAGATACAGCATAGGCACCCAGGCCAGTCCATTACAGGGATGTTATTGTCGTGTAACCACTCCGCCACAGGCTGTGCATTACGAACAGGTGCCCGATCATGTTGAAAGATGCAATTGCCATCCCCGAACTGCTCTTCAGCAGTGGGAAGCAGGAGGGTGCTTAAAACATCAATGTAGGCCTGTGCTGTGATAGTGCCACGCAAAATAACAAGGGGTGCAAGCCCCCTCCATCAAAAACACGACCATACCATAATACCACCGCCTCCGAACTTTACTGTTGGCACTACATAGGCCGGCAGATGATGTTCACCGAGCATTCGCCATACCCACACCCTGCCATCGGATCGCCACATTGTGTATCGTGATTCGTCACTCCAAACAACATTTTTCCACTGTTCAATCGTCAAATGTTTACACTCCTTACACCAAGCGAGGTGTGGTTTGGCATTTACCGGCGTGATGTGTCGCTTATGGGCACCCGCTCGACCATGAAATCCAAGTTTTCTCACCTCCCGCCTAAAACTGTCGCAGTGGATCCTGATGCAGTTTGGAATTCCTGTGCGATAGTCTGGACAGAGGTCTGCCTATTACAGATTACGACCCTCTTCAATTGTCGGCAGTCTCTGTCAGTCAACAGACGAGGTAGGCCTGTACGCTTCTGTGCTGCACGTGTCCCTTCAGGTTTCCGCTTCACTATCACATAGGAAACAGTGGACCTAGGGATGTTTAGGGTTGTGGAAATCCCGCGTACAGACGTATGACACAAGTGACACCCAGTCACCTGACCACGTTCGAAGGCCGTGAGTTCCGCGGAGCGCCCCATTCTGGTCTCTCACGACGTCTAATGAATATTGAGGTCGCTGATATGGAGTACCTGGCATGCACCTACTATGAAAAAAGTATGTTTTTGGGGGTGTCCGGATACTTTTGATCACATAGTGTACATTCTGTGTCATCGAGCACCACTAGCCTGAGACTAACAGCAGTCGACTAGGGAATTACTGTCTCCTGTGTAGCCTACTGTTAACATCACGCAAAACTTACACGGCTGCATTCGGAGCGGTGCTGTGACTCGGAAGCATGGACTGCTGATGAACAGCGTCGCATTGTGAATAGTGATGGATTCAGGTTCTGCACAACCACAGATGCCTATCGTGTGGCTTAAGATGGCAACCTGGGGAGAGGTCCCAGTCTTCCAATGTGTTATTCCTGCTGTCATGGTGCGCGGAACCATCGTATACGACTTCACGTCACGGCTGGTAGTGACTGAAGTAACTCTGACTACACAACTATACGTCACGAACATCCTGTGTCATAATGTGTTACCTGTCAAGAGAGAGCATTTGTGGTGCCATTTTTCAACAGGTCCGTGCTCTCCCACACACGTCACGTGTTTCAACGAATTGTCTGCGTGCTGTTCAGCTACTCCCGTGACCAGCGACATCCCTAGATCTGTCCCCTGAAGGACGTCAGTGGGGCCAGCTTGGATAGCAACTGTGTCGCGTTGCTAGCACCCAGGATACGAAGGACCAGTTACAATAGTTGTGGGTCGGCTTGCTACGGGATAACATACAATGGCTTTATGAAGCCTTTCCCAACGATATCGTTGACGCCTCCAAACCAGACGGGGAGCAACATCGTACTGATAAGTAGAATTGTGCTGCTAAGTTCTTTGTCAGTTTAACTCGATTTTGTAATCGCTGAAATAACAGCTCGTACCCTCCCAAACCGTGAAGTTTCGTTTGCTCCCCCCCTTCTGGTACACTTTATTTGTCAGGCAGCGTAGTTTCAAACATAAGCAGTAATTTGAGGAAGAAATTTCTTACAAGGACCCCTTCAGGGCCAGATCGCAAACGCCAATGATGTTTACGGCATTCGAGGCCCACATATTGTCTACCATACAACAAAAATGCTGCTAATGACAACAGGGGGCGCGACTGTAGGTAACCAACGGTGAGCACAGAATGAGGCTATGGAGCGTAGTTGAACTTCTTAACCGACGAGTAAAAATGGTTCAAATGGCTCTGAGCGCTATGGGACTTAACTACTGTGGCCATCAGTCCCCTAGAACTTAGAACTACTTAAACCTAACTAACCTAAGGACATCACACACATCCATGCCCGAGGCAGGATTCGAACCTGCGACCGTAGCAGTCGCGCGGTTCCGGACTGCGCGCCTAGAACCGCTAGACCACCGCGGCCGGCTAACCGACGAGTAACTCACAACAGGGGTACAGTAGTAGTGGTGTCGATACAAAGCAAAGCAATGGCAACGATAAACAAAGCAAACATTGCTTTATATCTGCAATATCTGCAACAGTCGCCGAAGTTGATATTTCGTCAGAAAGAAACCTAAGGAATTTCGCAAAGTGAAAAAGAAGTTGCACATGAAATATTAGTGTATCGGCAAGATGAGTCAGTGGAAAGTGTGGTGTCATGTACGCTCGACTGTGAGGACAATGCACGTGAGGAGTACAATGATGACGGTACGTGCTTGATAAGTGAAAGTGATATTGAAACAAGTGTCGATCCATGCGGTTCATCATCCCTGTCGGATGACAAGTCCCATCTCCAGAGAAACATAGTAAACGGCAATCGTCGAAGGAGGCGATACTAAACATACTTACATGGAAGATCATCCGCAGCATAATAGAAAAAACAATTGTGAACAGATTTCCAATAAGTTCGCAGCAATATGATTGCGAGTGCATAAGAATAACTACGGATATTCAAGGAAGGACAAGGAGCATTTGTTAAAGAAACTAGTGTTTGTGAGTTTCAAGGGTGCTCGATACAAGTTACAGGACGTGCATGATAGTGATCTACTTTGTTGTGCACATCAAACTGCGCGCGACATACATCTCAGCGATTTCAAGGAAAGGGCTGGACGCTTGCATAACTTCAAACCACCCTACACAATTGGGAGACGTAAGCTAACGAAATTTCAAACAAAGCGTCAACTTGACGGTGCACAGCTAACTGCGGAATTGCCCCGAAAATTTGTAGATGAGAAATAGTCTTGGCCCATCGTTCTGTAAAGAATTTGTTTTCAACTCCGACCAGTCGTGTTTTGAAGAGGAAATTCATATGAAAGGAAACCAGGAAATTAGAAGTACCAAGAGAGCTGTATCAAGATCAACTAACATCAATGCCTTAACATATTCGTATACAACTATTCCGACTGTTAATCTGGATGGTATATTGGCAGGAAAGTTATTTATTGTGCTGCAAGAAGCTGGAGGTGCTCTGCCCCCTACTATTCTTTCTGGTGTGCCTGATCTTGCAAGGGATGTAGGAAATTTTTACGTCAGAGCAAGCGAAAGTGGGAAAATGGGCGTAAGAGAACTACAACTGTGGGATGAACATTGCTTTTGGCCAATGGCTGGTCAAAATAACTTGCTTTTGCTTGAATTCTGGTCTTCGTATAAAAAATCATACTCCATTAGAGCAAACTATCCCTTCTGAAAAGTGTATGATATTGCAATTCATACCACGTGGAACCACTGGGCAAATTCTGCCTGTGGATGTTTGTTTATCCCGTGCTTGTGAGACATTTTGTAGCACTATCTGGAGCTACGGCTTAAAGGATAGCCAGTTTCACGATAAGCTGCAGGACAGATTATTTCGCATTCACTTGCATGCCATCACATTCCATCAGTTCTTATCACCCAGTCAGATCAATATGATTCTATGTGCATTCTTTAAGTGTGGACACCTAGGTGAGCGTTCTGAGCGGTTTATAGCTCCAAGGAGTTCCCTTTCGATCTTGATGGTGCGATCCTTTGTGATCACAGTGATGCGCCATTTTTCATTTGGTATTCATTGTGTAAGCTAATGGTTTGTTTTGAACATTTATTGAATGTCGACGATGTTCATTTTGTGAACTATAATGCATAAATCCCGTAGAAGATACACTACTGGCCATTAAAATTGCTACACCACGAAGATGACGTGCTACAGACGCGAAGTTTAACCGACAGGAAGAAGATGCTGTGATATGCAAATGATTAGCTTTTCAGAGCTTTCGCACAAGGTTGGCGCCGGTGGCGACAACTACAATGTGCTGACATGTGGAAAGTTTCCAACCGATTTCTCACACACACACACAGCAGTTGACCGGCGTTGCCTGGTGAAACGTTGTTGTGATGCCTCGTGTAAGGAGGAGAAATGCGTACCATCACGTTTCCGGCTTTCATAAAGGTCGGATTGTAGCCTATCGCGATTGCGGTTTATCGTATCGCGACATTGCTGCTCGCGTTGGTCGAGATCCAGTGACTGTTAGCAGAATATGGAATCAGTGGGTTCAGGAGGGTAATACGGAACGCCGTGCTAGATCCCAACGGCCTCGTATCACTAGCAGTCGAGATGACAGGCATCTTATCCGCCTGTCTGTAACGGATCGTGCAGCCACGTCCCGATCCCTGAGTCAGCAGATGGGGACGTTTGCAAGACAACAACCATCTGCACGAACACTTCGACGACGTTTGCAGCAGCATGGACTATCAGCTCGGAGACCATGGTTGCGGCTATTCTTGACGCTGCATCACAGACAGGAGTGAATGCGGCAGTGTACTCAACGACGAACCTGGGTGCACGAATGGCAAAACGTCATTTTTTCGGATGAATCCAGGTTCTCTTTACAGCATCACGATGGTCGCATCCGTGTTTGGTGACATCGCGGTTAACGCACATTGGAAGCGTGTTTTCGTCATCGCTATACTGGCATATCATCCGGCGTGATGGTATGGGGTGCCATTGGTTACACGACTCGGTCACCTCTTGTTCGCATTGACGGCACTTTGGACGTTATATTTCAGATGTGTTACGACCCGTGGCTCTACCCTTCATTCGATCCCTGCGAAACCCTACATTTCAGCAGAATAATGCACGACCGCATGTGGCAGGTCCTGTACGGGCTTTTCTGGATACACAAAATGTTCGACTGCTGCCCTGGCCAGCACATTCTCCAGATCTCTCACCAACTGAAAGCGTCTGGTCAATGGTGGCGGAGCAACTGGCACAATACGGCAGTCACTACTGTTGATGAACTGTGGTATCGTGTTGAAGCTGCATGGGCAGCTGTACCTGTACACGCCATCCAAGCTCTAACTGAATGCCCAGGCGTATCAAGGCCGTTATTACGGCCAGAGGTGGTTATTCTGGATACTGATTTCTCAGGATCTATGCACCCAAATTGCGTTAAAAATGTAATCACATGTCAGTTCTAGTACAATATATTTGTCCAATGAATACTCGTGTATCATCTGCATTTCTTCTTGGTGTAGCAATTTTAATAGCCAGTAGTGAAGATCTCAGACCTCCCGGACAAACACTTTCTGTGCCCACCCGATGCACATGGTGAGTCATTTGCAGCTAATATTTTGATATTATTCCTGTCGTAATTGTTAACACAACATTTTCAAATGAGCCTTACTAAAGATTAAACTTGCTACTAGCACTCAAGGGGTTCCTTGTCAGAATGTAAGCCTGTAGCACAGTGCGGCACATATGTGACTCCTGTACTGTGAAAATACAGAAAATACGTGGACTGATAGGATAAGAAACGAGTTCCTCCGCAGAGTCGGCTTGGGAGTGACTCTGTGGCGGGTACAGGTTGATGAGACATGTTTCAAGTCATCAGAGAGTAACTACCACGGTGATGACGGGTATCGCTGAGGGCGGAAATTGTAGGAAGGGTCTGGAATAAATACAACAAATAATTGAGAACGTTGAGTGTGTTGCTTGAGATAAAGGGACCGACGCAGAAGAGGAAACCGTGGTGGGCGGCCTCAGATCCTACCAAAAGTCTGGTAAAAACTGTACAGCTGAAAACAGCCCCAGTGCAACCGAGAAGGTGCTGACGAGCGCATCTTCTGCGCCGACTATGACGTCACTCATCGAGAAGCGTCGCGCGACAGACGTTCCGCGCCGGGTATCGATCGCAGCCCCTGGCCAGCAAGTGCCGCCGCCTCCCTTGGCTGCAGTCCACAGCGTGCTGCACGTTCGCATCGCCACTACTGCAGAGGCGCTGCACTGCCGCCATACCTCCCAAAAAACTTCGTGCAGCGACGACTTTGAAATGTTGCCGTTCACTATGATACTCGTCCAACACACCCGTGTAATGCTGACTTGACCACTATATGTTGCGAGAGGCGGACCCACCGGTATGAAAGGAGGCGAGAGATCTGTCATTAGAGAGGCAGTGATAGCAGAATGCGTCGGTTAGGAGCGCTTAGTGACTCCGAACGTGGACAAATCGTTACATGTCACCTGAGTAACAGAACCATCAGGGACATTTCAAGCCTTCTAAAGGTGCGCAAATCGACTGTTGGTGACGTGACTGCAAAATGGAAAAGCGAAGGAACAACTCCAGTTATACCAAGACCAGAGAGACCTTATGTACTGACGGACAACGGCTGTCGAGCAATTTGGTTGTGAAAAATCTCATAAAATCGGAGGAAGGAATCACTCGTGAGTTCCAAGGTGCTGCCAGCAGACTGGCTAACACAATGATTGGAGTCAAAAAGAATAGGATCAGTCGTCGACCAACTCCTCATAAGCCACGCATTTATATAGTCAGTTCTAAGCGGCGCTTGTGGTGTAAAGAGCGACGGCATTGGAAACGAGTGATATGGAATGATGAATCAAGGCGTACCCTGAGGCAACCCGATGGGTTTAGCGAGTGCCCGGAGAAAGTACCTGCCATAATATGCAGTGCCAGCAGAGGAGTACCGAGAAGGTGGTGTTATGGCATGGGGGTGTTTTCCATGGTAATTCTCTGGTCCCTGTGTTTATCTTAAGAAAACGCTAAATGCGGGAGGACAGGAACAGATTTTACAGCATTGTGTACTGTGGACAGTACAGGAACAGCTCTACATCTACATATACATATATACTCCGCTAGCCACCAAGCGGTGTGTGGCGGAGGGCACAATTCGGGCCAAAGTCATATGTCTCACCCCCCCCCCTCCCCTCTGTTCCACTCGCGGATCGCACGAGGGAAAAACGTCTGTCTAAACGCCTCAGTAAGAGCTCTAATTTCCCTTATCTTTGAATGGTGATCATTAAGCGATCTGAAAGTTCGTGGTAGTAATATATGCTCTACAGCCTCGGTGAAGATCGAATTTCGGAATTTAGTGAGCAGGCCCTTCCGTTTAGCGCACTGTCTATCTGCAAGTGTGTCCCACTTCAAACTTTCTATGAGATTTGTAACGCTCTAGCGATGGCTAAATGTACCAGTCACGAATCTTGCCGCTCTTCTTTGTACCTTCTCAATCTCTTGAATCAGACCCAACTGGTAAGGGTCTCACACAGACGAACAGTACTCTAAGACTGGACGAACTTACGTATTGTAAGCTATTTCCTTTGTTCAAGGACTTCACCGCTTCAGGATTCTACCAATAAACCGCAATCTAGAGTTTGCCTTACTTGTGTAATCTGATCATTCCATTTGAGATGACTTCGAATAGTCACACCCAGATACTTGACGGATGTTACCGCTTGCAAAGACTGGGCATTTATTTTGTACTCGTACATTAATGGGGATTTTCGCCTTGTTATGTGCAGTAGGTTATGAGAGGTGGCATGAGCCCCCTCTCATATTTCTATCTTACGATTCTCCTCTCTAATTGCATGCGGTGGAAAGTTGCTATTCCTTCACACGCGGACTTCCCACGCAGCGTCTCTCGTCACCCGGGTGGTCCGGTGACAGGCGGGCTCTGCTGATTTTGAAAGGGTAAGCCGACGGGTGTGAGGGAGTCGAGTGAATGCTTTCCAGACGCCAACATTGTCAAAAGACACGCCCGGAGGGGCCTGAAGTAGCGGCTGGGCTAGAGGTTCCGTTACTTCACAGAAACTTAGCGAAAACACTTTCTGGCGGGCTAACAGCGAGGCGTGGGAATGACTTGTGTTCCCAAGCAGCCTTGGCGCGCAAATTCCCGCGTTTTCTGCCGTATAGTAACTGTGATTGGCTTGCTCAGGGCATAGCTCCGTGACGTAGCAATATCGGCGCAGAAATTGGCGCCAAGAATCTCCATTGGTGGAATGGTAATGCTCCGGCAATAGAGTGGTATTTTTCGCCGGTTTTCGAGTTGCTGATTGGAACGTTTAACCACGGCCACTGTCGTGGGGGCAGGAATGTTCGGTGTTGGGCCTGTACGGGTGCTCTAGGAGTAGTCGTCTCTCGCCTTTCGGTGGAAGTAGGTTACAAGACTGAGCTCTCGCTGCTTGGGTCAGCCTGCCTTCCGTGGGCTGCCTAATATACTTTTATTTAATTGTAACTGTTTGACGAAGTTACTGAAGTTTCGACTTCAACGTAACTTTCTGTGTACAGTTGGCAATTGAGCATTCTGTGTACAAGAGGCCTATGTTGTCAGTCTTGAGCAGTTTTGGCTAATGTTGACTGTATCGGAGTTACTGGGTGACTTCCCTTGTTAAAATCAATCACTGTACCATCAGTGATTGTGTGGCGAGCTTTCTTCGTCTCCCTCAGAGGCGCATTTGTATTGCTAGGAAGTCTTTAGTCTGGAACAACCAGGCCAGGATAATTTGTTTCGGGCTATACTCGCGACATTATCATCATCACGACGGGCCGTCGAAGCAACCAGCCATCGCCTCCGGTACGCCAAATCGTGTTCTTGCAGTTAAGAAGACAGATTGGTAATGTATGTCCGCAGCACCGGCAGACAGGGATTTTCCTAGGTGATAATCAGAGCTCAGCAGAGCGCGCCTGTTCGTCTTTTTCTAACTTTGTTCTGTCTTGGGTAGCAGCAATTAATGTTGGGCTGGCTATGTGTTTTCTCTTAAGATTTGAGTTGCAAGGAATTGGGTCCACATACCACTTCGTCATAATCCTCACAATCTAGTTTAGGGACAACTTCACATTCACAGCGTTTGTTTGAGTATCCAATTTGAGCCAATTTGATGTATTGTAAATGTTTCATGTGTTTTTGTTTATTATTTTGTGTTTAGTCTTAATAAATCATATTGTTATTTTGGACAGAACTTTCATTCTGTTAATCGGTAGAGCAACCCTATCATTCCTCACTATGTTAATGATACCTTCGTTTATTTAACTTATTTATCAAATTAAATTATTGCAGGTGCCAAACTCTCTTCTACTCCACTGGCAGGGTTGATTAGAGTCAGTTCGCGTATTTTTTTTAATCCTTGTGCAACAGCAAAAGTCGGAGTTAGAATAGGGGGGGCTTAGAGCATCATTTACATATGTAGATTCTAGAAGAATTTAGTGTTAAATACACTGCTAGCCCCGGGACCTCACAGTTACACTTACTAATATTGAGAGATAACTGCCAGTCATTACACCACGCAATTATTTTCTGCAAATCCTTATTGATTTGTTCACAGCTTTCTTGTGATACTACTTTCCTGTAGACTACAGCATCATCGACAAACAGTCTAATGCCGCTGTCAATACAATCAATACAATAAATCGTAAATAGTAGCGGACCTATTACGCTGCCCTGGGGCACACCTGAAATTACGCTTGTTTCTGTTAAAATCACCCCGTTCAGGACCACATACTGCTCCCTGTCTATTAGAAAACTTTCTATCGAACAGCATATATCGGATAGACAGTAAGCGCGCACTTTTTGGAGCAAGAGACAGTGCGGAACCGTATCGACGCCTTTCGAAAGTCGAGAAATATGGCATCACCCTGGGAGCCGGTATCTAGAGCCTGTTGTACATCATGCACAAAGGGGGCCAGCTGTGTCTCGCATGACTGCTGTTTCTTAAAACCGTGTTGGTTTCTGTAGATGAGCTTCTCAGAGTCTAGAAAGGTCATTATGTCCGAACACAAAATATGTTCCATGATTCTACAACAAATTGATGTCAGTGAAATTTGCCGGTAATTATGTGCATCCGATTTTCTACCCTTTATATAGATTGCTATTACCTCGGCCTACTTCCAGTCCATGGAACTTTCCGATGTTCCAATGATCTCTGATAGATGACGGATAAGAATTCTGCTATATTTGTAGCATACGAGTTGCGTGTAGTTGAGAGACGATGATAGTTTGTCAGCATGACAACTCACCCTGTCATCAAGCACCGTCTGTCAGGCAATGGTTTGTGGATAATAACATTCCTGAAACGGGCTAGCCTCCCCAGAGACCCAACCTGAACCCAGTGGAACACCTTTGGGATGAGTTAGAACGTTGACTTGACTTCAGACCTCAGCATCCTACATCACCACCTTCTCTGGTTTCGGTTCTTGACGCCCATTTGACTGCCATTCTTTCAGAGGGAGACATCTCACTGGAAGTGTCCCCAGCTGAGTTCAAGCCATCGTAAAGGCGAAGATGGGTACACCATACTAATGTCCAGTGATAAGTGTCCGCATACTTTTGATCCGACAGTGGATATCATGCTGATGATGATATAAATGTCCGGCATACGACGTCTTGGTCTTTAGCACCCTTATGATCACTTATGACCAGTAGTGTATTGTTGAAATAAAAAACCATAACATTTTCAACATAAATTAAAACAGACAACCAGTATCACAACCAGTAACTCATTCTCTCTCTCTCTCTCTCTCTCTCTCTCTCTCTCTCTCTCTCCTTCTCTCTCTCTCTCTCTCTGCTCACAGACATAAACACGCACACATACACGCAAGTACACACAATCAGTAAAACCAATTCAGTGTCGGATCTAAAACTTGAGATTAAAAGAGGCACTAATTGAGATGGAAATGAGATAGTGTTTTAGCCTGTCCCCCACATTTTTCAATGTGTACATTGAGGAAGCAGTAAGGGAAAATTTGGAAAGGGATGGTTCAAATGGCTCTGAGCACTATGTGACTTAACATATGAGGTCATCATTCACGCCAGTGACTGTTATAAGCTTTTATTACACTATTGCAATTCGGTTCAAATGGCTCTGAGCACTATGGGACTTAACTTCTGAGGTCATCAGTCCCCTAGAACTTAGAACTACTTAAACCTAACTAACCTAAGGATAACACACACATCCATGCCCGAGGCAGGATTCGAACCTGCGACC
This sequence comes from Schistocerca serialis cubense, assembly GCF_023864345.2. NCBI lineage: Eukaryota > Metazoa > Arthropoda > Insecta > Orthoptera > Acrididae > Schistocerca > Schistocerca serialis. The sequence goes on along the minus strand of NC_064641.1, from coordinate 628,866,373 downwards.
GTAGCGGTCGCGCGGTTCCAGACTGTAGCACCTAGAACCGCTCGGCCACCCCGGCCGGCTGCAATTTCGGCCTTAGGCCATTATCAAGTGCTGATATTATGGCTTTGTGTTGAAAGGAGACTGTTTTTTGGGATTCCCAAGGAATAATCCTCAAAAATTGCTCGAAAAAAGGGGAACCATAAATGGACGCTCTTATACTTCACTGTTGGATCATTTGAAACTTGTGTTGGCTGAAAAAAAGACCAAGGTTGGTATGCAGAAAAGTGCGCTTAGACCAGGATAATGTACCACCCTCCACAAATGTGATAACAATGGATAAAGTGTATGAATTGTACTGTCAGTTGGTTCATCATCAATCCTATGCTAGTTCTTTAGCCCCAAGTGACTTCTTCCTGTTGCCTGACTTGAAATTTGGGCTCTCTGGGAAGAAATTTTCTCATGTGAGGAAGCGATAGTTGATCAACAAGTATTTTTCAGTTTTACAGAACCTGTGTATTTCGATGGAATGAAAAAACTGGAGGATCGGTGGACCAAGTGTATATCCCTCAGAGGGGAGTACGCCAAGAAGTAAGGTGAGTTGTTTCTGAAATAAACATTTTTCTTGATTTTTTTTACCGCACTTATCAATCAACCCTCGTATGCGGCTCCACTTCTTTAAATTACGAAGAGATTTTAAAGAAACTGATAAGTATTGTATTTCTCTTTCACGTCATCTGTGTTGTAGACTTATCACAAAGTCAGCCTTTCGAGATTGGCTTTAAATGTCTGCATAGTAAGTGGATTCAACTCTCCAAGTTTTTTGTTTACTACTTTGGGATATGACTGCCTTGATTTCTTTTAGTACTACCTGTGCCTCATTGTAAGAAATGGTTCAAATGGCTCTGAGCACTATGGGACTTAACATCTTAGGTCATCAGTCCCCTAGAACTTAGAACTACTTAAACCTAACTAACCTAAGGACATCACACACATCCATGCCCGAGGCAGGATTCGAACCTGCGACCGTAGCAGTCCCGCGGTTCCGGACTGCAGCGCCTAGAACCGCACGGCCACCGCGGCCGGCCATTGTAAAACCGTTACTAATTTCCCTCATAATGTGCCCGTCCACTAAAGAACAGTTTTTGAAGATAATGTAGCTGTACCGAACATGTCCCACACTATTAAGATGTATGCCTCTAGTTTTTCTCCTCGGAGTTCAATTGGTGTAGACGTGTCACTGAATAAAGCCTCTTCTCTTAGTGCCTGCTCATATGTGATCGAATTACGGTAGGTACGCTGCATAGCTGTTCATATTTTTGATGGGGACATATCGTTCCATTACTAAAAATAGCTCCAAGTCCCCGAGCGGTCTCAGGCGCTGCAGTCATGGACTGTGCGGCTGGTCCCAGCGAAAGTTCGAGTCCTCCCTCGGGCATGGATGTGTGTGTTTGTCCTTAGGATAATTTAGGTTAAGTAGTGTGTAAGCTTAGGTACTGATGACCTCAGCAGTTAAGTCCCATAAGATTTCACACACATTTGAACTTTTTTTTTAAATAGAGATGCGTGATTACCATTCTGTGTGTCTCGTAGGCTTTGATTCCCGCGGCAGTAAAAATCTCCAGACGTGGTTCTATACGTGAAGATACTGTTTGCATTAACGTGCTCTTGCGTCATACACTTCTTTCGCGCTACAGCACAGGTTGACGAAAGCGCTTCTCGGGAAGCCTTATCTCGCAGGGAGAGGCTTGCTATCTTCCACTGTTTAACGGCGGCAAACAAACGAACGGGCCGGAAACGTTGAGTCGGCACGAGGAATGTGGAGCTTACCTCTTGTGAGTAATTAGGGTACAAATGTTAAATGTGAGACACGTTGGCTTCTTAAAGCTTCATGCAGTGTCATCTAGATCTTGTAAATGTCCGGCTACATTAGCATTTTTCACTCCTCACCCTCCCCCGCCCGCCTCCGCGCCTCTGAAGTAGTAACGAAAAGGTAAACAGGAGTCTAGTAGGATACACTTATATGTGGCACCCGAATATTGTAATGATGCTAATGTAAACTAAAATGAAACTGCTATATTGGAAACGATGCATGTCTGTGATGGGCTCTATAAAGCGGATCGCTGATTTTGCACGACCGCAGAGCTAAAGATACTGCTTCTGGTCTGAGACTGTAGTGTTGGAGTATGAGAGCACTTGGCGCACAGCAGTCTGTGAGCGAAAGAGGATGTGGTAGGCAGATTTAGTGGTGTGCTCTGTAAAGCCACTAAGTGTTAGATTATAATGTAGGAATTTTCTCATATCATTTACTACACGTAAAATAGGTAGTGTGATTTTATAATGGAATGTAAAGCGAAATGATGAAATGTAAATTTAATTGTGACAAGAAAGGATTATTGGATTGATATTACAAAGAAGCTTTACGACTACATGTATTACTGGAAACATAAATGTGGAAGTAGAAGTTTCTCGCACTTAAGGTAAATAAGTTAATTTATTATTACTTTCCTTTTGCCAGCACGTTAGTGTAAATGAGTTGGCTGATAATTGGTACCAGTGACTTCTATGTTGAGTAACCCCAGAATGTACGTAAACAGATTTGATGTATAGGCTAGTTAGATATTTCCCTTTTGTAATGTTTCTAAGATTTGTCTTTATGATTTTTACTGATGTTAGATAATACTTGCTGTACAAATCTCATTGTTTTGACTACGTCACCACAGAAAGATTTTCACTTAGTGAAAAGGATGTAATTTTTCTGAGTAATGTAATTTCAATTGTCAGATGTTTTGAGAAGCTAAACCTAACTTTGAATACAACTTCACTATTGAAAAAGTCAGTGTTAGTAATTCACCCAAATCACTACCGCCTCCCTGTTCAGTTTTTTCTTTTTTTTTTTTTTAAGGCACTGAATTTTCCTTAAATGTTTTCATTTATCAGCCAAAAAAATTCATGTATATTTCAAAGTATTACGGCCAGCATTGCACACCGCTGAGCATGTAGCTAGCATATTTTACTTTTCTTCATGACAAACCAGAATATAACGTGATCCACCGTTGCTGCTTTACAGGTAAGACATTTTATTTGTTATGTCGACAGGGACCAAAATTATCAGTTTTGAACAGGGGCCGGCCGGTGTGGCCGAGCGGCTCTAGGCGCTTCAGTCTGGAACCGCGCTACCGCTACGGTCGCAGGTTCGAATCCTGCCTCGGGCATGGATATGTGTGATGTCCTTAGGTGAGTTAGGTTTAAGTAGTTTTAAGTTCTAGGGGACTGATGACCTCAGATGTTAAGTCCCATAGTGCTCAGACCCATTTGAGCCATTTGAACAGGGCCAGAGGATTCAGTATCCAAGGGGCTCAATGTATTTTGCAGTGACTGTATTTCTTTATTGGTATTAGAGTTGCATTGCGCAATCAGTTCGTACAAAATTTTGCCAACAACTTCACAGAGTAAGCACACCACTTGCAGTTAGAACACGCTACACGATAACTCCACTTTTGTATGCATTCCCAGTTCGACCATTCATTTAAATATTTCAATAAATATAAAGAACGTTACAGTGTTTGGAAATCTATTACATGTTAAAAACGTGAGAGTCGCTACCCAGGCGAACACTTCACGCAGAACAGCGCCTGAGCACCTGGACTCAGGATGCGTCAGCGGTGGAGCCGACAGTGAACCAGGGTATACGGAGTCTACAGCTCTTGTTGCAGTGCCAAAACAAGATTTGAGTCAAATTGTTTACTAGCCAGTCTCTGTTTTGCGTTCGCTGCAGACTGACGTTCATTTTAATTACGCCAAGCCAGGATAAAAAATATTTGTACTAAAGTTAAGATCTATAGCAGCCATTTCAACAGTATTTTTCTCTTTGGGAATGTACGATGATATATGTGTCCACCATTTCATCTTTTCCTTTTACATGGTGAGAAGATGTCAGTGACTGTGTGGGTAAATTATTTTTAATTGATTACAAGTGTAAAGTTACTTTTCTTAGTAAGTGCTACGTGAAGCTGAGACAGCTATTCTTCCTTGATTGTGGCGGACTGCTGCTTGGAAATGGTTTTCACCTCCAGACATCGAAATTTATTTGTCGCAGGAAGTTACAGCATTAAGTCGGAGTCATATCGCATGTATTAGGGTACAATGGGTAATCAAATGAAGGCGAGACAGATCGAAAAGAAAAGTAAGTAAACTGTTTATTACTTCAAAAGTAATCGCCATAACTGTTAACACAATTATCCCACTGAGAGGCAAGACGGCTGATGCCTTCGTGGAAAAATGTTTGCTGTTGCATAAGCATCACGATTGTACCAAGGCGTGCACCTCTTCTTTTTCTTAGAGGCTCCGTGACCGAGAGGTTCTAGGCGCTTCAGTCCGGAACCGCACTGCTGCTACGGTCGCAGGTTCGAATCCTGCCTCGGGCATGGATGTGTGTGATGTCCTTAGGTTTAAGTAGTTCTAAGTCTAGGGGACTGATGACCTCCGATGTTAAGTCCCATAGTGTCTAGAGCCATTTGAACCATTTTTTTTCGTTATCCACGTACTGCTTCCCGCGGAGTGCATCCTTCATTGTGCCAAATAGACGGAAGTCGGAATGTGCGAGGTCCAGGCTGTAAGGTGGATTAGGAAGGACAGTCCAATGAAATTTTGTGAGCGCTACCAACAGAGACGTCCAGTTGAGCAGCTAGGTGTTTAATTGTGATTCGTTGATCATCTCGAATGAGAGTTCCCGCACGTGTGATCCTTACCACGTAGGACTGACGGAGGACATCGAAAAAGTGCAAAGAAGCGCAGCTCCTTTCGTGTTATCGCGCAATAGGGGTGAGAGTGTCAGTGATATGATACGCGAGTTGGGGTGGCAGTCACTGAAACAAAGGCGGTTTTCTTTGCGGCGAGATCTATTTACGAAATTTCAATCACCAACTTTCTCTTCCGAATGTGAAAATATTTTGTTGCCACCCACCTACGCAGGGAGAAATGATCACCATAATAAAATAAGAGAAATCAGAGCTCGAACGGAAATATTTAGATGTTCTTTTTTCCTACTCGCCATTCGAGAGTGGAATGGTAGAGAAGTACTATGAAATTGGTTCGATGAGCCCTCTGTCAGGAATTTAAGTGTGAACTGCAGAGTAACGATGTAGATGTAGATGTAGACGTTCCAGCGCTGCGTGAAGTCACAGATGTCTGCGGGCGGGTGACCACGCGGGAGGTCGGACAGGTCTGCGCGACCTTGTTGCGATGATGACAGACGCCTCGGCCAGCGACTCACCGTGCTTTTGTTCACTGCCAGGTCACCGCAGACAATCTGCAAGCGCCTATAAATATATGCGATACTCAGGTTTTATGACAAAAGAAACTCAATGACAGCTCTCTGCTCTCTCCGTTACACACGCCATTCTGTAGACTATGTAATAGCGCTGCCACCTATCGGAGCTTCATGAAACTATATAGGCTGAAGTGGGAATATTCTACGATGACCCACAACAAATTCCGCATTTTTTCAACTGAAACTGGCCGAGAAAAAATGTGCTGCTTTACTTATTGATAGACTTTTATGAGTATGATCATTCTGCAGAAACACCTATTATATCAGCAGACTTTTGTCTTAGATCCCAAATATGTCAGCTTACTCGAACTGAAAAACTTTATAAAGTTTTGTTCCACGATGGGAATTATACCTATAAGTTCCTCATCCGCCCATCCTATGTTATGCCCACCCCGCATGGATCTCCGCCCCCCCCCTCCGCCCCACGTACTACAAATCCTTCCAAATCCTTGAGCGCCATGCACTCTGCCTCGCTTATCACATCCGTCTCCCATCGCCCACGCAGATCCTTTATGATCTGATTCCCTTCCCCCATCTCCTCCTGTTCCTAGAACGAATACGGATCCTATATGTTTTCCGCAAACTGGATCCCCCCCCCCCCCCCCCATCCTTTGGTTTCCCCATCCTCTCCCACCCTAGTCCGCTGCCGCATCTATACCATAGTGTCCTGCCTGGTCTTCATCTCCGTACGCTTCATACCCTCGCCCAAGGTGGCTTCCGCCAACTCCCCCTCCCGGATGATGTCTTCGTGCCTTCCACCTCCTCCTACTACCAGATCTAATCCCTCCTTCTTCCCCCCTCCTCCTCAGGGCTCCCTCTCTCCCTCCCTCTCCCCCTTCCCCTCTTCCTCCTTTTCCCCTGACAAACACCGTCTTTTTCCTTTTCACCCCCTCCAGGCTTCCAGCTCCTTTCCTTTCCTCTCCATTGCCCCCCTCCTGGTTTCTCCCTACTGTCTCTCCCCACCCTTTTCTCCCCCCCTCCTCCCTTCACCCAGTGGTAGGTCCCCTTGATTTTTAACGTTTTCGTTGTGGTGTCAGTGTTGCTCTAGTGCTGTGTGCAGTGCTACATTCCACCAGCAGTGTTGCCAGTGTCATTCATTTGTGTTCCCACTGTGGTGTTTCTTTGTTTTCGTGTCGACTCACAGTGTTCATTCTCTGCATGTATGTTGTTTTTAAATCTACCGTTTTTACTCATCTATTTTTGTTCTTACTTCTTCATCACTTTATACAATTCTATGTTGTGTGTTATTTTCTCATTTGACTATGTTTTCTCTGTAACTCTCTTGGCTGAAGGGTGGTGTATTGTGCCACTGCCAGCCCGCCCCATTTTGGGGAGTGGAATAACAATAAAGAAAAAAAAAGTTGGGGAATTGATATTGATGGCCGAAATTTTTGCAATAATAGTTGATTGTTCAGAATAATAGCACAACCGCTGCAATCTCCATCAGTGCTGGCAGTCAATTATGAGGCAATAGATGCTGATGGAGACACAGAATGTTTCTGCCAGCGAATGATGGTAGGGAAACATCACAATTCACGTAACAGATGTTTCCGGAAAAAAAGAAAACATTGCCTCCATCAGTAGCTTTGGCAACGGTACCCTTTCCCATCAGCCGTTTGACTGGTTTGATGTAGCCTAATATGACTTCCTCTATTAGTGCCAATTTTCTCTACTCAAAGTGCGATGGACGCTTCAAGTCGGGTTTCTCGCAAAAGGCCACTGCTCCCAGCAGCTCGTAACGCTGCAAGTCTTCAGTGGGCCAAACAACAATGAAACCGGGTAGTATCTGACTAGAATCGTGTAGTGTGCCGATATTTCCCTTTTCAGATGATTCAAGCCGTCGAGTGCCTTGCGACCCATGAGGCTTTGTCTCGCACTTACGTCGAGGATGTAGCTGTGTGATGTTTTGGTGATGTTTTTAGTACCAAGACTTCGACCCACTGATTCAGGTTACCGTGAATACCTGGAAGTTTATTTTACATTGTCTGTGACAAACTGTGGCATTTTTCGCGTCTTCTCCATGATGACTAGGATCTGAACACACACCTCTTGCAATATGAAAACAGCTGTGTTCACTGGACTACACGCTTACGTTTCTACGTACTCAGGAGGTAGCCTATCACATAGAAAATGTCTGGGACTATCTGGAGCAGCGGGTAAAACATAGCTGGTTGGTAGTTTTACAGTAGGTTCAGCTAGATGTTTCAAAATGGTTCAAATGGCTCTGAGCACTATGGGACTTAACATCTGAGGTGATCAGTCCCCTAGACTTAGAACTACCTAAACCTAACTAACCTGAGGACATCACACACATCGATGCCCGAGGCAGGATTCGAACCTGCGACCGTAGCAGCAGTGCAGTTCCGGACTGAAGCGCCTAGAACTAGATGTTTCATACCTGAAGAAACTTGTGGATTCTCTTCCTCGTCGAATCGAAGCCATGACAAGAGATGGTGGCGGTTTTATACGATATCATCGTGATGTTTCCGGGATAGGGAGGAGGTAACACGATTGTGTCGTATGTATTCAATTCTCATTACGCTATTTCCGATCCATTAATTTGATATATCTTATGCTATAAACTTATTCAGTAGGTATCGAAACAAAAGCACCGGTACTAATATCAGTAATGTAACGATTCTACTCGCCTCAATACACGTCTGATAGCACGGCAAGTACGTCGTGGCGAAACTTGTAGATTAGCATCAAATGACCCAAAAGGACGCGCATGAAAACGGGATTTTTTCCAGGGCTAATCCAATTTTTTTTTTCGACTCAAGGAATCAACGTAACTAACTGCAAGATTTTAAATGTGGCTGCGCTTCAGCATCTGTGCATACAAGAGTTTTAGCGGATTGAAAATAACAGCCAGAAAGTTGCAAAATACAGGTTTATTAAATCTTGACTATGATTTCGACAGTAGGTATTGTACCTATTAACAAATATTACGACATTGTGTGTGGGACAGATACCGTACCTGATCTCTCAGTGCTACGTCATTTTATAACCTATGTTTTCGTCTCACACCTGATTTTACGTGTACAGGTAGGGTAGCTTTGAACCTCTGTATCTCGGAAACGGATAAAGATATCAAGAAAATTTTCAGGGTTATTCGAGATCGGGCTCTTAAGAATATACCGTAAAAATTACACCCATTTGCTGTGCATAGCCGTCTTGGATTCCACGGCTCGGTTTTGGTACCTAAAAACGTTGTTTTTGGGGTGTTTCTCGATAACGGATAAAATGTTTGAAAACGGTAAGATGGAACTCCTAGAGAATATACCGTTAAAATCTGAGAAATTTGCTGCGGTTAGTAATTTAGATATCTACCGCTGTTCAGCCAGAACATGGTTAAAAACGCTTTTTTCGGGTTTTCTAAGAAAACTCTCATAGACTAAGCCCCTTAAGGCGCACTGTAGATCACATATAATGCAAAATGGACCAACCGATTTGTTCCATTTACCTAAGCTGGAGGAAGCGCATAACATTCACATTTTGACCCTGTAGTGTAGGATAGTTACAGAAAGACGACCAATCTGTTGAGTACACAAATGGTCCTTAGTTCAAGGGCTATCCAAAACACTTGACCCTATCTTTCTATCACCAACAGAACTCGAGCCCTGGAAAAAATCCCGTTTTCATGCGCGTCCTTTTGGGTCATACTTGTAGCGCCTGCCGTTGCATGCGTACTGGTTTACTTCGAACATGTCCTACAATTTTAGTGAACCAAACCATTTTTTTAAATTTAGTATTTTAATCTTAATTTGTTCCAGAATAGTGTATCTACCCCAATATAGTCTTTTCATTGATAAAATCTAAGCTAGGGACTGAGGAGGAAAAAAATTAAATTTGCTACTTCAGTTATGACAAGCAGGCTGGTTAAATTCGAGACTGTGTGATCTCTCACGGATTTTCTTGTATACGTATAAGTAGTACATAAATAACTCCGTCTCTTAGCTGCGAACGGATGTGTTTCGCGGTGTAATGGATTCCACGTATACGGAATGTTGATGTCCCCTGGCCCCCACTTCACCGGCACTAATTCTGGCGTAGTCCGCGGCCAGTAGCCGCGTTCTTCGGCTGACTCGTCGTTCTCCGGCGTAAGACGCCGCCGAGAGCTTTACGACCACTGGGAAGGTGGGCGTGACTCACGCATCAGGCCTGTGGACTGCAGGCACCTGCTGACGCGCTTCCCAGAAGCGCCGCGCTGCGTCACGCCGCCGGATATGGCAGCTGCCGGTGCACCACCAGACGCCCTCAAGTTGTCGGGCTGATGCAAAGCTTTGGCATTCATCTGAAGCACAGAGCGCAAATCCGTCAATCAGTAATACGAGGGAAAGGTGGAGACGTTTCACCTCGGCACAGGAACGCCGTTTACATCTGTGCTATATAATTTTTGTTATACATGTTGTCTTATTTTGTTTTAGGCCCCCGTTTTGCCGCAATCGCAGATATGCAAGTAAGATGTACTATATACCACCTTTTGCGACTGTAATAATAGTGTTACTTAGACCATACGAGGTGTAAGTGCATTCATACAACGTGAAAATGTAAATATATCCTCTGTTACTGAAATGCAATGTTCTAAAAGTCTTCGAACACCTGTGTGTGAACTTAAGGAATGAGATAGCTAAAAAAAGAAAAAAAGACAAAGAGAGGGAGAGAGACAGAGAGAGAAAAAGGCCGACCACCGAGGATACTTTGAAATAATTTTTTTTTATAACCGTCTGATATGCCCTGCTATACCCGCAGGACAGGACAGATAGTATAATTTGTGGAAAGGGGCCAAAATAAGTAGCTGTCAGTTGCACTCGAACGTACTTCTTTAGTCATTTGACAAACATTAGAAGAGTAAAGAAAAATTAAAAACAGAGGAAGCCGAACATTAATTTTAGAACTTAATTCCCGGCTAAACGCGCCATTCAATCTCACGCGTCAAGGACAAAACAAATTTAATTTAAAACCGGCTGAAGGCCAATCACTTAAGACTCAAAAACAAGAATTTGAATTTTAAAAGGCAGAAGACCTCATCTTCAAACATGTCTCTAAATTAGGCTGAAGGGCCAAACAATCTCAGGCCTTAAGGACAAAACAACTTCAATTTAAAATCGGCTGAAGACCAATAACTTAAGACTCAAAAACAGGAATTTGAATTTAAAAGGCAGAAGGCCTTATCTTAAAACATTTCTCTAAATTAGGCTGAAAGACCAAACCATCTCACGCCCTAAGGGCAAAACTACCTTAAGTTAAAATCGGCTAGAAGCCATATATAAACAAACAACAGCACATCAAACGGCGCTCAGAAGTTTCCTCGGCCTGGCATTCAAACACAACGCTCGCTTAGGTGAGACAGGCAAACAGCCCACCAATTCTCAATCCGACGGCAACCCAACCGACAGACAAACAACGGGCCAAGCGACAGGATAACTTCCGCTACACCCGACCAGCACACAACAGGGAGTTCAATGGAACAACGCAGAAGGTATCGGCGCCCACAACGAATTACACATTCAGCTGTCAAACTACACGCCGTGCTGGACAGCCACAACACGACGAGGAAAATACACTGCCTGAATTTATGTCAACGGGCAGGGCAGGTAGCCGGAACGTTAACGGCCACAAGGCAGAAGATTCCGCTGGTGCGCTTCAATTCAAAAATAATCAAGTTAAGTTAAACTCCACAGGAGGGCGGCTAGAATTTCGCCAACTTGAAAACACCCGTTGTTGCTCGCGGGAATGCCCCAACAGCCCACAACGAAATTCAAACGACATAATGTGAACAGTTGGGGCTGGCTGGTAGATTAAGTAAAGACTCAACTTTCGTGTCCGGGATCGGTGAGGCACAGACCTCGTAGGAATGGGAACAGCCCCTCAAACTCCAACCGCGCGTGGACGCCGCCAGCGGCCCCCGCCGCGGAAACTTCCTCGCTGATCCACGCCAACCGACCAACTGCCCGCACACGGCACAGCGGGAAAACTATAAGCGCGAGGCCAGAGATAGTACAAGGGTGGGAATATCGATACACGCTGCTGCTGCGACTCGCGGGGAGAGAGGATAACAGCATAATCGCAATAACCGTGGGAGACAAATCACAGAGTAGCAACCAAGGTTTAATGCAAATCATAACACGAGCCAGCCACGGCTCACCGTCGCAAAAGACAGTATATAACCCATATTATTTCTACTACGCGTGTACATGTTGCTCAATGAGGCAAATCAAGTGTCAACATAACACTGAGGATATGCAATGGTCAGTCACCTGTCAAAGGCCTGAGTACCTACCACTCCCAACTCGGACCGCTGCGAGGCGTGCAAGAAGAGAGTCAGTGAGGTTCTGAAAGGTACCAACAGGAATGTGGAGCGATGCCAACTCCAGTGCCCCGGCAAGTTGCGCTAGGTTTCTGGGTCAAGGATCCATGACGCGAACAACCGGGTCGAGGTGGTCGCACAGATTGTCCATTGGGTTTAAATCCAGGGAGTTTGGTGGTCAAGGATTGCAGTAGATTCATCCTGGTGCTCCTCGAATCGCGTACGTACACTGCGAGCTGCGTGACACGCTGCATTGTCCTGGTGGTAAACTCCATCGTTACGAGGAAAAACAAACTGCATGTAGGGGTGGATATGGTCCCCAAAGATAGATACATACTTGTGTTGATACATCGTCCCTTCCAGAGTAAAATATTCCCTATACCATAGCGCTCCCTGCTCTGGGCTGGACCCTTACGACGGTTAGCGCAGGGTGTTTGCTTTCAGACGTCTCATGCTGTACACGCATAAAACGTGATTCATTCACAAAAGGCGACCTATCGCGATTCTGTGGAACTGAAGTTGCTGAACTGGCGTGCAAATTGCAGCCTTCGTCGCCGATGAACAGCAGCCAACATGGGTGCATGAACCAGACGCCTGTTGCTCAGGCTCATGCGCACCAACGTTCGCTGAACTGTCGTTGAGGAGACCTGTTAGTAGCCTCTTGGTTCGTCTGGGCTATCAGTTGTTCAACAGTTGCACGTCGATTCGCTCTTACACATCTTCGCAGCCGTAGTTCACCCATTTCATCTACGGCCCCTGGTGCACAACAGCTGCTACAGCGCCGGTTTTGGACAGCGTCATTTCGCCATACATAGTATACTATAAATCGAATACTATATATAATATACAGAGTGGTCCACTGATCATGACCGGGCCAAATATCTCACGAAATAAGCGTCAAACTAAAAAACTACAAAGAACCAAACTTGTCTAGCTTGAAGAGGGAAACCACATGGTGCTATGCTTGGCCCGCTAGATGGCGCTGCCATAGGTCAAACGGATATCAACTGCGTTTTTTAAAAATAGGAAACCCCATTTTTATTACATATTCGTGTAGTTCGTAAAGAAATATGAATGATTTAGTTGGACCACTTTTTTCGCTTTGTAATGGTCACAAAGTATAAGTACGTGGTATCACGCAACATACCGCCAGTGCGGACGGTATTTACTTCATTATACATTACCCGTGTCAAAATGAACCGTTTACCAATTGCGGAAAAGGTCGACATCGTGTTGATGTATGGCTATTTTGATCAAAATGCCCAACAGGCGTGTGCTATGTATGCTGCTCGGTATCCAGGACGACATCATCCAAGTGTCCGGACCGTTCGCCGGATTGTTACGTTATTTAAGGAAACAGGAAGCGTTCAGCCGCATGTGAAACGTCAACCACTACCTGCAACAAATGATGATGCCGAAGTAGGTGTTTTAACTGCTGTCGCGGCTAATCCGCACACCAGTAGCAGACAAATTGCGCGAGAATCGGGAATCTCAAAAACGTCGGTGTTGAGAATGCTACATCAACATCGATTGCACCTGTACCATATTTCTATGTACCAGGAATTGCATAGCGACGACTTTGGACGTCGTGTACAGTTCTGCCACTGGGCACAAGAGAAATTATGGGACGATGACAGATTTTTTGCACGCGTTCTATTTAGCGACGTAAAGTCATTCACTAACAGCGGTAACGTAAACCGGCATAATATGCACTACAACACCCACTCCTCTTGTTCTGAGTAGGCTGTTGCAATTTTAATGATCCGGTAAGTGCTGTGTGGCTGCCGAGTTGCTTAGTCGCAAAGTAATCGTTTTCCTCAGTGCGCTGCCATTCCTCTACGACACCGCTGTACACGTCGTTCGTTATCATGGGTATAGCAACGTAGTGTGCAGTAGCTACGCCGAGATGAAGAAGCTCGCACGGGACAGACTAATGTGCAGAGCTGTATCATAACAGACTTTGGACTGAACATTACAACACCAATAAAGTTTAAGGAGATGGGTGTGGCGAGTACTCTTGAAGAGGGAATAACATCTCAACAATATATGCGAGTAATGGGGCCGAATGATTCTGTACCTAGGTATCAGTTTTGTCAATAGACTACACTTTAATGAATATACCGGGACTGGCGGTCGTCATTTTCAACATTCGCTATCAGCTTATGTCGTAGTCTTAAGGGATAAGATATGTAAATATTCATTTCCGACCAGTAGGTCATGAGAAAGAAATGTCGGGTAGGCGGTAGTTGAGTACAGAATGAAACAGGGTTGTTGCGTAACTCACGTGTTATTCTATCCTTCTTCCTTAGCACCACGTTTCAAAAGCTTCTATTCTCTTCCTGATAGTTTGGCTCCTAGTTTTACATCTGTAAAAGGCTACACTCAAGAAAAAATCTCTTCAGGAAAGACTTCCTAACACTTAAATTTATATTCGCTGTTAAGTAATTCTTCTTTTGGGAGATCAGTTAAAAAAAAAAAAAACACACTCACTATTTGAAAGATTCGCCATATCCACAGTTTTGAAGATTTGGCACTGAAATTTTGCACTATGTTTTATATAAAATTAACAGATTTGCTGTGAAACTCCTTGAACTTATATATTTAACATTTTGTGGCATTAATTTTTTTAAAACTAATACATTTACCTTTTTCTCATAAACTTTTCAACAATCTTTTCAGCTTAATCTCTTTGTATAAAGTACGCTTCTTTCAAGAGTTTTTTTTAATATATCGAATAGGAGAATTTTAATAACTTTTTAATTATAATTGAGTAAGTTAATATGAAATTCATGCAAAATTCCAAACACTTTGTCCCGTACCTCAGATTACAATCAGAATTTCAAAATTTTCTCTTGAAATATTTATTGAGTTTATAGAAATGAGAATAGAAAATGTCATATTCTAGCCTTCATAGATTCTGAGGAAAAGGTATGTAAATTTTATGAAACATAATTTTAAGCAAATGAAATTTAAAGTTCAGCCTAACATTTTTCTCATGTTACCTCTTCAGAAGGCCCCAAATTTGTACTCAGGGTCCTCAGTCCCTTCAAGGCTTCCTATTTTCCTTTACCAGATCTTCAACTGACTTTTCAGCTGCAGAGAGGCACTATAAATTATTTATCTCCGGATGTCCTGAGTGAAATTTTCTACCTTAAGGTCCATTCTCTCTAACATCTTATTCCTCCCTATGTTCCCATCATTAAATATAAGAATTCCTTCACAAGTTACAACTACGGCAGCTATAGCAGATGAAAATGTGGTTTTAGGGCATCGTTTCCGTATGAGTGAAGTTAGAGACTCATTTGGACTCTGGGTTTTGACATAAACACGCTTTTTTAAAAGTTCAAGATCGGCCAGAAACCTGTAAGTGGGTTTGACAATATTGAATATAGGTGTTGTTATCCCTCTGAGCCCATAAATATTTACACCTCCTATTGAGGCACAGATGATGAATGGAATGTTGATACCATGTGGAAATATGTCACTTACACTAGGTAGGTTCTGTCTAATAGCCTTGCAATAATACACGTGAAGAGTGTCCGTCATCTTCCTTGTACGTCTGTCCACTAGTGCCCCTTCCATTTTCCAACTTTTTGCCCTTCATTATCACTGACAGGTTTCCTTAATCTAGAGCCCATTCTCTTCTGGATGTGCCCAACGCATTCAAGTTTCTCCGTTGGAAGTTCTTCATAAGATATGCTCTCATTCACAATCTTGGATGCACTGGAGTCACTATCTCCTAGTATTTCACGTGTATGACACCATGTTTCTTGACAGAACTTTTAAAAATAATTTGCATATTAGTCCCCTCCATTCCACCACTAGAACTAGAGCAGATTTTACTGCAGTTATGACTTTTTACCTCTTCTTCACTTTCTCCACTAAATGTAGAGTTATGGTAGAACTTGTTCATAACTTAGACATGAAGTACCGTATTTGTATCAATACTTATCACACTTTATACGCCACATAAAGACATATGCCTTCTTTCCATGACACAACGAGATGAGTTCTAATACTGCTAGAGTTGTCCTCACTAAAGGTTCATTTTCTACAATAGCTTCTACTGTAGCTGCTATCATACTGTCTTCACAAATTTCGGAAATTATGTTTTCCAGTTCACAGTCTATTTTTGTCAGTCTCAGACATGACATATTCATTATGACACACAACAAATTATCCCCTTCTCTTCGAACTCCTATGCACCTCAAACCATGGGAAAACCTAATATTAGCTGCTTAGAAATTGTGAATGAAATGTCAGCATCAGAGTCTTTGCATACAGTATGCATCTATAAAATAAATGTTATCACTACCACACGTCTTGCAAACATAAGAAAATTGAAGGCATGCGCGGAATAACGGTCTAACCCTCAATGGTAAAAGACTAGAGAGAAGTGTTGCCATCTGTTGCTGAGTACGGGAACTATCAAAATTGACATTGGTGTCAATTCTACGTGATATTTAGGGATGAGACCAATCTCAGTTTTGATAGTTCCCGTATCCAGCAACAGATAATAACACTTATCTCTATGTTTTTACATTTGAGGGTTAGCTCGTTTTTTCTCCCATGTCTTCAATTTCACTGCTGCATTTAATAATTTAAGGTCAACTGATCTAAGCCCAGTGTAGTGAAATTCATCGTTGCATTATCCACTGTTTGCATCACCAACTTTTCGCCTGGGGCTGCTAGGTGTCGAGTTCACAATTTCGGCAGATGTTCTTACTTCGGACTTACACTCATTGCTGGTTTGCGCTGTTTCTCACGTCTCGCATTTACTAACTTCGGTAAATGCAGTTTATCCAGCTTTTTATACACTTGTGGGAACAGGAGACCGACCAGTGAAGTGCATTGTTTTTTCTTTGGACGAGTAGCTGATTTCTTTGGTTTGATATTAATTCTTTGTTTTTCGTGTTTTGTTTAGAGCTGTACTTCCGAAGTTAATCCAAGTAAAATAAATGTCTCTATGTGGGTTTGATTTCTGACCTACACACTCTTTGTGGCCGTGGAACTATTGAATCATGAAAGAATCGAACACTTACGTAAATATCCGTCAGTTGCACGAGGCAAAACAAGAATACTTTCTTCATAAACAATGCAGATGGTTTGTTGCTGTTTGTAAGATACGGAACAGAGTCACATATCATCAATAAAACCAAAGGGTATATATCACAGCCTTCTAGATGTATCCAATGGGCGTTTGCTTGAAAGTAGTGTAGGAAATCGTCATTCACCGAGCTAGTATTGTGCTGCTTCATAAAGTGGGTGTGGCAGGAAGGTCGTGTCACGCAGTTAATTATTTTTCAGGTACTTGCGATGCGATTTCATCTTTGAAACTTATTGTCCATGAGTTATACTAATAAACAAAAAATAAATTGAAAACTGACGTCATCGGTCAATCTCATGAAAGTTCCCCCTCAAGGCGGCAGCTCGCGTTAAGTGGGAGATCCGGGTTCGAGTTCCGGTCCGGCACAAATTTTCTGTTACCGCTGATTCATTTCAATGCAAAAACGCAGCTCATTTCATTGAAAACCTTTAAATGATTCAACTAAGGTATTAGAAGATTAATAAGCAACCAAATATATTTACGAGGCGCCACCATGAGCAAAGTGCAGTGCAACGTCATCCAGTCGACTTCACTGTGCGCTGCGGAGCCAGCACTTTCTGGCAGTTCCCAGGAGCCCTCAGCGTAATTGGCCCCTTCCAGAGGTCGCTACTCCGTTTGTCATCAACGCGGCTGAAAAAGAACCCGAGCAGCCGGGAGAACTGCGCCAGCTAGGCTTTCACGGCTGAGTCAAAACACTTCTCCCGTCTGTTTATCTCAATCTGCAAAACCGACCGGCGGTCTGAAGATGTGGCCAAGTTGTCCCGCACAGCACTCGGCTGGTTCTTGCTGCCAGCTGCTGACGTACTCGTACTAAGCTGCTGACCAGGGTTCTCAATTGTTTTCTCACTACAAATCGACGTCCACAAGATTTTCGTTTACACAAATGGAAAATTAATACATATAGTCAATTATTTTTAACTTCAAGTTGGCAGTTCAGTGATCACCTGCATTAGAAACGAAGAGGCCTTTTTTTTATAACAAATTATTTATTTTTCAACGTTGCCCCCTATCAAGGAGACACACTGGAGCCAACTTCCCGGGCATTTTAACCCCTTTCAGATATAGGAGCCGTTAAACTCTCTCAAATACACCTCTTTCTCGACGATTACCATCTCTTTTGGAGGTTTTTTACCTCCGAGCCATTTATTCGTGGATAGGAACTAGCAGAAACTGCAGGAACAGAGGTCGAGCGAATAATGGGGCTGCAGCAGAGTTCATGGAGTTTTACGGCGACAATTTAATATAAATGTGATGGGGTGTAGTTGAAGGGGGTGAAACAGCACTCCCTGTTCTGCCGAATTGGACTGTGTCTTGTAAATTTTTTGTTGCAGCAGGTGTGTTGTCTAACCGTTGTCCCCCCCCCCCCCCCCCCCCCCTGCCAGCGGTTCTGGCGCTACAGCCTGGAACCGCGCGACTGCTACGGTCGCAGGTTCGAATCCTGCCTCGGGCATGGATGTGTGTGTTGTCCTTAGGTTAGTTAGGTTTAAGTAGTTCTAGGTTCTAGGGGACTTATGACCTCAGCAGTTGAGTCCCATAGTGCTCAGAGCCATTTGAACCATTCGTTGTCCCCCATTTAAGAAGTTTTCAGTTTGATGCCCTTCGCATCCTAAAAAAGTCATCGCGATAATAATTCCGCCTGATGGGACAGTTTCTTCCTTCTCTGGAGCTGATTGAACACAAACAAAGCACTGTTTTGAATACCGCTTGGTGTCTAAGTTATAATGACGAATCCAGATCCCATAAAGAGAAAGACAGTTCAATGCAAAAAGTGCTTCGGATCTCGCTTAAATCGTTCCAGACACAGTTTCGAAGTTTGAAGGCGCAGGCGATTGTTGTCCACCATCAGCACTCGCAGCAACTACCTGGCCGACGATTTTTCTACGTCGCCAACTTATGGAGTAAAAAATTAATTGCCATAGCGGTGACACACCTTTGGCCTCTACTACTTCGCCCACTTTCGTTAAACGATCAGCGAGAATCATGTTGTGAACTTCCTCAGTACCTTCATGTATTTAATCAACAACGGATGTTCGACCACGTTTAAAATGGTTGAATTTGAAAATTTGTGGTAAGTTCCTATGGGAGCAAGCTGCTGAGGTCATCGGAGCCTAGTCTTACACACTACCTAATCTAACTT
Source organism: Schistocerca serialis cubense (assembly GCF_023864345.2). Taxonomy (NCBI): domain Eukaryota; kingdom Metazoa; phylum Arthropoda; class Insecta; order Orthoptera; family Acrididae; genus Schistocerca; species Schistocerca serialis. The sequence goes on along the minus strand of NC_064641.1, from coordinate 628,847,511 downwards.
AAACTAACTTACGCTAAGGACAACACACACACTCATGCCCGAGGGAGGACTCGAACTTCCGACTGGGGGAGCCGCGCGAACCGTGACAAGGCGGCCAAGACCGTGCGGCTACCCACGGACAGACAACAGACAACTGTCGTTATTGATGGTGTAGAGTGATTATTAAAAGCATACAGTTTCGCTTTTATCTCGTCACATGTTTTCCAATCGACAGGTAAAAAGTGAATCATTGGACAATAAGCGAATCATTGGACAATACAGCATCTTACTAATCCCAGGGAAACACGTAGCGCAACTTACTGAAATATCTGAGAAAATTAAAAGTAATCTTTGAATCTGTGCCCTTTTTGGGCGTCCTTTAACAGACGGCAGCAAACGATGAAAACACCAATTTCATTTAGCAACGACATCAGCCTTTGAAACACAGATACGTATTTAACTACCTTCGTATACTGTTCACGAATGAAGTCAATTTTCTCTCAAAAACACCTCCACAAGGGAATAAAATAACGCGATCATTGTTTCATTAAAACCGCCTAAACCGTGTTAAATATACAGGGCTATTCAAAAAGGCTACGCACAAATAAAAGGACCCTATAGACGAGTCGAAAAAAAACTCGGAATAGGAATTTATGGTCTTGGTAGAGTAATTCTGAACCGGTGAAAGCTTCATAATGTCCGGAACATCAAAAACATTCAATGCACATGCACCTTAAGTTCAGCAAAAATAAGTCACTGTTTCTGTATTCGTATGGTTTGAAGCATGTAGACAGAGAAATTGCACACTTTGAGAGACACCGAGCGACGCGGTGCAGTGGTTGGCACGTTGAAACACGTATGTTGTGTGGCGGCGATGGCGAGGCATTGCAGAGTCTCTGACCAGAGAGCCATTTATCTTGGCTAGTCTGCGATTGACCGCGCGAGAGTTGCGAGCGGTACTCTGTCAGTAGTAGTCGTGCAGTACAGTTGCGAGCAGTAGTCAGTGGGCAGTATGTCGGTAATAGTAGTCGAGTACAGTTGTGTGTGAGGTGTCGGCGGGCGTCGACATGGCACTCTGGTCAAGATTCAGGATGAGGTATATTATTTTTAAATGCGCTCAGCTAATAATGTAAATTAACTGTAACTAATTTGTGCAATAATCACCCCAATAATAATTTTGTTTTTCAAAGCAATATTTTTAACAAAAGAACTATTCAATTGAACGAACGATTTCCTTCCATTTCCTTTAAAGAAAAGTTTCAATTAAATTTCAAAAAAAATATTAAAAAAAATAATACTTGCAAGGCATTTCCTCCAAGCCGTGGCCAACAATAAGAGCAGAACTTTGACATGCAGCTTCGAATGAGGTAAGAAATTAATTATGATTTTTTGCACAGGGCCAAAGACCGATATTTTGGTTTAATTGAGTTTACATTGTCACTGAAGTCTCATTAGCATCGAATTGTTTTTCATTATTTTCGTGACAGCTTACACCTTGAGTCAGATTGCGATTCTCATTTTTATTGTCATTAAATTTATTTGCTGGGAGCTTACGTTAGGTTGTATTCTTGTTAACGTTCAACTATTGTGTTTCAAAATTTCTCTGGGGAGCTTACACTTAGCTCAATGTGCATTAGCATTTTAAAATAATATCATTTAAAAAATTTGTAGGGAGGTTACGCTTGGCTCCCATTCATTTAATATTTCTGTCTTTTAAAATTACGGTGGGGAGGTTACACTTGGCGACATCCAGTCCAGGATCGAATTTCGTTGAGAGTCTTTCGAAAAACAGTCAGATATCTGCTCTTATTTGCTTAGATATAATTAGGATTTGGCGCAACGCTTTTACTAATATTGTGACTTTCTTTCTACAGGTCAACGGCAATTCGTTGCTCTGTTGTATTTGTTTGTTGCCTTTTTGTATTTGCGCTTATTTGTTTTGTAAATAATTGTGACTATTGTAAAAATGCCGCGAAAGACTGTGAATAGTGTATCGCGAGGTATTGTGAACGAAATTACCGACTTAAACAACTTAACCGATAGTAATTGTGACACGCAGTGTAATGATGACAATCCTGCGTTCACTAACAATCAGTGCATTCCAACCAGTAATGATGACTTTTATCTTAATGATGAACAAACGAACTCAACTGTCTCTTCTGTTAATTTGACGACAATTGATGACGCGGGACGCTCTATTGTAATGAGCGCTACCCAGCTTAACACAACCGGTTTGGAAAACTCAAGTAACATACAGACAAATTTTTCGAATGAAAATGGTCAGTGTACTGAAAGTACGACGGATTCATTTAATCCCGAAATAGTGACTGACAGTGTACAGTCAACTGGCAAACCCTTTTGTAAATCTCAGAATAACCAAATGGTTACAGAAAACGAGACAATTCCAGATCCACCACTAAACAGCACAGAAAATATAACGCTAATTTTGACTTGGTACGAATTATGACAAGTTTGCTACAACAGCAAAGGGAAAAAATAGACAACAATCTCAAACAACAACTTAGTGAACAGAACAAACAGTTACACGAAAAATTAGACGACAATTCCAGACAGCTTAGTGAACAAATTAGAGCCGTTGCCGCGCAGTGTCATGACACTAAGGAACAGTTGCGCGTGGAAATTGAGGCTTGTTCAAAAAAAAATAGCGAAGAAATTAGGTCTGTTGCTCATGAATTACGGGAAATGCAAACAGCCCCAACAGAAACACTTAGAGCGGAAATTAGCGGAGTCGCTAAACAATGCTCTGAAAAAGCTACACAATTACGCGACGAGTTTAAAGCAATGACAGCAGAACTTTCGCGCACAGTGGATGAAAAGATCGACGCGAAATTCGAGCAACAGAACACTCAGATTGACGAACGCTTTAATCACCACGTACAAAACAGTGATAACGCGTTTCCGCAAATTTATTCAGGATCAAAATGAAGTAAAACGTCAGGTAATGGAAACAATCACTGCACAGAGACAGGAAGACAAACGTAAAATGCTTGCGAAGGCAAAAACATATGTAGACAACAATATTGCTACAGTATCGGACAGAATTAATACCATCGAACAGTTGAACACTGAATTACGTGATGAGATTTCTGACCTTAAAACAAAAACAGATACATACACAACAGATTTCCAAGCAGTGACCGACAGACTCGAACAATTAGAACCAACACAGGATTCAGATGTCGTCAAAGCTGACGTTAAAAAACTGAACGAAACTACGCGTAAATTGCAAAAACAGATTAATGCGTCAGACACTAAAACCGATGATCAGGTAAAAATACTGACTGAAAAATATGATGAACTGGCCAGTCGTATTGATGTTATCGAAAATACTAATGACAATAAGTCAGACGATACTTCACCGGTTTCATTTAGTCAAACACCGGAATTTCAAAATCTACAACAGACAGTCAATGAGATCGATTCAGCTAATCACTCATTACGGAGAAATTTGTCAAATTTACAGCAAGAGGTAACAGATATGAAAAATATTTCAGTTAATAACTCAACACAGCAGACGCCGCTTAGTGAACATTTGTCAGACTTATGCAGCGCGTATAATTTGGGCAATCTGCAAAGAGTACGGGACTTAGATTCAGAACGGACACAGACAAATAGATTCTGTTACAATACTGAACCTGTTCCGTCATACAGAGATGATAATTTCGATTACAAACATTTTCTATCGGTGAGGAAATTTAAAGTGTTTAGGAATGACAGAACACAGATTCATCCGCTTGATTGGATACAACAGTTTAGTTTTGCTTTTCCACCGACTTGGCCTGTAACACACAAACTTGAATTTATTTGCAGTTTTTTGGAAGGCGAACCGGCAACTCGTATGAGACCGATCGCGAGGCAATGCTATTCAGTAGAAGAGTTTCAGAATGCTTTTCTGTCAGCGTATTAGTCGAAGACGACACAGCGCGGAATTAAAGATCAGTTAATTAGTTTGCCAAATTACGAGAACTCAAATTTTCCCAGTGTGACGCAATTTTTTGAGCACATGGTGCAACAAAACCAGTACCTAAGTGAACCGTACAGTGAATCCGCACTTATACAATTATGCATCTCTAAAGTACCACGGTCATTAAGGGTGTCAGCAAAAAGAAAACATTTCAGCATTCAGAGATCTTTTACAGCTTTTAGAAGTGCAGCAATCAGACTATTCTTTCGTAAACAAAAACTTCATATATAACAACCAAGGCCAACAAACGTACAGCAATTATGATCAGACGCGTAATTTTAATAGAAAAGGTAACAGACGCTTTAGGAACGACAACTACCAAAACTTTAATAACAGCCAAAATTCTGATTATCAATATCGTCAAAATTTTCAGCAACAGGAAGCACATTTTGGTAACAATAGACGTTTTCCACCACAACAGCATGAAAGTCAGCCGGTTAGCATACCTAACCAACAATGTAGTGCGCAAGGTCAACCTAACTTTAATGTTTCGCCGCGTGGACGTATAGTCCCTGGTCCAACAAATAGTAACGCACGGCAGCAAGGAAACAACTACGTGCAGAGAAGACAGTATTTCAATTCTTATCGCAATACACCGTATAGGAATGACCATTATGACAGACGTAAAAATAATGAGGACAATTTTCAGCGTACATCTAACAACAGTCGGTCATACCAACAGCAGAATTATCCGCAAGAACCTATTCTCATGAATGAACCCGACAGTAGGTATCATCCAGAGCGTAACACGTCAGTAAGAAATAACAGAGCAGTTCAAATAGTCGAAATGCCACAGCATCCTCTCGTAAATAATAGCACGTACGACAGAATTTGACCAGACACAGTACAAGTTGCATACTCCAGTAACGTAAGCAATAATTTTGACACGCAGAATCTTGTTCACTATAATGTTATTAATTTTGACGCCATCCGACACACGTTTGCATTAAAGACAGAATTACGACGTATGTAGACGACATTCTTATCGCAGAAGCTAACTGGTCTGAACACAATCTGATTCTTGAACAACTGTTACAAACTTTTCGTGTACAAGGACTTACAGTTAATCTTAGTAAATCGCACTTTGGCAAAACTTCTATAAAATTTCTTGGACACGTAATTTCAGCAGAAGGCATTGCGCCTGATCCGGAAAAACTTCAAGCTCTACGTGACATTACTGTTCCTACGACGAAGAAGCAATTACGCAGTTTTTTGGGCTTAATTAACTTTTTTCGTAAATTTATTCATCACTCCGCTTTAGACACGCCTAGATTATGCCAATTAACAGGTAAAAACAGTATTTGGTCATGGGATAAGCAAGCATACTCTGAATTCGTGAACCTGAAACATGCTCTGCTGAATGCTCCACTTTTATCGCACCCAGATCTTACCAGAAATTTTTCCATTGCCACCGGCAGTTCCAACACCGCTTTAGGCGTACACATTTTTCAGGAAATTGAAGAAGATGGCTCTACAGTAATCAAAAACATCGCATTTGCAAGTCGCATTTTGTCACCTGCTGAACGAAATTATTCCGTTACAGAACTGGAAACACTATGTGTTGTATGAGCTTTCACGAGATTTAGGCACTCTCTTTATGGCAGACATACCACCGTCTACACAGACCACAGAGCAATACAATTTTTACTTTCGGCTAAATTTACTCACGACAGGTTAAGTAGATGGAAACTGTATTTACAGGAATTTAATTTTACGATTGTTCACATTCCTGGCACACAAAATGTTATTGCAGACGCACTATCGCGTTCTCTGAGCAACAATCAGCAAGACGTAGCAACCAACTTCTGCAAAGCAAATTTCAGTGTCATGTACATTCAACAAGTAGCATTTGAAAATTTTATTTCGTCGTCATTACAGGACATAGCACAAGAACAAAATAAAGACAACGTGTGGAAAGAAATTAAACACCTTTGGCAAGATAGGAATAATGTTACGATTAGAAACCATTACACTGTACGCAATGACATTCTGTTTCGCCGCTCTCATCCGGACAGCAACAATTGGTTATTATGCATTCCTGACGAACTGGTTAACAAATTAATCTGGTACACTCATTTAAGTTACGCACCAGTTTCAAATAATGCTACTCATTTAAGAGAGTTCTGAATAATACTGAATGATGAACAATGTTTTATACTATTCAATATTTACTGGCCACTGAGTGCCAATAATTAATCTAATTAAATGAATTATGACCTTTCATGTTTTGGTAAATGGCCAATGAGTGCCAATAATTAATGTCACTAAATGACTTATGTTATTAATTATGCCATTAATTAGCTCTTGTTTTCAATGTTGACTTTTCATGTTTTGGTAAATGGCCAATGAGTGCCAATAATTTGTATCACTCAATGCATTATGTTAATGCTAGGCCCATAATTGAGTCTCCTTTTCAATTAAGACTTCTGATGAACATTATTCTGTCATACTAAATATGCTTTGTAACTGGCCAAGGACTGCCACTGTTTATTGTAATACGATTACCCATGATGCCAATAATTTAATTTTATGAACATTATTCTGTAATACTACATACTTGGTACAGAAATGTTCAATAACTGGGCTATGAATGCCGCAAACTACTACTGCAATTCTCAATGAAGCCTATTATGTGACTTAATGTCCTTCACCTTATGAGCTAACTACCCTGAATTACTGCAATATCCATTTGTCCTGTCCATCCTCATGATCATGGAGCACTATATTTGGTTTTTGCACTAATTCTACGTTGGTGTGCCTTGTAAGAGCATGGTGTTGACATGACATGCTGTCCACCACCGTGAGCGATGAAGACGTTATTATGGTCCCACTGTTTGGTGTACCTAATGTACTGCCAAAATGAAAACATGGAACATTACTACGACAGTTCAGTGTCTTGGCTACGCTGATAAATTCTGATGGGGAAAGAACTTCAAATTGTGTCACTTGGTGTTGTACTTCTGTGGAAAGATATGGACTTTTAGTGCAGCTCCGTGTAACCTAAAGTGCTACAACCATGTTGCAATCCTTCCCTTTCCTATCCTAATAGTGAAAATCATTTTTTTTGCTAACATCATTTATGTTCATGGGATATACATTTTTTTTCGATTTGCTGAACTCCAGTGCGAGTACACTTATGCCACTTGTCGACATGATTTTTTTTTTTGCCATTATGTTTATTTGTTGTGAAAATGCTAAAGACATTTTTTCGATTTGTTCTGAAGTACAGTATATGTGCACTCTTGTCTTTTATATTGTATATACATTTTTATTTTGATGATATGTTCTGAACTACAGTGCATGTGCACTTACGTTATGTGTTAATATGTTTTCTACTGAACTTCAGTGCCTGTGCACTTTTCTCATTTTTCAATATGATTTGTACTCATTCTGTATGTTCAATACTTCAGTGCGTTTGCACTTATGTCATTTGTTACTCATTGTATATACATTTCGTCATTTGCTGATATGTTCTCAACTGCAGTGCATGTGCACTCATGTCACTTGTCAACATGATTTTTTGCCATTCTGTTTATTTGTTCTGAAAATGCTAAAGAATTTTTTCAGTGCGTGTGCACTTTGTTATCTGTCAAATAATTTGTATATACAGTTTTCTGATTTGCTAATATGTTTTGTACTCATATCTTGTCTTTGTCTGAAATGTTTTGTACTCGGTGCATGTGCCCAACATTTAATTCATGTATCTAAATATTCTGTAAATTGTACAAGTTGATTAATTAAAGAAAAAATTTTGCCGCGCTTGGCAAGTCCAAATGACTCACCATCGCTGCCAAATTTTTGCCCCCCCAGTGGAGGGTTATGAAACACGTATGTTGTGTGGCGGCTATGGCGAGGCATTGCAGAGTCTCTGACCAGAGAGCCATTTATCGTGGCTAGTCTGCGATTGACCGCGCGAGAGTTGCGAGCGGTACTCTGTCAGTAGTAGTCGTGCAGTACAGTTGCGAGCAGTAGTCAGTGGGCAGTATGTCGGTAATAGTAGTCGAGTACAGTTGTGTGTGAGGTGTCGGCGGGCGTCGACATGGCACTCTGGTCAAGATTCAGGATGAGGTACATTATTTTTAAATGCGCTCAGCTAATAATGTAAATTAACTGTAACTAATTTGTGCAATAATCGCCCCAATAATAATTTTGTTTTTCAAAGCAATATTTTTAACAAAAGAACTATTCAATTGAACGAACGATTTCCTTCCATTTCCTTTAAAGAAAAGTTTCAATTAAATTTCAAAAAAAATATTTAAAAAAATAATACTTGCAAGGCATTTCCTCCAAGCCGTGGCCAACAATAAGAGCAGAACTTTGACATGCAGTTTCGAATGAGGTAAGAAATTAATTATGATTTTTTGCACAGGGCCAAAGACCGATATTTTGGTTTAATTGAGTTTACATTGTCACTGAAGTCTCATTAGCATTGAATTGTTTCTCATTACTTCCGTGACAGCTTGCACCTTGAGTCAGATTGCGATTCTCATTTTTATTGTCATTAAATTTATTTGCTGGGAGCTTACGTTAGGTTGTATTCTTGTTAACGTTCAACTATTGTGTTTCAAAATTTCTCTGGGGAGCTTACACTTAGCTCAATGTGCATTAGCATTTTAAAATAATATCATTCAAAAAATTTGTAGGGAGGTTACGCTTGGCTCCCATTCATTTAATATTTCTGTCTTTTAAAATTACGGTGGGGAGGTTACAACGTTGGACTCGCATTCGGGATGACGACGGTTCAAACCAGCATCCGGCCATCCTGGTTTAGATATTCTGTGATTTCCCGAAGTCGCTTTAGGCAAATATCACAATGGTTCTTTTGAACAGGCACGGCCGATTTCCTCCTCCATCCTTCCCTAATCCGATGGGACCGATGACCTGGCTGTTTGGTCCCCTAACCCAAATCGATCGACCGACTGAGCGAGAATGGTAGTCTTCGTTAGCTTACATTTTTGCTACCACGGCATTAACTATCGTCTGCTAACTCAATCAATGACCCTTGTATGTGAACACATGCGTGCAGTAGACCTATTTGGCGGTCTGGTTTATGCTGCTAATAGGTAAAATCAGTGATCTTATGCCAAGTTAGCAGCAGGTAGGACCTTTGGCGGGCACATGGGCTTGTTTGCTGGAAGCCAATTCGACTGGACTGACGACCGCCTCGGTCGCTGCCTGTCTCAGTGCGCCGGATGTGTTGAGTGTGAACACTTTAGCGTACGTCCCGACCGCTAATATTTTGTATTATATTTATGGCAAAATAACAATGCTGCGAGTTATCAGATTACTGATTAGACACTGTGGAATCGTTTGTATGCTGACAACTAGGCACTATATCTTATATCATCCAAGAAGTTAGTGAGAACCTTCAGGAGCGCAGAAGGCCACTGTAAATACAAGAGTTGGAACTTAAATAGTGGCAACTATTTATTCACAACCGATAGAAAAGAGTTACATGTTTGCACCTGTTACTGTCCTTCAAAGTAGTCACCAGCGTTGTGTAGAACCCGTTGCCAGCGATGTGGAAGGCGTAGTATACCGTTAGGAGAGCCTGTTCTGTTGATGGTGCGAATGGAGCGGTCTACTGCCTGCCACGAAGTGGTTCCTTCATCTTCGAAATCAAATCAAAGTCTCAAGGATTTGAGTCGTATTACTGTTCGTTTTTGGAGCACCACCTGCGACCAGCTTTGCGAAACAAGCGGCGACACTTTTTGCGCAACGCACCATCATTTTGCACGACAATGTGCGGGCGCATACAGCGCAAGCTGTGGCTGCTCTGATCGGTCGATGGGATTGGGAAGTACTGTACCATCCACCATACTTCCCGGACTTAAGTCCTTGTGACTTTGATTTGATTCTCAAGATGAGGGAACCACTTCGTTGCATTCGCTTCAGAACTGTTCGAGAGATTCAACAGCAGACCGCTCCATTCGCACCATCAACAGAACAGGTTCTGCTAACGGTATATTACGCCTTCCACATCGCTTGCAACGGATTCTACACAACGCTGGTGGCTACTTTGAAGGACAGTAACAGGTGCAAACATGGAACTCTTTTGTATCGGTTGTGAATAAATAGTTGCCACTACTTAAGTTCCAACCCTCGTAAATAGTTTAAGCATCAGTAGAAGAACCAAGATCGAGTTCATGATGTGCAACTTCATCCGCGATACAAAAAGCCACGTACATCAAGCCTGACAAAGTCACATTTCCAATACTCAAAAATTTTAAGTTTCTTGGATCAGTAATACCAAAGGACTGATCAACTGAAGCAGATAATAACTCAAAGAACAACCCGTGGTTGGAACAAGTAGATATGCTTCCAAGAGGTCTGTGGGTTTGCAAAAATATCCATAAAAACCAAAGGTAAGATTTATAAAGGGCTGTAAGAGCATCGCTGTTGTATGGCAATGAAGTCTGGGCATCATAAAAGACTCTCGAACAGAACGAACACACAACATAACTGCGCATGCTACCACGGCCAGGAGCAGTGACACTGAAAGTGAAAGTGCGCAGTGAACTCATTAAGAGGTAGTTTTAAAGTCGTCCATAAACGAGAAAGTCTCAGAATCCAGGTGTAGGTGGTACAGTCACATAACACGAAGACGTAAAGAATAAGAGCCTTTCCTTTCCTACGAATAGGAGAGGGAGAGCAAGAATTCAAACCAGCAAGTTGACGGAGACCCCAAGTGACATGAAGATGCTGAACCTTATTGAAGATGATGCCTACCAGTGGTAGAGGTGCCGCTGCATTATTAGGAAAGCGAAAGCCGAGTAACGGGTGACGGAAAAGAAGGAAGAAAATGCCTCACACTGATAATGATATCACCAAAAAGCAAATTGAAAAGCTTAATTTCTAAGAACGGAAGTTAATGGTGTGATGGTACAGAAGGATATGACGTAGCAACAATTCAAAAATTAGGTTTCAGTCGCAATGCGTGGAGATCAGTCAGTTTTCACCAGGAGATACATAGATACATAAATGTATCCAAAAATTGGAACGTGCTTTCTTCGTAAAGATACAGAGTAACGAAGAGTGCGCCCAGGTACCGAAGGCACAAAAAGTAATTTCAAAAAATATTTTGTGTTCCAGTAACACACTTGTGCTAAGCACTTGGCTCTAAAAGGAGTCTTAATTGTGATGGGGTTCCAAGATGGGTGAAGACGCATTTTAAAAAAAAATGCGGATTTAAATTCAGATCAGAAGCTATAGGGCTTTTTAAAGTGTTCTACCTGTCACCATCACATTTTATCTAAAACGACTTGATTTATGTCTCAGAGCGATGGCTATGGAGATGACTTTTGAGCTGTGGCTGGCCCGCGCTCCTGCCGTTTTCCCGTTTTTGGCATTTTCTCACCATCAAGTGGCGCCTTATTGCTCCCTCAGTTACTACTTGAACGAGTTGCTCACTTGCCTCCGTCAGTGGCAGCAGCAGCGATTATCGATACTAGTACTGCTGTACCATATTTGGTGTGACCGATAGTTTCCATGTGATGGTGTGTGTGGGTAGTCGGTCGGTTGCAACAGAGCAGCGAGGAAGTCTCCGCGATTCAAAAAAAATAAGTTAAAATGTGTGTGAAATCCTATGGGACTTAACTGCTAAGGTCATCAGTCTCTACGCTTACACACTACTGAACCTAAATTATCCTAAGGACAAACACACACACCCATGCCCGAGGGAGGACTCGAACCTCCGCCGGGACCAGCCGCACAGTCCATGACTGCAGCGCCTGAGACCGCTCGGCTAATCCCGCGCGGCAGTCTCCGCGGCCTGTGGTCAGGCTGGGTCTGCTGGCGGCGTGCATGCGCTGTCGGAGTTGTGTGGCACTAGCTGCGAGAGCTGCAAAGTTCGTCCACCGAATCTAGACACTGGAGTTCACTAATCAGTTAACCTGCTACGAAACCTCAACTGTTATGACATCTCTTTGTTGATTGCCGGTTGTTGCTTCCTGCGCCGTTCCTGCAAGCAGCAACGTATGGTTTTCTGGAGTCGGCAAATTTTGCAGCCGTCTTCCTGTATGGTGTTTAACTATTGAAATGATTGTAACTTATTAGTGAAGAGCACCAGCAGTATCTTCTGCCTTGTGGCCGTTAACGTTCCGGCTACCCGCCCTGGTCGTTAGCGTAGTTTTCCAGCAGTGTGTTTTCCTCGCCGTGTTGATGCTGTCCGGCATCGCGTGTAGTTCCACAGCTTGATGTTGTTCTCCTTTTTTTTCCTTTGAGTGGTTATTGTTCCTTGATTGTGTTTAGATGCCTATTATCAAGACGTAGCGCTGCTGCAATGTTCGTCCTCGCTGATATTTTCGGTAGTCGTGCCGTTGGTTGGGTGGAAGGGAATTGATTGGGTTGTTGGTTGGTTCTTCAGCCGTCCCTATGTCGTGCTGCCACCCGATTATTTAGTGTTACGCTTGGCTACCTGTCTCATCTAACCTGTTGTTAGAGTTTCCTCCTCAGGCCGACCCTTGGAACACTTCTGAGCATCACTGTTCTGTTGTTTGGGATTGTGTGTGTGTGTGTGTTTTTTTTTTCTCAAGTCCTGTGCGAGGCCTTCTGCCGTGTATTAATGTAGTTTGTTTTAATGTTCAGTATGTGGCCTTCAGGCGAACCTTATGTGAAATATTTTATTATATGGCCTTCAGTCGTCTGAAGTATACAAAAAAAAACAGAAAATCGTAAGTTGAAAATTTTCTCTCTGTCTTAATTTATTATCCAGGCCTTAAGCCTTGAGTTGTTCTATGTTCAGTATACGGCCTTCAGCCAAACCTTATGTGAAATATTGTAAGATTAGGCCTTCAGCCTACTTAAATTAAAATTTGAAAGGTCTTTGTCTAAAACCTTTTACGATTCCCTTACTCTAGTTCTTGTTATTAAGGCCTTAAGCCCTTAGTTCTCCTGTTTTGTAACTAAGGCCTTCGCAGTTTTAATAACTTGTGTTCTGGCCTTCAGCCATATTGTTTCTGAATTCTTTTAAGGTCATGTGTGATTAAGTGTTCTTAGCAAATAAAGGTTGTATGTTTGTGCAACTAGCAGCAACTGATTTGGGCCCCTTTCCACAACCTGATCCGCTCTGTCCTGCGAAACCAGATTTCAGCTTTGGCGATGGCTATGTATTGCTGACGAAAAAGTCTGAAAGTCGTGCAATAAATGACAATAGATCTTCAGCCAGTGATAACAGCTCCTAAACAGTATGTACGAGGGCGTGCTGGAAAGCAATGCCTCCAGATGTTTTGTGTGAAAACTATTAAAGTTTTATAAATAAAACGAACGTTATTAAGATTCTACATCTTTATTGTACTCGTCTACATTCACTGACGTAAAAACACTAAGAAGGAGATGTGCGACACAAACAAAAGTTGTTTGGCATGCTTCTACATCTGTACGATGATGTCTATTCAAATTTCGTGCCATTCGGATAAGATCGGCGTTGGTAGCGTCGGTATGAGGATGCATCAGGTTTGCTTTAAATACACGCTGTAACGGTCGTTAGCGCTAGTTACCTTTGGAATTGGACGTGTTGTGCTGATGTTAGTCAAGACCTCCTTTAAGGCGACAAAGAAGACATTATCAACATCTCACTAAGTTTGAACGAGTTCGTGTAACAGGGCTACGAGAAGCTGGATGTTCCTTCTGGGATATTGCTGAAAAACTTAGCAGGAATCACTGTACATGACTATTGGCAGCGGTGGTCACGAGAATGTACGGTCGCAAGAAGACCATAATCTGGACGGCCACGTGTCACTACCGAGAGGGAAGACAATCGTGTTCGGTGTATGGCCCTGGCGCATCGTGCTGCATCTGCAGCAGCAATTCAAGCAGCATTTGGCGCCACAGTGACACAACGATCCGTTGCAAATTGGTTACTTCAAGGACAGCACCGAGCTAGCGGCAGCGCGTGTGCCGCCAGTGATATTGTCGAGTTGCGGACTTAAGAGTATGCTTTCGTCAGGGGACGATTCCGAACTCTGAAATTTTACCGCCAATGTAGAGTGTGGATTTGGGCTTGTAATTTTTGCCATTTAGCATCTGAGAACATCAATTTGAACCTGAAGCAATCTGGACTTGGATATTTTCGAGACCTTGGAGTATATGGGAACCTAGCTGAGATACTGCTTCGTTATTTACGTTCTCGCTAAGGACAAACATTCATCCCAGGAGGTTGATTAAGCTTGTTGCTGCCGCGCGGGATTAGCCGAGCGGTCTCAGGCGCTGCAGTCATGGACTGTGCGGCTGGTCCCGGCGGAGGTTCGATTGCTCCTTCGGGTATGGGTGTGTGTGTTTGTCCTTAGGATAATTTAGGTTAAGTAGTGTGTAAGCTTAGGGACTGATGACCTTAGCAGGTAAGTCCCATAAGATTTCACACACATTTGAACACATTTTTAAAGCTTATTGCTGCGGAGCACAAGGAAAATAAATCTAGCGATGTAATGAAACTCAGACCCTCGTGACTCGTAAACTTTCTTGAACAAATCTCTACCCTCATTCTGTTGAGTAATTTTGGGTCAATGCGACGAGTGATTAGTTGGACCCCCATTCCAAAAATCTGCGTGAAAAATGGGTAAAGGATATATCAAGACAGCGACCAGAGGAAAATAGTACTTGGTAGTCCTCCAAAAAATCGGTATTATGAAAATGAAATGGCTCTGAGCACTATGGGATTTAACATCTGAGGTCATCAGTCCCCTAGAACTTAGAACTACTTAAACCTAACTAACGTAAGGACATTACACATCCATGCCCGAGGCAGGATTCGAACCTGCGACCATAGCAGCCACGCGGTTCCCGACTGAAGCGCCTAGAACCGCTCGGCCACCGTGGCCGGCGGTATTATGTAATCGGCATTTTGAAAATAGTTGCTTTAGTATTTCTAACAAAATTAGAAGACTTCTTCACAATTTACCCCAACAATGTTCCCTGGATACCCGTAATATAAGCAAACAAAAACTGAAAATCCACACAGGAAACGAAATTACTTTAAAAGCTCTCTTCGGTGCGCACTAAAATAGTGTCAGGCATTTCTCCCATTCCGCACTTGATAAAGCGGCAATATGCACTGCAGGTGACAAGGCCATCCATGTTTCTAACTAATTAGAGGCAGGAATTCAAGTGTACATACCTTATAAGAGTCTCCACGCTTCTAACAGGAATGTGGAGAAGTATTATTCACGAGTCGTAGCGAGGAAAAACAAAATCATAGCTAGGATACTGAAAATAAAAAAATCAGAAGCTGACGGAAATTTATAATGTTCAATTACGTTCCACCGAAGCAAAGAACATGAAGGCAATATTTTTGTTGGAAGAGCTAAAAGCATTTGGTAAAAAGGAAGTCAAGTGTAGCGAAGTAGTTACAAAGATTTCTGTTCTCTGGCAAAGAAAGTTTCCAAAAGGATAATGCATTTGTCAGGGAAATGGAAATCTTTCACATTCCACATAAAAGCACTTTGAAAAAAGTACCTTGGTGTGTCTTCTGGTCAGAAAGGAATTACCGAGGACATACGAAAGAGAGTTACTCTCCAACGAACCAGAGAAGTAGGTTCATTAATAATATACTACTGGCCATTAAAATTGCTACACCACGAAGATGACGTGCTACAGACGCGAAATTTAACCCACAGGAAGAAGATGCTGTGATATGCAAATGATTAGCTTTTCAGAACATTCACACAAGGTTGGCGCCGGTGGCGACACCTACAACGTGCTGACAGGAGGAAAGTTTCCAACCGATTCCTCATACACAATGAGCAGTTGACCGGCGTTGCCTGGTGAAACGTTATTTGTGATGCCTCGTGTATGGAGGAGAAATGCGTACCATCACGTTTCCGACTTTCATAAAGGTCTGATTGTAGCCTATCGCGATTGCTGCTTATCGTATCGCGACATTGCTGCTCGCGTTGGTAGAGATCCAATGACTGTGAGCAGAGTATGGAATCGGTGGGTTCATGAGGGTAACACGGAACGCCGTGCTGGATCCCAACGGCCTCATATCACTAGCAGTCGAGATGACAGGCATCTTATCCGCATGGCTGTAACGGATCGTGCAGCCACGTCTCGATCCCTGAGTCAACAGATGGGGACGTTTGTAAGACAACAACTATCTGCACGAACAGTTCGACGACGTTTGCAGCAGCATGGACTATCAGCTCGGAGACCATGGCTGCGGTTACCCTTGACGCTGCATCACAGACAGGAGCGCCTGCGATGGTGTACTCAATGACGAACCTGGGTGCACGAATGGCAAAACGTCATTTTTTCGGATGACTACAGGTTCTGTTTACAGCATCATGATGGTCGCATCCGTGTTTGACGACTTTGCGGTGAACGCACATTGGAAGCATGTATTCGTCATCGCCATACTGGCGTATCACCCGGCGTGATGGTATGGGTTGCCATTGGTTACACATCTCGGTCACCTCTTGTTCGCATTGACGGCACTGTGAACAGTGTACGTTACATTTCAGATGTGTTACGACCCGTGGCTCTACCCTCCCTACATTTCAGTAGGATAATGCGCGACCGCGTGTTGCAGGTCCTGTACGGGCCTTTCTGGATACAGAAAATGTTCGACTGCTGCCCTAGCCAGCACATTCTCCAGATCTCTCACCAACTGAAAGCGTCTGGTCAATGGTGGCCGAGCAACAGGCTTGTCACAATACGCCGGTCACTACTCTTGATGAACTGTGGTATCGTGTTGAAGCTGCATGGGCAGCTGTACCTGTACACCCCATCCAAGCTCTGTTTTACTCAATGCCCAGGCGTATCAAGGCCGTTATTACGGCCAGAGGTGGTTGTTTTGGGTACTGATTTCTCAGGATCTATGCACCCAAATTGCGTGAAAATGTAATCACATGTCAGTTCTAGTATAATATATTTGTCCAATGAATACCCGTTAATCATCTGCATTTCTTCTTGGTGTAGCAATTTTAATGGCCAGTAGTGTAGATGAATTGCCTATTCATACGCGATTATGATAGACGCTTTACCAATACCGCGGTAAATATGAACTTAATGCTAAACCATCATAAGGTGGTGAAAAGTTGGCAAATATTCTACTACATATTGCTTTCAGAGGGCTCTCAACAAAACAACCGATTACCTGTGATATTCTTCTTCTGCAGTAACTTAATTGGGCTTCAAATACTGTACATGCAAAAATGCTGCTGGTTGAAGAGGCAGGATTTCGCATTTTGAGAGATGTGATAGATAGTTCTAAAGTTAATGAAGCAATGTCTGAAAGGGTGTGTAATGGCTCAGTTAGTCCAAAAAATCTCATTACTTAGATCAAAATCTTCATTTGTTTCTAAGTTAACAATCAAAGCCACATAAGCAAAAATGTTCGCTCTCAGTTTCTGGACAGCGCACTCAGAATAGATGGGAGAGATGTAAGTGGCTAACATGTTAGAACTCTCTACTAACTACAAATTAACCTGCTGTTCAAGCCGATAAGTAACTTAACCAGAAAAATGGTATATCCGTCTAATTTGTAGAAAACTAATGTCAGACGGGCAAATTTGTTATTTACAAAATCCGCTCCAGCTGCTCTTGAAATTTGCGCTTCTGTTGCAGGTGAATATTGTCCCAATAAGCAAAGTCTTCAAGCTACCGTGCAGTTCGTGAAAATAACAAATAGTATGACATTCACGATGTATGCAATACTACACTTGCATATACTTCACGCAACCACGACAAACTACACTTCTTTGATGACGGACGTACGTGGCTCACCGAAACGTTTCTTGCTTACATGGAGAAAATACAGGAATATGGACGAAGTTGACAAGAGGCTTTTGGTCTGGAGAAGTGTGATGCCATTGTCATCACAACAGAATCTGCAGTAACATGCATACGACATCTATTGAAATTTGGATTCCATTATGTGTTGTCGAGGAATTTTTTGAGCGATGACGTTGACTTGTTTTTTAGTCATCTCAGGTAGCTTGAAGGCTTCAATGATATGATGGATGCGCGTTCCTGTATGCAAGCAATAGAGACCATAGTTAAAACTGTTCTCTTAGGGGCATCTATTCATGCTAATGTGTTAAACCACCACGAATCATTCTTCTGCAAACAAATATGTTTCATACGGTGTCGTCTCCCACACCGATGTCGCTGGTACAATTGTCCAATTCTGTGCTGAAAATACTTAACCGACCACTGAGCAGTAAATAATAACTACGTATTTTACATAGTATTCAAACATTATTTCCAATATTTTAGAATCGTGAAGAGAAAAAACGATTGTCTAATGCCGATATCATAACAATGGTATTTAGTTTTGATAATAAATTTGTCATCAGCATATTGCTTAATTATTGCAGCCACTTTATGATACAACATATTTATTCGTTTTTTGTAGTTCTGCTTGCCACGTGACAACGAAAACAACCTCTATCTTCTTTTTATGTTGCTATCTGACAAAAGTTTCAGAAGTGAAAACGGCGTATGATAACTGTTTAGACATTAACTACAGTTAATAATTGTTCGCTACTGAATACGTTAATAAAATAATGAACAAGAGCATGGCGGGCTCCGGTATCAGCAGCCTTCATTTGTGTCACTTGTGTTACTCGTATTGGATTTCTGCACACGCTCCACCCTTCTCGTCTAACAAAAATATAATAGAATCGCTCCAGCACTACAGTAAGACGAGGATCACAAATGAGCTGAAGAGTTCTACATGCGACAATCACATTGGATAACGTTTTTAATAAAAGTAAGAGGGAACCACCTTCATGCGAAATGGCTGTTACAAGCCGTTAAGCAGGAAGCTCATGAAGATCTAAGTTTTTGCTTCATTAACTATATGTTTCTTATAATGATCACAGTATTAATCTGATTTGTTAGTTCCGTAATTTAAAAAAAATTCTCATCGTTGCAATGTTTCGAATTAGTATAATATTATCCTGAAGTTTAATTGTCTATGTCTGCATCTCACATTAAAGTGAGTGCAATAGTAACGACCTGAACTATGCAGACTTATATGCCTTTTTTTCGAAACATATAAGGATTTCCAATGTTAATACCAATTAAAGGGGAATATAGCGGCCATGTCGGAAGTATGGGCGCAGTGCCAATTGCTGCTCCAAAAGGCAACTCAATACGGATTCCTTACGTATCCTGCAGGCAACGTTCCTGACTAATCACATTGTTAACAGTTAACCATGATAACGTAACGGAAGGAGCCTTTCAACACGCGAGGAGTGCGGGGGGATACAAGTTGCGAATTCGAGAGACGTGATTTAAAGCTGTGACAAAACACAATTTCAACTTTCAAATACTAATTACACTTAATGATGAATGTTAACAGACACCACTATGGTCTGTCACTAACATATGACAGCAACTCCCACATTATACAACACCCATTGCAAAATAACATAATAATCCTGCATTAATTACACAACCCCACACAGGCATATTAATTAACAAGGCACGGGGCGTGGCTGACAGTATTGAATGATCCAATAACTTCCGTAGAAGCCTGCTGGCAAAGTATTATAGACAAGCTACTGTACGCATCTAATGGGTACAGATATGTTTCTTATTAGTAAAATGAAACTGAAAACATCAAATAACACTGCAAGTTTACAAGAGATTAAAGAGATAATTCAGTCACTGAAAAATAACAAAGCATCAGGAGAAGACCAAATCATCGCAAAATTATGGAAAAATGCAGGAGAAAATCTTATTGCAAAACTCAAAGAAATTATACATGAAATCTGGAAAACTGAAAAAATCCCCACAGATTGGAAGACTGCAATCATACATCCTCTGTACAAAAAAGGAAGTAAAACAGACCCCAACAACTATCGTGGAATCTCTTTATTGTCAATAACATACAAAATTCTGTCTAAAGCCCTACTAAACCGCGCACAACCTCAGCTGGATTCAAAACTAGGCGAATACCAAGGTGGGTTCAGAAAAGGTCGATCTTGCGTAGAATAGATCCTTAACTTGAAAAACTCAATGAAATTTTTACGTAGTACTTCAAACAAAAGTTATGTCATCACGTTTGTCGACTTTAAAAAAGCATATGACAGCATAGACCGAGAATACCTATTTGAAGTATTAGCAGAATTTGGACTAGATCAAAAGACAACAAACATCATAAAAGAAACACTCACGGAGACCAAATCCAAAGTAAAATTTATGGGATGACCACAGAATTTGAAATAGACACAGGAGTACGATAAGGGGATGTACTGTCCCCAGTGCTCTTCAATTGTGCTCTTGAAAAAGTTGATAGAGAATGGAAAAAAGCAGGTGCACCAGCACACAGACTGGGACCCAGACATAAGGGCATAGAATTACACTGTTTAGCATTTGCTGATGACATGGCACTGATCGCACAAGACATTACTGATGCACAGAAACAGCTAGAATTATTACAAGAACAGGCAGCTAAAATAGGATTACAAATTTCATTCGAAAAAACAAAATTTATGACTGACGTCAAAGATGCACCTTCTGATCTCAAAATTGGTAATAACTACATCTCTCGAGTAAAAGAATTTAAATATTTAGATGAATGGATTGCAGAAAATTGTAATGAAAAGAAATCTGTCAGATCAAGAGTCCAGAAAATGGAGACGGCGTTTCAGTTAACAAAAAACATTTACAACAAAAAGAGTCTCTCGTGGAACTGCAAAATACGGTACATTATCCAAAACCCAATGCAGAGATATATAAAAATATCACCAAAATAACAGACACAATGCGCATGAGAAGAATCCAATTCATGGGGCACTTAGAAAGAATGGACTCAAACAGGTTAACGCACAAAATCCATACATTTTTAAAGAACAAAACTACAAGACCGAACTGGTACAAGCAGACGGAAAAAAGCCTGAGAGAATTAGGGTCTCCAAATCTACATGATAGAAATGAAATCAGAAAAACCACAAACACACGGGGTTTTGAGGAAGAAGAGAGAAAAACTAACCGACATACATGGTCTACGCAACGAAAGCTTTCTTTTCTTTTACCTACATGAGTCAGGCAGAAAAATTTAGCCTAACATGGGCGGGTATGAAAGTATTGGACGTAGAATGGGGGCTAGTCCTGCTAAAGCATGCGCAACGTAAGCTAGCCCATTCGTTGTTTATGAAGGAATACTGGGCGAAAAGGAAGGCCAACAAACGTTGATTACGCGTGGTCCTAAGTGATCCATCCGCGAAGGAGAAAGAAAAAAATAACACTGATTACAAGAACAACTAGTTTCCAATACAATTTGTCATCTTTTATGCCTATTTGTTTCTCCTGTATGTCTAAGTTCACTTTCCTTTGCAGTATTAGCACTAGGTTACAAGTGGCGGCACATAGCGACAGAAAGCCGAGCTACTGCGAGCGAACGTCGCTCAATAGCGGTATAGTCAGTAGCCGCCGTAAGATGTCAGTTGCGCCGATTGTGATGACAGGCAGCGCACGTAACTACCGCAATCGCAACACATGAACACGACCCGAGAGCAGAAACTTACGTTATGAAGTGAAAAAGTGTGGCTAGTTGCAAGCTAGTTTGGGTAGTTTTTCTGTAGGCTGGATTTCTGAAGACTCTATGTAATGGATAATTAGCTTAGATTTTCTAATCATATAGCTCTGTTCCCCTCACAATATTTGGGCTCTTAGGCCACTGAGTTACTGAACAACTGCAGAGCTAATCTTACGTTCATTCGTTTTCAACGACGTCGGATCCAACTGCGTTGAAATTAACTTGTGAAAAGCTTTCAAAATTAACTTTTGACAAACTTTCAATCTAGTGAATTATCCTGTTGATAAATTCGTCGATGAAAATTATAGCTGACCATCTCATCGTTAAGAAGTACATTTATTTTATCATAAAAATTATGTCTTAGTACTTGATTACATAAATGTTCTGTCTTAGTACTTGATTACATAAATGTTCCCTGAAAATGCCTATATTCTTCGGATTGCGTCAACTGCCTTCGAAAGAGAACAAGTAATTTTTTATGCCGCTAGTTGTGTCAACTACGCCTTACCTCAGTGTAGTATGATATAGGAGAATCGACACGGAGTCGTCTCACGATTTTCATCTACGAGCTGCTTTTGCAATACATTTATTTCGACACATTCGCTTTGTTTAGTTTATTAGGTTATCACACTGCTTCCAGTTTCTTACACTTCACTGTTCTTTGTACTGAAACTATTATCGCGTACGGCATAAATTCGTTCCGTAATTTTACTCGCCAGAAGAAACACTGGCACTCTTCGCAACTTCTTCTGGTTTACTGTCTTTTGTGCTAAAATTTCTCTTTTGTAAGTGTTTTACTGAAAATTTTCTTGTTGTGTAATATTTAGGGTAGATAATGCGGCAGACAAGGAAATAATCGAGGAACAACTCCGGCTTTTAGAGACCATCTTTGTCCTGGAATTTCTTCTTCTTAATAATCGTTGATAAACAAGTCCGTTTTTGCCAATATGTTCTTCTGCGAACCATGAGTCACACACAAAACAACTTTCAAAAGTTAATTAACAATGATTCTCAGCTCTTTGTGTTATAGTTCGGTACGTAGCACGCCTTGTCAAACAACATGTAACATAAGCATTTTGTATTAATCTGTGTAATTTACTGAGAGGATGTAATGTCAAGTAGGGGTAAAGAGAGGTGCAGTATTTCTATGTCAAAGTAAAAGAAGATGCAAAGAGGTGAGTTGCCAAAAAAGTGAGAAACTCAGTACAGGCTTCAACAGTATCGCACTGCATGGGAAGAGGGTCCGGTATTTCTTTCTTGGATAGCAAAGGACACTAACAATTGCTGAAACACATGCAATTGTTGGTATATTGAAAAATCACTTTTGCAAAGTGTTTATCTAAAGGCTCGACAACGCTCGAGAAACAAACTATGAAAGCCGAGCTTTAAACTGCTGCGTTCCTAGCAGCTCATGATATTCCTTTTAATACAACTGACCATTTAATAGCTATTGTAAAAAGTGCGTTTCCTGATTCTACGATAGCATAAAATGTTATGAAAAGGAACAAAAGCACGGCTATTGTAAGAAAGGCTGCCGCACCTTGTTTCTATGCTTAAAAAAGTAAAATTCTCCATTTTGACAGATGAAAGTATCGATATTGCTTCAGTCAGTTCTGCTTGAATTGTTGTGTGTCATTATGACAGAATGGAAGGCACATGGCTTCTTGCTAGAGCTGTACCTTTTTTCTGTTTGTTTGGATCACTAATTTCAGAAACATTATTGACAGAAAAGTGGAGGTAATGGACTTGTACCACTATTGAAATAAGCCCTTCATATTATTCTTGCAGCACCTATCTGAGCAATGAAGACTCCCTTTCTTAAAGATGAGTTGCTTGAAACATTATTCTCTATCACATCATTTAGTGAAAAAATATGTAAAATTATGATTTTTCTTTCCCCAAGATTGGCAGTGATTCTAAGTGCCAATGAGTCTGAACTGACTTGTTTTAGGAGTTCCAGATTATGATTTTTCCATTTTAAATTCTCGTCAATACGCACACTTAAAATTTTTGAAGTTTCCAGCATGTTCATTATTTTGTCACCATGTACTACACTTGTAATTGGCGTAGTTCCTCTAGAGGTGAAGAACTGATTAATGAGAGTGAGTTCATTTGCAGAAAACCAATCAATGTCACTTTCAAGAACGTTGTTAACCATTTCTTCTGTTGCGGTACAGCTTCCTGCATTCTTTCGGTTAGACAGAACATTATCCATTGGTTGGCTATACCATTAATTCTATAAAACCTCAGTTTATCGAGGATAAATGGATTAGATAGGTCACAGAAAATACCAACCAGTGCAACTGTGCTATTTGATGTTTGAAAATATTGTGAACGAACGTATAAATGACATTAGAGCAATTCTTCTGAAATCCAAACTGCGATTTACCGAAAGTGTTATTGTTGTTCAGGTGCTATTCTAGAATACATCACCTTCTCAAAACTTTTAGAACATGATGTCAGCAGTGAAACATAGGTTGTTACTGACATCTCTCCTATCATCTTTCTTATGGAAGGGTTTAACAATTGAATCTCTCTGGAAAAATCCGCTGAGTCAGTGATGCATTTCATATTTCAGCTACGACACGGCTCATTATACGGGAACAAATCTTTATTGGGAACACCTTCAAATCCAGATGAGCATTTATTTTTGAGAGACTTCATAATTTTTTTCATTTGAGAGGGAGAAGTTGGTGAAACATCGATATGATTTGATTCTATGAGTGTTGATTTTCAACAGGCTACTGCGATTTTTGTCTTGAACTATTTGTCCCTGTATTTTGTACTATATATAAGAAATGATTATTAAACCAATTTGCTACCTGTGACTCATCATTTACAGCCCACCCATTTAATTCAATAGTGATGTTATCCACTTCATTGTCTGGTTATCCTGCCTCTCGTTTCACTACATTCCATTCAGCAGTAAGTCTGTTTCCGGAATTACTAAGTTGTGACATAATCTACATGTCCCTCGACTTTTTAATAACTTCTGTTAGTAGTTTTGAGTAGTTTTTGCAGTGTGCAATTACTGCAGGATCGCTACTTTTTTGTGCCAAGAGATAGATTTCCGTTTTCCTTTCAGAAGATACTTTAATCCCTCTAATAACACAGGCCAACGAAAATTTTTTTCTAAAAACTTTTTTTTCTTTGATAGCTGATCTTTATAGATTTTTATGAGCTGAATCCAAATCTATATAGCCTTAGTTTTTTGTATCACCCATACTTTTCGAGCAATATTCTTTTTATTATATGGTATAAAAATACTACACCATATGTTAAACAGGGAAATTAATGAAACACTTTGTTACAACATAAGCATGATTAGTATTTACAGTAAGCTACTTCAAACAATGATATGAGTTAACAGAGTTTTCACTTGTCAGCTGGAATTGGTTTGTTTTTCTTCCTCTGTTTCTTTGAAGCTTCTTGTGTAGCTTTTTCTACGATGAGTCGCTTGCTGAACTTCTCAGTGAAGTGACCAACAATAGTCCCCCATCATGTTGGTGTTCCAGCGGCCTTAGTAGCGTTTTTCCATCACTTTAATGTCCTGGTGCAAACGCTCTCTTTGCTCTCCTTGCTCCTCACTAACACTAACAGTACACTACATCACCTTCTTGTTGAAAAAACTTGGAAAATTGCTGCTCTCTCTTTCTATACATGTATATACTGGTTCCAACTGCCATTAAGTTTTTTCTTTTGATCTAGAGCGAAGCAATTCGGCTTTTTCTTTCGTTAAGCCCAGATCCCTAACCAAATCGTTAAGCTCGGTCTGATTAAACAATTTGGGCTCTAGACTTTCTGTATTACAGTGGAATTCATTGTCATCTGGTTCATCTAAATCACATTGTACATCAGAAAGTACTTCTGTTGGAATAGAATTTAAATCACCTGGTGTTTCAGGAACCAGCAAATCCACACCATGCCCTACAGGACGGACTTCGGACAAAAGGTTAGGGTGGCTTATTACGTTCTTGCTTTTCGAAGTATGACCAGTAATATCAACACTGCACAAGTAGCAGTCATAAGAATGATTTCTTGGCTCCCTCCATATCATAGGATCAGCAAATATAAAGGTCTTTTTTTCCTTTTTGGACCATTTTCTCAGATCTTCAACACACACATAATATACCTTAAGCAGCGCCCAAGAGTTATCTTGATCACCAAGTTTAGATCCAAAGTATGATAGATAAACCTTTTTCACAAAGTCTGTAATATTTCTTTCGTATTTTTTAATCACAAATTCACCACAAATATAACAAAAACCGTCAGCAGAGTTTTTAAAACCACAATTAGACATTGTACTGAACACATGTACAGGAAATGGGAAAGTGAGGTTAGGTTGACAGTAAACAAAACACCATCTGTTAACACAAAAATAGAATCGACGTTTTTTGCCAGCAAATGTTTTTCAGCAATACTACCAACGTCATCTACATTCATTTCACCTCCTAATTAAATTATTTTAACTGTATAAAAGCTGTTAAATTCATTAAAAAGTCGCTTAATTTAATAAATTTAACTGCAAAATGTGAAAAATTTTGGGTGATGCAGTTTTTTAAGTATCATATTTGGATTTCCCACCCTTAAAACATAAGAATAAGGTATTTTCAGCAAAAAAGTTTTTCCATCGTTGGCCAGTTTAATCCATAGTTTTTTATGTGGCTGTTTGGTACCGCTCCTGTTTAGCTTATGTAGAAAGATATTACAAATAATGATACGACTTTATCAAGGAATAGATTAAATTTAATGTCAGCATTTGGTTTATTATAAATTTCATCTTGTAAACTATTCTCAAAAATATTTGATCTGGAGTCACTAATTATTGTAACCAATTTCCACTGAAGAGTGTTAGTATTGTGAGGCGCTGTCTTATTTATCCTAACTAACCGTGCATCATGATCAGAGAGAATATTTTTTGCGGTGTATACACTGATCAGGCAGAACACTAGGACCACTGACTTACTATCGATATAAACCCGTCCAGGAGACAGCAACTTCACCTGGCGAGGAATGACTGCTAGTCCGACACACGCAAGGTGCATGTAGTATCAGTCAGCGTGCTGTCCATTTGTAGATTGGGGAAGGCGCGCGATCTATCTGAGTTTGACCGAGGGCAGATTGTAATGGCCCGGAGGTTCGGCACGAGCATTTCGAAAACTGCACGACTTGTCGGATGTTCGAGGAGTGCTGTCATGAGTGCCCTCGTGGCGAAACCAAACGTCGTCGGGTTGGGCGGCCACCCCTCATTACATACGTCGGCCATCGAAGGCAGGGGAGACATAAATCAGGACAGGTGCGAACTGTGGCGGAACTAAAATCAGACTTCAATGCTGGGCAGAATACAAGTGTGTGTGAACACACAGTGCACCGAACACTTCTAACGATGGTCCTCCCCTGCCGACGACCCATGCATACGCCAATGTTAACATGTCAACACTACGACATCGGCAACTACGCCTGAAATGGGCACGTGACCATCGGTACTGGACGATGGTGCAGTGGCAGAGCGTTACATGGTCTGATGAATCCCGATACCTTCTTTCTCGTACCGATGGGAGGACGCTAATCCGTCGTCTTCCAGGGGAACAGATCCTTAATATCTGCACTATGGGACGGAGAAAATCCGGCTACGGCTCCTTCATGATCTGGGAACATTCACGTGGGCATCCATGGGTCCATTGTAGCTCGTGCAAGGTACCATAACGTCGTAGAAGTATCGTACAGACAGCATACCCATTTTCATGACTATCATATTTCCCGATGGCAGTGACTTTTTTCAACAAGATAACGCATCATGTCACAAGGTCAGGATGGAGTGGTCTGAGGAAAATAGTGGCGAATTCGAACTGATGTGCTAGCCCCCCAACTCTTCAGATCTGAGCCCGATTGAACACATCTGGGATGTGATTGAACGTGGCGCCTGAGCTCATCGTCGCCCTCCTCGCAATTAATGAAAATTAGGTGACTTGTGCAGATGTGGCGCCAACTCTCTCCAGCAACCTACGAGGGTCACTCCAAAAGAAATGCACACTATTTTTTGTAAAAATACAGTTTTCATTCTGGATGTGTGAAAGTTTTACAGTGTGTAGATACATCCTCCCCGCTTGTTTTCCAGCTTAGTTCAATCTGTTCCCGTGAGTGGCGCCGTCACATCGTGTCTTCAACATGGCTGCTACACTTGACGTTCGTCAGAAGCAAAGTGCTGTCATAGAATTCCTGTGCTGTGAAAACGAGACAATGGTAAACATCCACAAGAGGTTGAAAAAGGTGTATGGAGATGCTGCTGTCGATCGCAGTACAGTTAGTCGGTGGGCAAGCAGGTTACGTGATGAAAGTGGGCACGGCAATATTGAGGATTGTCCTCGCAGCGGCAGGCCTCGTACTGCACACACTCCAGATAATGTGCAGAGAGTTAACGAATTGGTGACTGCTGACAAACGCATCACAGTGAACGAATTGTCACGCTACGCTGGGATAGGGGAAGGAAGTGTTTGCAGAATACTAAAAGTATTGGCGTTAAAAAAGGTTTGTGCCAGGTGGGTTCCCAGGATGTTCACAGTTGCTCACAAAGAAACAAGAAAAACGTATGCAGCGAACTTTTGGAATAGTATGAGAATGATGGAGATGAATTTCTTGGAAGAGTTGTGACAGGTGATGAAACATGGCTACATCATTTTTCACCAGAGACGAAGAGGCAATCAATGGAGTGGCATCATGCAAATTCACCCAAGAAAAAAAAAATATTCAAAACCACACCTACTGCTGGAAAAGTTATAGCTACGGTGTTTTTCGATTCCGGAGGACTCTTGCTTGTGGACATCATGCCAAGTGGAACCACCATAAATTCTGATGCACTGAAGAAACTTCAAGCTCGACTGAGTCGTGTTCGACCACATCGGCAAATGCAGGATGTTTTGCTGTTGCACGACAATGCACGGCCACATGTCAGTCAGAAAACCATGGAAGCGATCACAAAACTCGGATGGATAACACTGAAACACCCACCTGACCTGGCTCCATGTGACAATCATCTCTTTGGGAAACTGAAAGACACTCTTCGTGGAACAAGGTTTGAAGATGATAACTCCCTCGTGCACGCTGCCAAACAGTGCTCCAACAGGTTGGTCCAGAATTTTACCGTGCGGGTATACAGGCGCTGGTTCCGAGATGGCGTAAGGCAGTTGAGAGGGATGGAAATTATGTGGAGAAATGAAAATATTGTTCCTAAAGGATGTATCTACACACTGTAAAACTTTCAAACATGTAGAATAAAAGATGGATTTTTAAAAAATAGTGTGCATTTCTTTTGGAGTGACCCTCGTACCAAGGCCTCACTGCTTCCATGCTACAAAGCGTCGCCGCTATTATTCATGCCAAAGGTGGACATACGGATTGTTAGGTGGGTGGTAACAATGTTCTGACTGGTCAGCGTACACTTATTTTCTTGCTTTGAGCTTTATCAGAGAAAACATTATCATTAACAGTCCTACTGACTTTATCCACCCATGCTGGAAAGTTAATTATTGTGATGTTATGGGTTTCAAATAAGGTTTCCAGACCATTTTTCCCTATCAGAATCCCTTAGAGAATAAATATTGAAGTCATCAAACACAATTAATTGATTGGTGATGTCTGACAGGTAGCACAGTAAGGAATTCAGATCCCTCATAAACAGTTCACGAGTTCCCAGTGGTGATCTGCGTGCAGCGAAAAGTAGCTTGAAAGGCGTTCTGCACACGGCCACACTAATACGATGAGAGAACTTAAGAGCATAACCAGACGACTATTGGAATTTTTTAAAGTATGGACGAGCAATCTTTCAACGAATTGGTGAACCTCGTTACGCCTTATGTGCGCAGAAAAGATACTGTTCATGTACTCGCCGGATTTATTTTCCACTGAATACAGTAGATAGTGCTGTTACGCATTACTGCAATAAATAACTTGAGCTTCTGAAACGAACAAACACATAGTTGCATTGTTATTTTCCTAAACTCAAACACTTTTGTAGAATATTTCTACAGTTAATTATTGAGTAAGTAATCACTGCTGCCTTGAAAGTACATCAGCAGATGATTTCTTTTCATCCGTATTTCCCGATGTACTCATGCTCGTATGGCGTAGCAGTATCAGTTGTGTACATGTCTGTAAATCACAAACTCTCGGCAGGGACTGTTGCGTATTGCGCAATATCACCTTCGGACGGTACAATTTGTGACGCAATACGTTGAGCGAGCGTCAATATTTTGAAAGCTCGGCAGTCTCCTTCGATATATTGCGTAAAACGTCAATACCGCTCTTAAACAGTCAATATTATTGCGCAATACCGAGCACTGTGCTATAAATATTGAGCGTCCGAGGGTCTCTTTAAACGCGACGTAACTCGAGAATGAATAAAGCTGTCCTCAAATGAAATGAGAGACACGCTGTTTCTCTTGTGTAATTATCTGTCTGTCTGATATGTCGCATAAAAAGCTTTACATTTGAAAATTACGAATTATACTCAAGACGGCGGCTTCCAAAGTGGCCGCCATGTTTGTAAGACAGCCTCACAGCCCCCCCCCCCCCTCCCCTTTCTCCCATATTACGCTATTTTAATTACCGTTTATCCACCTGTTTTAGTTTGAGAAGGGTATTTCCACACCTGTACATGTGTACTCCGCAAGCCACCTTATGGTTTGTGGCAGAGGGCACTTCTGGTAGACCTCTCTCTTCCTCCTTCCATGTTCTTTACACGAATGGGTTTTGATGGTCAGTCGATCTCCATACGATGTCTAATTTTTCTGATTTTCCTCGTCGTGGATATTTCCGGATACGTATTTGGAGGTAAGTAATACATTGTCTGGCTCTTCCACGGACGGAATTTCGATACTGAACCCTTCAGTGATGCACAACGTCTCCCTTACAGGGTCTGCCACGCTCTCGCGTAGGATAATTGTTCCTGTGAAGAAGCATGCCGCTCTTTGTTGCATCTTTTCGTTTCCTTCTATTAATGAAAAAAACCCAGTACTCAAGTATAGGTTAAACTAGTGATTTGTCAGCTGCTTCTTTCAAGGGTGGTTCCCCCAGTGAGTCTCATCCCACTAGCTGTTTTCCCTACAACAATCAAAATGTCTATCTGTAATCAGGTAATTAATTTCGGTGAGTAATGCCTATCTTCAGACCTAGAAAAATATAAGCACGAAAGGTAGCTTAATTTAGAAGAGCACTCTTAACTATACAAATGTTTTTTTTCTTTATTGTTATTTTATCCCTCGTCGCCCCATGTGGAAGGGGAGAGGGGGGAGAGAGCTGGGACTGGCAGGGGCACAAGTAACCCTCTCTTCAGACAGTAGGAGTTAATACTGACTTAGTTGCTGAAAAAATATTTGAAAAGTTGATGTGAATGGGAGAAAAATAAATAATATAATGCTTCTTCACGAACTGTTTAAAAACAGTGATAAAAATATGGACAGATAGCACAGTTAAAGACACTTGAGAAACACCTGAAGAACATTAAAGGCGTGCAGGAAGAATAGGAAAGCAGAAAAGGAGGAGGTGCAGTATGGGGAGAGGAGGAGGAAGGAGCCGTTGGAGGCTGTATAGGGTAGGGTGGATCCAGAGTTGGTAGGAGAGGTATACACTGGGGCGGAGTTCATAGGCCGGGAGAGAGAGAGAAGGTTGAAATTTGAAACTTCCTAGCAGATTAAAACTGTGTGCCAGACCGAGACTCGAACTCAGGACCTTTGCCTTTCGCGGGCAAGTGCTCCTTTCTTTCAGGAGTGCTAGTTCTGCAAGGTTCGCAGGAGAGCTTCTGTAAAGTTTGGAAGGTAGAAGACGAGATACTGGCAGAAGTAAAGCTGTGAGGAGGGGGCGTGAGTCGTGCTTGGGTAGCTCAGTTGGTAGAGCGCTTTCCCGCGAAAGGCAAAGGTCACGAGTTCGAGTCTCGGTACGGCACACAGTTTTAATCTACCAGGAAATTTTATATCAGTGCACACTCCGCTGCAGAGTGAAAATCTCATTCTGGAAGGTTGAAATTTATTTTAGAGAAGAAATGGAGGATGTCCAGGTGAGGGTTGGTGGAATGTATAGGTAGAGGTAAATAGAACTTAGAAGAGGCGCATATCCATACAACATTTGCATAGGAAGGGATGAGGTGGATCACAGATTAGCACGAGTGGAGACCAGTAGAGAGCTGTAGTCTCCACGTTTGGGCAGTTATTATTTTCAGTAATTTTAGTGTATTATGGGCTTTCTGTTGGATGGTTAATAGCTGAGGTGTCCAGGTTTCCTGCCAGTTAGTTCGTGGTATTTTGTTGTGTTAGATAGTTGGGTGGGACAGTCATAAATGGTGAGGTAGAAGTCATGTAAAGTGCAGGCGGTGCGTCCTATAATTATTGCCTGGGTTTTGCAGAGGTTAATCTTAAGGAGCCATTGGTTACACCAGGAGGTAAACTGAGTGTGGTGGGTTTGGAGGGATCATTGGGATCTCTGAAGCACAGAACAGAGGGCGATGAGAGCGGTGTCGTCAGCATATGGAAGGAGGTGGATGGGAGGAGGTGGTTTGGGCACATTGGCAGGAGAGAGGAGAGAACAGAACCTTGACGTACTCCTTCAGTGTGATGGAAAGTACGGGAACCAGTGATGTTAACACTGACATGGGATGGGCGATCGGAGAGAAAGGATGCAATAAGATGAACATAATATGATTGGAAGTGTATAAGTCTGGAGTTTGAAAAGGAGAGCAGAATGCCGAAAATGGTCATGCTTTCTCTAAGTCAAGGGAAGCAAAGATTACAAATTTATGGTTGTTGAGCTGTTGGGATAGGAGATGGGTGTGATTCAGGAGTTGAACATCAGCAGACAAGGAGGAATTGAAGCCACACTCGATAATAGGAAGCACATGTTGTGGGTGCAGATGGCAGTGCATATGTCAGGAGAGAATGGATTCAAATACTTTGTTAAAACTGAGATGAGGCAATGTGGTCCAAGGACGTAACAGTGGGGGATTTGTTTGGCCTGAGGAAAAGTAGGATTTTTGAGGTCTTCACAAGTAGGGATTGTGGAGAGGATAGTGGTCTACAGGGTTGCAAGGGTGATGAGAAAGGAGATAGGACCCACTTTGAGGTGGTGATGGGTAGTGTTCACATGTGTGGGGCTCATAGTCGCACATCTTGTAGCCATCTGTTTAAAGGATTAGGAATTCTTACAACAGCCTCACAGTACATTTATTCAGTAATGAAATTTGTTCTCAACAACTTGGACCAGTTTATAAACAACGGTGACATTCATGATTATCATACCAGAAGTAAGAAGACTTACACTGTCCTCTAGTTAACCTATCTTTGTCACAGAAAGGGGTAAAATGTGCTGCTGTAAAACTTTTCGATAAATTACCAGATGAAATAAATTGTCTGTCAGACAGCACTAATAGTTTCCAAGACAAATTGAAATCACGTCTCCTTGACAACTCCTTCAACACCATGCGTAATAAAATTTTTAAGCTTTAAAAAGAAAAAACAAACTTGATTGATGTGTGCATTTCTTATACACTTGACACGTTCCACATCATAACGGTTACAGACTGATCAACGGAACATGTAACTAATTAACTAATGTCATTGACGAAGCTGAATAGGCCAATTTTTTCTGTGAGAAGGCGGTGTCGGACACTTCTTAACTTGATATGTTGGAGTTGTGGTTGTTTCTACAGCTCACTGCTGTCATTTTCCACCAATACGGGGTACCTCCTCACTGAAGCATCGGCGTTCGTCGCTACCAACAACGAAACTCCGCATCGCTGGAGTGGGCGTGGAGGTAAAGATGATGTGGCTCTATTGTCTTGCCCTCATCCCGTAAGTCGCCTGACCTACCGCCATGTGACTTTTTCCTTTGGGAGTACGTCAAGTACCGTATCTACGTACCTCCCCTCCCCTCCCCCCCCCCCATCCCCCCGCCCCCACCCAACGCGAAGATCATTGGAATAGATAAGAGAACGCGTCAGTGCAGCTGTGATGACTTCTGACAGGATGTTGCTACATAAAATATGAAACGAACCTGACTACCGCTTGGAAGAGTGTCCTGTGACTAGATGGGCTCTCATAGAGCATTTATAGAGTGCAAAATGGAAACTTCGCCAGTTTATGGTTTTATTCATGCAGCAATCGTATTTGTACATGTAATACTTTGGAAAATATAGAACTCTGAAAACGAATACATCATTAACAGTAGCCCTGTACTTATGTCTGGTATATCAAGTTGTGTCATCTTGTTCCCTTCAGGTCTTCTTTTATTGCTTCAATTTTAGCTTTGCTGCGGGTTTCCTAGAACTCCAAAACTTATCTACTTAATATGGTTGGTTCTATTCTTTTACGAGTACTATGCCCATAGAATTTCAGCTTGTGTGTTTCGCATCCGAACACTTTTCAGTGTCTTTATTTGTTCAAAATCTGTATGTTCCTTCTTCAGTACAATTTGGACACAAAATTACGTAGGGCCGACGTACGCCACTGATGGTCATGGAAGGCGCGATAATGGCTGTGCGATACGTGAATGCCATCCTCCAACAGATAGTGCAACCGTATCGGCAGCAAATTGGCGAGGCATTCGTCTTCGTGGACAACAACTCGCGCCCCCATCGTGAACATCTTGCGAATGACTTCCTTCAGGATAACGCCGTCGCTCGACTAGAGTGACCAGCATATTCTCCAGACATGAACCCCATCGAACATGCCTGGGGTAGACTGAAAAGGGCTGTTTATGGACGACGTGACCCACCAACCACTCTGAGGGATCTACGCCGAATCGCCGTTGAGAAGTGGACCAACAGTGCCTTGATGAACTTGTGGATAGTATGCCACAACGAATACAGACATGTATCAATGCAAGAGGACGTGCTACTGGGTATTAGAGGTACTAGTGTGTACAGCAGTCTGGACCACTACCTCTGAAGGTCTCGCTGTATAGTGGTACAACATGCAATGTGTGGTTTTAAAGAGCAATAAAAAGGGCGGAAATGATGTTTATGTTGATCTCTATTCCAATTTTCTGTATAGGTTCCGGAACTCTCGGAACCGAGGTGGTGCAAAACTTTTTTTTAAGTGTGTATAAAAATGAAAACTTTTTCCATTTTGTAACAACCAATTTCGTAACCATCATCTTCCAGGTCAGTTTCCTGAGTGACTTCGCCAAAGCATTTGAATTGGGAAACACTCTCGATTTTCTAGTACTTACTTTTTAGAATTGTGTGTGCCAGGTAGATGCTAGGAATGTATTTTATTTTTCTTCAAATTATAGTTAGAGCCCTAGACTTCCGGCTGCTTCTTTACGAATTCCTGTTTGTTCTATTTACTACATAAAAAAGAAATTTGTTGTGTTTAGGATTAGAGTAAAAATTTCGATTTGTCGTTTTACGTTTCTCTTTTAATCGAAACAGTCTAGTATATACATTTATCACACTGTTATTAGTGTAATCTTAGTGAATGCCAAGAAAATCGTCCTTTTCTCGTTTAAGGAGCGCACAAAGAAAGACATCAATATTTTAACTCATGAGCTGTATGTACTGTGCTTTAATAGCTTTTTAATGATTTTAAATCACTTATATGTATTTTAAGTCTCTCTGGCTGATGAAGGAATGAGTGTGGCTCATGGAAAATGGAATACCAATAAAGGAAAAAAAAATCTTAAATTGTTGATACTGCATAGTCCTCAACGGGGCTAAAACTGTTCCGGTGTAATATCAAGCGCCGGCACGTCGGCGTGAACGACACAGCAGAGAAGGCTGTGAGACGACGTCAGCCAATAGAATGCTGACTAGGACCGAACCACGACAGGAGCGGCACCTATACGAAGAACATAAGCGATGCTCCGGTTAGCCTCGGCCGCACTAGATGAGTCGCACTAGGAGTCGAGCAGTCGCCCTAACTCTTTAGTCGTGACTTACGTTTTTCTTTCATGGAAATTGTATACTTATCGAAGAACATTGATCATTTGCATGTCGCCAATTGCTTGCGACACTTCATTGTGAGAAGGCAAAGTTAAGGATTTTCAATTCAATTTACTGTAATAAGATCTGCTTGAATGTTTTCTAGCTATCCGAGAAAACAGCTTCCTAGGCACTCTATATTGCACGAGTGGGCAGGATCCCACAAAACTACTGTGCTACATGTTGTTACGAGAATTTATGATTTTATTACCATACAGTTCTTAACGTATTTTGTTGTCGTACGAAAGATTGTATTCGTATGTTTATTTTTTGTGTTCATATCTGAAGATCATCGTCTGATACAGTTGAAACTAATAGTGAAACAATGTGTAAATATTGTCAGGATATAAAACTTGTTTTAACAGTTAGCACACTTGTCAATCAAGTACTTCTCTATAAGATTTTAATGTCGTACTTCTTGAAGATACCATAATCTCGACTGCAGTACGTTTAAGAAAATCACTTACTTCCCTGTCTGTTTCTTTAGCGTACTGAGCACAAAAGAATGACAGTCGTAAAAGCCTTTCTGGGAAACATATGTAACCATTTTAAGCTGTTCCTACTGTCGTGACTACCCGGAATAATCCCTCGAAATCTTAATATGGTGCAGCGGCGAGTTACTGCAACGAGCCGAGTAATGTCTTACGTGACTGGTTGGGGCACCTTATTAAGAACTAAATACGTCTTGCGTACGAGATGTGAATAGACAGCAGCTCCGGATTTCGGGCGGTAGCCTTTCATAAGCTGATCTCAGTTGAAGATCCTTGTACAGTACTGCCGTAGTCGGACAAAGGTAGTTTCCTTACCAAATTCGAGGCGCCTGCCTGTGAGTCTACCAACAATGGACTACCACCAATTGGCGCTCTCTTTAGTAACTGATACCAGAAGTAGTAGAACGCTAGTCCAGTTAATCCGGCATTTAGGAAGAATTTTTCGACGAGTTTTTCGCGTAACTGTTTTTCCGTAGGCTTGTAGTGGTGCAGGATTAGCGTGGAAGAGAAATCCCGGTCCATACGCTCGAACCAGGCATTGCGCCAACTTGTACTTGAATATCGCAACTTTCCGGTGATAACAGCCCTCCTTCTCCGCCCGCTCTTAATTCCCACTCCACCTGTCTTCAGGTGTCAGACCTACGAGGGATAAGGTTTAATTTTCACCTCGAAACAATAAAGTTACCTAATTAACTTTTCGTTTGGTTGCAGGTACATGTCAATCGTCCAGGTACGCATTGACATCCCGTTGCGCACCACTACAGGCAAAACAAAGCTACGCGTTCTGGCCTGAGTTGCTAGGTATTCGGTTTTTTAACAAACTGTTCAGCATGTCAGCTCCATGTTTAGTGTTCATTACTGAAGTGTAAGTGGTTCGGCATTTTTAGAATTCCATTGATGTCATTAATCTATTTATTGATTCGCAAAATCTAGTCAAGTCAGTTTGAACCCAAATATCCTTAAAACTAACCGCGACTCCCATGTCTTGCACGATGCAGTAAAACACTGCGTGAAGTAACTATCCTTCGGTGTCGAAAGTCTTGTGCTGAAGGTTTTTCATTAATTTTCTGTCGGTGCTGAAAGAGTCGCTTTCTTTTTACTAATCAAGACTGTCATGCAGTGCTTCGCTATACATTGAGGTTACAAAAGTTAAAAAAGAAATGATTCAAATGGCTCTAAGCACTATGGGACATCTGGGGTCATCAGACCCCTAGACTTAGAACTACTGAAACCAAACTAACCTAAGGACATCACACACATCCATGCCCGAGGCAGGATTCGAACCAGCGACCGTAGCAGCAGCGCGGTTCCGGAATGAAGCGCCTAGAACCGCTCTGTCACAGCGGCCGGCGTTACAAAGGTCATGGGGTATTTCCTAATATCATGTCGGGCCTCCTTTTGCCCAATGTGGTGCAGCAACTCGAGCGTGGCATTGACTCAGCAAGTCGTTGGAAGTCCCCTGCAGAAATATTGAGGCATGCTACCTCTATAATCATCTGTTGTTGTTTTTGTGGTCTTCAGTCCCGAGACTGGTTTGATGCAGCTCTCCATGCTACTCTGTCCTGTGCAAGCTTCTTCATCTCCCAGTACCTACTGCAACCTACATCCTTCTGAATCTGTTTAGTGTATTCATCTCTTGGTCTCCCTCTACGATTTTTTCCCTCCACGCTGCCCTCCAATACTAAATTGGTGATCCTTTAGAACATGTCCTACCAACCGATCCCTTCTTCTAGTCAAGTTGTGCCAAAAACTCCTCCCCAATTCTATTCAATACCCCCTCATTAGTTATGTAATCTACCCATCTAATCTTCAGCATTCTTCTGTAGCACCACATTTCAAATGCTTCTATTCTCTTCTTGTCCAAACTATTTACCGTCCATGTTTCACTTCCATACATGGCTACACTCCATACAAATACTTTCAGAAACGACTTCCTGACGCTCAAATCTATACTCGATGTTAACAAATTTCTCTTCTTCAGAATCTCTTTCCTTCCCATTGCCAGTCTACATTTTATATCCTCTCTACTTCGACCATCATCAGATATTTTGCTCCCCAAATAGCAAAACTCCTTTACTACTTTAAGTGTCTCATTACCTAATCTAATTCCCTCAACATCACCCGACTTAATTCGACTACATTCCATTATCCTCATTTTGCTTTTGTCGATGATGATCTTATATCCTCCTTTCAAGACACTGTCCATTCCGTTCAACTGTTCTTCCAAGTCCTTTGCTGTCTCTGACAAAATTACAATGTTTTCGGCGAACCTCAAAGTTTTTATTTCTTCTCCATGGATTTTAATACCTATTCCAAATTTTTCTTTTGTTTCCTTTACTGCTTGCTCAATATACAGATTGAATAACATCGGGGACAGGCTACAACCCTGTCTCACTCCCTTTCCAACCACTGCTTGCCTTTCATATCCATCGACTCTTATAACTGCCATCTGGTTTCTGTACAAATTGTTATAGCCTTTCGCTCCCTGTATTTTACCCCTGCCACCTTCAGAATTTAAAATAGAGTATTCCAGTCAACATTGTCAAAAGCTTTCTCTAAGTCTACAAATGCTGGAAACGTAGATTTGCCTTTCCTTAATCTATTTTCTAAGGTAAGTCGTAGGGTCAGTATTGCTTCACGTGTTCCAACTTTTCTACGGGATCCAAACTGATCTTCCCCGAGGTCGGCTTCTACCAGTTTTTCCATTCGTCTGTAAAGAATTGATGTTAGTATTCGTAGCCGTGGCTTATTAAACTGATAGTTCGGTAATTTTCACATCTGTCAACACCTTCTTTCTTTGGGATTGGAATTATTATATTCTTCTTGAAGTCTGAGGGTACAATCGTCTATAACTGCGAAAGTATTATCGGTACAGGATTTTGTGCACAAATTAATCTCTCTGTTGTGTTCCATAGATTTTCGATGGTATTCATGTCGAGCGGTCTGGGTGGCCAAATCATTCGCTCGAATTGTCTAGAATGCTCTTCAAACCGATCGCGAACTGTTGTGGCCTGGTGACGTGGGGCATTGTCATCCAGAAAAATTCCATCGTAGTTTGTCGAAGTCATTGAAAGGCTGCAAATGGTTCCCAAGTAGCGGAAAATAACTATTTCCAGCCAATAATCGGTTCAGCTGGGCCGGAGAACCTAGTCCATTCCATGTAAACACAGCCCACACCATTGTGGAGCCACCACCAGACAGCACAGTCCCTTGTTCACAACTTGGGCCCATGGCTTCTTGGGGTCTGGGCCACACTCGAATCCTACCATCAGCGCTTACCAACTGAAATCGGGACTCATCTGAGCTGGCTACGGCTTCCCAGTTGCCTACGGTGCAACCGATGTGATCACGAGCCCAGGAGAGGCGCAGCAGACGGTGTCGTGCTCTTAGCAAAAGCACTCGCATCTGTCGTCTGCTGCCATAGCCCATTAACGCCAGATTTCGCCGCATTATCCCAACGGATACGTTCGTCGTACATCCCACATTGATTTCTGCGGTTACATCTCGCAGTGTTGCTTGTCTGTTGGCACTGACAACTCTACGCAAACACCGCTGCTCTCGGTCATTAAGTGGAGGCCACTGGCCTCTGCGTTGTTCGTGGTGAGAGGTAATGCCTGAAATGTGGTACACTCGGCACGCTGTTGACACTGAGGATCTCGGAATATTGAATTCCCCAACGATTTCCGAAATGAAACGTCCCACGCGTCTAGCTCCAGCTTCCATTCCGCGTTCAAAGTATTTTGATTCCCGTCGTGCGGCCATTATCACGTCGGAAACCTTTTCACATGGGTCACCTGAGTACAAAGGACAAACCCCGCACTGCACTGCCCTTTTGTACCTTGTGTACGCGATACAACCGCCGTCTGTTTACGTGCATGCGACTTTGTCACCTCAATATATAACAGTTAAGTGGGCAACTTTACTGTCGGCTGCGGAATGGCCTTGCTTGATTGGAAAGCGGTAGTTCCGGCAAGAAGGAGAGAATGAGTGCAGTAAGCTTATTTGGTCTTTTGAATTTCGTAGTGCTACAAATATTTTGTACATTATTTATTAATTTTATTTCAGAAACGTATTTAAATTCTGGAATCCGAATACACAAATCCTACAGAATTGTATAATACCTTCGTCACATTAAAAGAGGATATTGTGTCCCGTAGGGGCGGTTGTTTCTTCAGAGCGAAAGCAAATCAATAAATGTTAAAACTAAAAGAAGTTGAGTAAAATAAATTCAAGAATGAAGTTCTCATAGCCTTCCGAAGAGCCGAAGATTATCATAAAAAATCGTTTCACACGAAAACTCTCTGTATAAGATTTTCAGTGAAGGGGATGCGGAAAAAGAAAATTGCTACACACAAGCATCATAAGTGGTGAGTACTGAAGAAGACATTGGTACACATAGTTTATACGAAAAGATACGTTTACCACTTAAAACTTGCAGTTACAAAGTCAAGCTTCTACGTCCACAATCTCGTTTTCGTGGGAAACTTTCTTAAACGGAGAAGAAAGGTAACATTAAAAGTATTATCAAAAGTGTAATAACGGTTCCTTGCAGCAATGCCAATCTGAAAAGGGTATTCAGTCACATCAATTATTTCGCCCCTAATTTTCAATCTATACATCGAAGAATTTCCGAAAAATAACGGAAATAAAAGAAAGGTAAAGAGTGGGGTTAAAATTCAAGGTGAAAGGATATCAAATATAAGATTCGCTGATGACATTGCTATGGCTCTGAGCACTATGGGACTTAACTACTGTGGTCATCAGTCCCCTAGAACTTAGAACTACTTAAACCTAACTAACCTAAGGACATCACACACATCCATGCCCGAGGCAGGATTCGAACCTGCGACCGTAGCAGTCGCGCGGTTCCGGACTGCGCGCCTAGAACCGCTAGACCACCGCGGCCGGCTGGCATTGCTATCCTCAGTGAAAGTGAAGAAGAATTACAGGATCTGTTGAATGGAATTAACGGTCTAATGAGTACAGAGTATGGATTAAGAATATATCGAAGAATGACCAAAGTAATTAGAAGTAGCGAGAAACTTATCATTCTTGGAGATTACGAAGTAGACAAAGTTAAGGAATTGTGCTACCTAGGCAGCAAATAACCCGTGCAGAACACAGCAAGGAGGACATAAAAGGCACACAAGCAGACTAGCCCTGGCAAAAAGGACGTTCCTGGCCACGGGAACTGTTATACTAGTATCAAACATAGGCCTTAATTTGAAGAAGAAATTTCCGAGAACATACATTTGGAGCACAGCGTTATACGGTAGTGAAACTTGGACTGTGCGAAAACCGGAACAGAAGAAAATCGAAACATTTGGAATGTGGTGCTACAGAAGAACATTGACAAGTAGGTGCACTGATAAGGTAAGGAATGAGGAGGTTCGCTGCAGAATGAGCGGAGAAAGGAATATACGAAAAACACTGACAAGAGGACAAGACGAAGGAACAGGATGATAGAGCCTCTGTTAAGGCATCAGCGAATAGCTTCCAAGGTACTAGAGGGAGCTGGAGAGGGTAAAAACTGTAGAGGAAAACAGATATTTGAATATATCTAGCAAATAATTGATGACATGAATAAAAATGGATCTAAGTGCCAAAATCATGAATTTGTGGAAAGTGAGTTGTAAGTACACTAGGTAATTAATAATCATAATTGCACTATTAATGTGTTTTATTTGATAGCTAAGCATTGTATGTATCTAGTTTACAAAGGAAATTACAAAAATAGTTCTGTAATAGTACGAAAACTTACTGAAAGTGGAAATGCAAGCTCTAAGTGCCATCGTTCAATACTCAGCAAAAAGATAACAAAAATTCATTCTGCTTTTGTAAAACTATGTGGTCATTATTTGTCAGGCACTGCATTATTTCAATAAAATATTTCATCCTTTATTCACATATGTGACTTGTCACATCCTCGGCAGGTAAATGCCGTTTCCTGCTGTCCTGGGCTCGTACACCTTTCTCAAAATGGGGATACCTTACCACACCTCAATTTCATTCCATCTTCTCCTTGTCTTAACTAGATGAGGCTTGTGTTTGACTAACCGTAGCCACTTTACACTGAACAAGTTTAGGTTTGCTGTGTTTATATTACAATCTGCGACTTTCTTGAAATCTAAGAAGTCGGATGCCTTTATGTTACTGACAATAAATGGCTTCGTTTGTCTTGATTGCTCTGTCCGTCCTTTACACTTTCTGGAACAACACATTTGGTAACTCAAGAATGAATATTCTGTCCAGTTACGGTGTAGGTTAGTAACGTAACTTAGCTCCTGTGTTGAACGAGCTTGTGCAGCTATATATTTATTAGTTGAACTTACAAATGTATTTATTCCGTCCATTTTCAGTCATTTCCTCATTGCTGCTAGAGTACTTTCTCTTTTAATTCGTCGTTTCTTTCCACCCAAACTATGAGAAACATCTACTGCCTCTTGCATTTTGGCTAACACTAAGGAGTAAGCGCGCGGAACATACAGCCTTTCGTATATTAACAGCAGTGGCATTTAAACCGTATGCCATCTGTTGAGTGCATTCGGTACTACATTTTCATTCGTGTCAGTTTGAGCCTTTTCTACGTTATTGGGCTTGGCATGTAGATCACATTTTACACAGAACTTCAAAGTCCCTTATTTTGGCACTTAGAGCCTTTTTTTATTTCAAGTCTTCAATTACTGTTCTGAGATGCGGTCATGGTGGGCCGCATTAAACCAATAAGAATATATATATCCTCCTGTTTACTAGCATTGTTGTCCGGGTTCGAGCCTCGATCCGGCACAATTTTTCAACTTCCGCCAACGATATAAATCAGCGCCCACTGACAGTTATTGCCTTTAATTCCTTTGTGTCTTACCCAGCGAGAAGAATGATTACCAAAAAGAGCAAGCTAGTTCTGTGCCAGAAGGGCCTGTGGGACGGATCGGCCATCGTGCCATCCTCTGCCGATGCTGTCATTCGGACGCGGTGTGGAGGAGCATGGAATCAGTACACTGCTCTCCCAGCTATCGTTGTCGGCTTTCTCGACCTTGGAACTCTTACTTATTAATCAAGTAGCTCCTCAATTGGCAACACGAGGCTGGCTGCACCCTATTGCAGACCTCCCACTGAGGAAACTTCCAGGGCAGTACCGGGAGTCGGACCCAGATCCTTCTCATAGCAGCCAGACACGCTGACCATTGAGCAGCTACGGCAACCAAAAGAAAATGGCTGAGCTCATTCATGAAGTGGAGTATCGTGCCGTAGTTCGTTTCCTGCATTCAAACGGGAACAGTGCTACAGTAGTCCATGCTGAGTTGGTGGAAGTGCACGGCAACAGTCTGCTACCGTATGCTACAGTGGTTAGGTGATGCAGAAGCTTATGCCGTCCTCTCACGAGAAGTGAAAACCCACATGCTCGAGGAGATGGTAACGTCACAGCGTGGAATTGCACGTTGCGCTACACCGTGGAGGGTAAGATAATCTGGCAAGTCAGATTTTTGCCTCGTGGAAAGGAATGTGGCCAGTGTAATGCGACATGGTTTCACATCACAAGCAGAACATAGCAGCCGCCATATTGTATGGCGTTAAACATCGTGTTTGGTGGTTTTTATTTCTCGTGGGGTGTGTGGTACGAATATAAGTTCTTTCAAAGCATCAGAAAATTGTGGATCTCTCGAAGACGCGTCGTTCTGGTTACGATTTGTTATAATAAAATAACAGGAAACCCTCATATTGGTAGGTAAAGGCTTCTTGTAGTTGATGTTTTTAGTGTTATTACTTGTCGTTACCAAAGTATACCATTTCAGTACTACGGCAGAATAAAGATCTATAAAAAGAGCATGTTCTTTGGTGCAGTTTTCAATATTATATATCAAATAATGGCATTTGTAGATACTGTCTTTAGGGAACTTTTGAACTACGTGGAGTGCCTGCATTCATGTGGAAACTGTAGCGAAGTTGATAACGTCGTGAACGGTGAACAGAAAGGTAGCAGTTTCGGGTGCACAACTTTACCTTTACTTTTTGTTTTCTAAAATATTCAGGGTCTTTCTTAATCAATTCATAGAAGTATTATCTCTAAAGCCGAAGTTTTCTACTACAACTATTGCATTTTCTGCAATTCTTATTGCAAATACCAATGAATGGAATGTTTCTTCAGTGCCCAGAAATTTTGACGTGGTTGCCAGACTATGTCTGATAGTAAACACAAATTACACACTGGAAACTTCTGCTGCTATGAAACTTTATGTAAAATATATTTACCTATCTCCTGGTTTACGGTCTGGCTCTGTTTGTATCTTGCTTTTACAA
Organism: Schistocerca serialis cubense; assembly: GCF_023864345.2. Classification (NCBI taxonomy): domain Eukaryota; kingdom Metazoa; phylum Arthropoda; class Insecta; order Orthoptera; family Acrididae; genus Schistocerca; species Schistocerca serialis. The sequence continues at coordinate 628,803,310 of NC_064641.1, read as the reverse complement.
GGGGAGGTCGCCAATTGTGAAATTCAGATTCGATTCATACTGCGCATAATAAAAGCTCTTGGCCAGAGGTGTAATGTGGCAAAGCACCAAGATGCACTTCTCAGCCGTTGTCGAGAAAACCGACAGTTAAAAAGAAACCGTTGCGGTGAAATACTCTCTACGATTAATAATTTTCTACAGCGTTGCGGCGCAGCGGTAAACGCTCGGGTTTGTAATCCGAAAGTCGCCGGATCGAATCTCGCGCCATGTAGCTTTTTTTTAGTATTTGTTTTTTGTAATTCAAATGTATATATATATACACACACACACATATATATATAATTCCCGGCAATCAGTTGCAACAATTATGCATATAATAAGTTGTTGAAAGTCGTTTGTCGTGGAAAAACTGGCGACTTCGAACATCATTATGTTTTCCACAAACAAAGTTGTATTTCACAAATGTTATTAATTGTCTTCATAATCTTTACCACGTATAGTTAACGAAAGACGTAGAAACGATATTCCGAAACGAATACGTATAGCGTAAGTCAAACGTTCGAATTAGAATAGAGACCCCACGAACTCAAATTTGCTGTGGCAGGTATGAAATATAAACTCCGTTACTCGCTCGTTACACTTGATGGACAGATGTTGAATAGGCCGAAACGAGCCGCCGCATAACAGCGTAGTTGCGTGCTAACTTCGAAAGAAGGTAGATGCGGTCCCTAGCGCAACTTATAACACGTCGAAAATCAGTGCGGGCGTGAGAGCTTTGGTACACCCTGTTAAACAAACGGAAAAATGGAGGCGGTACAATTGGAGAGCGATCCGCCTTCACCAACATGCATAAGCAATTCATTAATTCGCGGCATGCAACATTTTTTTTTTATTATTAGTTTTTTGTAATTCAAATATATATTTGAATTACAAAAACGAATAATAAAAAAAAAGTTGCATGCCGTGGGATTAGATCCGGCGATCTTCGGATTACGAACCCGAGCGCTTACCGCTGCGCCACGACGCTGTAGAAAATTAGTAACCGTAGAGAGTATTTCACCACAACGGTTTCATTTAACTGTCGATTTTCTCGACAACGGCTGAGAAGTGCATCTTGGTGCTTTGCCACATTACACCTCTGGCCACGAGCTTTTATTATGCGCAGTATGAATCGAATCTGAATTTCACTATTGGCGGCCTCCACTTAGTAGTTATGGTGAACAGCTTGGGAAAAATCTCCTCTTCCATTCGAGCGAAATTACAAAACTAATCTCGATGATGAAGTAGCTATTTCAGAGAGTTGGTAGTCAATGCGACACAGAGAACATGGATACTACGCATGTGCTAACTCGCATTAGTCACTATACCTTAACTCTATTCAATTTAAAAGGGAAACTGGGATGAAAATGCAGCTGAGTAAACGAGTAACTTCTGCTAGTAAGCATTCCAGATCGTTGTACAGTATTATGTAGTGTTTCTCTGTCATCAATTCACTAGCAAGTCGACGATCTCCTTCACGATTTTCTCCACTCTTCTTCAGCAGTCGCTAATAGACTTAAAGGAGCTATTTTACGCACGCCCATTACCGTTAATAAACTGTGTGTTTTGCGGGCCAAATAAAGCCGATAACGGCCTCTGGAGAGCGCTGAGAGCGCAAATAACGTTAGCCAGCTCGTGCCGTGTGCGACGGCACATTCATTCGTGTGGTTGGCTATCCCGATCGTGTCCACGTCGACGTTAGCCTCCTCATCCCGTGGGAGGACGCTTGTACAGTGTGCACAAACAAGTCTGAATGATGGATAACGAGGTGGCAGAGCGTCTCTTAGTGATCGCTAGAGAGGTGGAGACTCAGGGGCTAGAATGAGATTTTCACTCTGCAGCGGAGTGTGCGCTGATATGAAACTCCCTGGCAGATTAAAACTGTGTGCCGGACCGAGACTCGAACTCGGAACATTTGCCTTTCGCGGGCAAGTGCTCTACCAACTGAGCTACCCAAGCACGACTCACGCCCCGTCCTCACTCAGGTACTCGTAAAGGAGATACCACAATCGCGGCGATAGTGGAAAAAGTGAAAACCAGTCGTGGACCAGTTTTCAACATCTTGCACCAAACTTTGAAGACGAGAATGGTCACCCCCCGCAGGGTTTCGCGACTGCTTGCTCACCCACATTCAAAAAGCCGCCGAGCAGCAGCTGAAATGTTGCAGCTTGACTTGTTCAGCAGCCTAATCACCATGGATGAATGCTGGGTGTATCTTTAACTGAGAAAAAGGAGCACAAGAAGCATCATTGGGCAACGCAGCACTGAGAACTTTCTTGTGAGTTCCTTGGTGTGGTGCTGACAGATTATGTTCGTAAGATGCAAACCTTCACAAGAACACATTACCTAAATCTGCTAACGATGTTAAGGGAGGTTGTGAAGACTAAGCGTCGTGGGAAGAAGTCTAATGGCGTGTTTTCGCTCCACGACAATGCACAGGTCATTCTGTACTGGACACAGTCACACGTGTTACTTCTTTGGGATACGAAACCGTGCCTCATCCACCGTATCTCCCAAACGTAGGCATCCAGCGACGTTCCCATCTTTCTTCGGATGAACAAAGCGTTGGGTGACCATTTCCGGAATAACGAAGTGATTTTGGAAGCAGAACATTCCCTGAACATCCAATATATAGACGCCTACAACCAAGGTATCCGGCAGGTCGCCCATTTTTGGGACAAATATATCGCATTGAAGAGTGAATACGTAAAAATGGAAATGTCGTGTGGCTAGGGCCTCCCGTCGGGTAGACCGTTCGCCTGGTGCAGGTCTTTCGATTTGACGCCACTTCGGCGACCTGCGCGTCGATGGGGATGAAATGATGATGATTAGGACAACACAACACCCAGTCCCTGTGCGGAGAAAATTTCCGACCCAGCCGGGAATCGAACCCGGGCCCTTAGGATTGACAGTCTGTCACGCTGACCACTCAGCTACCGGGGCGGACAGTGAATACGTAGAGAACGACTGACATTGTTACCAAATTTCACGGTCGTAGAGTAATTTTTTCGAGATCATAATTAAAGCTTTGCCCACCGTAAAACTTAATTAGGAGGTATACGTCGTAACTTGCCCCAAAGGTGCTAGCTGATGGTTAATAATGTAAAGACAACAGCACACTCACAGCATATAAAAAATCGGCCTAAATCCTAATAACAACGAAAAATAGGGCCATAAACGATATGTACCATCGGTTCAAATTCAAATGGCTCTAAGCACTATGGAACTTAACATCTGAGGTCATCAGTCCCCTAGACTTAGAACTACTTAAACCTAACTAACCTAAGGACATCACCCACATCAATGCTCGAGGCAGGATTCGAACCTGCGACCGTAGCAGCAGCGCGGTTTCGGACGGAAGGGCTTAGAACTGCTCGACCACAGCGGCCGGCTGTACCATCGGAACGCGGTATCTTTGTTGCTTCTGTACAGCCTCAAAACATTCCCAGGTTACTTCTCGTCCAACAAGAGAGTGATTTCGTGTAGGTCAATCACTCCACATCTCCTGGGTGCATAAAAATGTTAGATGACACATTAATGTGCAAAAATTAAGCGTTGTCAAGAAACAGAGGCGTATTTACTGAACAGGATGTAGGAAAGAGCAAAGAACAAGGTGAAGTTTAAACACAAGCCATTTTTCATATAGCTATATTCGACACAAATTAGAAATGCGTGGCCGTGCGGTTCTAGGCGCTACAGTCTGGAACCGAGCGACCGCTACGGTCGCAGGTTCGAATCCTGCCTCGGACATGGATGTGTGTGATGTCCTTAGGTTAGTTAGGTTTAATTAGTTCTAAGTTCTAGGCGACTGATGACATCAGAAGTTAAGTCGCATAGTGCTCAGAGCCATTTGAACCATTTTTAGAAATGCATGAGGCCGTTAATCCGAACCGTCTCACTTGTGCAACTTGAAAGGAGTAAGCTTTGCGCAGGGACCATGTTTCACCCTGTCCTTTCTCTGATCAGCATACAACAGCAACATGACACTATTTTGTAGATACTCAGAACAATCACCTACACTCAAGATACACACCCAATATAAACACTCCCCCAACTGACTATGGCTCTGAGCACTATGTGACTTAACTTCCATAGTCGTCTAGAACTTAGAACTAATTAAACCTAACTAATCTAAGGACATCACACACATCCATGCCCGATGCAGGATTCGAACCTGCCACCGTAGCGGTCACGCGGATCCAGACTGAAGCGCCTAGAACCGCACGGCCACACAGGGCGGCCAACTGACTATGCTATGAGACTTAACCTTCCTCTTTTCTTTTCCTGTTCCCATTTTTCTTTTGAATTTCCTTTGCTGTCTCTTTTTACCTTGTTACTTTTCCTTTCTCTTCCCCATTTTTCATTTTTAATTTCCTTTCCTCATTTTTTGTTTTTAATTCCCTTCCATTTCCTCTTCATTTTTAACTCCTTTAGCTCTCCCCTTTTTCCTTTTTAATGGGGTTTTCTTTTCCCTTTTCTCCATTTTAATTTCCCCTTCTTCCTCCCATATTCCTTTTAAATTTATTTTTCCCCTTTTCCTTTCCCCTTTTAAATTTCCTTTCCTCTCTCATTTTTCCTTTTTAATTTCCTTTCCTTTCTTTTCCTTTCTGTTCCTCTTTTTCTTTCCCCTTGTTTCTTTTTCCTTTCCATTCCACTTTCCCTTTATGTTTTTTCCCTTTATTTTCCCCTTTTCCTTTACCTTTTTACCTTTCCTTTCCCCTTTTCCTTTAACTTTTTGCTTTCCCATTTTCCTTCATACTTTATCCTTTCCATTCCCCTTTCCCTGTTCCTTCCCTTCATCTTTCATCCTTTAGCCCTTTGCATTCCCCATTCCCTTATTCCTTTCCTATCAATATTTCCATTTTCTTTTTTGTTTTCTTTTCCCATTTTTCTTTTCGCCGGCCATTGTGGACGAGCGGTTCTAGGCCCTTCAGACCGCAACCACGCTGCTGCTACGGTCGCAGGTTCGAATCCCTCCTCGGGCGTGGATGTGTGTGATGTCCTTAGGGTAGTTAGGTTTAAGTAGTTCTAAGTTTAGGGGACTGATGACCTCAGATGTTAAGTCCCACAGTGCTGAGAGCCATTTGAACTATATTTTTTTTTCTTTTCCTTTCCCCGTTTTCGTTTCCTTTCCTTTCTTTTTCTTTTCTATCTTTTCCTTTTCTGCTCTTTTCTTTCCTTTTTCCCTTTTGTCCTATTGCTTTGTTCGTTTTTCCATCTCTCTTCCTGATTTTTTCCTTTCTCCTTTTCTGACATATGAGTTACATTAAGCATTAAATGTGGCGAGAAATGATGCTGTGTCGTCTCGGAGTGTGTCGGTCCTTTTTGCCCAATCTGTGGATCCCTGTTGCAACTGAAGCCTTTGAAAGGGTACAGTACCGCCCGACATTGAAAATAGGTACAACATACTTCATTATTTTTGTCAGAACAACACATTTTTTCTAATAATAACTCAATTTCAATTAATACAGCGAAGCCGGATACCAGTGTGGGAAAGAATGACAATTTATTTATTTAATTGATCACATGTGCACTCCCACAAAATAAATCCCTACATCCAGTTTGGTGAGATCTGTGAAATGAATGAATGTATGGTCGTCTGCTAACCACAGATAGTGAATGTGAATATATGATCATCTTTGAGACGATCCTTTAGCCACCTTTGGTGGAACCAAAGAGATGAAACTTACCGGAGCTTTGAGCGCCTGAAATGTGGCTGACCAATACGGTAGCATGGTCTTCCTCCACCTCAACAGAGGTGCGAGATGAACTGGAGAACGGCCATTTTTCAGCACTCTGCCGCTGGATCTTGTGCTGTTAAGACCTGTTTTAGTTGTGCTCCGTAGTGACGAAAGAGTGGAGACATGGTATGCATGTGGAATATTTAAGAGTAGTTTGAAATAATAATATCTCTATTTCAGGAACTTTTGTGGGGAGAATTAAATGTCAGGCAGGTAATATTAATGGGATTGTAGTAATCTTCGGAAGTGACCAACAGTCACAATGAAACCACGTGTAGCAATAAGTTGAAATACTTCCGTGTGCTTAAGTTAAGCTGAATTACTAGCGTGTGTACAATAAGTTGAAATATTTAAGAAATAGCGTGTGTACCATAAGTTGAAATATTTAAGAAATGTCGTGTGCTGGACTTGAAATTAGAGACGAGTACTTCCACGTGGTGAGTACTGTGTGAGTCTCAATCGTGTATGAGACAAAGGATAAAGAGAAGTACTCGTCCATGGTATCAGTTGAGGACTCGCGTGTGTGATGAATATGTTCTTAATATTACTTTGCGTGATATGATTCCGTCTGATGCTAGATTCAAACTCTGAGAGAGAAGCAAGGTGAGTCGGCCGTCTATCCAGAAACGCCAATTGGCTTGCATTGCACAGGAAGGCGTGCATATATCTCCAGAGTTCATAGTAGGAAAGTAGAATTACAAAGTGGGGCAGTGTCGTGTGAAACTGGGATAAGTACTAATTGAAGTGGGAAAGCTGAAAGTGATAGTTCAAATGGCTCTGAGCACTATGGGACTCAACTGCTGTGGTCATCAGTCCCCTAGAACTTAGAACTACTTAAACCTAACTAACCTAAGGACATCACACACATCCATGCCCGAGGCAGGATTCGAACCTGCGACCGTAGCAGTCGCACGGTTCCGGACTGCGCGCCTAGAACCGCGAGACCACCGCGGCCGGCTGAAGTGATAGTGTTGTGACTATTCATTGTATTATATTCCATGTCGTAGTGTGGTGTATGTCATGTAATTTGGGTATGTCTGGTTTGCATGGGAGAGTAGCAAGGTAGTTTCAAAAGATTAGTGGGTTATGCTTGCTCCTTCGGTACCGCTCGGTCTGGAGGAAAGTTTCGTGATGATGATTGTGAGAGTCGAAGTGTGAGGTATAATAAAAGATCCACCATCCTATCCAGAAAGTGCACTGTAGCGTTAAATAATTACGAGACCATAAAGTAGATAATCACCAATGTAAAGCCATGGCCACTGGGCGGAATTTCTCATGTGTTATTGTTGTAGGTTATAGAATTTGTGTGTTTAGGTTATACAATTTATCGGAATAAATAAGATAGTGAAAAGAAAAAGATTGGTGGACTTTTCCTTCGAATTGTATGTTGTCATGATATCCCGAATTTATAATGTGTGCGCCATTCGTATTCAGTGCGGTGGCCACGTGTTGATAAAAGCCGTTAAATAAAAGAAAAAAGAAAATGTGGTATTGCCAGTGCGTAGTGAACAGTCAGAGTTCTGTAAATTACTGATAGTCAGATGTGCGGTTCCGTTGCGTACTATTCATACAGGAGGTTGATTAGTGACTTAATTGTGAGTACGAGAGTTCATGTTACTCGATAAATAAGAATGAATCCACTCGCTTGGCAGACCACTCATATTGCAGGCCTGACTGCTTGATGCCACAGTATGAGTAAGGTATGTGGGTGCCTCTCACCTTTTATGAGCACCTCAATGGATGTGGAGCACTGAAGAGACTGAGAGCATATAAACGTCCGGTCCTGTCGTTGGCGTCGTGGAGCACGGCACGCAGGGACACGGGCCCGCGCGGCTCGGCTGGGCGGCGGAATGCAGCGCCGGACGTCCAAATACGGCGGCCCCGCCTGAGGCGAGCAGCGGCGCCTTTTTGTGGCTGCCGGCGCCAGCGTACGCTCCCACGCCGGCCCAGGGCCTTCCGCCGCTGTCTGCCCTGCCTCAAGCGGGCGCACAGACCTGTCGATCTACTAGTGGTGGTTCATACATTTCTAGCGTTTTTCCATAAGTTTAATAAACACAACAGGTACACCTAGAGGCTTTAGTCATATTTTCCTTCACTATTTACAACAGTCTACCCACGCTGCGGTAACTTATTCCAATCCGCTACTGTAGAAATCGGGTGCTTTCGAGGCGAAGAAATCGTCGAGCCATGATCGGAGCACATTTTCATCTGGAAAGGAAGTTCCTTGACGATTGTTCGACAGAGTGAGGAAAAGGTGAAAATAGCAGAAGGTCGGGTGAATAGGGTGGATGCGGCATGGCTTCCCAAAGCCAACCTAATTCCTGTGCAGTGTTTTTTGTCAGTCTTGCAAAATGTGGGTGTGCGTTGTTGTGGAGTAGCGTCACTTCACGCAGTCTTCCTGGTCGTTGTTTTTGGATTTCGTCTGCAACAGCGATGGTTACACCTCGGGGAAGCAATTCGTAGTACACCACACCGCCGCTGTTCCGTCAGAAGCATAGCATTAGCTTTTGTGGGTGCGTGCAGGTTTTTGTACGGGGAGTTGCTATTTTTTCTTGGGCTTAATCATTCCTTTCTTTTCCTCATGTTAGCATGAAGGCAGTATTTCTCGTCACCAGTAAAAGATTCATGATAGGAATAGTCGGTGATGTTCATGAGACAATAGATGACGAACAACCACAGATACACTTACGGGCACCCACCGATTTTTGTGGTTTTGACTTAGAGCATGCGGTATCCATACGCGATTTTTGAACCTTTCCCATAGCATGCAAATGTTTCACGATGGTGAAATGATCACATTTAATGCTTTTAATGATCTTCATCAATCCCCGGACGTCTTCCTGAAGGCGGAGAGCCGGCCAGAGTGGCCAAGCCGTTCTAGGCGCTGCAGGCTGAAACCGCGCGACCGCTACGGTCGCAGGTTCGAATCCTGCCTCGGACATGGACGTGTGTGATGTCCTTAGGTTAGTTAGGTTTAAGTAGTTCTAAGTTATAGGGGACTGATGACCTCAGAAGTTAAGTCCCATAGTGCTCAGAGCCATTTGAACCAAGGCGGAGAGTCACTAATGTCCTTTAAAACGAGAAAACCATTTTCTTGCCGTTCTCTGTCCAATGGCCTTATCCCTGTACACGGCGCAAAAGTTTCTGGCTGCCTCCGCTGCTGTTAACCCTTTATTGAACTCAAACAGAAGAATATCTCGGAAATGTTCCTATTTCTCCATTTGGCACTCCGTTCTCTAGCGTCCACAGCTCCACTCACTATCTTCAAATGAGAAAATGACAATGTGTAAACTCAAGTTCAAATGGTTCAAATGGCGCTGAGAACTATGGGACTTTACTTCTGAGGTCATCAGTTCCCTATAACTTAGAACTACTTAAACCTAACTAACTTAAGGAGAGCACATACATCCATGCCCGAGGCAGGATTCGTACCTGTGACCGTAGCGGTCACGTGTTTCCAGACTGAAGCGCCTAGAACCGCTCGGTCACAGCGGCCGGGTAAACTCAACTAGCAACAGTGAATTACAAAGAAAAAATGACAGTCCGTAAATGAACTCATAGAAACCGGAATAACAACAGGCGTCACAAAAACGCTACGAACTCAAGCACCAACCTAATACGTGTACATCTACACCCACACTCTGACAATCGCTGCCGGCGCGTATCACACGACACCTTTTATTGTCTCCCCCTAAATCTACATGTGCTCACTCCTGCAACCCGGAAACCGGAATCCAGTGTCAATTTTACTGCAGGTTGTCTAACGACTTCCGGGGCCAATAAAATTTGGATGTTTAGTATAACGCTTGATTATTGACCAGATTTAAAAATGTAAAATGCTGAAATAATCTACTCATTAACAGGTACAAGCTTACGTTAAAAGTTTAAAACAATAAGACAAATACAGTGGAGCCCCAAAGAAACTGGTATAGGCATGAGTATTCAAATACAGAGATATGTAAGCAGGCAGAATACGGCGCAGCGGTCGGCAACGCCCATATAAGACAACAAGTGTCTGGCGCAGTTGTTAGGTCGGTTGCTACTGCTACAATGGCAGGCTACCAAGATTTGAGTTTGAACGTGGCGTTATAGTCGGCGCATGACCGATGGGATACGACATCTCCGAGGTAGCGATGAAGTGGGGATTTTCCCGCGCGACCATTTCGCGACTGTACCGTGAATCTCAGGAATCTGGTAAAACATCAAATCTCCGACATCGCAGTGGCAGGAAAAAGATCCTGCAAGAACGGGACCAACGACGACTGAAGAGAATCGTTCAACGTGACAGAAGTATAACCTTTCCGCAAATTGCTGTAGGTTTCAATGCTGGGCCATCAACAAGCGTCAGCGTGCGAAGCATACAACGAAACATCATCGATATGGACTTTCGGAGCCGAAGACCCACTCGTGTACCCTTGATGACTGCACGACACGAAGCTTCAAGCCTCGTCTGAGCCCGTCAACCCCCGATACGTCTAGATACGACTCTGACAGATGACACGTACGTAAACATCCTGTCTCATCACCTGCATTCATTCATGTCCACTGTCCATTCCGACGGACTTGGGCATTTCCAGCAGGACAATGTGACATCCCACACGTCCAGAATTGCTACAGAGTGGCTCCAAGAACATTCTTCTGAGTTTAAACACTTCCATTGGCCACCAAACTCCTCAGACATGAACATTATTGAGCATATTTGGGATGCCTTGCAATGTGCTGTTCATAAGAGATCTCCACCCCCTCTTATCCTTAAACATTTATAGATAGCCCTGCAGGATTCGTAGTGTCAGTTCCCTCCAGCACTACTTCAGACATTAGTCGTGTTGCGGCACTTCGGCGTGTTCGAGGGGGGCCCTACACGATATTAGGCTGGTGTACAGTTTCTTTGCCTCTTCAATCTAGTACAGTTAGAAACTGTGTTTGTCCTGAGGCAGCGGAACTGGCGGCGCCCAAGTACCCGGACTCTGTTAATCCAATATTTGAGAATGAGCGCACTTAGCGACTTTCAACAAACTTTTCACGTAGTTTCAAAGGCCTGCGAAACTATTTCTCGTTGGCACGCCCCACAAAATACTGAAACGAAGAAAGTATATCGCTTACTACATTTTCGCTGTTCAAGCAGTAAAACGTCAGCGTCAGACATGACGTTTTAATTTAAGACTTTGTGTTTAATTTATTGGCTTTCAAAATGTCCCATACAGCCATCCAAACACAGGATATGTCAGATTACTATTTATTTTGACAATTCATGGTAGACATTATTGTAAGTCGTACCCCAGTATAACGTAGGATTAATATTACAGGCCAGATTCGACATAAAACAAGATGTAAAATTAGGGTATACGAAAACGAGTAGACGAGACGCAAGTGGACCACGGGATACACAGTGGTAGTATACTATAAATTTCCTACTGCTAACACAATAAGAAGTGATAACTCGCCATTGGTACACATTTGGGATCGTCCCAGTTCAGTCCACATTATTGACTATATATCTAAAGTAACGACAAAATGTTCTTGTATGTCCTGTGAGAATTATTTCAAAAGCTGTGGCTAGAGAATTGAATATTTGTGCCAGTCTATAAGTACCATCTACACAGAGCAGGAGAACAGCTTACAAGAACCAGAATCTGGTATTACAAGCTCACATATAGACACATCAGTATTCAGCCATGTACAAGTAACAGGTACGTGGTGATACACATTTTAAGGCTGAGCATTCCATATTCTGCAGAGTAGCGCGTGGGTATATAGTCAGCTAATTGTGCTTTGCGCTTCCCCTGGCATTCTGTACCAAGATCAGTAGATTAACAGCGCAGTGGAATTTATTATTTCTTTACTACCGACTACATTCTGAACACTGCTTGCACGCAGTATCTGCACATATCGCTGAATGTACCTGCAAAATTACAAATGTGTCATTGTACAGCACATAGTGCGGGAGTATGACATCACAAACATTGAGATACGCGCATAACTTACTTTTGTTTAAAATGGAGCGCAAATTACCAGACTACATTCATCTAGCCTTTCATAACGAGAGCACTTAGCAACTGCCAACAAACACGAAGCATAATTTCAAACCACTTTAAAATTTTTTGTCGTTTATCTGCTTAACGTCAAATATTTAAAACGTTAAATCATTTATAATCAGACGTTTGAAGCTGTTTTATACGCGGAAGTTCCATTCTTTAAAGAATTGGGGGTTTACTGCCCCAGGCTAGTACAGAAGACAGTAACCCACAGCGTGATGCACAACGCCTCTCTCGTAGCGTCTGCAACGGGGGTTGAATAAGCATCTTTGAGACGCTTTCGCACTTACTAAACGAACCTCTGAAGAAAACGCGCTGCTCTTCTTTTAATTTCCTCTATTTCCTGTATCAATTATATTTGGTAAGAGTCCCGGACTGATGAGAAAGCTTTCAAGTATCGATCGAACGAGGTTTTTCTAATCTACCTGCTTCAAGGGTTGGTTATGTTTTCTGAGGACTCTTCCAACGAATCTCACAAGGGGAGGCCGCCAATTGTGAAATTCAGATTCGATTCATACTGCGCATAATAAAAGCTCATGGCCAGAGGTGTAATGTGGCAAAGCACCAAGATGCACTTCTCAGCCGTTGTCGAGAAAATCGACAGTTAAAAGAAACCGTTGAGGTGAAATACTCTCTACGATTAATAATTTTCTACAGCGTCGTGGCGCAACGGTAAGCGGTCGGGTTCGTAACACGAAGGTCGCCGGTTCGAATCTCGCGCCATGCAACTTTTTTTTATTATTTGTTTTTTGTAATTCATTCAAATGTACACACACACACACACACACACACACACACACACACACACACACACACACACACACACACACAATTATATATATATATATATATATATATATATATATAATTCCTGGCAATAAGTTGCAACAATTATGCATATAATAAGTTGTTGAAAGTCGTTTGTCGTGGGAAAATAATACTTGAAATAAAACACAATATCACAAATAATATTCAAGTTGATACAATTTATTGAAAAGTTCGGTATACACTCGCACATAATTAGCCATTAGTGACCAGACGTAGCTGGAGTATCGCACAAACCAGAGTGATAGTTATCATAGGAACATGGAAAGCAGAAAACAGCACGGCATCGAGCACATCTGATAAACGATGCGTTTTTACAAGAACAATTGTTTTCTAAATTATCTGTTGGGAAACACACCTGATTGACATTCTGAAAAATTGTTCTATCGTTCGTCAGGTTTGATGCATACCACGCGTATCGTATCATATCGGCAAAAATCGGAGAAGACAATTGGTGGTGGACGATGGATTGGATTTTTATACAATCGTCTCTGGAGTTGATGTCACGGTTTCGCTCGATTAAAAAAGCACAATATTGAAGGCGCTTGATCAAATTTTTCACCTGTCGGTAAAAATACACGTCACACGGTTGGACGAGAGGAGTGCACTTTGGAGGAATGACTTTTATAGTGCACGTTGGTAACTTCTTATCGTCCTGGAACATCTCATTGTATAACGCCGGGTTCGTTTGCCCACCCCAAGAGTCGATCAGAAAGTGAAATTCTTTCTTGTATACGTATGGTATATACATTTGAATTACAAAAAACAAATAAAAAAAAAATTTGCACGGCGCGAGATTCGATCCGGCGACCTTCGAGTTACGAACCCGAGCGTTTACCGTTGCGCCACGACGCTACACAGAAAATTATTAGTCGTAGAGAGTATTTCACTGTAACGGTTTCTTTTAACTGTCGATTTTCTCGACAACGGCTGAGAAGTGCATCTTGGTGCTTTGCCACATTACACCTCCGGCCATGAGCTTTTATTATGCGCATTATGAATCGAATCTGAATTTCACAATTGGCGGCCTCCCCTTGTCAGTTCGGCATCTGCCTTTCGCAAGATTATCTTTACGTAGTTATTCCACTTTAAATAGTTCTGTAGGCATACTCTCAGATATTTAATGCATATGGCCGCTTTCAGTTTCTCAATCACACTGTAATCATCGGTGAAGACTTGAATCATCCAACAATTACTTGGGAAAATTATAGTTTTGCTAGTAGTGGGCGTGATAAGACATACTGTGAAACTTTGCTAAATGGCTTTTCTGAACGCTACCTAGAACAGATAGTTAGGTACCCCACTCATGATGGAAATATATTGGACCTAATAGCAACAGATGGACCTGACGTGTCTGAATATGTCCACACCGAAACTGGTATCAGTGACCATGACGCGGTTGTGGCAACAATGATTACCAAAGTACTAAGGACAACTAAAACAAGCATACAGATATATATGTTTAGTAAACTAGATAAAAAATCAATACCGTCATATCTCAATGACGAACTTGAAACTCCCAGCGCAGATTAGGAGCATGTAAAGCAACTCTGCCTCAAGAATGAGATTTTCACTCTGCAGCGGAGTGTGCGCTGATATGAAACTTCCTAGCAGATTAAAACTGTGTGCCGGACCGAGACTCGAACTCGGGACCTATGCCTTTCGCGGGCAAGTGCTCTACCAACTGAGCTACCCAAGCACGACTCACGCCCCGTCCTCACAACTTTACTTCTGCCAGTACCTCATCTCCTACCTTCCAAACTGTTGTGAGGACGGGGCGTGAGTCGTGCTTGGGTAGCTCAGTTGGTAGAGCACTTGCCCGCGAAAGGCAAAGGTCCCGAGTTCGAGTCTCGGTCCGGCACACAGTTTTAATCTGCCAGGAAGTTTCATATCAGCGCACACTCCGCTGCAGAGTGAAAATCTCATTCTGGAAACATCCCCCAGGCTGTGGCTAAGCCATGTCTCCGCAATATCCTTTCTTTCAGGAGTGCTAGTTCTGCAAGTTTCGCAGGAGAGCTTCTGTAAAGTTTGGAAGGTAGGAGACGAGGTACTGGCAGAAGTAAAGTTGTGAGGACGGGGCGTGAGTCGTCCTTGGGTAGCTCAGTTGGTAGAGCACTTGCCCGCGAAAGGCAATGGTCCAGAGTTCGAGTCTCGGTCCGGCACACAGTTTTAATCTGCCAGGAAGTTTCAACTCTGCCTCAAGTTTAAAAGAATAGTTGACAATGCACTGAATAGATATGTACCCAGTTGAACAGTTCGTATTAGGAGGGAACCTCCATGGTATACAGTCACTGAAAAAAAAGCTTCTAAACAAACAGAGAACACTGCGTAATAGATGTAAAATAAGCGTTGGGCTATAGATAGAGAGATCCTGAATGAAACACGCTCAAGAGTGCAGTGCGTGAGGCCTTCAATGACTACCGAAGCAGAATATTGTCAAATGACATTTCACAAAAACCAAAGAAATTTTGGTCGTATGTAAATGCTATTAGTGGCACCAAAGTTAGCGTCCAGTGCCTAGTGAATGAGACAGGATCTGAAATTGAGGATAGCAAAGTCAAAGCTGAAATGGTTAACTCCGTCTTCGAATGTTCATTTACCAAGTGAAATCCAGGAGAATTGCCCCAGTTTAATCTTTGTACCCCTGAAAAGATGAATTAAATAAGTATAAGTATCAGTGTTGTTGAGAAACAGTTGAAATACTTGAAATTGAACAAACCTCGAGGCCCCGATGGAATCCCTGTCAGATTCTATACTGAATTTGCGGCTAAGTTAGCCCCTCTTCTAACTACAATCTGTCTTAGACCCCTCGAACTAACACCCGTCTACGGGAAAGGTAGTAGAAGTGATCCACAAAACTACCGTCAATGTCCTTGACAGCGATTTGTTTTAGAATCTTAGAACATATTCTGAGCTCAAACATAATGAGATGTCTTGAACAGAACGACCTCCTCAATGCCAGCCAGCATGGATTTCGAAAACATCGATCACCGAAACCCCTCACTTTTCTCATATGACATACTGAAAGCTTTGGATCAAGGCAACCACTAGATGCAGTGTTCCTTGATTTCCCAATAGCGTTTGACTCAGTGCCGCAAGTGCGCTTATTGTCAGAAGAACGATCATACAGGATATCAAGTGAAATTTGTGACTGGATTGAGGACATTTTGATAGGCAGGACACGGCATGTTATCTTGGATGGAGAGTCATAGATGTAGAAGTAACTTCGGGTGTGCCCCAGGGAAGTGTCTTGGGACCCTTGCTGTTCATGTTGTATATTAATGACCTTGCAGACAATATTAATAGTAAAATCAGGCTTTCTGCAGATGATGCAGCTATCTATAATGAAGCACTATTTAAAAAAATCTGCATTAATATTCAGTCAGACCTTGATAAGATTTCGAAGTGGTGAAGAGATTGCCAACTTGCTTTAAATGTTCAGAAATGTAAAACTTTGCATTTCAGAAAACGAAAAAACGTAGTGTTCTATGACAATAATATCGTTGAGTCACTGCTGGACTCTGTCAACTTGTACAAATACCTGGCTATAGCTCTTTGTAGGTGTATGACATGAATGATCACATAGGTTCAATCGTGGATAAAGCAGGTAGTAGACTTCGGTTTATTGGTAGAATACCGGCGAAGCGCAATCAGTCTACAAAACAGATAGCTTACAAATGACTCGTGCGACAGGTTCTTGAATATTTCTCAAGTGTGTGGTACCTGTACCAGATAGGATCAACAGGGGATATTGAACGTATTGAGAGAAGCGCAGCACGAATGGTTACAGCTTTGCTTAATCCGTGGGAGAGTGTCACAGAGATACTGAAGGAAGTGAAATGGCAGACTCTTGAAGACAGACGTAAATTATCCCGAGAAAGTCTATTAACAAAGTTTCAAGAACCGGCTTTAGATGATTACTCTAAGGATATACTACAAACCCCCTTCACATAGAAGTCGTGAGTATTAGATTAGAATAATTACTACACGCACATATACTATGTGCTCAAAAGCATCCGGACACCTGGCTTAAAATGACTTACAAGGTCGTGTCACCCTCCACCGGTAATGCTGGAATTCAGTATGATGTTGGCCCACCCTTAGCCTTGATGACAGCTTCCACTCTCGCAGGCATACGTTCAATTAGGTGCTGCAAGCTTTCTTGGGGAATGGCAGCCCATTCTTCACGGAGTGCTGCACTGGGGAGAGGTATCGATGTCGGTCGATGAAGCCTGGCAGGAAGACGGCGTTCCAAAACATCCCAAACGTGTTCTATAGGATACAGGTCAAGACTTTGTGCAGGCCAGTCCATTACAGGGATGTTATTGTCGTGTAACCACTCCGCCACAGGCCGTGCATTATGAACAGGTGCTCGCCGGCCGTTGTGGCCGAGCGGTTCTAGGCGCTTCAGTCTGGAACTGCGCGACCGCTACGGTCGCAGGTTCGAATCCTGCCTCGGGCATGGATGTGTGTGATGTCCTTAGGTTAGTTAGGTTTAAGTAGTTCTAAGTTCTAGGGGACTGATGACCTCAGATGTTAAGTCCCATAGTGCTCAGAGCCATTTGATCCATTTGAACCATGAACAGGTGCTCGATCCTTTTGAAAGATGCAATCGCCATCCCCGAACTGCTCTTCAACAGTGGGAAGCAAGAAGGCACTTAAAAGATTAATGTAGGCCTGTGCTGTGATAGTGCCACGCAAAACAACGAGGGGTGCAAGCCCCCTCTATGAAAAACACGACCACACCACCGCTTCCGAATTTTACTGTTGGCACTACACACACTGGCAGATGACGTTCACCGGGTATTCGCCATACCCACACCCTGCCATCGGATCGCCACAGTGTCTACCGTGGTTCGTCACTCCACACAACGTTTTTCCACTGTTCAATCGTCCAATGTTTACGCTCCGTACACCAAGCGAGGAGTCGTTTGTCTCGTAGCGGCGTGATGTGTGGCTTATGAAATCTAAGTTTTCTCACCTCCCGCCTAACTGTCATAGTACTTGCAGTGGATCCTGATGCATTTTGGAATTCCTGTGTGATGGTCTGAATAGATGTCTGCTTATTACACATCACAACCCTCTCCAACTGTCGGCGGTCTCTGTCAGTCAACAGACGAGGTCGGCCTGTACGCTTATGTACTGTACGTGTCCCTTCACGTTTCCACTTCACTATCACACGGGAAACAGTGGATCTAGGGATGTTTAGAAGTGTGAAAATGTCGCGTACAGACGTATGACACAAGTGACACCCAATCACCTGACCACTTTCGAAGTCCGTGAGTTCTGCGGAGCGTCCTATTCTGCTCTCTCACGATGTCTAATGACTGATGACTAATGACGAATGAAGTCACTGATATGTAGTACCTGGCAGTAGTTGGCAGTACAATGCACCTAATATGAAAACGTAAGTTTTTGGGGGTGTCCGGTTACTTTTGATCACATAGTGTAGGTCCTCAAGCAATCATTCTTCCCGCGCTCCATACCCCTTGCCTGGCATCTCACGATGGTTTGCAGAGTAAATATGAAGATTGTTCAGCGATGGTGTAATCATGTAACAGTGCGGATTTCCGCCTATTTAGGCGCAGTACGACACATTTATTTACGCTGAGTGTCACCCGACAGTGTCACATCAACCAGTTTACATGCTGGTGTAGCCAGTAGTACCTCTCCATCAATCCTGTAAAATAATTATAGGAAAAACCAACGTAGTTTTCCGTCGCCGTTGTTTCACAGCCCACAACTGTCCAGCTCGCCTAACTACAACTCTAAAATACTTCCATCAAAAGCTAATTTGGAACCTGCAAGTGCTAATCACCCAAACAAAACCTAAGTAGACTAAAATACTAATCATTCGAACATTGGGGATAAATGCGACTACCTTCAAACACAGCTACACTCCTGAAATCGACCCGTTATATCAACCTAACTTATAGTGCCTCTTCCATTCCAAATGAAGGCTCGGTCCACCCTTTTCCTGCATAACTGTAATCCTACCCGCCTTCTAAGATCTACATCATTCCCATTATTCTTCCTACAACCTGTTTCATACGGTTTCGTCTCTACTCAGATCTGAAACCTTGTCCCTCGCCTGCAATATGTCACCAGATGCCCATCGTATCATAACTCTCTCTCTCTTAATTCAAAGGACATACAAGTGAATGGGCAAATACGCTTTGTGGACGCTCAAACTGCTTGCCCGCGGACGCTGTCAGTCACCTCTTCGTTACATCTGCGTAATTGCTCTCAAATCTACAATTAACTGCATGGCAGATGTCGTTCTTTTGATACCGACACGCGCGCGCCAAGTCGTACCTCTTTACTTCATGTTGTTACTGTTGTCGATGTCTCTTTGGCATTCGCGGCAGGACAAAATTAGTGAGAGTAAAATGGCCGAGGAGGAGCTAATATCCTCAAAACGATAATCGGTGGAATCCCTATGGTCCAACCTGCTCTTGGCAGAAGATTACTTCTTTATTGAAATACAAATTGGTCCCCAGCCTCTATTTTGTTGTGCTACTTTATCGGCGTGGAAGAAGTACAATTTGAAGCGACATTTTAAACTCCTTCGTGAGAAACTCGTTATCAGCTAGGATACTGAGGTTAGAAAGGCCGAACTTCTCGAGCTGATACAGAAAACAGAGGAAGAAGTAAACCATACAGATATGTCATTTCTTGAAAATAAGACGAAGAAAACGACGCACCACGAAGGAAGTATCCGAATGGGACGGAAACCGGTAGGATATGATGTTCATGTAGAGACAAACAATTGGTAAAAATTTCAGAAGAACTGGTGATTTATTCGAGAGAAAGAGCTTCACAAAGTGAGCAAGTCAATAACGCGTTGGCCCGCCTCTGGCTCTCTTGCAAACATTCGGCTTGCATTGGTAGAGTTGTTGGATGTTCTCATGAGGGATATCGTGCCAAATTTTGTCCAATTGGCGTGTTAGATCGTGAAAATCCCGATCTGGTTGGAGGGCCCTGCCCGCAATGCTCCAAACTTTTTCAGCTGTGGAGATACCTGGCAATCTTGCTAGCCAAAGTAGGGTTTGGACAGCATGAAGACAAGCAGTAGAAACTCTCACACTGCGCGGGCGGCCACTATCTTGCTAAAATATAAGCCTACGATAGCTTGCCACTAGCGACAAAACGGGGCGTAGAGTATCGTCGACGTGCCGCTGTACTGGAAAGGTGGCGCGGATGACAACCAAAGGGGTCTTGCAGTGAAAAGAAATAGCACCCTACACCATCACTCCAGGTTGTCGGGCCGTTTGGCGGGCAACAGTCAGGTCGGTATCCCACCACTGTCTGGGGCGTGTCGAGACGTGTCTTCGGCCTGGAATCTCATTTAGTGGAGTAGAACTGTCTTCAGTGATGCGTCCCGCTTCGAACTGAGCTCCTATGGCCAGCGAAGACGTGTTTGGAGACGGGGTTAGCAGAAACCTCTTCACGTAATCGAACATGTACGGGACTCGCCTAAGACGATTCTTTTTTTTTTTTTGTTCCCATGAATCATGGACCTTGCCGTTGGTGGGGAGGCTTGCGTGCATCAGCGATACAGATAGCCGTACCGTAGGTGCAGTATTGTTCTTGAAGAGGGGCAGCAGCCTTTTCAGTAGTTGCAGGGGCAACAGTCTGGATGATTGACTGATCTGGCCTTGTAACACTAACCAAAACGGCCTTGCTGTGCTGGTACTGCGAACGGCTGAAGGCAAGGGGAAACTACAGCCGTAATTTTTCCCGAGGGCATGCAGCTCTACTGTATGGTTAAATGATGATGGCGTCCTCTTGGGTAAAATATTCCGGAGGTAAAATAGTCCCCCATTCGGATCTCCGGGCGGGGACTACTCAGGAGGAAGTTGTTATCGGGAGAAAGAAAACTGGCGTTCTACGGATCGGAGCGTGGAATGTCAGATCCCTTAATCGGGCAGGTAGGTCAGAAAATTTAAAAAGGGAAATGGATAGGTTAAACTTAGATATAATTGGAATTAGTGACGTTCGGTGACAGGAGGAACAAGACTTTTGGGCAGTCGAATACAGGGCTATAAATACAAAATCAAATAGGGGTAATGCAGGGGTAGGTTTAATAATGAATAAAAAAACAGGAATGCGGGTAAGCTACTACAGACAGCACAGTGAACGCATTATTGTAGCCAAGATAGACACGAAGCCCACACCTACCACAGTAATACAATTTTATATGTCAACTAGCTCCGCAGATGACGAAGAGACTGATGAAATGTATGATGAGCTAAAAGAAATTATTCAGATAGTGAAGGCAGACGAAAATTTAATAATCATGTGTGACTGGAATTCGATAGTAGGAAAAGGAAGAGAAGGAAACGTAGTAGTTGAATATGGAGTGGGGGTAAGGAATGAAAGAGGAAGCCGCCTGGTCGAATTTTGCACAGAGCATAACTTAATCATAACTAACACTTGGTTCAAGAATCATGAAAGAAGGTTGTATACATGGTAGAAGCCTGGAGATACTCAATGAGGAAAAGAATATTTGTTTCACGGAAGCGCGTAATAAGGGCAAAACGTGGAGTCCACTCTGGAACCTACTGTAGACTGCTTTTTAAACAGCTGGTCATACAAACAGCATGAAAGTACATTTGCTAGCGTCACAGTACATTTGCTCTTGCATGAAGTTTGTTGCAAACAATCAATCACAGTTTGGAGAATTGATTTAGAGTATCATCAGTCAGTCTTAGTAACCCGGCTGGATAGTAACGGGAGTTACCACGCCGCTTCCTGGTTCAGAAAGGCGCGCCAATCCCGGAAGGAATCTGCCGTGCGGATGAACGACGAGGGCCGGTGTGACAGCATGGATGTGGTTCTTAGGCGGTTTCCCACATCCGATTAGCTGAATACCGGGCCGGTACTCATGACCCACCTCAGTTATGCGATTCGCAAAAATTTAGAAAACGTTCGGACATTTTCACACGGATAAGATACAAGCAGACAGTTGGGGTACACAGATTCCCTCCCGGAAGGTAAAGGGGTGACGACAGGAAGCGCATCCGGCCACCCCTATAACATAACAATGCTAAATCCGATAATAACGATGCCAACTCGGTGTAGGTACGACATAAAGGCAAAAGAAAAAGATCACTCAGAAGGGGACCGCTTGAACTTCGCCTCACCGATTTGATTCGTATTGACAGGATGTATAGCGCACGACGACGACCTCAACATACGTGAACAGGAAGAGGCAACTCTCAACCGTTTTCGAGAAAATCGAGTCTGAAAGTTTTACGCGTATTTATATATTTTGTATGGTCGTAAGAGTCAAGATGTCCGCAGCCGACCGTGTTAAGCAGTTAGTTTCAGCACGCGAGATCCATGCCTCGAATATCCCTTCCTGAACTTTTTTTCTTCCCACGTAATTATTATGACCGTGCAAACAGTCACTACTGAAAGATCCATTTATTATTTTCATAACCTTTATCCGAAAAAAAGGAGAATAAAGTTTTCGTAACGAGATAGGAAAAAAAGGATACTGAAGAACTTTCAATCAAATCAGTTTAGTCATTTTATTTATATTATTTTACTTACATATTTGAAAGTACAATGTGTAGCCTATGGAGTACTGAGAGGATCAGGATGATACTGATCACAGAAACTTGGGTAACAATAATTACTGTGACATATAGCACTTGCAATAAATGCCGAATCTTTGCATGTGCATGATTTTCTCACTGTCTCTACTGCAAAACAAAAATGGCGTTACATTCGAAAGCAGTGCTCAGCCATCACAGAATTTCGGTGCATACCACGCATGTCTGTTGTTAGAATTACGTGGAATGAAATAAGTAAAGAGACCGGAAGCGAGATTTGATCCACAGACTTCGCACTTACGGAACTTAGCGCTTACTCGTTTGGTTATGGACTCCTTCAATAGTAGCTACCATACGAAGTATGCAAGCGCGCGTAAAATGTTTAAACTCGATTTTCTCGGAAATGGTTGATTGGTGCGTCTTCCTGTTTGCATATCTTGAAAATCCTAGTCGTGCCCTAGACAGCCTGTCAGCCTCTCAATATCACCTTGTCGGGAACGAAGAGTTAAGTCATATAGCAAAGTGATGTAAGTTATATAAAAGATAATAAGCTTAACGTCAAGCACAAAATGCAAACATATCTGCTTGACAACTTCGCTCTCCAGGAGAAATTTTGACTACGTAGCAAAATGGTGTGTGTGAGTGTGTGTGTGTGTGTGTGTGTGTGTGTGTGTGTGTGTGTTTTAAGAGAGGGACAGAGATTGAACATAGGAAAGCTTAAATCACTATATGGATTTGAGTTTAATGGAAACATAACTTACGAAGTCTTATGAATGGTCAGCATGTTGCCATCCAATTTTCCACTGCGATGTCCTATAGTTGTAAAACTGACTCCGTTCACATCGTAGATATTGCGGTTATGATGGACGGAGCATGCTAATCAGTAACTAAACACATAGATGAACAGCAGACTAAATAAACAAATTATCGTAATTTTACAAGAAGTTTTTTTGACTATACTGTGCATAACGCCTCTCAGGAACAAACTAAAATATATTTACAAAAGCTGCAATCTATTCTGAACCCTATAAATCCAACGCTTTATTATAAGTTTGCAATCTTCCATTGCATCGGTGTCTGCAGAAAACCCAATCACTTAAACCAGTCTCCACTATTCAGTCTGCATCGCGAGTATAACTAAACCACGTGACATGCACCTAAAACTGCGTAAAAGAAACATTCCACAGGCTACGCACATTCTGTACAGTTTGCGTGTCGAAACATTTCGACCAGCACTGACAAAGGGATCACACAGTAATCAGAGTTTTGTTTTTTTATGTTTGTCGTGCTTCAAGTTCAGAACTGAAATATCAGTATGAAAAAGCCGTTAGATACAACTCTAAAACAGTCTCGTGAAAATCGACTTCGAAGTGCCTATATGGTAGAGCGCTCATCTGCGAAGTGGGCTGTCTGGTTACGATTCCCGACCAACGCAAATTTTTGAACAAAAGGAGCATGCACTTAGAGAGTTTCTGTGCAGTGTGCATTTTGAAAACTACACGTCTTCTTATTTCTGACTGCATATCACATATATCGAGCGAGGTGGCGCAGTGGTTAGCGCACGGGACTCGCATTCGGGAGGTCGACGGTTCAAACCCGCGTCCGGCCATCTTGATTTAGATTTTCCGTGATTTCGCTGAATCATTTCAGGCAAGTGCCGGGATGGTTCCTTTGAAACGGCATGACCGATTTCCTTCCCCATCCTTCCCTAATCCGATGGGTCATCGCTGTTTAGTCCCCTCCCTCAAACCAACCAACGTATCACACACAAAAATCCAATTTTCATTGGAAATATAAATTCTTGGTTATCGATCTACAGGGTGATTCAAAAAGAATACCACAACTTTAGGAATTTAAAACTCTGCAACGACAAAAGGCAGAGCTAAGCACTATCTGTCGGCGAATTAAGGGAGCTATAAAGTTTCATTTAGTTGTACATTTGTTCGCTTGAGGCGCTGTTGACTAGGCGTCAGCGTCAGTTGATGCTAAGATGGCGACCGCTCAACAGAAAGCTTTTTGTGTTATTGAGTATGGCAGAAGTGAATCGACGACAGTTGTTCAGCGTGCATTTCGAACGAAGTATGGTGTTAAACCTCCTGATAGGTGGTGTATTAAACGTTGGTATAAACAGTTTACAGAGAATGGGTGTTTGTGCAAAGGGAAAAGTTCTGGACGGCCGAGAACGAGTGATGAAAATGTAGCACGCATCCAGCAAGCATTTGTTCGCAGCCCAGGAAAATCGACTCGCAGAGCTAGCAGAGAGCTGCAAATTCCACAATCAACTGTATGGAGAGTCCTACGAAAAAGGTTAGTTATGAAACCTTATCGTCTGAAATTGGTTCAAGCACTGTCTGCAGCTGCCGCCAGGCAGCCCGTGACAGAGCACTTCATCACTGGCCTCCAAGAAGCCCTGATCTTACCCCCTGCGATTTTTTCTTATGGGGGTATGTTAAGGATATGGTGTTTCAGCCACCTCTCCCAGCCACCATTGATGATTTGAAACGAGAAATAACAGCAGCTATCCAAACTGTTACGTCTGATTTGCTACAGAGAGTGTGGAACGAGTTGGAGTATCGGGTTGATATTGCTCGAGTGTCTGGAGGGGGCCATATTGAACATCTCTGAACTTATTTTGAGTGAAAAAAAACCTTTTTAAATACTCTTTGTAATGATGTATAACAGAAGGTTATATTATGTTTCTTTCATTAAATACACATTTTTAAAGTTGTGGTATTCTTTTTGAATCACCCTGTATTATAAAACATTGTTAATAATATTTATTTCAATTAAAGAAACACATTACAAATTACTTTCTTAACCTGTATTATTTTACTATTCACGGTAATGTATGTAGAACACCCATCTTTGTTTAATTATTTGCTGCACCCGGGAATCGAAAATGTGCACTACAGGGCGGGAAAGTACTCTACCACAGCGCGCCATGCTGTCTGGTGAAAAATCCATCTTACTTTATGGTATTAAAGTCGCTAGGAAGAACTTCAGTCGATTTTCTACAGAATTTTTGAGAGTTATATCGAAATGCTTTTTGTGGTTGACATTTGACTTCTGAACTTCACGCACCATAAATATAAAAAGATGTAAAAATACGGATGCCGTGTAGCCTCCATGTAAGCCAATGGCGTCCAATTCCACTATACTGTTCCACAACATTGCATAAGGTAAATACGAGGGTGATTTGATAAGTCTGGAAAAAAAACAAGAAAAATGTTTGTTTCGTAAAGAACTCACCTTACACTTGGTACAGCGATCCTCCAGCTTTTTCATCTCATTGGAAAAATGGTTTCCGTCAAGCTCTGCAAAATATTCGTTGACTGCAACTATCACTTCCTCATTTGGTGAAACACTTCCCAGCAACCCAGAGTTTCAAGTTAGAGAGCAGGAAGAAGTCACCTCTGACCAATTCGGATGAATAGAGTGGATGAGGAGCCAGTACAAAGCCCACTCACTTACTTTCGCCCCTATTATGGCTGATGGGATGGCGCATTATCCTGGTGAAAGAGCCCTTTTTTACGTGCCAGCTTTGGCCTTCTCCTAATTAATCTATGAGAATTATTCCTTGGGAATCCCAAAGTGCTGTGGTCATCACCTTATCAGCTGACAAAATGGTCTTTGCCTTCTTCGGTGCACTTTCAGCAACCTCTGTCCGTTGTTTTGACTGCCGTTTTTACTCAGATGTGTAATGATGAATCCGGGTTTAATCTACAGTTACAAATCGACGCAGAAAGTCGTGCGGATTGCGATTAAACATCGCCAGATTTTGTGTTGAAACGTTGTGCCGAATGCGCTTTGGGTCAACTGTGAGCAATCGGGCACGCACCACGCACGGAGCTTCTCCATACCCAATTTTCCGCGCAGGATATCGTACATCCGCTCAGTTGAGATGTCTACAGCTTCAGCAAATTCACGATTTTAACTCGGTGGTCTTGCATTACCATATCATGTATTTTACCAATGGTTTCCTTTGTGCTGACCTCAAACATTGCGACCAGAGCGCGCTACGTAATCGCTGTTTGTCCGACCACGTTTAAATTCATTAATCCAAAAATGGTTCAAATGGCTCTGAGCACTATGGGACTTAACATCTGAGGTCATCAGTCCCCTAGAACTTAGAACTACTTAAACCTAACTAACCTAAGGACATCACACACATCCATGCCCGGGGCAGGATTCGAACCTGCGACCGTAGCAGTCGTGCGGTTCCGGACTGAAGCGCCTAGAACCGCACGGCCACAACGGCCGGCAATTCATTAATCCAAAAGTAAATGGTCTTCAGTGATGGTGTAGAGTCCGCATGAACTTCATCTAGTTCTGTTCTGATTCATGCGCCAGTACAACGCTTCAAATGAAAAAGTTTAATAACAGCACGAAACTCGGTTTCTCCATTTTCAATCGCAGTCGACACACTGACTAATCCAGACGGCTGTCAAGAGTGAAGTGTACGCTGTACACTGTTGAAATTCTTTATACGATCTTCGGAATATCCACGTGTATCAACTGTGAAGGCGGAAGAAAAATATTCCTCTTTTTCATGGAAATTTACCAAACATATCAAACCACCCTCGTAAGACATTAATATTGCTCTTTGTCACATTTTAAATATTCTTATACATTAAAAAAAGCACTCCGTCTTCAGGCCACGAGTGGCCTACCGGGACCATCCGACCGCCGTGTCACCCTCAGAGGAGGATGCGGATAGGAGCAGCATGGGGTCAGCACACTGCTCTCCCGGTCGTTACGATGGTATTCTTGACCGAAGCCGCTACTATTCGGTCGAGCAGCCCCTCAATTGGCTTCACGAGGCTGAGTGCACCCCGAAAAATGGCAACAGCGCATGGTTACCCATCCAAGTGCCACGCCCAACAGCGCTTGATGTCGGTGGTCTCACGGGAACCGGTGTATCCACTGCGGCAAGGCCGTTGCCCTTCTTATACATAGATTTTGTAATTATTTCAGTTGGCTAATTGTACTGAAACGTCCTCAAAGCTGTCCAACTTTGTATTTGTTCGAGCAGGTTAACTCTCTCGCCTCTGTTGGCCTGGTGCAGTGTCAGACACCTGTTGCCCATCTTCAGCAACTTGTAAGGCATTTCGGTTTCATCTCTACGCGGGGCATGAGGCAGAGGCGACACGCCGAGAAACCGGAGCCGGGTCTCTGGTTGCGCGTGTCACCGCAGAAGCGCAGCGCGGGAGGCCCCAGGCCCCTCCCTACAAACAGAAGCCCGAGTGGGCAAGCGGCCACCGGTTGCGGCTCGACGCCCTGCGTAACGCGACACCTGTGACGTCAGCATATGCGTGCCGCGCCGCACGCATAGGCGTGCCCCGCGCGCGCCAGCACGCTGTTTTTTGCGCGCGATGCCCGCGTGATCATTGGCGTCAACACACCAGGCGCTCTCTACACTAAACACACACACACACACGAACGTTCTCCTCACAAGTAGTCGCTAAGAAGGGCATCCGTTGACTGCCGGTGAGAAATACTACACACACTTTATACGATCTTCGGAATAACCACGTGTATCAACTGTGAAGGCGGAAGAAAAATATTCCACTTTTTCATGGAAAATTACCAAACATATCAAACCACCCTCGTAAGACATTAATATGGCTTGACGAGAACACTTGTCTATTCAGCGTGAAGGTAAAAAGTCTTTGAAGTTAAAAATGATCGGACGTCATAATTTACATCTCTTCAGCAAAGTCGAAAGATAGTGTATTAACTACCACCTCGAAAAACAAAGTTACGTAATTCAGTATTGGTTAAAAACAGTCTTGGTTGCAATCTTAGTTTTTTTTTATTTTTGAACTACGCGTTTCGCCTTATTTAGGCATCTTCAGGTTGATCTTAATTTGACTTTTCTCAGAACGATCCTTTAGACAGTGTAGCCAAAGGGCATCGTCAATACATCAGGCCAACATCGCCTAACTCAGTGAAAACTTTTCTAGATGGACGCGAGTGACTCCAAGAGCTGCATAACGCGTTCCCGTTCACAGGAGCGAGTAACAGAATAAGATGGGGCTCAGGTAGTAAGCGTAATGCACCACAGCGTCGTGTGGTAGTACTGACGCCTAATACAAAGTCACCTCAATAGGTGGCGCTGCCACGCAGCTGCTGGTAAGAATGAGAGATCTTAAACTGGATATACATACCCACTAAAACTTTGCAAATGTAATGCACATAAAACATTAATAAGATGGAATTACTAGGACCAACACCTGTGCAATAACTTATCCTGAACTTTTGACGAAGTAAAATACAAATGAAGGCGGTAAATTTAAAATGAGAAAACGTGGTGTGTAATACAACACACAGATGCTGTACATAAACAGATTTTACGTATCATATACACTAGAACGAGAACATTAAAACCACAGGACCGTAATTTCCGATGAAGAGGCCCCCATATAACACTCAATACTGCGACATTCGGAGCTAGAACTTCTACCTAACAAGAAAACTCTATTTTTATAAAATACAGGTAAAATTATTACGCTTAAAAATACACACCAACGTGGAAACGGACGTAATGGGGAAAAAGTTTACCCGCATTTCGTCCGTCTTCCATGAACGACAATCAAACGGAGAAGAATATCGTCGATGTACCGCTATGCTGTAAGAGTGCCCAGATGACAACCAAAGGCATCCTGCTATGAAACGAAATGGCGTCCCAGACCATCACTCCTGGGGCGTCTACAGACCGCGTTCGCTGCTCACTGGGGTTCATTTCGAAGCAAGACTTGTCACTATTGATAATTTTTCTCCGTCAATAAGATTCCAAGCTGAAGCATTCCATGGCAGACCGTCCCGGGCTTACATTTCAGCAAGACCTTAACGTGCTCATGTCATTTGGTTTTTGCATGTTATCGATGTGCACGTCAGAGCGAGAGCAAGTTACGTTACTGTTAAACAATCTTTGCTCTTGTCGCAGCACAGCCTTTGCCCTCTGCACAGTCTGATACATTCTTGGTTGAAGTATGGACACTTGTCTTGGACGTATTTAGATGTGCTGTGTGGATCTGTGATTCTATCTTTTAGATGAAGAAAGGACAGCAAGGATGAATATCATGTACTCATGTACTCGGGCATGGGTGTGTGTGATGTCCTTAGGTTAGTTAGGTTTAAGTAGTTCTAAGTTCTAGGGGACTGATGACCTCAGATGTTAAGTCCCATAGTGCTCAGAGCCATATTTTGAGTAATATCATTATTGAAGAGCAGAAGAGCAGAAGTTTAAGGTCAGACTGCAGCACTGCGCAAATAGGAATGATTATTGTCAGCTAGTTAACTTCCTCAGAGCTGAGAGGAAGACTACTCCACTTTCCTAAGTAATGGATTTGCATACTAATTGATTAAGCTGTTTGGTCTTGATAGAAATACTCTGTTAACATTGTACCCTTTCTTAAAAATCATATCACTTTAACCATAGTACTGCTCAGACTATTATTGTATGTAAAGAACACGTGAGGTTTTACTCTGTCTTTTGAATACATACTTCGTTCTAAAAATCGTTGTCTTGGCGAATCATTTCATAGGAACTGATACTCTCGTCACCCCACCGTTTATCATTACGCATTACCATATGCAACAGCTCGAATATTTATTTAGAAACAGAAATCTAGATTAGCGACTGCCTGCTTGCTGTTTGCTGTTGTGCTTTCGAGAAATCTGCAACAATGTTGTCAAGACGTGCATTTAATACAAAATCAAGCTGCATTCACTTCAGTTACAGTTCAGTTCATGTTAGGTTCCGCCGGCCGGTGTGGCCGAGCGGTTCTAGGCGCTACAGTCTGGAACCGTGCGACCGCTACGGTCGCAGGTTCGAATCCTGCCTCGGGCATGGATGTGTGTGATGTCCTTAGGTTACTTAGGTTTAAGTAGTTCTAAGTTCTAGGGGACTGATGACCTCAGATGTTAAGTCCCATAGTGCTCAGAGCCATTTGAACCATTTTATTAGGTTCCGTAAAGTTGGGCTAAACTTTAAAAAGAAACAAAATGTAGAGAGAGAAACTTATAAGATTATGCCCGACCACACACAGCGAGAGTTTCTACTGCTTGTCTTCATACTTGCCAAACCTCAAATTCAGTTTTTGTGAAATTGTTGCCATTTGTTTGTCTATACATGTACATCACATCCACCGATTTCCATCCCATTCAGATGATTCCCCTTTTTTGTCTTTAAGTGTATTTGTTTGCTGGTACATGCATGTAGTCTTGGTACACAGTGAAATCTTCGCGCTAGATCCAAAACAAACCATTGTAGCCCAGTGGTAATGCTGCAACAAACTATGTGGAGTTATTAGAAGTGTATGAAAATAATCCACCATCATATGATGCAGTTGTTCAGAGACGCTTACAATGTGGTCAAAGAAGGCTGAATGCTCAGTTGAGGAAATGAAGTCCGTAAGCGAGTCCGGGATTATCTTTGGCACTTCATTCATAAATCTCTATCTCTATTGCGTAGAACTATATAATTCACAATGACTGGTTTTGGTTTATTGTCTTCACCATATCCATTACAAAATACACTCAAGAGCGAAAGAAACTGGTATACCTTCCTAATATCGTGTAGGGCCTCCGCGAGCACGCAGAAGTCAGCAACACGACGTGACATGGATTCGACTAATGTCTGAAGTAGTGCTGGAGGGAACTGACACCACGAATCCTGCAGGGCTGTCCACAAATCCGTGAGAGTACGAGGAGGTAGAGATCTCTTCTAAACAGCACGTTACATGGCATCCCAGATATAAACAATAATGTTCATGTCCGGGGTGTTTGGTGGCCAGTGGAGGTGCGTAAGCTCAGAAGAGTGTTCAGAGTGTTCCTGGAGCCACCCTGTAGCAACTATGGACGTGTGGGGTGTCGCATTGTCTCGCAGGAATTGCCCAAGTCCTTCGGAATGCACAATGAACATGAAAAGATGCAGGTGATCAGACAGGATGCCTACGTACGTGTCACCCCTGTCAGAGTACATACATACCTACAGTACATACGCACTTACATTAATCCTTGTTCCATAGATCATGAATACGACGTTTCGTAATGATGTGGAACGTGTCACTTTAACATAAGTTTTCTTTAAACAAAATAATTAATTAATTAATTAATTATTTTTTTACAGTTACTACTTCATATCTAAGAATTCACCTATTGAGTAGGAGTTAGTCATTCAGAAATTCTTCTAATTTGCTTTTAAATGTTGGTTGGCTATCTGTTAGACTTTTAATACTATTTGGGAAATGACCAAAGATTTTTGTGGCAGCATAATTTACCCCTTTCTGTGCCAAAGTGAGATTTAATCCAGAATAGTGAATATCATCCTTTCTTCTAGTGTTGTAGCTATGCACTTCGCTGTAATTTTTGAATTGGAATGGGTTATTAATGACAAATTTCATGAGTGAATATATGTATTGCGAAGGTACTGTGAATAACCAAAGTTCCTTAAATAAACGTCTGTAAGGTGATCTTGGGTGGGCTCCAGCTATTATTCTGATTACACGCTTTTGTGCAATGAATACTTTCTCTCTTAATGACGAATTGCCCCAGAATATCATGCCATATGAAAGCAGTGAATGAAAATAGTCATAGTAGGTTACTATTTTCATTCACTGCTTTCATATCTAGACGTATCAGGGGTCTCATATCATTCCAACTGCACACGCCCCACACCATTACAGAGTTTCCACCAACTTAAACAGTCCCCTGCTGACATGCAGGATCCATGAATTCATGAGATTGTTTCTATACCCGTACCCGCCCATCCGCTCGATACAATTTGAAACGAGACTTGTCCGACCAGGAAACATGTTCCCAGTCATCAACAGTCCAATGTCGGTGTTGACGGGCCCAGACGAGGAGTAAAGCTTTATGTCGTGCAGTCGTTAAGGGTACACGAATGGGCCTTCCGCTCCGAAAGCCCATGGTGTTTCGTTGAATGGTTTCCGGGCTGACACTTGTTAATGGCCAAGCATTGAAATCTGGAGCAATTTGTGGAAAGGTTGCACTTCTGTCCAGCCGCAGCGACGTCGGAGATTTGGTGTTTTACCAGATTCCTCATATTCACGGCATACTCGCCAAATGGTCATACGGGAAAATCCCTACTTCATAGCTACCTCGGAAATGATGTGTCCCATCGTTCGTGCGCCGACTATAATGCCACGTTCAAACTCAAATCTTGATAACCTGCCATTGAAGCAGCAGTAACCTACCTAACAACTGTGCCAGACATTTGTTGTCTTATATAGACGTTGCCGACCGCAGCGCCGTATTCTGCCTGTTTACATATCTCTGTATTTGAATACGCATGCCTATCATAGTTTCTTTGGCGCTTCAGTGTAGAAACAACTGTAATGTGACTATAATACTAAATTCAATTGGTTGCAGGAAAATATACAGAAAATCTAAGAATATATACACTCCTGGAAATGGAAAAAAGAACACATTGACACCGGTGTGTCAGACCCACCATACTTGCTCCGGACACTGCGAGAGGGCTGTACAAGCAATGATCACACGCACGGCACAGCGGACACACCAGGAACCGCGGTGTTGGCCGTCGAATGGCGCTAGCTGCGCAGCATTTGTGCACCGCCGCCGTCAGTGTCAGCCAGTTTGCCGTGGCATACGGAGCTCCATCGCAGTCTTTAACACTGGTAGCATGCCGCGACAGCGTGGACGTGAACCGTATGTGCAGTTGACGGACTTTGAGCGAGGGCGTATAGTGGGCATGCGGGAGGCCGGGTGGACGCACCGCCGAATTGCTCAACACGTGGGGTGTGAGGTCTCCACAGTACATCGATGTTGTCGCCAGTGGTCGGCGGAAGGTGCACGTGCCCGTCGACCTGGGACCGGACCGCAGCGACGCACGGATGCACGCCAAGACCGTAGGATCCTACGCAGTGCCGTAGGGGACCGCACCGCCACTTCCCAGCAAATTAGGGACGCTGTTGCTCCTGGGGTATCGGCGAGGACCATTCGCAACCGTCTCCATGAAGCTGGGCTACGGTCCCGCACACCGTTAGGCCGTCTTTCGCTCACGCCCCAACATCGTGCAGCCCGCCTCCAGTGGTGTCGCGACAGGCGTGAATGGAGGGACGAATGGAGACGTGTCGTCTTCAGCGATGAGAGTCGCTTCTGCCTTGGTGCCAATGATGGTCGTATGCGTGTTTGGCGCCGTGCAGGTGAGCGCCACAATCAGGACTGCATACGACCGAGGCACACAGGGCCAACACCCGGCATCATGGTGTGGGGAGCGATCTCCTACACTGGCCGTACACCACTGGTGATCGTCGAGGGGACACTGAATAGTGCACGGTACATCCAAACCGTCATCGAACCCATCGTTCTACCATTCCTGGACCGGCAAGGGAACTTGCTGTTCCAACAGGACAATGCACGTCCGCATGTATCCCGTGCCACCCAACGTGCTCTAGAAGGTGTAAGTCAACTACCCTGGCCAGCAAGACCTCCGGATCTGTCCCCCATTGAGCATGTTTGGGACTGGATGAAGCGTCGTCTCACGCGGTCTGCACGTCCAGCACGAACGCTGGTCCAACTGAGGCGCCAGGTGGAAATGGCATGGCAAGCCGTTCCACAGGACTACATCCAGCATCTCTACGATCGTCTCCACGGGAGAATAGCAGCCTGCATTGCTGCGAAAGGTGGATATACACTGTACTAGTGCCGACATTGTGCATGCTCTGTTGCCTGTGTCTATGTGCCTGTGGTTCTGTCAGTGTGATCATGTGATGTATTTGACCCCAGGAATGTGTCAATAAAGTTTCCCCTTCCTGGGACAATGAATTCACGGTGTTCTTATTTCAATTTCCAGGAGTGTATAAGAAAGACTGAAAGGTAGTGGCTCTTTGGTCAAGTCGTCTTTCACCTCTTGTTAATTACGTAGCCGCTCCAGAGCATTCCAGCCATCTCAGCTACGTAGCAAGCCTTATGGCGAGTAACTGTAAGTGTGGCAGGGAATGACAGAGTTGGTTTGCCGCTAGCAATAATAGCTGTGACACTAAATGTTTTTCTGTGTCAGCGAGGACGGCAAGGAGACGTAGCCAGGGCTGCAGGAATCAAAGAAACAGCCGTAGGCTCTTCCAGGAAAGAATCCAGGCTTCTACAAAAGTGTGACTGCTTTGCTTGTGGGCGGAGGCGATGGCCTCTCGCCATAAAGTAGGCCCTCGAGGGCAGCCTGGTCTTGAGCAGGACAACGGCTAGGAGCCTGCATTCTGGAGGCGCGTTGTCCACCTCGATTGTGCGACCGACGGACAGGCGCCGAGCTTTATGATTGCTTTGGGAAGGAGAGCATTGTCCGCTGCAGGTGAGAAACGCACGCACGTTTCTCTGGCGCCAAGCTTAGCGAGGAGAGCATTGAGTTTGGCGGAAAACTTTCTCATTGGGAGAATACGACTATGCCCTCTCTAGGCGGTAGTTCTGGCGCTGTGTTGGAACAGCGCGAGCAGTGTGGCCGTTGTAGGAGACAATTCTATGGCGACTCCAAATGGATTTGGTGTCGAGAAGCGATGAGAGGAGAGATTTTCGTGGCATTCGGTGGATGTCCACCACAGAGGACGGTCTGGGCAATTCGGTCGAGGTTCGCTTTACGGTCACGGTAAATTGGCGGAGAGCCGCCACGGACAACAATCTTGGTTTTTCCGGCGCTCCAGCCGTGATTCTCTGTACATCTCGACCTTGGCAGTTGCGCACCTACGGCCAGTCTTCACATCACCCGTTGGGCAGATCAGTGGTGAGTATATCGGTAGCCCGGGCCTATTAGCAGTCTTTGCTTGAGGACTCAGTCTTCACTGCAGCCAGTCCATCTGACCTGCAGCTCTGTATTTCAACTAAGCCATGTCCTATTGACGTTTAGCTAGCAGTTCACAAGCTCGGTCTGTACCTCACATACAGTCAGAAAGCGTTGTTGCTATTACCTTGACGGAGGCCTCGTTTTTGCTTGACCCCCTTCCCCTACAATAACTTTGCCAGCAATCAACACCATCTGTCACCGTGCATTTCGTTTCGTGTTCTTGTTTTTGTAATTGATTTCTGGGAATTCACCTGTTGGCTTTGCAATAAACCAAGTCTGAAAAGAACAACATTTCATTTCAGTACCCTATTCATCCTGACTATTTGAATTATACGAGGGTTGACTGAAAAGTAATGCCTACACCTTCGTAACTCTTCAACAGTTGGCAGCACTGGTATGCGGCAGGTACTGGCTTGTTCCATAGCCTCTTCTCTACAGCTCCAGTTGGCGGGAAGCCTTAGCACTGAACGGTTGTTTTGTTACAGTGAAAAGTATGGAACCCTCGCAGACTGTCAGTCAATTTGATTTTAGCAACGTGCAATCATTGAATTCTTGACAGCGGAAGGAGATTCTTCACAGAATGAAAGCAGTTTATTGTGACTGCGTTGATGTGAGTACTGGGCGTCGTTGGGCGAGTAAGTTTAAAGATGTTAAGTTGGGAACATCTGATCTGTGTGACAAACAAAGAGTTGGACGTCCTGTGACAGCAACCACCGAGTTTCATAAGCAAAATGTTGACTGATTGATTCAGGACGATGGTCGTATCACTCAGAGAGAAACTGTAAGCACAACTGGCATTTCACAAGAACGTGTGGGTCACATTATTGCTTTCCTTGGCCATCGGAAGATCTGTGCAAGATGTGTACCCCGGATGCTGACTCCTGAAATGAAAGCGCACAAACTTGAAATTTGCCAGGAAGTCCTCTTGCTTTACGAGAATGAAGGTGACGCCTTTCTACATTCAATTGTGACAGGGGACGATACGTCAGTCTATGGAATGCCGTCACAAAGACTCGTCCCAGAGAAAGACATTCAAGACGCAGCCCTCAGCTGGAAAAATCATGCCCAAAGTGTTCTAGGACGCAGATGGAGTTATCCATGTTGATTTGCTCGATCGTGGAACAACAATAAATTCAGAGCGTTACATCACAACGCTGCAAACTTTGAACGACGGTTAACAAGGGTCCGAAAGGGAAAGCAAAATGTTTTCCTGCAGCATGTCAATGCCAAACCATACACTTCAGGAGCCACCACAGCAGAACTTCATAGACTGAATCTCACCACCGTACGGCATCCTCCACATAGTCCAGATTTAGCAGCGTCAGACTTCCGTCTGTTACCGTTAATGAAAGATGATCTGCGGGGACATCAATATGCTTCTGATGAAGACTTTGAGAGAACTGTGATACTGTGGTTACGGAAACAGAGTGTCGACTTCTTCCGTGACGGCTTCAGAAAACTTGTTCATCATTGGCAGAAATGTATCAAATGGTTCAAATGGCTCTGAGCACTATGGGACATCTGGGGTCATCAGTCCCCTAGAACTTAGAACTGCTTAAACCTAACTAACCTAAGGACATCACACACAGCCACGTCCGAGGCAGGATTCGAACCTGCGACCGTAGCGGTCGCGCGGTTCCAGACTGAAGCCCCTAGAACCGCTCATCGCAGCGGCCGGCTAGAAATGTATCCAATTGGCTGGTGATTATGTGGAAAAGTGAATATTGGTAATTAAAGACCACATTCTAAGGATTATTTCTGCGTTTGTTTTATTAAAATATTCCCATCCAAACACAATTAACGAAGGTGGAGGCATTACTTTTCATTCAACCCTCGTAATACATCTTTGTGGCCTGAGGGAACGTAATAAGGATACGAATTTCGGAAGTTTACATCACTGACAGCCATAATATTCGATTGTAAGTATTCTGATACAGTATCATGGTCAAATAATTTGGCAGTCCTTTCAGTGCACTGTCGATCATCAGGCCGTTTAAACCAATAATTACCGTTTCATTTATTCACTTTTCACACAATGTCGCACTTGTAGTCTGATTTTAAATACAGTCTTATGACTATGTACTGTAGTACTAACATTTTAGGGTTGACAAGGCCAATATCTGTCATGTTTGGATTTTGTTGTATATTGTGACATTTCTGAAGAAGGCTACATTATTATAGCCAAAACCTAGGTAAAGTTTCATTGCCTATGCAACTGGAGGCTGGAATTTAATATAATTACATTTTACAGTTCCTGGCTCTGCTGCACCATGCTAAAAATATTCAAATAGATTTTTTACGTAATAATTTAAGGTTAGACACGCACTTCAGCCATGGAATCCATTTCAATTAATAATCACGAATATTCTGTTTTCAGCTATTGACTCTGTGATGGTGATTACTTTGCAGTCTCAGCCCTCTACTGACTATAGCTTTTGCTTGTATAAATGCTGGATGCCTTCAGGCCATCACTAGCACTTGTACCTGTGAGTACAGATTATTTGACGTTGATACTGGCACCATAATACTTTTAAGGGTGTGTCATGGCTGTCAGCCATGTTATTTTTGTTATACGGGATGATTCAGAAAGAAAGAACAGATATCAGTTGTTTGTTACAGACAAATTACAATAGACAGAACCACATTGTGGTTGTCACTGGATACAGGAAAGTCAAAAGTTTTTACACATCTACGTTGTTGTTTGTAGCAACATGCGACTACACCACGAGAGAAATCGTTTTATGTGTTGGAATATGTGTGAATTCAATCCATTATTCAATTGCAACGAAAATTCCGCCGTCGTTTCAGCATGAAGCCGCCTGTGCACAAGCAAATTAATGACTGGAAGTTGATTGCATATGCAAAAGAAGAGCACTGGTTGGCCACGCACGTCTAATGGAATGTCGAACGTATCCGAGATCCGAGATGCGTTCAAACGGAGCCCTCGGTAGCACACAATTCAATTTCCTCAAACAACGGTGTGGCGGGGTTAAAAAACAGAGCCCTCATATGAAGCCTTACAACTGCAGTTACTGCAGCAATAACGTCCCGGTTACCATAACAGAAGGTACGAATTTTGCTTTTTAGTTTTTCTGTATGTGGGACGGGACACTTTTTCCGAACATTCATCTCTTCGGACAAATCGACTTTTCATCTATCGGGTACAGTAAACCGCCATAATATAAGAATTTGGGCGGTCACAAAATCCTGGTGTCGCCGTTGAACATGAAATTTACCCAACGCTTTTGTTCACAAAGTTTATGGACCTCCCTTTTTTTGCGGGGGAAACTCTGACAGGAATGTCAAACCTGAACATGCTGCAAAATTGGTTGTTTCCTCAACTTGACAAAGATTCCAGTGATTTCATTTTTATTCATGACGGCGCCCCACCTCACTATCACCTTGAGGTGCGGCGTTGTCTTAACAACACCATCACACAACGTCCTATTGGAAGAGGTGGACAACAAGTTCTTGTTCATTGTTTTCAACCTCTCAGGTCGCCAGACCTCATATCTTACTATTTTTTTTCTGTGGTGGATACATGAAAGACAGAGTCATTTTCCCACCTGCGTCGGCTACTCTTCAAATTCCGAGAAATGGAACTGCTGAAGCTGTCTGTTCAATAAACAGGTCGGACGGAGATGAAGAGGCTTCCACAGAATATACTAGCATGGAGAGTAACATCAGATCAGCTTCTGAAGACAACAACAAAAACCGTTAAAATGAGCTTTTTATTGGCTGAGATCTGGCAACCGTACGTTTCTTTAATTACAGGATGTATCTATAGCTACATGAATTGCACAAAATTTTTGTCAAATTGATCATGGTTTCGACTCCATTAGGGCAATCTTCATCAGAATAAAAAAAAATTACAAGGATTACCTAGAAAATATAACATTGCTTAAAATACAATATACTTAATAGGATTACTTCCATAAATTACGTACAGCAGAATGTACTTACATGTAATCACGCCATGGGTAAAAACGTCTGAGCAAAATATCTCTCTTCAAATAAATTTATTTATTTATTTATTTTTTTTATTCCTGTGATACTTTTATTTGACGAGAGCTCTTTCGCTTAGACATTTTTACCCATGGTGTGATTACATGTAAGTACATTCTGTCGTACGTAACGTATGTCAGTAATCCTATTAAGTATCTACATCTACATCAACTTGGATACTCTGAAAATCACATTTAAGTGCCTGGCAGAGGGTTCATCGAACCACCATCACAATTCTCTATTCCTACAATCTCGTATAGCGCGCGGAATGAACGAACACCTATATCTTTCCGTACGAGCTCTGATTTCCCTTATTTTATCGTGGTGATCGTTTCTCCCTATGTAAGTAATATTTTTGCATTCGGAGGAGAAAGTTGGTGATTGGAATTTCGTGACAAGATTCCGTCGCAACGAAAAACGCCTATGCCTTTCTTTTAATGATGTACAGCCCAAATCCTGTACCATTTCAGTGACATTCTCTCCCATATTTCGCGATAATACAAAACGTACTGCCCTTCTTTGAACTTTTTCGATGTACTCCATCAGTCCTATCTGGTAAGGATCCCACAACGCGCAGCAGTATGCTAAAAGAGGACGGACAAGCGTAGTGTAGGCAGTCTCCTTAGTAGATCTGTTACATTTTCTAAGTGTCTTGCCAATAAATCGCAGTCTTTGGTTACCCTTCCCCAAAACATTTTCTGTGTGTTCCTTCCAATTTAAATTGTTCGTAATTGTACTCCATAGGTATTTAGTTGAATTTACGGTCTTCAGATTAGACTGATTTATCGTGCAACCGAAGTTTAACGGATTCTTTTTAGCACTAATGTGGATGACCCCACACTTTTCGTTATTTAGGATCAACTGCCACTTTTCGCACCATTCAGATATTTTTTCTAAATCGTTTTGCAGTTTGCTTTGATCTTCTGATGACTTTATTAGTCGATAAACTACAGCATCATCTGCAAACAACCGAAGACAGCTGCTCAGATTGCCTCCGAAATCGTTTATATAGATAAGGAACAGCAAAGGGCCTATAACACTACCTTGGGGAAGGCCAGAAATCACTTCTGTTTTACTCGACGACTTTCCGTCAATTACTGCGGACTGTAACCTCTCTGACAGGAAGTCACAAATCCAGCCACATAACTGAGACGATATTCCATAAGCACGCAATTTCGCTATAAGCCACTTGTGTGGTACAGTGACAAAAGCCTTTTGGAAATCCAGAAATATGGAATCGATCTGAAATCCCTTGTCAATAGCACTCAACACTTGATGCGAAATAATAGCTAGTTGTGTTTCACAAGAACGATTTTTCTAAACCCTTGTTGACTGTGTGTCAACTATTTTGTATTTTAACCCATGTCATATTTTCTAGGTAATCCATGTAAATCTTTTACTCTGATGAAGATTGCTCTAGTGCAGTCAAAATCACGGTCAATTTGACAAAAATGTTGTGCAACCCATGTGGCTATATATACATCTTGTAATTACCGTTAAGATGCTGATTCCTTTCAGTATTTTCCTTTGAATTTTCCCGTGAAGAAATTGATAGTGCTAAAATAACTTACAGACATTTGACAAGCTGTCCAGATACTGCGTACTGGGGATTCAGCTACCCCTACCTGTAGGTTTTATCTAACCCACAACGCATTCAAATACCATACGCAAGATTTTCATATTCTCTCGTTCTCTATACGCACACTGTTATTCCTACAGGAAAAAATGGACGGGATCTTTTTGTAGTAAAGGTAATGTATCTAAATTTTGTACTGGGATACGTTTTGGGATACGTTTTCGTTATAGTCTGTAGTTTTCGAATTATTCAACGAAAACCTACAAAAGTGTCCTTCAAACTTGTTTTTGTCGAATAACTCTGAAACTATGGCCTCCAGCAGAAACGTGTCCCACTACCAAATTTAAATATGTTAAATTTCCTGTTCTTTTTTTCTGCAAGACTAATAATTCGCGCCTAACGAACGAGAGAATACCAGAATCTCGTACGTGCTTTTTAAAGGCGTTGGTTGTAGAACAATATGATTTTTATAACTCTGCCTTGTACAAATCGCATCTTTTTTTTATGGAGATGCGCTTTTCCTCGTACAATCTGTGGGTCTCACTTCATTTGTCGTTTCACGTACATCTTAATGTCCTATTACGTTTTATATACATTAATCGTAATGGGAGGTAGATACGAAGTGACGATTGACGTGATGACTCGCATACTAGTTGATCGAGGTTTGTCTGTAGTTTACGAGGGCGATATGGAAAGTAACAGCCGCTCTAGCGTGGCGCTAGTATTTATGCGCAAGCCGCCGCCATTGTCATATCTGCATGCTCTCTGATTACTACGCGGCCAGCTGTGAAGGTATGGACTTCGTTCTTACGCGCATTCTCTTAGTTATAAGCTCGAAACATGAGCGTTGTAAATAAAAACTCCCGCTAAATGCGCAGTACGAGCAGTAATAAGATTTATTTCGGTACGAAACGTTTCAGCAGCAGACATTCATCGGTCCAAGCGCTATGAACGAAAGTGTTGTGCGGCAGTAGGCTCAATTTTCTAAAAGTGGCAGAACAAACACTCATGACGAACTTATTGGATATAAGGCCTGCCTGTTACGAAAAACATTGTTTTTTCATGCGACCCAAACATGTTTCAACACCTCTGTGCCATCGTTAGTGTGTTTTCTTTCTTCAAGTCTGTAAACTGTGAAGATATTTTTAAGTGTTAAGTGATAACTAATCTAAGAAAATTAGGCCTAAAGACAGTTTTTGTTTGTTTTGTTATTACCTTCATTTTATATTATGTATATGATATTGCAGCACCATTTGTGTATTGTCCTGCAAATGAAATATAACATAAAATCAAGCTAGTAACAGAATAAACAAGAACTGTCTTTAGGTCTAATGTTCTTAGATAAGTTATCACTTAAAAATATGTTCACTTTTTACACTTCTGAACAAAGAAAACCCACAGATGATGCCACGGCGTTGCTAAAACATGTTTGGGTCACATGAAAAACGGTGTTTGGCTAACAGACGGACCTTATATACAATGAATTTTACTGAAAATACGGCAAATAAAAAAGATGCAAGTCCTAAAGGAGAATACTCATGATGAAGAGAGGAGCGGTAAGTCTTCTATCGTGAGTAATGATTTTGTCAA
Organism: Schistocerca serialis cubense; assembly: GCF_023864345.2. Taxonomy (NCBI): domain Eukaryota; kingdom Metazoa; phylum Arthropoda; class Insecta; order Orthoptera; family Acrididae; genus Schistocerca; species Schistocerca serialis. The sequence goes on along the minus strand of NC_064641.1, from coordinate 628,761,140 downwards.
GAAAATTGACGAAACAGTACGTGAAAATAAAAGATTCACCATCTCTGAACTTTCTGAACAATTCCAACAAGTTTCTCATGCGGGTTCGTATGAGGCTGTCGCCGATAACTCAGCTACGGAAAGTTCCGTGCTCGGTGGATACCGAAATTGCTCACAGAGGTCCACAAAAACAAATGTATTGGTTCTGCCTTAGATTTCCTTTCAGGCTAGGACGCAGGAGAAGTAGATTTCTTGGAAGAGAATCAGGATTGTGGCACGTGACGAAACTTGAGTGGCATACATAAACTCCAAAACGAAACAACAGTCGATGGCTTGGGTCAATACCAGTTCTCCAGCCGAAGGAAGACCGCGAAATTTTTGTCATTGATGAAGGTTACGGCTACAGATTTTAGAATTCCGAGGGAATATTGCGAGCTGGAATCATGGAGAGTGAAAGGACGATCACTTCAGATGTCTACTGTGACACTCTAAAGAAACGTAAGCGAGCCATTCAAAACGAACGTCGCGATATGCTGGCATTCAATGCTGTGTTTTTGCAGGACAACGCTCGTCCGTAGAGTACGTGAACAACTCTAGAGATTATGTAGCACTTCAGATGGGATGCTTGTGGTCATCCCTCACACAGCCCAGACTTAGCCCCAAGTGATTTTCGTCTCTTCACTCATATGAAGAGGTAGCTTACGTCACAGTACTTTGATGACGACTACGAACTTCAAAATGCCACGAAAGACTGGCTACGCGCCCGAACGGAAGAACTTTATAAAGAAGGAATTTGTTGATTGGTGAAAGGCTGAGAAAAATTATGATTAAGTTGCGCAGTTTCAAGATGTACTCGTATATATACTAGGGCTTCGTCCTTGAAACTTGTTGCGACCAGATAAAGGAATGAAGCGCGTATGTGGAAGAGTTAATTCTGGAAATTCCTAATTACTGTCAATAAGCTGTGCAGACATAAAAGGCAGTACGATGCACGATTTGAAAAATAGCCGTTCAACTTCTTCTGAGGAGGTGGTGAGAAGCTGTTACACCACGTTTTCTGCCTGGTATGAGCAACAGGGAGTGTCGGGTTCTTTTTTAGCATAAGCGACTCTCCAGGCTATTTATAGAGCCTTTGTTTTCTTTAAATGGAAGCCAGAAACCGGATTCTCGCAATGCAGTTAGCGGAACGCTGCCGTGGGAATGGCAGAAGTGGGCAAATAAGGACAGCGAAAACACCGCGGTAAATCCGATGTTTATTTTTAGCAAGACTGATTAAGAATTCTGCGCTCGATGCTCATATTGTAGCAGCTTATAGTGACGTCGTTCGCCATAGGACTCTCTGCCTCTCTACCGTGACAGTGAAATGCCTGCTCGAGACAAATACGGAGAAAAGAACTTAATTCAGCGCCAAGAAACGAAGAAAACTGTTGCATAATTTTAAAATCGCTAATAATGTCTCCTTTAATGATGTTTCATCAGCTTGCTGAAACGATGGCTGCGTAAATTCACAATAATACCTTCGAAACCAGTTCGCTAAAAATGACGAAGAAACTGACAATAAAGGAAATAAACACAAGAAGGAAGATATTTTGGAGTTCATTTGTCAAGCTGACTGCACTATTCAAACTTAAATACCCTCCTATTACTTCTTAGTGCTTTCACTTCCAGACTAAGCTGGAGAAGCATGAAACTTAAATGCACAGAAACATTTAAAAACTGGTCCTTGTCCTGTGGACAATAAAAATAATTCCAGAATGAGATTTTCACTTTGCAGCGGAGTGTGCGCTGATGTGAAACTTCCTGGCAGATTAAAACTTTGTGTCCGACCGAGACCTTTGCCTTTCGCCGGCAAGTGCTCTACCAACTGAGCTACCGAAGCACGACTCACGCCCAGTCCTCACAGCTTTATTTCTGCCAGTACCTCGTCTCCTACCTTCCAAACTTTACAGAAGCTCCCCTGCGAACCTTGCAGAACTAGCACTACTGAAAGAAAGGATATGCGGAGACATGGCTTAGCCACAGCCTGGGGGATGTTTCCAGAATGAGATTTTCACTCTGCAGCGGAGTGTCCGCTGATATGAAACTTCCTGGCAGATTAAAACTGTGTGCCCGACCGAGACTCGAACTCGGGACCTTTGCCTTTCGCGGGCAAGTGCTCTACCAACTGAGCTACCGAAGCACGACTCACGGCCGGTACTCACAGCTTTACTTCTGCCAGTACCTCGTCTCCTACCTTCCAAACTTTACAGAAGCTCTCCTGCGAACCTTGCAGAACTCCTTTCTTTCAGGAGTGCTAGTTCTGCAAGGTTCGCAGGAGATCTTCTGTAAAGTTTGGAAGGTAGGAGACGAGGTACTGGCAGAAGTACAGCTGTGAGTACGGGCCGTGAGTCGTGCTTCGGTAGCTCAGTTGGTAGAGCACTTGCCCGCGAAAGGCAAAGGTCCCGAGTTCGAGTCTCGGTCGGGCACACAGTTTTAATCTGCCAGGAAATTTCAATAAAAATAATTATTACGTTGAGAGTAACGAGAAGAATCATGCTGACTATTTATAATTTATAATACGCATCTGAATTAGTAATTCCTATGCGCCTCCTTTTATGTATTAGGGGAGTTAAAAAAAAAAAAAACGAGCCGGAGGCATAATTACAGAAACCAGTACCTGTATGTTAGAAGTATTGACCCTGGCTGTTGAGACACTAGTCCCACTGTGACACAAGGAGGTGAATGGCTGTCTCATAAAATTCGCGGGGCTGCGATGTTAACCAGTTCCGCATCTCATGCGGGACGTCATCGTCAGAGGTGAATCGTTTGCCCCTCAGCGCCTTCTTAAGGGGACCAAAAATGGAACCCTTCTGATTCGCTTCCTGCAGCACGGGACAACAGTGAATTCCCAGCGTTATTCGCAAACCTTGACCACCCTTCGCCAAGCTATCAAATCAAAACGACCACGCAATCTCACCCGTGGGGTCATTCTCCACGACACTGCAAAGCCTCATACGGTCAACACGGTCGCGGCACTCCTGCAGAAATTCACATGGGAGGTTCTTGGCCACCCTCCTTACAGTCCGGACCTCTCTCCCTGTGATTACGCCATTTTTGGTCCCCTTAAAAAGGCTCAGAGTGATAAACGATTCACCTCGGACGAACTGGTTAACATCGCAGCCCCGGGAATTTTATGAGGCAGCCGTTCACCGCCTTGTGTCACGGTGGGACAAGTATCTCAACAGCCAGGGTCAATACTTCTAACATACAGGTACTGGTTTCTGTAATTATGCCTCCGGCTCGTTTCTTTTTCAACGCCCCTCTTATTTCATAAACAGAAATTCTTCTACGGAATAGCAGGAGCTATCAAGGTGGAATTTTTTCAGTTTATTTCCAAATTTAAGTTTGCTGTCTGCTAGACATTTTATGTACTGCATTGAGTAAGTGATCAAAAATTTTGGAGGCAGCATTGTGCACCCCTTCTCGTACACGCACATCACTGTTCCTTTTGAACTGAAGTGGGTCATTTACAACAAATTTCATGAGGAGATAAATATACTGTGAAGCAGTAGTCAAAATGCTTAACTCATTAAACAGACGTGTACAAAATGATCACGGGTGAGCACCACATATTACTCTTACATTACGTTTCTGAGCAATGAAAGTTTCATTATGAAAGACGAATTAACCCAGAACATTATTCCATACGACAGTATTGAATGAAAATAGGCAAAATGTGTTAACTTACTGATCTATTGCCGCGCGGAATTAGCCGCGCGGGATTAGCCGAGCGGTCTCAGGCGCTGCAGTCATGGACTGTGCGGCTGGTCCCGGCGGAGGTTCGAGTCCTCCCTCGGGCATGGGTGTGTGTGTTTGTCCTTAGGATAATTTAGGTTAAGTAGTGTGTAAGCTTAGGGGCTGATGACCTTAGCAGTTAAGTCCCATAAGATTTCACACACATTTGAACATTTTTGAACTGATTTATTTCCTCCCAAGCTTTGAAATGATTCGAAGCGCAAACGTTGCTGAACTGAGTTGTTTTAGGAGTCAAAAAATGTATTTTTTTCGGTTTACATTTTCATCAATATAGACACTAAAAATTTCTACTTTCCTCCCTAGTTATTAGAGAAAAGGATGTTACGCAGACAGTTACAAAAGGACGCCATGCTGACTGTCACGAAACTGAAATCGGAACAGAGTAAGCAGGCGAAGCGATAAAAAATTGACGAAGTACCTTCTCAGCCGATTTTCTAATAGTAAGAAATAATATAATCGGCAACCTAATGGAAGACAGGCGACATCAGGAATTAAATAGGTCTTAATGTGAAGGTAACTTTTAAAGAGCTCTTTATCACTCGTGTATGAAAAACGGCTGATGATGAATGCATCTCAAACGATTCTCAACTACCATCCGCCGTTTGCGGATTAATATTATTGTTCTTAGTTACGAGTCTTTCTCTCAGATTGAAGCTGTGGTTCGGGCCGGGGCTGGAGCCTATGTTTTGCCTTTCGTGGGACTATGCTCTTACTGTATCTGAGCTGTCCAGCCACCATGGCTCTTCGATCATCCTTAGTGCGCCAGTGCGTCTCTACTACTTTCCGGACTCGAAAGGCGATCTTTTGCATACCGTTCTGCAACAGCAGTCATGTGTTAACTATTTTGCGCCGGCTGGAGTGGCCGAGCGGCTCTAGGCGCATCAGTCTGGAACCGCGCGACCGCTACGGTCGCAGGTTCGAATTCTGCCTCGGGCATGGATGTGTGTGATGTCTTTAGGTTAGTTAGGTTTAAGTAGTTCTAAGTTCTAGGGGCTGATGACCTCAGAAGTTGTCCCATAGTGCTCAGAGCAATTTGAACCATTTTTTCGTATTTTGCAGAGAATGCCTAGCCACAACAAATAATTTACTCATTCACAAATTCTTCATCTGGCAGCAAGTATCATATCACAGTTGCAGATTAAAATATTCATTTTGTTACAATTCCTAGACTGTGCACTTATTTGCACTTATTTTCTTTGGAAATCCTTTGCTATGCGTATACATCTTTGTTAGAAATCATAGGGTATACACACCGCTCCGAAGTGTGCATTCAGATGCGCAGAATAAGATTTTTGACGACGTACAGGGAGTGGACAAAAATACGGAAACACCAAAAACATAATGGTTCAAGTGGCTCTAAGCACTATGGGACTTAACATCTGAGGTCATCAGTCCCCTACACTTAGAACTAGTTAAACCTAAAGAACCTAAGGACATCACACACATCCATGCCCGAGGCAGGATTCGAACCTGCGACCGTAGCAGCAGCGCGGTTCCGGACTGAAGCGCCTAGAACCGCTCTGCCACAGCGGCCGGTACCAAAAACATAACACATGATCGTGCCTAATACGGTGCAGAAAACCCATCAGCATTCAAAAGAGCTTCCAGGCGTCTCGGAATGAATAAATACAGGTCCTGTGTGGTTTTCAAAGGAATCTGATACCGTTCTTTCTGGAAAACAGTGGCAAGTTGAGGCAATGGTGATGGAGATGGATGGCTATCACGTACTCTTCTCTCCAAAGTAGACCACAACGGCTCAGTAACGCTGACATCCCGTGACTGGTGGTCAGTGGAAATGCGAAAATTCATCCAAAACCAAAACCAGCCCTGGACGACGAGAGCTTTGTGAACAGGGTCCCTGTCTTGGAACGCCAGCCCCGGTGGAGAACAAACGTTGTAGAATGGGCTGATCGGATCAGCCAAAATGGTCACATAATCCTTACAATAATGCGAGCTTGCAGAGTACCCATGGGGCCATAGAACAGCACGATATGGCTTCCCGTAGACTCGGCCAGAAGCTGGAAACAGTGTGAAAGAGGCTCGCCAGACCAAATACCTTTCTCCCACTGCTCCATAGTCTAGGTTTTACGTCTTCGGCATCATGCCATCCTCTTACAGCATTTGCATTCTCGATCAGTGGTTTTGGAGTTCCAGCTCGCCCTGCAGTTCCTTGCTGATGGAGCCTCCAGCGTGTTAGTTTGGTGCTGACACGCTTCGCGAGTGCGACTTTCAGTTGTCAGTGATTTTAGCAGCTATTCTCTTATTTTTCGTCACAGTCCTCTCAAATGACCGCCTGTCACGATCACTCAACACACACACTATCGTCCGTGTTGTGACTTAGCGGATGATATTTTTCCGCTTTCCCTATAGGCGGTATAAATCTTCGATAGGGTAGTTTTTGAAACATCGAACACTTCGGCTCCCTTTGTTACGGAATCCCCCATCATACGAGCTCCAACAATTTGCTCAACTTCGACTTAAGTTATCTCCGACCCCATGCACTGAGTCCTACACAGAACACTGTTCTCATTAAGACTGACAGATGCGACATGACTTTGCAGAGGTGCGGTTCCTGCTTAAAAACAACAGTGCAGCCTGCATCAGCATTTGTGTTCAACTATGAATTTCTCACGGTCTTCCCATATTTTTGTCCAACCCTTGTACATTGCCTCACAGGTCACATGTCTTCGGAACGTCGTCCCCTTAAGCGCTGTGCAAATTTTGAAAGTCATTAAACACTAGCACAGACAGACTCCGTTCATAATGTATTGCGGGTTTTGTACACGCATTCCAGAGACAGCTTAGTAATTTGCATTCTATAAGTGTTACGAAGATGGCTTGTAGTTTCGAACAGCCAAATGCAAGGGCATTTAGCTTATTAGCTACAAGTACCACAGCAAAGATGTTTGTGGTTTTTTGTTATGGAAAAGGAAGAGATACGCAAACGTATTTTTTAGGTTTTGTACTACACGTACTCGTTCAAAAATGGTTCAAATGGCTCTGAGCACTATGGGACTTAACTTCTGAGGTCATCAGTCCCCTAGAACTTAGAACTACTTAAACCTAACTAACCTAAGGACATCACACACACCCATGCCCGAGGCAGGATTCGAACCTGCGACTGTAGTGGTCGCGCGGTTGCAGACTGTAGCGCCTAGAATCGCTCGGCCACCACGGCCGGCACTCGTACTCTTATTTCCAACGGACGATAGGGATATGCGCCAAGTGCACAGTATTGCTATCTGTGAAGACGTTGTGTCAGTTCCTTCATAATATCGATTTACTGCTGTTTTATTTCTGAATATTAAAAATACTAAACTATTTATGATTGTATGTCAATGATCTGAACAATCACCCTTGTTGCAGTAATATGTTGAAGAAGTGAGAAAAAGTTCGGCTCTCCTGCAATAAATTTGAATCTGCACGAATACCAAGGCCGGTCTAATAACCGTACTTCCATTAGAGTTAAATGTATTTCTGGACTTCTCAACTTCCTGTGCTCAGACAAATGCCAGTATACTGCATTTTAAACTGAAAGCGCTTTCAATGAATTTATTTCTCTTAAAGCCACCGCTCTCTTGTCTATTGTTCTATTTAAAAATGACACAACTAAAGCAAGTGCCAACATTATCTACTGTTTTTGAACGTAATTTATTTGAACCATTCTGTTTCCACTGCATCGCACCTACGCAGCTAATAGTAAATTGTATATGATTTATTAACAAATGCTGACACAATGCACATGTACGTGGCTGGCAGACTTTAAAGTCGTTCAAAGATATCACTGCCTCCTTGTGTGCGAATATGTTACGCTGACACAAATGCAGGCGTGGATAGGTTTTTATTCCATTTACTGATTTCTCCTGCTATGAGGTCGAGTCCGTGTTTTTATCGAGTTGTCAATCTGAATTGCATTGCTGGTATAACGGATTCCGTATTTGCAAGGTATCGGCAACGTTATTATCATTTGTATGAAGTGGTGTTAAAATCAGTGACAAGCTGTAAGTATGATATTTTGCGGAAAATCAAAATCTTTTGGACTTTTCAAATATGTAGCAGGTGATCAAAAAGTCAGTATAAATTTGAAAACTGAATAAATCACGGAATAATGTAGATAGAGAGGTACAAATTGACACACATGCTTGGAATGACATGGGGTTTTATTAGAACAAAAAAAAATACAAAAGTTCAAAAAATGTCCGACAGATGGCGCTTCATCTGACCAGAACAGCAATAATTAGCATAACAAAGTAAGACAAAGCAAAGATGATGTTCTTCACAGGAAATGCTCAATATGTCCACCATCATTCCTCAACAATAGCTGTAGTCGAGGAATAATGTTGTGAACAGCACTGTAAAGCATGTCCGGAGTTATGGTGAGGCATTGGCGTTGGATGTTGTCTTTCAGCATCACTAGAGATGTCGGTCGATCACGATACACTTGCGACTTCAGGTAACCCCAAAGCCAATAATCGCACGGACTGAGGTCTGGGGACCTGGGAGGCCAAGCACGACGAAAGTGGCGGCTGAGCACATGATCATCACCAAACGACGCGCACAAGAGATCTTTCACGAGTCTGGCAATACTTTTTTTTTGTTCTAATAAAACCCCATGTCATTCCAAGCATGTGTGTCAATTTTTACCTCTCTATCTACATTATTCTGTGGTTTATTAAGTTTTCAAATTTATACCGACTTGTTGATCACCCAGTACATATATGGCGTACTGTTAGGTTGTTCACTCTTTGTTCATATAGGAAGACAATGTAATTACTGTACTATGTTTCTGACCTAATCGTTTGCAATTTCCGTTGAGACGCACTAGTGACAAAGACTGTCTCTTGGTAAGCTGACACTATTACGAAGCGCATAGCAAATTGATACACGCTGTCACAGAGATTGTGTGAATTTCGTACGGTAGGGAGAAATACACTGGCGTACAAAAATTAAGAACGAAAGTAGCTTTTGACTGATGCTTCATTGTCTGATAACATAGCTCGATAATGTTGGGCGTACCCTCAAAATACGTAAAGCACCAGGGACGGTGAGGCAAGGGGAGGAGGGGGCTATGGGGGCTACAGCCCTCCCCCCTCCCAAGGAGTATCATATTACACTGGATAAAAAGGCATCAGAAATCAGCGAATATATATCTCCAATAGATTCAATCATTTTTTCATAATTATGTAACAATATAGGTTGCAATGTATTCCAAACACATTTTAACAAAAGAATAAGAGCGGCAAATAGCTTACTGCCTAAACCAATAAATATCATTTAACTTAAGATAGGCCTTTTATTACTTATTAATACACATTTTTTACCCGGGACTCCAAAACAGTTACCAAAAACTACTTTAAGCAACACCAAATTTTACCAATTTGTCGGTAGAGGACTCCAGCTCTCCTTTTGTTAAGCCATATTCCATTCCTACAACCCCCTCCCCCCTCCATTAGCCCCCCCCCCCTCGACCGACTTCTAGAATCGCCCCTGTAACACACCTGGGAACAATATCAAAGACGCTCGTTTTGGTAGTCCAGGTGTTGTAGTGCGGGAAGGTATAATATTGCCACGGCGTACTGACCTCCGAATCTTTCAACACAAAAGACTCATCAGTCACCGTTATTGTGACACTGTATTCCTTCCCCATGTGTGTCTCTTCAGTAGTGCATTCATTTTTTTGGCTGACAATGCGCGACTGCATCGAACGGCACAGATGGAGGAGCTCTTGCAACAAGAGGATTTTCGGCGAAATGACTGGCCTGACCATTCCTCTGGCTTAAATCCCTTCGAGCATGTGTGGGACTCATTGCAGAGACGTATTGCAGGACGTCCACGTGCACCAACGACTATACAGCAGTTGTCAACAGTGCTGGTGGAGGAATGGATCGTCCTACTGCAAGAAATCTTATCAACCTCGTAGTCAGCATGCGAGCACATTGCAGAGCATTCATCACCGTCGGTGGTAATCACACTCCGTATTAAGAACCACGTCCTGTGAAGTGCCGTGAATAGCGGTAACTTCAGTGTAATTATTGTATATGAATAAAAGTGTCATTTTCCTTCGTTTCATTCTGTATTTATTTCACTTGCCTACAGTACTATGCTCTAGCAGCTCTTTCTATGTATAGTATAATTTTCATCAAGCTGTGTTACTTGGCAGTGACATATCACGTGAAAATGACTTCCGGTCATAAGTTTTGCACACCAGTATCCTATGGTCGCTACACGAAAAACCCTCTGCCACAAGGACAAAAGAAGTAGGGTAAAGGAGGTTCTGGCGCACTTTGTTTGTGCAAGTTGCATACATTCAGAGGAAAGCATACATTCAGGAGCAAACCTCTTGTTCTGTTAACTGATTGATGAACCCTGGAGGGTGATCTATGACCCTAAAGGGATAATCCATCCTTCTGAGAAACCTCTCACCTCCCCCCTCTCTCCTTCACCCCCCCCTCTGGGAAATCCCTAACCCCCTCCCTATCGCCTATACAAGAACACTTTTGATATCAAATTAATTGAGTAATTAAATTGATCAACTAATTACCACCTCCTGCTCCTCCCCTCCCCCATTTCCCCATCTGGAATTTGTGGTAAAAGCTCCATCCAGCAACTACATGTCTTAATTATGTAATGATACTGCTGCAGATTGAAGGTGTTGTCTTGTTAGAAAATGTTCGTGTGTCTGCTTACCTTGACATGCATGAATCGACCAAGCTAGTGCATAATGCCACCACCAGAGAACGTTCCCCCACCCCACACCCCTCGCTGCACCTCCCCAATCCTCCCAGAAAAAACTGCTGAGAAAAATAGTGCAGTCTGTGCTGAGCTGTGGACTGGAAGGATCCCATGACAGGAAATTCCACTACATTGTAGACAGCATAACATTACATAGCGCTTATTTATAAAATTCAGTTTGCATACCAATTCGCAGGGGTTTGATTTCTTTATTTGGTGGGAAAAGCTGATCATTCTCCATGGTATATTTATTTTGGAAGATGCAGGTCTTGTAAAATAAAAAGAAAAGAAGTAATTAAATACATAAATAGATCGCTTTTTCTAATCACAAAAGGAACACCATCATGAAATCGACGCCAAGATAAAATACTCCCTGCACTTAACTACACTGTAACAGATCCCGTTAAACATACCTGGCGAAAAAGCCTCCCGATTGCGTCTTTGTGAGCGCCACACCGCACCACACACGCTGGACCGTAGGCAACACTGAACTTGGAGACGCCGGTCACCTGTGGAGGAATGCGTGATACTGGATGTCAGCTTCCCACAAAATTTGATAGCAGATTCACTTCCTGTTTTGTTTCCAATACACACCTTCCACATCAGGACAGTGGAAGCAACTGCTCTAAGTGTTCACCCTGGTGTGCGGTTACTGATGGGTTAGTTCACAGTACCACTGGTAGAGGACGCTGGGAGAAGCAGCCTCCACACGCCTCCTCCCTCAATTCCATCCTCCCATTCCCCCTTCACCCCTCTGGTTACTTCTTGTCAGACAAAGCATCAGATGGCGGAAACTCTTTGATATTGACACCTGTGGAAATTCTTGGCGAAACACATGTGCTCTCTCTCTCCTTCTTTCTTTCTCTCTCTCTCTCTCTCTCTCTCTCTCTCTCTCTCTCTCTCTCTCTCTCTCTCTCTCTCTCTCTCTCTCTCAAATGGTTACTTCGTGGCCAGCGAGCTTCTGTTGCATGCCAGCGGAAACCACGCTAACCACTCTTTTGTCCTGAACAAAGTAGTGGATACCTGGTAAATATCCAGCCCTCCCCAAAATTCTGGGCTGTCGATGTATTGTAAATATTTCATTTCCACTACCACCACTCAGTCAAATTGATTGACTAATTAATCAAATCGACTTCCTCTGTGTGGGACAGTTTTTCCTTGCTTCCTGTTCGTAAGTACTAGGACTGACATATTTGACAGGAAATTCCAGGGCAATTCGGGATTCGATCCCACAACAGCCGGTTTCCAAACCCTGTTCTTCCCCTTTCTGGATATTCCTCACCTCTTATTGTTCGGGTCTGGAACAGCTAGGTCATTTGGCGGGAAATCCATTATATTGGAGATAGCTGCAAATGCTAGTGAGAATTTGAAAGTCAGCTCAATTGCACTATGTCCTCAAACAATTTGCAGGAGACAGGGCACGTGTCCGACTGGAGTGTGTTCACAACACCACTGTTGGAAATAATAAAGCCTCTAACCCCCAGTCCCTCTAACCCCGTACCCCTTCCCCAGGTCGTCAAAACCCTCTGTGCACCCACACACCTTTCTTCAGCACGCTACAAATACACACGTCAGAAACTTCGGCACGAATTCTTCCTGGCGTCTGCTCTAGCGTCTGAAGGTAGGCAAACCGCATCCAAGGGTGCAAAGGGGTTGCCTAGAACTCAGGAGCGAGATCAGCCGCCAGGACGATTTAATGTCGAAATTACTGATTAGTAAATTCGTAACGTGCTTAACATAGTTGCGTGGGTAGCAACGAGGATGTTGCCGAACTAGAGGGTCCTGGAGGGAACATTCGCCTTTTTATTCATGCCCATGTTAAACGTTGCACTTCCGCATGACCATGCCACAGGAGGGCAGAACACGAAAGGGTTGAAAAAGCCACTTCCGCATGACCATGCCACAGGAGGGCAGAAAACGAAAGGGTTGAAAAAGCATAAGTACCGTTTACTTCTTTTGACCACGTTCAAATTTCGTTGAACGGTTTTGAACGGTCTCTAGTGATTCCAACCTGTACACGAGAGCAAAAATTGTGGTCACGCTGCACTCCAAAGTGGTGTGATCACGTGTGCTGCCTCATAATGTTCTTACAGAAGGGTTGAAAAGTTCGAGGGTGTCATCAGTATCAAAGGAAATCAAGAACATATTCCTGCTGCTGCGAAGTATCGCGACAGCGAAATGTGTGGGAATCAACGCCCCAGGGAAAGATGTGGTTTCATTGACGCCCTTTATGGCATCTCCTGAGGCTTGTTCGTGTCAATTCTGAGCGGCAGTATGTGTGAAACGTTTTCCTCGGCCGCCCATAAGGAAACCGCTTGATTCAACTGTCTGTGTCGCAGATGTAATCTCCATCTCAGAGGCGCCAAAAGAAATGGTGAAGTGTAGGTAAGAGAGGCTGTGACGACCTTCTCATCGTGTGACAAGTCCACGGTGGCGTTGGGCGGAATTGAGGTGAAATTTGGTGCCAATGTGACGTCATTACCCTATCTTACAGCTCACATGAACTTCTGAGCTGTGTCGACACCTTGCTATTTCAGGAGTCGCTGAGTCCGAGGGTGACGTCACAGAGCGCCAAGCTTTTGCATCGCTACAAAGGAAGATTGTAGTCACCTTCCAACCATATTTCAAACTTATGCGGTGCAGTGGGAAACAATTACATCGCTTCGAATTAGTGATTCTTTAATTTTGTTGCGCAGCGTAGCAGCGTCCGCGAAATAAGTTTCCTGGCAATTGTAGTGAGCTTGGTGTGCTGGCTTGGTGCGCCTGTTACGTGCGTGTGCCTCAACCAAATAGCCCTACTGCGATTTTGTATAGGTCTCTATGGCGAAGTCTCAGTGGTGTCGCAGGTCTATGGGCGACCACTGGTTTCGCCTACAGCCGTTCGCACTTCGCGGTTGGAAGTTGGCAACAGCACTGCCAGATGTCGAGGATCTTCTGCCACGACTGTGCTTCAGCTGTACTTCAGTGCTTTTCCTTTTCTTTTTTAAATCTTAAATGCAGATTACATTTCAATTACGAATCAAATTTGGCCGCTCTCATTGTTATAAATGTGATACAGCTCTTGAAGCTCACCTTCATTTCCGATGCTTTGCTTAATCGAAGTTCAGATTGTCATACGTTATGTGAGGCTACACATGTAAGTAGGATGAGTCAGACGCATGCACGCAGAGAGCATGGAATTAATTAGAGGTGCTTTTCCCGTGGTGAAGAATCGGATGGCGTGTGCTCCGACCCCCCCCCCCCCCCCCTCCTTGGGTACAAAAGCGCCCAGCACAGCACCAGTCTTGCTGCTGTTTTCTCTGTCTGCTTGTTTACTCGCTGCTCCCTCTCGCCTTTCTATCGAGTCTGCTTTAGATTTGTTAGCTTTTAAGTTAATTACGTAAATAAGCGGATAAATTGAACAAAACAGGTAAGGTTACGAACAAAATAATACAGGTATCTTTGTTTCCTGAAACCAAGTAGCTTAGACCGAAAAGAATTCGGATAAGTGCGAACAGAACTCGGGCAACAACGGTTCCGTAGAAAATTGTGTATACTAGTACAGTTAGTTCATCCGTCCCGGAAAGACAGAATTTTGTCGGTTTTTGCCCGTTATCGATACATCTACATCTACGTGATTACTCTGCTATTCACAATAAAGTGCCTGGCAGAGGGTTCAATGAACCACCTCCAGACTGTCTCTCTACCGTTCCCCTCTCGAACGGCGCGCGGGAAAAACGAGCACTAAAATTTTTCTGGGCGAGCCCTGATTTCTGTTATTTTATCGTGATGATCGTTTCTCCCCATGTAGGTGGGTGCCAATAGAATGTTTTCGCAATCGGAGGAGAAAACTGGTGATTTTAATTTCGTGAGAAGATCCCGTCGCAACGAAAAACGCCTTTGTTTTAATGATTGCCAATCCAATTCACGTATCATGTCTGTGGCACTATCTCCCCTACTTCGCGATAATACAAAACGAGCTGCCCTTCTATGTGCTTTTTCGATGTCATCCGTCAGTTCCAACTGATGCGGATCCCACATCGCACAGCAATGTTCCAGAATAGGGGGAACAAGCGTGGTGTAAGCACTCTATTTAGTAGACCTGTTGCACATTCTAAGTGTTCTGCCAATGAATCGTAGTCTTTGGTTGGCTCTACCCCCAACATTATCTATGTGATCGTTCCAATTTAGGGTATTTGTAATTGTAAGGATTTAGTTGGATTTAAAGCCTTCATATTTGTGTGACTTATCGCAGGATCGATATTTAGCGGATTTCTTTTAGTACTCATATGAATAACTTCACACTTTTCTTTATTCAGGGTCAATTGCCACTTTTCGCATCATACAGATATCTTATCTAAATCATTTTACAATTCGTTTCGGTCATCTGCTGAATTTACAAGACGGTAAATGAGTGCATCATCTGCAAACAATCTAAGACGGATACTGAGATTGTCTCCTACGTCGTTAATATAGATCAGGAACAATAGAGCGCCTATAACATTTCCTTGGGGAACGCCGGATATTATTTCTGTTTTACTCGATGACTTTCCATCTACATCTAACTGTGGCTTTTCTGACAGGAAATCACGAATCCAGTCTCACAACTGAGGCGATATTCCATAGACATGCAGTTTTGTTAGAAGACGCTTGTGAGAAATGGTGTCGAAAGCCTTCTGGAAATCTAAAAATATGGTATCAATTTGACATCCCCTGTCGATAGCACTCATTACTTCATGAGTATAAATAGCTAGTTGTGTTCCGCAAGAACGATATTTTCTGAATCCGTGCTGACTACGTGTCAATAAATCGTTTCCTTCGAGGTACTTCATAATGTTCGAATACAGTATATGTATGACATAAATGGTCGTATCTTTTGGTCGTGTTGACTAAGAGGCTTACACATTTTTACACCGCGAAGGCAGCGTGGACTTTACTATGCGACGTAAATTTTAAATTAATACGTCTATCCGTTCCTGAATAAAAGGTGTGTTATATATGGTCAAACAGACAGTCGGTAACGTGACAAAAGATACTTTTTTGGTCTGACATAATTTCAAATTAGTGATTTTCAGATTTTTTCCTTTACTTGTACTATTAATCCTTGCTTCTTGCCAAAGTGTTCTAGGTGAACAGGGAGTATCCTATGGGTATTGATGAGTGAGTTTGTGAGTATATAAATATGAGACCTAAAAGGCCGTATCTTTTGTTTGCTGTAGCTTAGAAGCTTCAATGTCTTACACCGGAAAGGGACCGCAGACCGTAGTATGTGACATAAATTTGAACTTGATACATCTACTCATCCCTGAGAAAAAGGGTTCTTAACATTCGGACAGACGAACAGATAGACGGACGAACAATAACAATGTGATCTCTGCAAGGGTTCCGTTTTTACCGACTGAGGTTCGGAACCCTAAAAACATATAGTCAGCGACATGAGCTGATGATTCCCAATGCCTTTTCATTTCATTAAATTTGTCTCTCATTTCGGGCTTCGGCTTGTATCGGCAGCATAGGAAGAAGAGAAATATGAGGCAGGTCCGTACTGCGCATAGCAGGCCACAGCAGACAATAGCCGCGCATGTGGCCCGTAGGTGCCAAACCCGCCGCGGACGATCTCCAATACATTACCCGTTATTTTCTTGAGAATGGGAGGAGGTATGACTTTGCTTCCATCGTTAAAAACAATTTCAATATGTTAAATATACTTCGTGGTCATTAATATACGGCATAAAACGCACGACACGTAAACTGGCCAGCGACTACTATTTCATTCCAAACTTTTCAGAACAAACGAGGTGTTGTACTTTACTTTGATGTAGTACTGTAACTGTGGACAGCAACGAAAAGAAAACAAGTTCATCATCAAGCTGCTATACGTGGCTATAATATGCGGATAAATGAATTTTGTTTTCTCGGATATTTTCCTCATAATCAAATGAGAAAAAGTGCATAGCGAAGAACACGCGCGAATTCCAAAAGAGTGCTTTTTTTACGCGAAAAGTAAAAGTTTTTGCTTCATCTACATTAAACAATTTTTTTAGCCAAATCGAATGTATTAAAATTTCACTTCTCGTGTATGGTACGGGCTAGTTACGTGGAGCGGTTACGACCTCAGTGGCTGCGGGTACTCAGAGGGAGGAAGGAAGAAGCTTCAAAAAATGTTCAAATGTGTGTGAAATCTTATGGGACTTAACTGCTAAGGTCATCAATCCCTACGCTTACACACTACTTAACCTAAATTATCCTAAGGACAAACACACACACCCATGCCCGACGGAGGACTCGAACCTCCGCCGGGACCAGCCGCACAGTCCATGACTGCAGCGCCTGAGACCGCTCGGCTAATCCCGTGCGGCAGGAAGGAGCTTGCCATACCTCGCAGTCTGTAAGGCCAATTCGTTGACTTCTAGGTTCTGTGGCCTTACAGCACGAGAGGGGAAAGCGCGGTCAACCATACCAAGTGTAACGGAAATGTAGATGTCGTTGACAGGACTTAGGCTGGGCGAATGGGTGGTAGATGGACAAAGAAACTTCATTGATTGATTCGAAGAAGTGAAAATAGTCCTAGGAAACTTCCAAGTGCAAGGTGGCTTGATAACGCAAGAAATGCTGGAGAAATATGAATGAATGTAACTGAAGACTGAAATACATGAAGTAGGCAGGAGGGGGCTTTTATCCAGCGGTGGCTGATCAAATAGCCATGATGATGACATATCCCGGATGAAGTAGATGATAGAATTAACGAGGTTAGTACCAGGCACTTCGTATCAGCGTGTGAATGGTCACTGCATGCATCCAAAAGTTACACAAGCGGTGATGCAGCATGAGCGCACAGCTTATGCTGTGTACCGAACGTCACTACAGTCAGAGAAACTGCTTCACGAGTTCCAGCTAACAGCTGAGCCACGTGGGTCGGCGTGTGCAGCTGCAGGCTTCGTGTTCCGACGGTCTAACCAACTCAAACAAGTCTTGCATCAAAGTAGGTGGGCTTAAATTCAAGGGGAGCGAGGAATGACAGAAAAAAGGTTCGTGAAACTAATAACTGAGAAATAAAAACAAAACGCTAACGAAAGTAAATTCAGAGTGATCGAAAGTACACATCTGTGAAATCAAACTCTGTCCCTGCGTAACGTTAGCCGGCCGGAGTGGCCGAGCGGTTCTAGACGCTACAGTCTGGACCCGCGCGACCGCTGCGGTCGCAGGTTCGAATCCTGTCTCGGGTATGGATGTGTGTGATGTTCTTAGGTTAGTTAGGTTTAAGTAGTTCTGAGTTCTAGGGGACTGATGACCTCAGAAGTTAAGTCCCATAGTGCTCAGAGCCATTTGAACCTGCGTAACGTTAAGTACGGTGTTGTTCCACCGCAGGCATTGCAACAAGCTTGGGGCTCGCTTGTCATGCTGTCCACAAGGTGTATTACACACAGTTACCCAAGCCTCACCCATTCTTTGACGGCAGTCCTTCTCAGATCATCTAGTGTACGAGGAAGGTTCCTACGTCCGCAGCTCGTGGGCGTGCGGTAGCGTTCTCGCTTCCCGCGCCCGGGTTCCCGGGTTCGATTCCCGGCGGGGTCAGGGATTTTCTCTGCCTCGTGATGACTGGGTGTTGTGTGATGTCCTTAGGTTAGGTAGGTTTAAGTAGTTCTAAGTTCTAGGGGACTGATGACCACAGATGTTAAGTCCCATAGTGCTCAGAGCCATTTGAACCATTTTGAACGTTCCTGCGCGACGTACTGCATGTTTCTATGATACGAAGCAATTTCAGTACGGTCCATGTATCACGGACCAGTCTGAAATGGGAAGGATGCAGGAGTGTTAAGCGACTGAGCCCACACACAAAAGAAAATTTTTACAAATTATTTCGCTCCAACCAATTACAGTTTTTTTGAGTTCCAGTCTTCTGATTGGTTTGATGCAGCCCGCCATGAATTTCTATCCTTTGCCAACCTCTTCATCTCAGAGTAGTACTTGCAACTTACGTCCTAAATTATTTGCTCCATTTATTCCAATCTCTGTCTTCCTCTACAGTTTATGCACTCTGCAGCTCCATCTATCACCATGGAAGTTATTCCCTGATGTCTTAACAGATGTCCAATCATCCTGTCCCTTCTTCTTGTCAGTGTTTTCCGTACATCCCTCGCCGATTCTGTGGAGAACCTCCTCTCCTCATTCCTTACTTCTACGTCTACATGGATACTTTGCAAATCACATTTAAGTGCCTCGCAGAGGGTTCATCGAACCACCTTCACAATTCTCTATTATTCCAATCTCGTATAGCGCGCGGAAAGAACTAACATCTATAGCTTTCCGTACGAGCTCTGATTTCCCTTATTTTATCGTGGTGATAGTTTCTCCCTATGTAAGTCGGTACCAAAATAAATATTTTCGTATTTGGAGGGGAAAGTTGGCGATTGGAATTTCGTGAGAAGATTCCTTCGCAACGAAAAACGCCTTTCTTTTAATGATGTACAGCCCAAATCCTGTATCATTTCTGTGACGTAAATGTGCTCATATTTTATCCATTTAACAATAGTTTGGATTTGCCTTTGTTGATAAAGGTACCTCTTACAGCTACAAACACAATAGGAATGTCTCCTGCAATAATAGCCTACATGCGCGATTGTTGCAATATATATTTCCTTAATTTGCAGAATTTAATATTGCGGCCTTCAGCCATCTTATTGCGTTTGTTTATCTCTTTCTGTGCACCTTGTGGGTCATCAGCCCTGTTAGTATCTTAAAACATTGTGGCCTTCTGCCTTCAGTAATCATCATAGTATATTTGGAATTCTGAAGATTCAATACGGCGGCCTTCAGTCGCTCCGCATGCTGATCTCATATACCTGTAAGTATACTATTTATCTTATTCGTGAATTTAACTGTGTGTCATGTCTTTTCAAAATTGAACTTATTCTAAAGCGTCTGTTTGGAGGCCTTCAGACGCGAAGCTAATTTAATTCTTTCAAAAGTGTATTTGTGAACTAAATGATAATAAAGTACAATTGTGAAATGAATCCGACCGCAACTCCCTTGGCCCTTTCCACAATCCTAATTACCTGTTAGCCCTGCGTGATTTAGCGAGCATATCAGAGGCGATCAAACAGCGAGGTCATCAGTCTCATCGGATTAGGGAAGGATGGCGAAAGAAGTCGGCCGTGCCCTTTCAAAGGAACCATTCCGGCATTTGCCTGAAGCAATTTACGGAAATCACGAAAAACCTAAAGCATGAAATCAGGGTGGCCGGACGCAGGTTTGAACCGTAGCCCACTCGAATGCGAGTCCAGTGTGATAAGCACTGTGCCACCTCGCTCGCTCACATACATTTATAAAAACTGTTGCGAGAGTTCTAAAAATTGGTATACAGATTTGTTTATCTGGTTACTAAGGATAACGTACAATATTTTCAAAGTGATAAGTAAACTAACCTTTGACAAAACGTTCCTCATGTGAGAATTCGGTAGGGAGCTGACGTCGAGTGGTAGGATACTGGGTCGTAATTTTATTAACAAATTTAATAAAGCATAATTTTACTAACAAATTAAAAGAAAAACCACTTTATTGTCACAGCAAAAAGATCTAAGAAATCTCGGAAACTACTTTTGAAAGCAAGGCAATTGGTGATAAAATTTGCAAAACATTTAAGAAGAAAAGAATCTTAAGAAAAATTTTCTGAAATCTTGACATTAAATCCTAGCCTTAACAGAAGTTCAATGAGATCAGCACTGTGGCGTTTCCAAATTTAAGGTTAGAATCCTACAGAAACGATTAACGGACGAGAAAAACAGATCGCATGTGATAGGAAAAAAACAAGCAATCCACGGAAATAGACTGACGACGAGTTTACGTATAACACAGTCAGTTGGTCGTGCAGACAAGGTGCCCGTGTAGGGCCAACACAACACTCAGCCTGGATGGCCAGCTGAGGCTTTAGGCTCTCGCCTTAGTGCGATTAAAAGAGAGAGCAACCACTTTAGGATTAATAATTTCTTTTACTCAAGACCCTTTTAGCGGAACTCACAATATAAACTACATGTGCACTCAAGCCTACATTGTAACTTATAAAACACTAGGTAACACGCTTAGGAAAAAATTACAACCCCAAAAGACACTGGAGAAAAATATGCTGAAATGTGCTGAAATCACGTAATGTACTGTTTAATTTAGAAAGCGCCAGTTAGCGCGGTCAAACCTAAGCAAGAGACTTCCGTCAGTTTAATAATAAATACATAGTAAATGATTTTAATAAGATCACTTCAAAAGTTCACAAAACTACTTTACAGACGGCGATGGATAACCAGGATGACAAGTAAGAGAGTAACCCTTCCACACAAACTATAACGCTTGGGGCTGTGTCTGAATGCTCACTATAATTCCCAGGGAGTAGGAACATAAGTCAACAACGGCCCAGTCAAAATGGCTGCAATCGGCGGACCATATCCACCAGCCGCCCTCGTGTTCAAATCCTTGGAACTGGATGACAGGAAGGCAACCCGGCCCAGCAGTGGGCGCAGGTATCTTTGGAATAATCCAAATCCAAGCGCAAGTAAGCAAAGCAATATACTGAAATAACTTCTATACATCATGCAGTCTCCACTGATTCAGCCGACACAGGACGTCACTTAACCCGCTCTGACGAACATTCCAAATGCAGCGGCGAACCAAGGTTTCTATCGGCCAAGACATTACGGCGCTTACTACCCGCCGTCGCCCCACAAACCGCTAGACATACGATCACTGAGAGACAGAGAGAGAGCAACTTTCCCCGCAGTTGCTCTTAAATCGTCCTAATCGTCACTGCGCACTTCTCAGGCGGCGGAAAAGCGGTCTGGCTCTACCAACGCCAGCGATGCTGCCAACCAGGGAAACTTATCAGTATTGAATCGCGCTCCGATGTACCAGCGAGGCACAATGCGACAGTGTGACAATGAGATCTAGAAGTGTCCAGCAACGTCCTGATCAAATCACTTGACAAAAATATTGAAAAACATCCAGATTATAGCCAATAACATAATGACCCCCCCCCCCCCCTTATGAACCTAAGACCGTGCCGTTGCTGAGGAGGCTTGCGTGCCTCAGCGATACAGATGGCCGTACCGTAGGTGCAACCACAACGGAGGGGTATCTGCTGAGAAGCCAGACAAACGAGTGGTTCCTGAAGAGAGGCAGCAACCTTTTCAGTAGTTTCAGGGGCAACAGTCTGGATGATTGACTGATCTGACCCTGTAACACTAACCAAAATGGCCTTGCTGTGCTGGTACTGCGAACGGCTGAAAGCAAGGGGAAACTACAGCCGTAATCTTTCCCGAGGGTATGCAGCTTTACTGTATGGATAAATGATGATGGCGTCCTCTTGGGTAAAATATTCCGGAGGTAAAACAGTCCCCCATTCGGATCTCCGGGCGGGGACTACTCAAGAGGACGTCGTTATCAGGAGAAAGAAAACTGGCGTTCTACGGATCGGAGCGGGGAATGTCAGGTCCCTTAATCGGGCAGGTAGGTTACAAAATTTAAAAAGAGAAATGGATAGGTTGAAGTTAGATATAGTGGAAATTAATGAAGTTCGGTGGCAGGAGGAACAAGACTTTTGGTCAGGCGAATACAAGGTTATAAACATAAAATCAAATAGGGGTAATGCAGGAGTAGGTTTAATAATGAATAAAAAATAGGAGTGCGGGTAAGCTACTACAAACAGCATAGTGAACGCATTATTGTGGCCAAGATCGACGCGAAGCCCATGCGTACTACAGTAGTACAAGATTATATGCCAACTAGCCCGGCGATGATGAAGAAATTGATGAAATGTATGATGAGATAAAAGAAATTAATCAGGTAGTGAAGGGAGATGAAAATTTAATAGTCATGGGTGACTACAATTCGAGAGTAGGAAAAGGGAGACAAAGAAACATAGTAGGTGAATATGGATTGGGGGTAAGAAATGAAAGAGGAAGCCGTCTCGTAGAATTTGGCACAGAGCATAACTCAATCTTAGCTAACACTTGGTTTAAGAATCATAAAAGAAGGTTGTATACATGGAAGAATCCTGGAGATACTAGAAGGTATCCGATAGATTATATAATGGTAAGACAGAGATTTAGGAACCAGGTTTTAAAATGTAAGACATTTCCAGGGACAGATGTGGACTCTGTCCACAATCTATTGGTTATGAACTATAGATTAAAACTGAAGAAACTGTAAAAAGGTGGGAATTTAAGGAGATGGGACCTGGATAAACTGACTAAACCAGAAGTTGAACAGAGTTTCAGGAAGAGCATAAGGGAACAATTGACAGCAGTGGGGGAAAGAAATACAGTAGAAGAAGAATGGGTAGCTTTGAGGGATGATGTAGTGAAGGCAGCACAGGATCAAGTAAGTAAAAAGACGAGGATTGGTAGAAATCCTTGGGTAACAGAACAAATATTGAATTTAATTGATGAAAGGAGAAAATATAAAAATGCAGTAAATGAAGTAGGCAAAAAGGAATACAAACGTCTCAAAAATGAGATCGACAGGAAGTGCAAAATGGCTAAGCAGGGATGGCTAGAGGACAAATGTAAGGATGTAGAGGCTTATCTCATTAGGGGTAAGATAGATACTGCCTACAGGAAAACTAAAGAGACCTTTGGAGAAAAAAGAGAACCACTTGTATGAATATCAAGAGCTCAGATGGAAACCCAGTTCTAAGCAAAGAAGGGAAAGCAGAAAGGTGGAAGGAGTATATAGAGGGTCTATACAAGGGTGATGCACTTGAGGACAATATTGTGGAAATGAAAGAGGATGTAGCTGAAGATGAAATGGGAGATACGATACTGCGTGAAGAGTTTGACAGAGCACTGAAAGACCTGAGTCGAAACAAGGCCCCGGGAGTAGACAACATTCCATTACAACTACTGACGGCCTTGGGAGAGCCAGTCCTGACAAAACTCTACCATCTGGTGAGCAAGATGTATGAGACAGGCGAAATACCCTCAGACTTCAAGAAGAATATAATAATTCCAATCCCAAAGAAAGCAGGCGTTGACAGATGTGAAAATTACCGAATAGTTCAATAAGTCACAGCTGCAAAATACTAAAGCGAATTCTTTACAGGCGAATGGAAAAACTGGTAGAAGCCGACCTCGGGGAAGATTAAGAAAAGGCAAACCTACGTTTCTAGCATTTGTAGACTTAGAGAAAGCTTTTGACAATGTTGACTGGAATACTCTCTTTCAAACTGTAAAGGTGGCAGGGGTAAAATACAGGGAGCGAAAGGCTATTTACAGTTTGTACAGAAACCAGATGGCAGTTATAAGAGTCGAGGGGCATGAAAGGGAAGCTGTGGTTGGGAAGGGAGTGAACAGGGTTGTAGCCTCTCCCCGATGTTATTCAATCTTTATATTGAGCAAGCAGTAAAAGAAACACAAGAAAAGTTCGGAGTAGGTATTAAAATCCATGGAGAAGAAATAAAAACTTTGAGGTTTGCTGATGACATTGTAATTCTGTCAGAGACAGCAAAGGACTTGGAAGAGCAGTTGAACGGAACGGACAGTGTCTTGAAAGGAGGGTATAAGATGAATATCAACAAAAGCAAAACGAGGATAATGGAATGTAGTCGAATTAAGTCGGGTGATGTTGCTGGAATTAGATCAGAAAGTGAGGTTTGCGATTTGGAGAGCAAAATAAACGATGATGGTCGAAGTAGAGAGGATATAAAATGTAGGCTGGCAATGGCAAGGAAAGTGTTTCTGAAGAAGAGAAATTTGTTAACATCGAATATAGATTTAAGTGTCAGGAAGTCGTTTCTGAAAGTATTTGTATGGAGTGTAGCCATGTATGGAAGTGAAACATGGAAGATAAATAGTTTACACAAGAAGAGAATAGAAGCTTTCGAAATGTGGTGCTACAGAAGAATGCTGAAGATTAGATGGGTAGATCACATAACTAATGAGGAGGTATTGACTGGAATTGGGGAGATGAGGAGTTTGTGGCACAACTTGACAAGAAGAAGGGACCGGTTGGTAGGAACTGTTCTGAGGCATCAAAGGATCACAAATGTAGCATTGGAGGGCAGCGTGGAGGGTAAAAATCGTAGAGGGAGACCAAGAGATGAATACACTAAGCAGATTCAGAAGGATGTAGGTTACAGTAGGTACTGGGAGATGAAGGAGCTTGCACAGGATAGAGTAGCATGGAGAGCTGCATCAAACCAGTCTCAGGACTGAAGACCACAACAACAACAACTACATCAACATAATGAGAAAATGTACAAAATTTTGTTCAATTATGTCTCAAACAGTAAATGATGCGTTATCTTGTATGTACGTGTGTATTTTCTCTTACGTTCTACATTACAGCTACGTCCACACCGTGTGCGCTGACCTGAGCTGTGTCGGGCATAATCAAGCAAAGACGTTCGGCGCAGGGCGGTGCAACGCGGTCGGTGTGGGCGTCAAACGGCGCCGCCTGCGCAGCAGATCTCTCACTGTGTAGGTGCATCAAAGGAGGAAGAAGAGATAAGTGTTTCATGTCCCATCGACAATGAGACCATGAGAGACGGAGCACAAGCTCGGATTAGGGATCTATGAGGAAGGAAATCATCTGAGCCCTTTCAGAGGAAACATTCCGGCATTTGCCTGAAGCGATATAGGAAATCACGGAAAACCTAAATCAGGATGGCCGGACGCGGGTTTGAACCGTCGTCCTCCCGAATGCGAGTCCAGTGTGCTAACCACTGCACCATCCCGCTCGGTGGTACGTCAGAGGAAATGGTTCGTTTGTGTGCGGCTCGTATTGGACGACGTTACTCGTGTTTCCTTGTTACTGACGCGCGCTTGCACACTGCACCACTGCTACGCACGTGCGAACAAAATGACCATTCTGCACCGTTCTGCGCTGCTATGCGGCCAGAGGTTCTGCGCGGCGCTAAATGTCGCGGTGCGTCCGGTGTGGAGACGACGCAACATGATTGTTATATCTACATGACTTGTTCTTATACGGTTTGTATCTCAGTACAGTATTTTTTACGAAATGTTCAAAGCTAACAGTGAAATTGCTTAGGAAAGTGATGAGACTATTATCATCCAGTAAAGGAAGACAGTGCCGCACGTTAACTGGGAACGTATGAATATACTCATAAGGAAACCGCGCCTATTCGTCAACACTGATTTCGTTGAACTCCACTTCTGTCATTTTCCTTTCCGGCCAAGCCCTGCACAGAGCGTAAATATGGATGAAATTGGTGCTAACAAGTAGGCGCTGTCTCCTTGTCAGTACAGAACTTCAAAGCAAAGCCGCTACTGTCGCAGCCATAATGCGTTTCCCTTCCGTGCTCAGCTGTCAATCACTTTTTTATTCTGCTGCAGGTATAGACGGCAGTTAACAGCAAGTCGCCCGGCCGAAGTGGCCGTGCGGTTAAAGGCGCTGCAGTCTGGAACCGCAAGACCGCTACGGTCGCAGGTTCGAATCCTGCCTCGGGCATGGATGTTTGTGATGTCCTTAGGTTAGTAGCCGCACCAACCATAACAAGGCGCCCGCGCCGTCTGGCTACCCTGCGCGGCCTGAAGGACGACTACGGCGGCGGCGTGAGGAGAGATCCTATTCTTCAGTTTTTTGGAGAGGCGCAGTGATGTTACTCCTGGTGCAGCGGAGTTGGGTGAAACTGGGTATGGCTGGTAGTGACGGAGGAATACAGTGGTATATCACGGATATCCAGGTCCTCATGATTGTATTACCTACAACGTGCTGACATGAGGAAAGTTTCCAACCGATTTCTCATACACAAACAGCAGTTGACCGGCGTTGCCTGGTGAAACGTTGTTGTGATGCCTCGTCTAAGGAGGAGAAATGCGTACCATCACGTTTCCAACTTTGATAAAGGTCGGATCGTAGCCTATCGCGATTGCGGTTTATCGTATCGCGACATTGCTGCTCGCGTTGGTCGAGATCCAATGACTTAGCAGAATATGGAATCGGTGGGTTCAGGAGGGTAATACGGAACGCCGTGCTGGATTCCAACGGCCTCGTATCCCTAGCAGTTGAGATGATAGGCATCTTATCCGCATGGCTGTAACGGATCGTGCAGCCACGTCTCGATCCATGAGTCAACAGATGGGGACGTTTGCAAGACAACAACCATCTGCACGAAGAGTTCGACGACCTTTGCAGCAGCATGCATTATCAGCTCTGAGACCATGGCTGCGGTTACCCTTGATGCTGCATCACACACAGGAGCGCCTGCGATGGTGTACTCAACGACGAACCTGGGTGCACGAATTTCAAAACGTCATTTTTTCGGATGAATCCAGGTTCTGTTTATAGCATCATGATGGTCGCATCCGTGTTTGGCGACATAGCGGTGAACGCACATTGGAAGCATGTATTCGTCATCGCCATACTGGCGTATCACCCTGCGTGATGGTATATGGTGCCATTGGTTACACGTCACGGTCATCTCTTGTCCGCATTGACGGGACTTTGAACAGTGGACGTTAGATTTCAGATGTGTTACGACCCGTGGCTCTACCCTTCATTCGATCCCTGCAAAACCCTACATTTCAGCAGGATAATGCACGACCGCATGTTGCAGGTCCTGTACGGGCCTTTCTGGATACAGAAAATGATCGACTGCTGCCCTGGCCAGCACATTCTCCAGATCTCTCACCAATTGAAAACGTCTGGTCAATGGTGGCCGAGCAACTGGCTCGTCACAATACGCCAGTCACTACTCTTGATGAACTGTGGTATCTTGTTGAAGCTGCGTGGGCAGTTGTATCTGTACACGCCATCCAAGCTCTGTTTGACTCAATGCCCAGGCGTATCAAGGCCGTTATTACGGCCAGAGGTGGTTGTTCTGGGTACTTGTTTCTCAGGATCTATGCACCCAAATTGCGTGAAAATGTAATCACATGTCAGTTCTGGTATAATATATTTGTCCAATGAATACCCGTTTATCATCTGCATTTCTTCTTGGTGCAGCAATTTTAATGGCCAGCAGTGTACATACATACTCCTCAAGCCAAAATACCGTGAGTGGCGAAGAGTAGCCTTTGTCACAACTGTTCCACTCGCTGTTAGAACGAGGGAAAATGTCTGTACGCCCCGTTTGAGCTTTAATTTCTCGTATCTTATCTTCGTGGTCTCTACGTGAAATTTATGTTGGCGGCGTGAGATCGTTCTGCAGTCAGTTTTAAATACCAGTTCTCTAAACTGTATCAACAGTGTTCTACGAAATTAATGACTTCTTCCTATGATTGAACGCAATCCAATCTAGCGCGTTTCAGCCCATCCTCCAGGTATCCCAACTGCGCTCCCGAAGCGTATATGTAGCGCCTGCATGCTGATCGAACCTACCGGCAACAAATCTAGCAGCTCGCCTCTGAATTGCTTCGACGTCTTCTCTCAATCCCATACACACGAGCAGTACTCAATAATATGTTGCAGTAGCGTCCAATATGCTGTCTCCTTAACAGATGAACCACACTCTCCTAAAAATCTCCCAATAAACCGAAGTCGATCATTCGCCTTCCATACCACAATCCTCGCATGATCGCTCCATTTCATATCGCTCCGCAACGTTACGCCCAGATATTGAAATGACGTTACTGTGTCAAGCACGACACTACTAATGCTGTATCTGAACATTACGGGTTAATTTTTCCTACTCATTCACATTAACGTACATTTTTGTACATTAAGAGCCAGCTGTCATTCATCACATCAACTAAAAACGTTTTCTAGGTCATCTTGTATCAATCTACGGTAACTTATCTTCGACACCTTCCTGTACACCACACCATCATCAGCGAACAATCACAGATTGCTGCCCACCCTGTCTGCCAGATCATTTACGTCTATAGAAAACAGCAACGGTCCTTCCGTGGGGCACTCCTGATGTTACCCTTGTCTCCGATGAAAGCCTGCCGTCGAGGACAACATACTGGGTTCTATTACTTAAGAAGTCTTCGAGTCAGTCACATATCTAGGAGCGTATTCCGTACGCACGTATCTTCGTTAACAGTCTGCAGTGGGGTACCGTGTCAAATACTTTTCGCAAGTCTAGAAACATGGACTCTGTTGCCCTTCATCCATAGTTCGCAGTATACCATTTGAGAAAATAGCAAGCTGGATTTCGCCCGAGTGATGCTTCCTAAAGCCCTGTTGATTCGTGGCCAGCCGGCTGGTGTGGCCGAGCGGTTCTAGGCGCTTCAGTCCGGAACCACGCGGCTGCTACGGTCGCAGGTTCGAATCCTGCCTCGGGCATGGATGTGTGTGATGTCCTTAGGTTAGTTAGGTTTACGTAACTCTAAGTCTAGGGGACTGATGACCTTAGATGTTAAGTCCCATAGTGCTTAGAGCCATTTGAACCATTTGTGGCCATGAGCTTTTCGGTCTCTAGGAAATTTATTATATTCGAACTCAGAATATAGTCTAGAACTCTGCAGCAAATCGACGTTAAGGATATTGGTTTGTGATTTTGCGAGTGTGTTCAAATGGCTCTGAGCACTATGGGACTCAACTGCTGAGGTCATTAGTCCCCTAGAACTTAGAACTAGTTAAACCTAACTAACCTAAGGACATCACAAACATCCATGCCCGAGGCAGGATTCGAACCTGCGACCGTAGCGGTCTTGCGGTTCCAGACTGCAGCGCCTTTAACCGCACGGCCACTTCGGCCGGCGCGAGTGTGTTCTTTCACCCTTCTTATATACAGTCACTTGGCACTTTGCGCTGGTTGAAAGATTCGCGATAAATGCAAACTAAGTAAGGGGCAATGACGTAGAATACTCTTTGTAAAACCGAATTGGGATTCCATCCGGACCTGTCGACTTATTTCTTTTCAACTCTTTCGGTTATTTCTCAATTCTAGAGATGCTTACTACTATGTCATCCATACGGGACTCTGTGCGATGATCAAAGGACGCTGCCTTTGTACGATTCTCTTGCGTAATGATGGTGAGGTCCCATATACCGAGGAGCGTAAGGGACGATGCAGGAGACCAGCATCGCTGTACTAGGCAAGGTGCTAGTGGAGGTGATTTGCCATTGCCTTCCTCCGACCGTAATGGGGATGAATGATGACGATGAAGACGACACAAAAACACCCAGTCATATCGAGGCAGGAAAAATCCCTGACCCTGCCGGGAATCGAACCCGGGACACCGTGCGCAGCAAGCGAGAGCGCTACCACGAGCTGCGGACCTCCTGCGTAAACGATATCTTAAATGTGGAGTTTAAAATTTCGGCCTTCCTTTTGCTATCTTCTACTGCCAAACCAGACTAGTCACCAAGTGACTGGATGGAAGCCTTAGACCTGCTTACAGATTTTACATAGGAACAGACAGTAACGTGGCACCATTTTCAACAAGACAAACTATTCCCGACGGAACAACTGTAGAACTAGCTCGGACGTCAACTCCGTCTCATTGTAGAGGTCCCAGTTGTTGCCAGTATCTGGGACATCAAGAACAAGATACAACAGTTGTGGCCTCAGGAGAGGATTGGTCCAAATGGCTTTGATTACTATGGAACTTAACTGCTGAGGTCATCAGTCCCCTAGAACTTAGAACTACTTAAACCTAGCTAAACTAAGGACATCACACACATCCATGCCCGAGGCAGGATTCGAACCTGCGACCGTACCGGTCGCGCGGTGCCAGGCTGTAGCGCCTAGAACCGCTCGGCCACACCGGCCGGTTCAGGAGAGGAGCCGTTGGGCTTTATGACACCCTTCTCGACCGAATCAGTACTGGTATACAGGGCAGAGAGGGTGCAACGTCATACTGACAAGTGGGCTCGCGCTGCCAAGTTCCTTGTAAATTTGCCTTTATTTTGTATTCACTAAAATACCATCACAAACACTCTCAACGCGTGAAGTTTCTTTTCACTTTCTCCTCCCCTTTTCGGTGCTTCACTTTTTTTTGTCGGGCTGCGTATTTTTGACATGCTTGAGAGACGCTATAGAAATCAATTCTACACATGAACTTATGAATTTCTATGTGATTTGTGTAGAAGAGAGACTGTAAAGCGACTTTCTACCACCGGGGGAGAACGGTGCTCTGTGTTGGTCACCTACAAGCAGTACCTGTGACAACTTCGGAACTTATGGCTATCCCCTCCTACCAACGAGAGATTTAGCTAAACATGCATACCGGGTCTTCAAATGTGCCTTCTCAATTGCGGTTTGTAGTTTTCCATAGTGTCCGTGTGTCGGTAAGTCCGATGAGTCGAACTGGAAAGCTTGCGTTTAGCCGTTGAATAGGCCATACTGAGTGGATAGCAGAAACTGACATTTCAGTTACAGTTCCCCAAACTTTTTTCTAAAATATATAAATGGAACAAAAGATCTGTTTAGAAACAACCAGCGTTCAACCCTTTCTAGATGTCATTTGACAATATATGTATTATTTCTCTAGTCAACATCCATTTTTCGCAACACATACTAATCATATAGAGATGAATGAGGTACTGATAGAGAGGTTTTTTTTAACTGGATTCTAACATTGCCTACCGAGTTTGTGCTAAAACTTACTGTTTGTGGAAAATCTTAACTTTTAACTATCATAGGCGTCAGGGCATCATGAATGCCCAGCTCCATACCTACATTTTACAAAGCAAACTTATTACTCACGAAGAAGAGACTCTTTTCATACTACCTTATTACAAATACAATTTTATTTCTTTTAAAGTACTTATTACCTGTATAATCTGTATACATCTTTGTCATAGATGACCCAGAAATAGCACAGACAATATTCACAGTCATCGCCATTAATGCCGAAAATGTGAAGGAATTTATGGACACATCAATACTGGATCCAAAAACTGAAGATTGCACTAAAATAAATGATGAAATTGTGAAGAACGTTGTGGAGGAAAATGAAAAAATTTGCTACAGTTGTGGCTCCGTACAGTCTGACGAGGGGTGTGACAACCAGTTGTATCCTGTAGAATTGTTACATACGTTGGATCTGTCAGAATTACCGACACAAACTTACACTAAAGAAAAACTCTACTGCGATGTTGATAAGAAACCTGAACGCTAAGCAGGGCTTAGTCAATGGAGCACGCACAGTTGTCACAAAACTTAGTGAAATTACAATTAATGCTCAACTGAGTGACGCCGGGAAAAATGTTGTACTACCACGGCTAAACTTTAGACCATCTCATCGAAGCATGCCTTTTTTTAATATTGACAATAACACATTTGTCTATTAGAATAGCGTTTCCGATCACTATAAACAAGTCACAGGGACAAACGCTTCAAAGAGTAGGGTTGTATTTATCAAATCCCGCCTTTAGTCACGGACAGCTGGGTGTAGCTTTTTCAAGGATAACTAAACCAGTCATATATTTGCATCCCTTAGAGAAAAATGAAAAACAAAAAGTACACATAAATTACATTCTTACGTCTAATATCGTTTAACCTGAAATGCTCTGTAAAGAATTTTGTGCAAATTATGTGCAAGGAAATGTATACACAAGGATTTTCGTTTTTCGTCGTTCGATTCACTTTTAAAGATGTTTTCATTCGCACATCTACCCTTATCCCAACGGTTACACTTATTCCAAATGCTGTCATTATTTAAAACTATGAAAATGCGAGCACAAGTCCCCTAGTATCTCTCCAGTCTACCACTTCTTTAGCATCACGTATCTGCGAGTAGAAAAACCGTTGCGAGTACCAGCTCAACACGTCAACGCACAATGCCAGACCAATTTCCACTAACAATACTTTGCCGACAGACACATGTCACTGAATGCAACCCTTCTGTAATTATTACATTCACTACCACTCAAATGTAATACGAGTCAGATTCGCTCCTTCAGAAGTGATCAAAGGGTCGTTGGCATAAAAGAACCCCCTTTGTATCTCGAAAGACAATACATAAAGCCACACGCCCGGCGTTTGCTCTGCCAACAGCCGGAGGCAGCTAACAGTGATGAGGGTTGCGAAAGACGAATAGCAAAAGTGTCAGAGATACTTTTCTTCTGCTTTACATTTCAGTTAAACTGACATTTCTGATGATGTTGTAAGTTAAAAAAGAGAAGCAAAAAAGTACGCAGGGTTCACAGTCAATCATGAAGATAGAATCGAAAGTTTTCCAGCGCTTTTGAAATTGTTGCATGTGATCACAGTGAACACGCTTATCGACCATAGGGACTATCATACCATTAATTAATGTGGTGAATGATGAGCTGCCTAGTAATTACTGGTAATCATACAAAAGACGTTTGGTTCTGATTTTTGTTGATTTCCAAAAATAAGAGAAACAGAAAAAAGAAAAAAATGTCCGATAGAGTTGCAGGTGTGCAATAAACAGCTACACCTACGAAATGCTGTAATACGCGTGAATCGTCTTGGTGCTAGTAGGAAGGTGGACATCAAAAATACGAAACCTTTTCCTCCCAGATTATTCGCGGTGGTTTCAGAGCACTTCGTCAAAGATCTTGAATGTGACAAAAAGGGGTAACTCAACTGTACTATAACGAAAATGACGACGAATTTAAGATGACATCATAGAATGTATTTTACGTCCCAATTTTACGAGATGCTAACTCCTCAAGTGCGGTACAGGTACGTCGACGACATTTTCGTCGCGTTGAGCTACAGTGAGGAACATCTCGCAGACTTTTTCAGGCGTCTGGACGGTCTCGATGCCAAAATAAAACTTGCTGTAAAAAGGTAGAAAACTTACATACATTTTCTGGGTACCCTTACTAGCTAACATGACATTATGAGCACAAATAATAGTCTTTTGATTCGAATTGATTGCAGATGGTTTTCTTACACTTACGTCACTTTGCAGACGGTTTGTTTCCAGCGTAGTCAGACTTTACATGGCAACGTATTCGCTTTTCTTGTCTCTGGAATATCTTCAGGAGTGATGTAGGTATTAGTCTTCCTGGTTGCTGTGTACTTCTGAGCAAGTTCCTCCCCCAGCTGCAGTATGAAGTCCCTGCGTTTCAACTTTTTCTAGGGCACTGTACAACAAATAGGAAGTGCAGGGAAGTTAGAGAGAAATGGCTGCCCAAAAAATTTGATGAAATCGAAAAAGAAATGATTGTCGGAAGGACTGACTCAGCATATAGAAATGTCAAAACAACCTTAGGCGAAATTAAAAGCAAAGGCGATAAATTTAAGGCTACAATGGGAATTTCACTGTTAAGCCCAGCGGAGAGAGCTGATAAGTGGAATGAGTACACTGAAGGCCTCTATAAAGAGATAGGCTGGTCTGGTGACGTGATAGAAGAATGAAAAGGAGTCGATATAGGAGGGATAGTGGATCCAGTATTAGAATCGGAATTTAAAAGAGCTTTGCAAGATTTAAGATCAAATAAGACAAAACGGATAAATAACATTCCGACAGAATTTCTAAGATCATTGGGGGAAGTGGCAACAAAACGGGTATTCACGTTGGTGTGTAGAATGTATGAGTCTGGCGATATACCATCTGACTTCTGGGAAAACATCATCAACATAATTCCGAAGATTGCAAGAGCTGACAAGTGCGAGAATTATCGCACAATCGGCTTAGCGGCTCATGCATCCACGTTGCTGATAAGAATAATATACAGCAGAATGAAAAAGAAAATTGAGGATGTGTTAGATGACGATCAGTTTCGCTTTAGGAAAGTTAAAGGCATCAGAGAGGCAGTTCTGAGATCGCGGTTGATAATGGAATCGAGACTAAATAAAATCAAGGCACGTTCATAGGATTTGTCTACCTGAAAAAAGTGTTCGGCAGTGTCAAACTGTGCAAGATATTCGAAATTCGGAGAAAAATAGAGGTCACCAATAGGGAAAGACGGGTAATATACAATATTTACAAGAGCCAAGAGGGGACAATAAGAGTGGAATACCAAGAACGAAGTGCTCGGATTAAAAATGGTGTAAGACAGGAATATAGTCTTTCGCACATACTGTTCAACGTATACGTCGAAGAAGCAGTGTCGGAAATAAAAAACAGTTCAAGAGCGGAATTAAAATTCAAGGTGAAAGAATATCAATGATAAGATTTGCTGAAGACATTGCTATCCTCATTGAAAGTGAAGAAGAATTACAGGATCTCCTGATTGGGACGAACACTCTAATGAGTACAGAATATGGAATGAGTGTAAATAGAAAAAAGACGAAAGTAATGAGAAGTAGCAGAAGTAGGAACAGCGAGAAACTTAACATCAGGATTGGTGATCACGAAGTAGATGAAGTTAAGGAATTCTGCTACCTAGACTGCAAAATAACCCTCGACGGACGGAGTAAGGAGAACATCAAAAGCAAACTAGCACTGGCAAAAAGGGCTTTCCTGGACAAAAGAAGTCCACTACTATCAAACATAGGCCTTAATTTGAGAAAGAACTTTCTGAGAATGTGCGTCTGGAGTACAGCATTGTATGATAGTGAGACAGGGACTGTGGGAAAACCGGAACAGAAGAGAACAGAAGCATCTGAGATGTGGTGCTGCAGAAGACTGTTGAAAATTAGGTGGACTGGTAAAGTAAGGAATGAGGAGGTTCTCCGCAGAACCGGCGAGGAAAGGAATATATGGAAAACACTGACAAGAAGAAGGGACAGGATAGTAGGACATCTGTTAAGACATCAGGGAATAACTTTCATGGTACTAGAGGAAGCTGTAGAGGGTAAAAACTGTAGAGGAATATGGAGATTGGAATACATCCAGCAAGTAACTGATGAATAGGTTGCAAGTGCTAACCTGGGATGAGGTTGGCCGCATCAGACAAGTTATAAGATAGACGACTAAAGAGAAACAAAGAAAAAAAATACCATTTAGCCCAGGCAGATCCAGCAAGTTGTAAAATAAAAAAGCCAACGTGAGGATGGTACTTCGATTTGACTCAGGGTCGCTGCACATTTAGAGCAGTTATAAAACTATCTTCTTTCATCTTCAAAACAGCCTCAATTTTTACATAAGGATGCACAGTGATGAGAATCAGGTTAGCAGGGACTAACTTTACTTTCAAAGTAATCAGTTTTCTTTTATCAAAGTTCATAGTCAGATTTTGTGATTACCGTAAGTTTCACACAGGGCGTGATTTTCTTAAGATTCTTGCTGACGGATTTATGTATGCATTCTCGTAATTTAATTTTGTCATCGACAGTTAGCGTTATCAGCTGAGAAATGATATATTCCACTACGACAGATATTGGTAATGTAGATGAGAACTGTGGCCCTCAACTTATTAAAGGAAAAAAATATTTTAATCATCAGTATTGTAGCGTCAGGGGGATGAGATATTGTGGCATTAAATTAATGATAAGCATACTACCATTGTCCAGTGTTAAATCTCAAAACTTTCCCTAGTGTGTAATTGAGTGATAACTGGGACACAGTTAATGGTGATCCGTCCGTCAGATGACAACGTTAAGCTCGGTACTAATAGAGAGAAAGAGGCCAGCTCCTGGCACCTACTCTCTCTTATTATTATCAACAAGACAAACATGTCACTACAGCTCATGTGCATTGTCATGCACGGTAAGAAGTTTTTGTCAAGGAGAAAACACATTTTGATGGGAAAAGATGTCAAGAGGGTGTGCAAATAAAGGAAACCTCCCACTTTGGACAGATGGATCCTGAGTGAAAACCCAGCCAACAACACTGTGTATTTACATTTGTGTTGTACTGAGAGAAATCTATGACTGATAACTTGTTTTTACACATGAATACATTCATTTACTGTGATAAAAGGCATAAGACAATGCATGAAACTGATCGATGTGGTTGTCTTATTCCGAATCTCGAATCGTTTAGTTCGCATGTATATCAGTTACTATAAATATAATTTGCCTCTGCTACAATGTCCATTATTAAAGGCCACAGGTTTTAGAAAATTAATCTTCCATTTTCAAGTATTTTATTGAGGATAATTATAGCCACATGATGTAGGAAGGAAGAACCCTCAATTGGCTAAATGTGCCATAAAATCCATGCTCTACCAACGGCGTCTGAAAATTGTTGTCCAGCGCTTTAGTTGTACAATCCATCACCAGAAGCAATGTTTACAACACGAGAACAAACAGCAAGGAATGAGGACACTATTGATTAACACTCATACAATAAGCCCGTTAGGTCTATGGGACCTGCTTAACGCAACCTGTTCTCCGATGTGGATCACGTAACTGTAACCTTCCATGTCTCAGTGGCAGAGTTAACAGATGAGAACCCTTAAGCACTGTAACCAAGTGCTTGCAAGTGCAGTGAAGTAGTTTGAATTTAATAACTTCTTGCAGGTTTAGTGTTCTTCGGCACGGTCGCCACAGATGTAGTGCTCCTTTTTGTTGAATGTGCTTTACTTAATGAAGGTTTTACATCGTTTCTTCGTTACCTTTTAATGACTCGACCTTGGTCTTGTGTCCGGCTATGAAATACTTCTTCTCAATGTGTAGTTATTGCTGTCAGGTAGTTAAATACCCCTCTTAAATAATATATGAAAACCTTTCGTAACTGTAGTTCGTATATTGTTCAGAAACACATACAGCATTAACGGATAACATCAGACTTGTGTCAGATAACAACTCCAACACGAAATCTCTACAAAGAAGTCCATCCAAAAAATAATATGAAAGACATTTCGTTACCATTTAATTTACCTTAATCAACATCATAACTATTGCCAAAAATGTAAATCGCTTGACCTTCCTAAGAGTGGTCAGGCGAATTTTCTCTGGAGTTTTGACAGTTATTTGCAGTTTCATTTTTGCGATGTGTAGCTGAAGTCAGCCCAAAAAAAAATATTGCACATCTTTCATGCGACGCCCAGCGTTGACGGAAAGCATCGGTTTGCTTCCCGCTACAAAGAAAGCTATTTCTAAACTGGAATTATACACCTCTATTCAACGGCGCGGTCCTAAGTTAGTCTGGCGTGATAGTTGTTATTTACAGGGACAGAGAAACAGAAACAATGACCAGTACTCCTGCAGTGAGTGAGTAGCGCTGCTGCGTGGCGGTAAACAGTCATTGTCGGCCAAGGCTGTGCATACGCTGTCCATGCTAATACATAATGCGAAAACAAATATCGCACTAGAATAACTTAGGATCGCGCTGTCGAATGGGTACGTAAAGTAGTAGTAGTCTTTGACCACAGGAGTAAGTAGTCGCCTGAGAATAGTAATGTGAAGGGAGATGAAGTGATATGATCTCACATGTTCTGTGATTACAGAAAACAATTGCAGAACCAGATTTAGTGCTAGGAAACGGAAAACTAAAGTTCAATGTTGGTTGCAAAAATGTTTATTCACATGACCCGTTTCGGTTCCTCTAGAACCATCTTCAGATCTGAAACGATAATGATACTGATTTACTATTTCACAAATGCAAATCTTTTTTTTTTTATCCTGTCGACCAACATAGCAGCACAACACCGAAATAGCGGGAACCACGGAAGCAGACCATGGAGGAAAACAAGTCTACACCAGCGCCATGGATATAGAAATCGCCCTTTGTTTTAGATCGTGTAAAAATGATAATTTTATTGTGTATTTTAATTTTGACAACTACAATTTTAACCTTGACAGTTACAGATTTTAATTAAGTATTTTAGAGATAAAAGTAAATTAGAAAATTTACTTAATAAAGTATGTGCATATGTAATGTAACAAATGTACCAGACGCCACCTATTGGTAATAGTTTTATGATTAATATAAATGACGTGCATTTTGCCAACCAATTTCATGTGCCGCAGCATGTGAAGGTTGCTGTGTGTGGACGGGTTACTCCTGTAACCGAATTTGCAGGTACGTTCTGGTACATTTGATGTTGATCGGATAGGATAAATAAAGGTTTGCATTTGTGATATAGTAAATCAGTATCATTATCGTTTCAGATCTGAAGATGGTTCTAGAGGAACCGAAACCGGTCATTCGAATAAACATTTTTGCAGTCAAGACGGATTATAAGTAACATTGTATAACCAGTGAGTGCGGTATCCCATCAGACATTGTGTTTTTGCAAAACTAAAGTTCGTCTCTGAAAAGGATTGGTACTGACACAGTCATGGTGACATATTTACTGAGATGCTTTTGACGCGTGTGATCTGTATCAAGTTAGACCAAGAGTGAACATTTAATGTACAGATACAAGAGCAGTGAGAATGATCACGATCTCTTTGACTGGCAAAAGATAGTAACAGAGATACCGCGAAGTCTGACACCCAACATTTCACAAATAGGTACTTCTAAAATGCCTACAACTGATTCTGAAAAAGGAGAGTAAGAATATTCTTCATTCCAGAACTTTTTGCACGCTTTGTTAACAGCTGGCACAGAAACATATAAGCAGTAATATTACCCATGCTCCATTCGTGATTGAAGCGTGAAGTAAACTTAATATGCGACACAATGAAAAGTATCCTTAGCCATGCAGCTGAAGCGATTGGCAGAGCGCAGATGTTATCCGACCACCCTATATTACTACTAGTACCATAGATCTTACAGTGCAAATATTTCCACTCTGTCGTGACGTCATTTCTGATACTAACTAAGAAGGGGAGTGGCAAAGATTTACACGTACCATCTGCCGACAAATACGATAGTGTGGCCACTGAGAGGTCTGTGACCTATCTACGAATATATATGACTTTTAACTCAACGGTTGATTGTCTGATTGCATGCTTGCGCTTTTGCGGACAATAGGCTATAAGGGGGCAGTCACATGAAAACTTGGCAAATGGGAAAAAAGCAAGTAAGATGTTTATTATTTCAAAAGTAATCGCCTTAGCTGTTAATACATTTAACCCTGTGGTGCATGAATTTCACTGCAATGGTCAATTCTCTGGCGTTTTCAATCAGTCATGAGGCTGCAAATGCATGCAGGACACAACACGAGTAGGGAGTGTCCACTGCAGTGAACTGTGTGCATTTGCAGCCTCAGGACTGATTGAAAATGCCAAAGAAGCAACCATTAACAGCTATCCACTGTAGTGGGCGCTATGCGCCGCAGGGTCAACCCAATGTGAGGCAAGATGGTCAATACCTCCATGAAAATGTGTCTTCATCTCAAAGAAATCGACGGCCACGGATGCCCATCAGAGCTTCATACATATGGAAATCGCATGGGGAGAGATCGAGACTCAATACAGGAAGTGTAAGAGCTTCCCAGCGAAACCACTGCAGCGTAGTCAAAATAACCTCTGTAGTTTGTGCCTCCGAAGAGCGTGCGTTCTGTCAGCGGCCGCGAGTAGGCCTTAGGAAGGAGGGTAACGTCCTGTTGATATCGAGGTTATTAGAGATAGAACCGTCCGCCCCTCGTGGTCTCGCGGTAGCGTTCTCGCTTCCCGAGCACGGGGTCCCGGGTTCGATTCCCGGCGGGGTCATGGATTTTTCCTGCCTCGAGATGACTGGGTGTTGTGGCGTCGTCTTCATCATCATCATTCATCCCCATTACGGTCGG
Source organism: Schistocerca serialis cubense (assembly GCF_023864345.2). Lineage (NCBI taxonomy): Eukaryota > Metazoa > Arthropoda > Insecta > Orthoptera > Acrididae > Schistocerca > Schistocerca serialis. The sequence continues at coordinate 628,721,276 of NC_064641.1, read as the reverse complement.
AGGAAGGCAACGGCAAACCACCTCCATTAGGACCTTGCCTAGTAAGGCGGTGCGGGTCTCCCGCATCGTTCCCCTACGCTCTGTAAAAGAGGCATGGGACTTCATTTCCATTTCCAGAGATAGAACACAAGCTCGGATTATTTCAGGGTGTGAAAAGAAATCGGCCGTGCCCTTTCAAAAGAACCATCTCGGCATTTACTTGGAGCGATTTAGGGAAATCCCGGAAAACCCAAACCAAGATGTCCGGACTTGAGTTTGAACAGTCGTCCTGCCGAATGAGACTTCGCCCGACGCCACGAAAACTTCGTGGTCGAGACGGAAGGAGCGGTTCAGTGCGAATTGCTGGAAAAGGCATACTGTTCACCAAATGTGGTGCCTTCTGATTTCCACCGGCTGACACACTGAAAGAAATATACGACTGGAAAACGTTTAGGATCCAGCGAAGAGATAATGACAGCTGTAGTTATTTTGCTGACGTTGCAGAACCTCGCTTTGCGGACGGAATTTACTTGTTGGAAAAATGCAAAGTGCATTTCTGTAAAAGTCGACTAATTCGAAAAACGAGAATTTGCGTCTAAAAAATCACGGTTTTTCGCTAATAGGCCGAGATATTTTCAGCTTTCCCCGTTAGGAACGGTGTCGGATGCTGTCGCCGTACACAGCAGTCAGGTGGCTGATCTGAAAAGTTGTGCGTTATTATTAAAAACTGGCTGTAGCAGACAGAAATTCATTCTCTCTCTCTCTCTCTCTCTCTCTCTCTCTCTCGCTCCAGTTTTCTATTTCTTTGTCTGTAGGGATATAGAATGTTAGTAACGTTTACTTTATTTAAAAAGCTTTAACAGTTTCCACATAAAAAATTTGGAGGCATTATTTTTTAGCACGACCTTGTATATTCTAACATTTCGACATGCATTTGAGAATGGCTGTAAAGTCTATGCCATGACTGTGTGAAATAAATGAACAGTAATTAAGCCAAATTACGAAAATTTCTTTCAAAAAGATAATACAGCAGTTCGTAGCATCGTCGGCCTACTTTGGAGATGCGCACAGTCGTCGGAGAACATACAGAATGTCTTTCCTAAGCATAATCAGGTGCATTTCTCTGGTGTTTCAGAAGATAATGGCAATTTCGTTTTTGCAATGTGCAGCTGGAGTCAGCCCAAACAAATACTGCACATCAGGTCTTTCACGAGATACTCAGTGTGGACCGAAATCATCGGTTTGTTTCCCGTTACAAACAAAGTCGCTTTCGCAGATCCCAAAGGATCTGCAATCTTACATGGTGGACGGAAGATTACTTTCACCTGAAATTTACAAAGGATTCCTGCTATTTTAAAGGAGATGTTGCCCACGAAAGGAAGAAATGCTAAAGATTTTGCCAGCGTATTCTCCTCTTTATCCATTTCCTGATTCTTGGTGTTAAATGACAGTGCCCTGTTAATCTGCCGGGTGGCAGGGATGGCCTTACATGTTCGAAGTTTCGACAAGCTACGAGCTAAGAAAGCAAAACTGTTAAGTTCTTTAACCCTTTTACTGAGATGTCGGAACCACGGCTATGCTATTGTTAAAGAGAGGTTTTGCTGTACAAGAAGAACACTGAATGTCATTTCAGAACAATTGTACCAGTTACATCTAAAAGTCAATACACATCTTTCTCCTGTATCATGGGATTGGGTTGATGGATTGATTTTGGCCAAATTCGATTGTATGCATAAGGAAACAAGTTTGTAGTAGATGTCAAAATTCGATCATCTCTTAATTCAACAGTCGTCGCCACAAGAGATAAGTGCAAGCCGTTCCGTTGTTAATTTCAAGGAGAAAAATTTGGACGATGTGACGCTGTCCGTATTAAGCAAGGAACTCAATTTTGCACCGACATGTAGAGCACCCCCTTTAATTAGCTGTGTGCTTGGTGTTGAAGAAACCTTCTTTTTTTTTTGTTTTAGGGCGCAAAACTGCTATGGTCATTAGCGCCCGGTCTGTGACTTAGGAAACAGTAAAAAACCGAAAATGGAAACCAGCAGCAATGGGAACGAAACTCAAAAAATTGGAGAAACTAAAAGCAGAAGGAAGGCTTAAAAATCCACTACAGAAAGGGGTTGGTTGTCCCCAAAAAAAGCTTCAAATGACTGACGTCATTTCACTGGCACTAATAAACTCGAGAACGCGATCGGCCGAGCGCGTGTCATCTGCTAAAATTAACGATATATCAGGCGACAGCTGTAGACGGGCCCGTAACGGAGTAAAATAGGGGCACTCAATTAAAAGGTGTCTTACCGTCCACAGCTGAGAGCAGTGGGGACAGAGTGGGGGAGGATCGCCGCTTAAAAGATGTCGATGGCTAAAAAGACAGTGCCCTATCCGGAGTCGAGTTAAAATTACCTCCTCGCGACGACGTGTTCGAGAGGAAGAGGTCCAAGCACAAGGAAGAGCTTTCACGTCCCGCAATTTATTATGGGGAAGTGTCGACCAATGTGCGTGCCATAAAAGAACAACACGACGACATAAAACGCTCCGTAGATCGGCGAAGGGAATCGATTGAATAGCTGGCCGAAGAAGAGAGACTGCAGCCTTGGCCGCCATATCAGCCGCCCTATTTCCACATATACCAACGTGTCCCGGGAGCCAGAGGAACGCCACCGAGACGCCCTCCAGGTGGAGCAAGCGCAGACAGTCCTGAATCCGGTGGACCAGAGGGTGGACAGGGTAAAGAGCTTGGAGACTGAGGAGAGAGCTGAGAGAATCTGAGCAGATAACATACTGTATCCGCTGATGGCGGCGGATGTAGTGGACAGCCTGCAGAACAGCGTAAAGCTCCGCAGTATACACCGAACACAGGTCGGGAAGCCGAAATTGATTTGTGGTGTCGCCAACAATATAGGCACTCCCTACACCAAACGATGTTTTTGAGCAATCAGTGTAAATAAATGTGGCTTCCGTCATTTGTGCACATAGAGCAGAAAATGCCCGACGATAAACAAGTGAAGGGGTACCATCCTTGGGAAACTGACAAAGGTCACGGAGCAGGCAGATCCGGGGGCGGACCCAAGGCGGTGCTGTACCCCAAGTTGTCAAGAAGGTTTTAGGAAAGCGGAAGGAAAGAGAATGGAGCAGTTGACGGAAGCGGACTCCCGGTGATAGTAGGGACGAGGGGCGGCCTGCATACCCTACATCAAAGGAGGCGTCGAAAAAAATGTCATGGGCCGGATTAGCAGGCATGGAAGACAGATGGCTAGCATAACGACTCAGAAGGACTGCTCGCCGATTGGACAGCGGAGGTTCAGCAGTCTCAGCATAAAGGCTTTCCACAGGGCTGGTGTAAAAAGCTCCAGACACTAAACGTAATCCACGGTGGTGGATAGAGTCGAGACACCGAAGAATAGACGGCCGAGCAGAGGAGTAAACTATGCTTCCATAGTCCGATTTCGAGCGCACTAAGGCGCGATAGAGGCGGAGAAGTATCACTTGGTCCGCTCCCCAGGAGGTACCATTCAGGACACGGAGGGTGCTGAGGGATCGCAGACAGCGAGCCAAAAGATAGGAAACGTGGGATGACCAGCACAGTTTTCTGTCAAACATAAGACCCAAGAATTTAGCGACGTCCGAAAACGGAAGGTTGACAGGTCCTAGATGTAAGGAGGGTGGAAGAAACTCCTTACGTCGCCAAAAATTAACACAAACAGTCTTACTGGGAGAAAAACGGAAGCCGGTTTCGATGCTCCAAGAGTGGAGGCGATCGAAACATCCTTGAAGGCGTCGTTCAAGAAGGCTGGTCCGTTGAGAGCTGTAGTAGATCGCAAAATCGTCCACAAAGAGGGAGCCCGAGACATCAGGAAGGAGACAATCCATAATTGGATTTATGGCAATGGCAAACAGTACAACACTCAGCACGGAGCACTGGGGTACCCCGTTTTCTTGGGAGAAAGTACGGGGGAGAGTAGTGTTCACCCACACTCTAAATGTGCGCTCTGCCATAAATTCGCGAAAAAAAAGGGGCAGCCGACCTCGAAAGCCCCAAGAGAACAATGTGCGGAGGATGCCTGTCCTCCAACAGGTATCGTATGCTCTCTCCAGATCAAAAAATATTGCTACTGTTTGGCGTTTCCGGAGAAAATTGTTCATGATATAAGTGGAGAGAGCAACAAGATGGTCAACTGCAGAACGATGCTTTCGGAATCCGCATTGGGCAGGTGTTAAAAGACTTTGGGACTCCAGCCACCAAGCTAAACGGCAATTCACCATACGCTCCAAAACCTTACATACACTACTCGTGAGAGAAATGGGGCGATAGCTAGAGGGGAGATGTTTGTCCTTTCCAGGTTTCGGAACACGAACGACGATAGCTTCCCGCCATCGTCTGGGAAAAGTACTGTCAGTCCAAATTCGATTATAAAGGCGAAGGAGGTAACGCAGATATGGGTTGGTAAATGCAGCAACATTTGGACGTGGATACCATCCGGTCCTGGGGCGGAGGAGCGAGAAGAAGAGAGTGCATGTTGGAGTTCCCGCATGGAGAAAACAGTATTGTAGCTTTCGCGATTTGGAGAGGAGAAAGCAAGAGGTCGCACTTCCGCTGCACGTTTCTTCGGGAGAAACGCTGGCGGGTAATTTGAAGAGCTCGCTATCTCAGCAAAGTGCTGACCCAATGAGTTAGAAATTGCGACGGGGTCCACTAATGTATCATGCGCGACAGTGAGCCCAGAGACCGGGGAGAAACTAGGCGCCCCTGATAACTGTCGAAGCCGACTCCAAACTTCCGAGGAGGGAGTGAAGGTGTTAAATGAGCTACTAAAGAATTTCCAGCTTGCCTTCTTGCTATCGCGGATGACGTGGACGAGGATGTGGAGATCCCCAACGTGGGTGGTGGGCATTGAAGTCCCCAACCAGCAAATAGGGGGGTAGAAGCTGACCAAGAAGATGAACGAGATCAGCTCGTGCCATTGGTGTGGACGATGGAATGTATACAGTACAAATAGAAAAGGTATATCCAGAGAGGGAAAGACGGACAGCGTCAGCTTGGAAAAAAGTGTTTAAGTGGATTGGGTGATAATGGAGAGTATCATGAAGAAGAATCATGAGTCCTCCATGGGCTGGAGTGCCTTCAACAGAAGGGAGATCAAATCGGACGGACTGAAAATGGGGGAGAACAAAGTGGTCATGGGGACGCAGCTTTGTTTCCTGAAGACAGAAGATGACCAGCGAGTAGGAACGTAAGAGGATCGACAATTCATCCCGATTGGTTCGAATGCCGCGGATATTCCAGTGGATAATGGACATAGGGTGAACAGAAAATGGAGGAATGTGATCAATGTTGCTGTCAACTCAACGACTGCTCAGAGCTTGCGACCGACAGCATAGAATGGCATTCAGCCGAAGGCAGGAGATCCTGATCCATAGGTTGTTCTGGAGCAGCTGCTGCCACCAGCGATCGGCCGGTTGATCGGCCGCCAGCAGTACGCCTTGGCGACACAGAAGACGGCTGAGGGCGATTTCCGCCAGGTGGTGCTGTAGATGGGACACGCCTTGGCGGAGAAGGAGATGAACTGGGTTTCTTAGTAGCCTTCTTGGAAATATGATGTGTAGATGGAGGAGGGACCGATGGTTGTGAAGTTGGGGTACGTAAAAAATCTTCACGAGTATGCTCATTTTTCGAAATCTTGGTGTCTGACTTTTGGGCTCGAGATTTAGCAGAACCCGATGAAGGGTGAGCCATAGAGTGGGCAGGCGAAAGTGGTGAGGTTGAACGGGCGATCGTTGCGCTGGCCGATCTGACGACCGTGGCACTAAAGGTGAGGTTGCAAGTCTGCATGGCCGCCTCCTTTGTTGGCCGAGGAGAAGCAAGGACAGTGCTGTATTTTCCTGTCTGAGGCACGGTGGGCTGTCGACTGGCGAATAATTTTCGAGCAGCAAAGGTCGACACCTTTTCTTTCACTCTGATTTCCTGGATGAGCTTTTCTTTAAAAATGGGGCAATCTCGAGGGGAAGCAGCGTGGTCACCCATACAGTTGATACAGCGAGGGGATGGAGGTGGACAAGCACCCTCATCGGCATCCTTGCCACACGTAACACATTTGGCCGAATTGGAACAGGACTGGCTGGTGTGATTGAACCGCTGGCACCAATAGCAACACGTAGGGTTTGGGACGTAAGGGAGAACAGAAATTATCTCATAGCCCGCTTTGATTTTCGATGGGAGTTGAACTTTGTCAAATGTGAAGAAGACAGTGCGGGTTGGAATGATGTTCGTGTCAACCCTTTTCATAACTCTATGAACAGCCGTTACGCCCTGGTGAGACAGGTAGTGCTGAATTTCTTCATCAGACAATCCATCGAGGGAGCGTGCATAAACGACTCCACGTGAGGAATTTAAAGTGCGGTGCGCTTCAACCCGGACAGGGAAGGTGTGGAGCAGTGAAGTACGCAGCAATTTTTGTGCCTGGAGGGCACTGACTGTTTCTAACAACAAGGTGCCATTCCGTAATCTGGAACAAGACTTTACAGGACCTGCAATTGCGTCGACACCTTTCTGAATAATGAAAGGGTTGACCGTGGAGAAGTCGTGACCTTCGTCAGACCGAGAAACAACAAGGAACTGTGGCAACGATGGAAGAACTGTCTGTGGCTGAGACTCAGTGAACTTACGCTTGTGAGCAGACATAGTGGAAGGTGAGGAAACCATTGCGGAAGAATCCCCCATGATTACCGGCGTCTTCGATGGCGCGCTCCTCCCTTGTGGGGGCCCTCTCTGAGGGCACTCCCGCCTTAGGTGATTGTTCACACTTCAGGTCACACCTCCCGACAAACGGACGGAGGGACCAATCGGCACTTTCGGAAGGTATCAGCTCGGGTAATCACCCCTCCCTGGGCCTGGCCATTACCAGGGTGTACGTACGTGTCCTACCTGTCTACCCGGGGCGGGGAATTACGCGTTACCCCGTCACCGGCTACGCACAAAAATGCGTGGGTCGGCCTTCAGACACGCACAGGGAGGAAGAAAGAGAAAGGGAAAGGGAAAAACAAAGAGACAGAAAGGAAAGAAGAGAGGTCTCAAACGCCGCAGCGGAGAAAAGGGTAAAGAGAAGAGGTAAGGAAAAGAGAAGGACAAAGGATGGATGAAGACATAGAAGCAGAGAAGGCGAAGAATGCATTACATTTACGAGCGTCCGTCTCCGGATGTAGGCACAAACCATACTCCGCAGGGGGAGAAAGGGAAGGAAAGAGCCAGAGGTGAGGGGGGGGGGCGAAGATGGGGGATAGGGAAGGATGCGGAAAAGTAAGTTATGCAGCCCGGAAAGGAAGGAGGGCCACATTAGCTCGGGGTCCCGTGCTCGCTACGCACGTATCCACAAAAGAGTTTGTGGACCCCCTGGGGGGGGGGGGGTTAAGAAACCGTACGACACCTTCCTTCGGATGCTGCCGAAGGAATAAGATGGGAAATTTTCTGTGCTCTTTTGAAAGCTCCTCGTCAACATACTAACTTAGCATCTGCTGAAAGGGCTGCACTACGAATCCAAGAGAGCGCCCTGATATAGTAGTACTGAAAGCTGACGAAGATAATGCAACCATTTTGTTACCTCGTAGTGCGTATGATGATAAGATCTATGATCTGCTAAGTGATTCTACCTATAGGATGCGTGCAACGAGAAACGTCTCTACTATTGAATTCCTCCTCTTTAAAAAAAGACATCTTTAAGAGGTTAAGACCATATGGGTGTGTTCCACTAAGACTGTATGACGTTCCAAAGATTCACAAGGAAAGTGTTCCATTACGTCTAGTAGTGAGCAACATTGGAGCTCCTACATGTGACTTAGTTAAATATTTCGCTTCTTTGCTGAGACCTTTAGTGGACAAATGCTCACGTCACAGCCATAATTCAGCTGACTTCATCAACAGACTGGGGGCCCTCCCTCTAAACAGTCTGGCCGTTTGGCTAGCTTTGATGTGGTATTACTTTTTACAAAGGCCCCTCTCGCAGTTTCTTTGGAACTAACTGGCAAAAAGTTTCAGGTAGATATCACTGTTCTGTTTCTGCATGCTCTGTCCTCAACCTATTTTATGTTCAACCAAGAATATTTTGAACAGAGTGGCGACGTCGCCATGGACAGCCCTTTGTCTCCTTTGGTAGTCAACCTTCTTATGGAGGACTTCGAGGACAGAGTGCTTGAATCAGCTTACCTTAAACCAACTGTATTTTGGGGCTATGTGTACGATATTTTCATTGTGGCCTCGTGGAGAAGATAAATTTATAGAGTTTCTTCACCACCTCAGCTCCATTCATGAAAACATTCGGTTCACTATGAAAATAAAGAAAGATGTTTGTCTGCCTTTCTCGGATGTCTTGGTTATACGAAAGAATGATGGCTCTCTGGGGTTTTCATTTTATGTAAGCCCACTCATAATGATTTGTATTTGCAAGTGTGAAGTTGTCATCACCCAAACACTCGTACACAGAGCTCACACTGTCTCAGATCAAGATAGTTTGCCTAAAGAGCTAGCCCAGCTAAAGACAGTGTTAAGAAGAAATCCATATTCCACCCAGAAGGTTAATAGGGCACTGTCATTTAAAACATAGAATCACGAACTGGATAAAGAGGAGAACACGACTACAAAACTTTCAGCTTTTATTTCTTTTGTGGTCAACAATTCGCTTAAAATAGCAAGAATCTTCCGTAAATTTCAGGTGAAAGTGATTTTCCGTCCATCATTTAAGATTGCAAACCTTTTCGTACCATTGAAAGATGACTTACTACTGCGGAAGGTCAGAATTTGCAAAACACATTGTCAATGTGGTGTGACTTACACAGGACAGACCATACACACTGTGAGAGAACGCTGCACTAAACATCAGCGTTGCACTCGCCTTTTGCAGCCAAGTAAATCCGCTATTCCTGAACACTATATTTCCACTGGACATTCAACAGACTATAACAAAACTATGATCCTGACCATAGCGACATCTTTTTTGGGACTTCATTATTAAGGAATCCGCGGAAATACGCCTGGCGGAAAAGCTGATGAACCGTAATAGTGGCTACTTGTTGGACAATGGATGGAACCCCGTCATCGATTCGTTCTAATCGAAGACGACACAGTGCGATAACAGCCGCGGCGAGCGGTAATGCAGAGGGCAGCTGAGTTTCGTAGTTCCGCAAGCAAGGGCGCTGCCGCCGGTAAGTGTAGTTCATCTGTCAACTTGATTTCGATTCATGAGCGGAACACTTGCAGCGCGCTGTACCATATATTGTGGAACTGAACAAGGCTTCGTCAGTCTTCGATGGCTCAACTGACGATGTCTGGCAGATGCGCAGTCGAAATATCGTGGGATAAATTAAAGGACGATCGGCTGCAACCCCGAAATTTGTTTGAACAGCCGTGATTCTGCGTGCCAAAAATCCTCATTTGTGAAGGTATCGGATTAATGGTGTCACAAAATTTTACTACATAATCCGAAACAGTACCTCCTCGAATACTGACTGAGCTAGAACCGACTGTGTTCAACTATTAAGGTTAAAGAAAGCATCATCCGTCTTCTCTAACTTCTGGCGCACACAAGTTTTCAGGTAACTGAAACCGGGAATACTCAACCTTTCTCCCAGTGTAGCTGTTCATTACACTCACGCAAGTTATTTCTCAAAAATTATAACATTATTTGTGATCACCCATTAGTTCAAATCAAACGGATTGCCCTTGATAAGATATTCCCCCAAAAAACAGAACAACTAGTAGCATGCTATTGCCTGCTAATGTAATGGCACATAATGTATAGTGCGTGTACCTCATCAGTACAGCACTACAGTTCACACGAAATTAAATGCACAACAGTAAAATATGCAAAAATAAACACTTACTAACTATACAAATAAGGATGCGTTGACAATTAAAAAGCGAATAAAAAGAAACAAATCTATTTAGTTTTTACGTCATTAGTGTTAAGAACAATAATTTGCAATAGTAAGGACAGTATTGGGAGTTAATGGGTCTGCAGAATAATTATGGAAAGAAATAATTTAATGAACGAAATCAAGTTTTAACTGTCCTTTATTCACTTACGTGTCCGATCAGCATTTCCAGAAGGTAGCAACTCCGATGGCCTTGTTGGTTCTCTCGATCAGGTCCGTTGTTGTGCAGGGTTGTTCAAGTTGAGGACATATTAGCAGGTGGGCCGGGTCTTTTGTTGTTTCGCACTCGCAGAATGTATCTCCATCAGCTGGAAGAATGCCCCATTTTCGCATGTTGGTCTTGCATAGAGGAACGCCCACCCTAAGACGATTGAGCGAACTGCAAAAAGGGTAGGGCAAGTCGTTTCCTGGAGCTATCTCTTCCTTTACAGGGATATCAGGTGGTAGCTTGCTCTTCCATCTGGTGATGCGGTCAGATTCTGGTGTTCCCTCTAGTGGTTGAGTCCTAGCGATGAAGCTCTTTCTCGACTTCAGCCTGACTACAGCCTGATGATCATGCAGTGGATGTCGGGGACCGTAAGTTTTCTTAGCCCTCGCTATATCAGCAGCAACAGCCCTTCTAATAGTGGGGGAGCTATCCCAACAATAAGGTAGATTTTATCGACTGGAGATGGCTTCATACATCCCGACAAGATTCGGACGGTCTCATTGATTGCAATCTCAACCTGTTAGGTGGGAGTTGATGCACTCCACACAGGTGAAGCCTACTCTGCAGCGGACACAACAAAGCAAGAGCCGAAATTCTCAAGACGGGAGGACTTGCTCCCCAGGCGGTGGATGTGAGCTTCCTCAAGATGTTATTCCGTGAACTAACTTTCAGCCTAGTGTTATGGCAATGTTTCTTGAAGGTCAGAGTTCGGTCAAGGGTAACACCCAGATACACTGCTGTTGAACGATGATCCAGTCGTTTGCCTTGCCATGTAACGTCCAGTTCCCGCCGAGCTTCTCTATTCTTCAAGTGAAATGCGCACACCTGAGTCTTGTTGGGATTTGGCTTTAGATGATTGTCTTTGTAGTAGGAGCCAAGCGTGTCTAGCGCAGAAGTCAGCTTTTCCTCTACTTCTTCAAAAGTCCGAAATGATAGCTTACAGCTACATAAAATCAGTGACAATGAAAAGTTACTGTCGGTTCTGTAAAATTATTTTTTACATCACTGCTTAGATAAATATAGTTCGCAGTGTTTCTTAGCCAAAGTTCCTTCAAAAAGAGTCTCCACATGCCGGTGTTGTCGGCGAGTCGTCGCCGATCGCGTCGTTATTCTGTGGCTCTTGAGCGTACAATCCAGTAAATAGTGTTGTCTTTCTGATCTCTTTGATCGTGGGCGCCTGATGCGAGTGTAAGAGGAGCGCTCGATGTTTATCTGATTAATACCAATTTGCGTATCTGCATGAAGCGACGAACATAGGACATGCACTTTCCATTAACGTGTGACGTAACCCGATCTCATGTTTGTTAGTCATTATAGCCACAGTTTTCACATTTATACTTTACTATATGATCGCGGCTCGGCATATTTCACTGTATATCCGCACGCACTGTGAAAGTATACGAGGTTTACTGTATCGTGAATCAACAGTTCGCGGTTTATACCAAACCATCTGTTGTCTCTGTAATCAGTTCAAGTACAATGCCATCAGCACACCGTACATTCAAGGTTAAAGTTCTTTGCATCAAAACACGAGAAGAAAATGCGTTACCATATTTTCTGTTTCATTTCAGTGTCCACGGAACCACTAAACAGTCCATGCTGCCTACAATCGAAAACGGTGTATTTACAACGTTCACACAGCTTACCGAGTTTTAAGATTAATGAGTGAAAATGGGAATCCGCCTTATGAGCAACACTGCACGTAAAGTTACTAATACTTTATTCGTGGTTCACACAGAAATCACAGATGTGACAATGTTCAGACTGATATTCTCCACCTGCCAATACGTAGTCGTACACAACAATTGCCTTCTTGTTTTCGTTCCCGACTTTTTGTTGGTGCTCTTCTCTGTCGACCTATCGATGTGCTTCTGCTCTATTCACACAATACTTTTAAAGATACTCATTACGTCTATCTACAGTTTCATACAAAATTACGTCATCATATTGCTCGTTAATGGAGAACGAGTTTCAATATGTTGAACAAGAAAAAAAAACAGCATCAGAACAAAATGAAAATAGCTATAACATTGATGACAACTGCATGAAGAGAAAGCAGCTTTCAAAGAAATAACTTTACAAAACTTATCCCGAAAAATTTCTTTCAGTGAATCATGAAAATGAAGGAGAAAACAGGTAAAAGAAAGTATAGGAAAAACAGAAAACAATCTTTATCTTTCCGTAGTGTTATTTCACTCAATCCAGTGGCGAACGTTACTAGACGCATATCTGCGTGAAGGTGGAAATGGTGAACTGAACAAGGGAATGGAATTCGAGCGTTAGTTAGTTGAAAAGACGTGTCCTATAACTGTTTTCGTTAAACGTTTAACATACAGTGAGTTGCAAAGTTTTATTCAACACTGTGGGACTACTCCTGCACCATTGATGATAAAAGATGTAACGCTAAAGGTAAGACTAATGGTGCAAGGGACTTTCACGCAGGCTAGATGACGTACGCTGGTGCTAAATCTGGCCGCTCCTACTCATGCGTTCATTGCGTGAAATAGGCTTTAATATCAAGGCCCCTCAGCAGAGGCTGAAAGCGTGGGGGCTGTCTTACGAGACACAGCGATGGATGAACAAGCCGGGAGATCTGTTAACTTTTTGTGCTGTACCTGGTGCGTCCAGCTTGTTTAATATAAGAGAATTCCTTGGCTAAAGAGAGTACTCACGTTGAGAGCGCAACTCAGACTGTAAATCAACCGCCAATCACATTGCAAGCAGGTGGGCGACATCAGTTATCTATTGACTTTGCAGAGTGCAGGGTTGTACAATCTTGAGGGTGCTGAAGATTGCACAGAAACAAGGCACTGTGATTTCGTCTGCCGACATCGAAAGTTAATCAATTCTCGAAGCGCTCATTTATGTTATGGTATCGAATTTTGTGCTTTTGTGTCTTCTTAAACTTAATTTTATCATCTGATTCGTTTTCAGAACGAATTATACACTTACCACAAAGACGTGATATTTTACACTGTACGTAAATAAGAACGTTTTTAATGGAAATGGTTTCAATAATAACAAAAGTCAAGTCTACTGAAACAGAAAAAACATAGTTTTCCGGTAACATTCTTCACTTTGAAAAGAAAAAAAGGCACAAAAGATAAAGCAAAAAAGGTGCTACGTACTTCTTTCTTAAAACTTTTTGGTTTATTTATACGTACATAAGTAAACAAATGCGGTCTCTCAAATGTTTGGACATCAATTTCTCTTTTCTTTGAGTTCTTAGCAATGTGGAAGATTTACCATACGACTTTCATCAAGAACATCCACTATGAATGTCACTTTGGTCATTATTTAACTCTGTTACAATTGCTAGTTGCTTAGTTCTGTTAATATAGGCAGACATCTTGTAAAAAGGACGGTTTGTCAACAACCTCACTTTCAACGTTCAGGTGCCAAACTGTACAGCAAACATGGCACATAAGGCACGTAATTTTGGCATCGACGTGCAAACAAACGCGACCACTCGTGTCAGTAGAGTCTCGGAATAGGTAATACACGCCAGGGACGCTGCATTAAACTCACTTGTCACGGGTAATCGATTGAAACATGGAAGTCTCTCATTTGAAAGGGACTGAAAGTGGTCAGGTAATGCGCAGTCACAGATTAGGCCGCGTGCTTATTTATCATTTTACAAGCCGGTTATAGGACGCAATTGCGAGGTCTCGTCTCTTGTTCTTTCTTTCCTGCACTATGTAAAACATACCCAAACTTTCGTTCGTAGTGATTCAACAATGAGACAACGACGTTGATCAACCATAGAGATTTAAATTTTCAGTGGTTTCTCTAAATACCTAGGTAGTTCCTTTAAAGAGGACCTGGCCAATTTTTCTAGATCCTTCCCCAATCCGAGCTTCCGTTCCACCTGTAATGACCCCGTCAACAAACGTTGAATCTTTTCGACCTTTTTGCTCACTTCAAAAATATGCGACAAAGTGAACTGTCCTCGAAGGGGCTACGAGTTAGTATATTAAAATCAGGCTGGAAACATTTTCATCTCTCAGTAGCTGGATCGAATACCTCTGCAATACATAGTTGTGTTTCGACTTCATCTGTGACGAGTCGGAACACTGTGGGGTCAGAATACAATCTGGGTACCTATATTCTACAAGATACACTACCGGAAAAAAATGCAACACCGTCAAGGACAAGATCATTTTGTTGATAAGTGAGATGACAGGTAGTTGATCACTGTAGGAGTAGGTGATAACAAATGCAGATCAAATGAAACTCACATGTCACAGTAAAGGGTGTCCAAACAGCCGCATCAATACAGAGCATACCCCCACCCCCTCCGTCGGCAAAGCAAGCGTTTATTATCGCATGGAAACGATCATAAAGGTGCCGAATGGCAACCTGCAAATAGATTGTCCCAAGCATTTTACGCCTTTTGTTGCAATACAGCAATAGTTCTTACAGGCCCTGCAGAACGAGGAAGTTCCCGATTTATCATGTCCCACAAATGTTCAATTGGCGAGAGATCTGGTGATCTTGCTGGCCAGGACAGTTGTAAACCACGAAAAGCACGTTGTGTCTAAGCAGCCATTTGTGGATGTGCATTGTCCTGATGAAAAAGCACATGACCTTGCTGTTGAAGAAATGGCAGTAGCATAGGGATAGCAACCTGAGCATTGTAGAGGGCACTGGTTACTTTACAATGCGGGAACACGTGACCGCGAATTGTAACTTAAGTCCTCCCACACCATGTATCCTAGGGTGGGACCTATGTGTCGTGGGAAGATGCACTCTGCAATACGCAGCTTACCTGGTCTGCGCATAACACGTGTGCGCCCATCACTCGCTTACTGCCAAAACCCACTCTCATCACTGAAGACAATAGAGCGCCAATGGCTCTCCTGTCAACTCTTTCACGGCACCGAAGTAGCCATGCTTGGCGGTGTCGTAGCGTCAGTGGTAGCATGCCCATATGCACACGTGATCTCAATCCTGCTGAAGGCAGACGTTTCCCAACGATGCGATGCTCGCAGAATGCGTCGATCTCGACGCGGTTCTGCACTACGAGGACGTGGTGTGAATGTTCCACACACCGCTGTTGAAAGCAAAGACACACCAAAGATACACGGCGTCCAACATGTGCAGCAATATGTCAATATGAGCAGCAATCTGTCGATACGTCCATCCAACTTCCCTCAGTCCCACAATGAGACCCCGTTCAAATGGCTGAACTTGTTTAGCAGGAGTTTTTTTCGGTGGGGCATGGTTGTATCCTAGAAGGAATGTTGCAAGCACTGTTCATTCCTAAACTCAGAATAGTACTGCCTGCAGAGTCAAACCAGTGGGCGCACTTCTGTACGGATAAATAATCGTTGATGTCCACTGCACTGTAATCAACATAAAGCCTGTTGACACTTAGGTGTTTCCTGTGTTTAGAAGATACCACTACGAACTGGTATAGTGTTGACTTACTTTGTGGATCTGTTCTGAACCTGCTGTGTGGCACCTGATCGCTGACGTCAGTGACAAATGAATCACTAAAACTACAACCCCTCAGTAGGTACCTATTATACCCAGGTTAGACTGATACAATTCTTGAGGGGGTTGTATCGTTTTTTCGACAGGGTAGTGGCATGCTCTGAAATGCATTTCAGTACCTTCATACCAGGTAAAAAATACCTCCATCCCTTTGTTCTCACAAAACTCGCAGCCACACATATTTATTTTCTTGCCTGATGATGGCCTCTCAGCCGAGCTGGTTACTTAAAAGATAGGGAGCGATGGCCCTAGCAGTCTGGTCCCTTCAATCCCCAAACCAGCCAACTAACTTAAAAGATAAATATTGCAGATAATTACACAACTATCGATTGTTTTTCTTTCATCATGTATAAAATATTCTACCAAGAACTAACGGAACCATCAGTTAACGCTATTTACTAGAGGTTGGGAACAGCTCCACAAAATTTGTCAACACTACACAAGGTCGCAGAGGTATCCTCTAAATAAAGATAACACCTCCTACGTGCCAACAGGCTTTGTGTTGGTTACAGTACAGTGGCCAACGAGAATTATTCATCGGTATGGAAGTGTATTAAGTGGCGCAACTTCGATAACGTAGCCAACTACTGCACTGTAGTGAAGCCTATTGTGGAGACAATAACTACGAGCGGAAAGATTAACCCAACCGAAATCTTGCTCCTGTATGCGCATTCGGCAGACGTAGAGATACAAAGAGCTCTGCTTAGGGGATATAGTGATGCACAGGTTTCTACCGGAAAAACAAATTCAACGCACTGACTACGGAAGCTAATGCACCCCGCAATGCATCCCGCAAAATAGCCGTGGAAACCTATCGCGCAACCCAACGAAACGAAAGCAGATGAGCGGATGGGGCTTACAAAACTAGTAGTTCGGCACGACAGTAAGATCACAAGCGATGTGCCAGTTCAGATCATACAGGTAAATGTGGATCTCAGACCTTCGCGGATCAGATGAAAGTGACATCGTCCAGTAATAGTACTCCTGAAATCAAGGAGTCCCTGTTGGGAGAAATTAAGGGAAGCCACATGATTAGCACAGCTGCCCTACAAATAGGTAAAGAAGGGCTGAGGAGATGGAGAAGCGAACCTCCTCTGGTCTGCCTCAGACTCATTAAATTCTTGATCTCATACACGCTTGAGCCCAGGAACACGAACTTCGATCCTGAAAAACATGTATGAGAGGTTCGAGAGGACTCCTTATCTTTACAAACTTGAAGGGATCATGCCATTAAAACTGACGCTTCAACACCTGTTACGAGTTGGACATGAAATCATCTTTCGCACTCCGGAGACTGTGGACAGAGTTCAGCTGATGTTGGTTAATCTCACTTCCAGTAAAGGTTATGAGTTACTGGATCTAGTTGCTCAGATATTTCGTAGAAGATGCCAGCAGTGTCGACAGTGAAATCACTTTCAATCTCTTCGTAATTGCAGGTAGCAGAAATCTTTTTAACCCATAGAAACCATGGCCAGAGTGCTACACACACATGTAGCATGTCGCACCGAGTATATTAAATGAGCTACACAGGATACACGTAACACAGATGAATGCCATGTGCAGCGTACTGGCTGTGAAATAAGTCAAGAAACTGGCTGAGAAGATAACCTGCTTTCAGAAGACTATACGTAGGCGAGGCAACAACCGACTGATGTCATATACTATGCAAGTCATCACTACGAGAGGAATTCCGGTGTCAGCAATAATCATCGCCAACAGATCAGTGAGGGCTTTAGAAAGAACACACTTGAGTGATGAGCACGCCCTTGTAGTAGAATTAATCTCTCCTTTCAGCACAAGGCATCTTGTAAATACGTTCTTTTAGTACAGCGCTGGGATTAGTATTAATATAAGGCAGCTACGATGTATCTGTGAAGCCTTACATGACAAATTTGTCATCATAATGTTGTATGGCAATGCCAAATCAGTTTTGTAGAACAGCAAAGTTCCAAGAGTCTCGTGGTTTTGAATTACGAGACGTGGTGATGGAGCTTCAGCTTCATTTGCAAAATTTTCCCGGTAGCCCATCGACCTATGAAGGACTGGCAAATGTTGACATTACAATGACGAATACGGTCTATACAAAGTTGTCGAGTGACTTATGATCTACTCATAAGTGACCACAACTTGATTCATTTCGTCCTAAACAAGACGACAACAGTCGGCGTGCAATTCGAAAACAACTTAATAAGAACTTCAAAAATATCCAGAGAAGTAACTGGGAGTTCTGGAGGTAATAGAAAATGTGAGAAAATATCGAGGAGATGCATACATGCAGTATACAGAGCGTACGTGAAGGAGGATGGGACCTGAATGTAGACAATGTAAATTACTAAGAGTATTTAATTATATCAATGGATTTTAATGTTGAATGTATT
The DNA here is from genome assembly GCF_023864345.2 of Schistocerca serialis cubense. Classification (NCBI taxonomy): domain Eukaryota; kingdom Metazoa; phylum Arthropoda; class Insecta; order Orthoptera; family Acrididae; genus Schistocerca; species Schistocerca serialis. The sequence goes on along the minus strand of NC_064641.1, from coordinate 628,703,294 downwards.
CGTGCATTTTACTACTGACAGTTTCAGTAGCGCACGCCCTAGTCGTAGAATTAATCTCTCCTTTCGGCATAAGGCATCTTATAAATACGTTCTTTTAGTACAGCGCTGAGATTAGTATTAATATAAGGCAGCTACGGTGTATCTGTGAATCTGTGAAGCCTTACATCACAGAAATATTTATACAGGGTGTAAATTTTAAGTTGACAAACCAGAATAACTCGAAAAATAAGCTGCACATGAAAAAATGTGTAAAATCCAAAGATGATTATTTTAGAGGGGGACATCTGTTGGTGCTAAAATTAGCCCGCCACCCCACCCCCGGGGGGTGGGGCGGGAGGAAACTTTAAAATTTCAAATGGGAACCCCCATTTTTTTATTGCAGAATCAGATTCTACATAAAAAAACTTCGTACATTTTGTCTTAAGCATTTGTTTTGATTCTTGGTAGTTGGCGCTGTAATTCAAGAAAATCCATGTTCTCATTTTTGCGTGGAAAATGGTCACGGATAAATAAAAAATGAGTTCATTCGTTAGTAAGTAGAATGTTTGGTTAGTTAGTTAGCTAGTCAGATGATTTGTTTGATAATTAAAAGTTGTGTGGCCTCATGACCACGAAACAAACAAAACTTATCCGAAACTGCGGAAAAAATTAATACAGTGTTTGGGTCAACATTTGTAAATCTCTAATTCTTCTTTCTCAAACCCCACCCTATGGGTAGAGAGGGAGAGTTTTAGCGAATCAAAATTTACGAAGTAAATAAGTATTTTTAATTTATCCGTAACCATTTTCCACGCAAAAATGAGAACATGAATTTTCTTGAATTACAGCGCCAACTACCAACAATCAAAACAAATGTTTAAGACAAAGTGTACTTAGTTTTTCATGTAGAATCTGATTCTGCAATAAAAAATGGGGGTCGCCATTTGAAAATTTAAAGTTGCCTCCAGCTCGACCCCCATAGGGCTGCGGTGGCGGGCTACTTTTAGCACCAGCAGACGTCCCCCTCGAAAATAATCAACTTTGAATTGTACACATTTTTTCGTCTGAAGCTTATTTTTCGAATTATTCTGGTTTGTCAACTTACAATTTACACCCTGTATATATATTTGACGGTACAGTACGAACAGTACCATACAAACAAATGTAAGTAACTTTATTGTACCGTATCTGTTAAGACATGAGGGAATGACTTCCATTGTACTAGAGGGAGCTGTAGAGGACAAAAACTGTAGATCAAGGCAAATATAGGAATACATGCAGCAGATAATTGAGCACGTAGGTTACAAGTGCTACTCTGAAATGAAGAGAATGGCACAGGAGAGAAACTCGTGGAGGGCAGAATAAAAAAATAATCTGATGATGATGGATTGGTCGAAACTGATAATTAACAAAGATATATTTCGTCATCAGCTCTTGGTGGTCCTGAAATGTAACGTTCTTTTTTTTTTAAAAAAAAAAAAAAAATACTTACGAACTGTGAGTCAACAGCTGACCAAATAACAACACTGCTCTCCTACTTTAGGTGAATGATTTCCTAATATAAATCTCTCAAAATCAGCTTATTTCATTCGAGAACAGCCCGTTGCTCTATGCTCCTTACACCACTGCCTACGACATACAAACTTCTCCATTAATTCGCAGCCACGGGACACGGTGAAGGATAGCCAGAGTGATTACGTGACCCGGATCCGCACGTCCAGCAGCCGTCGCTGCGTTGCTCGTGCTGGTGCAACAGGTGGGACACCTGCAGAACGGCGCGCGCTCGGGTTAATGAATGAGGCACTCACCCACTTGCCGCGCGAGAGGTGCGGGTCCTCGAGGAAGGGCGAGTCTGTGACGACGATCATCACCTCCGGCCGGCGGCGACGCCTCATGGCGACTGCCCCGCTCGGCCGGGCAGACTCCTTGCGGTCCCAATTAGCGCTGCTAACCGCGATAATGCCCGCCAGTGTTTCTCAGCAGCCTCGCAGCTGGCCGCTGCCGCTCCGCACCTCCTCAGCCGCCGCCGTCAAGGCCTCTGCATGCTCAACGGAGCGGACCGCATTGCGGACGATTAACCCTTCAACCCCGTCATATGACGCTTCAACAAAAGCGGGCCTTCACTACAAGATCCGTCATATGACAGACAAACGAGAGATACCAATGAAAGTGTGTCATCATTATGAGATTCATCATATGATGAACCAAAAGGGAAGTGCCTCACTACGTGGCCCATTCTATGATGGACCAAGAGTGTACACTTGTTGCGGACCTGTCATATGACATACCAACGAGAATCTGCCCTCGCTATAGTACCCATCCATCATACGATAGACCAATGAAGGCATACTTTCACTATGAGCCCCATCGTATGACAGACCAACTAGAGTGTGTCCTCATTATGAGGCCTGTCATTTGATGGACCAATGAAAGAGCGCCCTCTCTGCCAGACATGTCGTATGATGATCCACTGCGAACATGCCCCCACTGTGAAACACATCTGTGATGGACCAGTGGATTACACCATCATTATGAGACCCAGCATATGATGGATCAACAGGATACTGATCTCACTAAGCAGTCCATAATTTGATGGAGCAATGAGAGTGTACATGATGGAGTTATGGAACTGTACCTTTACTTCGACGCCAATCATATGACAGACCAACAAGAAAGGGCCTGCGCCATGAGATCCATCATGTGATCGACCAATGAGACTGCCCTCAGTACGAGACCCAGCACGTGAAGGATCAACGAGAGAGTGTCTTCACCATGCGACCCTCCTACGAGGGACTAACAAAAGAATGCACTCACATGAGACTGGTCGTGTAACAGACCAATAACAGCACGACCTCACTGCGAGATCTGTCATATGACGAATTAATAAAGAATGCATGCAGTTTGTCGTCGCTACAAAGGCCTATCATATGAAAGACCAACAAAAGTGTGCCTTCACTATAGGATCTGACATATGATGAACCAATGAGAGTGTGCCCTCACTAAGGACCCATCACATGACAGACATATGTCAGTATCCACTCACTATAAGAACCGTCACATGGTGTACTGAAGAAAGTGTGCTTTCACTTTGAGACCGATCATATGGCAGACCAACGAGAGAGTGCCTATGCTGTGGGACCCATCATATTATTGACCAATGGTGTCCTGCCCTCACTGCAAAACTCATCATATGAAGGATCAACGAGAAAGTGTCTTCACCACGAGACCTGTCACATGATGGACCAATAAGAAAATGCCTCACTATGAGATCTCTCGCATGACAGACCAGTGAGAGCATGACCTCACTGCGAGACTCATCACGTGACAAACCAGTTACAGAATGCGTGGAGTGTCTCGTCGATAGGGGGCTCCTCATACGAAAGACCAATAAAAGTGTGCCCCCAGTACAAGATCTATCATATTACGAACCAACAACAGTACACTCTGCCTGTGAGGCCCAACACATGACAGACCAACGAAAGTGTGCCCTCCCTACGAGAAAATGACAGTTTTAAGCTATTCAGTGTAAAATGTAACCCCGTCAATCAAACTTACAGGTCCATCCTTTAATATAAAAACACAAGTTCACTAAAACTTTCTATTCAGGTTATGTTTAAGTTACTTTTTCTTCTGTTTATAAACTGTCGATTGTTAATTATAGCTACAACAAATCGTGCAATAACGTAACGTCATATGTATAAAAAACACTGAATAAAATTGATAACGCAGCAATTATATTGACTCAGTCACCCATCACATAATGCGGAAAATCATTTTTTATTATTGGGCATAGCTGGAGTTCCTTTTCAGGAGTAGTTCTAATAACATGTACTCGTGTTTATATGTAAAATTAAGTAAAAATAAGGAATAATTGAGAAGTTAAAACATAACTGTTGTGTTGGCAGAAGAGCCAACACCGTGTTACTAGAGGAGGCCGAAATGCACGCGTTTTAGCTCACGCAGGCTGGCGTGAGGAGCGAAGAACTATACTGACGTGAGGTCTGGAACATGACAAGGAATTAGAATTCAGATAGCGGACGTAATTACTTTGATACTTAACTTTAATCCATTAATGATGAACGTCGCTCTTGACGGTACATGATTCACAATATTATCTTTTCAGAATACATTCGTAGTAACTGAATAGGGCGCCTTGCTAGGTCGTAGCAAATGACGTAGCTGAAGGCTATGCTAAAGTGTCGTCTCTGCAAATGAGAGCGTATGTAGTCAGTGAACCATCGCTAGCAAAGCCGGCTGTACAACTGGGGCGAGTGCTAGGTAGTCTCTCTAGACTAGACCTGCCGTGTGGCGGTGCTCGGTCTGCAATCACTGATAGTGGCGACACGCGGGTCCGACGTATACTAACGGACAGCGGCCGATTTAAAGGCTACCACCTAGCAAGTGTGGTGTCTGGCGGTGACACCACAATAACACACAACGGAAATACGATACGTACTTCTAACGTAGCCGGTACTGGTGCAAAGCCCGGATCCGAAAAAGGAATGCTACACTTTACTTTACTTCAGCGCGTCTAGTCTCGTGCCGCGCGTCCGTTTGTTGATTTCCACACACGCCGAGACCAGCGAGCGCTGACCATTTCTTACAATGTGAGGCCGCGTCGTGTGGTTATCGGCGGCTTCAGTGCCACTCTGCATTCCTCCGTTTCACAATGGTCACAGGAGGTTAAAAAATGGTTCAAATGGCTCTGAGCACTATGGGACTTAACTTCTGAGGTCATCAGTTCCCTAGAACTTAGAACTACTTAAACCTAACTAACCTAAGGACAGCACGCACATTCATGCGGTTCCAGACTGTAGCGCCTAGAACCGCTCGGCCACTCAACCATGCTCACAGGAGGTTAGACAACCCGTTATCCTGGATGGAGAGTCGTCTCCAGAGACTGCAGTGGTATCTGCTGTGTCTCAGGCAGAGACATTCTAATACCAGATACAATGTTTACCAACACCTAAGACTGTATAGATGCCTCGATTATATCGGAACAAAAGCGACAGTATCACAAGGTATTGCGGTCTTAAGTATGTTTAAGCTTTCCTTGTACACAAAAGGACTTATTTAGAATGTTGTTGTTATTGTTGTTGTTGTCTTTAGTTCGAAGACTGGTTTGATCCACCTCGCCACACTGGTCTATCCTGTGCAAGTCTCTTCTGCTCTACGTAACGAACGCAACACAGCTGCATGTCCTCGTGAAGTACAGCGCCTGTAGCTTCCCCTTGCTTTCAGCCGTTCGCAGTATCAACATAGGAAGGCTATATTGGCTAATGTTACAAGGACAATAAAGCATCCATACTATAGGCCCTGCAGCTACTGAAAGGAATGCCGTCCCTCTCAATGAACCACAGATTAGATTACACATGTTTTTCATATCATAATCTCACAGTAAAGAGATCCTTACTGATGCATAATATGGCACGAAACAAAAATACGTCATTCATATTTATGAAAAAAGAAATATTCTAATGTCCGTTCCACAGGTTCAAAAATGGTTCAAATGGCTCTGAGCACTATGGGACTCAACATCTTAGGTCATAAGTCCCCTAGAACTGAGAACTACTTAAACCTAACTAACTTAAGGACATCACACACACCCATGCCCGAGGCAGGATTCGAACCTGCGACCGTACCAGTCCCGCGGTTCCGGACTGCAGCGCCGTTCCACAGGCCCCAATAGAAGTGGTCCGCATATATATTAAAGAGGAAGGGGAAAATATAAAAAAATAAATAAAAGCTGAATTATATTTTCGTTTAAGGGGTGGTAACAAGCTGGTCACGAAGCATGTAAATACACAATGTATTGAGCTACTTGTGACAATTCTTTGGCTGTTGTAGCCACGTGTCATCAAACAGAAAATGAATTGGCAGCTTATTTACATTTATCACATCACAGCACCGAAGATACGCAGAAGTCAGATTTTATGTAACACTGACGTAATTTGACATTAATAATGAGCATAGGGCATAGGTGGCCAGGAGACTCCTCGCGGGGCGGTTCGGCGACTTGCGATTGAATGAGGATGAAATGATGATGAAAGACACACAACACCCAGTCATCTCGAGGCAGAGAAAATCCCTGTCCCCGCCGGGAATCGAACCTGGGACGCCGTGCGCTGGAAGAGAGAACGCTACCGCAAGACCACGAGCCGCGGACAATTTGACATTATTAATAATACGAGAAGCGTTCAAAAAGTTTCCGTTCGAAGGCCCTACACTCCAGAATCGGTATGCCAATCAGGCACAATCGCCCGTTACCCGTTTGGTAAAACACTGTGTCGTGCTGTGTGAGGAAGTCCGTAACTGTCTGCTGCACCTCCTGGTCCCACAGGAATCATCGGCTGTTCAAGGCCTTCTTTAAGGGACTGAAGACGTAATAATCGCGTGCTTAGAGACCAGGACTATAGGGCGGTGCTCTTTAAGGCTCCCCCTTCTACTGTCCTGCCAGATCGACAGGCGTCTTGTATCGAGTCGTGAGCAGCATAGGACTTGGGGCAGCATTACACGGTAGTGGCTTTCGACAGACGTGTCGCCCCACACACGTTCTTCATTCTCCGATGCATGTCTATCGGCAGCCAAGAAAAGAATAGCAGCACGTTGGTCGTGTTTGGTTGCATTTGACAATAGCGTCGCCATAGTTCGCATTTCTTATTTACCACACGCATGTCGGAAAGACAAGAATGTCACGCTAATCTCTTGCCTACAGTCAATGCTTACCTAACTGCACCGGAGTCGCTCTACGCTGCACATATACACTCCTGGAAATTGAAATAAGAACACCGTGAATTCATTCTCTCAGGAAGGGGAAACTTTATTGACACATTCCTGGGGTCAGATACATCACATGATCACACTGACAGAACCACAGGCACATAGACACAGGCAACAGAGCATGCACAATGTCGGCACTAGTACAGTGTATATCCACCTTTCGCAGCGATGCAGGCTGCTATTCTCCCATGGAGACGATCGTAGAGATGCTGGATGTAGTCCTGTGGAACGGCTTGCCATGCCATTTCCACCTGGCGCCTCAGTTGGACCAGCGTTCGTGCTGGACGTGCAGACCGCGTGAGACGACGCTTCATCCAGTCCCAAACATGCTCAATGGGGGACAGATCCGGAGATCTTGCTGGCCACGGTAGTTGACTTACACCTTCTAGAGCACGTTGGGTGGCACGGGATACATGCGGACGTGCATTGTCCTGTTGGAACAGCAAGTTCCCTTGCCGGTCTAGGAATGGTAGAACGATGGGTTCGACGACGGTTTGGATGTACCGTGCACTATTCAGTGTCCCCTCGACGATCACCAGTGGTGTACGGCCAGTGTAGGAGATCTCTCCCCACACCATGATGCCGGGTGATGGCCCTGTGTGCCTCGGTCGTATGCAGTCCTGATTGTGGCGCTCACCTGCACGGCGCCAAACACGCATACGACCATCATTGGCACCAAGGCAGAAGCGACTCTCATCGCTGAAGACGACACGTTTCCATTCGTCCCTCCATTCAACGCCTGTCGCGACACCACTGGAGGCGGGCTGCACGATGTTGGGGCGTGAGCGGAAGACGGCCTAACGGTGTGCGGGACCGTAGCCCAGCTTCATGGAGACGGTTGCGAATGGTCCTCGCCGATACCCCAGGAGCAACAGTGTCCCTAATTTGCTGGGAAGTGGCGGTGCGGTCCCCTACGGCACTGCGTAGGATCCTACGGTCTTGGCGTGCATCCGTGCGTCGCTGCGGTCCGGTCCCAGGTCGACGGGCACGTGCACCTTCCGCCGACCACTGGCGACAACATCGATGTACGGTGGAGACCTCACGCCCCACGTGTTGAGCAATTCGGCGGTACGTCCACCCGGCCTCCCACATGCCCACTATACGCCCTCGCTCAAAGTCCGTCAACTGCACATACGGTTCACGTCCACGCTGTCGCGGGATGCTACCAGTGTTAAAGACTGCGATGGAGCTCCGTATGCCACGGCAAACTGGCTAACACTGACGGCGGCGGTGCACAAATGCTGCGCAGCTAGCGCCATTCGACGGCCAACACCGCGGTTCCTGGTGTGTCCGCTGTGCCGTGCGTGTGATCATTGCTTGTACAGCCCTCTCGCAGTGTCCGGAGCAAGTATGGTGGGTCTGACACACCGGTGTCAATGTGTTCTTTTTTCCATTTCCAGGAGTGTACTTCAGCAACATCCTCAAACGGAAACTTTTCGATCGTCCCTTATAATACAGTGTACACTACTGCCCATGTTCGACCGAAATCGTAACGTTCAGCCGAAGGTGTACCTGAAAAACCTGGATACATATACAGGGTGGTCCATTGATCGTGACCGGGCCAAATATCTCACGAAATAAGCGTCAAACGAAAAAACTACAAAGAACGAAACTTGTCTAGCTTGAAGAGGGAAACCAGATGGCTCTATGGTTGGACCGCTAGATGGCGCTGCCATAGGTCAAACGGATATCAATTGCGTTTTTAAAAATAGGAACCCCCATTTTTTATTACATATTCGCGTAGTACGTAAAGAAATATGAATGTTTTAGTTGGACCACTTCTTTCGCTTTGTGATAGATGGCGCTGTAATAGTCACAAACATATGGCTCACAATTTTAGACGAACAGTTCGGAACAGGTAGGTTTTTTAAATTAAAATACAGAACGTAGGTACGTTTGAATATTTTATTTCGGTTGTTCCAATGTGATACATGTACCTTTGTGAACATATCATTTCTGAGAACGCATGTTGTTACAGCGTGATTACGTGTAAATACCACATTACTGCAATAAATGCTCAAAACGATGTCCGTCAATCTCAGTGCATTTGGCAATACGTGTAACGACATGCCTCTCAACAGCGAGTAGTTGACCTTCCGTAATGTTCGCACATGCATTGACAATGCGCTGGCGCATGTTGTCAGGCCTTGTCGGTGGATCACGATAGCAAATATCCTTCAACTTTCCCCACAGAAAGAAATCCGGGGACGTCAGATCCGGTGAACGTGAGGGCCATGGTATGGTGCTTCGACGACCAACCCACCTGTCATGAAATATGCTATACAATACCGCTTCAACCGCACGTGAGCTATGTGCCGGACATCCATCATGTTGGAAGTACGTCCCCATTCTGTCATGCAGTGAAACAACTTGTAGTAACATCGGTAGAACATACGTAGGAAATCAGCATACATTGCACCATTTAGATTGCCATCGATAAAATGGGGGCCATTTATCCCTCCTCCCATAATGCCGTACCATGCATTAACCCGCCAAGGTCACTGATGTTCCACTTGTCGCAGCCATCGTGGATTTTCCGTTGCCCTGTAGTGCATATTATCCCGGTTTACGTTACCGCTGCTGGTGAATGACGCTTCGTCGCTAAATAGAACGCGTGCAAAAAATCTGTAATCGTCCCGTATTTTCTCTTGTGCCCAGTGGCAGAACTGAACACGACGTTAAAAGTCGTCGCCATGCAATTCCTGGTGCATAGAAATATGGTACGGGTGCAATCGATGTTGATGCAGCATTCTCAACACCGACGTTTTTGAGATTCCCGATTCTCGCGCAATTTGTCTGCTACTGATGTGCGTATTAGCCGCGGCAGCAGCTAATACACCTACTAGGGCGCCGGCCAGTGTGGCCGCGCGGTTCTAGGCGCTTCAGTCTGGAACCGCGCGACCGCTACGATCGCAGGTTCGAATCCTGACTCAGGCATGGATGTTTGTGATGTCCTTAGGTTAGTTAGGTTTAAGTAGTTCTAAGTTCTAGGGAACTGATGACCTCAGAATTTAAGTCCCATAGTGCTCAGAGCCGTTTTTGAACACCTACTTGGGCATCATTATTTGTTGCAGGTCGTGGTTGGCGTTTCACATGTGGCTGAACACTTTCTGGTTCCTTAAATAACGTAACTATCCGGCGAACGGTCCAGACGCTTGGATGATGTCGTCCTGGATACCGAGCAGCACACGCCCGGTGGGAATTTTGATCACAATAGCCATACATCAACACGATATCGACCTTTTCCGCAATTGGTAAACGGTCCATTTTAACACGGGTAATGTATCACGAAGCAAATACCGTCCGCACTGGCGGAATGTTACGTGATACCACGTACTTATACGTTTGTGACTATTACAGCGCCATGTATCACAAAGCGAAAGAAGCGGTCCAACTAAAACATTCATATTTCTTTGCGTACTACACGAATGTGTAATAAAAATTGGGGGTTCCTTTTTTTTTTAAAAAAAAAAAAAAAACGGTTTCTATCTGTTTGACCTGTGGCAGCGCCATCTAGCGGGCCAACCATAGCGCCATCTGGTTTCCCCCTCCAAACTAGACAAGTTTCGTTCTTTGTAGTTTTATCGTTTGGTGCTTATTTCGCGAGATATTTAGCCCGGTCACGATCAATGGACCACCCTGTATAAACACGGAAGGGGTGGCCGCATTTGAATCACAACCTGAGGTACGTCGAAGATCAGATCAGGAGGAGGGTCACCTGACAACGATGTTACCATCAGCGAAACAAGCAAATATGAATATTTCTGTACGAAATTCGTGGCTCTGGAATCTTGCCGCACAGGCGACCGGAAAAATGATCGTTTATTGGGGGCAGTATTTGTCACAAGAGCTACAGTTGATGGAAACATGTCGCGCACATTTTGCTATTCTGGAAAGCTATTTGGATGGTAAAATGGCGGACGAGGAGTGTTGTAGAATACTGCATTCACACTTCTCCAGCCACGTGTAACGTGCAGTCATCGGGGTGCAGACAAAGAGCAATTTCCTGCGACTCTGGAATCCCTCTGTTCCGGCGTGACATCAAGGACTGGCACGTCGGTATGGAACGTAACCGCAGAGTAGTGATGGGGAGCTCGTGAATGAGTCGTTCAAATGAACGCTTCACTCCAGTGAAGTGTGAACTAACCACTCAATTTCAATGAACTGGTACTTCAGACTCTCCACAGATAGCACACTCCACACTATTTTTCTAGTTCGTTCACTCACTCTCTTCCCCTCTCCCTCTCCCACTACATTGGCGCTACGTCACTCATTCTCCCTTCACTTCAGTCCTCCCTCTACTGCCTGTCGACGAATCGCGCAGTGAAATACACTGACAACAACAGTTGCACTTTGCTTTCCCATCACCTAAATCAGCGAAGAAACCCCAAATTTCACTAGTTCTACGCGATCGCGAGTTGCTAGCCATTGTATAAGCGTGAACAGACACAAAAATTGCTTTCCGAATAAAATAAAGAGGGATTTTACCTGAAATCGTACCAATTACTACAGGTGACAGTTTACGTTTTGAATTTAGAGGGTTATTATTCTCAACAAAAATAAAATCTACAGGAAAACTTATGAATAATTACTTAACGTAGGTATATAGACTTTGTGACAGTGGTAAACATACTCATTCTATTTTGGATTAAATTTTAAAAGGAACATAAAATTGGATTGAATTTCGTTAGTAGCCCTAGTTTTCAGTCCATAAATACAACAAATAAGGTTTCACTTGGCAGATGAAGACTCTTTTTGGCGCTTCATGAGAAAATGTCGAGCAAGGTTAAATGTAATACCTTCTTTATATGTGACAGGCTTCTCTATTTATCTTTCCTTTGTCCCCTTCGACCATGTTGTATTTAAGTTAACTCAGACGCTGTAAGACGCAAAACGTTGCGTGGACGTTACTTCATAGTTCGGCCATCTGTTGGTAAAATTATGAAGTATTACGAAGCTTTATTGTACGAGCGAGGCGAAGCGAGCGTAGCCGCGGCTGAGCGGCGAACTGGACAACTTCGCCAGGTTTCCGTACTTCATGAATGAACTACTTCATTTGAACGCTTCACGGCAAAGAGTGAAATGAATGTACTTCACGGGAATGAACGAGTTCGACCCATCTCTACCGCAGAGGCTGTGAGGCGACGTCAGCCAATAGTACGCTGACAAGGACCGCACCACGACAGGAGCGACCTCTATCCGAAGAGAATATAAGCGCCGCTCCTGCCAGCCCCGGCCGCACTAGAAGTCAGGCAGTAGAAGACAAGCCGTCATCCTAACTGTTTAGCTGAGACTTGTGATCTGTATCAATTGCGTGCATGGAAATTAAGTCTATCGAAGGCCATTGATTATTTGCATGTCGCCAACTGCTTGCGACCCACCTTGTACACACGCAAGTTAGGTATTGTCAATTTGTAAGTAGGCTGTTTAGGTTTTTATATTGGTAACGCCACGTAGCGCTCTGTATGAAAATCACTGGCTGTGCTGTGTGCAGCCTGTGGCTGGTTTGCATTGTTGGAATTTGCTATTGTAGTGTTGGGCAGTTGGCTGTTAACAGCGCGTAGCGTTGCGCAGTTGGAGGTGAGCCGCCAGAAGTGTTGGATGTAGGGAGAGAGATGGCGGAGTTTTGAGAGCGGATGATCTGGACGTGTGTCCATCAGAGACAGTAAATTTGTAAGACTGGATGTCATGAACTGATATATATATATTATGACTTTTGAACACTATTAAGGTAAATACATTGTTTGTTCTTTATCAAAATCTTTCATTTGCTAACTATGCCTATCAGTAGTTAGCCCCTTCAGTAGTTAGAATCTTTTATTTAGCTGGCAGTAGTGGCGCTCGCTGTATTGCAGTAGTTAGAGTAACGAAGATTTTTCTGAGGTAAGTGATTCATGAAAGGTATAGGTTATTGTTAGTCAGGGCCATTCTTTTGTAGGGATTTTTGAAAGTCAGATTGCGTTGCGCTAAAAATATTGTGTGTCAGTTTAGTGTCGATCAGAATAAGTAAAGAGCGAAATGTCTGAGTACGTTCAGTTCTGCTCAGCTGTTTGAAAATCAAATAACGTAAGGGGTTTACCAGTACAGTAATTCAATAATTTTTCCAAGGGGACGTTTCAAATTCAATTACTCCATTAATATGATTTGCTTGTATGTTGTCTAGCTATCCGAGAAAACAGCTTCCTAGGCACTCTATATTACACAAGTGGGCAGGATTCCACATACTAGAGCAAAGTACGACTCCGCGCAGTGACAAGAGGTTGGCCAGAATACGGGAGGTGGGCTGGCTGGTTCAAATGGTTCAAATGGCTCTGAGCACTATGGGACTTAACATCTATGGTCATCAGTCCCCTAGAACTTAGAACTACTTAAACCTAACTAACCTAAGGACATCACACAACACCCAGCCATCACGAGGCAGAGAAAATCCCTGACCCCGCCGGGAATCGAACCCGGGAACCCGGGCGTGGGAAGCGAGAACGCTACCGCACGAGGAGGTGGGCAAACTGACTCAAATAGGAGAGACGGCGGTCGACCTCGGAACCAGCGAGCGCGTAGTCAGGGCAAGAATGAAGCGCCAGATCAAAGACGCCGCGTTAATCGTGTCCAGACTTCACGAGACCAGAGACGCAGCGGGAACGAAGCGAGTCCACCGTCGCAGGCGCTGTCTGTTGTGGAATTACACGAAAGGCGAAATTGGGGACAGGAAGTTTCCCAGGAGACGCCTCATGCAGCGGAGATAATCAGACACACCGTGTGTTGCACTGACGATCACAAGGACAGGATGACGCCGACTAGTACTGTATTGACCACACAATGCCTGAAAAGGAAGAAAACAGCAGTCTCTCCATTGAAATACGAGGCCTAATGAGAAGGTCGTTTCCCATATCTTTTGCGTCAAATTATGGTCTTAAATGCGAAGTCAACATACCCATTCCCAGTGTTCAACCTCTCTCAGACAGGCCCAGCCAAATTTCTCGGTAGCTCCGTGGCACGGCGCTGCTGTCAGTTGTTGAGGGTGGCGGTTCTGTTTCACACATCCATGGCGCGTGAGCAACGAAGTGTGATTCGTTTTCTATGGTGCAGGGGACGAATGCCCATCGAAATCCACAGGGAAAGCAGATCAGGTATGGGGAAAGGGGTGCCGTTCTGAGAAGCGTGAGGTGGTGGTGTTGTGAGGTCGCAAAAGGCTGTGAAGACTTGCATGAGAATGAGCGTTTGTGGAGGTTGCGTTCGTCACCGGCTGAGGAGAATATTTGCCTGTGTGGATGCAATGGAATGGTGAAAGCGGATCGGCGTGTGCATCTCAAGGACATTTGCCAGGAGACTGGTATTTCGTACAGGGGTGTTTACGACATCACTAATGGGTTCTTAGAGCTCCGGAAGATTTCAAGGAGGTGGCTGCCTAATGATGAAAGGCTATCGAGTCTTTGCTTCACTGAAACAAATGGTTCAAATGGCTCTGAGCACTATGGGACTTAACATCTGAGGTCCTCAGTCCCCTAGAACTTAGAACTACTTAAACCGAACTAACCTAAGGACATCACACACATCCAAGCCCGAGGCAGGATTCGAACCTGCGACCGTACCGTAGCAGTAGCGCGGTTCTGGACTGAAGCACCTAAAATCGCTCAGCCACAGCGGCCAGCCTTCACTGAATCATCTGCAATGCGATGCCAGAGGGGGGGGGGGGGGGGGAGGTTCCGTAGTTTACGGACTATAAGACGCTACAGACTATAAGACACACCTTAATTTTAAAATAATAACATTTTTATCACTTTTATCATTACAACGCAAAGCCAGACCAAAAAAAGTTCTTAGTTTATAAGACCGAACTGACCTTTAAACCCCCAGAAATTCGTCATCTGAACTTTCTTTTTCTTATAATTCTTCCTCTTCATTGTCCTCTTCATATACAGCGTGTGTCAAAAAGGACTTTACAACTTCAAAAATTCGTATAAATTTATTGAACTAGCTTTAGTGTTATTTTGAGGGAAATACATCAAGTTTTTTTACATTAAACTAAAGATGTTGTATATGGCTTCCGTTGGTATCCTGCACACCCCTCATTGGAAGTCAATTTCTTCCCAACTCGCTGTAGCATTACAGTGTAACATGCTCAGTGGCGGCGTAAATTCTTGCTCTAAGTTCAGGTAGAGAAGCCGGCACAGGAAGTACAAACACGATATCCTTGATGAATCCCCATAAAAAAAACACCGCGTGGTATCAGGTATGGGGAAAGTGGGGGCCATGTAATTGGCGCATAAAGGCCAACCCATTGGCCTGGAAAGAAGTCACTGAGAAAATCCCGAACGTCAGCCAGGTAGTGGAGTGGTGCACCATTTTGCATGGAGTAAACATTTCGTTCTGGGTCATCCTCATCGATCTGTGGTATCAAAAATTGTTGTAACACCTCCAGGTACACCATTCCGTTGATGGTTCTCTCACGGAAAAAAAGGGGCCGTACACTTTGTTATTGCTCAATGTACAAAAAACGTTCATTTTAGGGCTATCACGAACATGTTGCAAATCCTACAGTCAGGTGTGTTAACCTTGCCACTTAAGTGAAAAGTCGACTCGTCAGAAAAGATGATTTCGTCCAAGAAATGTTCATACTCATGTGATCAATTTTGCATATTCCTTGTGAGCAGTTTTATCAGTGGCTCTTATTGCATGTATTGTCGTCAATCTGTACGGTTTCAAATGTAAACAGTTTCTCAACACACGCCAAACAGTCATATGTGGGATTTGCAGTTCGCGAGTTGCACGCCGGGTCGATTTCGTAGGGCTGTTGACAAAACCTTGTCTCACTCGCTCAATGACGTCGTCAGATGTGCTTAGACGACCTAATGATTTCCCATGTGTTACCGAGCACCCTGTTTCTACAAAACATTTATGCCACATATAAATTGTAGGCCTACTAGGAGGATCTTTAATGTACTTAGTACGGAAACTACGCTGAACTGTTGTCGCCGACTTCAAACCAAAACACACAGTGTCCAGTGAAGGCAGTCTTCCTCAACGTAACTACCGCTAGCGCTCCTTATGATGCGACTCGGCCCAGCGAATTATGCGAGACGAAACTTGATGTATTCCCTAGAAATTGACACTACAATCACCGCTGTAGGTATCATGAATTAATTTGTATGAATTTTCAAAGTCATAAAGTCCTTTTTGAAACATCCTGTATAAGATGTTCTTCACTGCCATTGTGAGTGTTACTTATGCCGCACTTCTTGAAGAATTTAACAATAATGCGTTATCTCACTTTAGACCACGACTGTTTTATCCACTGACACACTTGTTTGGTTGAAGGTCGCTCTAAATCTTCCTTCAGCGTGAATTCATTTTGGGTTTCATCTATCATCCGTTTGTTCCATTCCTCTCTCGTACACACTTTAAATGGTTTACTTATCCAGACATCAAATGGTTGCAATTGTGAAGCATAAATCCTCCCGGAATAACAGCAAGCTCTGTATTTTCCGTCTCAATTTCTCCTTCACTGACTCTTTCAAAGACTGCTAAACTGATTTAGCAAAAGAAGAGAACTCTTTTTCAATAATACACCTTTCTTTCTCTCCCACACTCAGTTAATCCATTATTTCATACCAGCCTGGTCCACCCAACCCTTGCCATGTACGTGAACAGCAACACCTGGCGGTATTTCAGGGGATTTAGTGCAATTTTTCATGTCCACTTGTTTTTAGGACCTTTCATGGCAAACAGTTCGGTTACTCGGCACATCAAATGTTCGCTATTTGAGTTGTTTTCTTTTCGCCGGCCGAAGTGGCCGTGCGGTTAAAGGCGCTGCAGTCAGCAACCGCAAGACCGCTACGGTCGCAGGTTCGAATCCTGCCTCGGGCATGGATGTTTGTGATGTCCTTAGGTTAGTTAGGTTTAACTAGTTCTAAGTTCTAGGGGACTAATGACCTCAGCAGTTGAGTCCCATAGTGCTCAGAGCCATTTGAACCATTTCTTTCGATGTTTTATAGTAAAGTGATGGAAAGATAATATTTTCTCTTCATACTCTTGTGGAATTTTCTGAGGTATTTTGGCTTTGGTTCGCATGCTAAGTCGATGACGCTTCGTAAACCTGTAGCACCAACCAACTCCTCTCTTAAAGTACCTCAAGTTCCACTGCAGCGTTAGCTTACGAGCTTGTATTTGAATCATTTTTGTATTATTTCCAATGATGTTCTTGAATCCCTTTCAACAGGTTGTGAGCTAAGGGGCGAGTTGTGGCGCCCTGGAGATATTATATGTTATTAGTTGGGGCGGCCGCACAGGACGCCCGTCAAAGCCGCGGCCCGGCAGCGACCACGTGGTGCTGAAAGTTAGCTTAGCAGCCACTTGGCTGGGAATTCCATGGTGATGCTGTGTTGATGAAGGAGACACGCCGGGAGTGCGTGGAAACCTTAATGGCTGACATTTCACAGTTCATATAGAAATTAATAGTAGCCAGATGAATCATGATACCTCAAAAAGAAACATGTATATTACTATTATTTGCGAGATGGTTCTGATGGTGTAATCAGATTTTCAATATCTTTATTAATTTAGTATCTGACAGTAAATTGTACAAGTAACACCAAGCAGCGAATTTCCAAAATATAAACGCTTCATCCGATTTTGTCGATCGCTGTGTCTTTAGAAAGCTATTAGTGAAAACCTAAATTAGTATGAATTACAGACATATAACTTAAATAGTACGTGAGTTATTGGAGGTCAAAGTGGCCGATTACTATCAATCGCGTCAGGCCATAAGTGCTCCACAGTTACACGAAGAAAAGGTAGCAGCACGTTTATGTTTGTATCCGATATACAGGGTGTCCCAGCTATCTTGTCCACCCAAAATATCTCTGGAACAATGACAGCTATCGGAAAACGACTTTCACCGGTATCAATGTAGGGCTGGGGCCCATGAATGTACATAGTTGGAAACATTCTAAAACGAGAGCATATGTGTTTTTTAACACAAACTTATGTTTTTTTTTAAATGGACCTCCTATATTTTTTCTTCATCAATCCATAGCAAGACAAAGCACGTACACAATGGCGTTGATTGCATCGCAATATTCCCATTACATCCCGAGATATTAAGACGCGAAGCCATATGAACCATTTGAACTTGCGCTCACACGCAGCGCACTGACTCCTTACAAGCCTGACTGGCCTGTCTGCGAGGCAATGAAATGGAGCAGCGAGGCGCCGTCAACTGAAATTTAGCGAAATCAACACGAATGTTATTGTTCGGTGAACTTATCGAAGGTGAGAATCAAGTCGTTCGCTATTCGACCGCAAGGGGAAGCAAAATGGCAGCAGCGGATAAACGCACCAAGACGACTCCCAATTCTGGAGACAAAACTGCCAAAGATGTCTGTGCCACTCACATGGGGTCAAATGAGTACCGAGTAGCGAAGGCTACAAGACCTGCTGAGAAACTCTATCAACAAATAGAGTCAGCATACACGCCAGAGACACAAACCAACGTCATATGAAGATGATATCTGTTCTTCCAGACATGTTCTCCACGTATACTTGTATCTGTCAACGCCACTGACGAGACCGTCTATCACGTCCGAAAGAACAGATACCATCGGCGACCATGCAGCTCTCTTAGAATAAAATGATAATTAAATCGAGACCCTAAGCTGTCGACAGGCATTGATATACATCAAGGGGGACAGTTGAAAATGCGTGCCCCGACCGGGACTCGAACCTGGGATCTCCTGCTTTCATGGCAGACGCTCTATCAATCTGAGCCACCGAGGGCACGGAAAATAGTGCGACTGTAGGGATTTATCCCTTGCACGCTCCCCGTGAGACCCACATTCCCAACTTAATGTCCACACACTACATTCGTAGTGCCCCTGCCCATTACAAATGGTTCAAATGGCTCTGAGCACTATGGGACTTAACTGCTGAGGTCATCACTCCCCTAGAACTTAGAACTACTTAAACCTAACTAACCTAAGTGCATCACTCACATCCATGCCCGAGTCAGGATTCGAACCTGCGACCGTAGCAGTCGCGCGGTTCCAGACTGTAGCGCCTAGAACCGCTCGGCCACTCCGGCCGGCTGCCCATTACACTCATTACTTGCGGCAGACAATCTTTCCGAGTCCCGTAAGAGTTCGGGCAAAGAGTATGCATCCAGCACAGAAGAAGAAGGTCAATGGCCGGTTAGCCTTAACTATATGAAGATGGTATCTGTTCCATCCGGATAGCCTTAACTTTATGAAGATGGTATCTGTTCCATATTCATATAGTTAAGGCTAACTGGCCATTGACTTTCTCCTTCTGTGCTCGATGCACACGCATTGACCGAACTCTTACGGGACTCGTAAAGATTGTCTGCCGCGAGTAATGAGTGTAATGGGCAGGGGCACTACGAATATAGTGTGTGGACATTAAGTTGGGAATCTGGATCTCACGGGGACCGTGCAAGGGATAACTCCCTGCAGTCGCACTATCCTCTGTGCCCTCGGTGGCTCAGGAGGATAGAGCGTCTGCCATCTAAGCAGGAGATCCCGGGTTTGAGTCCCGGTCGGGGCACACATTTTCAACTGTCCCCGTTGCTGTATATCAACGCCTGTCGACATCTTAGAGTCTTGATTTAATTATCATTTCAAGCCAGCGTCATCCTGGCCACGAAGGAAACTGTCGCTAATGTGAAAAGGTTATCAGAGGACCGTTTGCAGTTCCACGCTTCCTACGAAGTTTTCGATCACTCGCACTGACGGTAACGAGGAGCTGGGTGGAACAAACACGCGGTTCCTGAGATCAATGTCGGTGGAGTTCACGAAGTGACCGGCTAACGAAAAGCAGGTCCAGGGCGAAGTAAAGTCGTCTGCAGCATATATAACAGTCTAGGGAGTAATCCAGTCACAAACGTAGTGTAGGTGAGTTTGGGACTCTGCCGTTCAACAGCGCATAGGTTAAGACTTCAAAGACCAGCAAGAAAAGGGCTGCGATATTTACCGGCATACTCTTACCAGCCCCCCATGAACCATGGACCTTGACGTTGGTGGGGAGGCTTGCGTGCCTCAGCGATACAGATAGCCGTACCGTAGGTGCAACTACAACGGAGCGGTATCTGTTGAGAGGCCAGACAAACGTGTGGTTCCTGAAGAGGGGCAGCAGCCTTTTCAGTAGTTGCAAGGACAGTCTGGATGATTGACTGATCTGGCCTTGTAACACTAACCAAAACGGCCTTGCTGTGCTGGTACTGCGAACGGCTGAAAGAAAGGGGAAACTACAGCCGTAATTTTTCCATAGGGCATGCAGCTTTACTGTATGATTAAATGATGATGGCGTCCTCTTGGGTAAAATATTTCGGAGGTAAAATAGTCCCCCATTCGGATCTCCGGGCGGGGACTACTCAAGAGGATGTCGTTATCAGGAGAAAGAAAACTGGCGTTCTACGGATCGGAGCGTGGAATGTCAGATCCCTTAATCGGGCAGGTAGGTTAGAAAATTTAAATAGGGAAATGGATAGGTTAAAGTTAGATATAGTGGGAATTAGTGAAGTTCGGTAGCAGGAGGAACAAGACTTCTGGTCAGGTGACTACAGGGTTATAAACACAAAATCAAATAGGGATAATGCGGGAGTAGGTTTAATAATGAATAAAAAAATAGGAATGCGGGTAAGCTACTACAAACAGCATAGTGAACGTATTATTGTGGCCAAGATAGAAACGAAGCCCACGCCTACTACAGTAGTACAAGTTTATATGCCAACTAACTCTGCAGATGACAAAGAGACTGAAGAAATGTATGATGGAATAAAGGAAATTATTCAGATAGTGAAGGGTGAGGAAAATTTAAAGTCATGGGTGACTGGAATTCGGTAGTAGGAAAAGGGAGAGATGGAAACGTAGCAGGTGAAAATGGATTGGGGCTAAGAAATGAAAGAGGAAGCCGCCTGGTAGAATTTTGCACAGTGCACAACTTAATCATAGCTAACACTTGGTTCAAGAATCATAAAAGAAGGCTGTATACATGGAAGAAGCCTGGAGATACTAAAAGGTATCAGATAGATATTATAATGGTAAGACAGAGATTTAGGAAACAGGTTTTAAATTGTAAGACATTTCCAGGGGCAGATGTGGACTCTGACCACAATCTATTGGTTATGACCTGTAGATTAAAACTGAAGAAACTGCAAAAAGGTGGGAATTTAAGGAGATGGGACCTGGATAAACTGACTAAACCAGAGGTTGTACAGAGTATCAGGGAGAGCATAAGGGAACAATTGACAGGAATGGAGGAAAGAAATACAGTAGAAGAAGAATGGGTAGCTTTGAGGGATGAAGTAGTGAAGGCAGCAGAGGATCAAGTAGGTCAAAAGACGAGGGCTAGTAGAAATCCTTGGGTAACAGAAGAAATATTAAATTTAATTGATGAAAGGAGAAAACATAAAAATGCAGTAAATGAAGCAAGCAAAAAGGAACACAAACGTCTCAAAAATGAGATCGACACGAAGTGCAAAATGGCTAACCAGGGATAGCTAGAGGACAAATGTAAGGATGTAGAGGCTCATCTCATGAGGGGTAAGATAGATACTGCCTACAGGAAAATTAAAGAGACCTTTGGAGATAAGAGAACCACAAATTATCGAACTATCAGTTTAATAAGCCGCAGCTGCCAAATACTAACGCGAATTCTTTACAGACGAATGGAAAAACTGGTAGATGCCGACCTCGGAGAAGATCAGTTTAGATTCCGTAGAAATGTTGGAACACGTGAGGCAATACTGACCCTACGACTTATGTTAGAAGCTAGATTAAGGAAGGGCAAACCTACGTTTCTACCATTTGACAATGTTGACTGGAATACTCTCTTTCAAATTCTGAAGGTGGCAGGGGTAAAATACAGGGAGCGAAAGGCTATTTACAATTTGTACAGAAACCAGATGGCAGTTATAAGAGTCGAGGGACATGAAAGGGCGGCAGTAGTTGGGAAGGGAGTGAGACAGGGTTGTAGTCGCTCCTTGATGTTATTCAATCTGTATATTGAGCAAGCAGTGAAGGAAAGAAAAGAAAAATTCGGAGTAGTTATTAAAATCCGTGGAGAAGACATAAAAACTTTGAGATTCGGCGATGACATTGTAATTCTGTCAGAGACAGCAAAGGACTTGGAAGAGTAGTTGAACGGTATGGATAGTGTCTTGAAAGGAGGATATAAGATGAACATCAACAAAAGCACAACGAGGATAATGGAATGTAGTCGAATTAAGTCGGGTGATGCTGAGGGAATTAGATTAGGTAATGAGACACTTAAAGTAGTAAAGGAATTTTGTTATTTGGGGAGCAAAATAACTGATGATGGTCGAAGTAGAGAGGATATAAAATGTAGACTAGCAATGACAAGGAAAGTGTTTCTGAAGAATAGAAATTTGTTAACATCGAGTATAGATTTAAGTGTCAGGAAGTCATTTCTGAAAGTATTTGTATGGAGTGTAGCCATGTATGGAAGTGAAAGATGGACGATAAATAGTTTGGACAAGAAGAGAATAGAAGCTTTTGAAATGTGGTGCTACAGAAGAATGCTGAAGATTAGATGGGTAGATCACATAACTAATGAGGAGGTATTGAATAGAATTGGGGAGAAGAGGAGTTTGTGGCACAACTTGACTAGAAGAAGGGACCGGTTGGTAGGACATGTTCTGAAGCATCAAGGGATCACCAATTTAGTATTGGAGGGCAGCGTGGAGGGTAAAAATCGTAGAGGGAGACCAAGAGGTGAATACACTAAGCAGATTCAGAAGGATGTGGGTTGCAGTAGGTACTGGAAGAGCGAAGAAGCTTGCACAGGATAGAGTAGCATGGAGAGCTGCATCAAACCAGTCTCAGGACTGAAGACCACAACAACAACTCTCGCCAGCGGCCGGCTCCAGGGTGACGTCCTGGTGGCAGCGGCAGCGCTCCGCACTGATGGTAAAAACCGACCATTTTAAACGTTTACCGGTATGTTGGTTGTGAATAACCGGTATTTTTTGGCATTTGTTTTCTTTCAGTAGTACCATGTGTTTTTTTTATTTATTACTAATAACCGACTAAAAAAAAGGAAATGTCAATTAGCCACAGCAGCAGCGCTAAATTTTTTCGTTTTTAAATAAACATTTTTGTTAAGGACTAATTTTTATTCATAAATTTATGTTGGTCTGAAATATAAAAATGGGAAAAGTGATGTTATTTTAATAACAATGGCGTACGAAACGAGCAACAAACACATGCTATTTTTGTTGTTGCCGACATCTGTGTACTGCGGAATGGCACCAACCCTGATATGGAAATATTTTTACAAAGTGAAATAGCAATGGAGTGCAATCTTTCATTTGTTTCAAACGATTGAAAATTTGTCTTCCATTTCTATAAAATAATAAACGAGGAAAGAAATTGTTGTTGTTGTCTTCAGTCCAGAGACTAGTTTCATGCAGCTCTCCATGCTACTCTATCCTGTGCAAGATTCTTCACCTCCCAGTATCTACTGCAACCTACATTCTTATGAATTTGTTTCGTGTATTCATCTCTTGGTCTCCCTCTACGATTTTTGCCCTCCACGCTACCCTCCAATACCAAATTGGTGATCCCTTGATGCCTCAGAATATGCCCTAACAACCGATCCCTTCTTCTGGTCAAGTTGTACCACTAAGTTCTCTCCGATTCTATTCAATATCTCCTCCTTAGATATGTGATCTACCCATCTAATCTTCAACATTCTTCTGTAGCACCACATTTCGAAAGCTTCTATTCTCTTCTTGTCTAAACTATTTATCGTCCACGTTTCACTTCCCTACATGGCTACACTCCATACAAATAGTTTCAGAAACGACTTCCTGACACTTAAATCTATTCTCGATGTTAACAAATTTCTCTTCTTCAGAAACGCTTTCCTTGTCAGTGCCAGCCTACATTTTATACCTTCTCTACTTCGACCATCATCAGTTATTTTGCTCCCCAAATAACAAAACTCTCATTTCCTAATCTAATTCCCGTAGCATCACCCGACTAAATTCAACTACATTCCATTATCCTCGTTTTGCTTTTGTTGATGTTCATCTTATATCCTCCTTTCAAGACACTATCCATTCCGTTCAGCTGCTCTTCCAGGTCCTTTGCTGTCTCTGACAGAATTACAATGTCATCGGCGAACCTCAAAGTTTTTATTTCTTCTCCCTGGATTTTAATTCTTACTCCGAATTTTTCTTTTGTTTCCTTTACTGCTTGCTCAATATACAGATTGAATAACATCGGGGAGAGGCTACAACCCTGCCTCACTCCCTTCCCAACCACTGCTTCCCTTTCATGCCCCTCGACTCTTATAGCTGCCATCTGGTTTCTGTACAAATTGTAAATAGCATTTCGCTCCCTGTGTTTTACCCCTGCCACCTTTAGAGTTTGAAAGAGAGTATTCCACTCAACATTGTCAAAAGCTTTCTCTAAGTCTACAAATGCTAGAAACGTAAGTTTGCCTTTCCTTAATCTATTTTCTAAGATAAGTCGTAGGGACAGTATTGCCTCACACGATCCAACATTTCTACGGAATCCAAACTGATCTTCCCCGAGGTCGGCTTCTACCAGTTTTTCCATTCGTCTGTAAAGAATTCGTGTTAGTATTTTGCAGCTGCGGCTTATTAAACTGATAGTTCGATAATTTTCACATCTGCCAACACCTGCATTCTTTGGGATTGGGATTATTATATTCTTCTTGAAGTCTGAGGGTATTTCGCCTGTCTCATACATCTTGATCATTAGATGGCAGAGTTTTGTTTGGCCTGGCTCACCCAAGGCCGTCAGCAGTTCTAATGGAATGTTGGCTACTCCCGGGGCCTTCTTTCGACTTAGGTCTTTCAATGCTCTGTCAAACTCTTCACGCAGTATCATATATCCTACTTCATCTTCATCTACATTCTCTTCTATTTCCATAATATTGTGCTCAAGAACATCGCCCTTGTATAGACCCTCTATATATTCCTTCCACCTTTCTGCTTTCCCTTCTTTGCTTAGAACTGGGTTTCCATCTGAGCTCTTGATATTCATGCAAGTGGTTCTCTTTTCTCCAAAGATGTCTTCAATTTTCCTGTAGGCAGTATCTGTCTTACCCCTAGTGATATGCGCCTCTACATCCTTACATTTGTCCTCTAGTCATCCCTACTTAGCCATTTTGCACTTCCTGCCGATCTCATTTTTGAGACGTTTGTATTCCTTTTTGCCTGATTCATTTACTGCATTTTTGTATTTTCTCCTTTCATCAATTAAATTCAATATCTCTTCTGTTACCCAAAGATTTCTATTAGCCCTCGTCTTTTTACCTACGTGACCCTCTGCTGTTTTCACTATTTCATCTCTCAAAGCTACCCATTCTTCTTCTACTATATCTCTTTCCCCCATTCTTGTCAATCGTTCTCTAATGCTCTCCCTGAAACTCTCTACAAGCTCTGTTTCTAGCATAGCCTTCAGCTACGTCATTTGCTACGACCTAGCAAGGCGCCATTACCATTTGCTATTTCTCTTGTGATGCATGTACCGTCAGACCGATGTTCACCAATTATGGATTAAAGTTAAGTATTCCAGCAGCTACGTACTTTATTTGCTAGACTCAAATCCTTTAACTGTTCCAGACCTCACGCCAGCCTGCGTGAGCTTAAACGCGTGCCTTATGGCTACCCGTCACTGTGGATTGGCTGTCTTGCCAGTCCACAACAGTTTGGCGACGAGGATTGGCGACGAGCCAATTCGCGTTCGTAACTATACAGACTAATTTACTTGTGTCGTGGCTTCGCCACAATCTCCAGATGTACTGTCTGAATTTTATCGCTTGCAGAATCAGCAGACGCAGGCCTTATTGGATGCCCTTGGACAGCTCGTCCAGGGTCAACGTGCAATGCAAAACGATGCGGCAGCCGCCGCTCCACAGCTACTGCAGCCACAACACGCAGTTGCACCACCTTTTCGTCCTTTTGATGCGGTACTGGAAAGCTGGACGGAGTGGTCACGCCAATTTGGATTCCATCTCGCCGCCTACAGAATTCAAGGTAATGAGCGGCAGCCTTTTTTCCTTTCTTGTGTCGGAGTGTCCACCTGCCATGTGATAGTGAAATTATTTCCCCGACGCGACGTGGCAACGCTGTCCTACGAAGAAATTTTGTCTGCATTAGATGCGTATTTCAAAGAATCAGTCAATGTAGTTGCCAAACGGTATACGTTCTTTCGTAAAAAACGTACGGCCGGTCAGACAAATCGGGAGTGGATTGCAACCTTGCACGGCCTTACTAGGGATTGTTCTTTTGAGTGTGAATGTGGACTCCCTTATTCAGATACTATGGTACGTGATGCAATTGCACAGAATGTTTCTGATGTTCGATACGGGAACAGATTTTAAAACTATTCAATCCCTCCCTTCAACAAGTGATGGACATATTGGATCGGCATGACACACTTGACTTTGCTCAGGAATCATTTGAAACTTCCCCGGCCGTGTGTCACATTAACCGGCCCGCCGGGCGAGCTGCACGGAACGGTAAACAGCCCTCGCGCCTGTCCGCGCAGCTGCCGCCAAGCTCTCCGCCATGTGTGCCGCACCAGCAAGCAAATGCAGTGCTAAGATCATGCCCGCGGTGTGCTGCTAGACATTCGCGTGAGAATTGCCCGTCACGCCAGGCTATTTGCTTTTTCTGTAATAAAAAAGGACATGTTCAGAGTGTTTGCCAGAAAAAAGCTCAGAACGGACACTCACAACCATTCCAGGCCCTTTGCTTCGCGCCGGAATCGGCATCGAACCAAGGATACTCGGGCTCGTGAACCTTTGCCCATGGAAATTCATGTAGTTCATTCCACTCCGCCCAGTGCCACTCTCTCTAACAGTGACTGTGTTCGTCCCACAAATAGTGTGCGTCGACATTGACGGAAATCCCATCACGTCGCAAGTGATTCTGTACCAGTGTCAGTTCACGTTGCACGAGACAGTCGCTCTTGTCGTCAGCAGGACAATAAACTTTTTGTAGACTTGGACATTAATGGCAACGTGATACCATTCCAGCTTGATACCGGAGCTGCAGTTTCCTTGATCAATCAAAACACGTACAAACAGCTGGGCACCCCTCGGTTGCGTGCCGCACATGTTAAGTTAAGTAGTTATTCAGGACAAGCCATCCTTGTGTTAGGACAGTGCAGCCTTCTTGCAACATACAAAGGACAAACAAAATTTGTGTCATTGTACGTCCTTCGTTCTTCTTCTGCGACAGTGAACTTGTTTGGTTTAGATTTGTTTCAGTTGTTTAACTTGTCTATAGTAAATCAGGTCCTATCAGTGAACCAGACTGTGCCTTCACACAGTGTTTCTCCTCTATGTGAAGAGTTTGCAGACATTTTTGCACCGGGCCTTGGTTGCGCTAAGAACTATAAAGCACATTTGGAACTGAAAGTAAACGCGCAACCGAAATTATTCAGAGCGTGCAATGTTCCCCACGCATTGCGTAATGAGGTCGCAAGAACATTACACGATTTGGAATCACAAGGTGTGATTGAACGTGTGCAGGCTTCTCTCTGGGCATCACCCTTAGTAATTTTGCCAAAACCTTACGGAAAATTGAGACGTTGTGTGGACTTTAAGGCAACAGTGAATCCACAACTAGTGATTGAAACTTTTCCTATACCCCGCCCGGAAGATCTTTTTGACAAACTGTGCCCAGGTAAATATTTTTCGAAGTTGGACCTAGCGGATGCATACTTGCAAATACCGGTGGACGAAGAATCCCAGTGCGTTTTGGTGGTTAACACGCATCTTGGTTTGTACAGATTCAAACGACTGCCATTCAGGTGTGCATCCACCCCTGCATTGTTTCAGCAATATCTGTAAACGGTTTGTGCGTCAGTCCCTACTGCAGCAAACTATCTGGACAATATTGTGATCTCTGGAAAGACAGAAGAAGAACATTTAGCCAATCTCAGAACATTATTTCAGGTCTTGCGCCAAAATGGTCTTCGCTTGCAGAAGGACAAATGTGTGTTTTTTGCTCGGGACTTACCCTATCTGGGACATGT
The DNA here is from genome assembly GCF_023864345.2 of Schistocerca serialis cubense. Classification (NCBI taxonomy): domain Eukaryota; kingdom Metazoa; phylum Arthropoda; class Insecta; order Orthoptera; family Acrididae; genus Schistocerca; species Schistocerca serialis. The sequence goes on along the minus strand of NC_064641.1, from coordinate 628,675,488 downwards.
ACTCAATGCCCGGGGCATACATCCCAGTCCCGAGCACCTCCGTGCCATACAAGACTTGCCTTCGCCGCAGAATTTGAAGCAGCTACAGAGTGTGCTGGGAAAAATCAGTTACTACCATAAATATGTGCGCCACGCCTCTTCCATTTCAGCTCCGCTTCATCGCTTACGCCGTAAAGGTGTTCCGTTCGTCTGGACGACGGAATGCGAACGCGCCTTTCGCCAGTTGAAATCGGCGTTGCTTTCCAATTCTTGCCTTACGCCATTCGATCCCCAGAAACCCCTTTTGTTGATGGTGGATGCATCGGATTTCGGGATCGGTGCTGTGCTTGCGCACAAAGATGGTTCGCACGATCGCCCTATTGCCTTTGCGTCGAAATTGCTCTCGTCTGCACAAAGAAATTATTCACAGATCGAGAAAGAAGCTTTGGCTCTCGTATTTGGTGTCACTAAGTTCCATGATTTCTTGTATGGTCGTCACTTTACCATCATCACAGACCACAAACCTTTGACATCGCTTTTTCATCCGACCAAGCCTGTACCTCCACGTACAGCGCAGAAATTCATTCGCTGGTCTATTTTCCTCTCGCAGTACCGCTACGATATCTTGTATCGGTCCACTGCTAAGCACGGAAACGCCGATGCGTTGTCCCGTTTGCCTGTTGCTGAGGATAAAGCATTCGATTCTTCCGAACTTGCTTGCATGTTCATTGATTCGGAAACCGATGAAGTGGTCGAATCGTTTCCGATTGATTTTCGTCGTGTAGCTACAGCCACAGCTGCTGACCCTGTCCTTGCTACTGTTTTGCGTTTTGTTGCTACGCAATGGCCTTTGTCAAAGTCTCGGATCGAGGATCCGTTGGTTCGCCGATTTTTTGCTCACAAGGAGAGACTTTTTGTTCGACGTGGTGTTTTGTTGTTGCGTTCTGATAATGATCAGTCCCGAGTCGTGGTCCCACGTTCGTTACAGTCCTCTGTCTTACGGCTTCTTCACCAAGGACATTGGGGTATAGTGCGAACGAAACAACTTGCTCGTCAGCACTGTACTTGGTTCGGAATCGATGCTGCGATTACGAATATGTGTTCTTCTTGCATGGCGTGTGCCGAACAACAATCCGCACCGCCGCGGAAAGTCTTTGCATGGCCGAAAGCCACTTCCCCTTGGCAACGCTTGCACATTGATTTTGCTGGTCCATTCTGGAATGCTCGATGGTTGGTTCTGGTCGACGCCTTCAGTAATTTTCCTTTTGTTGTCCGGATGTCTTCCACGACGTCCTCCGCCACCATCCAAGCGTTGTCTGCTATCTTTTGCATTGAAGGTCTTCCGCAGACTATTGTTTCCGACAATGGCCCACAATTCATGTCCGCAGAATTTCAGTCATTCTGCCAGGCCAATGGTATTCAACATCTGACATCCGCGCCGTTTTCGCCTCAGTCAAACGGTGCCGCTGAACGATTGGTCCGGACTTTCAAGTCACAGATGTTGAAATTGAGAGAGTCGCATTCTCGGGAGGACGCCTTGTTGCTCTTTTTGTCTTCGTATCGCTCTCAGCCCCTAGATGGTCGCTCGCCGGCTGAGTTGCTCCACGGTCGTCCTCATCGCACCTTGATGTCTTTGCTGCATCCGCCGCATCAGGATCCTGTGCAGTGGCAGACTCCTGCTTTTGCTCCAGGCGACGTTGTATTTTATCGCAACTACCGAGGTTCACGGCGTTGGCTCGAAGGGCGCATTCTTCGCTGCCTCGGCCGCGCGATGTATTTGGTTTTGGGGGCCTCTGGTGAGGTGCGTCGGCATCTCAATCAGCTGCGCCTCTGTCGTCGCACGGGTTCTGCCGCTCCCCGTCTGCTTTCAGCGACGGTGCCGGCCGGTCAGCGCCCTGGGGACCCATCTACTGGCTCGCCTCATCCCCAGGTGCTACCGACGATGCCTTCCATTTTGCCCCATGGCGACGCGCCGCCGCAGCCGCCGCCGCCGCCGCCGCCGCCTGTTCTCCCGCCGGCGCCGCCCGCATTCGACGCTTCGCTGCAGCCGCCAAGCGCCTCCCTGGGTCACGCGCCGCCGATCGCTTCCCGTGACCAGCTGTCCTCCGCCTTGGACCTCTTGCCCGCTCCGGACCACATGGCGTCTTCGCGCGTCGGGTACCCCGACGCAATGGAGGTCGACCCTTCGGCCCCTCCTGTTTCTTTACGGGCGCATACACCGCATGTTGACGTGCACCCTGGACTAGGTTTTCAGGCGTTTCCTAACTCCCCTCGGACCGGATGGCCGGGTGCGGGTGGCACAGCCTCGCCTGTTGTTAGGCTCCCCACCTCATCGCATACGTCAACATGGGGTCCTCCCCACGGCGGGCAGAAGCCTTATCACACGACCGTTCGCCGATTTGCGGGGGAGGAATGTGGTGTCACCGCCAGACACCACACTTGCTAGGTGGTAGCTTAAATCGGCCGCGGTCCATTTAGTACATGTCGGACCCGCGTGTCGCCACTGTGTGATCGCAGACCTAGCGCCACCACAAGGCAGGTCTCGTGATACGAACAAGCACTCGTCCCAGTTGGACGGACGACCTAGCTAGCGACTAGATGTACGAAGCCTTTCTCTCTCATTAGCCGAGAGATAGAATAGCCTTCAGCTAAGTTAATGGCTACGAACTAGCAAGGCGCCATTAGCCTTACAGTGATTGTAATTAAAGTCTCCTGTGTATAGTCAAGAGCGATGTACCACAATGATTGATTAAAGATAAGTATTAATCCAGCTACGTACTTTTCTTCATAGCATTAATTACGTAGCCTGTTCCAGACTTGACGCCCGTCGGCGTGTGTGCACGCGTGCCTTTCCTTCGGCTACCTCCAGTGGCGTAACAGTCTTGTTACGTCACTACAGTTACTTCCGCCGCATCAGGTTCCTGTGCAGCGGCAGCCACCTGCTTTTGCTCCAGGCGACGTTGTCTATTATCGCAACTATCGAGGTTCACGGCGTTGGCTCGAAGGGCGCATTCTTCACTGTCTCGGCCGCGCTATGTATCTGGTTTTGGGGGCCTCTGGTGAGGCGCGTCGGCATCTCAATCAGCTGCGCCTCTGTCGTCGCACGGGTTCTGCCGCTCCCCGTCTGCTTTCAGCGACGGTGCCGTCCGGTCAGCGCCCTGAGGACCCATCTACTGGCTCGCCTCAGCCCCAGGTGTTACCGACGCTGCCTTCAGTGCAGTAATGTGTTCACTGTAAACGAGTATTATAGTAGTTGTATTACATGTTTATTACCTTATAAAAAAATAAAAACTTTTTTAGTTTAAATTCAATGCATTAGTATTTGTAAAATGACTTTCGTATAGTGTTCATTAAAAAATGACGATCATTCCACTTGAAACCTGTGGAATGGTACATTAGCTTATTTGTTTTAGTTGTAAATGTTTGTCATGTATTATTGTTTTTCTGACATGTTCCACATCCTGGAGGACCTCCTCACTACGGATCAATTGGAATGAAAGTAAATCTAATCTAATCTAATCCATGTAGCGGTCGCAATACATAACCCGGGGATTTCTGACATGTTCTCCCTATTGGACACAGGTCTGGCTGCAGTATTGTGTAAGAAGATGCATAATAACACGTTATTGGGCCATGAGCAAAATCAGGAGCTGGATGACTTGGTTAGCAAGTTTATAAATGGGTTCTCGTTTCTACCAGCAAAAGCTCGAGGAGCGGTACACAAACTTTGAGTTACTGCGATGAGTCGCCTACAGTGAGGGCATACCCACTTGCATGGAAGTACCGCAGAGCAGTTATTAAAGCAACCAAGGCGATGGAGGTCCTCAGAATTATATCTATGGCCGTGTCCAAACGTGTAAATCCCCTCCTGGTTGTCCCTAAGAAAGATGGCTCGGTGTGATGATGCCAAGGTAAGTGTGCCTTAAATGAGTACACTGAGGGCAGATGGAACATGGTCATAACTGATTCAGGACATCCTTCAACGATTCTCTGGAGAATATTGCTACACAGTCTGGACATTACGGCAAGATTCGATCATGCTGAGCTCGATGCATCTTGCCAAAGTGCACTGTTTTGCTGTTAGAAAAGAAACAACAGAGTGCCATCATCGTTAAGAACTCGAGTTTGGCATTTGTGAGCTCCCTGAAAACTACAATGCCGGAATTTTGCATCATCTACGTTGACGACATAGTTGTCACATGAATGACATTTCCAGAACACACGTGCCACATGAGACAGCAGCACGTGGCACTTCGGAGGTACAACGTGACACCCAAACCCGACAAAGCCAACTTCGTGCAAAGAATGTGACCTGTCTCGGGTTTGAGATCTCGCCAGAAGTTACCCGTCCACAAAGGGGCAAAGTAACGGAAATGACCAAAATGAAACACCGCATGCTGCGAGAATCGATACGGTTCTTGGGCTTCATTTCATTTTACAGGGAGTACGCAGTCAACTTCTACACAGATGTTGAGTCCTCTATTTGCGCTGCTGAAGAAGGGCAAGCAGTGGTGTTGGAGAAATGAGTATGTAAACGCTTTCGAGAAAGTAAAGTCTGCGTTCCCAGACAGCATATGTCTGCCGCATCGTGACTTCTAGGCATTTTTTCCAACTCTTCACAGATGGGAGTGTGCGAGGCATTGGGACCTGCCAGCAACAGGACGGCAAACATGGGAGAATCCGCATTGTAGCCATATGCAAATGCTACACAGAGGCACGGTACTTCACTACCGAACTGGAAATGCTTGCCATTGGCAATTAACAAGAGAGTTTAGGAGTCACCTGTTCAGCCAAAATAACTTGTTTGTGTACTGACCTCCACACTGTTGCATTTCTAAGAACCGTCAGGCATGCTAGTAGCAGTGTAATACGGTGGACCCAGCGATACAGGAGGAGGAGGAGATTACTGTTTAACGTCCCGTCGACAACGAGGTCATTAGAGGCGGAGCACAAGCTCGGATTAGGGAAGGATGGGGAAGGAAATCGGCCGTGCCCTTTCTAAGGAACCATCCCGGCATTTGCCTGAAGCGATTTAGGGAAATCACGGAAAACCTAAATCAGGATGGCCGGACGCGGGATTGAACCGTCGTCCTCCCGAATGCGAGTCCAGTGTGCTAACCACTGCGCCACCTCGCTCGGTGCAGCGATACAGGAATACAATATCAACATTGTGTATTGGCGGGGTGAGGCAACAAATTTGCCGACTACTTGACCTGAAATCCTTCGTGGAAAGATGGTGATGGACACGTCGAGCCTGAAAATAATGAAGTAATAATGGCTGTGTTACAACACCGCAACCACGCGTGAGACTAAAAATACAGGAAGGAGTTGGCTGATGGTCAAGACCTACAACCAGATATCTAGCGAGTCATTGATTTTTTGCAATATGGCATGGGTGGAGAGGACACACGAAGGAGAAATGCAGCCTTACAGCGCACGGTCAAGCGGAGGATTTGTTTTCAGTGGCATGTTAAAGAGTTAAAGGCGGAAAATTTAGCTTCCTGACGTACTTTTAAAAGATTTGATCGATTGCTGCCACCAGCACCTTGGCCGCTGCTAAGTGACGAATTTGTGTGTGACAGTCGCCAAAAAGTGGAATGACACTGTGCTCATACTGAGGGTTGCAGAGACGATTAGGTTCAAAATGGCTCTGAGCACTATGGGACTTAGCATCTGTGGTCATCAGTCCCCTAGAACTTAGAACTACTTAAACCTAACTAACCTAACGACATCACACATATCCATGCCCGAGGCAGGATTCGAACCTGCGACCGTAGCGGTCACGCGGTTCCAGACTGAAGCGCCGAGAACCGCACGGCCACACCGGCCGGCTGACGGTTAGGTAATGTGATATATGTCAGCATGTGAAACACTGAACATGATTGTTCAAGGTGAAATGCATGTCATCACAATGGAAGCGCCGAACGACCTGGTGTGCCTGGATCTCTAAAGCCCACTTCCGTAGGGTTGGTTCGTGCGACAATTTATCTTCGCTGTTGTGGACGCCTTCACGAAATATTTAAGGCCTTACACCAGAAACCTTAACATGACGAAAGGCTGCGTTGAAATATTGATGGATGATTATGTCCACTCATGTGGTAAGCTCAAGAGTATTCTCTTAGGCCATGTGACGACGCTTTAATGTCCCAAGATGGTAGGTAGGATTGCAGAAGGCGGGAATCAAAGTGATCTTCTCCTCAATCAGAAACCCTCAGTCAAACCCTTTAGACCAATGCAGCTGGGAGCGCGCTTTAGGATATTGGTTGGTTCAAATGGCTCTTAGCACTATAGGACTTAACTTCTGAGGTCATCAGTACCCTAGAACTTAGAACTACTTAAACCTACCTAACCTAAGGACATCACACACATCCATGCCCAAGGCAGGATTCGAACCTGCGACCGTAGCGGTCGCGCGGTTCCAGACTGTAGTGCCTAGAACCGCTCGGCCACTTCGGCCGGCTAGGATATTGGTTTCTCGCAGGCACAATGCCTCGGTCCAATGCTTACCGGAGATACAGAGGTACTTAAATGATGCTTCGGATTGTATTACGGGATACAGTTTCAGAAACCAGGGAAGTCCATGGCAGAAAAATTTTTAAAAGCTCTTTACGGTAAGAGAAGCAGAGACACATCAGCAATACATGAGCTGGGCCTGAGAGTTCATAATAGAAAAGGCAGCAAAACGGATTGAAAAAAGGAAATAAAAAGGGTAAAGGCTTATGACATCAGGGGCAGAGTCATCATAAGGACGCACAGACGACGGACACCGAAAGGGAAAGGATTATGGAGCTCTTCCACCTGTACTAGAACTCATAAGTGGCACGACAGGCAGTGGCTCCGAATGCCTATGCTATCCATGGCAATGAGTGCGAATTTGGGGTATTTAACTACTGCAGCCTGCACTTACATTCCCCATCATAATCAGAACAGGTAATCCAAGCTGTAGCTATTGTTATTAATGAGTAATCAGTATCTTTTGTTTATGCCACAAATTCGGTTGCATTTAGTGTATCTGTGTACTCATTTTTATGCCTGATGTTTTATAGCAATAATAGCAGTGGTTACTTGTCTTGAATGAGTATAGAAGAGTGATGTGCACAGGTGAGTGTGTACATATCCATATGCTTGCACGCAAGCCAACCCACGCAAGTCACATTTGCAACACTGCCCACACTTTCATGTATCTAAGTCTGCTCTGCGCTGAGGCTGTGCTGATACCATATTTCGTATTTTAATCATGGCAATGTACTGCTTCTTTGTCTACATTGCGGCCGGCCGATGTGGCCGTGCGGTTAAAGGCGCTGCAGTCTGGAACCGCAAGACCGCTACGGTCGCAGGTTCGAATCCTGCCTCGGGCATGGATGTTTGTGATGTCCTTAGGTTAGTTAGGTTTAACTAGTTCTAAGTTCTAGGGGACTAATGACCTCAGCAGTTGAGTCCCATAGTGCTCAGAGCCATTTTTGTCTACATTGCGGTCGATGTTAATTTATTCATGCATGTTTGTATATGCACGTATGGATGATAAGTGCTACCCACGTGTAACAAACTTGTACCGCAATCTTGTTGCAGCCTGCAGAAATGCTTGAACTAAATGGTGCAAGTAAGAGTGCAAAGAACGAAACGGTAGGTCATATTGCATTACGTTATTTAGTAAGCTTATGCTCCAGGTATGTAAGCTAGTGCATGAAACTTAATTTAAGACGTTTAAGTTATAATATTAACTAGGTACGCTAGGAGTGAAGATTAAAATACGATACCGGTACCTTCACTAGTTCCCACGCAAGCTCTGCTCATTACACAAGTGAGCACCGGTGGATACACAAATGAAATGTTCTCCTTATAGCAGATGAAGCTCTCAGCAAGTTTAAACAATACGTGAAGTTTTGTGAGGCAGATGGTCAAAAGCTGGCAGTTATAGGAGGCAGCATATCAAACTGCGCACACCCCATCTACAGCGATCGCGAATAGCGCAGTGCAGTGGAATAAAATACTCTTTTGTTTTGATTTGTTCTTGTTTTTCTGTCTTTTGGAACCTATCAAGAAAGACGTACATAATATATTCTTTCCTCCGTGGTCATTCCTAAAGCAGAAACAGGCCACATCCATTCCGGAAACTGATCACAATGCGTTAAAACCGCGTGGTGTCACATATTTTACTTTTTTATTATTACTCATTTACTTTTTGTACACACTGCCTGACAAAAAAAAAAAAAAGTAAAGCATCCAGAAGGAGACAACGTAACAAAATGAAACTTCATGGTTGAAGGGAACGTGATCTTATTTCAGTGATTATAAAATCGAGTCAGATTTCTAAGAACTTGGCAGTATGAGTACACTTATCAGTAAGATGTCGAACCTCCTCTCTTTTGGATACATACACCGATTTGGTTGGGAAGGGTGTTATAAAGCTGTTGTAACCTCTCCTGAGGGAGGCTGGCCTCCAACTGAAGTAACTTGTCATTGATATCCCACATACTGGCCCTGGAACGGACTTGAGGTATTTGCTGGTCCCACACACTTTCTATCAGGGACAGATCTTGGGATCTTGCTGGGCACAGGAATACTTCAACGTCATGCACACAGTTCATAGAGACATGTGTAGTATATGGGCAAGAATTCTCAGTAATAAAGTATTGAAGTTTCCAGCACAAGCTGCAGATTTCCGCCCTCATCACTGGTGATGTCAGATTATAACATCAAGCAATGCTCTCAAATTTACCCCCTGATTCTCCTACCATTCCTCTAATGTCACAGTCCAAGATAGTGGACCGACTTGTCCATGATAGGTAATCCATGATGCTCACTTGTGCTAAGTACAGAATCCAAGAAACTGGACCTGAGATTAGTCTGCAAAGTTGCCAGGTCACTTGTGCTAAGTTTAGAATCCTATCCTTAGTTTAAAATGATGGGAAATGTAAAGCAGTCGTCAGCCCTAGATGTCGCAAGTTTATAATGATGGGAAATCCCAGATTGAAGTGGTGTCACATTAAGCACTTGCGCTGTGTTTGGTAGGATAGGATAGGAACAATTGTGTTAGTGTTTTATTTATTCAAACAAATACATTTCTCACAAAATATAGAGTCCATCCTGTAAAGTGTAGTATTTGCCAATAAGACCTGTACTTTGAAATCCAAAAGTCCAGTTCCTTGGTACTTACAACAAGCACTTTGTGATGTACCTTTAAAATCGCTGAAAGCCTCACAAATAGTGCAGTCTTCTGAGGTTGACTCCATGAGCATCTGTGAGGCATGCAAATCAGTGTCACCATAAAGAGGATGAACATATATGGTTTACAGAAAGAGGTGGAGAGAGTAGAGCTGTGGAACCACTATGGTTAGAACAGTGGAAGCTCTGAGATTAAGGTGTTCAGTTTGTGACTTTAGTCACTCGATTGTAGACAAAGGCTTTCCAGCGTTATGGATCCAACGTAAAGCAGCTGCTGCATCAGTCCACTCAGTCACTTTCCTTAGGTCGCAGTCAGTAGCTTGGCAGAAGTAGCATGAAAGTCTTGTACCTAAAAGTTCTCCAAATAGGTCTAGATGTGGCAGAGTAGCCCTTTTGAATGATGGAAGTCCTGCCTTACTGCATACTAGATGAATGACAAGTGTTGCAGATGTGCAATTGAAGATAATTGATATTACCATGTGACCATTCACAATTACTGCTGAAGATGTGCAGGGAGTTATTTGCCAGATGTACATATCAGATATACCCACAGGATTCCTAAAGCATTTCTGACGAATAGCCGCGTGCTTTCTTCAACAAGGTTACTACCAATTTATACCACGTTCATTGTGAGCCAGCATTTTCTATTTTGAACTCAATGTACACAGTATGTTAGCCTCCAATCAACCATCCTATAAACAGAAAACGATCTAGTGTTTGGGCTAGTACTGCATTTTTAAATGATTTTTTTTCAAGTGATTTTTCCCATAAATTGTAATGAACAATTCAGCTTCTATCCAAACTGCTTGCAAGTACCGTATGCCGGAAGCAACAGAGAAATCGTGTAGTTCACATTAGCCCTTCACTTCATCGTTTGCCAGACTCTGAAGTGATATAAGGGATAAGATTCTAAAGCTTACAGGGGCTGGTATATGTTACAGGAAAAAGCGGAGTTGTCCTCTTCTTGCGCCGAAGTCATGGCCATATCATGATTTGATAACCTCTCTATGCTGAATATTAGATTTCAAAAACTTGGACTTCTTCGCTGAATGACCGCAGGCTCTGGTGGTACAATAAGTAAAAATGGACATTGTAAATTAGTAATGAAATCACACCAATGGTGGATCAGAGCCACATCAAAACGTTGCATCTTCCCTGTGAGAAAAGCTGAGAAATAGAACTCTTAATACAATAAATAACGAGATAAACATGTGATCTAGCACACTAGTAAAAAAAAAAACAACACTTTAGTAACTCAAAATTAATTCATGTATTACAAATCACTTACAAACTACAGCCCACAATGCTTACATTACGGTGGCTGAAAGCAGAAATACCAAATGCTAACAGTTTTCTCCTACCTGCCCTCTGAAAAATTTTAAGTCTGTGCCTTCCCTTATTACACATGTGATGCAAATATCAACATTAACTCTTTGTTGACAAATTGTCACACAAAATTTTACACAAAAAATTATTTTTTAGAAAATGATATTACAATGCCCCCTTGAATGACTATGATACAATTTGATGCTTCATTGGGAGTAGTTATTCAGTCTTTTTACACTGGGATAGAAAAGTTAATGTGTATGCATTTCTTTTACTTGTCTGATAAAAACAATTGCAATTAGTGTACTATTCGTCCATGGTGAACTATTTCATGCAGACTTGTCTTGTTGCACATACCAGCATAGTATATGAGCAACACAATGACCTGAAGGTGACTGTTGATTCCAGACACTTGTCAGTTTGCATAAGTGACACAATGCAGGCTGCAAGTCTATTGGAAGACAGACATCAGATGCACATTGTGATGTCAGATGCAGGTTGTTGTGTCACACATGGGTTATGTGACGTCACCAATGTGGTGTCAGGCTGGCTGGTTTATATCTTTGGAAAGCCCATGGTCCGCGCACACAGTGCTGTCTTGTTGGTTCTCATTCCAGCATCTGCTCGCATATGTGCACCAGTGGCGGGGGGTCTATAATTCATGAAACATTTTTACTGTCACAGCAGTCTTCTTTTGAAAGGATGCACTTATAATGGTGCATACAGGGTTAAAATGCACAGATAAATACACATACAATAGCCAAAAAACTTGATTCACTTCTTTACAACAGATAACAACATAGGGCCAAAATGTATAATTACTTATTTTTTCATAGAATTTTTCATCTGGTAAGACTTGGACATTGCTCGTTGTATAAGAATAATGTAAGTTTAGGCAAAACTAAAAGTTCGTTCTCTATTTAGATGATATGAGGTGTCTTTTTATAGCAAGGTCTGTTTTATTGTAGACACTAGTAGTTCGCTCACATACCGCAACGAGTGCATGCGTCGTGTACCGGTATGCCTCGGGAACAACTGTGCTCAGTTCCAGCTCTGTAGCTAACCTGTATGGTTCTGTTCTGTGCTTTCAAAATGTTTAAGATTATCAACTCGCCCACCGCATGTGAGGTTCGCTCAGTGATATGGTTTTTGTTACCAAGGAACCTGTCTGCTGCAGAAATTCATCGACAGATTTGCGAAGTGTACGGTGATACTGTTATGAGTGAAAGCAAAGTGTGTAAGTGGGTATGAGAATTCAAAGATGGCCGTGACAACATCTATGATGAGGACTGATCCAGTCGCCCTTCTTTGATTACAGACGATTTGGTGGCTTCAGTTGAAGCAAGGATATGTGAGAACAGGCGCTTCAAAATAACAGGTCTCTCAAACGAATTTCCTGGCGTGTCGAGGTCAGTGCTTTACAACATTGTTTCTGAACACCTAAAGTTTAGGAAAATGTGCTCCCGTTGGGTCCTGAAACTCCTAACAGAGGGCCACAGAAGCCAAAGATTTGAGTATGCAATGGAGTTCTTGACTCGTTACCACGAAGAAGGTGTTGGCTTCTTGAGTCAGATTGCAACTGGAGACGAAACATGGGTTTCGCATATCACGCCGAAATTGAAGCAATTGGTCGACTTCATGCAACGAGGAACCACTATCCATGCAGAAGCACACTGCCAAACCCTGTGGAAGCTACGCAGAGCAATTCAAAACAAAAGATGCGGCATGCTGACAGAGGGAATTGTTCTTCACCATGACAATGCAAGAGCTCACACTGCAGGTCAGGCCTGCGATTTATTGAACAGTTTTGGCTGGGAAGTTTTAGACCACCCACCCTACAGTCCTGATCTTGCGATAAACGATTGCCATCTGTTCCTCCACCTCAAACAACACCTCAGTGGCAATTGTTACAATGACGTGAAAATGGCAGAGAACTCTTGGTTATTGGAGCAGTAATTGGATTGGATTGTTTGGGTGAAGAGACCAAACAGCGAGGTCATTGGTCTCATCGGATTAGGGAAGGAAGTCAGCCATGCCCTTTCAAAGGAACCATCCCAGCATTTGCCTGGAGCGATTTAGGGAAATCACGGAAAACCTAAATCAAGATGGCTGGACGCGGGATTGAACCATTGTCCTCCTGAATGCGAGTCCAGTGTGCTAACCACTGCACCACCTCACTCGGTCATATTGGAGCAGGCGGCAAGTTTTTATGAAGAGGGTATTTTAAAATTGGTTGAGAGGTATGATATGTGTTTGAACAAACTTAGCAACTATATCAAAAAATAGAGTGAATTATGTACTTTCTGAAAATAAAGTTACTTTTTTGAAATAACCTTTTGTTGTGTACTTATGTTCAAATGGACCTTACTTAAAAAACACGCCTCATGCATTGCTATTTTATGAAGGTCAAAGACTGTTAAATTCACACAAGTAATAAAGTGTCCATAACACTACTTATGTATGTAGGTATTATTATGTACATTAAAAGGTTCAGTAAGGTGCACCACACCACAAATGTCCAATGACAATCACATTTTATGCTGGCATGCTCATGGCCTAGTTCAGACATGATCACTGGATGCAGCACACCATGTTTGTGTGATACTGAGTTTTCTCAGTGATGGTTGGTGTTGTAGGTAAGTTCCTGTGCAGTGGAATCCACCGACATCCCTTCAGTAGCACACCCTCTTGGAGCAAGCACCTTTGTTTTTTCACAACGTAAGTGTACACCTTTGAATCCAGCAGAAAAGCTCTTTATATGTTCAACGTTCATTTAGCACCGCACCAGGAATTGAGATTACACACAATACACTAATTTGGTTGTTTCCAAAATTGGACGCCACTGAAAGGATCCTGTTTTGAGAGTAGAGAAGAGATAATGCTGAACACGATGACAGAGCTGAACACCATTCCAAGAGAAGACTTCCAGAGGTGTTTCCGGCAGTGGAAGGATCGGTGGGCTAAGTGTGTGCAAGCACAAGGGGCCTACTTTGAAGGGGATTAGGGTCCCAACTCTTTCAGGTAGTCGAAATATTTTTTATGGCCAAAGGTTGGATGCTTTTTAGACAGGCCTCGTATATATCTTTCTTCTTGCTTTAGTTGTCCTCTGTACTTCAGTTAACATTGATGCCGCAACTGCACCATGGTCACTGACACCAGTTTCAATGAGGACTTCCTCACAGACATCAGGTCTATTTGTTGTCATTAGATCCAATATATTTCCAACATGAGGGAGGTTCCTATCTGTTCTAGGTAGTTTTCAGAGAAGACATTTAGTAAAGTTTCACAGGATGTCTTATCACACCCACCACTAACAAATCTGTAATTTTCCCAGATAATTGTTAGACAATTAAAGTCTCCACCGATGAGACAAATACGATGGAGGAATTTACGTACAAGTGAACTGAGGTTTTCTCTAAAGTTTTCGGTTGCATCAAGAGACGAGTCTGGTGGGCAACAGAAGGATCCAATTATCAATTTATGCCCACTCCTCATACTGAGTCTTGCCAAAACAATCTCACATTCAGCTTCAATTGCTGTCTCAATGGATCTGAGCTCCTTGTCTCCTGTGACAAGTACACCACCTCCATTTGACCTATCCTTTCAATTTACACTTAAATTGTCCCCAAAAATCTCAATGCTATCACTTTCAGTTTTCAACAAGCTTTCTGTACCTAGTATTAAATAAGATTCACTGCTTTTCATGAGCGATTCAAACTCTTTCACTTTGTTGTGAATGCTTCAGTAGTTAACCATTATGATTTTAACACTCTCACCTGTGGGAGGCATTTCTTTCTCTCTTACGTTGATACTTCTGGGTTTCCTACAGGTATCATTATCTGGATTAGATGCAGTGTCGCCTAATCTAAAAAACCTTTGTGTGCACCCCACACACAGTCGGCTACCTGAGTAGCAGCCTCTGAGATGTAGTACACACACCTGAGCCATTTAGGGGGACCCTACAGTTCTCAACTCCAAGGCACACATCCAGTAAGTTGCAGCCTAGCATGTCACAGAACCTTCAAAGTCTCTGATTCAGTACTTCCTCTCAACTATGAACCAAAGGGTCAAGGTCACTTCTGGGGACAATGCTGCAAATTGTGAGCTTTGTCAAAACTCCATGCCCTAGAATGGTCTTCTGTCAGTTCTCCCTTCTCTGGAATGACCCAAGAGTGACCTCTGAGCCCAGATGACAGGCGTCATTTGTTTCAACATATACCACAGTCTGCAGTTGGTTGCACCCTGTTTGCTCAATGGTTGCCAGAATGGCTTCTTCAACATACACACCAAGTGCACCTGGTGTCCTTTCCTGTCCCTCACAGCGGTTTCCCTAAGGGGTACCATCATTTGCCGTACATTTGAACTGTCAACAAGTAATACACCCCTATCCTTTTGCGTTTGCTTCCTCCTGACACTGGACAAAACAGGTTTCCCCAAACCAGGTGAAGTGAGTCTCACTGTTTCAGGTTCAGGTTCAGTTTCAGTGAAAGACAGCATCTCAAACTTGTTGGTTAGGGGGATTGATACAACACCCTGAGTCCTCCCTGGCCCTTGTCCGCCGTGTACAGGACACCAAAATCTACCACTGGCACACCACTCAGTCAAGCGGATAGGTAATGACAAATCCTGTACTTTCTGCAAAAGAAACAGGATCCACAGGAGAGGATGGTACTTGAGGTACCTCTCGTACAGGTGTCACAGGTACATGACTCTCAGGAGCTCTTCCAATGTACCGATTTGCAGCAGCTGGCAATCGTTTAACAATGGTTAGGGCGACTGAAAGCCGTTTATGAATGTCAACCATCTAATCACATGATTGGCAACAGCATTCACAGTGGTGCTGCATTTTGGCTGGTGCTATGTATTACAAGGCAGTGAACAAAAAACTTTAAATTAAACTTGCTGATCATCTTTTAATTTGTTGTGCTAAAAAGTTGCTAATTCACTATAAGAATTCAGGCAGATACACAAAATGAGATTTCTATTAAGACAACACAAAAACATATGGTAAAAATTTGCTAGTTCTGATGTTAATTAGTGTTGTTAGCAAACTTGAAAACAGACTTAATTTACAACAAATGCAGATAAAATATAGGGCTACTCCTCTTTAAGGGAAAACTAGATGTCACACAATATGTTAGAAAATTTGTTGCACTAACTAAATCACAAATGCCGATTTGTTACAAATTGCTCGTAGATTATACAAAGGACAATGGTAGCTTCTGAAACTTCTCAGAAATGTACGTTTATTTGTGTTGATATACAATGAAATTCAAGGGTGATGTATACTTTGGCTGAACTGCGAGCCACGAATGCTGATTTACTAAGAATTAAATTATGATTCCAAAACACTCATACCGCTAACTTATGGGTACTGATACAATTGATGAAAGATTACACAGAAGAGGCAACAAAAACAGTAAAATATGTGAAAGTAGAACTTTAAATTCATGCATGATCTTGTACAAGTGGTCTCACACAACAGAAGATTCATAAGTCGGCTTTTATATATAAACAAACATGTGTATTGCACAGATTTTTCACTTAGCTGTTTCTGTGCACACTTCTCCATAAGCATGCTGAAGAGGAACATTGCAGCGCAAGTTTATCTCAACCAATATTGCTAAAATGCGCAGCACCAACAAAGCACATGCTTTGCCTGTCTTATATGTCTGTCACTCATACAAATATCTAGGTGTAAAACTTTGTAGGGATATGAAATGGAATGATCACATAGGTTCAGTTGTGAGAAAAGCAGGTGGTAGACTTATATTTATTGGTAGAATACTGGGGAAGTGCAATCAGTCTACAAAACAGATTTCTTACAAAACACTCGTGCGAATGGCTCAGATGTGTTGGACCCGTACCATCCAGGAATAACAGGAGACATTGAAAGTATACAGAGAAGACAGTACAAATGGTCACAGGTTTGTTTAATCTCTGGGAGAGTGTCACGGATATACTGAAGGAACTGCACTGGCAGACTCTTGAAGACCAACAAAGTCTATTAGCAAAGTTTCAAGAACTAGCTTTAAATGATTACTCCAGATATAAGCTAAAATTCCCTACATATCACTCATGTAGTGATCATGAGGGTGAGATTAGAATAATTAGGGCATGCACACAGGCATACAATCATTCTTCCCAAGCTCCATATGATAATGGAACAGGAAGAAACCTTAACTAGTACAATGGGACGTACACTCTGCCATGCACCCCACAGGGATTTGCAGAGTGTAGATGTAGATGTAGTAGAAGGTCGACACTTTAACCATGGGCAAAGGATGTAGTAGAAACAGTGTTTTGAGTATGGACCAATTACAATTTGAATATGGAATGGCAAATGGATGAGCTTTATAGAATGTAGGAGTAAAGCAAACATATGCATTCCTGAAATCTATTTCATCTGTAAGACAATTTTATATTGTCTAACTTCATATTTCATTTAATGTAATTGGATATATAAAAAATCTACACACAAAGTGGCAGCAAGAGCACACACACACAGAGATATATATAACAGGGAAACATTCCACGCGGGAAAAATATATTTAAAAACAAAGATGATGTGACTTACCATACGAAAGCGCTGGCAGGTCGATAGAAACACAAACAAACAAATACATACACACAAAATTCTAGCTTTCGCAACCAATGGTTGCTTCGTCAGGAAAGAGGGAAGGAGAGGGAAAGACGAAAGGATGTGGGTTTTAAGGGAGAGGGTAAGGAGTCATTCCAATCCCGGGAGCGGAAAGACTTACCTTAGGGGGAAAGAAGGACGGGTATACACTCGCACACACACACATATCCATCCACACATATACAGACACAAGCAGACATATTTAAAGACAAAGACTTTGTCTTTAAATGTGTCTGCTTGTGTCTGTATATGTGTGGATGGATATGTGTGTGTGTGCGCGCGAGTGTATACCCGTCCTTTTTTCCCCCTAAGGTAAGTCTTTCCGCTCCCGGGATTGGAATGACTCCTTACCCTCTTCCTTAAAACCCACATCCTTTCGTCTTTCCCTCTCCTTCCCTCTTTCGTGATGAGGCAACAGTTTGTTGCGAAAGCTTGAATTTTGTGTGTATGTATGTGTCTGTTTGTGTTTCTATACGAAAGGTTTCGGAGCCAGTGGCTCCTTCTAGCAGAAGGGTTGAAGGGAAGGAAGAGGGGTGAAGGTAAAGCTTTAGGAAAACAGGTAGAGCTCGGAAAAGTCACGCAGAACCCTGGTCAGAGGAGACTTACTCGATGGGGTGCTGCTACTTGGAGAGTAGATTTTTTATCTATCCAATTACATCATTTTCAAAAATTGATTATTTTTGTTGTTATATTCATATTTCATCTGACAGATTTCTTGGTAAAAAGGTGTACATTTGTTTCCAAGAACAAAATGGACAATTCAAACCAAGGTTGAGACAGCTAATAAAATGGTAAACTACTCTTAACATAGTTGTTCATGCAAGCAGCTTTGGCAGTCTTACATGATATCATGTATTAGTCAAAAAAGTCTTCATTCCAGTTTTTAAAGACAACACTTAACTGTTGCCTGACTCTTGAACTTGGCAAATCAAAGGATCTATCTTTCACAAACCTGAAAAATCAGGAATTTTTAAATGGAAAAATATATTCACACAGAAATAACCCCAACAAACCACTACATACTTCCAGCCATTACATGTAAGATACATTACATGATCAGGTATTAATAATCAAGCTTCATTCAGTTGTTCGTCACCATATGTCTTCAGCAGTTTTCAAGGACATGATCGTTTGTGCCTGGCAGACCAGAGGATAGTGACAGAGAAAAATGTAATGAATTTCATCAGTCTACTAGAGCCAATAATACGAACAGGAAATGGTGACTGTGTTATCAAACACTGAAAAATGTGCTGTTCTTGTTTGTACTGTTCTCAAAGGTTCTGCACAGAGCATTTTGTAATAAGACATCATCACATATGAACACTACCGTATGATGCAGCAAAATATACCACTACAGAGATGCCAGTTTTCCAATAGACAAGAACAAGTTTGTATTTGTAGAAACAATGTATTTCATTCCGATTGAGATGAATATAACATTCGTACGTATAATTATGCACGTATTTGTAAACATATTTATGTATTTGTACATGTCAAAGAGTAAAAATAAATGTGTGTACAGTCTTTCCCATTACATACTCTATAGTTTATTTTTGTTATGGAATAACACTGCTGTCTGCCTACAAAACGGATGTATGACTCATAAATATACGCCCTTATAGTTCAAAAACAGGCATTTCCTTAACAGGGTATCATCATGACTGCATTCATCAAGCTGAAATGAGCCCAATGTGAGTTTCAACCAAATACGACTGGTGCAGTTGAAACACCTACCTTGTCAGCACCACACATGACTGGAGCAACTGAATCACATTCTCCATCTGGGTTTTGACTCTGTCTCATTGTGCCAATAAGTGATATATTCCCCACAATGGTATTTTAAAACCCACCCAACCAACAAAATGTCCCATCCCAATTCCACCCCTTCTCCCAACCCCAAGGCTCATATTCCTGTTATAGACTATAGTCTGTTCAAAATTACTTTGGGACTGGCAGTTTGGCAGGAGCACGTGGAGGTGCCGAACAGAATTGCCATGTCCCACACGAAGCACATGTAATCTTGCATTTCATTTGCTTACAAACTATTCACTTACAAATATAGAAACTGGGATCACCAATATCTGGAATAGCTACACTATGTGATAATTTTATGTTTCTTGGTGGTACCGAATTACTTAGATGATAAATGGGCAGTTTATGAAAATACATTTTCTGGCAACATTACTGAATTTACAATCTGCAGCCAACTTTTTTATTACTGATGTTAGATGAACACACTGTTGTTGTTGTTGTTGTGGTCTTCAGTCCTGAGACTGGTTTGATGCAGCTCTCCATGCTACTCTATCCTGTGCAAGCTTCCTCATCTCCCAGTACCTACTGCAACCTACATCCTTCTGAATCTGCTTAGTGTATTCATCTCTTGGTCTCCCTCTACGATTTTTACCCTCCACACTGCCCTCCAATGCTAAATTTGTGATCCCTTGATGCCTCAAAACATGTCCTACCAACCGATCCCTTCTTCTGGTCAAGTTGTGCCACAAATTTCTCTTCTCCCCAATCCTATTCAATACCTCCTCATGAGTTATGTGATCTACCCACCTTATCTTCAGCATTCTTCTGTAGCACCACATTTCGAAAGCTTCTATTCTCTTCTTGTCCAAACTAGTTATCGTCCATGTTTCACTTCCATACATGGCTACACTCCATACAAATACTTTCAGAAACGACTTCCTGACACTTAAATCTATACTCGATGTCAACAAATTTCTCTTCTTCAGAAACGATTTCCTAGCCATTGCCAGCCTACATTTTCTATCCTCTCTACTTGGACCATCATCAGTTATTTTGCTCCCCAAATAGCAAAACTCCTTTACTACTTTAAGTGCCTCATTTCCTAATCTAATTCCCTCAGCATCACCCGACTTAATTCGACTACATTCCATTATCCTTGTTTTGCTTTTGTTGATGTTCATCTTATATCCTCCTTTCAAGACACTGTCCATTCCATTCAACTGCTCTTCCAAGTCCTTTGCTGTCTCTGACAGAATTACAATGTCATCGGCGAACCTCAAAGTTTTTATTTCTTCTCCATGAATTTTAATACCTACTCCGAATTTTTCTTTTGTTTCCTTTACTGCTTGCTCAATATACAGATTGAACAACATCGGGGAGAGGCTACAACCCTGTCTCACTCCCTTCCCAACTACTGCCTCCCTTTCATGTCCCTCGACTCTTATAACTGCCATCTGGTTTCTGTACAAATTGTAAATAGCCTTTCGCTCCCTGTATTTTACCCCTGCCACCTTCAGAATTTCAAAAAAAGTGTATTCCAGTCAACATTGTCAAAAGCTTTCTCTAAGTCTACAAATGCTAGAAACGGAGGTTTGTCTTTCCTTAATCTTTCTTCTAAGATAAGTCGTAAGGTCAGTATTGCCTCACGTGTTCCAGTGTTTCTACGGAATCCAAACTGATCTTCCCCAAGGTTGACTTCTACTAATTTTTCCATTCGTCCGTAAAGAAATCGTGTTAGTATTTTGCAGCTGTGACTTATTAAACTGATAGTTCGGTAATTTTAACATCTGTCAACACCTGCTTTCTTTGGGATTGGAATTATTATATTCTTCTTGAAGTCTGAGGGTATTTCGCCTGTTTCATACATCTTGCTCACCAGATGGTAGAGTTTTGTCAGGACTGGCTCTCCCAAGGCCGTCAGTAGTTCCAATGGAATGTTGTCTACTCCGGGGGCCTTGTTTCGACTCAGGTCTTTCAGTGCTCTGTCAAACTCTTCACGCAGTATCATATCTCCCATTTCATCTTCATCTACATCCTCTTCCATTTCCATAATATTGTCCTCAAGTACATCGCCCTTGTATAGACCCTCTATATACTCCTTCCACCTTTCTGCTTTCCCTTCTTTGCTTAGAACTGGGTTTCCATCTGAGCTCTTGATATTCATACAAGTCGTTCTCTTATCTCCAAAGGTCTCTTTAATTTTCCTGTAGGCAGTATCTATCTTACCCCTAGTGAGATAGGCCTCTACATCCTTACATTTGTCCTCTAGCCATCCCTGCTTAGCCATTTTGCACTTCCTGTCGATCTCATTTTTGAGACGTTTGTATTCCTTTTTGCCTGCTTCATTTACTGCGTTTTTGTATTTTCTCCTTTCATCAATTAAATTCAATATTTCTTCTGTTACCCAAGGGTTTCTACTAGCCCTCGTCTTGTTACCTACTTGATCGTCTGCTGCCTTCGCTACTTCGTCCCTCAAAGCTACCCATTCTTCTTCTACTGTATTTCTTTCCCCCATCCCTGTCAATTGTTCCCTTATGTTCTCCCTGAAACTCTGTATAACCTCTGGTTCTTTCAGTTTATCCAGGTCCGATCTCCTTAAATTCCCACCTTTTTGCAGTTTCTTCAGTTTTAATCTACAGGTCATAACCAATAGATTGTGGTCAGAGTCCACATCTGTCCCTGGAAATGTCTTACAATTTAAAACCTGGTTCCTAAATCTCTGTCTTACCATTATATAATCTATCTGATACCTCTTAGTATCTCCAGGGTTCTTCCATGTATACAACCTTCTTTCATTATTCATAAACCAAGTGTTAGTTATGCTTATGTTGTGCTCTGTGCAAAATTCTACCAGGCGGCTTCCTCTTTCATTTCTTAGCCCCAATCCATATTCACCTACTATGTTTCCTTCTCTCCCTTTTCCTACACTCGAATTCCAGTCACCCATGACTATTAAATTTTCGTCTCCCTTCACAATCTGAATAATTTCTTTTATTTCATCATACATTTCTTCAATTTCTTTTTCATCTGCAGAGCTAGTTGGCATATAAACTTGTACTACTGTAGTAGGTGTGGGCTCCGTATCTATCTTGGCCACAATAATGCGTTCACTATGCTGTTTGTAGTAGCTTACCCGCATTCCTATTTTCCTATTCACTATTAAACCTACTCCAGCATTACCCCTATTTGATTTTGTGTTTATAACCCTGTAATCACCTGCCCAATAGTCTTGTTCCTCCTGCCACCAAACTTCACTAATTCCCACTATATCTAACTTTAACCTATCCATTTCCCTTTTTAAATTTTCTAACCTACCTGCCCGATTAAGGGATCTGACATTCCATGCTCCGATCCGTAGAACGCCAGTTTTCTTTCTCCTGATAACGACATCCTCTTGAGTAGTCCCCGCCCGGAGATCCGAATGGGGTACTATTTTACCTCCGGAATATTTTACCCAAGAGGACGCCATCATCATTTAATCATACAGTAAAGCTGCATGCCCTCGGGAAAAATTATGGCTGTAGTTTCCCCTTGCTTTCAGCCGTTCGCAGTACCAGCACAGCAACGCCATTTTGGTTATTGTTACAAGGCCAGATCAGTCAATCATCCAGACTGTTGCCCTTGCAACTACTGAAAAGGCTGCTGCCCCTCTTCAGGAACCACACGTTTGTCTGGCCTCTCAACAGATACCCCTCGGGGGAGGGGGGGGGGGGGGATGAACACACTAAGGAAATAAAATCTTCAGAAACATCAAACTCCAAACCAGAAACTCTGTCGGAGTTTCCTAACACAAAATGATGTCAATTAAATACAGTCTGCTCATGCAGGAAGTACTAAGTGGTCGCCCATATGGTTTTATTGCAAGAAATGGATCATTAGGCCTATAATTAATCTATTATTAAGTTTTCTCATCCACCTACTTATTTGTAACAACAAAATATAAGATTTGTGTGTGTTTACTTCTGAGAGAGAACACAGCTTAAATAGTCCAGCCAGTATTGGGACAAAGAAAAAAAAAAATCGATACAAAAACATTACTTCAGTACTGCAAATAGTGTAGTAATATTAATTTTGTCTGCTAATGATTGAATTCCTCAAACTTCATTTGGAGTTAGTTGCTGATAAGGCCTTATGCTGCTATTCACCACTGTAGACTGCACACTTCAAACATGCAACTGCATTCTCCTATACTTCATTTCTGAGTTGATAACACAAAAACGCCACTGACATCACTCTCATAGTAATGATAGATGCTTCAGCTATCACTGTTGTTACTTAACATAATGAAAAAACTGTTTGTGAATAATTTGAAAAAGACACATTTCCTTATGGTGACCAATAACAAACCGAGTATCAGATTTTCCATTTTGCGATAATAAATATGACGCTGGATCGCATCCACATGAAATTGATCTATATCAGTAATCTACTTATCCATACAATGTCTTTCCCCCAAGAGTTTCAAGCTGCGACGTTATTCCAGCTTCATTTTCTTGTCAATCTTCACAATTTTGTTTTTGTTTACATTCAGAGCTGCAGCAGTTCTATTGGTTACATTTTTAATGGACAGCAGCAAGCCGCCACTGAAATTCCCAGTTTCGAAGCAAGAACGTACAACACAAACAATTTATATCAACTGACGTCATTTGACAATCACCTGGCCATGAGACCAACATAAAACTTTTTCTTTCATAACTTTCGACAAACTACATTGAGGTGACAAAAGTCATGGGATACCCTCTAATATCGTATTGGACCTCCTTTTGCCCGGCTCAGTGCAGCAACTTGAGGTGGCATGGACTCAACAAGTCGTTGGAAGTCCCTTGCAGAAATACTAAGCCATCCTGCCTCTAAATCCGTCTGTAATTATGAAAGTGTTGCTGGTGTAGGATGGTGTGTGTACACTGACCTCTCAAATTGTGTCCCATAATTGTTTGATGGGATTCATGTCAGGTAATCTGGGTGGCCAAATCATTCACTCAAATGTCCAGAATGTTCTTCAAACGAATTGCAAAAAACTTTGGCATGGTGACATGGCAACATGAAGTCAACGAGTTGCTGCAAATGGTCTCCAAGTAGCCACACAGAACCATTTCCAGTCAATAATTGGTTCAGTTGGACCAGAGGACTCCGTCCATTACATCCCACTTCGCTTTCTGTGGTTAGTTCATGCAGCATTGCTTTTCTGTTAGGACTGACAACACTATGCATTATGGAGGCGTCAGATTGCACATAAGGCCATAGTTTTCAGATTGTCTAGGGTCCAAAATGTGGTCACAAGCCCAGAAGAGACACTGCAGATGATGTGATGCTCTAAGCAAAGGCACTCGCGACTGATGTCTGCTGCCGTAGCCAATTAATGCCGAATGTCATGGCACTGTCCCAAAGTATACGTTCCTCGCACAACCCACTTCGCTTTCTGTGGTTAGTTCACGCAGCATTGCTTTTCTGTTAGGACTGACAACACTATGCAAATGGCACTGCTCTCCGTCATTACATGAAGGCCGTCTGCCACTGCACTGCTGATGAAGAGATGTAATGCCTGAAATTTGTTATTCCCAGCACACTCTTGACACTGTGGACCTCAGAATACTGAATTCCCTAAAAATTTCCAAAACTGAATGTTGCATGCGTCCAGCTCCAGCAGCCATTTTGTTACTCCCATCGTGTGGCTACAATCATGTCGGAAGCCTTTTCATTTGGTCCACCTGAGTACAAATGACAGCTCTGCAAATACACTGCTCTTTCATACCTTTTGTATGCGATAGTACACATCTGTCTATGTGCATATCACAATCCCATGACTTTTGTCAATTCAGTGTACTTTAGACATTGACCGGTATAATGTAACAACAAATAAAAACTCCTGCAACAGTAAAAAGACAACAAACTAAATCAAAGGGTGCAACTATAACACAGGACAAGGAGTCCATAACCCACGCACAGGACACTTCATACTGAGTAGCAAACAGCTGATTCACCTGCCAAAGTAAGAGCTATGTCCCCGACCTCTACAGTGGCCACTGCCATTAGCAAATCGTCTGACAAACTCAATGGCCTCCACCAAACTTATCAAACTGGAACATCCAATTGCTGAGCACAGATTTCAATGACTGCTTTCGGCACTGCATGCATTCTTCCCATCGATACCAGTGTTTCTAAACTGTGCAGGTGGGCACCCCCCCCCCCCTCCTTATAAAATATCCTACAGTACATTCTCCTCCCTCCCCCTCAACCATCACTAGTTCCGTATCCACCTGCCTCTGTCTCCTTCCCTGCTACAACTCCAGCCTAACACACACACACACACACACACACACACACACACACACACACACACACACACACACACCTGATATTCACCCAGTGCACCTGCATAGTCCTTTTCCCTTCCTGCTTCCGTTTTCCTCCTGTAAAGCCTCCCAATGCTGCACCTAACAGCCCACCATCCTGTCCTTGCCACATTCCTGAACACTTCAACATGCAGCTCTAGAGCATCTTTCTTACCCCATCTCTAATCTGGTATCCCTCCTCCTCCCTGTCTCATTCTTCTGCTGTACCCCGCCACCCATCACACCTGCCTAGATCACTATTCACCACAGTGAGACCTTAACACTACGATACGAGGGTGGTCATTGGATGTCGTTGACTTGTTTACTTATGAATGTGTGTGTGTATGTGTGTTTGTTTCTTTGACACTAAAAATAAACATGTACAATTGCTTTGTGATCAAAAATGTATTTATTAAGACATTTTATCATTACATACAAACTGCTTAAAATCATAACAGGTAGGATTCAGATATGTCAATGACTACATCAAAAAATTTTTTTTTTTGTTCTGGATACGCATATCAGATTACAAACTTTCAGAAGTCTATCAATGCAAGAAATGAGATTAATTGCTTTGAGTTACAGTATGCACTGCTAAGCACTTTTGATGGATGATAATTTGTTTTTGATAAAAGGTCCACTCACTGCAACAAATGATGCGGTCAAATTAGGTTGCTACTTTAGATTTACATATAAGCCTCCAAATATTCAACTTTTTCCCTGCAACTGAATTTTTGGAGATTTATACACCAGTGAGAGTATCATGTCATCACACTAAATTACCTGAACAATTCCAAGACAATAATACACATTCACTAGACATTCAACCATTTGTTTTGCAAAGAAAAGGTTTCAGTCGAAGGTGGCATAATTACATGGCCATAGTTAGTTATAAAATTTTCAAACAGCTCCTTCTGCAAATACATATAATTACCCACACAACTTTCCTTACTTTGTTGCAATTAACAGCCATGAAAAATACATGACAACATCAACATGACAGATCTATACAGCATCAGTCATTCTGCGATACAGTGAAGCATGAAACCAAACAGACTACTTCGTTTCTTAGCATTTACAGTTCACCTTCTCTCTCATTTTCAGCTAAAGCAAGAGGAAGGCATATATTATGAAAAAACAGTATTCACTAGACAAAGAAATTATTAGTCAGTCAGTTCTGCATGTCTACTTACTGTTTTATTTATACGATACATTGTGATCTGTTTTGACAGTTACTTAGACAATGCTTACAAAATGTAAATACTTAACAAGGAATGTATACCATCTAGTAAATAAATCACAAATATGTACATGTATGTCGTAACAGCTACAGCTGTGTTAATACTGGAACAATAATTAAGCGTGAAGATCAAGTGTCCTATGGTGATGGGATTATATGAAAGCTGTGGCATATGGTAACGATGTTGTACAATATAATCAAGATACATAAAAATATGCCACTGGATTCAAATTTTATGACATTCACCAGAAATTTAATTCCCATTAGCCTTTACAAGTTATGTCCATTTGAAAGGAACATCTAAGGACTCAGGATGAGAAGCCGACATATTACTGATGATTAAAGAGATAAAATTCCAGCCTTTGACAGAACTTTGTGGAAAAGAATTTGGTCCATTCCACTGCACACACATGCAGATTTTGCACCTAAATACAGTAGAATGCTCATCTATTACTTCTCCGTGATGTTCTCAGTTGTTTCTCCAACTCAAATTGCCTAATATCAGTCCTCTGCAGGAAATCCAGTTTGTCAAGGTACCTGGAAACATAACATTTTAATTGTCAATCATAAATCAATATACTGAATGCGAAAATAAAAAATATAATTCATGTAACTTTCATCACTGTGCAATGATGTACCCATATAAGTTCAAACCTTTGACATGATACATAAACCATCAGAACTCAACAATGTAATGCAGAACAAAGCCAAGCAAAACAGAAAATGCAATAATATCTTAAGTGTTGAAGCCTCTTGGACTATGTGCAAGTCAATATAGAAAGGTTGATCAGTGAAATGGCAGTGAATAGCTTTCTGTTATGTTTTGAAACTGGGTTCATGTTAGTACACTTTAAAATCAGTTGATGACAATCAAGACTACAAGATTTGTAAATAAAGTAAAACACTGAAACTGAACTTTATTAGCCTGCATATGTATTCAAATTGCTACATCGTATCATCATGAACACAAATTACCAAAGGAAAGTCAACCAGAGTTTTTTTATCCTTTACAATCAAATGCTGAACTTCAGACTGAACCACACAACTACATTTTAATGGGGAATTTTTGTCTTACAATTGTTGCTTTCTACATCACTGAAGACTAAGATAATGAAAAACTAAACTAAAAACTGAAATCTTATAAATAATAGAAGTCAATGCAAATCAAATTAGAATTTGTTAGTGAGGTCTTAGCCTATGTTGTACTCACCCATCACGACCACGATTGTGCGTTTGAAGTTCTTCTTCAATACCTTCAGCTTTCTTAAAACGATCCCAATCAAGCTTGGACTTCTCAAGAGTTCCCAATTTCTGTTTCTTGTTACCTATCATGCCCAGCACTGAGGACAATCCACCTCTTGCCTTTCCTTGGCCTCTTCCAGCTGCAGGCGCGGGAGAGAGAGATGTTGAATGAGGCTTTGTAGCTGCTGTTTTTGCTTCTACAGAATCAACTGGAACCTCCTTTGTAACCCTGTACACAGTTTTTTGGGGCAATAAATTGCCAGTTCCAGCATGTCAACTTCAACAGACAATATAACAGCACCAATTATCATATATTAAGAGTATAATTTATCATTTTATGCAAATATTTTAAAATCTTCAGTTGTCTTGTGTAATCTTCAAAAAACCCAAAAACTTCCAAAACAGGAAAAGAAGTGAAATGTTGACCATTACAATAACAGTGAACCATGAACTGATGAAGTATTTCAAAACAAGTCACAAAATAAAGTACCATTAGCAGTAATCATAACAAATAATTTTGTATAACTATAAAACACATATTTAAGTTTTGAAGCTAACAACGTGTAGCATCTTTTGCTGTTTTAATTTTATTATTGATCATATTAAACACTCCCTCCTCACCCCTTCTATCCATGTCACATAGTCCTACATCGTCACTCGGTAATTATGAGACAAGATAAGCAAACAGTATCTTTTGACAGCTCAGATGCTTGGGGGGGACGGCCATTAGCCATGCTTGGAAAGCTCAGTCGGCAAAGCACTTGCTTGTGAAAGGCAAAGATCTGATGTCTGAGTCCCAGTCCAACACACAGGTTTAATCTACCACAAAGTTTCACATCAAGTATATTTAAAAGGCAATACATAGCATCACTTTACTTTATCCACTGCGCGTTTTTTCCCCTCCAAGCATCAAATAATTGTACTTTTTCTCCTTAGGGTTGACTTTGTCACTATTAGAGGTTTTTTTTAAGGAAAATGGTTTCATCTATTTGTCTTCTTGTTTGTATGTTGACTATGTTTTTTCTTTATCTGGTATCGTAAAACCAAAATAATTTTCAGTTTTCAGATATTTAGCATCTTTGGTGTAAGAACACTTATACTAAAATATTCAAGTCTTCATACAGCCTGTGCAATGTGTGATGAAAATAGTGCAAAAAGTACCATTAAGGTTAAGACAACAAAGCACAAAATCCACTACTACAGCATGAGTGAGTGATGCAAGAATAAATTAAAACTTCCAATACTAGCAGACCACTCTACCCCCACTACCATTTTCTTCTTGGGAATCCTCCACGACATTCCACTCTTTCCCATTCCATCTTGTTAACCATCTGTGCTAATGCCATGACATTCCATTCTGCCCCATTTCATCTTGTTAACCATCTGTGCTAATGCATTGTGGAACGTTTTGATATTCCATTCTGTTATGTGAATTGTGAATCAGCCTTTAATCTCCCAGGATGTTTTAAAACGATTTACACTTTGCCACAGAGTAAAAGATTCATTCTGAGGCAATTAAAAATTATTGTTCTTCAAGTAAACTAAGGGAGATTCTTCAAATTCATTGTATATGTAAGTTGTAGCATATATATCATAACATTTTATTTTTAAAATCTGAAATCTGCTTACTTTAACTTACTTTACTTCTTCTCCAGCAAACTCATACACTTTTGTTATGGTCACTTTATTCTCTCTCTCTCTATTTTCCTCTTGCTTCATAACAGTTGCTTCTCTATCAGACTTGCCATTTGGAAGAGAAGCATCATTCTTGTTTTTGGAAACTGACCCTGTATCTTTAAGGAAATCTGTAAATGAAAAACAAGAACTTAACACTTTCTTGTTTATAATATCAAACACAATATAAATCTGCATGTTCTTATTTTGAAAAATAATGTACATACCAGGAGCTCCTCGTCACAAATTACAACTTAACATTATTAAATGCAAATCATAATAAATATGATGCAAATATAAATGAATGACCTGTGCCACTTCGAAGAAACTTTCAGTACTTAAAAATATGAAGCATACAATTTTTGAGCTTTATATAATTGGAAAACATTAAGTTTGCAGCACCCAAAAATAACAGTAATAAAATATGTTTTTACTGATCGGAATGTAAGCTTCATTTTATTTCCAATACCAAACAAGAATTTTTGTACTGAGGAAATCAGCAATGGTTTAAACATGCAGCAGTACTGACTGGATGAGGATTTCAATTTGTTTCTGGGGCGTATACTAGTGGCAGGCATGGCAGTTATCATTGAGACAACCAGTTTTCAGTTATACTATTATATTTTTTCCACACCACCTTAACCTGATTGTTAAAAACAACTCAAAATAACCAGTTTACGAAATAACCAATATTCAGTCTTTTATTCCTATTATTGCCTGTAATAAATGTGCAAATCTAACAAAGTCTGAAAAATTTTGACTCACTCAGATTCAAGACACACAAAATCAAAATATTAAATAGGCAAATAAAAGCAAACTTAGTCCATCCTCATTCACTGCTTTTCTCAAAAAGTGAAAAATGGTTGACTACTACAAAAAAACTCGCCAGTATTCTGCTACCCATTCAAATTTTTTGAAACTCTACTCAAAAATCATGGTGTAATCAGGTATCATACCACTATTCGGGCATTACAAATAGTTATGCTAAAGGGTGAAAACTAAGACTTAAGAACTCTTATTTTTTATGTTAATTTGTCTGTTTCCGAAGTCTACAAGCAGATAAAAGCATATAATGTAAACGCAGGCAGAAGATCAGCTGCTTTCTATTTTTAGTGTATACTATGAATGAATTATTGTTAAGTTTTTAATTTATTTGTGTTATCATATTTTTCCTTCCTCTTTATTATTTCACAGAAATGGCAGATAAATCCTTGATATTTTAAAGCAAACCAAGCATTGTACTTCACTGTTGTTTCACTCTGAAAAAAAATTTCCCATAGTAGGGTTGTTACCATTCTGCAGTACAAGGGATGTATGGTGATGACAGCAAGAAAATACCGCACAGACCAGTTGGGGGTAAATCTCACACACAGCACATACATGTGTACCTTAAGCCATGACACATGGCCACAGGGACATTACTGTCTCAACAACACTCTACCAGTTCCTATGCTGTGTGTTTGTTGCTCATTTCTGTCAGCACTTTTATTAAAATAGTACTGATTGATATCCCCATTTTCTACAATAGTGCAACTTTTCAAACCAATGCAAATTTTGTGAATAAAAATTACTCCTTTTTAAAAAGGTTTATCCAAAAATAAAAAAAATAGGACTGCTGGGGCTAACTGATATTTCGGTTTTTCTTACTCGGTTATTAACACAAATAAAAAGACATCTGTTCTAAGCGGGACAAAACAAACTAAAAAATATTGGTTATTCATAACTCAAATACTGGCATCGGTTTTAACCTATTGGTTTTTCCCATCTGTAACTGATAAGCAGAATGAAATCCACAGCCAACTGCTAGAAATTTGTTGCTGTGTCATGGAAGCTGGTTTCTGTGTGGCAGCGTACTGAGAAAGTAAGAATGAGGGGTAAATTGCAGATGAGAGGGTTAAGTGGTGGGGGGGGGGGGGGGAGGGGTGAAAGTGGGGGTGGCTCCAAATACAGCACTTGTTCGACATATTCTCAGCAAGCCCACACATCTCCCTATTTCTGTTCACACAACACAAATAGTGTCTGCCACATTGGAAGCATTCACCCACCCGCTAAACACACACACACACACACACACACACACACACACACACACACACACACACACAGTCAAGTCATAGTTAACAAACCTTCCAAAAGGACAACATTCTTTAATAACCAACTTCGTTCCTCACTTGCTTGCAGTTGCTTTCATACTTCGCTTCGCTTGTTTCAGTAGATACCCCACTAAATAACTAGAGTGTGCCTGAAAAATCTGAAATTCTGCATCAACAGAAATGACAAAAAGTAATGTTCAAATCTAGTGCCTCTCAATGTGAGTTCATTTTTAAAAGCACTGTACTTGATTGTTTCAGGAATTTATTGGGCCACTCAGTTGGAAAACTGATTAACCAATACGACATAATACCTACTATTGGATTATTCCATGTCAAATCAACACATGGTCTAAGCGTCACCATCTCAGACTTTCTTGAAATTTGTCACATGTGTCCTGTTGGCATAGACTAGGAAACATGTCAACTCATTTCTGAGTTAAGTGAGCTGAAAAGTTCTCATAAATGGGCCCAAAAACAGCGAACAGCAGTTTTTAGAATTGCTGTAGAAATTTTCCTAACTGAGTGAGCTACATCCTGGGATGATTACCATAGCACAGCATTTTTCATGCTCCTTCCTATGGAATACAACAATATATAGGTTAACATAAAATTATTTTCAAAACAAAATTTAAAATTTTAATTAATTTTTTTTTTTTCAAAAAGCACGTTTTAAAATTTTCAAATTTGCTCCTAGTATTGTTGTAAATTACAGGCCAAATTGTAAATTTGGGATGATTTCTTCATTAGTAATAGAGGGAAACATTCCACGTGGGAAAAATATATCTAAAAACAAAGATGATGTAACTTACCAAACGAAAGCGCTGTGTCTATCAACATGCCAGCGCTTTCGTTTGGTAAGTTACATCATCTTCGACAATAATTCGACTATGTACTCAATTGTTGCAACAATACTTACTGTCAGAGTGAGTGTAGCCCTTCCTGAGTGTACATATTCTGAGTTGATCGTGTGTAATAATTACTTACTTGAGAACTTATTGTTTAGGCCAAATATTTAAAACTTCCGTAAAACACAATGTTATTGGAAGCTAGAAAGTAATTTACAATGAGTCATGAAAATGTAAAAATTACTGGCTAATTTTTAACTTATGATCTTCTATTTCAACATTAAGTGTGTAAAACAAATCACTTTAATATAATAGAGGGAAACATTCCACGTGGGAAAAATATATCCAAAAACAAAGATGATGTGACTTAACAAACGAAAGCGCTGGCAGGTCTATAGACACACAAACAAAGAAACACACAAAACTCAAGCTTTCGCAACAAACTGTTGCCTCATCAGGAAAGAGGGAAGGAGAGGGAAAGGCGAAAGGATGTGGGTTTTAAGGGAGAGCGTAAGGAGTCATTCCAATCCCGGGAGTGGAAAGACTTACCTTAGGGGGAAAAAAAGGACGGGTATACACATATGATATGTGTGGATGGATATGTGTGTGTGTGTGTGTGTGTGTGTGTGTGTGTGTGTGTGTGTGTGTGTGTGTGCGCGCGCGAGTGTATACCCGTCCTTTTTTTCCCCCTAAGGTAAGTCTTTCCGCTCCCGGGATTGGAATGACTCCTTACCCTCTCCCTTAAAACCCACATCCTTTCGCCTTTCCCTCTCCTTCCCTCTTTCCTGATGAGGCAACAGTTTGTTGCGAAAGCTTGAATTTTGTGTGTGTGTGTGTGTGTGTGTGTGTGTGTGTGTGTGTGTGTGTGTGTGTGTCTATCGACCTGCCAACGCTTTCGTTTGGTAAGTCACATCATCTTTGTTTTTAGATATAAACAAATCACTTTGTTAGAGACAGCAGAAAGCTCAGAAATGTCACATCAGGGATGCCTGAATTGTATCCACAAATAGTCAGTGGTCCAAAAATTTGTGATAAAATGTACGAAGGAAATTACTATGTTGAAAATGCACAGTCCATAAGTGACAAAAATGCTGAACCTGAACATTCTCACTCGCAAGCATAATCGCACAGTGACACAGAATTTATGGCTACTTCAGAGGTTGTTCAGTTACTTAATATATCTGTTGAACGGTTGAGTGAATTTCCCATTGTTAAGAGAAAAATGGAATACAAGAAGTATTGCACATTGAAAGTAAGAAAAATTTCCACAACTATGAAATGTAATTTTTTCTCTGGTTCTGCTGAAAATTTGTTACCAGAAAGTGACAGTGATGTTGATAAATGTGAAGCTGTAAAAAATCTGAAAATTAAGTTTTCGAATTGTATGAGTAGAACAAAAAGGATAATGCTTCTAACATATTTAGCAGATAATTGGAGCATTTGAAAGGTTACGCGTGAATTTAACGTGCCAAACTATATTGCAAGGCAGTCAAACAGAATTCTTAAAGAAAAAGGCTTTTCAGAAGGTCCAAATTTAAAACCCGAGAAAAGCTTGCCAACAGAGACAGTGGAAATTGTATGTTCATTTTATGATGATGATGTAGTTAGTAGGACAATGTCAGGTATTAAAGACTATAACAGCTACTGAATCAGATGGATATACATCAAAGATTTGAAAGAGACTCATATTGTGTAAACTTAAAGAAGTGTGCAAAAATTTTAAAGAAAAGTTTTCCAGCTTAAAAATAGATTTCTCTAAATTTGCTGAATTGAGACCTAAAAATTGTAAGTTAGCTGGTCAAATTGGCAAGCTGCAGGTGATGGGCATCACTACTGCAGGGATCTAACAGCCGTCCAGCATGTCCGTGTCTGCTGAGTGGTCCACAATGGTGACCAGCCCAATTACTGCTCACACTGAGGCTGACCCCACACCCATGGCCGAGTGGGAGGTCACCTCAGGGCATGGCAGGTGGCGAAAGACTTCCCAGGCGGCTGCATGTAAGGTCTCCACGATTAGTCTGCTAATCAGGTTCCAGTTTCTAGCAGTTGGTGCCACTGGCCCACAGCCACATGCAGTTGCTTGTCCTGTTTCAGAGAAAATCTCTCCGCCTGCAAGACCCAGGCAATCACAGAAGGTGGGATTATTGGTAACTCCAATGTTATGCATGTTATGGGGGCCCTTACGGACAGGGCTGCCAAGGAGGGGGAGAAAGGCAATGTGCACTTCCGTGTACATACTGGGGGGAGTCATTCCAGATGAGGAACAGCTTCTTCCAGATGCCATGAGGAGCATAAGGTGTAGCCAACTGCGAGTGGTGGCTCACGTCGGGGGCCATTGATGACGATGACGTTTGGTTTGTGGGGCGCTCAAGTGCGCGGTCATCAACGCCTGTACAAAGTCTGAATTTCTTCACAGTTCAATTTGGCCACTGTCACTGATGATGATGAAGACAAAATGATGAGGACAATGCAAACACCAAGTTCCCAGGCAGAGAAAATCCCCAACCCAGTCGGGAATCAAACCTGGGACCCTGGGATCCAGAGATACGAACGTTAGTCACTAGACCACGAGCTGCAGACTCAGTACCAGTGATGTTTGTTGCTTTGTATTGGATAAGATTCTCTATGGTTTCAAACGGCAACAGAAGTGGTAAAGATTGCCAGTCTTGTTTGAAAAATGAAAGCAGAGCTCACCATTTGCAGCATAGTTGACAGGACCGATTGTGGACATCTGGTACAGAGCTGAGCGCGGGGTCTGAATCTGAGGCTCTAACGGGTCTGCGACCGTGTAGGCTGCAGATACCTTGGCTTGCACCATAGGGTCATTGAGTTTCAGGTTCCACTGAATAGGTCAGATAGGTCAGGAGACCACTACACACAGGAGGCAGCTACACAAGTAGCAGGGATCGAGTGGTGCGGACTGGGTGTTTTTTTTTTTTTTTTTTTTTTTTTTTTTTTTTTTTTTTTTTTTTTTTTTTTTTAGGTTAGAGGGTCTCTGAGACTTGCACTCTTTGAGCCCGAAACACAAAAAGGACTTCCGTCTCGAAGGGTGTAGGTTGAACACAGGAAGAACATAGATATGGGAACCACCGGTGAAACAGTTGTAAATTGTCATAGCTGCATTGGGAAACTATCAGAACTCCAAGCACTAACGGAAAGCACTAATGCTCAAATCGTTACAGGCACTGAAAGCTGGCTAAAGTCACAGATAAGATCAGCCAAAATTTTCACGAAGAACCTAACAGTGCTCTGAAAGGATAGGCTAAACAGAGTTGGTGATTTTGTTTTATTGCTGTTATAAGCAAGTAGATAGTTCCTGTTAGTTAGTATTGGCATTATGGCAACTGGAACAGAATAATAACTGGACCTTTTACAGAGCTCCCATTTCAAATCATACATTTGCTGAAAGGTTCAAAGTAAACCTGAGTTTAATTTCAAACGCATACCTCAATCATACAAATAAAGTTGATGGTGACTACTTCACCCTCGATATGTTGGCAAAAATCCATGTTTAAACCTGAATGTACATATAAAACATCATCCAAAATCGTGCTAAATGCATTCTCTGAAAATCATTTTGAGCAGTTAGTTCATGAGCCCATGGTAATAGTAAACAGTGGTGAAAACATACTTGATCTCTTAGTAACAAACAATTCTGAGCTAATAACGAGCATCAAAATGGATACAGGGATTGGTAAACACAGGGTTGTCATAGCGAGACTGGATATTTTAACCTCAAATCCTCCAAAAATAAACAAAAACTATACCTATTCAAAAAAGCAGATAATAATTAACTTGACACCTTCCTGAGAGAAAATCTTCACTCTTCCAAATTAACAATGTAAGGGAAGACCAGATGTGGCTTGAATTTAGAGAAATAGTATCAATAGCAACAGATATTTATACCAAATAAATTAACAAATGACACAGCTGACCCCCGTGGTACACAGAACAGGTCACAACACTGTTGCACAAAGAATGAAAAAAGCACACCATATTCAAAGAAATGCAAAATCCCCAAGATTTGTGATCTTTTACAGAAGCCCGAAATTTAGCGCAGGTTTGAAGGCGAGATGCTTATAACAGTTTCCATAATGAAACGTTTACCTCTAAACCTGGCAGAAAATCCAAAGAGATTCTGATCGTATGTAAAGTATGTTAGCGGGAAGACACAATAAATGCCTTCTCCGCATGACAGCAGTGGAAATACTATCAACAACAGTGCAGCCAAAGCAGAATTACTGAACACGGTTTTCCGAAATTCCTTCACCGCGGAAGAGTAAGCAAATATTCCAGAATTCAAATCAAGAACAGCTGGCAACATGGATAACTTAGAAGTAGTGAAGTAACTTAAATCACTTGATAAAAGCAAGTCTTCCAATCCAGACTGTACACTGACTAGGTTCCTTTCAGAGTATGCTGATACAATAGCTCCATACTCAACAGCCATATACAAGGTGTTACAAAAAGGTACGGCCAAACTTTCAGGAAACATTCCTCACACACAAATAAAGAAAAGATGTTATGTGGACATGTGTCCGGAAACGCTTAAATTCCAAGTTATAGCTCATATTACTTCCATGTTAGAGCTCATATTAGTTTCGTCAGTATGTACTGTACTTCCTTGATTCACCGCCAGTTGGCCCAATTGAAGGAAGGTAATGTTGACTTCGATGCTTGTGTTGACATGCGACTCATTGCTCTACAGTACTAGCATCAAGCACATCAGTACGTACCATCATCAGGTTAGTGTTCATCACAAACGTGGTTTTGCAGTCAGTGCAATGTTTACAAATGCGGAGTTGGCAGATGCCCATTTGATGTATGGATTAGCAAGGGGCAACAGCCATGGTGCGGTACGTTTGTATCGAGACAGATTTCCAGAATGAAGGTGTCCTGACAGGAAGATGTTCGAAGCAATTTATCGGCATCTTAGGGAGCTCGGGTTCATTCCAGCCTATGACTCGTGACTGAGGAAGACCTAGAACGACGAGGACACCTGCAATGGACGAGGCAATTCTTCGTGCAGTTGATGATAACCCTAATGTCAGCGTCAGAGAAGTTGCTGCTGTACAAGGTAACGTTGACCACGTTACTGTATGGAAAGTGCTACGGGAGAACCAGTTGTTTCTGTACCATGTACAGCGTGTGCAGGCACTATCAGCAGCTGATTGGCCTCCATGGGTACACTTCTGCGAATGGTTCATCCAACAATGTGTCAATCCTCATTTCAGTGCAAATGTTCTCTTTACAGATGAGGCTTCATTCCAACGTGATCAAACTGTAAATTTTCACAATCAACATGTGTGGGCTGACGAGAATCAGCACGCAATTGTGCAATCACGTCATCAACACAGATTTTCTGTGAACGTTTGGGCAGGTGTCTTGATTGGGCCCCATGTTCTTCCACCTACGCTCAATGGAGCACGTCATCATGATTTCAAACGGGATGCTCTACCTGTGCTGCTAGAACATGTGCCTTTACAAGTACGACACAACATGTGGTTCATGCACGATGGAGCTCCTGCACATTTCAGTTGAAGTGTTCGTACGCTTCTCATCAACAGATTCGGTGACCGATGGATTGGTAGAGGTGGACCAATTCCATGGCCTCCACGCTCTCCTGACCTCAACCCTCTTGACTTTCATTTATGGGGGCATTTGAAAGCTCTTGTCTATGCAACCCCGGTACCAAATGTAGAGACTCTTCGTGCTCGTATTGTGGACGGCTGTGATACAATACGTCATTCTCCAGGGCTGCATCAGCGAATCAGGGATTCCATGCAACAGAGGGTGGATGCATGTATCCCCACTAACGGAGGACATTTTGAACATTTCCTGTAACAAAGTGTTTGAAGTCACACTGGTACGTTCTGTTGCTGTGTGTTTCCATTCCACGATTAATGTGATTTGAAGAGAAGTAATAAAATGAGCGCTAACATGGAAACGCATAAAATATTTTCTTTCTTTGCGTGTGAGGAATGTTTCCTGAAAGTTTGGCAGTACCTTTTTGTAACACCCTGTATAGCTGCTCGCTTGACAAAAGATCTGTATCCAAACATTGGGAAGTTGCACAAATCACACCAATATTCAATAAAAGTAGTAGGAGTAATCCACTAAATTACAGGCCCTTATCATCAACGATGATATGCAGCAGGATTCTGGAGCATATTTTGTGGTCAAACATTATGAATTACCACGACGAATACAGTCTATTGACACACAGTCAACATAGATTTAGGAAACATTGTTCTTATGAAACAACTA
Organism: Schistocerca serialis cubense; assembly: GCF_023864345.2. Classification (NCBI taxonomy): domain Eukaryota; kingdom Metazoa; phylum Arthropoda; class Insecta; order Orthoptera; family Acrididae; genus Schistocerca; species Schistocerca serialis. The sequence continues at coordinate 628,636,933 of NC_064641.1, read as the reverse complement.
GTTCTTTACACATACGAAGTATTGGATGCTACTGACAAGGGATTTCAAACTGATTATGTATTTTTAGATTTCCAGAAGGCTTTGACACTGTACCATTCAAGCAGCTTGTAGTGAAATTGCATGCTTATTCCAATTGTCTCCGTTATGGGACTGGATTCATGATTTCCTGTCAGAGAGGTCACAGTTCATAATAACTGAAAGTCACTGAATAAAACAAACGATTTCTGGCATTCCCCATGGAAGGGTTATAGGCCCCCTTCTGTTTCTTAAAAGTAAAGTTGTCACAAGATCAAAACAAATTGCAGAATGATTTAGAAAAGATATCTGTATGTGTTCTCTGAGTCTTTCGCAGCGGCATGACTGGATAAAATCATCTTTGTTTGAAAGCCACATCAATTCCAATGAAATTCTCAAGTTTTCGATAGCTAGCTCCACCATCGTCGTGCTGGGACTGGCACTACTTCCTGCTTATATATTTACGATTACCGCCACTGGCATCAACCAAAGAGGGCTGTAACGATGCGTGCGCGGAAGGCATGTTGAGCAGCTCATAGCAGCAAGCCCGCTGCGGGACCAAGTGACATCTGGTGGCACAAGGGGCCAGCACCATGTCTGAAACTGCAGACTCCACCTCCCTACAAGTGTTAAGCGTCCGCCATTGCTTCCTTTTGACATCCAAAGCCCACCCCCACTCCCTACTTGGTGCGTAGCCCTTGTCTCTGTTGAAATTGTTGCGGTTCGTTCTAATCTCAGCCACCTCTTTTATAACTAAGTCCCAGTATGTTGGCGCATGAGCCATGACTCTTGTGTTCTCAAACTGTATTTTCTGTCAGTTTTCAAGACAATGCTCAACTATGGCTGAATTGTTGAGCTCCCTTTGCTTAATATGTTTCTTGTGTTTGGCGCAATGCTCCGCAACTGTGCAAACTGTCTGGCCTATGTAGATGCTGCTGCACTTGCAAGAGACACTATACACACCAAGCACACAAAGAGCTATGTCGTATTCAACAAGGCGCAATATTCTCATATCTTGGGATCTTGGAGGCGGGCCATAACACTGGTCTCAATCCATGTCTCTGCAGTAGATGTCCTTAACTTGCTGTTCATTGCCCCACAGTATGGCAGGGAGCTGCTGGCTTGGCATCATCTGCCGATTCATAAGGTGTCCTTCCTCGGTGACACCTGAAAGCATTTGCAATTTCTCTTTTGCTGTAGACTTTCTCCCTGAACATGTGCCTCAAGTGCTGTAATTCAACCTGTAGGTGGTCATCGTCTGAAATAACTTCAGCCCTACGTACTAATGTGTTCCGGACTGCTTTCTTGTGTACAGGGTGGTGAAAACTACCTGCATTCAAATACCGATCAGTGTGCCTTGGTTTCCTGTACACTGAATGACCAAGCTGGCCTCCTGCCCACTCAACTAAAACGTCTAAGAACAGTAGCTTGGCTTCCTTCTTCATCTCAACGCTAAATTTAATGTTGGGCTGTACACCATTTATGTGCGCCACCTGTATATTTTCACCGTAAGGACATATCAGGAAGGTGTCGTCGACGTACCTACAGAAGCAAGACAGATGCAACACTGCCGAGTTCAAATCCTAATCCTCAAAGTGCTCCATGTAGAAATTTGTGACTGCAGGAGACACTGGAGCCCATTGCTGTGCCTTCCGCCATTTCATAACATTCATCGCAGTAGAAGTAGTATGTTGTTTTTAGAACTTCACGGAACAACTTGACTATTTCAGGTGGAAACTGTTAGGCCAAAAAATCCAGCATGTCTTGTAGTACTGGCACTCTCGTAAAAAGTGACACCATGTCCAGACAAACCATTACATCATTTCGACCATTTTCATTTCTTGAGCGTTTCAACAAAGGTTTGTGAATTTACAACATGGTGTTCACATGACCCAGTTTTGGGACTAATAATCCTGCAAGATATTTTGCCACTCTTTAGATGGGCGAGCTGACTGCAGTAGCAATTGGCTTAAGAACAACATGTTCCTTACTCATCTTTGGCAATCCATAATGCCTGGAAGGTCTGGCGGTGTGAGGCATTAATTTCTTCACCACTTCATTTGTAAACCAGATTCCTGTAATAACTTCCCTATCCTCTTGACTATGGTATTTGTAGGATCACAACTAAGCTGGCATGCATCGTCACATATAAATTTAGCACCTTCATATGGTAGTCTTCAGTGTTCAGAACCATGGTGGCATTTCCTTTGTCGGCTGGCAAGACAACCAAGCCCTCTTTGTCACGCAACAAGCGCAGGCCATAGCGTTCCTCCAGGCTAATATTTGATTTTGGTGGCTTAGATTTCAACAGAGGATGGTTGGCAGTAAAGTCTGACATCCTCAGATGCATCACGAGAGAGTTGCTGAATGCACTGCTATATGCCACTAATAATCTCCAAAACTGGCAGACGTCACAGGACTGGTGAAAAATTAAGGCCTTTAGTCAGCGTTGCCACAGAGCTGTCGTCCAGTTTGGTTTTGGAGAGATTAACAACTGTTCTGTAGGCCTTATAATTCTCCACTTCAGTTCTTCCACGAGTTAAGTGGTCAAACTTGTTACACTGCTTAGATGTTGCCACGAATGGCGACAAAGTTGATGACAATAAAACAGGTTTCTGGCATTAAAATCCAGCTCATACCTTGTCTGCCATATCCGCTGTCTCACTATAGCATGACTTGTCCTCTTCAAAATTGTGTCCACCGCAGCAGTTCGGATGTGGTGCTTCACTACAGCAAATCGAGGAATTACCTCCTTGTCCTAGCAGCATCACAAAAATGCTAAAGAACTCAGCAGATGTGATTTCTTTTTGCACAGTTTTCCAGCAATTTCACACTGCACATTATGTCCTCATCATAGAGGAAAGTTATTTCCTCTGGGTCTTTCACAGCAGTGTGACGGAATAAAATCTTCTCGGTTTTCAAGCAGCATCAATTCCAATAATATTTCTGAATAGTTTTACTCCTGATGAAGATGGCAGAGCTAGCCATCGAAAGCCCGAGAATTTTACTGGAGAACTTCTAACGTTCTTCATGATGGAGAGAGAGAGAGAGAGAGAGAGAGAGAGAGAGAGAGAGAGAGAGAGAGAGAGAGAGAGAGAGAGAGAGAGAGAGAGAGAGTGTGTGTGTGTGTGTGTGTGTGTGTGTGTGTGTGTGTGAGCGCGCGCGCGCTCGCATACTTCCCACTTTTCTTATACGAGTCAACTTACTTGGTGTATACAGCCAATCTTCCTCTCTGGATAGCTGGCTTCTGGTATCTCTACAAACTACTTCTTCGAAGAATGATGCAAGTTACAGGAACCTTAAAGATTCTCTCACCACTTGCGAAATAATTCGGTACTCAAAGAATACTTTTCAATAACTACTGGTATATTTGAGCTTCGTAAGAACAAAATTCACACTTCACACACAAACATTTAACTTCTCGTAAGTAACTCTTATCATCTCACATTAGAAAAGAGTTGGCTTAACAACCATGTCTCTACTGCAAACATATCGTAAAATATGTCTTGCCTCCAGGAAGTCCAAGATAAGAGTTTATTCACAATTCAGAATCTCAATTATTCTTTTGCCACTAACAATAATCACAATTACAAACAGCACAGAATAACTCAGAAGTTCCTTGGTTCCTCCGTGTGCTTTCACTACGACTTCCATGGATTGCCCGACAGCACTTATCAGTGCCGTTCAAATGCCGTGTCGACCTTTTGCTCGTGACTATTTCACATCCGCACACACAGAGAGGTGACGTGCAGTAGATAGGGTTCCTTTCTCCCACTCACATCTAAAATATCGTGTGTTTGAGAAGGTGGAGGGCCGGAGTGGTTCTAGAATTTATGCGGAAATTTTCGAAACACTACAAATTTTATTGGAATTGACATGGCTTGAAAACAGAGAAGATATTATCCATATCTGTATGGTGTGAAAACTGTCAGTTGACCCTAAATAATATAAAGTGTGAGGTCATTCACACGAGTGTTAAAAGGAATCTGTTAAACAGTCAAATCTCGAGTCCGTAAATTCAACAAAATACCTAGAAATTATAATTACAAACAACTTAAATTGAAAGAAAATACAGAAAATGTAGTGGGGAAGGCACACCAAAGGCTATGTTTAATTGCCAGAACACTTTGCAAATGTAACAGGTCTACTAAAGAGACTGCCTACACTACACTTGTCCATTCTCTTTTGGAGTACTGCAGTGTTGTTTGGGATCCTTACCAGACAGGATTAACAGGGTACATCATCAGGAAAGTTCAGAGATGAGCAGTACATTTTGTATTATTGCGAAATAGGGAAGAGAGTGTCACTGACATGATACACGATTTGCAGTGGACATAATTAAAACAAAGGCGTTTTTTGTTGTGGCGGAATCTTCTCACAAAATTTAAATCATCAACTTCCTCCTCCAAATGCGATAATATTTTTTTGTTGCTTACCTACATAGGGAGAAACGATCAGCATAATAAAATAAGGGAAATCAGAGCTCGCACGTAAAGATATAGGTATTTGTTTTTTTCTGCATGCTGTTCAAGATTAGAATAATAGAGAATTATTGTAAAGGTGGTTCAATGAACACACTGCCAGGCACTGAAGTGTGATTTGCAGGGTGTCCATGTAGATGTCTATACAGACGTGGAACTAATGACAGAAAATACTAAACTGAAAATTATTACAAAAGATAAAATTCAAAATTACAAGCAATGCCCCACAAAAGTGCTTTGTAACCTATTGATTGCAACATGTGGAAATGTGCTTACTGTCCTGGCGAAACTGAGATACATAAAATTTTGGCGAAAATTCAACTGAAAAGTACAATTTCATCAGTGGGTTTAAGTTGACTGTTGTAATCTAGAGACTTTGGAGAAATATTCAGAAGAGTTTATTGACTTATTCTGCAGAAAGTTGGCTCTTTGGTTCAGCACGACTTCATTGCCAAGCAGCAGGGATATTTTCTTAACTGCGCAAAAGACATCCTGAAGGAATTGGAACTTGTCATGTATGATTTTTCTGAAAATTACAGCACAGTTCTACAAGATGAAGCTCAGAGTTATCACTGGACAAACCAACTCTTTGTTATATCTTTCAAAGAAGAAGACAAAGTTGAACATCTTAGTTATGTAATTGTTTCTGATTCATCATACCACAACAGAGTTGCTGTATACACTTTTCAAAAAACTCTAACTTTTCTGATGGCCACATTTAAAAACCTTTCAAAAAAACTTATTCTACTTTTCAGATGGGCCTGCTGCCCAATACAAAATAATAAAAAAGAACTTCTTAACCTCTTGTTTCCACGAGGAAGATTTTGAAGTGAAAGCAGAGTGGCACTTTTTTTCCACAGTACATGCCAAAGGGGTTTGTGACGGGTTGGAGGATCTGTAAAGAGATTGGCAGCTCGCGCCAGTTTGCAAAGACCCTATGGAAACCAAATACAAACCCCACTGCAACTTTTCAAATGGGCTGTAAAAAACATTATCAATGTAGACTTTGCATATTCAGCTTAAGAAGACTATGTTGAAACAGAATGTTTTTTCAAAAATCACTTTGAACAAGCACTGACTACCAAAGGAACACATTCATTCCAAGAACTAGAACAATAATATTGGTCAAAAGCTTTGCTTTTAATTCAGAAGTCTGCAAAAAGAAAGAGTCAAAATCTCTTGATACACTAAAATTAGCAGACTTGTCAGGTGAGACCACTGTTGTCTATCAAGCAAACTGGTGGCTCAGGTGTGCCTTATCAGCGAAATGAAGAACTCGATGAAACAAAAGTAACATTTCTTTAACAGCTGGGCCACCTACAACATTCTCATATCCACCTCATGCCAATATTCTGTGTCTCAGTAATGGAAGTTCTGGTGAAAATAAATCCTGCAAGTCCTTCTGGAAGAACTCAAACTTGAAAGTGATGTGTACTAAACAAATGAAGCCTTTTCAAACTTAAAATGATAAATAGACCCTGTTACTTAATAGTTAGTTTTATTCTGGAGTATCTACTTGAACCTTTATCACAACAGTGTTCATGTTTATTTTTTATAAAAATGTCAATATTAGTAATGCTATACTAATTAACAAGAGCACACAGGTGAATTATTGGAAATAGAGCTTCAGTCTTCATTTTATTTACTAATGAAGAAATAATCACCCCAAATTTATATTTTGCCTTGTGATTTCCAACAATACTAGCTACTCAGGAATAAAATTTGGAAATTTTAAATTACATACTTTTTGGGGAAAAAATAAATTAAAATCGTGTTTTGAAAAAATTTTACTATATTAATTTACATATTATTGTATACCACAGGAAAGGTCATGAAAAATGCTGTAGCTCAATTAGAAAAGCTTCTACAGCAACTCTGAAAACTGTCATTCCCTGTTTCTGGGCCCTTTTAGGATAACTTTACAACTATGTATTTCAGAAACAAGATGACACACTCAGTAAAATTTCCTATTTTTCTAAGTCTATACCAACAGTGCACCTGCGCCAACTTTCAATAAAATCCAAGATAGTGAGGTAGAAAATGGTCTTTTCTGAGTTGATTCGACATGGAATGACCCCATTGTGAGACTAAACTAACTACATATTTCAGCCAGGCTCTCGTATCTTAGCACTACAAAAGAGGAAAAGAAAAGAGGAAACTTGTCTACAACCCTGTCAGCTATAGTCAAACTGTGGAATGCAGTCTCCTCTTCCATCAATTTCAGTGTTCTATACGATACAGCAAGTGACCTTGTTTTATTTTTGTTGTAAATGAATCATCATATTTTCACTTCATGAATGAAATCAGAAAAGTTGACATCAGTGCCTCTACAGGTACTACTGCTGAACCCAACAACACTTTTGCAACAGTGATACATCAACAGCAGACATTCTGTAAGAGTAAACCCTACAAAGTGACTAGTCTGGTAAACACACTTTCCTCTCATTGCAAGCTCTATTTATTTGGTCCATATAGCAGGAGACCTTGCATTATATACATCTCCTGCCTATGGCGTCCACACATTTTGAACATGAAGGTAAGAATGTGATTAACGAAAACAATTCAGTTAAAAAATTATGGATTTTAACTGCATGCAATATGAAATACACTAATCATAAGTGGTGAAACACTTTTGTAGTGGGTGTGCCTCTCAAGGAGTTTAGAAGCAGCACAGGAAACTGTTTAAATATATTATTAACTTCACGCAAATAATTTCTGAGATTAAAGTAACTTACCAGACCACAAGGAGTCTGCCTTTTTCTTTTCTTCTTCTTCAGTCAAAACATTTTGTTCTTCCAGTGTTTCTTTGACTTCTTCTTTCTCATCATTTTCAGGAGCCAATTTCTTTCTCCTATAAATGAAGGTAATGTAAACTGAGGTAAATGGCAGTCAAATATAAATGAAACTAATTAACATATTGAGAAAATTATAGTTATACCAGTAAAAGCGATCTGAAGAGAGAATAGAGTAGCACACAGAAGTAAATCTTTTAAGAATCCTTTCTAATCCTGCACTATATTGTGGCATTCAAGTTCTGTCTTAAGGGGAAAGAAGCTTTAAATAACACACCGAAAAAAAAGTTATGTAATTATTATTATTATTTTGCAGGTACATATCTGCAGTCACGATACACTTTGAAGTACTCGGGCCACATATTGTATCATACGACACCCCACCTAATGTGCTGCATCATTTTGTTTTGGCTCCTCTAGCAGCATGCTATGATATTGTGGTACAGGAATTTAAATGTGTACTAAGACTGCAGACAGGCACCTATAGAAAAAAAGGAATTAATTTTATTAACTTTATTTTTTGAGGTGATTTTTAAACCTTAGGACTACCTCTCGTAGTTGCATATTCGTTATCATATCACTTGATCAAAGTATCAAAAAGAGATAAAAGCCACAACTGGATAAGTACTTCCATTAAAGTTTACTTTTAAAGTGGAATAAGTGTGTAAGAGTAACATACCATGAGGACAATCACTTCTGGATGCACACATTAAAATTATTCTAAAAAATCTTAAAATAAGAGACTGAAATCTGTGACATATTACTAAACTTTGAAACAAATAATAATGTAGCTTACCTCAATCTTTTAGCAGTTTTGGTTTTCAACTTTTTGGAACTTCTCTTTCGTTTTCCCTTCTCTTCTGGTTCCTCTTCACTTGCGTCCTCATTGGCTTCTTCATTTTCATCCGATTCTTCTTCTGAAGGTGGGTTGCTTTCAGCTCCTACAAATGAAAATGATTTTTGTGCAACTTGCATTCTTCTTTGGTCAAGAACTTACATTACTGACCTAAAGTCAAAATGAGAAATGATACAAGGAACGAACAGTTCTAATTACATCAACCACAAGAAGAATTCAGTTTAAATAACACAAAGTCACAATACTTCATTGCATAACAAATCTGAGCTAGCAAAGTCCTGAACATTCTTCCTGTAACTGTACATTGTTTTTAATATTCCACTTAAATAAAAGACAGACAAAATAAACAGCTCTTCAACACTTCTTTTAATTTTCTCCAGTTCTCATAAGGGAAACTACCTCATTTTCTTCAAAATAATTAATTTAAAAACACAAATTTACATACTTAATCAATGGCTGACAGAAGTTACACATATTTATGTAGCTGACCAAAACAATAAATGAACTATAATAAGGTCTACAGTGTATATCACTATGTAACAAGATGAACGTTACAATGTCCATATAGCAACTCAGAAGATCAGTGTAGGAGCCCTTATTTTCACTGTACCAGGTAGGCAAAATCATGTGAAATCTTATAAGAAGTGAAGTTTTATATGGTGTTTATAAATTTTCATTAAAGGCAATCATTAACGGCTGCAGTATAACAAAAGACACAGTTGGGTCATTGCTTGACAAGTGGTCTAGACATTCCAACATGATGAACACGTATTTTGATAAAGCTTCATGTGAACACTCACACATGTTGCCAATGAACTGATCACTAATTAAATACTTAGATAGAGATAGTCTTTTGTTTGGCCCCATGACGCTGCTTTCAACAGCGTACCCCTAAGTTTTTGGAACCTTTGAGATTACAACTTTTTGCATCCTCCTAAGTGACTTAATAAAAATATTTAATGACCATTTCTCACATGGATAATTTGAGGCAAAGTCAGAAAAGCCACTTAAAAAAAAAGTGAAGTTTAGCTTTTTATACCTTCGGAAGTGTGTGTGTGTGCTAAACCTGAAAATTTTGCATGTGATAAATTACCAACACAGTGTCTTCAAACATAAAATTTTATTCTCTTACTGCTTTCCCATAGTTTATAAATTGAGGACACAGTTTATGTTTTCTTTATAAGACAGCCCAAAATGGGAGTCTTCAGTACACATTCGCAAAAAATTATTTTTTGCAAACTTTTTAAAATAATTTTCATTAGAAAGGCCATGTTCTAAACCACTTCCAAAACTAAATTTGGTTCTGCAATGCGAGCATGTAAGAATAATTAATGGCAAAGTGAAAGTGCAGTGAAAATACAGTCATATTCTGCTGTAACTAAAATCTGACATTTTTTATTATATTTTACAGTTGTTTCTGGGGAAAGTAACATCAAAAATCCTGAGGAATAGGCAGTGAGCTTGAGTCAGAACAACTCGAAAAAATACAAAAAATAAAAGTGTCTTCTTGTGACTGATCACGACATATTTCAGTTGCAACTGATCATGACATATTTCAGTCAGTTTTCTTTTGTTAGAACCACAGAATCAAACTTGATATAGACTTGTCAACCCCCACCACAAAAGGCACCCACAAATACTGAAGGAACCTCATTGGCAATGGAAGCTTCATCACGATGATACCGCAAGTTGCTAATGCTGTTACGAGTTCCTGGCACAAAAACACATATCTACGGTACCCCAAAAACCTTATAGTCTCAACCTGGCTCCGTATGACTTTTTTTTTTTTTTTTCTTAAACTGATAGCTGAAAAGGAACTTCAAAGATGTCACTTCAACAATGAGGCCAAAGCAGTGAAAACTTAACGGTGACCCTGAAGAGTATGTCAATGAATGACTTCCAGCACATCTTCCAGGAATGACAAAGGAGGAGGGACAAGTGGATTGCATTTGGGGGGGGGGGGGGGGGGGGGAGAGACAAAGGTACGCACGAGTGATTTTTTATAATAAAGTGACATCTGGGCATTGGTGCCAGTCTTTATTAAACATCCACCAAGCAAAATTAATGCTCTAGGTCAGTACAGTTTTGGCAGTTTATTTAGATACTTTGGCACGTGTAAACAACAAATAAGTACTGCATAATTTAACACAAAAATGTCTCCCACCCAACACAGTTTCACTTAACACCACTTTACGTAAAAATGACAAGGCATTTTTAGGCTACATCTTCATATGACAAAATAGTTTTTCGAATAATTTCCATGTCAAGACAGCCCATACAGGTGTGAAGTGCGCATTATTCAGAAAAAGCTCAATAAAGTTTTACTTGTGAAAAAAATGGAAATTAAACACACAGTTTGATAACCTCTGAATCCTTTTGATGACCCCAGAACTCTTGCCCTGTTTTCACTATGCCAGTTGAAACTAAATTTTTGCCACAGACCAGATATTACACACATCTTTAATGTGCATATGCATGGTAACTTTGAACCTCTGAATCTCAGCAAGGGATAATGATATCAAAAAAAGGCTCCATAACAACTTATAGTAAAATTTTCAATTTTGTGCCATGTATAGAAATTACAGAATTGGCCACCCCACAATCTGTACTTTTGGTACCCAAAAACCATGGATCTTGATAACGGATAAAGATTTTTAACAATGATAAAATGGCAATTCTAGATAAATGGCTAAAAATAATGTATAGCATAAATTTGAGCCATAAAGCTATGGCTAGTCATTTAGATATTTGCAACCCATGGCAAAAAAGGCTAAAAACCAATGTTTGCACTTATTTTCCATAAAGTACAGTATCTCCGAACCATTGGATTTTAGTAACAGATAATGATATTGAGAAAAAATTCGAATTTCACCAAGATCACCATCTCAAGAAAGTGTAGTAAACATTTCAACAATATGCCACGAATAAGAATAACAAAATTCCCACAACTGGTACTTGTGGTTCCCAAGAATTGTGGTCCTTCACGGTTTTCTCAGCAACCGTCCTTGAACAAATGGTGCTTTTATATGCCACCTAAGACAAACCCTATGTCACACTTAATTCAAAAGAACACACACATTTGTTCAATTTGCCTGTTCTGTGGGAAGTGTGTAATGTTTAAATTTTGATCCCATCCAGGATGGCTACAGTATGCCCTTCCTTCCGATAGTTATACAATTGTGTGTGTTCCATTTTGGAGCACACTGATGCACGACAACTGTCGTGTATGGGCTCATTTTCTGCATTTTTACAAAAATTATCAACTTTGCCCTCAATCAGCAAACTACTGGAAAGTAGTAGGAGGATAAAATTTTATTTTCGAAGACCGGGTTAGAAACTCATCACATGCAAAGTTTCAGGTTTATTATGCACTTACTTCCAGAGATAAAAAAGCTAAACAGTACAGTTTTATTTAAGCCCCAGGTAAGACAGTGGAGAAAGTTGTACAAGTTGGCCTAGTTTTGTTACTTTCAAAAAAAATATTGTCACAGATATTAGTTCTCAAAGTTGCTGAAAACTGAGGGCTGCACTGTTGAAACAAACAAATGACTACACATCTTCAAGTATTGAACTGTTGAAACAATAAATTTACTGAAGTTCACTGGGAACGCGTGTGTGTTCACACAAAATTTCGTTAAAAACCACGTTTGTCCTGTGGGAACTTTTTCTGGAAGCAGACCACTTAGCACAAAAGAGCCCAGTGACACTTCACACAATATTTATTCAAGAAGTTTCCTTAGCACATTATTGAGTTATTCATTAACCTGAGAATCCCTGACAAGTTTTTCGATATCAAATTGGATTCAACCAATGTGATGGAGGCTACAGCTTCCTAAATTCTACAATGTCAAAATGAAAATTTCTTGGCAAGACAATAAACCTCTGTTGTCTGCATCAAAATTAAACTGATATTTAGATGTAGACTCCCATATTAATGTATTTTGTCAAATATTTTTCAGTGAATAGACATCATTCCCGAAGTCTGACTACAGAAGATTCACAAACTGCCCATCCATGGCAGTAACTATATTACCACAATGCTTTACAGTTACATATTTCTTTCGACGTGCAGTTCCAATTATGGTGAAAGGGGTGGTGGTCTAACAACATGGACTTCACACCCCCTCAGTATCCACATTGCCCAAACAATGTTTTGGTCAGAAGAAAGATGATTTCTTTTTCCTATCCATGATCTTTTCATCATATGGAACTGACTGCCTTATTCAGTGCAGGGCCACTGGCTTCCAATCACTGCTGTTTCATTTCTGGTGCAGAATCTTGGCTCAACATCTCATCCAATGTAACAGATTGGAATGCAGGACAGAGCACTATGGATTACAGGTAAATCTTTCCTTTATTGCTTCCACTGCTGCTGATGATGACATGGATCACCTATCTGCTTTTTTTCTGTAATACATCAAGTTTTACACTGTTTCAGCCAACACCTGAGCACCCATTTTGTATGCAGATCTGGTATAAATACTGAACCACAACATTTCTTATTTACCACAAACAAAGTAGTAACTTTGCCTTCTTTCGCACAATTGCCACTTCTGCCTTTTTGGAGTACAGGAAAATACTCAATGGTGCCAACTGCAGACAAAAGAAAACTATTTTCATTTGTGAGTTTCCTTCCAGTAAAATTATATATAATCTTATGAATTATTTATGGGCACCCTGAATTTTATTGTTGCTTCAATGGTTATTGAGTTGCAGAGACAGAGAGCACGCGCGCGCACACAGAAAATTACAACATAAAATATCAGTTTCTGAAGATCTCTAAATAATGTCCATCAATGGTTTCTTTTGTTTTTGGGAGGAGAACAAAACCACATGTAATAAAATATGACAAAGCAGGTGTGTGACTGCTCAAGAACAACATCAGTCTGGATTGCCCTGTGACAGGCTACATTGTTCTGATGAAATAAGATACCTTGAGAGCCCACATAGGATCATCTTTGAGCACTTTTCTGGGATTATTTTTGAAAGTTTAGTAAGTCACACACTTGTCAGACGTTTATCATCTGCCACCCAAATGCTGAGTCTTAGTTCTCGGGTTATACGCTGTTTCGAGAAACAGTAAATATAAGACCTTAGAGATGGCAGCTAGTATAATCTGAACAACATAAGAGTTGGGTGAAATGTTGATTGCCTATCACAAGGATGGTATTATTATAAATGAAAATTTGTTTTTATTGTGTAGGTACCTGTTGCATAATTACTTCAGTCGTGTGTCAACTTGGAGTGCAGAATAATTTATTCAGAAGAAGAAAGAATGCATGTATAATGAATGTGGATTCTCGTGTCTACACACTACCTCACTGTGCAAACAGTCTGCTATGCATCCATTGCTTGGGAGTTTGTGCTGGTTTTATTGCAATGAAACGGTGACGGAAAAAGAAAATACAAAGGTGACTACGGGTAGAAATTATCTAAACAACAGAGGTGGCAACAATGATTTATTTGCAAATTTCAGAAGATCACAGCACAATTTTAGATTTTCTGCTTGGGAAACTGCTGCGGTACAATTCGCTAACTAGTAACTGCTTTGAAGTATTCCATATGCCTTTCAAAACAAAGCATTTCAGTGCTTATTCCTGAAACTGAGAAATCCTTAAGGGAGGTTCCTAGTTTTTGTGTTATGCTCAATTAACTTTCAACACACTATTGATATTTTATTTTATAAAGTTGTTAACACAACTCGTCAGTAGGAAAAGGGAGAGAAGATAACATAGTAGGTTAATATGGATTGGGGGGAAAAAATGAAAGAGGAAGCCGCCTTGTAGAATTTTGCACAGAGCATAACTTAATCATAGCTAACACTTGGTTCAAGAATCATAAAAGAAGGTTGTATACCTGGAAGAATCTGGAGATACTAAAAGGTATCAGATAGATTATATAATGGTAAGACAGATATTTAGGAACCAGGTTTTAAATTGTAAGACATTTTCAGGGGCAGATGTGGATTCTGACCACAATCTATTGGTTATGAACTGCAGATTGAAACTGAAGAAACCGCAAAAAGGTGGGAATTTAAGGAGATGGGACCTGGATAAACTGAAAGAACCAGAGGTTGTAGAGAGTTTCAGGGAGAGCATAAGGGAACAACTGACAGGAATGGGGGAAAGAAATACAGTAGAAGAAGAATGGGTAGCTCTGAGGGATGAAGTAGTGAAGGCAGCAGACAATCAAGTAGGTAAAAAGACGAGGGCTAATAGAAATCCTTGGGTAACAGAAGAAATATTGAATTTAATTGATGAAAGGAGAAAATATAAAAATGCAGTAAATGAAGGAGGCAAAAAGGAATACAAACGTCTCAAAAATGAGATCGACAGGAAGTGCAAAATCGCTAAGCAGGGTTGGCTAGAGGACAAATGTAAGGATGTAGAGGCTATCTCACTAGGGGTAAGATAGATACTGCCTACAGGAAAATTAAAGAGACCTTTGGAGAGAAGAGAACCACTTGTATGAATATCAAGAGCTCAGATGGAAACCCAGTTCTAAGCAAAGAAGGGAAGGCAAAAAGGTGGAAGGAGTATATAGAGGGTTTATACAAGGGCGATGTACTTGAGGACAATATTATGGAAATGGAAGAGGATGTAGATGAAGATGAAATGGGAGATAAGATACTGCGTGAAGAGTTTGACAGATCACTGAAAGACCTGAGTCGAAACAAGACCCCGGAAGTAGACAACATTCCATTAGAACTACTGATGGCCTTGGGAGAGCCAGTCATGACAAAACTCTACCATCTGGTGAGCACGATGTATGAGACAGGCGAAATACCCTCAGACTTCAAGAAGAATATAATAATTCGAATCCCAAAGAAAGCAGGTGTTGACAGATGTGAAAATTACCGAACTATCAGTTTAATAAGTCACAGCTGCAAAATACTAACGCGAATTCTTTACAGACGAATGGAGAAACTTGTAGAAGCGGACCTCGGGGAAGATCGGTTTGGATTCCGTAGAAATGTTGGAACACGTGAGGCAATACTGACCCTACGACTTATGTTAGAAGCTAGATTAAGGAAGGGCAAACCTACGTTTCTACCATTTGACAATGTTGACTGGAATACTCTCTTTCAAATTCTGAAGGTGGCAGGGGTAAAATACAGGGAGCGAAAGGCTATTTACAATTTGTACAGAAAGCAGATGGCAGTTATAAGAGTCGAGGGGCATGAAAGGGAAGCAGTGGTTGGGAAAGGAGTGAGACAGGGTTGTAGCCTCTCCCCGATGTTATTCAATCTGTATATTGAGCAAGCAGTAAAGGAAACAAGAGAAAAATTTGGAGTAGGTATTAAAATTCATGGAGAAGAAGTAAAAACTTTGAGGTTCGCCGATGACATTGTAATTCTGTCAGAGACAGCAAAGGACTTGGAAGAGCAGTTGAATGGAATGGACAGTGTCTTGAAAGGAGGATATAAGATGAACATCAACAAAAGCAAAACGAGGATAATGGAATGTAGTCAAATTAAATCGGGTGATGCTGAGGGAATTAGATTAGGAAAAGAGACACTTAAAGTAGTAAAGGAGTTTTGCTATTTGGGGAGTAAAATAACTGATGGTCGAAGTAGAGAGGATATAAAATGTAAACTGGCAATGGCAAGGAAATCGTTTCTGAAGAAGAGAAATTTGTTGACATCGAGAATAAATTTAAGTGTCAGGAAGTCGTTTCTGAAAGTATTTGTATGGAATGTAGCCATGTATGGAAGTGAAACATGGACGATAACTAGTTTGGACAAGAAGAGAATAGAAGCTTTCGAAATGTGGTGCTACAGAAGAATGCTGAAGATAAGGTGGGTAGATCACGTAACTAATGAGGAGGTATTGAATAGGATTGGGGAGAAGAGAAGTTTGTGGCACAACTTGACTAGAAGAAGGGATCGGTTGGTAGGACATGTTTTGAGGCATCAAGGGATCACAAATTAAGCATTGGAAGGCAGTGTGGAGGGTAAAAATCGTAGAGGGAGACCAAGAGATGAATACACTAAGCAGATTCAGAAGGATGTAGGTTGCAGTAGGTACTGGGAGATGAGGAAGCTTGCACAGGATATAGTAGCATGGAGAGCTGCATCAAACCAGTCTCAGGACTTAAGACGACAACAACAACAACAACACAACTTTAACCATAAAAGATTTTATATACATTCATACCCTTGGACTCAACAAATTCAGGACTGTTACAGCCCCTAAGCTCCACTAGAACGGAAAAGAATTTTTTGCCTCAACAATGTCCATCATTCAATTTCTAGTGTTTTTTTTTGTGGAGCTACACACACCCCATCTTTTCTTTTCTAACACATTGGTGACCTCAATTATTGTGCTACTACTTGCTGTAGCATGAATGTTTGTCCACAGTTTTCATACACACTTTTCATGAAGCTGTAGGCTTCTTGTTCTCCATTTTCTTACTTTGAGATTTATCTAATTATTTACAATAATATGATCACAGACTTTTTATCTAATACTTGACGCTCATGGCATTACAACTCACATTTTTGTTCACGCAATCTTCATAAGTTGCTCTCCTTATGACACCTCTTTGACTGTTGTGTATAAATTTCAGTGTGCTTTCTCTGGAGTCAACAGACATTATGGCACATCAATTGACTCAAAGCATAACCTGAACACACTACGTAACGAAACACGCATAGGCCCCCACTTGCCTATAGTGTGCTAAACAGCGCAACATATTCCCACCTAATCCAGGAAGTAATGCACAACTATGCATGACCTCCAATTTGAAGAAATTGTGCATGTGTGCTTGCACTATTGGAAACTACAGGGTGGGGCACAAAATGTGTTACCATTTTGTTTTTGAATATAAACTTTATTGTCAATACAATCTGAAAGGAACATATACTACAATGAAGAGCCATCCATGGAGATTTATTCTAACTCAGCACATGCTCAATATGTCCACCATTTCGTTTCCTAGCTTCCTTCAACGAACACTAAAGTAAGTGATTACCTACGGCAGACGTCTTCCGTAATTTCACTGCAAGCTTGAAGAATAAGTCTTCTGAGCTCCATTAAATCACGTGGATGTTTCAGGAAAATTTTTTCCTTTAGGTACCCCCAAAAAAAGAAGTCACATGGATTGAGGTCTGGACTACTGGGGGGCCAATTTTGTCTGTCATTGAAGCGACCTGGAAACATGAGTGAAATGACCCGCATGTCGAAATGCTCGTGTAAAAACTCCAACACAGTGTTTGCAGTATGTGGCCTTGCTCCATCTTGCATGAACCACTGCGTGTTGAAGGGCAACGCAGTACAGTAAGAAGCTGTGGAATGAAGCTATTGCGAAGCATGCTCAAATAACGCTCCCTGTTCACAGTTTCTTCAAAGAAAAAGGGTCTAATAAGTCCGTGACTGGAAATTGCTGCCCACGCTGTAATCCTCGGAGCAGAATGTTGTCATTCGTGAAGCACTTGTGGGTTTTCAGTGGCCCAAAAGCGAACATTTTGTTTGTTAACCACATCGTCTAAATGAAAATGCGCCTCGTCTGAAAACCAAATGTTGTTGAGAGTTTCTTCCCTATTCTCCACCCACTGAGCAAACAGTAGTCTCTGCTGCTTGTGTTCTTCAGTGAGCTTCTGTGCACAGGTCATCTTGTATGGGTACATATGGAGGTCACTTTTAAAAATGCATTGAACGGAGCGTCTGGGTATTCCCAGTTGCACTGCTGCCTTTCTACATGATTTCCTGGGACTTCTCTGTACAGCAACTCGTACCGCTTCAATATTCTCCGACGAACAAACAGGCTTAGGCCGAGGTCGCTTTGCTTCCAATACTGTTCCTTCCTGTACAAATTTATCGCACAACCTGCAGATGGTCTTCTTGCAAGGGACCCATCGTGTGTTAAACAGTTGTTGAAAACGCCTCTGAGTCACAACAAGGCTTTTCGTTTCATGAAAAAGTAACACAATTGGCGACCGTTGCTGTGTCGTTAGTCTTCCATTGTCAGCCATTGCTGCTTACTACTCTCCTAGCGGCAGTATCGTGAATTACACGTCATTTTGTAACTCATTTGTTTTTCCAAGCTCTGCTGGTACTGCTGTAGAGATCCCAGCAGGATATCTAATGTGTGTCGTAAATTGTGAAAGAAACAATTGGTAACACATTTCATGCGTCACCCTGTAAGTGCTTGTGCAAAGCTGAACAATAAAAAGACGTCAAGTGGACCCACCATCAGATCAACTAATTTATCCACAAATGATTCTCTCTCCATATTTTTCTTCTGATACTGGATGGCACATGTTCTGTCTGAAGGGGTGAGTAGGACACAGCTGTACCAACTCTTCTTTTATTACTGAAAAGTTGTCTTAATGGTATTATGTCTCCAGCGGTTTAAAAATTTTGGTACACTATATTTTGACAATTGTCGAATTCTAATATTGAGTATTCTGTTTCACCAGTGCAATAATTTTTCCGCAAGTGTCACATCAGAGCAGATTCAACAAATTTTCTGGGTTATTTGTTGGAAACACTGAAATTCTCAATGGAGATAATAAGATAACACTGCTTATTGTTGGAAAGCATTTCAAGCTACAGCTGTGTTATAAGGGTGGTATCATTGTTGGCTAACCACATTATGGTGCTAAATGTACTTCTAATGTAGATTGTGCATACGGTGCCAACATGTGACACGCACACTACCATAAACCAATAAGGCCAAATTTTTTGTTTGAGTTTGCTAGCAAGCCCATCATTCGCTTGGACAAATTAGGATATGAATTAACCAAGTTGTTTTCGACAGAAGAACAGTTAACAGGAAAGGCATGTCTTATTTCAGATTACGGTTCAACAAACAAACCTCGAGGTCGATGTTACCTCTTTTTTTTACTGATTTTAAAATGTGTATGTAGCAGATGTTTATTTAACAGATTGAGAGATTTACACAATTCCAAGCATTTACCTTTGAAATAGCTGGTGGCAATGCAAGCATCAAATCTATGACAAACACTGCATGAACTTGAAAATGGGTTGGTTGGTTTGGGAGATTAAAGAGACCAGACTGCTACGGTCATCGGTCCCTTTTTCCAAAAAACTAAAACCACCCAAAGAGAGTAAAAAACGAACAACAAGAAAGACGGCAGACGACACAGGACAAGAAAGACTCAAACAGAGATCAGACAAAACAAATTAAAATCACACAGTGTGAAGGTGGTTGGCCGACCATAGAGATAAAAAAGGAAAAGCCAACCACCGAGAACACATTAAAAACTCAGTTTAAAAACCGTAGGCCAAAGGCCAGAATCAACACAAAATAATAAAATAAAACAGAAACACTCAGATTAAATGATAAAAACCCCCTGCTCAAATAAAACGCAAAACTAAGCTAGCCATAGCAGGGTCATCAGTTAAAAGGGCAGGGAGCGTATCAGGCAGTGCTAACATCTACCTGAGCACAGCTAAAAGGCGACACTTCAACAAAATGTGGACCACAGATAAAACGGAGCCGCAGCGACAGAGGTGGGTCCTCACGGTGCAGAAAGTGGCCATGCATCAGCTGAGTGTGCCCAATGCGCAGCCGGCAGAGGACAACAGAATCCTGGCGGGAGACCCGCATGGACGACCGCCACACAGCCGTCGTCGCCTTGATAGGGCGAAGTTTTGTTTCGCATGGGCAGGTTGCGCCATTCAGTGTCCCATAGGTTGAAAATTCTGCGGCGTAAGATTGCCCACAAATCAGTCGCCGGGTGGCCAATCTCCAGAGATGGTGCACTGGTGGCCTCTTTCGCCAGGCGGTCAACATGTTCATTGCCGGGTATCCCAACATGGCCGGGGGTCCACACAAAGACCCCAGAGCGGCCGCAATGGGCAAGAGTATGCAGGGACTCCTGGATAGCCATCACCAGACGAGAACGTGGGAAACACTGGTCGAGAGCTAGTAAACCGCTCAGGGAATCACTACAGATAACGAAGGACTCACCTGAGCAGGAGCGGATATATGCTAGGGCTCGAAAGACGGCGACCAGCTCAGCAGTGTAAACGCTGCAGCCAGCCGGCAAGGAACGTTGTTCGGAATGGTCCCCTAGAGTTAGCGCATAACCGACACGACCAGCAACCATCGAGCCGTCAGTGTAAACAATGCCAGAGCCCTGATACGTTGAGAGGATGGAAAGAAAGCGGCGGCGGAAAGCCTCCAGAGGGACTGAGTCCTTTGGGCCCTGTGCAAATTCCAGCTGAAGGCGGGGGCGAGGCATACACCATGGGGGTGTACGCAGAGGTGCCCGGAAAGGAGGCGGAAGAGGTAAAGCCCCAAGCCTGGAGAGAAGCTCTCGGACGCAGACTGCGATCATACATCCAGCCCTGGGCCGGCGTTCTGGAAGATGGACGTGCGACTGTGGGAATAGTAGCCGATAGTTAGGATGCCCACGAAAGCTGTAAACATGGGCAGCATAAGAAGCCAGCAAACGTTGGTGGCGTAACCGCAGTGGAGGGACACCCGCCTCCACATATATGCTGTCCACTGGGCTGGTCCGGAAAGCACCAGTGGCAAGGCGTATCCCGCTGTGGAGGATTGGGTCCAGCACCCGCAATACAGATGGGGATGCTGAGTCATAAGACAGGCTCCCATAATCCAGACGGGACTGGATTAACGCCTGGTAGAGCCGTAGGAGAGTAGATCGGTCGGCGCCCCAGCGGGTGTGGCTCAAGCATCGCAGAGCATTTAGATGCCGCCAACACATCTGTTTAAGCCGCCGAATATGAGGCAGCCAAGTCAACCGAGCATCAAAAACCACCCCCAAAAACCTATGTGACTCCACCACTGCAAGGAGTTCGCCGTCAAGATAAAGCCGCGGCTCCAGGTGGACAGTGCGTCGCCGGCAGAAATGCATAACACAGGTCTTGGCTGCCGATAACTGGAACCCATGAGCTACAGCCCAAGACTGCGCCTTACGGATAGCGCCCTGTAGCTGACGTTCAGCAGCTGCAATGCCAATAGAGCTGTAGCAAAAGGCAGAAGTTGTCTGCATACAATGACGCTGGGACAGACGGTCCCACCGTCGCAGCGAGCCCGTTAATGGCTATTAAAAACAGGCGAACACTTAAAACAGGTCCCTGAGGCACACCGTTCTCCTGAACTCGGGAGGAACTATGGGAGGTCGCGACTTGCACGCGAAAGGTACGATACGACAGAAAATTGCGGATAAAGATCGGCAGGGGGCCTTGAAGACCCATCCATGAAGCATAGAAAGGATGTGATGACACCATGTCGTATCGTACGCCTTCCACATGCCGAAAAAGACAGCGACCAGGTGCTGACGGCGGGCAAAGGCAGTACGGATGGCCGACTCCAGGCTCACCAGATTGTCGGCGGCAGAGCGGCCTTTACGGAACCCACCCTGAGACGAAGCCAGAAGGCCCCGAGACTCCAGTACCCAATTCAAGCGCCGGCTCACCATCCGTTCAAGCAACTTGCAAAGAACATTGGTGAGGCTAGTGGGACGGTAGCTGTCCACCGCCAAAGGGTTCTTGCCTGGTTTCAGAATGGGGACAACAATACTTTCCCGCCATTGTGACGGAAACTCACCCTCGACCCAGAGACGGTTGTAAAGGTCGAGGAGCCGTCGCTGGCAGTCCACTGAAAGGTGTTTCAGCATCTGACAGTGGATGCGATCTGGCCCAGGAGCGGTATCAGGGCAAGCGGTAGGGCACTGTGAAATTCCCACTCACTGAATGGAACATTGTACGATTCTGGATGGTGGGAGCCAGGACATGCTGCGCAACATCACCATCCGGTGGAAGGTAAAGACTGCAGACGGTAACAGCCTGTGGCATCCACACCCGAACAGCGACAGCCTCTAAATGTGTTTGTAGAGGGACAGACTCGCTGTGAAGAGAGTTAAGGACATATATGCAGACGCCACCAGACACCCTTTCATAAGCTGCCCGGTTCTTATAATAACCCTGATACCCACGGAGGGCGGGGGTTCGCATTGCTGGAAACCAAGTTTTCTGAAGAGCAATGCAGAAGAAAGGGTGAAGGCTGATAAGTTGGCAGAGCTCAGCTAGATGGTGGAAGAAACCGCTGCAGTTCCACTGGAGGATGATATTGTCCATGGATGGGAAAGGCGTGAAGGGACTGGGGAGGCAGATTACGCCTCCTGGTTCCCTGCTGCTACTGAGTCACCACCTGTGCAACAGCTATCCATTGCGTCCGAGGGACTGGCAAGATCCAGGTCCTCAGCGGACGCCAGAATCTCCACCTCATCTTCAGACACAGAGTTGGAAGGTTGCGGTGGGACAGGTGCCACCGCAATGTCAGGATGCTTGGGAGCCTTTTTCTTGGACTGCTTTGCGCGCTGTGCCTTCGTTGGTTCTGGCTGGGAGGGCCTCACTGGGTCAGTCTCAGGGACTGAAGACGACCGTGACGCCCTACGACCAGCGACCGGTGGTTGGTTGAGATACTTGCGGGTGTCCGCTTTGGCACTGGGCAAAGCCTGGGATGGGAGGGCCCCAAGGTATCCCTTCCGGGCGAGAGGAGCCGAAGAAGGCTCACGCTTCTCCGGCTGGGAAGGGAAAACAGATGTCCCCGATGGTTGGGGTGGTGTTGCTTCTGAGGTAGATGGAGCAGGAGCAACAGGGAGTGAAGTGCCCCCCACAACCAAGGGGGCCAGTGAATTCTGACAGAGCTGAGATCGAACTGTAGGTGACGAGACAGTAGAGGTTCGAACTGGTGTTGCAGCAGCGGCATAGGTGGATGTCATTGGCACAGGATGTAGCCGCTCATATTTCCGCCTTGCCTCGGTGTAGGTCAGGCGGTCCAGGGTCTTATATTCCATTATCTTCCTATCTTTCTGGAAGATCCTACAGTCCGGTTAGCAGGGGGAATAGTGTTCTCCGCAGTTAACACAGATAGGAGGCGGGGCACATGGAGTATTGGGATGGGTAGGACGTCCACAATCTCGACACGTGATGCCGGAAGTACAGTGGGATGACATGTGCCCGAACTTCCAGCATTTAAAACACCGCATCGGAGGAGGGATATATGGCTTCACATCACAACGGTAAACCATCACCTTAACCTTTTCGGGTAAGACATCACCCTCGAAGGCCAAGATGAAGGCACCGGTGGCTACCTGATTATCCCTCGGACCCCGATGGACGCGCCGGACGAAGTGAACACCTCGTCGTTCGAGGTTGGCGTGTAATTCATCGTCGGACTGCAGAAGAAGATCCCTGTGGAATATAATACCCTGGACCATGTTGAGACTCTTATGCGGCGTGATGCTAACTGAAACATCCCCCAACTTGTCACAATTGAGCAACCTTCGTGACTGGGCAGAGGATGCTGTTTTGATGAGTACTGACCCAGAGCGCATTTTGGACAAGCTCTCCACCTCTCCGAACTTGTCCTCTAAATGCTCCACAAAAAACTGGGGCTTGGTCGACAAACGATTCCCCATCAACTTGCGTACACACGAGGTACCGTGGTGAATATTCTCCACTGCCGTCTTTAGCCATACGTTCCTCCCATGCAGTGGCCAGGGTTAGCCATACGTTCCTCCCATGGAGTGGCCAGGGTTAGCCATACGTTCCTCCCATGGAGTGGCCAGGGAGGGAATTGATCTTGGTTCGTATTTCTTGCCGTTGAGGTTAGACTTCGATCGCTTAGAGACTGCTGGTGGATGCCCACCAGCGAGAGATGATGTACCACGCTTCATTGCAGGTCATCCGCCCTGATGCCACCCACTCCGACCAGGGGCCCTCCCCACGGGTGCCACCCAGCCTCAGCAATAGCCACCTGGCAGGATGGCCATTGCCGGGAGTCCTGATGCCCCAGGGAGATGGGCATCTACTCCTTGGCATACGTGGGGAGTTAACGGCGCAGGCATCAGTAGAGCGATCCCTGTGTTGTCAGGGGGCTACAACCAACAGGGTACATGGCAGCCCCACCACAACGGACTGGCTACCGTGCTGGATGTTAGGTGACATGTGGTCCATGGTCGCCGTCAGGGCAGAAAGTGGCACTGCACAGCACAAGGTGGAAGTGCACGCAGGAATGTATCCATGCCCAAGAGATGGAGAGCGGGCAGGACTGCAATGCAACGACAAAGAAGCTGGCGAAAGGTCTGATCGCAAGATGGACGCAACGCACCAAGTAAGGCGCCCTTCCCCAATCGGCTCGCTCTTCGGAAAATTTTGAGGGATGGAGGTCAAACCCAACAGGGGACCATCACATAAGGCCGAAAAGTTTGAGACTCCTTTTAGTCGCCTCTTACAACAGGCAGGAATACCGCGGGACTATTCTAACCCCCGAAGCCGCAGGGGGATTGAAAATGGGAATTTTTTAAAATTGGTAACACATTTACACTGAAATATTTGTGTCCAACTTCAACAGAAAGAATATGCAACTTGCACTCAAAATTTTTAACTCATTTATAGCCATTACTCTTAATGAATTTCACCTCAAAAAACAAAATAAACAGTGAAAATTTATAGCTTAATTTACTGAGATTATCCACATGCGATGAGATGATGTCAATGCTAAAACTTTGCTGAAAGGACAGACTGAACAGTTATCAGTAGCCAGTTACACCAAATTCTTCACATATTTTTAGTTTTGTGTTCTTTTCACAGTGGCTGAGCTGGCAGTGATGTGAAATACCAAAGAGAGACAATATATCCTTAGCCCCACAACTGATGGCATAATTGATTTGGCTAACTATTGGATTCATAAGAAGAGGAAATGCTAATTTATTTCTGGTGAAGGGCAAATTAGAATCTTGATAATATTAAGATTCTAGATGAATACACGTGGTCTCGACTCCCCTACATTAATGGTTACTACTTCTTCCTTTCAAGATAATGCCAATCTAACTGTTCTGGCATCAGTTTCATCTTTTCAGTGGTCATCTTATGTTCCTCTTTCATTCCCGTTTGTACTCTAAGGCCACCTCTGGAATCCTTGTTTATTCCATTCATTCCAGATGTTCCTTCTAACGGTTACTGCTCATATAATTATATAATGAAAACTAAATTTGAGCACTGTAAAGTTTTCTTGATCACAGAAACTAATTTGACAGAGAGAAATAATCTTATATATCTGACAGAGGTGGTATCCACCTATCGATGATTTTAGATATGTAGCTCACAGTAATGTTGTCCAATGAAATATCTGTACAAAAATGAACTTTATTTCTGCAACAAAATAACCACAGAAACATCTTGCTACAGAGCACGCCAAATGATATGTGGGTCATCACTGTGCAAATGATCATGGTGTTCAGATTCTGCTCATAACTGTG
Organism: Schistocerca serialis cubense; assembly: GCF_023864345.2. Taxonomy (NCBI): domain Eukaryota; kingdom Metazoa; phylum Arthropoda; class Insecta; order Orthoptera; family Acrididae; genus Schistocerca; species Schistocerca serialis. The sequence goes on along the minus strand of NC_064641.1, from coordinate 628,611,529 downwards.
GCAGGCTGATCACTAGAATAAAAAGAATGACACAGTCACTCTGCAGCACACGAAAACCTCCAGCCTAAATGCTTAGCCATGAGTTCATATACACAGAATTTAAAAAAATTTACCGCACTATTCTTGTCATCCGCTAAAACAAATGGCAACTCCCCCACCTATATTTGGTGTGTACTGCTCTGTCAACATATTACTGAACAATTGTACAAATAAAGTGTATGATGTTTTGATAGTATGTCCAGCAGTTCTCTCAAAAAAAAAAAAAAAAAAAAAAAAAAAAAAAAAAAAAAAAAATAAAAAAAAAAAAAATAAATAATTCCCCTGGGCTTTCCAGGGTCACACTGTGCTTAGATACTAAAAAATTTTGATCGATTTTATGACAATAGCTACAAATTTTGTCAACATATATGAACATAATGGGGCCTATGTTCAGAGTTAAAAGAAAGAACACTTGAAATGAATGCGGTCTATTTTAACCATAAAATAAATGTACCTGGATCTGACGATAGGATTAAGAGCAAAATGTAATTTTAACACAGAAATTACAGGAAAATTAAATAATCCAGTCGCATTAATGTGGCCATCACCTATGTTCAGTGTCAAAGTGCAATAACCACCCACAGGCAGCAGGTGGTATCACCAACAGTAGAGGAAGCACGCTGGGGGAGACTGAAAACAGTGCAGTCATTGTCGTAATGCGGAAACAGAGGAATTTAGCTGATGTCCAGAAGGGCATGATCATCGGCTTTCGGGCCAAGGCTTGAAGCTTTTATGATACAGCTAAGTTTGTAAACTGTTCACGTGCCGCCGAGGTTAAAGTACATCATGCATAGCAAACTGGCTTTATCCAAAACTGACACTGAGGCAACATTGTTGCACCAGTGGCCACAGAGATGTGCAATTGCTAAGTAACTGACTACCCAGATGAACCAATGGGCTACCAACAGTGTCTCCTCGATGACTGTTCAGCTAATGTTGCTGCGTATGGGCCTCTGCAGCTGGCTACTGGTGCATGCACTTATGCTGACTGCTGTTCATTGGCAACTAATGCCGGCATTTTGCATGTTAATAGAGCAACTGGACAGTCTCTGAAAGGTGACAGGTGGCCTTTAAAGATTAATCGAGTTATATGCTCGATCAGATAGATGGCTGTTGGCACATACGGTGTGAAACATCTGAAAGCAAGCACTCTGCAACAATCATCAGAGTAGTCCAGGCTTGGGGAGTGAGTGTTACAATCTGGCAATGTTTTCATGGCATTTCCTGGGTGACCTTGTCACTCTGGAAGGCACAATGGATCAACACAAGTATGCATCTATTCTTGGGGACCATAACCAGGCTTTTGACAGGTGGTCACATTAATGTGACTGGGCAGTGTAGAATGAGGCTAGGTTGCAAAGGAAGTAAAAGATTAATAAACATTTACATTAGGAACAACCAGCTGTTGGGAGAAAACAGAAGAGCATTATCCATTTCAGTAAAAAATTATACTTTTTACAAAGAGCTCTAAGAATAAAAGCCAAATACCATTTAAACAAAATGATTATGGAAGACACAGTAATGGACTAACATGATAAGGACACATATGTGGATATTAAGTAAAGTGACAAGCAGGTAGTCTTTAGTGATAGAACTACTACTTCAATCTCTGACACCTCGCCTCATTCCCAGCACTTTCCATGAATTTTGTTTTCGTAGTCTGTAGCACTCTTCTTCTTTTTCTCATGTACATTTGAGGACTTCTTAGCTGTCCTTTTCTCTGCTACTGTTTCACTGTACCTACCAAGTGCATTTCAGAAGCTGTGCACCAATGCTATGCCTAACTCCCTCTTCTCACGGTCAGTATGAATTGTCACTTCTAGGACTAAACGTGGACTGCTCTTTATGAAAAAAAACAAGCCAGGGGCAATTTATGCAGAATTTTGGATACCATACTCTTCATAAACATAGGCACTCATTCCATCATGCCAAGATATCTTTCTCCGATATGTCACATTGACTCAGAACTTTTCTGTTCTTACCTGATGTCTGTTTTTTGAGGTTGCGACTGATTTATGTTGTCACTTAGATCTGTTTTGTAGCTGGCCCATTTCTACACACTTTTGGTTTGACAAATTTTCTCATTAATTCTCTGGGATGAACTGGAGGAAAGTACACAGGAAAGGAGTTTTAAGAGGACATCCAACTGAAATTTAGACAGAAACAATTTTTAAACAGCCATTAATATTTGCTGAGCCTGGACTGACACCATTTTATTTTCCACCCACCAAACAGCACAAAACTTCTGTGAGAAAACAGGCGTGCTTGTAATATTTTTCAATCCAATAAACTTTACCAACAGCTGTATACTTTAAGATATTTTATTTTATTTTTAAAACAACCAGTTTCGGCAGTTTTGCCACCTTTAGGCCCATGCATAATAAGAGTATACGTGAAGTAATATAAGGGTGTACAAATTAAGTTTACAAGAAGTGACAAGTAATCATAATACCGCTTAAGCTTAAAAATGATGAAAGTATTGGCATTAAATCAAATGTATATGTACATCCAGCACAACAGACTAAAACATGTTTATGTATTTGTTAGCAGCATCAAACCAAACCTCTGTGTATATTCCGCACAATAGACTAAAATATGTGTACATATTTGTTAGTCATAAAACTATTTAACATCACCGATTTACTAGGGAACATTTAAATTCAGTAAAAAGATCAGCACTAGACAGTGTACAATCAAGCACTCCGTATAAACAAAGCTGTTTTTTTTTTTTAATTTTCTATTTATTTTTATTATGTTTTATTTACTTATTTATTTTTTGTAATTATAAAATCCTATAAAATTCTTTTAGGTGGAGAACCTCATAGTATACAGTACTCACAGCATCAAAAATAACTTGACACAAAACCCACTGGCATTCGAAATATTAAGGAAAATAGCATGCATAGCGAACACTAAGAATATTCACAATTATCTTGTGGCCTAGGTTGCACAGTAAATCAGAATAAAAGATACGATTGGTTTCCTTTATATCACTTAACAGGTCGGCATTGCCACAGTGAAACAAATCAACAAGAAAGTCAAATCCTACTTAAGCAAGGCAAGCCCTCTAAGTTCACATCCGAAAACTTTATACAATTTCACTGAGAGTATAAGGCACTACCTAACAAGAACTATCTACAGATGCCAAACCATCTAAATACTAAGACATAGCAAGTTGTGTCATGATAGGGAACATGGGTATGGAAAAAAATAAAAGGTAAATGAGGTGTGAAGACCACCATATTGTTGAAGCTGAAGTCCATACAGCGAGTATCATCTATCTCCATGGACACCAAAACTCATCTCCAGTGAGAACATCATAACTTTCTCCCTTAACTGTACGGGGAAGTAAGGACAACACAGACATCTGACTGAAAGGTGATAGCTGACAATAGGTAACACTAGTTCACATTATAAGGTATCGTATAAGATACAAATAAACTAAAAACATGGTCACTAATAAACATATGCTGCCTACCATGGGAGTAGTTTGCTATAAAGCATATACAAAGACTTGCAGAAAACAAGATCTACAAGTTCATATGAAGGTGACATACACTAAGCTTCAGGTAAACAATCAGTTCATTATAGTAAGAATGAAAAATTATGTTCATTCTTAGACAACAAAATATAGGAGAACAACCGTATATTGTCGGAAAAAAAGGTGAAACATGTAAGGGCTTAAATAATATGGGAACTAGTGTCGCCTATTGTCGGCTACCACCATAAGCCAATTGCTTCTTAGACCCAAACTGACACATTCCCCAATTCACTTGTGTGAATTCGGTATGTCTTGACTACGCATGAGTAAGATTGCGACCCGCTTAGTTTATCAGCGTGTCAATGGTTTCCTTACTTCCCCATACAGTTTAGGGAGAATGTTATGATGTTCACACTGGAGATGAGTTTTAGTGTCCATGGAGATAAGATACATGATACTCATTTTATGGAATTCAGTTTTGACAATATGGTGGTTTTTGCACACTCATTTACCTTTTATTTTTTTCTGTACCCACATTCCCTATTGCAGCACAACTTGCTATGTCTTAGAATTTAGATGGTTTGGCATCTATAGATAGGTCATGTTAGGTAATGCCTTATACTCCCAGTGAAACTGTATTAAGTCGTCGGATGTGAACTTAGAGGACTCGCATTGCTTAACCCTGCTGTTCTGTTCGGGTCTATATGACCCGAAACGAATATGAACGTTATTTTACATTATGTAAATACCAATATATATTTATGAAACTTTGTGACTTTGTCTGAAAATGGATGAGCAGCATGTGTTTTAAAAGGTTTTAAAAAAGTTTAAGAAGTTTGGGCTTCAACTGTAATAGTTGCATATGTAATGTTCGGGTCATAATGACCCGACACAAATATGTTTAGTGTAACTCGTATTTATTTCTAAAATCTGGAAATGGCGAAAATTATTTTTGTTGTGTTGTGTGGGAATAGTGACTGCATCATTCCAACTTACTCTCAACAATCACCTAAAGCTCCATGCGTTCACAACAATGGGCTTGTTTGTTGCTTTCCCCAGGAAATAATAATTGGCAGTTCTCAATAATTGGAATGCTTTGTTTCTGCCCAGTTTGACTTGTGACACCATGGCGATGAGACCATTGAATGATCGTGAGTTGGAAGAAATAGTAAATGCCTCACCAGATGAAGGATCACTTTCTGAGTTTGAAGATCACATCAGCAATGCATCTGAAAGCGAGTGTTCCGATGACAGTTACGACAGTCCACAGCCCATACAAAATAGTGTAGAGACTTTTCTTTCTAAAAATGGGAATATAGAATGGCAGTTGCATCCACCAGCACAACATGGTCGCCTACCAGCTTCGAACATCATCAAGAGTACCCCAGGAGTTACCAGGTATGCAGTCAGCAGAATATCTGATGTAAAATGTTCATTTGAAGCAGTATTTCACACAGCGCTTCAAAATGAAATAATAGAGATGACAAATATTGAAGGGCAGCGAGTTTATGGTGAACAGTGGACAGATATTGATGGTTCTGTTTTCCATGCATACTTAGGACTCTTACTCCTAGCGGGTGTATATCGATCTCATGGGGAGTCTACAAAAAGTTTGTGGGATAAAGATACTGGGCGAAACATATTTCGAGCAACCATGTCTCATGAAACATTCTGTAAGATATCACGTGTCCTGCGATTTGACAAGAAATCTACTAGAGAGGAAAGACGACGTACTGACAAACTTGCCGCAATTCGTAGTATTTGGGAGAAGTGGGTAGAGGTCCTTCCTAAACTGTATAATCCAGGAGAAAATGTTACTGTTGACGAGCAGTTAGTAGCATTTAGAGGTCGCTGTCCATTCAAGCAGTATATCCCAAGTAAACCGGCAAAATATGGGATCAAAATATGGACCATGTGTGACAGCAAAACTTCATACGTACTGAAAGCCCAAATTTATACAGGAAAGGTGAGTGGAGCGGCACCAGAAAGAAATCAGGGAATGAGGGTGGTATCTGATCTCACTTCTGAGTTACGTGGTCAGAATATCACGTGTGACAACTTTTTTACGTCGTACAATTTGGGGCAGCTGCTTCTGAAAAGGAAATTGACTATGTTGGGAACTATACGGAAAAATAAGCCGGAGCTTCCACACAAAATGACCAACAAGGAGGTACACAGCTCTTCATTTTACTTCACAAATGACACTACTGTGGTTAATTATATTCCTAAGAGACACAAGAATGTTGTACTTATGAGCACTCTCCACCATGATGCGGAAATCAGTGACAGGGCTGATAAGAAGCCAAAAATGATTTTGGACTATAATTCAACCAAAGGTGCTGTAGACACGCTTGATCAGTTATTAGGTACATATACATGCAAACGAAAAAGTAATAGGTGGCCAATGATAGTTTTCTACAATATTCTTGATGTTTCTGCTTATAATGCATACGTTTTGTGGATTTCGGTTGACCCTAATTGGAATGCAAGCAAATTGACTAGAAGGAGAATATTCTTGGAGGAACTTGGAAAGTCACTGATAAAAGAACATATTGCATCAAGAACGCATTTCCCAAGAACAGAAGATTCTTTGAGAATGGTCACAAGCATCCAAAACCCGAATGATGTGGGTGGTGTGTCAGAATCGGTAACAACAAGAAAATCTACAAAACGTGCACGCTGTAAGTTCTGTCCATCAAGTAATGACAATAAAACAAACATGGTGTGTGGAAAATGTAGTAAACATATTTGCAAGAAACATGTAACCTACTTGTGTCCACAGTGCAAGCAGTAAGAAAAGAACTGTAGTATTTTATAAGATGATTGTATTGAAAATTCTGTTGTTTCAAATTTATGTGAATACTTGTGCCTAAACTACAATCAGTAAGAAGAGAGGATTCTAAAGTTGTAGTGCTTTCTATGTTGGAATGTAATAAAAAAACTGTAGTGTGTTCTGTACTGTAGTGTGCTCTAAGATGAATATCTGTAATGACAACTGTCTGTTGTTAGAAAATGTCAATACTTACGTCTAAACTGTCAACAATAAGAATAGAAGTATGGAAAAACTGTAGTGCTTTCTAAGTTGAATGCCTGTAATGGAAACTGTCTGTTGTTTCAAATTTATGTGCATATTTAAATGAAAAATATCCCTCAATAAAGTTGTATGCATTGTTATTATTATTATTATTACCATTATTATTATTATTATTATTATTATTATTATTACTAACAAGGTACTGGAATAGAACAACAATGTCGATAGCTAAAACTGTACCAAAATTTATGTTTCTAAAGCATTTTGATATGTCGGGTCATATTGACCCGAACAGTATATATGTCAAGTAAAAGTGAACAGAACAGCAGGGTTAAAGTAAGATTTGACTTTCTTGTTGATTTGTTTCACTGTGGTAATGCCGACCTGTTAAGTGATATAAAGGAAACCAATCGTATCTTTTATTCTGATTTACTGTGCAACATAGGCCACAAGATAATTGTGAATATTCTTAGTGTTCGCTATGCATGCTATTTTCTCTTAATATGCCAACTGCGGTTGGGTTTTGCATTAAGTTATTTTTGATGTTGTGATAACTATATGTCTTACCATCTGTGATATTATCTAAGCTGTAAATATGCATACTTTTGTATTTCATAGCTTACTGTGTGACACTTTACTTTAAATGAAGATTGGTACACTTACATACTATGCGGTCCCCCATCTAAAATAATTTTATAGGATTTTATTATTATAAAAAGTAAATAAAAAAATTAAACATAGCAAAAAATTAAAAAGACAAGCTTTGTTTATACGGAGCTTCTGATTGTACACTATCTAGTCCTGATCTTTTTACTGAATTTAAATGTTCCCTAGTAAATCTGTGATGTTAAACAGTTTTATAACTAACAAATATGTACACATATTTTAGTCTATTGTGCTGAATATACACAGAGGTTTGGTTTGATGCTACTAACAAATACATAAACATGTTTTAGTCTGTTGTGCTGGATGTACATATACATTTGATTTAATGCCAATACTTTCATCATTTTTAAGCTTAAGTGGTATTATGATTACCTGTCACTTCTTGTAAACTTTGTTTGTACACCCTTATATTTTGTTTTAAAAATAAAATATCTTAAAGTATACAGCTGTTGGTAAAGTTTATTGAATTGAAAAGTACACACCAGCCAATGTCCCCTGGCCATAATGGACCAACAGAGATTGCTTGTAATATTGTTGAAATCAGCTTGATGTGAAGGAACATATTTAAACAAATTACATAAAGCTCTCAGAAACTGAACAAGGTGCTAATCAACACAAATACAATCTGTTTTAGTCCAAACGTAAGGAGCCATCTGGATTACCCTCGACTTTGAGCTTGCTATTCAGCTTTCTTAGGAATGCCTTATTAACATTAGGGCCATCCACGGCCATCTGAACCACTTGCCTTTTCAGATCTATCTCAGATTGAGATTCACTTGCCTCAAATCCTTCACCTAAGTCTTTAGCAGCACCTTTTGTCAAAAACACTGAGGTAGGGTATGTGCTTGAAACCTGGCCCAATGCTCTATTCCAAAAACAAACATATCAAACTCATCACTAACACGTCACAGGCGGCAACAATCTCTTGCTGTTTGGTGAAAAAGGCTCCAGTCCAAACACAATACTACAATTACTTTTGAAACTGCATTTTGGAGGCAATATTACTGTCTGGGAACACATCTGGAAAGATATTAACAGGCTACCAATGTCCCGAGAAGACGTATCTCACAGCAGCCAACAGACGCAAATGAATCTCTGCCTTCATCACAGCATCTCTCTGTAGTACGTAACCATTGGCCATTGTTCAGAAGTTCCTGCAATATAAGTCTGATGCGATTCGCTGGAAATAATGCCTGGTTGGTGCAACATACCACAACTGCATGATGCACTCCCTGCCTGCACTGCAGCAGGCTAAAAATGGAGACAATTAGAAATACTACCTTTCTTAATTGAAACTGGTAATTATATTTTACAGTGCACCTGCCAAATCGAGGACACCATCAGGACTGTCCTTTCCATTTTTTGAGTTGACGATCAGCTGAGTGGGTCCAGAGGTGGCTACACCTGATGCAGTAGAATTGGAACCATGACCATTTGTGGAGACACCATAACCTCTCTAGCATTCTCAAGCCCAGCTTGCTTCTTTCCCTTGTATGATTAGACAAGGCCTGCTTGCCTATATTGCTGAACAAGAAGTTGGTTTTACAGAGTATGAGCCAGACAATTTTTCAGACACATTCTCTGCAATCCACCAAAATTCTGGAACCTCAGTCCAGGGAGGGATGAACACACTTCCAGTTCATCAAGTACATCCTGAGGTAACATATGCAGAAGATAGGATTGCATCTAAACAATATAATGAATGCAGCCAAGAGTTCACAAAGAAGGAAAGCCACTAAAAAATTTTGCAACCTGTGTTTTTTCTTTATTATGAGCAACTTCCACCCCACTCCCTCGCCTATCTCTCTCCCTGGAAAAAGTAAGGCAATAAAATCGTCCTTGCACCTGTGTAATGAAAAATTATTTATGTTGACTATTACCCACAGCAGCATCAGAAATGTTAGCCATTGAGGATGCAAATGATGGGAAGAATAGCCTCGCTCCTCATGCACCAGGCACCTACTCCCACAGTGCCCACTTACCCTACAGCCTCCCGCAGGTTTTAGCTCAATGTTAACCAAACAAACTGCACACCAAAGTCCAATGACTGCTTGTTGGTGTTCTAATTACTCTACCACTAAAGATCTATAATCAATTTTATTCATACACATCACAATGAGATCAATAGCTGTTGGCATTTACAACAGTAATTTTTAGATATACATCCCCAGACTGTACTGCATGCAGACCTATCATGTCCTTGTATCCCTAGTTCAAAATAAATGGATTCAAATAGGCCACAAACTCCCCTAAAAGCACATGTCTTTGGGATAACACCACATTAACAAACAAGTAACTATTCCCAGTATTTGCCAGAACCACACCCCTCCAAATGCGGAGCCATGGTGCTATCTTGGCTGAAGCTGAAAGGGCGGTGCAGAATGGGGAGAAACACATTACCAAAGATTTTAACCTATATGATACCTGAATTTTTAAGTGTTTTAATTGCATTAATCTTCACATAATCTAGCATGGCATTAAAACAAGCCCTGTTAAATATTCTTTGTTGCACAATAACTGCCATCTTTGCACAGGATGATCAAATATTTGTTTACTTGAAGTTAGTATTCATATTAAATTTAATTTCAGTTGTAATTCTTTTCTTTCATTAACAGCAGCAAAGACTGTCAGTAAGATCAACCAGAGCTGTCAAGCAATGGTCACATGAGCTTCATTAGGGCTATTTGTGCATACAGGCAGACATATCTTCAGAGGCAATGAGTTTTCATTGTGTAGCAATAATCCTTAGTCTCAAAATAATGTATGCCAAAGTTAACAACAATACACAAATGACACACACCACATGCACAAACTGAAGACACTATACATAGGAAAATACTTGTGTGTAGCAAGTGACACCAATGCATGTGCGGACATCATGGAACAGTTGAACATAGATGTCTGGCGAGTGACAATTTTCCTACAGCCAACACCCTATTCATATAGCAAAAAGAGTTTTAAAATGTGTATTTGCTCTGCACAGTGAAATACTGCCAAATATTTAATAGAAAATGTAATCATAATCTGTAGTTCCTCTACAAGAACTATGCAAATGGCTGTGTATGTTCTTAATAACATATTTTAGTCACCTTGGTATCTGAGGAAGAAGGTCATAAAACACTTTTAAGTTTTTGCAGGAATGTGTCAAACACTAAAAACACATTTAAACATAGATTGAAAGACTTTTTGATAGGCAACTCCTTCTACTCTTATAGATGAATATATTAACAGAGAATGTTACGCCAGCTTAAGTAAAAATGTCTAAGATTTCAGTTTTGACAGCACTTGGTCCCAACAGTCAAGATTACACATTTTGTGTATGGTAAATTTATTAATATTATTAGAAGGAAAGTTGCTACTCACCATATAGCGGTAATGCTGAGTCTGAGATAGCCACAAAGAAAGACTCTCACAATTAAAGATTTCGGCCATTGGCCTTCATCAACAAGACACACACATAAGCCCCCCACACACAAAAGCGACTCACAAAAGTGACTGCAGTCTGAGGCCACTGAAACCACACTGCAAGCAGCAGCATCAGTGCATGATGGGAGTGGCGACTGAGTGGGGTTAAGGAGGAGGCTGGGGTGGGGAGCGGGTGGTATATTATGGCTGGCGGTGGTTGACAGTGAAATGCTGCAGTTTAGACAGAGGACAAGGGAGAGTTGGGAAGGGGGAAGTAGTGGAAAAGGAGAGAATAGTGTACATTCCATCCTGGATTTTCCATTGTCTGATAAATTTATCAATAGTGCATAATGTTTCATTCTGACAGCGTGTTAATTCTGTAAATATTAGCTGTTCCAGTTTACCGCATTGTATTCACCTATTTAGGCAATCTCCTGACAAATGATAAGGGTAGTAAGCATTGTATTCAAATGTTTTATGTTTTTAAGTTATACTTTCTGACATGTTCCATACCCAAGAGAATCATCCCATTTTTTGGGTCTATGGAACAAAAACTGAATCGAATTTTATCTATTCTACTTTTCAGCATCAATGACCCACTTTTAACACTAAAATTTTAATTACGAAAAATTATAAACACATAAGGCACAAAAAGTATGCAGGTCATTCCAAAAGGAAAGAACAACCCCCCCCTTCCCCCCCCCCCCCCCCAAAAAAAATCCAATTTCTGTTCAACATATTTGCTATTCACATAGGTCATAAATTTTTTTTCCCAATTGTATTCAAATTTAATTGAACCTGTTACTGCAAGTCGCACTGTCACAGCACTCCATCATTTGATGTTCATTTGAAGCAAAGTGCCATTGTAGAGTTCCTGTTTTGTGAGAACGAGACAGTGATGAACATTCAAATGAGACTGAATAAGGTGTAGGGGTTGACAGTATTGATTGATACAGTTAGTCGTTGGGGAGCAGATTATCTGGTGAAACAGGCATACCAATATGCACGAACTTCCACAGAGTGACAGGTCTACATTTGCAGCTACATGCACAGTACACATGTCACCGTAAAGTGCATGGTGATTGATACCTTGTACCATTAGTAGCCAATCCCTTTCCCGCTCCTCTCACAAATGGCGCGAGGGAGGGGGGGGGGGGGGGGGGGGGAATAAAAAAACTGCCTATGTGCCTTCGTAAAAGCCCTAATTTCTCTTATCTTTGTGGTCCTTCTGTAAAATATACATTGGCAGCAGCAAACTCTATCTGCATTCAACCACAAGTTCCAGTTCTCTGAATTCACTCTCAACAGTGCACCATGAAAAGTTGTCTTGCCACAAGGGATTCCCATTTGAGTTAATGAAGCATCTCTCTAATATTTGCATGCGGACTGAACCTACTAGTAACAAATCCAGCATTACACCTTTGAACTGCTTCACTGTCTTCCTTCAAATCAATATGGTGGACACCTCACAAACTCTACCAGTATTCAAGAATGGTTCACACGAGTGTTCTGTGTGCTGCCTCCTTTGTAGATGACCTACAAAGTTCTCCTAATAAACATAAGTTGACAATTCACCTTCCCTACTATAATCAAAACACATAACAATGAACAAACTTACAGTCTCTGTGGGAGTAAAAGAAGTGAGTGTATGCAGAATATTGAGAGAGTTGAAGCCGTAAAAGGGTTGTGCCAGGTAGAATTCTAGAATGTCCACTAAGCAACACAAAAGACAGTGTGCAACAAAATTTTGGAACACTACAACAATTCTCTTCCTTGCAAAAATGAAAACTGTTTGGATAACTTTGAACCACAGACTGAAGGTTAATTGATCAAATGGTCTCATGAAATTTGTCATATATGAAGAAATTCAAAACTGTGCCTCCAGCAGGAAAAGTGATAGTGACCATATTTCCTCAATTCAGGAAGACTGTTGCTTGTGGACATCATGCCATAGAAATCACTATCAGCTCTGAAGTGTACGTGGCAACCCATAAAGAACTTCATGCTTGAATAAAACATGTTCAATAACAATGGCAAAACATTAATTTTTACGGTAACATCATAATGCACATTCACATACATGTGAGAAAACCTCACTGAAATTGCATAGCACAATTAGACAACACTGAAGGCTCCACCCCACAGCTTTGATCTGCCTACATGTGATTACCACCTCCTTGGTAAACTGAAGTAATCCTTTCGTGGTACAAGATTGGAAGACAATGACTTACTTGTGACGACTGTGGCTCAAACATGCTATTCCCGACTTTTACCGTTCAGACATTCAGGCCTTAGTTCCATGGTTACATAAGGCAGTTGAAAGGAACAGAGAGTAGGTGCAAAATTACACTTTTTTGGCGCATTACTTTTGGATTGAGCATCCTGCATCTACTGTTATGTTGAATGTTATTGAGCACACACTATAATGTTATTCATGTATCTAAAACTGCATGTTAATTGGGACATGATTAATAAATGCAGGTGGTGGGGAGGAAAGATAGTCATAATACCGCATTCAACCATGAAAAGCGGGCTACTAACCAAAATGAAAATAGTGACAAATCAGATACTGTGCATCAGCTTAGACAGTCTGTGAAATCAAAATGGCAGATGTGGAGTTCTCCAAGGCTCAATCTTAGGTCCACCAGTGTTCCTTGCGTTTCTGTCAAATATACAAGAAGCAGCATTAGTTCTTTTTGTGGATGACCACAGTTTTGTAATCAATCCAAGTATGCATACACCAACAGAAGAAGTGGTAAACAACATTCTTAAGTGTGTCATTAACTGGTTTTCTGTGAATAGTCTCACTCTCTATTGTGAAAAGGCACACCGTATTCATATTCACTTCTGAACATCAGGGAGGGGTACTAAACCAATGATAAAGGTAACACATGGTGAGGAAATAATAAATACGTTGGAAATTTCAAAACTTTTACTTGAATGACGAGATAAACAAATTATTCAGATAGTGAAGGGAGATGAAAATTTCATAGTCATGGGCGGGTGGAATTAGATAGTAGGAAAAGGAAGAGAAGGAAAAGTAGTAGGTGAATATGGAATGAGAGTAAGGAATGAAAGAGGAAGCCACCTGGTAGAATTTTCCACAGATCATAATTTAATCACAGCTAACACTTGGTTTAAGAATCATGAAAGAAGGCTGTATACATGGAAAAGGCCTGGAGACACTGGAAGTTTTCAGATAGATTATATAATGGTGAGACAGAGATTTAGGAACCAGGTTTTAAATTGTAAGACAATTCCAGGGGCAGGTGTGGACTCTGACCATAATCTATTGGTTATGAACTGTAGATTAAAACTGGAGAAACTGCAAAAAGGTGGGAATTTAAGACGACGGGGACCAGGATAAACTGAAAGAATCACAGGTTGTAGAGAGTTTCAGAGAAAGCATCAGGGAATGATTGACAAGAACAAGGGAAAGAAATAGAGTAGAAGAAGAATGGGTAGCTTTGAGAGATGAAATAGTGAAGGCAGCAGAGGATGAAGTACGTAAAAGGACAAGGCCTAGTAGAAATCCTTGGGCAACAGAAGAGATACTGAATTTAACTGATGGAAGGAGAAAACATAAAAATGCAGTAAATGATGCAAGCAAAAAGGAATACAAACGACTCAAAAATGAGATTGGCAGGAAGTGCAAAATGGCTAAGCAGGGATGGCTAGAGGACAAATGTAAGGATGTAGAGGCATATATCACTAGGGGTCAGATAGATACTGCCTACAGGAATATTAAAAGATACCTTTGGAGAAAAAACCACTTGCATGAATATCAAGGGCGCAGACAGAAAACCAGCACTAAGTGAAGAAGGGAAAGCAGAAAGGTGGAAGGAGTATAGAGAGGGTCTATACAGGGGCGATGTACTTGAGGACAATATTGTGGAGATGGAAGAGGATGTAGATGAAGATGAAATGGGAGATACAATACTGTGTGAAGAATTTGACAGAGCACTGAAAGACCTGAGTCGAAACAAGGCCCAAGAAGTAGACAACATTCCATTAGAACCTTGGGAGAGCCAACCCTGACTTAACTCTACCATCTGGTGAGCAAGATGTACAAGACAGGCAAAACACCCTCACATTACAAGAAGAATATAATAATTCCAATCCCAAAGAGAGCAGGTGTTGTCAGGTGTGAAAATTACCGAACTATCAGTTTAATAAGTCACGGCTGCAAAATACTAACATGAATTCTTTACAGACGAATGGAAGAACTAGTAGAAGCCGACGTCGGGGAATATGAGTTCTGACTCCATAGAAATGCTGGAACATGTGAGGCAATACTGACCCTACAATTTATCTTACAAATTATATTACGGAAAGGCAAACCTATGTTCCAGACATTTGTCGACTCAGAGAAAGGTTTTGACAATGTTGACTGGAATCTTCTCTTTCAATTTCTGAAGGTGGTAGGGGTCAAATACAGGGAGAAAAAGGCTATTTGCAATTTGTACAGAAACTAGATGGCAGTTATAAGAGTCGAGGGGCATGAAAGGGAAGCTGCGATTGGGAAGGGAGTGACACAGGGTTGTAGCCAATCCCCAATGTTATTCAATCTATATACTGAGCGAGCAATAAAGGAAACACAAGAAAAAATTGGAGTAGGAATTAAAACCCATGGAGAAGAAATAAAAACTTGAGGTTTACCAATGACATCGTAATTTTGTCAGAGACAGCAAAGGACCTGGAAGAGCAGTTGGACGGAATTGACAGTGTCTCTAAAGGAGGATATCAGATGAAAATCAACAAAAGCAAAACAAGGATAATGGAATGTATCCAAATTAAATCAGGTGATGCCGAGGGAATTAGGTTAGGAAATGAGGCACTTAAAGTAGTAAATGAGTTCTGCCATTAGGGGAGAAAAATAACTGATGATGGTCGAAGTAGAGAGGATATAAAATGAAGACTGGCAATGGCAAGGAAAGTGTTTCTGAAGAAGAGAAATTTGTCAACATCACATATAGATTAAAGTGTCAGGAAATCTTTTCTGAAAGTATTTGTATGGAGTGTAGCCCTGTATGGAAGTAAAACATGGATGACAAATAGCGCTACAGAAGAATACTGAAGATTAGATGAGTAGATCACGTAACTAATGCGGAGGTACTGAACAGAATAGAGAAGAGGAATTTGTGGCACAACTTGACTAGAAGAAGAATCGCTTGGTAGGACATGTTCCGAGGCATTAAGGGATCACCAATTTAGTATTAGAGGGCAGTGTGGAGGGTAAAAATCATAGGAGGAGACCAAGAGATGAATACACTAAGCAGATTCAGAAAAATATCGGTTGCAGCAGGTACTTGGAGATGATGAAACTTGCACAGGATAGAGTAGCATGGAGAGCTGCATCAAACCAGTCTCTGGACTGAAGACCACAACAACAACAACATGTCAATATTGACGAGAATTTAAACTGTAAAAAGTATGTTTGGAACTCCTAAGAAACTCAGTTCTGCCACATTTGCACTTAATCACTGCAAATCTTGGGGAGAGAAAAATCAGTAAGATGACTGACAACTCTTCGTAAACCATAGAGTAATTTCTATTTCTCTAATATGTACAAGGAGGTGGGTAGGAATTACTAACTCACATCTGTACTACGGAAATATGGAAGGGTCCGATTCCACCCGTCTGCTTTGACCCATGACATCACAAATATGGCGGAAACGACCATACACTACGACTCCAATATGGCACCTATGACGTCATTATGTACACATGACAACAAACCCGAAAATACATTGAAAAACCAACACACACATGTTCCACTAAAATCCTAATGAAACTAACGGGACAAGCGTGGGAAACTGGGGGTTTTTGGGTGGGGACAAAGTAAACATAAACAAATATAGACACACACACCACCATACCAAACCACACAAAATGATGAAAAAACCGACAACACAAAACTCCCAAAATTCCACTAAACACAATATCTTCTGGAATCGGACACTTCGCTTGATCTACATAGCTCAACAGCAGCTCCTGATCCCACAAACTGGAATCGAACACTTCCCTTGACCCATATAGCTCAACAGCAACTCCCCGATACCAAAAACACCCACAGCCACAACCACCCATTGGAATAAAAGAGTTCCCTTCACCCACATAGGTCAACAGTGACTCCCAATACAAAAAAACCCACAGATATGACCACAAATTAGAATCTAAAAACTTCCCTTCAACTACATACCTACAAACCAGCACACGATACCAAATCACCAATACAAAAAAACCACACAACTCAGAACGACCCCACCACAGAACAAATACACTTAAAACAAGAAAAATAAAAACTTACCACAACAAAATTCCAGTGCCGTAACCTAGGTCAGCCACTACAGTCTCATACAGGCACACTTTTGTCAATGTCATGTCATGCCCACAAACAGCACACTTCACCGCCTCCGCCAACAACCCAAACAGCTGCAGAAATTTTATCAACCCCAGCGGACTCACCCCCTTCATAGTATGCAAGCACACACTATTAATTTTATCTGTCATATCCATACCTATACAAGAGCAACAACAAATTAATTTAATCAAATTAGCACATGACCTACAGCGAACAGCACTACAATAGCTTTCACACAAAAACACTAAATCGTTAACTCACTGAAAACAATTCCTCTCCTCACACAGCCAAAACGAGAACCAGCCAGAACAAGCAGTAAGACCAAACTGACCCCAATACACCACACAACACGACACCCCTAAACACACCACCAGAGGGCACCACCAACAGCAACACGACACCTACAAACAAGCCACACACACACACACACACAAACCAAACTCCGTGCCGTCATGACGTCACACACCACAATAGCCTTATGTCACGGGTCAAACCTGACGGATGGGATCGGACGCTTCAGTTAACCCCTGTACTAGCCTACTCACAATATAAAAAAATAAAGAAATATAATGTTCAGCACTTAGCCATATTTACAAATTAATTTGCAATGTGAATGTGAAATGACTCATTCCACATAACTGCGATTTATCATGCAAATGGTCCACAGAACATAAAACCAACCAACTCAACAACCTACCTAAACCTAAAATCCCGTGATGTCATTCGTGCAACCATATTGCAAAAAAAACCGAACAAGGGAAAATCCATGGGCATAGACAATCTCCCCTCCCCACCCCCCCACAAAGTACAACAAAAATGCAAAAAAATCATCAATTTCACACTAAAAAAAATAAAAAAATAAAAAAAAAAACAATCTAACATATCAGTAGCTCCAATCAGCCACTACCACTAAACTGATACCAGTTAACCACGAAACAGTGATATCAACAGGAAGGGCAGAACACAAATGCTGGTACTGATAAACTTGCTTAACCTGTACTGCTAAAATAAACCCAACAATACCCACCAACCACAAAAGTCTCAAACTTAACAAGCCATTCACAATGTATGACTGATATCATCATTTGCAATAAATCTCTACAGGTAAAATGAACAACACCTACTCCCCCCCACCTCCCCCCACACACACACGAGATTCAAACACTTTTCTTCAGCACAAAAGTGTTAGGACACAGAGCAGAACTCTTGATCACCTGTCCTATTCTTGTAAAAGCTAACTTCAATACGTTCAACGTGTATGTATATTCTGAGCTATTTATTTTCACTGCATTATGATCACAAATCCTGTATCATTGTGAGATGATCACTGGATGAATAAATAAAATGGCTTATATCATGCTCTTTCTTTAATGGCTAGAAACTACAAATGTAAATGTTCTATATATATAAAAATGGGTCGGATAAATTAAAGTGAAGACAAGGCTGAAGAGACTCCATGCAAGTTCGCTCGTCTCAAAAAGACGGAACTATTGTAAATTTCTTCTTCAGAGGAAAATGAAGTTTCACAAATGGTACTAAATCATATTTAAACCACTGTGTAGAAGTGGGATATTTTGTTTCTGCACAGAAAAGAAAATAATTTATTGTTTAAACTTTTTATGGCATTATACTTTCATTATGATATTTATAAAAACACATCATGTTCATCAGCATTATAAACACATTTAATACTGTGAGAAAAAAAGGTATTTCTCGAGAATCGTTCTGGGTATTGTAACTGTTTACTAGTGCATACACCTTATGCATAACTCTGGAATGACCCAAACAGAGAAAGAACTGAAGAGCAAATTACTGGAGTGTAAGAGTTCATATAAAAAAAAATAAAATAAAATAAAAAAAAATATTATTATGCAGGGTTTTGAAACAGGGAGAAATATTATTACCTAAGTATGCAAAGCGCACCAAGGGGATGAAGTAAAGAGTGACTTGGTAGTCCCTCTTAAATTGTTTGTAGTTTATGTGCACTATATATAAGGCTAAATAGAATGAGACAAAGTATTCATTGGAGGTTCATACATCATCTAATATACACACCTTTACTGAATTTGCCCCAGCAGACTTTTTTATTGGTGAGTGTGCTAATTGTTATGTGAAAGTAAAAATCAGGGTATCCTGCACATCAATCCATCACCACAACCTTTATTTCACATTCACATCTCTTGGCTGTGTACACACACACACACACACACACACACACACACACACACACACACACACACTTGGCAACCAGTCTAGTGTATAATTGAAAT
Organism: Schistocerca serialis cubense; assembly: GCF_023864345.2. Classification (NCBI taxonomy): domain Eukaryota; kingdom Metazoa; phylum Arthropoda; class Insecta; order Orthoptera; family Acrididae; genus Schistocerca; species Schistocerca serialis. Next base: position 628,592,270 of record NC_064641.1, on the reverse strand, counting down.
TTTCAACAATGCAACTACTTGAGCAGTGAAAGAAACTCAGATGTTACAAGCTCCACACAGAATTCACCCACTATTGCTCACATACCTGAACAGTCTAATCGTACCCAGACAAGAGATTATCCCTTCCTTTTTTTCCTCTTTCTTTCTTTTTCTTCTGGGATGTTTAAGCTCTTGACTTATGAGGGTTTAATAGTTGCTGCTGCTACATATTCTTACAAAAATTCCTTAAAATGAAAAACATTATATATTCAGATAATGATTGAAACTAACCTGGCAAGTAATTAGCGAAACAGATAGAAACCATCCTTGTAGAGCATATTTATCCTATACCTGTAGAACATATTGAAGTATTCCCTATTCTATGTATGTATTTTGTGCTAATTATTGTATTACCATGACAACTCCCTACATGATTTTGAGATGATCCTTGGATTGAATAAGTAAGTAAATCAAATTGCGTACTCTGATCACAAAATATCGGTTACGTGTGAGAACACTGGAGTAAGCCTTTTGGATAGATAACTAAATCCACAGACTGTGACAACATTATGCAAAATTGCGCACGTTTACTGCTAAGAAAGTGGCATATTTAGTCAGGTACCTAAATGCAAATACAATAACTGAAAACTGAACATGAGAACATTTTGGTATTCAAATAGGCTATAAACGGTTAATTACATATTACTTGGGTTATTCCGGATTCGTCTTATATCGCACGTACAAACAATGCTTTTAATGTAATTTACAGGCCTATAAAATAAATTATGTGGCAATTCACTGTATTATCACGCACGTGGCCCTAAATGACAGCAGCATTTCGTTACGATCTGATAAACGATTTTTCTTTCAAACGCTTCAGCAAATACCTACATTTTTTTGGTTGGTCGTCATACAAGCTACTCTAAGAATAAGCGACACACGCTTATCTCTGTATTCGTACAGTCTCTCGTACGCGACAAAAATTTTCTTACATGAAATGCACCACTTTCACCTCTTGATTACTGAATGCGCACATGTTCACATACCGATACAAGAAGACATACAGCTCCGTCTACAGGTACATGTTTTATGTCGATTGCGACGGGAGGAAAAACGATATAAATCCATATAAACAAAAATTAAAAAACAAATTCCTACCTGAAGGCACATAATCTTCATCACTCTCGTCACTGTCCGAAGGCAGCTCCCTTTGATCCATACCGCCTAAATACAAAAAGTGTTCTCAGTCAAACAGAAATTTCAGTTAATTAGGTATACATCTAATTATTAAACACCAACATAAACAAAGCAACACCCACAAATGTAACAATTTTCCTGTACCAAACTGCAAACTCGTGTGATACAAAATGTTAAGACTACAAGCAAATTTACCTTGTACTAGGTAGGGACCGGTACAATACAGATTAGATGATGAAATAGCTCGATTTGACGATAGATTTTTACGATTCCAGTTAACCTTAAACGAACACCGTGGCGTCCTAATACAATATACGAGGTAGTTTTTTAATACTTTTTAGGAACTTTTATGTATATTATCCGACAAACTCACTCTTTCTCTCCACTCAATACGAAAATAATGCATCTTTGAACTCAGAAGTTTCGCATACATCCTTGAGTGATTCGGTTATGCGTCTTTGGTGTCGGACCAGAGAGTTCAAACACGTTATGGTGGCGAGGAGTAAGGTATGTGAATGACATGAAATTGTGTTCGGTAGTGTTTTCTCCGTATGTAAATAGGGGACAAGAGTCATCATGATCTCCCGTTTCAAAAGGTACTGGCATTATCATTTACCGAGGGTTCTACGGCAGAGACCCGATGTCATGTTTTCCTTTGATAGTTAAACTTGCCGGACTTTTAACAACAAAACAATTTGAATAGCAGAAAGTAAATAATTCTGGAAGAATACTGTGCTCATTTTCATGCGCTGGTAGCGAGGGGGCGAGGTGGTCAAGGTCGAAAATTAATGTTCAGGAGCAACAGATTTCAGGCTTTTCCAAACTCTATTCGACCTTTATTATAATGGAACAACTAGAAATAACTTTATACGACACTTGAAGTTTAAGAGAGAGAGAATTGTTTGGATAAGCAATTCATCACTTCATAATGTCAACGGAGTCACAAATTCCAGAGGTTGATAGTGGTGCTACTATAAGTCTCGCCCAAAATGATCCACTGAACACTTTTGCTGGTAAGAGCCAAATATACCTCTACTCATTTGCTGAAGCCACTGGTAAGAAGACATAGGTAATCGTTATGCTTGTTTCCAGAAATGTGGTACCATGTGTTCCTCTGGGCACTTCTCTCTTCAGTCTTCGTCCATGCAGTTGCTGCAGCTATAGCATTTGCAACACTCAGGAAACACATTTATGGCAAGTAAGTTTGCTATTGTTTGACAAAACCCTAGAAGTCAATGCTGTTGGTGTTGTGTTGACTTATATAACTGTTGTGTATTGTTACTTGCAGAATACATGCCGTGATGTATTTTATGCACATACCCTCACAAAATAACACAACACTATGATGAAATAATATGTCATTCCCTGGAAGTGGAACATTTTTAAGTAATTAGCGGGAACTAATGACGAATGTATTTTTATTTGGAGGAATAATGTTGGGTGAAGTGATGTTAATATAAGAGATACAAGGAAGATATTACACGGAGGAGGCAGGAGATTCAATTTTGCAGTAAGAAATTGTCGAAGTATTCAGCCACTTTTAATGTAGAGCAAAGCAATCATTGGCCATGTGTTAGGTTTGGAAGTGTGTGACTTAATGTTTTGATGAACTTATCCTGTGTTCTAGACTCCCTAGTTCTTATTTGATAAAACTTGTTGGTAGTTGGCAAGGGCCAATATTACACCGCTGTGGTACTATATAGTTCCATTACAACTAGTAGTGAATATTTTCATATATTGTTGGACCTTTTCTTTCAATATGTGTGAAGGAATTCTACGCTCTTCACGTGAGTTTTTACCAGCTCTTCAGAGAAAGTTTGTTATTATGTGAAGCAATGAAAATAATTAATATCTTCAAATGCTACTTTTTAGAACTGGACATATTTTGTAAGTCACTTTACTGCAGTTGAGCATGATGGTAAGGCTCTTAGATGAAACTTGTAAAGATCAGTTACTTCGTAGTCTTTTCTATGCTTTTGTACTTATGCTTGGTCCGAAACAAAACATAATTACTACTGTTCATGCAAACTAAGTTGACGCTTGGTACAGTGACTGACAGGAGTGACAGTAAATGAGAAATGCATTTACCATTGTTCCCATTAGCCACTGTGCAGGGTGTCAACTTAGTTTGTGTGAACAGTCTGCTTTGACCAAGGACGTCACCAATATGGTGGGAACGATCATTCACAACTACTCCCATATCACGTCTATGACATCATTACGTAAACATAACAAACACAAAAATAAATCAAAAAACCAACAAACACGTATTTCTCCAAAAAATATGAGGGGGAGTCAAACGAAAACCTTAAATATTTTTTAAAATATTATTTATTGTGCAGAAGTGGTACAAAGCTGTATCACTTTTCAACATAATCTCCCCCACACTCAATGCAAGTCCTCCAGCACTTACAAAGTGCATAAATTCCTTTAGAAAAAAATTCTTTTGGTAGTCCGCGCAACCACTCGTGCACCGCATGACGTACTTCTTCATCAGAACTGAACTTCTTTCCTCCCATTGCTGCTTTGAGTGGTCCAAACATATAGAAATCACTTGGGGCAAGGTCTGGCGAGTATGGTGGATGAGGAAGACACTCAAAATGCAGGTCTGTGATTTTTGCAACTGTTGTACGGGCAGTGTGAGGCCTTGCATTGTCATGTTGCAAAAGACACAGTCTGCTGATAGCAATCCATGTCGCTTTGATTTGATTGCAGGCCACAGATGATTTTTTAGGAGATATTTGTATGATACACTGGTGACAGAGGTCCCTCTAGGCATTTATTGTTCCAAAATGACGCCTTTTTCGTTCCAAAAGAGTGTCAGCATAGCCTACTCTGCCGATGGTTCTGTTCAAAACTTCTTTGGCTTTGGTGATGAGGAATGACGCCATTCATTGCTCGCTCTCTTCATTTCCGGTTGGTGGAAGTGAACCCAGGTTTCATCCCCAGTAACAATTCGTGCAAGAAAGCCATCAGCTTCTCATTCAAAGTGCCATAGTAGTTCTTCACAAGCATCAACACGTCGTTCTCTCGTTTCAGGACTCAGCTGCCATGGCACCCATCTTGCAGACACTTTGTGAAACTGGAGCACATCATGCACAATGTGGTGTGCTGACCCATGACTAATCTGTAAACATGCTGTAATGTCATTCAGTGTCACTTGGCAGTTTTCCTTCACTATGGCTTCAACTGCTGCAATGTTCTGTGGAGTCACAACTTGTTGTGCCTGACCTGAACGAGGAGCATCTTCCACTGAAGTCACACCATTTGCGAACTTCCTGCTCCATTCGTAGACTTGCTGCTGTGACAAACATGCATCACCGTACTGAACCTTCATTCGTTGATGAATTTCAATAGGTTTCACACCTTCACTACGCAAAAACCGAATAACAGACTGCCATGTGACGGTATGTGTACATCTGCACTATGCTGCCACCCACAGGCCATTCTGCATGCTGTTTGTAGCACGCTTACCGACTTATAGGATAACGGCGTGAAATTTCAATTTGTTATTACAAATTTAAGATTTTCATTTGACCCACCCTCATATAATGAAACTAATGGGACAAGCAAGGGAAATTTGGGGTTTTTGGGTGGGAACAAACTAAAAATTAACACATGCCACTAAACCAAACGATAAAATAAAACGATCACAACCTTCCCAAAATCAACCAAAAACAATATCCTCTGGAATCGAACACTTCCCTTGACTTATGTGTCAACAGAAACTACCGGTACCAAATCATGAAACCCAAAACTACAACCACATCCACAATCATCACTACCTCAAAAAACATAAACCAACAAAATTGGAATCAAACACTTCCCTTGACCTATGTAGGTCAACAGCAACTACCGATACCACACTATAAATCTCAAAACTTTCACCACCACCACAGTTAATAGTACCATAAAAAAAGCCATAGAAAATCAAAATTGGAATTGAACACTTCCCTTGACCTGTTATTCTTACATCTCCACATATAGCTGTCCCTGGTCAGAGACACCGGAACTTTAGTAAGCCTCATTTCTTCACGACACACTGAACACTTCATCCAAAAATCCGAATAGTTGAAGAAATTTTATTAGAGACAATGCACTGTCCCCAATCATCGCCGACAACCGAAAACTGTTGACCTTGTCAGTCATATCCATACCTACCAAAGACATAAACAAGGCAATTTACCAAAATTCACAAATGAAAAACAGAAAAAAAATTACAATAACGTCGACATAACAAAACCAAAATTGTTAACTCACTGAAAAATATTCCGCTGAAAGCACAGTCACTACTGATACCACACACGTGCAATAATACTACACAAATGAACCCCGTATTCCACATAACATGCTACCCATAAACACACCACCAGAGAGAACCACTGACCCAACAATACGCCACCTATAAACACGCCACACACGCAAACTAAACCAAAAACACATAAACACACCACCAGAGAGCACCACCGATCACATCAAAACGACACCTACAAACACGCCACTCTCACAAACTAATTTCCACACCGTCATGACGTCACATACAACAGCCTTACGTCACGGGTCAAAGCAGACGGGTGGAATCGGATGCTTCCGTTGACCCCAGAAAATAGTCAAATATATAGGTAAACGTTTTCAACAACTTATCAGAACACTACTTTCTTATGGATAATGTAGTGAAGCTTAAGACTGAATTAAAGAACTTTCAACTTGGAAACTCCTTTCGCGCGTAGAGGAGTCTCTTTCAGAACTCTTTAAATTTACTTTTGTTAGTTAATGTGTAATTAAAATTGGCACTGTAATACAGTAGTGTCATTTCATAGTGTTGCACTTAAATTAAATGTACATCTTTGACTTTTTTCCTCATCGCAGACCTGTCTCCTTGTAGCCCGTGTGACAAGTGTAATGTACAAATATACTATAAAGTGCTGGCAGAATGTAAATAATTTAGAAATAAAGGAGACCATCCAGTAGATATCAGAAGCATCGAGCCACTGTGACACACACAAATTTTCATTTGTGTGCCTGTTCATGACTCAACACTTATGCAGTTCAGTGAATGGTCTCCTCTACTCTTAAATTATTTCTGTAGTGTAATGTGTGTTTGACACATAGCTACTCTTGGTTGTATTGGGGCTGGTATGGCCTTGCTTTATTCTGACCTGAAAACTAATATACCCAACCAGTTATAAGGGGATCTACAGTTAACTGTATAATCAGAATCAAGGCATAACTTCTCATGTTTCATATAGTCATAGCATTGGTAGAGATGAAGAACACTAAAATGTTAAGAAAAAACTCTTGGACCTGTCTGATGTCAAGTACCAACTATTTTTATTTGCATCTCAGTACATCAATCATATTCCATGAATCCCATGTAGGACAGTTCCAACAATAGCACCCAGCAATAGTCAACAGGTGCAAATAGCAGTCCTATAACATTTCATCAGGTCTGTGAGATGACAAAGTCAGAGAACTGTTTCGTCACAGTAGTTGGTATTGCAGGAGATTCAGAAGTGATACTTTTAATATCAACATAGAATGTGCTACAACATTGAAAGTAACTGGTGTTGAGTGTGCATGCTGACCCACATTTACTGTATTCTTGTTTAAGTGACTCTCCAGTAACCCAATAAACCTTGGTATAGCATGTGCGAAGAGAGGTATGATGCCAGAGCAAATAGAAATCACAGTTGTCCAGGCTCATTTGTCCATACAGTATGCTGGTGAATTTCCATGTTCAGTGTTTGAGACAATAGTGTTCCTTGTTTGTGATTTTCATAGGCCGTGTGTTCGCTTGAGCTATTGCCAATGGAGGTGATGATCCATATTACAGTGGCAAAGAGTGCTCTTTGCTTCCTTGTATGTCTCAATTTTCTGTCAGTAGATATCTGCAGGTAGCAGTAGTTGTCTTTGTTTACTACTTTGGCAACTGTCTTTACCGTAAAAATAATTTATTGTCATGAATTCTACCACAGATAAATGTTTGATGCTCTATGTCCACATGTATACTCTGAAAGCCCCTGTACAATGTGTGGTGGAGGGTTCATTCTTCAGCTGAGGATGGATTGGTCAATGCCATTGATGTTTACATTTTTGGAATCCTTGCGAAACAGATTGGAAGGTGGGTGAGAGGTGGTCAATAGAAGTTTGCGATACCTCCTGTCTGCTTTGCACAGTAATGTAACTGTATTGTTTTGCGTGACATCATGAAGGCGAGTTGTGTTTGAAATGGATTGTGTGTGCAGAGAGCAGGTTTGAATATGCTGTGGTACTATGTAGTGTGGAATGGTTATGTTTCTAAAGTGTTTGTGACTGATGTTAGTGATTCCTTGGACTCCTTGAGTGCGGCTTGTGGGAATAATATTGGGAAAGTTTCTGGTGGTTTGTTAGTGAGTTATTTTGATGGGTAATAGATTCATTTTCAGGCTTGGAATTATTAGTGCACAATATTGTTTACGTTTGGAGATTTCATTTTATGTGCTATTTTTTGTTAGTTATGGATATAGCTGCTGGTAAACCTTTCAGGATGTGAGGTCATGGTCCAAGAAACTCTTCCGTTCCTGATGATGTTTCCTCTAGGACTGTGCTCGACATCTTCAGAGGTATTCCTCCACTGAGTCTTGCCGACTGACTGGTTGGACATCCGAGAGCGACGTATATACTGTAGGAAAGGGGGCATGGTCGAAGTAACACGTGATAAGCAGAGATAATTCTTGTCAAAGATAAAACTTAACTATCGCTTGTCATCTTGTCAAAGATAAAATTGTCTGGAGATTCTGCAGAGCTACTGTCCATATGTCGCTAAGTTTCATTGCCTCCTCTTTTCTGTTAAAATTATCCTGATGCTTATAAAAGTCAATGGCTTCTCTGCATAGTCATGGATAACAATTTGACTTTGTAGATAAAATTTCTGTTTCAGAAAACTTCACTTTGTGGTTTCCTGACTGAAGAGCATGCTCTGCTGCAGCTGATCTCTCTATTTTTCCTAGTTGGCAAAGACTTTTGTGCACTTTTAGCTGTGTATTTATGCTCCTCTTGATAGTTCCAAGATATACTTTACCACACGTAATTTCGTATACACCACATGTCGACAGAGGAGGGCATTTATCTTACACAGATCAAAGTACTTGATTTATTTTCTTTGTTGGTCTAAAGACCGGTCTCATGTCATGTTTCTCCTAAAATCTTACCAATCTGATCCATTACTTTTTTAATAAAATGGAGAGTAACTGTATTTTTCCATCATCGTGGTTTATCCTTGTTTTTAGTCTTCTGTTCCTTTGTCATAAAATACTCTTTACCTCTTTCCCTGAGTAGCCATTTTTCTCAAAGGCTTGCTTCAAATGTTTTATTTCAGCATCCAGGTGTTCCGATGTGCATATCCGTTCAGCTCTATTGACAAGACTTTTAATGACACCTCTCTTTTGTTGTGGAGGGTGATTGGAGTTTTTATGCAAATGTCTGTCGGTATGTGTTACTTTCCCAAAAACTTTATGTTCCAAAGTTCTGAAGTTTGGAACATAAATTTTTTCGGAAAGTAACACATACTGACAGATGTTTGCATAAAAACTCCAATCACCATCCACAACAAAATAGAGGTGTGATTAAAAGTCTCCTCGATAGAGCTGAACAGATATGCACATCAAAACACCTGGATGCTGAAACAAAACATTTGAAGGAAGCCTTTGAGAAAAATGGCTACTCAGGGAAAGAGGTAAAGAGAATTTTACGACCAAGGAACAGAAGACCAAAGGACAAGGATGAACCATGACAACAGAAAAATACAGTTTCTCTCCCTTTTATTAAAAAAGTAATGGATCAGATCGGTAAGATTTTACAGAAACTTGACATCAGACTGGTCTTTAGACCAACAAAGAAAATAAGTCAAGTACTCTGATCTGTGAAAGATAAACACCTTCCTCTGTCGACATGTGGTGTATGCAAAATTCAGTGTACGTGTGGTAAAGTTTATATTGGAACTACGAAGAGGAGCGTAAATACACGGCTAAAAGAGCACAAAAGTCTTTGCCGACTAGGAAAAATAGAGAGATCTGCTGTAGTAGAGCATTCTCTTCAGTCAGGAAACCACAAAGTGAAGTTTTCTGAAGCAGAAATTTTATCTACAAAGTCAAATTGTTATGCATGACTATGCAGAGAAGGCAATGAAACTTAGCGACATATGGACAGTAACTCTGCAGAATTGCTATACAATTTTATCTTTGACAAGACGACTGTCGATAGTTGACTTTTATCTTTGACAAGGATTATCTCTGCTTATCATGTGTTACTTCAACCATGCCCCCTTTCCTACAGTATATATGTCGCTCTCAGACGTCTGACCAGTCAGTCGGCAAGACTCAGCGGAGGAGTGCCTCTGAAGATGTCCAGTGCAATCCTGGATGAAACGTCAGAAATGGAAAGTTTCTTGGACCACGACCTCACATGCCGGAAGGGTTACCAGCAGCTATGTCATTCGGTCATGAATGCCTTCATTCTGTGATCAGTTATGGATATGACAGTGATGTTCTCAAGTAGGTTCCTGCAAGCTGCAATGAGGGGATGTGTTGACCATGATTAAATTCCTACGGTTACTTGGTTTAATTGCCAATTACATGTAGTGTCACATTTGAGGAGAAGGTAGGAGATTGCTGCATCTTGGGCCAGCGTAAGTGGTGTTGCCTGCAGAACAGTGTATGGCTTTAAATCCACAGGAACGTCTGGTTTGAGAATTCTGGGCTGTCCATTCGGGAGATTATGTTGATGACACATTATTTCTGTTATTGCTAGATAGACGAATTTGCATGCTGGGTTACTTCGGTTGGTAAGTATGTATGTTTATATGTTCAATCAGGTGTTTCTTGTATATCGAAAAGGTGTTAATGCAATTTTTTATGTATTTTTGTGTTGTGCCCATAGTAGTTGGGGGTCTAGTGCAGCAGGGGATACAACCCGTCGGCTTTGGACAAGGACGTCACAAGCCGCCAGAGAGCAGTTTACCATTTTCGCTTTTGCTGTTATGTTTCAGTTTAGTTTTTTTACTGATTGCTTAATAAAGTGGATCTGTTTATCCTATCTCGTGAGATTTTTTTTTTTTTAAAGTCAAAAAACACTTATCAGCCACTGAAGGGAGCTACAACACTAAGAAGAATCGCTTCTCGATTGGCCACTTGTGACGTCATTGTCCAAAGCCGACGGGTTGTATCCCCTGCTGCACTAGTCCCGTAGTTGGTAATTATGTTGGATAGAGATTTGTAGGTATCGTGGAGTTTATTTAACCTACATTGGTGCAGCTAGTTTTTCAATATTAGTTAGGTGCGTGGGTTTTGGTTTTGTGATACAATGGACTTCAGTTCAGTTACGTAGGTCAAGTTATGTGTTTGGTACTGTTTGGTACTGTTTGGTTTTGAGGTATTGTTGGTTTTGATTGAGCTATAGAGATAAAGTGAAATTCCTGGTACCGGTTTCAGAGCTACAGTATGTGCGCATTTTGTGTGTTACGTACAACTTTGGTCTCAATGGCAATGAGAAGTGGGCTACAGAGTGGTGCACCAACTGTTGTTGTTGTAAGGCTGGGCAAAGCAGAAATGGCTAGCGAACAAAATAACACAACCAACAGGTGATTTATTTAATAACTTGTATTTCTCCAAGCTTATAAAGACTCTTTAAAAATATGGCAGCAGTAAAGAGAGTTCAGCTGTCACAGTGTTATCTAGGATAAGGCTCACTGTAGTAAAGAATGAACGATTGAGTCTTGAGATGCATTTAGGTAGGGTTTGCATAGCGAAGTGGCTCCAAGCAGGAGTGGGTTGAGGGGCTACCACTGGTCGTCCCATATTGTGGCAGCAGAGGGCGCTCGAAGTACAGAGCTCTGAGGTGTGGCTCAGCAGACATGCACCATTGGGTCCACCAGATCCTCCGGGACTGCTACCGGTGTCAGGTGGAAACTTGCCATTCCATTACCAACTGTAGAATACCAGAGGGATGGTATCTATGTGTGATCCCACATTGTGGATTTGTGGTCTTTATTTGAGCTGTGTAGATCACATGAAATTTCCGGTATTTCTTCTTATTCTCTCCCCCCTCCTCCTCCAGATACTAGTTTTCTTAAATGTCACTTTGTTTAAGCTTTTTTGCTTGATTTTTGCATTGATATTTGTTTTTGTATGTCTTCATTATTAGGATTGTCATATTTAGTTTTTCCCTGTCCAAAACTCCCATCCCCATGGTTGCCCCATTAGTTTCATGTTAGTTCTGCAGTTAAATGTTGTTCATATTATTTGTCTCTTTTCATGTATGAATGAATGATGTCATGGCTGCCATATTGTATAAGCTTGAAATAGGGATGTCTGCCATTTTGATGAGGTCACGGGTCCAGACCAAGACCTGGTACCATGAACTTCGGTTATACCAAAGAAAGGTGCTGTCTGATGTGAAGCTGTGAGGAGAGGTTGAGAGTTGCGGCTGGATAAACTGAACCAGTATGAACATTGGCTACGAAAGGCGAGGTTCTGTGTTAACGTCCCAGCACAGCGCGCAGTTTCAATCTGCCCGTAAGTTTCGACATAGATGTTGTTGCTCATTCCCTTTTTTCAGTGTTACATTGACAATGACACTAGAGTTGTATCTGTGTTCCGCATTCTCAGGCACATCTTGGACTGTTTTGTAGCCTATTTCTCTTGCAGAGATTACTGATTGTGACAGTTTTTCTGGTTACCCACTTTGAAGTGTAAGCCAACAGAATAGAGGAAAGGTCTAGACAAAAGGCGAACATATTTTGTGCAGTTTTTTAGTCTACAGGGATCAGTTTGAGCCTTTGATACTACCTGTCGGCTTTTGAGCCTTGACATCATAAGTTTGCGGATTGTTGGTTTGATTTGTTGGAGGTTGCTAGTCGCATTAGTTTATGCTGTGTTTGTAGTCTGTATAGGGTTTGTGGAGAACGGTGTGATTTGTGCTGGTGAAGGCATGTGAGGTAAGTACATGTTACCTCTAGTTTGTGCTCTAGCCTGGTTTGCTTTCTCTGTGCTTTTGTGTTGCGTAGTTTGAAATAGCTGTCAGTTAAGTTCAGTAACTGTATGTTGTGACACGAAATGGAAGATTTACAGTCCATAGTTACTTTTCTCCAGAAGTTAAACGTGATCAGTGATTACTGCAAATGTCATATGTGTTCAGAACAAGAAGCTGACTAAATTATCTACCAGTCGTTCTTCTGACGGATATATGTGGAGATGTCCACGTGGTTATTTGTGGTAGTCAGTCAGCAAAGTGGTTTTGTTTGAATGATTCAGCTTAGTTTGTCAGTTGCAGTTATATTAACATATTATTTTTTATGTATGTTCTGTCAGATATGCTGTGCATGAAACAGATGTCAGTGAACATACCATGATTGATTGGTTTTCATTTTGTCATGTAGTATGTGGGAAAGGTAAGGTTTACACTGGGTTTGTTTTGTTCATGACATTGGCTTTTGCTTCTCTTTTGTGATTTTAGAAGGTTTTTGTTGTTTTAAATTGATTTTGAAGAGGGATGGCTTTTTTTAATCTCACCTAATAAGTTGACTTTTCATTTTTGTTTAATTGCTATGATAGTTTACTATCTGTATTGATATCTGTTTTTGGGCTTTCCTGTCGAGCTATATAGGTGAAGTGATGTTTTCGGTACTGCATTTTGTTAATTGCTATGTCTTTTTGCTGTTTATGTGTGTGTATTGGTTTTCTTTATTTTTATCAGTCTTTTGGGTTGAGCTGTATAGATCAGGTGATGTTTTCGATACCAATTGCAGTTAGTTAGCAGTTTTTATTGTGTCCGATACCAATTGTTGTATCATGCTTTTCTTGTTGCTTTTGTGTTAAGATTTTCATTTATTGTGGTTCTTATTTTAGATTTTATTTTGTGCCTACCCAAAACCCCCAATTTTCGACTGTTGCTCTGTTAGGTCCAACATTTATTGCATGACTCCATAATTGATGATTTTTTGTTTTATCGAGGGCTTCAGTTTATCTGATACTTCGTACAAGATAGCTGCTCACTACCATATCCTCCATCACTGACCAGAGCTCTCACTTGTAAAGATATGGAAATGTCAGCAAGATTCTCCCTTGGGACAGGAGGGTTGAGGACATGTCAATAAAAGTGGCTTTCTAAGTGGCTCCTGCACTTTGCCATAGAATGACAATTAAGATACTTGTTGAATTTCTGCAGCAAGACGAAACCATTACTTGGATAAGTAGCCAGAAATAATTGTCAGTGAAATTTGCTTAGAAAGCCAACATTCTTTTATTGTATTCCCAATTACATTTTTATCCTGATCTGTTGTTCTGATTTTTGTTTTTGTAATTTTTCATTTTAAATATTGATGTCCCAATTTTACAACTCACAAGGTGAATCCAGTGAAAATCTTTTTAAGAATTATTTGTTGTGTGTGCATCACAAAACTACCATCACTGTTATTCATAACCTACAAAGTTTTTGAATTCCCTTGGAGTAGAATTCATTTAGGAGACACTGCAACTATTTGTGCACTGTATGGTGCACAACTACATTGAACAGAACTGCTGATAGCCCAATGTTTCTTTTAGTTGTGGAAACATATGTAAATAATTCTCGTAAAGATCTAGTGCATATAACAAATGGGAAAGACAAACTTCAGATATCATCAAGTAGACTGTGAAATTGGAGAACTTTCGGGATAATGTGGTGTGCTCATCCATGACTTAAGTTTACAGTTCATTCAGTGTCATTACTTGCATCTACATATATGCTCTGCAAACCAATATGAGATGCCTGGTAGAGGGTACATCCAGTGGTAATAGGCAGTTTTTCCATTGTGATGTCGTCAACAGCTGTGGTGTTTCCTGGAGTTATGATGTGATGCCTGATCCAGGTGAGGACGTCAGCCATGGATATTTTAGTGTTTCAGACTTGTGACTTTATTCATACCATTGCTGAATCAAACATGCATCACCATACTGGAATAACATTCTACATTGAATTTAAATAGATTTTATGTCTTCACAATGCAAAACATTGTTCATCGCCGGTGCAAGTGTCTAGTAGGGGGCAGCAGCTTGTACAATGTTCTTGTTTGGTGTTCAAGCACCTGCACGATTCTGCCACCTAGTAAACAAGTGACAGGCTGATAGGGATTTGCTTACCAAGTGACAGGCTACTGGTGCTGTTTTGCTTAATAAATTCCACAATAGCTGTCTTGTCCTAATTTTTGTAGTGTAAGAAGTTGTACAGAGTGGTAAATTGACAAATGGAGTATCAAATTGATGGGTGTGAGGTCTAGTTTTGGAATGGAGAGGGTGGTGAGGAGGGGGGTGGGTGGATTAATAGCTTTAAAAAATCGGGGTAATTAAGAAAAACTTAATTAGTGATTTGAGGGGAAAATTGAAATATTTCATGAAACAGCTGAAATGAAGTATCAAAGTTCATCTCTTAAAGGCCTAGCTAATTTGCACATAAAAATTTATATTGGTGTGATATTTAATTGTGGAGTACTAAGTCCAGCACATTTTGAAGACAGAAGACACTAGGAAAACAAATGAAATTTCAATAAGAACAATCTTTTTGAGCAAAACTTGAAAATAAAAAAGTTGGTCATACGTTGTGTGAAATGATTTGTCTAAAAAGAAATAAAATAGATTAGGGAATATGTCAGATGCTTTTGAAAGATGCCCAAAATCATGCACAGCAAATGAGGTGCATCAAATGTTTCTTTACTCTATTTTATTTCTTACTTTTAGGCAAATCATTTCACAAAACATTTGACCATTTTGATCCTCTCTTTCTTTCACACACACACACACACACACACACACACACACACACACACACACATATACATGTGTGGTTTTCATTTGGATCAAGCATATATTTACACTGACAATGAGATGTCCCCAGCAGTAGACAGTAGGATTGATAGTTTGAAAATGTCCATACAGTGACGTTAATGCTCCTGGTATCACACCCTGCAGCCATTCAGCCTGGGGGGCCGTCATTTGCAAATAGCCATTGGGGAAAAGAAATTGGAGTTTCGTATGATGCTCCGGAGCTTAAAAAAAAAAAAAATACAGATTGCAGTTGCAGTCAAGTCTCCGAAGGAAGCACTCGACAATCCACAACATCCAGAAGCAGATGCACCCAGTATGACAATATCAGTAATTTTTGAGAGGTGCATATGGGGCCTGAAGATGGCATATTGAGTTGTTGAAAATGGTAACGAAAACAAAATAAATTAACTTCTCAATTTGCATGGCTGTTTGGTGAATTTGTGTGTTAAAGAAAAATATGGATTGTTTGCGTAGTGTAATGGTCACAGCAAGGGCCTCCTGATCAGGAGGTTAAGGGTTTGAATCTCATCTGAGGCTTCGAATTTTTTTGTAATCTTTATGAAAATGACTTAGACCTTCAGTTAATTGGAATTTCAGAAGGCTGTGTGTGGTAACTCTGCTTAAGCTGCGCTGTTATTTATAGTATTTCCATTGCTATCATGCAGAGAAGGCATTGATTGTGTGTTGTAACTACCATACTTTATTTACAAACCAATTTCTACTAAGTTTTGAGACAGGGTTTTGTTATAGAAATTATTATAAGCACCTCACATTGGAGACTGCACAAAATTTTGACCTTCTGTAAAAATCTACCAATCTTTGGGGATTTTGCGATCGTTTAAATTTGGCATGCCCCTTTTTTTTAAAAAAAAAAAAAAATAAAGTGTTCAGGCGTGTCGTGTATCGTGGAGGATCAGCTCCATTGTTTGTTAATTTGTTTGACATAAATTTCTCAAGTGCTGTCAATAGTATTTCTTTGAATTCAAACCACATGTGTTCTACACTTACATTGTAATGTGGGAGTAGTGGAAATTGTGTATAAGGAAGGCACCAGTGCAGAATTATTATCTGCCTTTTGGAATAAATTTATATTTTGTGGGATTTGGGAGTTACAGTATTTCAGTCTTGCTATTACAACTGTGTGTTCACTAGTCCCTGTATCCATTTTTATGCTCGTTATTTCCTCAGGATTATTCATTGCTAAGAGGTTTAGTGTGTTTTCAAAACCATTTACTATTCGAATTGGCTCATGAACTAATTGTTCAAAATAATTTTCAGAGAATGTGTTTAGCACAATTTCGGATGATGTTTTATGCATACCTCCAGATTTAAACATGTTTTTTTGCCAACATATCAAGGGTAAATTGAAGTCACCACCAGTTATATGAATCAGGTACATGTTTGAAATTAGACTCAAGTTTTCTTTGAGTCATGCAGCAGTCATATTATCTGAGTTTGGAGGTCAGTAAAACAATCCAGTTATTACTTTATTCCAACTGTCAAGAATGAACTCTACCCATACTAACCCACAGAAATTATGTACTTCAATTTCAGTACAAAATAAACCACTTACTGTTTTAATGTTTTCTTTGTGGACAGTGAGAGATCATTCTAATATATAACACATATTTTAAATCACATTGTATTGTAAGAGTTCCAGATAACAACAGTTATAATAATTGTGTTATTGGTACGCCTATTACCTAATTACCTCCTGGCCATGCGCATCATTGCCTTCCCATAAAGATTACCAACTTCACACAAGGCTCGCTGGTGTTGCAGTCACAAATCTGAAGACTGGTTTGATTCAGCTTTCCACATTACCATATCCTGTGTGAGCTGTTTAATTTGTTTATATTGCAGCTTACATTCATTTCAGCTTGCTAACTGTATTCAAGGCTTGTTCTCCCTTTACACTTTTTAACCCCCCCCCACACACACACACACAAAACTTCCATCTGTTATCAAAATAACTTTTCCTTGGTGTCTCAGAATGTGTCCTATCAACCAATCTCTTCATTTAACCAATTTGTGCCTTGAGGCTCTTCTCTCTCTGATTTGATTCAATATCACGTCATTAGTTACTCAACTGACCCATCTAATCTTCTGCATTCTTCTGTTGCAGCACTTCTGAAAAGTTCTTTTGTTCTCATCTACTGTTCACGCTCCACATTTCTCTGTCACATAATGCCACAGTCTTTACAGACTTTCTCATTGGTTTCCATTACTGCTTATTTATTGTACAGATTGAATAACGTGGGAGATAGATTACCCTACAACCCTGTTTTCCTCCCTTCTCAGTTACTGCTTACCTTTCATGCTTTCATGTTTGACATCTGTAACTACAGGCTGTTTTTTTACAAGTTTTTGGTAACTTTTGCCGTCCAATAGCTTCAGAATTTTAAGAGTTTACTCCAACCAGAATTGCTGGTTCAGAACCTATAAAAACTGTAAGTGTACATTTGCCCTTCTTCAGTCTGTCTTCTAAGATAAGTTGAAAATACAATATTGCTTCATGTGTTCCTAAAGTTCTCAGAACTTGTCCTCAGTTCTTCCCCCAGGTTGGGTTTTACTAGTTGTTCCATCGTTTTGTCCATAATTCACGTTAGTATTTATCAAGTATGATGTATGGTACATTTATGAGGGTGTTACTGTAGGGAACTGTAGGTTATTCCTAGATTACATGTCTCGTATGTCCTGCAGACCAGATGGAACAATTTGGTCATGGTTAGTTTACCAACGATCTTTAATAATTCTGAGGGAATGTTACCAATTCTTGATGCTTTGTTTCCGCTTACGTCATTCAGTGCTCTGTCAAGTTTCTTGTGCAACGTTTTAACCGCTGCCTCATTTTTATTCACTTCCTCTTCACTTTTTATACACACATCAAAATGAGTTTTGCATCACCTCAGTTCCCAGAACTCCCGAAGATAGATGTTGACTGTGGATATTGTATCACAGACACAGTCCCTTTGACAGTTCAAAGATGTCACTAAACCCGCCCATAGATGTAAACAACCATGCATGAGCAGTGCCTATTAGATGGAGGGGGTCCGACAGCCGATCAGTTCCAATCACTCCACCAGGAAGGAGGTGCAAGGCTCATGTTGTCTGTAGTTCAACCATGCCTAGACAGTCAATACCGCAGTTCGATCACGTCCGCATTATTACTTTGTGCCAGGAAGGGTGCTCAACATGGGAAGTGTCCAGGCGACTTGAAGTGAACCAAAGCGATGCTATTTGGACATGGAGGAGATAGAGAGACAGGAGCTGTCAATGACATGCATTGCTCAGGCCGCCCAAGGGCTACTAGTGCAGTGGATGACCTCTGCCTATGGATTATGGCTTGGAGGAACCCTGAAAGCAGTGCCACCATGTTGAATAATGCTTTTTGTGCAGCCACAGAACATCATGTTATGACTCAAACTGTGCGCAATAGGTTGCATGATGCGCAGCTTCACTCCTGACATCCATGGCGAGGTCCATCTTTGCAACCACGACATCATGCAGCACGGTACAGATGGGCCCAACAACATACAGAATGGACCACTCAGGTTTGGCATCGCATTCTCTTCACTGATGAGCAGCAAGGTAGAGGTTCCCTGCTGTTTTGGGGTGGCATTATGTGGGGCCAACGTATGCCACTGGTGGTCATGGATGGTGCCATAACGGCTGAACAATACATGAATGCAATCCTCCGACCGACAGTGTAACCATATCGGCAGCATATTTGCGAGGCATTCGTCTTCATGGAAGACAGTTCGCACCCCAATAGTGCACGTCTTGTGAATGACTTCCTTCAGGATAATGACACCGCTCGACTAGTGGCCAGCATGTTCTCCAGATATGAACCCTATTGAACATGTCTGGGATAGATTGAAAAGGGGTGTTTATGGATGGCGTGGCCTACCAACCACTCTGAGGGATCTACATCGAATCACTGTTGAGGAGTGGGATAATCTGGTCCAACTATGCCTTGATGAACTTGTGGATAGTATGCCACAATGAATACCGGCATGCATCAATGCAAAAGGACGTGCTACTGGGTATTAGAGGTACCGGTGTGTACAGCAATCTGGACCACCACCTCTGAAGGTCTCACTGTATGGTAATACAACATGCGATGTGTGGTTTTCATGAGCAATAAAAAGGGTGGTGATGATGCTTACGTTGATCTCTCTTCCAATTTTCTGTACAGGTTCTGGAACTCTCGGAAACCGAGGCAACGCAAAACTTTTTTTTATGTGTGTATAATCTTAAAGTTTCTTTGCTTTATATAGCCTTTCTATACATTCCTTCCACTTTTCATTCCTCTCACCTTTGCTTCATACATGCATGCCATCTGAGCTTTTGATGTCATACGGATTCTTTTCTTTTCTGTGAAAGTCTGTATAACTTCCCTGTAAGTGACATACACCTTGCCTCTAGTCCTGATGTTTATATAGCTGTTCTTACTTTGCAGTTCCTGTCAATCTCAGTTTTTAATGCATCTATAATGCAGTTTTTCTGTTTCATTTGCTGTGTTGCTATGTTAGTTTCCTTTTTTCAGTCAATTTGAATGTATGTTGGGCCATCAAAGTACAGGGTGCGTCAAAAAAATGTATACACACTTTGAAGCGTCATAGAAAATTTATTTCCCATTCTACAATGTTAAATTTCTGGAAATGGAAAACTTAAAGTCCAATTGGAAAAACAAATGTACTTTGCAAATGTGATTAATTTTCAAACTGGTGGCCTTCAGCATCAATACATTTCTGAGTACGAGTCACCACTGATTCCGTACATCGTACCAAAGTGTCCAGTGAGATTTCTGCGCACACCGCCTGTATCTCATTCCAAAATGTGCCCTCATACGTCCCTATGATAGTGCGGTGGGGCGCCTCTTGCTGGAAATAAAACTCATCATTACCGTATAATGCATGAATGGCAGGGAATATGGAGTCAGCAAGCATTGTTAGGTACTGTATGTTATTCCAGTAACAGTACTTTCAAAGCAGAAAGGCCCAATGAGCCCCTTGCAGACAAACCACACCACACATTTACACCAGGCAAATTTACAGCCTTTTCAACTGTAATGTGAGGATTATCTTCAGTCCAGTACCCACAATTGTGCCTATTGACAGGTCCATTGAGTTTGAATTGGGCTTCATCTGACCAAATTATGCTACCCATAAATCCCGGTTCACGTCTCACCATCTCCTGAACCCATTCACAAAATTCTAACCTTCGCTCTGGATCGTCATCACTTAGCTGTTGCGCCAGCCTTGGAATGTACACACGAAACATAACATTACTTTCTCACAGATATTTAACCTTGTAGAACAGGAAATAAATTGTCTATGACAGTTCAAAGTGTGTATACATTTTTTTTTGGCGCACCCTGTATTTGAGGTTGGCTTTATCTTTTTGCATAGCTTTTATATCCACATCCACTTCCATACTCTGCCAACCACTGTAAAGTGCATGTTAGAGGCTACTTCCTATTGTACCACATATAATGATTTCTTCCCATTCCATGTCCAAAATGTACTTATGGGAGCAACATGTAGAGGATTGTAATACATTCTTTGTTCTCTCTTAATACTGGAACTTGAAGATATGTAAGTAGGCTATTATGGGATAATTGACATTTATCTCCCAGCATCTGCCAATTCAGTCATTTCAGCTTTTTCATAATACTCTCTCATGATTCAAACAAATGTCTTACATTCAAGCTGCCCTCCTTTGTATATATTCATTATCTTGTTGTCTCTGTTTGTTAAGGGTCCCCCTACACTTCAGCAATATTGTAGAAGCAGTCTCCTTTGCAGGTTTGTTCTAAGTGCAATCCCCTTTCTAAATGGATTCCATGAACCAATATCTGCCAGCTACCTTACCCACAGTTGAGTCTATGTGATCATTCCAGTCCATACCCCGACCGATTATTACACCTAGGTGTTTTTATAAGTTGGATTTATTCAGTTGGTGTCTCTTTGATGGTGTGGTCAAAGAATATTACTTTCTGCATTTTGTAAAGAACACATTTTACATTTCTGGGCATTTAAAGATAACTGCCAGTCTTCACACAACTTTGATTGAATCTTATCAACATCTGAATGGATATTAGTGCAGACTCTTCAATTAATATATCATTGTAATTACTGCATCATCTGCAAAAAGTTTGACATACTGTTAATGTTGTCTTCCTCCCACTAAAATGTAACATTAACAGCTGATGTCCCAACACATTTCCATGGACCACACATGAAGTTACTTTTACGTCTGTAAATTATTCACTATACAGCATAAAATGTTACCTCCTTACTTCCAAGAAATCTGTAGCGTAGTCACAAATTTTGACCACTGCCATGTACAGTCATATTGCATTTTTGTTAGTAAAGGTTGGTACTGTAAGGATTCTGATGTTTTTGTCGGATTCAAGAAACACAGCGTCCACGTTACTGCCTTGACCCATAGCTTTCAGGATGTCATGTGAGGAGAACAAGAATAAGGTTCTGCGTGACAGTTGCCTTCAGAATCTGTGCTGGTTGGCATGGAGGCAATCATCTGTTTAAGATATCTCATTACGTTTGAATTTACAACTTGTTCTTAGATTCTACAACAGCTGGATCACTTCTACTTGTCTGGTAGATGGGTTTGACATACACTTTCTTCCAGTCATTGGTCATGTTTTTGGGTTTGAGTGATTTATGTTCGTAATGGTTAAGAGTGGGGAAAAGTCAGTTGCAAATTTTGTATAGAATTTTATAGGGGGTTCCATTGGGCACTTTGACCTTGTTCAATTTTAGTTACTCCGGATTTATTTAATGCCAGTGATACTAGTACCCATATCACTCATTTTGTCAAGATACAAGAATCAAACTTTGGCAGTACTTCTGGGTCCTTCTTTCCAAAGAAAACTTTGAAAATGCTTTTGCGTAATGATCCTTAGTTTTAGTTTCTGTGTCATCCATGAGGATCTAGACACTAACTTTGGTGTCACTGATAGCCCTTTTGTGTGACAGGAATTGAGACAGGTCTTTAATAATATTCTGCTATGGTATTTATTCACTGGTTCATGCATTCCATATTTGACAACCAAACACATATCATTCTCTCTCTCTCTCTCTCTCTCTCTCTCTCTCGCTCGCTCCTGTTTGTTTCACACCTATTGTGCTCCTGAAGTCTTGTGTTTTGTTTTACACCTATTGTACAACAGTCACTGTTTCTTTATAAATTTTGTTACCTAGACTGTATACCACAGAGGTTCCCCCCTGCAGAGGTTAATATGTTGGCTTCCTCATTGAGATAACACTTCTGACTCTTTATTTAGTTTACATAATATGTTAGCCTTTGCACTTCTTTTAGTTCATCCTCTGTTGCTTTCAGTACTTCCTTCAAAGCTTCCCATTGTAATTCATCCCCTTTTTCAGTCAGTTGTTGCGTCATGCTGTCTTTGAAACTCTGTGACCTCCATTTTTCATAGTATAATTTTGCTTTAGTTGAATTCCATTATTTATTTGACTTAAGATGGGGTAAAAATACTGTGTTTGAAATTATATGTCCGTAATGCTATCCAGTAGTTCCATTCCTGCCTTGTAATTGTAACTGCCTCTTCAATTTCAGTTATCTTCATTTTTAAAGTGTAGTCTAGTTTCTACTAACATTTATCCAGTATGACTAGGAAAATCTTCCAGCAGTATGACTAGGAAAATGTTACTTACATAAATTCAGCCTATTTTTAGAAGTATAGTGTTATAAACTTACTTAACGAGGTACTCAGTTATTGATTCAGTACTGATCTCTCTCCATAATGGGAAGCCTTGAGCTTGCTTTGATTTTGTTTTTTAGAAGTTTTATGTTGATTGTAATTCAACATATGACTCCTAACTGTAAGTGTGAAATTTAATTTATTGCATTGTGTGTAGCATACTAATCAACATTATTTTTCAGGTTTTTCCCAGTCTTCATCCTAATCATGGGTGTCTTAGCACCTTTGACTTCAGGTGTGGTAAGTAGTGCTGCTGTGGCATTTGTGTACGACTCCTCTAATATGCCAATGCGGGCATTATATGCATTGTTCTGGGGAGTTGGACAAACTGTTGTGGCAGCCTGCATTGGTCTCACTCGGATACTTGCAACATTATAACAGCCAACCATTAATCTCTATGTTCTTAAGCATGAAAAGCGAGCCATCTTCAACTGAAATATCAAAGCTTTAAGCTGCAACAGAGATTTATACTCAGTGTCCTTAAAATATGGTAAATTCAGAAGTTTCTGTCTCTCAGACTCTTGCTGCACTAGTAATCAGTGACAGTAAACAATGACGAAATTGCTGTTTTTTATTCAATAGTTAATGTTATGTTTCTAAAATTAATTCTGTGTTGTAAACATTTGTGTGCTTGATGATTGCTCTAGTGATTATTCTCGGTAAAAGTGATTTGTTCTCCAATGTTAAGTAAATTAATTCTAAGAATTCTACATAGTTACACAATTTTAGTTCTCTCTGTGCTTTTTGATAATTCAGCCCAGTGAAATTTGACACTTCAGAGAAATACTGTATTCCTCCTCATACTTCAAAAGTTGCTACCACAATGTTTGCCTACTGTTATAAGCTTTTAATCCACGTGTTTGAAGACCTAACATCATTATTGTGACATACTGTTCTAAACAGATACCATTTGGCATTGATTATTGTGCTGGTTGTGTAGCATTAATAATTTATCTACGTCTTACAGATGCAGTGTCTGTGATATGTGTGAAAAATTTTCTTTACTACTATTTTCTGGCAGGAGGTTTGAATAACAGAGATTGTACTTATTTTTCTGTTGTTGTCCCAGTAATGCCCGTATTATTGCAATCTGGTCAGCATAGACATTAATCTTATTTTATATGAAAAAAGCATTTGTATAAATTTTATTGTACATATAGTGTATTTTGATTTAATTAGTACAAAAGCAACATCATTGCTACGTTAAAAAAAAGGTTTTGCTATGCTGACAGTTCTGTTGTTGGTGGGAACCAAATGGTAAGCTGTAGGCTCATTGTGAGTGGTTGCCATTTATAGTTGATCCCGCCATTGCAGCAACCATATTTCAAAAGTTCCTCAGGAACCAGTTCACTGAATTTGAGATTATCTTCTCATCCCTAATAGTCCTATTATTTAATTACCTAATGGATATTAAAGCACAAAATATTATATATCTTCAACTTCCTGTAATTTAATAAGATTTTCTGGAAATGCAAATGAGTCATGTACTTACTGCAGCATTCATAATGGTTGCACAGAATTTCTTGTATATAATAATGAAAATAATGTAAATATATATTGTAAGCTGTACAGATACATATTGTACAATATATTTTTATGACTAAGAACAGTGGATCATATAAATGGATCACATTATCATGAATTTTTTACTTTGTAGTCAATGAGAATATGTAAATACATTTGTGTATATATTGCAGATTATGTAAGCACATCATTGCGAGATAAAGTGGTTTAATTTTATATATGGATCAGATGAAACATGTTTGTTGTGTTTGTCATATATTAGGTTAAGTTTTTACCTTTTTTCAGAGAGACTGCATTTTAGTCTGTACGTGATAGGCAGTAAATTTTCTATATATAAAGCTATTCCTTTTAAACCCATTTTTACGGCTGATTCATTATAAGAATTCAGTTGTATATATACATTATCTCACTCAAAAAAGTTTGTAATATTGTTGTGTGTTTAATAAGTCAAAATGTGGTGATGAAGGATTGATCTCAGTCTCAAAGACTCATGTTGTTCACATGGTTTTCAAAGTATTTTAATTTTTTGAGGAAGTGTGTGTGTGTGTGTGTGTGTGTGTGTGTGTGTGTGTGTGTGTGTGTGTGAGAGGATTTACTGCAGGCTTCACTTTGTGCAGACTGAATAATGTATTGCTGTTTGTAAATTTTATAATAGATCCAGTATTATTAATAGCTTCCTGCTGTACAAGTCCTAAATGTTAAGCATAATTTTTGGATGGCATCCTTTGGTACCATACAAAAAGAAAACAAGTAAAAATTGTTTACCAATTTTTATAACTAAGAATGAGTCCAGCAGTTTAATATGTAGAAAATTGTTTGCACACTAGTTTTCAATATGATAAATATTGAGAATAAAATTTTGTTACAAGAATTTATAAAAATATTTTTTTGGAGCATAATTTTATTTCTGATTTCCTTTTCCCTCCTGATTCACAGGGTATGGTGAAATAGTTTTAATTGCAAATGATTCTGAATGTGCTTGTTGCTATTCAGTACCCATTACATGTTCTACTTTTTGAGGTGTGTGTGTATGTGGCAGGTCAGATTTTATTTCAGTTTGGAAAAAAACTTTTTGGAAGGTGAGGGGTGAGGGTGGACCGGGGGGGGGGGGGGGGGGGGGGGGGGACACCTGCTGGGTGCACCCTTATTCACAGGGTGTGTGCCCTGCTCAGTGCAGGGCTCCCTTCAGGCATGTAACCTGTTTTATTGTACTGTACACTATCTACATCTATGCTCTGCAAACCACCATGAGGTACATAGCAGAGGGTACACCCCATTGTACCATTTATTAGAGTTTCTTCCTGTTCTGTTCATATAGGGAACATGGGAAGAATGTTTGAATGCCTCTGTGCGTGCAGTAATTATTCTAATCTTATCCTCATGATCCCTATGTGAGCGATACACGGGGGCTTGTAGTATATTCCAAGAGTAATCGTTTAATGCTGATTCTTACAACTTTGTTAGCGGACTTTCGCAGGATAATTTATATCCATCTTCAAGAGTCTTCCAGTTCAGATCCTTCAGTATCTCTGACACACTCTCCCATGTGTTAAGCAAACCTGTGACCATTCGTGCTGCGCTCTGTATGCGTTCAAAATCCCCTCTTAGTCCTTTCTGGTATGGGTCCCACTCACTTAAGTAATTAAGTAATATTCTAGATCTGGTTGCATGAGTGATTTGTAAGCTGTCTCATTTGCAGATTGATTGCACTTCCCCAGTATTGTCCCAATAAACTGAGTCTATCACCTGCTTTATTCATGACTGAACCTATGTGATCATTCCATTTCATATCCCTACAAAGTGTTACCCCCAAGTATTTGACTAGTTGGCCAATTCCAACAGTGACTCATTGACATTAAGTTATAGGATACTACATTTTTCATTTTGTGAAATGCAAAATTTTACAATTCTGAACATTTAAAGCAAGTTGTCAACTTCTGGACCACTTTGAAATCTTATAAAGATCTGACTGAATGTTTATGCAGCTTCTTTCAGATAGTACTTCCTGATTTTACTATTAATATTGTCTGCACGATCATTAATATGCAACATGAACAACAGGATCCCAACACACTTCCCTGGGGCACACCCAAAATTACTTCTACATCTGACGATGGCTGTCCAAGATAACCTGCTGCATCCTCCCCACCACAAAGTTCTCAATCCAGGCACAAGTTTCATTTGATGCACCATATGATCGAACATTTGACAGTAAGCTTACCTGTGCTACTGAGTCAAATGTTTTTCAGAAATCAAGAAATACAGCATCTGACTGACTGCCTTGATCCAAAGCTTTCAGTATGTCGTGAGAAAAGTGCAAGTTGTGTTTCACATCATCGATGTGTTTGAAATCCATGCTGATTGGCATAGAGGAGATATTTCTGTTCAAGGTACTTCATTGTGTTTGAACTCGGAATAAGTTCTAAGATTCTGCAACGAATTGATGTCAAGGATATTTGTTGGTAGTTTTGTGGATCACTTCTACCTCTACCCTTTTTGCTGACAGGTGTGACCTATGCTTTTTTCCAAGAACTGGGCACGGTTTTTGTTGGAGGGATCTGTAATAGATTATAGTTAGAAGAGGGGATGACTCAGCTGCAAATTCAGTATAGAATCTAACAGGGATTCCATTGAGACCTGGAGCTTTGTACAATTTTAACAATTTCAGCTGTTTCTCAACACCGCTGACAACAATACTTATTTCATTCGTCTTTTCTGTGGTAGAAGGATTAAACTGGGGCAATTCACCTGGTTTTCCTTTGTAAAGGAACATTTGAAAACGGAGTTGAGTATTTCAGCTTTTTCAGTTCCTGTCTCATTTGCTAGGGCCTGGATGTTAATTTTGGTGTCACTAACAGCCTTTACATTTGACAGAAATGCTATGGTAGTCATTGAAGCGTGACACATTGCTCTCTTGACAGACAAATGTGTTTCATTCAGCATCTGTCTCTATAGCCTTATTCTTCATTTTACACCTATTATGCAGTAATCTCTGTTTCTTTAGAAGTTTCTCTACAGTGAGTGTATACCATGAAGATTCCCTCCCATTATGAACTGTTCTGCTGGGTACATAACTATTCATATTCAGTGCATGGTCAATTATTCTTTTAAACTTGAGCCAGAGTTTCTCTACATGCTCCTGCCCCCCCCCCCCCCCCCCCCCCCCCCCCCCAAGGCTCACAGTTCTTTTGTGAGTTCGTGCATGGCACACACATGGCCCCGAACTATTGCAGCCAATTCTTCCTTCCGTGGCTGCGTTTCCTTCACTCTGCTCTCCCTCCCTATCCTCGCTCCTTCCCATTGCCCCCTCCTTCCCCTCTCTGTGTTCCGGTTTATATCCACCTAGTTCCTGTGTAGCTTGCAATTTTTTCCTTCTCCTTTTCTTTCATCCTTTTCAGAATTTAGGTCCCTGATTGAGATTTGACCTCCACTTCAAAATTACCTGTCTTTAGTGTGAGCCACTTGAGGAAAGAACTCCCTCCCTAGCATCTACAATGTGGATTCCTCTCCCCCCCTCCCTTCCCCGCTGTAACTCCTGCCACCCTGCTAGGTCACCAGCACGTGTAGCCAGTCCGTGCGTGGGTCGATTATGTACCCCTATGGCTGAGCCCCCTGACAACACAGGGATCACACTACTGATACCTGTTCCCTCCCCATGTAGCCAAGGACTGGTTGCTTGTCTTGGAGCATCGGAACTCTTGGCAATGGCTGCCATGCCAGACAGCCCTTGCTGTGTGGCTGGGTGGCATCCATGGGGAGAGTGGATGGTATGCTTGGTGCATGAAGCATATCAAGCTACAAAAATCTGACCGTTCTCTAGTGGCTGTCTTTTCGAATGGTGGAGGATCATTGAATGCTGCAACTTTCCATTCGCTGGCTACACCATGGGAGGAGGGCCAGGCTTTGGATGAAACATTTTCCCTGGTACCACGTCTGTACTAGGACGGATGGGGACAGATTCATCGCCACAAAGCCCTTTTTGTTTTTTTTGGAAAATATCAAGGAGAAGTCTGGTGAAGTGGAGTCTCTTAGTAAGATGCAGTTGGGCTCCCTGTTGATCAAAGCTGCTTCTGCAACCCAGTCCACAGCTCTTTGCACTTGTGAACATCTTGGCAACGTTGCAGTGTCTACTACCCATCACCAGTCTCTGAATATGGCCCAAGGAGTGATTTTTCATAGGGACCTCATCCTGCAAACTGATGAGGGGCTAATCTGGAACAGCATGGCGTTCATTTTGTTTGACGTGTGCAGGAGGGTCGGAAAGACAACTACACTGATACTGGTGCCTTCATTCTGGCCTTTGTGGGGGGATACCCTCCCAGAGAATGTCAAGATTATGTGCTACAGATGTGACATGAAGCCTTACGTCGCTCCACCTATGCGGTGCTTGCAATACGGGCTTATGTCTTCCCACTATATGGCGGACACTGTGTGGTGACTGGACACCCACTCAATGAGGGAAGCCCCTGTGTTCTACCACCTGTGTGTATCAATTTTGCTGACTGCCACTTCCCTTGCTCGCCGGATTGCCCAGCTTCCAAGAGAGAAAAGAAAATCCAAGAATACAATTCCCTGGATTACCTGTCTTATGCTGAGGCTCGCCAAAAGTATGAGGGACTCCATCCAGTGCCACTATCTTAAACTTTTGCCTCTGTTACTTCATTTCTTCTTCCTACCTCTTCCTTACCCCAGCCCCATCCCCCTCCCCATCCCCTGCAGTTCCCACAAGCTCCCATCCGGGAGCCGCTCCATATCAGCGCACACTCCGCTGCAGAGTGAAAATCTCATTCTGGAAACATCCCCCAGGCTGTGGCTAAGCCATGTCTCCGCAATATCCTTTCTTTCAGGAGTACTAGTTCTGCAAGATTCGCAGGAGAGCTTCTGTAAAGTTTGGAAGGTAGGAGACGAGGTACTGGCAGAAGTAAAGCTGTGAGTACCAGGCGTGAGTCATGCTTCGGTAGCTCAGTTGGTAGAGCACTTGCCCGCGAAAGGCAAAAGTCCCGAGTTCGAGTCTCGGTCGGGCACACAGTTTTAATCTGCCAGGAAGTTTCATATCAGCGCACACTCCGCTGCAGAGTGAAAATCTCATTCTAAAAAACTCTTGTGTGCGCCCCATACAGCCAGCTACCTGAGTAACAGCCTCTGATGTGTAGTGCACACATATTACCCATTTAGGATGGACCACAAGTCCAGGAAGTTGCAGCTTAGCTTATCACAGAAACTTCGAAGTCTCTGGTTCAGTCCTTCCCCTTGACTCAGAAGCAAAGGGCCACAGTTCTGTGGACAGTGCTGCAAATTTTGAGCTTCGTTGAAAATCCATGCGCATCACTGGTTTTCTCAACCTTCTCTGCCAGTCCCTGAATAACCCAAGAATGATCTCGGAGCCGATGACAGGGATCATTTGTTCCAATGTGCGCCACAATCTGCAGTTGGTTGCATCCTGTTCCCTCAATGGCTGCTGGAATGACCTCTTCAACATGTACAATTTGACCCCAGGCATATACCCTGAGAGCTCCTGGTGTACTTTCCTGTCCCTTGTTGCCATTTCCCTAATGGATATAATCATTCGCTGTATGTTTAAACTGCCAATGGTTAATTGACCCCCTACCCTTTCGCGTTTCCCCAAAACAAGTGAAGCGAGTCCCATTGGCTCAGTTTCAGTGAAAGACAGCACCGCAAACTTGTTGGTGAGGGGGATTGGTACAACACCCTGAGTCCTCCCTGGTCCCCATCTACCCTGCGCAGGACGACTAGATCTACCATTGACACGCCACTCGCAGTCAAGTGGATAAGTAATTACAGATTCTGTACATTCTGCAGAGGAGACAGGACCCATAGGAGAGAATAGTACTTGAGGTCCATTTAATACAGGTATCACAGGTACGCGAATCTTGAGAGGTCTTCAAATAAATCGATTCATAGCACCTGCCAATCATTTGACAGTAGTCGGGGAGATTTCCAGCTGCTTATGAACATCGACAAACTCATAGCATTCACAGTGGGATTGCAGTTCAGCTGGTGCAATGTATTACATTGCAGTGAAGAAATAACTTTAATTTAAGACCGCTGATGAACTTTTAATGTCTTGAGCCAAAAAGTTGCTGCTTCCCTATAAGAACCGAAGCAAATCCACAACACGAGATTTCTATTAAGGCAACACTAAATACTGTAGTATCTATTACTAGATTCGTAAAAAGTTTTGATTTGAATCATTGTTGCTAACAAACTTGAAAACATAGTTAATTTACGATAAATGCAGAGTATATATAGGGTTACACCTCTTTAAGGGAAAATTAGATGCAACAAAATACGATAGTAAGAAAATCTGCTACAGTAACTAAAACACAAACGGCTGCTTGTAGATCCTCCAAAGGACAATGCTAGCTTCCGAAAATTCTCAGAAACGCACGTTTATTTGTGTTGATCTCCAATGAAGTTCAGGGGTGATGTGTTCTTTGGCAAAACTGTTAACCACAAACACTGATTAGCTAGGAAATAAATTACACATCCAGAACACTCGTACCGGTAACTTATGGAAATAGTTTTTTTAAGTGCCCGAAAATTCTCAAAATAATCTTTTCTCAAGTAATTGTACTATGAAATTGGAGAACGACTGTTTTGAACTATGATAGGCCTACTGTTCTCAAAGATTTTAAGAGTATAATTAAGTTTAAGCCTACAATTGACGATAATGGCAGGAGTTTATCACGGCACTCGTGAATGTTCGAAATATAACTTTATATCAAAATACAAATGGGTATTGATACAATCAATGAAAGATTACACAGCAACAACACAAAGAGTAAAATATGCAAATCTAAAAGTTTAAATTTGCACACGAACTGGTACAAGTGGTCTCACACAAAGGAAAATGCGTAAGTCGGCTTTTATATATAAATAAACTTGAGCACTGCATAGATTTTTCAGAACTGCTAAAATATGCAGCACCAACGATGCCTGTCTTCTGCCTGTTGCAGCTAACAATGAACTATGTACGTGGTGATGTATTTGCAAAGTGGTCACTTGAAAGGAGAAGCCGGCAGTAAAAAATCAACTAAGCCACTAATCTGTATATGATTCAAGAAACATATTATTGTAATAAGCATCCTGTGAGGCTATATGAAGAAACTTGTTACTTTATCTCATGCAGCTATGTCTTCAGTAAAATATGAATGATGCCCCCAACTAGTACTCATCCACTATACATCCTAATATTTGATGCCAGTGCAAGGCACAAAATACAGATTCACCACTTCTTCTTTCTGAAACATTTCTGCTTATGTAGGTAATTCACAAAGCCTCTGCCACCCTTCTCTATTATACCATCAATTAATTGTGGTTCTATCTTGTTTGTGTTTTTATGTAAATTATCTTTTCATAGTCTTCATGCGACACTACAGTAATACTATTTCTCTGTAGTATTGATGGAGCACCTTGTTACCCCTCTTAAAAATAGTGTAATAACTGCCTTTGTCATATCTCCAGAGGTCTACACTATCTTCATTATTCTATTCAGCCAATGGATTCTAGTAGGTCCTGCAGGCTTGGCCGTTTCCACTGTGATGCTATCTTCTTTAGGAGATTTTTCATTTATAATACAGCTTTCTCTACCACCAACCTCTGCAGAGGTTCTCTTTCTATTTTTCATGGCCGTTTATACATTTTTTTTGTGAAACAAATACTAACAAAGAGATAGAGGGGCTGGCCAGTACTTACCTCAGCTCAGTACAGCCGATAGATACACACAAAACAGAACTGAAAATTTACATTCCTAGCTTTCGGAACTTTGTTCCTTCATCAGGGAGGAGAGAGGGGAAAAAAGGGAAGAAGGGAAAGTGGATTCAGTTACTCACAACCCAGGTTATGAAGCAACAAGGAAAGGTAAACAGGGAGGGTAGCAAGGATGGAGGCATGGTTGTCAGAGGGAAGCCAAAGATATTCTACTGTAAGTACTGTGCCAGCTTCAAACCAGAGAGGATGCATACAGAAGTAAAGAGGTATATAGTATAAAGATAAACACAACTATGTAGGATAAAAAGATGCGTGAATGGCTAAAGAGGAAAGGGAAAGAGGAGAAGACTGAAGAGTGAATGGGAGTGAGGTTGTTTAACGTAGGTTCAGTCCAGGGGGATGGCGGGATGAAAGGATGTGTTGGAGTGCAAGTTCCCATCTCCGCAGTTCAGAGGGACTGGTGTTGGGTGGGAGAAGCCAAATGGCACATACGGTGTAGCAGGTTCCTAGGTCCCTAGAGTTATGCTGGAGGGCATGCTCCGCTACTGGGTATTGGGCATCTCCTAGGCGGACAGTTCGTCTGTGTCCGTTCATGCGCTCAGCCAGTTTGGTTGTTGTCATGCCGATGTAAAAGGCTGTGCAGTGCAGGCATGTCAGCTGATAAATGACATGTGTAGTTTCACACGTAGCCCTGCCTTGAATTGTGTATGTTTTACCAGTAGCGGGGCTGGAGTAGGTGGTTGTGGGGGGATGCATGGGGCAGGTTTTGCAGCGGGGTCGGTTACAGGGGTAGGAACCGCTGGGTAGAGAAGGTAGTCTGGGAATATTGTAGGGTTTAACAAGGATGTTACGGAGGTTACGGGGGCGACGAAAGGCAACTCTGGGTGGTGTGGGGAGAATTTTGTCAAGGGATGATCTCATTTCAGGGGTTGACTTGAGAAAGTCATATCCCTGGCGGAGTAATTTGTTGATGTTTTCGAGGCCAGGATAATATTGGGTGACAAGGGGGATGCTTCTGTGTGGTCTGGGGGTAGGAACATTGTTGTTGGACGGGGAGGAATGTATTGCTCGGGAAATCTGTTTGTGGACAAGGTCTGCAGGATAGTTGCAGGAGAGGAAAGCACTGGTCAGGTTATTGGTGTAGTTGTTGAGGGATTCGTCACTGGAGCAGATGCGTTTGCCACGAATACCTAGGCTGTAGGGAAGGGAGCGTTTGATGTGGAAAGGATGGCAGCTATCAAAGTGAAGGTACTGTTGTTTGTTTGTTCAGAATACAAAGGGAAAAAACTGGCGATGATGCAAACGTATTATATGCAAACGTATCTCAGCTCTGGTAGACCAGCACCTACAACCTATCACCCGCAGACTCCCATCCTACATCAAAGACACAAACCACTTCCTAGAACGCCTCAAATCCATTCCCACTCCTCTCCCACCTGAAACCTTTCTTGTCACCATAGATGCTACATCCCTTTACACAAACATCCCACATACCCATGGTCTCTCCGCCCTTGAGCACTACCTCTCCCAACGCCCACCCGAAGATCTTCCAAAAACCTCGTTCCTTATCACACTTACCAGCTTCATCCTCACCCATAATTACTTCACTTTTGAGGGCCAGACCTACAAACAAATCAGGGGAACGGCCATGGGAACCAGGATGGCTCCCTCCTATGCCAACCTCTTCATGGGCCGCATGGAGGAGGCTTTCCTGAAGACCCAACAGCTGCTTCCCCTGGCCTGGTATAGGTTTATAGATGACATCTTTGTGGTCTGGACTCATGGTGAAGAAACACTCCTTAATTTCCTCCATAACCTCAACTCCTTTTCGAATCTGAATTTCACCTGGTCCTTCTCCAAAACCCAAGCAACCTTCCTGGATGTTGACCTTCATCTTGTTGAAGCTCACATCCACACCTCTGTCCATATCAAACCCACAAACAAACAACAGTACCTTCACTTTGATAGCTGCCATCCTTTCCACATCAAACGCTCCCTTCCCTACAGCCTAGGTATTCGTGGCAAACGCATCTGCTCCAGTGACGAATCCCTCAACAACTACACCAATAACCTGACCAGTGCTTTCCTCTCCCGCAACTATCCTGCAGACCTTGTCCACAAACAGATTTCCCGAGCAATACATTCCTCCCCGTCCAACAACAATGTTCCTACCCCCAGACCACACAGAAGCATCCCCCTTGTCACCCAATATTATCCTGGCCTCGAAAACATCAACAAATTACTCCGCCAGGGATATGACTTTCTCAAGTCAACCCCTGAAATGAGATCATCCCTTGACAAAATTCTCCCCACACCACCCAGAGTTGCCTTTCGTCGCCCCCGTAACCTCCGTAACATCCTTGTTAAACCCTACAATATTCCCAGACTACCTTCTCTACCCAGCGGTTCCTACCCCTGTAACCGACCCCGCTGCAAAACCTGCCCCATGCATCCCCCCACAACCACCTACTCCAGCCCCGCTACTGGTAAAACATACACAATTCAAGGCAGGGCTACGTGTGAAACTACACATGTCATTTATCAGCTGACATGCCTGCACTGCACAGCCTTTTACATCGGCATGACAACAACCAAACTGGCTGAGCGCATGAACGGACACAGACGAACTGTCCGCCTAGGAGATGCCCAATACCCAGTAGCGGAGCATGCCCTCCAGCATAACTCTAGGGACCTAGGAACCTGCTACACCGTATGTGCCATTTGGCTTCTCCCACCCAACACCAGTCCCTCTGAACTGCGGAGATGGGAACTTGCACTCCAACACATCCTTTCATCCCGCCATCCCCCTGGACTGAACCTACGTTAAACAACCTCACTCCCATTCACTCTTCAGTCTTCTCCTCTTTCCCTTTCCTCTTTAGCCATTCACGCATCTTTTTATCCTACATAGTTGTGTTTATCTTTATACTATATACCTCTTTACTTCTGTATGCATCCTCTCTGGTTTGAAGCTGGCACAGTACTTACAGTAGAATATCTTTGGCTTCCCTCTGACAACCATGCCTCCATCCTTGCTACCCTCCCTGTTTACCTTTCCTTGTTGCTTCATAACCTGGGTTGTGAGTAACTGAATCCACTTTCCCTTCTTCCCTTTTTTCCCCTCTCTCCTCCCTGATGAAGGAACAAAGTTCCGAAAGCTAGGAATGTAAATTTTCAGTTCTGTTTTGTGTGTATCTATCGGCTGTACTGAGCTGAGGTAAGTACTGGCCAGCCCCTCTATCTCTTTGTTAGTATTTGTTTCACATCTTATATGAGATTTTCCATTAATCATATACATTTTTTTTCTATGTACATCAACAGTCCATGCTGAATTAAGGCGGGTTGGATGGGCAACATTTCATCCATTTCCGTGGGAGGACGGCCTTTGTAGTAAAATCACGTAGGCTACAGTCCAGTCACCTGACTGTCTACACATTAGCCA
The DNA here is from genome assembly GCF_023864345.2 of Schistocerca serialis cubense. Classification (NCBI taxonomy): domain Eukaryota; kingdom Metazoa; phylum Arthropoda; class Insecta; order Orthoptera; family Acrididae; genus Schistocerca; species Schistocerca serialis. The sequence continues at coordinate 628,556,812 of NC_064641.1, read as the reverse complement.
TTTTCAGTGGGTACACGAGGTGGAACAGCCCAGTTTAGAACTTGTTATTATCTATTATCACTGTCTAAATTCTATATCGAACTCCAGCTGTCTAATAGAGCCAGTTAAAGATCTTCATTCTTAATATCTTGCCCAACTGCAAAATGGCACCAATGAAAAGTGTCCAGAATGCAAAAGAAAATAATTTCCGATACAGCAGGCATATGAGCCTATTAATGCGATCTAGATTACTGGAGAAGAACAAGATCAAGTGTTTCAAAGCTAGTGCAAAAAAAGAGAATTCAGTTGTAGCATTTCCAAAATATTTCTTGATCTGAATATTTACAGGCCAATCAGAAAACTGGTTTTGCATTATTTCACTTAGGCAGTTGACACCTGACAGAATGCAGTATCAAAATACTCTACAATGCATTTTCAATAGCAGCATCAATGCAGGCTGTTCATGGCACAGAGTGTCAAAGTCAAGGTTTCTTCCTGGGAAAATACTGATGCTGACACTGATGGGGCAGAACTGTCGTTGTCTGTCAACATAAAAAAATTGACTTATTTTCGCTCCACATACAGATGTTATAGTAATTCATTTCATGCTTTTGAATCTTATTGGTCATTATTTACTTTGGTGTTTGTGACATTGCAGATGTTCCATGACAACTTTGATATTTTTTACATTGCCTGTTCTTCCACTAGAGGTCAGACATTTGAAAGTGAAACATTATTTGGATTTTACCATTACTCAGCAGGACTTGCACCTACACTTTGCGTAAATAAGAAGAAATAGATGTAATTTTCATTGAACAACCTTTTTGTAAGTGAAATACTCAGCTGTACTGGAGGAGAAAAGTATAATTGTTTCTGACATTATTTGCTATGCTGGAAGGCAATCATACCTGATAAGGTTAACAGGCTATGTAGTCCCTTATAAATATTTTTATGTATATTTTTCTGCTAGCAAATAAATGTCGATGTTTGGAAATGTAGGTACACTTTTCTGCAGTTTACCTTGCAGAATTGAAGAAAAACATTCCGTATGAATTTTGGTTTCGCTATTAACAAACTTTATCACCATTAGTTCCTTAATTCTGATACTATATTCTGGTTTTTGCACAATGGACAGTATCTCATAACCTCACTTTCACCATTTGTCACTGGGTTAAGTAAACTGATATGTTGATGTTCCAACTAGTGTGAAAAATCCCTTTGACAGTGATGTCACCTGACATTGTTCCATTGATATCTGTACTCATACATTCCATTGTCATGCAAAAGAATAACTTGAGTTGCAACAGGAATGAATAAAGAAGGTACTGTATAAGCCTAACCTTTAAACATGTGCAGTTTATGAAAGCAGTATTTGTAGATAATGCAGATGCTTCTTGAATAAAGTTGACATTGTTTGCTCAGATATACTACTACTGATAAATGTTACATAAGAACAAAACAAGTGCTTCTTACTTGTAAACTGGTATTGAAATGCGCAATAACATCTGTATCTCAATATAACGAAATACATTTTTAAATACTTCAGATATGCTTACTAACATTTGTGTTCTCCCTTACTGTCATAGAAGCACGTACTGAAAATGTGACAGTATATTATTTTCAACAGGTTATTAAATATTGTATTTTTGGCAAATACAGTAATGTACAACATGCACAAAATCTTTCTACGAGGTTTAACTTCTGATATCATTTGCAAGAACAAAATTGTGAGACACTGTATAAAACTCGGTTATGATGGAAATGATTATTCTGGTTATGTAAGCATCTTCTAATGAAGGATTTTGGTCTCATGTTGATCTGACAATTCTTTGCTTCAGCCACTGTTATAATTCATAACATGTTTGTAATCTCAATGGGGTAAATAATGCTTGGCAGCAGTGAGTTTGGTGGCTTACGACTTTGACCTATTTATGGTTTTATCTGGGCCACCGATTCCAAAAATGCTTTCAGTTTTGCCTCATCAGCTCTAGTTTTTTAGATATAGCTTTTCATATTATACACCAGTCTAACCATACTGGTCTGCATCACTCGCATAACATTAAATACAGATAGCATTTGGATCATTCAAGAACTTCCTTTTTGCTAAGAAATTGTATCAATATACCCATCGTTATTTATTTATACATAAGCTGCATCTGGTTCATTAGTTTTCTTACAGTAGGTCACTGAATCCTCATTTCTGTTTTCTCCTCTGATGCACTGACATTGGGCATTCACACTGGATGCTCCAACAAAAGTCCAGTTTTGCATTACTTTCTGTATGATCCTGTGAGAAGGATGCTAATTTTCACATGATTTCACAATGCAGATGTTTCCATATTGCTTTAATTTCACATTAATGAAATTCTAAAATTAATAATTAGATGTCCAATTATCGTGGTTCTGAATTATTTAAATGAATGATAGATGTACACTTTACATTCAGTATTATTTTATTATAGTCCTGATTATGTTTACACAACACTTACATTACAGTATCATTGGCCATCCTACCTAATCTTATCTTCTGCACATGCTACAAGGGAGCTCCTTTTCATTAGTCATTTCTGGCCACTGAAATGAATTATACGTTAAAAAAATTCTGTGTCAGTGGATGAACAGGGAACCCAAATAGACATTAAGAGAGCATTTGTAAAGTACAGATGCATTAATTTCAGAGATTTCAGTGACTGAATCACAACTTTTTTCAGTTTGATTTAGCAGAGTGTCTTTAAAAGCAAAATACCCAGAAATAATACCAGACTATTTTAACTCTTTAAAGATAGGTAATTTTTGTCGTTTTTCACTTGCTGACGAAATGGTGGTATAGTTTGACTAAATTACATTAGGTGGACAAAATAAATCATTCAAAAGTCTAAATAACATGCTAGCAGCACTTTGGGACATGTGCTTTTCAATTTTGTTTACAACTAAAATACAAACATTCAGCAAGAGGAGAGCTACTTCATGTTCTGATGAACCTCTAAATCTCTCAATAATCGTACCAACTAGTTTAGCAACATGGCCAGAAGCAATTACAATCATCCTCTCCTTCAGTTCTATTATTTTTGAAACCAGCAGATGGGAATAGAGACAGACTCTTCTAATTCCAAACAACGTCTGCAATAATCCTACAGCTTTCAAAATCAAATTTTGCTTGGAATTTGCCACATGGCAAAACTGGGCAACCATTTCACCATGGGGACAGATTTTAGTGTCAATTGTTTGAAAAACGAGTGGAGGATATCTGAATTTGTATGCATGTAACAGGGGGCTTTAAACCAACCTCCCCATTTATTCTAGACAGTTTCGAGTTACAATGAAATTGAAATATCTGGCAAGTTTTCCATAGGTATGAATGGAACAAGTGTTTGATTTTGTCTGAAATACAAAAATAATTCTTTGTTTTCAACACAATGGCATTAAGCTCTTTGGCACTTTCAAATTCTTTCGCAAGATATCATCAAATAAGGTGAATTTATGATCCCTGAAAATGATGTGAATAAAATGTTCTCCCATAATTCCCTCTCGTAGTTCACAACATTTTAACATATACAAGACAGAATCAAGTTATTACGTACTTTTACATTCTAATGGTTAATTTCAAAAGCCTGCAAAGCATGCAAGATTGCTTGAGAATAGACATTCTAACAAAAGCATTTCCTGTTCAGCACTGGATCTTGAGTTTTGATGAAGACTATTAACACACAGCAGCCTGTAGAGTTGTTAGTTTAGTGACAAATTAGAGCAAAGTGTGATTTCCCTTCTAAAGAATGTGTTACGCTTGTTTGTACACTTAGGTGACAAAAGTCATGGGACACCTCTTAACATAATGTTGGACCTCTTTTTGCCAGGTGTCATGCAGGAACTCAACAAGTCGTTGGTAACTCCTTGCAGAAATATTGAACCATGCTGCCTCTGTAGCCATCCGTAATTGCAAATGTGTTGCTGGTGCAGGATTTTGTACCTGAACTGACCTCTCCATTATGTCCCATATATGTTGGGTGGGATTTATGTCAACCTATCTGGCTGGCCAGGCAACAGCCTTGCCACGGCGGATACACTGGTTCCCGTTAGATCACCGAAGTTAAGCACTGTCGGGCGTGGCTGGCACTTGGATGGGTGACCATCTGGGCCGCCATGTGCTGTTGCCGTTTTTTGGGGTGCACTCAGCCTCGTGATGCCAATTGAGGAGCTACTCGATCGAACAGTAGCGGCTCCAGTCAAAGAAAACCATCATAACGACTGGGAGAGCGATGTGCTGACCATACGCCCCTCCTATCTGCATCCTCAGCCGAGGATGACACGGCGGTCGGATGGTCCCGATGGGCCACTTGTGTCCTGAAGATGGAGCGCATCTCCTGGCTGGCCAAATCATTAGCTCGAATTTTCCAAAATGTTATGACATGGCACATGGTCATCCCTTAAAATTCAGTTACTGCTTGGGAACATGAAGTCCATGAATAGATGCAAATGGTCTCCAAATAGCCAAACATAACAATTTCCAGTCAACGATCGGTCCATTTGGACCGAAGGATCCAGCCCATTCCATATAAACACAGCTTCCATAGTGCCTTGTTTACAGCTTGGTTCCATGGCATTGTGGGATCTGCATCACATCCAAACCTTACCATCAGCTCTTACCAACTAAAATTGGTCTCACTTGACCAGGATACAGTTTTCCAGTCATCTAGGTTCCAACTGATAAGGTCACGAGGCACTGCAAGCGATGTCGTGCTGTTAGCTAAGGCACTCGCGTCGGTCCTTTCCTGCCATACCCCATTAACGCCAGTTATTTCAAGCAGTATTGCTTGTCTGTTACCTCTGACAGCTCTGCGAAAACGCTGATGCTCTCGGTCTTTATATAAGTGAAGACTGTTGGCCACTGCATTGTATGTGGTGAGAAATAATGCCTGAAATTTGACATTCTCGGCACATTATTGACACAGTGGATTTCAGAACATTAAATTCCGTAACACTTTCCGAAATGGAATGCTCCAATTACCAAGTCTGTTAAATCCTGTCATGCAGTCATAATCACGTTGGAAACCTTTTCACATGAATCAGATACTTCCGACATCTGTATATGTGTGTATCACTATCCTGTAACTTTCGTCACTTTAGTGTATTTCATTTGCACAGTGTGGGGTGTATTGTTTCCTTGGTCGATTGGCTGAGGGAAAGTCTGCAGATCCTAACGAACAGAACAAAGGAAAATCGTTATCAGAAGGTGTACAAATCTTAGTTTACTATCAGTGAGGTTTTTTTGATAGTACATACCTGGTACATACGTTTGAAGCCATTTCTGGACTGCAGGGTCCTCTACCTTCTCCAGCGAGATGTTTGCTTTGAGTAGCATTATAGTTGTTTTTCACATTTAGCTTTCTTTACTTAACTAACGAGGGTTCTATTGTTGCCTATTGTTTTCCTGTTGAAATGTTTAATTTATATTCTAAATGTTCTGTATTTTTAAAAACAATGTTTCGATTTAGTATATTTCTCTTCCATTCGATACAAACATTACAAAATTTATGCATCAAAGTATTACTGACCAAATCGTATAAAATTTCACACGAAAACTGTTTATCTCTGCTGTGCATCATAAGAATTTTCGGACGACCCACCTTCGCTCCTATTCACAAACTATAACTTGGCATTTGGCGAGCAGCTGTTGCGGCGAGTGAGGAGAGTAGAGACTGTGCTGCAGGGGAAGTGGGATGTGGAGAGAAACGAACTCCGCCTCCGTACCGTAAGTATCAGTGCAGGCAACAGAAATTTATGTTTGAACTTCCACCAGCTCCTGACAGTCGGATTCATTTTCTCAAATGAAGTAGGAGGCAACTGTGCTACGCGCTAGCGACCGCAAATCACAATGAAAATAGCGCATTAAAAAAAACACAAATAGTGACATTGCAGCTGCGGTACGCTACCCAGTCGGCACAGAGTATCTATAAATCAATATGGCACGATGTTTCCCGGCTGTTGCCGACTGCTACCGATTAGAACAATGGAGTCCACATGCCTAGTTGTAGATCCAACATAGTAGTGACTATGGTCACTTTATTTATTTTACCTGAACCACGACGCCGAACTACATCAATCCTTTGTTTAGTTAGTGATGCAGCCAGTAGATGTCATTAGCGACTTCCAAAAACATTAGCACTATAGCTTGAGGAGACAAGCTGAGGTGGGATTCCCAGCCACCCTGAAAACAACATTCCAGACGTTTCGTTTCGCAAGAAGCCTGGTGTCAATGTCTGCAATATTTGTGTCGAATCATTAGAAAATGCTTAGCCATCTCTAAACTCTTTAATTCATTGGCGTTGTGCCATGAAGAGATTTCACAGAATATTAGAGGTAACAGGTATTTTTGTTTGGTTGAGGAGTATTTGTTCTGTCTCTCCTTTCCCTTCAGGCATAACTTGGAACAAAATTACAAGCTCGTTATTCTCTGCAAATTTCGCTGTAATATCGCGTTTATCACGAAATAAGTAAATTTCGCTTTAAAATAACCTTAACACTTTAATTCGTGGAAATAAAATCATAATTTTCGTATTCGTAAAGACACTGCAAAATCTCTTCAAAATATCTTCTGTCACGTTTATCGTTAATGCGAAAAAATCATGCCTCTAGCCATTGTCCATGATATCGTTCTGCCACTGAACTTATTTTCCGATGAAAATGCTCACCCTTTTCCCCCTTCATATCACCAAGACAACCTGGAATCGGTCCAGATGACTGTGCACATTGTATAATATTATGCTCATGCTAAAACGAAGTGAATAAAAAGTAGTGAGCATGATCTCCAATAGTTCTTCTAGTTATTAATAGTTATAGTTTCCAAGGAAATTTTGCCATGTAGAATGACGATCACATGGCGATCTCAGTGTGTTTCATTGAGTCCTGGAAATTTCTGGTCATTTATGAGCTGGCAGATTTGTGATCCATCAAATATACCTGCTTTTATTTTCTTCATACTGGAATATACAGCCAGCAAATATTCCATTTCTGTTCAAAGCCTTGATTAACTGCTTCATTAATCAAAATCTTATATAGAATTGTTGCAATACAATCTTGTTGCTGTCAACCAAACGTTCTGTGATGATCCGTGTTTTCTTCAAGAATCATATTTCCTTTGAGGACACTATCCTCTCACTCAGTGTTGGTCTTCAGCTCTAGAGCCCCACAGACATATAAAAGAATGAGTATTTGTTGTAGCCCCCCTTATCCTAGAAGAAAATTCATCATCTTGATATCTACACAGGTAAACTATTGTTGATTGTGGCATAATATCTTCTCCAGGCTGTGGCTGTTGTAACTTGATTTTCATGCATAGTAGCTGTTTGATTGACTGGGACTGATATATATTTGTTCCCATAACGCAAAAGAACACATCTTAGGTTGTGTTTGGAGCTATCTACAAATAGTAACCACCATTCACTTGGTGTGTATTATCTTATGCACAGTTTCATTCCTTACAGTCTTTCCGCATTGGTGCAAAAATCAAATTCGTTTTCTGTTGTGAAGAATAGCTGGACATTTGTTTCTCTTTTCTGACAAAATGTGACTTTTGTTATTTGTAACAGACAGTGTTTCTCCGCCAGACTGGAAACTAACAATTCTGATTACTTTTTTGTAAAGCTTGGATTTCTAATGAGGTCATTCAGTTCCACTCAACTGAAGTCAATTACAGCTATGAAGAACCTGCAAAGTCACTATTATTTTGCTCAGGATAGTTTTCAAGTATTTGTCTTCCCCTGATGACCAGACATCTCCTCTGAATCTGAAACCTTTTTACAGTTATTGAAATTGATACCCTTTAAATTCAATGAACAAAAGTAACAGTTGTCACTATGGTTTATTTCTTCTCGCCATATCATTGGTGCCCCAAATTTCAAGCACTTCCATTTCCTATTTGTCCACTGTCACATGCACTCTGTGCATGTTTTACACACATGTGAGGTGCCCAGGCCTTATATTGGTTTCCCAGTTTTACTCTGAAATAGGCCAAATAAGTTCTTTTTTCATAAACTAAAGTATGGCTTTTTGTTGCTAACTGAATGATAGTTCCCACAGATGAAAAAAACACATCTGTATTATTCACACATTTTCTTCATAATGATGCCATGTCAGTGCCTATAAAAAACAGAAATAAATCTCAGAATAGGTAAAGTATGTATGAAACAATAATGTGATCAGAGCTTATATGTATATAATCAGTTAGTATTATACAAATGATCAATTTGCAAATTGTGGAGTAAAACCAAAGTAGTTATAAGAGCAACATAAAATGATACCATAAATATCTCATAAACTGGAGGTGCTATAACAACATGGATGGCATTTTTGGAGTCAGCAGAACTAAAATACTCAGAATCGGTTCAAAAATTTCGGACACTATGAAAAAAATTTTGTTCCTTGTATAATGTGTGAACAGATCTAAAAACATTAATGCCAGAAATCTAAAGGAATATCCAGGCAGTTTTATCTCATAAACCTAATTCATGTACTAAATTTGAAGGATGAGGTGGAGCAGTTATATTTGATGATCTTTAGAGGAATCATCATAGTGCAATACATGATATAAGATTAATTACACTGTTGCTAATTAATCATATTTTAAACCTAAACACACCTAATATTTGAGAAACAAAATAAATGAAAATAATATAAATCATGAGCATTTATTACAGAAAGTAAACCTATACAATCCCAAAAATTCACAGTTATTACATCGGCAATAACTATTCTTAGATGGGCAACAGACGAATAGGTAATTAAAGAGTTTAAATGAACTTGATCACAACAAATAAATTTAACACTGTAAAAAACTGGTAAATCTACAGAGAATCAGAAATAAATAAGCTTCAAACCCAAACAATAAATAATCTTAATTACACAAAAAAACGTCATGTCTGTTTGGCTTCAATAAATTATTCTACCAGAAACTGGTGCCTCTACATGACCCCTAGCAAACTAGATATGGAACAAAAAATCAGGAATCTTAACTTTAATTGCTAAAATATAAAATAAGAACTAATGTAAAATAATAAATAAAACACAGTGTTTTAGCAAAATTGTAAACCTTGAATAAAAATATTAATGAAGGCAAAGTAGTGATCAAAGAAGTAAATATTAAATCAGCAGCAGCTTACAACCGTTCTGTTGGTATTCTCAACCTAAAATTAAATTTAAAGTAGAAACTAACTCTCCTCAAAAAACTAGAAACATACCAAATTTAATCTAAGAAATGAGCAATACAATATAATCATGAAAATTAAAACCAGAAAAATAAAAAAAAACGGACTGCTAAGATTTATAAAGCGACCTCTATCAGTAATAGTTAAAAAAGAAAACTCAAGAAAATTAGACTAAAAGAAAAATAATAAGTACTAAAATAATATATAATTATAAATAATAAGTACTAAAATAATATATAATTATAAATAATAAGTAATAAAATAATATATAATTATATTGAGATCAACATAAGATAAACATGAATTATAGAAACAAAACTAGATAGAAACATGAAAGAGTGTATCGTGAATCAGTCATAAAAATGATTCAATAAACAGAGATCAAGAAAATTGTTGCAAATAAATAATTAAAAAAACAAGACAATCCAAAAAATTAAAGAAATCATTACAATTTAGAAACTAAAATAAAAAGACGTAAAGCACCTACACAAAAAAACGAAATGTCATGTGGCTAGGGCCTCCTGTCAGGTAGACCAGACGCCTGGTGCAAGTCTTTTGAGTGTACAGCACTTCGGCACCGTGCCTGTTGATGGGGATAATATGATATAGCATCCATAAAAGCAGTAAAAGGTAACTGAATAACAGGTAAAAATAGTCATACCAAATCAATATGAAAAACAATAATTAATACAAACAAAGAGAGAACAACGCATTCTTTCTTAAAATAACATTCAATATACCTTTATGTTTTAAAGAAAAAAAGTAAACATCAGCAAAATAATGCAAACAAAATTTAAGATAGTTAGAAAAAATTTAAAAATTATTAGAAAAGCATCAATCTTGTAACATAGAAATAAGGGTAGCCGCCACTTTTAAAATGTTTGGGGTAAATAAAGCACCTTCCCTTAGACACCAAAATCACAGTTGTAGTAAACTAATACCACATTCATTAAATCAAGCTGACCTATATCGATATTACATTTTAGTTTTGTTACGACCTTCCTCATTGATTTAAGATTCTGATTACCATATATTCTATTTTTAAAATTTCTTAGTGGCATATTACGTTTTTTATATTACCTAAATTGAATCAAACGAAAAAATGCAACTTAATTTTATTACTATAATTTTTAATTTAAATAATAACAATACAATCAATTATGATAATGATAATAGTATTAATAATAAGAACTATTATTTTTTTAATTATTATTATTTATGTGTTTTCTAACACTATTAGCAGTAGTTAATATTACTGATATTAATGAAGGACCTATCTGTAATGTAAGATAATCTACATCTACATGGATACTCTGCAAATCACATTTAATAATTGCCTGGCAGATGGTTCATCAAACCACCTTCACAATTCTCTATTATTCCACCTTGGATAGCGTGCGGAAAGAATGAACACTCATATCTTTCCCTACGAGCTCCGATTTCCTTTATTTTATCGTGGTGATCGTTCCTCCCTATGTATGTCGGTGTCAACAAAATATTTTCGCATTCAGAGGAGAAAGTTGGTGTTTGGAATTTCGTGAGAAGATTCCGTTGCAACGAAAAACGCCTTTCTTTTAACGATTTCCAGCCCAAATCCTGTATCATTTCTATGACACTCTTTCCCATATTTCGCGATAATACAAAATGTGCTGCCTTTCTTCGAACTTTTTCGATGTACTCCATCAGTCGTATTTGGTAAGGATCCCACACTGTACAGCAGTATTCTAAAAGAGGATGGACAAGCATAGTGTCGGCAGTTTCCTTAGTAGGTCTGTTGCGTTTTCTAAGTGTCCTGCCAATAAAACACAGTCTCTGGTTAGCCTTCCCCACAACATATTCTATGTGTTCCTTCCAACTTAAGTTGTTCGTAATTGTTATACCTAGGTATTTAGTTGAATTTACAGCTTTTAGATTAGACTGATTTATCGTGTAACCAAAGTTTAACGAGTTCCTTTTAGAACTCATGTGGATGACCTCACACTATTCTTTATTCAGGGTCAACTGCCACTTTTTGCACAATTCAGATATTTTTTCTAAATCGTTTTGCAGTTTGTTTCGATCTTCTGATGAATTCACTAGTCGGAAAGCGTTGTCCGCGAACAACTGAAGACAGCTGCTCAGATTGTCTTCCAAATCGTTTATATAGATAAGGAACAGGAAAGGGCCTATAACACTACCTTGGGGAACCAAACAAAACACTTCTGTTTTACTCAATGACTTTCTGTCAGTTACTGCGAACTGTGACCTCTCTGACAGGAAATCACAAATACAGTCACATAACTGAGACGATATTCCATAAGCACACAATTTCAATACGAGTCGTTTGTGTGGTACATTGTCAAATGCCGGAAATCCAGAAATATGGAATCGATCGGAAATCCCTTGTCAACAGCACTCAACACTTCATGTGAATAAAGAGCTAGTTATGTTTCACAGGAACGATGTTTGCTAAACCCATGTTGACTCTGTGTCAATAGACAGTTTTCTTCGAGGCAATTCATAATGTTTGAACACAATATAAGTTCTAAAATCCTGCTACATATCGACGTTAACGATATTGGCCTGTAATTTAGTGGATTACTCATAGTACCTGTCTTGAATATTGGTGTCACCTGTGCAACTTTCCAGTCTCTGGGTAGGGATCTTTCGTCGAGCGAACGGTTGTATATTCTGAAAGAAACCTATTTGGTATACAGTCTGGTCCAGAAGACTTGCTTTTATTAAGTGATTTGAGTTGCTTCACTACTCCGAGGATATTTACTTCTACGTTACTCATGTTGGCAGCTGTTCTTGATTCTAATTCTGAAATATTTACTTCGTCGTCTTTTGTGAAGACGTTTCGGAAGACTGTTTAGTAGCTCTGCTTTGGCAGCACTGTCTTCGATAGTATCTCCATTATATTGTGCAGAGAAGGCATTGATTGTTCCTTGCCCCTAACATACTTCACATTTGACCAGAATCTCTTTGGATTTTCTGCCAGGTTTTGAGACAATGTTTCGTTGTGGAAACTGTTATAGTCATCTCGCATTGAAGTCCTTGCCAAATTTCGAGCTGCTGTAAAATATCGCCAATATTGGGGATTTTGCGTCTGTTTAAATTTGGCATGTTTGTTTCGTTGTTTCTGCGACAGTGTTCTAACCTGTTTTGTGTACCAAGGAGGATCAGCTCCGTCGTTTGCTACTTTATTTGGTATAAATCTCTCAATTGCTGCTGATACTACTTCTTTGAATTGCAGCCGCATCTAGTCTACACTTATATTATTAATTTGGAACAAATGGAGGTTGTCTCTCAGGATGGCGTAAAGTGAATTTTTATCTGCTTTTTTGAATAGGTATATTTTTCACTTATTTTTCGGGGATTTGGGATTACAATATTCAATCTGGCTAAATCGGTTTTGATGCTTGTTATTAACTCAGGATTATTTGTTGCTAAGATGTGAAGTGTGTTTTCACAACTGTTCACTATTCGCATGTGCTCATGAACTAACTGCTCGAAATAATTTTCAGAGAATGCATTTAGCACAATTTTGGATGATATTTTATCTGTACCTCTGGAATTAAACATGTATTTCGCCAACATGTCGAGGGTAAATTAATGTCACCACCAAGTATGAGTCGGGTACGTGTTTGAAATCAAACTCAAGTTTTCTGTGAACCTTTCAGCAAATGTATCATATGAATTGCAGAAACTCAAGAAACTAAACTATTAAAGCACACAGATATATATAAAATTCGCTCCTGGTTAGGAACTCGTAAATGTCACAAAAGCGGTTTACTTGTCTGTTGCTGCGTCTGTCGCGGTCAGCCACTGCTGCCTGAGTGGATTATGCTAATGATTAAACCCTCACAATTAAGACCCCCTTTATCTAAAAATGTTAATATATCACTAGTTGTTTTACCAGTACCAATTAACAATCCATTCTTATCAAATTTTAGATTGTAACTAACATTAATTTTAGTAATTCAAATTAAAACTTGGTTCTTTTTCCCTATACATACCAACTCAAATATTGAAAGAGCAGTTGGAAGTTTGGTTCACATGGTTTGAGATGTAAATAATAGTTAAATTGTTTGACCATTATTTGCATAGGGAGCTTCTATACTTTTTATCTGTATTTGTTTACAAGCAGGATGAAGAATTATTTATAAATGAATAACTGGAATAGAACTCTGTCCTAAATTATAGCAACTACACTTATAGGATATGTTTTACCTTGACATCTAATATTGTTAGAGTGGCAACAGTAATGACAAATCTATTATCAGCAGTCACATATTTAGGAACAGATTTCGTTCAGTGCAACTGGGAAAGATTTTTTTCTAGAGAATGTAACATGAAATCAATTTCTTACACTCCATTTTGTATTATCATTTAACACTGCAGCTATAAGTGATGTTAATTTATTCTTTTTGCAACCAGTATAATCAAATAAACCGTTAGCACTAAGTGGAGATACTGAAAAAAATCACTCCACCTTCACTTCCCATTTAGAGAGTTAATTAAATAATCATGTGTTTGTAACATTAGTATTAATTACATAAAATGATTAATTACTAGGAGAGCCAGAGAATAATGTAGCAGCAAATAATTTTGACACACCACTTTTATTCAGTGAGAACGGTACAGGTCCAAATAGGTTAGGAGTTGTTATCGATTTATTTCTATCAATTAGAATTCTAATACTTTTACCACATTGCAATAAATACCAATTGAAATATTCAGTTTTAATCATTGTAGCTGTTGTATATTTCTTAACAAGGAAAATAACTGGTTGAAGAGCCTTATATTAAAACAGAGAAAATTCTAAGAATCATTTATCTAAGCTATTTTCTAACTGGTATTCATGTAACAAATACGCATTTAATTTTTCTGTTAACATTTAAATTCTGAAAAAATTACAGTGAATTAATGAAAACAATAGAACTTTTAAACCCATAAAGGAAAAAAATTAAAGACAAAGGGGAAAACTTCTTGAAACTAAATACATTAAACTTTTATAACTGACTCAAGACAAAGTGCCTTGAAATTCAGTAAAACCATGAGATATACAGAAGCAACAAGGGATAAAAAACATAAAAGATCGAAAACCACCTACTAAAAAATCGAAGACAAGACTATACTTAATAAAACAATTTAAGAATATTCTGACAAAAAACACATGCACCATATCACACATTAAGCCATGAAACTAATCTATTTCACCCTCATCAAAATCAAGAGTAGTATGATTAGTTTCAGTGTATCAGCAAGCACAGAAAGCTACAGACAAAGGAAAGTAATCACAATAAATCAACAATTAAGTTTGTAATTCATTAAATAATATGGGTGTTGGAACTACCAATTCAAATACTTGAAGACAATAAAATCAAATCTAATGTAACATCATATGAAATAGTTTGAATAACAACCTAATGAAGAATAATTCGAATTTAATGTCCTAACATAAATTATAGCAGTGGAAATACCTAATGTAGGACAACATAAAACAATAAAGAACCGCGAGATAATTGTGTATAAGTTAATTAGTGAAACTTTTCCCAGCTAGCTAAATAAATTGTCAAATTAAACACAGATGGTTAATGACGTAAATAATGTGATGTCATATGAAATTTAATCACTAGAAGTTTGTGGAATGCCAACAAACCCTACTTTATTAAGTCCCTTTTCAATATTAATATAAAATATAGTATTTCATTCGAACAAAGTTAAAAAAGCTTCGCCAATTAAAAGACAAACAACTAAAAGATGAAAATTTGAATACAACATAGGTAAATCAGAAAGTATCGACACTATTTGTAGAACTCACATGGTCCTTTCATACTAAAGCAAACATGTAAAACTTAGGAAAGGAATCGATTTGGTTCATGCCAGCCTAAACTGTGATCATATAAAAATTTAAAGACCAAACAGACCTAATTATTAGGCTAAATCTGCTTAGTCGATATGAGCTCTAAAAATTATTTAATTTTTATATCTAAGGTAAGTGTACCTTATGATCATAATTTGTGGATAATGATTAATAATAATTAATGTTTTAATAATGAGCAGTTTTGTTTTTCTTCAAGTCACACTAACAAAACCTTCATATTAAATATAAAACGACTATAAAAAACGACATAAAAACCAAATTTGTAAGTACAGAATATCTTCTCATTCTATAGGAATATGTAAGATCTTTGAATCAAAAGATTGGTTTTAATATTGATTTCTGCAGTTATTATTAAGAAACTATTGAATATGTAACCTTTGTACAGACAAAATACCACAGCTCCTAAAAACTTGGTCAGTGAGCAGCCCAGACTTCAAAATATTATCAAGAAGACATGTTTTTGATAAACAGGCAGAAATCAACTTTGCTTTGTTCATCATCATGAATCAAGTATAGCAGCAACTATAAAACTTATAAACATAATTTGAACATTATTACCAATGTTAGTTTTAACATCTTAACAGAAAACCTAAAATTATATTAAATTCAAATTTAGAAATAAAAAACTAAAATAATGATCGAGACTCCTGTTGTACTTTTCAAGATGAGAACAGACTGGTTGAGGGTTTTTCCAAGTGAGTTAGGATAAGAAATTGGTTGAATTTTGTCCTTGTGATCTCTCAGTAAATAACAGTGAATTTATGAATAGTTTCATTTTTTGCGAGTGCTGTTAGGTGATATCTCGTGTGATGGTTTTCATATATTATTTGATTAGGAATTACTACAATATGAATATACTTTAAGTTTGTCATTACACTATTTTGAACTGTACTGTGTGCACTTGATAATTACATTTTTTTTTACAGTATGATCTGTTAAAGTGAAGTGATCCTACCACATATTTTCCTTCGTTTATGAGGTACCATAACATTGCAATACTATATCACTGCTCATCAGAGCGTGCGAGCCTAACGATGCAAAGTGACATCCAGCCATGCTACATCACCTCCACCACTGTACCATGGCAAGTGGCGCAATCATCATAAAACCCCTTTCCCCATTCCACCAGAGCATCTCTGCATGGAGTCGCCCTACCCAGTGGGCAATGGACGACTGGGTATTTATCAACAAACCTACGTGATGTGGAGTGGCGAAGCTGTTCTGAATCCCTTGTGACGATTTTTTGTGTTGTTTAGGTATTTATCTAAAAAGCCGAGTACCCATGAGTGTGGTGATTAAATGTGATACAAAAGTCTAACGAAAATATTATTTTGGATATTGCAAAGATGTAAGGTATTTATGTATTCGTGTATTTGTTTCATGTACTGCATGGCACTGAAATAACATTTGCCCTTTCTTCCTTTTTTCTTTTTGAATCTGCCAATTACTAATGATAGTGGCCGTCAGTTTGATTACTTATTTATCTATGTGTGGCTTTGTACATCCTGTGATTGCTTCTCTTTTTGCTGTGTTATTACAATATTTCACCTATTGTTATGATGATAGCAAGTTCATTAGGTTTTATTAATGATTGTTACTGTCCAGTTTATCAGTACTTTATTGATTGGTCTCATGGATTCATTACTTCATTGACTAACTGAAAACTTGGTTACTTCATTAGCTACTGCAATGGTGTACTTTAAAGTTGATGAAGTCAGTTAGAAATAAACGACAGAAGAACGTTAATTTGCACAAATTTGGAAGTTAAATTAATGTATGTTGTGCTTTACAGAAACTAAGAGATTATGACTTAGTGTTTTAAATTTCTATATCGATCATTTGTGGATACAAATTGGACTGTTTTGATGATGTTAAAAATAATTTCTCTTGGTAATGTTGCAGTGTAATGACACTCTTTGAATGTCAATAACTTTAATATTTTTTTCATTACAGTTTTCTGCTCTTTCTTATTTACTGGGTACTTTCTTACATAATCAATTTCATACAGAAACTTAATGCCACCATAAATTTCCAGGGGAAATTAACTTTGAGATCGAGGTATATGTGAGGGCACATTAAGTGTTATCTTAACATCAGACAGTGCATGACGAATCCAAAAACCCTTCAGTGCCTATTTCAAACACTATTTCCGGTCATATTAGTGCTTTATACAAGAAAAATGACACACTAAATGAAGAGGCCTATGTTATGTATCTTGAACTCACTAAAATTTTTCGCTTACATTTTAATTTTGAAATTGGTGTATTTTGAGATTTTATTAATGATAGGATGGATAACTAAAAGAACTGTATTGCATAAAGACATGAGAAGAGACTGGCTAATCTTAAGAGCATTCTACCTGTAAAAAAGGGTGTTGTTAGTAGTTTTCAAAGGCCTGAACATAAATGTTTCAACAGAATTCTGAAGAAGACCGAAATCGAAGAAACTGTCTTGTTGGAGAGATGGCTTAAATACAGTGTAATACCTAACACATCACACAAAAATATTGTAGAAAGTACGATTGTACATCTTAAAATATGCCTTGATAGCATCAAAATGGTCGCTCTTGGCAAATGAGGGCAGCTCATGATGTATGTAACTTTTGTGAGAAACAAGCAGTTGAAAACACTATCAATACACTTGTGATAAACAGTTGATTAAAAATATTGATGTCAAGCTAAATGAAAACAGCGGCCTTATAACAAAGTCTGACAAAGGGAATGCTGTAATCGTTGCTACTTAGAAGGAATATGTATCTAAAACATTACAATTTTTGGTAGAGAATAATTTTTCAGATGTAAATGAGGATGCAACCCCCTTGATACACAAAGAAATTAGGCTTGCCATTAACAGCACTGCACATTTTCTTAAACCATTTCATAAAAAGCTGCTTATTAATACAAATCCACAGGCCCCAAATTGTGTTCCCAGTTTAAAATACGTAAAAGTCACCATCCAATATGTCTGATTGTGAACAGTATGAACAGTGCATACCATGAGTTAGCAAGGTTTCTTCAAAATAAAATAAAAAAATTATTTATTTTTCGAAATAATTATTCTGTCATCAGCAGTCAAAATCTAGTCAGTAAAACCAAAGATCTGCAGTGTGATCAAGATACTAAATTGTTTCCATTAGATATTATGAATCTTTACACTAACGTATCTGTTCAAACAACCATAGACATAGAGATTAAAATTCTTCTGGGTATTATGCCGCGCCATTGTTAAAAACTAACAACAATAATGAACTAAAACCGACGTTTCGGCCGACTTGCAACGGCCTTCCTCAGGGCGCGACTGTTTTTGCATGGGGATAGGAGGAAAACTTGCTGACCAGAAGCCAAATGCTGACTGGCGGACAGCTACCAATTATTGACGACATGGATATCTACGAATAGCCTCTTTCCTTCCATCTTCCCTTACGTCATGACTAGCCAATCATATTAGTGGGCCAATTAAAAGTTTTACAAAAGTGACATCAGACATCGATAGTGTGTAATAAGTAGAAGCACCTATCCCTATGCAAAACCAGTTGTGCCCTGAGGAAGGCCGTTGCAATTCGGCCGAAACGTCGGTTTTAGTTTACTATTGTTGTTAGTTTTTAGCAATGACACGGCATAATACCCAGAAGAATTTTAATCACTATGACACCAGCTGTGGAAGCCTACGTTCTTAAACCATTGACATCCCTGAAAAATTCAACTTATTTTTAATAAAGATATTTCTAAGGAGCAAATCATGAACCTAATTTGTTTGCTAAGAATAGCAGTAAAATACAATTCTTTTGTTTTCAATGGCAACCTATACCATCACCCTGATGGCCTGGCAATGGATAACCCTCTGGCAGTCATCCTAGCAGATGTTTTCATTGATTTGCTAGAAGATAAATTCTTCAGCAATTTTTCTGCTGCTGATCTGAGCATTTCATCATAAACTGCGTACATGGAAGAGATTTTTATCATATACAGGGTGTATCAAAAAATCGTCTGATTTTAATACATCATAACTATTATGTCATTTGAGATATGTGCATGAACAATATACTGTTGGAAAGAGCAAACTCTCGAGTTTCGCATGGTTCCTGCTAGGTAGCAGCAGTGTGGGTCCACTTCAGTTCTAGTAAAAATAGCGCCAGGACAACAGAAAGCGCTTTTTGTTCTAAGTTTTGCACAGTGTGGGTCAGTAGTAACTGTTCAGCGTCACTTTTGGACTAGGTATGGTGTGGATTCTCCTACAGCACGGAGTATTAGATGATGGTATTAACAATTCCGAGAAACAGGTTGTTTGTTTAAAGGCAAATGGGCAGGCCATCCCCAAGTGTCTGACACAGAAGTCAAATGCACCCAACGTAGTTTCACAAGGAATCCGCAGGAATCTATTCGCCTTGCAGCTCTACAGCTCAACATGTCCCCTATGTGCGTGTGGTGTGTGTTGAGTCAACGTTTACACGTGAAACTAAACAAAATTCAGCCATTGCAAGGTCTTCATGAAAGTGACAACAACAATTTGGGGAGTTCTATAATTTCATTCTTGGTAAGATGGAGGATGACAGTTCCCTTCGACACTTAGTGTTTAGTAACAAGGCAAAATTCCATTCAAATAGAAAGGTGAACCATCATAATGTGAGAATATGTGGTAGAGAACAAACACATGAAGTTTTGCAATGTGAGAGGGACTCTCCAAAATTTAATATATTTTTTGCAGTTCCACGGGAAAAGGTGTATGGTTCATTTTTCTATGCCAAGAACACTGTTAAAGGAAGCACATATATCCATATGCTTGAGAACTTTGTTTTCCCATAGTTGGAGACTGATTCAAACGACTTTGTTTACCAAAAGGATGGGGCACCACCTCACTGGCATCTCGAAGCATGAGAGTTTTTAACTCAAAGGATCACTGTATGACGGATCAGTCGGAGTGGACCAAATGATTCAACCTTATATTTCTGGTCTCCACGATTCTAGACGTGACTGTAAGTCGTTATTTTTTATGGGAGCTTATAAAAGACTCTTTTTATGTGCCTCAGTTACCAACAACAATGAATGATCTGAGACACTGCAAAACAGTAGCTGCAGAAGCTGTCACTCAAGACATGCTCGCTGCAGTGTGGTAAAAATCTGAATACCACACTGACATATGCCATGCATCTCAAGGGGGGGGGGCATACTGATCACCTATGAAGAGGTGTGAAAAAACCATTTTGAGTTTCCTGTTCACCAAAAAACAAAATTCATAGTATATGTTTCTTAGTTTCAGAAATATAGAAATTCTAAATTGGATAATTATTTTTGATACACCCTGTACAGTGGTTCCCGATAAGGAAGTCAGCATTTATTTGAAATTTTCAATAGTCTTCACGAAAAAATCAGCTTAAGTTGTGACACAGAAAATAACGATCGTCAGCTTAATTACTCAGACCTTAGTATTGCTATTGACAACGACAGACTTTCTTTCGGTATTTTTCAAAAAGCAACTGATAGAGATCAAATTGTGCCCGCTAGTGCAGTACAGTATCATTCCCATAAAAAAGCCTGTTTCCATTCAGCCACTCAAGGTGCAGCTTCTGTATCTTTGTCACCTGATAAGCTCAATAAAGAGATGAATATAATAAAAACAGTTGCACTATGATCTCTCGATAATTGACAAGATCTTCAAAGCTACAATGAAGCGCCAAAGAGAATGGTATAGATATACAAGCCAGTGATCTCCGAGGCAAGCGTATTCAAATACAGAGATATGTAAACAGGCAGAATACGGCGCTGCGGTCGGCAATGCCCATATAGGACAACAATCGTCTCGGGCAGTTGAATCGGTTACTTCTGTTACAATTGCAGGTTATCGAGATTTAAGTGAGTTTGAACGTGGTGTTATAGTCGGCGCTCGAGCGATGGAAGACAGCATCTCCGAGGTACCGGTGAAGTGGGAATTTTTCCGCACATTTCACGAGTGTACCGTGAATATCAGAAATCCGGCGAAACATCAAATCTCCGACATCGCTGCGGCTGTAAAAGGATCCTGCAAGAACGGGACCAACAACGACTGAAGAGAACCATTAAAAGTGACAGAAGAGAAACCATTCCGCAAATTTCTGCAGATTTCAATGCTGGGCCATAACGATTGTAAGCGTGCCAACCATTCAATGAAACATCATCGATATAGGCTTTGGGAGCCGGAGCCGAAGGCCCACTCATGTACCCTTGATGACTGCACAACACAAAGCTTTACGCCTCGCCTGGGCCCTTCAGCACCGGCATTGTACTGTTGATGACTGGAAACATGTTACCTGGTCGGACGAGTCTCGTTTCAAATTGTATCGAGCGTATGGGCGTGTACGTGTATGGAGACAAACTCACGAATCCATGGATCCTGCATGTCAGCAGGGGACTGGTCCAGATGTTGGAGGCTCTGAAAAGTTGTGTGGCATGTGCAGTTGGAATGATATAGGATCCCTAATAAGTCTAGATACGACTCTGACGGGTGACATGTACGTAAGCTTCCTGTCTGATCACCTACATCGATTCACGTCCACTGTACATTCCGACGGACTTGGGCAATTTCTGGAGGACCACACATATCCAGAATTGCTGTAGAGTGGCTTCAGGAACACTCTTCTGAGTTTAAACACTTCTGCTGGCCACCAAACTCTCCGGGCATGAATATTATTAGGCATTTATTGGATGCCTTGCAACGTGATGTTCGGAAGAGATCTCCACTTCCTTGTACTCTTACGGTTTTATGGACAGCTCTGCAGGATTTATAGTGTCAGTTCCCTCCAGCACTATTTCAGACATTAGTTGAGTCCATGCCACGTCATGTTGCGGCACTTCTGCATGCTCACGGGGTCCCTACATGATATTAGGGAGGTGTACCAGTTCCCTTCGCTCTCCAGTGTAGAACTGACGCTAAAGTGACCACATTAGGCGTAATCGTTTTCTCAATTCCATTTCTAGGCCCCTTTTCTTATAAAATTCGTCATCTTCTTATTTAAAAAATTGGATGCAAAGATACCTTCTCCAGTGACAATTGAGACCTTCCCATCTAATCTATATCTCTTTTGTTATGCAATCTTCCCTTCTACAATAACCTATGAAACCTTCCGTTAGGATTTCTATCTCTTGCTTAATAATAACAAATGAAATCTTTCCTTTTGAAATTAATTCTCTTTCTCAATAATAATACGTTCAATCTTCGCATACAAATTTAAATGCTGCTTATTAAAAGTGATTTGCTGATTATTTCGACGAAACATAGAATGTGTCGTCGTCGTGGCCCCTCAGTTGTTACCTGCAATAACCCAAAACTGTTCCTTACCTGTTTTACTGTTACTGGATCACCATGTGACTGCTACATCGAACTGCGACATGAATATACTTACTCTTTTTTAGTACACTCTATTAGCTGCTGGTGGGCTGTCATAATAAGTGACTGTATTTATTACCAAAGCTGACGTTATTCATTAATAGCAAAGCTGACGCTATTCTCTAATTAATTTGACTGAAGTTACGTAGTTCATAGTTAAAGTTTTTCTTGGCAACAATAAAATTTTCCAAAGGTTTACGTTGATGGTTTTTGGGATGGATTATAATCAGTAATGTAACATTTCTGGCAAAAATTTATTATATTCTGAAAGAAATGATTTTACAAACGTTCAAATGGGACTTACTTTTTACAATAGTCTTACAACCAGCATTGCGCAAACATACCTTCAGTAGTCTTGAGTTTCTCAAAAAAATAATTCAATGATATTAGTTCCTCTTATGATAATACTCAGCTGATGTCTCTGTACATCCCTTTATAATCTCTTGTAAATCATAGCTGGTGGCTGGCAGGCATACCGCTCCTCTCAATCTCTCGCTTCAGAACTGCTACCAACACACTTCACATCTTGCTTACTACTGACTTCCTACGAACGCTAAAGTGCTGTCTCTCCCGCCAACAATGCTTTCTGGTGCAGACAATAGCATGGAGCTATCATTACAAAATGTATCACTGCGTGGTCTTTCCCGCTCTTTTCTTAAAATGTATCCATATGCGGTATCTCCCACCCTTTTTAAAATTATATCAATGTGCGGTCTCTCCTGCCAACAATACTTTCGTGCAGACATTCCCTGCTACCACAATTATTTTCAACATGATAAATATTAATTATTCCTACTTAATCCTAGTGAACGCATTATTGTGCCCAAGTTAGACATGAAGACCACACCTACTACAGTAGTACAAGTTTATATGCCAACTAGCTCTGCAGATGACGAAGAAACTGAAGAAATGTATGATGAGATAAAAGAAATTATTCAGATAGTGAAGGCAGACGAAAATTTCATAGTCGTGGGTGACTGGAATTCGGTAGTAGGAAAAGGGAGAGAGGGAAACGTAGTAGGTGAATATGAATTGGGGCTAAGAAATGAAAGAGGAAGATGCCTGATAGAATTTTGCACAGAGCACAACTTAATCCTAGCTAACACTTGGTTCAAGAATCATAAAATAAGGTTGTATATATGCAAGAAGCCTGGAGATACTGACAGGTTTCAGATAGATTATGTAATGGTAAGAGAGAGATTTAGGAACCAGGTTTTAATCTGTAAGACATTTCCAGGGGCAGATGTGGACTCTGACCACAATCTATTGGTTATGAACTGTTGATTAAAACTGAAGAAACTGCAAAAAGGTGGAAATTTAAGGAGATGGGACCTGGATAAATTGACTAAACCAGATGTTGTACAGAGCTTCAAGGAGAGCATAAGGGAACAATGAGAGGAATGGGGGAAAGAAATACAGTAGAAGAAGAATGGGTAGCTTTGAGAGATGAAGTAGTGAAGGCAGCAGAGAATCTAGTAGGTAAAAAGACGAGGGCTAGTAGTAATCCTTGGGTAACAGAAGAAATATTGAATTTAATTGATGAAAGGAGAAAATATAAAAATGCAGTAAATGAAGCAGCCAAAAAGGAATACAAACATCTCAAAAATGAGATCGAAAGGAAGTGCAAAATGGCTAATCAGGGATTGCTAGAAGACAAATGTAAGGATTTAGAGGCTTATCTGTCAGTTTGGATTCCGTTGAAATATAGGAACACGTGAGGCAATACTGACCCTACGACTTATCTTAGAAGCTAAATTAAGGAAAGGCAAACCTACGTTTCTAGCATTTGTAGACTTAGAGAAAGCTTTTGACAATGTTGACTGGAATACGCTCTCTCAAATTCTGAAGGCGGCAAGGGTAAAATACAGGGAGCGAGTCGAGGGGTATGAAAGGGAAACAGTGGTTGAGAAGGGAGTGAGACAGGGTTGTAGCCTATCCCCAATGTTATTCAATATGTATATTGAGCAAGCAGTGAAGGAAACAAAAGAAAAATTCGAAGTAGGTATTAAAATCCATGGAGAAGAAATAAAAACTTTGAGTTTCGCTGATGACATTGTAATTCTGTCAGAGACAGCAAAGGACTTGGAAGAGATGTTGAACAGAATGGATAGTGTCATGAAAGGAGGGTATAAGATGAACATCAACAAAAGCAAAACGAGGATAATGACATGTAGTCGAATTAAGTCGGTTGATGCTGAGGGAATTAGATTAGGAAGTGAGACATTTAAAGTAGTAAAGGAGTTTTGCTATTTGGGGAGCAAAATAACTGATGATGGTCGAAGTAGAGAGGATATCAAATGTAGACTGGCTGTGGCAAGGAAAGTGTTCCTGAAGAAGAGAAATTTGTTAACATCGAGTATAGATTTAAGTGTCAGGAAGTCGTTTCTGAAAGTATTTGTATGGAGCGTAGCCATGTATAGAAGTGAAACATGGAGGATAACTAGTTTGGACAAGAAGAGAACAGAAGCTTTCGAAATGTGGTGCTACAGAAGAATGCTGAAGATTAGATGGGTAGATCATATAACTAATGAGAAGGTATTGAATAGGATTGAGGAGAAGAGAAGTTTGTGGCACAACTTGACTAGAAGAAGGGATCGGTTGGTAGGACATGTTCTGAGGCATCAAGGGATCACCAATTTTCTATTGGAGGGCAGTGTGGAGGGTAAAAATCGTAGAGGGAGACCAAGAGATGAATACACTAAGCAGATTCAGAAGGATGTAGGTTGCAGTAGGTACTGGGAGATGAAGAAGCTTGCACAGGATAGAGTAGCATGGAGGGCTGCATCAAACCAGTCTCAGGACTGTAGACCACAACCACAACAACACTTAATCCTATTAATAAAATATAAACATCTTCCATAAATTGTGGTTTGGCAATTGTTGTGTTGTTGTGGTCTTCAGTCCTGAGACTGGTTTGATGCAGCTCTCCATGCTACTCTATCCTGTGCAAGCTTTTTCATCTCCCAGTACCTACTGCAACCTACATCCTTCTGAATCTGCTTAGTGTATTCATCTCTTGGTCTCCCTCTACGATTTTTACCCTCCACGCTGCCCTCCAATACTAAATTGGTAATCCCTTGATGCCTCAGAACATGTCCTACCAACCGATCCCTTCTTCTGGTCAAGTTGTGCCACAAACTTCTCTTCTCCCCAATCCTATTCAATACTTCCTCATTAGTTATGTGATCTACCCATCTAATCTTCAGCATTCTTCTGTAGCACCACATTTCGAAAGCTTCTATTCTCTTCTTGTCCAAACTATTTATCGTCCATGTTTCACTTCCATACATGGCTACACTCCATACGAATACTCTCAGAAATGACTTCCTGACACTTAAATCTATACTCGATGTTAACAAATTTCTCTTCTTCAGAAACGCTTTCCTTGCCATTGCCAGTCTACATTTTATATCCTCTCTACTTCGACCATCATCAGTTATTTTGCTCCCCAAATAGCAAAACTCCTTTACTACTTTAAGTGCCTCATTTCCTAATCTAATTCCCTCAGCATCACCCGACTTAATTAGACTACATTCCATTATCCTTGTTTTGCTTTTGTTGATGTTCATCTTATATCCTCCTTTCAAGACACTGTCCATTCCATTCAACTGCTCTTCCAAGTCCTTTGCTGTCTCTGACAGAATTACAATGTCATCGGCGAACCTCAAAGTTTTTATTTCTTCTCCATGAATTTTAATACCTACCCCGAATTTTTCTTTTGTTTCCTTTACTGCTTGCTCAATATACAGATTGAACAACATCGGGGAGAGGCTGCAACCCTGTCTTACTCCCTTCCCAACCACTGCTTCCCTTTCATGTCCCTCGACTCTTATAACTGCCATCTGGTTTCTGTACAAATTGTAAATAGCCTTTCGCTCCCTGTATTTTACCCCTGCCACCTTTAGAATTTGAAAGAGAGTATTCCAGTCAACATTGTCAAAAGCTTTCTCTAAGTCTACAAATGCTAGAAAGGTAGGTTTGCCTTTCCTTAATCTTTCTTCTAAGATAAGTCGTAAGGTCAGTATTGCCTCACGTGTTCCAGTGTTTCTACGGAATCCAAACTGATCTTCCCCGAGGTTGGCTTCTACTAGTTTTTCCATTCGTCTGTAAAGAATTCGTGTTAGTATTTTGCAGCTGTGACTTATTAAGCTGATAGTTCGGTAATTTTCACATCTGTCAACACCTGCTTTCTTCGGGATTGGAATTATTATATTCTTCTTGAAGTCTGAGGGTATTTCGCCTGTTTCATACATCTTGCTCACCAGATGGTAGAGTTTTGTCAGGACTGGCTCTCCCACGGCCGTCAGTAGTTCCAATGGAATATTGTCTACTCCAGGGGCCTTGTTTCGACTCAGGTCTTTCAGTGCTCTGTCAAACTCTTCACGCAGTATCGTATCTCCCATTTCATCTTCATCTACATCCTCTTCCATTTCCATAATATTGTCCTCAAGTACATCGCCCTTGTATAGACCCTCTATATACTCCTTCCACCTTTCTGCTTTCCCTTCTTTGCTTAGAACTGGGTTTCCATCTGAGCTCTTGATATTCATACAAGTCGTTCTCTGATCTCCAAAGGTCTCTTTAATTTTCCTGTAGGCGGTATCTATCTTACCCCTAGTGAGATAGGCCTCTACATCCTTACATTTGTCCTCTAGCCATCCCTGCTTAGCCATTTTGCACTTCCTGGCGATCTCATTTTTGAGACGTTTGTATTCCTTTTTGCCTGTTTCACTTACTGCATTTTTATATTTTCTCCTTTCATCAATTAAATTCAATATTTCTTCTGTTACCCAAGGATTTCTACTAGCCCTCGTCTTTTTACCTACTTGATCCTCTGCTGCCTTCACTACTTCATCCCTCAAAGCTACCCATTCTTCTTCTACTGTATTTATTTCCCCCATTCCTGTCAATTGCTCCCTTATGCTCTCCCTGAATCTCTGTACAACCTCTGGTTCTTTCAGTTTATCCAGGTCCCATCTCCTTAAATTCCCACCTTTTTGCAGTTTCTTCAGTTTTAATCTACAGGTCATAACCAATAGATTGTGGTCAGAGTCCACATCTGCCCCTGGAAATGTCTTACAATTTAAAACCTGGTTCCTAAATCTCTGTCTTACCATTATATAATCTATCTGATACCTTTTAGTATCTCCAGGGTTCTTCCATGTATACAACCTTCTTTCATGATTCTTAAACCAAGTGTTAGTTATGATTAAGTTATGCTCTGTGCAAAATTCTACCAGGCGGCTTCCTCTTTCATTTCTGTCCCCCAATCCATATTCACCTACTATGTTTCCTTCTCTCCCTTTTCCTACACTCGAATTCCAGTCACCCATGACTATTAAATTTTCGTCTCCCTTCACAATCTGAATAATTTCTTTTATTTCATCATACATTCCTTCAATTTCTTCGTAATCTGCAGAGCTAGTTGGCATATAAACTTGTACTACTGTAGTAGGTGTGGGCTTCGTATCTATCTTGGCCACAATAATGCGTTCACTATGCTGTTTGTAGTAGCTTACCCGCATTCCTATTTTCCTATTCATTATTAAACCTACTCCTGCATTACCCCTATTTGATTTTGTGTTTATAACCCTGTAGTCACCTGACCAGAAGTCTTGTTCCTCCTGCCACCGAACTTCACTAATTCCCACTATATCTAACTTCAACCTATCCATTTCCCTTTTTAAATTTTCTAACCTACCTGCCCGATTAAGGGATCTGACATTCCACGCTCCGATCCGTAGAACGCCAGTTTTCTTTCTCCTGATAACGACATCCTCTTGAGTAGTCCCCGCCCGGAGATCCGAATGGGGGACTATTTTACCTCCGGAATATTTTACCCAAGAGGACGCCATCATCATGTAATCATACAGTAAAGCTGCATGCTTTGGCAATACACAATAGAAATATACACGTATTACACAATATTTTGCATAAAAATCCAGAATGATGACCACAGAATTTGGTCGCTTCCCTTCTCCCCTTCAACCAACCAACCATCCTTAAACATTTTACTCACAATCTAAAATCAAGAGTTGCTCCTATACACAATTCAAGAGTGTATACAATCACTTGTGATATGTGTCCCATTTATTATATAGAACAAACTGTAAGATCTTTTAGTGTCAGGTAAAAAGAAAATTTATTGGGAAAAAGAGGCACTAACATACATAATTCCACTTTTGCTGATCATCTGCTAACTTCGTAGCCTCCTACTGAAAAACGTTGAAGAAATTTCCGTTTTGCACAGAGAAAAGGAAGGTCATTGACTGGACGAATTCAATGACCTACAGATTTTCAAGCATATTTCTAAGATCGATGGCCTCATCCTCAATGAACAGTTACAATTGCGCAACAAAAATTTTTTCATTGGTTTAATAGATGGCTCTTATACTTCAATCGTTTCACCATCGTCTAATTTAAAAAAATACATTTAGCTCTCTTCCCTTGTAATTTGGTTTATAATTAACTCTTGTGTTTTAATTATTCCTGTGATAATACTTTACATGGAAACATGTCACTGTCTGCACCAGATAGGAGGCGCTACCTTGTATTTTTTTGTGGCAGCAATGTAAGCCAATGGACTGGTCAGTCAGATATTATTTTTAGCTAGGCGTACATGACAAGGCTGGAACATCTATTATTTTAATTTTGACTTGAGTCTAGTTGCTCGAAATTCCGACCATAGCGTTTTCGTAAAGTAATTTTATGTAAGTAACCTTTGTACCTCATAAAACTGTTGTCTTAGTTAATGCATTTTTTGTCATAATTAATTTTGTTTTTTATTATTTCATAGGATTCTTCAAGATTTCATTCCAATGAAGAGACCCATATATGTGTCAAAAACGTAGAATAGTTGTACCAAACAGTTATTTACAACCCGTTGGCTGTAAAATTTCTATGTTTAAAACTTATATATGGTTGCTGTGTAACATTTATGTTCGGAATAACATTCTTATATGAGCAACAGAAGAATAAGCAATTGAAGAGTTTCAACCAACTTACTGAAAACAAATCAAATGGTAACACTAACTAATCGAACTAAAGATAATGAAAATTTTTTAAATTATATACAAAAAGAGACCTTTACTACATGGAAAATACCATACCCACCAAACTTCAATGAAACAATTTCAAGAATTGTTCTACCATAAACCAGGGCCCCTATATGAGCCTTAGTGATAAATAAAATACTTAAATTTTTAAAATATCTAAATAATAAGAACAAAAAGTATAATAACGATATTAGCACAATTGCAACCATAAATAAAAGTAATGGTGAAAGCAAACTAACTATTAAACTATAAAAATTAAATAAAAACCAGCTCAGTTTGAGAACATCAACCTAAAATTAAAACTAAAGGAAGAACTAATCTAACCTCAAAAAGTTTTAAAAAATATGTAACTTAAAACCATAAAAACAAGGAATTAGAATGCTAAGTAGATAAATAAACTCAACCTATACAACCTATAGTAGTAATTATTAAAGAATCAGTACAAAAACTCAACCAAATCACAATAAGAGAAAAACAATCAATAACAGAATAATATCTCATTATTTTCTTATCCCTCCCACCACGAACATGGACATTGTCGTTGGTGGGGAGGCTTGAGTGCCTCAGCGATACAGATAGCCATACCGTAGGTGCAACCACAATGGAGGGGCATCTGTTGAGAAGCCAGACAAATGTTTGGTTCCTGAAGAGGGGCAGCAGCCTTCTCAGTAGTTGCAGGGGCAACAGTCTGGATGATTGACTGATCTGGCCTTTTAACACTAACCAAAACGGCCTTGCTGTGCTGGTACTGTGAACGGCTGAAAGCAAGGGGAAACTACAGCTTTAATTTTTACCGAGAGCATGCAGCTTTACTGTATGGTTAAATGATGATGGCGTCCTCTTGGGTAAAATATTCCAGAGTTAAAATAGTCCCCCATTTGGATCTCCGGGCGGGGACTACTCAGGAGGAAGTTGTTATCGGGAGAAAGAAATCTGGCGTTCTACGGATCGGAGCGTGGAATGTCAGATCCCTTAATCGGGCAGGTAGGTTAGAAAATTTAAAAAGGGAAATGGATAGGTTAAACTTAGATATAGTTGGAATTAGTGAAGTTCGGTGACAGGAGCAACAAGACTTTTGGCCAGTCGAATACAGGGCTATAAATACAAAATCAAATAGGGGTAATGCAGGGGTAGGTTTAATAATGAATAAAAAAACAGGAATGCGGGTAAGCTACTACAGACAGCATAGTGAACATATTATTGTGGCCAAGATAGATACGAAGTCCACACCTACAACAGTAGTACAAGTTTACATGTCAACTAGATCCTAGATGACAAAGAGATTGATGAAATGTATGATGAAATAAAAGAAATTATTCAGATAGTGAAGGGAGACGATATTTTAATAGACATTGGGGACTGGAATTCGAGTGTAGGGAAAGGAAGAGAAGGGAACATAGTAGGTGAATATGGGATGGGGATAAGGAATGAAAGAGGAAGCCGCCTGGTAGAATTCTTCACAGAGCGTGACTTAATCACAGCTAATACTTGGTTCAAGAATCATAAAACAAGGTTGTATACAGGAAGAAGCCTGGAGATGTTGATAGGCTTCAGATAGATTATACAATGGTAAGACAGAGATTTAGGGAGCAGGTTTTAAATTGTAAGACATTTCCAAGGGCAGTTGTGGACTCTGACCACAATCAGTTGATTATGAACTGTAGATTAAAACTGAAGAAATTGCAAAAAGGTGGGAATTTAAGGAGATGGGACTTTGATAAACTGACAGAACCAGAGGTTGTAGAGAGTTTCGGGGAGAGCATTAGGGAACGATTGACAAGAATGGGGGAAAGAAATATAGTAGGAGAAGAAAAGACGAGGGCTAATAGACATCCTTCGGTAACAGAAGCGATACTGAATGTAATAGATGAAAGGAGAAAATACAATAATGCAGTAAATGAAGCAGGCAAAAAGGAATACAAACATATCAAAAATAAGACGACAGAAAGTGCAAAATTATTCAAATGGTTCAAATGGCTGTGAGCACTATGGGACTTAACATCTGAGGTCATCAGTCCCCTAGAACTTAGAACTATTTAAACCTAACTAACCTAAGGACATCACATACATCCATGCCCAAGGTAGGATTCGAACCTGCGACCAAAGCTGAAGCGCCTAGAACCGCTCGACCACACCGTCCTGCTGCAAAATGGCTAAGCAGGGAGGGCTAGAGGACAAATGTAAGGATGCAGAGGCGTGTATCACTAGGAATGAGATAAATACTGTCTACAGGAAAATTAAAGAGACCTTTGGTGAAAAGAGAACCACTTACATGAATATCAAGAGCTCAAATCGAAACCCAGTTCTAAGCAAAGAAGGGAAAGCAGAAAGGTGGAAGGAGTATATACAGGGTCTATACAAGGACGATGTTTTGAGTACAGTTTTATGGAAATGGAAGAGGAAGTAGATGAAGATGAAATGGGAGATACGATACTGCATGAAGAGTTTGACAGAGCACTGAAAGACCTAAGTCGAAACAACATTCCATTAGAACTACTGATATCCTTGGGAGAGCCAGCCCAGACTAAACTCTACCATCTGGTGAGGAAGATGTATAAGACAGGCGAAATACTCTCAGACTTCAAAAAGAATAAAAAAAAGATGTGAAAATTACCGAACTATCAGTTTAATAAGCCACAGCTGCAAAATACTGACACTAATTCTCTACAAACGAATGGAAAAACTGGTAGAAGCCGACCTAGGGGAAGATCAGTTTGGATTCCGTAGAAATGTTGTAACACATGAGGCAATACTGACACTGACTTATCATAGACAATAGATTAAGGAAAGGCAAACCTACGTGTCTAGCATTTGTAGACTTAGAGAAAGCTTTTGACAATGTTGACTGGAATAGTCTCTTTCAAATTCTGAAGGTGGCAGGGGTAAAATTCAGGGAGTGAAAGGGTATTTGCAATTTGTACAGAAACCAGATGGCAGTTATAAGAGTCGAGGGGCATGAAAGGGAAGCTGTGGTTGGAAAGGGAGTGAGACAAAGTTGTAGCCTATCCCCAATGTTATTTAATCACTATATTGAGCAAGCAGTAAAGGAAACGAAAAATTTGGAGTAGGAATTAAAATCAAAGGAGAAGAAATAAAAATTATGATGTTCGCCGATGACATTGTAATTCTGTCAGAGACAGCAAAGGACCTGAAAGAGCAGGTGAATGGAATGGTCAGTGTCTTGAAAGGAAGATATAGATGAACATCAACAAAAGCAAAATGAGGATAATGGAATGTAGTCGAATTAAATCTGGTGATGCTGAAGGTATTAGTTTAGGAAATGAGACGTTTAAAGTAGTAAATGAGTTTTGCTAGTTGGAGAGCAAAATGACTGATGATGTTCGAAGTAGAAAGGATATAGAATGTAGACTGGCAATGGCAAGGAAAGCGTTTCTGAGGAAGAGAAATTTGTTAACATCGACTATAAAGTTAAGTGTCAAATGTTTCAAATGGCTCTGAGCACTATGCGACTTAACTTCTGAGGTTATCAGTCGCCTAGAACTTAGAACTAATTAAACATAACTAACCTAATGACATCACAAACATCCATGCCGGAGACAGGATTCGAACCTGCGACCGTTGCGGTCTCTCTGCTCCAGACTGTAGTGCCTAGAACCACACAACCACTCCGGCCAGCAGTTAAGTGTCAGGAAGTCTTTCCTGAAAGTATTTGTATGGAGTATAACCATGTATGGAAGTGAAATGTGGATGATAAATAGTGTAGACAAGAAGAGAATAGAAGCTTTCGAAATGTGGTGCTACAGAAGAATGCTGAAGATGGGTAGACCACATAACTAATGAGGAGGTATTGAATAGAATTGCGGAGAAAAGTAATTTGTGGCACAAATTGACTAGGAGAAGGGATCGATTGGTAGGACATATTCTGAGGCATCGAGGGATCACCAATTTAGTATTGGAGGGCAGCACGGAGGATAAATTGTATAGGAAGACTAAGAGATGAATACACTAAAGAGATTCAGAAGAATGTAGGTTGCAGTAGGTACGGGTAGATGAAGAAGCTTGCTCTGGATAATGCATCATTGAGAGCTCATCAATCCAGTCTATGGACTGAAGATCAAAACAACAACAACATTTTCGTATCAGCATAAGAATAAAGACAAATTATAGAAGCCAGACTAGAATGAAACATGAAAGAATTAATCAGTCATAAGGAATGAATCATTAAACAGATAGCATCAAGAAAATTGTTATGAATATATAATTTAAGAAAGACGATCCAAAAAATAGAGAAATCATCACATATGTACGAATTTTAGAAACTTAAATAGAAAGACTTAAAACACCTTCATAAACAAGAAAAAATGACCCTGTCAACTTCAGTATGAAAAACAATAATATGAAAAAGGAAGAATGTTATATTCTGATATAATGGAACATTTAAT
The DNA here is from genome assembly GCF_023864345.2 of Schistocerca serialis cubense. Taxonomy (NCBI): domain Eukaryota; kingdom Metazoa; phylum Arthropoda; class Insecta; order Orthoptera; family Acrididae; genus Schistocerca; species Schistocerca serialis. Next base: position 628,522,947 of record NC_064641.1, on the reverse strand, counting down.
AAATGTTGAAATCTTAAAGAAAAAATTCAAAAAAGGCAAAAGAAGCTAATAAAGAAGTAAAAATGGAAAATATAAACTTCTGTTTAAATAGGTGTGTAAACTTCATGGATAGGAAAAGAACTCCTATGTTTGATTCATAAATTTGAGTTTCTAATACCTTAAATGATTAAAATAATAACAGTTAAAGCACTATCAAATGTAATAAATTTAAATTTTACTGAATTAAGTCATGCTATGTCAATAAAACTTTTATTGTTTTACCAACCTTTTTTTCTGGTTTAATAACAAGAATGAACACTGAAAGAGTTTGATATCATACATTCTTTTTGTAACATTACTTGGTGGTATATTGGTTTCATTTGTCTATGTATGTTAAATGAATATGTATGCTGAAATGATAATTATGCAATTCATTATAAAGAAATAACAAACAGGTTCAAAAAGTTATATAATAATCCATCATTTATTATTACAATAAAAAAACAGCAACAATAGTAATAATTTTCGTATCTAGTGCTGTTAACAGTTAAAATTACTAATAGTAATGAAAGTTATAGCCATAAAAGAAGATAATTACACAAATGATTAGATCCTTTTGAATAAAATACCCTTTAATTAAATTTTTTAATATTTCTTTAGTTCATTTTCCAACCTGGTTTACCACTGCTAACAAATATTTCACCTTGATGAAGTTTTGGATCATTACTAGGAATATGTTTAGTAATTAAAATTGTAGCTGGGTTATTTTTAGCTGTACATTGCACTTCAAATATTGAATTAGCTTTCAGAATTGTTGTTCACATCTGTTGAGATGTCAATTATGGTTTAATTATCAAAATATTACATGCAAATTGAGTTTCTATATTTCCATTTATGTTAATTACCATGTAAGATGAAGAATTTGTTTGACATAATATATACAGGGTGGTCCTTTGATAGTGACCGACCCAAATATCTCACGAAATAAACATCAAACGAAAAATGTACAAAGAACAAAACTCATCTAGCTTGAAGGGGGAAACCAGATGACCCTATGGTTGGCCCACTAGATGGCGCTGCCACTAGGCAAGCGGATATCAACTGCGTTTTTTAAAAATAGGAGCCACCATTTTTACTTACATGTCCGTGTAGTACATAAAGAAATATGAATGTTTTAGTTGGACCACTTTTTTCGCTTTGAGACAGATGGCGCTGTATAGTCACAAATGTATAAGTACATGGTATCACGTAACATTCCGCCAGTGTGGACAGTATTTGCTTCGTGATACATTAGCCATATTAAAATGTACCATTTACCAATTGTGGAAAAAGTCGATATCGTGTTGATGTATGGCTGTTGTAACCAAAAAGCCCAATGGGCGTGTGCTATGTATGCTGCTCGGTATCCTGGACGACATCATCAAAGTGTCCGTACTGTTCGCCGGATTGTTACATTATTTAAGGAAACAGGAAGTGTTCAGCCACATGTGAAACGTGAACCACGACCCACAACAAATGATGATGCCCAAGTAGGTGTTTTAGCTGCTGTTGCAGCTAATCCACACATCAGTAGCAGACGAACTGCGCTTGAATCGGGAATCTCAAAAACGTCAGTGTTGAGAATGCTACATCAACATCGATTGCACCTGTACTAAAACATTCATATTTCCTTACGTACTACATGAATATGTAATAAAAAATGGGGGTTCCTATTTAAAAAATCGTAGTTGATATCCGTTTGACCTATGGCAGCGCCATCTAGCGGGCCAACCATGCTGCCATCTGGTTTCCCCCTTCATGCTAGACAAGTTTCGTTCTTTGTAGTTTTTTCGTTTGACGCTTATTTCTTGAGATATTTGGCCCGTCACGATCAATGGCCCGCCCTGTATATAAGTATGAGTTGCATATATGTATGTACTATGAATTGTTGCAACTGTATTTCTGTTCTTAGGTATAACAACTGCGTTTATAGACTATGTTCTACGTTGTGGTGAAATACATTTTTAAGGAGCAGCAATAATTGCAAATCTATTATCACCAATCCCATGTTTAGGAACAAACTTAGTTCATTGAGTCTGAGGAGTATTTGCTGTAGATCATGCAGAGTTACCAGTGAAAATGATGAGAAACCCCTGAAAGTGGAGGAAAAAGTCTTTGAAAGGGTGAAAGACATTAAAAATCTTGGGGCTATACTCAATTAAAGAAACGACATAGACCAAGAAATTACTGCATGAATACATGCAGGAAATATGCCAAGGTTAAGTCCTGGCTTCTATCGGATCCAGAAAGACCAAGATCTACAAGACAATAATACAACATGTTGTCTTATATGGAGCAGAGACTTGGACCATCACCCAAAAGATGGAAAGAAAACTCCTGATATTTGAGAATGACATCCTCAGACGAATTTTTGGGCCAGTGAAGGATGGAGATGAATGGAGGAAAAGAAAGAACTGTGAATTGCAGGAGTTATACAAGTCGATGGACGTCATGGCAATGACCGAAGAAAGAAGACTCAAGTGGTATGGACACCTAATGCGTCGAAAAGCCAGATCATCAGACAGGTAGTGGACGAAGCAAAAGACCACAGGGAAGACTGCGACCTCAATGGATTGATTGATCAGGTCAGAGAGGACATGAGTATGCTGGAGCTGTCTGAAGAAGAGTACATGGAATGAGGATGCTGGAGGATGCTGGAGGATGCTGATTGGTGAGGCCAAAGACTGATTGCGGTTTGTGCAGCCAACACAGTAAGTAAGTAAGTAATACACCATTAAATTGATTTTTTGTTTCACATTTTGTATTAAAATTTATCAAGGCATCCGTACCTGAAATTCGTGATTTGTTATCACCCTAAATAGTGTCAAATAACATTTTAGAACTAAATGGAGATGCTGAAAAATTCCATGCCATTACTTTGTTTAAGGCCTCAATTACATTTGTATTAATAACGTCATTATTAATGATATTACGTTTAATTAGCACTTATCTTCTAGGAGATCCAGAAAACTATGTTCAGCAACTCTTCTTGGTACATTTAACCAGAATGATACTTCTTATTTGCTTATGCTATTTTGAGATAATTTCAGAACTGTTAGGCAGTGTGATTGGTCAATTTTTAAAAAATTGGACTTCTAACAATTTTACTATTTTATGCTAATACATCGTTCTGTAGTATTATATCAAATATTATTTTGAAATATAGTAGTTGTCTGTTTATTAACATGGAATGGAAGATGTTCAGTTGAAGAACCAAGTATTACAACAGTAAAATTGTATCAGCTATTTGTTTTACCCAATTCGTAATTAATGTTTGAGCCGCAAATTCATCAGAAAAATTATTGAAGTTATAAAATTTAAATAAGTTAATTACCTCAAAAATGCATATATTTGAAAACTTAATGCAAGATGTTTAAGTCTTCCATTAACTTATTAATTTTCAAAATGATTCCACTAGAGAAATGAAACCAATACAATCTTTAAACCAACAAAGGAGTCAAAAAATTTATAGACAGACATAAAAAACTCTTTGAAGCTAAATACATTAATTTATCATAAAGGATCCCAGGTAAACTTCCGCAAAGTGAAATAAACCAAAAGAATATACTGGCAACCTTAATACAAAACATAAAAGGAAAAACCAGATTCTAAAACACTATGTCCATGTAGTATATATATATATATATATATATATATATATATATGTCAAATAAAGGACATATATGTAATTATGTGTTTTTCCAGTCGCTCTGCTCTTTTCAAAAATTTACTTTGACATCCTCCAAAATAGTGATATGTATGTCTATTGTCACAGAATCGATACCATATCAAAAGAGAAATTTATCAGTCCTCAGGAAAAGCCAGTGAAGAACCACTTGGAAAATGTAGCAATATGTAAATAAGGTGACCTTTTGGAGACATGGGCTATACTTCAACATTTGTGGTTGAAAGCATGCTGCCATGGGCCCCAGTGTTCTGCATATGATGCTATGAACATTAGCCAATCAGCGTCAAAATTTTATTGCATCCTGCCTCTCTTAAAGGGTGCCTCCTCACAAGAAAATCAGTGAAAAAAAGCCTGCAGATTTCAGCATACAAAACTGAATATATGACGAATACTATAGATGCTCCCAGTTCATTAAAAAAATATTTCAAATAAATTAATTAAATTGAAAAATTGGAATACTTCAGAGTAATCATTCAGACTTATGGAGTGACGAAAGAAGCAAGCATCAGACCCTAGAAGCTGGAGATGGTGTATCAATTCTCCAAACACACCTACAATAAAAAAATCAATCGCCATTAATGCAGAAATTATAAATTATGGTACACCTATAAAACTGCAAGCACTCTATGCAGAAGTGTTCATTGGCAAGCTTAAAAATAGGAACATCAGAAAAATATCAACAAAGAACTCTATCAAAGGATTCACAAACTTTTAGAAGCAATTCAAGGGAGGTGGGTCAGTTTCTATGGACAGGTGAAAACAATGGAGAATAGTAGATTAATGTAAAGAATCTTCCAACATTTAACTCTCCCTCCTTTCATCCACAACACAAACAATGTATGTAATACACTTAATAAATAATACAGCAAAGTACAGACTTGGTGGTAAATAATTTTAGATCGTAAATAGCTCCAGCCAACTTGTCATTCTCTCTGTGAACACCTCTGTCAAGAATATTATCAAATATTAGACATCTGAAGAGTGTGATGAATTGTTTTTCACTCATGTGGTGTAAGTTACATGATTCAAGTCTGTTGCTCTTTGCGTTATCCCACAACTTTAGTAAATGCTTTCTAGAATCTGTCAAAGATCTACATAAATATTGTAAACCAATGAGAGCTTGGAAATCTGTATCTATAACAGCTGTTCTTTTAACATTCCTTTCACTAGAGAAGTTGCCACAAACTATACCAATGTAAATATCAGTACATATTAAAATAATGAGTATTATATTACCATTCAAAATTAACTTTGTAATATCTATTTCTGTCTTTGTTATACAAGCTTTATATTTTGGTCCATGTAAATGCATAATAATATTACAAGATCTAGTTCTAATATTGGTAGGATATATAACTTTTCCTCCATCTAGCTAGTCCATCTTTTCCGAAAAGAAATACGTCCTCCTGGGTTACTTCTTCCTGAGATCCATATTCATCATGTTCTGACACTTCTTGTGCTGTTTCTGAATCATGACTACTTTCATGTACACAAGCCTTGTTCTCTGAGTCAGCAGCACCACTGTCAGGCTCTTCATCTCTCAGCTAATGGAACCATTCCAGCCATACATCAGGAGCTCTGCTAAAATCTGTCATTGTTTTGTTTTTACATTAAATATTGATTCCACAAACTAAAAGTATAGAGTATATTTACTTTTCATAGGTAGGTCTTCTAGTTAAAAAATCAAATAATTATTTTCCTTATGCCTAAAACTACTCACGTGAAAGCTAGATTGAATCTAGAAAAGCAGTAAAGTAACACAAACTTACTTTGTTTCAGACTGTAGCAGTACTGCTCCCGCAGATGATCTGTGTCCCTCAAGCTATAATAATGCTCCGTAAACAATACAGCCCTCTGTAACTGAACGCCTATGATGGTTAAAGCTAACAGACGGAGAATTAATGGAAAGGTAGCGAAAATGGCACGAACTCGGTCCACCCCAGTCAGCCAAAATGGAGAGAGAAATCCATGTGGGTGACAAGTGTCGCTCACATGAGCAGTAGAGAGTTAAAAAACAAAAGAAGAAACGTAAGTTAATCAAATAAACTCAGATATATGTAAAAATGATTATAACTATAAAAACATTCTAAACAGAGAAAAATTCAGAATCAAAAATAAAAAAAACCTCAACGATTTCCAAGAAAAGCAGAGGAATATGAAATAATTCACTCAGCTGCAAAACCAACAGCAGAATGAGAGAATGAAAAAGTAGTGGGAGGATTGGAAGAAGAACCTGATTTGAAAGACCTATTCCTCTGAGTAACTATTTTATGTGATCTACAGTTGGTCACATTCAGCACAGGAAGAATAGGAATAAGTTGTAGTAATGAATAATTGGTATTCTATTACTAATATTAAGTAATATCCTATAGTAATAGATTCCTGTCAATAGTAGCCGTGGCATACTAAGTGGTATACAGAGTCGTCCATAAATGTGAAACCATTATTATATAAGAAAAGCAGGTGGCTGAACAGAAATTTAAAGTCAAGTAGTTTGAGATAGTAGAGGGAGGAAAATCTGTTGAGGCTATATTACCAATATAATGGCAATTTTAGAAGCTGTCCTCTTCAATGCAACTCTTAATTTTTAAATAAAAAGGGTGTCATGTGACATACGAAACAAACAGAATATTACATGAGAAAAATGACAGTCCCTGTTATACTGGTTCACTGTCAAGCACTCCAGGAATAACATATGCCATGATGGAAGCTATGCTGGTGATAATAAGTAAGGCTTTAATCTCCTTTTGAGCACAGCATGAATTTAATTTTTGTTATTCTTAGGTGCATCTAATGTCGTATTTGAAGTAGTGGAATGATTTCAAGACCTTGATATGCTTGGATGTATTAAGACAAGTAAGTATGAGGACAACAACATCAAAGAAACTCACGAACTAACATTTGGTGTGGAAATCACATCACCTGTCCAGTCACATCCACCTTAATCAAACATAAGAAAGACTGAAGTGACAAAACAACATTTTATTATACATATATCTAATATGAACATTTTTGTTTAGCTTGAGCCACTTGGTGTTTCCGCTATTCATATCCTGCTTAACTATATGGAAGATGTAAAGATATGCAGGATTTGTATAAAAGACAAGCGTATCACAGACCAATAAATCAAGAGTTGTGTCCTTAGAAACACACTGTGGTCACAAAAATTGAGCTAGATCAGTTGAGGGGGAAACGAATGTGGGACATGGGAAAGGGTAACTTGCAATTGAGGTCAAAAACAGATATAGCCTGTTACCTTTTGGAATGAAGGAGCTTTATTTAGCTGTAGAAGAATATAGCCACAGCAGACCACTGGTAAGAAATGAAAAGGCAGGCCAGAAACTGAGCTGAGTACAAAAAGAAAGATCTTACTGCTGGATAGTAATCATGAGAGATGTGTAGGCCAACAGCTTAAGGAAAAACGAGGGTCAGAGTTATAAGTATTGTAAAACCTAGCCTTGGACAGGTAGTAGAGGATACTGAAGCACTGACTAGGGATTTGAATAATAAGAACTTGTAATTATTGATAGTTGGTAGAGCAGACAATAGCCTACCATATAATACAGAACATATATTGGAAGCGACCTCAACAAGCTAGAGTCGTCAGCCTCACACACATGTGAGCTCTGTTGTGGTCCTGAAGCAGCATGTTCAAATTTGTATGAACATTGGCATCATACTAGATTGGTGCTGACTTTAGATACGGCTCATATTAGGTTGTGCCAGTTGATGCTGTTGTGAGATAGATATATACAAGTGGTAGAATTCTTGTAATTACTCGTCTGAAACATGAGCCTTTTATGAGCTAAACGCCCCATTCAGACAATAATATGTAAAGGAGAGATTGCTACTCTGCACATAGAGGGGATGTTGAATGGCAGACAGGAACATGAAGAAAAAGATTGCTCTTAATGTGCCTGTTTGCTATTCAATGCCTCCTCTATAAGATGAGTACAACCTATCCTTTTCATACTGGTTTTATGTCATTCCAGATTTTCTATTGTTTCATTCAGTCAAGACTGCTTTAATTGAGGTTCAGATAATTGTAATGTCACATAAAAATGAAACTTGTGTGAATAAACTTACTGTGATGCATCAGATCGTTAGAAGACTTAAAAGTAAAGTAAAGTCATATGGCATGAATGGTTGAGAGACCCCGAAGGGCAGGTTTAGCACCCTAATTGGATGGGCTTTCCCTGTCCTCTGCACTTGCAGGCACTTTTCCTTCAATAAGTATGAGAGTTTTGTATGCAAGTGTATCTGTTAACTGTGGACATCTATAATAGTGTGTTTTTATTGTACTGTCATGTTGTAGATGATGAGAGAAAGGAGAGAGTGAAACCTGCTGCTGGCACATAGCCTACTTCTCCCGAAGTACAGCAAGGGGCCCTTCAAGCTTAGCGTCCTCATCTAATGGAAGGATTACCATCAATTATGTCGTGTGCTCTCACTTCACAGCAGACTATAGAGAGATTTGGAATTGAATCCAGGACATTGACGCAAAGGCTGGTGATCAGGGACTTAATGTCATCACTGCTTCTATTCCCTGTGCCATAAAGGCAAAGGGAAAATTGTCAGCAGCACGTAGCATAACTGGACAGTCACCCATCCAAGAACTGGCCATACCCAACGGTGCGTAACTCCGCTGATTTGGTGAGAACTGGTGATATACCTCACAAAGCACTTGACAAATGACTAAAAAAATAAAGTTTATGAACTTCTTGTTGATTTAAATGACCAAGAACATCAAAAGGAAGCTGATATATAACGCCTGACTGAGCACCATATGAATAGGTATCCATATGTCACAATATAGATGATTATAGATCAACAGCCTATTTCTCTAAGAGAAAATTTGGAGAAAAGATGAATTGACTTTTTTTAAGAAATATCATCATCTTCTGATGCATTGAAACAAGTAGTATCTCCTTAGATCAACAACAGAAAGCCTGTATTTGTCAACTGTTGCTACTGGAAATTCATTTGTACATTAATTATTACGGTATAGAGATCCTCAGTGGCGAACCTCCAAAGTTTTTAGAAAAAAAACTTATTCTTTTTTATGCCACAGACAAAGAAAAGCAAATAATATTCTGTGAAGATTTTGATACTGATTTTGTGAAGCATTCAAGTAAAGGAAACAATTTGAAAATGTTGCTTAACACTTATAAACTGGGTTTTGTTGTTAACTATCCCAACAGAATGAAGTTGGACACAGTGAACCTATTGACCAAGAGTCACAACTAGCCATACCTAATACCTGTGTTCAGTGAAGAAGCATCATTAGAAGTGGTTAGAGTAGTTAATTGTACTGTTAATTTGTCTGACTTGTTCTTTGGTATGAATGCATCAGTTGAAATATTGATGCTTTATGATCTCTAGATAGTTGGAAATTTCTATTAGCATTCTATTCCCCAAAGTTAGTTCAGATGCTGTAGAGTGCATGCAGTATTACTTGGCAACTACCTGCACAGAAGGTGCAGTAGGGGTGGGGACAATGATAGAAGTGGGGATTCCTTTACAGACAAAACAGTGCAGTAAGGGAGATGTAGTTCTATAGCTGAAACCTTCACATAAACGCCTGTCATATGGAACTTGTAAGCTACAGTTCGTGAGTCTGCAAATGTTTTTTATAATAGGTTATGTCAGTATGACCACAGTCTAACATAACAGTCGCGACACTTCGACTCGATTTTGTTGCCTACCGCGCAGCAGCGCCCCAAGCGGCCAGTAAGTTAAAGTGTGGGTTCGGCGCGATCGTGAAAGCGAATAGTGGTTGTTTATTTTGATTTCCACAATGGTTTTTACAAGTGGGAGCGTTTGTAGCGCAATAAATTGCAGCAAAAGCAGGAAGAAGATACCACAGCGGTCTTTTTTTAGGTTTCCTGAGGATCCTGAGTGGTATATACCATCATGTTACTAAACTGTATCATCAGGATTCACTTGAAAACTACATGTGTATTAATGAATAATGTTCGTTTTAGGAGAAGAAAATGGCTAGGTAATGGCAGACGAAACGACCTTATGGAAAAAGACCGAGTTTACCTGTATAATAATATTAGGTTTTCTTCGCTACATTTCGAACAAAATCAGTTCATGAACGCAGACAATAATAAACTCGTGTCGAATACAGTATCCACACTGTTTGACAGCCCAAATAAGCTACCTCAACTGACGATGAAGAGGAAACTGCCACAAAGATTCGACAATCCAACTAAAGCTGTAAAACAAACCTATGACACAGAAGTAGCCAGTTCAACTATCCATGTATCAGTACCAGATTCGTGTGAATCGTCAACACAGACCTCCTTTGACGATGAAGTGGTTGGAGTAAGTACAGCTATTCACGTCTTACAAAAGTGTGTGAAGTTTTGCTCGCTTCGAGCAAACCTATTACAGGACAGGGAAAGTGCCTACAGACAGTGACAGAAACTGTATCAGAACGATTAAGTGAACAAAGACAAAACGAATGTTGAAGACTGTAGGCACGTATTTCCTTCACTTCTGTTGTTAGTCACTTAATTTCCCTAGTTTCCTTCGTGTGAAGACATTATTTTGTAAGCACCTTGTTCACTATCAGATTGTTTGAAAATTATTCAAATATTTGGTCTTACGTGAAATGTAATGCAATCAGCTCAGTATAATATTTTCAACATATTGCTCGCACTATTTAGCATTTGCTTGTCCCACTTAGAATAATGTAAAGATGAAGGTCGTACTTGTGGCAACAGGAGACGACAATGACAAACACAGTAGGCCTACAGAACGATAAATGAGTTGACAAACGCTTTTACATGTAGAGGTACATGTCTGTGCTTCTTACGTGTGAATCTGTGTGTTTATGTTCTTTTGATACCAACGTGGTAAGCTGCAGTTCTATCCAACGTCACAAGGGTTTCTTCACGAATGTGTTGTAACTTGCCATTCGATTCACGGTTTTTGTCCATACTTGCGCTTATTTTGGAATCATTTGTAGAAACATGCCTTCTGATACTACACAAACCTTTGGAGGCAAAAAAATAACTCAAATATTTCGTAAATTATGTAGGAAATAGGTGCAAAACAAACATTATGCTTATGACGCGTCTGACATTCACCTTACTCGCCGCTTGGAGCGCTAGTGTCGCTCCCTCTGTCGAACGGTAACAGCTTTTACAGCAGTGAGTGACGCGACTGTTTTGTTAGACTGTGGTATGACGAACAATTCAACAATTCAATCGCTTATTATAACACACACAATGAGTAAAAGATTATGCTGAAATTGCAATAGCGGAAGTGAATAATTTTCTCCTGTCTTGTACATCTTTCTTTCTTTCTCCTGTTAAAAGTAGCTTCTTTTCCCAAACACAGCGTTGTTCACACAATTTTTCTTCACTGACATGCTAATGTAGATTCAGTTGCGCCAGAATCCTGTAACAATTTGCTATTAATCAAACAACTGCGAGCAAGAGAGGTCAACAACTTATGAAAAGCTTCTATTTAGTATAAAAACAATTCTAAGTCTAACTTCACCAGTTTTCGATAGCTCCTAAAATGTTTACATTACTTTCATTGAAAAAAAATAGTTATCCATAACGTGCAATAGATAAGAAAGTTTTGCATGTTAGCTACATGGCAAAATACTCTCCGCTTATTATGCTTTGTTTTGCCAAAAAAATTTTTCGCTACCTCAGACAATAGAGATGTTATGTATATTTCACTTGCACTCTATCGATAGCGCAACGATCGGAAGTGAGTCCCTACAGATACTCCATTTTCTTGAAATTGGGAATAGATACAGATCTTGTCTCCAGTTTAGAGAAAAATCTAGTTATGGAGTCAAGTTCTGTGTTAAACTTGGAGAATACGCGAGTGTGACCTTTGAAAAGTGGGAATAGGCCTAAATGGAACATTTCTTGATAAGAGCAGACTTTACCACTGGCACAAATCACTTCTGGAAGGGTGAAAACACGCTGAAGATGATTCTGTTCAGGAACACCTTCAACTTCAAAAGCCGACGAAACGTCGAACGTTTAAGTTCTCTTGTGATATGACATCGACGTTTAAAAATAGATATGATAGGTGACCTGCTAGGCTTAAACACTTTTATCGTACATCAAATTTTGACCGAAGATTTTTACACGAAAAAGGCCTGTACCAAAATAGTGTATGAGCAAGACTAGTTCAGTTGTGTGATCACAGGTGATGAATCCTGGATTTTTGACTATAATCCTGAGACAAAGCGGCAGAGTGAGGGATGACACACTGAGATCTCCTGGACCGAAAAAAGCTCCAATGAGCAAATCAAAGATCAATTCTGCATTGTTTTTTTGACAGTAAGAGTATCATGAATGAGGAATTTGCTCCTCCAGGACAAACCATCAGACAAGTGTTTCACAAAGCTGTCCTTAAGAGGCTTAGGAAAAGGGCGAATCAAGTGACCTGGACGTTGCAGACATGTGGATGCTGCATCATGACAACGCCCCATGTCGCGCCGCCATTTCCATCACGTTATTTTTGACTTCAAAAGGCTTTCCTATTGTTCCACAGCGATTCACCTGATATGAGTCTTTGTAACATTTTTCGTTTCCTGAGATTGAAAAGTCTTAAAAGGACATCATTTTGGAACTCTGGAGAACATTCAAAAGAATGTGACTCACATGTTATAGACCCTACCAGCTGAAGACCATCAGCACTGCTGTCAAGACGGGGAACAACGGCTCCACCAATGTATAGTTGCCAAAGGTAACTACTTTGACGAGGACAATATTGTTCTTTCAAAAAAATTAAAACTTTGGTAAATAAAAATTTAATCTGATTGATTTTCTCAGATGCCTCGTATTGGAATTTCGCACAGTACTTTGCTGAATATAGCAATATTATAGTAACTATGGCCTTTAATGAAATGACATGCAGTTCATAAGGAAGCTAACACATGAGGCTGTGGGATGTGTGAGAATCAATTTTTTTACTGCATCGTTTCATTAAAGTAGTTTACGAAGTTTTAGAGTAGTCGGTGTGCGCACACATCCGTTCATGCAGTGTGGCTGAGGCTTGCAGAGAACGAACCGACCATAATGGACAAAGCACATGGCTCGGTAGACGACAGACACCTGAGGCAATCACCCCTTTGAAACAGAGGGGTGTGCTCGTTTAGCACTAAGAACGAGAATGCGTTTTTGTGAACAGCCCATTTTATCTTGCGTGTACCTCTACTAGTCAATAACTAATTAATTACCGGTACCAGTATTTTAATCGGTTCAGTCTGTTTCTGTAAATCACAGCTTTTCCCTATTTCCTCTTCCCAATATATTTCATCACATCTGCCCCATCTAAGACATTTTTAAATATTTGAAAAATGATAATGACGATAGAAAATTAAGCCTAAACTTTTTATTGGTGCAATTGTGATTTATCTACCTTAATTGCTGATTTATACGATTTTTATCAGATCCATTCATTTTGTCTGGCTTGCCTATTGTCTTCACTAACATGATTTTTCTGAAAGATGTTCGAAAGTATAGAGAACTGCAAACTAGAAGTGGTGTCCTAAACTTTTTCCCTTTATTAACGGCTTTTTCGATGCCTTTTCTTCGCGTAGAGGTTCCTCACATGATTATATGCTCGTAGGACACCTGTAGGCTCTATTTGTCATTTATCTATAGTCCTCTAAAAGTAATTAGCGATTAGTTTCAAAAGCACCACGTTTATGTTCATACTATGTGTGTGACTGCATACAGTGTCCAATTGTTTTTATCCTTTGCCTGGATCGTAGTTTGAATACCTCTGAGAATATTTCAGATTACACAGAAACATAGTTAAAATGAACATTGAAAAAAATAGTAAAATGTTAGTATTTCAAGCTCAAAAATATTCTTGGATGGTCAAAAATACTCTTAAGTACATTACAGTATCCTTATTTTCTCTATGTGTGCTTGCTGAGTGCCTCAATCACGGAACACCAAAATATAAGAAATGCAAGGCCTGTGTTGTGTCCCACTGGTGACCTGGCAGTGAACTTTGAATAAGAGAAAATATGGCGTGAAAATCCGTACTTTTAATAAGAAATACGCGATTTAGATGACAATATTTTTCATTTATACTTTAAGGGTGGGCCTCATAGCATAGTAGTAAAGTGTGTGCCTGGAAACCAAAAATTTTTTGGAACATTGTGAAGTGATACATTCGAGAAATCTTAATCAAAAACTAAAATTAATTTCTCGTACCTAGGTTTCACAGTTACGTAACATTTTGTAAATGATGTCATGGCCAGCTTTTGGCTATAACACTTTTTTCTTTGTATAACCCAATAATGTAATTTCCATTGCGATTATTATCAAGTGGAATAATTGTGCCTTACCACAGGTCAAAAAGCATTAAAATCGTCTGATGTGACACGCCACAGAAGTTGGTTTCATTTGATTATATTCTTCATTATGACTTCTTGTGGGTGTTGCACACTTTGAACTCCATTGTGAATACGTTGTTATTTTTTTCTCATATATTAGTCGAAACAAGGCCCCAGGAGTAGACAACATTCCATTAGAACTACTGACGGTCTTGGGACAGCCAGTCCTGACAAAACTCTACCATCTGGTGAGCAAGATGTATGAGACAGGTGAAATACCCACAGACTTCAAGAAGAATATAATAATTCCAATCCCAAAGAAAGCAGGTGTTGACAGATGTGAAAATTACCGAACTATCAGTTTAATAAGTCACAGCTGCAAAATACTAACGCGAATTCTTTACAGACGAATGGAAAAACTGGTAGAAGCGGACCTCGGGGAAGATCAGTTTGGATTCCGTAGAAATGTTGGAACACGTGAGGCAATACTAACCTTACGACTTATCTTAGAAGAAAGATTAAGAAAACACAAACCTACGTTTCTAGCATTTGTAGACTTAGAGAAAGCTTTTGACAATGTTGACTGGAATACTCTCTTTCACATTCTAAAGGTGGCAGGGGTAAAATACAGGGAGCAAAAGGCTATTTACAATTTGTACAGAAACCAGATGGCAGTTATAAGAGTCGAGGGGCATGAAAGGGAAGCAGCGGTTGGGAAAGGAGTGAGACAGGGTTGTAGCCTCTCCCCGATGTTATTCAATCTGTATATTGAGCAAGCAGTAAAGGAAACAAAAGAAAAATTCGGAGTACGTGTTAAAATTCATGGAGAAGAAGTAAAAACTTTGAGGTTCGCCGATGACATTGTAATTCTGTCAGAGACAGCAAAGGACTTGGAAGAGCAGTTGAACGGAATGGACAGTGTCTTGAAAGGAGGATATAAGATGAACATCAACAAAAGCAAAACGAGGATAATAGAATGTAGTCAAATTAAATCGGGTGATGCTGAGGGAATTAGATTAGGAAATGAGTCACTTAAAGTAGTAAAGGAGTTTTGCTATTTGGGGAGTAAAATAACTGATGATGGTCGAAGTAGAGAGGATATAAAATGTAGACTGGCAATGGCAAGGAAATCGTTTCTGAAGAAGAGAAATTTGTTAACATCGAGTATAGATTTAAGTGTCAGGAAGTCGTTTCTGAAAGTATTTGTATGGAGCGTAGCCATGTATGGAAGTGAAACATGGACGATAACTAGTATAGACAAGAAGAGAATAGAAGCTTTCGAAATGTGGTGCTACAGAAGAATGCTGAAGATAAGGTGGGTAGATCACGTAACTAATGAGGAGGTATTGAATAGGATTGGGGAGAAGAGAAGTTTGTGGCACAACTTGACTAGAAGAAGGGATCAGTTGGTAGGACATGTTTTGAGGCATCAAGGGATCACAAATTTAGCATTGGAGGGCAGCGTGGAGGGTAAAAATCGTAGAGGGTGACCAAGAGATCAATACACTAAGCAGATTCAGAAGGATGTAGGTTGCAGTAGGTACTGGGAGATGAAGAAGCTTGCACAGGATAGAGTAGAATGGAGAGCTGCATCAAATCAGTCTCAGGACTGAAGACCACAACAACAACATATGTATATTGGGTTGAGTAAATGATTTCACATTTGTTTCTTTGTTTTTGTTCCATATAAAACAAAAGCTTATTTCATCGCATAATTTTCTTGTGATTCCTGTTCATTTGTTCCTGGTAATGAATCCCTGTGTTGTAAGTATATTGTTCATATTCTATTTTATTTTAATAACTGTTCACACATCTATTTGGAAGCAGGAACAAATGTGCATGGGACTCCTAAGACTCTTCCAGAGTTGCTTGCATTGACTCCTTCTTTCAGCAGAAGGACTGGTGTTGTCATCTTCTCTAGTAGCATAGCCCACTCTACACAAGCCGGAGCCTTCAGTGTGACAACGTTGCCCAGTTGTCAAGTAGACAGCCCGACTTCCAGAATGGATCTCTCAATCCACATTAAAAACAATACTCTCTGAGATGTGCAGTTACATGTTTAACACATACACACAACAACAAATCACTGATATCTTCCAGTTTAAATAGCACAAATGGAATGTAACTAAGTCTTAAATGTTATGAAAGATTGTGCAGAAGTATATGGCGGCGCATATCATATTTAATGCTATGATTAACACAAGTGCACAAGAACTGATCCGTAATACGTATTATTCCCATTTAAATGGTCAATAACGGAATTTTAATAAGTGAGGAAAAGTATGATACATGAAAAAAACATGTGCAGCTCTAAAGTATAGAGCAGCATGTGTGATGTGAACATAATAACACATCTGAAAACAGTTTTACACTAACAAATGTAAAAGATGCTGACAACGTGCTATCAACTATTAAAATTTACCAAGTGCTTTGTGATATCATGGACAGTGTTCATTTCACTGATTTTCAGCTGAAACAACAAGTTTATATCCATCACTATTAACATTTGTTTCCGTTTTGGGATTTTTTTCGCTGATAACCTGTAGAAACATAGTGAGTTGTTTTTGATACTTACATTTAAAGACACGTCTCTAAGGCTCTTAATCAAATTTTTAGCAAGCCAGTCTTCATTTCTCTTAGAAAGATTTGCTTGTAGCTTCAGTCATCTTTCATTTGGAACTTTACCAGACTGAAATTAAGTTGGTTTACTTCACCTCTTCAGTCCTCATGCAGCATATATGCTACATGCAACTACTATTTTTTTTCTAGGTAAGGCAATTAGCTAGACTTTCTGTGTCTTATTTACTGTAGCTTGTACTTTATACCATGTGTTTTCTGTGCATCACTTAGTTAAGTTTGTGCGAGCTCCCTGTAGTTTGCTGCAACTGACTGAAGAAAGCTTTTTATCGCAGAGTTATGACAACTTCGAAAAATAAAGGTAATTTCTTCTCATTTTTAATATTTTTCAACTAGTATGTATTTTTAATAAGCTGTGACGTAAATATCCTAAGCTGTCGAATAAATGATTTATTTATGATTATTTACTGACTTTATTTATGATTATTTACTGACAACAGCACAGCGATATTTTTTTCTATGTAGCATTTGGTATACATTGAACTCTACAGCGAGCATGCATTTCCAATGAGGAAACTCCCCAAAATATCAAAACCTTTGTGATCACCAACAGCAAGATTTTCCATGCTATGTATCTACCTGAGATGATAAATAAAACATGGAAAATCGCTTAAGACGTGGGTTTTCTGCATGTAACCAATTCACATTTATGCAGTGCATTAAATGCAAAATGTGTATCTGTTGCACAGAAAAGAGGATTCTTTTTTTCAGTTCTAGAAAAAATAGAAGAATGGACCATATATGTAGAGATTTCAGGAAGTAAATTACTCATGTCATTATACAGTAAGATCAGTGTCAACAAGAGTGGTGCATTGCCAGAGGAGAAAATATCTTCCAGGTTTCCCACACAGACAATTCTACTGTGGTACAAATAATAGGTGCATCAAAATGTGGGAGTCAAATGGCGCAGCAACTTGAAAAGTACTCTACACGTGAAGTTCTCGGGACAGCGCAATTCTTGTGGGAAAAAGGTCTAAATTGCACACATTTTGCTGTTATTCTGACAGTGTATGGATCAAATGCAATGTCACGTCGAACTGTAATGAAACAGTGTCAACAGATTGATCAGAGCCACAAGACGTGGTTGATGCTGATTGGTAAGAAAGGCCATCCATCAGCTGCAGACGATAACGTCCAGATAGTCAAGGAATTTATCTGTAGGAACTGGAGATTTTACAATGTGAAGACATCCGTTCTAGAAAAAATAGAAGAATGGACCATCATACACACAAAAACAAATCACTGATATCTTCCAGCCTAAATAGCACAAATAGAATGTAAATAAGTCTTAAATATTACGAAACATTGTGCAGAAGTATAATGCAATTAAATTAATCTATGTGTTACAAATCCATCTCCTACACTTGTAGTGTTCATTTTCTCTTGTCAATTTACGGGTATACATAATAAATGTTCGACATTTATCAAAAATAGAGTTCATTGACATGTTATGCAGTTTGTGTAAATATTTTGGAATATGTCAATAATGCTGTAGTTGGTGAGCGGTGCAGGGTGATTCTTGAGCGGCGCTCGGCGCGGCGCGTCGGCTCCGAGTAGGTCACCGCCCCCGGTGTTGACAGCTACGGCGCGGAGAGGCTTGTGGCTGTCTGGTCTGCTACGGGCTGCTGCGGCCGCTGCGTGGCTGAGGTAGCCGGATGCGCGTTGTATATCAGCTCGCCCGTCTTTGGCCTCAATCGCGGCGTGCACCTTCTCGTCTACTTTTTTTATAAATTCGTTTTCAATTTTGTGCACTTGTTCGGACATTTTCTGATCAATTCCTTGACTTGTGTCAATTTGTAATTGTTCCATCCTGTTAGCCAGTACACTAATTTCACCTACGATGCTGGCGTTAGCCACTTGGATACTATCTACTCTTTCGCTCAGTTCTTGCACCGCTTTAGGTATGGTTTCATAGTTTTGTCTCAAACTAACAATCTCACTTTGCATAGCGTCCAAAGATTGAATTAACTGCAAGTCTCTCTCATGCAGGTGTCGATCACGCTCTGCTTGTTTAGCATCACGTTCTCTATCGCGTTCTGCTTGCATACGTGCAAATTCAGCTTGGAAATTGAGCATGCACTCGAACATAACCCTTAATGACTGCACTTCTGACACCTCACCACTCTCTGCTCCATGTCTAGTGCTTGTGGGTGGTACAGTATTTCTACTATCAACTGAATCACTGGCTGGCAGTGGCAACATTTCTTGCCCTTCTGCCCCCAGATTCTCACATTGTACTTCCTGAACTACGCCACTAACATTACTTTGTGCCCCACTTTCTAACTCGGTATCACTGCTTGCTAACTGTTGTTCATTATCCATGTTTATATCTTTCTGACTACGCAGTCTAACCATAGTCAACAAAAGAAACAAAATCTGAACTAAATATCCTAACACTCATGTTTCACTGACATAATCACACAAGAAATGGTCATTTGTTGAAACACGCCTATTATTTACTACAATGACTAACTACTCAAATGTCCTGTTATTTTTTTTTAAAAGAGAACACTAACAACAAGCACACCACTAATGATCCGAGAACACTGCACTGAGGCTACTTTACTACCCACAGGACAACTACACTGTAGCTTTACCTTTTGGTGATCTATCTTGGGTGCAGCTGCCCCCTGGTATTGTGGTAGGTAATTAATTTTTCGATATAATGAGCTCTCTTCTCCAGCTTGCCTCTGGGTATATAGTGTTCTCATGCAAAAAAATCATATACAGGTATTACCACACAATATTGGTTAGGCAATACATACAATACATGAGAAAATTATTAATTGTTCTCCAACAAAGTTCGACTACAATAATTCCCTAGTTATCTCATGGGTATTTTGTGGCCACTGCATATTCGGGCCCCACGTTGGGCGCCATTTTAATGAAATTAAATTTAAAAAAAAATTAAATAGTTACTTTTTTTATAATGTTTTTTTTATTTTTTCCTTCTTTCTTTCAGTACGAACTTTGTTGTAGAACCCCTTATTTACGTGTGGTAATTAAAATTCATTTACACAGAATTAAGTACATTTAAATTTACATGAACTTAGTCAACCCTCTCGTGCTGATAAATTCATATTAACTGATTAAGAATATTTAGTTGAGAATTAAATCCTTTACATAATTAGGCCTTGTCACACATTTTCTAAATGCAGTGGTTTTTTTAAAATATTTATTGAATTCTTTCCCGGCATTAGCTATGGAACACAAGACTGTCTCTATTAGCAGAAAATGGTTAAATATTGCCAAGCTGACGTTTAATTATCATTGACAAAACACACTTCACTATACATTTAAGTTATTTGAAAGAACCAACAAATTGTTAAATTTCAACGTTAACTATCCGCCTATGAATGCACAAATGTGAAACTAGTAATAAAATCCGTCAGTCTCAGGATCGCTGTAAAAGAAAAACATTTTCTTAATTCACTGCTAATTTTTATCTGCTCCTGATTTATGGGTTTGGTTAATTTTTCTTAGCGGAACAATTTTTTAAATGTGCCGCCGCTGCAAATCCTTCGGTCGCGGCACAGCCCAGCAACACCAGCGATCATTGCTAAAAATGCTGAAAATTCTTTAAAGAAATATTATAGATGACATGGGCAAGCTAATTTACATTAGTAATACACACTTTTGATAAATTATAATGTATTTAAACCACAGCAATAATTCAACTTACATTAGTTCGTAATTTCTCCTCTAATGGCGGCTAAATCTAGATACAGACAAAAGAAGTCTACCCATTCATAAAATGCTACGTCACAGCTTCCTCTCTCTCTCAGCTCTCGAGGAAGACGACAAAGAACGCACACCACGCATTGTTATTTATATTATTGCTGACCATTAACATCTCTTTGTAATCTTACAACATTATTTTCCTCTGTGGCTGAATTTTACATTTTTGTTATCGCAGATATTGACACATTTCGCAATTACATTATGAGTATAGAAATATTACAATCATAAATACATCGAGAATATTACTACAGAAAATATTACAATAATAACGAATGTCCTTTACACAAAATTAAATAATATTTTTTGTTAAATAATTACAGTATACAAATTGCTTCATAGCAGCATATATAGTACAATTAAATTTTAGTTTATTAATAGTGTGAGTGTTGCCAGGGAACTTTACATTGCCCCCTGGAAGCATTTGCAAAGAGTTTCTATACTTTGACACAATGGTGCCAGTAACGTTCTTTACAATTCTGTATTTTTTTATGGAATGGCTCTTTTAATTAGTCCCAGGGTGATATATGTTCATGGCTCCCCCATTTGGGCGAAGGCAGACAGGAAACCTGGGCAAAACTGTGCCGAAGCCCAGCCACCGCAGTTGGTTCATGATTAATCTTGTCTCTTTAACAGTCATTCTTTTGAATTTATTTAGCAGTTTGTCATCAAAGGTTACATAACATCACAGTTACATACAGTTCAACGAAAGTTTGTTGTGTGTGATTAACAACTCGTTATCATTATTTTTGCGATATACTGCAAGGTCACTTGTCCTAGGATATATCACTTAGTATTTTGAAATCATTTAGCACAACGTCACTTTTCATAATGTTCCCACTACCTACGTATAACAAATCCATCTCCTACACTTGTTAGTGTTCATTTTCTCTTGTCAATTTACTGGTATACATAATAAATGTTCGATGTTTATCAAAAATCGAGCTCATTGACATGTTATGCAGTTTGTGTAAATATTTTGGAATATGTCAATAATGCTGTAGTTGTTGAGCGGTGCGGAGTGATTGTTGAGCGGCGCTCGGCGCGGCGCGTCGGCTCCGTGTAGGTCACCGCTCCCGGTGTTGACAGTTACGACGCGGAGAGGCGTGTGGCTGTCTGGTCTGCTATGGGCTGCTGCGGCCGCTGCATGACTGACGTAGCCGGATGCGCGTTGTATATCAGCTCGCCCATGTGACATCTTCTTGCAGTGCTCTAGCAAACATGCAACAAGTTCACAAACAGTGTACTATCTTTGTGGGCATTTTTCCTGCTGTGGGAAAAAAAACACACACAGTTATTGGCAGTTATTATTCAGTAGGCCTTCACTAGTCTGGTTTGCACAATGTTTCGTTGTCACAGTAACACGTTTTATGGGCACACAATATTCTTTCACCATGTCATGACTTGTCATTAGTCACACTCAAGTTTTCACCTTAGGACAAAATGTATCTCTGTAGTCAATGCGCTTTCCTAGCGTCCCTTGACACACAAAGAGTTATAGTTTGACACTAACTTGGTCCACCGTCTGTTATCGGCTCACTGTTAGTGTCGTGCTAGTTCCTTGTCCACTTGCACACACGGTGATGATACAGTTTCTTATTGCTTGTTCAAAACTACCTCATGACGTATTGCTGCAGGTTTAACAGTCACTGTCTGTCTCTGCCACACAATACTGCACTGTTTAAGTTTTTTCATTTACAATGTCCGTTGTGCAATTTTTGTAACAGCACATTCGTAACTTCTTCGTTCGCTCTTTACCAAGGTGTGTGATATTTGCGTACATGGTAACAAATATTAAAATTTCGTATTAGTTTGCCCAAAAATCATCTATATTTATGTTCGAGTAGATATTATTTGTACATTCCAACCAGATTCAGGCATACTGTTCAATAACTCCTTTGAAATCATGTCTCACTTTACTTGCAAGGTCCTACATAACTACAGTGTAGTCTCTGTAGGCTAAAACTGACTTGGACTGTATCAGGTTAGCTCTTTTAACTGATTGGATCTGCACATGCTTCAATTGAAGCTTCTTTGTGCTTAACTTTGCGTTACTTAAATTTGCAATAAGTTTGCCTCCCATGGTGCCCTCGGGTCACTACTGGGTGCATTATTCTCTTTGATAACACTGGTTTGAAAATAAAGTTCTCAGGGTCTCATATTATTGATATTATTCTGGGTTCGAATCTGTCAATCCGACAGCTACACAAATATACATACATACATATATATATATATATATATATATATATATATATATATATATATATATATAAGAGAAAAGATTGTACCAAGAAATATTTCAAGTTTGACACACATATGGAATATTATGCAGTACACAAACTAATCACTACCAAAATGTTCCTTCTGACTGATCTCTGTCACAATTTAACACTACAAATAATTGCACTAATCAGGTTATCTGTGCAGACATTTAGAGCATTTTTAAGCTAACACTAATTAAAAGAAGACATAACAAAGACATAACACAAATATTCATAAACAAAAGAGAGAGTCAATCATATTCTTATAACTAAATGCTTCTACACTAGTACATTATCTCTACAGATCACACATCATTAATGTTCATTCATTTTCAAAAGCATGGTGTACCTTTTTTTTTTACACATAACACATAGGACTATTAGTCATTTACTGTAGGAATATTTTCACATCCTTACGCGGATACAGTCCCCGTACTCTCCCTGAGTGGGGATCTGCTAAGAGATAGCTACTATTTCCTTCTTGGACTAAGGAATGGAGTATGAGGCTCGACAGTAGGTTTTGTGAGGCTTCACCTCGATATTGTATTGATATCCCTTAACAATTCCTCTTCGTTCTGAAAATACATCTGCATAGTTAGATAATAACTGTACCAAATCCTGCTGTTGCATTGAGTTCAGATTTTCGGACTGTGATACTTTGTTCACAAGCGCGTCCACATTTGCTTTTAATTGATCACTTTGTATGTCTTGATAATAGAGATTTTGTCCTAGAGAATGATTGTCTAAATGTAGTATCCACTGATTCCTACATTTTATGTTAATAACATTACAAATAGGCACAGGTGCCACTTCAGATCTGAGGATGGACAATTCTATCCTCCTACCCACGTTCGTCAAACTTAATTTTCCCCGAGAAAGGTCGATTACTGCGTCCCTTTCTCTCAAAAAATCTACCCCCAAAATGCAGGCCACCTTTAAACCCTTTACTACCAGGAATGACCACGCTATGGCTTCTCCCCCTATATACATCTCTACCCGCACTTGGAGTTTAATTATTTGTCGCTGTGCACTGATGGCTCCAGTGACTTTGCAATTGTTCACAGGAAAAGTCAGCATACGCTTTTCTTTCCCCAGTACTCTGAATAAGTCCATACTCATGACACTGACAGTAGCACCTGTATCTACGATTGCTTGCACATCAATATTGGTAATTTTGATCTCTATTATCGCTTGTACTTTGTCTTTGTGCTCCTTTATGCACGTGGGTGGTTCAGTTATTAATTCATGTCCCATCTATACCCCATCATTATACCTGAGGATACAGATTCCCCATGTTTTGTTCTGTGTCGGGCTGCTCTCACTCCAAACCTCAGCCGACGATGGAGAGCGTATCTCGGCTGAATCTAGTTTGTTGGATTATTACTGGTGGATGGGTGTGGCTGCTCTGTGTCGCTGACCTCCACTATGTGTAAGTTGTGTTGCGTCGGCCGCCACGGTTGCGCAATTGGCGCATTTTGTGGTGGCGGTCGGTTATTGTCATATCTTTCACTATTTTGCCAGTCCAGACTGGGCCTCTGGTTCTGTGGCCAAGTTCGGTTTGCATCGTTATAGGTATTAGTGTTCCACGGCCCCCTGGCATTTTTCCATCTACTATTGCTTGGTGGGCCTGTTTCATATCGGTCCTCTGACCTCCTTTTCCGGTCATTATTCACCGGCGGACTATTGCCGTCCGGTCTCTACTTCTATTCCCGTTTTGTACAAAATCTTGTCTCCTATTGTTACCTCCGCCGTTTCCATTATTTGGTGGAGGCGTGTTATTTCGACAATTTCTGTAACCGTTTCCATTACTCCTAGCCTGTTCAGAGGCTGCCTTAACATCCTCCTGAATCAGGTCAATTGAGTCCAGAAAAGACAAGAAATGTTCCATGTCGTTCTCCGGTACGTGTATAAGTTTTTCCTTTACGTGTATCGGCAAGTGTGATTTCAAAAGTCTGATCAAATCCCGGGATGAAATCTGCTCGTTCCAGTAACGGGTCGTATTAATGTATTTCTCAAAATATTTTCGCGAATTGCCTAATTGTGGAGAATACGGCTCTGGATTATATACCTCTTTCCGTAATCTCTCCTGAATACATGTTGACCAATATTTGGCCAAGAATGTCTTTTCAAATTGCTCATATGTGTCGCAACTGTCAGCTGCTTCGGTTGCCCACAATGCAACATCTGCTGGTATGTAAGACATAACGAACTGTATTTTCTGTGTTTGACTCCAAACGCTAGGCAAAATGTTTCTAAATCCCTTGATAAACACTACAGGGTGAACAGATTTCTTCTCCATTGTAAAGATCTGAAACTGTCGGTTTTTAATCAGGCTTTCTTCAGTCACTATTGTGGAGTGACATTTGTTTGATTCGCTAACATTGGTTGCCTGTTCTGTCTCGCAGTCGCAATTTTTCACTGCTGTACTTATACGCTTATCATTGTTGGACCTGGCTGGCGTGACACACGCCTGTGCGTCGCCGTGCAGCAAGCTGCCTTCCAGCTCTGCAAGACGACGGTTGACATTCCTCTGCCACAGCGTAATGTCAGTCTGCACCGCCTTTTTTAGGTCTTGCACTTCCGCATTGGAGCCCACGTCATTGGCCTCAATCGCGGCGTGCACCTTCTCGTCTATTTTTTTTATAAATTCGTTTTCAATTTTGTGCACTTGTTCGGACATTTTCTGATCAATTACTTGACTTGTGTCAATTTCTAATTGTTCCATCCTGTTAGCCAGTACACTAATTTCATCTACGATACTGGCGTTAGCCACTTGGATACTATCTACTCTTTCGCTCAGTTCTTGCACCGCTTTAGGTATGGTTTCATAGTTTTGTCTCAAACTAACAATCTCACTTTGCATAGCGTCCAAAGATTGCATTAACTGCAAGTCTCTCTCATGCAGGTGTCGATCACGCTCTGCTTGTTTAGCATCACGTTCTCTATTGCGTTCTGCTTGCATACGTGCAAATTCAGCTTGGAAATTGAGCATGCGCTCGAACATAACCCTTAATGACTGCACTTCTGACACCTCACCACTCTCTGGTCCGTGTCTAGTGCTTGTGGGTGGTACAGTATTTCTACTATCAACTGAATCACTGGCTGGCAGTGGCAACATTTCTTGCCCTTCTGCCCCCAGATTCTCACATTGTGCTTCCAGAACCACGCCACTAACATTACTTTGTGCCCCACTTTCTAACTCGGTATCACTGCTTGCTAACTGTTGTTCATTATCCATGTTTATATCTTTCTGACTACGCAATCTAACCATAGTCAACAAAAGAAACAAAATCTGAACTAAATATCCTAAAACTCAGGTTTCACTGACATAATCACACAAGAAATGGTCATTTGTTGAAACACACCTATTATTTACTACAATGACTAACTACTCAAATGTCCTGTTATTTTTTTTTAAAAGAGAACACTAACAACAAGCACACCACTAATGATCCGAGAACACTGCACTGAGGCTACTTTACTACCCACAGGACAACTACACTGTAGCTTTACCTTTTGGTGATCTATCTTGGGTGCAGCTGCCCCCTGGTATTGTGGTAGGTAATTAATTTTTCGATATAATGAGCTCTCTTCTCCAGCTTGCCTCTGGGTATATAGTGTTCTCATGCAAAAAAATCATATACAGGTATTACCACACAATATTGGTTAGGCAATACATACGATACATGAGAAAATTATTAATTGTTCTCCAACAAAGTTCGTTCTACAATAATTCCCTAGTTATCTCATGGGTATTTTGTGGCCACTGCATATTCGGGCCCCACGTTGGGCGCCAATTTAATGAAATTAAATTTAAAAAAAATTAAATAGTTACTTTTTTTATAATGTTTTTTTTATTTGTTCCTTCTTTCTTTCAGTGCGAACTTTGTTGTAGAACCCCTTATTTACGTGTGGTAATAAAACTTCATTTACACAGAATTAAGTACATTTAAAATTACGTGAACTTAGTCAACCCTCTCGTGCTGATAAATTCATATTAACTGATTAAGAATATTTAGTTGAGAATTAAATCCTTTACATAATTAGGCCTTGTCACACATTTTCTAAATGCAGTGGTTTTTTTTTAAATATGTACTGAATTCTTTCCTGGCGTTAGCTATGGAACACAAGACTGTCTCTATTAGCAGAAAATGGTTAAATATTGCCAAGCTGACGTTCAATTAT
This sequence comes from Schistocerca serialis cubense, assembly GCF_023864345.2. Taxonomy (NCBI): domain Eukaryota; kingdom Metazoa; phylum Arthropoda; class Insecta; order Orthoptera; family Acrididae; genus Schistocerca; species Schistocerca serialis. The sequence continues at coordinate 628,496,090 of NC_064641.1, read as the reverse complement.
CATTGATAAAACACACTTCACTATACATTTAAGTTATTTGAAAGAACCAACAAATTGTTAAATTTCAACATTAACTATCCGCCTATGAATGCACAAATGTGAAACTAGTAATAAAATCCGTCAGTCTCAGGATCGCTGTAAAAGAAAAACATTTTCTTAATTCACTGCTAATTTTTATCTGCTCCCGATTTATGAGTTTGGTTAATTTTTCTTAGCGGAACAATTTTTTAAATGTGCCGCCGCTGCAAATCCTTCGGTCGCGGCACAGCCCAGAAACACCAGCAATCATTGCTAAGAATGCTGAAAATTCTTTAAAGAAATATTATAGATGACATGGGCAAGCTAATTTACATTAGTAATACACACTTTTGATAAATTATAATGTATTTAAACCACAGCAATAATTCAACTTACATTAGTTTGTAATTTCTCCTCTAATAGCGGCTAAATCTAGATACAGACAAAAGAAGTCTACCCATTCATAAAATGCTACATCACAGCTTCCTCTCTCTCTCAGCTCTCGAGGAAGACGACAAAGAACGCACACCATGCAGTATTATTTATATTATTGCTGACCACTAACATCTCTTTGTAATCTTACAACATTATTTTCCACTGTGGCTGAATTTTACATTTTTGCTATCGCAGATATTGACACATTTTGCAATTACATTATGAGTATAGAAATATTACAATCATAAATACATCGAGAATATTACTACAGAAAATATTACAATAATAACGAATGTCCTTTACACAAAATTAAATAATATTTTTTTTAATAATTACAGTATACAAATTGCTTCATAGCAGCGTATATAGTACAATTAAATTTTATTTTATTAATAGTGTGAGTGTTGCCAGGGAACGTTACAGCACTTACATGTTTAACACATACACACAACAACAAATCGCTGATATCTTCAAGTTTAAATAGCACAAATAGAATGTAAATAAGTCTTAAATGTTATGAAAGATTGTGCAGAAGTATATGGCGGCACATATCATATTTAATGCTATGATTAACACAAGTGCACAAGAACTGATCCGTAATACGTATTATTCCCATTTAAATGGTCAATAACGGAATTTTAATAAGTGAGGAAAAGTATGATACATGAAAAAGACATGTGCAGCTCTAAAGTATAGAGCAGCATGTGTGATGTGAACATAATAACACATCTGAAAACAGTTTTACACTAACAAATGTAAAAGATGCTGACAACGTGCTATCAACTATTAAAATTTACCAAGTGCTTTGTGATATCATGGACAGTGTTCATTTCACTGATTTTCAGCTGAAACAACAAGTTTATATCCATCACTATTAACATTTGTTTCCGTTTTGGGATTTTTTTCGCTGATAACCTGTAGAAACATAGTGAGTTGTTTTTGATACTTTCATTTAAAGACACGTCTCTAAGGCTCTTAATCAAATTTTTTGCAAGCCAGTCTTCATTTCTCTTAGAAAGATTTGCTTGTAGCTTCAGTCATCTTTCATTTGGAACTTTACCAGACTGAAATTAAGTTGGTTTACTTCACCTCTTCAGTCCTCATGCAGCATATATGCTACATGCAACTACTATTTTTTTTTCTAGGTCAGGCAATTAGCTAGACTTTCTGTGTCTTATTTACTGTAGCTTGTACTTTATACCATGTGTTTTCTGTGCATCACTTAGTTACGTTTGTGTGAGCTCCCTGTAGTTTGCTGCAACTGACTGAAGAAAGCTTTTTATCGCAGAGTTATGACAACCTCGAAAAATAAAGGTAATTTCTTCTCATTTTTAATATTTTTCAACTAGTATGTATTTTCAATAAGCTGTGATGTAAATATCCTAAGCTGTCGAATAAATGATTTATTTATGATTATTTACTGACTTTATTTATGATTATTTACTGACAACAGCACAGCGATATTTTTTTCTATGTAGCATTTGGTATACATTGGGCTGTACAGCGAGCATGCATTTCCAATGAGGAAACTCCCCAAAACGTCAAAACCTTTGTGATCACCAACAGCAAGATTTTCCATGCGATGTATCTACCTGAGATGATGAATAAAACATGGAAAATCGCTTAAGATGTGGGTTTTCTGCATGTAACCAATTCACATTTATGCAGTGCATTAAATGCAAAACGTGTATCTGTTGTACAGAAAAGAGGACTCTTTTTTTCAGTTCTAGAAAAAATAGAAGAATGGACCATATATGTAGAGATTTCAGGAAGTAAATTACTCATGTCATTATACACTAAGATCAATGTCAACAAGAGTGGTGAATTGCCAGAGGAGAAAACATCTTCCAGGTTTCCCACACAGACAATTCTACTGTGGTACAAATAATTGGTACATCAAAATGTGGGAGTCAAATGGCGCAGCAACTTGAAAAGCACAATTGCACACAGATTGCTGTTATTCTGACAGTGTATGGATCAAATGCAATGTGACGTCGAACTGTAATGAAACAGTGTCAACAGATTGATCAGAACCGCAAGACGTGGTTGATCCTGATTGGTAAGGAAAGCCATCCAGCAGCTGCAGACTATAATGTCCAGATAGTCAAGGAATTTATCTGTAGCAACTGGAGATTTTACAATGATGAAGACATCCACAGAGCATTTCTCAAATGGCTCTATGACAAAGGAGTGGACTTTATCACAGGTAATTGAATAATAGAAAGTTCTGATCACTGTTTACAGATTTGGTGAATATGCTGAAAAATAGTGTCATGCATCTGTGTCACTTTGAAGTGTAATGCAGCATTCAATAAAAGTTACTTGGACTGCCACAGTAATATGTAACTTACCATTTGAAATCCCCTCATATAAAAAATCTTTGGGTTCTGTTTTCGGATATAATAATAAAATTTTGTTTTTTTAGAACTTACATAAATATGTTTATATATTTCAGTTGTCAGCTTACAAATAAAATCCATCGTAGGAATCCTTGAAAACGTGTCATTACTATGATAAAAATCGCATTTGGTTCCTGATGTAGGATATATGCTACATTCCCTATATTTTGGTGAATCATAATTTTTTTTTAAATTTGGGTTTTGAGTCTTATTTTGTCCCAGAACAACACATAGACAAACAATATAAACTTTTTAGTCGCAAATTCTAAACTCAAGACTGATGTGGTTCAATAATTTGGTAAATTGGGGAATATACTAGGAATTGCACCTTAACATAATTTTGGTTGATCTCCTAGGCAGCTCATTGATTTCCTTACAAATCTTTAAAAGTACCAATTGTTATTATGCCATCTTATTCAAAATGCTTCACATAAACTATTGATCTCATTTAGCGGGGTGGCACACTGGTCATCTCACTAGTCTCGCATTCGGAGGGATGATAGTTGAAATCCACATCTGGCCACCCAGATTTAGGTTCTATATGATTTATCTGCATCGCGCCAGGCAAATGCAGAGATGGTTCCTTGGAAAGTTTGTTTTCCCATCCTGTCTCTAATTACATCAATGTTCTTGGGATGTTAAACCCTGATCTTCTTTCATCTCTTGGAAATCATCCAGACTTTCCTTAGAACCATTCTGTGCATGTCTCTATCTCTTGAGAATTGCTTATGTACAGCTGGGCGTGGTAGTAGCCCTTGATCGAGCTGGTTGTATAGCTTGCACACTGCTACATTGAGCCATGTCTTGACTTCAGTGGCGAGCTCCATGGCAGGCTGCATGCTTTCATCAGTTTTTGCTCCACCTTCTCTCACTGTGGCAGCTTGTATTTGCCTGCTTTCGGTGCTGACTGCCGCTGCTCCCTGCCGTTTCGCCAGTTACACCCACCAGCCTTCACTGGTAGGCTTTGCGGCTGAACTCAGGAAGAGTTACTGATATGTAGATGTGCGCTTTCTGCATCTTCTCCTCCATTTCTTCGTCTTGGCATTGTCAGCATCAGCAGGATTCATCTATGCAGGTCTTCTCACCCTATGATTTGCACCAGCGTTGCTGTATATTGAGAAGGTGTTGCAGCATCACCAACTTGCGACACGTAGTCCGCTATACAAGGCTCACGTCAGCTGGTTGTTGTTCAGCACCGCGCGACTGCTACGGTCGCAGGTTCGAATCCTTCCTCGGGCATGGATGTGTGTGATGTCCTTAGGTTAGTTAGGTTTAAGTAGTTCTAAGTTCTAGGGGACTGATGACCACAGATGTTAAGTCCCATAGTGCTCAGAGCCATTATACCATTTTGTTCTTCAGCGCAGAAATGTGGCTGTTGCGATTACCTCAGCATTTGATGCATTTCACCAGATCATGGAAGTATTTTTCCTTGTGGCCTTCTCATTATCGCCTGAAGCACTGAGTGTTTGAGCTGAATTCTGCTGGGAGAATCTCCAGCTTAACCTGAAAATGTAAGAATCTTTTCAGTTCGAAGATGTTCTCTACTTCCTTCCTCTGATGCATGTTGTTGGTCGTATCCACAATGTGAAGAGCAGCAGCCTCTTCTTATTCGTAGTTTGCGCACCACATCTCTGAACCCAGGGTACAGCAGCTCTCAATAGACATCCCTCTGCTTCCACAGCCTCAGCAGACCCCAGACGACTGCCTTGACTTTTCCGTATCTACTTTCTCTGCTCACTTTTTCTGGTACTGGGACAATGTCTTTATCGAGATGAGATTTGCTAACCATATGGTCATACTAGTTCTTAGTCTGGATTTCCAACAGCCTGTCATTGTCAAAGCATTAGATTTCAATTGGAAAGTATACGATTTCATTCAGCCTCCTGTGGAAATCTAACCAATCCCCGCCTTGTACCTTATATATAGAGATAGGACTGTTTCTCTCACGTCCATTCTGTTCTTCACAATGACCCCAAGTTCTTCCGCCACTTGCATTGTGCCATTCCCATTATGGAAGAATAGCCTATCTCGTTTTCGTCGAATACGTAATTGTCTTTCTCAGTTGTCAGGGTTATCTTCACATTTCTAGCCACTCTTCCAAGTCCATCGCTTTTTTCTCAGGCTCATAAAGCACACTACACTATGGCTTTCTTGATCTTAGTAAAGGCTTCAGTGTTATTTATCATGGCATTCTCTTGCACAAGTTAAGTAATTATAGAATAAGAGGCCAATCTAAAAGGGGTAGCCAATCATACCTCAACCACTGTCAACATATTACAAAAATAAAACGCAAAGGCAGTGAAAGAGAATTTCTACTTTTTACAGTAATGAGCAAAATATCAAGTATGAAGTCCTGTGAGGTTAATTCTGGGACCTGCGTTATTTCTGCTCTATGTAAATGGCCTGGGGAGTAAAATAACTGACAGAAGCAGAATACTCTTTGTAGATGACACTGATATTCCGATTAGATGACACAGTGAAGAAAATGTGTAGGAAATTGCACCATCAGTAACACCAGGCTTGGCATCGTGATTCAGGACTAATAGGCTTATAATAAATTCTGAAAAATCTATGGCAGTTAACTTTCACACCACATGATACCTCCATCCTGCTCAAGCTACATGTAAACACAGTAAGTACAAATTTATGTGAAAGAGCTGTACATCTTACTGGAGTTATGTTATATAACCATATACTTTCTTACTTAAAATACATATCAACATTAAATACATTTCGATGATAGGCAATGAAATCTTTGTTTCTCCATTTTGTAAAATTTTAAAGAAGAAGTAAAAACTGTCTCTTAAAAAATAACATAATATGCTACAGACAAAGTTGCTATATCATTTTGAAATCTCTTTGATAATGGAGTTACTGGTTACTGGAGTCATGAGGTTTTCACGAACATACGGAGTCAATGAGGTTTTCATTGCCTACCATCGATTAAAGTAAAGTTGAAACGGCTCTAGCTAGACTATTGCTACTCTGCCTTTGAATGTACTAAATAAAATTGATGTACCAAATATTATTAATTATGTCTTACATCACTTTATATTGTTATTTATTTCGGTTGTGTTGATTATCTAGACTCACTTAACAACAATTGTAATTATAAATTCATTGTGTTACCTCTGACTTGTACAATATCGTTTGTACTAACAATCTACTAAAAACGATTTACTGAATCAAATAAAAATAAATACACTATAATGATGCAGCTATAGAAATCGTATCAAAAGCAGTGTTAAATTACAAAGAAATGAACACCCATAGCTACTTTTGGACATGTCCGAAAAACAGATACCATCTTAGTTTATAAAAGCAGTGTTGTTGTTTCCTGCAACTCTCGTTACAAACTGCGTTAGAGGAAATAGATTTTATTAAATATTAATAGATAAAAATGTGTCTCTACAATACATATGTTTTAAAACATTAAATTGCTTCCCTATCTTGATATAGTATTGCCTTAACCTGTTTGAAGGATAAGAAGATTCCTAATTCATCATATTATTTCACAAATAATTCGAAATTATCAGTTGTATGTTCTGGCTTTTGTTAACTTTCCACAAAGTTCTGGAGCACAGATTTCAAAATGCTGACCATTACAAAATATATGGGCATCAATGCTTTGTTCTATTACCATTGCTTCTTAATCTGTGTAGGTAACTCCTTCTTTCCCATGCCTGATCGATGGAAACAGTATGCTAAGTTATATCCATTCATATTAATCATTTTTATCTCAGTGGTCATAAGATGTTCAGAAACGCATTTCCGATCTACCGGATTTTTAGCCTGTAGCTAACACTTGGTTCAAGAATCATGAAAGAAGGTTGTATACCTGGAAGAATCCTGGGGATACTAAAAGGTATCAGATAGATTACATAATGGTAAGACAGAGATTTAGGAACCAGGTTTTAAATTGTAAGACATTTCCAGGGGCAGATGTGGATTCTGACCACAATCTATTGGTTATGAACTGCAGATTGAAACTGAAGAAACTGCAAAAAGGCGGGAATTTAAGGAGATGGGACCTGGATAAACTGAAAGAACCAGAGGTTGTACAGAGTTTCAGGGAGAACATAAGGGAACAATTGACAGGAATTGGGGAAAGAAATACAGTAGAAGAAGAATGGGTAGCTCTGAGGGATGAAGTAGTGAAGGCAGCAGAGGATCAAGTAGGTAAAAAGACGAGGGCTAATAGAAATCCTTGGGTAACAGAAGAAATATTGAATTTAATTGATGAAAGGAGAAAATATAAAAATGCAGTAAATGAAGCAGGCAAAAAGGAATACAAACGTCTCAAAAATGAGATCGACAGGAAGTGCAAAATGGCTAAGCAGGGATGGCTAGAGGCCAAATGTAAGGATGTAGAGGCTTGTCTCACTAGGGGTAAGATAGATACTGCCTACAGGAAAATTAAAGAGACCTTTGGAGAGAAGAGAAACAATTGTATGAATATCAATAGCTCAGATGGCAACCCAGTTCTAAGCAAAGAAGGGAAGGCAGAAGGGTGGAAGGAGTATATAGAGGGTTTATACAAGGGCGATGTACTTGAGGACAATATTATGGAAATGGAAGAGGATGTAGATGAAGATGAAATGGGAGATAAGATACTGCGTGAAGAGTTTGACAGAGCACTGAAAGACCTGAGTCGAAACAAGGCCCCGGGAGTAGACAACATTCCATTAGAACTACTGATGGCCTTGGGAGAGCCAGTCATGACAAAACTCTACCATCTGGTGAGCAAGATGTATGAGACAGGCGAAATACCCTCAAACTTCGAGAAGAATATAATAATTCCAATCCCAAAGAAAGCAGGTGCTGACAGATGTGAAATTTACCGAACTATCAGTTTAATAAGTCACAGCTGCAAAATACTAACGCGAATTCTTTACAGACGAATGGAAAAACTGGTAGAAGCGGACCTCGGGGAAGATCAGTTTGGATTCCATAGAAATGTTGGAACACATGAGGCAATACTAACCTTACGACTTATCTTAGAAGAAAGATTAAGAAAAGGCAAACCTACGTTTCTAGCATTTGTAGACTTAGAGAAAGCTTTTGACAACGTTAACTGGAATACTCTCTTTCAAATTCTGAAGGTGGCAGGGGTAAAATACAGGGAGTGAAAGGCTATTTACAATTTGTACAGAAACCAGATGGCAGTTATAAGAGTCGAGGGGCATGAAAGGGAAGCAGTGGTTGGGAAAGGAGTGAGACAGGGTTGTAGCCTCTCCCCGATGTTATTCAATCTGTATATTGAGCAAGCAGTAAAGTAAACAAAAGAAAAATTCGGAGTAGGTATTAAAATTCATGGAGAAGAAATAAAAACTTTGAGGTTCGCCAATGACATTGTAATTCTGTCAGAGACAGCAAAGGACTTGGAAGAGCGGTTGAACGGAATGGACAGTGTCTTGAAAGGAGGATATAAGATGAACATCAACAAAAGCAAAACGAGGATAATGGAATGTAGTCAAATTAAATCGGGTGATGCTGAGGGGATTAGATTAGGAAATGAGACACTTAAAGTAGTAAAGGAGTTTTGCTATTTAGGGAGTAAAATAACTGATGATGGTCGAAGTAGAGAGGATATAAAATGTAGACTGGCAATGGCAAGGAAATCGTTTCTGAAGAAGAGAAATTTGTTAACATCGAGTATAGATTTAAGTGTCAGGAAGTCGTTTCTGAAAGTATTTGTATGGAGTGTAGCCATGTATGGAAGTGAAACATGGACGATAACCAGTTTGGACCAGAAGAGAATAGAAGCTTTCGAAATGTGATGCTACAGAAGAATGCTGAAGATAAGGTGGGTAGATCACTTAACTAATGAGGAGGTATTGAATAGGATTGGGGAGAAGAGAAGTTTGTGGCACAACTTGACTAGAAGGAGGGATCGGTTGGTAGGACATGTTTTGAGGCATCAAGGGATCACAAATTTACCATTGGAGGGCAGCGTGGAGGGTAAAAATCGTAGAGGGAGTCCAAGAGATCAATACACTAAGCAGATTCAGAAGGATGTTGGTTGCAGTAGGTACTGGAAGATGAAGATGCTTGCACAGGATAGAGTAGCATGGAGAGCTGCATCAAACCAGTCTCAGGACTGAAGACCACAACAACAACATGGGCTTTTACCAGATTTAGGCATTTTCTTTATGGAAGACACACTACCGTTTACACAGATCATAGAGCGATACTATTTTTACTTTCGGCTAAATTTACACACGACAGATTAAGTAGATGGAAACTTTATTTGCAGGAATTTAATTTTACAATTGTTCACATTCCTGGTACGCAAAATATTGTAGCAGACGCACTATCCCGTTCTCTTAACAACAATCAGCAAGACATCGCAACCAACTTCTGCAAAGCAAATTTCAGCGTCATGTACATTCAACAAGTTGCATTTGAAAATTTCATTTCGTCGTCATTACAAGACATATCACAAGAGCAGAGTAAAGACAACGTGTGGAAAGAAATTAAACACCTTTAGCAAGATAGGAATAATGTTACCATTAGAAACCATTACACTGTACGCAATGACATTCTGTTTCGCTGCTCTCATCCTGACAGCAACAATTGGTTATTATGCATTCCTGACGAACTTGTTAACAAATTAATCTGGTATACTCATTTAAGTTACGCGCATTATGGAGCCAGAAAATGTTTTCTTATACTGAGACAGAACTGTTACTTTACCAGCATGGAGAAACGTATACGACGAGTTTTAGCGTTATGTAAAATCTGCCAGAAAGCTAAATCAGAGACGACTTCACATGTTCCTCCATTACATCCCATTGTACCTGTTAAATTGAGACATATGGCCGCTGTAGACATTTTTGGTTCGATTCCCAGAACTAATAGAGATTTTTGCTACATCTTTGTCGCTGTTGAACTCACTTCAAAATTTGTTACCTTCACTCCGTTACGCAAAGCTCCTGCTAAAACTGTTTCGAAAGCATTTGTAAAACATTTTCTATTTCATGTAGGGCATGTGTTGAAAGTAATTTCCGACAATGGATCACAGTTTCGATGTGCTATATGGACACGTATGTTACGAGCTAGAAACATTTCTCCGATCTATATATCCAGGTACCATGCTTCTTTGAACCCTTGTGAACGATTAATGAAAGAAATTGGTAAACTGTGTAGAATATACTGCCATAAAAAACATATTGATTGGGACACACACATACACTCATTCCAGGATGTAATTAATTCCATACCAAATGAATCTACTATGCTATCTCCGTCTGTTATACTGAAAAATGTTGAACCACCTATCAAAATTAAAGAATTAGTGACCTTTCCTACATCTCGTCGACTACGACACCATGAAATAATTGACATTGCGCTGAACAACATCAAACGTGCCGCAGAGCGCCGGAGAAGACAGCAAAAACAGGTTTGTACACGCTGTGACTTTCACATCGGACAGAAGATATTAGTACGTACACACTATTTATCCAACAGAGGAAAGAGTAGATGCAGTAAATTAGAGCTTCTATACGCAGGTCCATATCGGATTCGCATCATTCCTCACCCCAATGTAGTACACGTCGAAACTTTGAGAACCAGAAAAACCAAAGGGATCCACCACGTCTCCAACATCAAACCTTTTATTGAATGAACATACTTTATGATTTATCACACTGTAATGCCATTGCCTAATTTTTATGACCACTTATGCAATTATATTCACTTGAACATTTACTGATGATTATCGTATTTTTTCTTGGCAAGTGCCCGGCAAGGTAAGGTTAGCAGGTCGCTCTTCTTGTCATTACACATCAGACCGTGCATATTTTTCCAGATGAACTTACACATTTTTTGACCATGCAATTATATTTATGTGACTACTTACTGATGATTATCGTATTTTTTCTTGGCAAGTGCCCGGCAAGGTAAGGTTAGCAGGTTGCTCTTCTTGTCGTTACACATCAGACCGTGCATATTTTTCCAGATGAACTTACACATTTTTTGACCACTTATGCAATTATATTTATGTGACTGCTTACTGATGATTGTCGTATTTTTTCTTGGCAAGGTAAGGTTAGCAGGTCGCTTTTCTTGTCGTTACACATCAGACCGTGCACATTTTTCCAGATAAACTTACGTATCTTATGAATAATTATGCAATTTTATCTAGTGACATATTAATTTTATTAAATTCTCTATCCATTAAAGTCTTCAATTCTCGCCTCTATTAACTACACAACATACAAGCTGAACACAAAGAAGGTCACATTTCTTGTCATCATACACTCCTGGAAATTGAAATAAGAACACCGTGAATTCATTGTCCCAGGAAGGGGAAACTTTATTGACACATTCCTTGGGTCAGATACATCACATGATCACACTGACAGAACCACAGGCACATAGACACAGGCAACAGAGCATGCACAATGTCGGCACTAGTACAGTGTATATCCACCTTTCACAGCAATGCAGGCTGCTATTCTCCCATGGAGACGATCGTAGAGATGCTGGATGTAGTCCTGTGGAACGGCTTGCCATGCCATTTCCACCTGGCGCCTCAGTTGGACCAGCGTTCGTGCTGGACGTGCAGACCGCGTGAGACGACGCTTCATCCAGTCCCAAACATGCTCAATGGGGGACAGATCCGGAGATCTTGCTGGCCAGGGTAGTTGACTTACACCTTCTAGAGCACGTTGGGTGGCACGGGATACATGCGGACGTGCATTGTCCTGTTGGAACAGCAAGTTCCCTTGCCGGTCTAGGAATGGTAGAACGATGGGTTCGATGACGGTTTGGATGTACCGTGCACTATTCAGTGTCCCCTCGACGATCACCAGTGGTGTACGGCCAGTGTAGGAGATCGCTCCCCACACCATGATGCCGGGTGTTGGCCCTGTGTGCCTCGGTCGTATGCAGTCCTGATTGTGGCGCTCACCTGCACGGCGCCAAACACGCATACGACCATCATTGGCACCAAGGCAGAAGCGACTCTCATCGCTGAAGACGACACGTCTCCATTCGTCCCTCCATTCACGCCTGTCGCGACACCACTGGAGGCGGGCTGCACGATGTTGGGGCGTGAGCGGAAGACGGCCTAACGGCGTGCGGGACCGTAGCCCAGCTTCATGGAGACGGTTGCGAATGGTCCTCGCCGATACCCCAGGAGCAACAGTGTCCCTAATTTGCTGGGAAATGGCGGTGCGGTCCCCTACAGCACTGCGTAGGATCCTACGGTCTTGGCGTGCATCCGTGCGTCGCTGCGGTCCGGTCCCAGGTCGACGGGCACGTGCACCTTCCGCCGACCACTGGCGACAACATCGATGTACTGTGGAGACCTCACGCCCCACGTGTTGAGCAATTCGGTGGTACGTCCACCCGGCCTCCCGCATGCCCACTATACGCCCTCGCTCAAAGTCCGTCAACTGCACATACAGTTCACGTCCACGCTGTTGCGGCATGCTACCAGTGTTAAAGACTGCGATGGAGCTCCGTATGCCACGGCAAACTGGCTGACACTGACGGCGGCGGTGCACAAATGCTGCGCATCTAGCGCCATTCGACGGCCAACACCGCGGTTCCTGGTGTGTCCGCTGTGCCGTGCGTGTGATCATTGCTTGTACAGCCCTCTCGCAATGTCCGGAGCAAGTATGGTGGGTCTGACACACCGGTGTCAATGTGTTCTTTTTTCCATTTCCAGGAGTGTATATCAGACTGTGCATATTTTCCATTTTTCATGTATGTATGATTGTTTTCCTGTTTTGTTTGTATGCACTATGAAATATTTAATATATAACAAACACCATTTGACTTTGACATTTTTGCTATCTCAACATCGTGACTATTTTACATTTTTTTTGCTGCTACATTGTGATACTCTGTGTACATTTTTTGCACCTGCACACTGTCTATGTTTTTTTTGACATATTACGTTTTCTGTCATGCTATGCTGTATGCTCAATTATGTTACTATAAACCAGTTTTTATTCAGTGGCTATATGATTTAAATGCAAGACATTAATTTTTGTTCATCATTTTCAGAATGCAATAACGTGTAAAAGAAATATATTAAACAGAAATGGGAATTTCACCTTAGGAATGAACGAAAGAAGATGCAATACCTCGTGACGAAGAGTAAATGGATCAGAATTAACAAGCATTAGCAAGAATATACTATCATAGAATAGCAGTCTTAACTAATTTTTTCTTTCAGAATACGAGGCGATTGATGCAGGCTGTCAGAGAGAACTAAACATCTTAGTTTTAGTGATGAAATATGCTAGAAATAAGGAATAGTTGTATAATGAATAATGAAGTGACTTTTTTGCAGATGATAATGAATGGTGATGAATAATGATGAAGAATATGCTACTATGGATAATGAAGTTTTTCTTTACAGGTGATGATAATAATGGAGTTATGATAATATGGATAATGAAGTTTTTTCTTTGCAGATGAGGATAATGTTGAAGTTTATGTATTTATGCAATGTAGTTATTTAAGTATTTGTTTCAGTTCGTTTTGACATTATGTCTTATATCGAATGGTATGATGACTGAAGGTTTTGGAAAGGACAGCTAGAGAACATATATATTTTTTAGACACATTTCACTACCTGTTAATCCGAAGCTCACTACTTTTCAGCATAATATGAGTTTCTTCTTTCAGTTTAATAATCCATTTTATATTTTTTGCAGGAGGAATTATTCATGAAATTAATGTGCTATAAGCAGTTGTTCATTAAACCTATGTCATTTATGAATGTGATCACATATACTCTACTGGTTTCATAACCTTGCTACAGCTGACTCATGACAAATGACGTTACACATCTTCATTTCCAGCAATAAGTCAAAAGCAAATATTTTCATACCCCACCAATTAATTATCGATTCCAATGCAATGCATTGCTAGCACACAAAAAAATGTATTACCAGACCCAAATAATGCTACCAGTTTAAGAGAGTTCTGAGTAATACTGATCAGCTCTGAGCAGTATGTCACTTGAATAATGAATTCTGAGTAATACTGAATGATGCTTCGTAATAATGCATAAATACTATGTACATAATTTCTGTAAATAATGTTTTTGTTATACTCTATAAATGCTATGCCAATAATTAACTCTTGCTTTGAATGATCACTTCTGCATAATGCATAAAAAATGCTTTGTAACTGGCCAATGAATGCCACTGATTACTGTAATGAGATGACCTATGATGCCAATGATTACTATAATTAGATGAATTATGTATAAATGCTATGCCAATAATTAAATCTTGCTTTGAATGATCACTTCTGAATAATGCATAAAAAATGCTTTGTAACTGGCCAATGAGTGCCAATGATTACTATAACCAAGTGAATTACGTTAGTATTATGCCATTCATTAGCTCCTGTTTTGAATGATGACTTATGATGGTTTGTAACTGGCCAACGAGTGCCAATGTTCTCTGTAAACAGATAATTTATGAACATTATTCTGTAATACTACATACGTGGTACAGAAATGTTCAGTAACTGGGTGATGAGTGCCACCAATTACTCAAATCAGTTGTTAGACTAGTGTAATTCTCAATGAAGACTAGTATGTGACTTAATGTCCTTCACCTTCTGACCTAATTACCAGAAATTACTGCAATATCCGTTTGTCCTGTCTATCCTCATGATCATGGAGCACTATATTTGGTTTTTGCACTAATTCTACGTTGGTGTACTTTACAAGAACGTGGTGTTGACATGACATGCTGTCCACCATCTTGAGTGATGGAGATGTTCTTATGGTCCCACTGTTTGGTGTACCCAGTGTACTACCAAAAATGACAGCATGGAATATTATTACGACACTTCAGTGTCTTGGCTACACTGATTAATACTTCAAGGAAAAGAACTTCAGATTGTCTCACTTGGTGTTGTGCTTCCATAGAAAGATATGGACTTTCAGTGCAGCTGCGTGCAACCTAAAGTGCTACAACCATGACGCAATCATTCCCATTCCTTTCCTAGTTATTGTAAAATGGTAAACACTTATACAATGCGTTTAAATTCTTGTAAAAAGATAAAGACATATACAGTGCGTGTGCACTTCATTTCATTTGTTAACAAGATCAGTTGTCCTAAATATGCTAAAGACTTCTACAGTGCATGTGCACTTTATTTCACTCCATGATATGTTATGTAAGAATGCTAAAGACTTCTATAGTGCGTGTGCACTTTATTTCACTCCTTGATATGTTTATTTGTTGTAAAAATGCTAAAGAGATTTACAGTGCGTGTGCACTTTATGCCATTTGTTAATATGATTTGTACTCATTACATATACATTTTGCGATTCCCAGATATGTTCTGTACTACAGTACGTGTGCACTTTCGTCATTTTGTTAACATGATTTGTATTCATTGCATATACGTTTTTGTGATTTGCTGATACGTTCTGAACCACAGTGCGTGTGCACTTTTGTCATTTGTCAATATGATTTGTACTCATTATGTTTATTTGTTGTAAAAATGCTAAAGAGTTTTACAGTGTGTGTGCACTTTTGCCATTTGTTAATATATTTTGTACTCATTGTGTATACATTTTGTCATTGCCTGATATGTTCTGTACTCAGTGCATGTGCACTATATTTTATTTCATGTTCTGCACCTATATATATGTACATATTCTGTGATTGTAAAGTTAGTTAATTAAGAAAAATTTGTTGCTCATGGCAAGTCCAATTGACTCACCATCGCTGCCAAATTTTTGCCCCCCCAGTGGAGGGTTATGTAAGACATATGCTTTGCCGGCGATGGACGAGGCATGACAGAATCTCTGACCAGAGAGTAGTTTGTCGTTAGTTGTAGCTTGTCGCTAGTCTGCGCCTGTCTGCGTGAGTCGACAGTAGTCTGTAATAGTCTGGTGTAGTCTGGTGGAGTCGGTATGTGTCGGCTGTGTGCTCTGCTCGTGACTCTGGTCAGGACTCTGGAGGATGAGTATTGTTGTAGAAGGTAAAGAAGCAGCCTTGCGCATATTTAATAATGTATGTTAATTGTAATTTAATTTGTTCCAAAAAAATGCACCAATAATAATTTTTATAATATAAAGTAACTCTTTTAAAGAAATGCATTCACTTCAATTTAAAGAATATTTCCAATGCATGATCATTCCTTCCAAGAATAAAAAAAAAAAAAAAATACGCCAGCATTGCACGAAGCTGTGTCGCAAAATTCCTATTTAAGAGCAGATATAATAGCAGTTTTTATTGAGGTGAGAATTTTTCCTTTTTTCATTCAGAATACTGGGCCGAAGGGCAGTGCTGCTGTCCTCATAAAATTTATCAGGTTCCTAAACTTTTTCATTATTTTGGTGTTTAGGAATTTTTTTCTGTTTCGAACTTAACATTAAATGAGAAAAGAATTTTGTGGGAACATTAAGTGTGAATGCATTTCTGCACACAGATTATAAAATGGGAGCCAATTTTGTTCAGAGTTTACAATATTTAAAATTCATTTAATTATTATTTTGTGGGGAGTTTACACATGGTTCATATTTTAAATATAAACAATTCTTTGGGGAGGTTACACTTGGCACATTTTCATTATCATTCTGTGTGGGGAGGTTGCAACTATCAAAATCAGAAAAAGTTGAAAGTTCAATAAATCCAAGATGTGACAGCATAAAAAACGTTGTAGTAGCAGAGTGTCACAGCACACAGCTAATAGAGGAAGATTGTGAAAATACACAGATAATAGAACCTACAGACTGCAATGGGAATTACGAAAAGGATACAAATACTGATGGATGTGACATGAAAAATGCAAGACGTTTATAGCCAGATCTGCAGATCTGTGGCCTCTTTGCAACTGTGTGAAAATACAGTGAGACTGGCTAAATTAGAGGATATACATGTGTTAACCATAGCAATAAGACACCTGGTTAGGCACAATTATCCAAAAGGCTCTACCATAAATTTTCCTGTCATGGAGGAAGTTGATCATATTCAGAACAGTGTCAACAACATGCCTATAAATATGATGGATCTGCAGACTCTGCTTGTTGTCATCTTTAAGAGGAGACAGAAGACACTTGACATTAAAGCATCTGTACAGGCAATTAGTGATGACACATTGCCACATTGTACATGGTTACAGGTTACACACGCAACATAAGTATGTGCTCACTAGTTTCCCATAGCACTCATTTGCAATCAGATCGCACCCCAACGGCAATGGAACAGAGACAAATGATTAAAATCGACCAGATATGCGATGCACAGTGCCATGGTGACGCAAGATCTTGGGAAAGTGTTGGAGGAGTTGAACCTACACATACTATGTATAAAGGAGCCATATTCCAGAAACAGGGCTATACACCCCATCCCAGTTACAGCACAAATCATAGCATCAAGTCAACATTCAATAGAGATGATTGTGGTGCCAGATGAAGAAACAACAGTAACAATATACAGCAACCCTGTGACTAACTCGCAGTAACAATAGAAATAATGACTGTCTTAGGAAAATTTTATGTAACTAATAAATATTTTCAGTAAATCAGGAGATACAACCACCATAGAAAACTCAAAAACAGCAGCAATACAGGATAGACACGACAGACATATTTTCGTAATGGACGCAAATTCGAAATCAACATTGTGGCATAGCAGAGTAATGGACAAAAGAGGACACTGCCTTCAAGACATTACACAAGAACTCGACCTTCATGACATGAATAGACCATTCAACTTAACTACTTTCCAAAATAGCGCAGGTACAGCAACAAATATAGATATCACCCTCGCAGTCTCAGAACTCAGTGACCACATTGCCCGCTGGAAGGCCTGTGATGGACAACAAGTGATCATAATCTCATTTACTTCACCATCGTAAGTGCAGATAAGGAAGTAGACAGTAAGAACCAGACCGAGCGACTGTACTGTCTACGCAGAGCGAATTGGTATCTTTTAAAAATTCCCTGTAATCCCGCTCTACAGTCCTTAAAACGTAGAGCAAGGCAGTTGTGGAGACATTACCAAAGGTCTTAGGAGAAACAGAACTACAAAGAAGGCTGATTTTCTATCGAACACACAAACAACAATATAAAGAATTTCTACATCAAACAAGAGAAGAAAATGGGAGGTGTACATTAAGGACCGAATGATAAAAGATGTTTGGGGTGTTCCACACAAACTTGAAACAAATATGGTTCGATCAGCCACTGTATTATCAACCCTGAGAAGATCCGACCTCACAATGATGACAGACTGAGAAACGCGAGTTCACTACCTATGCAGAACTTCGTTGTCGGATGATACAATGATAGACGACACAGAGTTCCATCAGCATCTTCGCTCTGGATTACTAGAGCAGCAATGGAATAATAGTGTTGTGATTCCATTTGCCCGGAGGAAGAGAGACTGCCAATAATGAAGTCAAAGAAGAAGAAAGCATCAGCATCAGACAGATACTGGCAGAAGTGTTGCATCACGTAGTATGCAAAGTAGTGGCATATATAACATTATTATTAAACGAATGTATTTTGCAGCGTTGGGTGCCCAGAATCCGGAAAAACTTGAATATCATTATCTTAAAAAGGGGGGAAAACAATGACTCAAAAGAGAACCACAATCTTACAGGCCGATTTGCTTCGTGATTGCTCTAGCCAAAGTACAGGAAAAGCTTCTGTGTCGCCGCCTGAGAGACGACAGACAGTTAATAGGCATGAGCCGCTGCAGTGCGCTTTCAGAAAGGGGAATTCCACCGAGAATTCGGTAAATCATGCAATGAATATTGAGAACATCTCAGATGACAAGTGTGTTATAGGCATAATGATTGATATAGCTGGAGCATTTGATAATTTGTGGTGGTCTGTCCTGTTCAAAAGACTGTAACAGATGGACAGTCCAAGGTGTCTCTACAACATTCTACGAGATTATTGCACAGACAGGTGACAGGCTGGTACAATTAGAATGTCCTGGAAAGAAAATTGTGAAAGACATTTCCAAAGGCTGCCCATGGGGCTCTGTTCATGATCCAGAGTTCTAGGATGTTGGCATAGAGCCATTACTGAACCAATTTCAGAATATAACGAACACTAGAGGCTGTATCGCCTATGCAGACGATCTGTTAATTACAGAACCTGCTAACAAAATGGCTAAAGTAGAGGAAAACAGTAAGGTAGTTCTTGAAACACTAAGCAATTGGTGCAAGGAAAACGATCTAACGAAAGCAGTGCACAAGAAATCTGTATGTTACTAAAAGGAATATTATTAAGAACGAGAAATCCCACAACCGGAATTAATGGTCAGTCTGTGAAAAGGAAAGAAGTATATGGGTACCTTGGAATTAACATTGACGAAACGCAAAACTTCCATGCACATGTAGAAATCATCTGTCAGAGGGGCACTGAATTCGTAAATAAAATAGCAACAGTTGGCCAAAGAAGTTTTTGGATGCCACTAAGTGCAATAAGAATGTATCACAATGCAATTTTACTCGCTATTGTGGGCTATGGGTCGAGCGTTTGGGCTCATAGAACTAGAGACGTAAAGACAGCACAGGCTCTTGGCGAGAACAGAGGAACGTACTCCTGCGCCTGATAGGCACATATAGAATAACACCAACTGAAGTGCTGTTGGTGATATTAGGCTTGCTACCTATAGACACAGCAGTAAGAAAGAGTGGGGCAAAATATTGGCTCAAAAAGCGCGACTATGATAATTAAAGGAGATATTGGGGCATGAGGCCATATCGAAAAAGGAAAATAAAAGCATGTATTGATAGAGAATGGCAAGAAATCTGTGACACAGCAGAAACAGGGAGGAGAATCTACCAGTTCCTTCCTAAAATAAAAGAAAGGACAAGAATGACATACTTCCCTTTGACCAAGGGAGCTATACTCTATCTGTCAAGACATGGCCCACATCCCAGCTACTTACTAAAAATACGGCAGCGCACCACAGACATTTGTGAATGTGGAGCAATCAGTACCCAAGATCACATCATCTGGGAGTGCCTTCGAATGGAAGGGTTTTGATCGCCCCTTATACGTTTACAATACCGATGTTTCTGCAATAAAGTGACTTGCAGAGTTATGATACTTCTGGATTATTCTGCGTTGCTGCAAATGATGATGAGCTACATTAGCACAAATGAGTGATTGTAAGTATTTGCTACAGCGTAGTATGAGACCCATATAATAAATATTAAAAAAGTTTTTGCCACTTTACAAAGAATCTGTTTGATTAGTTAAAGACAAAATCCACTATTTACATGTGCAAACAAATCTATGTTGCTATGCAAAGGCAAGTCGTTGTTTATCATTGTTACGAAAAATCTGGAAATGTACTTGACAGATTTACTTCATATTTTTGCTCAATACTCTAATTAACATTCTGACAGACACAAATTAAAATTTTTACCAGTGCTGGGATCCGAACTGGGGTCTACTGCTTACTAGATAGATGTGCTATCCATTATGATACACTGGCGCTGCAGCGACCAAAGGTCCACAGGTTACTGTAGTATGTCTCCCTCCTCAACACAAATTCCAACTCAAGCTTCAGCCCATTGCTATTCCCCTTCCAAATTCTCTGTGCAAATTTTAATTCATTGCTTCGTCATACATCACTATCGTAGATAAAGGTGAGACTCAATATGTCTGAGGAACATCATCTGCATGTGATTCATACATATGATATAGAAGGTGAAAAATTTTGAACAAATTACTTCAGATTTGTACTCAATACTTTAATGAACATTTGGACAGATATAAACTACACATTTTCTTAAACAATAACCTAGAGGTTTTCTGTTAATATTGACTGTGAGAAATAAAATGCTGTAGTGTGCTCTGCTGTGAAAATATGCAATTGTTTCTCTCATATATATTCATTTTTCATTACATGTATTTTAAACAAAAATTGTATACAAAACGTTGTGCTGTTTGTTTTCTTCCTAACAGGCGGTTTTCACAGAAAACAGAAAAGTGGTTTTTATGGATTATTGGCTTATGATTAGAAACCACAGAATACAATTTTGCAGTAACAACAAACAAGGTTCAGTGTTGGGAAGAGGAGATGGCCATAGGGCAGGCAGGAAATGGACATATAGAGAGGGAAGGAGGAGATGGACAGAGAGAGGGGGGAGGTGGTGATGGACAGAGAGAGGAGCTAGGAGGAAGAGATGGATGGAGAGATGCAGAAGGAGACACACAGATGGAGGGGGGGGGGGGGAAAGGGGATTAGGACATATACCAAATACCCACACATATTTAGCAAAGCATTGGTCAGTTTGCCAGTGTTTCCAATCAGACAAAAGCAGAATAAGTGACATTACTGAAGCTCTTGGATAGTGGAGGGGAAAGATGCATTAGGACAATAAGTTAAACGTTTTAACTTTTCTATCACACTGGCTTGTATGATACTGAGAAAGTAGACTGTTAAACAGGCTAGTGATACAGTGCTTCGGGGGAGGGGGGGGGGGGGGAGGGGCATACATGTACACATTTTCTTTGCTTGTGGTAAGTGGACTTCACAGTTGAGGCCTTGACTGCCATAGCCTGTGTTGTAAGTATGGAGTGTTGTTGTTAAGTACAGAAGTCGACGAAAAAAGTGAAATTGTTGAACCAATACAATAAATTAACTGAATGATCAACATGAGCAGAAACCTATCTAGGTGTTACACCCAAAGGAACCTATTACTGGTAAATGTGAAGAAGGGCTCTTCTTTGCCAGGAGTAGAATAGTAACATCCATTCCAAAACGATTGAAATTTTTAACTTAAATATTTGAAAGGATGATATGGTCGCTTAGGAATTTGCCAGATACCTCTATTTGGTGCATCCCCATTGAAATTTGAGAAACTCGCCAGCTCTGCCACCAGGAGAGTTGGAGGGCAATGAGAAAATAAAATACTCACCATGACTGGTCCTCCAGACAGGGGATTGAGCATTCGGCTAACAGCTCATCCCATAAAAAGGAACCCATTACGAAATGTCAAGAACATACCATGGATGAAAATAGAAACAAGGAACATAAAAAATGGCTTATGAGCATGGGGCTATGATCAGTAATGTGGAACACTAGAACTTTAGCAATACCTAGGAGTCTCAATATTCCGTCAGAAGAACTAAATAGATATGAACTGCATCTTGTTGCACTACAAGAAACAGAATACCTATGTATAGGAAATCTTGAAACAGATCAACAGATTCTGTACCACAGGGATTGGTGTATGGAAAATTCCAAAAAGTAGTAGGTTTCATGGTCAGTAAAACAGTAGCAGCAGTAGTAATTGATTTTCAAGTAATTGATGACAGAATAGCTGTTATAAGACTAAGATGTAGATTCACAAATATAACAATAATTATGCTACATGCCCCAACTAATCTAGTGGGGGATAATAAGAAAGGCTGTTTCTATGAAATATATTCATTAAGACATCAAGATGTGATATGACACTTTTTGTGGGAGATGTCATTGCTAAAGTCGGATAGGAGACCATTTGAAAGGGAATAGGAGGGATAAAAAGCTTTCATGCTGTAAGTAATGATAATGGAATGAGACTTCTTAACTGTGCAAGCATAGCCAACCTAAGGATTGTGAGCAAAGGCTTACTTCAGAAGAATATCCACAAGGCAACTTGGGTATTACCAGATGGTAGAACAAAAAGCTAAATAGGCCATATCCTGCTAGATCAAAGGCACAAAAGTTGTGTAGTGAATGTGGAAACCATGAGATGAGCTGAGGGAGGCTGAGACTACTACCTAATTATGACAGTACTATGATAATGTATAACTATAGAAAAGCCAAGGAGAGAATAAAAATAATAAAGAGGCACAGGATTGGAAGACAACTCGACATTGAAGGGCTGTGTAAAATGATAAAAACAAGTGTGGAATCAGCAGCAGTCGAAGTGCACAGAAAAAGAAAAAGAAGCAAGAAAAATGTATGGTTCTCAGAAGATTGTGAGCAACAAGCGAAATAAAGTAGGTAGTAAAGGAAAAACACCTATAGAAAAATTCCAATGAAAGCAAAGAAACATATGTCAATGCTAATAGGGAAACCAAAAATCTTTTCAGAATGAAAAAAGGGAGAGCATGTCGAAATCTAGTGTAAAGAGCAGAAGAGGATGAAATTCAGGGAATTGCAAGACGTTTTTGCAGGTCAATTGTGTTCTTCAGAAAATGATACATACCATGGATGTAAGGCATTAGTGATAGAAATGGCAATACAGTTTTGAAACGAACAAAGGGTATGGAAATTTGGAAGGAATATTATGAGGAGCTTTCAAATTTTGAAGAGGGAAGTATAAAAATGGAGAACAACATAAATATCAGAATGTGGAGCCCTTAGTTGCACCACTGACACTGAAAGAGAGAGTAGAGGCAATCAGAAAACTAAAAAGCAACGCAGCTCTAGGGAGAGATGAAGTAACAACTGAACTACTTAAGAAAGGAGGAGATACAATTGCGAAACAAGTACGCAAACTCGTAACTAGTATTTGAAATGAAGGAAGAATGCTATCTGAGTGCAAAGAAGCGGTTGTGGTAAACATCCATAAAAAAGGGCAATAAATAAGAATGCATAAATTATGGAGACATCTTACTAATTAGTACAGCCTAAAAAGTGTTCTCCAAGATTTTCCAGAAAAGATTTGAAGCGTATTTGTAACAGATAATAGACGAGAAGCAACTGGGAATTATTAACAATTATCCACCACTGACCGATGAAGCAGAGGAGGAAATTAACACAGAAATAAAAGTGAATATACTGCCCTTTGTGGGTGATGCGTCAATAATCGCTGAAAATCTAGAACACCTGAAATTACAGGCAAGAAAGCTGTTTCTAAAAGAAAAGGAAGTTGAATTAGAGGTAAATTACGATACAACAGAATTCATGAGGCTAGAAAGAAATTGTAAGAAAAAAAGTTGGGAAACTATACAGACTTATGATTGTGTGTTTGAAGAAGCAGAAGAATTTAAGTATCTGAGGGTTGTAGTAAATAACAGAAACGTTGAGAAACAAAAAATAGAAGCGAGGATAAAAGCGACATCCAGAGCATGACATTGACTCAAAAACTTACTGTCATCCAAACCTTTATCAAGATGAACCAAAAGAACGATATATAAAACTATAGTCAGACCAGTATTCCTATCTGGGGCAGCAATATGCCGACTAGATAAGTATACAGAGAGAAAGATAAAGGTTGAGAAAGATAAAGGTTTTCGAAAATAAAAGCCTGTGAAACATATTTGGGCCAATTTTTGGGGGAGGAAAATGGTGAAGAAAAAAGATAAAGGAGCTCAGGCAGGTAGACCATGAACCAGATACTGTTGTGGAAGCTAAGTCGAGGGCGCTACCATGGGCCAGGCACATCTGTGGAAGATAGGAGAGATCAAGAAAGGAAGATGTGTCAGAGACGAAATCCAGAGGTCGAAGACCTGTAACCAGGTCGAAAATAGAATCTAGAGACCAGTTGGCCAAGGAGCTTCAGATACTTGTAGAAAGGGAAGAAGATGCCAATGACAGAACTCGGTGGAGGAGGCTTCTTGATGAGGCCAAAAACCGGCTGCAGTTTGTGGGGCTAAGAGCGTAAGAGTAAGAGTATTTCTAAAGCCCTATTACAAATATATTAAAAATATGACCTTAGCCATTAACATTTTTCCCTTAGAATCTGAATAATCGATATGCAGATGAAGTAACAAATACTTTTGGAAAGGTTTTCCCTATCCCACATGCCTGCAGGCACCTTTTCCTTGCACAGATGAGAGCTGTGTGTGTAAGTTTATCTGTAATGTGGTAGGTGTGTAGTGTTGTGTCATGTGCATGTTGCAGATGATGAGAGAGGGGATAGGGTGAAACCCAATGCCAGCACATAGCTTACTCCTCTTAAAGAGAACCAACGGGCCTGCTGAGCCTATTATCTCCATCCAATGGACAGATCACAAGCAACGGTGCCACATGCTCTCACATCATTAGACACTGTGGAAAGGTTTGGAATTGAATTCAGGACATTGGCGCAAAGACTTTTCACCACCACCCTTCCTGTTCTCATTGTTATAATATCAAATAGAAGACTGTGAACAGCAAGTGGTATACCCAATCAGTCACCAACAAGTTTTGGCCCCATCCTTTGGTGATCTGACAGAAGCTGGTGTATGCACTTTGGTATGGCTGTTGGTAAAATTCTATACAATTGTATTTACTTATGGACTGATTGCACACGTCACATCACTTACTATTTTTATAATGCACTATGTGACTGTAGCGATTAGATTGAGAAATCGGTATCATAGTTTATTTTATGAACACTGAGAAGTCATTTACAGTTGTATACAATACGAATCACATGAAGCAGTGGCAATACGTTTGGCCACACCAAAATCTCATATAATTTTGAGAAGTGATTCAGAACACCTTATTTAGTCTTGATAAACAATAGTAACGGTGACCTTGTACTGTAGTATGACACAAAACAGCATGTTCAGTCGTTATTATCAACAGTAGAGATGAACTCATTTTGTGGATCGAAACAAATACAAGATTTTTTTATATTCTTTTCATTCACCTTAAATTTTTCCAGCAGCCATTACATACTAATAGACAAGTAATCCTAGGCTCAAAATTTGTTTAGAGAAGTGATAATCGTATGATGCCATTTCTGTTGAAAAACAATATACGAGGGTTGAATCTTAAATAGTGGCAACTATTTATTCACAACCCATACAAAAGAGTTACATGTTTGCACCTGTTACTCTCACCAGCATTGTGTAGAACCCGTTTCCAACGATGTGGAAGGCTTAGTAAACCGTTAGCAGAGCCTGTTCTGTTGATGGTGTGAATGGAGCTGTCTACTGCCTGTCGAAGCTCTGAAACAGTTCTGAAGTGAATGCCACAAAGTTGTTACACTCACCCCACCACTGCCCCACACCAAAGCCAGGGTTATTGTGCGGTTTGGCCCCCAGTGGACCCCCCCTGGAAGCGTCTCACACCGGATGAGTATAACCCCAATGTTTGCATGGTAGAGTAATTATGGTGTACGCGTATATGGAGAAAGTGTTAGCACAGCAATCGCTGATGTAGTGTAACTGCGATGGAATGAGGGAACCAGCCCGAATTCGCCGAGGCAGATGGAAAACCGCCTTAAAAACCATCCACAGACTGGCCGGCACACTGGACCTCGACACTGGGCGGATTCGTGCCAGGGACTGGCAGGCCTTCCTACCCGAAAGCATTGCATTAGTCCGCATTGCTAACCGGGCGAGGTTCGAAAACGTAGTGACACCGTTATGTTAGACCGCTCGCTCACAAGTGACTGTGTTTCCGTCGATTGGGCACACGCCGGTGACGTGGGACAGGCGAGTCCATTTGCTCGGGGGTAAGGTAGGTATGTCAATAACGTGTGCTATCATCGACAATAGTAGATTCCATTGCATAGTGTCTCCACAGCAGTGTTGCCACTATTTAAGTTCCAACCTACGTACTTCATTTAGTTATATGGAAGGAATCCAAGTAATTAAGAGACACTACATAGTGGGTCAATGTTTCTCATAAGGAATGTAATTTATTTACAAAACTATAAAATGTGAAAATGCAGTAACATCATTACTGCACTCAAATCATTGCTATACTGAGTGGTTTTGAAATAATGCAGATACGGTTTTAGTCACATGTTTCTAGGAGCAGAACATAACATCCTTCTATATTTCTGGGACTATGATGCAATACCAGAAGAATGAGATGCCCAGAAACAAACGGTGGTAAATCGACATTTTTTTCGAAAATAAGTTGTTGCCGACATTTTGTTCACTATGGTGACATCTATCGGTTATGTCCTTAAAACACGAGGAAAATAGCTTGTGTCTGCCCCAAAACGTATCTGCAAAATAGTCTACAAGTTCAAAAGGTCATGTACACATTTCTGGTTAGATACCAAAACTGAGTAAATCCATTGCATGATAAAATAGCAGAAATTGCTGTATCCTTAGCAAGCGCCATTACCTAGGAATGTTTCAAGAGCAAAACTGGCTTTGTGCACATTATGTATGTTATCTGAATAATGCTGCTTTCACAAATGTTAGTTATGAGCTATGTGTGGTAGTTTCGCCAAGTAGTCCCTATTGCAGACTACTGTGAAACAAGAAACAGTAGCA
This sequence comes from Schistocerca serialis cubense, assembly GCF_023864345.2. Lineage (NCBI taxonomy): Eukaryota > Metazoa > Arthropoda > Insecta > Orthoptera > Acrididae > Schistocerca > Schistocerca serialis. The sequence goes on along the minus strand of NC_064641.1, from coordinate 628,469,126 downwards.
TGCTCCCTGTTGCTTTGCCGTATTGGCGCGTGTTTCTTGGCTTGTCTAGTTCGTGAGCATATGGAGAACGTTTACAGTGTTTCTTTGAATGAAATATCAAGACTGCTTTATCATTTCATCCTTAATCATGCAGGTTAATGGTAGAATAGACTACAATCAGTTTCAGAGAGGAAAGCCCATAAAAGATCAGCCAGTCCTTCTGCCTGAAAGACGAGCAAAGCAAACTGTGCAAAGTGAGATTGAATGATCACCTCTCGTATTTTGTGCCTTAATATGAACTTCATTATCAGCATATCTGTAAACTGTATTTTGCGCGTTGATGTGTTAGGTTCTTCAGGATTTTTTTTTCATCCCCCCCCTTTCCTCCCTCAGGTTGTTGTGGAGTACTTTTGTTTGTTTTCTTGGTTTCCACTTCAGATTATTCATGTGACTGCAGCTGGTTAGCAGTGCTGACAGCGCGATGTAAGCCATGGCTGGCCTGATATCGTGACTTGCATGTGGGTTGCATCAAGAGAAATCGTATGGCGCCACCCATTGTGTAGATGACAGTGCTGCTTGGGCAGCCGACATCAGTGCCTCAGAAACTCTCCACAACGACTCGGTAAGGTGAGATCTATTCGAGCATCATGGACAGTCAGGCGACGAGTGGCTAGGTCTTCACTGGCTATAGTGGATTGTGTGGCAAGGCGTGGATAGCTCTGGTAGTACTTGTGTTACTGCATCTGTCACTGTGATGGTGTCTTCATCAGGATGACACGTTTTCCCCATGAGGGAGGGGGGAGGAGGGCGATCTCAGTGGTCCTCCTTGCCCAGTTGTTGGCGTGTGGCGTCATCTGCTGCCCTCAGATGCGGGGGCACTGGTGGCCAGTGAATGTTCGCTGCTGGTTCTGTTGGCTTGCCTGTATGCCTGAGTGCAGACATTGGAAGGATCAGTCAGCCTTTTACTTGAGTGGAACGCGGTATTGGCAGGCTATTGCAGTGTTAAATATTTCATAGCCATGGTAGCTTGTGACGCATGGATCACCAAATTTCTTGCACTTGGGAGGGTGCAACTTAGGAAGTGGGTATCTTGTGTTGCCATGTCCCCCAGTGCACTTGCACTTGCACCAGTGCATATGCCTTGGAGGGGGTACAGTGGCATGCCACAAGTCCCACTCCTTAGCAGTGGAAGCACTTGGGTGAGCCTTACTTGTTCCATAGTCGTCGATGGTGACTGAAGTGTCGACCATCCTCTTCACTGACAAGAGCTTCTTGTTCTCCTGGTTCTTGTTGGCGATTGCCAGTAATGAAGGCGACTCTCTGCATTTGGCTGGATTTGATGCACATCAACGAATGCAGTTTCCTCCAGAGCTTCCTCCAGAGCTTCAATTAGGAGGTCGGTTCTCCACATTTGGGAAACACTTGAAGACTGACTTGTTGGGATTATCTGGGACAACAGCATAAGTGTAGAAATAAAGCAAGAACTCAGCTGCTTCGCTTGTGACCTTCCTGGAGTCTTCGAAATTTGGGAATTGGACTCGCACATTGTCATCCCCAGCAGCCCTCACATTGAAGACCGCTTTTTGAGACGCTGCAGGAATCTTTTGTACTTCTTCTTAACATCCATTATGATGGGTGGAGGCCGGTGCTCAGACTGCCCAGCAGGAGGTGCCGGACAGGAGATGGCGACATCTCCTGTAGGCTGGTTTCTGGTCGTCTGTATGGTTTCTGGCCATTTGCACAGCCTTCCTCTGTTCCAACACCAGTAGTTGATACTAGTTGGCGACTGGTAAGAGGTGAAGTGGCCTACAGAATAGACGCTGGTGAGGGAAGAGCGATATGCAAAAGAAGCAAAGCCTACTCGTCCATGGAACCAAATGTTAATCAAATTAGATGAGACTTAAAGCAAGCAAAAGTGAGGGATATTGACTTCCTGCTCAAAAAGCATTTTAGACAGACTTAGAGAGAAAACGGAAATATTTGCTTTGTACAAGAATATAAACAACTGTCAAACAGTTATGAACACAGCAGAAGATTACCCTGACGTTAAAATTCATCCAGAAGGTAATAAGTAGTCAGTTTAATTTATACAGCGCTGGACAGGACTTGTAAGCTTGTGGCGCTGTAATTACTTTCAAACTTTTGTTTACTGTCATGTACTTGCTAACCACAATCAATTGTAGTCATTAAATCTTTTCTATTTCTTATTTGTACCAGTATTAAGGTGTCGTTTTACAGTTATGTAACGATAATATATGCACATCTATCTGCACAGAAACAAAACTCTTTAGATCTGTGGGAAAGGATGCAAAACTCGCTGCATACAAATTATGTTAGATTACAACTGGAAGAAGAAAATACGAATATTTAAGGAACTGTCAGAAATATACTCCTTAGGTCAACATTAATCTAGAGTGTAAAGGAATTTTGAATCTCTAGCACATGGAGAACTGGTGCACTCACTACATTTTGCTTCTGTACACCTTGGGTAATGTAACAATGCAACATAATTGCTAGTTAAAAGACATAGTTACCATTACTAAATGTATTCAAATTTCTAGCAATATCTATTCCCTGTATATTAATTATTACAGCTTTCAGTAAAGCCAGGTTTCCACAAGTGACAAAAGTAACTCGGCAGCAGGTGACATGATGGCTAATAAGGCAGTGGCGCTGAATACTGCTGTTTCCATATGCTCCTGCCAAATTGTCATGGTACTATTTTCAATATGGCGTCAGATGGGATTATTTGTACAGACATTGGTGTTGCCATTCAGGTTATGGTGCACTAACTGAGCGAAGAATTCAATAATAAGTAGAAAAAGCACAAATGTTGGATTTTGAAGCGGAAAATACACACAAATATCATTGTAGCACCAAACAACATAAACAACATAGCATTCATAAACGGTAACCAATATGTGAAACATTTTCAGATAATGAAAGCTAATTTCAAGTGTTTGTAGAGGTGTGATTCGAGTTCTATTAAAAAATCCGATACATAAAAGATGCGGCTGTGGATGTAGTAAAACTAGAAGTGATACTTTGATATTTGTCATCTGCGATTAGATGTTCATAATATTTAGGTTTATAGCACACTCACAAATGTACAGTTTCAAAGTTTTTGTCTAATTTGTTGAATTCTGTTTATGGAGCCCCAGCGACTCATTCACAGTCTAATATTTTTCACTCTTACACTCAAATCATTTAATATGACGAAATATTAAATTTATTCTATACCAAATTCTGGTTCTGTGCTTCATGGAAGTGCACTAAAGGACAATGCAGGCTAATATAACTGATCTCCTTTATTAAAAGTTACACTCAATCTGAAATGAGGCCACTAGAAACCTTGTTACTTCGTTTCTCAAATCAACCAAGAATGTGTTTAAAGAGCATTGATGTTTCTAATTCTAGAATATGATTAGGCTATGTGAATATACTCCCCTGAGTATATGCCCAGTATTGCATTAATTTTCACCATTTTTAGAATTAACTGTGCTGTTGTAAACCACAAATCACCTTTCACTAAGTAGATAATACTTGTTCACACAGGCAATGTTATCCATGCATCATATAATAGAAACATCATCACCTTTCACCATATAAATTAACTATTACACGCTTATTACCACACTGACAAAACCCTGAAGATGCACATCCTACGATTGCAGCATAACAAAACATACTCAAAACAATGTGTATTGGAGAGATCCTTGAAATTATGTATTTTAGTGTCATAAATACGAGGGTGGTTTGAAAAGTTCTCAGAATCACCACGAGACGTCAGCACTAGCGCAACGAGTTGTGCCTGTAAACACGTGCCACGTCAGTGCTCATGGAAGAGAGCTGTGGCGGTAACGCGGCTCTGTTGTTATTCCCGCACAGTGATTTGCGAAGACGGAAAAAAATCGAGATTCGAGCAGTGATTAAGTACTGCGTAAAGAAAGGTATGAAACCAAAGGACATTCATGTTCATTTCCAGAATAGACTGGGGGACTCTGCTCCTTCATATTCAACTGTTGCCAAGTGGTCAAATGAATTTAAATTTGCTCAAAGAGCTTAGATGATCATCCATGCAGTGGTTGGCCAAGATGTGTCACTATCCCAGAAATCATTGAAAAAGTGCACAAAATGGTCATGGAGGATCGCCGATTGAAAGTGCGTGAAATTGCTCACACTTGCCAGATGTCATCTCAAAGGGTATATCACGTTTTAATTCAAGAATTAGAAATGAAAAAATTATTTGCAAGATGGGTGCCACGACTCTTGAGGCTAGATCGTTGCGCGTCCACACACATGTGCCGTTGCCATGGCAAAGTTACACGAACTAAGGCTCTGAGCACTATGGGACTTAACATCTATGGTCATCAGTCCCCTAGAACTTAGAACTACTTAAACCTAACTAACCCAAGGACATCACACAATACCCAGTCATCATGAGGCAGAGAAAATCCCTGACCCCGCCGGGAAACGAACTAAGGTATGAATTGTTGGCACACACGCCTCATTCACCTGATATGGCTCCGTTAGGCTTCCATCTCTTCCCAAAACTGAAAATTATTCTTGGTGGACGAAGATGCACTTCAAACAAAGAACTGATAGTCAGACTTGACAACTATTTTGGAGGTCTGGACGAAACTCATTTTTCGAGATGGGATCAAGGCACTGGAAAATCGTTGGGCCAAGTGCATTAATCTACAAGGAGACTACAGTGCAAAATAAAAAAGTTTCAGTGATGTAAGTACTTTTTTCTATTCTCTTCTGAGAAATTTTCAAACCACCCTCATATATAAATATTAAAAACATCAAATACAGAGTGTTAACTTAAAAAATGGTGGCCCTGTTTGAATTTATTCATTGGTGGGAGAAGGAAAGTGGTGTCACAAAGTTAAAGCATCTTTTGTGGCATGTCTAAAAGTGACATCACTCGAGTGGCGCCACGGGATTCTGGGTGTTTCTAGGCGCAATTTTGGTGAATCCACTCGAGCAGCGGCCAATTGATGCAATTTTTGTTGCATGTGGAAACCCAGCGTAATGTTGTGTACCATGAAACCACATATTTTTCTCCCAGCATCGGCTATGAGCTTCAGCAACTGCTGATATGTGGATCTGTTATCAGTCTGCTCTGCTTCATTTCATGTTACAGATCTATAGAATCTGTTGTTCGTGTACCTAAGAAGTTAGTGTCATGCCAAAAGAATGGGCTTGTTTTTCAAGTGAGTACATAATTAATTTCTAATGTGCCAAAATGTTCTTAAGTAGTCGATAAGAATATCATTTTAGCTTTGAGCAACTGCTTGTAACCACTTATTTGTAATAGAGTAGAAGCCAATTCACAATGGCAATCATGGCAGTGTCACATCACAGCACTGTCAAGTCAGGATGTATTCACATTGCTTGTCACGTCACGTCAAATCGCTTAGCCCAGCACTGAACAGTTCAAGTGAGGTTATGAGTTATTGTCCATGATACAAAACGCCAGAGTATGGTATCAGAATTGATGAACTAATAACAATAAAATTTAGTAATGGTCAAAGAAAACTTTATAACGTATGTTCTTGATCAGTTTTGTGTGGTAAAGTGCTGAGAAGTGGAACAATATTTCAAAACATCGATATTTATTAGCTAGCGAAAACATACAAACACATCAAACAGTATTTATAAGGGAATAAATAGAGCCTGTATACCTGATCCTTACATTTTTTATCTTACATAACTAGTAACGTAATGAACAACTGTATTTTTCTTCTTCAATTGAGCTGACTTTTTCACTTAAAATGTTATTTAATGAAAACTGCTTCGACAGTTTATGTTCTTAATTATACAGTGTGAGTGTCAATGAGTTCTCTTTTCGTAAAACCTAAATAATTTTTTTCTTTCAGATATTTGACCTCGCTTGTGGAAGAACACTTAACGGGGAAAATATCCAAGCCATATGGAACATTTGTAATTTCCCACGAAAACAAACCATAATAATAAAAATATAAATTAAGAAATCACAGAAGCACATGATCCAGTTTTGTAACGTGTGAGAGCGGTGAATATAGGTTAACTTCTGTGACGTGACGGTCAGTGTGAATTGATCTTAACACTTCATAGTTTGAAGTCACAAAATGGATTTAAAAGTTTTTTAGCTGGGAGTGTGAACTTTCTGTGCTTATATTACTGCAGGGCAGTCAATACTGTAAAGATGCTTTTTATTTCGGTATAACAATAACAATTTTATGTTTTAGTCGTTAAGGCCAATTCATACTGGCTGTCACAGCACTGTCACGTCAAGGTGTACTCACACTGCCCATCACGCCATGGCACTTCAATTCAGTTCATGTTACATGATGTCAACCCGCATGACTGTCCTCAACTGTCTTTTTGCGGGAATTGCGATTTTCACAAGATGATTTTCAAATGTTTTCGCATGCGAAGTGCACGTACACAATGCGGTAGCTTACATGCATGGAAGCTGAAGTCCACATTTCTACGAAAAAGACATTTATTAGACTCGAATAGTTTGCAGCTTTTAGGGATAGCATGTGTATTAGAAAAGAAAGACAGAACTACAAAAAAAAGAGTATAGGTCCGAAAACTGTCATAATGTGTTACAAAAGGAAATTTCACACACAATAAAAGGAGCTTGAGAAAGAGAACTCTGTTTTCTTTTTATAAGTAGTACAGGATATCTCAGCACCAGCTTTTTCATTTGTCACATGAAATTGAATCCAGAACTACTAAGAGGAACACAGTGTTATGAGCTGCCATCACATCCCGTGAAAAACTGGTTTGTTTAAGTTTAGTTGTCGGTACAGTGCAAATTTTTTTGCAATAGTCGTATCTCCTTCAGTACCTTTCCCTTCAAGATATACAGCTTTTCTTTACATATTGTATTTGGCTTTTAATAGTTCAAGTACCTTATTTGTACTGTGGTTAGCTGCTGAAAACACATAAATATAGACCACTGTCTGACACACAATACAAACAGATACTTAACAACAATTAAGCCTGCCACAGACATATTTAAACAAACAACTCTAATTCATTATATCGATGTAGGCTTCAGGAAAATGTATTTTGCCACTGGTGCAGTGTCTGTAGGTTTCAGTCCGTTTCTTTGTGAAGCATTACAAATACCTGAGAACATACAAATCGATTCCACTTACTAATCAATTTGATTCTACCCACAACATCTTTTTTGCTTCAAGTCACAACCATATTGCAATCCATTTCATTGTAAAATATTAAGTAAGGTACCAGTATATATAAAAATCCACTTTACAAGTGTAATAGGGGGAGTAATTTAGTACACTAATGTCATACAATTCAGACAGCTGCCTCAGTGCTTCAGTTAATCTTTCATCATTCATTACAAAATTATAAATTTTAACCAAACAAATAACGAAACAGAACAATTTATAATAAGTAATAAAAATGACAAACGACAAAGACTTAGAATAACAACTGATACCAGCCACAAAAAATCACGATGAAACGAAATGTGGAGATGAGGTCACAGTTGTGTACTGGGAGGAAATGAGCTTGGGGGGGGGGGGGGGTGGAGGAGCTCTTGTGTTCGACAATTTTCGACAACTTTCTTCTCGAGTAACCTTGATGGTGGCATGACATGACATGACATGACATGACATGACGTGACGTGACGTAGTGGCCAGTGTGGACGCCGCCATTTATAATGTTGTAGAATGTTTTCATGGGACGTGACGTGACGTGACGTGAAGTGCGAATTGACCTTAAAGCTGGGTTTCCATAGGCATGAATTTCTTAAAAGTGCATACCCCGCGAAAGTCGCTTAGTCCGGCTTACATGAGGAAACCCCCAACTTGCATACTGACATGCTAATTACGTATAATTGCCCGTCCGCACGCAACGATCTGTCTGCGCAAATGTCTGCGCACATCACATCTGCGCAGACAGATCGTTGCGTGTGGACAGAAGATTTGCACCAACGTGAGGTGTGTGCAAACCTTGGAGGTTTGAGCGAAATCTCTCAAATCTGTGGGTTCAAACCACATCTGCGCATACAAGTTGGAGCGTGTGGACAGAAGATCTCCGCAAATCTGGCGCGAAACAGCTGTTTGCTCAGTCTAGTGTTTGTATTTGTGCGCACTGGGCATTGAAGTGGCTGATACCCGTCAGTGTTCTCGAAAGTTTGTACGTGAATTCATTGAAATATATAGAAAACAGCCATGTTTGTGAAAGATTAAAGTAAATAATATAGTGACCGAGACAAAAAGACAGCAGTATATAATGCTCTAATTGAAAAATTGCGGGTATTATTTCACTCAACTCTTGTTTCGATATTGCAGTAGAAAATTCCAAATCCTTGTAGCTCCTTACTGTTGCTAGGAATCTTAATGTTACCGCCAGCCGTTCATGAGGAGAAATTGCCCTTCTCTATACAAGTTTTTTTTGCTCATAATATAAGGGGTTACAAGCTTTAAGAGATACTTATAAGTTCGACATCCATCCGCAAATAATTTCGCCAGTCGTTAGGTTCGCCCTACAACTCTCGCAGTAAATTTACGTGAGAAGACTGCTTTCGCTTTAGCAGCCACTGTCTACACCATTTTGACCGCTTTCTCTGTTTCCTGCGGTTGGTCTGAATGTTTTTTGTAGCACAAGTTGCGAACACAGACCACAACAGAACTTCCTCCGTTTTTATATTCCAAAATAACGGAATTACATTTTTGGCGTTTACGGGGAGCGTAGTCGCTTGCCACTGTTATTTCTTTTCTACACTAACAAATGGCGAGCGAGTAGTAGATTGGGGTTTGTGTCGTGTGAACACAACACATTTGCAGCGATCTTTTGCATGTACAGACATCTGCGCCGATGGCTGCGCAGACACATCGTTGCGTGTGGACCGGGCTTAAGTTACGAAAGTTGAAAGGCATTCTACTTTCTTGCACAATGTCGCTTCCTCCACAATTGCCTACAAGCTTCAGCAATTGTTGATAGGTGGATCTGCTCTCATTGTGTTCTGATTCATTCAGCAGCACAGATCTAGAATCATTTGTTTATGTACATGGAAAGTTAGCGTCATGCCAAATTAATGGGCTTAATCTTCAATATCACAAATAAATAGTTTTGAAAGGGGCATAATGTTCTTAAACAGTGTGATAGGAATATCGTTCTAGCATTCAGAGACTCTTTATGATTATATATGTATTGAAGCAGAGAGCATAAACTTACTGAGATTCATATTATTGCAGAACACTCAATGATGTAAATGTATTTTTTGTGTATGGCAATAACTTCTTGCTTTTGTCTTTGAGTAGAAATATTATTGCGAAATAGAGATTTGTTTGTCGCTTTAGAGATTTAAAACTACTATTGACCCTCGTTAAAATATCATGTAAATATAAGAGCTTCGTATTGGTGCTGTCATTGAGTCATGACAGTTCTGTATAGCAGTACAATGTGTGGTCACAAAATTAAGTCCTGTACCAGTAAAACAAATGTATATTTATAGCTACTGTGCCTATTAGAACCTTGACTAACTGTAAAAACAAAAATAAAACTGAACTGTTGAGGCAAAAACCTTAGTTTCTTATGTACCTTCAGTGCACTGTAGATAACATAACAATTTAGAAATAGTGTTCTTTGGAAAGCAACATATATATTGTAGTGGCTGCAGTTGCCAGATATCTCAATGTTACTCGTAATTTAATGCGACCTGGCAGGGCATTAGACTTTTGTACAGAGACAGAAATATGTATCGAAAAGATTTCAAAACCTGTTTTTACTCATTCGAAAATTATTTTCGAACAAAAAGTCGTCCTCACAAAGGCGTGTTCACATCTGTGCGCCTTGCAGCTAGTCACTGTGTGACTGTAGCTTGCACAACACGGAAGTAGAAGGGTCCATTGTGAACACAGGTGTGAACGGAAATACTCACATTCACATGTTGAGGAAGAGGCATGCAACCTACAGCTGTGTCTCTACTTGCGTATGGGGCTAGCAAGGTTGCACGGTGACTAGGCGCAAGGTGTACAGGTGTAAACGTACCTTAAGACAACACATTAATAGCGTTTTTGATGTTCCCAAACGATTCCTACGAGATGCTCATTTCCATAACCACATCTGTGGGTCGGTTTTTTCTTCGTCACCTTCACTATAAGCTCTTCGGCTAAGAGTTGCGTAACTGCTGTACCAACGATTTCACTTGTCGCCAACTTGAAAGTAGCGTAAGTAACAATTCCAGTTCCGGCGAGCGGAAACGCTAACGTGCGTGTGAGGGTAGTGGTGGGGGATGCATGTTTTAAGAAATTCATACCTATGGAAACCTGACTTAATGCGAACTGGCGCGGCATTTCACATATATGTTTTTGTACAGAGCCAGAATATGGGTCAAAAAGATTTCAAAATTGATTTTACTCATTCTAACTGAAAGTCGCCTTCGGCAAATAATTCCTTTATTAGCGTATTGGATGTTCCCAAACATTTCCTACATCATGTCTATTTCCATAGATGACCAACATTTGTGGGTCCTTTTTATCTTCGTCAACTTCAATACAAACTCTTCTGTTAAAGAACTCGCAACTGCCCTTCAAATAACTCCACTTGATGCTGTTTTGAAAGTCGTGTAAGTTTCGTTCCCGACTTCGGCGTGTGGTTGCATGCAAGGATAGCGGTGTAGGGGTGGGGATGCACTTATAAGAAATTGATGCCTGAGGAAATCCGGCGTTAGCTAGGTAACTACCACAGCCGAATTTTCCGTATGTACCGCATATTGTAGTAAACGAAACATCCAAATGAAAAAGAATTGATGGTTCATTGCTCAGCTTTTTACAAAATTCAAATAATTATTTTAATTGTAACTTTTTATCGGATTTTGTTAACTGGCGAGCAATTATTGGACTGGTGAAGTGTCTCCAAACACGAATATTTGTGTTTCTGATGTTGGTATTTCGGAACTTGACAGTTGCATTGGTTGGCAGTCCAAAATACAGGTGAGATGGTCGCAGATCATCTGTTTACCATCCACGCGCGCTGTGCGTTGTGAAATGGGTTCAAGTAAATCAGTTTGTGTGTTTATTGTAAGGTGTTTATAAGTGTTTCACAACAATGACGTGAGGCATCATAGTGTTTCGCTGCTGTGTAGAATATGGCAAATATATGTGGCGATGGTCTTGACCAGGATATGCATATGAACTGTGTTAAAGGAAACCCACACAATATAGAAATCAGTTACAGTGATATAGCAGTGAAGCTGCTAAAGGACAATTTATTGTTGACTGCGTTAGAATTGTATACGGAACTTCTTGAGGCTGGACGGGAAGTTACGAAACTGAAGGAGTTTTTTTCGAACCCAGGAAACTTTGAACAGCAAGCTTACACAAAGCCTGACATTGTAGAGATACGTGAGTATCACTCAAAATATTTAATTGAAAAGTATTTTTTGTCGAAAGAAAAGCTTGTTACGCCTAACCATTGCTGATGTATTATTTCATTACGCGGACACATGTCGTCTGCTTAGTGGCAGATGTCGCTGACAGCTGTTAAGAATTAAACTCGTGATGATTAATATGCTAAAACTTGAATTCAATTTTTATTTTTGCCCACAGGCAGGTCATCGAGTCAGGTAACTCTAGATTCTCTGGATATAGGGCGTTATTCAGAGGATGGCGAAAGGGGTGTCGATGAAAGAGTTGCAGTTCTGGAATTTGAACTGCGAAAGGCCAAGGAGACAATCAGTGCACTTAGAGCCAACTTGACGGTTGCTACAGGTTTGTCAACCGATTAAATAACTGAGTCAGGTGCAGAATTAGTACTTTGTAATAAACTAATTGCTGTCTTACAGAGTCTGAAGCAAACACGCCTGAGGGTTCTTCAGCTAACAGACAACTGCACAATGAACCCATTAAACCTCACGAGCAGAGAGCACTTAATTTCCTGTTGAATGAATATTTGTTAACATATGGGTATAAATTGACATCAATTACATTCTCTGACGAGAATGAAAATCAGGTGAGAAATTATTGATCATAGTAGATACCCATTACGCCATTTTTTCCCTTCTATTTCTTCTTCCCTCTGTGTCTGCTTCACTTCTGCTATCTCCCAGCCAAAAATAGGATTTCAGTACTATAGCTCATTTTTCCAACTGCTCTCTTCACCTTTCTCACTATCTTTGCCCTTCTCTCAGTGCCATTATTTTTTCCTAGCATTGGCTGTGGGTCAAGAGAAATATTCGATACTTGTTGTCGGCTTTGACACGTGATACAATGTTAATAGCGTCTGCGATGTCACCTTTTAGCATGTATTTTCACAATGTGGTTGTTGTTTGGTGAAGCCAACAAATGTGAAAGCAAAAAGCTTGGTTGTGACGACACATTGGTCCGTAGCTTAGCCCATTTGAAAAAAAAAAAACAAAAAAAACAAAAAAAAACAAAAAACAGTATCATGTTACAGTCACCATATTGTTTATGGCATTTGTCACATTTGTTATGTCACAGGTCATACCAAGAACTAATCGTGAATATTCCTCATTATCCCAGTCTCTTGTTTGAAGTTACGTAAGAACACTATGCACGACAGCATTTTAACATAGAACCTTCTGGCAGATTATGGGCAATGCTCTTGTCCAATGAGCTCTCCAACCTACCCTCACGGCTTCACTTCTGCTAGTACCTCTTCTTCACAAACTTTGCAGAAACTCTGTGGCACACCAAGCTGGTGTAGCACTCCTGGAAGAAAGGGTATTGAAACAGATCAGATAAGCTTCCATAATGAGTCTTTCCTTTTACCGCCCACTTGAGTTAGAATATGGCACACTGTTTTTACCCACCAGGAAGCTTCAAAGCAGCAGATACCCCTTTTTGACCATTGTTTCTATTGTTGACAGAAATAGTTCTCTAAGAATTACTTCCAATATGCCTTATCTCTAGTTTATCTGTATCACTTCAATAGGACATTGTAAGTAAGATTCCAGCAGTATCACTGCTTAAAACATTTATTGATTATTATGGCAGCATAGAAAGCACAATATTAAATCAAACAATGAAAAGTCCAGAATGTTATAACAGTGATATGAAAAGGATAGATTGCTACTCACCACATAGAGGAGACACTTGAGTCGCAGATAGAAGAAAAAAAAGAAAAAATCTGCTGAACTTTTAACTTTCAGACAAAAATTTCTTCAGAACACACACACACACACACACACACACACACACACACACACACACACACACCTGCTCCCATTCCAGCACTACACATGCCTTCTGTTGTACAACTACACCTAATTTTTTCCCCATCTTTATGTCCCCCCTTCCTCCTCCATTGGCACAGCCTCCCAACTCTGCACCTACCAGCCCCATCCTGTCTGCACCATGGCCGTGCGTGCTGCCACAGCAGCACAACTTCCCCCACTCCTACCCAGCCATCCCTCCCTCTCCCTGTCACATGCCTCCTCTTTACCCCCACCATCCACTCTGAATTGCTGGTCACATCAGATCTAGGCACAGCCTAGGCTCATAGACAGTAGCATGTTCTCTCTCTCTCTCTCTCTCTCTCTCTCTCTCTCTCTCTCTCTGGTGTAGGGAAGCGGCATTAAAAAATTACGTCTTTCCGTTGTCTGTCTGCAAATCAGTGCCTCCTCTACGTAGTAAGTAGCAATCTATTCTTTTACTGTTATTAATACCGAAAGTTGACAGACTGTGTCACAGAAATGAAACTGGCTTTAAAATTGGGATCATAACATGTAGGGTCCTATTGTGAGCTTCCATGGAAATGTATCCAATAGGGGGCAATATTTTAAATTTGGCATTTTGATACAACTGATTCGTTTGGTTTGAAAATGTCTCGCACCTTGGAAGTGAATCTGCCAGGAAGCATGCATCACATATTGTATGTCAAATAATTGCTACTTTTAGCTTAATATTTTTTGAAGGTTGATTACCTTGGTACCTAAAAGTAAGCATGCTTAGTATATGCGAAGTAAATCTTGTATTACCAGTATAAATACGAATAACACCTTTTTGATTTAATTATACCCAATATTTTGGAGTACAAGAAGATAGGAATTAAAGTGAGAAAATATAGAAATTTTATTCAAACGCCAATAATATTAGGTTGACCCTGAAAACTGAAATAGAAGAGACATTGGACCATTTAAAGAGTTCTGTTAGTCATTAACAAAAATAACCAGGAAAATGCCACTGATTAATACTCCTCAAAGTGGGGAAACAGGAAATTAAAAAATGTGTTACCTATGAAACATCACATCTGATTATGCTAATGACTTTATTGCATCATTTTCATGCCTTCTATTTTTTTTAACTTTACTGAATTAATTAAAGTTCAGTGAAATGTCTTTTGAAAATTGCATTCTTTGAGGTCTTTTGGCTGAAGTGTGACTCAGGCTAGCATTCTGAGAGATGAAGCTCCGAAGCCTCCCAAAACAAACTCAGATTGGATGATACAGCTGACACACACAAGCCTGTCTCTCAATTTTGGCACACTGTGCAGCTGGACAGCAGAATTCATAATTCTATGAATGCATGTGCACTATGTTGCACCCCATGGATTGAGATGGTCACAAATCCTGGAGTGGTCCCAGCAAGCTGTGATAGATCATTTTTTTACTATAAACAGATGGTAAACTACTTTTGATTAAGTAGTGGCATGGGACAAGGGGGTGTACTTGTGGGGATGGCAGACAGGTGATGAGCAGGGATACTGCAGCCATGTATACTCTGTACTGAAAATAGAACTGGACTCTGTGTGGAATGACCAATCTGTGCAGCTTGATAAAGGCTGTGTGAGGAAGGGACAAGGAATAGAGTGGGTACTCTGATCTGGAAATGTTATGTAGGGCTAAATGTTCATATCCACCTTGACTGCAGGACATTGATTAAACCATCACCACACTGTGGAAAAGACATAATTTCCCATTAATTCAGGGATCGCAAAGAAAATAAAATAAAAATAGTTATAATTAAACTAACTATTTCCCATCACAGTTCACAGTGCTAGAGCTAGAGTTCATTAAAATCATAGATGATAGCATCTGGAAAAATGTAAGAGTTGTGTGATGAATAAAGTCTGTACCCCAGAATCTATGGGGCAAGTGTCCCCTCTCGCCATTCCCCCACTCTTACTGCATACCCCTCCCCCCCCTTTTGTAGATTACTATGGTCTTAGAATGGTTGATACTGTTGGTATCCATGTGATGCATAGTCTTTCTTAACCTACAATACAGAGGAAATTTGGTGAAATGAAAATCCTCGAAAGTAAAAGATCATAAGGCATTGTTGATATCGCAAACATGAAACCAAAAAGTTGTGAACTCATAAAATCGAAGGTTCTCTGTCATGCACGTAATTAATTCAGGGTATTTTCAAGCCAAATTAAAGTATGTTATTGTCAGTCCTTTATAAGGAAGGTAACTTCACAAATGTCGATAACTACAGACAATCTCACTCCTTAAATAATTCTGCAGACTATTTGAGAAGGTAATGTACTTATGGGTGGTAATTGCCGCATATTCTAACAGGATGCTTACTCTAAAACATATTATCGCACAATCTGCAGCTTTGCCTTAAAGGATAGCCAGTTCATGATAAGCTCCTCAACAGACTGTTTTGCATTCGTTTGCATGCCATCATAGTCCATCACTTCTCATCTCCCTATTTCACCAATATAATTCTATATGCATCCTTTAAGAATGGATACCTAATTGAAGTTCCTGTGCAGTTTGTAATTTCAAAGCCATTTGCCTTTGATCTCAGTGGTGTGAAACTTTGTGATTCCTGTAGTGTGCTGTTTTTCATTCTGTGTTTTTGTGATGCAAGTTAATGCTGTGTTTTGGACATCATATCTTGAATGTCTGCGATGTCCAGTTTGTGAAGTGTAATGTGCACATCCCATAGAAACTTGATGTAAACACCTCGTGGACACTCATTTTCTGTCGCCCTCCTGATGCCCATGGTGAGTCATTAGCAGGTAATATTTTTCCTGTCATAATTGTTAACGCAACACTTTCAAGACTGGACTTACGACCTTGCACTTAAGGGGCTCCTTGTTGGAGTCTAGATTTCAAAGGGCTACTCTACAGAAGCATCTGTTTATACTTTTACTAAGCATATAACAAAAGTTTTGAATGATAGAATGTGACTAGTTAGGCTCTTCTGCTATGTATCATAAGCATATTATTTTGTCAATCATAAAATTCTATTAGATAAATTAAGCTTTTGTGAGATATGTGGTTCAGCACATGCCTGGTTTAGTTCTTATTGAAGGAACTGTATTCAGATAATTAAAGATGGATATTAGAGTAATACAGATAGGGACTCCAAATCATGTACATTTTGAAAAATAAAACTGAAGTTCAACATTGTTCAGTATTGGCTTATTATTGTTCTTGCTTTTTGTTACTGATCTACCTTTTTATTTGAATTGGAAGGCAGAATTGGTCCTCTTTGCAGATTATATAGGCTTAAGCATTATTTTCAGTCTGAACAAGAAGCATCCACAGGGAAAATAGTAAGATATTTTTGTTAAAACTCTTTAACTGGTTGTCAACAGTGGCTTCATTTTAAACATTGGTAGAAACACACTTTCCTGTTAGTATAGTGTACAAGTAAAACCAATAGAGTAGAAAATTTGAAGTTATTGGGTACTTTTATAAAAAAAAAAAAAAAAAAAAAAAAAAAAAAAAAAAAAAAAAAAAAAAAAAAAAAAAAAAAACCCACACACACATAGTGGAGTTGGTAAAACTTTTAGGTTTAATTACTTGTTTCATAAGAATAATAGCGAATTTTGGGGATGTAGGAATCAATAATGTAATATATTTTGATTTCCTATGGATTAATAATCTATGACAACTTCTAATCTAGGCAAAGTAATTCAGTTCACAAAACAACAGAACAAGCTTTGTGTGTGTGTGATTTACACATGTACATCTTGCAAGCATTATGTTTATGCAATTGGTAAAATTGCTGCAAAGTTTTTTGCTGTGACATCCATGTGTAAAATCAGGTTTTAAGTCTGCAAAGAACTTGATTTCGAAGGAATCAGTTATGCTGTAGGCCGTCTCAATTCTATGGATGCCCCAAAATTCTAGCTCAGGGTGGGTTACACTCTCTTCACTGTCCATTTTGAATGCAAATCCTACTGCTGATTACATCACCCCAGTATTTATAATCTCTCACATTGCTGTATGACACAAACTCCTGACTGTCAGCCAGCTTCTCACGAAGACTATGGTGAAAATGTTCAAAAATGTTAGTTTTAACTGGGACCTGTTGTGGCTTGAACACCAAGAAAATTTTATGAACTGAAAATATTAACTGCAGCTCTTAAGTATATTTTTTCACTGCTAGGATTTTTTCCCAGCAATCTATTGTAATTTCAGAGTAATGAATATATTCTCTAGTAAAATGTTAGAAAAATAATTATCATCATTTCCTTCTAGCGAATGTCATCTTGGCACCGAAAGGAGTAAAATACTCCACTAAAACCTTGATTGCACCCCCAACCAACCCCCCATGAAAAAAAATTTCACTTATAGCTGAAGTGTTATCAGAAGTAGATTAAGGTTGCACTTAACAATTCTGGCTGTGCCATAGAGTAAGTAGTAACTTGCAAACCAGCCTGTAACCACACAAACTTTTTTTCTATTCTTTTTTTCCCATCATTTGTTTAACTGACAAATTCCACATTGTGGCATTTTTCATAAATGTGTATAAAGAAGATGATTTTAAAAGATGACTCAAAAACTGTGATGTCTGCTGATGATATAAGCATAATAATCAATCTTACCTGATACAGCTTATATGAAAGCTGAACAGGTCTACAAATGCTTCATAACAAAGAGTTTCAATCTTAATTGCACAAAAATTCATATTATGAAATTTCTAACAAGCAAAAATAACTTGCAATCAGCAGAGTTCAACATTAATGGTCACATACTAATGCAAAAGTGTGTGTAAAATTCTTTGGGATCCAGTTGGCAACATGATAAATTTCAATCATATACACTGTCTGACAAAAAAAGCAGTGCACACAGAATATAGTCAGATGTCAATGAAACTTTGTACACATACACACCATCAGCGAGTATGTAAATGATTACAGTTACAATTCTCTGTGACAGGTAGAATGACCACCAGAGTGCATTGACATTATTCATGTTTAGTGTTGTTACCAGGCATAGTGCATATAAGAGGTGTGAACAGTGTCAGATGTTGAATGATAACTGTAAAGGACATGGAGATGCCACATACATGTGAGAGACAGCATCATCCACTCCTCACAGAGTTTGAAAGTGGCCTTATTGTGGGTCACCATTTGGCCAGCTTGTCAAATAGTGCAATATCCAGATTTGTGGGACATTTGAATGTGACAGTGGCCCAGTGTTGGACTGCATGAGAACATGAGGGCAGTCATTCTTGTCATCAGAGTTCCACTCCACCTACTCTCACCATACTGTGCACCAAGTACATTGTAACCCCTTCACATATGTAGCTCCCACCTGTGAGTAACAGACCGCCTGCAATGTTATCTGTCATCCCACACCATCTGTTGGAGACTAGATGCAGCTGGTTTAGGGAATTTTCATCCCATGCATTTCCTGCAGTTAACCCCATAATACAAACGGTTATGTTTGGAGTGGTGCTGTGACCCAAGAAGCATGGATTGCTGATAAACTGCATAGTATGTTCAATTATGAATCACCGTTTTACATTACCGTGAAATGACCATTGTGGGTGACCTAGGAAAAGTCCAATTCTTCTAAAGGTTTTTGAGAGGCACTGTGATCTCACTCCTTGTGTCACAATGTGGGGAGCCATTGGTATGACTTTAGGTAGTGATTCAGGAATCTCTATGGCACAGTCCATGTGATGTTGAGATACTCTCATGACCAACAATATCTCCAGATCTTTCCCCAATAGAACATGTGTGGAACCAGCTGGGACGTAAACACCCTCTCCCTGCCAGTATCCAGCATATTGTGGGCTGTTTACAACTTAGGGCCAACTTGTCTCAGGAGAGGCACAACAGCTTTATGATACCCTTTCCAACTGAAACAATACATATATCTAGGCCAGATGTAGTGTAGTGTCATACTGATAATTGAAATCATATTGCCAAGTTCTTTGCAAATTTGATTCAATTATGTAATCACTTAAATAACATTACATATCCTCTCAACCTGTGAAGTTTCATTTCATGTTCCTCTCTCTTTCTGGGCTCTTCATATTTTTTGGTCAGGCAGTTTACAATCAAGAAGCTTGGTTTGACATGTTGTGTTCTTAGATTGATTTATCATTACATTGACCTGAAGTCGTACAAAATTATTTATTTAGCAGAAGTGAGTCATAAGAATATTGTGTATTATAGTTAACAACAGACACTTTGCAGAGGTACCTTGGATTCTTGTGCTCACTCCCCAGTATCTTTAATCCCTAATCGTTTGTTGTTGCTAGTGATAAAAATCCATTTGAGCTGAATTTTAATGTACACACTCACAACACTAGACACCCAATAATTTTCATGTGGGCTTTGCCCTCTTGTCTGGGGCCAAAGCGCAGTTACATAAAAAGTTAAGATTAAATGTTGATGACAAGCTACCATCCAGTACAAAATGACAAATTGAATCCCTTCAAAACTGAAAAAAAAGTGCATAGGTTAGCAGCTCACCCTTCTACAGATTATTTTATTTTCTTGAGTCAAGGATTAAAAATAATTCTTTTGGCAACCTAGCAAGCAGTAGTGTTCATCTTAAAGTTGAATGACAAGTGGTAGAGTATTGTGAATAACTCTTTTGTTAGAAGTATAGGAACTGTTTTCTTTGTTAAATGCTGATGGATTCATGTAAATAGTAAGCTACCCCTAGAACAACATCAGAACTCCTGTTGGAGTAGTGGCTTTCCTGTCACTTTACAAGACGACACTTAGCTGGAAGAGTATTGTGTTACTGAACAAAGGGTGTTCAGTTAGTAACACAATGCATTTTATATCTCAGTCAATTCGAGTTGAAAAAATGTGGAATTTAATGTGGGACATTGTGGAATATTCCTGCTCCAACTCCTATATTTTCATGAAGTTCTGATTGATGGCAACGCTATAAGAAGCTTTCAAAATGTCATCTGTAATGGAGGTGCGTTCCAAGCAGAGAGCTGTCATTGAGTTCTTTTGGCAGAAAACCATAACATCACAGATAGTCATAGCGACTTGCAGAATGTCTATGAGGACCTGGCAGTGAACAAAAGTATGGTGAGTCATTGGCCAAAACGTATTTAATCAGTGCAACAAGGTCTTGCAAACCTGCCTGATGTCCCATGTGCATGCCAGCTGCAGAAAGCTGTGACTCCTGCAATGTTGCAACATGCACTCTTGTTTGAGGTTATCAATGGATCACAAACAAACACCTCCCACTGAATTGGACATCTGTTGTTAATGCTGATATATTTGTCCACTAGTTGGGGTACTAAAAGGTTTGTGTCCACTGGGTTCCTCTCTGCTTAATAGAAGACCATAAAGAGCTATGAAGGACCATCTGTGCAGAATTCCTTGCGTGTTAGGAGGCTGGTTGTGACAATTTTTGTGTGGAAGGGAGTCAAATGCGATGAAACGTGAGTTCATAACTTCGAACCAGAATCAAAATTGCAATCCATGAAGTGGCACCACACCACCCGTCCTCAGAAGAAAAAGTTCAAAGCCACACTCTCAGCCAGTAAAGTCAAGATGACTGTCTTCTGGGCCTTGGAAGAGAATATTCTCTTTGATGTCCTCCCTCATGGGTCAACAATCAACTGTGAAATACATCTTGCTACCTCTCGCACCTTCTTACTTCCAACTGTTTGGACCAATGAAGGATGCAGTTTATGGGAAACAGTACATTTACATTGGGGAGATTATTGATCCAGCATGACATTGATTCTAGCATTGACTAGTAGTACCATGAGGGCATACCCATGCCAGTAAGGTGTTGTAAGGCCATCAAATTAAATGGAGATTATGTTGAAAAGTAGAGTTTTGTAGGCAAAAGAGTGGGGAATAATAAGGTGTATTGTAATCCTGAATAAAACCAATGTGCTTTCAGAAAAAAAAAAAAAAAAAAAAAAATTGTTGCATTAATCATTGACTGCCCGTTGTATACCTCGACTTGTTCCATATCCCTGAAGGTTCTCCTTCTGAATGGACTCTGCAGAACATGACTGAATGAATTGGTTCCTCAGATGAATTTCTGTTATGTTGGGTTTATAGATTACTTTGTAGTGGCTGCTCAGTTTTTTGTGTAGGAGTTGGTACATGAACTTATCTTCTATTTTGGATTTTCAAAATTGAAAATAATGCTATTGGATCAAAAATTTATCTAAAGTGCGTTTAGAGAACTATTTCTAATAGTAGGAAGGCCGAAATGATTTGTTGGTTGGTTTGTTGTTTCGGGGAAGGAGACCATACAGCGAGGTCATCGGTCTCATCGGATTAGGGAGTATTGTAGAGGTGCTTTGTGAACTCAAGGAGGAATCTGTGTAGGAAACACTACTTTCTTTTCATAAGACACTGAGAAAATTTAGAGAACTAGTATTTGAAGCTGGCTGCTGAGTGAATATAGTGCCAACAATGTACGCTTCATGTAAGGACCAAGATGAGATGAGAGAAATTAGGGTTCCTATGGAGGCATATAGACAGTCGTTTCTCCCTCGATGTATTTGCTGGTGGAAAGGGAAAGGAAATGCAGAGTAGTTGTGCAAGGTTCCCTCTGCTATGCACCAGAGTATGTAGGCACAGATCTAGAAAGAACCACCTTCAGTCTTTTATGTATGTTAAGGAGTATTTTAATGAGGCTTGTAAATATGTCATCCTTAAAGCCAACCTGGCAGGGTAAAGGATTCTGCAAAATTTCTGGTGTCTTCACCTGGGTGACATAACATAAACAGAAAGTTTCAGTGATACTGTAAGGATTGCAAAAGCATTACCATTGGAAATCAGTTGGAAACCAACATAAGTTCAGGTACTACACAGACTCCAGTTGACAGTTATTGGAACCAATTCATCAGCATTAAATGTATGACAGGTGAACCAAAATATCCCCAGAGAAGTAAACTGGTGAAAGTAACTCTAGCTCTGTATCAAAGGAATGCTGGTGTTGAAAGAATTGTTTTTCATCAAGAACATATCTTACAGAGGACTGGGAATCACTCAAAAACCTGTCCATGCAGATACAACAGTAATACACAATGAAAGGGTGTGACAACAAACGAGAAAAAGTACACATGACGAAAGAGCTGCTTTTCTTCAGTGAAATGTGCATACAAGAAAACCAGAATTGCCTCTATAATGGAAGAAAAGGAAAAACAAAACTATGAAGAGGAAAAGAGAGAAGCAGAGACAGAAGAAAGTCAACACAAAACTTGCACTGTAAAAAAAGGAGATTTCATCCTGTGAAGAAATATTTAAATAAAAGACCACTGGAACAGAAAAACTTTATGGCAGCTGAAAGCTGGCATCTGAAGCTAATGAAAGACTTAAGGTTTCCTTACAGAAGGAAGACTTTCAGAAACGAGACTTGCCTGGTGCATGTTGACAGGTGCTCTTCAGGTCATGAAAGGAAGTCTGAATAAGAAACAAGATGCAGATGCTCTCCACTCTAGAGCTGATAAGTAAAAAATTGCTTTAATAACATAATTTTTTAACAAAAAATCAAAGAATTAACTGTTAATTTTGAAGGACATTTTGTCACATCTTAAATAAAGTTGTCACTTTTTTGCTAAATTTTATCACTTTTATCAACTTTTTCACATCTAAAAACTGTTGACAGTCCTGTAGAATGTCACATTAGACCAAACTACTGAAATCAAATAGAGCATAAGGGAACTGCAACTTTTACCCTCACAATATGCTAACTCTTGCATATCTTTGTTATGGACTGGTTATGGACAGGAAGATAATGGATGGAGATCAGAGACTTTCTGGGTTCACAAATATTATACAAGAAACTGAATAGGGACTACACAGTTTGTCAGGATGGCTCTCTTCTGTGGTATCTGCTGTGTAACAAGTGTTATTTAACTTTTCCATCTAATTTACAGCACCCTTATGACAGGAAAAGTCAAATAATACTTGGTATTCTCCATAGGAATTTGAAATGTCTGTTGAGCAGAACGTTTCATGTCTACACACAGGAAGCAGAACCCTCCTCTCTAGAGTCTTGCGACTTATGAGGATTGCATTGTCAAGGTGTTATTAAAAGATGGCATGGGACTTGACATTACCATTTTCTGTGATGCCAGCAAATAGTGCAGACACTGTTTAAAGCAAATATTCTGTGCGGAGTGGTGAATCCTATGAACAGAAAGCTATGATGTGTCAGTAAACCATGATAATTATCAATTCTTTCAAGTGGCACACAGGAGGAAAAAAAAAGAAAAACACTGGAATTGATTCGTAGAAAATATCAATGTGGTACAAGAATGTTGATGATACATTCATTATTTGAAGGCACAGTAAATAGCGGTTAGTGAGTTCTTCCATACTATCCATTAAAGCATGCAGTTTGACAGACAAAATTTGTCCTTATTCTTCCTTTGTATTTTAAATATGATGATTGAGGTATTTCATGGCTACTGTGGTCACTTTAAGTTACAGTATGCCAACTTTATGCATTATTCAACATATTGACTTTCAAGTGGAATAACATAATATTAAGTGGGTATATTAATTTCAGTTTTGTAGAGCATACCTATTCTAGAGTTTACATGGGGTCCATTGCCATTTCACATAGTCTAGCTCCCCTCCTACAGTTTGTGACGAGTTATGGGAACCACCAAATCTGCTGTTGGTAACATTTTTAGTAAAAGCATGGAGAATGCAGAATAGTAGAGTTATCCTATAAATAATAACCTCTCAAACCAGCATGGCCAACTGTTGATGTTCAATATCAATGCATAAATAAAAATGATTAAAAAACTATAAGGATAATAAATGAGAAAGGAATTGAGGAAATTGAGAAGAATTTGCAAAAATACAGACTGTTAAGATGTGCAACACCCCCGGTATAAATGAAAATAGGAGTACAATATTTTGAAAACAGTTTTCCTTAGAAATCAACTGATGGAAGCAGGTAAAGTGCATCTAAACCCTGTATTACAAGTGGAATCAGAATATCATGACTAGCTAAGAGATGACTGGCATCAAGAGACACAGATTAGAACATAGTTAAATCTGATTACAAACTGTATTTTAAAATTCTAAGTAAAGTCATCAGAACATCAAAATACATATAGGCCTACATTTAAGAAAAAAATAAACTTCTCCAGCAACAAATAAAAACTATTTGGAATACGGTAAAAAATGACAGAGCAAAAATCAAGGAAATGATGGAATGTCTGAAACGGTAGATAGTGAACTGATCAAAGGTAACCCTGAATGTGCAGAAACTTTTAATAACTTCTTTGGTAAGTAGCAGATAACTTAGATTTGAACATTTATCACACATAATACATTTCATAAGAAAAGCCTTCAAACAAACAAACACACACACACACACACACACACACACACACACACACACACACACACACACACACACACAAACTGCAGCCTCAGGCAACTGTAACCACACTGCTCAGTTGCCTGAGTCTGCAGTAGTCATGTGTGTGTGTGTGTGTGTGTGTGTGTGTGTGTGTGTGTGTGTGTTTGTGTGTGTGGGGGGGGAGTCTAAGGTCTTAATGGCTGAAAGCTTTAACTGTGAGAGTCTTTTTATTGTGCCTATCTGTGACTCATCATCTCTGCTATATGATGAGTGGCAACTTTCCTTTTCATAATATTGTTACATTCCATCCTGGATTCTCCATTGTTTAATTTTTGACAAAACTCACCTTCATCTGGCAACTTCAAAATAAGTTTTCAGTATTATCAACTTGTAAAAATTAATGTTCATGTGGTTAAGATGAAATCAGAAGCAAAATAATGAAATATCATTCAGCTGAACTTAGTGATATTTTGAGTTACTTGGGTAATGAATCTATTTGCAGTGATATTTTTCCAGAAACACTTTAATGTGCTGCTATCAAGCCACTTCAGAAAACGAAATAGATTTTACACACTTAGTACAGGAAAAAATACTGAGTAGCAAACACTTTGGATTTGAAAAATTACTCTCAACTGAGCAGACCATATTTATCTCGACAGATGATATACTAGAGTCAACAAAACAAAAATTACTGCCACTGGAAATATTTGTGACTTGGCTAAGGCTTTGGGTTGTGTGAACTATGAAATCCTAATGTGAGTGAAAATGTTATGGAGCAGGAGGCGCACAGCAGATTCTTGGTTTTTATCTTATCTGAATGACAGAAAGCAGTGCGTTTCAGTTCTGTGCGAGTCACATATTGATACACACTCAGAATTTGCAACAACCAGATATGATTGTACCACAGGTTGGATTTTGGGTCCTCTGTTATTTCTGATATATATGAATGATCTTATCACGTGCAGTTTCAAAACATGAAAATTTTGAAATTTTTGCAGAAGATGAAAGTACAGATATAAAAATAGTACCAATCCCCCTACCGAAAAGGCAAGTAATGAAATGTTTAAACATTGACAGATAGTTCAAAGTAAACGGATTATCATTGAATTTTGGTAAAACTCTGTAAATAGTTTCTAGTACTTCTCACAGAACCCCACAAGCTATCAAAATAAGTTTATTAAATAATGAAATAAAAGAAATGGAAAGTTAAGTTTTTTGGAATACAGGTAGATCACAACCTTACTGGAAACCAGGCTGTCTAGCATTAATGAAGTGCTAAAGGAAATTTAAAAATGTAGAAACTAGTTTATTTTTGTAATTACATTCACAGATGAGTTGTATAATTATTTTCTGGGGAAATTCAAGTTGGGGCTAGTATTTTCAGAATGCAGAAGCATGTTATAAGAATTACATATTGTATTAATTCAAGAACATTCTGCAGAGACCTTGTAAAAAAAATGGGTATTTGAGAACTGCTTCACAATACATATATTCATTAATGTCTTTTGTCATTACTTATATTTCTCTCTTCAAAAATAATTAAAAATAGTGAACAATATGAACATAACCTTAGGACCAGAAACAACATTAGTACAGAAAGGTGTCAGACAGACAGCACATTGTTGCCTGAATAATGTAATGGTGTTTAAGGCTGAATTAAAGAACTATGCATTGGGAAATGCCCACTACTCCATTGAAGAGTATCTTCGAAGAAACTCCCAAATTTAAAATGATTTAATGTCATTTAATTGCTTTGCCATTAAATTAAATGTAAATCTTGGCAATTACTCTCCTTGGGATTGACAGAGTATACTAATGTAATGTTAAGTAAATAATTTAGAAGTAAAGGAGAATGCTCATCACTTAATGTTGTGTCAAACAATCCTCATATTTGCTTTATCCCCAGGGAACCTTGAACCCTACAATTCAGATAATTTTTTTGAGCATAATCTATTATTTTGATGGGTCTAGAGCTTTCTCACATTCAAAGTTAATCTAATGGCTATTGCTAATGTGAACTGTATTCACACGCATGTCTTGTATTTTCCTATTCGTACCTCAGGCTTTTCTATCCAAGTTTATGGGAGACTTATAACCCCCTTCCACCAAATGTCTGTTCTTGGGCTCTCACAGAGAACAATTTTGGCAGAAGAAATATCAATATTGAGAAATTCAGTTTCCTGTTCTTGTCAGCTTAGTGATAATCTGTGTGAGCCAACAGTTTCACTTATCTTTAATGATGGATTTCTGTTGTGTGGTGAATAATTTAATGTTAATCAATTATGTGAAAGTTACCTCAAAAATATTTATTTAGGATTTTGAAGATTGGGATGATGTAGGATTGAATATACCAAAACCAGCTGAACTGCTTCAGTTGTATCGTGAGTTTATGAGGCAGTCGGGCCAAAGGAAAGTGCTGTGCCAGAATGTTGCCTGCCAAACTGATGAACTTGACCTCGAGAAGGAATCAAAACTACAAGACATGGTAAGATATTGCAGTATATTGTCAAAAATCTTGTCGAGCTATTAGATGAAAAATACTCAGTTGCGAAGTTGTTCTTATATTACATGTTGATAGAATCACCAGAATAAATATAGTGTATCTTTTGAGATATATTTAAATTTGTCTTGTATGAAAATTGCACACACAGTCCCAACCCCTCACTCACTCACTCACTCACTCACTCACTCACTCACTCACAACAGGACTGATAGATTTTTGGGTGAGTTACAGTTTGTGGTGGTGTTTGTATTTGTATGAGCTATTGTTATAAATGTTAAATTATTTTTTGGATGTTCACTCTTGAAAATAACATTTTCTCCCAGTGATCTTAACTTAGAATCTGGATCAAGTTAAGTTCCTCCTGTTTCTTGACACCTCAGGCTTTTTTGATCAAAATGATAACTATGAGATTTTTAAATTTGCAGCCAAGTTTTAATTTTTCACAGTATTTTGTCAGTTTCTTTACCTGAAGAGGATGGGAATATCATAAATTATGACACAGACTTAGCTGCAAACTCGAAAACCTGAGTGTGACATTGTAACTTCTACTTTTGAACACAAGACAAATAAAATTTCCAATTCACCTAGTGATTTCTTTTCATCTTTCATTTCCAAATTAAGCTTGGTAATGAGATGTTTAACGTGTAGTGCCCATTGTATATGGTGACAAAAGAGCAAAGTAATATACCATGATTATGTATAGAACTCCTATTATGATTGGACATGATATTAAGCCATTTAGTTTCCTGAATTATCTTTTATTGAGAGATTATTAGATGCGAATTACAGTCAGCTAACCACCCAGCCTTGTTCTTTTGTCTTTGAACTCCTTTGTACTTAAATGTCCCATAAAATGTGTTTTCTGTTTTGGGATAGATTTTTGTGCATACACATCTGACTTACAAGTTTGCTCTTCACTTCAAAAACTTTGAAATGTCATCAACTGCATACAGTTTTAGGGTTCATGAGGTACAATTATTTTACATTTGAAGAATGTAAACTTTTAGTGTAAGCTGTATAATTCAAATACTGTTATCCGAAAGCAGTCATATAGACGTTGAAATATGTGTTATTGTGTGATGGAAAATGTTTATTTTGTGTGTTATGTATCGCTGTATAATTCAAATACTGTTATCTGAAAGCAGTCATATAGACGTTGAAATATGTGTTATTGTGTGATGGAAAATGTTTATTTTGTGTGTTATGTATCAGCTGTGTATCTAAGAGGCATGTTTGTAAAGTGAGGTTACAACATATTTTTTACACAGAAAATTGCATATTTATTTCCAAAACTTGTCAGCTGGGCAGGAATAGAACTTTTTTCCCCCTCTCAAAAGATTGTCATTATGCTCCAAGCATTTGGTATCAAGTTTTGTTTCTTCTCCCCTCTGTCAAGAGATTGTCATTAAGTTCCAAGACTTTGGTATCAAGTTCTGTATATCTGTGGAACTGCCACTCCCTCAACTGTCTTCCTTGTCTGTTGAAAAATGTTACCTTAAAGGGAGAAAAAAGAAAGAGAAAATGGACAGCTTGGTGATACATTAGTACTAAGGACTTGATCTTCCTAAATATCCCGTCAAAACAATTGCAGTGTTTGGTGCAATATTATTGTGCAAAAAGTAGTACATGCGACAGCCATTCTCCCTTTTTTTTTATGACTCAGCAAGTCTTTATATATTGAGTTGGAATCAAAGGTTGCATTAGCAACTTTCTCAGCCAAAATAGACAATAACCTAATACTCTGGTTATCATGGATATTTATTCAACCATTTTTTAATTATCTACCTACTTTGCAATTTGCTATGTGACATTAATTTATTGTAAATAGTCTCAATTTTGTGCTAAATGTAAAGGGGCTTCTTATGTTGTGTGTTAGCAAGATTGCTGATGAGGGAGTAAACTCCATGCTATGTGGAATCGAGAATTGCTGTGTTAATGTTTATGCACAACATTCACACAAATGCTGAATCTGTTGGCCCCAACACTACTTGTTTTGTGTGCTAAGTACGGCTCTTTACTTAGGAGTACTAATATTGCTCCAACAAATATGCTCCGAGCTACAGGCATGTTGTAACCTTACTTTCCAAATGTCTTATGAACTTGGTTTCAGAGTACTCTTAAGTCTCTACTTTCATTATGCACAGGCAATGGAAGTTGAACAACTTAAGGAGCAGTTATCACTTATGGACCAAGAAAAACAAGAGCTCCAAAGGCTGTGGACAATGGACTCCAAATTTGCAGCTGCTAATGTGGATGTTTCTAATGTTACTACACCAGGATCTGATCTGGCTGGAATTCTAACTACCTCAACATCCCATAGTGGGACACCAGAGTGTTTTGAGATCTTGGATGTAGAAACTAAAGATGACTGTAGTGCATTGCAAGATGAAGATGATGAGTTACCTATCAGCCTTACCGACACTGATGCTGAATGGACTCGAGTTGGAAGCACTTGTGGTGCGGAACCTGCAGAAACCTCAAGCAGACTGCAAAATGAGATGGCTTCTTCCAGTGCTGAAGCTGAATCAGAAACTAAAGTCCTTTTAGACACCAGTACTTCAAGGTAGTTTATTAGATTGTGTTTCATTGCTGATGTATACAAGTACTTCTATGACATTGACTCGGTTACTGTTTTAAATTTTCCTTTCACTTTTGCATACATTAATGTGTCATTTTGATGACTCCAAGAGAAACAATTTTATTGCCTAAATGTCAGGGATTTGGTTTGTTGTTATCAAAAAGAAAGTTGTCTGATCCAAAATTTGTCTTCCACATCAAAACTTTGTTAGGGCCAACTGAAGAGTTGGACTTCAGTTCAGATTCCATGTAAAATTGCAAATTCTGTAGTGAGTGTCTAGGTGGACTGTACAATTTATATCTAATTTCAGCTGCATTTTTGTATGCAGTACTATGCAAAAAAAAGGAACACAAATGTACACAGATCCGATGTAAAAAATCTTCAACT
Organism: Schistocerca serialis cubense; assembly: GCF_023864345.2. Classification (NCBI taxonomy): domain Eukaryota; kingdom Metazoa; phylum Arthropoda; class Insecta; order Orthoptera; family Acrididae; genus Schistocerca; species Schistocerca serialis. The sequence continues at coordinate 628,439,180 of NC_064641.1, read as the reverse complement.
GTGATCAGCAAATAGGGTAGATTTGAAATTCCTTAATCAGACGGTCACATAGTAACAGTAAGACTGATAACCCCTATATATCCACAGCTACATTTACATATATACTCACAATTAATTAATTAATTAATTTTGTTACATAGAGCACATTAAAGGGGAGAACCATCAGGAATGTGGGACAAGTCAAGGTAAACCTTAACAAAGCCAATCATTGTGTGAAATTGAACATTTACACCACATTGTCAAAACTTGTAAATTATAGGGAAAGCTACTGCTTCCTCGATGACATCAAACAGAGACTTCTTATCTGTAATTGGTAGCATAATATTTACGTGAATACACTAGTATTTTCAAAGAAAGTAGTTGGCTTCATGCTTAACAAAAGAGATATGTTTACAGTACACTATTACTTGTCATGCAGGTTTACAAAACACACTACTATTTACTACGAACAATTCTCAATTCTTGAATCGAGGTAATAAGATAATTTGGTGAAGAAGTTGCTAGTAAGGCATTTTTTTGAACTTTTGTTTGATGTAGTAGGATTCCAAATTTCTTGTTTTATTAGACAGGAGTTTGTTTAATACCTTTGGTCCATTCTGGATCCTAGGCATGGAGGCAAAATCTAAATGAAAATTATTTTTGTGTCATGGGTTATGACTGCATAAATCGAATTCAGCTGAAACTGATTTTTATTATCAGCAACAGAAGTCATTAAGGAGTAAATGTGGATCCTTAAAAAGGCTTCTGAAAGATGTACAGTCTTCTGAATTATCTACTTAATGCAATATTCGTACTGATCACCTTCTGCTGGCTGTAGTAGACATGCGGGTGGGGGGGTATCCAAATGAACTCCAAAGAATTTTGCACACAGTTTTTCATTTAGTGTATGACGATTCGTGTGAACATTTGGTTCTGGATTAGACATTTTGCTTGTTAGAAATGGCATGTTATGAATTTTTGATACAAAGATTTAGAATGTTTGTTGTGAAACAATTGTAGGCCTGTTTGTTTATCATTTGGGTGATGTATGAAAAGGTTGGTCTACTGATTAGGATGCTTATGTGGTCAGTAAATATTATAAGCTTTGAGTCACCCCTTAAAGTCATTGAAAGATAATTTAAGTCAGTTAAGAACAAGATCAGATCCAGTATCACTCCATGGGGCACTACATGTTATGGTCTCTCTTTCTGAGACCAGTTTCATTGCTATGAGACAATTTGATGACATGCATGCTCTGCTTTCTGTTACGAAGTAAAACTCAATTCATGCAAGAAGGGTGTCATTAATGTTATAATATTTTATTACAAACAATCCTGTTGGAAGAACATCCACAACTGAGCATTATACCAGAGGTTGAAAATACCGCTTCAGTTGTAAATTTCTTTTATTATCGTGACCAGTTTTGGGCTCTCATAAGCCCATCCTCAGGTGTCACACTGGAAATAGCACGAGGTGGGAGATAATTTTCACATGCCACAACACGTATAAAAAACAAAAATTTTTCATAAAAAGTTTTAAAAAACATTTTGAAACCGCCAGGCTTGCTAGGTGCTGTGAAATCCATGTCAATGCTACAATGACACCAGACAGTACTACGGACGACTGCCTGGGTTAGGAAATACACAAATAATAGCAGGACACTTACACTGTGCTGTGTCCCCCCAGTGCTGCGGTGGACATGTACTAGGCACAGTGTGTTACCTATGAGCACAGAACAGGGAGTAGCGGATGCGAAAGAGATAGCAGATTGGTAAACCAGAGTGGCAAGAGGCCACACATCAGTAGTTTTATACGAGGCCAATTGCATACGAAAAGCACAGGAATTCCTCTCCAGCCTTATGTTCAAAACATACTCATTTAACCCCACAGCTAAGTCTGTCGTGAAAATTAAGAAGGCACTTAGAGAAACAGATGCGTTATTCACCCCATAAAAAAAAAAACCACCACAACTTTAATACCGCTGAATCCGAGAGTGCCCACTTTCAGGGGTGTTGTGAAATTTCATAAACCATAGGCTTCTTTAAAGCCAATTATCAACACTATTAATGCCCCAGATTACTTATTGACTAGGGAATTGCAAAGTTTCCTCAGTAAGCATTATTTTTTCCATGATGATCATGCCATCAAGAACAGAGAGGAGTTAATTACACACCTCAAACATGTAACTGTAACCAGTGATACAAATCTAGCAAGTCTTGACATCATAAGCATGTACACAAATATCCCCATTAAAGAGTTGATTCCTATTATTGAGTACAACTTACGGATGCTCCATCATCTAGATTCACAAAAAATTAATGGATTCCTTCATCTGCTCAGAATTGTCCTGGACCATAATTAGTTTGTCTTCAATGACACCGTATATGGGCAAACTGACGGGTTAGTCATGGGATCCCCCATTGTCAGTGTAATAGCTAATATTTACATCAATCACATTGAACATCAGTTTTTTTTCAACCCACCCACAACACCTTCAAAGAGTAGTGTGCTACAAAAGATACATCAATGACATCATACTTTTATATAACGGGACCGACGCCCAGCTGCAACTATTTCAACATGACTTTAACAAAATGCACCCCAAGATTCAGTGTACGATAGAATACCACTCTGGCTTTACACTCCCATTTTTAGACCCGGAAATTTTGTTACAGGACAGTAATGTTCACTTTAACATATTTAGAAAACCAAGTATGACTAGTTCTATTATTTGTTGCTCTTCAGTCCACCCAAAGCAGCAAAAAGTGGCAGCTCTTCTTGCTATGCTTTACCGTGTGGCCAGAGTCCCTCTCTCAAAAGAGAATTACCAGTGTGATTTGGATACCATTAAAGTCATAGCACATGCTAATGGCTACTAGCCAATTGTTGTTTATATTCTTCATCAGCCAATGTAATTGAAAGGTGCTTCCAACGATCTGTATGGGACTACCCTGTCATCTACTAATATTGATAACTCTAAAAAAATTTCTTGCAGGATCCCATATGTAGATGTTGTATCTGACAGGATTGACAAATTGCTTAGAAAAGAGAGGATTTACCTGCCTTCTACACCCTGCATAAGGTCGGGCACCTATTGAAGCACCACGAAACCAGAGAAGACAATCGCTACGCACAATTGGGTGTGTATCACATACAGTGTAGTGAGTGCTCTTCCACATACATAGGCCAAACTGGCCGCTCCTTTAACATACGGTTCAGAGAGCATGAGGATCTTAGCAATTCCAAATCTGCTCTCACTAACCACCTGAAGGATCATAACCATTCCATTTCAAGTATAAACACAAATTGCAGCATACTACATATTCAATGCAAGGCCCCAGTTTTAAACATTTTAGAAGAAATAGAAATCATCCGCAGCATTTGCCATGATCTGTCTGGCACTTTGAACGAGCAAACTGCGCTTAAGCACGCAGTCCTGCCGAATAACTCTTTTTTTTTTTTGAAGCAGCGCCCAGCCTCATTTCCTTCTCTTTCTGGTCCCTGATTACTGTACACCATACATGTTTAGTTCTTAATTGGGTCAGTGTTTTTCTGCCATAATTTTTGCAGCCTTCAATAGGCTTAACGAATGTACGGCATATGCATGTTTCCTATAGTGAGGTCTGCTAGGTCCATTTAGTTCATTTTACATAGCTGTAAAATTGACCCCTCTTAATAATATACTTCGCATGTTTTTCATTTTATCCTATAACTATGGCGCATTGTAATACTGTGGCATTATCTGTGCCTTCACTAATTAAAAAATTACCTGTCTTTCATGATGTAAAATGGGTCTCGGGTCTCGTGTAATTCTCCATTAGTTGTCGACTGTTGATTAGCAGGTTTTAAATTGACCCCACTTTTAATGTGTCCTTTTATACAATTGCTGCTAGATATAATTGGCATATTACTTTCGGACACCATAGACTGTAATTTTTCGTTACTTTTCCCGTTAATCAATAATGAGAGCTTGTAAATAGAAGTGGCACAATGTATGTTTTTTTAACTGATGGCTGTGGCATGTTGTTCCATGTTGCCACTTATATATATCGTCACTAAATTGAAAACTTGCTTGTCACTCATGTAAAAGAAAAGTTTCACTGCACTTTACGGTTTATATAATAATCTTATATCACAGCTTCCACACAGTTTTACCACAGTTCTGTAACTTCTTTAACTTATGTCATGTATTTATTATGTAATTTATTTTATTCATTTTAAATGTAAACCACTAATTCAAATTGTGAACGGCCGGGCTAGTGGCCCCGCGTTCTTCTCTCCATCAATAGATGGCAGCACTCTAGTCACTCTGGTTTACCAATTTGCTACCTCGTTTGTATCCGCTACTCCCTGTTCTGTGCTCATAAGTAGCACACCGCATCTAGTACAAATCCACCATGGCGCTTGGGGGCCACAGCACAGTGTAAGTGTTGTGCTATTATTTGTATTTTTCCCTACCCATTCAGTTGTCCATAGGACTGTGTGGTGTCATTTTCGCATTGCTATAGGTTTCTCAGCACCTAGCCTGACCGGCGGTTTCAAAACATTTTTTTAAATGTTTTTTAAAAGCTTTTTAAAACATTTTTATGAATTTTTTTTGTTTTTATATATGTAATGTGAAAATTATCTCCCGCCTCTTATTTCCAGTGCGACACCTGAGGATGGGCTTATGAGAGCCCGAAACTGGTCATGATAATAAAAGAAATTTACTACTGAAGTCGTATTTTCAACCTCTAGTATAATTTTTTTAGTTTGGCAAGTAGAATTTTGTAGCCCACACAACCAAAGGATCACAGAACATACCAACAGGATATTTTTTCTTGTTTTTCTGCCAGGAATTCTCTCTGAATGTTGCATGTCTCTCTCTGTGGACAATCTTTTGCGCTCAGAAATGTGAGTCTTATTTTATCATGGATCATTTTCTCAGAAGATTTTCAAAAATCAGAATGAATGAAATAGGTCTGTAAAGGAAAATAGTTTGCTTATCTCTAGCTTTGTCGGTGGGATTTTCTGCAGCAGATTGAAATCTGCCCAGAAGTGTTCCCTAAGATGGTGGTGAATTTCAAACATAACTTAAGGTTAGCTCTATTAAGTCAGGACAAAATTTAATAGTTTGATAGAAACACAATCATAGCTATCATAACCATTACTCTCTAGTAACCTGATCTTCCTAGGAGTTATGTTTCTGAAACAAATGTCTTTTGATGGTACTTACAGTGACTGCTGAAGGTAATGTAAAATGATGGCTATTTAGTGACAGTTGAAAATTTTTGTTGGACCTGAATACAGATTTCCTGTTTATCACAAGAAATCACAGTAACTTTTAGGCTATCTGAGCATGCCTACAGACCTGACTCAAACTTCCATTGTCACTAGTGTTTGTATTTATAATTCCTGAACACTAGTAACAGAAGTCCCATAGGTTATGTGGGAATAGCACCTCTGAGAGAATGGGAACAGTGGAGGACCATGGCTTAAGCTGCTGCAAAGGATATATATTAACTGAAAAAATTAGTGTGAATCCCAGTCAGTCACAAATTTTCAGTTGTCGCTATGTATTCATTACTTTGCAAGTTAAGCATATCTGAACAGTTTGGTCTAGTGTGCCACTTTACAGTAACACACTACAGGTTTTTAAAAATGTAAAGTGGTAATTGAGTTCCAACTCTTGACCACAATTTGTTCTTTGAATTAAGTAGGGTTCTCTTTTCATAGCACAAGATAATTCAGTCCTAAAAGTTATCCATCAGTGGTCCCTGTTTTTAATTATGTACAGTGTAAGGCAGTGGGTATTTTGTTCCAATATTAACCATTCCCTGCTCCATTCAATTCTCTCAACAGTGAGGAGTAAATGTCTGTATGCCACCATATGTGCTCTAGTTTTTCTTATCATATTCTTTTGGTTCTTGCATTATACATATAATAGATGCGACAAAACTGTGGCCCAGTATCCCTCAAGTACTGGTTCTCTTTATGTAACAGTATTTCATGAAAATATCCCCTTTCTTCCCTTAGTTCCCATTTATCACCTAAATGCCTCTGTTACACTTTTCTGTAGACTATATTGATTTGTTGAGATCCAAGCAGCAAGGCTGTGGAGTCCTGATGTAAGACACTGAAAGAATTCTAACAGTGGAGCAGTAGTTTAGAACAACCCTGTTCATCAATCTGCTTGTGCTAGCTAACTTATGCTCACGTCACAGAAGTGAGTCATTGGCCAGCTCACAGCATGTGATGGTGAGGGGGGATCTCAACAAGGTAGTTCCACATGAGAAACTTGTCAACGTCTGTTCTACAGCTGCTAATGTTAGTTCCATGTACCTGTACACTCTGTGGTGGCTAATTAATACTGTTGCATTAATGAGAAATGGCAATGAAATGATAGTTACATTTCTTTTAATTGATGAAACAAAGAAAATGGGGCCACTAATTATGAAACGTGCTCTTTTTTTTACGACTGTTGCAACTTTATGATGAATGTAGTTTCTGAATGAAGTTTAAATTGACATAAATTTGTATTTTGTAACTATTTTATTCCCACTTCAACCTTGAAAACACTGGATGTCAATGAACACTACTTATTTTTTGGGCCATTTTACAAGCACTGCTCAGTGTAGATTAAAAAATTGACATAATTGTAGCTACAAACTTGTAAAGTCGTGGAAATCAATGTTGAGGAAAATTTTTGTGCAAGTGTGTGAGACTTATTTTGTTTGAAACTTCCCATGTAACTGCCTGTCATGCTAAACATCAGGGCTGTAGCTGTAGCTGTGCACTATGCACTGTCATGTTATAAACTGTTGTTGATGTGTCTGACCTTAGCTTTGAAGTTCCTAACCTGGCCATTGTGCTACTTTTCATTGATTTAATATGAGCTGCTTTCCACTTTAAGCATGACACTGTAAGCATATGCCCTTGCATCTAAGGCTATGGCAAACCCAACATGTCAGCATTCCTCTGAAAATAGCACTTTCACTGCCCTATGCAATGACATCTAACTGCCCCATTTTATTATGAAATCTCATTTCCCAATAGCGAGTGAGCTTGAGGGCCATGCTCTCCTAGCTGCCTCCTGAACAGGACTGGTTTGAAATTTATTTCAGTAATTCTGCTTATAGTTTACTTAACATTTTTTTACAGGATTCTCCCAACAGATTGTCACTCAGTATCCTTCCCTAGCACTTATTCCACATGTTCATTGTGCTAATTTATTTTGTCATAATACTTGTGCAAACAATATGACATTCATCATATGCTGCTGCTGCTGCTACTACTACTACTACTACTACTACTACTACTACGGGGTTGTTACTCATGTTCTTTGCACAGTTTTGCATTTATCCACATGTAAGGAAAGCTGCTGATCAGTATTCACATTTATGGAAAGCTGCTTTATCAGTTCGCCAAATGTAAATAGTGACAAAATCACTCTGTGTTTCTAGACAATCGCCCAAGTGGTGACACTTTCCAACAGATAATAGTATCTTCACAGAAAAATCTGAGAATCCTGCAGACTTTACCTGATAAGCCATTCGTGGATATTGAGACCATTAGGTATCTTATTATGCTTCTTTTGTGGTTAATCTGATGTTATTTCCATTTTTGTTAACCATTTGCTATGTAGCATAAGGAACTGGTCTCTGTGAGTCAAAAAATTCATTGAGGCAATCTTACATATGAGGAGCTGCATCAAATGATCATATCTCGGTTGACAGATTGATAATTTAGGAAGACAGAATCTACCTGTTTACCTGCGTATGGTATATAGGAAAAGGGAATTCTGCTTCATATGAATGGTGTTTTCAGAATATTTGCTGATTCTTTGAGAGGAAGTTCATTTCCTTGCAGAAACGCATCATGTTTGAGATTAAAACATCCTCTGGGGTCGAGCAGTAAAAGATATTATAGACACTGGTGTTTCAGTCTCATGAATCGCTTGACTTAATTTTCATAGAAACTGGAGTGATATATTCTCTTTTCCAAACATATGGGAATTTGTTCCATAAGTGTGTCTCTGTACGTACGCTCAAACAAAGATGCTTATTCTATAGTGTATTAGTGTAAGACATAATATACAGGTTGACAATTATTGAATTACATGAAAAAATACGTAAATTAGTTGCAAACTACACTGTGCACACTTTATTCAACATGTAAACTTTGCTACAGATGTTCGGATTTAGGTTATGACATGTTCGATATGGCTGCTATCATTGCCGATGATGTGGCACAGAGTGCAGACCAATAGTGAAATTTTGCATGACCCACTGAAGTGTCGAAACGTCAATGCTATCGATGTACACCTGAATGGCTGTTTTCAGCTCAACCCCACAAAAATGAGTCACACGCCTTCAGCTCCGAAGAATATAGCGGCCAGTTGAGGCCCAAGCCAGAGCCAGAATGCACTCCTCATAGTGCTCCTCCAGGATATCAAACATTCTCCTGCTTTGATAGGGTCAAACTCTGTCTTGCATGAACAACATGTTGTTGAAATCATGGTCACTTTGGGTAATGGGGATGAAATCATCTTCCAAAACCTTCATGTACCATCAGTAGTCACTGTGCCATCAAGGAATATCACACTGATTATTCCATGACTGGACACTGCACATCACACAGTCGCCCATTGAGGGTGAAGAGACTTCTCAATCACGAAATGCGGATTATCAGTCCCCCAAATGCACCGATTTTGCTTATTGACAAATGCATCCAAATGGAAGTGGACTTTGTTGCTAGACCAAACCATAATGCGCATACTAATTCCCATCATGCTCCATGGCCAACTGTGCAGTTTGAATGTCTTAACATGAACCGTTCAGAAGTTATGACGATTTTATTTCATATAGTTCAATAATTGTCACCCTATAAATTTTACTCGGGGCATGATGCTTGGTTTACTTAGAGTGGTTTAAATACTAGGAGAGCTTATTTAAATGGACTCATTTATGTGTTTTTGCAGTGGTCAGGTGGTAGTAAAGTATTTTTAAATGCAGTTTAATATTTCAGATTTGTTTTTGTTTGCTGTTTAGAACCAGATGATTCATGGCCTTGGCAATAATCGAGTATCATTGGAGTTTTCTGTGAGGAGTAACACATGTGCTGGCACCAGATTGTTCTATAATTTCCATAGTCATTCATAACAGTTCAGACGCACTAGAACCATGCACTGTACATGAACAGGATTATGTTGGACAATCACACTTAAGTAGTACGCTGTGCTAGGAACCTACATTGGTATTTTTTGAATGAATGCCTATGGAAATGAGTTCTGAACTGAGGGGTGATTCAAAGATTCAGTTAAGTTATTGCTTTGCTGTTTCTGTATTCCTGAGCTTTGTCATGTTGTATTTATACGATCCCAATTGTTTGTTTCTTTGTTTTTTTTTTTTAATTTTGACGGTCATCTCTTCACTCAATGATTCAGTCTTTCTGTCCTAGTTGAGTGAGTCACATTGACCCCCTGTGAGCATTTGGTAATTGTTGTAATTTATACTGTAGTATGGCATTCAACTGTGGCATGTATAAGTCATGTTGTTTCTTCCATTTCCCTGGATGATGGTTTAGAACCATATCCAGTAGGAATCAATTTATGAACTTCAGTACAATCAAGTTGTCATGCATTTCTTGGAATTGTATCTATTAGTTGTGGCTTAAGGTTGAACAGTTCTTTCTCTTCCGTAATCTTGTATTTGTGTCTCATTGTCATCATCATGGACTTTCAACATCACTTACCCCTGACTTGTAGGTCCAAAATACAGGTATTAAGCTACCTTCTCTCTCTCTCTCTCTCTTTCTCTCTCTCTCTCTCTCTCTTTTTCCTGTGAATTTTAAATTTGCTCTCTTTTGTGGCTGTAAGCAACTTGTACAAGGATAAGCCACCTATTTAATAATATGTATTTCTCATTCTAGGTCATTACCACCTGCATTTCGAAAGGAAGTGTTAGTGCGCTGTTTTGTGGATACATCAAAACAGCATGAGAGCCAGCCGTTACTGGCAGAGATACCAGAGAAAGACAATTTAAGTGATTATTTACTTCCTGTGTTAGGACAGACATTGCCACGTGTCATACCAAACATTATTCTTAACAAACGTGAGGTATGTAAATAAGAACATCTATTTTGTGTTTCCTCAGGGTATAATATCATAGAGAACATCTTTTTCAGTATTTGTAATTTTCAGTTGATTTTTTTTAAACAAAACTAGTTAGCTATTTACTTGTTTGGTGACTTTTTGCTAAGGTGTGGAATGAGTCAGTTTGACAATTGAATCGGTCAGAGCTGAAAGGCCTCAAGTCAATTTTCACAATTTTTCAGGAGAAGGAAAAGACTGTATAGATGTATCTAAGCCAAATAAATATTGATTTAACTTCTATTATCTATAAAATAATTTATTAGAATGTAATTTTTGTTAGTGAAAATACAATTTGAATGTTTCATCCACATTTATTTTTGTTTTTAAAAAATGGACTTAATGCTTTTCACCCTGCAGTTACTAGTAAATTCACAACCTGTATTGATTAATAAATTTAATATGGTATATTAATCATGTGTTTGTTGAATACATATTAATGGACAACAGTAATATTAATTACAAAATGTATTATTACTATGACTGAATATAATTTAAATTCATGAAGAAACACACACATATAACTATTAGTGACAGAAAGATTCACTCAGAGTTCCGATAATTGTCCACTTTAGAATGTTCTCATAAAATTCCATTGCATCGTGAGGGACATATTTCACTAACTTTCCAATGTCCTGTATCTTTTTGAAGTTTATGGGAACTTTTGTTCTTGTATACCTTTTCAGATGGTGTGGTAAAATAAGGCAGCAACTATGACTTTCCCAGAAAGAGTCTGTATATAACAGGAGAGCTGATGTAAACAGACGCTTCAAACTCTCCAATCTTGTTGTTGCAGTACTTGAATTGCTTGAATTTTAAGAGAGAAAATGCCTGCCTCTTATGTCTTCGAAATCTTCAATTTCCCTTGATATAACAGTCCTAATAAAACAGGAAGGCCACCATTTATCAAAATCAGTGATTTCAGTGCACTCTGCAACATGAACTTCCACATTTTTTCTGCTGTTTGATATTAATTCAACATATTCTTTTGCAATATAAACTCTTTCCCAATTTTTTATTCTATTCTTGAATACCCCAAAATTTCTATCACATGGTAGGTATGAATGACCATGTTCAGGAAACATGTGGGTGATTGACTCAAATCTACCAACTGTAGTCAGTCCTATACATTCTCACCATTGTGTGATTTTGGTTTTGTCCAGTACATCCATCTGAGAACGGGTTGAGATGCTTGATTGTGTCTGGAACGTAGTTTTTAATGTAGTGGTATAGAAAAGTGCACCCCTCATTTGCACCTTTTCTTCTATCACCCCCATGATAAAGATAGACCACGTTGCTGTCATCTTTTAAATTGTGGATATTTAACACATTTACCCATAGTTGCCGCATATAAAATACTTCTTGCACAGGAATTTCTGGTAAGGGCAAATTCTGCATATAGTCAAAGGCAGCAATGGCACCTATTTCTTCATTTTGAAAACACTGAGACTTGGCTTCTTTCACGGATGTGTAAAACTTTCAATTCCTTCGAAGATGATTCTGCAAATCTCCCTTGGCTGCAAGTTTTGAAGCTTCACAGAGATGGGGACTTTTTAATTTCACTTTAAGCTCCTCACAAAGAGAACAAACATCCATCTGTGGTCTGCAGAACTTATAATTATACTTTTCATGAAAATACTGCCTGTAGAAGTCATATTTCACAGCTGCACCTGGATATGCAGTACAATACATTTGATACATTGTTTTCACACACAGTCACTGCTTCACTGCAAGGGCCATTTGGATACTCCCTTTCAGCACTAATTTCTCTGAACCATGCAGGTGGGAATTCTCTCTCCAGCATTTCCTGTGCTCTCACAGTACCCCTGGCATAAACCTCTGCTAACATGTTCCTCACTGCCTCACCTTATCTTTTCTCTCTCTCTCCCTCTCCCCCCCCCCCTCCTCCTACCCCCGCCCCCAACCTTTCCCTTCTTCTTCATCTTCACTTTCCTCTCCTCCACCTCTTCCCCTTTCTATCTCTGATAATGCTCTACCCTCTGAACACCTTTTGTCTTGTCGTGCAACCACTGATTCATCTGTTGAAAGCTCTGCCTCATACTGCCCTGTGTCCCACTCCTTTCCTCTTGTGTCCTTCTGTACCCCTTCCCCACCTCCACCTGACAGGCAACAACTATCAATAATTGAGCAAGAGCTCGAAAGCTTATGTAAATACTGTTTTCTAATGCAGGTATCTCTGCACCACATATCATGTAGCTTCAGATGAGAGGTTGCCTTTCATTTATTCTATGTGTTATTCCATCCAGAAATTTTCATTGTTGTTAAAAGTTAATTCAGAAGTTTGGAAGATTCTGAAGTAACCAATTTGATTTTAGTCAAACAGTGGAAAACCTAGGATGGAACGTAACAATATTATGAGAAGGAAAGTTGTTACCCACCCTAAAGCGGAGATGCTGAGTCGCAGATAGGCACAACAAAAAGACTCTCACAATTAAAGCTTTCGGCCAAGGCCTTCATCAACAATAGACTCACAAATGCGCACACTGCAAGACATGATGTACTAGAAACATTTATTTGTAAACGATTATGCTTATTACATATGATGATAGAAATTTTAGCCCATAATGTGTTAGTGTGGAACTGAATAAAAATATTTTTCTCATTTACTTACAGGAAATAATACCTCTTATAGTCATGACAATTCAGCTTCATCCAGAGGCAGACAGTAGAGATAAGTTGTTAAATCTGTTGTTCAACCTGAAGAAAAAACCTAATGAAGAAGAGAGGTTAACAATTATTGCAGGTCAGTAAATTTTCAGTAACTCTTACATCAGCTCCAAAAATAATGAAAGATAAGTGCATGCCTGATTTTGTTCATTAGTTTTTCAACCTCTTCTTACATGTTCTGACTTGCTTCCTTTGAATACAACTATTCAGTTTGTATTCTTGAATATTACTATCATCACAGTTTTGTAGTTCATTCTGTTTCTTGCCTTAAAGGCTGATAAACTCTGGAAAACATTTTCCATTATTCCTATAGGAATCAATCGCATTTGAATCATTTGTATATTTTTTGTAGAGACAAAAATCAGCACTTTGTTGAAAATAAATGTTAATTGTTTCCAACATTGTTCTTGTGGGCTATTGGAGATACACATAACAAGCAGTTATTTGGATGGCTTCCATATTATAAAGAACTTTGTGACATGGATTTGCATTCTTTTATTTCTGGTGTAGTATACATTTTTTAGATTGTGTGTGACAAATTAAAATTGTGCAGTGGCTTGGGAAATTTGTCTGTCATGGGTAGTGCTTTTCCAGCTGAGCTACTCAAGCACACATTGTGAAAGTAATTGAAGCTTCCATTTCTCACTGGATCCTCTCCACTCCTTCCAAACTTTGTACACATTTTCCTGAAATGCTGCAATGCTAGCACCTCTGGTTGTCACTTATAGCTACCATGCATAACCATACCATCAATGATAACATGATCCAACTGAAAGTGGATATACAGCAGGCCTTCGCATCCATCTAACAGATGTCTTTTTCTTATCTCCCTGTTCATGACATGAAATGTATGTTGGTGGAGGTAGAATTGTTCTGCAGTCAGCTTTAAATGCCAGTTCTCTAAATGTTCTCAATAGTGTTGCTCGAAAAGAGTGTCACCTTCTCTCCAGGGATTCCCACTTGAGTTTTTGAATCGTCTCTGCAACACTTGCATGTTGTTCGAACTGGTAACAAATCTGGCATTCCATTTCTGAATTGCTTCGATATCCTACTTTAACTGCTGTAATATTAGGTTGGGTGCAGAAAAGAAGAAAATGCAGCTGCCGTAATGTTTGTGCAGTATTCAGTGTTATTTTGAATTTCACACATAATTTTACTGTTCCTACTAGAAACTGTAGGTTCTTTAAAGCTTTTAATCAATCACTTAAGTGCTAGACCACAGGAACTAAGGAGGTTTGGTTGTGGTTTGTCTGTTACATTTTCTATGGTGTTCTTTCATTTGTTTACCTTTGTTTTTGGCACATGTATTATTGATGTTAACTTGTTTATCTTCTTTTTAATTGCTGTGGCATGTGATAAAGATGCAAAACTTCAAAAAATGATTCATTCATTCTATAAGCTTCATCATTTCCTCAAAAAGATTTATCTTCCACATACATGAATGTTGCCCCACATGAAATTGAAACCATGTCATTTCAAAAAGAACTTTTAGTTTTTTGTGTATTTCATACTAAGCTCGTTCTATAGCGATTGAAAGTTTAATGAAACTATTGGAAATCAGCCAGAGCACAGGGAGTGGCATGCAGCTAGCGCTTAGCATGGTAAGAGTTAATTTCACGTGTTTTGGATACCAAATAATCAAGCACTATTCAAGAATAGGTCGCTCTAGTGTCCTATATGCGGTCTCCTTTACAGATGAACCACACTTTCCCTAAATTCGTCCAGTAACCTCACCTCAACTATTCATCTTCCCTACAGCAATCCTGATGTTCTTGTTTCATTTCATATTGCTTTGCAACATTATGCCCAGATATTTAAATGACATGGTTGTGTCAAGCAGGACACTACTAATGCTGTTTCCAAACATTACAGGCATGTTTGTCCTACTTATGAGAATTAACTTACATTTTTGTACATTTAGAGCTAGCTGCCATTCATCATGCCACCTATTAATTTGTCTAAGTCATCTTGTATCTTTCTATGGTCACTCAACTTCCACACCTTCCCATTCACCACAGCTTCATCAGCAAACAACAGTAGACTGCTGCCCACCCTGTCGACCAGATTGTTTATTTATATAGAAAATAATAGTGTTCTATCACACTTCCCTGGGACATTCCTGCTGATATTGTTGTGTCTTATGAACTTTTGTTGTCGAGTACACCATACTGGTTTCTATTATTTATGAAATCTTTGAGACATTCACATATCAGGCAACCTATTTCATATGCTCATACCTTTGTTAAGTCTACAGTGGAGCACAGTGTCAAATGTGCAGTACCTGCTGTCTGTGTCCATCATTAAACTTTTATGATGGGAACTGAAGCCAGCAAGGTTCCTACTGTAGTTTAGTCACTTCCCACTGCTAATTGATTTAATGGTCAGTCTCTCTCTCTCTCTCTCTCTCTCTCTCTCTCTCTCTCTCTCTCTCTCTCTCTCTCTCTCTCTCTCTAGACATTTAGTTGATTAGAGTGATTGATACCTTCATTGACTGATTTATTGAGTAATTGATTCATTCATGCATATGTTCATGCATATTTAAACTTCAACCTTGAATAAGTTTATAGGGGAAGTTTGAAATTAGATCTGAAAATCATCTATAAAAAGACAAAAATAATCTACAATGAAGCATAGAAGGGAAGACTAAAAATAAACACTGAGGTCATAGAACCAGTTGACAAATTTTCATATTTAGGACAGTTGAAGACAACAGCAGGGTGGATTGGAAAGAAAATAAACAGAAGATTGGAAATGGTCTGAAAAGAGTGTGATAAACTAAATATTGTTTTCAAAACTTAGCTCCAGAGTCATCTGTAAAGCAATAATACTATGAAGAGACTAGACTGCTACTCACCATAAACATGGCATGTTCAGTTGCAGACATTCACTATGAAAAGACTGTCACATGCTGAGCTTTTGGCTAAAGCCTTTATCAGAAAAGAAAGGAAAAGACACACATTCACACAAGCAAGCATATCTCTCACACACATCATCACTATCTTTGGCCACCTTGGCTAGACTGCAACTATCGCATTGAATGAAAACAGCACCACAGAGTGTGGTAGGGCAGGGGTAGGGATAGCATGATATGGATGTCGGGAAAGAAGAGTGCTGTCTGCTGGAGCATGCAGGGATTATAAGGTGGCAGGACAAGGATGCAAGGCACAGTGTTGGTCAGTAGCAGGGGAGGGGGGTCAGAAAAGGAGAGGAACAGAGAACAAGAAAAGACTTTTGGGTGTGTTGGCAGAGAATAGTGCACAATGAGGGTGAAATAATCAAAAGTTGTGCAATGATTTTCATATTCATGTGACCACCAACCAGCTGTCCACCAGGGTAAATGGCCACTGCTGAACTGTGGCCTATAGCAAAGTGACCACCCTGTTGTACGACATTCAGTTGAACATAACATGCTTGATTTCAGTGCCTGCTTCACAACTTGGGCCATCTGCATCCCCCCATCAGCCACCGATTTCTGAACTGCAGAGAAGGAAGTTATCCTTACAACGTATTCTCTGCTCCTGAAATTATCCTGATGTCAACTTACGATAACCTATTGTCCCCACACTCTTCACCCAACAGTTTCCAACCCCTCTGTCCTATCACCTCCCCCTAATTCACATCCCCTCACTCTCATGTACGCCACTCTCTGCCGATGCACCCACTGGCCTTTTCTCCCTCTCTGCTCCATTTATTTTTCATGTCCCATTCCCACCTTCCCCTCTCCACCACAGCGTCCCAATGTTGCACACAGCAGCCTTGTCCTAGTGCCTTCTAGTTCCTGTGTGCTCCACCAGACATCCCCCCACCTGTACCTTGCTGTTACTTCCCTTTCCCTGCCACACTCTGTATTGCTACTTTCATTCAACTTGACTGTTACAGTCTGGCTGGAGGGCCTTGAGACTGTGGTCATGCTTGCATTAGGTGTGCCTACTTGTGTGTGTGTGTGTGTGTGTGTGTGTGTGTGTGTGTGTGTGTGTGTTTTCCTTTCTTTTCTGAAGATGGCTTTGGCAGGAAGCTCAGTGTGTAACAATCTTTTCATTGTGCTGTTCTCCAACTCGATCTGCCATCTTTAAGTTGAGTAGCAACCTATCCTTTGGATAATATTGCTGATTTTTGTGCTTGAAGTTTACAATAAGTTTGTTTTACAGGTTTTGACTTATGATAGTGAAACTATTTATGCAAGAATTGGAACTTTGCACCTTAGGGTTACTAGTAGTGGCAGGAAAACAAATTGCTGGATCAGGGAACAGACTGTATTGGAATATGAAATAGCAATGGGCGGGTAATGTAGCCAAATGAAAGAATGGATGGTACATGGACCAATATTGTTCTTTGCTGCATTCCCCAAGATAAGAAAAGACATGACAATATGGTGTTACGTGGATAGACGAAATTAGACAAAATGCAGCAACATCATGAAATTGTTTTGCTGAAGATCCTAATGCATTGAAAAATATTGAGAATGCCTTTATCCAGCAGTGGATGTCAAGTGACTAATGATGAATATTTGTCAGATGCTGTAGACCATTCCAGATTCCCACACTTTGTGAGCATTGACACACTGTGGTGACTAAATTCTAGCCTAATAAGCAGGCAATCATACATGTCATTTTTTCAGTATTATACAGTGTAACATGTTCACTTTGTGGGTAAGTGAAAAAGTACAAGGCATGTTTTTTTTAGTAAGTACCATTTTGAAATAAAAATATGACAAGTAGTCTTTCCATAGCAATTTTATTTTTACATGAAAGCCAGTACTTCATTGTACTCTTCTGCTTAATTTCCACCAATATTAAGGCACTAACATATTGCACAACTAGCTTTCATATACCTCCTCCAGTTGAGGATCCTGCTGACTGAAACACGCACTGTGGTTGGTTTTTTTAGTGCTAAGTGTGTGAAAGTGGTTGAAATTCATCATCAGGTCAGTGAACTGTATGGAGAAAACATTATGAGTGATGAGATGGTGCAGTAATGGCTGAGAGCTTTCAAAGATCGCTGTATGAGATTCACAATGAGGAACAAAGTGAGAGACCTCCAGTCATTACTGATGATTTGGTGCAGAAAGTTGAAAAATGTGAGAGAGACCAGTTGCTTTATGAGATTTAGACATGTGATGAGTTTCCTCAATTGTCAAGAAGTGAGCTTTATTTGAAACTATATTACAATGGGTGTCTAATCAGGCAGCAGATTTCTACAATGGTGGTATTTCAAATTTTGTTGTATGGTACGATAAATGAGCCAATATGTGTGGGAATTACACAGAAAAGTATGTTAAAGTACAGGCCTTCTTGTAGAAATAAGTTTGCTAAGGCAAATGTATCTGCTTTATTTTTATTTCAGAATTGTATTTGCTTATAAAACGTGCTTGTGCAAATGAAGTGGCCTAACATTTCATTACTGTGTGGTGTTCGTTTGTCAAAGTTTGTGCCTTTCACACTCTGCATGCTTTGATGTTTGTGTATTTGGGTAATACTGAGATACCCTGTGATTCAAATTGCATGTTAAATTGTAGGGCCACCTATCACTGGCTCCATGAGCAAGTTATAACAAAGTAAGTACTCCAGCTTGAATGGCTAAAACAGAATAAAAGTTATTTTAAAATCGGAGATGTCTGCTCTAGCATCCATGGAGGTCATTTATCTGTAAAACTGTGCATTTGTGTAAAGTCATTGTTTGGAGGTTAACGAATCTGCAGGCTACAGAAGTAGCATTACTTATTCATATTTTCTTAAATAGAAGTATCCTTGTTGTCATATGTTATTCACTGACTCATTATTGAGTGCAAATATGGTGTTATAATGAAGTGATTAAAACATATTGGAGTGTAACAGTTCACTGCAAAGATGTTGACAGTGTGATCTCTGTGGCCTTTAATGTCAGTCCGCTACAGTACAGATACACTGAAAACAATACAGATGTCTGCAAGTTGCCTTTGTCAAGTGGATGTACTGTGCCACTCTACTGTGTTGTAATTCCTTCATTTAAGCTTCACATTTGCACTCTGATGACAGATAAGAGAATAATGTACAACAACACAGCAACTTCTATTTTGGGAAATATGACAACATAAGTGCTGTGTGTGTTAGTGTATATTGTTTCAAGCAAATGTTTAGCTTTTTGCCAAATAAAATCCAGTTATAACTCTTGTAAATCTGTCGGTTATAATTGTCTGTTACACAGTATTATTGTTTGATTAATTTCTGCTTCTTTTGTTCTTAGATTTATTAACCTTCAGACTTTGATTATAAACAAATAGTGTTTTATCTACAAATGACCTTGTCGGGTGGTAGAACAGATACATCTCAGCATTTTAAAGTAATCAAACTGGTATACTTTTTTTGCCAGGTCAGCACCAAACACTTAAATAAATTGTCACCTGAACACTCCTTTTATATAAAATGTTGCTTACTGAATATTCAATCACAGTTAAGTATTATTAATCAGGGTCCAGTTAGTCTGTGCCCTGAATCTGTGTGCCTTCTTCCTCCAACTTGGCTCAGATTTTACCTCCTTTACAGACTACAGATACAGCTGCTGAATATTAACTTCTGATTCTCATTCATTCCACCACATAAATAAGAAGTGAGATTCAATTCACTTAACAGATCTATATTAAACTTGATAATTAACAGTTGCAACACATTTATTATGTTTGGCATTTTGGGTTCGTAGATTTCATGATGCTCTTTCTTCCATACCACCCACTCCATGGAACTCCTATCTCCACCTCAGCAGGTAAGGTCGTCTGACTCTTTAACTGTAAGTTCTTTATTTATAGGCACAACTGTTTTTGCAGCATTTTAGCTACATCATTATGTGTCATCTATACAAACTGATAGACAAAAACTCACATGAGGCAAGAGAACATAACTAAAATGAAAAGGTATATAAGATGAACACACAAAATCAAGTCATGTTCTGATAGGCAATTTTTCTCTAAGTGGTGGACGTTAAACATAAAATAGTACAAAGTAACATAAATGCTCTATAAAATAATGTAAATGCTCGTGTGATATGCTCCTACAATGCCTAGACGGTACAAAAGCAATTTTTTTGTACCCACATTCAGTGACTGCAAAATTAATTCCTGTAAACTGATGTGACAAATATCTTACATACCACTCATTGTGTATGTTAATACGTGGTGATTTATTCCAGGCATGGTGGCAATAGCACAGTGCTCAGGGCCAGCCCTTGTGGAGACAGAAGTGCTTCCTCAGTGTTGGGAGCAGCTGAGCCACAAACACATTGAAAGGCGGCTTTTGGTTGTAGAATCTTGTAGTGCACTGGCACCGTATGTTTCTGTAAGTTTTCATTATTACATGATGATATAGTAAACAGCTTTCTTTGATTTTAAGCACTGTTTTCAGATAGGACAACTATTCAGTGCCCAAATAGTTGGCACCTTCTATATGTCTCCTACTTTTACTTCTTCCTACTTGCTCCTTTTGCTGAAATTTTTAATCTTATCAACTCCTTCATAGATATTCGCATACCTTTCTACACCATAACAATACTTGGGAAAGGAACTCTGCATGCTTATCAACTAACAAGTGTCTCCTGATTTTGTGCATGCAGTCACCATCAGCAGAAATCTTGGAGCTGACATAATTGAACCTAGAAACTGTCTCCATTGTTTCTCCTCCTATATTCCATGAAGTAATAGGTCAAGTTGCCATTAAGTTTCATTTTTTCAATTTTCAGCCTTAGACCAGTCTGTGCACTTTCTTCTTTCAACACCTGTTGGAGGATATTTAACTCTTTTCACTTTCTACCATCAGTGTGGTATCGTCTGCATATCTAAGGTTATTTATACTTACCCCAGATATTTTAATTCTGTTTTCTTTATCATTTAACCTGATGTTCCTCATTACGTGCTCAGTGTACGGGTTGAATAAATGAGGTGACATAAAGCACCCTTGCGATGCTCCTTTCTGTATCTTTGACCTATTTAGTTGTTCCATGTATGGTTCTCACAGTGACTTCTTGTTCAGAGTATAAATTCTGTTTGAGGTAAATGAGGTGATCTGGTACTTGCATGTTCTTGAGTAGTTCCCCTAATTACTTGTGACCAACATAGACAAAGGTTTTAGCATAATCAATAAAGCAGATATACATATCTTTTAGGAATTCTCTTGCCTTCTCCATGATCTGTCAGATGTTGGCACTTTGATCTCCGGTCCCTCTTCCTGTATGTAATCCAGCTTGTTCTTCTGACCATTCTCAGTCTGTATACTGGCAAAGTCTATTTTGTAAGATTTAAAGCATGGCTTTGCTAGCATGTGTGATAAATGTGTGTATTCAGTGATTTGAACAGCGTTTAGAAATTCCCTTCTTCAGAATGAGGCTGAACACTGAGATTTTCCAGTCTTTTGGCCACCGTTGGATTCTCTATGCTTTCTGACATATTGAATGCAACACTTTTATTGCATTCTTTACAAAGATTCTGAACAATTCTGCTGGAATTCCATCATGTCCATTAGCCTTGTTTCCAGCAATACTTTCAGGGGCCCATTTGACTCCACTCTGCAAAATATCTGGCTTTGGTTCTAATTTCACATTAACTTCATAATCATCAGTATGCAGTTCTATCTTATGGGCAACTAGGTAATAAAGTGCTGAACTTCACAGACTGTGATAAAGTTCACCATATATATATTCTTAATGTATATCATACTGAAATTTGGATTGTAATTACTACATTCAGTATAGCAGTAAAACAGTTTTCAGACTGTCAGAGAAGAGGTTATGTAGGACCTTAAATCAATCCATAACTGCTGCAGCATTTGGTTTCAAACCTTACTAGGTTTCTAGGTATCAGTTAAGAAAATGTCAACAATAATAAACTCATAAATTCTGATCTCGCTCTCCCCCCCCTCGCTCCGCCCCTCGGCTCCCCCGCCCCCTCGGCTCCCCCGCCCTCGCCCGCACTCCCCCCCCCCCCCCCCCCCCCCCCCCCCCCCCCCCCCCCCCAAGTTTCAACTTGCCCTTTGCTGGATCCAGATCCTGTAGCTCATATTAATAAATTTGCCCTTTGCCCTTCTCCACCAATTCTGAAAGTTTGTATCATCTTCGTGGGAACATTCAGCCTATTTTAATGGTAAATGGTGTTTTTTCTTGTCATTTTGTAATGTATTTTACTGCACCCAAACAGTTTTAATTATTTAGAGAAATTAATGTACTGGCAGCACAACATCTTTTAGTTCAAAACTGTGCTTTTGTCTCATCCAGGCACACACTTTATTTAGTTTGGGTGAACCACAGAACGTCAAGATGTAGTGGCAGAATAATTTGAAACTGTTTATTATAAATTTAATGATCTAAATAATTTAATAAGCAATTACACTGTTTAAAACTGTTTTACACTACAAGACGTTTTACTTGATTTCAGAGTTCCATTCGTAACTCCTTAATGCTTTCTATGTTGCAACAAATGCTGTTGGAGGATAAAGAAGAAACAGTGAGAGAAAGTGTTGTAAGAAGCTTAGCTCTGATTATATTGCTTATGGATGATAAAGATAAATATTTTCAGGTAACCATGGTTAGCTAGTTACTTTCACTGTTTTTACCAAACATAACAACTGTAATAAAGGAAGCAGTTATATTTGTAATGTTTGTAAATATAGCTTAAAGATAAAATCAAGGAACTTTGAGGTGTTAATCATGATTTTCAATTACTAATTTTTCTAAACTTGTTGATTTTGTGTTGTCTATTTATATATTGTACATCTCTAAGTGAAGCAAAATCGTAACTAAAATGTGACTTGTCCAGATAAATAAAATCTGTGCCACTATCTGTGTATCATAAATAATTTTTGTATACAGAGTTATACACAGGACATATGAAGAAAATAGCTATTTTGAAAAAAGTGACAGCTCCTCTTCTACTGCTCAGCTGCTGTTATTTACCAAATTCTCCAAAGAAATAATTTATCTAACTTAATACAGACCACTGTCATATTTTTAAATTCTGGTCAAGTCAAGAGCTGTTTAATATAATGTTAGAGTTTCACAGAGTTTACATCCTTGAGTCCAAGTATTCCACAATTTGAAGTTTTATTTTATCCTGGGTATCTGGGGATTTTCTATAATCTTACTTAAGTCTGTCACTAACATTTCAAAAAATATACTACTGCTAAGATACAATATTGGGCCGTTTCATAGTGTTCAGATATTGTGCTTGAATATAGAAAGGCAATTTCAATACCAAGAGGCTATTTCAATTTCATTTACATAATATGGCATGAATTCTGGTCAAGTGAAGGGCAAGTGATCAACAATAACAAGAATTACCATTAGCCCTTGCAGTTTTCCATGAGTTTCTTTAATGTTTCTGAATAAGACCTCATTCCTGAAAATGTTTCTGTGGTGAAAATGATGAGTGTGTAAAGTGTTTCAGTACCCACAAATATATCTGTAAAGTCAAGGAAGAATTTGTGGAGGTTAAAATCAGTTTCCTCATTATAGGTGTCAGGTGATTAGAATAGGTTTAAGTACCATGTGAGTTCTTTCAGCGGATAAGGAAACAAGGAATGAAGGAATATTACAGGGAGAGGTAAAATCATTAGAAAGAAGTTGGACAACCACAAGAAATGAAAGTAGTCATGGCTGACTCAAAAGAATTAATCTTCTTACATTAAACAAGGTAACTTATCACAGAAACTGATCCCCCCTGCGGGTCCGGGGGTTAGAATAGGCCCGAGGTATTCCTGCCTGTCGTAAGAGGCGACTAAAAGGAGTCCCTCCCCCTCAAGGGGGGTAGTTAGCGCCTGCCTATATTTGCGGTCATTTTGGTTTTTCACTTCTTCTCGTTTCTTCCTTTCTTTGGTTGGTTCCTTTCTTCGTTCTTCTCCATCTCACTGTCTTCCTTACTCTTTCCCCTGCCTTCTTCTCCTTGCCTTCTTCTCCTTGCCTTCTCTGGTCTCCGCCTCGGCGTTTGAGACAGTCTGTCCTCTCTCTCCTTCTCTCTCTTCTTTTTCCTCTTCTTCCTTCCTCCCTGTGCGCGCCTGAAGGCCGACCCATGCGTTCGCACGCGTAGCCGGTGACGGGGTAACGCGTAATTCCCCACCCTGGGTCGACAAGTAAGGCACACATGTACCCCCTGGTAAAGGCCAGGCCCAGGGAGGGGTGATTGCCTGAGCTGATACCTTCTGACCATGCCGATTGGTCCCTCCGTCTGTTTCTCGGGAGGTGTGACCTGAGGTGTAAACATTCACCTAAGGCGGGAGTGCCCTCTGAGAGGGTCCCCACAAGGAAGGAGCGCGCCATCAGAGACGCTGGCAATCATGGGGGATTCCTCCGCAATGGATTTCTCTTCTTCTTCTCTCTCGACTTCTGCCCACAAACGGAAACTTGACCAGCCACCAGTGACAAAAGTACTACCGCCTGCCCCACAGTTCCTCGTCGTTTCTCGATCTGAGGACGGAAAGGATTTTTCCTCTGTCAACCCTTTCGTTATCCAGAAGGGCGTAGATGCCATAGCCGGAACTGTTAAGTCTTGTACCAGGTTGCGTAATGGTACCTTGTTACTAGAAACTGAGAGCGCCTTTCAGGTACAAAAACTGCTTCGGGCCACACTCCTGTACACGTTCCCTGTCCGGGTGGAGGCTCACCGAACTTTGAATTCGTCTCATGGTGTGGTATATACTAGATCACTCGACGGATTGACTGATGAGGAGATTCAGTCTTTCCTCGCTGAGCAGGGCGTGACGGCTGTCCATAGGGTCATGAAAAAGGTCAACAATGACCTTGTACCGACCCGGACACTTTTCTTGACCTTTGATAGTGTTCAGCTGCCATCGCGCATCAAAGCAGGCTACGAGGTTATTTCTGTTCGCCCCCTATGTCCCGACACCTACACGCTGCTACCTGTGTCAGCGGTTTAATCACACTCGCCAGTCTTGTTCCAATGCGGCTAAATGTGTCACTTGTGGCAGGGATGCCCATGAGGGTGACTGTCCACCTCCACCTCCTCGTTGTGTGAACTGTCAGGGTGGCCATGCGGCGTCCTCCCGTGACTGTCCCATCTATAAGGAAGAACGCTGTATCCAAGAAATTTGGGTCAAAGAGAAAGTGTCCACCTCGGCTGCTCGCAAGCTATTTGCTAGTAGGAAGCCCACGCTGCTCCCAGTGGGGAAATACAGTACTGTCCTCGCCTCTCCTCGGACTACCAGGGAGGTGGCAACCCAGACATGCGATCTGACCTTCAGCACGACGGTCGTCCGTTCAGCCAGTGCTAAGACCGCGCGGTCGACGTCTCCTCTTCCTCCCGTCACCCCTCAGACACAAGCACTCCCATCAGCTTTTGCCAAGACGAAGACCCAGAAGTCAGATACACGGGCCTTCAAGAAGGACCCGTCCCGTGCAGACTTCCTACGTATCTCGACCTCCCAGCCATCGACCAGTACATCCAAAAAACGACCTTCCAAGAAGGCTCATAGGAAGCACAGTTCTCCTTCTCAGCCACTGCGCATTTCTTCTCCTGCACCACCCAGCGGTTGCCGCCCCAGGCCGTCATCCGTTTCGCCTGGTTGCACCGCTGGTAGCCGAACATCTGGCCGTTCACCTGCAGAGGAAGCTCCCCTTCCTGGCCATCTTAACAAGATGGCCGATGAACCTATGGAACCAATGGACGATGACTGTCCGCCTACTGATGGCGGCGGCAGTGCTCGCTCGACGCCAGGCCCTCAGCGTCCTTCGAGGTGACCCCTTCTTTCATCTTCCTTTTCTTCTCACGATGACACTTATTCATTGGAATATTCGCAGCATTCGCTCCAACCGAGAGGACTTGAAGTTGCTGCTCCGCTTGCACCGTCCGCTCGTCGTAGCCCTCCAGGAAATGAAGCTACGTCCATGCGATCAAATTGCCTTGGCACACTACACCTCTGTGCGTTTTGACCTACCCCCTGTGGTAGGTATTCCGGCTCATGGCGGGGTTATGTTGCTGGTCTGGGATGATATTTACTACGATCCCATCACATTGCACACCGGCCTGCAGGCAGTTGTCATCCGAATTACTCTCCCCACTTCTACATTTTCCATTTGTACCTTTTACACTCCATCGTCATCTGCCGTTACCAGGGCAGACAAGATGCAAATTATTACTCAGCTACCTGCACCATTTTTGTTAACTGGAGACTTCAATGCTGACCATCCCCTTTGGGGCTCTCCAGCATCCTGCCCGAGGGGCTCCCTGTAAGCAGACCTTTTCAACCAGCTCAATCTTGTCTGCCTCAATACTGGTGCCCCTACTTTTCTTTCGGACACATCTCACACCTATTCCCATTTAGACCTCTCTATATGTACTACCCAACTTGCACGCCGGTTTGAGTGGTATGCACTTTCTGATACATATTCGAGTGACCACTTCCCGTGTGTTATCCATCTCCTGCATCATACCCCCTCTCCGTGCTCAACTAGTTGGAATATCTCCAAAGCAGACTGGGGGCTCTTCTCTTCCAGGGTGACCTTTCAGGATCAAACCTTCACAAGCTGCGATAGTCAGGTTGCACACCTCACGGAAGTCATTCTCACTGCTGCTGAATATTCCATCCCTCACACTACTTCTTCTCCACGTCGTGTACCGGTCCCCTGGTGGACCGCAGCATGTAGAGACGCTTTACGTGCTCGTCGACGTGCTTTACGCACCTTTCAACGCCACCCTACAGTGGCGAATTGTATCAATTATAAACGATTACATGCGCAGTGCCGTCGTATTATTAAAGAAAGCAAGAAAGCCAGCTGGGCTGCTTTCACAAGCACCTTCAACAGTTTTACTCCTTCTTCTGTTGTCTGGGGTAGCCTGCGCCGGCTATCTGGCACTAAGGTCCACTCACCAGTTTCTGGCTTGACGGTCGCGAATGACATCCTTGTGGCCCCTGAGGATGTCTCCAATGCCTTCTGGCGCTACAAAGAGTTTCTGCTACCATCCTTACAACCCGGTCCCATTGCTCTCCCATTCGTGGAGACAACAAAATTTTTAGGTCTTACATTTGACAGGAAACTTAGCTGGTCTCCACATGTGTCATATTTGGCTGCCCCTTGTACCCGTTCTCTAAATGTCCTCCGTGTTCTCAGTGGTATGTCGTGGGGAGCGGATCGAACCGTCCTACTTCGCCTATATCAGTCGATCGTCCGCTCCAAGCTGGATTATGGGAGCTTCGTATACTCCTCTGCACGGCCGTCCATCTTACGCCGCCTCAACTCCATCCAACATCGGGATTTACGTCTTGCGATTGGAGCGTTTTATACTAGTCCCGTCGAGAGTCTTCATGCTGAAGCCGGTGAATTGCCACTCACCTACGGGCACGATATACTGCTTTGTCGGTATGCCTGTCGGCTACTTTCAATGCCCGACCACCCGTCTTATCGTTCCTTTTTTGACGACTCTCTCGACCGTCAATACGGGTTGTTTGTCTCTGCCCTGCTACCCCCTGGAGTTCTCTTTCATCGCCTCTTTCAACACCTTGATTTTTCACTCCCTGCAACCTTTCGAGTGGGCGAGAGCCACACGCCACCTTGGCTCCAGGCTCAGGTTCGTGTTCACCTTGACCTCAGCTCGCTCCCAAAGGAGGTTACCCCCGGTTCGGTATACCACTCCTGTTTTGTCGAACTTCGTTCGAAGTTCATTAATATGACCTTCATTTATACAGATGGCTCTAAGACCAATGATGGGGTCGGGTGTTCTTTTATTGTCGGGGCACAAAGTTTCAAATACCGGCTCCATGGCCATTGTTCGGTCTTCACAGCTGAGCTCTTTGCCCTCTACCAGGCTGTTCTTTACATCTTCCGCCACCGACATTCTGCTTATGTCATCTGCTCCGATTCCCTGAGCACCATCCAGAGCCTCAGTGATCCGTATCCGGTTCACCCTTTCATGCACCGGATCCAATGCTCTCTTCAGCAGCTGGTGGATGACGGTTCTCCAGTTAGCTTTATGTGGGTTCCTGGCCATTTCGGTATCCATGGGAACGAATCTGCAGATGCCGCGGCCAAGGCTGCGATCCTCCAGCCTCGGACAGCTTCTTGTTGTGTCCCTTCATCAGATTGTAGCAGGATCATTTGTCGGTGCATTTTATCGCTGTGGCATGCCGATTGGGCTGCACTTACGGACAACAAGCTTCGGGCCTTGAAACCTCTTCCCGCGGCTTGGACGATGTCCTCACGCCCTTCTCGGCGGGAGGAGGTCGTTTTGGCCCGGTTACGAATTGGACACAGCCGGTTCAGCAATCGCCATCTGCTGACGGCTGTGCCGGCACCGTTCTGCCCATGTGGGCAATTGCTGACGGTCCACCACATTTTAACGTCCTGTCTGGATTTTACTACACTGTGTCTTGATCTTGGCCTGCCATGTACTCTAGATGCCATTTTAGCGGATGACCCAGGAGCAGCTGCTCGCGTTCTTCGTTTTATCAACTTGACAAACCACTCTAAGGACATTTGATTATGCTGTTTTTTTAATCCTATGCCTGTCAATCTGTCTTTTATCATATTTTCCCTTTTAGTTGCTGTTTTAAACTTGTGCCTCGTGGTGCATTCCTAACATAGTCTGGGCGCTAATGACCATTGAAGTTGTGCGCAAAAAAAAACACCCAGAAACTGATGATTGAAATGTTTTTTTTTTTTTGTTGATGATGCAGCTTTGTATATAAGATTGTCTGTGTAGTTTTGACATAAGTTAACTACCTGTTATATTCAGAATAAATTTACAAAAGTGTAACACAGGCAGATAATGAGAGAAAATAAATTGGGTTAACATTATAAGAAAAATAAGAAAGTAGGTGAATGACTTAGAGATTGTGCTGTTCATGGAGTATACATAAAAATATAAAAGAAAAATAATATGAATGTAGCCAATGCTGTTTTGGCTGGCCACTCATTGATAAACTGTTCAGGAAAGAAGAGAATAGAAGCTTTTGAAATGTAGTGCAACAGAAGAATGCTGAGTATTAGATGGGTAGATTACATAGCTAACAAGGAAGTACTGATTAGGAATGGGGGGAGAATAATTTTGTGGCATAATTCACTAAAAATGGGATTTGTTGATAGGACTCATTCTGAGACATCAGGGAATCATCAGTTTAGTTTTGGAGGGAAGTGTAAACAGTGTAGGAGGAAACAGAGTTGGACACAGTAAACAGGTTCAAGTAGATGTAGAATGTAGTAGTTATTCAGAGATGAAGAGGCTTCCACAGGATAGAGTAGTCTGGAGAGTTACATCAAAGCAGTCTTCAGACTGAAGACCACAACAACAACAATATAATGTAAATATATTTACTGTAGGGCTTTTAAGCATAATATTAAATAAAATACCAACAGTAGCACATGTAATTTACAGACATACATTTAAGATCTTAATAAAATTGATTACATCATTCATAGCTATCAGGAAATCATTGAAGGTTCCATAATATGCCCTGCTGGGACATTCTGTAATAGTGTGGCAAATGGTTTGCCTTGGCTACTCCACAATCACATAAGAAAAAGAGTCTGTGCTTCTGCCATGGCTGGTGCATGTTATGTTGATCGTTGTCCATATTCTGCACGACTTGTTGAAGACAGTGTGTTTCTTTCTTATACAGGACAAGTTCTGACAATGCGGAGGGCAACTCTCTGTCCAATCTGGTTCATGTGACTGGGTTAAATTGAATTGAGGTGTATGCTGCAATTCTGTGGCTGTTTTTATGGATGGTTTTCCTCATAGAAGCCAATTTATATCTAGGAAAACTGCATCTTGGCGTATATATAGTTGTGGATTGCCTTGTATGCATTTAAACTCATGGAGAAGAGCTGCTTTTCATTGAAGGCCAGAGAGTAGAATGTGGTGCAGTATGGGCAGGGATTGGCCTTGTGTACCACTGATATTTCTCATTATGTTGTTCAGCTGTGCATCAAGCATTGTGTGTGTGTGTGTGTGTGTGTGTGTGTGTGTGTGTGTGTGTGTGTGTGTGTGGGCGCGCACGTGCATGCGTGCGTGCGCACGCACGCACACACTATTGAGCCATAAAGGAGCACCGTATTCTGTTGTACAGTAGACTAGTCAAAGTGCTGAAATGTACAGTTTCAGCAGCAGAGTCCCCCCACCCACCCACTCACCCACCAGCAACCACCACCACCACCACCACCACAACTTGTGTGGGATGTTGTTCCTAATGCACATCTTCGATGCTTCTTGTAAGGCAGTGGGTCATTCAATATGACTCCTAGATATTTTGGGTGCTGATTATGATGTAGGGGCACTGTCTGTTCACCACTCTGTCACACAAATGAAAGTAAGCTGTTTGGTTTCAATTGTCACTTCTGAAAGTATGTTCCCATTATCACCAAATGAGATGTTAAGATGGCTTCCATTTCTTGAAAATTTTGTTGTCCTGCTGCCAGCACCCAGTCATTGTCATATCCTAAATTAAGAGCTATAGTTTTAGGCATACTGTAGATGTACCAATTAAACAGCAGTGGAACAAAGACAGGTCCCTGAGGTAGTCCATCGTTTAGCATCTTTGAAGAGCTTATGCTGTTGCCCAGTATGATCCAAAATGACCTGGTGGCAAGCATGCTGTTAAAAGTTGGACTGTTTTTCTGTATAGGATTATTTGAATGGGTTTGTAGAGAAGATGCTGTCTCCTGACTGTATTGTAAGCTGCTGAGAAATCTAAAAATTTAGTTGTTGATTTCAAATCTTTATGAAAGCCTGTTTCTGTGTAAGTCATGAGTGACGTTATATGGTCTGTACAGCTCCTTTCTGGGCAAAAGGCAGCTTTTCAATCAGAATTTTCTCAAATGTTATAGCAGAGTTGTCTTTTTGTAGATGACTATTTTTCAAGAATCTTGTATATTGACTCATTGATTGGTTTTCCTGCTTAAGGATAGTGATGGTGTTGGACTTTTCATCAGTTGGGGATTCTCTTTTTCATCATGATATCAGAAAAGCACTCTGGTTGCTATCCAATCATCAGATCTCCTGGCACATGAATGCACGTGATATGTGATACTACAGCAACTAAAACTGGCCAGATGAGAATGTTGTACAAAACACATTGTGTAAATATAAAAGACTTGGATACAACCAACAATAATCATTCAAGAAGTTGTTTTTTTTAAACCCTGTTTTATTCAGACTTTGATTTGTTGTTAGCACTGAACCTGTTTTTCATATGCAAACGCAACTTTCATGTTAAAAATTAGTGCTGCAACAGTGCAGGGTCCAGCCCTATCTTCAAGAAATAAATAATACATCTGTACTTTGAGATGAAAGGTGAAAAATTTGTGAAGTCTTGTAATCCATAAACAGTGAAAAATTGAGATTTTAGTTATTACATTATGTTTACAAGTTGATAACATGGAAATGATATCATTAGAAATAATGAGACAGGTAAGTAGTAAAACACTTCGAGAATGATTCTGTAGAAGTATGGTTATCATAGATTTCATTAAATATTTTTTGTTGTCTGTGGAATCTGCAGTTACTCAGCTGAGTGCACAAACAGTAAAAAAACTTTTTTCCAGTGTGAGGAGCTCTCAATGACTGCATTGGATGATCCAGCAGCAAGTGTGGTGGCTAGTACAACAAACATCTTGTTTCCAGTCCTGGCACAGTGGTCACTGGACATAGGACGACTACATACACATCTTCTCACCAGACTTCTCCAGCGGATTCACATCCAGGTGAAGGTAATAATTGAACATTATGAGCATTAGGCATATCTTTTTCGTTCCCAAATAAACTGCAAAATGCTAAAATGTATTGACAAACAACTAAGACGGATATACATGAAGTCACCGTGAAGTACAACAAAAGGAACCTCTGCTTATTCTCTGAGAGGGACAAAGCTCTCTCTCTCTCTCTCTCTCTCTCTCTCTCTCTCTCTCTCTCTCTCTCTCTCTCTCTCTCTCCCCCTCCCTCTCCCTCCCTCCCTCCCCCCCTCCTCTTTGCCCTCCCACCATCTGAGAAAACAAGGGTTTCTCATGGATTTCTGTTGGCCCTGGGTTGTAAACAAGTACACGGAGATTTCTCTTTTTCAAGAGAGAAAAAAAGCAAAACTTATTTCCTTTGCTTTTTTACCTTATCACCATTGTCTGTCTTTTATTTTATTTTGATGTCCCCTCTTTTCTTCTGATTTATTTTATTTGTCAATTCATTGTTATCATCATCTTCTTCTTCTTCTTCTTCTTCTTCTTCTTCTTCTTCTGTCTGTTCATTTTTTATCCTAAAGTCACAAAGATATCTTCGAAATGCGACTCTCCAGTTGTTGAAACTCATCTATCACCTATAAATCGTGTTTAAGTCAATAAGAGCTTTGCGAAGTCGACTTTATACTTTATCCCTACTTCCTTCTTTTTACTCTGGCTTCTTATGTCTCATCTGATCTAAGTGTTAGAGTAACTTTCCTTCCTTGTATCGTGTACACTTTTTTTAAATCTTACCTCGTGACTATTTCTCCTTACACATGCAAACCAACTTTTTAGTAACAGGACTTGACATACGATGTATATTTTTGTATTCACATTTGGTATACTGTAGCTCTTTTTTAACTCGCATAACAGTGTTTGGTTGGTGCCGTAATAGCTGTGTTATATTTGACAACTGTGCTGTTATTATTACCTTGGAAGTTCAGTGCTGGTTTACAACATAATTTCCTGATCACTGGTAATATTCCTGAGCTGTAGATCTTTAAGATGTAGTGGACATTCATCTACAAGGAGTGTTCAATAAGTAATGCAACACATTATATTTATTGGCCAGTTTTGGTTGAGGAAAATATGGAATTTGTCATGGGACATCATGGAATATTCCCACTTCAGCCCCTATAGTTTCATGAAGTCCCTGTAGATGGTGGCACTATGCGTAGCATTCAAAATGGATTTTTTGAAGAAGGTGCAGTCCAAGTAGAGAGCTGTCATTGAGTTTCTTGTGGCAGAAATCAGAGTGTTGCAAATATTCATAAGTGCGTCAGAACGTCTACAGAGACCTGGCAGTGAACAAAAGCACGTGAGTCATTGGATGAGACATCTGTCATCATTGGTACAAGGCTGCACAAACCTATCTGATTTCCTGCATGCTGGCTGGCTGCACACAGCTGTAATTCCTGCAGTGTTAGGATATGTGGACATACTCATTCAAGGTGATCAATGGATCACAATCCAACACCTTGCTACTCAACTCAGTGTCTCCATTGGTAGTGCTGACTCACCTATCCACCAGTTGGATTGCTCAAAGGTTTGCACCCTTTGGGTCACTTGCCACCTAACAGAAGACTGTAAAGAGCAACAAAGGGCCATCTGTGTGCAATTGCTTGTGCATTATGATAGTGATCATGACCATATTTTGTCGAACATCATTGCAGGCAATAAAGCAAGGGTTCATCACTTTTAACAGGTAAGAAATTGCCAATCCGTGGAGTGACACCACACCACCTCTCCTCTGAAGAAAAAGTTCAAAGCTGCATCCTCACTGGAGTCGGTCTTCGGGCACTCTGAAGTGGTTCTTCTATTTGAGGTCCTTCCTCATGGTGCAGCGATCAACTCTGAAGTGTATTGTGCTACCCTCAGGAAATTGTAGAGATGACTTCTGCGTTTTTGGTGCCACAAAAATGTAAATAAATTTCTCCTTCTCCATGACAATGCAAGGCCTCACAAAGGTCTGCACACCCGATAGGAGCTCACGAAACTTCATTGGACTATTCTTCCTCACCAGCCCTGCAGCCTGGACCTCATACCTTCAGACTTCCATTTGTTTGACCTAATGAAGGATGAGCTCCGCAGGAAGCTGCACATGTATGATGGGGAACTTATTGATGCAGCAAGACGTTGCCTCTGTCATTGATGGGTAGAGTGCTACCATGCGGGCACACGGTTCCTCCTAGTAAGGTGGCATAAGGCTGTTGCATTGAACAGAGATTATGTTCTAAAATAGGTTATTGTAGTCAAAAGAGTGAATAATAATATGGTGTACTGGAATCCTGAATAAAACCAAACAGTTTTCAGGGAAAAAATTGTGTTGCGTTATTTATTAAATGCCTCTTGTTGTTGTAATACACACATTGTTGAACTGATGCAAAAATTTGTAGTGATCTTTGGGTATGACAATTTTTATTTAAGGTGAATACCACATAAAAATAATTAATAACATACTCTTATCCAATGACTTTTTCCAAACACTAGAGTATTTGATCAATTCTGCAAGTGTAGAAACTACTGGCTTGGACTTGAAGTTGTAGGGGATGACAAAACTAAATAGTGTTTGCAGCGTATGTATATACGTGACAGGTAGCATTTGTTGCAATTTTTGTTTTTTTTCCATCAAGTTGTTTGTTCCCCCAGAAATGATCTGCTTCCTCTCGTAAATGTCAACAGTTACAGGACTTACATGGAAGGACATAATTTTTTCTATAGATTTCAGCATTTCTGTGAAGTGGCAGTTATTCCTTTCTTATTTTATGCTGGTATGGAAGCACAATTTGTATCAACTTGTCAGCTTTGTATCCAGAGTGTGCATGCCAGATACCAAGATACTGTTGATATATCCAACTATGCCATTGATATAATAGTAGTAGGTTTTTTCAAGTGCTGAAAATTTGTAGCTAATCAGCTTGATCATATGCAAAACAGTTACTCTGTACTGCTGGATTTCCCCATTGTTAGACTTCTTTGCTTAAAATGCAGTGTTCTATTTGGCAGAGCGTTATTATAGAACTCAGTGCCATCTTCATTGAAATTTTATTTTTAATCAATAGTGTTGAACATCTCTCAGGTCCAGTTTTCTCTTGTGACCTTTTGACACAAATGTTTATGCCTTTGCTGCTCAGCTGGTTGTACATAAGTGTGGTAAATCTTGAAATGATCACGAATGTAGTAAAGTCAGTATCATGCCTATTCAAAATATCCTGGAGGTGTTGAAGTCTGTAGGTATTCCTTGAAAATGGTATAAATCATTTCACCTTGATATCCTCCAGTTGTCTGAAAAGCATGACAACTCTTGTTTCGTTGTATTTCCTGGTATAATAATGGAACTGGGACAGTAAGTGCAGCAGCTGTGTGTCAGTTCTTTTTTTCTTATAGTGAGAGATTATTGTTCCACCTCTTTCATTTCTATGTCAAAAATAGCAGCTGAACCCATAGACTGAAAGTAAACTAATGAAAATGCTGGATTAATTTTATGTTGCATTAATTTTATGCTAGTTGCAGCTTTCATGCTTGCAGTACTCAATTCAATTGTATCTTTCTGAGTATTTAAAATGAATTTATTTTTCAGGCATTTTTATGTGCTCAAAGCCAAATGCATAAAAACATAAATGTGACTGTGAGACAAAAATTCCTTTACCATATTTAGGAATTATGGTCCTCTAACATTGTTGGTCAAAACATGCATCAGATTCTCCCAAAAGCATTGTTATTTTGTGCTGATATCTAGAAATGTTGTTGGGTTGGCTAAAGCATGATCTGCCCCATGTATAGGGGGTGGGGCTAGTTAGCCTGCACATTTGCATTCTCTCTCTCTCTCTCTCTCTCTCTCTCTCTCTCTCTCTCTCTCTGGCATGCATTTTGGACGGGTGGAGATGACCTGTATAATATTTTACATTGAGAGACTCCCCCCCCCCCCCCCCACACACACACAAAATAATCTTTATCTTCCTCTATCTTGAGAACCAGCTCACCAATCAGTTTCACTAGGAAAGAACTGTTCAGATTTAAATCTGTAATGTTGTGCAAGTAAACTTCATTCCCATACACATAATATGGCCAGAAGTTTCAAAGCAAACTCTCAAGACTAAGAGGAGAGACATAAATCTTTAGATTATTGACGCATAATTCCCATTTTTAATTGTTATTCGTCATTTGCAGTACCGGATGTTCCTGTGTCCAACAAACTAGGTGATTCTGTAATTTGCTTTTATTATGCTAAAGACATTCATTTGATTCACTCTAAAACCTTCCTAGATGCTAATGAAGTATTTCATTATATTTTAAGTTTGTTAAACAAATTATGTTTTGTTCACAGAGCCCACCAAATTCTCCAGGAACAGCAATGCAAAAGAACGCAGAACAACGCCTTCTGTCCCCTGTAATTGTTTTAAAGACTCTGGTGCCTTACATTGTGATGTCTGTAGTAGCAGTAAAACCAGTCTTAGAGACCTTAGATACTCAAGCTGCGAGCTCCATTCGTAAGTAGATTAATATTACTGTTCTACATCAGTTAACAGTATGAAATAAATTTTAATAAAGTATTTGTCATGTTGATAAATGTCTGTAAATATTAAGGATGTAATATTATTAAAAGGATAGATTGCTACTCAGCCTGCAGTGGAGATGTTGAGTCATAGACAGGCACAACAAAATGACTACTAAATAGATTAACTTTTGGCCAGAAGGCCTTCTTCTGAAATAGACAACATACATGTGCACATTCCTGCAAATGCAGTTTACACACACGACCATTGTCTCTGTCTGCCAAGGCCAGACTGCGAGCTACTGCATGTTATGGCAGAAGTAATCTGGGCAGTGGGAGTAAGGAAGAGCAGTGTATGGGTGTGGACAGTAATGTGCTGTTTTTGGGAGCATAAAACAGGGAGGAGGTGGGGAGAGGGTGGAGTGGGGGATCATAAAAGGAGAGAAGTAAAAAGTCTGTGGTGCACTTCTGGAATGGAAGGCTGTGTAGTGCTGGACTGGGAACAGGGAAGGGGATAGGTGGGTGATGGACAATGACTAACAAATATTGAGGCCAGAAATGCTATGGAACATAGAAAGGGCATGTTCCCACCTGCACATTTCAGTAAAGCTGGTGTTGGTAAGAAGGATCCAGATGGCACAGGCTGTGAAGCAGTCATTAAAATGAAGAATGTTGTGTTGGGTGCTCCCTGCCGCCGTTGGATAAGCAGTTGTAGCAGCAAGTCGTATACTCTTAGCTAACTTATTTATTACATAGTTTAATTCTCAATTTCTTTGCGTGTTTTGGTATTTGCATTGTTTAATTCATAAATTTCGGGCGTGTTATAGTATTTGAGAGTTGTAGCATCGTGTTTTAGTACCTGAATAGTGTAAAATCGTGTAGTCTCCTTCCGCCGCCGAGCAGTGTGTCAGCAGTGCACAAGTAGCAGCATTACTGCATTTACTAGGCAATCTTGTATTTTAATAACCGTTTAAATTTTGTGTCAAATTGTTTGTGCTCTCTGTAGATTAGTTCAGACGTTCTTTGAACAACAGTTTTTAGCATGGATAGGGACTGCAACTGCTGTGTTCGGATGCAGGCTGAGTTGGCATCCCTTCGCTCCCAGCTTCAGGCAGTGTTGGCTTCGGTCACACAGCTTGAGGCTGTTGCCAATGGACATCACTGTGGGGGTCTGGATGGGGGTTTGTCGGGGATGGCCACCTCATCCCACGCATCCCCCGATCGGACTACGACTGCCCGGGATACTGCCCACATTGAGGCTGATCCCTCATCTGTGGTAGAGTCGGAGGTTGTCTCAAGGTGTGGCAGGGGGCGAAAGACATTCCGGAGGGCTGAACGGAAGGCCTCTCCAGTTTGTCTGACGAACCGGTTTCAGGCTCTGTCTCAGGCTGATACTGATCTTCGGCCGGACATGGCTGCTTGTTCTGTTCCAGAGGTTGCCCCTCGGTCTGCAAGATCCGGGCGGTCGCAGAGGGTGGGTTTACTGGTAGTTGGGAGCTCCAACGTCAGGTGCGTAATGGGGCCCCTTAGGGATATGGCAGCAAGAGAGGGGAAGAAAACCACTCCGTGTGCGCAGGTGGTCGCTCATGTCGGCACCAATGATGTGTGTCGCTATGGCTCGGAGGAAATCCTCTCTGGCTTCCAGCGGCTATCTGATTTGGTGAAGACTGCCAGTCTCGCTAGTGGGATGAAAGCAGAGCTCACCATCTGCAGCATCGTCGACAGGACTGACTGCGGACCTTTGATACAGAGCCGAGTGGAGGGTCTGAATCAGAGGCTGAGACGGTTCTGCGACCGTGTGGGCTGCAGATTCCTCGACTTGCGCCATAGGGTGGTGTGGTTTCGGGTTCCGCTGGATAGGTCAGGAGTCCACTACACACAGCAAGCGGCTACACGGGTAGCAGGGGTTGTGTGGCGTGGACTGGGCAGCTTTTTAGGTTAAATGGCCCCTTGGGCAAGTACAGAAAGGGCAGCAGCTTCAAAGGGTGCGGGGCAAAGTCAGGACATGGGGGGGCCAAGCAGCAATCGGTATTGTAATTGTAAACTGTCGAAGCTGCATTGGTAAAGTACCAGAACTTCAAGCGCTGATAGAAAGCACCGAAGCTGAAATCGTTATAGGTACAGAAAGCTGGCTGAAGCCAGTGATAAATTCTGCCGAAACTTTTACAAAGGCACAGACGGTGTTTAGAAAGGATAGATTGCATGCAACCGGTGGTGGCGTGTTTGTCTCTGTTAGTAGTAGTTTATCCTGTAGTGAAGTAGAAGTGGATAGTTCATGTGAATTATTATGGGTGGAGGTTACATTCAACAACCGAGCTAGGTTAATAGTTGCTTCATTTTACCAACCTCCCAACTCAGCAGTATTAGTGGCACAACAACTGAGAGAAAATTTGGAATACATTTCACATTTTCTCAGCATGTTATAGTCTTAGGTGGAGATTTCAATTTACCAGATACAGACTGGGACACTCAGATGTTTAGGACGGGTGGTAGGGACAGAGCATCGAGTGACATTATACTGAGTGCACTATCTGAAAATTACCTCGAGCAATTAAACAGAGAACCGACTCGTGGGGATAATATCTTGGACCTACTGATAACAAACAGACCCGAACTTTTCGACTCTGTAAGCGCACGACAGGGAATCAGTGATCATAAGGCCGTTGCAGCATCCCTGAATGTGGAAGTTAATAGGAATATAAAAAAGGGAGGAAGGTTTATCTGTTTAGCAAGAGTAATAGAAGGCAGATTTCAGACTACCTAACAGATCAAAACGAAAATTCCTGTCCCGACACTGATAATGTTGAGTGTTTATGGAAAAAGTTCAAGGCAATCGTAAAATGCGTTGTAGACAGGCATGTGCCGAGTAGAACTGTGAGGGACGGGAAAAACCCACCGTGGTTCAACAACAAAGTTAGGAAACTACTGCGAAAGCAAAGAGAGCTTCACTCCAAGTGTAAACGCAGCCAAAACCTCTCAGACAAACAGAAGCTAAACGATGTCAAAGTTAGCGTAAGGAGGGCTATGCGTGAAGTGTTCAGTGAATTCGATAGTAAAATTCTATGTACCGACTTGCCAGAAAATCCTAGGAAGTTCTGGT
Source organism: Schistocerca serialis cubense (assembly GCF_023864345.2). Classification (NCBI taxonomy): domain Eukaryota; kingdom Metazoa; phylum Arthropoda; class Insecta; order Orthoptera; family Acrididae; genus Schistocerca; species Schistocerca serialis. Next base: position 628,400,117 of record NC_064641.1, on the reverse strand, counting down.
CTTACATTAAATCAGTAAGTGGCTCGAAACGGCATATCCAGACACTCCGGGAGAGGATGACATGCGTAAAGCTGAAATACTAAACACCTTTTTCCAAAGCTGTTTCACAGAGGAAGACTGCACTGCAGTTCCTTCTCTAAATCCTCGCACAAACGAAAAAATGGCTGACATCGAAATAAGTGTCCAAGGATAGAAAAGCAACTGGAATCACTCAACAGAGGAAAGTCCACTGGACCTGACGGGATACCAATTCGATTCTACACAGAGTATGCGAAAGAACTTGCCCCCCTTCTAACAGCCGTGTACCGCAAGTCTCTAGAAGAACGGAAGGTTCCAAATGATTGGAGAAGAGCACAGGTAGTTCCAGTCTTCAAGAAGGGTCGTCGAGCTGATGCGCAAAACTATAGACCTATATCTCTGACGTCGATCTGTTGTAGAATTTTAGAACATGTTTTTTGCTCGCGTATCATGTCGTTTTTGGAAACCCAGAATCTACTATGTAGGAATCAACATGGATTCCGGAAACAGCGATCATGTGAGACCGAACTCGCTTTATTTGTTAATGAGACCCAGAAAATATTAGATACAGGCTCCCAGGTAGATGCTGTTTTTCTTGACTTCCGGAAGGCATTCGATACAGTTCCGCACTGTCGCCTGATAAACAAAGTAAGAGCCTACGGAATATCAGACCAGGTGTGTGGCTGGATTGAAGAGTTTTTAGCAAACAGAACACAGCATGTTGTTACAATGGAGAGACGTCTACAGACATTAAAGTAACCTCTGCTGTGCCACAGGAGAGTGTTATGGGGCCATTGCTTTTCACAATATATATAAATGACCTAGTAGACAGTGTCAGAAGTTCCATGCGGCTTTTCGCGGATGATGCTGTAGTATACAGAGAAGTTGCAGCATAGAAAATTGTAGTGAAATGCAAGAAGATCTGCAGCGGATAGGCACTTGGTGCAGGGAGTGGCAACTGACCCTTAACATAGACAAATCTAATGTATTGCGAATACATAGAAAGAAGGATCCTTTATTGTATGATTATATGATAGCGGAACAAACACTGGTAGCAGTTACTTCTGTAAAATATCTGGGAGTATGCATGCGGAACGATTTGAAGTGGAATGATCATATAAAATTAATTGTTGGTAAGGTGGGTACCAGGTTAAGATTCATTGGGAGAGTCCTTAGAAAATGTAGTCCATCAACAAAGGAGGTGGCTTACAAAACACTCGTTCGGCCGATACTTGAGTATTGCTCATCAGTGTGTGATCCGTACCAGATCGGGTTGACGGAGGAGATAGAGAAGATCCAAAGAAGAGCGGCGCGTTTCGTCACAGGGTTATTTGGTAATCATGATAGCATTACAGAGATGTTTAGCAAACTCAAGTGGCAGACTCTGCAAGAGAGGCGCTCTGCATCGCGGTGTAGCTTGCTCGCCAGGTTTCGAGAGGGTGCGTTTCTGGATGAGGTATCAAATATATTGCTTCCCCCAACTTGTACCTCCCGAGGAGATCACGAATGTAAAATTTGAGATATTCGAGCGTGCACGGAGGCTTTCAGATAGTCGTTCTTCCCGCGAACCGTACGCGACTGGAACAGAAAAGGGAGGTAATGACAGTGGCAGGTAAAGTGCCCTCCGCCACACACAGTTGGGTGGCTTGCGGAGTATAAATGTAGATGTAGATGTAGATGTAGATGTAGATGGATGATCCAGCTGTTCCTTGGTCTCAGTTTGTCGGTGGCCATTCGTGCGGACAGACAGCTTGTTAGTTTTCATGCCGACATAGAACGAAACACAGTAGTTGCAACTTAACTTGTAGATCACGCCTAGGCATGACAACCAACAAGCTGTCTGCCCTCTGCCCAGATGAATGGCCACGGACAACCTGTGACCAAGAAATAGCTGCAGCACCCAGTTGCTGAGCACATTGCCCAACACAACACCAGTTACTGAGCACACTGCCCAACACAATGTTCTTCATTTTAATGACTGCTTCACAGCCTGTGCCATCTGGATTCTCCCTACCAATACCAGCTTATCTGAACTGCACATGAGGGAACTCTCTGTGCAATGTATCCTACATTCCCGTAACCCTCATGGACTCAACCGTTGATAATAGTCTTCCACCCACCTATCCCCTTCTCTGTCCCCAGTCTAGAATTTCACAGCCTTCTATTCCACACACCCACCCACATTCTTTTTAGTTCTCTTCTTTTCCACTTCCTCCACCCCCCCCCCCCACCCCACCCCCCCCCAACCTTTCTCCACATTGTCTCTGTATGCTCCTACAAAGCACCTCACTGTCCTCACCCATGCCATGCTTTTCCCTCCCCCTCCCCCACCCCACCCCAGCCTCATCCTTACCATCACCACCACCCAGATGCAGATTGGTTCTCCCTCCTGGCCAAAAGCTAACATGTTTAGTAGTCTTTTTCTTGTACCTGTTTGTGGCTCAATGTCTCCGCCATGTGGTGAGTAGCAGTCTACCCATTTCATAATGTTGTCATTATTTCATTCTGGATTTTCCATTGTGTGAAAAATGTAATACTGTTGTTTATTTTTTTTGATTCGCTTTTTTTTCTTTTGCAGGGTCTCGTTCATTTAGGGCAGGGCATGCTTTAACCAACCCAACAACATTTCTAGATAGCAAGCATGAAATACCAATGGTTTTGGGAGCATTTGATGCATATGTTGACCAAGAATGGTATGAAGAATGGCCAGAACTAGAATGGATCTTTGCACAAATGTGAGTTGTAATTAATCAGACATTGTTTAATATAATTTGCTATGGGTAGTTGTTTATTAATTTTGATTGTACTTTGTGTGACAGTGTACTTTCTCTTTTTGTAGGATACCAGAAGTTTTAGATATTGTCCAAGGTATGGAAACCATGAGGGATGATATTGTCGTTGGCTTTGTGAAGTTATTTAGAGATTTATGCAATGGATTTGGCAGTTCTATTATAAGACAGAAGGTGTGTGTAATGCGTATATAACATACTTTATTTTTCAGAAAATTCATATGAATTTGTTTGAAGATGTAGGTAAAAAATGAATGCCTTGAATATATTCTTTTTTAAAAGATTCTAATGGCATCTGCTACCTTTTGGTTTGTTATTTGGCTTTAAGTAATACCGAATACGTAAATAATTTGGCAAACAGATACTGCTGTAGGATGGATTCACACTAACAAATTAGATTACAGATACTAACAAGGGAAACTCCCGTCAGATTTGGTGGTAAGAGGGCTCGATGGGGAGCCCGTCAAAACCTGAACACACATTAAGCATGGAAACTGGAAGAAGCAAAATAGAAACTGAATGATCCAAGAACAAGAACTGCAATATAGAGCAAGCCTTCTCATCTCACAGATTTAAGTGTTTGTATGAATGTGAATGTGGTCACTCCCAAGGAAATGATGAAAACATGATAGCTTGCCACATAAGCCGCAACAAATCAACACAATAGTTTCACAATCACGTGGTTTCTCTGTGCTCTGTCGAAACGTGTTTTTGAAATTGCATTCTATTTTGGAAGCTTTGACTCTTGAATTCCTTTGTTGTAACATAGTTCACACCTGTTTTTTTTTGTGAGATATCTATGTGGTATCTCACCTGCTCTCAATATGCACCACATTTACATGCGACAGTAACGTCATCTTACCACATGACTCATATTCTGTAACCAGTGTATAGTATGACAACTGCCAAGACTACAGAAAGAGAACAAACATTTCAATGACAAGATGGACAATTCATAATGCTGGAAAAAATAAAATGAAAGTAAATGGCGCAAGAGAGTTTTGAACATGGCTTGCCCGCTTCACAGCCAAACACTGTCACCACTTAACTACAATGCCGTTTCTGTTTCAGGCTGCTCTTCATTTCACCTCTTGTCCTGGGACTGTTCACAGTTTCTACTTTGCTTTTTTTTTCTCTTCCTGTTTTCATACTTGAGCTGTGTTCAGTTTTTTGACGGGCTACCCACTGGTCCATCTTACCATTAAATCCGATTGCAGTGTGATGGAGAGTTTCTCTTGTAAGGGAGTAAAGATTACCAGGAAGCATATTAATTCTGCTGATAGAGAAATTATTTTTTTAAGCCTGATGTGATGATATGTCACACCATATGGCTTGAACAGATAGTGAAATTATTGTATGTTCTATAAAATTGGCTGTGGCTATATGATGATACCAGAACTTAATAATACTTATAAGAATTTTGAAACAGGTCAACACACACACACACACACACACACACACACACACACACACACTCTCTCTCTCTCTCTCTCTCTCTCTCTCTCTCTCTCTCTCTCTCTCTCTCTCTCTGTGTGTGTGTGTGTGTGTGTGTGTGTGTGTGTGTGTGTGTGTGTGTGTGTGTGTGTGTGTGTGTGTGTGGGGGGGGGGGGGGGGGGGGGAGGGGGGGGGGCGCACTGTCTCTGGGCACTACGACCTGACTATCCTTTCCATATTATTGTTGTTATTCCATACTGGACTTCCAGTGTCTGATTTTTTTGTTTAGATAGAAACAACATATAGGTGGCTGAAGTCTCTGTAAACTTCAATCACATCCTTTTACCAACATACAGTCCCATTAATGACATTCTTTTATCAAATTACAGATGTATAGAAAGCTTTAGTCAAGATTTTATTTTGTTGTAGTTTTATTTGGTTCTGTTAAGTCACATTCTGTACAAAATATGTACTGTAATGTAGGACAAATCAAAGAATACATCTCTGCCTGTTAATTTTTTTGTCATGCTTTTCAAGTACAGAAGTCCCATTAACTGTGTTGTTCATCATACTATGTTTTTGCCCCTACTTTCTCCATTCACCTTATAGTGTGCTCCTGCAACTTTTCTTGAATCATATTTCTTCTTTGTTAGGTCTCAGGAGTTTGGAAGACATGAAGACTGCTTATACATTAATAATGCAGACTCTTCTGTTGGTGATGAATAACATGATTTTTTTAAATGACATGTTTGCCATTGACTGTATTATTTATTACAATTTCCACAACTGCAGTTTCAAACTTTGGTCATTATTAAAGTGGTATAGTGTTAAAAGACGACTGTTGCCAACATTAATAAAGTGATTCAAATTGATGTGAGCCTCTGTAGATTATGTCAACATTTGTCATATAATCATTGGTATTCATGCATTGTGCACTGATGTGATGAAAGGTTGAAATTGCACTTTTGAAAATTGGAATGAATAAGATAATCAGTGGCAAACATGTCAGTTAAAAATGTCAGCAGGACTGTAATCTCAAAACAAATACAATTGTGTAGTGATTTTGATGTGGAAATTGACATTTGTTATGAAAAGAGACCTGAAAAAATCATTGTTGCAGACATGCAGCATTTATTTTTTGTAACTTTCAAGAAAATTTGTTAATTTGAATTAATTTAAATTAATGTTTATAATTGTATTATTTTAGGTTAAACCATGCTTCATTGAACGTGTACAGAATATAGAAGTATCATTAACCGATATTAGGAATGGAAATATGTATCCACCATTAGCAATTGTACCTGTTTATATTGTTGGAGTATTAGCTCCTTTGAAGGTAAGTTACTCTGAAACTCCTTTTGTAATGAATGCTATGCAGTATTATATTGTTTTCACTGCTTTCTTAGCTATTGTGTAGAAATTATCGTCAAATGCCATTTAGAATTTCATAGTTTCAGATAAACTGAGTTCTCTCTCATCACTGTTGAATGATCTACAATCTCATTCTGTTAAAAATGTTCAGGATGAAGATCTGGCAAAAGTGCTGCAGCGGTTTGTATGTGCCCTGCCAACATGTGGAGCTCCCTTAACATGTCTGGAAATGAGTGTGCATCTGCTATGCGTGGGTGTCGGTGGAGATGGGGGTCACTGCCGTGATGATGTTCTGGGAGCTCTATGGGAGGCAGTTGTACACCCTAGAGCTGCAGTAAGACGTGCAGCTGCTGCACTGTTTGCAGTAACTGTGCCAGCCATTGGCGAGAAGCTGGTGGCTGCACGTGTTGTGCCAGCCCTTGTGACGCTGGGAAATGACCAAGATTTGTAAGTCGGTGGACTGACATTGCTTTGCAATTCTGTACAAAAGTTTTGCTAATTTATTGTAAAATATTGCCACCACAATTTTATAGTGTGAGATAGTGATGTAGGGCTTGTAAATCTTGTACATTGTGATTGTTGTTGTTGTTGTTGTTGTTGTTGTGGTCTTCAGTCCTGAGACTGGTTTGATGCAGCTCTCCATGCTACTCTGTCCTGTGCAAGCTTTTTCATCTCCCAGTACCTACTGCAACCTACATCCTTCTGAATCTGCTTAGTGTATTCATCTCTTGGTCTCCCTCTACGATTTTTACCCTCCACGCTGCCCTCCAATACTAAATTGGTGATCCCTTGATGCCTCAGAACATGTCCTACCAACCGATCCCTTCTTCTGGTCAAGTTGTGCCACAAACTTCTCTTCTCCCCAATCCTATTCAATACTTCCTCATTAGTTACATGATCTACCCATCTAATCTTCAGCATTCTTCTGTAGCACCACATTTCGAAAGCTTCTATTCTCTTCTTGTCCAAACTATTTATCGTCCATGTTTCACTTCCATACATGGCTACACTCCATACGAATACTTTCAGAAATGACTTCCTGACACTTAAATCAATACTGGATGTTAACAAATTTCTCTTCTTCAGAAACGCTTTCCTTGCCATTGCCAGTCTACATTTGATATCCTCTCTACTTCGACCATCATCAGTTATTTTGCTCCCCAAATAGCAAAACTCCTTTACTACTTTAAGTGCCTCATTTCCTAATCTAATTCCCTCAGCATCACCCAACTTAATTAGTCTACATTCCAGTATCCTTGTTTTGCTTTTGTTGATGTTCATCATATATCCTCCTTTCAAGACACTGTCCATTCCTTCTGGGCGCTAATGACCATAGAAGTTTTGCGCCCTAAAACCACAAACAAAAAAAAAAAAAAAAAAAAAAAAAAAAAAAAAAAAAAAAAAAAAAAAAAAAAAAAAAAAAAAAAAAAAACTGTCCATTCCATTCAACTGCTCTTCCAAGTCCTTTGCTGTCTCTGACAGAATTACAATGTCATCGGCGAACCTCAAAGTTTTTATTTCTTCTCCATGAATTTTAATACCTACTCCGAATTTTTCTTTTGTTTCCTTTACTGCTTGCTCAATATACAGATTGAACAACATCGGGGAGAGGCTACAACCCTGTCTTACTCCCTTCCCAACCACTGCTTCCCTTTCATGTCCCTCGACTCTTATAACTGCCATCTGGTTTCTGTACAAATTGTAAATAGCCTTTCGCTCCCTGTATTTTACCCCTGCCACCTTTAGAATTTGAAAGAGAGTATTCCAGTCAACATTGTCAAAAGCTTTCTCTAAGTCTACAAATGCTAGAAACGTAGGTTTGCCTTTCCTTAATCTTTCTTCTAAGATAAGTCGTAAGGTCAGTATTGCCTCACGTGTTCCAGTGTTTCTACGGAATCCAAACTGATCTTCCCCGAGGTTGGCTTCTACTAGTTTTTCCATTCGTCTGTAAAGAATTCGTGTTAGTATTTTGCAGCTGTGACTTATTAAGCTGATAGTTCGGTAATTTTCACATCTGTCAACACCTGCTTTCTTTGGGATTGGAATTATTATATTCTTCTTGAAGTCTGAGGGTATTTCACCTGTTTCATACATCTTGCTCACCAGATGGTAGAGTTTTGTCAGGACTGGCTCTCCCACGGCCGTCAGTAGTTCCAATGGAATATTGTCTACTCCGGGGGCCTTGTTTCGACTCAGGTCTTTCAGTGCTCTGTCAAACTCTTCACGCAGTATTGTATCTCCCATTTCATCTTCATCTACATCCTCTTCCATTTCCATAATATTGTCCTCAAGTACATCGCCCTTGTATAGACCCTCTATATACTCCTTCCACCTTTCTGCTTTCCCTTCTTTGCTTAGAACTGGGTTTCCATCTGAGCTCTTGATATTCATACAAGTCGTTCTCTTATCTCCAAAGGTCTCTTTAATTTTCCTGTAGGCGGTATCTATCTTACCCCTAGTGAGATAGGCCTCTACATCCTTACATTTGTCCTCTAGCCATCCCTGCTTAGCCATTTTGCACTTCCTGTCGATCTCATTTTTGAGACGTTTGTATTCCTTTTTGCCTGTTTCACTTACTGCATTTTTATATTTTCTCCTTTCATCAATTAAATTCAATATTTCTTCTGTTACCCAAGGATTTCTACTAGCCCTCGTCTTTTTACCTACTTTATCCTCTGCTGCCTTCACTACTTCATCCCTCAAAGCTACCCATTCTTCTTCTACTGTATGTATTTCCCCCATTCCTGTTAATTGCTCCCTTATGCTCTCCCTGAATCTCTGTACAACCTCTGGTTCTTTTAGTTTATCCAGGTCCCATCTCCTTAAATTCCCACCTTTTTGCAGTTTCTTCAGTTTTAATCTACAGTTCATAACCAATAGATTGTGGTCAGAGTCCACATCTGCCCCTGGAAATGTCTTACAATTTAAAACCTGGTTCCTAAATCTCTGTCTTACCATTATATAATCTATCTGATACCTTTTAGTATCTCCAGGGTTCTTCCATGTATACAACCTTCTTTCATGATTCTTAAACCAAGTGTTAGTTATGATTATGTTGTGCTCTGTGCAAAATTCTACCAGGCGGCTTCCTCTTTCATTTCTGTCCCCCAATCCATATTCACCTACTATGTTTCCTTCTCTCCCTTTTCCTACACTCGAATTCCAGTCACCCATGACTATTAAATTTTCGTCTCCCTTCACAATCTGAATAATTTCTTTTATTTCATCATACATTTCTTCAATTTCTTCGTCATCTGCAGAGTAGTTGGCATATAAACTTGTACTACTGTAGTACGTGTGGGCTTCGTATCTATCTTGGCCACAATAATGCGTTCACTATGCTGTTTGTAGTAGCTTACCCGCATTCCTATTTTCCTATTCATTATTAAACCTACTCCTGCATTCCCCCTATTTGATTTTGTGTTTATAACCCTGTAGTCACCTGACCAGAAGTCTTGTTCCTCCTGCCACCGAACTTCACTAATTCCCACTATATCTAACTTCAACCTATCCATTTCCCTTTTTAAATTTTCTAACCTACCTGCCCGATTACGGGATCTGACATTCCACGCTCCGATCCGTAGAACGCCAGTTTTCTTTCTCCTGATAACGACATCCTCTTGAGTAGTCCCCGCCCGGAGATCCGAATGGGGGACTATTTTACCTCCGGAATATTTTACCCAAGAGGACGCCATCATCATGTAATCATACAGTAAAGCTGCATGCCCTCGGGAAAAATTACGGCTGTAGTTTCCCCTTGCTTTCAGCCGTTCGCAGTACCAGCACAGCAAGGCCGTTTTGGTTATTGTTACAAGGCCAGATCAGTCAATCATCCAGACTGTTGCCCTTGCAACTACTGAAAAGGCTGCTGCCCCTCTTCAGGAACCACACGTTTGTCTGGCCTCTCAACAGATACCCCTCCGTTGTGGTTGCACCTACGGTATGGCTATCTGTATCGCTGAGGCACGCAAGCCTCCCCACCAACGGCAAGGTCCATGGTTCATGGGGGGGGGACATTGTGATTGAAAGGCCTTTTCTACCACTTTGTTGATTTGATATTTTGCCTACATCATGAGCACCCGCATAATAAAACAGTATGTAAAGTGCCTCTAGAGTAATCCACTGATCTCACAAAGCATATGTGTGAACTGTATCACAGTTACTGAATATTTGATGATGGATACCACAAGGTAATTTTAAAAATGTGTGTTCATCTTTCTGCTTTAAATTTTGTTAACAGAGCTTACTGAAGACGAAGACTGAGTTAATTATTTCAAGTCTTAAATATGGAAAAACTTCATAAACAGATAACGAGATCTACTCACCACGTAACGGGCACACCGAATCACATACAGGCATGATGGAAAAAAAATCTAACTGTTTAAGCTTTCAGATAGAGTCCTTTTTCTGAAGTAGAAAACATATACACATTCACACAAGTACAACCCACACACACACAGGGCCACTGTCTCTTGGGCACTGGGGTTTGGCTGTGACTTCGTCTGATGTGAGCAGTAATTTGCTGTGTTGGGTTTTAGGGGGGAAGGAGGCAGCATGGGGCAGGGAGGGGAGGGGGGAGATAACAGGCAAGGATGGGGGGAGGTGCTGTGCTGCCTGTGGCAGTGAGGAAGGTAGGATAGGGCTGCTAGGTACAGTCTCGGGATGCTGTGCTTGGGAAAGGGGATGAAGTGGGGAGGAGAATGAGGGGAAGGAGAGGAGGAGGAAAGACGAGTAAGTGCATCGGCAGGATAGGAGGCGTGCGTAGTGCTGGAGCGGGAACAGGGGAAGGGGATAGATAGGTGAAGGACAAGAACCACCGAAGGTTGAGATAAGGGAATACATGAATGAGGGGTATGTTGTAGGGAGAGTTACCATCTGTGCATTTCAGAAAAAGCTGGTGTTGGTGGAGGGTGTGAACCAGTTACTGAAGTGAAGTGTATCATGTTGGACATGTTCAGCAACTGGGTAGTCCAGCTATCTCTTGGCCACAGTTTGGCGATGGTTATTCATCTAGACAGACAGCTTGTTAGTCTTGATGCCCATGAAGTAAGCGACACCATATCTGCTGCTTAGTTGTTAGATCACTTGGGTGCTTTTGCAGGTGGCTCTGCCTGTGATGGATTAGAAGATGCCTGTGACAGGACTGGTGCAGATGGTAATGTGAGGATGTATGCAACAGGTCTTGCATCTAGATATCTTGAGGGATATGGGTCTTGAGGCAATGTGGTGGGAGAAACGATGAAGTAGGCATGGACAAGGATATTGCATAGATTCGGTGGATGGTGGAATACTGCTGTGGAAGGGGTGAGGATGATTTTCCTTATTTCGGGGCACAATGCAAGTTAATCAAAACTTTGGTAGAGAATGTGATTCCCTTGCTCTGGTCCTGGATGCTACTATGTCAGGAGCGGAGTACACCTTTCTACCCAGAAAGTGGTTATGTGGGAGGTGTTAGGTGACTGGAGAGACAAGGCATGGGAGATCTGTTTGGGGACACGACAGGGAGGATAATTTTGGTCTGTGAAGGCCTCTGTGAGACCCTTTGCATGTTTGGAGATGGACTGCTCATCACTATGGATGCAACAACGATAGGTGGCTAAGCTGTGTGGGAGGGAGTTCTTGATGTGGAATTGGAGGAGGTATCATCGATGGTACAGAAGTAGCATTCTTGAGGTGGAGCTCATCATCAATGAAGGTGGCTTATTGGGTTGAGGATTACCAGGTGAAATGGGACAAAAGCTATGGATGTTCTGGAGGAATGTGGATAGAGTGCGTCTCTCCAGTCACCACCTCCCTCCAACATACCCATTTTCCAGCCATAAAGGAGCACTCTTCCTGTGACTCAGTACCCACCCAGTCCTTTGCGTGGCTCATATCCCTGCAATAGACCTAGCTGCAAGACCTGTCTCATACATCGTTCAACTACCACTTACTCCAGTTCTTCCGCAGGCATCGAACCCAGTGGTTGGCAAGTCGTGGCTTGCGAGCCACAGGCAGCTCTTTGATCCCTTGAGTGTGGCTCTTCCACAAAATAGACAGTGCAAATGAACCTTCGTGGTCCATAGACAGCAGTTGGTTTTTGAGCTGAGTGAGTCTATTTTGAAAAAGTGGCATTAAACAGGGGTGTAGATGACTGCTTGTGACAGTATCTACAAAAGTGTGAGTCGATTGGAGTGGGGGGAGGGAGGGGGACGGATTGTGCATGTGAGATTTTTAGTGTGGCAAAAATGACAGAAAATGAAGTAGAATGAGATTTTCACTCTGCAGTAGAGTGTGCGCTGATATGAAACTTCCTGGCAGATTAAAACTGTGTGCCCGACCGAGACTCGAACTCGGAACCTTTGCCTTTCACGGGCAAGTGATCTATCATCTGAGCTACCGAAGCACGACTCATGTCCGGTACTCACAGCTTTACTTCTGCCAGTATCTCGTCTCCTACCTTCCAAACTTTACAGAAGCTCTTCTGCGAACCTTGCAGAACTAGCACTCCTGAAAGAAAGGATATTGCGGAGACATGGCTTAGCCACAGCCTGGGGGATGTTTCCAGAATGAGATTTTCACTCTGCAGTGGAGTGTGCGCTGATATGAAACTTCCTGGCAGATTAAAACTTTGTGCCCGACCGAGACTCGAACTCGGGACCTTTGCCTTTCGCGGGCAAGTGCTCTACCATCTGAGCTACCGAAGCACGACTGTGAGTACCGGGCGTGAGTTGTGCTTCAGTAGCTCAGATGGTAGAGCACTTGCCCACGTAAGGCAAAGGTCCTGAGTTGGAGTCTTGGTTGGGCACACAGTTTTAATCAGAAAATGAAGTAGTTGGGGTATCTATTCCATTGCAATGTGTGAAACAGTTTCTCATGATGTGTGGGAAAAAGCGTTCAATTTGGTGAAAGAAGAAGAAATTTATGTTTTAATGAACTAACAAACAGTTTGAAAGAAATTTAATATTAATTCTCAGTCGGAAGTACGTGAAACAGATGATCTAAATGACAAAGAAATATAAGCTTGTGCAGTTACATATAGTATTTTTCCTAGATATGACTGGATTTCTTATTTCCATTTTTACATACTTAGGTGATTTGTCGTTATCTTTAGGCAAGAGCTCTGAAACAAAGATAGAGTTTGCTGTTCTTTCCTTTTACTCATGCGAACTGTCACTTTCAAGCATAAAGTTTTCAAGAGTAAACTGAGAAGTTGTCTTATTACTGAGAACCTGATTTACCCAAAGGAGATGCAAAATTATTGTTCATCTTACTTTTTGGTAGCCCAGTCATTGTCATGACTTAATTTCTATCAATATAGAATACTGTTTTTATGTACTATAATAGGTTTTGTTCAGCCTGTCTCAGTTTTAACTAAGACTTACAACTATAAATACAGTTTATTAAGTTAATGTTAGGGAGCATTGTGGAATGAAAGAAGATGTAGTGTTGATTATTAAAAAGCTATTTTGAGATGGTTTGGACATAGAGACAGTATGAAGGAAAGGAGAGAGAGACGAAACAAGTATATAAGAAGAGAGTTGATGCAACAGTTCAAAGGGGTTGACCTGAGCCAATGTACTGTATTCATATTGAAGATGTTTTTAGCAAAGGCCAGCTAATAAATGCCTTAATTAAGTAAAAAATTATCTAACTACCCACATAGCTTAATTTTTTTTTTTTTAAATTGTCCCTCTAAAGGTATTTAAATCTTTGGGCTGTTGATAGTTGGCTTTTCTGCCAAATGAGTTTGCCGACCATTGTTCTACCCCATCAAAGACAGGGCCACCTGTGAGAGCAGACATGTGATCTACCAACTAATCTGCAACCAATGTGGTGCTTTCTATGTGGCATTATATCTAATGTCCTGCCTGTCCACATGAGTGGTCACTGCCAAACTGTGGCCAACTGGTGGCTTGACCACCCATTTACTGAAAATGTTTCCCAACACAGTGTGCTTCACTTCAGTGACGGCTTCAGAGCTTGTGCCATCTGGAGTCTTCCTATCAACACTAACTTTTCTGAATGTTTGGGCGGGACCTGTGCCTGCAACATATGCTTCTATCCTTTCTTCTGATAACCTCTGGGCCTCACCTTTCATTAGCTTGTGTAATCCACCTACCTATCCCTTTTCCTACTCCCACTCCAGCACTACGCATTCCTTCTATCCCCTCCCCCCTCCTTCCCCCCTCCAGGAAAGCCTCCCAAGGCTGCACCTAGCAGCCCTGGCCTGTCCCCACCACATCCCTGCAGCTCTCACAGACAACATGTTTCTGAGTGAGATGATGAAGTAGGGTATGAAAACAAGCAAATTTTTCTTCGTCAGCATTCAATATTTAAACAAAAAGAAAGTTAAAGGAATTATTAAGAAAACTATAACGTGTGACTCAACATTCTTTGTTTAACCTTTCATTAGCTAGATGTTCAGCTGCCAGTGTAGTACTGAGCTGTACTGTTCAAAAATGAGATGTGCATTGTACTTTTAATACTTGTAACACGTTGTTATTTTATGGTAGAGAGGGACTGTTGTTGAAAATTAAACATGAGACAAATTTGATTCTTGCATGCATTTTAAACTGCTTACAATTGGTTTACCATGCCACAGTGTCACTATGATTTGCTGCAAGCCACATTGAAACTCTTCTTTGAAGAAATGCTTGGTCTCCTTAAAAAAGTCAGCAGATTCCTTTCTTGTAATGTTTTTCTTTCTAGATGTCATGTTCAGTTACATCATAGTACCAAATTTTTGTGGATTATAACATATTCAAGAAAATTCATTGTAATTCATCTGTAAATCTATTTTTAGGGGAGTCAGGACTGCTACTATTCCGGCTTGTGGAAAAGTTATAACCAGTATAGCAATTAAGGAGGTAAGTCCGTACTATAAGAAGTAATAAAAGTGTATTATGTTCTTAAAAGCTGAAGTCCCTTCCATAGCCCTTTAGAGAAAACTGGCCAAGCAGTCAGCACCACATGCTATCACATTTATATGTAATTCAGATGTATGTTGCCAGATGATAAACGTATTAAAAAAAAAATACATTTCGATTGAGCATAACTTCTTTGGTTTATCGTAGAAATATTTGTGGGCACTGTAGAAATTCAATTTACATTAATAAATTTGTTAAAATAGACCATAACCTGTTTGTACCTCTGAGTACTTAAGTGTTCACCTGAGTGTCACCATTACTTAATGCTCAGCATTATTTGCGGGATCCCAGGTAACCAAAGCAAACAAGACTTGCCATTGAATTTTCATGTAGGTAGGGAGAGAGCAGCATGAGAATTTCTGAGTGCGTTAAAAATGCTAATACACAGTAAGCAAAATAAAACTGTCACCAAAGCTCACCTACAAATAAAACCTACAGAAAGTGAACACAGTAAAAATATCACCATTTGGAGAAAACCTGATACAATGTTGAAGATGATTTATTCATTTTTTTTTTTTGGGGGGGGGGGGGGGGATGGCACAGAGAAGTGTGAATGTGTTAATAAATTATCAATATAATTTTGTTTGTTACTGCACCAGTCCAAAGGGAATATAAATGAAAATTGGAAAACAATTTTCAAGTGTACAAATAAGAGCATAACTATAGAAAAAATTGCATCAAAACCCACACATGCTAGAAGAACTTTTCACTGGAGTTGTAGGCGAAGAGAGAGAATTTGATTTAAGACTAATGGACACATGTTTGCATACTTTTCAAGAGTTAAAATCATGTGTACTGATGACATAAAGTAGTTTCTTGCTACCCTAAGCACTATAGTCCCCTTATTGACTTTCAGTTTTGTTAATGTTCTACATAACATTGTAAATAGTCAGCGAAAATAACAGTATTTCCTTCTCATCCCATCCAGTGAGTCTCCCCTGACCTGGGTTTCTGGGTGACTTTTCTGAACTTTCCCATTTCCTAAACCTCACCAATAATTTTCCTTCACCTCTCTTCCTTCCCTTTCAACCCTTCTGTCGGAGGAAGGAGCCACTGGCTCCGAAAGCTCGCAAATTTAAATACCTTAATATGTGCAGTCTCCTGCTACCGCTTGGTGAGTTGACTTTTTATCCATCCAGTTACATTGTACTGAAAATAGTCGGTAGAGCTAGGAGGAGAGAGCAGTCACATGCAGCAACATCCATAGTATATACTTTGTACACAGGATTTACCATTCTTCCTTAAGGAAGTGAAAGTGTGTGTGTATTTGTCTGTGTTGAGTGGCAGTTGTGTACATTATCATATACTCTATATAATAGAAGGAAACATTCCACGTGGGAAAAATTATATATAAAAACAAAGATGAGGTGACTTACCGAACAAAAGCGCTGGCAGGTCGATAGACACACAAACAAACACAAACATACACACAAAATTCAAGCTTTCGCAACAAACTGTTGCCTCATCAGGAAAGAGGGAAGGAGAGGGGAAGACGAAAGGAAGTGGGTTTTAACCCTTTTAGTGCCAAATACGATCTGATCGTGATCCAGATTTTCGGCGAAAAATGCCAGTAACGATCTGATCGTGATGTCTTTCTCATTCGCTAGGAAATACTAACAACTTTGCCTTCAAGCGCGGAAAAAATGAATGAGAAAGGCATCACGATCAGATCGTTACTGGCATTTTTCGCCGAAAATCTGGATCACGATCAGATCGTATTTGGCACTAAAAGGGTTAAGGGAGAGGGTAAGGAGTCATTCCAATCCCGGGAGCGGAAAGACTTACCTTAGGGGGAAAAAAGGACAGGTATACACTCGCACACACGCACATATCCATCCACACATACAGACACAAGCAGACATATTTAAATATGTCTGCTTGTGTCTGTATGTGTGGATGGATATGTGCGTGTGTGCGAGTGTATACCTGTCCTTTTTTCCCCCTAAGGTAAGTCTTTCCGCTCCCGGGATTGGAATGACTCCTTACCCTCTCCCTTAAAACCCACTTCCTTTCGTCTTCCCCTCTCCTTCCCTCTTTCCTGATGAGGCAACAGTTTGTTGCGAAAGCTTGAATTTTGTGTGTATGTTTGTGTTTGTTTGTGTGTCTATCGACCTGCCAGCGCTTTTGTTCGGTAAGTCACCTCATCTTTGTTTTTATATATTATTATATACTCTCTCGCTCCCCCCCCCCCCCCCCGTTTGTGTTTGTTTGTGTGTGTGTGTGTGTGTGTGTGTGTGTGTGTGTAAGAGCACACTTTAGAGTTGTTTTTTTTTTTTTTTTTTTTTTTTTTTTTTTTTTTTTTTTTTTTTTTTTTTTTTTTAAATAATGCCTCCAGTTCTGGCTAAAAGAACCAGAGCTATATTTTATTTCTCTTGTTTTTTTATTTTGTGTGTTTTCATTTTATAAGTTTATGCCACTTAAAACATCCCAGTTGATATTTGGAGCTCTTGCTGTTGTCTACTTATTGTTACTCAATTAGGAGGCGACTACTTAGGTTAGTACATTTTTTTGTAATTTTATGTAGTTTTATGTAGGAGGAATATGAACAATGTAGGAAAAAGACATATGCTACTTACCATAAAGAAGATGTGTCAAGTTGTAGACAGGTACAATTCTTTTGGTTGCAGCCTTCATCAGTAAAACACACACACACACACCAACTCAAGCATCTCAGACCGGAATGCAGCATCACATGGGCATGGGATGTGCAACCAGCAATCTGGAGGGGGCAGGGAACGGGAAGGGATAGCAGTGTATGAGTGGGTACAGAGATGAGCACTGTGTGGTGGACTGTGCAGAGACTAGACTGGCAACATGCGCAGCGTCAGGCGGTTGTTGGGCAGAGCACAACATGCAGCTGAATATAACACACTTGATTTCAGTGGCTGCTTCACTACCTGAGCCATCTAGATCTTTCCCTTCACCATCAGCTTTCCTGAACTGTATAGATGGGAGTTATCCTTATGACACATACTCTGCTCCTTCAATTATCCCAGACTCAACCTATGGTAACATACTGTCTCCATACTCTCCCCCCAACAGTTTCCATTCCCTTTGTCCTACCATCTATGCCACATTCTCCTGCTCCTCTCCTTTTTTGCTCCTTTTTTTCTTGCCTCCCTGACCCACAACATCCTGACACTGTGTGTGTTGCCAGTCTCATCCCTGCACAGTCCACCAGACGGTATTCATGTCTCCCCCCACCCACACATTGCTGTCCCTTCCCCTTCTCCGCCCCCTCCAGATTGCTGCTTGTATCCCACGTGATGTTGCATTCTGACCCGCGTATCTTTTAATTGTGCCTGTCTGCGACCTGACGTGTCTTCTTTACAGTAAGTAGCAATCTTTCTTTTACTACATTGTTCATATTCCTACCTGGAGTTTCCATTGTTTGATATATGTATGAGAAAATTGAAAGGTACTGTGCTTGTTTGGTGTGGACGTAAGGTGGATTGATTTCTGGGCAGATACAGCCAAAAAAGTTTTGTTGACCATGGTTGACAGGCATCAGCCCGCTGTTGTGGTGAAGAGCACCAGTGTCAAAAGCTGTATCATCTTTGATCCAACTGACATCCCCTGGAAACCCCAATGTCTTTGTATTTTCTGATACACAACATTGACCACTTTATCACTTGAGGATAAGGGGCAGATAGTTGTGGGTACCTGTCTGAGTGGAAGTCAAATATGGGGACTGGCCACAAGGTTGCCCCCTTACACCTTAGCAACAGGTACAAGGTGCTGGGATGCCTCATCTTTTTACTATGATGTCCAGACAAGCACAGAGAGTAGATGCGTTGGTCATAGGGAACTCCTGTGTTAGATGGTTAATGGAGCCACTCAGAAAATTGTCACACAGGTTGGGAAAGAAGGCTGTTGTGTGTCATACTGGGTGCAACCTGCCGAAAATTGCAACTCATGTCTGTACAAATGATGCTTGTTGCCTTAGTGCTGTAGCCATCCTTGGTTCCTGTAGATGGTTTGTTGAACTAATTGAAGAGAGCAAGCCTTGTTGACAGGGTGAAGTAGGGTCCACAGTTTCCACCATTCTGCCCTCAGTTGGAGCCTTTTAGTTGGACCTGTGAAGTAGTTATAAATCAGAAACTGTAATGATTCTGTGATGAACGTGTATACAGATTTCTCAACCACTGTTATCAGGAGGAGAACTGCATGTCTTCCCTCAGTAGGTCAGACATGTGCTAAACAAAGGAAGAATCTACATAGGTAGCAGAAAAGTTTTTCTCTTTTATGGCTTCATTACAGATCAGTAAGAGAAAATGTTGATGTGCTTTTAGTAAATTGCAGGTTTAGAGCTGTTAAAGAACTGACATGAGGACAACATCTTAGAACTTGTTATAAGTAACAGAAATGAACTTTTTGAAAGAGTTAACATAGAGGGGCAAATCAGTGACCATAAGGCAGTCATAGTATCAGTGGCTGCAGGTGTTACAAACAGTGCTAAGAAAGATAAGAAAATATTTTTGTTTAGAAAGAGTGACAGGAAACAAATTGCAGAGTATCTGAACAGTCAACATCAGATATTTATCTCTGGTAATGATGATGTGAAGCACAAATAGATAAATTCAAAAACACTGTATGATGTGTATTACACTTGTGTGTGATGAGCAGCTGGTAAAGATCACCCATAGTTTTATTATAGGATGTCCAAGTTTGAAAGCCTGTCTGTGGGCAAACTCATCATGCATGAGGAGTCAGACAGCTGGGCTGTAGCCTTTGTGAGAAAATAAGGCCATCTATCAGGTACAGTATACAACATGCAATTGCTCAGTGTTGTATCAGAACAGCCTGTTATATTGTGTTATGAAGTTAACATGAAAGCAAAGAGAGCTGTTCCACAGATGTAAGTGAATTAATAACATTTTACCAACAAAAACTGTCTGAAGCCAAAATGAGCATAAGGAGAACAATGTGAGAAAGTTCATTGAATTCAAAAGTGATATTTTGTCAGTCAATCTGACCAAAAATCATAAGAAGCTTTAGTCTACTGTAGAGTAAGAAAGTGGATCGAACCCATCTATTCAGTCACCTAGAGCCCACATAGATGATGACGAAAGGCCAAAATATTGAATTTGGTCTCACATAATTGTTTTACTGCAGAAGACATGGTCCCTCCTTTCAAGTCTCACTGGGATGCTGAAATTACAGATATTAAGCTGAGTGACAGTGGAATAGAAAATCAACTACAATGGCTCATCGGTGCAAACGAATCTGCACTGGAGGGGATATTGCATCAACTGAACTTGCTGGATGTCAGCTTCACTTCATAATGTAATGATGATGTGGCACAAGACATCTTAATTTGAAAAAAGAAAGAGCACAGAACACTGAAAATATTTTTTGTGTATATTTTTTTAAATATAGGTTGTGTTGACAGAGTGGTCTGTAGCATAGCTGGACGCTTAGTTTGGGTTGAAGGGTGCCAATTTGTTTGTGAGCCAGGGACCTTGATCAGGTTTGATTAATAGAAGAGATAGACAAGATACAATGAAGAATGGCTTGTGTTATCATGGGTTTGTTAGTAAGCCGAGAGCTTAACAGAGGTAGTCAATAAATCCCATTAACAAATGCAAGAGAGGTGTTAGGGCTCTTGGAGAGATTTATTGTTCAGAATTTCACAACGTTGCAAAAAGTTTGTCAGACTGTTACTTTGTCCCACATATGTTGAATACAACTCGAGAGTACTTTGACAACACTCAGGTAGTTCATAGAAACACATGTCATGTGTGGAAAAATAGCTGCATGATACTGTTGCACGAGAGAGAATCTGTGAGTAAACAGGTTGTCTGTAACATACCATTGTGCCATCAGAGTGCCCTGAGTCTCTACAAGCCATGACCTGCAGTCATACCTGATGGCTCCCCAGACTGACACCAAGAGTAACACCGGAGACCCTTCCCCAGGTTGCCACCATGCTCATTGATGATGGTCATCTGGGGTAGTGCAGAGCCATGATTTGTCACCGAACAGAATGCATCACCGTTTCTCAGTAATCCTAGCATCCTGAACATGGCACCACTCTAAAAACAGCCATTTGTGTTGTGGTGTTAACAGCAGCCTATGTATGGGATGGTAATTCCATAGTTCAGCTGCTACTAGTCTCCAAGCAGTGGTGCAGAATTACACAGAAGGTTACAGGGAGTCCATTAGTTATTTTCCGATGACAGGTGCGGATGTGACATGATTGCAATGTGCTCTGTGCACTGTATGGTGATCCTCCATTGTGATGGTCAGGTGTTTTTGATCAGAACCTTGATGATGACTATGCCTACCTTCACGTTCCCATGCATTCCAACATTGGGCCATGTCATGACTGAACGAGATATTGCACAATTTGACTATCCAGTCAAGTGGATACCCTCAATGACACTCCTCTCAAACTACATCTGGTGCTAATAATTGCCATCCTACTTAAGTATATGGCATCTCCTTGTCTTTCACACCGTTCACTCAACATCTGAGCTGTTCATGTCCCTAATATAATCTACCAGGCCTGATAACAACAGTAAACATGAACAACACTAATGCCGTCTGGTGGCCATTCTGTCTGTCACAAGGAATTGCAACCCTAGTCTTGCGACAAATTCTTGAGTGTGCTGGCTGTTTTGGGACTTCTATTAGATTTTATTACCGGAAGAGAGAGAGAGAGAGAGAGAGAGAGAGAGAGAGAGAGAGAGAGATCTAATGAAGAGCGATATGCCTTATCAAAGGTTTGTTTAGTAAGCGTATGCACTAGTGCTCAATAAATTGTGTTGGCAAATTTGAGGAAGCTGTTGTGTATCTCGGAGAGGTTTACTGTTGAAATTTCAGAATGTTTCAGGAAGGGTTATATTACATTTTCCCTCATGCATCTCAGGAAATGACCATAACCAGAAAATAAGAGAAATTGGAGCTCTTATGGAGGCTTACCAATAGCTATTCATCCCATGCACCATTTGGGAATGGAACAGACAAATACAGTCTGCATCACGCAGAAATGTGACTTGCACAATACAGATATAGACAAAACCTAATGTAAATGTAGATGTAGACAGTAAAAGGTGATAATGCAAAGTTTTCCTGCAGAAGTGTAGGCAATATCTTGAACTGTCAGACACACTTAAGCAATTCAAAATCTTCTGTGACTATAAGTTCGATTAGATTAGAATGGATTACATTGTGTTCATGGATGCATGGTGTGGAGATCATTCTGAATGAGGAATATATCAGAAAAAGAAAAATATGGTATAATTAATCTACACAAGAACTGATATCCTGAGATTCAATCGTTGTTGCACGTATTCGAACTGAAGTACTGCTCAGGCGTATAGAATAAGTCATACATTACAAATGCATTTCATTTAAAAATTAATACTACACTTTTCATAAATGTGTAGATGTATATAAAATGAATTGCTAAAATATTTTAGACCATTACACCAAGCATTTTCAAAAGAAAAGAATTAACAATATATACCTATCCTGATCATATTAATCTACTTATAACATGTAGAAGTTGAATATTAGACATACATTATTGTATGTGCTAGTAATAATGTTGCAGTCATCAGCCCTTTAACATCCTCTACTAAATGAAAGTGTCACCTTTATTTTTATGAAACCTGCTGCCCTTAGCTATATGTAACCCCATCTTTCCTGCATGCTTTTACCACCTTTCCAATAGTTTATCAACTCTGTCTTTTCTCATCTCTTGGAATACAGCAAAGTAGTTGCATTTTCTGTCTACTATCCCTTTACCTGAGTGCTTTCCTGCCCACTTCCATTAAATTTTTGTTACCATTACCTCACTCCAATACGTTACATTTGTTTTCCTATATCTCATAGTAATTCCCAGCATACGTGTCTCTAATGCATCCTAAGCAGCCCAAAGTTTGTAGACAGTTTTTGCTTGAGAAGTCCATGGATCACTGCCAAGTCAAAACTGCTAATACAAGGTGATTGTAAATTTTCCATTTCATACTCATTGAAAGATTAGTGTTGAAAAGGCCCTATCTGATTTACCAAAACCCAGAACATTTTTACTGTTCTTTTCCTGACCACCAGGCATTGTCTTCAATGGCCCCAAGTATAACTCAACAACTGGTTGTACAACTTAGTGATTTGTACTAGTTTACTTTTATTTTGTTTTAAACATTTTTGGAAGGTGGCTATTAGCAGTCATCAAGTAATGTATAAAACACATTTTTGACCACCAGCTGCTTTTATTTTAACCCCAAGTATTAACCAGTCTCAGTCATGGACCATCTTCACAGATAAGCCACCACATTACATTTGTCGTTACTTAAATAATGTGTTGAGCATGTCTTGAATATCAGTATATGACACAGGACTTTCACAAGCAAACATACTAATACTAAGTGTACACAGAGCATATGACAATTATGTTATGTCAAATTTACTCTCAGCTCATCAGAGTATTTTTATCTGTGGATGAAGTCTTCATAGTGATCTTCAGCCCTTCTTTGTTTGATCATCATCTTGTTTCCTGTACTTGCTGTACAAGATATCTTTTATTCATAAGCCACAGGTGTGGGGAGCTTTTTAACCATTTTTTCTTGAATGGTAACAATACATGTACATATACTGTGTATTTTTCTTTTTTTCCAGATCCATGCCAAGGTATATCTCCAGCTTCAGAGTATAATGGCAGATGCAGGAACAAGAGATAATCACAGTTCACTGATACAGCTTGTAAAAACAATGGGCTCCATTGTTACTGCATGTGAACCAGCATTTCGAGATGATGGTAAAGTGTTATATTCAGAATACATACAGTCAAGTAGTAGATTTGATGATGCATTTAGAAGGGGAGAAATTTTCTTTAGCTGCTTTTCATGCAAGATAAAATTTCTATAATATTCTAAATGCGTTCAAGGATCATAAATTACCTTGTAGTGATATTTCTGTTTCCATCTTTCTTTTATTTTAATGTAGTACAACAAGGAGCCATGTGTGGGTCACCTCATAGTTCTGAAACTTAGTAATGGAAGCTCCAGTTTGGAATAATATAAGGAAAAAGACACACTGATACTCACCATAAAGCTGACAAATTCCATTGCAGAGAGGCACAATGAAAAGACAGTTACGAGGGGTGTTTGAAAAGTCTGTGAAAAGTCCGAGAGATGGCACCACTGGCACGTTTTGAGGTCATGTGTAGTTAGTAGCATCTTTGGAAAGAACATCCACCGAGTTGGAGCCATATTGGTCTACTTCTTTGTGTTTGTCATTCGTGTGAATCAAGGAAGTAGAGTGATTATCAAAAAATGGACGAAAAAGAATTTCGTGTGGTGATTAAATATTACCTTATGAAAGGCAAAACTCCTCAGGAGACTAAAGAGAAACTTGATAAACATTACGGTGACTCTGCACCTTCGATTAGAACAGTTTACAAGTGGTTTCAAAATTTTTGGAATGGCCATATGGGCACAGGTGATGTTGAACATTCTGGATGCCCTGTGGAGGTTACAACTCCAGAAAACATCGATAAAATCCATGATATGGTGGTGGATGACAGAAGGGTTAAGGAGCATGAGATTGCTAGTTCTGTGGGCATCTCGAATGAACAGGTACATAATATTTTGTATAAACATTTGGACACGAGAAAGCTATCTGCAAGATGAGTTCCATGATTGCTCACGCTTGACCAAAAGTGAAATCCTATGAAGTGTTGCAAGAATGGTTTGCAGTTGTTCAGGAAGAATCTGCAGGACTTTAAGTGTTGTTTCATCACTGTAGATGAAACATGGATACATTACTATACTCCTGAGACCAAACAACAATCAAAACAGTGGGTTACCAAGGGAGAATCTGCACCAAAAAAGGCAAAGACCATTCCTTCGGACAGTTATGGCTACTGTCTTTTGGGATTTGCAAGGGGTAATCCTCATCGACTATCTGGAAAAGGGTAAAACTATTACGGGTGCATATTATTCATCGTTATTGGTCCATTTGAAAACTGAGCTGCAAGGAAAACGCCATTGATTGGACCGCAAAAAAGTCCTTTTCCATCATGACAATGCACCAGCACACACCTCAGCAGTTATGGTTGCAAAATTAATGGAAATAGGATTCCAACTAGTTTCATATCCCCCGTATTCTCCAGACTTGGCTCTCTCGGACTACTATTTGTTCTAATAAACATTTTTGGAGCAGTAATCAAAAATTTTAAAAATTTTTCTTTCAAAAATTCACAGTTGACATCACAGCAGCTGAGAAGAGTGCTCCACCTACCATCTTCGAAGGTTGCCATGGGTCTGATGTTGGTCATGTGATATGACCGAAACTGGTCACCTATGTTCTTGAAGCATACGTGGTGTGATCAAGACTGAATTTTTGAAAGAAAAATTTTTACTATTTGTTCCCCAATTTGAAGAAATGGCTGGTGGGACAAAAGATTTTATTCAAACAGGGAGGTGATTGCCAGCAACTAGTAGCTATTTTGCAGACTTGAACGATTTCTATTATTTGGAAGGGATCAACAAATTAGAACAGCATTGGACGAAGTGTATAAGTCTAAAAGGAGACTATGTTGAAAATAGTTTTTATTTTTGCATGGACTTTTCAAATGCCCCTTGTACATGTTTAGCTATTGGCTGAAAAGCCAAGTTGGAGCCATATTGGTCTACTTCTTTGTGTTTGTCATTCGTGTGAATCAAGGAAGTAGAGTGATCCAGTCCCGGGAAGTATCCTGTCACAAGTGGGGCACTTTTGGGGTTCTTCTGTGAGAGGTTCTGGGTTTGAGGGGATGAGGAAGTGGCTCTGGTTATTTGCTTCTGTACCAGGTCGGGAGGGTAGTTGCGGGATGCGAAAGCTGTTTTCAGGTTGTTGGCGTAATGGTTCACAGATTCAGGACTGGAGCAGATTCGTTTGCCACGAAGGCCTAGGCTGTAGGGAAGGGACCGTTTGATTTGGAATGGGTGGCAGCTGTCATAATGGAGGTACTGTTGCTTGTTGGTTGGTTTGATATGGACGGATGTGTGAAGCTGGCCATTGGACAGATGGAGGTCAACGTCAAGGAAAGTGGCATGGGATTTGGAGTAGGACCAGGTGAATCTGATGGAACCAATGGAGTTGAGGTTGGAGAGGAAATTCTGGAGTTCTTCTTCACTGTGAGTCCAGATCATGAAGAGTCAGGATCAGACTCTGAATGTGGCTCTCCAGCAGGGATACGACTTCCTCAAATCCTGCCCCGAAATGAGATCCATCCTTCATGAAATCCTCCCCACTCCACCAAGAGTGTCTTTCCGCTGTCCACCTAACCTTCGTAACCTCTTGGTTCATCCCTATGAAATCCGCAAACCAACTTCCCTACCCTCTGGCTCCTACCCTTGTAACCGCCCCCAGTGTAAAACCTGTCCCATGCACCCTCCCACCACCACCTACTCCAGTCCTGTAACCTGGAAGGTGTACACGATCAAAGGCAGAGCCACGTGTGAAAGCACCCACGTCATTTACCAACTGACCTGCCTACACTGTGACGCTTTCTATGTGGGAATGACCAGCAACAAACTGTCCATTCGCATGAATGGACATAGGCAGACAGTGTTTGTTGGTAATGAGGATCACCCTGTGGCTAAACATGCCTTGGTGCACGGCCAGCACATCTTGGCACAGTGTTACACTGTCCGGGTTATCTGGATGCTTCCCACTAACACCAACCTATCCGAACTCCGGAGATGGGAACTTGCCATTCAGTATATCCTCTCTTCCCGTTATCCACCAGGCCTCAATCTCCGCTAATTTCAAGTTGCCACCACTCATACCTCACTTGTCATTCAGTAACATCTTTGCCTCTGCACTTCCACCTCGACTGACATCTCTGCCCAAACTCTTTGCCTTTAAATATGTCTGCTTGTGTCTGATATGTGTGGATGGATATGTGTGTGTGTGCGCGAGTGTATACCTGTCCTTTTTTCCCCCTAAGGTAAGTCTTTCCGCTCCCTGGATTGGAATGACTCCTTACCCTCTCCCTTAAAACCCACATCCTTTCGTCTTTCCCTCTCCTTCCCTCTTTCCTGACAAAGCAGCTGTTGGCTGCGAGATCTTGAAATTTTGTGTGTGTGCTTGTGTTTTTTTTTTTATTGTGTCTATCTACCAGCGCTTTCCTGTTTGGTAAGTCATGGAATCTTTGTTTTTAATATACACACACATTCATTCACACAAGGAAGCACACCTCGTGCATACATGACCGCCATGTCTAGCAGCTAGGACTGAGATGCAGAAGCAATCTGGAGGAGGCAATGAAGGGTAAGGGATAGCAGGGTACGGGTGGAAGGGTAAGGGATAGCAGGTTACTGGTTGGGGGGGAGACAAGAGTGCTGTCTGGCAGAGCATGCAGAGACTAGTAGGAAGCATGACAAGACTGCAACCGGTGCAGCATTGAGAGGCTGTGGGGAACGGTGGGAGGGGGGGGAGATGAGAATAACTAGGAGGTGGTAGGACAGAGGGGGTGAAACTGTTAAGTGGAGAATGTATAGGGACAGTAGTTTACTGTAGGTTGAGGTCAGGATAACGAAACAGTCTCTGCTTCCAGAATTATCTCAGTCTCAACCTGCGGTAATGCACTGTCCCAACCCCCTCCACCCAACAGTTTCCACCCCCTCTGTCCTATCATTTCCTTCCTATTATTGTCCTCCCACGCTCATTGTTTGCTGTCCTCTGCCAATGCACCCTCCCATCTTTCTCCTTCCCCACTCCTCTCCTTTTCCACTGCCCGATGCCCCGTCTGTCCACCTCCATGTCTTACAGTCTCCTGACACTGAATCTTTTGGCAGTCTTATGCACCCTGCATTGCCTTCCCCTTCCCCACCACCATCAGATTGCTGCATCCTCTCTGTGTGACAGTTGCATTCCAGTCCAAGCTGCCAGAGATGGCAGTCAAGTGTGCACAGGTGTGCTTGCTTGTGTTAATGAATATTGTGTGTGTTTCCTTTTCTGAAGAAGGCTTCATTGTACATACAATACAAAAGGACTTAGTCATTAGACTGAATTCTGAGCTCAACATGATCTCTGGAATAAAGAAATTAGTGATATATCGCATTATCCAGTTTACATCTTGACCACACACGCTGTCATCTATTGTAATTTAACACATTGTAAATAAACACACTATACAGTATTTTTTTTTAAATAGTGAGAACTATCCTACTGATAACAATGCTTCTCCTCATATGAAGGGGTCTGCAGAAAAGAGTGCTAACCCACTGAGCATATTCTATTTTATTTCATGTTATATGTTTGGTTAAAATCAAAGAGAACAACATAAATATGATTTTGGTTTTCCAATAAAACACTTGTGTCTGCTGCATGCAAAATTTTGGCAGTCCCTCTTATTCTTGGCATACCATGTCTGTCTCTGTGAAGAAAATCATCTTTCATTTTGTTATCGTCTCTTCCTTGCAATTTCTTAACTATTTCATGCAAATCTTCCATTACCATAATTTCATAAGCTACTTGACATTCTGTAACAGTTTCCGTTAATGCGTCCCTAAATTTGATATGAATGCACTAGATTTCAGAGTTTCAAATTTTACTACGCCATTTATTACACCTGATTTGAACTTTTACCACTTCAACATGTCCAGCATTATCAGAAAAGTCAACTACATCATCAATATTACTTCACTGTTTGCATCATTATCATGTCCAGAATTAACAATTTCATTCAAATTCACTTCAGCATTATTCCAAATAAAACCATCAATACTATCGACAACACAATAACCAGCAACAACATCGTAATAAATATCTTGTAATGTTAACTGTATTTTGTGTTGGTGCTTGATGGCAGAACATAACATAATAATATGAAATAGGAAACACTTTCATTTTGTTATCATCTCTTCCTTGCAATTTCTTAACTATTTCATGTAAATCTTCCATTACCACAATCACTGATAAAATATCTTTTACCTGTGAAACTGTAGAATACTAACCTGTATTGACATATACTTTTATAACTGCTTTATTTAGTCTGTTATACTTAATCATATTATCTTGTTGCTGGCAATATTTGCACTCTTTAATTACTTCCAGTATGGAACATTCAGCTCTTAGCTTTTGCTCTGTTTTGTTGATATCATCCCTAATTTTGCCATTTAACCAGATTTAATCCATTGAATTACATTTGGTCTCATACTTCAGCTTGTTTTCAGTATCAGTTTAATATTTTCCAATGACTGGATGCTACTCATAAGTTCAACTTCTGGGTCTTCAATACTGTGTTTAATCACAACCAATTGACTATTCATTTTCACTGAAGCTTCGAGTACTGAAGTTATGATGTTCACTTTCATTTCACAGCTACCGTATTTACTCGAATCTAAGCCGCACTTTTTTTCCGGTTTTTGTAATCCAAAAAACCGCCTGCGGCTTAGAATCGAGTGCAGAGTAAATGGAAGTTCTGAAAAATGTTGGTAGGTGCCGCCAGAACTAACTTCTGCCGTCGAATATATGTAGTGCTACACAGGCATGCTTTGCAGGCACAAAGATAAATACTGGCGCCAAAACTTCTGCGTCAGTAAATAAATGTTTTTTAAAAAAAAGGTGTAAGACGAGCTTTTTTCTCCGCCCCGAGTTTCGACTACTGCATTTTCATACATTATCCAACGAAGTAAATACAAATTCCGTGTTGTTCATCTTCGAATGTAGCAGCATTTCAATGTACTACGAAAATCCGACTGGCAAGACTATTTGGGATGTTTGTCAATATGGCCAACTCTACGTTCTGAATTTTTTCCTACCTGTGAGAAGAGATGGTTGCTAATAGGAACTTTTATGAATTGCGAATCACATGCAATATTTTCTTCAACATAAGAATAATACGGATATAAACATTTTGCCATGTATTCTTTTGTGTTTGCTGCTATCTCATTTAAATCCTGTCTACCTAATAACCTATGAAACTAGTGTGAGACAGCAGCAAGTGCGGAAGAATATACATACCATGTCATGTTCATATTCGTATTATTCTGATGCGTAATAGTGATACAATCAGAAATGAAGCACGGCAATTGACTAGATTTTTAAATCTAAGATGACTAATTTCTGTGCAGAATGTAATGTACAAAAGAGGCGTCTGCAAAGATTTTCAAACGGAGAAAATTTTTAGCTAAACTGTCCTTCAGAACATCTATCATATGAGTCTGTTATTTGGTTCTTAGTGATCAGTATCAAAGAAAGCAGCAGTATAATTAACAACAAATAGCAGTCTCTTGCCATTGTTTCACTAATGAGACAATTCCTTTCTTTTTTTTATTGTAAGCGGCGGTAGCGTGCACGTAAGCAAGCCATGCCGCGAGTGGCGACAGGTCGTAAACACTTACTATTAGAATGCGACAAGCAATGCATGACACAGTACAATAATGCATTTTCAGCCTAGAGTGACGTAAACACCTATAACAAAGAGAACGACACTTATCAGATCAAAGAAAAATAAGCAACCCATTCAAACCAGACGAAGCACGCCTGACGCATAGCAATGGCTACCTGGTAAAGCTTAACTGCTAAGCTTACGACTCGAACCAAACTACTGTAGCTGTATCGTCATTTATTCTACCTAAATTGTGTCTCATATTACAATAGACCAACTTTGTTTGATTAGGAGGTGCGGCCTAAAACTTTTCTCTCCCATTGAATTTCGAGTCTCAAATTTCAGGTGCGGCTTAGATTCGTGAAATTTTTTTTTCCTTGATTTCGAGTCTCATTTTTCAGGTGTGGCTTAGACTTGAGTGCGGCTTAGATTCGAGTAAATACGGTATCCATTGAGCCTACTCTGGTTCATTATTTCAAAATTTATAGACCCTGTTGACTTTCACAGTAGTATTTATTCATTTTTATGTTGTTGATAAACCCAACACGAGACTCAGAAACATGTTGCTACATGAGAAAGTACATTTTTCACTATTTTTACTTATTTTTAGTAATCCTGTTGCTTCTCACAAAACAAACGAAGCTGGAGCATTGCTATTACTTTGTGTGGCTGCCCACACTACTATCTGGTTCGTCGGTACCTAATGTGGACAGCTGCTGCTCAGTGGCACCACATAGACACACTGGCAGATTATCCATGCCACACTCACTGTAGTTTCTGATGTCTTTGACTTTTGTGATTTCACTTCGAAGGTTGCTTGGTATTTACAACACCCCTATGTGTACAACTATATCTACATCATTATTCTGTAATTCACATTTCAGTGTTCAGCAGAGGATTCATAGAACGTCATTGACTATTTCTTGACCATTCCACTCTTGAAAAGCATGTGGAAAAAATGAACACAAAATCTTTTTGTGCAAGCTCTTGATTTCTCTTATTTTATATTATAGTGGTTTCTCTGTATGTAGTGGGTGCCAGTAACATATTTTTGCATTGGGAAGAGAGAATTGGTGATTTAAATTTCTAGAAAAGATCTCTAAGATCTCTCTACAGTTAAAAACACCTTTGTTTTAAGTATTGCCACCCTAACTCGTGTGTCATATCCATGAAAACCTCTCCCCTATTTTGCAACCTTACAAAACGAGCTGCCCTCTCTCAACTTTTTCGGTGTCCTCCATCAATCCTTGACGATAAGGATCCCATACTGCAAAACACTACTCCAGAAGAGGAAGGACAAGTATAGTGTAGACAGTCTCTTTGGTAGATCTGTTGCATCTTCTAAGTGTTCTGCCAATAAAACGCAATCTTTGATTCACCTTCCCCACAACAATTTCTATGTAATGTTCAAGTTTAAGTTGTTCATAATTGCATTTCTAAGTATTTAGTTTGAATCAATATCTTTTAAATTTGTGTGATCATGTAACTAAAGTTGAATGGATTCTTTTAATATTCATATGGAGGGGACTCTCTTTTTTTTTATTTTGTTGGGTCAGTTGTCACATTTCACATACAGATATCTTGCAAAATGACTTAGACAGTTCATTTTAATCTTCTGATATCTGTATTAGACACTAAATGTATGCCACATATGCAGAGAATCGTAGATGGTTGCTTGGATTATTGCCTAAATAATTTATATTGATTAAGAATAGCATAGGGCCTACAACACTTTATTGGGAAACCCCTAGACATCACTTCTGATTCACCAGCCATGTCACAAATTCATTTGCACAACTGAACAATATTTCATAGGCACACAATTTGATCAGAAGCTGCTTGTGAGGATCTGTGTCAAAAGCCTTCTGGAAATCTTGAAATATGGAATCAATTTGAAATCCCTGTCAGTAACATTAATTCCTTCTTGTGAATAAAGAGCCAGCAGTGTTTCGCAAGAATATTTCCTAGTCTATGCTGATTGTGTGTCAATAAATCATTTTCTTTGAGGTATTTCGTAATGTTCAAACACAGTACATGTTCCAAAATCCTGCTACGAATCGGCATCAGTTTACGGCTGTATGATTCAGCAGATTACTGTTATTTCCTTACTTGTTTACTGACATGAGCTGTGCAGCTTTCCAGCCTTTAGTTATTGATCTTTCATTGTGTGAGTGGTTGTATATGATTGCTAAGAACGGAGTGTTTCATCAGTGTACTCTGAAAGGTGTAGAATCTGGACCAGTAGACTTGTCTGTATTAAGTGACTCAAGTTGCTCCACAACACAAGGGTATCTAGTTTTAAGTTACTCATATTGGCAGATGTTCTCGATTCAAATTCTAGAGTATTTACTGCACTTTCTTTGGTGATTGGAACACTGATCTAGTAACTTCCCTTTAGTGGCAACTTCAATGATAACATTACCAATGCTGTTGTACAATGAAAGTATTGATTGTGTCTTGCTGTTGATATACTTTACTTACCACCAGAATCTCTATCTTGAATTTTTCATCATCTGCCTAAAGTTCTGATGTAGCTCATTACCTGAATCACTACTTCAGGGTTGCTTTTAATTTCGTTCACCAAATCTCAGACTAGGTCCCTATATTATGATATTCTCCTAGTTAAAAGTTATAAATGTATTAGAATACGTGAAATATTCACAAATAAAGTTTGTCTAACACTCAATTGTCTGACACTCAATTCCTTTATTAACTGTCCAGCTGCAGGCAATTTTCCAATTTCTCTGTATAAAGTCATGGACCAATTTTGTTGGACAATCAGAATAGTTATAAGGACTGTATTAAAGGAATGTTTTTTAAAAAACAAGAATGCAATTTAAAAGTGATTACAATTGATGTTTAACATACATAATGCAGGAATGCTAAAATCACACTCGCGCATGAACTGTCAAGCAATGACTGTTTGTTGCCATGGTTCAAACATGTATTGACTCGCCTCTTATATTCACCATTGATAGAACTGGTTTCAACTCGGCTAAATTACTGATATTTTTCTTTTGTGTTTACAGTAATTTTGCCACAGTTAGCTGGAACCGCAGCTTTTGCTTCGCAACTGTCAAACGCAACTCGTCGTGTGGACTTGGCTAAGGCCCTAATTGAAGCTTTTTCATCTGCAGTGTCTTGCCCATTGTCTAAACAGGCTATAAGTACAGCTTTATTACCGGGATTGAGGTATGTTATATAGTATTTATTATAAACTGTTAAGCAATACATATATACGTAAGAACTGAATGAGTTTGTGTCTTGTGAATTCTAAGAAAGACAACATCAAATGTAGGAAAGAGGGTCTTTCTCTACTGTTAGTTACCTTTTCACTCATTCATTAAATTCGTCATGTTCAGTACATTCCATCATGAAATGGCATTATTAGAGGTAATGAACTAGTCAGTGCATACATTAACATAGCAAAACAGGTGGTAGGTATTAAATTAATAATTAACCATTGGCAAAATACATTACTGGGAATGTTTCAAGCTTAATATAGCATAGTAAAATTAACAGAAGAGCTGCTGTTTGGAGAAAGCTGCTGCTTTTGAAGTTATGATGTTTATTTATTATTCTTAGCTTAAACCTTTTGTGGCTATGGATTTACATGTATGCTGTGCAGTTAGAGCATCCAGATGGCCATGGGCATACATGTCAGCCCAGCAAGTGAATTTCCAGACAGCTACGGATATTAGTTTATGTCCGGCAGGGAGAAAGTTCTAATAGTTAAGGATAGTCATGTACGCCTGGTAAAGGTGCACAATAGAATAGCAACTTGCTGTTGTGTGCAGTTCAACATTCCTGACAACACTGTTACCTGCCGTCCTTTGTGATGTCGGAAAGTGTACAGCTTTCACCTGTTCATCATTCCTTTCTGCTCACCAGTCAATCTAGTAGATACAGTTTGATTTCCTAACCTACACAGACAAATGACACAACATATATAGTCTAAAGCGCATGAATTATCCTAATGAACTGACATATCAGATGTTACAAAAACAGAACAGTGCGGTATGTACGGCCAGTTAATGGGTGTCTTCACTAGGAAACTAGGAACTGTTTTCTTTAAAACTGTTTATCTTGAAATCTATTTGTCTGGTGTTAATGAGATTTTAATAGGTTATAGGCAAATATATCAGTAATGTAAATCTTAAGTTACGGAATTTTGCAACTACAAATAAAAAATATTCGTTTTGTAAATAATAACCACCTTTTCTTGCTGTTATGTATTTTATTTCTTACAGACACATTTCACCTTTTACTTTAAGGCATCTTCAGTGGAATGTAGAATGATGCCTCAAAGTAAAATGTGGAATGTGCCTGGAAGAAATAAAATGCATTGCAACAAGAAAAGGCAGTTTTTATTTACAAAACGAATATTTCTGTGCTTCCTGTGCTTCCTGTGGATGATGGCCATGCAAACAAACAAATAAAAAAGTTATTACAGTTTTTATAAAATAATTTTTTGTCACCCTCAGGATAAACTTATAACGGAAGACTTGGATTAGTTTTGAAGTTCTCTTTTGTGGCTAAAAGAAACTGCAACCACTGTGACTGCATAGTGTGATACTGATTTTATAAAGAGTATTATTAAAGACTGCTTCTGTGTGCACTGGAACGTCTGATTGGCCTGCAGTGGTCGTAGGGTTGTGTCAGCCGCCCACTGGTGAGATGCACAATGTTCATCCTCTTAGCCAGCCGGACAGACAGGACATTTGACCCTAGTAACTACCAAAGGATTAATAACTACGTTACCACATTAATACGTATTATAAAGCAACAATTATCTATGTTTCATAGGAATAGCCCAGTGAGTGAAGACCGGAAACAATAGAATAGGGGAAAAAGTCTTATAGGCACAATTTTTTGTACAGTGGTAGGGAGGAGAGCATGAACAATATAGTATCGTGTAGGTGGGGGTGGGGGGAGGGACATTTAAAGGTCATTTTCAAATGTTTTACTTGACTAATTCAAAAACTGTGGCTTGTAGCGAAAATCGTTCCCAGTACAAAATTAAACTACGTTAAATTTCCTATGGAGAAGATCCTGTTCATTTATTACAAGTTTCTGCACTGCAAAGGATGGGAAAATTGCAGATTATTAAAAAGTGTTTAATACTGTAAAATTGATTTTTAATGTTAAATAAAGTGGGTTAAGAACAAATGACAGTTGTCTATACCACATCTAAATGCAGTAGAATTGTTCTAAGGGATAAATTGTGTTCTGGGCCTGTAACAGGATGACAGGATGGAGGGGGGGGGGGGGGGGGAGAAGGGTTGTGAAGGGTAGAAGCATGAAGGAAGGTAGATCACTGGAATGTGGTCATGCAATTCCCTCCATCATAGGTCTGCAAACTGAAAAGAAAGTAGGTCATTCCCCATTCTTATCTACCCCACTATGCCACATGAAGTAACTAACTACATGGTGTTCCACAACGTTATGCCAACCCTCTGCAGCACACCTTAAGAATCATTGGCGACACAGTGTGCAGACATGCCTGGAGAATGTGAATTTTCCACGAAGGGTATTAACATTACGAGGATACAGATATGATTTAATAATAATACTAATGCAGAAAGTGTTTACCGATCCAGTCCCTTTCCCACCAAATTACAAAAGTCACTGAAGCATCGCCTTTGCATTCTCAGACTTTGTTCATAGGAATGTATGTTACATAGAAGCTCACTTAACGATTGAAAATAAGTACTTACTTAATAAACTGAAAGTAACTCCTCTGTATACACATGAGCTCAGTGAAGTTATTTTGTCTTCTCACATAAAAGAACTGGACAGGAAATGCTGGGGAGATGTAGAGTGTCTGTAAATAGAAATGCTACAGCTGCCATACAGCATGACTAAGAATTAGTTTTCCCTTTAGCAGTGTAGAACACTGTGCAGAGATTTACGTGCATTCTGTCCATGTGCATTTCTTACATTAGTATCATCACTAAGTCAGATCTGTATTCCATGTAGTGTTAACACACCTTCTGGATAATAAATATTCCCTGGTATGTCTGTACACTGCTGATTCATATAGTGCACTTCAGAGGGTTGGTGTAACTTTGCAAAACACTCATGTGATGCAGTGGGGTAGCCAGTCCCTCTTCAATTTGCAGACCTGTGGTGAAGGAAATTGCATGATCACATTCTGACAACCCACTTTTCCTCATACTTCTATGCTCCACTTCGCTCCTCCACCCTGTTACTGCTCCAGAATACAATTTAGCTCTACTGCACCTAGACATGGTATACACATTCTGTATTTGTTCTTAACCCACTTCATTTAACAGTAAACACTAATTTTATGAAAAGGATAGATTACTACATACCAGGTAGAGGAGACACTGTGTCACAGACAGGCACAACAAAAAAAACCTATACATTTGAGGTTTTGCACAACAGTCCTCCTCCTAAAATAGAAATGACACACACACACACACACACACACACCACACACACACACACACACACACACACACACACACAAAATTCAAGCTTTCGCAACCCACAGTTGCTTCATCAGGAAAGAGGGAATAGCCACAGTTTGTCGTGGGCATTCAGCAGACAGACAGAATGTCATGCCCATCTAGAAAGCAGCACAGTGGTTGCAGCTTAGTTTCTAGAACACGTTTTTCCCTCTCCTTCCCTCTTTCCTGATGAAGCAACCGTAGATTGCGAAAGCTTGAATTTTGTGTGTGTGTTTGTGTTTCTTAGTGTCTCTATCAACATACCAATGCTTTTGTTCGGGTAAGTTACATCATCTTTGTTTTTAGATATATTTTTTCCCACGTGGAATGTTTCCCTCTATATAAAAACAAAGATGATGTAACTTACCAAACAAAAGTGTTGGTATGTTGATAGACACACAAACACACACACAAAATTCAAGCTTTCACAATCCACAGTTGCTTCTTCAGGAAAGAGGGAAAGACGAAAGGATGCGAGTTTTAAGGGAGAGGGTAAGAGTCATTCCAATCCAGGACGGAAAGACTTACTACCTTAGGGGGAAAAAAGAACAGGTATACACTCGCACACACACGCATATCCAACCGCACATATACAGACACAAGCAGACATATGTAAAGCAAAGAGTTTGGGCAGAGATATCAGTCGAGGCAGAAGTACAGAGGCAAAGATGTTGTTGAATGACAGGTGAGGTATGAGCGGCGGCAACTTGAAATTAGCGGAGTTGAGGCCTGGTGGGTAACAGGAAGAGAGGATATATTGAAGGGCAAGTTTCCCATCTCCGGAGTTCTGATAGGTTGGTGTCAGTGGGAAGTATCCAGATAACCCGGACGTGTAACACTGTGCCAAGATGTGCTGGCCGTGCACCAAGGCACGTTTAGCCACAGGGTGATCCTCATTACCAACAAACACTGTCTGCCTGTGTCCCATTCATGCGAATGGACAGTTTGTTGCTGCTCATTCCCCACATAGAAAGCTTCACAGTGTAGTCAGGTCAGTTGGTAAATGACGTGGGTGCATTCACATGTGGCTCTGCCTTTGATCGTGTACACCTTCTGGGTTACAGGACTGGGGTAGGTGGTGGTGGGAGGGTGCATGGGACAGGTTTTACACCGGGGCAGTTCCATGCACCCCTCCAACCACCACCTACTCCAGTCCTGTAACCCGGAAGGTGTACACGATCAAAGGCAGTGCCACGTGTGAAAGCACCCACGTCATTTACCAACTGACCTGTCCACACTGTGAAGCTTTCTATGTGGGAATGAGCAGCAACAAACTGTCCATTCGCATGAATGGACACAGGCAGACAGTGTTTGTTGGTAATGAGGATCACCCTGTGGCTAAACATGCCTAGGTGCACGGCCAGCACATCTTGGCACAGTCTTACACCATCCGGGTTATCTGGATACTTCCCACTGACACCAACCTATCTGAACTTCGGAGATGGGAACTTGCCTTTCAATATATCCTCTCTTCCCATTACCCACCAGGCCTCAACCTCCGCTAATTTCAAGTTGCCGCCGCTCATACCTCACCTGTCATTCAACATCTTTGCCTCTGTACTTCCACCTCGACTGACATCTCTGCAAAACTCTTTGCCTTTATACATGTCTGCTTGTGTCTGTATACGTGCGGATGGATATGTGTGTGTGTGTGTGTGTGTGTGTGTGTGTGTGTGTGTGTGTGTGTGTGGGCACGCGCGCAAGTGTATACCTGTCCTTTTTTCCCCCTAAGGTAAGTCTTTCCGCTCCCGAGATTGGAATAACTTCTTACCCTCTACCTTAAAGCCCACTTCCTTTCATCTTTCTCTTTCCTTCACTCTTTCCTCATGAAGCAACCATGGGTTGCGAAAGCTTGAATTTTGTGTGTGTGTGTTTGTGTTTGTTTGTGTGTCTATCAACATACCAACGCTTTCGTTTGGTAAGTTACATCATCTTTGTTTTTAGATATATTTTTCCCATGTGGAATGTTTCCCTCTATTATATATATCACTGTCTGTGGCTCCTGAGGCCAGACTGCATACAAATAATGTGACTGATGGGAGAAGCAATCTGTGGGTGGTGGGGATAAGGAGGAAGATGGGATGTGTAGACGAAGGGTAGCAGAAAGTTTGAAAGGAGGGGGAGGGGTAAAGTGAGCTGAAGGGAGAGAAGTAGAAGAGGGGAAAAAGACTAGTGGGTGCGATGGAGCAATAGAAGACTGTGTAGTGCTGGAGTGGAAGCAGGGAAGGGGTAGGTGAAGGATAGGGATTAGCGAAGATTGAGGCCAGGGGAGTTAACAGGAACATAGGATATATTGCAGGGAGAGTTCCCACCTGTGCAATTCAGAAAAGCTGGTGTTGGTAGGAAGGATCTAGATGGCGCAGGTTGGGAAGCATTCATTGAAGTGAGGCATGTTGTGTTGGGCAGCATTTTCAGCAACTGGGTGGTCCAGCTATCTCCTAGCCACAGTTTGTCGTGGCCATTCAGCAGACAGACAGGATGTCATGCCCATCTAGAAAGCAGCACAGTGGTTGCAGCTTAGTTTCTAGAACACATGGCTGGATAGAAGATGCTTGTGACTGGACTAGAGTAGGTCATAGTGGGAGGATGTATGAGATAGGAGCCATAAGACAAAGGGATTGGGAGCAGGGATGGAGTGCGGATCAATGAGGCTATTGCATAAGCTCTATAGGCAGCATAACACTGCTGTGGGAGGGGTGGAAAGGATAGTGGGTTGGATATTCTTCATTTTAGAGGATGATGAGAGGTATTTGAAACCATGGTAGAGAATGTGATTTACTTGCCCCACTCGTGGATGGTACTGAACGGTGTGGCTGTGCTCCTTTGTGGCCAGACGGTGGGTGTGTGGGAGGTGGTAGACGACTAGAGAGACTGACTCATGAGTAGCAATGTATCCTTTTCATAATATTATCATTATTCTATCCTGTATTTTCCATTGTGTGATTACACATTAATTTCATATCATTAAAACACTATTTTTAACATCCTGTGATATTTTTTTCCCAGCGCCTGCAATGAAAAAACTACTAGGTCAATAAAAAATGAAGAGGACCTTTTATGTACGAAATTTAGTGTAGTTTAATTTTGTAATGGAAAACACTTTCACCATAAACTACGGTTTTTGAGTTATTTGGGAGAGACATAAAAAATGACCTTTTAATGCCCACCTAACACCTACCCCACTCTCCTCCATCACCCCTGCACTAATACCCACTGATCCCAATTTTAGAAAGTTGTTCATGACACTCCTTCCTACCAAATTTGCAACTACCAAATTTTTTTCTTCTAATTTTTTTAGCTGACTTGACTAGAATAGACACAGATTTACAATGAACATTCTTACTTGTCATACAGTTAAGAGAAATCTTCAGTCCTTCAGTGTAGATGTGTAGATAAGCAGACAGTTCATAGAAAGAATAATTAATCAATTTTATTTTTAATTATCATCTAAATTTATAGGGATATCCAATTTCTTATTTTTTGTCAGATGTAAGAAGACCTGTGGAATTAGGAACACCACTCTGGTCTGTGTACTATAGGGATGGCAAAGAATTCTGAATGCATGCAGAGCTCTTGCATGCCACGTTAGATTTCGAAGTTGTATTTATGGCTTATTGATGCTACATTAGGTGGCAAGGCAATTGCACAAGGAACATTGAATGGCCTGCATTTAGCTTTATTTTATTTTATGCTATGCTAGCTGTACCAGGCCATGCTTTGCTGTGGCTTGGTGTGCTTAAATGGAAAAGAACGAAAAGACACAGCTTGTTTCTAGTATATGTGGGAATTGGATATACATCCTAATCTCCTTCTCTCTTCTCTGTCTCTGTCCATCTCCCCCTTCCCCTTTCTCTTCCCACCTTCTTCTTCTTCTTCTTCTTCTTCTCTCTGTCCATCTTTTCCTCCCTCCCTCTTTTCATCAACTCCTACTGCCCCCCCCCCCCCCCCCCCCGCCCCCCAATCTCTGTTCATCTCCTCCTTCCTGTTTTCTATGGCCATTTTCTCCCACCCTTGCCCCCATCTCCTCTTCCTCCCTCTCTCTGACCTTGAGCCTTGTTTATTGTTATTGGAAATTCAGATTCTAAAGTGATATTCTAATCATAAACCTGGAGTCTTGTTTATTGTTATTGGGAATTCAGATTCTATTCTAATCGTAAACCAATACAATTTTCCTATTTGCGTACCATGTTTCACTATATTTTGTGTGTGTGTGTGTGTGTGTGTGTGTGTGTGTGTGTGTGTGTGTGTGTGTGTGTGCGCGCGCGTGTGTGTTATAACTTTCCTCTTTTAGTACACACATACCAGATAGCATTCCAGTAGGTACATAAAAACACTTATTCGGATGCGATGTTGTGTCAACATTTCAAAGCAATCCATGATAATTTTCGGAGGTTTGAGATTTTGAAGAAACAAACATCTTTGTTTGCACTTATATATAAAACTTGGTTGTTCCTAATCGCAAATCTCCGAAAGTTTTTGAGTGATTGCTTTGAAATTTTGACACAATGTTCCATTTCTACATGTGTGTGTTCTTTTAGCTATTTCTTGAATATATGTTATATGTAAGTTTTTGCATAGCCCTCCATGCTTCTCTGTCTTCTGCGTTCCTCTTCACTCTTTGGTACCCTCTTTGTGGCCTGCTGACATCATCCAGCATCTCGAACCTTCTTCTGCCCTTCCCTCTCTTTCCCGGAACGAAACCTACAATTGCCTCTACTAGGAGGCAATCTCTTCAGATTGTGGCCTATCCAGTTTAGTTTCCTGTTCTTCACCGTCAGCAGCATCCTCCGTTCTTCTCCAACTCTCCTCAGTAATTCTTCATTCCTAACTTTATCAGTCCAGCTGATATTCTCCATTCTACGCCATATTCACATTTCACAAGCTTCAATTCACTTCTCATCCTGCTTTCTCAACGTCCACATTTCTGCTCCACACAAGGCCATGCTCCATATTAATCACTTAACCAGTTGCTTCCTTAATTCCTTGTTTAAACAACTAGTCAGGAGTCTTCTCTGCTTTTGAAATGCCTCTATTGTCAGAGCCATTGTCACTTTGTTATGTTGTTGGCAATCCATGTCTTCTTTAATCCAACTTCCCAAATACGTGAATGCTCTTACCTGTTCTATGATTTCTGACACCAACTTAATTTTCACATTTCTTTTCTTTTGGCCTATGACTGTGCTTTTGGTTTTCTTTTTATTAATTTTCATACCATATGCTGCACAGGCTTCATTCAGATAATTTAGCATTTGAGTCAGTGTCTCTTGAGTTCCTGTGAGGATCGCCATGTCAGCTACAAATCTTATACATTCAATTTTCTGCCCACCTATTATTTTATTTAATATTCATGTGGAAGGAACTCTAATTTTTTTTTTATTTTGTTGAGTCAGCCTCTTGTCCCATCCAAACAGCTTTCAAGTACTTTCTCCAGATAGATGTTAAATATGATTGGTGAGAGACAAATGGCATCTTGTGTTCCCTTTCCCCTCATGAAACCATATTGTTCTTCACCAAGTGTTTCTTCCAGCATTCCATATAGCCTCCTATTCAGAATTCGAAGAACTACTTTTGCTGCCTGTGATATTAGGCTGATTGTCCTGTGGTCTTCACACTTTTTAGGATTATCATGCTTTGGGATAGGGACTATTATACTTACAAGAAAGTCTTCTGGCCATTCCCCTTTGTCATAGATGTAGTTGCAGAGAGAGGTCAACACATTTTCGCCGGTTTCATTTAAACTTTTTAAGATTTCTGCCGAAATGTCATCTACACCACACGCTTTGTTGTTTTTAAGTTCTCCCAATGCATTATTTACCTCTGAACCTAGGATAAAATCTCCTCTTTCATCTTCATTTACTGATTCTTCCTTCTTGATCTGCAGAACAGAAGGTGGAGTAGCCACCAGAAAGATCGCGGGAGGCTCACATCGGCACGGCGCATCACAGACAGTAGTTGCCGCAAGTAAAGTCCCGTCCGCCAGAGGGCATGCGAGAATTTGGCCACGCCCTCTGCCAGCAGAACAACAACAACTCAGGCAGCACAGGCCGTGCCCAGTCAGTTTTACATCAGGCATGCCTAGCAGACAGTTCCCGGTGTACACTATGTGAAGTGCGCCGGACAACGTGGATCATGTTAATACACACTTGGTGACGAGTATGGTCATTCTTTCATGTGTTGCGGTGTTGTTCCGGTTTCGCAGCTTATTCACAGCATGGAGGATTTAGTGCGGGTTTTGGTTGAGCAGCAGACGGAGCTCATGGCAGCCATGAAACAAGTGCTTCCAGCGTTGCTCTTCACGCAGTCTGCTCCAGCGCCGTTCCCTCCTCCCTTTCCCCCATATGACGAGATGGCGGAGGATTGGGACACATATGAACATCGCCTTTGGCAGAATTTCCAGGCATTTCATGTTGCCGATGCGGAGGTATGTTGTGCTCTTTTCTTGTCTTAGATATCTCCTTTGCTGTATCAAGTTTTGCGGCAGCTAGCGCCATTGCAGGAACCCTCATCCTTGTCTTTTGACACATTGTGTTCATTGCTGTCTTCATATTATCGCCACCGCACGCATGTTGTGGCGACTAGGGTCGAGTTCTATCAGTGCAAGAAACAGCCCCATCAGTCCTACCGGGCATGGACCGCTACCCTGCACGGCCTTAGTCGCAAGTGTCATTTTGTCATGGAGCAGTCGCGAGAGTCGTATGCCCACGTTATGGTGTGAGACGTCATTTTTCATTCAGCTCCTGATAGGGAGGTCCGGCAGCAGGCCGTGCAGTTGGAAGACCCTTCCCTTGAGGAAGTCTTGTCTGTTGCTCAACCGTATGAAATCAACAGTTGGAAGAGTGGTGCGATGTCGCGGCGGTTCAGGGTGGCATGGCCGTGTCCACTGCGTCCGGGGTGGACGACGTGCGAGTGGTACAATCCAGCCGTTACAGCCGCTCCCGCACAGCGCGTAAACAGAGTTCCGGCCGCCGGCCCCTGTTACCGCCCTGTGCGTCGTGCTATATACATCATGATCGGTCAGAGTGCCCCCAGCGTTGGGCCGTTTGTCGCAAATGTAACAAAAAAGGACACATTGCTAAAGTTTGCCACTCAGCCTCAGAAGAATTGAAGGATGCAGGTACAGAGGACATGGACATTGATATTCAGGAAGTTTCATCGGGCCAGGCTCCCGACACATCGGCACACAAACTCATTATCGAGGTGTCGGTTCTGTTACGCTGATTACAACTGCAAGTAGGTGCAGCCGCGGCAGTTTCCTTGTTGAATTCACAAACTTATTTCGACCTTGGGTCGCCCCCGTTGGCGCCAGTTTACCGGTCTCTCTGCGGTTATGGTAAACAGTTCATTCCCCTACTGGGTCAATTCACTTCCGACGTTGCTTACAAATCAGTCATTCGGCGTCTTACTTTTATTGTTGTCAGTGATGCGAGCTCCGCTAAGATTTTTGGATTGGATGCCTTTCAAGCTTTCGGTTTTTCTATCGCAGACACCATACAGTTGGTCTCCGAAGATGTTCCCTATCAATCATTGAAATCTTTGACCTCTGAATTTAAGGATATCATTGAGGAGGGCCTGGGGCATGTTTCAGACTTTGAAGCTCACTTAACGTTGAAGGCGTTTTCTATGCGCACGGCAGATCCCCCTTGGCTCTCCGCCCTCAGGTAAAAGCAGAGCTAGACCGGCTGACAGCACTCACAGTCGTTCTTTCCATTTCTTCTAGTGAGTGGGCTTCGCCCCTCGTTATTGTCAGGAAACCTTCGGGAAAATTAGCCTTTGTGGCGATTTGAAGGCCACCATTAATTCCCAATTGGTGGTGGACACTTATCCCTTGCCTCCTTCTTATGAATATTTTTCGAAAATCGAACTTTCGGAGGCTTATCATCAGATACCACTTGATGAGGACTCTAAATGGCTGGCGGTCGTCAACACCCCGTTTGGCCTTTACCAATACCAGTGGTTGGCCTTCGG
Source organism: Schistocerca serialis cubense (assembly GCF_023864345.2). Lineage (NCBI taxonomy): Eukaryota > Metazoa > Arthropoda > Insecta > Orthoptera > Acrididae > Schistocerca > Schistocerca serialis. The sequence goes on along the minus strand of NC_064641.1, from coordinate 628,355,833 downwards.
AATATCCAGTGCCCTGGCGGTATTTCAGCGTTACCTTGAGCACGTCACGTCGACCATCCCTCATTGTATTAATTACCTGGACGACATAATTGTCACAGACCGCAGCATGAAGGAACACTTGCACAACCTTCAAACCCTCCTTCTCAAATTCAGGTCCGTGGGCCTGCGTTGCAACCTACGTTAAGTTGAACTTCTTCCAACCCTCCATTGAGTATGTGGGCTACACCATCTCTCGGCACGGCGTCCAGCCGGTAGGAAGTTTGGTCCAAGGTATCGTCGACCTTCTGCGGCCCACTTCACTGAAGGAGTTACAAACTTTTTTTGGCAAGATTGCCTATTACCAAAGGTTCATTCCCAGGGCTTCCACCATAGCCCGCCCCCCCCCCCCCCCCCCCCCCCTGTACTGTGTAACACCTCCGATTTATGTATCCCGCTCGATCGGGATCTGATAGCAGCCCAAACAATAATTAATTAATGTGACCGTGTACCTAATGGGGCTGGCAATCGGAATGGACTGCTGCGGAGTTGTTACATTCCATTTTGTCCTTCTCAATGCTGTAATAATGTAATGTCTGGTAACAAGAAGAACAACAACACAGCTTCACTAATCAAGAACCTATATTCATCTCAAAAAACACCAAAAGAAGGAGACAGCCACTGCCTTCGTCCTACATATTTAATAACGGCTAATCTCAGCACAGGCTTCTTCGTTATTCATAATCGTCACACGCTAATACAATCCAACACTGCAATCCAAATGATGCCGGCGCGGTAGACGCGAAACCAAAAATATCGGCACAGAATATCCCTGATCACTCTCGTAATTGTACGTCTTCACTTTCCCGTATTATTCTAACACAAAGGGGTTAAACCGCGGCGATGGCCACTCCCTTTGTCGGTAAGCCTCGTATTATATCAACCGGCCTCCGCACGGCTCGGCTCGCAACCTGGGAACTACTCTCAACTCTACACTCGCCCTCGCAACACGACACACTATCGATTGTTTGCCCCCTCGACCTGTGCCGAGTGCAAACTTATAGTAAGGGCCTACGGACCCCTTACAACTGCCTTCTGCGCAAGGGTGTTACTTTTGATTGGTCACCTCGTTGAAGGGCCTCCTCACGTCAGCCCCTTGTTTGACTACTTTTGACCCCAATAAGCCATTGGTCCTGGCTACAGATGCTGCGCAGTATGGGGTGGGGGCAGTCCTGGCCCATCGCAACGCGGATGGCTCCGAGCAGCCACTGGCGTTTGCGTCTAAAACTCTTAGTCCCGCGCAGGCCCATTACTCCCAGGTGGAAAAAGAGGCTTTGGCCATTGTCTATGCTGTTACCAAGTTTCACCCTTTATTGTATGGCACAAAGTTTCAGTTAATCACTGACCATAAGCCATTGATATCGTTATTTGGCCCCGCCTCTCAGATTCCGGATAGGGTGGCCCACAGACTGCAGCGCTGGGCGTTGTTCCTCCCTAAGTACCATTATGACATTCATTTTCTCCCTACTGGACAGCATGCCAATGCCAACGCTCTTTCCCGTCTTACCGTGGGCCCGGATCCTAAGTTCGATCGGGAAGAGATTACGTGTTTTCATTTGGATGTGGCGTCCCGCCAAGCGGTTGATGGCTTCTCAATCACTAGTTCTAGAGTCGCCAGGGAAATGGCAGCTGACCTGGTTCGAATGGGGAAGCCGAGCGCATGGTGCGCACATTTAATACGCAGATGAAAAAGTATGTGCACAAATTTCCGGCGGAGGAGGCATTGACGTTCTTCCTGACGGCGTACCAGACCACACCGATGGGAGAACACAGCCCTGCAGAGCTCTTCCATGGGTGCGAACCTAGGACTATGCTGCACCTCCTCAGGCCTGGTCCTCGCCAGTCTTCGCAAAATGGGGTACTTGGCTTTCCACCGGGTATGTCGGTCTGGGCACGTGGATTTGGTCGCAATCCACGTTGGATACCGGTGGTGGTCCTGCGCCGCAATGGCCGCCGGCTGTATACCTTGCAAGCGGGGGACCGGGAGGTATGTCATCACCAAAATCAGCTACGTCCACATTTGGGCACCCACCCTCCGACCCCAGCTTCCCCATTGCCGGCACCTGTGTTGTTTTCTCAGGGGACGCTACCCGCCCCTGCCGCCTGTGACTCCACCACACTTCGATGGTTCTTAGCCTTGGTGGCCTCCAGTAGCTCCAGCACTGGCATCGCCATCATTAGAGATGCCCCAGTGAGAGCTGACCCCCCTCGCAGGCCTGGTTTCTCAGGAGGCTGGTTCACCTGTGGTCGTGACTTTCCCATCATCCCCGCCACTGGGTCTTGCCCCTACCGAGGTGGACCAGAATCCGGAATTCAACAGCATGTCGCCCGTTCTGTCCTGGGCTCTGGTGGTGGGATGACAGGGGCCTCTTCGTGTGGGTCACTTCCAATCGTATTTGAAGGTTCCGGCTTGAGGGTTGGCAGGTCCCCCCGACTCCAGCATTCCAATGGACGTGGAGGTCATCGCTACTGCACGACACTCCACCTTCCGATGCAGTGGATCACAGTGGCTTCATCCCCCGAAGGAGGAGGAGTGCAGTAGCCACCAGAAAGATCGGGGGAGGCACACATCGGTATGGCGCGTCATGGACAGTAGTTGCTGCAAGTAAAGTCCTGTCCACCAGAGGGCACACGAGAATTCGGCCGCGCGCTCTGCCGGCAGAACAACAACTCAGGCAGCACGAGCCATGCCCAGTCAGTTTTACATCGGGCATGCCTAGCAGACAGTTCCCGGTCTACACTATGTGAAGTGCGATGGACAACGTGGATCCTGTTAATACAGAAGGTCTTTGATCCGCTTCATAGAGAGTTTCAATATATTTTTTCCATCTATTCTAAAAAGCATGTGGGTCACTTAAGAGTTCCATCTTTCCCTTCTATCTCCGTATTTGTTTTGTTCTTCCTTCCCTGAAATACTATTTCCTTGGCTACTCGATACATCTTTTCATACTTGCCCTCTTTCTCCAGTGTCTCAATTTCTGAGCAGATTTCCCTTGTCCATTTTTTCCTGGCCTGATCAGATACTCTTCTCAGCTCATTGTTCAGTCTTCTGTATTTTTTCCTTCATCAGTTTGTGTGTTTTTTTTCCATTTTCTCCTTTCTGCCATCTTCAAGATCATGTCGTCATTAACCTGTGGTTTCCTTCTCCCCTTGCACTTCACCAGACCAACAGCATCTTTACTGGTTGCTTTCAGGGTGCCTCTGAAGTGGTTCCACTGTTCATTTATGCCCTCTGTCTTTTCTATAATTTTCCACTTGTCTCAAAACTCTTCTTCAAGCTTTTAGATTATTCCGTTTTCCTTTTGAGCATCCTTCTCTCTCCCTTTACCTACCAACATTCTTTTCAATCTAACCTGCACATCTGCTACAACCAAGTTGTGGTCAGAGTTAATATCTGCTCCTGGATAGGTCTTGGCATTTCTCATGCATGACAGGAATGTACTCTATATTAGTATGTACTCGATCTGGTATCTACTATTGTCTGTAATCGATGTCCATGTGTACCGTCTTCTTTTGTGATGTTCAAAAAGCGGGTTTCTAACTACCAGTGAGTTTTCCTTACAAAATCTGACCATTCTCACATCTCTTTCATTTCTGTTACCCAATCCAAACTTTTCAACCACCACGTTCCAATCTCCCATTATTATGCTTCATGCCTTTTTCTTCTCTCTCTCTCTCTCTCTCTCTCTCTCTCTCTCTCTCTCTCTCTCTCTCTCTCTCCACCAGTGACTCAATTCTGCTGTAGCACTCTTCAAACTCATCATTGCTCTGTTGGCTGGTTGGTATGTAGACCTGTATAAGATACTCCATTCCTTCCATTCTTTTCCTCGCCTGAATAACATAGTTGTTCTGCTCAATCTCTTTTTTTGCATTTTCCAGTTTGCCAGATTGTAAGAGGGTGCGAATGTTCCATGTACCAATCCTTAGCATTTCCTCTTTCCTTTCCTTTTTCTTTATCTTTACACTTTCAATTAGCCTCGATGTACTCCCCTCCCGGAGAACCAATTGAGGGGATGTTTTCCCTCCGGAATCATTATTTTGGACATAGAGGGCCATGTCAAGTGCACCTTGGGAATAGTAATGTGGTAGCTTCCCAGTGCTTTCCACATATGATACCAGCCACCCACTCTGGTTCAGATGCTGTTTTGCTGTCGCTCACTCTGAGTCAGACACTGGTACCTAAAACAATCTATATTAGAATCCAACATAAAATTCAAAGTAATTGGTCAAGAAGATCCGGAGATACACGATCTTGAACAAGCGAACATTTACATTTTTATTTACATAGATTAGGTGATTAAAAAATCTTAAGGTCTGTGCAACTCATCATAAAGAGCAATATTATATTGCTTCTGACTGTTGGAAGATGAGAATATGTGTACAAAACTGAAAAAAAAGCTAGGTTTGCAAATGTATTCCATTAGAATTATTGTGCTCACCACATTGTTTCCTAAAATTCTAACAACATTTAAGCTTAGATACAGAGACAAAAACAGATGGTCTAGAGCATGCCTTTGGGAGTGGAATAAATATTTCTTACACATACAGCTAGACTCAAATTTTATTATGACGACTTACTCTGACAACACTGCAATGGGTACGTTCCTCAAAAACATAGATGACAAACAGAACAAGTTTTCACTATTTAGTTATTTTTGGTTTGCTAAAGACATAATAAAATTTATATCTGGTACAAACTGTCAGCACACACAGTTGCAAAAAGTTTCATAAATTTGCGTCACTCAGGGTGCTATGTAATTGTGACTTATTTAGTTCCATAATCAAAAAAACTTTTCACAGATATATTTTGATCAGAAAATTGATATCATTTTTACAGTGTCATTATGGAGAGGTGAAAATTCTTCCTGAGGGAAAACTGCACATAACTCCTGGACAGCTGTAACATAAAATAATTTATCTTTTATAGGGATATTACAGCAGATCAGTCAATTCCATCTGCACTTGCTCAGACCACTTTCAGCTGAAATGGCAAATGGTCTTGCAAATAGCTCAAAACAGATACTTGGTTTTTAACCTACTAAAAGGTTTGGAGAACTGTTCCTGAATTATTTCAGCTTCACAATGGGGTCTTCAAAATTCAAATTTTTATAAACCCAGGGAACTTATAGAACTTGATCTTGTTCTCTGTCAGAAATTGTTTCTTCCACAATGTGATTTTCTTTTCAAATGTTTCCACTTTCCCCATCAAAACGAATAATTTTCTTCCCATCTCTCAGTGTCTTACTGAGGACATTCAAGTGTGCAGTCAAATTAGCTATAAATGTCAGGTCTGCAAATGATTCTGGATCGTCTAATTTTTGTTCCTGCTTTCCCTTTCCCTTCAGAAATTCAATAATAGTGAGTCTAACATCAAAAATCCATTCTAGGCATTCACTTCAACTTAATCAATGTACTTCTCAGTAATATATAATGTCTCTACACACTCCATTCCACACCATCTGAAGCTGTTCAACCTGATAGTGTAATAATCCATGCAACTTCAAAAAAATTGCTTTTTGTAGCTCCAATTTCATCACATGCTTCAGGCCAGCAAATTTAGCACAAAGTGCTTCTAGGTGTACAAAACAATGAATCACTTACAAACTGTCTGTCCATTGTTGTAATGTATTACTTTTTCATTGCTATCTAAAACTAGATTCTCTGTCTACATCTACATCTACATTTATACTCCACAAGCCACCCAACGGTGTGTGGCGGAGGGCACTTTACTTGCCACTGTCATTACCTCCCTTTTCTGTTCATCGCGTATGGTTCACGGGAAGAAGGACTGTCTGAAAGCCTCCGTGCGTGCTTGAATCTCTCTGATTTTACATTTGTGATCTCCTCGGGAGGTATAAGTAGGGGGAAGCAATATATTCCATACCTCATCCAGAAACGCACCCTCTCGAAACCTGGCGAGCAAGCTATACCGCGATGCAGAGCGCCTCTCTTGCAGAGTCTGCCACTTGAGTTTGCTAAACATCTCCGTAACGCTATCACGATTACCAAATAATCCTGTGACGAAACGCGCCTCTCTTCTTTGGATCTTCTCTATCTCCTCCGTCAACCCGATCTGGTACGGATCCCACACTGATGAGCAATACTCAAGTATAGGTCGAACAAGTGTTTTGTAAGCCACCTCTTTTGTTGGTGGACTACATTTTCTAAGGATTCTCCCAATGAATCTCAACCTGGTACCTGCCTTACCAACGATTAATTTTATATGATCAGTCCACTTCAAATCGTCCCGCACGCATACTCCCAGATATTTTACAGAAGTAACTGCTACCAGTGTTTGTTCCGCTGTCATATAATCATACAATAAAGGATCCTTCTTTCTATGTATTCGCAACACATTACATTTGTCTATGTTAAGGGTCAGTTGCCACTCCCTGCGCCAAGTGCCTATCCGCTGCAAATCTTCCTGCATTTCACTGCAACTTCTCTGTATACTACAGCATCATCCGCGAAAAGCCGCATGGAACTTCCGACACTATCTACTAGGTCATTTATATATATTGTGAAAAGCAATGGTCCCATAACACGCCCCTGTGGCACGCCAGAGGTTACTTTAATGTCTGTAGACGTCTCTCCATTGATAACAACATGCTGTGTTCCGTTTGCTAAAAACTCTTCAATCCAGCCACACACCTGGTCTGATATTCTGTAGGCTCTTACTTTGTTTATCAGGCGACAATGCGGAACTGTATTGAACCCTTCCAGAAGTCAAGGAAAATAGCATCTACCTGGGAGCCTGTATCTAATATTTTCTGGGTCTCATGAACCTATAAAGCGAGTTGGGTCTCACACAATCGCTGTTTCCGGAATCCATGTTGATTCCTACAGAGTAGATTCTGGGTTTCCAAAAACAACATGATACACGAGCAAAAAACATGTTCTAAAATTCTACAACAGATCGACGTCAGAGGTATAGGTCTATAGTTTTGCGCATCTATTCAACGACCCTTCTTGAAGACTGGAACTACCTGTGCTCTTTTCCAATCATTTGGAACCTTCCGTTCCTCTAGAGACTTGCGGTACACGCCTGTTAGAAGGGGGGCAAGTTCTTTCGCGTACTCTGTGTAGAATCGAATTGGTATCCCACCCGGTCCAGTGGTCTTTTCTCTGTTGAGTGATTCCAGTTGCTTTTCCATTCTTTGGACACTTATTTCAATGTCAGCCATTTTTTCGTTTGTGCGAGGATTTAGAGAAGAACTGCAGTGCGGTCTTCCTCTGTGAAACAGCTTTGGAAAAAGGTGTTTAGTATTTCAGCTTTACGCGTGTCATCCTCTGTTTCAATGCCATCATCATCACGGAGTGTCTGGATATGCTGTTTCAAGCCACTTACTGATTTAACGTAAGACCAAAACTTCCTAGGATTTTCTGTCAAGTCGGTACATAGAATTTTACTTTCGAATTCACTGAATGCTTCACGCATAGCCCTCCTTACGCTAACTTTGACATCGTTTAGCTTCTGTTTGTCTGAGAGGTTTTGGCTGCGTTTAAACTTGGAGTGAAGCTCTCTTTGCTTTCGCAGTAGTTTCCTAACTTTGTTGTTGAACCACGGTGGGTTTTTCCCATCCCTCACAGTTTTACTCAGCACGTACCTGTCTAAAACGCAATTTACGATTGCCTTGAACTTTTTCCATAAACACTCAACGTTGTCAGTGTCAGAACAGAAATTTTCGTTTTGATCTGTTAGGTAGTGTGAAATCTGCCTTCTATTACTCTTGCTAAACAGATAAACCTTCCTCCCTTTTTTAATATTCCTATTAACTTCCATATTCAGGGATGCTGCAATGGCATGTCTGTGCATGGTGTTGTAATGGGATTCTGTGGCAAATTTGTGATGCCCCCAATTAGGCAACTGCATAATAAACATCGTGAATTAGCATCCTTCTCTTTGAAAAAGAGCTGTAATTCCCATTTATTTTTAACAACTTGCAACAAAAGCTCAGTAGACTGCCTCTTTTGGAGCATATTTACCATTGCAATAAGCACTGAACCTTTCAACTCCCTCTGTACTAAGTGCTAATAGCAAGGGATAAATTGGGCTGCCAGTACAGTTCTGCCAAAGTGAAGAATGTTGTGCTGACTGAAAGTTGCAGCACTGAATGCCAGAAGAAATAATATTCCATCATACTGCTGAATGAAATGTCACACTGTACTGAGCAGTGTTGAAATCCAGTCACTAAGGCTCTTGAAACAGTAGCCTTCATAACCAATCTGATAGAAATATTGTAACAGCTCTGCCTCTAATCTATTCACCCCTAAACAGATTGACAGGAAATACACTACTTGCATATGTTAAAATCGTTGGAATGATGTATTTCAATAGGACATACTAAGTCAATTCTGGTCTGTATACTGCATCCAAGGAATGAGAAGGTGATTGTTGTAATATGTGGAGCTTTCCTGTATTGCTGAAGGAATATATGTAATTTCACTTGTAATTATCCTGCAATTTTAGACAATGCGCAAATAACACACTTAATAGTATGTGCATAACATTCTGCTTGGCCATTTGTCACTGGACAAAATGATGCTGTGCTTTTGTGATATTTTACTTTTTCAGTGGCTCCAAACTGTGTTACATTATATCTAAGAATTGTGACAGGAAACACACATGAAGCAAAGATATTATCCAGTATTCCAATATTTGAAGTCAGAGTGGTGCAGGGAGTGTCTCTCACCTTACACTAGTTCGTGATAAATAACTCAATCTCTGCCAGAAGTCTGAGATTATTATTATTATTATTATTATTATTATTATTATTATTAAGCATTACAATCCATGAAGGCTTTTTGCTGCAGAATGGACAATGTTGAACCACTTTGCTCTGTCTTTACAAGTAATTTGCCACTGTCTGTCATGTCCTAGTTTTCTGAGATCGTCTTGAATATTGTCCAAGTATCTCATGCGTGGGCGTCCAAGAGGTCGTCTTCCGGTGGGAATCTCTTCAGTCACTTTCTTGATGGTCCTGTTTGGTGGTGCTCTGATGACATGCCCTATCCATTTCAGTCTTTTGGCTTTAATTTTGGCCACTATATCGGAGTCTTTATATAATTTGTAAATTTCATTGTTATTTAGCAATCTCCATTCATCACTGATCCTATCTCTTATGGGTCCAAATATTTTTCTCAAAATTTTTCGTTCAAATACTCTTAATCTGTTTTCCTCTTTTTTTGTGAGAGTCCAGGTTTCAGATCCATAGGTGAGTACTGGTATAATCAATGATTTGTATACTTGTAGTTTGGTGTTCCTAGAAATTAACTTGCTTTTGAAAACTGTCAAGAGACTATAGTAGCATTTGTTAGCCTTCTGAATTCGTGATTCTATTTCAATTTTTATGGAGTTGTCAGAGGTTACTATTGTACCAAGGTAATTAAATTCATTTGTCTTTGTGAAAGCTGTGTTATTAATTTGCAGTACATTATTATTTGATGGATAGCGGGATAAGATAAAGTACATTGTTTTGTCTGTATTCAGCTGGAGGCCTGTGCCATTTGTGGCTTTAATTAATTGTGCTGCAAGAAGCTTCAAATCATTCTCACTGTCAGATAATAATGCAATGTCATCAGCGTATGCTACAATGTTAATTTTGCTTTCCAGTTGTGCTCCAATTTGTAGTAGCTTTACTTTTTGGATTATTCTATTGATTACTATGTTAAAAAGAACTGGTGAGAGTGAATCCCCTTGTTTGACTCCAGTTTTAACCTCAAAGTCTTCAGAAAGTTTGCTAGCTACTTTTATTTTGTATTTTGAGTTTAAAGTGCAAGATTTTATTAAATTTATCAATTTGTTAGGGATGCCAATCTGCCTCATGCACTTCCATAAATATTCCCTGTTGATACTGTCAAAAGCTTTTTTAAAATCAATGAAAAGCATATGTACATTTTGATTGAATTCATATTTCTTTTCACCCAACATCCTTAGGACATATATATTGTCAATAGTCGATCTGTTAGGTCTAAATCCACATTGGGCATCATCTAGGGAGTCTTCAACGTAAGGGCTTATCCTTGCTAACAGTATATTTGTCAGAATTTTATATGTTGTGTTTAGTAACGCAATTCCTCTGTAGTTTGAACAATTTGTTGGGTCCCCCTTCTTGTATATAGGGCACACAACTACTTCTTTCCAATCATGTGGGACCTGTTCCTGCTTCCAGATGTTGGTGATGATTTTGTGTAAGCAGTTTACAAAAGGAAATTTACTGAGCTTCCATATATCTGTGTCTATACCATCACTTCCAGGAGCTTTATGTCTCTTCAGCTTCTTGATGCTTTCTTTAATTTCTGCTAAGCTGGGCTCTTCGTCCGATGGGTCAGCAGTAAGATATTCATTGTCATCTTCCTGAGAGACGCTTATAGTTGGAGCATTTAGTAACTCATTAAAATATTCCTTCCATCTGTTAGCAATGTCACTTCTTTCTGTTAGCAAGGAGCCATCTGGGTCTGTTATGAACTGTCCATAATTTTTTATATTCCCACTTTTAAACATATTTATGCTCTTGAAAAATCCTCTGGAGTCTGTGGTACGGTCATTCTCAGCTCTTTTTAATTTGTAATTCATAAAATCCCTTTTCTTTTTCCTAATGAGTTTCCTGGCAAGTTTCTGTTTCTCTTCAAAAATAAGTTTGTTTTGTGTTATTGGTTTTTGTAGGAATTTTTCCCTTGCTAATTTTCTATCCTCGATAGCGTTCGAGCACTCGGCATCAAACCAGGGGTTCTTAGTTGTAGTAAAATGTCCCAAAACTGAGGTAGTTGCTCGTGTGATATTTTCTTTCAGAGCGTTCCAGGCTTGATTAGTATCATCATTGTTAATTTTACTTTCCAAGAAGTCTGAGATTACCGTACTATTAATAATGTTTGCCAGGTCGTACAACATTAATGAAAGAGTTCCAATGCATCTCCCTGGGGGCATGTTTGAATTTATTTCTGCATATGCTGATGATGACTGTCCTTCCAAAATAATGTGCTGCATCCTCCCTACCAAGAAATCTTGAGCCCATTCACAAATTTTGTTTGAGATCACATGTGATCATACCTAGTTAGGTATTCAGTCAAATGGTTTTAAGAAGTCAAGAAAACTGCTTGTGTCCTACTGCCGTGCTTCATTGGTTTCAGGATCTTATGTGAGAGGAACACGAGGAAGGTTTTACACAAGTAATGTCTACAGAGTCTATGCTGTTTGGCGTCGAGGAAAATATTCTTTTAAAGAAATCTCATCTCATTTGAGCTCAGAATATGTTCTACTACAGGTGCAACACAATGGTTGGTTGGTTAGCTTTGTGTATCATTTCCACTTCCCTCTTACACACAGGTGTGATCTATGCTGTCTTTCAACAACAAGGCACAGTTTTTTGTGTTTTCATATGTTATGAACTCACAGGGAACCCACATATCTGGCTTCTTAACTTCGTTCCTAAAAAATGCCAAAAATCGTGGCACTTCCTACAAAGTTTATTCAGGATCAGATACCAGTAGTAACTTCACATATGAATTTAGTATAATTTCCTCTCCTCTCCTCTCCTCTCCTCTCCTCTCCTCTCCTCTCCTCTCCTCTCCTCTCCTCTCCTCTCCTCTCCTCTCCTCTCCTCTCCTCTCCTCTCCTCTCCTCTCCTCTCCTCTCCTCTCCTCTCCTCTCCTCTCCTCTCCTCTCCTCTCCTCTCCTCTCCTCTCCTCTCCTCTCCTCTCCTCTCCTCTCCTCTCCACTCTCCCCACTCTCCCCACTCTCCCCACTCTCCCCACTCTCCCCACTCTCCCCACTCTCCCCACTCTCCCCACTCTCCCCACTCTCCCCACTCTCCCCACTCCACTCCTCCTACACCAACACCACACACCTCTCCCCTTCCTCTTTCCCCATCACCTCATGTTTGCCATAACCCCACCCCCTCCCCTGTCTTGCACCCTTGTCCCCCATCCCCCCACCTGTCTCCCATCTCCTGTGTCACCCATACCTCATTCCACTGCCCCTCCCCCCCTTTCCTGTTACCTGCACCTCTTTCCACAAGCCCATGTGTCTGTAATTTAGTGGATTACTCCTATTTCCTTTCGTGAGTATTAGTGTGACCTGTGCAACTTTCCAGTCTTAATGTACCGATCTTTTGTCGGGTGAACTGTTATAGATGATTGCTAAATATAGAGCTATTACATCAGCATACTCTGAAAGGAACTTAATTGGTATGCAATCTGGACCGGAAGACTTGCCTTTATTGAGTAATATGAGATGCTTCGCTACACCGAAGGTATCTACTTTTAAGTCACTCCTATTAGCTGCAGTTTGTGATTCAAATTCTGAAATGTGTCCTTACTTCTTTGGTGAAGGTATTTCAAAGAACTGTACTTAGTAACTCTGCCTTGGTGCAACGTCATTGCTAACATTACCATTACTGACGGGCAGTGAAAGTATTTATTGTGTCTTCCCACTGTGTACTTTACATATGACCAGTATCTCTTTGGATTTTGTACCCTATTTTGCTAGTTTTGTTGTGGAAACTATTAAAAGCATCTCAAATTGAAATCAAGCTAAATTTCAAGCTTCTGTAAAAATTTGCCTACCTTGGAGATTTTCCATTCTTTTACATTTGGCATGCTTTTTTTCATTGCTTCTGCAACAATGTCCTGTACTGTTTTGTGTACCATAGCAATGAGTTCCATCTCTTATCTGTTTATTTGATACAAATCTCTCAATTTCTGTCGATGCTATTTTTTTGAATTTAAGCCACATATACTCCACGGTTACATGGTTAGTTTGCGAGGAATGGAGACTGTCTCTTCGGAAGGTGCCAAGCAAATTTTTATCTGATTTTTTAAATAGATATATTTTGTGCTTATTTTTTACAGTTTTGGATGTTGTGATATTCAGTCTTGGTGTAACCACCTTGTTGTCACTAATCCCTATGTTGGTGATGATGCTCCCTAGCCGCTTGGGATTATTTGTTGCTAAGAAGTAAAGTATGTTTTTTAACACTTCAAATGGACTCCTGAACCAGTTGTTCAAAATTATTTTAGGAGAAGGCATATAGTACATTGTCTGATGATGTTTTATACTTATCACTGGCTTTGAACGTATATTTTTTCCAACATATTGAAGGTAGATTGAAGTCACCACCAACTAGAATGGTGTAAGTGGGGTACCTATTTGAGATGATACTCAAGTTTTCTTTAAACCTTTCAGCCACTGTATTATCTGAGTCAGGGGATCAATAAAGGGAACCAATTATTAACTTGGTCCGGTTGTCAAGTATAACCTCGACCCACCCTAAGCCACAGTAACTATCTGCTTAAATTTCACTATAAGATAAACTATTTCTAACAGCAACAAATACACTGGCACCAATTATATTTAATCTATCCTTTCTTAATACAGTTAGGTCCTTTGTTTTTGGTTGAACTTATCTCCAGCTTTAGTCACCTTTCTGTATGTATAACGATTTGAGCTTCAGTGCGTTCTATTGGCGCTTGAAGCTGTAGTTCTTTCTCAACACAGCTACAACAAATTACTATTATAATATGTATGGTTCCCAAGTCTACCATCATCCTATGATTGACCTGCACCCTTTGAGACTGAAGCTCTTTCTACACTTTCCTGTGACCCTCTGACGTAAGAAAAGACCCCTGTCCACTCCATACATCCCCCCACTACCTGTGTAGCTGCCTCCTGTGTGTAATGGACTCCTGACCTATGAAGCAGAATCCTGATACCCCACCACTCTATGGAGCAAGTCAAGAAATCTGCAGCCTATACAGTCGCACAACCATTTGAGCCTCCGATTCAGACCCTCCATTCAACTCTGTACCATTTGCCTACAATCGGTCCAGTCCACAGTGCTACAGATTGTGAGTCTGCCTTCATCTAGCAAATAAGACTGAAAGTCTATACCACTTCAGATAGCTGCCTGAAACCATAAAGAATTTCTTTTGACCCAAGGCAACCCACGTCGTTAATACCGACATGAGCCACTGCCTGCAGCTGGCTGCACCCTCTGCTCTACATCTCTTCATCGCATGCAGAAGAACCCATTCTACATCTGGGATGATTCCCCATGCTATGTGCACAGAGTGCACACTGGACCTCCTCCCCCACCCACTCCCTCACCCCCTCCCCTCCCAGAATGTCTTTTGTTGCCTGCCACCCACCCATTGGAAAGACCTACTACTCGACCATGGGTGCAGGGTCAACTTCAGTGCAGCAGTAACTGAGGCAGTCACAGTAGTGGACCGGGGGACATAGGGGACATGCTGGATGTCACTCGGATCCCCATGTCTGCCCCCCCCCCCCCCCCCAAGTGATGTTCATTGCCAACAGCATCAAGTTGTGTGCCTGAAGCTAGTACCTCCTGGAGCTGTAATCAAAGCATCACCAGCTAGCATGTATCTGAACACAGCAATCACAGTCCCTGTTCGCACTAAAGGTAACGGAACTATAAGCTCACATTTCTTAAGACACGAGATTGTGCATAATAAGCACACAAACATGGAAGAAATTTACAAATTAAAGTTTCTTTGAAGCTCATGCAAATAATTCATAAATGAACATTGTACTTCTCTGTGGTGTTGCCGGAACAAGAGCTACTGGCTGATAAGACTTTAGTGAAAGGATCTCTGATAATAATGAAGTACTGTGAAATTCAGATTAATAACAATATTATTGTCATAGCATAACACAATTACTTTCTCTCTCTTCTCTATCAATCAAGAAACAAGAACAAAATGGGGTTATATATTGAATTACAATTCATTTGAATTACTCATGTAATAATGGCTATGGAATATTCTACAGACTCTGACAAAGATCACAAACATGGTGGATCAGATTATAATATTACGATATGTTACACTATCCAACCATCTCCCCCCTGTCCACTTGTCTACCCCTCACCCTACAGAGTGAGGTGACGCAATGGTTAGCATACTGGACTCGCATTCGGGAGACAACAGTTCAAACCAATGGCTGACCATCCTGATTTAGGTTTCCTGGGATTTCCCTAAATTGGTTCAGGCAAATGCCAGGATGGCCGATTTCCTTCCCTAATCCAATGGGACCGATGGCCTCACTCTTTGGTCCCTTCCCCCAAATCAATCAATCAACCAACCAAAAAACCATCCAACCCTCACCTCCCACCCCTCTCCCCCAGTGTCTCATCCCTCTCTCCCAGTATCTTGTCCCCCCTTTCCATTATCTCTGCCAACCCCCCCCCCCCCTCCCTCTGGCATCTGCTCCCCCCTCCCGGCATCTCCCCCTGGCAGTTCGCCCCTCTCACCCCATATGTCTCCCCTCTCACCCCCCCCCCCCCCATCTCAGCCACCTCAACTCCCCTTCCTCCCCATCCCGCCCCTTTACTTCCCCAATCTGCTCTGCTCACACATCTCCTTACTTTCCTCCACCTGTCCTTGCCCATTGCCTCCCCCCCCCCCCTTCTTCCCTGTTCTTCCTCGTCTGTTCCCCTTGCCTCCTGCCTTCTTACACATGCCCCCACAATCTTACCCCTATCCTCTGTCTCTTTCATTTCACCTGTTGTTTGTGTTTTGTTTCTAAATGAGAACACTAATATTAAAAGGTTACTACAAAGATACCGTAGGTCACCACCAATATGAAGTTGCTTACCACAGGGATTAAATGTTTCATGCGTTTTCTATGCAGCACATGACATTTTCAGCTATAATTATTTTCTGTTTTGATATAAAGTTTGTATGAGATGTGAAAACAAAACAATTTGCAGTACTAAATTTTGGTTATATTGTGAAATATTTGCTCTTCGCAGGTACTTGGAACCTATCACTAATACAGCCCTGTATACGCATCATGAAACAGTTATGGCAATGATACGAGGTGCAGAATCACGTCTGGATTCTCAAAGGCCCATTGACAGGTATAAATGCAATCATACTTTATAATTGTTTCATGAATACTTCACTTGCCTGTTAACTAATTTGGCTCTTATTTTAATGCAGGTCCAGTACCTTAAGCTTGGCAGTAGCAACTGCAAACATGGGCCAAGGCATGGAGGATATGAAAAATCGTGTGTCAAAAATATTTCAGAATAAACCTGCAACCAACCGAGCAGCTAATATATCCAACTTGCAAGGCATTTTTCGTAAAAAGTGAAAGCTGTCAAGTGAAAAATCTATAATGTGCCTTCAATACTCTCATATATTGCCAGAAATGTAGAAGAGCAATTTAAATTTGCTCTTTAACATAATGTAGTAACTGATTCTGTTTTGCATATCACTAACTTCCTTAGATTTAACTCTCATTATAGCTCTCAAGAACAACCAAATCCTGAGCTATAATGCATCATGATGTAAATTATTTGTTGTGTGTCTTGGAGTGCATTTGGAAATATTTTTGATTCTTCTATGAAAGAAGAAAGCACCTAAAACTAAGACTGAAAGTAGAATGTGTTGAGGTCATACCACAGTTGAAAGATATTTTGACAAGTAAATTGTGCAGTAAGTATGGACATGAAAAAGGTGAACTGTCACATTATAGTACATCCAGTAATATCAAAGTGAACTTCTCTGCATCTGTAACACTTATTTTTAAGTGTTTGGTTTTCAGAGTTAGTTAAGTGTGTGAGATCACTGAGAAATTGTCTGATCTTTGGATTGCTGTCATATTATATCATTGGTTGAGGAACAACCGTTTTGCTGCTCTGTTCTATTTCAATCAACTGATATTTTGTACATAATGTTGACACACACAAACTGTGTAAACAAGTGGAATATGATTCTGGAAAGAGTTTTAATAATATATACCCCTGCTGTGTGCAGACAAATTTTTTGATAGAATCAGCAAACTAACTTCAACATACTTATATTTTATTAAAAATTCATTTGTTGAACAGGTTTTGTGTAAAAGACATGACACTTGACACAAAATAAATGTTAAAGTATTGTTATTCCATCCATTATCAAATAAATCACATAATATATCTGCCACATCAATGCTTAAAGTGTTAGTGGCACTGTATTTTATAAGATTTATACAGTATTGTTACATTCATAAACATTCACAGAAGTAGAAAAATTATAAATAAATATGTGAGTGCTTTGTTTTTAATTCCCTTATTGTTGTTTGTGATGTAGAATTAATTAACAGAATGAGATATTTGTTTCTGTATCAGTATTACTTCAGTGCTTTTATTTTGAGCCAATTCTTTGAAATGAGGCACTTCTCAGGTAGTGTGATATGGTGTAACACTAGGAAGAAGGTATGTTCGTTGCAACAGTGGTCACTTTAAACATGATTTGTTGTACTGTGTATGGTACTGTTTTATTAACAATAAACACAAGCATATATGACATTTAATACCAGTCCCCCACAGAGAAATGCTAAATTTAGCAACTGTCTGAACTGATTAAAGGGAGTGTGCAGGTGTAGTGAAATTGCATACCTGTTTCACAAACCTGAAAAGTGAACCATTTTGCTGCAGATTAGTGTATGTAAGGTAAAAACTCTCATAAGTAACTGGAGTTTCAGTATAATACTGGAAAGTGGTGGTGGAATACAAATAAGAGAATAAATGTAAACCCACATACACCTGCATGTCTGCATTGTCCCATCCGATTACATTGTACCAACACTGTAGCTCAGCTGGGTTATAGCAGGTGGAGTGGATAAGGGGAGAGAGGAGGGGGAAGGCAGTTGGTGGGAAGGGTGGCTGATGGCTGGGATGGAGAGGTAATAAGCATGCAGGATAGGAATGTGCCAAAGGTAAGCTCACTCTGACACAGGCAAGTTGCTTGTGGCAAATAGTGAAATGGTTGCATGCTCTGGGAGAGGGAACTAGAACAGAAAGAAGGGAGGCTTTAGAGGAGTGGGTGTGGGTGTAGTGTGAGTGAAGTGGGGTCATTGAGACTGGTGTGGAAGTGAAGGTGGAACACGGGCCAGTAGAGATTGAGACCAGGGAGATTTGCAAGACCAAATTATGTGTTGTAAGGACAATTCCTTCCCTCGTCAGTGGTAGGAATCAGTTGGTTGTTATTTTATTATAATTATTTTCATTACTGTACAGTTTATTTAATTACTGTTGACAGGTTCGTTTAGTGTGTCATATACACTATTTTTTAATCCAGGGAAGTTGTTGCTGCGGGCTTGCTCTGGTTAAACAAATTGTAAAAATCACAATGGGCACACAACTTCTTTCTCTGTGCTGGAGCAAGGTAGATATTCATTTAGTTACAGAAGATGTTTTGTAACCAATATTTATAAAAAGAAAACAATAATAAAAATGAGTGAGTTAAAAAAGGTTGTATCACAGTTCAATTATTAACCATTAATCCATATCTATTTTATGTTTAAAGCAAGCAACTTGATCCACCTAGGACTGATGATACGAGTGTTGAATGAAAAGTAATGCCTCCACCTTCATTAATTGGGTTTGGATGGGGATATTTTAATAAATCAAATGCAGAAATAATCCTTTGAATGTGATCTTTAATTACCAATATTCACCTTTCCACATAATCACCAGCCAATTGGATACATTTCATCTAACGATGAACACGTTTTCTGAAGCCATCATGGAAGAAGTCAACACTCTGTTCACTCTGTATCCACAACCACAGTTCTCTCAACGTCTTCATCAGAAGCATAATGTCCTTGCAGGTTGTCTCCTGTCACAATTGAATGGAGAAAGGCATCACCTTCATTCTCGTAACGCGAGAGGAGTTCCTGGCAAATTTCAAGTCTGTGTGCTTTCATTTCAGGAGTCGGAATCTGGGGTACCCATAGTGCACAGATCTTCCGATAGCCAAGGAAAGCAATAATGTGACCCACATGTTCTTGTGAAATACTGATTGCGCTTGCAGTTTCTCTCTGAGTGATAAGACGATCATCCTGAATTAATCTTCAGCATTTCGCTTGTGAAACTCAGTGGTTGCTGTCACAGGACGTCCAGCTCATTGTCACGCAGGTCAGATGTTCCCGCCTCAACATCCCATTCTCTGATGAATCTCCTTTGGGGTGACACCTTCTGCTGTCAGGAATCCAATGACTGCTCGGCTCTTAAATTGAATTGACCGACCGTCTGCACAGGGTTCCATACTTTGCACTTTAACAACACAACCGTTGAATGCTAAGGCTTCCCACCAACTAGAGCTGTAGAGAAGAGGCTATGGAACAAGCCAGTACCTGCCACATACCAATGCTGCCAACTGTTGAAGAGTTACGAAGGCGGAGACATTACTTTTCAGTCAACCCTCATACATAATATTTTCAGGAGGAAGCCTTGTTCCCACACTAAAAGTATGCTATAGCAGTTCAGAATAGCTGCTATTACATGGGGAAAGTGGGGGGGATTGGTTACAGGTTGCAAAACAGCCGTTGTAGTTGAGTGTGTTATGTTCCACTGATGGGTGTTCTACCCTGCCCTTAGCCATAATGGGGAGCTGATTAGTGGTAATGCTGACATAAAAAGTATGGAAAACTTACAGCTGAGCTGGTATATGTTCACTGCTTCCACAGATGTCCTCTTTCTTCTAGGATAGGATATGCATGTGATGGGACTGGAAGGGGATGTGCTTGGATGGATGCATAGGATAGGTATTATACTAGGCTCTTCTATTGGAATATGATCTATGTGCCAGCCTCTTCAAAGTTGGTTGTCTACAGTCTGGATGATTATTTAAGTACACTCTTCCTACTCCAAACCTCCATGATTTTATTCCTTGTAGCCACTAGATCACCAAAGAATTGCAGGCTATTCTTCAGTAACCAAATAATCTTTGTTATCTCTGTGATGGTTGTATCACTACAGCTGTTGACCTTGCCACATGCCAGTGGTGTCTGACAGGAAAAATTTAATGCATCTGTACTTCAGTTTTTTTATTGCTTGTGATTTTTGGCATTATTAGACAGATTTACTTTAATTTGATCATTAATACCCTGTCTTTGTTTGCCTTCATACTACTATCAAGGAACTGAATGTTTTATATTGTTCCACCAGGAAATTCACCCAGAAATGGTTAGATACAGTCATGGTAAACCAAAAGCTCTTATGTCAGAGCCTTTTCAGTGCCACAAGACCCATTACAGTCATAAAGTTTGAGCATGCTTCATGAGGAAAAACACACAAAGGGGAGTTGTGTGCAGATGGGCACGATGGCTGTAGAGGCCAAAATAGTGATTAGTGAGCAGTTTCTGGGGCATCTGCCACACCTCAGCTGCAGTATGTTTGGTGAGGTACGTAGTGCTCTGAAGTTGACTTGTATCTCCCTCCTAATCTAAACAAAATATGAGGTGTGGCTAGAAAAAAACCGGACTAGTACTGGTGAAACAATAAAACGAATGCAATAAGGCTGAAAGTCGCGTGGCCTGTCACGTGACTCTCGCTCCGCCTACTGCTCGAGTTTCATCTGCCTCCTGCACTCAGTCTGCCCGTGGCGTCTGTTTTTAGTAGTTGACGTTTTGTCTGTGCGTCGGAAAATGTTGAGTGTACAGAAAGAACAGCGTGTTAACATCAAATTTTGTTTCAAACTAGGAAAATCTGCAAGTGAAACGTTTGTAATGTTACAACAAGTGTACGGCGATGATTGTTTATCGCGAACACAAGTGTTTGAGTGGTTTAAACGATTTAAAGATGGCCGCGAAGACACCAGTGATGACACTCGCACTGGCAGACCATTGTCAGCAAAAACTGATGCAAACATTGAAAAAATCGGTAAACTTGTTCGACAAGATCGCCGTTTAACAATCAGAGCAGTGTCTGAGTTAACAGGAGTTGACAGGGAAAGTGTTAGGCAGATTCTTCATGAAAGTTTCAACATGAACAAAGTGTGTTCAAAAATGGTTCCAAAGTGTCTCACAATTGAACAGAAGGAACGCCGAAGAATGATTTGTTCTGACATCCTGGAAAACATTGAAAGTGATCCCACCTTCTTACAAAATGTTATTACTTGCGATGAATCGTGGTTTCTTACTTACGATCCCGAAACTAAACGCCAATCGATGCATTGGAAAACTCCTGGTTCTCCACATCAAAAAAAAGCACGAATGTCAAAATCGAAATTCAAGGCAATGATGATTTTTACATCAAAGGGATTGTGCACATAGATTGGGTACCAGAGGGACAAACAGTGAATCAGCATTACTACATTAGCGTCCTGGCTACCCTACGTGAGCGAGTACGGAGAAAACGGAACGATTTGTGGAGAAAAAAGTCATGGATCCTTCACCAAGACAATGCCCCAGCTCACAGTGCGTTGTCAGTGAAGACGTTTTTGGCAAAACACAACATTCCCATCTTAGATCATCCACCCTACTCACCTGATTTGGCCCCCTGTGACTTTTTTCTTTTCCCTAAAGTCAAGTCAGCTTTGAAAGGAACTAGATTTGAGACTGTTGAAGCAGTAAAAGAAAAAGCGACGGAAGTAATGTATGGACTTACCGAAAATGATCTGCAGCATTGCTATGAACAGTGGAAAATTCGTATGGAGCGGTGTAGAGACCGAGGAGGAGAGTACATTGAAGGAGATAACATGAAATTGTAAATAATTGTAAATAAATGTTTTTTCCAGCATCAGTCCGGTTTTTTTCTAGCCGCACCTCATAAGTACCACTGAAGTGTGTGGCCTTCTCATGAGTACTAACACAACACCAATTAAGAGAGCATGTGAAAACTGTTCTCTAGAGCAGTCATATTTGAAGGTGATAGCAAACTGTAATCTAACGTATGTTTGGTTGTTAGGAGAGATAATGGGTAATTTGAAAAATAGTTCCCTTATAATCCTTAAAGGTTAGAGGTAATTGCTGGGAATTAGAAATCTATGAAGAAATTTCCTTTTAGTTGAAAAGCTATGTCTTAACAGACTAGTGCCTCTGTAAAAAGTACATTGGGCAGGTGCAGGTTATGCCTGGTCAGGATAGAAGAAATGTGGACATCCTTAGCGAAGATTGAAAGAGAAGATTAAATGTTCATTTAAACACAACAAATTGATTTATGTACAGGTGGCAAAATAGTTCCTGGGTATCTCCATGACAATTTTGCTGAGTAATGCATAACGTTAGGTGGAGGTTAGGCTGCTAATGTCATTATCGGCATCTTGACTTGAAAAACTTTCTCTCTCTCTCCCCCTCCAAATCACCATCCAGCCATACCGTGTATGCCTCGTATCATTGGCTACTACTTCTTTTTGGTCTGCTGCAGAGTGCTGAAAACTTGACAATAGACTGCTGCGCTGCACTGTAGTAAATGAGAGAAATTTCTTCTTTCATAAACCACATATATAACAACTTTTTACTCTCAGGAAACAATTTTGAATACTTTTCTGTCTGCTTGTCAAGTGTATTTGAAATCAATTCAAAATTACTAGTATCACACTTCATAGCAGACCCTACTAACATGAAGGTATTTCGTTCCATGACTTTATTATCCATTGTCATGGCCATCTTCTTCCATGGAGGCCAGCACAACTCCTAGGTGGCGAGATGCTATATGGAAAAAACATTAAGAACAGCAAATGTGGCCAAACATGAGATGCCACAAGCACTGTCCCCATCCAGTAGTAACACTGCCTCTATTGTCATTCAATCAACATGCACACACAGAGAGAACCACACTAAACTTGTGTCCTGTTTTCTAAACTACACTAAATAAATTTTCTCCAGCAGTCGACAATTGTTATTTGTCAGTCCTTAATACCCTATGCAACACATTGCTTTGACAATGTTGTATCAAACAATGAAATTCCTCATAGGAATATTAACAATACAGGAAAATATAGACCAGACTAAGGGTTTGCCATTGTGGGAGGCTAAGGAGGTCTCCTCTAGATGGCCCATAAACAGGTTGGCATAGGAGGGTGTCATACAGGTGCCCATGGTTGTGCCACAGATTTGTTTGTGTGCCTTCCATTCAAAGGAGAAGTAGTTATGGGTTAGGGTGAAGTTAGTAAGGCGTAGGAGGAATGAGGTAGTGGGTTTGGAGTCAGAAGTTTGTTGGGAGTGGTGGTGTTCAATAGCTTAAGACCATGGGCATGAGGGATGTTAGTGTTTGTGGAAAGGGTGTCCACAGTGATGAGTAGGAATCAAAGAGCTCTACCAGGTAGCCACTGTCATTCCCAAAATGCAAAACCTGTAGTCTGGTTCAAGTTCATTGATGATATCTTCATGATATTGGCTCAGGCCCAATACACCGTACCTTCATTCCTTCACAACCTCAACACCTTCTCTTCCATCCACTTCCTCTTGGTTCACCTCAAACCAGCGTGCCATCTTCCTAGAAGATGACCACCACCTTCCTGAGGGCTCCATCCACACCTCTGTCCACAATCAACCCACCAAACACCAACAGTACCTGCATTTCAGTAGCTGTCATCCATTTCACACCAAAAGATCCCTCCCATACAGCCTGGCCACCCAGGGATGGCATATCTGTAAGGACAGGAACTCCATTGTTCAGTATGTTGAGGGGCTCACAAGGCCTTTGCAGGTAGGCACTAACCCCTCCCCCCCCCCCCCCCCCCCCCCAAGACCAAGTCCGCAAACAGATCTCCAACGCCATTTCCCCCTCACACCCCCTCAATCCTCCCACCGCCCCCCAACAAGAACCAACCACAAAGGAGTCCCCTTCGTTACCCAGTACCACCCTGGACTGGAACAACTGAACCACATCATTTGCCAGGGATTTGATTACCTGTCACTGTGCCCTGAAATGAGGAACGTTGTACCCAAGATCCTTCTCACCCCTCCTAAAGTGTCATTCCATTGCTCACTCAACCTCCACAAAATCCTGTCCATCCCTATGCCACTCCCAAACCCAACCCCTTGTCACAAGGATCATATCCCTGTGGAGGACCCAGGTGCAAAATCTGCCCAATCCACCCACCCAGCACTTCCTATTCCAGTCCTGTCACAGTTTATCCTATCTCATCAAGGGCCACGCTATCTGTGAAAACAACCATGTCATTTCTGCTGCAACCATTGCACAGTCTTTTATACTAGTATGACTACCAGCCAGCTGTCCCCCAGGACTAACGGCCACTGCCAAACTGTGGCCAAGAGCAAAGTAGACCACCCTGTGACACGACATGTAGCTGAGCATAACGTGCTTGATTGCAGTGGCTGCTTCAGTACCTGAGCCATCTGGATCCTTCCCTCCACTTTTCTGAGCTCTGCTGCTATGAGTTATTGTTACAACACATGCCCCACTCTTGTAAGTATCCCAGCCTCAACCTATGGTAACGTGCTGTCCCCACACCTTCCACCCAACAGTTTCTGACCCCTCTGTCCTATCATCTCCTCCCCATTCTTGTCTCACAACCTCTTTGTTTTCTCCACTCTGCCAATGCACCTGCCCATCTTTCCCCACTCCTCTCCTTTTTGCTTCTTTTTTCCCCACCTTCCTGACAACCTCGTGGTGCTGTGCCTGTTGGCATTCTAGTCTCAGCACACTCCGCCAAACACAACAAAATCGCAAGCACAACAAATCATGCGAACATTCAACACTTGCGTCCCGCGACCCGCTGGTCGCGATGCTGATTGGCTGGCAGTAAAATTCATGACTTCATATACAGTAGCCAATCAGAAGCATAGGTGACATCTGAGCGAATGCAACATCTTTGCTACACACATTCTCGTATTCACAGTTGATGTGAGCGAATATCCTTGCACCGTGTGAGTGTGAGTTATTTCGTTGGAATGGCTGGTTCTGTTGCTTGTTATGTATGTGATCGAGAATATTCAGCAAGGAAGCATTTGAATGTTCATTTGAGAAATGTGCATAAAATTCAGTCAGGTGAAGAAGGTACGATAAAGTGCTCAAAAAGTGACTGCAGCTTTAAATGCAATTTTTTGTCTAAGTTGCACCTACATGTGGAGCAGGAGCACATGGTTGAGATGGTAAAAGAAATTAGTGAATTTCAAACGAAGGACGGTAAGTAAAGTGTACACTGCCTACTTAAATTAATATCGTCCATTATTATTACATACTTGTCTGACCCGTGGCCATTAGATCTTATTTTTGTTGGTCAATAGAACATGTGCCTATTTGAAAGCCTGAAAAGACGCATTTCACATTAACTGTAAACTTACTGTCTGCTACATTAAGTATAAGTTAAATTGTTGCAAATTTAAATGATTAAAATCACACCAGTAACTTGTGAGGGTATCTAACAGTGCAGGTTTTTTTTACTCCTGCTGTGTACTTTGCACTTGTTGAATCTGAATGCAATTGTCTTTCATCGATGCTTTTGTTTTAGACTTTATGAAGTGGAAGTCTGAGGAGGAGAGAAAAACAAAAAGTAGTTTTGTCTCTAGTTATGGCACTAAGCGTTTAAAGGATGGCACTGCAAAAACCACCTTTGTATGCCACAGAAGTGGCACATTTTCTTCGAAGTCAGATGGCAAAAGGTTGTGTATGTCCCAAGGTACTTGCAAGGTGGGAAACCATTGCGTTGCTGTCATAGAGCTTCACGAAGAAGAAAGTGGAATCTGTAGTGTCATTTACTACAGAACACATTTCGGCCACGACCAGAACATTGCTTTTCTGCATCTCAGTGGTTCTGATAGAGAAGCCATCGCTGGTGAGTATTACCTTAATTGTAGAATTTTGCTGGCCTTTCAGTGATACCCAAGTAAATATGGTGTGAAAGTTTCAGAATCCATTGCCAGGCTTGCTTTTAGTTATATGTAGTTGACTTTTATTATTTTTGCAGTGAAGGAGCATTGTTTTTTACTGCTGAGAAATTAATATTGTTATGGATATGTGATCTGGAGTAAAAGGTGTGAATATATCGATTGGCAGTTCATATGAATACAATTTGTGATGTTAGCATGAAAGCAGTTGTAAAAGACCAGATGTTGTGATCCGTATTGACCACAGTATTGGTGACTGTAATGCCATGTACGTAGGTGTGTGTGAGAGCAGGCGTAATGCATTACAGTAATGCAAGTGTGGAAATAAGTTCTGAAATACTTATGTGTTGCCCTGTGTTATTGCTTGTGTCATAGTAATCTATTTAAGAATAGATCATTAATGCATCTAATAGACTAAAGGCAGTACATTTATTGTTTCTTGTCCAGCATGTTAAACCTGGTGGATCAGGGCATTTGCAACTACAATAATGGATTTGAGATTAGACAAAAACACCAGTTACAATTCTCTGACATGTACTTGTAGACCTCGTAACCATTTGAAAATAGCCTTGGTAGGTCAAACAGGCCTGTTTATTCTCCCATCCCCATTGTGTTAATAGTATCTTCAGTACTGTTGGAAAGGTGCACTGAATATACTGTTAAGCCATTTGTTAAACTATCTAGTTTATAAGTACTTAGCAACTGTTGTATTGCATGAATTTATTTTATTGGGGGTGGTTAACTACAGTGTCCTTTCTGAATAGTGTTTTCATGTACATACTCAGAATTGGCCTCTTTGTAGTTGGAGTAATTTTAAAATGTTGCAGGTAAAATTGCTGAGGGGGTCACTTTCCAGAGAATTCTGGATGATGTGCGGAACTCAGTTCATTCCAGCGGAGTGGAGAGGCTGCATCTCCTGACTCGGCATGACTTTCATAACATTAAGAGAGACTTCACCATTGGTGATGATCAGCAGCATAACATTGATGAAGTCAGTGTTAGTATGTGGCTGCAGAAAATGAAAGACTGTGTTCTCCTCTATAAGAAAGAAGGCGAGGCCAGGGAAGATTTTGATAGGACTGACTCGATGATAGTGTTAATGACTGACTACCAGAAGCAGTTATTACAGAGATTTGGACAAAATATTGTATGTGTAGACTCCATACATTGTACAAATGTTTACAAACTGTTGGTGACCATATTGTTAGTGGTGGACGATTTTGGTTCAGGTATGCCTGTAGCATTCTGTGTTTCAAATCGGGAGACTACTTCCATAATGACTCATTTCTTTAGTGCTGTGAAAGAGAGAGCTGGCATCATAAAAACGTCTGTATTCATGTCCGACGACACTAATACTTTCTGTAGTGCATGGTCACAAGTCATGGGACCTGCAGAAAATAATCTACTGTGTGCTTGGCACATAGACCGCAGCTGGCAGAATAATTTGAAGGAAGTCCATGGCAATGAAGAAAAGAAAGCACTTGTGTACAAAGCTCTTCGTACATTGCTTGAAGAAGCGGATATAGACTATTTTAATGAGCTGCTGGAATCGTTCGTCGGGCAGCTTCAAGCAGATGAAGGTACAAGAGACTTTGGTGTATATGTCTCGTCAAATTACTTATTCTGGCCTCAGCAGTGGGCATACTGTCACCTTCACAATCTGGGTATAAATACAAATATACACCTTGAAGCAATGCATAGAGTTTTAAAATATTGTTATCTAGAGGGAAAAACAAACAATAGACTTGACAGACTACTTGTGGTGTTGATGAAATTGGTGCGTGACAAACTGTGTGCTCGAATGGTTAAATTGTATAAGGGTGGCCATTCATATAGAATAAATCTTATTGAGGCTCGTCATAAAGCTTCATGTAGTATTAAGGAGAATGACGTTACAGTCAATACTGATGGTACAAAGTTTCATGTGAAATCCCAAACACATTGTGGTGTAACACATACTGTGATTTTAAATAACATTGAATGTAAATTGGAGTGCAAGTTGAAGTGCTCCACATGTAATATATGTATACATGCTTTCAGTTGTTCTTGTGCAGACAGTTTAATTCATTTGAACATATGCAAGCACATTCATGCAGTGTCAATGACGTATGCATTACATTCAAGTGCCACATTTACACCAAGTGAAGCAACGGTGACAGAAGAGGCTTCTGCCATTTTGTGTTCACTGCAAACAAATACTGATGATCACGAGAACACATCTCTGGCCCGAGAACTAGTGTCCACATACCAAATTTTGATTAACCGTGTCTGTTCAGGTAAAGTGTCCACAGAAATCCTGAAGTCACTGCAGAAGGATGCAGCTCATTCGCTGTCACTTTTTCAATCAGACTGCAGGGAAGCTCCACGATGCCCCAGCAACGAGAAGGTAAAAGTGCAACGAAGACCTGGTAAATGTAACAAACAGCCAAAGGGCAGTTTGAAGAAACCAACTATTGCTGAAAAAGCAAATATTGTTTCGGCACTGAGGCAGCCTGAAAGTGAAATATTAAATGTTCACGTAGATTCTGACCATAATTACTGTCGGTACTAAGTTTTAGATGTGTGTGTGCCTCTGTACATTCCATGGTTTGTAGGCCTACTGGGGAAACTCGCCATGTAAAACAGAGTAACGCATTGTACTTGGTACCCTTGTTGGTGGTGTGGAAACCCAAGTGATATTAATAAATAAAATAAAAACTTTTGCAGTGTTGTCTTTCAATTGATACCTTTATCCTTTTATTTGCATGTGCAATTAAAACCTTTATTTGAAATACTACTTGATTACATTAAAATGAATTGCTGTGTAACTAGTGGAGAAAATTGACGTCTGCAGAGCTTGTGCGACATGAATTTGAAGCCCCTTATCACATGATGTACTGAAGTCTGTTGTAACAATACATTGCAAAATAAAATTGCTTGCATAAAAATTAAAAAGATATTTTTCACTTCTGAATCACATTTCAATTTGGTTCATTACTAAGAGTTCAACAGAATAAAATTCAGTGCACTTAAGCTAAGTATCTGATGCTCTCTTATATTTATTTAAAGGCTCTGAATGTAGCAACTTCCTGAAAAATTTTGTATGTGCATTCCTACAGTAATTGACCAAGGAAATTTGTGGTAAATTTTTAGTTTGTAGTCTCATGTGCTTTACATCTAGCAATTATATTTTTAGATTTATATACCTTTACTTGTCTTCAGTACCTTTTGAGATTCATCTTTCAGAATAGGAGTTTTTATGTAGATAGCAAAGAGGAAAATTTTAAACTATTTTGGAGTCATTCACCCAATTTTTATTGGTACAGAAGATGCTGTAACTGGTTCTTTCTAGTCAGTACAGCAGTTGTTATAAGTTGGCCTTTAAGAGACTTTACAGTAATGTAGAGAAGAATTTCATCATTACTGCATAAAGGTAATCCTATTTTCATGGATCTTAATTGTGCACTTTCTTTCACTGAATATTCTTTACAAGTTGTCAGTGGCTTTTTTTTAATAGACAATAAATGTGTCTGAGCTGCAGTAACTGTACTTACAGTAAAGATGTTTCACCTGTTTTTTGTTCACACTTCACTGATGAGAACACCTCATTCCTGTTTTTGCAGTTTTAGAACATTTTTCAGAGTGAAAGTGGAATTTGCATTTGCTATGCTGGTCACTTTCTTCCTTTTTTTAGCTACACATATTTCTCAACATATGTTTCAAATGTAAGAATTTTACTTCAAAATGGACACTATGCTGCTAGGATATTGAGAGCAATAGAAGTAATAATTGATTCTGACACCAGAAATTGTGTGAAAGTAGACTGGAAGAAAATGTAATCAAGATGTACAACGTTCTTCTATTTGTAAGGTATGTGACCATTCAGACTTTCCATGTAGTAATTCCATGGAAATGCTTTAATTGCTAAAAACTTAATGGGTTTTGCATCGTCATCAGATAATTGTGGCAAATTTACACTAAAGACAAATTATGAAAGCTAATACATAATAATTATGAGGCAAAAGTAACATCAGGAATGAAAATACATACTGGGTACAAGTACCTACAATATGCTTAGGCAGGTTCATATGAGTTAGCAATACAAGAAAAACACACCGTCTCGTACGCAATTGCTGGTAGGCAACATTTGGAACAGGAGATATAATCTGGGAGCTTCATGTCAGACTGAAGACAGCGGACTTGATTGTATTGTTTTTAACTTGCACCAGATAGCATTGATGTCAAAGATTGAGACAAACCAAGACATAGCTTTTGTAATACACAAAACAATGTAAATATTCCAGCCACATTTTTGGATACAAGAGACTTGCAATGTTTCAGTGGACAGGGACATAAGGGAGGCAGAGTTGCTATATATTTAAACAGAAAGCTAAAGGATACCACTTTGTGGACAGACAGAAATTGTCTTGAAGCAGTGGCTATACAGAGAAAGGAAGAAGAGCTTAATACTAGGGCAGTACTGATCTCCAATATGACCTAATCTGATCTTTACAACCTACATTGACAGGAGGGGGGGGGGGGGGGGTGGCATGCTGCTGTTCCACCATTAGCAACACTGGTAAATCATGTAATCAGTCTATACAAAAAGTTCATGTATTAAATATTAATTTCAGACCATTGCAAGTTGTTGATAGAAATATGCATTTACATTTATGGATGTAAGACAGTAAAAATAAATAAATATGTTACATTTAGCTCAGAAAAATGGAGTAATAATAATAAAAATTTTATTGACATTCAGCTTGTTAAAGCAATAGACAAAGTCAAGAAAATACATTTCCCTGTGTATTTTAGTTTGTGTGAAATGGACAAAAGTAGAAACCACATGTTACCAAGCAGTACTTTCCTCTTAAAAAATTCAACAACAGTGTAAAAAGGATCAATTACTAGTAGCTTATACAATTTGGCTTTAAAAACATTTACAGGTAAATCTTTAAAATCTTTGTTTAGTCTGTTAAATGTACTTAGTCCAAGGACTAGGTAGGAGTTCTGTGATTTATATAGTCTATGACATGGCATGTCTTCACATGTTCTGTTTCTAGTATTACAGGTATGAATATCACTTCTCAATACAAATTTTGAAACATCGTTTCCAATGTACAACAGAACATTATAAATGAATAGTTTTACTACTGTTACACATTGCAATTTAACAAACAGGTTTACAGTGTTCTGATTTACAGGAATCAGTAAGTATTCTCAATACTTTTTTCTGCAAAAGCAAAATATCATTTATGTGACAATTACTACCCCACAATAAAATTCCACATGATAAAATGCTTGGAAGAAAGCAAAATATGCTGATCTTACATAGTTATCTGGAACATATCTTGACATATGTTGACAGGCTAGATAGGGCAGTAGAAAGAAGCATGTACCATAACAATCGAAATGATAGAGGTCACAATGGTAACAACTACAGAAACAGAGATAGTGGTAACTTCTATCAGGGTCAAAATGGTAGCAGAGACAGAAATTTTGAACATCAACAAAATAGGAACAATGGGGATAACCATGGGCAATTTAACAGGAGAAACAATCATAAAGGTAAGTATTCAGGAAATGGCAGTCTGCCTCAAGGAAGGTCCATAGTTTTGGGGTGAGGAAACACAAGAAGTACAGGACCCCACAGCATTAATAATGTGGCACAGGTATCTGAAGTTGGACAGAAGGACTATCAGATTTCTCATTTATGTTTTGGTCACAAGTTTTGGAATACTATGTTTAATTATAGTAATGTAGATACTAATCACAAACCAGAATGTGAGAGTAATGTGAATTTTGATGTAGTTTGTTCTAATGACTTCTTCTCTTGGTCAGAGAACAGTGCTACTGATGTGTGCAAAACAGGTGATGACTTTATCGGATGTGAATTAGGTGGTATTTTTTATGTAGATGTGAATGACAGCTGTGAAATGACTGAGGTAGATATGTCTGAGACTGGTAGCTTATTGCAAATGAATGTAGGTGAGGCATGTGACTTTGATGGTGATGAGACTTGTTTTATTAATGATGTTATTGATTAAGTAATTTGGGAACATGATGATGATGATGATGATGATGATGATGGTGATGAGTATCAGGTATTTGTGGAGGTTAAGAATGGTGAAGTTTCAGAGTTAATTTGGGAACACAGGTAAGGTGAGTGATGTATGTGATGATGTAAGTGAGAGTTATGGAATACCAGTCCAGTCGAAGCAGTTTTTCATTAATGTCATGCAGAGTAATGATCCAAACAGTAGAGGTGAGTTATCTGTAAGCCTAGAGAATAAAGGTGAAAACTTTTTGAAATTTGTTTGGAACAAGATCGATGACAAATGCACATTCTGGAATAAGTTAGCTGTGTAGTCAAAATTTGTATCCAAATTGGAGGAATGAAGTGAATGAATATCTAAGCAGGAAATGTAATTTTGACAGTAACATATTTTGTGTTTCTTCTGTAATAAGTGAGGTTAGTTATGCTGTGGAATCCGTTCAGCGTGTTCAATCTATACCTGACAACATGTGTAACCAAAGTAATGCTATGATACCAGTAAAGTTGATAAAACTCTGCAAAAACGGTGTAGATGTAGCATTTGATGAAATTGGAAGTAATCTTTTTCACAAAGCATCTGATAACAGAGATGATATTCAGATTTTGGATGTCCTTATATTAAGATTAAGACTTATCAGTGGGAAGGGAACTGTTTGATTGATACAGGTAGCCTGATCTGTGGTATATCTGAACAATTTGGAGACAAGATTAAATACAGTAAGAATTTTATGGAAATGTCCATTGCACATGTAAAGATCAGAGGAGCTACTGGTAAGAAAAGTAAGTATGTAAGATGTCAAGTACTGTTAACATTTAGTATAAAGGACAAGGGCTATGAACATGAATGCATAATGATACCTAGTCTAGAAGAAAATATTCACTATGTCTGTCGATTTTTAAGACTATGTAACTGTGATTTATTTGCCATGAACATAATATGTAAGATCATGTAGTTTCTAAAGTTCTGTCTTATCCATTGACTGAGTTTAAATCTTAGTAGATTCATAAAAAATATTTAATTGTATTTTGATTGTCTGGAATTTAGTATGTAAGATTACGTGATTTTTGAAGATCTGTCGTATGTATAGACTGAGTTAAAATCCATGATACAATATGTAATTATGTTCTGTATTAGATTTGTGCCTTAGAATTTGATACATATATGCCTTGAGGGTAAATTAGATCTTTTTACAATTTTGAAATGGGACAATGTTCATAATTTGTACTACAAAAATTAGGAATAGTATCTTAATCTATCTAAGTGTATTGCCTTATTAGTCCATTTTTATTGCATTTAACTCTGTTTATTAATGTTTCATATGTGAACACTTTTTAATCCCAACTGACATAAATCCCATATAATAGACTTTGAAAAGTTACTAAGCAGAACATATTTGCGTGAAGTGAAGAAGGTATTGAACAATGTAATTAGTACATAAAACAATGTTTCAGGCTTTGATGTGATTGCTAAACAGGAAATTACCTATCTGTTGGAGTGTGTGATGAGAACTCTAAGAAGGAAACTGAAAGATATGGGCAGATCCGCTTCCCACATTGCTGTATGGCTGTACCTTGCTGGAACAATCAACTTGCAAAAGATCATGGGTATTGGGTAACATACTTGGGCATCTGTGAACTGGGTCTGTGTTGTGATAGATATTTGTGAATTGTTAACTAAGGCTGCTAAAGACAGTGTTATTCAGCATTAATGCATTTTTTAAAAATTTTTTTAAGAGTAGGGGGATTGGCTTTCCAACACATTATGTAACTTTAAATCAGTATGTAATTGTTCTAGGTCTTTCTGTACATAGGTTACTTTGTATGGACAGTTAGCAAATAGTGTGGAAGACATTTACTAGTATGGACAATATAAGATGTATACATGTCTGCTTTCATGCACTGATTTTAGTCCTTGAGCTACTGGATTGTGTCATCATTCAAAGCTAATTTATGAGTTTGTTTACCTGAATTTATCCTGAATATTGCAATATTTTATCTGATTGGAGCTTGAGTTGAGGACAGACTCACGCTTAGCTTTATGTTGGGTACCCCTGGTCATTGCGAATGTGTGTGTGTGTGTGTGTGTGTGTGTGTGTGTGTGTGTGTGTGTGTGTGTGTGTGTGTGTGTGTGCGTGCAAACTTAGGCCCTAATATTTTACCATTGTTTTGTTCTTTCATGAGTCAACATAGTAATTTTCCTTGTCTCTGTATTTATTTCTGTAGTTTAGTGGTGTAGTATTGTAGTTTTGACCTTGTAGTATTTGTCTTATGTTGTATTATGTTGTAGTATTTGTCTTATGTTCCACAGCTCTGAAAATCTGAATGCTATATCCTGATATACGTATAGATAATGATTTGTATAGTGGATGTTTTTCTTATGTTTTCTGTAATATGTTATGTATCAGATACTTCTATACACCTATCTGCTATCCTGGGCATCATTATGTACATCGTTTGGCAAACCTTGTAGTCTGTCACAAAATACTCTGCAGACAAATTTTGTGAGGGGGATATTGTAATGGGACCCCCTTTTCTAACATTACTATTTTTTATAGAAAAAAGCGATACCATTTATACTATCGATTCTTGTATAGGTGAACATTATCTGAGCTGCTTAACTAAAATTTTTTGATTTGATTTTGATTTATTGAGCACCCGTTTTATCATGTACAATGATATGGGATTTGCCATGTGTTACATACAGAAAAAATATGAATAACAACATATTATGAAAAAAATATCAGTGAACAAATCTGAATTAAATACATAGGCAAAAACAATTATAGCTTACATGATATAAATTTGTAACAGTGTAGGACACAAATAAGTTACATATATTCTGTGTATAATGGACAGCAACAAGAAACAATGATTATAACACTCTATATTGACAAATTAATTAATTTTTGTGTGTACATAAAAGAGTCTACCCCACGACACAAGTTTGTATATGAGTGATTTATAAGACAGGTGAAGGAACGCTATCTTTCTGAAGAATTCATGTATTCACTAACACTGTAAAAACTATTACTAATTAACATTCTTTTGAGTTCACTTTTAAAACTGCTCAGCTTCTGAATCCTTTTAATTTTTAAGGAAAGAAAACTATAGAGAATTTTCAGGTGGTATATTGCAATCTTGTTGTACTGGGCTATCTTATGCACTTCTCTGTGGAAGTCATTACTCTGGCGTATTGTATAGTCACGGAACTCACTGTTTAAAGAATTAGTACAATTAAAATTACTCTTCTTTTAAAAGTATTAGAAATTGCAAAATTTCTGGTTTACTTAAAATTCCTATTATTAATTGCACAATTTGCCAGTAATTATAAAGTTTATTTCTGGACTCATTTACAAAGTTTTTCTTTTGTAAATCTTACACTTCTAAAAGCTTTTGAAACTAATGAAGACACTAAGAAAAATTTAATGGTGATGTATTGGGGGGGTGGGGGGAGGGTAAGGTTACATTGTGTAAAATGGAAGTATCTTATTTGGACACACTGAGAAGGCTTTTATATTTAGCTCATATTTCCAGGACAGATACTGTTTTTGCTGCCAATACTGTGAGCGACAATTGCAAAGATGCTAGAATTAAACATTTAGTTGCAGTTAAGAGAATATTCAGGTACTTAAAAGGAGCCGTTGATTACAAATTAAGGTACTGTAAGACAGGAAGCTCTAATCTGGAATGTTATAGTGGTGTGAACTCGGGAAATGAACTGCTTAACAGACATTCTATTACAGGTAGCTGTTTCTAGTTGACGGGAGGATTATTATCCTGGTCTTACAAGAACCAAAGAATTGTGGCTTTGGTTACTGTTGAGGCTGAGTAAATGGCATTGTCTTTCACCATGCAAGGAGTGTTATTTTAAGGTCTCTAACAGGTAGAATTGAGCCATATATGATTATAGAGCCAACCCAAGTGTTTTGCAACAATATGGGTGCTATCAAGTTAGCTCATAACCAAATAACAATTGTGCAATCCAAGCACATTGATATTAGACACCATTTCATATATGCTACCAAAAACAGAAGGATAATACTAGAAACTATTTGTGTACAGAGGAAATGCTTTCTGATTTATTGACCAAGCCTCCCAGTAATGACAAATTCCAAAAATTGTATAATTTAACATCAAGTTCCATGCATAGTGTTTTGAGATAGTGTAGTGTTTAAGAGTATTGCGAACACTTAAAAATATTTAGTGAGGGGAAGTGTTGGGATTTGATGAATAAAATATTTGAGATGTATGTGGCAGTGAGTTAATGTGTATAGAAGTCTCTGCTTATTGTATGTATTCTTAGGCATGTGTGCTAGATTTTCTGTGTTATATGCCTCTGTGTTGTATGCCTTTGTAAATTTCTTAGGAAACATGAAATATAGTATATGTTCCTAAATAATGTTTCTCTGTAAAATATTATGTTACTGAGCAAATATATAATCCAGCAAAAGTCCAAACACAAAATAATTTCATCTGGAAGCAAAGAAAACTATGGGGATTGTGGATCAGCTGCATATGAACTAGAAATGCCATTCAGTTTCCTTTTCATTTTGCATTTGCTCTACTTATTTCTCTGTGAGGATCAACGTCTGTCTTGTGTTTGCCAAGAAGATTTTAAGAAATCTAAACTGAAGGTATTGAATGGATATCTTATGTTAAAGCATGAAAGGCATTTACAGAATTATAGCTCCAAATGTTTGATATGTTATTTTTCTGTGCTTTCAATAACACTATCGCCACGGTACATAATCCCAAAACCAGAGATAAAATGTGGTATTGCCACAATACTACCTGCACCTACAAGTGTGCCTGCGAATCAATACCCACAATTGGCTGTGAGGAATTTTGGCAACCATAATCAGTGACAAAAGGTAACATAAAATACAAGTGGTACGAGATGGCAACAATGTGTGTGTATCACGATACATAACCCCCGTTTTCAATAGAAGCAATGTGTGTAGTCTAAGAAAAACAAACACTGAGGGGAAAAAAATATTGAAAATTGTGGAAAATTCTGAGAAATTTGATGAACAGGTTTGCGAAACTGAGCCTCTTATCTTAGAATTTGAGTTACATGCTCTTCCTTTTTCACTTTTGTCAACATATCCCTTTTTCCTTCCCAAAGAAGGAACTAAAAATTTCAAACCTAGATAGGCAATTTTAAACATTTTGCCTCTGAAAGGTAGGTATTGGCCAGCAATTCTGACTCATAATTCTGTTTCATAAAACCAGTAATTCTTAAAGACACCTTCCTCCAGTGTCTTGCGGATACCACAAAAACACATTTCACTGCTAAAATGAGTCCTATTTTTCAGTGGAATATGACTGTATTCAGCACTCATGCAGAAGAATTAAAGCTCTTTGCATAGGGGAGACCCCTACACTTGTGTGTCTAAAATTTTAAAGATATTAACACACCTGTAATAAGAGGCTACACCGGCACAAAGAAAGACTACCACTGTGATCTTAGGGCTAGAGAAGAGGTGACTGTGTTTGTCACCAACACATAATACCCTAATGAATTTCGCTTGTAAGCTACTGCTGTCAGAATTTGTCACTGAAAAAATGACAGACTCTTCATACATGTCACTGCCTGACTCTCTACAACCTTGGTTCTCCAAGACATTATGAGGCACCTTCCACACTTGGTTACTGCTAAAGGTGATTTTAGTGTATGCATTGTGCCATGGGGCTCTGCTAATATCTGTTCCAGTGATCAAGCTCTAGAAAGTCAGTTCTGCAGAGAGGACATTTTTCTGTTCTACAGAGGGATAGGGACACCCATCAGGATTGTAACGGGGTTGATACAAACCACTGGACATGATAATATTGTTGCAGAAGAAGCTGAGTAGCACCGTGGTGTAGTGGTTATGTTACTATACTGTTGCATGGAGTCATGAGTTCAAAACTCACTGGGACTGTACAATTTTAATTTCTATATTTGATCAAGTACATTATAGAAGTAACCACAAATGTCAAGAATCATTGTACTGGAATTTTCTGGAGCTGTATATATACTGTATGTGTTCTGACTGGAGGCAGTTTGCTCCGTGCTCTAGTATGTGCAAGTGCTGAATAAACCTTCGTTAAGTGAAGTTAGTCTTTGTCATTCATCTAATTACTTAGTCTTTGTCATTCATCTAATTACACCTTCTTCTTTGTGGCATTATTCTGGTGGAGACGCTGGGTGTCGGAACTTGTGATAGCGCAAATTATCAACGACACAGTGGCTCCCATCAGGCCACAACAGAGGCGAGAAACCTGAGTTTGAGCCATATTCAAAAGATCGCAATCTACCAGAGACAGAAGAAGAAGAGGACATTACAATGATAGCAACTGTGTGCCACCACGTGAGACATTCTTCTGGGTTCTCTGGTGACGATGGCCAAGATCCAAACAAGTGCCTGAAGGTATAAGAGCATATAGCCAAATTTGACAAATCAGATGACACCATGTATTTGGCAAATGTATTTTTCTACTTGGAGGGCACTGCCAAGCCATGGTATGAGAACAACGAGGAGAAGTTCACAAGGTGGGAAGTATTCCATGCGAAATTGCACAATCATTTCGGCAACACACAATGACAGAAGTGCAAGGCTGAAGACAAATTAAAGTGCAGGGCACAGCATCCAGGAGAAACAACAGCACCCTACATTCGAGGCATCATGGAGCTGTGTAAAATAGTGGATCCTAGAATGAAGGAGGAAGATAAGGTTGCACATCTCATGAAGGGTGTTGCTGAGGACATGTGTCAAGCCCTGCTCCTGAAGGAGGTTTTGACAGCAGACGACTTCATAAAATGGTGCCAGTGTATCGAGACAACGCATCAAAAAAGAATTACATGCAAGAAGTTTGAATGGCTTCCAAACGTCATATTGATGTCTGTGATGGAGGAAGCAACTGATTTCACAAGTGTTTTTTGTCAGACAGTGAGAGACAAAGTTCAGAAGGCACTTGGATTGCACGGCAGGCAAAAAACCTAAACACTTCAAGAGGTCATAAGGAAGGAAGCGGAACAGACATTGAACCCACTCTCTCGCCCTTCATTTCTCTTTAAAATGGTGAAAAAGTCAAGACCCAAGCGGAGTTACGTTCCTACAATGCCACATGAGGAACCTGTTTGGGCACCGAGGGAGACCGATGTCTGGAGGACCCAGGAAAACCAACCAGTATGTTTCCACTGTGGGGGACCGGGACATGTGGTGCGCTATTGTCGAGAAAGGTGGTGGATATATGATGACGCCCACACCATAAGACAGCAGGTTGATCTTAGCCAATGCCAACTCCGGGATGACGAAGATAAAGAAGAAGATGTCGGTGCAGAGCGCTGTACGTCACCATCGCCACAAGCTAGCCACTGGAGAGGATGCTCCCCAGCACGCCGATGAAGGTCTCCATTGCAGTTTAGTAGCTCCAGCCGATCACCTAGCCATCGCTACATGGAAAGCTAAAGGGTGCAACCTCCCTTGGAGGTGAGGCCACTGAAGAGAAAAACCCTCTGCCATTGATCACTACAAAAATGATAGGTAACTACATCGCTATCCTCACGGATGGCCGACCATCTCAAGCTCTTGTGGTCTCTCGAGCATCATATTCAGTCATTTCGGAGAAGGACTGTCGCCAGTTGCAGAAAACCTTATTCGTCAACAGTAAAACATCTCTACTGAAGGTGGCTAAAGGGAAATATGTAAAACCAACAGGAAGATGTAACGTTCGTGTGGGTTTAAGTGGCCTTACACAGCCCTTAGAATTCATCGTCTCACAAGAGAGTAGTCATGACGTCATTCTCAGATGGGACTTTTTGAAAGCTTCTCAGGCAATTATAGATTGTGGTCGCTCAAAGATTATGATACGCTAGACGAGATGAGATACTGTGGATAGGAAGATGCACATCTGAGTGTGTGGAGACTATATGTGCTGGATGAAGTGATCATTCCTGCAGTCACCATTAGAAAGGTAACTGTCACGTGTCATGCCATGCATCATCAACCCATGGATCTTGTAGTGGAATGTAAGAGAAGCATACCAATGAAGAATAACTTGGTCATCCCAGTTTCTGTCTACTTGTTTAAGAACGGATTCGGTGAATTGTGGATAGTTAACTGTCACTGAGAACCGCAGATCCTTTCAAGACACAGGTCCATAGGAAACACTGAGCCATTAATTGAAGAACAGCTGAGTGTCATAGAAACCTCCCATGCTGAGTCTGTGGGTGAAATTAGCACTACCACTACGAGACATGAACTTCTAGCTCAACTACCACCAGATCTCACTAAGGAACAACAGAAGAAGCTACTTGCCATTCTTCAAGAGTTCTCTGAATGCTTCAATCCACAGGTGAAGTGCAAATTAGACAAATCGACAATGAAGCACCGGATTAGCACTGGAGATCATCAACCAATAAGCCAGAGAGCATACTGTGTGTCAGCAATGGAATGACGAATAATTCGGGACAAGGTACAGAAAATGATGAAGAATGACATCAATCAGCCTTTGCAGAGCCCATGGTCATCACCAGTGGTCGTCATCAGGAAGAAGGATGGCAGTTGGCACTTTTGTGTTGAATACAGGAAGCTTAATAAGATAACTAAGAAGGACGTTTACCCTCTTCCACGAATTGATGATACACTACATTGTCTGAAGGGGGCTAAGTTTTTTTTCAACCATGGACATGTACTCGGGATACTGGCAAATCGAATTAGATGAGGCTGATCATGAGAAAACTGCATTCATCACCCCTGAGGGCCTGTGTGATTTTAATGTAATGCCATTTGGTTTGTGTAATGCACCAGCAACTTCTGAACGGATGATGGATAATCTTCGAAGTCACCTGAAGTGGATGATGTGTTTTTTGTTATTTAGATGACATTATAGTGTTCTCAGAGACATTTGATAAACACACAAAAAGACTGAGGGCCTTC
Organism: Schistocerca serialis cubense; assembly: GCF_023864345.2. Lineage (NCBI taxonomy): Eukaryota > Metazoa > Arthropoda > Insecta > Orthoptera > Acrididae > Schistocerca > Schistocerca serialis. Next base: position 628,315,260 of record NC_064641.1, on the reverse strand, counting down.
CTAAGTATCTCCAAGAAGGCAGACTGAAACTTAATCCAAGAAAGTGTCTCTTTGGAGCAAAAGAAATCAAAATACTTGGACACCTTGTTTCAAACGAAGGTGTGTGGCCAGACCCAGAAAAGGTGAGCTCTATAACGGAATTTCCTATTCCTAAAAGTATTAGAGATGTGAGAAGCTTCCTCAGATTATGTTCTTATTACCATCATTTTATCAAAGACTTTTGTATCAAAGACAGGCCACTCCAAGAGTTGTTAAAAGCTGATGCTAAATTTATCTGGGGTGATGCTCAACAAGACTCTTTCGATGTGCTGTAAAAAGCTCTGTCGACTCACCCTGTACTTGGTCTGTATGATGAGAGAGCACCTACAGAACTACACACAGATAGCAGTGGGTATGGTATCGGTGCTGTTCTGGTGCAAATTTCGGATGGAAAAGAGAAGGTTATGGCCTATGCTTCTAGGACACCCAGAAAAGCCAAGAGAAACTACTCAACCAAAGAAAGAGAATGTCTTCCTGTGATCTGGGCCATGTGAAAATTTTGACAGTATCTCTATGGAAGGCCATTCACGGTTGTTAGAGACCATAATTTACTTTGTTGGCTGATAGGTCTTAAGGATCCAAAAGGACAACTTGCCATGTGGGCACTACGTATTCAAGAGTATGACATTACCATAGTGTACAAAAGTGGAAGAAAACACCAAGAAGCCGACTGTCTCTCAAGAAACCCTGTGCAAGACCATCAAGACTTTGATGAAGATAGTGACTGTCTTTCTGCACTCCAACACCTCTGCTGAGCAGAAGAAGGACGCCAAGATATCTCAAATAATGTTTGCCTTAAATCGGTCAGAGGATGTGAAAGGACAATTTAAGGTAGTTAATGGACTACTTTGCAAGAAAAACTTTCATCTGTTTGGAAAGAGGTGGCTACCAGTGATTCCTAAACACACGCGCTTAGATGTTCTACAGAAATTCCATGACACACCTAAGGCTGGATATTTAGGATTTATTAAGACCTATGATAGAGTCCACAAGAGATTTTTCTGGCCATATTTATTTAGGAGTGTCCGTCACTATGTGTCATGTCGAGAGTGCCAGAGGAGAAAGACAGGTCCCCAGAAACCACCTGGCTGACTCATACTAATTCCACCAGCAGAAACACGTTTCCAGTGCGTTGTGATTGATCTCCTTGGACTATTTCCGATGTCTGCTAGTGACAATAGATGGATTATTGTTTGCACTGATTATCTGACATGCTATGCCATTACAAAAGCCGTGAAAACAGCCGAAGCATCCGAGGTAGCCAAATTCATTGTGGAAGACATTGTATTAAAACAAAGTGCCCCAAGGTCGTTAATTATGGATCAAAGGAAAATTTTTCAATGGAATCTTGTGACAGAGATAAACCGTTGGTGCAACATTACTCATCACATGATGACTGCCTACCATCAGCAAACTAATGGGCTTACTGAATGCCCTAATAAGAACTTGGCCTACATGCTGTCAATGTTGAGCAGAGCAACTGGGATGAGGTGCTACTTTTCATGACGTTTGCCTACAACACTGCCAAACAACACACCACAGGATTTACGTAATTTTTCCTGGTGCATGGGCATGAGGCGACTACAACGATGGACACTGTGTTTCCGTTACATCCTGATGACATGGACAACAACTACATTGGCCAGGTGTTAACCAGAGCTGAGGAAGCTCGGCAGTTAACTGGACTCCGCACGCTGCAGGCTCAAGAAAACAGTTGCCGAATGTAAGACGCGAGCCACCGTCATGTTGCCTACCAGCCTGGTGACCTTGTTCACTCCTGTTCAAAAGGTTGGTCTCTCTGAGAAGCTCCTGATGCGCTATTTGGACCGTATAAGGTTGTAAGACAGGTGTCTGATTTTACTTATGAAGTTGAAAATTTCAACCCCAACGCGAGACGATGAAAGATCAGAGATATGGTCCATGTCCTTCAAATGAAGCCCTACAAGTATCCTGTCACTCAGGGTAAATTCGAAGCTCCAGTGACAGGCAACAAGCAGAAAGGTGACAAAGAGCATAGCGGCAAAAGAAGTTCTAAGGAGATCACCACCAGGGTGAGCATCAGTAATTGGGAGTCCAAGTATCCAGGACTGATGACTCATTCCTGGTCTAGGAGGACATAACACCGAAACACTGTTCTCTTAAGGAGGGAGCAATGTCACAGAAGAAGCTGAGTAGCGCTGTCGTCTAGTGGTTATGATACTAAACTGTTGCATGGAGGGTCATGAGTTCAAAACTCACCTGAACTGTACAATTTTAATTTCTATATTCAATCAAGTACATTCTAGAAGTATCCACAAATTTCAAGAATCATTGTAATGGAATGTTCTGTAGCTCGAATGTATATACTGTATGTGTTCTGGCTGGAGGCAGTTTGCTTCACACTCTTGTATGTGCAAGTGCTGAACAAACCTTCATTAAGTGAGGTTAGTGTTCGTCATTCATCTAATTACACCTTCTTCTATATGACAATATTTTTCCTTCTTTAAAGAGCAGTACTTCACAAGAGGCTGCCTAAATGAATGCTTAGCTGGTAGAGCTGCTTATTTTTATGTCATATAGCTATGTCCAAACTGTGAGACATATGCAAGACATGGTGGATCACACTATCAACATGATTCACATGCTGCTGGAGCATCCCTTCTAAGATCACTTGGTCACCTCGGTGCCTGTCCCCTGGCAGAGTACGGAGCAAGATGGCACAGTGGTTAGCTTTCTGGACTTGCATTTGGGAGGATGATGGTTTAAAACCAATCTCCGGCCATCCTAATTTTGGTTTTTTGTGATTTCCCTAAATCATTTCAGACAGATGCTGGAATAGTTCCTTTGAAAGGGCATGGATAGTGTCCTTCCCCATACTTCCCTAGTCTGAGCTTGTGCCCTGTTTCTAATTTCCTTGTTGTCGATGGGACATTAAACACTAATCTTCTCCTCCCTGGCGGAGTAAGGAATGCAAATTGGTAAAAATGGACACTCATGAGGCTTTTCAGAAGTTTAAATGTAACCCATTAGTAGAAAATCATGCAGCCTTTCAAACTGTAAGAGTAAGATCTCAAACAATGGAAACTCCAGATTGGAATATCAACGATGTAAGGAAGAGATAGATTGCTACTTACCATAAAGATTAAGTTACAGACAGGCACAACTAAAAGGCACATAGCTATTAGCTTTCAGTGACAGCCTTCATCAGAAAGGAAACAGAAATACACACACACACACACACACACACACACACACACACACACACACACACATTCATTCACACAAGTAACCATGTCTCATGCACATGTGTGTGTGTTCCTATTTCTTTTTCTGACAAAAGTTGTGACTGAAAGCTAATGTGTCAGCACCTCTTGTCATGCCTGCTACTTAAAGTGTCTTCTTTTCATTAAGTAGCAATCTGTCTTTTTCCTTACAAGAGTAAAACCTCAGCATATGCAGTAGTTAAAAAAGTCTTCGGAAGAAGTCTCGAATTCCACAAATGGTGCTTTTGAGGACATCTGCCAACTTTTGTTCAGTCTTTCCAAGGGGCACACTACTATTTCAATGAACATATCAGTGGTGCTACATCAAACAATTTCCTCAAGGCAATATTTTAAGTATAATATGATTTGCAATGGGCATTCATAGCATTTTATTCTCATTAAGGAGTCCTGTTAAGTATTTGCTGGTTGTGAATGATTTTGACACCGTTTGCTCATTGTTCAATCTTACAACCACAATATGAAAGCTACGGCTATGTAGCTGAAGGCTGGAAGAATGGGCAGGAAATACTGATTTCAGGTTTTAATGTAAGATAGTTATTTTTGCAATGTTTTATCTTTTTTAACAAATTAAAGTTAAAAAAGATGGAAACTATTTTAAATGTGAAATGATATGTATCTTTTTGGACTAATCACTGACAAGAAATACACCTGGTTACCACATATGAAAGATCTTAGAGAAAAGTTCATGCAATCACACTTTGAAATATGTCAGGAGATGTGCATGGAATCTAACAATTTTTGCCTCCTGTAGTTTCACAAAACATTTTAAGGTTCCAAAGTGACTGTTGTAGTGCTATTTATGATTGAACGTGGTCCTCCTATCAGATAATACTAGATGTTGTCCCATCATGAAGGATCAATAGACACCTATTGGAGTAGCCCATTTGTGAATCTGCACATGCAGGATGGTGAGCCACTGCTCCAAGCAAGGTGGTGCCTCATCATGGATGAGATGAGTCCTGAGAGTATATAGCTATTGCCACAACCACTGGCATTTAGTGTGTTTCATCCTACAAACTTTGAGCACATGTTCACAAATCTGTCATATGTGGCCAGGACTTCCAGAATGAATGTTAAAGAACATATTTCAATTTATGTGTACAAGAATTCAAGACAATGAGCCAGAGATGGAATAAACCATCACCCTGTCTATTTCAGAGGTCCTAACTGATTTTACAATTGGGTGACTAATTGAAACATTTACTCCAGATTACCAAACAATACAAACTTCAGGTAGGATATCAACAATGTAGGAAAAGACAGAGCGCTATTTACCATAAAGGAGACATGTTAAGTTGCAGACAATTACAATTAAAAGACATTTAAATAAAGCTCTTGGCCACAGCCTTCATCAGCTAAAGTGTAACACACAAGCATGTGCACCACATGCACATATGACTGCCAGCTCCAGAATCTCAGGCTGGATTATCTTTTTTGAAGAGTGTGAACTCCACTGACAAAATTTTGGAGGTTGTTTGGTATATTTCTGAGTATTATGGTAAAGGGACCCATGGTCACCAGTGGCTCATTAGAGAGTAATTGCGTTTCATTTTCATACCCCAGTTATCTTTGTATCTGTAAAATGATGAGGGCATGAGCTGTGTGTGTCTGGTTTGGGAACAAGTTTGTTCCATTTATTTGTGGTACTTGTTGAAAACTGTATTGCTCACTTTACACTTCACCCTTCAGTTTTCTTCAGTACTGCTCAGTTATGTCCTGGGATTGTTTTCCCAGCAATGTTATTTGTACATTAACAGTGATAAACAACACTGGCTAATTTTACTGATGGAATATTTGGCCAATATGCACCACATGTATGTATTCACTGAATTCAATGAAAGAGTATCATGACAACATGGTGATAAATGTGTGTGTTCCATTTGACATTTTTGCATTACTCTGTGTTTTGTTTTGTACACATTGGTTACTGTATATTACATGATTTTTCTCTGTTGTGAAGGTATCATCACAGAAACAAAGGTAACTGGGGTAAAAATCAATCAGTCACAGTTACATCATTACTCTCTAGTGAATCACCACCTAAGTATTGTCATTGCCAGTTGTACTCAAGAACTTTCTTCATCTTTCTCATTAATCTATTATTGTGAACTTCCCAATGACATGGAAAGACGGAATATTGTCAGTTGTGTCCCATCCTAGAATATTGTACAAGTGTGTAGCATCTATACTAAATAGGACTAATTGGATATGAAACATACAAAGTAGGGCAGTGCAAATGGTGACTGTCTCCTTTGACTGACAGTAGTGTAACACAGAAATACCAAAGACTAGACTGGCAAATGTTTGAAGCTAGTTAACTATACCACAAAGGCCTGCTTTTAAAGTTCTGAGAACAACAAGTAAGCAAGGAATCTAGAGATATTCAACAGCCCTCTATGTATCATTCCTGTAGGGAATGTGAAGTAAGTTGTCCTAGGCCAGGGGTCGACAACACATCGATCGCGATCTACTGGTAGATTGCGAGTGCTTATTTGGTAGATCGCACAAGTACTGAAAGTACAAAAGATAAATGGTTGAATAAAATCATCAGTGGTTTTCCGTAGCAGTAAAAATGCATGCTCGTTCGACACAATTTGTTTTGTTTGTTAATAACAGTGTACAACTGGTATCAACATCAACCTTGAACCTCTAAAATTTAAATCAGCCGCCACCTGCGCACCTCTCATTGTTGCACTGTTTCACTCATCTTTGTGAAATGTGTTCGATATGTGTCAGGAGAAGGTGCTGAGTTTCGTGCCGTGTACTACCAACTTCTGCAATGTAATAGAGTGTGGAAAGGACATAGGTAGAACTTTTTTGTGCTGTCAGTACTCAGCACTGAGCAAGTGTAGTTGCATACCTTGTTGACACTTTTCGAGAATGTATGAGTAGTGCAGCGACTTCACGTATAATGAGTTGTGTATCAAAAAAACATAAAATTTATCATTTTCATTCCAAATGGGAACACGAATTTTTCATTTGTTTATTGTGTGATGCTAAGATTGCATTTGTGAAAAAGACAAACTTCAACAGGCCAAGGGCCATGGAAGGAGCAGACAGAGACGGACACTGGGACACAAACCCCGCACACGCATCCCCCCCCACTACTGGCAGCTCCAGGCACATCGGGCGATTCCATGTGTGCGTGATTGGCTAGTGGTGGGAAGCAGAGAGCGGTCCAGCAGAGATATCAGCCCCTGACCAACGATATCCTGATCTCTTCCAGATCTAAAAATAACCTCTTCCACTCCTTAGGTCGGTATGACATGTCCCGAAATAAGCACAAACGCCTCATGACCATCTTTGACGACTAAGTCGAAGAGAAAAATCCCAAAAAATCTCCAAATCCTTACACCAATCCTTAATCCTTAAAATACCCAATATCTCGCCAACCTCAGGCAAAGTACCAGATACCATCAGAACACCAACACAACACACAGACAGCCAAAACAATCAAAGACAATCACACACCCACAACATAAACTATGGAGTAAAAGCCAACAGGCTACAAACTCCTCTATACACTTCCCCAAGGAGGGGAAAGTAAAAGGTGAGAGAGAGAGCTATATTCCAACCACAGCAAATCAGCACCTGAACAAATTCCAGAGGCTGCAGAACTGCGCCCTCAGGAGGGCACTGCATCTACCCCTCGGATTCCCTACCAATGATCTGCACGCCACAGCTGAAATCCCACTCCTGAGAGAGCGTTTCCAAGATCTGGCAAGGGCCTTCTATGGGGACTCTTCCAGATCAGGAAATGTTCTCATCCACTTCCTAGGTCGGTATGACATGTTCCACAATAAGCACAAACGCCCAATGATGATCTTCAATGATTAAGTCGAAGAGAAAATCCCAACATCCAGTCCCTAACCCTGCTCCCTCCCACATACTACCAATCATCATGCCAACCTCAGGCAAGTACCAGACACATACAGAACATTCATCACATTTCACACACACAAAAAACTCACAGATAAAATCACACACACAAGTACACAGAGGAGTAAAAGCCGAAAGGCTACAAACTCCCCCACACACTTCCCCAAAGATGGGAAAGTAGAAGATGAGAGTGAGCGATATCCCGACACTTTGCCTGAAGATGATGGAGATGCATTCCATTGAAATGTTGCTATGAGACGAAGATGCTACTCGGCTGACAACCCGTGAACACTTGATATATGAAATTCGCCAAGAAAGCCTGCACTCACATAAAGGTCGAGAGACATTTCAAAACTGTTAACCCACATTTTAACACCGAGTTTCCTGTAAATTCCAAACTGAGAAAAGAGAAAATCAAGAAACTTAAAAATCAATTAAGTGTTCAACAAAGCATATTCATGAAACCAGTAAACAAAAGTGTTGCTGCCACTCTTGCTTCTTATCATGTTTTGAATGTATTGGCGAAAAGGAAGAAACCCTTCGAAGATGGTGAATTCATAAAAGAAGCGTTTCAAGAAGCTGCTGACGAGTTGTTTCATAATTTCAATAACAAGTCTGAAATAGTTGCTGCTGTTGAGTCCCTTTAACTTTCAACAAGAACAGTCAAAAGGAGAGTTAAAAATATGTGTAGTGATGTTTCCTCTCAACTGAAAACAGATTTGGATGAGTGCTGTTAGTTTTCAATGCAATTAGATGAGTCTATTGATGCAACAGGTAGGGGAGAGTGGGGCACTCTGAACCATGGGGCACAATGAATCAGGTAGCATAATTTCAGTATAAGGTGGTAAATTATTTTTTCCTCTGTGCATATGTTGTCAGTACTGCCATTTGTTTTCTGCAAGATCTAATTCCCGCCATTAGTGTTGTACTGGTGATATGTTAGATTCGCGACAGTGAAGTAATTTCTGGAGACGTAGATAGATTGAATTTTGTTCAGTCCTTTGTTACCAAATTTGAGAGAAAGTAGGTCATTGTAACAATATCAATACTGTATTTTAATGATACAAATCTTCAAATATTAACAATGTTCATACATAACCTCACATGAGCTTTGTCTGAAATATGTACAGTTGGGGCAGACTGAACCAAGCTCTCCCGGGGCACAATGAGCCATGGTTCGTTGTGCCCCAGGGTGGTCCATTGTGCCCCAGGAATATTTTAATTGTCCAATACAAGCACTCTGTACTTTGTTTCCTTAGCACAGTAAATACATATGTGTAGGTATTTAAGGTTTTGAAATTACAGACGTTCAGCAGTCCTGTTTTATATTATCACGTTTGAAGATGGTTTGTTTGTACCGCAGGAAGACGGACAGAAGTAAAACTGACCATGATGTTATGCAAGAAGCTGTACAAGATGTTCTTAATAATGGTATGTCAGTTCGCCAAGCAGCTAAATTTCATTCAATATCTTACCCTACTCTTCAACAGTATGTTCAAAACATTAAATGTGGTTCCAGTGAAAGATTGACACCAAACTATGAAAATCGAAAGGTATTTTCTGTGGAGCAGGAGAAAGAATTAGTGGAGTATTTGTTGCATTCTTCTAAGATTTGCTTTGGTGTTGACACTAAAACATGCAGGCGCTTAGCAAGTGAGCTGGCTGTGAAAAATGGTCTGAAATATCCTGAGAACTGGACGGAGGGAATGGCTGGTGTAGACTGGTTCTATGGGTTCATGAAACGAAATCCCAGTTTAAGTGAACCCCAGAGGGCTGCAGCTTATCCAGAGCACCATCCTTTAATCGATATACTGTTTCGAATTTCTTCAAAAACACGAAAGACCTTTACCAGAGATATCCTACTTTTCCTGGTGGTACAAGGGTTTTCAATCTGGATGAAGCAAGTACCTCAACTGTACCAGATAGGCTTCCAAAGGTAGTGGCACAAAAGGGAAGTAAACAACTTTTCTCAAGCTACTAGTGGAGAACGTGGTGTCTTAGTGACCACCTGTTGCATAATCGGTGCAAGTGGTACTTTCCCCTGCCCCCAGCAATATTTCCTCGAGTACATTTTAAACAACATATGATAAGTAATGCAGCAACAGGCACCCTGGGGTTAGCAATAAAGAGTGGCTGGCTGAATAGCGAACTTTTTGTGGATGTCGTGAAACATTTCATCCACAAATTAAGTAGTAGCAAAGACAATCCTGCGCTTTTAATTTTAGACATTCGTGAAACCCATCTGTCAACTGAGGTAATCGATGTAGCAAAAGCCAATGGGGTGGTTATGCTAACTGCGCCCCCACATACCTCAAACAAACTGCAGCCTCTAGATGTAGGAGTGTTCTCTTCATTCAAGGGAACTTATTACTCAGCATTAAATTCAAAACTCCTACACAAAAAAGGCACTCCTCTCACTACTTATGATGTAGCTGTATGTGTCAAAATTGCTCATGACAGATGAATGACACCCACTAACATATGTTCAGCTTTCAAGAAATGTGGAATATTTCTATTTGATGAAGATTTTTTCACTGATGAAGTCTTTATGGTCAGTGAAGTAACAGACAGGGTCGTAGAGGCAAACAGATCAAGTTCAGATGTTAATTCTCTCCATCATATCAAGAATGCATGATCTGCAGGACAAGCCTCAGTCATTGTCAGCCAGGCACAAGATGTGCAGCAAGCAGGACCATCTGCAGTACTTAACACCCAAACAGCTTTTCCTAATGGAGTTTCTCCTGAAATAATTCGAGGATATCCAAAAGCAGAGTACAGAAAGAAGAGCAGTAAACATAAGAGGATGAAGTTTAATTGCAACTGATACACCAGAGAAAGATTTGTTGCAAGCCACAAAACATCCCAATAAAAAGGTCAACTGGAAGCTTTATGAGCAGGAATCAGATGGCGACATTAGTGAGGCGCATTATGAAGAGAGCTATGCCAATGTGGATGTGTCTGGTGAATCTGAGTACAACTTTGAAGACTTGGACAAATTACCAGAAACAGATGATTTCATTTTGACCAAATTTGAACTGAAAAACAAAACACCAGTTTACTATGTGGGGAAGATTTTGAAACCGAAGGATGACGCAGGAGACTATCAGGTATCATTTCCTCAGGTAAAGGATGAAGCTTTTGTTCCAGCTAGCAACATACTTTACATGCTCCCATGGTGTGACAAAGAGACAAAATCATATTTCAAATTTGGAATCTGGTTCGAGTCCATGGATGTTCGGTAATTCCAAAACAAGTTACATGATTGTGTACCTACAGATTTAATTATATGATTCACACATGGAATATATGTAAACATTATGTTTAAAGTACATTTACACTTACTTTGTATGCTAAATAGGTTCTTTCAATGAACATGTTTAAAGTGGTTCATTGTACACCACATGTGGGGCACAATAAACCATTTACCCAATTTTCTTCAAAGGTGTGCAGCTAAAAAACAATTAATTACAATGCAGTCATATAAGGCCATTTGATACTTGAATGATTAAACTGTAACATCTGTAAATCACAACTCTGTAATAAAATTATTGCATGAGTAACACGAAGAAAATTTTTTATGGTTCAATGTGCCCCACTCTCCCCTACTGCTCAGTTGCCAGTTTTTGTAAGAATGGTTTTTATTAACTTTACTGTCAAGGAAGAACTTTGAAAGTAATTTTTTTGAAAAGCCATACAAGAGGAGAAGATATATTTTTTGCCATGAAGCAACTCATTCTATTGGAGAAAATACGTAGCCACAAGCTTGTAAGCATTACCACAGATGGAGCCCCAGCCTTGAGAGGTTCTGAAAGTGTTTTTATTGCTCTGTGCCAAAGACATGAAAGTTTTCCAACGTTTTTAACATATCACTGTGTTTTACACCAGAAGTCTCTGTGTGGACAGTTTTTAAATTTGAATGAAACTATGAATACTGTTGTAAAATAGTCAACAAAATTAGGTCTCACTCTCTTCAAAGAAGACTTTTCAAAGATTTGCCAAATGAACTAGAACTACAGTATGGAGATTTACTGCTCTGCTCCACATTGAAGTGCGTTGGCTCAGCAAGGGGAAAAGTGCTGCAAGTTTTCCGCAAGTTTTTACCAGCTATCAAACTGTTTTTGCAAAAACAGGATGAGAATAGCTGGTCAGTATTGAAGATCCTCTCTGGCTTATGAATTTTGCTTTCTTAATTGACCTAACAGAAAAGCTTAATGAGCTGAATTTGAAATTTCAAGGCAATGATAAAGATATTGCTGATATGATATCTGAAGTAAATTCTTTTACTGAAAAATTGTTTTTGTGGGAGTGCTGCCTTAGGAGGAGTGAATTAAGACATTTTCCAACTCTGAAGACACAAATAGAAGAAAGTAAGCTATCTTAACAATAGTGAATGTCATGCAATAATGATCTCCAATTTGAGGGATGATTTCAGTGGTCAGTTTTCAGACTTCTAAAAGATTTCAGTGGTAACCCAGTTTGTATCTTTCCCTTGTGCTAACATTGAACTATTGAATATATCTTCTTCCATTGGAAAAGTTTTTGACATAGATAGGGCAGCTCTTGAACTTGAAATAATATCATTAAAAAATGATTTGTTTCTCAAAAGTGTTGATCTATCTTAGTTAACGTTGCTCTTAGAATAAAGGCCTGTGTAAATCACTGTTTTCAAATATGAACTTTATTAAAAATAAACACAGAACAAGGTTGACTGATGAACATCTAGACTCGTGTATTCAACTAAGTGTAACAAGTTATACACCAAATATGAAGGACATTGTTGACAAAACAGCTACTCAGATTTCACATTAAATGTAAAATAATTCTTGTGTTATTAATGAAAGAATATACTTGAGAATATTATGAAATAAAATTATTATGTTTCAAATATATAGTGAAGATTTAAAACTATTATTTTAAATAGGTGTTTTACAGTACCAGTCGCAGGTTCGGATCCTGCCTCGGGCATGGATGTGTGTGATGTCCTTAGGTTAGTTACGTTTAAGTGGTTCTAGGTTCTCGGGGACTGATGACCCCCGATGTTAAGTGCCATAGTGCTCAGAGCCATTTACAGTACCAGTATCCAAAAATTAAAAATGTAGCAATTGAATTTTTAAAAATAGATCACTTTGATATGTTGGTACGGAATAGTAGATCATGAAGGCTTTGTGGTTGCCTACCCCTGTCCTAGGCAATGTTGTGTAGAAATGTTGCCATGTAACTACATCCGAGGTAGATACCAATAGTGTTGCCACATACTCATAAAACAATGAATGACATCAGCATACATGCGTTTTTTCCAGTATAACAATAACTGTGGAAATTTCATCACACATTGTGACTCTGTTGCAAGTAATACCTTGTGTCATGACAGACTTGAAACAACTGCATTATTTACTGTCTTATAAAATAAAAATTTCAAATATCTTTAATCTGTACAAAAAATCATGGCAGATACGGTTTGGAACAAAATAAGTGAGTTGTTTTGAATGTTTTGGTGCCAAGAATGTGAGTAATATGTAATGTGCACTAAAGACAATTAAAAACTGAGGCCTGATACTGACAACTGAAGACTTGTACACAAGACAACATGCCCACAAGTTACTGTGTACATTCTCTAAACAATTTGGAACTGCTGGTGTGAAAATTTTTTAACACTACCTTCACATCATTGGTCTTTCTCTCAATGATTTTTTAAATGTTCATCATCATCATCTAACAGCTCCATTTCCCCAGGTGTTGCACACAAGTCTCCTCCATACTTCCCTATCAAGAAACATCTTATTATTCTTGCCATCATCCAGTGTTTCTCCTCTCACTGCAATGTTCACATTTATAGTTACCATCCAGCATTGTCTTGGTCTGACTCCCTTCAGTTTATCTCCAGATTAACTGAAGCTGCCCACATTGGTTCCATCCTTAATGTGTGCCCAAACCACTTGAGTCTAGAAATTCCAACTTGCTCTAGTAATGCTGTTTAGTTCCCAGCCATGTCCTTACCCTTTCATTTCACCTTTTGTCCACTTTCATTTTCTGTATTTCAACCTCAAGAACTATGAGATGACATCTTTAGTCAAGATGAGTCACTCATTATGAGAATGCATGTTTCTGTAGCATATTTTAGGACTACCCAGAAGTAGCTGTTGTATATTAGAGATTTTGCTTTTCTTGGTACCACAAATAAGTTGTTTAACATGTTAGATAAAAGCATGAGCTCTTCTGAACCCACGTGTAGCCTCTTTCATGATTAAATTGTCTGAAGAAATTACACTTTCAAGATAGGAACAGCTTTTTGGTTTACAATTTCCAGGGGATAATTATCTAGCTTCATGTTTGAAGATCTGCTTTCCCTATTAACTTTCTTTGCCACTGTTTTAGCTTCACTTGTTTTATGACAGCATTTTTGGACTTCATCCATCCATTTGTCCAGTCTCAACTGGGTTGTTTTTGCATAAAAGGCATCAAGCTCCAGTTTTTCAAATTGAGAAAAAGCTATTTAAAGTTATCTAGAGTTTAAAAATTTAAAAACTTCTGTTTTTGGCAAAGGGCATTAAGATAACTGAGAAGCACATTAGACTGTTTTACTAGTACATATTCCATTGAATTGAAATATTAACCTCTCTTCATACACTCATCATTCAAATTGGCTGTTGGTTCTCTTTAAATGAATTCAAATTGATTCTATTTATAAGGACCCAGGGATGGTTTGACAATAGATCACTGGGTATTAACATATGATACAAATTAGCATTCCACTCATTCATCATCTTCCATTGTGAAATCTGCAACTGTTCCATTCTCATCTTCCAAGTCAATACTGGAATTTAGTTTCTTATAGAAAGGCCAGACACCTTTTTGTATGAGGTGACAGATTCAAGATTCTTAAGTTTCTCTTTACTTATTAACTTTTGTTCTGGCCATGGGGAAATCAACTCAGCTATACAAAATCTGTCTGAACTTCTCCCTCACTCTTTGCTATTAATATCTATTTGAATGAAATTTTCTTGCAAATGACTAGTTTTCATTTGTAGAACAACTTGTTTGGTCTTCTATAATTTAACTAAAGTTTATGGCATGAAATGTGAACCGGCTGATTTTGTTTCCCTTTGAAGTCATCCTTCTGCATTCATGTCACAACAAATTACCTCCTTTTTCAACTTCCTTGCATCATGTTACTGTAGTCCTCCAAAGTGTATAGTCATTGTCGGTCTTTGAGGGCAGAATCTACATCTCTAATCATTTAGAAGATAAATGTGTCTTGAAATAAGGTACTTTAATATCAGAGAATTCAGTATATGTAGATCATCAAAGAGTGTATTCATCATCAGTACATTTTTTTGTGTTCCAGGTCTGCCATCCACAAGTCAGAGCATACACATAGATCTGTCACATTCCTTCCAACGCGAGAAAGAATGTGTTCTCACAAGAAGCAACCCACTTCCTGTGCACCTCACCCTGCAGTACCTTCCATCAAAACATAAACCTTTGTTTTCTTTTCAAGTGTGGATTACTGTATTGTATATCCATATTTGCCTTTTGTAAAAAACAAAATTTGTTGGTATTCTTGGTAGGGACAATGTTTTCTGTATGTCATAACATAAAGTTTCCATGTTTTCACTTTCTTTTGCAGTTTGAAGGTCATTATTCATTGCTTCTCTTGTATCTTTAACTTATAAGAAGTGCGAATTGAAATCAATCTCAATTTCTTTCCCATCAGTAATATTATTTTGGATCTGCATCTTTGCATGAAAACTGTCACATTCATTGCAGCTATCTTTCTTCAGCTTCTTTCTTTCTACATTAAAATTTGTGAGTAGTATCTTCCTACAGCAAGTGCAACTTCCTGTGTCATTCTGTGCATTCTCTTCCTTGTATAAGTCATGTTCTGTGGACATGTATTCTGTATTGACACTCTCCCTGTGACAATAGTGGGATTTAAATCATGAAGACTTATTAAGCTGATTCTTCACACTCTGAATTTCTTCTGGAGAAACATGATGTACACATTTCCTGTGAGTTCCCCTCTTGTCAATTACACAGTCAGATCACATTTTACTGAGAGCTGTGTGTACTCATTTTGTTGATATTCCCAAAGTTTCTAAAAACATTTACCTACAAATATGCACTCCAGAGTGTTTGTAATAATTTATGTACTGCCCTTTGTTAGAAGATAATTTCTTCCTTCTAGTATTCACCTCTTTAATAAGTGCAGCAGTGAAAACAGTCTGGCAATCATAAGATCCTAAGTCCCAAAACTTTTTGAATATTTTCATTGTGGATTCACTAGGAACATTATCTTTGTATCTTTTTGGAACAGTTGCAGGTAAAATCATTGTAGATCTTTGGAATACAGTACACATCTGTCACTGAAAAATGCTGTTTGTTGCTGTTCTTGAGTTTCTTCCTAGACTGAAATGTTTGACCTACATGTTTCCATTTTCTTCCATTGTTACGTCTACCTGCTCCTTTATTTGGAGTTATTTCTTCACTATTAATAAATATATCCCTTTGCATATTGCCTTTGTCCTCTTCTACATTTTCCTCCCCATTCCATTCCTCATCACTCAAACCTGAGTGATCTAGAGTGTAATCTGGACCTTGTACATCATCAGATTGTTGAAAATTGTATCCACATTCATTTCAGTAATATGTGGCCACATCAGTAGGCACTTTATTCTAAGGATAAAGCAAGTAGGAGTTATTTCATCATGTGATACATTCGTCTTTGCCACCTTTTGTGCTGAGTAATCTGTTCACTTTACATTGCAAACCTGAACAATGTCTAATTATGAGGACTGTGATTTTTTATTATTAATAATATGGACAAAATGTGCTAAAAACTTTATTTCAAGTATGGAAAACACAAGCCACAGATGAAATATTGGAAAATTGTATCTGTTTGTGGAACTAATGTGTAGCCACAAAATCACATTTTCATGCAATTACCTCAAAAACAGTGAAACATATTGATGTTGTTCATATAAAATATGAAAACTAGAACATGATAAAAAGTCCAATGATCTTTCATTGAACAGGTAATCATCATAAAATCACAGCCCTGCTAATCATAGTGAGTAAAATACTTTAACACACTTACTCTAGGCTCATGAGTAACAAATGAGAACTGATTATATTGTAGCCTACTCGTACTTGTACTGCCATTAATTCTGCTGTTGGTGGTAGTGGAATTTGTGTAATCTGTACAAAAACAATAATTATTGCTTTTAATTATTATTAAATGCAATGCATTAATGAAAGGTAATTATTGCAGTAGCCTAAATAAATAAAATTGTACAATACAGTATGCCAGACTAACCTCTAAATCATATCTCTTCCTTTTCTCTAATATACTTATATACTTCTCCCTCTCCGAGGACTATTTTCTTCTTCATTTCCTTCTTTATCAGTCCACATGGCAATTGTACCATGTATCTAGTGCTGTGTGTGTGTGTGTGTGTGTGTGTGTGTGTGTGTGTGTGTGTGTGTGTGTGTGTGTGTTATTTGGTAGTTAGTTCAAGTGTACACACATGCCAGCATGGCCTAGACATCACTTGGTTCCATTTAAATAAAATATTGTGTGTTTTAAAAGAGTTCACATGTTCATGTATGGGTATAGCTATGAAATGTTAAACTGGGGCTTGGTCAAAGCCATCCAATTGTACTTCCAGCCCTGTTTCTCACCAGAGTGCATTAGTAACAGAAAAAGCCAAGGCATTAAGATGACTGACCAACTGAATGAATGAATGACTAAAATGTTAAAGCTGTAGGAAAAAATAGACTGCTATTTACTATAAAGATGACACAGTAAGTTGCAGGTAGGCACAATTAAAATACACTTACACATAAGCTTCCACAGCCTTAATCATAACAAGAAAGAGAGAGAAAAAGACATACCAGATTAAAACTGCGTGCCAGACTGAGACTCAAACTTGGGACTTTTCCCTTTTGTGGGCAGATGCTCTACCAACTAAGCTACCAAAGAAAGACTCACGAACCATCCTCACAGCTTTACTTCCACCAATACCTCATCTGCTACCTTCCAAATCTCACAGAAGTTCTCCTGAGAACCTTGCAAGACTAGCACTCCTAGAGGAAAGGATACTGCGGAAAAAATGGCTTAGCCACAGCCTGGGCGATTATTTGCACAGTTAATTTTCCCTCTGCAGCTGAGTGTGCATTGATACGAAACTTTACGGGCAGATTAAAACTGTATGCTGGACTGAGATCAAACTCGGGACCTTTCGTGGGCAGGTGCTCTACCAACTCAGCTACCCAAGCACAACCCATGACCCATCCTCACAGTTTTACTTCCACTAGTACCTCACCTCCTACCTTCCAAGTTTCACACAAGTTCTCCTATGGACCTTGCATGACTTCTACCTATCAAGTTTCACAGAAGCTCTCCTGCAAACCTTGCAATACTTCTGTGAAGTTTGGAAGGTAGGAGACAAGGTACTGGTGGAAGCAAAACTGTGAGCACGGGTCGATAGTCATGTTTGGTTAGCTCAGTCGGTAGAGCACTTGCCTGTGAAAGGAAAATGTCCCGAGTTCGAGTCTCGGTCTGGCACATAATTTTAATCCACCAGGAAAGTTTCATATCAGCGCACACTCCGCTACAGAGTGAAAATTAATTCTATTGTTAGTAGCAATCTACCTTTTCCTACATTGTTGATATCCCAACCTGGTGTGCCCATTGTTTGAAGTGTTAAAAATTTCTTTTTGTGATGGTCCAGTTGCTTATTACTTCTTGAGTCATGGATTTCGGATTATATTTCCATATTATCTCTATCCTGGAACCTCATTCATATCCCTTGTACACAGATGAAATCAAATTATATATTTTGTTAAAATACCAATTATTACCAGAATGTACTTTGTAATAGGTATTAACTTTTATTAATAATATTCAGGTAGCTTACACGAGCTCTTTTCATTAAAAATTTTGCACATCAGTACATTCCAGTTCGAATCCATCATATATGTATTATACTCCATTATAAAAAAATGTAAAATCCAGGATGGATGTGTCTATTGTTGACAAAGGCCATTGGCCAAAAGCTTTAAGCGTGAAAATCTTTTTGCTGTGCCTATCTGCGACTTAGCATCTCTGCTATATGGTGAGTAGCAACTTTCCTTCTCATAATATTGTTATACTCCATCATTATTTTTATTATTATGTCACAGTTCTTTTTGGTCTTTGCCAGCAACCATCTGGCATTTAGCAGCAGCTTGCACCCAATATTTAAACTCAGTAGGTGAGCAAGACAGGAGCCATGCCACCACCTAATAACTCAGTGGAATATCTGAAACTCTCAGTGCTTTGGAATTAATAATAAAATACCATGGTTCTGGAGATGAAAGTGTTTCATCTTGCTTTTCATATCTATGGAACAGGAAGGATGCCAAATTTTTGCACCCTTAGAACATGAATTGACATTCCCTAATGTCCACCCATGGATTTAAATAGTAAAGTTAGTCAACTTATAAAATCGTTTACTTTGTACATTGTTCAGAAAATCAGATTAATAGACATTTTGTACAGGACTACATTCCATGAGCAGTCAAATATTCAATCTAGATAAACATATGCTTCCAATTCCACCACCCCTTACTGCCTACTAGGACCAAATACATACAATTTTAGAATTAATTGTTATTAACCTAAGAATACATTTACAGAACTCTCTGGCATCTAAATTGTGATTTGCTTATTCTAAGACTCACTTCTCCACTTTTTGGCCATTGAAACAGTCTCTCCATAGTTTCACAGTGATCCTCCCATGTAGAGTTAAGAATGACAATATCTTCAACCTACGTCAACATCATATCACATACTTCATTACCAATTAATAAAAACTGAAACTGAGACATTAAGGCTAAAATGTAGCATCTTAAAGTGATAAGCCATTCCTACAAAAAGTAAAATTGCAAAACTTACAATTTCTCTGCTAAAATCAGTGACAACATGAGGAGTAATCATCCAATCAAAACCCAAACTTAAGAGTGTTTATAATGTTCAGTGCAAGCCTAGGTTGCTCATATTCTAATCTGTCTATTTTAAAACTAACTCACTCTTTCTCTGTCATTCCATTCCTAGTAATTCCTGTAACTCCAAATATTTTGACCTCAGGTGCTGGTAAAGCAGGGAAACTACTTCCACACAGTTCATCTCCTAAATACGTCTTATTTTTAATAATTATATCACTGCTTGAGTCAAGAAGCACATTAATACTATCCTGTCATATTTTTCCAGTAAAAAGTGGTTTAAACAGTTATATGTTTTCCCTCACTTGTTCTTCCAACAGCTCATCTCACAATTTTCACCCAGCTTGGAACCTCACCAAGCGTACCTCTCATTGTTCATTATGTTTAGTTTGATCGTTGCTACATTCTGTTGTTTAATAATTATTTTTGTGATTATTCTTATGATAACCCTGTGAATCCTGAATATGTTTCTTGTTAGTTGAATTTGTATTCTGCCATGCATGGGAACAGTCTCCCAGATTTCCTTTCTCTATTGCCCATGTTTCATTTCCATTTGGTGACTCTCTATTGGTTAGTTTTCCACCATTTTCCTTCTCCCTATCATAATCTTTGGGATAACTGAAGTGTTTTTATTCTCATTTTCCAGTGTTTCTAGCACATCCAACTGTCCTAAGTGGTGTGGACAAAGCAGCTGTAACCGTAGCTTACACTGAGCTCCTTCTGACCATTACTTATCTTTAAATTGTCTCTCAAATTTGCTATACATGCAAAATTCATCTTGGTGCAACATCCTCCACTGGAATGCTTCGCCCTCTAAATGATTAATTAGAAAACGAATCCTATGTGAATCACTTTATGTTTCAGGAATGACTCTCTTAATAGATTTAATAGAAACTACTGGATGTTCCTCTCCATTTAGCTTAAATGTACGAAACCTGTATTTTACAGATCTGCCTGCCTCAAACTTTAATGCCTCCCA
The DNA here is from genome assembly GCF_023864345.2 of Schistocerca serialis cubense. NCBI lineage: Eukaryota > Metazoa > Arthropoda > Insecta > Orthoptera > Acrididae > Schistocerca > Schistocerca serialis. The sequence goes on along the minus strand of NC_064641.1, from coordinate 628,295,118 downwards.
TATACTCTCTTTGTGTTTGGGAATATATTCATCACCACACTCCTTCCTAAATTTTCCAACAACTCTGTAAAAGTTCTGTAAGACTCTTTTTTCAATTTTGTCAGCTTCACAATACATTACTGATTGACCTAAATGTCCCACCCTCAGCTATCACATAACCCACATTGGATTATGTTTTATCAAAATCTTCAATTTTTTGGTCAATTTTGAGTTGTCATTGAATTACTTGCATAATTTGGTCCTTAATGTTAGTCTTGCTATTATGCACATTTAAATCTAATTCTAGTTCCTCATGCTGAATTTCTTCTTTTGAATTAATAGTCTTGAGTTGTAAATCTTGCATTTGCTCCGCTCTGTTAGAAGTTATATCTTCAGCAGTTTCTAATCATTCATCAAAGCCATTGTCCTTCTTTTTAAATAATCATCTACTTGCGTCTCTCACTCGCCCATTCAACCTTCCTTCTGAGCGATAGTGTCATCTAGACATTGCTTGAGACTGCCAAACATAGTGTTTACTTGAATCTGAATACTTTCCAATGTATTAAATTGATTCTGATTTTGTCTTTGGTGGTGATCATTCACATCCAATATTAGCATCCATGCATCATCTTCATTAGCAACTATAAAGGTAGAACATAAAGATAAAGCCTATGGTTGGCCATGACACAAGGAGGGGGAGAGTGATGAGCTCATAGCCTCTATTAGAAAGGTCCCCATTATTCAATTTGATATCAGACTGAGGGGACCTGGGAGTGTCCTGGAGGGATTGGAATGAGGAAAAATCCCCACTCTTACCTGGGATTGAACCCAGAATCTTCAGAACTGGAGTCTAGCGCTCTTCCTGCTATACCCCAACAGACACTTCATCAATAACTTCTGTTACTAGAATTTGTTAGCTTTACATTCTCAAAAAATTAATCAATCTTACAAAAAACTGAATTTTTTGAACTATACTTGGAGTCACACAGAGCCTGGCGTTTTGGAGAGGACAGATTAGGGTCATGTTGTAGGTACCTGAGGAAGGGTTGTGAACCAATACTGGATGTGAGGAATTCTTGGAAGGCTTGGAAGGGATGATTTTCAGGCAATGGTGACGGATCAAGTGGGGATCATGGTCGGAACTCTTCAAAGCAGGGTTCAATGTCAGGTTTGCTGCTAGAAAGGTTTTGAGATTGGGTAGCAAAATAATATTATCAGTTGTCATTATTAGGTCCTTCAGGAATGCAGCATGATTAAATGCACATTTAGGGCTGAAAGTGAGACTCTTGGATAATAAAGATAATTCAGGAGGGGAGAATGCTTTAGACGAGAGGTTGAGAACACTGTACTGTTGTGACTCATTCTTGCAATTGCTTGGCCAATAAAATATTGCAGCCAAATGCAGAAGGGTTAAGGGGGAAGGAAGAGGGGTGAAGGAAAGTCATTGGAGAGATTTAGGAAAAGGGTTGGAGTTTGGAAAAGTCACTCAGAACCCCACATCAGGGGAGACTTACTGGATGGGATTTTATTTATTTATTTAGTGTATGATACATAACAATCACAATAACACATAAAAGACAGAACCACAGACACATTAAAATACAGTTTAGATCTTTATATCTAAGCCATTGATCCAATCCACCACTTCGGAAGTAACCACGTTCAAATCCACCACATTTCCGGGGAGGGCATGGAGGGGCAATCCACTGCTATATGCTTCATTGTTTGTGGAACATCAGCACAGTCACCAGATGGGATGAGAAGGAAAGACTGATTGTTGGAGACTGCACAATATGAGATTTGAAAAAACTGAGAGTTTAAAGGTGGAAGCCAGGGTAATATGTGTAACAGTTGTGTTACTAAATGTGACACTTCTGTCACTCATTGTAACTGGGTTTTCTCTTTTGATGCTGTCAATTGTCAGGATGAGCATTCTAAAGCATTCTGTCAGGGTGAAAATATTAAATAAATTAACTTTTCTCTCTTAACAACATGTGGGCAGGGTGGGTTCTTCCTTGGCTCGGGTATGAGGTCGAATGAAACATCATTTTTACATAAGATAACTTTTATTGAAGATTTGTACAACTGTATCTTACGGGATGTTCTGGTTCGGAGAGCGGCAGCTGTGTCGTTTGTGAAGTCTTCTGCTGTGGCAGCGGCGGCGGCGGCGTCTGATTACGCGTAGCGCTGTGTATCTCGTGTCGCCGTCTTGCCCAGTTGACTGGAGACGCGCAGCACGAGGTGGCCCGTTTAATTATTGCGAGCGAAGTCGTGCATCGGATGGTGATACCTTGGATGTGGCGTCCCAGTGTTTCTCTTCTCTAAGCGGCCGCGTGTGTTGTGCGTCGACCAGCGGAGCGGCGCGGCGGGGCAAGGCCAGTGTCCCGAACTCGAACCATGGACTCCCGCTTGCCAGTCTTCGGCTGTCAGGTCTTCATCCCAGCTCACAGGTGACTGCTGAGGTGAAGCCGTCTCCTTCCCGTCCTCACGAGTCACCCGGGTACGTAAAAATCAGACTTCAAATACCTTTTAACTTCTGTCTTCTGGCGCCGTGGCTGCTGCTTGCTATTCCATTACAGCGGCGGACTTGGTGCGTCTGTGCATGATGCAGTCTCTTCTTGCATGACGGTCTTCAGCACCGAAACTGACTGAAAACTACTGCTACTCTTCTTTTCTTCCTTCGTCTCTCGTCTTCGTCTCCGTCCCCGTCTCCGTCTTCGTCTTCGTCCCCGTCTTCATCTGTCGGGCCCACCGCGTCTCGCGTATTTATTCACTTCAGTTCACTGGAGGTGAACGACTTCACGGCCATTGCCTCTTCTGTCACGTTGAAAAGCTTCTCGAAGAATCTTCTTAACGTTGGTCATTGGCTCTTGGAATGTAGGCAGGGGCCTCTGATCGCATGTGACGACTGAGAAACACGTGAGCCGGTCATTGCCTCTTCCATCACGTTGAAAAGCTTCTCGAAGAATCTTCTTAACGTCGGTCATTGGCTCTTGGAATGTAGGCGAGGGCCTTTGCTCACATGCGACAACTGAGAAACACGTGAGCCGGTCGGGCGATGCCCTGACGGCTGAATCGACAGCGCCCACTTATGTGGAACTAGCTGACTTCACGGTCATTGTCTCTTCTGCTCTGCTGTTGTGCCCGCTGTGTGCCAGTATGTAACTCTCCAAACTAAACCAAGTTTTCCATTTATATTCTAATTTCTAGTTCACTTTGATTTCACTAATTTATTTACTTAAGTACCACTCAACATTCCTCCACCCTTCGGAGAAATTCGCCCTCGAATTTACCACTCAACATTCCTCCACTCTTCACACGGAAAAAGCACAAGCACTGAAAACTCTCGACTTAGAAGATTACACACGCTTCACATTAAGTATGTGGAAAATACTTTATCACTTTACAAAAGCACTGTACGGTCATGAATCACATAGTTCTTACATAAATGGTTGTAATAAGTGTAACAAATCTTGATGACAATGAATAAACAAAAAATAGATTTTGCACTTAGAAAATTACAGAGCAACAGCTGTTTAATCTACCCTATACTAATGCAAGAATATCTATTCTACAATATTGTTTATGTTAACAAGAGACTGTTTAATAAAGAATGAAGTACAATAAACAAAATTAATACACTAATGCTCAAAAGTAACTGCTGAAGTACACCAGTTAAGAGTGTGGTATCCAGTTAACAGGGATTTGATGAAGTGTCATATTATGATTTGGCTTATTTTTTCGTCTTAAATAAAAGAAAACTGTACAAAGCAGAAACACCAACACAAAGGTTTCAGATATACCCGTTTCTAGCATTATAATTTTAGTTTTGTTCACCTTTTAATTGTAAGACATGTTGCATCATAACATTGGCATCAATTTTGCCTTGCTGCGAGTTTATGAACATATCTAATGACTTCAGAAGGGAACTGTCAAGGGAGTAATTGAGGTAGGATAGGTTTTATGTAGGAAATGCTTGCATGGCGTTTTCTGAAAAAAGCAAACAACATGGTTATGAACCTACCAACCTAGTAAAAACAAAAATAAAGAAAAGAGGAAATACATTGTTAACTACAAGATCTACATGTTTCTACGTTCAACTTTTTTTTTCTTAAAAAATAAACCATTATCATTTATTAATTATTTACATTTGTATACTACAGTCTACTAAGATTCAACTAGGACATTCGCACCCTTGAACGAAGATTGTATGGTGCCATGTCTGTATGTTGTGCTGGCGTGGCCACTCTTTTTCCTTTACGGGAACTTCCTCCACCCTTCGGAAAAGCAGACACTATTGTTGAAGGAATTACATCTGGAGCGCCTTTAAAAGGTTTTAAACGACTTGCATGGACAATGGTAGTTCAGGTGGGCAGTTGCAATTTAACGTTGACTGGTGACGTGATCTCAATAATTTGATAAGGACCTCTGCAGTTTGTTACAAATTTCTTCGTTTTTCCTTTCGCTATGTAAGGAGTTGAAAGCATAACCCACTGACCGATTTTGTAATTTGGATATTTAGCTTGGGTATTACCTAATCTTTCCTGTCGTTCCAAAGCCTTTGTATTAGATTTTTGAACCTTTTTCCATACATCCTTCATCATTCGACTGAAATCTCTTACTGTTTCTCCGACTTTTCCGTTTTTCTGCCTGATTACATCAAAAGGGGACGGCATTTTTTTCCCATAGACCACTTGATAAGGTGACATGCCAGTTGCTTCATGCATTTTGGTGTTGTATACCGACACGATTATTGGTAAATATGTATCCCAATTAGAATGTTGTTCTTTAATATAATAACTAAGCATCTTGCCAATTGTCCGATGAACTCTTTCTGTGCGCCCGTTGCACTGAGGGTGTAACGGAATTGTGCGTAATTTGCGTATTTTTAATAAGTGGCATAGCTGTTTCATTAATTCAGACATCAAATTAGATCCCTGATCTGTGATAATAGCTTCAGGTACTCTAAATTTATAGCTAGATAGCGTGAAAAGTGATCGATAATTGTAAGAACATACTTATTACCAGCAGGTGTTTTATGAAATGGCCCGCGGAGATCCACTCCGCAGATTTGAAATGGACATGAAGCCTCGGGGAGCCTCTGTAAGGGTATTTTTGAACGAGAAAGTTCAGCTCGTTGTGCGCACGCAATGCAATTATGAACGTACTGCGCAACATCCTGCTTTCTGGTTTGCCACCAAAATCGCTCTGCTACTCGTCTTTCGGTTGTCCGCTGTCCACCGTGTCCTGCAAGGATATGATCGTGGGCCTCTGCCATTATTTCTTGTCTAAGGTGTTGGGGAACAACAATTCGCGGTCCAAGTTTTGTTTTACGGCATAATACACCATCTTTAAAGCAAAATTGTTTTTGAGTTGCGTATTTTTTACATTCTGTATCCTCATCTTGTGCCTTTCTCCAGTCCTCAGTATCTCGGCCTGTTGCTTCCAAAAGTGCTATTTTCCGACTTAGGCAATCTGCATTCATGTGTTTTTTGCCTGGTTTATGGATAACTTCGAAATCCATTTCGGAAAGACATAGGGCCCAACGGGTAAGACGACTAGATGGATCCTTTAATCCAAGCAACCATTTTAAAGCTGCGTGGTCTGTAACAACCTTGAATTTCCCACGATACAAGTAGCATTTAAAGTATTTGATACCATAAATAACACTTAACAATTCTTTCTCCGTTGTGGAATAATTTCTTTCTGCCGTTGTTAGTTGTCTCGAAGCGTAGGCTATGGGGTGGTTCCGCGCCATTAATATTCTGACTCAAAACAACTCCTACTGAATGACCACTTGCGTCACAGGATAAAATAAATTCTTTGTTATAATCTGGGTAGGCTAATACTGGACTGTGTGTTAACTTATCTTTAAGGGTTTGAAATGCTGATTCACAATCTTCAGACCAATGAAATTTTGCACCCTTTTTCAATAATTGGGTTAAGGGTCGGGCAATTTCAGCAAAATTTTGAACATATTTTCGGTAATACGATGCGAGACCAATGAAACTTTGTACCTCCTTAACGCGTTGTGGTGTTGGGAAGTCCTTAACTGCCGAAATTAATCGAGGATCTGTTTTAATTCCTCTTTCACTAATGACATGCCCTAGGTATGTAACCTCTGTCAATGCAAAAGTACATTTTTCCATATTTAATGTTAATTTAGCTTTTCTAAGTCTCTGAAAAACGTTACGCAGACACACAGCATGTTCATTAATGTCTCTGGAGAATACAATAATATCGTCTAGATATACACAACATTGCTGAGTTTTGAGTCCTCGCAATACTCCATCGAGTAGTCTTTGAAAAGTTGCTGGTGCATTTTTCAAACCGAAAGGCATTCTCTTAAATTGCCAGTGGCCACCAGGGGTAGAAAATGCTGTTTTATGCCTATCTTCAGGAGCAACTTCCAATTGATGACATCCACTACGTAGATCGATTGTTGAAAAGTATTTACTGTTACCCAAACTGTCAATGATATCTGTAATGTTTGGAAGAGGATAAACATCTGAGATAGTTTGTTTGTTAAGGTGTCTGTAGTCACAACAAAATCTATATCGTTTCGTACCATCGGGAGACTTCTTTGGAATAATTACAATATTTGAATTATAAGGCGAATCAGAATATTCTATAATTCCATCTTTTAGATGCTGTTCCAAAAATTCATCCAGTACTGGCTGTAAGTGATGCGGAACTCTATAAGGCTTCCTATAAACTGGGGGGCTATTTCCTGTTGGGATCCTATGCTGTGTGATGTCTGTTGCTGGCAATGGACCTTCTGCATTAAATAAATCTTGGAACTCAACTAAAACTGCTTCTATCGTGTCTCTATCCTTTCCTTTCAAATGCTCAATCTTCTGGTGCAATGCGGTTTTATAGGTGTCTGGTTTCTGACCATCATTAATATCTGACCAAATGAAATCTTCTTCTTCAAAAGTACTGACTGTAGCTACTAATATTCCCTTATGCAACTCTTTGTCCTCCACTCCGAAATTGTCAATATGTACCGGTACTTTTCTTTCTCCCTCAACGTCTTGAACCCGTACAACACTCCTACGTACAAAACAATGTGATACATCTAATTCCTCATTTTCCTCTAAAGGCTCTATTAGACACACTGTATCTGTAGGTACTTCGTGGTCAACGGTCATCCAGAGAAGTTTTCCTGAGCCAGATGGTATCTGATCCCACGAATCAATCTTCAAGGACGTTGCACGCAGTATAGTTGATTTCGCTTTCCGGTTAGGGAAATCTTGCGGCAGAGGGCCCTTTGCAGCGGTGTCACCTAGCTGAAACACTATTCCGCTAAGTTCTACAGTTTGCTGTCTGAGGTCAATTTTAGCGTGATGTTTATTCAGGAAATCCAACCCTAGGATCGCGTCGTACCCGTCAGTTACCTTTGTTGCCACTTCTACATCTTCTTGAAATTGTACACCTTGAATATAGAAAATCAGTGATGTACATCCTAATGACTTAACTGTACCTCCTCCTACTCCACTCAATCTATACCTTGGAGGGTCATATTTCTTTTCTCCAATACATTCATTACTTACTATTGATACATTTGCGCCTGTATCCACCAGTATCCTTGCCTCTTTATCCTGTATGGTAGCAGATAACCAGCATTCCGCCTTCACATTCGCCTTAATGGCATGAAATTTTATTGGGAATGCCTGGCGGCGGCTCCGACATTCCCGTTTGAGTTTAACTGATTTCTATTTCTTAGACCTGCATTCCTTGAATGTGTGACCTATTCTTTGACAATTAGTGCATTGAGGTTGTCTGCAGTTTTTTGCTATATGTCCGTGTCGATCGCACCTAAAACATCGTACTCATGCTGAAAATATATTTCGCTTCTCCTTGTATCTGGTGGCAATGTCAATTTCTTCAAAAGCTGTCGCCACAGATACAGCTTCTGCTAAATTTTTAGGAAACTCTGCCCTGACACGACGGGACGTTTCAGGAGGTAACCCACGTAAAAATGTATCCAGAGCTCTATCTTCTGCCTCTTGTAAAATAACCTTATTTGTTTCATCACTAGTTGTCAACTGATAGGTGTTAATATTAACTTTTCTAATCCTATCTACAAAGCTTTCTAACGACTCGTTTTGCCTCTGAGTGATAGTGTTTAATTTTTCCCTATAAAATCTACAGCTGTTCTGTTTCTGAAAACGTTTAAGCAGTCCTTTCTTCAATTCCTCAAATGTTGGAGCATTCCGTAATTCTTCATGGTATAAGACGTGTGCTTTAGCCTCTCCTGTCAATCTTAACTTTGTCATTTGTAAGAGCTGTTCATCTGACCATGATCCTAACTTTGCAGCTGCTACTAAATCATCAAAAAAGGCTGTTATGTCTTCGCCAGGTTTACCTGAAAAAGGAGTTACTAAGGCTGCTGCTGAGGAATCTAGGGTGGGAGGGATTGAACTGGTTTGCCTAACCTCACTCAACTGTTTAAATAATGCATTATTATCACTTTTAAGCTGTTCTATCTGATTAACTAAGATCTGAATAGCTTCATCAGTAGAAACCGCTTGTGGTGCTGACTCTGACTTTGTACGATTTCGTGCCATCATTTTACAAACTGTTAGTTACACAATCTTCCTATACTGAATTTAAAAGATGTTTAAATATTTCCGACAAACTCTTAAAAGCATGAGAGAAAATACACTTCTAAATAAAGAAAATATTACGACCGCTATGCAAACCTCTATCCCTTCACACATTAAAAAATACTAACTGGGGACCTTTAGTGACTGTCATTCACACCTCATATTGAGCCAAGGGTTTTTTCTCTGACACCAAATGTAACAGTTGTGTTACTAAATGTGACACTTCTGTCACTCAATGTAACTGGGTTTTCTCTTTTGATGCTGTCAATTGTCAGGATGAGCATTCTAAAGCATTCTGTCAGGGTGAAAATATTAAATAAATTAACTTTTCTCTCTTAACAACATGTGGGCAGGGTGGTTTCTTCCTTGGCTCGGGTATGAGGTCAAATGCAACATCATTTTTACATAAGATAACTTTTATTGAAGATTTGTACAACTGTATCTTACGGGATGTTCTGGTTCGGAGAGCGGCAGCTGTGTCGTTTGTGAAGTCTTCTGCTGCGGCAGCGGTGGCGGCGTCTGATTACGCGTAGCGGTGTGTATCTCGTGTCGCCGTCTCGCCCAGTTGACTGGAGACACGCAGCGCGAGGTGGCCCGTTTAATTATTGCGAGCGAAGTCGTGCATCGGATGGTGATACCTTGGATGTGGTGCCCCAGTGTTTCTCTTCTCTAAGTGGCCGCATGTGTTGTGCGTCGACCAGCGGAGCGGCGCGGCGGGGCAAGGCCAGTGTCCCGAACTCGAACCACGGACTTCCGCTTGCCAGTCTTCGGCTGTCAGGTCTTCATCCCAACTCACAGGTGACTGCTGAGGTGAGGCCGTCTCCTTCCCGTCCTCACGAGTCACCCGGGTACGTAAAAATCAGACTTCAAATACCTTTTAACTTCTGTCTTCTGGCGCCATGGCTGCTGCTTGCTATTCCATTACAGCGGCGGACTTGGTGCGTCTGTGCATGATGCAGTCTCTTCTTGCATGACGGTCTTCAGCACCGAAACTGACTGAAAACTACTGCTACTCTTCTTTTCTTCCTTCGTCTCTCGTCTTCGTCTCCATCCCCGTCTCCGTCTTCGTCTTCGTCCCCGTCTTCATCTGCCGGGCCCACCGCGTCTCGCGTATTTATTCACTTCAGTTCACTGGAGGTGAACGACTTCATGGCCATTGCCTCTTCTGTCACGTTGAAAAGCTTCTCGAAGAATCTTCTTAACGTCGGTCATTGGCTCTTGGAATGTAGGCGGGGGCCTCTGATCGCATGTGACGACTGAGAAACACGTGAGCCGATCATTGCCTCTTCCATCACGTTGAAAAGCTTCTCGAAGAATCTTCTTAACGTCGGTCATTGGCTCTTGGAATGTAGGCGAGGGCCTTTGCTCACATGCGACAACTGAGAAACACGTGAGCCGGTCGGGCGATGCCCTGACGGCTGAATCGACAGCGCCCGCTTATGTGGAACTAGCTGACTTCACGGTCATTGTCTCTTCTGCTCTGCTGTTGTGCCTGCTGTGTGCCAGTATGTAACTCTCCAAACTAAACCAAGTTTTCCATTTATATTCTAATTTCTAGTTCACTTTGATTTCACTAATTTATTTACTTAAGTACCACTCAACATATGCAAGACAGAGATTACTACTATCACATTGTGCATAGGAGTGAAAAGCTAGTTGCATTGTATGTAACAGAGATGGGAGGGAGATGTTGGAAAATAGGCTGATCATAAAACTAAAAATTTAGAAAACTAAAATGGAATGAATAAAGGAGTAGATACTGTGAAGAAACGCTGAGACAGAATAAATTAATGTAAATTAAGTCCAGGTGCCGTGGCAAGAACCAAGGACATGTAGAACTAGTTCCTACCTGCAGCTCTAGTTCCACCTGCACAGTTTTGACAGTTGCCATCCTTTCTACGTCAAACATTCCCTCCCATACAGCTGTGGTATTTGAAGCAAATGTGTTTGTTCAGATGTAGAATCTTTACAGCAATACACCAAAATTCTCACCTCAGCCTTCACTGGATGTGATTACCGCATCAGTCTGGTTCAAAAGCAGATTTCCCAGACCGTCACATCCAATCCTAGTACTGCTATTCCCTCAAAAAAACAATTTCAGAGCACACATTTACCACTCAGTATTATCTTAGTCTTGAATGTATTTATTAACCAGCTCTAAAAGGCCATGACTTCCTAAAACCTTGCCCTGAAATGAGACCCATTCTGTCTGAGGTTTTGCCCAGCACATCTAGAATAGCTTTTCATAACCCTCCTAATCTCGGCAATATCCTTGTCATATTCTATGACCTCTCTGCACCTATCTTCCTACACTATGGATCCTCCCCCGTGAACATTCCCCTGGAAGACCTGCCCTGTGCATCCTCCTACCACCTCCTAAACCAGCTCTATGACTGGCAAAACATATACTATCAAAGGGAGAGTCACCTGTGAAATGACGCATGTCATATCATATAACAGCTGTTATGTAAGCATTGTTCGGCCTTTTAAATCGGCTTGACTACCATCAACTTATCAGTTAGGATGAATGGATGTAGACAGAGGTTGTATACCAGGAACACACAGTATCCTGTTGCCGACCATGCTCTACAACATGACAGTCGTGACCCTGGTGCCTGTTTCACCAAATGTGCCATCTAGTTTCTTCCTCATACACCAGTTTCTCAGAACTCCGCAGGTGGGAACTAGTACTACGACATGTCCTTGGTTCTCACCACCCACCTGGCCTTAATTTGTGTTAATTCCTTCCATCTCAGCATTTCTTCATAGTATCTACTCCTTTCTTCATTCCATTTTAGTTTTTTACATCTTTCATTTTCTGTCCTGTCTATATTCCTCTGTACCCCTCCCACCTCTGTTACATACAGTGCACTTAGCTTTTCACTCTTATTGACTCATACATGATGTTTTACCAATACTCTCTGTCTTGCACATTACCCTGTCTTCCACCTTTAAACTCACAGGTTTTCAAATCTCGTCTGGTGCAGTCTCCAACAATCAAGTCTTCCCTTCTCATCCTGTCCTGTAAACCGAGCGAGGTGGCGCAGTGGTTAGACACTGGACTCGCATTCGGGAGGACGACGGTTCAATCCCGCGTCCAGCCATCCTGATTTAGGTTTTCCGTGATTTCCCTAAATCGCTCCAGGCAAATGCCGGGATGGTTCCTTTCAAAGGGCACGGCCGACTTCCTTCCCTAATCCGATGAGACCGATGACCTTGCTGTCTGGTCTCCTTCCCCGAAACAACCAACCAACCAACCAACCAACCAACCTGTCCTGTAAGTCCCCACTGACCCGGGGTTCTGAATGACTTTTCTGAATTCTAACCCATTTCGTACACCTGTCCAGTCCTTTTCCTTCACTCCTCTTCCTTCCCATTCAACCTTCTGCCAGAAAAAGGAGCCACTGGCTCCAAAAGATCACATAAGTAATTTTTTTTTATGTATGTGTTCTCCTGCCACCACTTGGTGAGTAGGTTTTTCTTTTTTCTTTTACTTATCCAATTACATTGTGTACTTCGTTTTGTGTAATGAAACAAGCAACTCTTGTACACTGTCCATCTTACAAATGAAGTAGCAGCAGATGGATGGTAATTCTAGATCAGGTACTCACAGCTGTCATTGCAGCAACTGCACCAATCTCTGTTGGTGCTCCTGATGACAGTTCATGCCAGCAGGATCCCCGTTGGAGGTAAAGTTGTACTACCAGCACAACCAAGCATCAATATCAAATAGGAGAAGATTGGCTCTTCTCATTTTTTGTTCTTTGAATATAAGTACTTGCTCAAAAGTAGCACAATTTTTCTCTCTTCTTTTTTCTGTCTTTCATTTTATTTTTTCTTTTGGAGCACTGCATACATTTCAAGTCATATGTTGCACCCCAAATAATAATATTATCTTTTTTGTATTCTCTATTTCATTCAGTACTTTGTTAAAATTAGCTTATTAAAGCTTTCTCCTCACTTTCTATTTCAAAACATTAAGCATGAAAGTAATAGTAGCCAAATATACCGGTAGTCAGAAACTCTTGTAGATACATGTTTATATCCATTGGTAACCACAGTTTCATTTCTGTGACTTTATTCCAAGGAACTGAAAATGTTTCTTTCTTCTAAAAATAAATTGCAGTCTTGAATAGTAATTATTCACTTCCATGACATAACAATATAACCAATAAATTTCTTTATATTTGATTTTCCTGACTTCTGGTGCAGAGTACTGTAATGGAAACCTCTTGCAAGTGGTCACTTGTTTATTACTACTTGAGTCGTATGTCTCAGACTACATTTCCATGTTAATCTCCAACCTGGAGTCTCACTCTTATCCTTTATATGCAGTTGCAGCCAAATTTAACACTTCTGCTAAAATACCAACAATTGTTAAGACATACTTTACAATGTGCATTTGTTTTTATTAACAATATTGGTAGCATGTATCAGGTATGCTCACTACATCACATCACTTATTAGTACATTCAAATCCCAAACCATCGTATATCCCTTATTATTATGTCATAGTCCTTTTTGTTCCATGCTTTTAAAAACAATATTACAAAGCATCTGTCTAACCACCCAGCAATGCCCAACATCTGCAGCCCACATCAAATGTTTAAACTCTGCATTTCCACAGGATATGTGCCACTGTCCTGTGACTTACAGGAACCTCTGAATATACCAGTATTAGAATATTGTGGTTCTGGAGATCAGCACGTGTTGACTTACTTTTCATCTTTCTTAAATAGGAAGTATGCTAACTATTGCCTCACGTTTTGAACTGGCTGTATTTCCTGATAGTGGAATTGTACACAGAGGACTCAACATGCCTGCTTCTGGTGCTTTAATGCATCAGGGTAGTATTTCCACTAGTTGCTATGCCACTGTCAAATACTGTTAAAGTGTGTAGCTATGTGTGCCCTTGACTACCAAATATGTAGGTATAAATAAGCTTTTGCTTCAACTTTTGCAGTGCTAAATTTTGTTGTAGTAAGGTTAGTTAAAACATACTGAAGTTTGAAAAAAAAAAAATTGTGATAATAGCCTAATTCACAGCAAGGTGAGGAGTATGTTGAACAGTTATATTCTAATGAAGATTCATTAAAAAAGTGCAGTATTGCACCAGCATTGTGAAACATTTGCACATGTTGAGGTTCAGGTATGACAGGATTCTGAAAGTAGAGATTAATCTCTAATGTAAATGATTGTAACAATGGAAAGTTTCCCAAAATTTACAAAGTTTTAATGATCCTGTATGTTCATCATTTTAGACAATGAAAACACTCTTGTGCATGCTACAACAAAATTTTTTATTTTTACATAATTTGCTTTCACAAACTGTAGAAAGTGAACTTAACAAGTCTAAGCGTAGTGTCCAATCCCAAAGAGTAAACATACTGTCAACAGTGTCTGTTTCACACACATTGAAATACACTGTGTGCAATCTATTTTTTGTGTGGTGTTTCCCACACAGCCCCCTGTAGCAGAGTGGAGCTGCTGGAATGTACGGGTATCTGTATTGCACGCATCAACTGGCACTGATGTGAACTACTGGCTTTCCTGGCATTTCTTCTAGGTCTGTTGGCCATGTTGAGGGTTTCATTTGCTCCAATTACGCTCCTTCTTCTGTCTTTTCTGAAAATAATCTGTTGTCTGATGCCAATATATATGCAGGCTTCACACTTTCTAGGGACAATGTCTATTGTTTGCCGTTACATTGTATCATATGTTTGTCCCGTCTTATGGCTCTGCATGGCCCTGCATATAGTGGTCGTAGAGGGGGACCTAATACATCTGTCTTCAGCGTTACACGTGCACAGGTGCTGAGATCTTTGTACACAAAAAACTTGCATTCACCATGTCATGTTGCTGGTGATGGCTGGAGTCTGGAAATGTGGCTTTGTACTTGTTGCAGCAAGTATGGAAGATTACTTCCTGTCAATTCTAATGGTGCTGAAAAAAATTCCAACGGCAGACATAGGGTCTCCCCATCTCTGCCATTGAAGCTCCTATATCTATACTTTTCATTCCTCTTACTAACTTTAGTGGTGTTTGTATTAGCGAGCACAATAGAACAGTTATCAATATCCAGCACGATTTAATGCCTACTGGTATTTCATAATCAGAGTACCTTCACAGTTCATAGCACATGCCTATACCTTCACTGTGGGTGAGAAACTGAATGCTCCAGGAAGACAAACTAAAGTTCCAGTTAATATCAGATGCAAACCATTGCCACTATCATTTAACCACTCCAAGATCCTCTTTTGTTTTGCATTTTACTATTTATGAACGTTTGTATTTTATGAACTATAAGATGCATTTTTTTCTTCAAGAAATTCCCTCCAATAATCAGGTCCATCTTATACTTGAAATTAACATAAAAATGTCCAATGTTTGATTTAAAATTCCTTCCAGTCTTTAAAATGGCCATATATTGTATGCTACAGGAAACCTATCTCTATCTGGCAAAACTGGATACAACTGGCAACAGCAGTGTGCTGATGCAACAAACAAGAGTTGCGGGGATTCACAAGCTTGCTAACAGTGCCTCCCTCCTGCCTCTCTATCACAAACCTTCACTGTCTAGCATATGATGCATCATTGCAATCTACATTGCCAGTGAACTTGAACTGAAAGTGATGTGTGTTATCGGTAACAGTACAATTTTTTTGTTAGTAGCTAGTTTCGAAGTGGAAAAAAATAAAAGGTATTCATATGATGCGGGCTATAAATTGAAAGTAATAGAATAGTGAACAATGATGACAATGAAGAGGAAGAAGAAGAAAGTTCATATGGAAACTGTCAGGGATTTTAAAGGTCAGTTCGGTTTTATAAACTAGATTTTTTAAAGTCTGTCTTCGCAATCTAATAAAAAAAAATTATAAAAATGTTATTAAAAAAACTGCTTGAAAATTAAGGTGCATCTTATAGTCCATAGTGTCTTATAACCAGTAAAATATGGTACAAATTTGGTGTGAAAATAATTATGACGATGTAACTTGCTTCAGTTTATGTGTGTCTTTTGTTTTGAATCTCCTCATATACTAATGAGCTACTTTTGTGTGGAAATAATAATTAAGATTACATGACTTGCTTCAGTTTATTTGTTGCTATAAAATCACGGTTCTCATTTCCACTGTCAGTTTTTAAAAGATATTGAGTCACTTTTCTCAAGGGAGAGGAAATCAGGAACAATAAAAATCAAGATAGAGTACACTATATGATGAGACAAATTTTATTTGCACCTCTAAATGCTGAGCTGAGTCAAATACTCATTTCATACCACCGTTTGAGATGTTATTCATTAACAATTGGACATAACTTCAGTTACAGAATTAACATTGTAATTACAATAGCCTGTAAAATGTGCTGGCTGTGTTTTTCCTAAAACCATCATTGATCTCAATAAAATCTTTCATGAAGATCCACAAAGTCTTCCATAATGCATTTTCTGATGCCCACTACTAATATACAACTGCGCACAGCTTTTAAAAGCTATATATAATCAGATTGTCAGCATAGTTTATTAACGGTTGTTTTTTTTTTTCAATTAAAAAGAAACAAGTATCTTGGTTACTTATAACAACCTACATAAGTATAATAGACATGAATCCTAAATGTTTAACCTTCACTAAAGTCATGGGAAATGAGCAATAGCACAACATAAGACCTTTACTGACGAAGTTAGGATTTTATGTGCTTCAGTAAAAAATATAGGATCCCTGAAAAGTAGTGCTAAGGTGGATTCAATGAGCTTTTCAGTGGCAGCAGAGAAAATGCTCTTCAACGTGACAGGGCTGATGAATGAAAGGTCTCCACACTGACCTATGGAGAAGCAGCTTCAAAGGTTGAAGACGACAACTTCAAAACAAAATCAGGCAGGCTGGGATGCACTGTCATGTAGCACACCTGTACCATGTAGCTACTCTATCAAGGTATTAGAGCTCATTGTAGGATACCAAATGAATGTTTTAACAAGCTCTCCCATTTTCTGTGGGACAGAACACAATTGACTAATGGTCATAATGAATTTGGAATTTCTGTACTAGCTTGGAATGTTGTTAGTGTAATTAGAATGCCAATTATAAGCTACAAAAATACAATTTTAATGAATTTAAAAATTATATTAAAGAATGAAGACAGAAACAAAACATAAAAAACAAACAATACATTTGGTGTGGGCAAACAGTAGTTGTCACAAG
This sequence comes from Schistocerca serialis cubense, assembly GCF_023864345.2. Classification (NCBI taxonomy): domain Eukaryota; kingdom Metazoa; phylum Arthropoda; class Insecta; order Orthoptera; family Acrididae; genus Schistocerca; species Schistocerca serialis. The sequence continues at coordinate 628,278,335 of NC_064641.1, read as the reverse complement.
CAAGAGTAGCGAGTATAATGGATTCTGTTCTATCATATGTCAGCGAAAGATTGTTAACTGTAATATTCTGGGCTGAGTCTAATAGACTGAGTGACACACATACTTCCATTCATGGAAAATGTTACAGTTGTTTTAATTAGTTAGGCTGCTGCTTCAGTTCCTAAAAAGTAAACAAAAGTGTGCAGAAAGGAACAAAATAAATAAAAATTACTATTATGTTGATAGGAAATACAAATCAAGAGTAGAAATTAGCAAAATCACCAATTAAACAGGAGTCTTCACTTCACATGAATTAAATTGGGTATCAACTAAGGCAATTATGCATTTTAACAAACTGGTAGTAATTCATTCATTTTTCAAAGGGAATTTAGTGAAAATGATCTTTAATTTGTTAATTACCCACATTTCGGGAAGCAATGTATTGCCATGACCTGGTGAAATGTATACTGGATTGAATAGGTCAATTAGAAGGATGAAGTCAACATGGTGTAATTAGTAATTGTTACACCAGAATTGGCTAACAAACTATTTAAATGAAAAGTAAAAGGTGACCAAACTCGAAAAGGAGTGGAATAATGCCCTTGAAGAAAACTATGGACAAGATAAATTATGTTAACAATTACACATCATAAACAAAAGTTTGCAAAAAATTTTAAATGATTTATTTTTCCGTAATTTTCAGAATGTGTGCTTTCCAAGCAACTAACTTTTGTATAATACCTCCATGTAAGTGTGTGATTCAGGAGTCTAATCCCTCCCCAAAATTTTTGTTTTAAAAAAAGGACAAAATTACGCACTAATGAGGAACACAAAATTACATTACTATGGAATGTGACATAAAAGAAACAACGGTGAAACCAATCTTTTTAGATTAAAATAGTATCATTAAAATGTGCTACAAAAACATAGGTGCAATTAAACACTTAAGCACTGTCACAAAATTACACTTATAGCAGAAAACTAGACATGAATTGCTTTACAACGATGACATTCAAACATTTACTCAAGTTCTCAATCAAATATGAAACTTAATGGAATACAACTGAAAGCATACATGCCCTTGAATTTTAATTTAATGAAGTAGCAGCTTTCAAATTTAATGACAACAGTTTCCTAAAACTATACTGCTTTTGCATCTGTTAACTTTCAATTCCACGAGTACAAGCCAGGCTATTTATTTGTATGTAACAGGTGGTCAAAAATTCAAAGCAACATAAAGACAGCACGTCATAAGAACTTTTTTATTTCTGTACATTGTAAACTTTGAGTTTTTCTTAAGCTAAACAGTATTAAGATGTTATGTGTTACAGTCAATGTCTTGTGGAGTGGCAAATAGGTGTAAATGTGATCAGGAACATCATCTCCTCCTCTTAATAACAAGCCCTTATAATTTGCTGCGTGCAGAATGCATTTCTTTCACAAGCTGAACTGCATGCTTTGCTGTTCCAGGTGCTGATGTAACTCCATAACCACCATGACCATAGTTATGAACAACCTAGAACACAAAAATTACTTATTTTAATTCTATACTATTTCTGTGATACTTTCGTGAATTACAAACAAATCTGTTGCTGGTAATTGATCTTACATCTGTTCTGAATGTATGTGCGTTCATTTCCTACTCTCTCTCTCTCTCTCTCTCTCTCTCTCTCTCTCTCTCTCTCTCTCTCTCTCTCTCTATGTAAAATTACAGAAAATGCTGTTACTCGTATATATGATGTGATATTCACAGAAAGTTGTACTTTACAACCCCAATTATGCTCAACATCATCTTTCTTCAATCATACCAACTCTACAGCTTACGTGTACTAAAAATACATGAATACTGAAGGAGAAAGTAAAGGACACAATTTAAATATTGTTTTCCACTAAACGCCCTAGTCTAACAGTGTCAACAATTCCGAAACAGTAACTCTGCCCCCCTCCCCCTCCAAATCTCTCAATCTGTGAATCTGTGTGAGAGAGGGAAGGGAGGCAGCAGGAGAGACTGTTGTTTGTAACAAGGCTGGAAGAGGAAAGAAAGACAGTGCAACAGCCAGCCAATGGCATATTCTGATCTTGTAAGAGGACATAAGGACTTGAGAGAGTGGCTGAATTGATAAGAGGTTATAAGATTAACACCAACAAAAGTAAAGGATGGCTAGTGGAATGTATTAAAATGAAATCAGGTGATATCGGGAGAATTAGATTATGAAAGGAAACAGTAACAGTAGATGAATTTTGCTATTTGGGCAATAACATAACCTGATGATGGCTGGAGTAGAGAGGATATAATATGCAGACTGTCTATAGCAGAAAAGTATTTCTGTAAAACAGGTATTTGGTAATATCTAATATAAAGTTAAGTGTTGAGAAGTTTTTTCTGAAGGTATTTGTCTGGAGTGTAGCCTTATGTGGAAGTGAAAAGTGGATGATAAATAGTTCAGATAAGAGTAGAACAAAAGCTTTTGAGTTGTAGTACTACACAAGACAGCTGAAGATTATATGGGTAGATCAAATAACTAATGAGGATGTACTGATTCGAACTGGGGAAAAACAAAATTTATGGCACAAGTTAAGCAAAGGAGGTATCGGTTGACAGTCCCATCCTGAGGCATCAAGGTATTGTCAATTTGGTAATGGAAAGAAGTGCAACGGATTTTGGTATTGCGATCTCTCTGTTGTCATGTCACATCCCGTAAACTTTTGAGGTACATTTAACTGGGTGAGGATCTCATGACTATAAATCTAAAATGAATTACATTAAGGATTCAATGGCAAAATGAGATACAGTACGGATTCAAGGACAGCGGATGCAGGCGAGCATCCACAGCAATGCCCAAATCTTTGAACATGATAGTGAGCATAAAGACACCTGTGCCTGATGCAGTAACATTTGTCACAAGATGCTCAATTACTGAATCAAGTGGCAGCACCATAAACACAGACTGCACAGAATATATGCCCATTAACAGCCACTGCTTTAGGTAGATAGCAGCACATCATATCAGCTCAAAGTAAATCTACAGGTGAATGAATATAGAGTAATGTGGAAAATGTAAAATATATGGTTTTCTAACGAGATTCATTCAAGTGTGGCAGCTCTCCTGGACGGCGGGTCGTATCACACAGCCGGGCTACATGCAACAACAGATGGGGCAACACTGTCCCAGTCCATGGTGGGTCGTTGGTTCGACCCTCTGAGGCCGACGCGGGGTCCGCAGCCAGCCAGGGCGGGCCACACTTCGGCTCGCTACCGCGGGCAGTCGTCTCTGCTCCCGACACACGCTGGAGACTTCCGAGGCGAGGGCCGCAGATGCGGACATCACATAGCGGGCACTTGTTTGTCACCGCGATCTCAGCCACACCAGCGAGAAGAAGGACGCAGTTGGCCACCTGCAGCTCACACCGAGCGGTGCTGAGTCGGCAGGGACGCAGACCTTTGAGTCAACTGTGGCATCCTGACAATGCCGCAACTCCGCTGGCATACAAGGCCGGCATGACACAGCGTAGCGTGGCACAGGCCGCTGGGGTACTTCCTCAGCATTGCGGGACCATGTGACACAGACTGAGGTGAATGGAGCACTGTAGTGGAAGCAAATAAATCATTTGGAAAGTTCTCGCCGAGTTTTAATATGGCACCTCCTGGCACCCCCACTACATTTGGTATCTTCCCGCTACATTTGGTCATCCTGATACATTTGGTGGCAGAAGACACCACAACATTTGGTGTCAGAATAGAGGACGGCATCTGTCCAGTACGACGTTCGAGCCCACCGCCTGCAGTACAGTCACAAGATGTGGTGAGTGCTGACAAAATTGTTCTTTTTGAGTGTTGGACGTTTTCTTTCTTTTTTGCTTTTTCGATTATGTCTCCTGGCAAGCCACATTTTTAGATGTTTAACATTGTTTTTGTGGTATTTAATTACCTTTGTGTTAATTTGAGTGTGATGGTACTGAGGTATAAGGAATCAGATTATTTTTGCAGTTAAATGTTTTGGTTTTTGGGATTTTATAAGTTGAAATAGGACTAACTGGGGATGAAAGCAACACAATGGCAGAGTCAAGGACGCGAGGTGTGTAGGAACGAGAAGCGGTGCGGATTTTGATGGAAAAAGTAGCACAATTGACAGCAGTCAGTATGCACTTGAGAAATGAATTAACTTCTAGAAGTGAGCGGGAAACCGCATCTGATCAATTGTTGTTGCCTAGGGTGCAGGAGATTGATCCAGCCGCTGCAAGTTTGATTATTCCATTTTCTAGCAAGGCATCTGAGGATGTGCGTTCATTTGTGGAGGACTTGGAGACTTCAGCGGTGATGAATGGGTGGTCCGATGAGCAGTTGTTACATATAGCCAAGATTAGACTAACGGGTGAAGCGAAAACATATGTAAGGTGTTCTGAGGCATTAAGGAAGGCAGGACAGTTTAAACAGTTAAAGGAAGGGCTTTTACAAAGGTACAAGAAACAGAATAGTGCTCGGTACTTTAGGGAGAGGTTAAGTACAATGATAAAGAGACAGGGGGAGATGGAGAAATTTGCGGACAGGATAAGGGAAATTAATGAGTATACTTACGAGTTGGGTCAGAGCGATGAAGCGAATAGTGTTACGTTGCAGGAGGCCGAGCAAAGGGCACTTGATGTATTTTTGAGAGAGTTACCAGTGCATATGTCACAGAAAGTGCTTGAAGGGATTCTGAAAGATTTGTATTCGGCCATTCAGCTGGCAATTCTATATGAGAAAATAGACTTGGCAACAGGGGTACGCGAGAGGCAAACAGTATTTGCAGCAGTATAAAATGCTATAAGTGTGGTCATATGGGACATGTGCAGAGGCAATGCACCCAGTCACCGAGGAAGGGGTGGAAATTAGCAGTGTGGAGGATGGAGAAGTGGAGACAGGAGAGGTGGACAAGAGTTAAACGGGGCCCAAGACCCACCTAAGGGAGCTCCCGTTTAATTTCAATGCTACGAATACGTATGCAGGGATGGAATGTTCAGTGGTAGGATCCGTAGGAACTAAAAAGTTTACGGTTTTGTTGGCCACAGGGGCACAAGTGTCAGTGGCTACTAAGAATATAGTGGGATAAAGGAAGTTACACCCACCATGTTATAGGTTGCGTGGATTGGGGGATAAGGAGGTCACGCCTTTGGGGTCAGTGACAGTCGACTTTCCCATAGGGAAAGTCCGATTTAATGCATGCATGGAGGTGGTACCATGGGTAAGCGAGGGCTACAACATGATCCTAGGAGTAGATTTCTTGCATCAACATCATGCCAAAATTGCCCTCGGACAATGAACTGTGGAACTTGGTGGAATGTTATTTTCGCTAGGGGAAACTGTTGTCAATGGAGAGCTGTCGGAGGGGCATTTAACGTAATGAACAAACCAATTGAACCGCGCACATTAGCATTAAGGCTTAATTCGCATGACTGTGTGTCTAGTGACACCGGGAAGTCGCTTTGTGTAAGTGTGGAGTCAAATCTACCTGTGGGTACAGTAAGTGTTACTGAACCATTGGAGTGTCTTGTGAAACGTAGTGTTGTACATGTACAGGAGGGGAACGATGGGCGAGTAGTTCCCGTGAATGTGGATAATTTAAGTGCTGTAGACGCGAATTTGAGGAAAGGAGTTTTAGTAGCAAATTTAGATGTGCCAGATGACGAAGACTGGTGTTCGAGAGGCAGGCGAAGCGACAAATCACTAATTGCCGATAGAAATGCATTGTGTGACACAATGAAGCATTTGAAAGGAGACAAAAGAGAGCATATGGAGGAATTATTGTGGGAATTTAAGGATTTGTTTTTTCCACAAGGGCCGTTACCAGCAACTCCATTAGTTCAACATAGGATACCAACAGGGAATGAGGCACCTGTTTACCATAAACCATACAGAATATCGAGGTATTTGCGGACAATTGTGGAGGATTTCATTGACCAGCAGCTTGCGGATGGTATGGCATTGTCACTGTGCCTAAAAAATCTACGGATGGAACTAAGAAATAAACGTTCTGTTGTGACTACCGATACCTCAATAATAAGACAGTAACGGACGCTTACACCATTCCAAACATATCGTAGGCTTTGGATCATTGAGGACAGTGCCAGTACTTTTCTATGATGGATTTGACAAGTGGTTATCATCAGTTAGAGGTGGCTCCAGAGGATCGTCCAAAAACTGCTTTCTCTACACCTGGAGGCCATCACCAGTACATTAGAATGCCATTCAGTTTGAAAAACACTCTGGCAACATTTCAGAGGTTGCTAGACAGTGTCTTGAGGGGTTTGAAACCATGGCAGTGTCTTGTCTATTTGGGTGAAATTATAGTGTTTTCAAGTAGTATGAGGCAAGACAGACAACAGTTAAGGAAAGTCTTTATGAGGTTAAGAGCAGTTCATTTGTTGTTGAGCCTCGAGAAGTGTCATTTCGCATTAGAAGAAGTAAAATATTTGGGTCGTATTATCAGTAAGGACGGAGTGTGAACAGATCCGAGGTTGGTACAGGCTGTAAGGGATTTTCAGGAACCGAAAACAGTTAAGGAAGTGCAGTTATTCATCGGAATTTGCAATTTCTATTGAAAGTTCATGAAGGGTATTGCAGATTTAGCACAGCCGTTGATGCGATTGTTACAGAAGAGTGTGAAATTTGAGAGGACAGAAGAGTGTCAGAAAACGTTTGACAAACTGAAAGAACTGTTAACATCAAGTCCAGTTCTTGTGTTTCCAGATATTGAAAAGGATTTATACTAGCATGCGATGCATCAAATCAAGCATTAGGGTGTGTTCTTAGTCAGGCAGTTGAAAGCAGCAAAGAGGAATTACTCAACAACTGATAGGGAAATGCTTAGCGTAATCTATGGAATCACATATTTTAAATGTTATTTATACGGGAGAAGATTTAGGGTAGTGACAGATCACGCTGAGTTGAAGTGGTTGTAGGATCCGTCCACTAGACTCGCTAGATGGGCTGTGAGGCTTAGTGAATTCGACTATGAGGTGGTGCACAAGCCTGGGAAGAAGCACAGTAATGTGGATGCACTGAGTAGGAAGGTGGAGAAAGTAGAAGTCATAGGTTATACCCTAGCAGTATGGCAAAAATTACAGGACACGGATAACGAGTGTAAATTGTATCAGACACAGCCACAGTTTAAAGTGTTTGACAGTCTTCTGTGAAGGGAAACGAAGTTAGGGCCAAGGGTAGTAGTGCCAACGAAGTTGAGGGATGAGGTTTTAAAGGAAGCACATGATCAAATGTTATCTGGTCATGGAGGGTGTAGAGCGACAAATAGGAGAGTGGTGGAAGGGTAGGAAAATAGATGTAGATCAGTATGTCAAGAATTGTATACCATGTGCACAGAGAGCAGATTTGAGTCGGAAACAGATACAGCTACAAAGATTGCTGGAAGCGACATGTCCATTCTCTATGTTGGGGATCGATGTCTTAGGACCTTTCTGGGGAACAGATCCGTTCTGACAATAATATACCATTTTTCAAGGTATGTGGAGATGGTGGCTATGCCAAGTCAACAGGCAGCAATGGTCTCGCAAGCATTAGTAAACAACTGGATTTTGAAGTTTGGTGTACCGAAGACAATAATTACTGACCAAGGGACCAACTTCATGGCGGATTTAATGAAGGAGCTGTGTAAACTGTTGAACGTAAAGAAGTTGAGGATGAGCGCGTTGCATCCACAGGCCAACGGAAGGACAGAATGGGTACACAGAACAATCGGGAAGATGCTGAGTTTTTATGTCGATTCTCATCACCATCAGTGGGACAAGTATTTGAAACATATTGTATGTGCATACAATGCAAAAATCCATACAAATACCGGTTTGTCTCGATATGAGGTAATGTATGGGCGAAAAATGCTGTCACCGTTTGATTTAGTGAAGCTACAGAAAGAAAGGACCGGTGAATCTGTACGTCAATCCGCGAGAACAATTCGAGATCTTTGGAAACGGGTACAAAAGGCGAATACAAAGGCTTTGGAAATGCAGGAAGATGCAGTAAAGTGAAAAGGAAGTTTACTGCAGTATAAAGTGGGGCAATGGGTAATGCTGTCCAGCCCCTATATGCAAAAAGGGAAAACGAAGAAGTTCCTCACTAGGTATCAAGGGCCATACCAAGTTGTTGAAACCACATCTCCCTTTAATGTTAAGCTTCAGTTGCCAACTAGAACAACGATAGCGCACACTGAGCGGTTACGGCCATTTAATGGTTGCCTGGATGTGATTCCAGGTGTGTCACAGGAAGAAAAGAGGAAGAAAGAGAGAGTGAAGAGAAGTTGCTAAGCACAGAGAAAACCAGGAAGATAGAGTACGGCATGAAGTACCGTATGCTTTGTGATCTAGAAAGTAGTAGAGTATTTGTAGTTTTTTTTTTTGTTTTCGTGCTATGTATCATTGGGTTGCCGTAGAGTAATTGGGAATTGTATTTTATACATGTTTTCGGGTATTGTGAGCCTGCTAGGGACAGCAGTCGTTTTGAAGAGGGAGGAAGGGTGACGGCGATCCCTGTCCTTAGGTCACTGAAAAGGGAAGTGTAGCATCTGACGTATGTGGAATGTTGTTGGAGGAGAAATCAAATGCAGTTCTGGAGAAATAAATGCGTTGGAGTAAATTTTGCAGCAAAGCCGTATTAAATGTGTGTTGAACGATGTAAGAGTCGTATGATTTCCTGTTTAAATTCTTTGTTATTGAAAGTGCTGGGTCAGGAAAGTCGTGTTTATTGCACGAGTTCATATAATGTAAATTTAAGGATAAAAGTAGTCACACGATCGGTGATGAGTTTGGATCAAAAATAGTGAACGTTGGAAGAAAATCTGTGAAGCTACAAATATGGGACACATGCACGGTGCAGTTATTTTTAGCCAGGGGAAAAGGAATAGACTGTCCAAGGGACATTGTGGTGCCAAAATTGAGCTTGCCACAGGTTGGGATGCATTGGATCTTCTCCACCTACGAGAATTTGGTAGTAGTAGCAAGTTGTTTTGAGCAAGGAGTGTTTACGGAAGCGAAACATGTAGAGCTCGAAGGAAGCAGAATTTTAATCAATGGAACTAAGTGTAACATAAAAGGACCAACCTTCCATCTGCCAGCGTCAATTTCAGGAATCACACAATCGAATGTTATGCAGCCACAGCTGTACTGGCCCGAAACCACTTTAGAATTTTTGCCAAGGCAGAATCTGACCTTGTTAAATCAAACTCTGGAGCCAGGTCTGTTGAGATCTGTAAACCAGTTCATTTTGGAGCAAGAGGGGCGCATAACAGCCAAACAGCTTGTTCGACATGTCGCTCAGTATAGGGAAAGGCAATGGCAAATAATGATCATTTTGAGCACCTCTGTGCGAAGTGCCATCGCAGCCTTAACTTTGTTATGTGTTATTTTCTTTCTGATCAGGCGGAGAGCTAATTCCAAGAGGGAACCAAGGGTAGTCCAAGACCCAGTGGAATGGATACCGAGGGCATGAGACGAGTAGGTAAGGTCTTGATCAAGCAGTGGTCGTCCAGTTAGAAATTTGTACGTTTTGTTTCATGTCACGGTTTTAAGAGGGCACTAGACCACATTTAAGTTTTCTAGTAGTAAGAAAATATGTCATAAGTGCCAACCAAACAAGTTTAAGAGTTAGTTAAAGGATGACCCGGGGACCGGGTCTTTCTGAAGAGGAGAATAATGTAGCGACACCACTGTTTAGGATAGGGAAAGTAAGTTTTGTGTGATATTCGGAGCACGAGTTACAGCCAGGTGTGGGCTGGAACACAATAAGTTACGTATACCAGCAGTTGCGAAGGCAAACAGAGGCCACGGGGGCGTAGAACTGCTGGAGAGGGCGCACACAGCAGTTTCCATGGCGCAAGTCACAGGCAGAAGAGGGCCACTGGCCAACCTAATTGTTACGCGTATGTGATGTGAACCGGCGCTCTTGACAAAACAGAGGTGCACAGCCAAGTATAAATAGGTGATGTTTTCTAATGAGATTCATTCAAGTGTGGCAGCTCTCCTGGACAGCGGGTCGTATCACACTGCAGGGCTACATCCAGTAACAGTGTCCCAGTCCATGGCGGGTCATTGGTTCGACCCTCTGAGGCCGAGGCGAGGTCCGCAGCCAGCCAGGGCGGGCCACTCTTCGGCTCGCTACTGCGGGCAGTCGTCTTGGCTCCCGACACATGCAGGAGACTTCCAAGGCAAGGGCCGCAGATGCGGACACCGGATAGCGGGCGCTTGTTTGTCACCACAATCTCAGCCACGCCAGCGAGAAGATGGACGCAGCTGGCCACCTGTAGCTCACACTGAGCAGTGCTGAGTCGGCAGGGACGCAGCCTGTCAAGTCAATTGTGGCATCCTGACGATGCCGCAACTCCGCTGGCGTACATGGCCAGCACAACACAACGTTGCGTTACACAGGCCGCTGGGGTGCTTCCTCAGCATCGCAGGGCCATGTGACGCAGACCGAGGTGAATGGAGGACTGTGTGTAAGCAAATAAATAATTTGGAAAGTTCTCACTGAGATTTAATATGGCACCTCCTGGCACCCACCCACTATATTTGGTGTCTTCCCACTACATTTGGTGTCTACCCGCTACATTTGGTCATTCTGATACATTAGTTGGCAGAAGACACCACAACATATCTGTGTAGCCATACTGAATTGAACGCTGTGGCTATTTGCGAGCATGGGTATTTTAATTACGTACACAGATATATGGTTTGACTAAGGACATAATGTTTGAAACTTGTCCCCAACAATAAATTAAGGATACTTTTTAATGCTACTTTTGACTGAATTTCAACCCTTATTTCAATAAAGGAAAAGTTGCTGGCCTATTTAATATGCAGCATGCTGGAGGTCCTCAAATGTTTTTTGTAGCAACTATTGCATTACTACCCTTGCAAAGCTCAAAAATGATGCCGGACACATACCTCTTGAGGTATTTGGCTTGCTATATCACCATAAATTGCAGTATATATTAATTACGAGTAATTAAGTCACTCTAGCCTTAAAATGTCTTTAACATGACTTTGAAGAATACAATTAGCTGATAAATGACATACGAATATCAACAAGCATAGAAATGACATTACTTTCTAGTCCCACTAATATATTTGTGAGGAAACATATCCGGTATATGTACTGGAATCTCAAGCTTCTAGACGAAACTCTACCAGTAGTGGAAATATCTAGGGGTAACCCTGGATGCGAAACTATCATGGATTCTTCACATAAAGAATATCTGTTCCAAGGAAAAAGGTGCTCTTACGAGCACTAGAAGTGTCTGCGGAAAAAACTGGTTTATAAGCTCCAGGAGTATGTACTGGATAAGCACTACTGTAATAACATCTTGATAATGTATAGGACTACAGTATGGTGGAATACAGCAGAACAGAAGGAACTGCCAAGGAGCTTTTAAAGGTGCAAAATTTGCCTGCTTAGCCATACAGGCAGATGTAAGCAGCAAACCCACTTGTGGGATGGAGATGATACTGGACATGCTCCCACTATATCTTTGGGTAACAATGGAGGCAGCAGCAGGGGCATATAGGTCAAAAACTGGAAAAACAGCATATCTTTAGGATATCCATGATCTCACACTAATATAGTGAGTGTCGTAAATACAGAATTGTTGGAGAAATGCCAGCTGACCATACAGTAACTTCCTGCTGCTTCAATAAACCTTTCAGTGTAAGAATTGGAAGGGGGCAGTGGAAGAACAAACCATGACACCATTCTGGAGACATAGTCTGTTTTATGGACAGATTGAAAACATACAAAGGCACTGGGGCCAGAGCCTACAGTAGGGAGAGAGCAATCACTCCAAGGAAGCTGTCCACAGTATTCAGGTGGAAATATTGGAGTGTGTGCAGAGGAGATTTTTAACCAGCCCCTGCAAAAGCATCAATCTGCTATGGGTACCTGGTCATTCAGGAATTAATGGCAATGAAGAAGCCAAAAGGCTAGCCAGGACAGGTGCGGCGACTTCGTTTATTGGACTGGAACCTGTCCTAATCATCAGCAAGGAGATAAAGTCGAAACTACGTTGTTACATCAGGAGATTGTGTGTAGAATACTGGACTAGGATCCAAAAACAAAATCATGATAAGCTAATCATGCCAAAGCCATGTTTCAAGTGCAGTTCAATAATCCCAGACTTAAACAGGTGACAGTTTAAACTCATGATAGCACTAAGGACTGGCTACAGAACTTTAAGAAACACCTACACATGATGGGTGTAGAGAAAGCAGCCCCTACGTGCAGACTATGAGGTGACAGAGATGAAAACACACCCCGTCTAACTTTCCAACATGAAGTGTTAGAGGTCAAAAGACACAGAATATGCAGGTCATTAAGGCCTGAAGCGATCATGTCTAATAAGGCACAATGAAGGGTATCCTACTATTCTTTAGGAGTACCAGCTGGCTTTACTAGAATCACAGGGAGCGAAACTACGCAATAAACTCAATTTTGGTGGAGGCAAAGATGGGCTATGACCACTTTCATTTTTGGTTCCTTGTATAAATCAAATCAATTATCAGAACCCATCTGCGTCTGCCCCTAGAAATGTCTTACAGTTTCAAATCTGGTTTCAAAATATGTCTTACCATTACATACTCTACCTGAAACCCTAGGATATATCAAAGTCTCTCTCACATATACAACCTTCTTTAACAATTCTTAAACTCTGTGCAAAATTCTACCAGGAACCCTCCACATTCATTCCTTTCCCCCTGTCCATGTTCTGCTAATATCTATTATTCTCTTCCTTTTCCTACTATCAAATTCCAGTCCCGCATCATTTTTAATTTTTGTCTTCTTTTAAGCTCTTCATCATTGTGGAACTATTAGGCACTTAAAATTTTACTACTGTGGTACGGTTTCGCAATGCTGTTCATTGTAGCTTACATACATTCCTATTTTCTTATTCATTATTAGACCACCTCCTGCACTATCCCTATTTGATTTTGTGTTAACCTGATCAGAAGTCCTGGTCTTCCTGCCACTGTACTTCACTAATTCCCCACTACATTTAACTTAAAACTATCCATTCCCCTTTCTAAACTGTCTATCTATTTCCCCTATTAATAGATCTAACATTCCAAGCTCTGACCACTTTACTTATATTACTTTTTAGTGTCCGGAAACCACGTCACAATCTTTCAGCCCAGTATAGCACCATGTCCAAGGCTTCTTTCTTGTCCAGCCATAAATTGTCAGGGTTGCACCTATAAGGCCAGTTGAGCAGATGCTCCATATCCTGCACAGTCACACTTATCATTCGTGGTTCCAAGACCCCATCTAGTCATATTTGTCTTCACTGGAACCACCCCTGCCCTTATCCAGTTCAGTGTCCTCCATGTCTTCCAGTTTGTACTGAATCCGCTGGGCACTTCCTGTGCAGGTGGGTAATCAGCTGGTGGTTCTTCTATTATTGTGGCTAAGAACCTTTTACAGGATTTCAATTGCCCGGGTTTACACTCACTGCCAAAAACAGGATGTCGATCTTCAATAGTCTGTCTGAGCCTCTCTGTGAATTCATGTCACGTTCTCCGAGAGTTGGGATTCGCAAACCCGGCAGCTCTATACAGCATCCTGTTGTTAATCGACATGTTTCATTAAGACCTATGTTGACCTTCTTTGCATGGGTTGATCTGGACCATACTGGGAAGGCATATTCAGCTATAGAGAAGCATAAGGCTTGTGTGGTGGTTCTTAATATGGAAGGTTTAGCACCCCATCTGCTGTTAGCTAGTTTCTGCAGAATATTATTTCTGGCAGTTACCTTTTGTCGTGTGTTTTTGCAATGGTACCTTTATGTCAGATCATCATCTGTGGAACTATTAGGCACTTAAAATTTTACTACTGTGGTACGGTTTCGGTACTGTGGTACGGAGAGCTGCATCAAACCAGTCTCAGGACTGAAGACCACAACAAACATGTCAGATCTATCTAGCACCACACCCAGGTAAGTTAGTTTGTCGGTATGCTCCAGTGTGGTATTATTCCAAGAGATGTTAAGTTTATAGTTAGCTTGCCAAGATCAAAGGTGGAAGGCGCTGACTTGTCTTTTGGACAGTTTGGCTTAAGAAAGTTGTTTTTATAAAACTCTGACATTTCTCTAAGAACTTTTTCCCCACTTCTGTTCTATATCGTCTAAGGTCCTCCCCTGTGCTATAATTGCCAGGTCATCTGCATACAGAAACTGTTTTGTATGCTTAGGCACTGGTTGGTCATTGGTGTACAGATTAAATAGGGAGGGCGCCAAAATGCTTCTTTGGGCTAGGCCATTTTTCTGGTTTCTCGATCTGCTCTTTTTCCCATTGAGGAAAACATAAAATTGTCTATTTTGTGTTAGGGACTTGATAATCTTAACAAATTGATAGTCTCTTAGTTCATTTTAGAGCTTCTGGAGCAGCAGCCTGTGATTAATTGTATCATGTGCAGAGCTAAGGTCGACCATGGTTAGCACTGTTATCTTTTTATTTTTGTATCCTTCCTCTGAAAACCAGCTCGTTGACGAACATGTTTCATCTCAATACAGTCTGTCATAGGATTTAAAATAAGTCTCTCATACAATTTGTAAAGATGACACAAGAGAGATATTCGGTGATAGCTCTTTGGTGAATCTGGTGCCTTCCCAGGTTTCAGGAGTGCCACTATCCTTGCTTCCTCCTCATCTTGGGGATCTTACAAGTTTCGCGACATTGACTGAAAAGTTGCAGGATCCAGTTCTTTGTGCCCGTTCAAAAGCATTTGATATGCTCTGTGCACGTGGCATCCACCCCAGCTGCTTTGCCACTTTTCATATCGCTGAGACCCTTGCTGATTTCCTTCATTGTAAAGGGTGTTAAAATCCTATTAGTTTCTGATTCTGAAGTCCTGTTAACTTTTACTCTGTTTTGTATTAGCCTTTCCATTCAGGAGCAGTTGGTGAGCCACCTGATTAGGTGTTACTGCAGCAGACTGTTTGGGACCATTTGGATCTCTGTCAAGTTTTTTAATAAGATTCCAGGCTCTTTTGCTGCTATGGGCCATATCCATCCTCTCCAGGGTCTCAATCCATCTATTTTGCCGAGCTTCACTTAGCATTTCTTTTAAAGCCTTACCACATGGTATGGTTTTTTGATTAAAGGGGTCCTTTTTGTATAATTCCTCGTACTTGGCTAGGAGATGCCTGGAGTCATCAGAAAGACTTGGAATGAACTGCTGTCGGTATCCTCGTGGTATATGTTGTCTGGAGGTTCTCTATAGCATTCGTACAAATGCCTGATAGTTCTCTGGGGTTGGGGCGAAGTTTACTATGCCTTTATCCAGTTACTCTGCGATAGTTTCCCAACTGGCCTTTTTAAAAGAATTCTATTTTTGTGTCTCCCAATGTCAGCTTCCTCTTGAATAGTCCCCACTCACAGATATGCAAGGTGGACTTTGATCTCCTAAATCCTCTACCCAAGAGGATGCTATCATCGTTAAGCCAAAGAGTAAAGATCCATTCCTTCAGGAAAAATAATGACTAGATTCCCCTTGCTTTAAGCCATTTTCAGTACCAACATAGCAAGGTTATGTTGGTTGTGGGGCAAGTAGGCATACACAATTGTTCAACTGTGGTAGGTCTTTGCTTTCTCCCCTAGCTACAAAAATGTGTTCACTATGGTTTTCATGGTAGTTTCTCTGCATTCCTATTTTCTCATTTATTATTTATTACTAGACCTACTACTGCATTATCACTACCTGATTTTTGGTGACAGCCCTGTAACTCACCTGAGCAGAAATCTTTTTCTTCCTGCCACTGCATTATCACTACCTGATTTTTGGTGACAGCCCCGTAACTCAGCTGAGCAGAAATCTTTTTCTTCCTGCCACTGCACTTACTAATTTCCACTATATCTTGTGCCAGTTAGTATTACATATGATATTACAATAAAAGAATCAAATATAAGGCTAATGAATCTTGTTTGATTTTCACAGCTTAGGATAAGTGTTGCCCTGTAGCATACTGATTACCAAAATAATTTTTGATAAAAAAAGCTTAGAAAGTGAACTGCATGTAACATAATTTCATCTCTCTGCTGCAATCTGTGTGGTAAAATATCAGTTGACACTGGTATATATTACTGATGCAGTTGTCTCTTGCAGGCAATTTCAGAGACTGTATACTTACAATAACTAATTTTCACATTGGTATTCAGAAATAATGACTACTACATAATTCTCAACAGTGAACCTGTTTACTACGCACTCATATTCCTTTTATTCCAAGAGCAGTTACAGCATCACACCCTTCAATGCAATGATTATACCACAATCATATTCAACTGTTAAATTAACTTATTTCACATCGCTATAACATACCATGTACATGAAATAAGGAATTTAATAACTAAATGGTTACTTCATAAACCTGTCTGCTTTTCATTGAAATGGCCAAGCTGATATCTTAACTCACTCCACAAAAAAGGCTTTAAACAGGTAACATTTACACAGTAAGTGTGAGATAAGGTTAGAAAAAGGAGACGCACAAATAATCTCCCAATCTCAAGCAGCAGGGTATGCAGAGAGATGTTAGACGCAGACTATAAAAAACAGCTTACAAAAACCATTGAAAACGAAAGTAGAATGCAGAAAGTAAACGAAGTATTACCTTCAGGCCATTTATGTTTTCAGCCTCCACTCGAACAGGACTGCGATGTGGTCTCAGTCCAACCCATTCTCTGATAATAGAAGCTTTCTTGAGACTTGGGACAAGAGCAGTGCATCGTTCTAAAATAGACGCTGTATCGTGACGGTTCACTCGCAAATCATAACTGTCGTAATTTCGACAACCCCCAAGGGTTGCAGCCTCTATACCAGGTATTATGTAAGTATCAAAATCACCATAGAGAAAAGTTTTTATCCATGGTGCATTCACCTGCAACACATGACATTTAGAACTTTTAAAGAGTAGTGTACTAACAGACTGGCATTCTTGTACTTTCAATCAATTCATTAGAGGAAGTGTAGAAAGATTAACACATTTTCTCCAGTCACAATCACAATGAGAGAAACATACCATCTGGGCAATGACATACAATGAAGGGTTACTGAATTTTTTAAGACTATACACATTATTCTATTTAAGCCAAGAATCACTTCAATATTCTATATCAGATGTTAGTCTCTTATCAAGAATAACAGAAATCTATAACATATTATGTGTTTGGTCTTCTATGCAATATTGTTGTGTTTTGATGAATTAAACATTTCAATAGATAACAGACTCTAATTACCTTAATGTTGTGTGAGAAGGCAACGTATCTCCAAAAACGGCAATTTTCGACTTCTTTATTTATGTTCTTATGGCAATCAGCTGTATATCGTGTCAAAATACTGTACCTCCATGTTGCAAGTTTATTTTAGAGAGATACAGACATACTGGGACACATTCTTGTGCCTCAACGAAGTGCATCTCAATTTTGGAATCAGCAAAATCTATCAGAACTTATGTTCTTCTGACTCTTCATTTAATCACTAAATTTAGAAATGAATTTTAATCCAGCAGAGACTGCTATCTGCTTGTTTTGTATAATTCCATGTTCCTGCACTTGTGTGTTAGTTTCCGATGTACTGAAAGAGAAGTGTATGTTGACAAGCACCTAATAAAAAATCTTGCGATGTCAGGTGAAAATGTCGAATCATATCTCACTGCTGCATCATTTGCCTATCCATCAGTTCTCACAGTTCACATACAAGCTTTCAAATTATTTCACTTCCCCAGTGAGTATCAGCAAGTGGAGAAACACTAGACAAAACAATGACTATCCTTTGTAGGCACTGTCAACACGGTCATACTGCTTTCATTGTCACATCAGATTATGTTTAGTTTCTTGAAGGGCAGACTGTGAAGAGGTTAATGCCAGTGCACACACTCTGTTATAAAATGGAGCAAGAACACAGACTACTGGAGGAGGAATATAAGAAAAATGAATAGGCAGTCAGGAATGGCACACACACCAACTGCTAAAAAAGAAGTGCCGGCCAAACATTTAAGTACAAGAATTGCTGAAAAACCCAAGGAAGTGTAGTGAGCTCATTAGTGAGACTGGAGTGAGCAGGATGTTCCATGGATTCTGGATATTGAAAGATACAGAAATGCAGTGACAATATTTAGCTACACTTATTAAGAAGGTCCCTGAAGCAAGGTCACATTCTGATGGTGCAAAATGTCAAAGAAACCTGACGAAGATGTACTTTCTCCTGAATGGTGACTGAAGTTCATTTGTGTCTAGGGTTTCTCCTTAGAACTTTTAATATATCAGAAACATTTGTGCAACACATAAGAAAAAAAGAGACAACAGCAACATGATTTTGACTGCTGAAAAGAGAGGCCATCATAGTCCACATGTAAGGAGATCCAATATGAGAAGAGAGAGAATAAGAAACCACATAAATTCATTTCCCACTGCACCTTCGCATATCTGCCAACAGAGGTGTGACAGTTATTATCATGAGATCTGGTTGTACAAAGAAGGCACTATTATGTCAGAAACAATCAACTGATGAAAAATATTGGCTCCACAGAGAAATATTCAATACAGGGTTTAACCAAGATTTTCAAATACTACGAAAGATGTATGCAACCACTGCTACCGCTTTCAATATCTTTCAGAGGAAAATCATCAGGCAGAGAAAAACCAGCACACAGAACAAGGGAAAAAATTATATGAAAGAGCAAGCCTGAGCAGAAGAATGCCATTTACTGGAATAGGATCTAGAAGCTTTAGGGTACTGTCCAAATATAGCAGCTAAGGCCATTTTCTACAGAAGAAAAATAGCTGTATATGACACTCAGTATAAAATAAAGACACCAAAAAAGCTACAAATGACATGGGGCATGAAGGTGTGGCTTAATATGGATCAACTGAAGTAGCACTATGTAAATTTCAAGAACGCCCGAAGACTGCAGATGGCCGTCCAGTTGTTTTGTCCGCAGACACCTATGGAGGACAAAATTGAGAAGTCAATATGAAATTAATTTTTCTTCATGGTGTAGAAACTTTGAACATTCCCACAATGGAGTGTGATTCAGTCCGTGCCAGTACAGAGAGGGCTGCAAAAAATTTTAACATCTATGACCTTTAGCAGTATACTGTTGTTCAGACTGCATAAAAAACAAACACTGTATGAAGTAGTGGAAATGGACTAGAAGGACTGAATTTTGGAGTTTTGCAGAAGGAACAGTCGAAAAATACAAAAACTGCCAGTGAAGAAAATCAAGTACAATGTCTTAAGGTGTTGCAGATTCAATATCATAGAAGTTATATTAATCATATCCTTTTCAATCATTTCGTGGTCAACAATTCAAAAGTCTGCCAGTTTTCAGAAAATACTATAATTCTGATACAGACTTCCAGACAGAACCAAAATATTGGGGAACACTAAAAATTCAGGAAGAGAAAATAAAAGTCCTTAAGGATATTCGCTGCACTGGCATTATCAAGGAACAGTATGAAGCATTTTACACAAGTTTTCAAAAGGAGAAAGCTGAATATTCAGACAGCAGAAGTAATGGTTGTGATGAAGGTAATGAGGAAGTTAACATTCAGTGGCGGCATTCGTACAAAAATCTACTAATATGCATTTATTTTAACTAAAATTCATCTGTTTTTAGTGTGAAAATTAATTCTTTGTACTATATTTTCTCAGCCAAGTGCTTATCTCCAAAGTGTAATACATTTGTTTAGACTGAATTGCTTAGAATCATAATGATGTAAATCCTTAGCACTACATTAAACAGTAAATAACGCTCAGCAAATAAAGAATATTTTTAAAGGTGTACTACCATCAGACAATTTTTAAGTGTCTTCCTTAGTGGTATAGAGATCTGTCCATGAAGTTTTTATTATGCCACTGAAACGTGAAATTTCTTTCATCTGTTCTGTAAAATCATTAAAAAGGAGTTACAGTCCTCTCATTCTCATACAATGCTATTGCATTACATGGAGGATAGAGGAGAATACACATAATGAAAATTACGGTATATCGATAATTTTTACTTATGGACCGTCTGATAACAACTGAATAAAACACAATTTTAGTGCCATATGCATTTTGCCTTCATTTTCTGCAAGGCATCATCAGTAGCCTGGAATATGTACATATGTTTGCTATTTAATTTACATTTTGGTCACTCTATCTATAGGTTATCAAATAGCTAGGAACAATGGCTATGACACACATGTAGTACACAGGCTCAATCAAAAAATAAAAACACTAATACAAAACAAACACAACATTTCCAGAATACAAGGGAACTCACAAGCTGAAAACTTACGAACACACTCAACAAACACACACAATGACAGCTCCCCACAGAAAAGAACCAGATGGTACACCATGACCTACACACATAAACTAACACACAGAGTTCCAAATATCCTAAAGAGACAGGGCTTCCAAATAGCATATAAGTCTGGGCAAACCCTCCAATCACATCTAAGCCAACCAGATACCAAGAGGGACAAATTCCAACAATCAGGAATATATAAACTTGAATGTCAAAGTTGTGATGCAGTATACATAGGCATGACATGCAGGAATTTTAAAACACGATACAAAGAACATATCAGGTGTTGGAAGTACGAAACAAACCATTCCACATTTGCAGAACATTTAAAACATCATAACCACCATCCTACAAACATGAACAAGAAATGAAAATTACGAGAATAAGCAACCATGACAAACATCTTATACAAACGCAAGAAAACTTCCACATTCAGAAAGCCATCACTGAAAACAAACATGTGATAAATGAACAAACACACATCAGCACAGGTTCCTTACTACACGTAATTAAAAAAAAAAAAAAAAGGTAGTTTGGCAATAACATTCGATCTTTCGCAAAAACATCTGACACTCGGCAACAGAAACCAAAGCATTGCATTGAAACAAGTTTTCAGTGCATAGTGCTGTGAAATGTGGGGAAAAAAACCACAAATTGGCATTTATAAGAAGAAGAACGACACCAAAAATGCAACAGGAGCATAATATGCAGAAAATCGTCCATGCAACCTGTAAGTACAGTTCAACACATTGATAGGAAATACCAACCATCAGAACTGTTTATAACCTATAGGTAGAGTGACCAAAATGTAAATCAAATAGCAAACATATGTACACATTCCAGGCCACTGATGACGCTTTGCAGAAAATAAAGGCAAAACGCATATGGCACTAAAATTGTGTTTTATTCAGTTGCTGTCCGGAGGTCCGTAAGTAAAAATTATCAATATATCGTAATAATACACGCAACTGAGGAAGACAGGACTACAAAAGTGTATAATGAAAATTGTACACTATTTCAGCATTTCTCAACAGCTCAATAATCTCTCTGTTTCATCCCCCCCCCTCCCCCCCCCCCCCACTGTCTGTCTTTGTGTGCATGCTTGCTTGTGTACTTTTTTGTTTGTCCCCCCCCCCCCCACCAGGTGTAGTACAGCTCTTATTCTGATCATGTAATACGAATCTTGTACCAGTGCACCAGCTGTAATGTCAGAACCAATTGGGACTTAAGACATTCTAACACCACAAATGTATACAGCAGCCAGCACAGAAGCACTCTGATGGAAAGGAAAAAAATCGCAAGCTGTGTGACATAAGTGGAAGATAGTAGGTGTGTTTCCACATCCAAAAGATGAAATCTATTCAAATTTTGCACTAGTTGCATGAGAGGGACACTAGTAGTGCCATTATGAGATTACAAATCAGATTTGCTTTAAATATACACAGTAACCGTTATGAGCATTAGTTACCTCTGAGATTGGACTTGGTGAGTTGATGTTGGTTAAATGCCTTTAAAGCGACAAAGATTTCATTATCAACACCTCACCAGATTTGAATGAGGGACACCTGTACAATACAATGCAGGACCATTTGCAAGCTTGCATTCAACATGCTGGCAGTTACACCAGTTATATCATACCACAACTTCTTATTTGGTTTGGTTTATCTCAGGCTTAGATTAACTAGTGATCTAGTGATGCTAATCACTTAAATATATTACCTAGACAAATAAATTCCTGAAATTTCATCATTCTACATTAATTATTCTTTGGTGCTGTGATTCTTTTCTCATCAGTGTATGGGCCAGACAGCATCAGCAGACATTGGCCTTTTTAACAAGACAATTTACAAGCTCCCCACTGGGTACTAACAAAAAGCTGGCCCTGTATAACGTTAAGTCTAGATTAGTTCACCCAAATTGTTCTGGCCTCCAGAGGAACATCTTGCCAGGGAGCGCAGAAGCACTAAGAAAGGCTGCCTTGCAGTTTTATTTATGGAGGAACCAGTAGCAGGCAGCAGGAAGGCAAGACAATCAAGAGGTTAGCAGAGACATCATACTAGCTCCTGCATTTCCAGTCCAGTCTCTTGAACAACTGTTAAGTAAGTATGATGTACATATTCATTAACAGTTCTAACTTGAGCAGCTTTATCCTTGGGATTACCCAAATTACATACTATCACACATGACCAATCATTTGCATAAAATGGTCTACAAGCCATGCCTCATGATCTATTCTGATTGCTGCCTCCTGAAGCTAAGCTGGATACTTTCTGCTCATCAAGTCTCATATTCGTAAACAATCATGGTGTTCAAACTAACAGCTTCTCATTTATGAGGAACTGAAGATAAGCACCTGTCAAGTACAAGAGACAAAGGAAACACAGTTGGTGTCAGAGAGAGAGAGAGAGAGAGAGAGAGAGAGAGAGAGAGAGAGAGAGAGAGAGAGAGAGAGACTGACTACAGAGCAATATGGGCACTCGACCTTTCAATGTTTCAAGCAGTTCCGTGATTGAGAGAAATGAAAGGAGTTGAAGTAAAAGTGGACTATAGCAGTCAGTCAAGACTGAACTATCACAGTATTAACAATGGGCTGCATGCAGCTGACAGGTGAAAGACGACAGCAAGAGCTTGAAGGAAATCACAAAACACAGATGGAAATAATAAAGGCAGATGGGGGTGGGGGGTAAGAAGACAACAAGATAGTGGGAGACCATCAACAGAAGGAGTAACTGTAACAACTCACCATCACACTGAGGCACTAAGCGATAAACAAGTTCATAAACAAGATTGCATGGCTAAATAGTCTGACCTGACTACACTGTACCAGCAATGCAGCTCATCCAGGGTGTAGGCATACTGGGTCGACTAACCACAGGGAGAAAGATGGCAGAGAGGGGAGGTTTGGAAGGATGTGTGCTTGATGGCCGGGAGGGAAAAGCAGCCATCGCACATGATGGGAATGTGGTACCAGTGACCTCACTCTGACGCAGGCAGGGAGAGTTGCACATGAAACAAAATGATGTGAATCAGTGGCCTAGAAGGGAGAGGTAGAACAGAGGAAGGAGCAACCGCAGAGAGGAGGCTGCCTGTATAGACCAAGAGAAGCAGAGGACATGGTGGCAGAGATGGAGATTGGTGTGGAATGGGGGCTAGTAGAGACCGAGGCCAGGAAGATCCTTTCTACGTGGTTCAGAGAAGATAGTACTGGTAGCAGTGTATCAAAATTTCTTCGGTTGTAAAGTAGCCACTGTAGTTGAACATGCTGTGTTCAGCAGCATGTCTGTATTTGGGTGGTCAAGCCCGTTCTTGGCCAGTTTGGCAGTGGCCATTCAATTGGGTGGACAGCTGGTCAGTGGCCATATACACACACAAGGCTGTGCAAAAGTTACGGCAGAGCTGGTATGTGATTTGACATTTTTTACAGATGTCCCTGATTCTGATAGGGCAGGTTATGCCTGTGACAAAACTGGAATAGGATGTGCTGGGTAGATGGATTGGTCAAGTCTTGCACATGAGTCTTTCACAGATAAATGACCAATATGGCAACGGGTTGGGAATGAACGTGACATAAGGATGGATGAGGATATCTCATAGACTGGGAGGGTGGTGAAATTCCATGTTGGGAAGAGTGAGAAATATTATGGATAGGATTTTCTTCATTTCCAGGAAAAACAGTAAGTAGTGGGAGCCCAAGTAATGGGTATAGTTTAGTTCTTCCAGTCCAGGGTGATAGTAAATAATGATGAGGATGTTCCTTTGTAGCTGCTTCATGGAGGTATTCAGAAGATTAGGGACATATGAGGATATGGCACAAGAGACCTGTTTGTGGATTATGATTGGAAGGTAATGCCATAGCCAGGACAATGTACCTGTGCAGATCTACATGTATTCTGTTATATATGAAGGACTGCCCTGAAAGATCAGCATCACTGTTCATGGGCCTAACAACCACTCAACCACTCAGTTATATGGCAAGTTGTTACCTGTGCTCATTCCATCATTTATGTTAAGAACTCCCCATTGCCATACCAAGAACAAAATTAGTGTGTCCTATCTAAAGATAGGGCTGTTGGCCATTAAAAATACAGTTATTGTGACAATATACCGATGCTTTTAGAGTCCTTAACCCTTTTGCTTCTGTGAGTGTGTATACAACTCCTGCTATGCCGTTTTCCAGGTGCTGCAGATGTATATATGTATGTGCTGCTTTGGTTTTTCTACAGTGCTATGGATGTCTGTACGTGTCCTGAGCTGCCAACGTCTCACTGCTGTAGATGAATTAAGTTTTGAGTATTTCCCATACAAAATATGTGTCGCACTTGCAAAACTTTGTTTCAGTATCTTGAACTGTTTATGAGATATCAAACAATGGAAAATCCAAGATCGAATGTAACAATACCAAAGAAGGAAAGATCCTACTCACCAGATAGTGGAAATGCTGGGTCGTGATAGGCACAGCAAAAAGATTTACACATTTATAGCTGCCGGCATTAAGGCCTTTGTCAGCAGTAGACACACACACACACACACACACACACACACACACACACACACACACACACACACACACACACACAATGCATCTTGCACACACATCTGAGTTTCAGAGAACTGAACCACACTGTGAGCAGCAGCCGGCATTAAGGCCTTTGTCAGCAGTAGACACACACACACACACACACACACACACACACACACACACACACACACACACACACATGCATCTTGCACACACATCTGAGTTTCAGAGAACTGAACCACACTGTGAGCAGCAGCACCAATGCATGATGGGATTGGTGACTGTGTAAGGAGGAGGCTGGGGCAGGGCGGGGGAAGGATAGTATGGTGGAAGTGGTGGACAGTGAAGTGTTGCATTTTAGACAGAGGGCAGGAGAGAAGATGCGGAGGGGGGAGGGGGTAAGTAGCGGAAAGGAGAGAAATAAAAAGAAATTAAAAGACTGGGTGTGGCAGTGAAATGACAACTGTGTACTGCCGGAATGGGAACTGGGAAGGGGCTGGATGGGTGAGGACAGTGACTAACGAAGGTTGAGGCCAGGAGGGTTACGGGAACGTGGGAAGTATTGCAGGGAAAGTTCCCACCTGTGCAATTCAGAAAAGCTGGTGTTGGTGGGAAGGATCCATATGGCACAGGCTGTGAAGCAGTCGTTGAGATGAGGGAGATCATGTGTGGCAGGGTGTTCAGCAACAGGGTGGTCCACTTGTTTTTTGACCACAGTTTGTCAGTGGCTGTTCATGCAGACAGACTGCTACATAGAATGCAGCACAGTGGTTGCAACGTATATTGTAAATCACATGACTGATTTCACAGGTGGCCCTGCCTTTGATGGGATAGGTGATGTTAGTGATCAGACTGGAGTAGGTGATGGTAGGAGGATGTATGGGACAGGTCTTGAATCTTAGTCTGTTACAGGGGTATGAGCCATGAGGTAAGGGATTGGGAGCAGGGGTTGTGTAAGGATGGACATGTATATTGTGTAGGTTCGGTGGATGGCGGAATACCATGATAGGAGGGGTGGGAAGGATAGTGGGCAGGACATTTCTCATTCCAGGGCACGACAAGAGGTAATTGAAACCCTGGCAGAGAATGTAATTCAGTTGCTCCAGTCCCGGATGGTACCGAGTTAAGAGGGGAATGCTCCTCTGTGGGACTTCGGGAGGTGCTGGGAGTCTGGAAAGATAAGGCACGGGAGATTTGTTTTTGTACAAGAATGGGAGGATAATTACGGTCAGCGATGGCTTCAGTGAGACCCTTGGTATATTTTGAGAGGGACTGCTCGTCACTGCAGATGCGACGACCATGGGAGGATAGGCTGTACGGAAGGGACTTCTTGGTATGGAATGGGTGGCAGCTGTCGAAGTGGGGGTATTGCTGGTGGTTAGTAGGTTTGATATGGGCGGAGGTACTGATGTAGCCATCTCTGTGGTGAAGGTCCACATCTAGGAAGGTGGCTTGTTGGGTTGAGTAGGACCAGGTGAAGTAAATGGGGGAGAAGTTGTTGAGGCTGTGGAGGAATGTGAATAAGGTGTCCTCACCTTCGATCCAGATAGCAAAGACGTCATCAATGAATCTCAACCAGATGAGGGGTTTAGGATTCTGGGTTTTTAGGAAGGATTCCTCTAGATGGCCCATGAATAGGTTAGCATAGGATGGCACCATGCGGGTGCCCATAGCCGTACCGTGGATTTGTTTGTAGGTAATGCCTTCAAAGGAGAAGTAATTGTGGGTGAGGATATAGTTAGTCATGGAGACTAGGAAGGAGGTTGTTGGTTTGGAATCCATAGTGACGAGCAGGGCACCGTGTGGTAAAGGCACAGGAACTGTGGACAATCGGCTGAGGAAATGGTTGGTATCTTTTATATAGGAGGATAGGTTCCAGGTAATAGGTTGAAGGTGTTGGTCTACGAGAGCAGAGATTATCTCAGTGGGGGCACAGTAACTGGTCACAATGGGGCATCCTGGGTGGTTGGATTTATGGACTTTAGGAAGCATGTAGATGGTGGGAGAAAAGTTTCCTTATCCCTAGCCAGATCCCAGTCCCACATACTATTCCTGCATTGTTGCTTGGCTCATGAAATCCCCCCTAATGGCCTTACCATCAAATTACCCATCTCTGGTTTCCACACCACCTTTCACAATGTCCTCCACCTGTTCAGATTCCACCAATCCTTAGCCCTCACCAACATAGTCCTGCAAAACTATATCAAACAAGCCCAATCCTCCTTGCAGTACCTTCTCTCCATCCCAAAATTCTCCTGCTATGTAATCCAAATTTCCTGGAGCGCATAACACACATTGAAATTCTTGTCCTCCAGGAACTTAAGCAACATGCACAACGCCACCTCAAAAAGCTCTCCATCCTGCTCACTTCCTACTCCCACCTCAGAGTACCACTGTCCACCACTTCTACAACAACCTACAAACTTTCCCCATGCCCTCTCATAGCTGACAAACCCTGTCTCGCAGACCCACTACACTTACCCCATCCTCCAAAACTCCCTCCCACCACCACACACAATCCAGAACTTAACAGACCCTCAACACAGTTATGAACCTTTCCTCCAGAAGCCTTAGTCCAAGAGAAATATCAGTCCTTTCCAAAGGCCTCACCTTTTGCCCCACTCCCAAATTCAACCATGCAGGACTAGTTAAAGACCTTCTCTCCTTCTCACAGTCCCTACAGTGGAAATACTTTATCACCACCAACCCGACCAATCAGACTCAACCAAAGACCAATATTGAAGTTTGCCTAACTCAGTTCACTCCTCCATCCAACCGTGATCCACCCCCACTACCTCCAAACCACACTCGGTTAACTTTCCAGAATTTCTTAACGTCGAACCATGCCTCACAATCATTCCCCAAATCCCTCAACATGCAAACTAACCTTACATCCGCAGAAAGAACCACAGTCCACCATCTAAAAACTGATTCCACCTTATAATCCTACCTGCAGACAAAGGCTCCACCACCGTTGTTTTGAACCGCAAGGATTACGTTGCAGAAGGACTGTCAGCTGTCAGATATGTCCACCTGCAAACCACGCCACAGTGATCCCATTCCAGTAATCCAGCAGGATCTCCAGTCACTACTCAAATCCTTAGGCCCATCCCAGAACCTCTCCCCAGAGTCCATCTCTCTACTTACCCCTACCACTCCATGCACTCCCACCTTCTACATGCTTCCTAAATCCATAAACCCAACCACCCAGGATACTCCATGGTGGCCAACTACTGTGCCCCCACTGAGATAATCTCTGCTCTCGTAGACCAACACCTTCAACCTATTACCTGGAACCTATCCTCCTATATAAAAGATACCAACCATTTCCTCAGCCGATTGTCCACAGTTCCTGTGCCTTTACCACACGGTGCCCTGCTCGTCACTATGGATTCCAAACCAACAACCTCCTTCCTAGTCTCCATGACTAACTATATCCTCACCCACAATTACTTCTCCTTTGAAGGCATTACCTACAAACAAATCCACGGTACGGCTATGGGCACCCGCATGGTGCCATCCTATGCTAACCTATTCATGGGCCATCTAGAGGAATCCTTCCTAAAAACCCAGAATCCTAAACCCCTCATCTGGTTGAGATTCATTGATGACGTCTTTGCTATCTGGATCGAAGGTGAGGACACCTTATTCACATTCCTCCACAGCCTCAACAACTTCTCCCCCATTTACTTCACCTGGTCCTACTCAACCCAACAAGCCACCTTCCTAGATGTGGACCTTCACCACAGAGATGGCTACATCAGTACCTCCGCCCATATCAAACCTACTAACCACCAGCAATACCCCCACTTCGACAGCTGCCACCCATTCCATACCAAGAAGTCCCTTCCGTACAGCCTATCCTCCCATGGTCGTCGCATCTGCAGTGACGAGCAGTCCCTCTCAAAATATACCAAGGGTCTCACTGAAGCCATCACTGACCGTAATTATCCTCCCATTCTTGTACAAAAACAAATCTCCCGTGCCTTATCTTTCCAGACTCCCAGCACCTCCCGAAGTCCCACAGAGGAGCATTCCCCTCTTAACTCAGTACCATCCGGGACTGGAGCAACTGAATTACATTCTCTGCCAGGGTTTCGATTACCTCTTGTCGTGCCCTGGAATGAGAAATGTCCTGCCCACTATCCTTCCCACCCCTCCTACCATGGTATTCCGCCATCCACCGAACCTACACAATATACATGTCCATCCTTACACAACCCCTGCTCCCAATCCCTTACCTCATGGCTCATACCCCTGTAATAGACTAAGATTCAAGACCTGTCCCATACATCCTCCTACCATCACCTACTCCAGTCTGATCACTAACATCACCTATCCCATCAAAGGCAGGGCCACCTGTGAAATCAGTCATGTGATTTACAATATACGTTGCAACCACTGTGCTGCATTCTATGTAGCTGTCTGTCTGCATGAACAGCCACTGACAAACTGTGGCCAAAAAACAAGTGGACCACCCTGTTGCTGAACACCCTGCCAAACATGATCTCCCTCATCTCAATGACTGCTTCACAGCCTGTGCCATATGGATCCTTCCCACCAACAACAGCTTTTCTGAATTGCACAGGTGGGAACGTTCCCTATAATACATCCTATGTTCCCGTAACCCTCCTGGCCTCAACCTTCGTTAGTCACTGTCCTCACCCATCCAGCCCCCTCCCTGTTCCCATTCCAGCACTACACAGTCATCATTTCACCGCCACACCCAGTCTTTTAATTTCTTTTTATTTCTCTCCTTTCCACTACTTACCCCCTTCCCTCTCCACACCCACCGTCTAATTTCTTATGGTGGGTCGTATGTTGCCACTTAGCCACTGTGACTGGGCCCGGGGTCCGGTGAGACTGAAAGTAACACCACACCGGCTCCCGTCCCCACTCACACCGTTGCCCGTGTCCCGCCACGTGGTGGCGGGCTCTGTTTAGATCCATTTGATATCTTTTTTTTTGTGCAGCATTAGAAAAACTTATAACTAATACAAAATCGAGTAAGACATTAATAAACAAAGCGAAATTAAACATTTAGAAAGAAGGAAGGAAGAGAACTGAATAGAGAAGGGATAGGTATAATATTGCCCGTCACCTGGTTGTGGGCGGCGGCCCGGGTCTTGGAATGACCCTCAAGACGCTGGCCGTTGCTCACCATGCCTTTAACATCTACCATCCTAAAAACTAACTTAACTAGAAGAGGTTAGGGTACATTAAAGCTAGAAGCTAAGACTAAGACCTCCATGTCCAGTCTGCTAAACTATTTACGATATACAATAGAGAGGTAACTGATTTTGTGCTTGGCTCAAAGTTGCTAATGAAAGGGTACTTGTGGTAAAAGTAATAAGGTAATGACGCTAACGGTTTGTGTTGAGCCTACAAGGCTCCTAGTAGAGTACATCAGGGGCAAGCACCTCCCGGCCCCGCCGACAACACTACCTGAACGGTGGTTTTCCCCGATCTACCATAGGTATCCATCGGGTTGGGCTCAAAAGAGAGGAACCACAATTAAGATCCTTTCATCCAGGACGTGCGCCGCCTCTTACCAGGGGGCGTAGGTCCCTTGAAGAGGTGCCCAACTTTAAGCTTCAGATCAGAAGTTATTAGTGTAGTGGAGGTTGAGGTATAGGCTGTGTAAGTTTGTTGTACAAACAGTTCACGCTGAGCCAATGAGACTTAACAATGATACGTGGTGTGGCAGTTAGCACCTTCCGGCCCCGCCAGCAACACAGCCTGAACGGTGGTTTTCCCTGATCTACCATAGGTATCCATCGGGTTGGGCTCAAAAGAGAGGGACCACAATTAAGATCCTTCCATCCAGACTGTGCCCTGCCTCTTAATGGAAGGCGTAGGTCCCTTGAAGAGGTACCTAGCTTTAAGCTCTTATTAGACATGGAGATGCTGTTAACTATTTACATATAAGGTGCAATCTGTTTTTAGGATTGTGTGTGACTTGTGCACCTCTTGTCGGTTGTTCCACTCTGTTCTTTGAATTTGACTTGGTTGACACTATGGATCATCCGCGTTGGACGCTTCAAGATCTGTGTTGGTGCCATGGTCTGTATCTGTTTCTTCTTCATCACTCGTGGTGCTAATCATATCTGTGTCCCCCTGGGCATCGTGACGTCTGTTTGGACCAACTTGCCTTCGGTAGGGTCTGTTGTGCAAGTATTCTATTTGTTGGATCTTCGAGATTTCGTCCATTAGTTTGTTGAGTTCAGTCCATCTTTCTGGGTTACGTATTATGGCATGTAGTTCGTTCTGTGTTCAGGCGATTTATGTGTACTGTGTGTCTTATGTTCGTGCGTTGTCCACAGAAGAAGACAGTATGATCAGGGAAACCTTCTTCCCCGCATGTGCATCTATTAGTTTGCTGCAGACTCACGCGGTACAGGTGCGTGGGATAAGGGCCATGTCCTGTGATGAAATGAACCATACCGCAGCTGGGATAAATATGTTTTAGTTTTAGTCTTTCCCGGATGTCAGGGAAGAAGTTGTATACATGGCGGCCCTTATCGCTGTTGGCCCACTCACTCTGCCAGGTATCCACTTGCCATGCTCTGAGTTGGCGTGTTGTCTCAATCGGTACACCAGTGATCTGCCGAACCTGGTCTATTCTCCCCATCCTAAGCCAGTACATTGCTGCGCGGTACCTGATGGTGATATCTATGGGGAAGATTCCCATGACGACACATAGTGTGTCATTTGATGTTGTGTTGAATGCCCCTGTTAGTCGAAGTAGAACACTTCTTTGGCCTCGACGTACAATGGTTCTGTTGGTTGAGAGATTTAACCTGTGGGCCCACGTACTGGCAGCAAAGCATAGTACTGACTCGAAGAGAGCACAATGGTATGTTCGTGTCACTGACAGGGGTAGTCTGAATTGTTCCGAATTTAACCTAGCCAGTTTGTGTAGTATCTTTTCTGCTTTGTTTGTGCATATTCGCATGTGTTTGTGGAAGTTCAATCGTTCATCAATGTATACTCCTAGATAGCATGTGACTGCTAGTCTTTTTATGTTTGTGTCCCCGATTTTGACTATTGGGTTCCAGCGCAGGATACCCTTTAGCAATGTATAAGTTGTTTTGTTTCCTGCTATCTTTAATTTATTATCTGTGCACCATTGGGTTATCATCCTAAGTGTTCCATTGGCTATTTCTTCTAGCTGGGCACGGTTGTTTGCTGAAACTATGATGAGTAGATCATCAGCATAAGCGAGAACTCCATCTGTCAAGATGTGCTCCTCTAGTAACTGTAGGAGCGGTTCTATAACTATGTCCCAGAAGGTGGGGCCGCAGACCGACCTTGTGTAATTCGTTTAATCACTTTCTGGTTGACCATTTGCCAAACAACCGTTCTGTCTCTGCAGTAGTCCATGAAACTATTATACAGAGACTCCGGTACCTGCAGGTGTCTGAGCCTCTTGAACAAGGCCGGCCACCAGAGGTTATCGAAGGCACCTGAGATGTCTATCACAATTGCAAGTGTGTGTTTGGAGGGTGTGTTGTGTACTATTTGGAGTGCTCTGTTCATTGCCTCGTCTATAGATTTCCCTTCCCTGAAGTCGTATTGGTGTGGTGTCAGTCCCTGTAGTGTTCGGTGTGCTTGTAGTCTTTTGCAGAGTAGTTTTTCTTGTACTTTACCGAGTGTATTGATAAGGCAAATTGGTCTGTATAACATGGGGTCTGATGGGTCTTTGTCTGGAGCCTTTTCGATGATAACCGCCTTCGAGGTCTTCCACACTGCAGGCACAGCCCAGCCTTAATGCATCGTTTAATAACGTTGTGAGAAACAGGGTGATATGCGGTGCAATTTGTTTCAGTACCTCAGAGTGGATACCATCCGGTCCAGGTGCCTTTTTGTTTTTGAGTACCGAGATCGCTGTCGCCACTTCTTCCTGCGCAAATGGACAGGTGACGGTTGGTGTGATGTATACTGTGTCTACTTCGCGTCTCAGTGCTACATGTTGTGGTGTGTGTGTGTCTGCGATGTCGTCAGGCAGGAGTTTGCTCAGCAGGAACTCCGCTGTGCGTCTCCAGCCCTTAGTCATCTCACCATCCTCCTGTCGCAGCGTTCTCAGAACCAGAGGGCTCTTAATTTTTTCTGTCACGATTTTGTATGGTTCTCCCCAAAATGTTTAGTTGTGTTTGTGCTGCTACATGGCTGTTCCAATGGTCTTTCCTGGTCTTACTCAGCTCAAGTTTATATTTGTTCTTGGCAAGCCGGTAGTCGTGTAGTCGTAATTGTCTTTCTCTATCTGAAATTGCTCGTTGGTGAAGCTTACATTTACGTTTTGAGTCTTGTTTGAGTCGTGTTAATTGTGTAGTCCAGGGAACATTTTGGTGTTTTGTCATTCTTTGTGTGGGTATGCAGGTGTTCTGTGCGTGTGATGATATCTGTCAGCATGTGTGCTCTGTAATCAACACTGCCGGTGATGGCTTGCGGTATGTGCTCATGTATTTTTTGTCTGACTCTGTCCCAGTCTGTTTTGTCAAATAATAGTCTTTTTGGTAGTGTTTCTGTGTTGACATTTGGTGTACCACTTAAGGTTAGTGTGATGATGTTGTGGTCACTAGCAGTGATCTGTTCATGTACTGTCCAGTCTCGTATGTGGTTAATGGCGGCATTATTAATGAGGGTGATGTCTATGTTTGATGAATGACCGTTGTGTCTGATGTGAGTTGGGTGATGTCTTTCCTTGTTGAGTACGTGTAGTCTGTTTTCTTGGATGATGTCATTTATTATTCTACCTCTGTCGTCAGTTCTGTCTGAATGCCACAGGGTTGATCTGGCATTTATGTATGCACAGATGAGAAGTTTTTTGTTGCCAGCGTATTGCGCAACATCTCTGATGAGGTCTGCGTTTTGATGCAATGACAGAATTGGGCGTACAGCGACGCGATGATCCAAGTATCCCCCTTGTGTGGGACTTCAACTGCAACTAGGTGCTCGGAACAGAGTTCTGTCTTTTTGACTGGATGTACGAGGGCAGTTCAATAAGTAATGCAACACATTTTTTTTCTGAAACAGGGGTTGTTTTATTCAGCATTGAAATACACCAGGTTATTCCCCAATCTTTTAGCTACACAGCACTATTTTTCAACGTAATCTCCATTCAATGCTACGGCCTTACGCCACCTTGAAATGAGGGCCTGTATGCCTGCACGGTACCATTCCACTGGTCGATGTTGGAGCCAATGTCGTACTGCATGAATAACTTCTTCATCATCCGCGTAATGCCTCCCACGGATTGCGTCCTTCATTGAGCCAAACATATGGAAATCCGACGGTGCGAGATCGGGGCTGTAGGGTGCATGAGGAAGAACAGTCCACTGAAGTTTTGTGAGCTCCTCTCGGGTGCGAAGACTTGTGTGAGGTCTTGCGTTGTCATGAAGAAGGAGAAGTTCGTTCAGATTTTTGTGCCTACGAACACGCTGAAGTCGTTTCTTCAATTTCTGAAGAGTAGCACAATACACTTCAGAGTTGATCGTTTGACCATGGGGAAGGACATTGAACAGAATAACCCCTTCAGCGTCCCAGAAGACTGTAAACATGACTTTACCGGCTGAGAGTATGGCTTTAAACTTTTTCTTGGTAGGGGAGTGGGTGTGGCGCCACTCCATTGATTGCTGTTTTGTTTCAGGTTCGAAGTGATGAACCCATGTTTATCGCCTGTAACAATCTTTGACAAGAAATTGTCACCCTCAGCCACATGACGAGCAAGCAATTCCGCACAGATGGTCCTCCTTTGCTCTTTATGGTGTTCGGTTAGACAACGAGGGACCCAGCGGGAACAAACTTTTGAATATCCCAACTGGTGAACAATTGTGACAGCACTACCAACAGAGATGTCAAGTTGAGCACTGAGTTGTTTGATGGTAATCCGTCGATCATCTCGAACAAGTGTGTTCGCACGCTCCGCCATTGCAGGAGTCACAGCTGTGCACGGCCGGCCCGCACGCGGGAGTTCAGACAGTCTTGCTTGACCTTGCGGTGATGATGACACACGCTTTGCCCAACGACTCACCGCGCTTTTGTCCACTGCCAGATCACCGTAGACATTCTGCAAGCGCCTATGAATATCTGAGATGCCCTGGTTTTCCGCCAAAAGAAACTCGATCACTGCCCGTTGTTTGCAACGCACATCCATTACAGATGCCATTTTAACAGCTCCGTACAGCGCTGCCACCTGTCGGAAGTCAATGAAACTATACGAGACGAAGCGGGAATGTTTGAAAATATTCCACAAGAAATTTCCGGTTATTTCAACCAAAATTGGCCGAGAAAAAAAAATGTGTTGCATTACTTATTGAACTGCCCTCGTATTTCTTTGTTTAGGATTATGACAGATGCAATGCAGCCTGTCCCCTCCGCAACTGTCACCGCACTTGGAGGAAAGTTGGGGATATGCCCTTGTCTAGTGTACGGCTCCTGTATGCACAGAATGTCACTTTTTAGATCACGTAGGACCCGAATTTACAAGTATACTCCGCATAGCACTAAGCTGTGCTATTAGCAGTTTGCGTGTTTAACGGTGGCGTAGCACTTGCTGCCAGTTTGACTGTAATCGAAGTATGTTCTCCCATGAGCCCTTACGTGATCCTTGTAAAGCTTGTCCATATCAAATGGTTCCTCCATGCAGGCGCACACCTGCATGAGCAGGTCTAGTAGGCTGTCTGGATCTGTTGGAATATTCTCCGTTTTGAGAATCAGTCTATTGGTTTGCTCTGATGCACGGAAACAAACAGATTGGCCGTACGGGTGTAGGGTGCAGATGAGCATCCATTGTGCCGTCTCTAAGATGTGTCTTTTTTCTAGCCTACTTAATTTTACATTTGTATCTAGCTTGTTGTAACTAAAACTTTCGGTGTCGATGGCGTGTGTTGGCGTCTCTGCGGCCGTGATGTGTCGTGATGGTGTAGTCAAGTTGCTGTGCACCTCTGCGGGGGGCGCTGGATTGGCTTCCTCGTTGGTTGTTGTGGGGGTTTCCTTGGGCGTTGGCATTGAGGTTGTTGGTTGGGGGGCTGCGAAGGTGTTGGTATCATCAGGGGTATGCACTTTCGTATCACTAGGTTTTGAGGCAGCCTGCGATTGCCGCAATTGGTCGTCACACGCTTTCACTTTCTTGACTCTCTTAGGCTGTTTGGGTTTTCTATGTGGTTTTAGTTTCCTGAAGGCTGTGATTCGTTTGTTTTTTGTGTGTGTTTCGTTTGTGCAGTCTTGATGTGTATCAGACGTGTTGGTTGTTTGTGCCTCCGTTCTGCATTGATTTGACGTTATTTGGTTTCCACTTGACTGCTCATCTACGCTATGTGTGATAGACATAACAGCTTTTGGTATGTTATGCGCACTGTCGCCTCTATTGCCAGACACTCCGCAGACTTTTGTTGCGGTTGTTCCTGCGGCTTTTTGTGTGGCATTCGTAGTGTCTGCCGGCACTGTGGCCTGTTCAAGGTCGGTATTACGGTTTCGAATATCATTGTTATGAACACTGCAATCTCTTGCGTAAGGGCAATAATAGACGTCGTCTTCTTCCTCTGTCAGTGAGTCAGAGAGAGTTATTTTGCGTTTGATTTGATTACAGTCTGAGGTGTCTGATTTGTCCATGTTTTCCGTTTGGGCTCCAGTTGTGCTGGCTTGCGTTACGGTTGTGTTTAGCACCGTTGGGTTCAAGGTCTCACCTTGTATGAATTTGATTGGTTTGATGCGTCCTTCGCATGTTGTAGTGTCGTATGTGCATCGTTGTGCTGGAGTGGATGGTTGATTTTGAGTCGTTAGCAACGCTGTTTTGTGCAGTTGCTTCGGTTGGTCATGTGTGGTATGGTTTTCTGGTCTGTCGGTATCAGGATTTGGGGTTATCATGTCTATTCTCAGTAGTTTGTCTTCGAGTTCATCTATCCTATTCATAAGGGTTGTCTGGAATGTCATCCAGTACATTATTTGCCTTTTGATTAGTTTGGCGGCTTCTGGTGACATTTGTCCTGTGAGTGTTAGGTTGTCTATGTATTCAGTGATTGCATGATGGCTGTCCTCCAGGTTTGTATTTTGTATCAAGCCTGGAATGTGACCATTGTTGGGGTAATCGTCAGGTAATAGTTTTTGCCTCTTATGCCAGAGTATTGCACGTAGATGGTTTCTGTGCTTGGTGGATGGTGACTTGTATGATCTTGTTTTTTCAGGGGTTGATTTATGGAGCATGTTGGTTGACTCAGGGGGGTGTTCAGTTGCCATAGTCAGTACTGTCAATTAGTCTATCAAGCAGCTGTTTGTAGGTCTAGCAGACGCCACCCCTGCTCTTATTGCAAATTCGGTTTCTGTTCCTGCACGGAATGCAATCGATGGGCTCTGATGCTCGACAGTCCGCGCGTTTGTGGCCCTTTTTGCCACACCTTGAACAGGCCGTACCTGTGTCTGTGCAGGCTTTGGTTGTATGGCCAAGGTCACAACAGTTGTAACACTGGCTCACTGGCGTAAAGTCTTTGACAGATAGGGACTGGAAGTCTATGTACACACTTCCTTTTTTGGTGAGGCACCAATAAATTATGGGTGTGACTTCCAACACTTGATGGTTGTATCCCTTTCCTTTGGGCCCTGTGCGGAATCTGATTTTCATGTCTTTGCCGAATTCGTCTTTTGTGAAATCGTCACTGAGATTTTGGTCGTATAGACACTCAAGAAATTCTCTACCCGAGGTAGTGTCTGTCACTCGATAGACTATCACCAAGGTTTGCCACTTTCTGGGCCCCTAACACGCGATATTCTCAATATCTTTTGTCTTTTCTATTATTTTCCTACAGTCCTCCTGTGTTGCTGCTTCAACAATCACAGCTGTCTTCGTGTTTCTTATTGACTTAATGTGTAGGTTGTCTCGTCTTGGATTGATGTTTTTTGTCAACGTTTGTTTTATTGTTGTCGTGTCTTGGTTGTTGGTAGACTTTATGAAGAGAGTGGTTGCCTGCTTGGCTTTTGCCACCTCAATGCGTTTATGTTCTTTGGGTGTGGTGGAGAGTGCCGCAGCGTATGTTAGTGTCTTGGCCTGTTGCTGTGCCTGTTCAGTAACCTTTCTTGTCAGATCCCTAATATGGTCCCTGAGCTCTTGGTTTATTTCAGCGAGTTTTGTATTGTCTTCGAGTTTGTTGACCTGTTCTGTGAGAGACTCAATTCTAAGGTCCTTAACTGGGTCAGCTGAGTGCTGAAGTTCGCACAGTAGATCTTTGTACTGCTCTTGCAGCAGCTCGACCTTTGCTTCTGCTGATGTGAGTTGGAAAGCCAAAGGGAATATTTTATTCCTTATCGTATTCAGTACGCTACTCGATACATGTTTGGCCTTTAATTCCGCCCCAATGTCATTTAATAGCTCGTCAACTGCAGCGATCTTCTGGCTTGGTGACATGACGGCATATTCGTGGGCACCAGGTGCCATGCCTATAGGCGATACTTTGCAACTGGTGCTGCTCTGCGCTCTACTAAGTGTCCCTTTCGTGGACTTGGGTGTGGTGTTAGCACCACTTAGTTGGTGTGCTCGATCCAGGATTGCGGATGTGTGTTTTAGTTCTTAAAGAGTGACCTTTATTTGGTGTGTATTGCATGTGGGGACGCGATAAGTCACAGAGCGAGGCCGAATGTGGGCTGGGTGGCTTCGCCGGCGATGTCTGATCGACACTGAGCGCCGCGGTCAGCTCCGCACGTCAGCCAGCCACATGGTTCGCGGGACCAGGTGGGGACTGTGAGCTCGCGTAAGCTGCTGACTATCGCGGTTGGGCGTGGAAACACGAGTCGTGCTTAGCAAAACCAGTTCGCTGTGGCCAGCGCAATTTGGCCTATTTGCGAAACTCAAGCGTACTGCATGTCAGCTGGCGCACTGTGACCTACTCTCGGGACTTAACGTTCCGTCGCTCGGCGTATCGCTTTACGTTACTTGTAATCAATTTTCCTCACTTTCGACAGTTTATGACTTTTACCTATAATATGTCTATAAGAAACCAGATGGCAGTTATAAGAGTCGAGGGACATGAAAGGGAAGCAGTGGTTGGGAAGGGAGTAAGACAGGGTTGTAGCCTCTCCCCGATGTTGTTCAATCTGTATATTGAGCAAGCAGTAAAGGAAACAAAAGAAAAATTCGGAGTAGGTATTAAAATTCATGGAGAAGAAATAAAAACTTTGAGGTTCGCCGATGACATTGTAATTCTGTCAGAGACAGCAAAGGACTTGGAAGAGCAGTTGAATGGAATGGACAGTGTCTTGAAAGGAGGATATAAGATGAACATCAACAAAAGCAAAACAAGGATAATGGAATGTAGTCTAATTAAGTCGGGTGATGCTGAGGGAATTAGATTAGGAAATGAGGCACTTAAAGTAGTAAAGGAGTTTTGCTATTTGGGGAGCAAAATAACTGATGATGGTCGAAGTAGAGAGGATATAAAATGTAGGCTGGCAATGGCAAGGAAAGCGTTTCTGAAGAAGAGAAATTTGTTAACATCCAGTATTGATTTAAGTGTCAGGAAGTCATTTCTGAAAGTATTCGTATGGAGTGTAGCCATGTATGGAAGTGAAACATGGACGACAAATAGTTTGGACAAGAAGAGAATAGAAGCTTTCGAAATGTGGTGCTACAGAAGAATGCTGAAGATTAGATGGGTAGATCACATAACTAATGAGGAAGTATGGAATAGGATTGGGGAGAAGAGAAGTTTGTGGCACAACTTGACCAGAAGAAGGGATCGGTTGGTAGGACATGTTCTGAGGCATCAAGGGATCACCAATTTAGTATTGGAGGGCAGCGTGGAGGGTAAAAATCGTAGAGGGAGACCAAGAGATGAATACACTAAGCAGATTCAGAAGGATGTAGGTTGCAGTAGGTACTGGGAGATGAAAAAGCTTGCACAGGATAGAGTAGCATGGAGAGCTGCATCAAACCAGTCTCAGGACTGAAGACCACAACAACAACAACAACATGTCTATAATTCAGAATTATGCTCGTTTCCCTTCACTGTATGGGTATTGTTCACACTGGTTTTCTTCATATTAAGCTAGTCTTTTCTGCGAGATTTGCTACCATATGTTAGTCTTCGTTTTTTGTCTAAGTCTGTTATTATCAGTTTTTTTTTATTCGGGACACTTTTGGAAGCTACCCTTCACTGTTCTAACAAGTTATCATGAGTTTGGTGGATATTTACTGTCTAATTATGGAGAAAAATTCTACCATACGTTACTATGATGATTCATCACACGGTAACTTTCCTTTTATATTGTTTTTAACACTTTCACAGCACTGCGGTTAGTAATGTTAGTAATGTCAAGCGTTCCTAATCGTATTAGTAGTGTTTGTGGATATTAGTTGTAGTGAAATACCTTTGATGAGGTCCAACATGCTGCAAATGTGCCCGCGAAGTCACTAATTGCAC
The DNA here is from genome assembly GCF_023864345.2 of Schistocerca serialis cubense. NCBI lineage: Eukaryota > Metazoa > Arthropoda > Insecta > Orthoptera > Acrididae > Schistocerca > Schistocerca serialis. Next base: position 628,238,109 of record NC_064641.1, on the reverse strand, counting down.
TATTTATCTAGTCGAAACACGAGAAAATTTTGTAGGACTGCTTCACTTCACTATTATCCATCACTGATCACTGTTTTTTTGTTCACTGGCGTGATTGTTCCCGATAGAACCAACAAAAAGACCGTAGTTGCAGGAGCGCGCGCGAGACACGTCCGTACGCTCTTGTGGTTAGGGGACATCTGAGACTGCAGATGTGTGTGCAAGATGCGTTTGTGTGTGTGTGTGTCTACTGCTGACAAAGGCCTTAATGGCTGACAGCTATAATTGTGTAAATCTTTTTGCTGTGCCTATCGCGACTCAGCAAGCATCTCCGCTATATGGTGAGTAGCAACTTTCCTTCTTTGGTATTGTATATGAGATATGGTGATTGTTAATACCACGTGATTTGCTATGTGTATGGACAGGAATGGGTATGTCACACGCGACCATCTATCAGATACTAAATTCAATAACTTGAGAACGAAGTGAGATATCTCATCTCAGTTTAAAATAATATTTCAATATCTTATCTACATTTCATTCACTGCAGTGTACGAGCTAAAATCACCATAAGCAATGCGTTTTTACATCTGCAAAATCTTTAAAATTGTTTGCAACGTTTTACTTAATCTGATGCAGTGCAGTAAGTATGATGGATAATGAAAAGAAATTCCGTTCTTTATTGAGTGAGGATATCAGATTGAAAGATGTGCAAAAGTCAAAATTTTTCACTGAATAGTTTTCAAAAAATTGGATGATAAATATTTCATATCGGTTGGAATGCTGTCTCTCAGCAATAGCACCTGCATTTGGCAAGCAGTACAGCCACAACAAAAGCCGCCCCCTACACAGAATGCAGACAGCGATCTGCTGCAGTGAAGGGTTAATCAAGTACTGCAATGGTATAAAAAACACCTAATTTCTAAGAAATAAAGATACTTCATTTATATTTTATACCTTGAGAACCTGGCCTCTGATGGGTACCATATTATGATCAGAGCACAAATATTTTGCTCCCAAACCAAGGCAGTTAACAACAATATCAAAGTCACCAGAAACATCATTAAAGCTGCTCAGAAGTTTGTTTTTGACTTGTCCACCAGCTTCCTCAAACCTGCAAAAAAAAAAAAAAAAAAAAAAAAAAAAAAAAAAAAAAAAAAAAAAAAAAAAAAAAAAGTTTACTATTAAAATTATTACCAAAAACCAAGAATATGATGTATTGACAGTGAGTTATTCTTATCATCTCTCAGAGGATGCTACTGAGCAAGGTACAGAACTTTTTGAAAGACTGAAGCCTTGTCTTGTGCTATGAAGTTTGCCTGAATGTTCAACTAGTAAACTGATTTTCTTTGAAAGACATATGATGATGTTTGAGGCATATTTGGTACAGCTTTAATCTAGATGGAAAATTCATCAAATGGGATCTTTATAGATTTTACAGAGTGCCAGTTGCTAATGGATCATGGCTGCCAAGGAATCTGCTGGTAAGAAAACACTCGGGATGTTATTTGAATGCTTTCTTCCATTCATCGCCATCGTCCTCACTCCCCCCCTCCCCCCCCCCCCTCTCCCATGCACTCATGCACCCGTTTTCACTCCCCCCCCCCACAAAAATGGTGTAAAAGGAAAACTTAAGTTAGGCTCATCTCTCAGCAAAAATTATAGCAGTTTGCACATTTGTTACCCAGCAAGTTCTTTGTTTATGCAAGTAAGTCATAATGTGAAAAAAATCATTTATACATCATTATCAATGGACAGAATGAAAGGCTATTACACTAGGGAATTAGGTTTTCATGCAATGCTGACTACATCTGAAGTGAAGCAGTATTTGGCACTTTTGAAGTATTGAAGAAAATAAAATTGTTTATATATTCTACAGAATGATATGAACTAAAGAAAGCTATATTACTCAGTTGTGACAAGTCTCATATTGTGAAGCTTTAGGCCACAAAAACGAGGGAGTGGGAGAGAGGGAGAGGGAGCAGAAGTGAGGGAGAGGGAAGGGAGCAGGGGGAGACGTGGTGAGGAAGGAGAGGGGGAGAGGGAAGGGAGGGGGAGCAAGGGTGAATATAGGGGCAGGGAGGAGGGGGGAAGGAGGTTTGGGGGAGAGGGGCGAAGGAGAAGAGGGAGTTGGAGGGACAGGGGGAAAGGGGGAGGAGGAAGGGAGAGAGGGAGGTTGGGGAAGGGGGAGGAGGAAGGGGGAGAGGTAGGTTGGGGCAGGGTGAGAATGGGTTGAGAGGGGTGATTGGTTGGTTAGTTGGTTTAAAATAGGGGGGGGGGGGGGGAGGGACCAAACTACGAGGTCATCGGTCCCTTGTTACTAATAAAACAATGCCGCAAGTGTGAGAATAAAACAGACGAGACATATAACACAAAATGGACAGAAAGGAAAAACCACAAGAATGAAAGAAAGGCAACAAACACTAAAAGGAACAACAGAGAGACACTAGAAACAGAAGAGAGTAAAACAAGAAATCAGACTACAGTGGCTGGCCGACCATGACAATAAAAAGGTTCAAATGGCTCTAAGCATTATGGGACTTAACATCTGAGGTCATCAGTCCGATAGACTTAGAACTACTTAAACCTAACTAACCTAAGGACATCACACATATCCATGCCCGAGGCAGGATTCGAACCTGTGACTGTAGCAGCTGCACGGTGAATAAAGAGGAAAAGCCAGCCACTCTGCAACACATTAAACCCTCCACCCTAAAAGCACTATGGTGGAAGACACAGAGGGACAAAGGACATGAGCTAAAACTTAGATCAAATGATAAAACCCACCTTCACAAATAAAACGTAAAACTAAATCAGCCAATGAGGCGTTGTTAGGTAAAAATGAGCGACAACAAGTCTGGTACCCCAAGATTTCATCGCTGGGCAGTCAAAGTGGGACAGTGTACTCCATTGTGTCTGAGGGTTTGGCAAGATCTAGGTCCTCAGTGGACACCAGAATCTCCACCCCCATTCTCAGACGCAGAGCTTGTAGGTAGCGGCGGTGTGGGTGCCACTGCAATTTCTTTGGTCTTAGGGTCTTCTTTTGGATTTCTCTCACTGCTCCTTGGGTTTCCCTGGCTGGGAGGACTTCACTAGCTCAGTCTCCGGTGGCTGAGGATGAGCGTGAAGCGCTATGACCAGCTGCTTTTGAGCTCCTGGGAAGGGAGTAACCCAAGGGACCCCTTCCTAGCAAGAGAAGCCGAAGAAGACTTACACTTCTCCAGCTTAGAAGTGGGCGATGGGTGTCCCCGATGGTCGGGGGAGGGGGGGGAATGCTCCCTACCATCGAGGGGGCAGGTGTATTCTTCCAGCTCTGGGACGTGATGGGGTTGGCAGAGCTGATGGTGCGAGAACTGTTGTAGCAGCGGTGTAAGACGATGTCATGCATACAGGATGCAGGTGTTCAAATTTTCTCTTAGCCTCAGTGTAGGTCAGTTGGGTCTTATACTTCATGATTTTCCTTTCTTTCTGGAGAAACCTGCAGTCTGACGAGCAGGGTGAATAGTGCTCTCCACAGCTGACACAGATGGGAGGCAGGGCACATGGAGTATTGGGATGTGATGGACATCCACAATCTCGACATGTGACGCTGGAAGCACAGTGGGTAGACATATGGCCGAACTTCCAGCACTTAAAGCACTGCATCGGGGGAGGGATATAAGGCTTTACATTACAGCGGTAGACTATCACCTGGACCTCCTCAGGCAATGTAACACCCTCGAAGGCCAGGATGAAGGCACTGGTGGCAACATGGTTATCTTTGGGACCCCGGTGGACATGGCGGACAAAATGTACACCTTGCTGCTCTAAATTGGCCCGCAGCTCATTGTCAGACTGCAAAAGAAGGTCCCTGTTAAAAATGAAACACTGGACCATATTTAAGATCTTATGGGGCGTGATGGTTACAGAAACATCCCCCAGCTTGTCACAAGCGAGTAATGTCTGTGACTGGGCAGAGGATGCTGCTCTGATCAAGACTGACCCAGATCTCATTTTGGACAATCCCTCCATCTCCCCAAACTTGTCGTCTATATGCTAAACAAAAACTTGAGGCTTCATCATCATGAAAAATTCCCCATCAGCTCTCTAAAATACAAGGTACCAGGATGAATAAGATCCACTGTCATCCTTAGCCTGAGGTTCCTCCCACAGTGTGGCCAGGGAGGGGAACAATTTGGGGCCGTACTTCTGTGCGTTGAATTGAGCTCGTGAACGCTTAAGGACTGCTGGTGTTTCACCACCAGCAAGAGATGATGGACTACGCTTCATCACATGTCATCCGCCCTTATGCCACCCACTCTGACCAGGGGCCCTCTCCACGGGCGCCACCCAGCCGCAGCAAAGGCCATCTGGCAGGAGTCCTGATGTCCCAGGGGGACAGGCATCTACCCCTTGGCATACATGGGTAGTCAATGGCACAGGCATCAGCAGAGTGATCCCTGTGCGGTCAGGGGGCTACAACCAAAAGAATACATGGCAGCCCCACCACAACGGACTGGCTAACGTGCTGGATATCAGGTGCAAAGACGTCCATGGTCATCATCGACGCAGAGCGCGACACTGCATAATGCATGGTGGAAAACACATTCAGGAAGATGTCCTCACCCAAGAGATGGTGAATGAGCAAGACTGAAATGCGATTATGAGAAAGTGGGCTAAAGATCTCAATGCACGATGAACACGATGCACCAATAAGGCACCATTCCCCAATTGACTCGCTCTTTGGGAAAATTTTGAAGAATAGAGGTCAAACCCTACAGGGGACTATCACATGAAGGCCGAAATTTGTGAAAATCTTTGTGCAGTTTGAGGTGGGGACGTTTTGCGGTGGGAGGGGAGGGGGCACGGTGGGGGAAGGAGTCGCAGTGGGGGGGGGGGGGGGGGAGGCATCACAGTGGCGGGGTAGTTGTCGCAGTTGGGGGGGGGGGGAAGGCGTCGCAGTTGGGGGGGGGGGGGGAAGGCGTCGCAGTGGGGGGGAGGCGTCGCAGTGGGGGGGGAGGCGTCGCAGTGGGTGGGGGGGGAGGCGTCGCAGTGGGTGGGGGGGGAGGCGTCGCAGTGGGGGGGGGGGGGTGGCGTCGCAGTGGGGGGGTGGCGTCGCAGTGGGGGGGTGGCGTCGCAGTGGGGGGGTGGCGTCGCAGTGGGGGGGTGGCGTCGCAGTGGGGGGGTGGCGTCGCAGTGGGGGGGGGGGTGGCGTCGGCAGTGGGGGGGGGTGGCGTCGCAGTGGGGGGGGGTGGCGTCGCAGTGGGGGGGGGTGGCGTCGCAGTGGGGGGGGGTGGCGTCGCAGTGGGGGGGTGGCGTCGCAGTGGGGGGGTGGCGTCGCAGTGGGGGGGTGGCGTCGCAGTGGGGGGGGGTGGCGTCGCAGTGGGGGGGGTGGCGTCGCAGTGTGGGGGGGTGGCGTCGCAGTGGGGGGGTGGCGTCGCAGTGGGGGGGTGGCGTCGCAGTGGGGGGGTGGCGTCGCAGTGGGGGGGGTGGCGTCGCAGTGGGGGGGTGGCGTCGCAGTGGGTGGGAGGGTCACAGCGGTGGGAGGGGGAGCAGTGGGAGGAGGGTGAGCAGTGGGGGGAGGTTAAGTAAGCTGCACATACACTCCTGGTAGTTAACAGGCAACTGCTATCACTGGCCTATGTACCTTGGATGACCAAATATATATAAAAACAAAGATGCTGGCAGGTCGATAGACACACACAAACATACACACAAAATTCAAGCTTTCGCAACAAACGGTTGCTTCATCAGGAAAGAGGGAAGGAGAGGGAAAGACGAAAGGATGTGGGTTTTAAGGGAGAGGGTAAGGAGTCATTCCAATCCCGGGAGTGGAAAGACTTACCTTAGCGGGAAAAAAGGACAGGTATACACTCACGCACACACACACACATATCCATTCGCACATACACAGACACAAGCAAAAAAGGAAAAGATCTTGCAGTTGACTTAACCACAGTATTACACAACTAAAGATATAACACACAATATCTACAGAAATTACCTGTGCATTCCCCAAGGCAAGAACTTTCGACACTCCGTCACAAGGGTTGTGTAAAAGGTTCCATATTTCCAGTTTCCTGGGTACAAAGAGAGTTCTTCTTCTGTTGCTCTTCTGAATAGAGGCAAAAGTTTTTCCAGGTAGTGGTTCTGAAAGCATAATACTTTTGAAAGTAAAAATAAATAGGGTTTTTCTTCAGCATACATTACTACACAGTATACAAACTGGTTGGTCACATGAGTGCAGAGTCAAATTATGTCTAACTTTCAATCTGTAACAGTGAAGTGGCGATACTGAGAGCAAGTATCTTCACAGTCAATTTGTTAAAGTAGGCTACAATGTCCCTGCCCTCATGCTGAGCAAGGAATACTATCAAAAAGTTTCAACTTTACAGTCTTTAAAAACAACATGTGCCACATGCTTTGTACTTCTTTGTCCTTCAAAAACAACTGTTTAATCTTCTTATTGTACTCAAAAATCCTCTTTGCTTGAAAATTCATTGGTTTTATATTGTTATTTGCATAAGATGTATAGGTAGTTCCTGACCACAAAGAAGTTTCCAGAATGAGATTTTCACTCTGCATCACAGTGGCACTGATCTGAAACTTCCTGGCATATCAAAACTCCGTGCCAGACTGAGAGTCGAACTCAGGACCTTTTCCTTCCATGAGACAGCACTTTACTGACTGAGCTGCCCAAGCATGACCTCACAACCCATCCTCTCAGTTCTACTTCCACCAGTACCTCATCTCCTACCTTCTAACCTTCACAGAAGACTAGCATTCCAGGAGTGCTGGTATTACAAGTTTTGCAGGAGATGTTCTGCGAAGTTTGAAGGTAAGAGATGAGGTTCTGGCACAAGTAAAGCTGTGAGGATGGTTCGTGACTCGTGCATGTGTAGTTCAGTTGGTAAAGCACTTTTCCACAAAAGACGAAGGTTCTTGAGTTCGAGTCATGGCCCAGTAAATAGTTTTCATCCACCAGGAAGCTTCACAAAGAAGTTGTACCACCACCTTCACCCTAATGTTTGACAATCCAAACGTCTGGAGAGAGGTGTGTCAGCATTTTCCTGATGGAATTTCCACAAAGTCTGTCCTAGGTTTTTCAACACCAGTAGCTCCACAGACTTTTGGATTTTGAACATGGATTCCTCGTTGTAAACTTCAATGGACACACCATGTCTGCAAAACTGGAATTTGTAACCTCACAATTGCTTTTACATCTCATCAGCAGGCAATTTTTTCATTTGCTGGTTGGATACGGAGCATTTACAGAGCTCATGAGATACTGTGAGTTTCAGCTTTACACATGCCCACACATTTATCCTCATTAACATCCAACCATCTACCACTAGGACATTGTCCTTGCCATCTCTTACAGTAATGAGTCCAACAGAGAGTTTATTTATTTCTTCTTTAGCCAATTACCTTTACTAAGCACCTGGACCATCTCCTTCTGAAATCACTATCAACTTCGGTTATTTCTGACATGCTTTCTTCAACTGTTCATTGAGCATTTCTAAATGTTTTTTCCTTACTATTTAAGATTCATGTCTTAGTCATAGTTTGACCTGGCAGTACACATGCATTAGATATATTTTATGTTGTTGGGAAAATTGTGAATTTCCTAATGAACAGATCATAAACTTTTCCCAATGAACTTCCAGATATTGTTTAATGCCCCTATTTCTGTTTCTGAGCCAATCTGCTAATCATTTGCAGTTGCCCTCATCAGCTGGTTCAAGTTATAACTAATCTTTTCTGATTTACTGTCAGCATATTGACAATACTTAATTTTAGTTTTTTTGGAGTTAATTTTCAGGCCTATTATAATAATTCTTATATTTTTTCTTCTCCATTCTTTTATTAAATTGTTCTGAATTTGAAGCAATTAAAACAATGTTATTCACAATTTAAAGGGGTACAGGTACGTTGATCCAGTTATGGTGATGCAGATAAAATGGAAGGAAGAAGATGGGTCTGACGTCCCACTAATGATAAGGTCATTAGAGCAAACTTGGACTGAGGGAGGATACATTTTGCACCCTTTCAAATGAACCTTCTCAGCATTTGCCTCTAGCAATTTAGGGAAATCTTGTAAAATCAAAATCTGGTTGACCGAATGGGGGATTTGCACTACATTCCTCCTGAATATGAGTCCAGTGCATTATCACTACGGTACACCTCAGATAATAAGAATCACTTACACGAAATGTTTCTTCAACTCACTTCAGTAATTCTGAAGTAATTTGCACAAATAAAGTATAATCTCCCCCCCCCCCCCCCCGATGCAGTTATTATGGATTTTAGTAACACACTTGTATAGTACTGAAAACAATTTAAAGAGGTCCACAACCTACATCTCGTCACATCTACTGTTCCCATTCTTGTCAATTTGTTTAGCAACATTGTTGTTTGAAATATTATTTGTTGTCTTCTTATGCAAACAGTCTCTGAATAATTCTGCAAGTTTTATTTCCACTACAAACCTCTATTATGTTATTTCTGTTGCAAACACCCCCCCCCCCCCCCTCTCCATGTGTCAACTGTTGGCGGGAAAGGCTTCCTTCATTCAGACAATCAATTACTTATGTTTTTGTTCCATCAGCTGACCTATATTTGAACACCTTAAGGTTTGTCTCCCTGTTGACTGTAGCAATGCTTTCCAGCATCCTCATGGGATACCAGGCCCCAATCTACTTCAGGGCCCCTGACCGACATCTAGGAAGATTTCAACCTCGGTTCCAGTCAAAATAGGGGACAGCAAGACTGGTACCTGTACATTTTTGAGATAGTGATCACTTCAGAAGACATCACCTGATGAAGTGATCACTTTCTCAAAAATCTACAGATAACCAATCTTTGAATGCTGGCCCCTATTTTGACAGGAAGTGAGGTGGGAATCTTCCTACACGTCGGTGAGGGGGCCTGAAATATATCATCGAAACTGGTGCCCAATAAAATAACAATCTGTATATTTAGGTGACTGAAAGTTGTTGGTTTGACACGCTGTACTGAACATCTGAGATGCCGAACCATCTCTGAAAAGATGGACGCTACTCTCACTAACATCTTCATCAACATATCCCTGCAACCATGCACAGCAGTTATAAAATTACTTACAATTACAAGCACACAACTTCACAATATATGTTTTGGAATCATTTCCACATTATTTATGTTGCCTGTAGGACAGATTTTTAATCCCTCCCCCTCCCCAAAGAAAAAGAGAAAAAAATTAACTGTTTCAATCGGGCAGGGCTTATTATTTTCAGATTTAAAGAGTTTAATTCCTCATTAAATGTCACAATGCATATTCTGTAGAAAATTCACTGTCTTAACTTGGCTCACTTAAAGTGTCAGCCTTATGGATCCACCCTCTCTTTTTAAACTCTACCGTAAAGGATCTGAGTAGGTTTATGCTCTCCTAAAACAAATCTTTTAGTCAATGACCTCATCACTTTCCAGAAACCAAAATACTTGACAAAACATATTCTAAAGCTTTTCTGTTAATGTCTGCCATGTAGAGGGTAGAAATTAATGCTGTAGAGTACCAGCTCTAAAAAAATGCGACAGATGCTAAGTGATACATTTAATAAACATAATGCAGCCATATGAAGGTGAACTGGCTGTTCAAAGCAGGTAATGGCAATAAAAAAACAAAGTGGTCGCTTGTCTGCCTGTATGCAGTTTGTGTTGTAGCTTGGGTTTCTGCTTTTGTAAAAGAGTGTTAGCACTGACCAAAAGGCACCAGGACACATTTTTATTCTTGTTCTTTGTAGTTCATACTTTTAATAGTGAAATTTTACAATGTTTATAGTGTCACAGTTGTGTACAGTACAGGGAGCACAAGAAGGTCCCTGACACCTTGCAGAACCGTTGCCTGCTTTCAACTGTGAAGCACTAATGGCTGCAAGTGAAAACAGTAGCCATCTGCAGAGACGTGACAATGCTGAATCTACACCATAGAGATATTTATAAAATTGCATTACATTACTGGTTGAGGTTGGCCCATAAAGCAGCCGCACAACTGTGGAGGATCAACTTAACGCCAACTCAACTACAGTTTGTTCCCTGTGTTATTGTATAGTTGTCAGTAACAGAAGACGTGGAAATGACATTTATGCAGGGGAGAATCGGCCACTGCCCATCAGCAACTAGAGACAACCTTGTGGAGAACAACAGGTTTCGAGCTGCTGCCCTCAACTGTAGCAGTATTCGGACATCACATCAACAGGGCTCCACGATGTCACTATTCTGCCAAAGTGAATGATCTGACCAGTTCATCCTCTCAGCTAAAAGTAAATTTTATGAACCATCTGACAAAAACATTAGATTATTTGGTCTTCTGTACAGTCAGTAAATAGATAAAATTCGTAGACACAGTCAATCAATGACTATGATGACAGTACTGATTTTGGTCTTCCAAAATTATACACTGAGGAAGATCTTATCACAAGTTCTTCTTTGATTACTACTCAAACACCAAATTGACATATCTTTTACTCACAAATGTCTTGGTCATATTTGGTGGATAAATTTGTTAACTGGTATTGACTGTAATAAGTCGTCATTATAACTAAAAATCCAGTATCTTGTAACAGAAATAACATATCTAGGTGTCATCAAGCAATCATTCAGGCAATTTAAAATTTGAGGCAACCAGAATAAGTGCATCATGATGCCTTTGTATTTGGATTTTTAGTTATGATGATAACTCATCAGAGTCAGTATCTGTTAACTGTGATATATCTGCCAAATGTGATCAAGACACTTGCAAATAAAAGAGTATATTTCAAATAAATTGTGTGCTTCTATTTAATTGAAATCGACATATACTGTCACATATGAGAGTGTAACAGATTGGAAAAAGACAGAGATAATTTCTGTTTTTGAGATGGATCATCAAACAGATGTGCATAACAATGGACCTATGTACCTGATGGTGCTCTGTTGTAAAATTATGGAACACATTTTATGCTCACATATTATTTTCCCTATTGTTGATAAATTACTGGTAACAGCCAAAACTATGAAATATCTCAAGAAATGCGTCCAAAGCAAATTTAGAATGAAATGATCAAATAAATCAATCAATACAATGGATATGCAGCACACTTCTTGAATCCTTTCATTATAGATTCACTTGAGATTCTGTTCCATAAATTAAGGAGCCACTGGTATAGCACAGATATTGAGGGTTTCTATAACTTGACTGCCCGAGTGACACACAATCCCCATGAAGAAGCAACTCATTATAAAGTTGTCAGAGGTGAGACTTAAAAGGTCTATCACATACACATTCTGCATTGCTTTTCGATATCCGATCCTTATCTTCCTGGGTAGGTGTCCCCTGAAAGTATCCAGTGCCAAGATTTGTCTTTTGGCTGGTACTCTGTTCCAAACAACCTTGCACTAATTTAGCACTACGTCATTTGTAATCCACACTTTTCTTGACGTCTGGAGGTAAACCTGCAGACAGTTTCCCCTTTTGTATGATTTCCCTAGTAAGAATCATATAGGGGGGCAGCTTCCTCAGTCTCATTCCATCTACTATCGTTCCCAGGATTACTGTGTAGTGGGCCTTCTCGTCACTATTCACATCATTGCCCTTCCATGTTGACAGTATCACTTGAAGGTGTATCAAAATAAACAGATGTCTGAGCAACACTAATCATGTGGCCTAGTACAGTGGTCAGCAAACTCATTAGTCAAGAGAGTCAAATATCAGCAGTACAATGACTGAACTTAAAGAGAGCCACATTTTTTAAACTTACACTATATACACAGGTACACTGTTATTAACTTAATTAGGAAACTTCTAAGCTGGCCTTTGGCAGAAATGTCCTCAATTTGATTGAGGTACTTCAAAGAGGTCAACACCTACTAACTCCCCTACCCAAACTGGTCTTGTTTACTTGTTTCATCTCTATGACTGGTTGTTCATCCTCTCTGCATGTCCAAACCATCTCAACACTACATCATCTCACTCCTCAAAGCTCCCTAAAATTAACTTAATAAACTTCAAGTAAACTTTTAAGCCTTGGCTACACTATAGGACTGTTGAATAAAACTTGATACCATACTTAATAAATATAGTATTCATAAAATTAGTTCATGAAAATTACCGACAAACACTAATGTGAACAATGGTCTGGTTACATCTCTCTGGGAGGCTTGGGTAAGTCAAGACTGTATGTTGTTTTTAATGTCAGGCACATTTCCAGATTCTCATCAGTATGACAAATTCTCAATATACCCACGAAAAGATTTATGGTTGTAAATGACTGTTCACATGAATATATAGCATAGCAAACATTAGTTTTTTTCTGCTGATTACGTGACTCAGGAATACTATTTCAGATGTTAAAAACCAACACACCTTTCTTTTCCAGGTCTTTCAAAGCTGACCACTTATGCTGTGAACTAAGCTCATTTTTGTTTTTCTCCAATATTTCTATATTAGCACAAATTGAACTGTTGAGATCTGCAATTCCTTGCCCCCCCCCCCCCCCCCCCCAAATACAGTAATTGCATTTGAAGTATCAGTGTCTGTATTAAAGGAAGAAAAATTTAATTCCATTACAGAAGCATTAAGAAATTTTTTTAACAAACACTAACAACATTTTGCTGTTTCTGAATTCCTGAAACCTGTTAAGAAAACTATCCTTTTAAATATAAGTGGAATTTTGAAATAGCAAATGTCAATATCAGAATTATTTTCTTGCCGATTTTTCAGTAAGTTTGCAAAGTGAATAAAAGCTTCTCTTTCAAGAGCTTGAGAGAAAAAAGAGAATTTGTTTCCCTCTTGTAACTTTGAAAAAACTGTTTACTTTCCTCTGAAGCTTACATTTAAGGTGGCTTTGGATTGATGTAACACCCACCACGAATAAAATTTTTGGATCCACTGACTATCTGTTAGTTCTGGACAGTGAACACCCTCTCAAGGAGAAATGCTTTAATTTCTGTTAATAAGAATATAAAACGTTCCAAAGCATTTATTCTTGATAACCAATGTACACCATTACGTAGAGCTCTTTGTCTGTTGAGTGGCAATAATCCTAAAAGTTCTTCTTTGTGACTTGTAGATGAAATGAATCATACAAAAAGGTAAACCTTTGCACTGTATCATTTTGTCACAAGATGCTTCAACTGCTAGTGATGAAGCTGAAACCCATTTAAGATCTTCAATTTACTGGTTGGCTACATTGGAAGACATTTTGACTGTTTTATCTTTCACTGTTGTAGCAGGAACTGGTAAATCTTTCATTTTTTAGAATATCTGCTTTGTTATTAAATTCCGAAACAGCTATTCAGATGCACTTAGAGGGTGCACTGAAAAGTAATGCCTCTGAATTTTTTATGTTAAAGCTCTTTAAATATAACAAACTTTTTTTTAACATTCTACATCTTTATCCTTCATGTCCACACATTAATTTCTCAACATTATCACCCTGGCTATAGATACATTTCTCCCAACAACAGATAAGTTTGTTGATACCATCACTGTAGAGTGTTTGACTTTGTTGTTAGAGCCGCAACCTCACTCTGCTTGCACTGATTCATCACTATTGAAGTAAAGTCCTCGAACATTTTCTCTAAGTTCTGGAAACCGATTAATCTTGGACAAGCCAAGTCAGGACTATATGGAGGATGCCCTCTATTGGCAGAGGGTTGCAAATATGCAGACATGAAGAATAAATATTTAGAATATTAATAACATTTGTTTTATTTAAATAGCTTAAAGAGTTTTCATGTAAAAAATTTGGAGTCATTTCTTTTCAGCACACCCATGTAAACCAACTTTTTATATATTCACCGTCTATATGTGGTTTCCCTCTCTTAGCAGTCTCTTGACTAACTAAAACACTGTTGAAGTATTGCATGCAGTAATTAAATACAGAACTTTATTTTTCTTGTCTCATCTGAAGTTCATCAACTGCTTTCTTCACTGCTTCACCAATTGGATATTTTGTACTAAATGACACATTTAGTTGCAAAGTGTCCTTCCATACACTTTCAATGTTAGGAGCCATTTATTCCTAACAATAAATAAGACAGGTCAGAAGGCCACTAAACTTTCGAATAAACCTTCAGTCCGTTCAACTTTAAATGCATGGCATTAATCTTCCATTTTTCTCTGCTTCTTTTTTGTAGCCATGTTAAACAGGGTGACCAAAAATTTTCATTTTATAATAATAAAGTCACCAACAAAAAATTACTACAATTCTTAAACTGATGACAAACATACCTGTACAATTTGTAGCTGACTGGAAACATGCAGGTCACTTTATGCTTCGAGTAGGAGCTTTTGTTGCCCACACACAGTTTACAGATGCAACTAGCATTAACCACTGCACAACAAGGGTGCTGATTGACTGGCTCGCTCACCACAACTCGTGCTTGAATCTTGAGTGCCTTCCACATGCGTGCAGCCTGACCGAATTTTTCTGACATATTACAAGTGCTCCATATGTGCCCCCCCCCCCCCCCCCCTCCCAATTGGTTTTGTAGGTATGCACTGTTAACAAGAGCTTGCATTTCTGGTATAACCCACACATATATATAAAAATCCCATCATAACCGATACATCAGTTTCTCAATTTCCTGTTTAAGAATTCACGAATATCATGATGGAAGTAAGGTGGAGCACCATACTTTTGATAGATGAAGTCCACATTGTCAGTCTCCAGTTGTGGCATGAGCCAATTTTCTAACATGTCCAGATACACGTGTTCTACAACGGTCTTTTTGCACAAGAAAAAGGGTCTGTAAACTTTAAGCCATGAGATTGCACGGAATACATTAACTTTGATTAATCTCAAATGTTCTGCATGATAGCATGGGGATTTGCCTCCAGATTTGCACAATGTGCCTCTTCACTGTGCTGTTCACAAAAAAAATGTTGCCTCTTCATTGAGGATGAGTTTCTCACAAAAGCCATCCTTTGTCTTAAGCTATTGCAAATGTGCCAAAAATTTAAAGTGTGAGACTTTGATGTCGGGAGTCAGGGCTTGTAGCAATTGCAAGTGGTGGTAGTTAATATGCCAACAAATCTGGAGATGATGAAGAGATTGAAGAAATGTACAATGACGTAAAAGAAATTATTCAGATATGAAGGGAGACAAAAATTTAATTCTGATGGGGGACTGGAATTTGATAGTTAGAAAAAGGAAGAGAAGGAAAAATTGTAGGTGAATATGGACTGGAGGAAAGGAATGGAAGAGGAAGCTGCCTGGTAGATTTTTAACACAGCACAATTTAATCATCACTAACACTTGGTTTAAGAATTGTGAAAGAGGTCTGGAGAACCTGGAAGGTTTCAAACTGATTATATGATAGTAAGACAGAGATTTTGGAACCAGATTTTATACTGTACGATATTTCCAGGGGCAGATGTAGACTCCGAACATAATTTACTGTTTATGAACTGTAGAATAAAACTGAAGAACTTACAACGAGGTGGGGAATTAAGGAGAAGGGACTTAGTTAAGAAGAAAGAATGAGAGGTTGTTCACAGTTTCAAATGCACCATTGGGTAATGACTAACTGAAACTTAAGAAAGGAATACTGTAGAAGATGAATAGGTAGCACTGAGAGATGAAATAGTGAAGGCAGCACAGGATCAAATAAGTAAAAAAGACAAGGCCTAGCAGAGACCCTTGGATAACACAGGCACTATTGAATTTAACTGATGGAAGGAGAAAATATAAAGCTAAAGTAAAGGAAGCAGGCGAAAGGGAATACAAATGTCTAAAAAATGAGACTGACAGGAAGTGCAAAATGGCTAAGCAGAAAGGGGTAGAGGACAAATGTACGGATTTAGAAGTATACTTCATTAGAAGACAGATTGACAATGCTTACAGGAAAACTGAAGAGGCCTTTGGAGAAAAGAAAAGCAGTTGTATGATATCAAGATATCAGATATAAAACCAGTCCTAAACAAAGAAGGGAAAGCTGTATGGTGGAAGGAGTATGTAGAAGGTCTATACAATGGAGATGAACTAGAAGATGGTAATATAGAAATGGAAGTGGAGGTAGATGAAGATGAGATAGGAGATACGAATCTGAGAAGAATGTGACACATCACTGAAAGACCTAAGTCAAAGCAAGGTACCAGAAGTAGACAACATTCCATCAAAATTACTGATACCCAGCCGTGACAAAATTCTTCTATCTGGTGTGCAATATAGACGAGACAGGAGAAATATGCTAAGAATTGAATAACAAAATAATAACTCCAATTCTCAAGGAAGCACATGGTGACAGATGTGAATATTACCAAACTATCAGATCAATGTCATGGTCATAAAATACTAACATGAATTCTTTACGGAAGAATGGAAAATCTGGTAGAAGCCAACTTTGAGGTAGATCAGTTTGGATTCCAGAGAAAGGCAGGAACATGCAAAGTCATGCAGATCCTACATTTATCTTAGAAGATAGGTTAAGGAAAGGCAAACCTACATTTATAGCATTTGCTGACTTAGAGAAAGCTTTTGACAATATAGACTGGAATACTTCCTTTGATATTCTGAAAGTATCAACGTTAAATTCAACGTGTGAAAAGCTATTTACAACTTGTACAGAACCTAGACAGCAGTTATATGAGTTGAAGGGCATAAAAGGGAGGCAGTGGTGTTATTCAATCTGTACACTGAGCAAGCAGTAAAGGAAACAAAAGAAAAATTTGGAGCAGGAATTAAAGTAGAGGGAGAGGAAATAAAAACTCTGACGTTTGCCAATGACAATGTAATTCTGTCATAGATAGCAAGGACCTAGGTGAGCAGCTGAACGGAATGGGAGGATACGAAATGAGCATTAACAAAAGCAAACCAAGGATAATGGAATGTAGACAAATTAAATCAGGTGATGCTAAAGAAATTAGATTAAGAAACAAGACATTTAAAGCAGTAGATGAGTTTTGGTATTTGGGCAGCAAAATAAAGGCCGTTTTACACAACTGACTTTCTTGTTTCAATTGACTACTCAAGACAAGGGTGTCTACTGCAATGCCCCTGGTACTTTACTCCTGTACTGAGTCTCGCCTGTTTCAAGTGGTCATTTCTGTTTACGTCAGCACCAAAATAGACAGTGTTGTGAGAGCTGTCTGGTGTGCAGTTTAGCATCGGAATGGTGAAAGTGAGGTTATGAGCAACTATCCTTTATAATGATAAATCAAAATACAGCAACAAAATGTAAGAACAAGCAATGACACTAGAGTTTGTTAATGACTAAAGCAGAATTCATAGCATAAGTTCTTGTCAAAGGTCATTTGGTAAATTGTTCACACACCTGAGAACTAAAAGAATAAGAAAAGTGTCGCCAAAAGATTTCAGAACATATATATTTATTTGCTCATGAAAATATTTACTTGCAACCACATCAGATAACATAGAATGCAGTAGGTAGCACCATTCGGCTTTATCCTTTACATCTTGTTTTCTAAATGAGCACCAAAAAACAATGAAAATTATTTTTCTCGTCCAATAATTCGGACTTTTTCACTGTTAAAATACTTTTCACTAAAACATGTTTACCTATTTATGTTCTTTTGTATGCATAGTGTAGGTTTTTTCTGCTGTAAAATGTAAATTCCTTTTTGCTTTCAGATCTTTCGTCTCTCTTGTAGGAGAAGACTTGCAGGAAAAAATACCAGAACCTTGGGTAACTTTTCAGTGTGCCACAAAAACAAAGCAAACAACATAACAAAGATTTAGAGGATACAAAGACACAAATTTCATTTCTGTAATAGAAGTGAGCTCAACGAGACTAAGTTATAACTTCTGATGTTACCAGACACCGCCATAGTTCTCTTCTGATGTTATCAGACACCACCACAGTTCCTTGTCTCTGCAAATGTGCAGAACTCGACATGTACCACGATTTAGCGATCACCAACGTCATAGACACATTTGTGTTGTGGTTGGTTGCTGATTTATAAGCAGTAGTTGTTTTAAAGCAGAAAGTCACTTATGTTAAATGGGCTTAGCTCATGACGGCCTAAGTAGAAAGAATAAATTGTAGACTGGCAAGAAAAGTGTTTCTGAAGAAGAGAAATTTGTTAATATAAAATATAGATTTAATGTTATGAAGTCTTTTCCGAAAGTATTTGTATGGAGTGTAGCCATATAAGGAAGTGAATAATTGACAAGAAGAGAACAAGAGGTTTTGAAATGTGGTGCAACCCGAAGAATGCTGAAGATTCGATAGATCACATAACTAACAATGAGATACTGAATAGAAATGGGGAGGAATGTAATTTGTGGCACAACCTGACTGGAAGAAAGGATCAGTTGATAGGACACAGTCTGAGACATAAAGGAGGGTGAAAATTGTAGAGGGAGACCAAGAGATGAATACAGTAAGCAGATTCAGAAGGATATAAGTTTCAATTAGTTATATGGAGATGAGGAGGCTTGCATAGATGAGTAACATGGAGAGCTGCATCAAATCAGTCTTCAGACTGAAGACAACAACAACAACAACATTTCAGGATCAGTTGTTTCCTTAAGATTTTCCTGAAGTTCAAGTGTGGTATGTTCAGCTCGCTGCTTGCTCTGTTCATTGACCTCTGTGGGCTATGTGTGAAACTCGCCAATATGTGGTCAATCTGTTTCATCAGTCACTGCAGGTCGAGCCATTCATTTCCCATTGTAGAGGCATCCTGAAGCTTTAAACTCTGCATACACGCCAAATGGAGTTGACAGTAGGTGGATCTTTGTTGAACTTCGTTCTGGAGTGACAGTGTAACAACAGATTGATGTGAATGTATTTCAAGCACAACATACACTTTCTCAGTGCCTGCCACCATCTTGACTAAGTGCTCAATGCTGTGCTCTCATGGCATAAATCTGAAGTGCAGCTTGAATAGTACTAAATTTTTGGAGTTTTCTATAAGCGTGTTGAGTTTTGTGACAATATGTCAATTAATGCAGCTACAGTGAATATATGAAGTCACTTCAATCATTTATAATAACCTTGTTTGCAGAACGACAGTGAATGTAGAAGAAAGTGCCTCTCATGGGGCAATCTTGCAAGGGAGGCAAAGCACTTTGGACAGAGGCAGGTGGAACTGCCAGTTTCAAGGGTGCAGATTTTAACTACAATTATATTTTTTCCTATGGGGACACATGCTAGAAATACTACATTGCACAACACTATGCAAAGATATGACTTGACCCCCCCCTCCCCCATGAACCATGGACCTTGCCGTTGGTGGGGAGGCTTGCGTGCCTCAGCGATACAGATAGCCGTACAACCACAACGGAGGGGTATCTGTTGAGAGGCCAGACAAACGTGTGGTTCTTGAAGAGGGGCAGCAGCCTTTTCAGTAGTTGCAGGGGCAAAAGTCTGGATGATTGACTGATCTGGCCTTGTAACAATAACCAAAACAGCCTTGCTGTGCTGGTACTGCGAACGGCTGAAAGCAAGGGGAAACCACAGCAGTAATTTTTCCCGAGGGCATGCAGCTTTACTGTATGATTAAATGATGATGGCGTCCTCTTGGGTAAAATATTCCGGAGGTAAAATAGTCCCCCATTCGGATCTCCGGGCGGGGACTACTCAAGAGGATGTCGTTATCAGGAGCAAGAAAACTGGCATTCTACGGATCGGAGCGTGGAATGTCAGATCCCTTAATCGGGTAGGTAGGTTAGAAAATTTAAAAAGGGAAATTGATAGGTTAAAGTTAGATATAGTGGGAATTAGTGAAGTTCGGTGGCAGGAGGAACAAGACTTCTGGTCAGGTGACTACAGGGTTATCAACACAAAATCAAATATGGGTAATGCAGGAGTAGGTTTAATAATGAATAGGAAAATAGGAATGCGGGTAAGCTACTACAAACAGCACAGCGAACGCATTGTTGTGGCCAAGATAGATACGAAGCCCACACCTACTACAGTAGTACAAGTTTATATGCCAACTAGCTCTGCAGATGACGAAGAAATTGAAGAAATGTATGATGAAATAAAAGAAATTATTCAGATAGTGAAGGGAGACGAAAATTTAATAGTCATGGGTGACTGGAATTCGAGTGTAGGAAAAGGGAGAGAAGGAAACGTAGTAGGTGAATATGGATTGGGGCCAAGAAATGAAAGAGGAAGCTGCCTGGTAGAATTTTGCACAGAGCACAACATAATCATAGCTAACACTTGGTTTAAGAATCGTGAAAGATGGTTGTAAACATGGAAGAACCCTGGAGATACTAAAAGGTATCAGTTAGATTATATAATGGTAAGACAGAGATTTAGGAACCAGGTTTTTAATTGTAAGACATTTCCTTTGGAGATAAGAGAACCATTTGTATGAATATCAAAGCTCAGGTGGAAACCCAGTTCTAAGCAAAGAAGGGAAAGCAGAAAGGTGGAAGGAGTATATAGAGGGTCTATACAAGGGCGATGTACTTGAGGACAATATTACGGAAATGGAAGAGGATGTAGACGAAGATGAAATGGGAGATACGATACTGCGTGAAGAGTTTGACAGAGCACTGAAAGACCTGAGTCGGAACAAGGCCCCCGGTGTAGACAACATTCCATTGGAACTACTGACGACCTTGGGAGAGCCAGTCCTGTCAAAACTCTACCATCTGGTGAGCAAGATGTAAGAAACAGGCGAAATATCCTCAGACTTCAAGAAGAATATAATAATTCCAATCCCAAAGAAAGCAGGTGTTGACAGATGTGAAAATTACCTAACAATCAGTTTAATAAGCCACAGCTTCAAAATACTAATACGAATTCTTTACAGACGAGTGGAAAAACTAGTAGAAGCCGACCTCGGGGAAGATCAGTTTGGATTCCGTAGAAACAGTGGAACACGTGAGGCAATACTGACCTTACGACTTATCTTAGAAGAAAGATTAAAGAAAGGCAAACCTACATTTCTAGCATTTGTAGACTTAGAGAAAGCTTTTGACAATGCTGACTGGAATACTCTCTTTCAAATTCTAAAGATGGCAGGGCTAAAATACAGGGGGCCAAATGCTATTTACAATTTGTACAGAAACCAGATGGCAGTTATAAGAGTCGAGGGACATGAAAGGGAAGCAGTGGTTGGGAAGGGAGTAAGACAGGGTTGTAGCCTCTCCCCGATGTTATTCAATCTGTATATTGAGCAAGCAGTAAAGGAAACAAAGGCAAAATTCGGAGTAGGTATTAAAATCCACGGAGAAGAAATAAAAACTTTGAGGTTCGCCGATGACATTGTCATTCTGTCAGAGACAGCAAAGGACTTGGAAGAGCAGTTGAATGGAATGGACAGTGTCTTGAAAGGAGGATATAAGATGAACATCAACAAAAGCAAAACGAGGATTAAGTCGGGTGATGCTGTGGGTATTAGATTAAGAAATGAGACACTTAAAGTAGTAAAGGAGTTTTGCTATTTGGGGAGCAAAATAACTGATGATGGTCGAAGTAGAGAGGATATAAAATGTAGACTGGCAATGGCAAGGAAAGTGTTTCTGAAGAAGAGAAATTTGTTAACATCGAGTATAGATTTAAGTGTCAGGAAGTCATTTCTGAAAGTATTTGTATGGAGTGTAGCCATGTATGGAAGTGAAACATAGACGACAAATAGTTTGGACAAGAAGAGAATAGAAGCTTTCGAAATGTGGTGCTACAGAAGAATGCTGAAGATCAGATGGGTAGATCACATAACTAATGAGGAAGTACTGAATAGGATTGAGGAAAAGAGAAGTTTGTGGCACAACTTGACCAGAAGAAGGGATCTGTTGATAGGACATGTTCTGAGGCATCAAGGGATCATCAATTTAGTATTGGAGGGCAGCGTGGAGGGTAAAAATCGTAGAGGGAGACCAAGAGATGAATACACTAAGCAGATTCAGAAGGATGTAGGTTGCAGTAGGTACTGGGAGATGAAGAAGCTTGCACAGGATAGAGTAACATGGAGAGCTGCATCAAACCAGTCTCAGGACTGAAGACCACAACAACATGACTTGACAAAACATGTTGATGTTTTATCTTTCTGGAAATGTACGAGCACTCGCACACTTGCAATTTTGTGGAAGACCCATACACATGGGACCAAAGAGCCACATGTGACTTGTGAACTGCAGTTTGTTGCCCACGGGCCAAGTACATTGTTATGCGATCTACTACACTGAGTGTATGATGTTGATACGTGAGCAGTTTTTTTGTGAAACACTGTGGGAAGGTGTTGAGCTAGTATTGTTCTGTTGCTGTTGTAATTTCAGCACCACCCTCTTCATCATCCTCACACACCACTTCCTTTGAATTCCGAGTTGCATGGAGTCTGTAAACTCCTCTTTATCTCCAGCACCTCCATTCAGATAATTTCTCGTGTAATCTGGATGTCTTCATCGTGTTTCTCTGGCATGTACTGAATAACCAGATGCCCCATTTCATGAACCTACCCTGCGTCAATCCCCATCCCCGCCCCCCCCCCCCCCCCCCCTCCGAATTTTAGCATGTAGAACTGGCAGTCTTTAATTTATTCTTCCTCTGATGCCACCTTCACATCTATGACACCACCTTTTCTAGCTGCTACACAGTCATTTTTGGCCCATGTTTCTTGTATTACCATTAATGTACAAGTAACTTTGCATTGCCTGTGGTATTGTGAACTACAAACTCTCACATCTGTGATCTCCAACAGAGTCACAGCTGTGATTTGCACTCATTACTGCCTGCTGTAATGTACAGTTCACACAGCGTCGACAATATAAGCAAACCGAATGACAAACACTATGCTGCCCTTTTGCCTCCATACAGTTGAACTGGCAGAAATTATATCAGTGCACGCCGTCATTTGTTGACAACTTTGAAAATCAAGTGCTGTATAGCAGTAGCAGCTTTCGTGCCATTTCTGATACAAATTTTTCATGTCGGTGAACATTTTAATGTTTGGTGCAAACATATTTTTGTCAGCATTAAGTTGTTTCCTGTATTCCGGTGAACTGCTGTGTAAGCATGGTAGATGTTCTTAAAAAGCAAGGTACAGAGGATACATTCCCATTGCTGGTAGTAAGACGAAACTTGCCACTAGCTCGCCACTTCCCTACCCCTATTTGTCCTAGTACTAGGACACACAGATGCCACTGCTTCCCCTCCCACTCTTCCAAATTTTTCAAATTAAATCTGTGTGACCTCTATTTCCAAAGCTCAAACTGCAAATATATGATGACCCCTATATATTCAACTATTATACAATATAAGATGGTGACCTCTGCAACAATAGTTTGATCTGTGAATCAAAGACAGGATTGTATTTTTCAAATGATGAATTAGAGGAAAAAACCTTGTCTTATAGTTAGGTATATGGAGTATTTTCCAACACCTGTAAATACTGACTACTATTTACAGTACATGGAGCTTTATAAGAAATACTATTACTTGTCATGTAGTTAACAGAACTTTTTAATTCTTGAATCTAGACATTCAGGTAACTTGTGGAAAGAATGGCCAGTGAATTATGGTTTTAGTTTTCTTTTGGATACACGGGGCTTCCTAATTTCTTGCTTTATTTTAAGATGGAAGCTTTTGAATATCTTCTTACAACTCCACACTGAAACCTAGACAAAAAGGCACAGTCTATATGAAAATGATTTCCAACAATCAGTCTTTCCTTCTCATCCTGTTCGGTAAGTCTCCCCCCCCTGACCCACAGTTCTGGGCGAGTTTCCCAAAATCTACCCCTTTTCCTAGACCTCTCCAGTCCTTTACCTTCACCCCTTTTCCTCCCCCTTCAACCCTTCGACCTGAAGGAGGAGCCACTGGCTCTGAAAGCTTGCCAATTACAACCGTCTTTTATGTATGTGTTCTGCCGCCACTTGGTGAATAGATTTTTTGTCTATCCAATTAAATAATTTTGAAAATGATTTTATGTCTTGTATTGTGGCTGTGTAAATCACAGCTCATCTCAAACTGATGCCTATTTACAGCAACAAAAACCACTAAGGAGTTAATTTATTGAGAAGTGAGAGAGAGAATTCCAAGATTATCAAAAAGGTTCCTGCAAGATGTACAGTTATCTGCTTCACAAAATATTCTTACAGCATGTTTTTGCTGTATAAACACTTAATTAATTTAGGTGGACTGCCCCACAATACAATATCATAAGGCAACAGAGCAAATATACAAAATAAGCCAACACACTTGCCTTTAGATCACCACAATGAGAAATGCTTCTAACAACATAATACACTGAACTATGCCTCTTTGTTAGTTTTGTGTGTGTTGGCTGCATTTCAACTTGTTACTTAGCTGCACCCCAAGGAATTACACAATGTGTTTGTTTAGTGTCTAGCAATGTCTATGAGCCACATCGGGGGGGTAGGGAGTGAAGGGACGAAATAACTTTTTCAGATTATCAAGTGCTGGTAAGTGCAAAACATTTCAGACTTGTTAACATGGCCACCAGTAGCTGAGTGCATCGTGTATATATCAAAAAACAAAGATGATGTGACTTACCAAACGAAAGTGATGGCAGGTCGAAAGACACACAAACAAACACAAACATACACACATGCGCGCGCACACACACACACACACACACACACACACATACACACACACACACACACACACACATAGACACAAGCAGACATATTCAAAGACACCATTTGAACACCATCTTTAAATATGTCTGCTTGTGTCTGTATATGTGTGGATGGATATGTGTGTGTGTGTGCGCGAGTGTATAACCGTCCTTTTTTCCCCCTAAGGTAAGTCTTTCCGCTCCCGGGATTGGGATGACTCCTTACCCTCTCCCTTAAAACCCACATCCTTTCGTCTTTCCCTCTTTCCTGATGAAGCAACCGTTGGTTGCGAAAGCTAGAATTTTGTGTGTATGTTTGTGTGTCTATCCAATTAAATAATTTTGAAAATGATTTTATGTCTTGTATTGTGGCTGTGTAAATCACAGCTCATCTCAAACTGATGCCTATTTACAGCAACAAAAACCACTAAGGAGTTAATTTATTGAGAAGTGAGAGAGAGAATTCCAAGATTATCAAAAAGGTTCCTGCAAGATGTACAGTTATCTGCTTCACAAAATATTCTTACAGCATGTTTTTGCTGTATAAACACTTAATTAATTTAGGTGGACTGCCCCACAATACAATATCATAAGGCAACAGAGCAAATATACAAAATAAGCCAACACACTTGCCTTTAGATCACCACAATGAGAAATGCTTCTAACAACATAATACAACATAATACAACATAATACACTGAAAACCTTTGTTAGTTTTGTGTGTGTTGGCTGCATTTCAACTTGTTACTTAGCTGCACCCCAAGGAATTACACAATGTGTTTGTTTAGTGTCTAGCAATGTCTATGAGCCACATCGGGGGGGTAGGGAGTGAAGGGACGAAATAACTTTTTCAGATTATCAAGTGCTGGTAAGTGCAAAACATTTCAGACTTGTTAACATGGCCACCAGTAGCTGAGTGCATCGTGTATATATCAAAAAACAAAGATGATGTGACTTACCAAACGAAAGTGATGGCAGGTCGAAAGACACACAAACAAACACAAACATACACACATGCGCGCGCGCGCGCACACACACACACACACACACACACACACACACACACACACACACACACACACACATAGACACAAGCAGACATATTCAAAGACACCATTTGAACACCATCTTTAAATATGTCTGCTTGTGTCTGTATATGTGTGGATGGATATATGTGTGTGTGTGTGCGCGAGTGTATAACCGTCCTTTTTTCCCCCTAAGGTAAGTCTTTCCGCTCCCGGGATTGGGATGACTCCTTACCCTCTCCCTTAAAACCCACATCCTTTCGTCTTTCCCTCTTTCCTGATGAAGCAACCGTTGGTTGCGAAAGCTAGAATTTTGTGTGTATGTTTGTGTGTCTATCGACCTGCCAGCGCTTTCGTTTATATATATATATATAAGGCTACAGTCCTTATCTTGGTGCTATAATGTTCCTACACCCAGTAAGCATCCAGCGATGGTAGTGTGTGCTCTGTCTCTCTGCTACTTTGCTTTATGTGATGTGTTACAATGTGCGCTGCAATACAAAATCCGATACTTGTCAGATGCGTTCTGTGAATAGGTTTTTGTTGGTAAAAAACAGCTGACCAATTGAAATTTAGGTTATTTCGACTGCTTGGCTCACTGTCCTCTACAGGTGCTCCCTGAAACTGGTCTCTGGGTGTATTATGCCCAGTACTTATGCCTGGATGGTGCTAGATGCTCGGTCCACAGCCTGCGCCACATCAGGTGCTCTGCCTGCAGCTCGCACTGTGTCAGGTGCGGACTGCAGACGAAGTGCCTGATACAGTGTGGACTGAAGATGGAACACCAGGCATCAGCACTGGACCTGACACACCAAAAGACCAGTCTCGGAGAGGAACTGAGGAAGACAGTGAGTCACGCCGTCTAAATATCGACATACCACTGGGAAAACCTGAAGAAATATATCACAAGGACGGCTACTTACCTGAACAATATCTTTGTTGATACTTGAAAGTATGTACCCCGACATCTGGATTACACCAGCATGTGCTGCTTCAGCTGATTTTCTGATATCTTCGTAGTAGTAGTAGGAGTCATTGATCCACTGCCTGGGTGAAAATCAGCAGTATTAAATTTAACTACGTTACTTTTGTATTAATACATATTCTACATCAAATTATATTTTCTCTGATTCTTTGGGGCATCTGACGGCCAAAAACCTATTAAGTCACAGAACACATCACTAAATACGCAGTCCACAAAATGGTAATTAACATTTTGGGGAATATTTACACAAAATTATCTTAATTCATGTAGACAGGAATTTTTTAACACTATCCTTTGCCTTCTACACCTGACTTACAAGAAAACAATGAAATTATAAATTAATAACAAGAGAAACTCTAAGTCCATAACTAATTCTGTATCAAATATCAGTAACCCCTAAACAGAAACTAATGAAAATGCCCAGAAGGTCAGAAAGCAGTTTTTGGATCAACATTAATACAGACTGTTAAAGGACCTTTTATTCCAAAGTAAAAGTGGACCACTTATTGTTTCACAGTTAAAAAGATTCCCTTTGGGTGACAATTACTTTAGGAGTCTAACTCAAATGAGCCATCATTTGACACTGTTGTTGGGTTGGTTAAATAATGCTGGTGTGACATGTAAACTGCACAACCAATTGGCTGGTGGTAGGCAAACCATAGTGAGAAAATGACAGAGAATCTATGTTTTTCTTCCTCTTTCATGCCCATTCTACTGTGAAAGTTACTCTACGGAACATTCAAATAAGAAAGTGTTTGAATCAGTTATTTTTATTTGTGATGCCAGTTCCCGAATATGTGTAAGTAGATGCCATGCCATGCCATGCCCATCTACAGTGCTGAATGGGTGCAAATGGCAGGGAGGCAATAGAGCATAATGATAAATTTGAGTGAGTTAATAAACAGCATACCACATTCTGATTGATGTATCATTCACCAAAGAGCTTCACAATCTAATTTTGTGTTTTATTATACATCATCATAATCTAATTTCATGTTTCATCATACATCATCATAATGCACATTCTGATGCTGGATTTGCATACATGGAATCCTATTTTTTGTTTCTGAACACAGTTCAACAAGATAAGTAAAATAGTAAATTATGACTATTAAGTCATCTACAGAAACTGAACATGAAAATTATATCATAGCTTGTATAGTGTTGTTATACAGATAAATTACACAGAAATACCATCCTCCCAGTCTTTGCTGATGTCACTCAACTTCACTACCAGAACTGTTTTCATAACTGTAAGTATTTTTTGTCACTCTGCTCCAAAAATGTGTAGTCCTTACTAGCATCCACAGAATTTGACACATGGCAATTCTTGCACTCTTTGATGATAGTATATGGTGTACGGTACATTGTGAGAGATAACCCACTAACACATAAGGCTAACTGATGGCATTTAATCTTGCTAGGTTGAGTGAGTGCATGATTTCCTTCCAAAGGTATATCAACCCAGTCTGGAGTTAGAAGTACAATCAACACATACTATGAATAGGTATGTCTTCACCTCTGTTCTTTACTTCAGATGTCAGATGACCTTTAAAGGTATCCAACACTAGCACAGCTCTGTTACTTAGCAATGCATGAAGTATGCAATTTCAAACAGGAGCTAGACAGTCCTTCATTCATTCTGTCATTTCCCAGTCTCTTTCTTGGAAACAAATCACCAATCCCTAAACCAAATTTTCTTTTGACTATTTTTACACTTCACAACAACAAAGTGGGACAGCTTTCCTCACTTGCCGTACCTCCTACCATTACAGTAATTCTTTGTCTTTTCTTGTTTTAAATGAGATGCTTTTTGACCATTTATAGTCCAGTGTTGTATTGCTCAGTATGCCCCAAAAGAAGGTTGCCCCAGTGGTGTTAAATATCTAGTGTAGAGATACAGGTGCCATTGCTGCATTTGGATTACATG
Organism: Schistocerca serialis cubense; assembly: GCF_023864345.2. Taxonomy (NCBI): domain Eukaryota; kingdom Metazoa; phylum Arthropoda; class Insecta; order Orthoptera; family Acrididae; genus Schistocerca; species Schistocerca serialis. The sequence goes on along the minus strand of NC_064641.1, from coordinate 628,209,691 downwards.
CCTCATGAAGTTGACACATTTCTCAATACAATCTTTGCAAGTGAAGTAGCTCATCAAACACGGGGGCCACTTCTATGGATTAAATTGTGGCACCAGCTGAAAGTCCCAGGGAATTCTGTCTGTGATATGTTTAAGGTCTTCACTTTATCTAAAGGATTTAGCTGGATTACTTGTCAAGTTATATATCCCATCTTTTCTTTGGCCTTTTACAGAAGAGAGAATCCAGTTTTTATGTTAAAATATTTGCCAGCTTTTGGCCCTTCTCTGATGAAACAGCAGTTTGCAGCTTATTCTGCAATGCAATCCAACACTGCATATTACATTTGTCTGAATCATACATTTTGCAGCTTGTCTATTAGATCTACTGTTTGCATAACAACAAACTGAGAATTTGAAATCTGAATCATAACTGTGTAGAAGTTTGTTGTTGATTTGCTTTTGATGTTACTACTCGGTGGTGAAGATTAAATTTTATCCTTTAGTTACAGAAAAAGTGAGCCTGTCATACAATATCGGAACCGTGAACTTGACAATAGTAGGTGCAAAAATGAAATGTCAACAGTTGAAGATGATTATACGAGGGCGGTTCAGAAAGTAACCTCCGATTGGTCACAGTGCGGGTTGTGGGGGGAGTAGCGACGCCATCTGTGCGTTCACGCACTCAACAGGTCAGTCGGCATCAAGCCGTGGTCGAGTGAACGTTGTACCTGCGCTAGTATAGTTTTTGTGGCAGTTTGAAATGTGTGCTGCAATAGAAAACCCCGCCAAATGTGAAGTGCGTGCTGTCATAAGGTTTTTTACAGCCAAAGGATATTCTGCAGCAGCTATTCATCGTGAGCTTTGTGCCGTGTACGGACCAAGAGTTATGAGTGAAGGAGTTGTCCGTGAATGGGTACGTTTATTTAAAAGTGGACGAGAAAACGTTCATGATGAAGAGAGGAGTGGTAGACCATCATTGGTGACTGACGAACTCGTTCAGACAGTTGATGCGAAAGTTCGTGAAAATCGACGTTTCTCAATGTCGGAGTTGTCTACTGGTTTTCCACAGATTTCTAAGACTCTCTTGTACGAGATAGTGGCAGCAAGATTGGGTTACCGTAAGTTCTGTGCACGATGGGTGCCCAAAATTCTTACCGACCACCACAAAACTCAAAGAATGGCCTCTGCATTAGACTTTCTGTCACGTTATGAGGACGAAGGAGAACCATTGTTAAACAGAATCGTGACCGGTGACGAAACCTGGATTAAGTACGTGAACCCTGAGACAAAAGAACAATCAAATATGTGGGCACATTCAAATTTGCCTACCAAACCAAGAAAAGCCTCGCAAGATTTTTCTGCCAGAAAACTGATGGCAACGGAGTTTTGGGATGCCAAAGGGGTGTTGTTGGTTGAATTCATGGAACGTGGTACGACCATTAATCAAGACGTGTACTGTGAAACAATAAAAAAGTTACGACGGGCTATACAGAACAAACGCCGTGGTATGCTGACTTCCAGTATCGTTTTTTTGCACGATAACGCCCGTCCTCACTCTGCTCGCAGAACAACGGCCCTTCTTGAGTCCTTCAAGTGGGACGTTATCAACCATCCACCTTACAGCCCAGACCTGGCTCCAAGTGATTATCAACTCTTCATGCATTTGAAGAAATGGCTCGGGTCACAGCGGTTTGATGACGACGAAGAGCTCAAAGATGCGGTCACAGGCTGGCTCCTGGCACAAGCGGGTGGTTTTTATGCAGAAGGAATTTCAAAGCTTGTGAAGAGATACGATAAGTGCCTCAATCGCTATGGAGACTATGTAGAAAAATAGTGCAAAGATGTAGTTGTAAGATGTATATATTAAAATATTTTTATTTAACTTGGTGTATTTTTTTAAATCAACCGGAGGTTACTTTCTGAATGGCCCTCGTACATTACCTTATATACAACAATGAATTTCCGAACACTGGTGATATTACTATTCCATTTTGAACAAGGGATCAGACACTGCTTTTGCAGTTTCTATGCTATGAAAACATACTGACACCTGAGGGGTCACACAGGTAAATTGTACCCCAGTTCTTCAGGGCTGTACTTTGGGGAAAAAGCACAATGTACATCTGAGGTAATACAGCAATAACTTGTAGATCAAATAAAGTAATATAATGTTTATTCTGTGAGATTATTATGTCCATTACACATTAGTAGAGATGGATTTTTCTCTCACATGGAAGTACTGAGCAAAACAATCAAATTCCTGAAAATCTCAAAGGCATCTTGGGAGAAAATGAATGATGCTGCACTATTTTGAATACACATGAAAATCATAAAATACTACTATTTTAAGAAATCCTCTCTGAGAATGTGGAAGTTGATTGTTTCAAAAGACTATTTTCCATTCACCTATCCAGGCACAGGTGGAATATCAACTATGACATCAACTTAGTATTTACAAAACTACTTATCTAGAAAAAAATATTACATAGTATGGAAGAAATCACAGGCAGGTGTGTGTGTGTGTGTGTGTGTGTGTGTGTGTGTGTGTGTGTGTGTAGAGAGAGAGAAAGAGAGAGAGAGAGAGAGAGAGAGAGAGAGAAGGTGTGTGTTTGATCTTTTACATATGCCTTTGTGAACTCATTATATATCTGTGTGCTGTGTGTCAGTATTTGCTTTTCCTAGGTTTATGTTCATTAATGTAAATATTTATAGTTTTAAGTCTGGCACAGTCTTAATACACATTCAGTTTCCAACTACAAGCCATATGAATACAGTTTCAGCCTGCTTTCAGTCTACTACTTCTATTTTCAGAGAACCAAATATATCACAATCGCCACAACACAGTCAAAGAGTTTCATTTACAGTGTTACTTACCTGCTAATATCTTCAGTAGGACCACAGAAACTAGAGGCTGGTCTAAATATGCCAGCAGCACCATCACTTGTAGTTTCCTGACCAAATTTGTCAGCAATAATAGTTAGAGAAGCCGAAGGATATTCCTTTTGTAGTTCCAAAGCAGTTGTCACACCTACCACGCCTGCTCCCAAGACACCAATGCGTATGTTAGACATGGTGATCCTGGAACATAAATTTATTCATTTTAGAATGCATATTGCGTTGGTGGCAAAAGACCCATACCACACACACACACACACACACACACACACACACACAAGACAATGGAAGAATAGCAGATAACAAAGTAACTGTATAAGTTAACTGACTGTAATTGAAAGCTGTTCCACAAAATGGTGCATTACACTATTATGGTAATTTTTGATGAGATTGACACTGAGTATCACTCCCAAATACCTCAGCACCACTGATCCATGAGAAGGATACAATAAATGTCCATTTCAAAGACTTTACAGCATAAACTTATGCAGAGACATCTAAAAATTCGGGGTCCAGCGACATTAATGTAACCACTGCCTACGTTCGACATCAACAAGCAATAACCACTTGCAGACAGCAGGACATAGCCCTAGCAGTGTTTGGTATATAAAGTGTGTCAGCGGGGCATGATAAACAGTGCAGTCATTGTCGTTAATGCACAAAAGAAGTGATTCATCTATCGTATGAAAGGGCATGACCACTAGATCTTGGGCCAAGGGTGGGAGCATGGCCGAAATGAGTAGGTTTGTGTTCTATTTGTGTGTTGTGGTTAATGTGTACTGTGTATGGCAAAATGATGCTATCCAAAATGGGTGCCAAGACAACTGTGGTGGATCATGGCATTACGACTGGGCTGAATGATGGTTGCAGAGACGCATATGGGTGAACAGACATGCAAATGTTGAGCAATTGATCACCTAGATGAACCAAGGGGGCTACCAAGGTGTCTCCTCAACAACTGTTCAGCATACATTTTTGTGTATGGGTCTCCACAACTGGTGCCTGGTTCATGCTGACAGCTGTTTATGGGCGATGAAGGCTTTAATTTGCATCCCAATACCACAACTGGACATCCACTAAGTGGTGACAGGTGGGTTTTACAGATGAAACACATTTTATGATCCACTGGACAGAAGACCATTGGTGTTTACGGCATGAAATGTCTGACAGCAGACACCCTGCAACAATCATCAGAAGGGTCCAGGACAAAGGGCATTCCTTGGTTGATCACCTCATTCTGGAAGGTACAGAAGATCAACACAAGTATGCATCTATCCTTGGGGACCATGTCCACCCCTAAAAGCAGTTCGTTTTTCTTCGGCATGATGGCACCTACCAGCAGGACAAAGTAACATGTCAAGTATGTGCATGGTTCGAAGAGCAGCAGTATGAGTTTACAGTAGTCCCCAGCCCACTAAACTCCCTGCATTTAAACCCAATCGAGAATCCCAGCTCAATCAGGCTGTTTGTGCCATGGATCCTCACCTGATAAACCCAGTGCAGCTGGCCACAGTACTGGTCGAAATGGCTTTACCTTGCTGTTGGTATCTTTGAGAACAGCAATGATTCTCTTCCTGCATGTCTTGCAGCTGTTCACACAGAAATAAATTGTTATTAGGCTTTTGGCAGGTGGTCACGCTGATGTGACGGGACAGTGTATTTTTCAAGTACTGCATCCTGTTGAATCTGAAGGTGATCTGAATAAATTTTGTAAATGTTTGTGTCTGCTGCTTCTGTGCTGTAAACACTTTTTTTCTACCGATATACACTTACTGGCAGGCCTCTGCATTGACTATATCGAAAGTATATCAAACCCAAGAGTAACTACACACAAGCACTTTGCTACAATGTAAGCTATTAAGGATTCTTATTATCACTTTCCAATTCTGTATTATGAACTAGTCACTTGTAACTGACATCTGAGATACTCTGGTTGTAAAAATTTACTCGGCCTCAATACTCTCACTATGTAGTGAGATGATGGTAGAGCACAGGCAAGCACTTTGCCAAGATACCAAGACACTTGGCGCACAAATCAAAAGAGAATGTCTAGTCCAGGATGATGATAAATATATCTGTTATAAGGAGAACGTTAGTGATACGACCATATCTATTAAATGGAATTGGGGGCTATGAAGCCCTATGGTGTGACCAAATGATTAAATTACACTGAAGACCCAAAGAAACTGGTACACCTGTCTAATATTGTGTAGAGCCCCCATGAGCACACCCAAGTGCCACAACATGACGTGGCATAGACTCAACTAACGTCTGAAGTAGTTCTGGATGGAACTGACATCCTGAGTCCTGCAGGGCTATCCACAAATATGTAAGAGTACAAAGGGATGGAGAGCTCTTCTGAACAGCACATTGCACAGTACCCCAAATATGATCAAAATGTTCGTCTGGGGAGTTTGGTGACCAGCAGAAATGTTTAAACGCAGAAGTGTATTCCCGGAGCCACTCTGTAGCAAATCTGGACATGTGGGATGTCACATTGTCTTGCTGGTTCTGCGCAAGTCCTTCAGATTGCAAGATGGACATGAATGGATGCAGCTGATCAGACAGGATGCTTACGAACATGTCACCTGTAAGAATCACATCTAGACATATCAGGGGTCCCATATCACTCCAACTGCACATGCCCCACACCATTACAGAGCCTCCACCAGCTTGAACAGTCCGCTGCTGACATACATATTGTCTCCAAACCCGTACACGTCCACCCGCTTGATACAATTTGAAATAAGACTCATCCCACCAGGCGAAATGCTTCCAGTCAATGCTTTGTTGAATGGTTCGCATGCTGACACTTATTGATTGCCCAGCTCTGAAATCTACAGCAATTTGCAGAAGGGTTGCACTTTTGTCACATTGAATGTCTCTTTTCAATTGTCATTGGTTTCATTCTTGCAGGATCTTTTTCCAGCCACATGCAGTGTCGGAGATTTCGTGTTTTACCAGAATCCTGATATTCACGGTACACTCATGAAATGGTCGTATGGGAAAATCCTCAATTCATTGCTACCTCGGAGATGCTGTGTCCCATCGCACATGTGCCGACTATATCACCACGTTCAAACTCACTTAAATCTTGATAACCTGCCACTGTAGCAGCAGTAACCAATCTTACAACTGTGCCAGATACTTGGTGCCTCATACAGGCATTGCCAATCGCAGCTCCATATTCTGCCTGTTTACCCATCTCTGTATTTGAATGTGCATGCCTGTACCAGTTTCTCTGGCGCTTCAGTCTTTATCAATAAATGACCAGATGTTAGAAGGAATACAGCTTTTAATGAAGATACAGCCACACAATCACAAAAAGAATACAGATGTCAGTTACTTAGCTACAAGTTACAATGAAAATGCTCACTGTCTTAATGTAAGAAAAACTGAGTTACTTTGAATTTTTGAGGTCAATTCATTAATATATCAATTAAAATGTATGACAGTTTGCACTAGATAAAAAGTGTTGCTGTGAATTGCAGTATCATTCAGGAAAATCTCAATGGACCACATATGGTTAAAGTGCTAAAGATGAGAACAGAACCTACCCTCTCAGAGGTGCATAGAAGACTGTTCAACTGTTCTTTCCTAGTCAACTACTATCAAGAGTAATGAATCCTTAAGGTCTTCCATGCGCTGGAGTGCTATCTGAAAGGGCACTCCCCCCCTCCCCGGTGCAGCAGAGTAAGGACTATTCACATAAAAAAACATACAATGTGAAAGAGGGATACCCGGGGCAGTTGATGGAGAAGGAAGGGTCAAGGGCTCCCTGGGCCTAGCAAGCACTGGAAGGCACCCCAATCACCCCATCCACAGCCAAAAAGCAGTTTAAAACATTAGATTTGAGAACAGAAACCATTTTCTCTGTAGAAATGGAGACCCAGTCCAACTGTCTGTATGTTGTCCACCAACATTAGAGACAAAGAATCCAGAAGCCCAAGCTTGGTGTGGAGAGCCAAAAGATTCACTGTCTGTAAGACTCTGTAACTGCAATTCGAGAGTGGCTCATCACATGAGATAAATCTACGAGTTAATGAAAGGAGTAGTTCCATGCAACTGTAGTCTCCCTGACAGCACCGAGTTTATTAGAAGGAACAGTAGCGCACCAGATGATGTTCCATCTCTGTGCAGACACCATTTTTTCTCCTGGTATTATCAAATCAAATGTTGGGCAAGTAACCACTTCTATATTTCACAGGATACCCACGTGATTTAGGACTCCAAGTAAACAACAGAGCAAATAGCATGAGTACAATCAGAGAGAGACAATGAACAGCTGATACTACAGGGTGACATGAGCAACATCAAGGAATAGCCTAGAAATGCTTATTAAGTCACTACAAATCAAAACAATGTTGTGAGAAGTCTCTTTAATACTTAAAATGCAGGGATCAGCATATGGAGTTACTGCTGCAATCACCCCCCCCCCCCCCCCCCCCCCCCGATTGGGAAGGCATGCTCCCTGTGTCACCTCCTCCATTATTACTCCTCCTGCTGCTTCTGCATGATGTGTCTTGTCATAGTCACTCACACCCTTCATTCACAGTCCAAGCAGCTACAATGTTGATTGTATTTGGTCTTGTGTGCTGAATGTAGGTGGAAGGGACGTAGTTTCAGGGCCTCACTCCCTCTGATTTCCTGGACAATGGGTACCAGGGATGTTTAGACACCATTCAGCAGCACAATGATTTGAATCACTGACTTCTCTCTCATTTTTCTTCCATGACACATCAGGTCTTGTTATGTTTCCATATGTAATAAATATACCTCACACTGAACAGTACATGTCATATGGCATTCACAAAATATGAGTTATCACAATGGTTAATGTGTTCAGTTTTATTTAGGCCACTGATCTATTTTGAATTCTTTAAATGGCAAGCATTCAGCTACAAAAATAAAATAAACTATGTCCGCATAACCTATAAAATGACTCCCCATTATTTAAACATAAATCACGCAATGTTCTATATAACATATAACTAACTCAAAGGTTTAGCCAAGTATCTCCATCCTGGAATGGCCTATGAATGCATTTTCTTTGTCAATAAAGTATCCCTGTAAGAATATTGAAAGAAATTTGTTGCAAAATATGATAACACCACAAAATTTACTACATGCTGTGTAAATGCCACTATATGTTTAAGTTTTTAAAGATTTCAGCATAAATTCCTAAACTATATAATCAACACAACATGTTTGTGCACACTTTTAATTGAGTGCTCCACCTGGCAAGTGTGCCATGCAAGGACTTGGTGCAAAGAGAGCAGGTATTGTCTCCTACTCTCAATGCAAACACTATTCCTACGCTTGTGCTGGACAATGTCCTCACTGTGGATAGTAAGTTAAAATTTCTATATCTACATACATACTCTGCAAACAACTGTGGAGTGCATGGCAGAAGGCCCTTTGCATTGCACCACGTTAAGGTTTCTTACCTTGCCAATTGCGTATGGAGTGTAGGAAGAATGACTGTTTAAATACTTCCGTGCCCACTATATTAGTCTAATCTTGTGTTTGTGGTCCCTACGGGAGTGTTATGTTGGATGTTAACCTATTTCTAGGTTCTTCCCTTAACAGTTGAAACTTAAGAAGCGGGTTTTTGGATGATAACAACTGTCTATCTTTAAGCTTCTGCCAGTTCAAGTTTTACAGCATTTCTGTGAGTTAGTTGGTGGTTGTTTGGACGTATAAAGGGACCAGACATTAGGTCATCAATCCCTTTGTCCTCACCTACCACATGGAACCCAGGGAAAGATAACCCCAAGATCTATCATTGTCAGAAAAGCTGAGGTAACGGACAAAAAGAAGAAAGGCGAACAACATGCCCCATCTAGGAAGCAGCCGGAAGCCCCTGGAAGCAGAGTGCGATGAGAGACATACATCTCCCAGCCCCTGCCACTTACCAGAGGTAGTCTACTCCAAGATTGCCTAGGACAGACTAGCAACATGAACAGGACAACAGATGCACAGAGAGACAAAAAATGAACAAGTCTAATACGAATGGGCTGTACCACCAAGCCGCTGCAGCCTGGTCTGGACAGAGGCGGCAACAGTGTGTTCTGCCAATCCCTCAATGGGTCAACAGGGGTAAGCAAACTTCCCTTAAAGAGAGTGGTACAAGCCCACCTCATTAATAAAATGTAAAAGTAAGTCAGCCAGTCAGCCATTGGGGCATCATCTCCTAACACCAAGGGAGGGAGTCAAGGAGATTAAGAGACTGCCGCAAGGCGGCTAGTTGGAACAGTCCAGCAAAACATAGACCACCGTCAAACGGGTGCCACAATGACAGTGGGATGGGTCCCTGTGATGGAGGAGATGACGGTGGGTGAGCCAAGTATGGCTGATGAGGAGCCGACGAAGGACTGTTAGGTCCTTGTGAGGGGACTGCATGGAGGACCTCCAGAGATTCATAGTCTCCTTTATCACCTTTAGTTTGTTTGGTGAAGTCAGAGTGAGCGATTCTGTATTCCAAGCACCTAAAACTTGACAGCATAATACTGAGCAGAGGTCCATTTCCAGAATACTGATCTCAAGTGATGGTTTACTGTTAGCCAGTTTGGCGAGGCATCAGCAAGCTCATTTGTTAAGATCCCGACGTGGCCCAGAGTCTAGACTAAGGTCACTGAGTGTCCACACTGTTCAAGGGCATACAGGGACTCCTGGATAGCAATGACCAAGGGACGGCGAGGCTAGCAGTGGTTGAGAGCTTGCAAACTGCTCAAGGAGTTGCTGCAGATGAGAAAGGACGGACCAGTGCAGGAAAGGATACGCTCAGGAGCATGAGATATGGTAACCAACTCCCCAATGAAAACGTTACAGCCATCCGGCAAAGAGAACCATTCAGAATGTCTTGCTTGAGTATAAGCAAAGCCTACCTGGTCAGCAACCATCGAGCCATCAGTATAGACTACTTCTGAACCCTGGAATGCACCAAGAATGGAGAAAAATTGGTGGCAGAGGGCCTCGGGATGAACTGAGTCTTTTGGACTTAGTGATAGGTCAAGATGAAGCTGTGACCGAGGGATGCACCAAGGTATATGTGAGTGAGCCCAGAGGAGAGGTGGAAGAGGAAACAACTGAAGTTAAGAGAGGACAGATCGGATGTGCATTGCAATCTTAATCCCTGACTGGGGGTGCTGTTGCAGGAGTTGGGTTACCATGTTTGGAAAGAGGAGACAGTAGTTCAGATGCTTAGGAGAGTGGCAAATGTGGGTAGCATAACTTACAAGCTGTTGTAGACACTTGATCCAAAATGGAGAGAACCCCGCCTTCACGAGTAAGCTGTTCACAGGGCTAGTTCAAAAGGCTCCTGTCCCAAGTCGAATCTCACAGTGGTGTGTCGAATCCGATATCTGCGGTGCTGTGGGCAGTACCGAAATGTATGCCAGACTTCAATAATCAAGGTGGGATTGTATCAGGGCTTTGTAAAGCTGCAGAAGGGCAGTGCGACCTGCACCCCAGTTGGTGTAACTCAGGCAGCGAAGTGTATTAAAGTGCAGCCAGCACCTTCGATTAAGCTGGCGAAATGGGGAATGCACATCAACCGAGAATCAAGGACTAGTCCTAAAAGCGATAAGTCTCCACCACATTGAGTTGTTGATTGTCGAGGTAATGTTCTGATTGTGGGTGAATGATACAATGTTAACAGAAGTTCATGATGCGAGTCTTGGCAGCTGAAAATCGAAAGTCATGGGAGAGGCACCATGCCTGCACCTTCCATTAGCACCTTGCACTTGACGTTCAGCAACACCCACACTAGAGGAGCAACAGTACAGGCAAAAGTCATCAGCATACAAGGATAATGAGGTCCCCAGAGCTGCTGCAGTACAGAGCCCTGCGGAACCCCATTCTTTTGGATATTGGGGGTACTGTGGAAAGCACTAACTTGAACCCGGAATGTACAGTGTGACAGAAAGTTTTGGATCACAATCAGGAGTGGACCTCGGAGACCCTACTCATGTAAGGTAGCAAGGATATGTTCCATGTGGCGTCATAAACCATTTACGGGGTGAACTATAAGATGTTGACATCAGGCAAAAGCTATTTGGATGGTACACTCCAGGTAAACCAGATTATCAGTAGGGCAACGCCCTTGGTGAAAACCACCCAGGGATGGCACGAGAAGACCCCCAACACTCAAGGAGCTAATACATCCCCTAGCACACCATGCATTCAAGAAACTTACAGAGAACTTTGGAGAGACTTAATATTGGGCGGTAACTGTCCATTCCTAGAGGGTGCTTACCTGGTTTTTGTACTGGGACAATAATGCTTTCTCGCCAATGCGATGAGAACGTGCCCTTGCTCCAGATGGGCTTAAAGATGGCAAGGATATGACACTGTGGTTATGGTTGTGGATGCGGTCTGGAACAGGGGCTGTATCAGGGCAATGGGCTAGGACGCTGACAAATTCCCAGTCTCTGAATGGAGCATTATACGGATCCACCCGGTGTGTAGTAAAAGGTAATTGCTTTCCCTCCAACCATTGTTTTAGCACACAAAAGGCAAGTAGCTAATTCTCAGACACTGAGGCTTGAACATAGCACAGAGCAAAATGTTTGGCAACGGCATATGGGTCAGTATAGACAGTGCCATTCAAAGTAATACCAGTTACACCTGCAGATGTATGGTATCAATAGGAGACATCTGACCTTAGCACAAACCTGCGAAGGATAGGTATGTTGTTCAATGATTAAAACTTACTGTTCTCAGCATTCTCACTATAATTTTTATATTAGATGGCGGACCCAGGCACGGAACCATTTAAAGACAATGAGATGCTTCATCAATGGGAGCCCACATATAATCTTGAATGTCCTCTGCGATTTTCAAGGATGATAGGTATTGCCTTCCATTATGGTGGGTAAAGGAACAGCAGATTGCCAAATCAGCTGCTGGAAGAATGGCTGTAGTTGAATTCTGGGCTGTCTCACCGATATCTCCATGCAGCGGGGAGCCAAGGTTGACAAAGAGGCAAAAGCATCCCAGACAGAACTGTTGAGAGCCCACCTGGCCTGGCATCCAGGGGAGTGACATCGAAGGAGGGACGGGAAGATCAGGAGGAAATGGTCACTACCACACAAGTGAGTGTCGATCTTTCAGTGGAAGGGTGCGAGAAGGCAAGGGCTACTAACGGAAAGTGGGGAGGAGGGGGGGGGGGGGGGTACCAGCATCCAACAAGCAAACGACATGTTGTGCCAGTAAATTTTTGACGTCTTTACTGCGGTTAGTGACCGTGCTTCCACCCCACAAAGGGTTATGGTCGTTTAAATCACCCCAGCTTAAGAAAGGTGGGGGGAGCTGAAAAACCAAAGCAAACAGCGTGTTCTGAGACACTTCACCATTGGAACGGAGGTAGACACTGCAGATGGTAATATCTTGAAATACCCTTACTCGAACAGCCACAGCCTCCAAAAGTGTATTAAGAGGTGCGAATTCACTATACAGTGTGTCTAGAACATATGTGCAAACTCCGCCTGACACCCTGTCTTATGCAGCACGAGTCTTATAATGTATCCAGTATCCACAAAGCACTGGGATCTGTGTTGCTGGAAGTTTCACATAACATTAGTATTTCATCACCTTCACCTTTTCAGGCAAGGCCTAGATGAAGGCAACAGTAGCAACGCTATTTTCCTTTGGCCTCATACATACGCGACAAACAAAGTGTACATCGCATAGCTCCAACTTGGCACGTAGCTCATCATCAGACTGTAAGTGCAGGTCTCTGTGAAAAATGATGCCTTGAACTAAATTTAGACTGGTATGGAGAGTGACAGTCACCAGTATATCACTCAGATTGTTACAAGCGAGCAGTGCCTGTAACTGGGTAGGAGATGCCATTTTGATCAAAACTGACCCACTTTTCATTTTAGAGATGGCTGCCATTTCCCCAAATTTGTCTTCTAAGTTCTCCACAAAGAATAAGGGCTTTGAGGCCAAGAAGGAATCACGATCAATCCTTGTACAAACCAAGTATTGCGAGGAGTATTGTTCTGCTTGCCACTTAGCCCTAAGTTCCTCACACGCCTAGCCAGGGAAGGAAACATTTTAGGGTTGTATCTCTCTGCACTGAAAGAGGGCTGTCCTTCCATAGCAACTGCTGAGGCTGAATAGCCACGAGGAGGCGATAACTGTATTCTCTTCATTTGATGCTGATTCACCGTGGTGCCACCCGCTTTGAATGGGGGCTCTCCCCATGGGCACCACCCAGTCTCCAGCCAATAATGGCAACTTGGCCAGTAAGCTGTAGCTCTGAGTCCCTGTGACCCAGCCCCAATGAGCACATATTCCTTGGCATACAAGAGGAGTTTTCAGATCAGGCAGCAAAAGTGCAATCCCCCCCCCCCCCCCTTCCCACAATGGTGCTTGGTTTTGGGCATTTTAACACTTTAAAGGGAAGGCTTTACAGATGGAAAGGCACAAGGTGGAGCACACACCACATTGGGCGACTTTCCTGCACAATCCACACTTCTGGAGAATTTTGAAAGTTGGCAGCAGGTCAATCCCAAAAATGGGGATCACGTGTTTATTTAATGGAAAACTGTAGAATACACTAGAAGTGGAAACTCAAGGCCCAATCATAAACCAGATCCAAGCAGGGTCAGCACCAAGAAAATCATCTGATGGAGAAGAAGAGGGGGAAAGGGATAGTGAAAGTATAAGCATGCAGCACAAAAAGGACGTAATGGGGCTGCATGGTAGCCAAACATGTTTCCCTAGGGGAGCTTTTCTGTGGGTCACACAAAGTGGTGACCATTCAGGCTGCCATTATTTGAACTTGTTCAGTATTTCTAGTTAGTCATGCCGAATGGATAGCGTCGTTGCCTTTGGTGTGCAAGGACTCCAGTCTGAATGCTGGTACATACTTTATCTGGGATAGGAAGGTGTGGTATGAGGTTAACTCAGCCTGTGTGAGGCCAAATCAGGAGCCACTAGAACACAGAAGCAGTGGCATCATCAGGAGTCATCTACTGTCAATAAAGGCTGGAGAAATTGGTGACATGCTATCTCACGATCTTAGAGCGCTCATGGAACTGCCTTGGAGGCCATGCCCGGCAGCTCCATCTCTCTCAGGTCACTGGCTCTATTCAGTCGAGCCTGACCTCTAGATTTACACCGCACCATTATGCCACTCCAGCAGCAATCACAGAAGGCACTCAATAGAAGGCACTCAACAGGAGCCACAACGAGCCACAAGTCACAAGCCACCACAATCAGCACATTTTTTCCTACAAATATTATGGATCAAATATAATGACACAATGTGCTCATATTAATTTGTCTTACGGTAAAACATACTGATACGAAATGGTACTAATACAGGTTGCAGACCTGAGAGACAATTTATTTAAATGTGATTTATGGCATGTTCCGTGCAACAATTGTAAACAAATGTTTTTCCAACAGTGAGTTACTTGCAAGCAGCAATAACAATATATAAACTCTTACGGGTGCTGTGTTACTTGGGGGTGCTAGGTTATCTCTGATTCATTTATGTGATGAGAAGAATTATTTACAATTTTACTTTTGTTCTCGAGTGTGGTAAGGTGTTCTATAAGTGTAAAAGGATTCAGTTATAACAAACGTTTTTCTGGTAATATATTCAGAATATTTAACAATGTAAAACACTTCTTGGACTCAACCTGCAGAGATAATTACCACTACAGATATACTGCATTCAGACTGTTGGAATCCATGAGGAACTGCTATCAAAGATCTATTTTGTTAATCCCCCCTCCTCAATTCACTACAGGAAATGGAAAATATCTATACAACAGACTTTAATGAACTGCAATTTAACAATCTCAGTCAGCATTTAACGTACTTCAGTGAGTTAGACTTGACAGGAGTAATAGGCAAATGAACTAAATGTCGAAATCCATTATGTTCCTGAGGAGTATGCCCCACAACGTGGAATGAGTGAGTTAAACTACTTCCTACCATTTCAGGCCCCAAGGAGGTGGCCAATAGTGTTTGCTGGGGCTGTAGACAAATGGTCAACTTCATGTATTACGATGATGGAGAGTGTCTAAAAGATTATGAACTCTGCGCAGACACAAACCAATGAGGACACTACGCAGCGTTATAGTGGGAGGAATTCCTGTGGCAGTAATTTTAGATACAGGGGTTCCTGATAATGCTGCTTCCAAAGATCCTTCTAGACCTATTACAGAGTGAAGACAAACACTAGTGACGCTGGCATGGGGAGCCTATTCAGTTAATTATGGGTAACAGCTGTAGAAATCTGCGAGATCCAAAGCCAGAGTACCTGACCAAGTACAGGAGAAATTAAACAACCAGAGCATTTCATGTCTGAGCAGAGGACTCAGTTAGCAAATAATCTAGTGATTATTGCAGTGTTTTTGAAGAGGAGCCAGGTATAATCTGAGGTCAAGTGTGATCTTGAGGTTCACCCCACTACCTATAATCTGAGGATAAATTTGTGATCTTGAGGTTTACCCACACCACCCAACTTTTTTTCAGAGCTATTATCTTATTCCTTGCAAACTAAAATATGCAATAAAATAGAAGATACATAAAATAGTCCATACGCAGTTCACTCCTCATGGGGGTGGGAAGGTTTGCTTGGTACCCAACTTCCGGATGGTGAATAACATGACAGTTCCAGTACACACACATCCAAAGAATACAGACAAACTAATATTAAAGTTAAATGGTGTTAGGTACTTCTGTACACATTTCAGAGCTTCATTCTGGCAAGTAGTCCTCTGACTATCCTCGAGGGAGAACATGGCCTTTTTGTTCACCAGATGAAGCTATCAGTTTAAATGTATAGACATTGGACTCCATGTGAGCTCTGTTGTGTTTATTTCTGTGTTGGACTACATGCTCAGGTCTTTGCTGTGAAAATGCATGTTTGTCGATGATCCACTAATTGTTATATCAACATGGCACAAACAGGTTTTTCTTTTAGCCCACAAACTAGAGATGTTTCATGAATCTTGAGTAACAGCTAACCTCTCCAGAAGCCCCACTTTGGTTTCCCTGTTATCTTATAGATTCAAAAGAGGGTTCTGCCTGACTTCAAGAAGATTCGTGCAATCAAAAACTTTCCATAACCTAGAACTATGAGCAAATTAAAAGGGTTTCTCTGGCTTGCCTCATGTTTTAGGCATTTTACGCCAGATCAGTCACTGAACACCTAGTCATTGTTGAGTCTACTGCGGAGAAACATGCTTTGGCATTGGGCAAAAGAATGCAAAGCAGTTTTCAATGACAGTAAGACTACACTGGTGAATTCAGTGGTTCTCTACCTGCATGGCATGTCAACTGAATCTGATTTACTTACGTACACATCCTCCATAGTGTTAGGGTTTTGTTTATTCCAAACCTCAATCATCAATGGAGCACCAACATTCTGTCCCTTTGCATTTGCCAGTGAAACTTTATCACCGTGTGAACACTTGTATACAACTGAGCAAGAAGCATTGGTAATTGTGTTGGCCTTTCAAAAGTTCAACTATTATTTGTATACGTCCCACACAGTTGTTTGAGCATTCATCCTTTAAGCTTTCTTCTGGTATATAAACTGTTACGTGCATGACTCTCTTGATGGGTAATATCTCTGCAAAGATATAACTGCCAAATTAAATATATTACAAGAAAAGACAACATTATTGCAGGTGCCCTGTTGAGGCTACCCAAAGGGCTAAATATCAGGAAACAGGTTTGATGATCAAAGCAAGGAATTCCCTGTCATGTTACTGCAAGATCAGATAAACCAGAATTACTATTTATAGCTATTCAAAAGTATGACAGCATTGCATGAGCAAGATCAACTGTCGTCTACTGTGATTTGAAAACTTTAACAGCTTCCAGATTCCAAACTGTATAAGTTTTACAAGCTAGTGTATACTGTACTATTTCATAGAAAGAATGTGGATGCTACGAGTAGGTACGTAAGCATCCCGGAAGTGTACAAAAAGAAACTCATCTGATATGCATCACTCAGGGGACCACTTCGGAGCACTTATGTGTGCCAGTAAAGTTCCAGTCTACTGCTACCTACCAGATGTAAGAAGGTTCAATGCAACATAAGATCTTGTCAGATCTGCCAACATGCAAAACCATACAGCAGAGGTATCGAGGACTGTTGCATTCAATCATTCCAGGCAATCCACTCATAACTGTGTGTGCATGACAGTGGCCCTGAGCTGACATCTATAGGTGGCTGGAAGTACATGGTTCCCTTTTTGGATGCATTTAGCAAGTATGTGAAGCTCTATCTACTGGAAACAGCGATGTGTTCACCTATACTGAGGAAGCTATTCGAAGACTTTGTTCTGCACATTGGTAAACTGCACGCAATTTTATCTGATAATGCGACTAATTTCACATGCTTTTCTTAGTGAAATGCATTAAGTCAAGCAAGTATCTGACAGATATTCACTGCCCAGTACCGTACCGAAGAAAATCCCATCAGACGAGTAAATAGCGAACTTAACAGATTCAGAATGTGAACCTACTGTCATGCAAAATAGACAGCATGGATTGATTATCTTCCAGCATTTGAAGAGATCATGAATTATCTTCCAGTTACGACGACACATTATACACCCTTCGAAATGATGGAGGAAAGGGATAAATGTGTCAACCGAATACTAAATGTTCAAATAAAAATGAGTGGGAACAGAAATTAACCTCACTGAAAAGGCAAGGCAACAAAGGCTTTTGCATGAATGAAAGAAACTGAGAATGCATGACTTTGTGGTTGAAGAATGTGTGTTACTGAGGATACACCCCACGTCATCACTGCTAAGCAAGCAGAATAAAATGTGGCAATTTTTGTACACTGGACCATTTACAATACTGAGGATACTACATCTGGGTTCATATCTATTGGGATATCCCGGAACCAATCAATTGAAGGTTTGCATCATCAAGACCTAAAGAAATTCTATTCTTGATGAGTGACATGACCAACAAAGACTTAAATGTGTATATATGTACGAAGATTATTTATATAAATGTATGTTATTCATAAGTCATCAATCGTGTTTCCCAGAGAACAGAAGAAGAAGAAGAAGAAGAAGAAGAACTCTGCAAGACAGATTAATCAGTGTACTAATATTTTCTGCACAGATTATCTAATACAATGAAGCACCAAAGAAACTGGTATAGGCATGCATGTTGAAATACAGAGACACATAAAGAGGCAGAATACAGCACTGCTTTCGGCAACACCTATATAAGACAACAAGTGTCTGACACAGTTGTTAGATCGGTTACTATTGCTAGAATGGCAGGTTATCATGATTTAAGTGAGGGTTTTTTTTTTTTTTTTTTTTTTTTTTTTGGGGGGGGGGGGGGGAGGGGGGGGGGGG
Source organism: Schistocerca serialis cubense (assembly GCF_023864345.2). Classification (NCBI taxonomy): domain Eukaryota; kingdom Metazoa; phylum Arthropoda; class Insecta; order Orthoptera; family Acrididae; genus Schistocerca; species Schistocerca serialis. The sequence continues at coordinate 628,191,458 of NC_064641.1, read as the reverse complement.
GGCACACAACTACAGTGGTCATTAGCGCCCAGACTAAATTATGAATGAACTGAGAGGCACAATGTTAAAACAGCAACTTAAAAAGGACAACACTATAAAAGGCACATTAACAGGCAAGGGATTAAAAGAAAACAGCATAATCAAATGCCCTTAGACAGGTTTGTCAAGTGGATAAAATGAAGAACGCGAGCAGCTGCTCCTGGGTCATCCGCAAAAATTTTGTCCAGAGCTCATGGCAGGCCAAGATCAATGCGCAGTGTATTAAGATTCGGACAAGACGTTAAAATGTGGTGTACCGTCAGCAAGTGCCCACATGGGCAGAACAGCGCTGGTGCAGCCGTCAACAGATGGCAGTGGCTGAACCGGCAGTGTCCAATCCGTAATCGGGCCAAAACGACCTCCTCCCACCAAGAAGGGCGTGAAGAGGTCGTCCAAGCCGTGGGGAGAGGTTTCAAGGTCTGAAGCTTGTTTTCAGTAAGTGTAGACCAATCAGCATGCCACAGCGATAAAATGCGCTGACAAATGACCCTGCTAAAATCAGATGAAGGCACACAACAAGAAGCTGTCCGAGGCTGGAGAACCACAGCCTTGGTCGCGTCATCTGCAGCTTCGTTCCCAGGGACACAGAGATGGCCAGGAACCCACATAAAGGTAACCAGAGAACCGTCGTCTGTCAGCTGCTGAAGAGAGCGTTGGATCCGGTGCACGAAAGAGTGAACTGGATACGGATCACTGAGGCTCTGGAAGACGCTCGAGTCTGAACACATGTTATAGTCAGTGCATGAGTGATGGGACACAACATCTCCGAGGTAGGGATGACTTGAGGATTTACCACCATTTCATGAGTGTACTGCGAATATCACGAATCTAGTAAAACATAATATCTCTGACATCGCTGTGGCCAGAAAAAGATTCTGCAAGGACAGGACTAATGAAAACTGAAGAGAATTGCTCCAACATGACACAATGAAGTGCGAACGGTTCACAAATTACTGTAGACTTCAGTCCTGGGCCATCAACAAGTGTCTGCATGTGAACTATTCAATGAAACATCACCAATATGGGCTTTCGGAGCCGAAGGCCCACTCGTCCTGATACGTCTAGATCTGACTGACAGGTGACACATACGTAAGTATCCTGTCCGATCACCTAAATCCATTCAAGTCCATTGTTCATTCCGAAGGACTTGCGCAATTCCAGCAGGGCAAAGCGACACCCCACTTGTCCAGAGTTGCTACAGAGTGTCTCCGGGAACACTCTTTTGTGTTTAAACACTCCTGCTAGCCACAAAACTCGCCAGACATGAACATTATTGAGCATATCTGGGATACTTTGCAATGTGCTGTTCAGAAGAGCTCTCCATCCCCTGCTGGATTCATAGTGTTAACTCCCTCCAGCATACTACTTCAGACATTAGTCGAGTCCACGACACGTCGTGTTGCGGTACTTCTGAGTGCTCGCAGGGGCCCTACACGATATTAGGCCGTTGTACCAGTTTCTGTGGCTCTTCAGTTTATATGGAATGATACTTGTACACATAATTCTTGTGATTTTATGTGATGGCAATGACGATTAGCAGTAGCAAGTGTTATTGAGTAGTTTTAAGCACGCGATTTATTCGAGGATGAATATTGCAATTTTTACTGTCAAAATAAATATGTTAAATAAACTGAAATCATAACAAAATAATTATTCATGTTTACTTACATAAAGAGATTTTGTGCCATTGCAGTGGAAATATAAGGCTCATTCCCTTCTGGTTAAATGAGTCAAAGTTCTTGCCTAAAAGTGACTGGTACGGGTGGTATATGGTTGTAGAATGATGGCATGTATCTTGTGCTGCCAATATCATATTCTATGAGCCATCATCTCAAACCATAATAATAACATAATGGCAAATTTACTGAGATTAGAATTCCGCAGCTCGACTCTTCCAATTTGGAAGTGGCAACTTACTGATTAGTTGTACAGTAATACACTGATTGTGTGAGATAGGACTCAAGTTTGAACCATTGGTGACAAAGTAAATGTCAGTAAACAAACCACAATGGACTTCAGGTGCATGTCTTATAAAGATTATAATAACTGAAGGGCTCAAGCCAATGTGAGGTTGTACTAATTGAGTGTCAAAGTGTGTGTGTGTGTGTGTGTGTGTGTGTGTGTGTGTGTGTGTGACAACTCCAGTTGTATGTGAATGATTTACAGTTATGAGTGAATTGTTGTGTTACCAAAACAGTATGGAATTTCGCTCAGTGGTTGGTTGGTCGGTTGGTTTGGGGTATAAAGGGACCATACTAAAGGGGCATCAGTCCCTTTTTCCTGGTGCAAGAAAGGCTCAAGGTACAAAAACACCCAAAGTATGTTTGAGAAAGTAAAAGTGGGAAAAGAAATGGTGAACCACATCTAAAAAGCAAACAAATGGAACCAACAACACCACAAGGAAAAGTAGAAGAAGGTATTAAAACCATAGAGCAGATGGTCTGGGCTGGCTGATCACAATAATAAAAGAGGCTGAGCCAGCCACTCCACAACACATTAAAAAGTCCACCCCAAAAAGAATGGGTGAGATGCAAAGGGAAAAGAACACCAATACAAACAAATGCAAAGAAAATGCGACAGAGTTAAAATGGAGGGAGGGTAGCGGCCTTGGAGAGAAGGCCAAATGCCCACCCTTAGACAGTACAATAAAAAACTCCTGACAAATAAAATGTAAAACTAAATCTGCTGTTGAGGCATTGTCACCCAACACCGAAGGTAGGGTGCTGGGAAGGTTAAAAGTCCGCCGTAGAGGGGATAAAAGTGAGCAGTCCAGCAAGATGTGGACGACAGTCATATGTGAGCCACAGTGACACCGAGTTAGGTCCTCACGATAGAGGAGGTAGCCATGTGTTGGCGATGTATGGCCAATATGGAGCCGGCAGAGAATCACAGAGTCCCTGCGATAGGCCTGCATGGAGATCTTCCACACATTTGTAGTCTCCTTAAGGGCACGCAGTTTGTTGTGCGTACTGAGATTATGCCATTCCGTCTCCCAAAGCTGAAAAACCTTGTGGTGTAATAATGATCGCAGTTCAGTTACGGGGATGCCGATCTCCAGAAGCGGTTTCCGTGTCACATGTTTGGCCAGCTTGCTGGCAAGTTCATTTCCTGGGATTCTGATGTGGCCTGGGGTCCACACAAACACCATGGAACTACTGGACCATTCCAGGGCATAGATGGACTTCTGGATGGTCACTACCAAAGGATGGTAGCGACAGCACTGGTCGATAGCTTGTAGGCTGCTCCAGGAGTCAGTACAGAGAAGAAATGACTCACCAGGGCATGAGCAGATGCGATCAAGAGCACAAGAAATGGCCGCCAGTTCTGCGGTGAAAACACTGCAGCCATATGGCAAGGAGTGCTGTTCAATATGTCCTCCATGAACATACACGAAGCCAACATGACCATCAGCAATTGCGCCATCAGTGTAAACCACTTCATGGTCCCAGCACACATCAAGAATCGACAGGAAGTGACAGTGGAGAGCTGCAGGGTTAACTGAGTCCTTAGGACCATGTGAAAGGTCCAGGTGAAGCTTTGACCTAGGTGTACACCATGGAGGTACGTGTATGGACCTGCAGTATAAGTGGTAAGCAGAAGGACTCCAGATAGAAGAGATCGGACACGAACTGCTATCGAAGCCCTGACTTGGGCCTCCAATGCAGGAGATGAACTGCCGTGGGTGGGAAAAGGAGACGGTAATTCAGATGGTCAGGAGAAATACGAACATGCAACGTAACTGGCAAGCAGTTGTGCACACCTAACCTTCAATGGAGGTACTCTGGCCTCCACCGGGACGCTGGTCACCGGACTCATCCTAAAGGCTCCTGTTGCCAGTCTAACGCCATAGTGGTGCACTGGGTCGAGTAACTGCAAGCTGAGAGCACCACTGAACCATAATCCAGACTCCCATAGTCAAGGTGGGATTAAACAAGGGCTCTGTAGAGCTGCAGCAGCGTAGAGCTATCTGCAACCCAGTTGGTGTTGCTCAGGCAGCGCAGGGCATTGAGGTGCTGCCAGCACTTTTCCTTCAGCTGATGGGTGTCGAAAACCAGCCCTAAGATTCAATATATCTAAACTACAGTGAGTGGATTGTCATTAAGGTAAAGTTCTCGTTCCGGATGAACGGTACAATGCCGACAGAAGTGCATGACACACATCATCACGACTGAAAACTGGAAGCCCATGACTGCGCCTTGTGGATGGCTCCCTGTAGGCACCACTTGGAAACACCAGTACTGGAGGAGCAGTACAAAATGCAGAAGTCGTCTGCATACAGAGAAGATGAAACCGACTACGCGACAGCTACTGCTAGAACATTAATGGCCACTAAAAATAGCGATACACTCAGTACAGAGCCCTGCGGGACCTCATTCTCCTGGCTATGGGGGGGGGGGGGGGGGGGGGGAACTATTGGAGGCACCAACTTGAACATAGAAAGTACGGAGCGACAGGAAATTTAGGACAAAAATCGGCAGCAGGCCTCAGAGATCCAACTCATATAACGTGGCAAGGATATAATGGCACCAGATCATGTCGTAAGCCTTTCATAGATATAAAAAAAAAAAGATGGCAGACTCGGGGGAATCTAGATTATCAATGGTAGAGCGGCCCTGGCGGAAACCGCCCTGGCATTGAGCCGACTCATCATACGTTTTAACAGCTTACAAATATTATCACTGTTGAGGCTGATGGGTTGATAGCTATCCACATCAACCAGGTATCTTCCGGGTTTGAGCACCGGAATGATGGTGCTCTTTCATCATTGCGATGGAAAGAGCCATTGCACCAGATCCAGTTGAAGATGACGAGGAGATGTTGTCTGTAGTCGGACAAGAGATGTTTGATCATCTGAATGTGGGTCCGATCTGGCCCAGGAGCTGTGCCGGGGCAATGTGCAAGGATGCTGAGGAGCTCCCACTCTGTAAATGGAGCATTATAGGATTCACTGTGACATTCAGTGTACGAGAGGGGTTTCCTTTCCATCCACTGTCTGAGGGTGCGAAATACTGGGGGATAATTCTCCAACGCGGAGGCTCGAGCATAGTGCTCAGCAAAGCGCTAGGCAATTGCGTTTGTGTCAGTAGATAACACACCATTGATGTTAAGGCCAGTGACACCTGTCAGGATCTGGTACCCACAAACACTTGGGAAGGTGGCACACAGCAGCCAATTGTTGAGACGTACCTCTCCCAACATTCCCGTTTCTGTGTTTTTATAAGCTGGTGAATGCGGGCACAGAGCTGTTTATTAATGGCCTCAGCTATTTCCAGCGACCACCAAGGTACTGACTTTCGCCGGGATCATGTTTTCCACTCCAGAAACGACCGTTCTAGTGACCTGCTGTACTACCACATTGATGGTACCATGTGGGGGAGATTCAACAGTGACAGCAGAGGTGAAAGCTTCCCAGTCTGCCTTGTTTAAAGCCCAACTTGGTACACATCTAGAGGAATGGCGCTGGGAGATTGACAGGAAGATCGTAAAGCGGTCACTACCACACAAGTCATCGAGGACTCTCCAGTGGACAGATGGAGTCATCGTGGACTCTCCAGTGGACAGATGGGAGAAGTCCTGGGCTGCAGAGGGATAAATCAATGACTGAGTAAGTGCCATGAGCCACACTGGAATGTGTGGGGGCCCCCGTATTTAAGAGGCAGAGGTCGAGTTGAGACAGGTAAGTTTCGACGTCTCTACCTTGTCCAGTAGGCACAGTGCCACCCCACAAGGGGTTAATGGTATTAAAGTCTCCCAAAAGTAGGAAAGGTATAGGGAGTTAGTAATAAGTGCAGCCAATGCTTTCAGGGGTAATGCACCATTTGGAGGAAGATATACATTGCAGACAGTTATTTCCTGAATCGTCTTTATCCTGACAGCCACAGCTTCAAGGGGGGTTTGAAGGGACACAGGTTCACTGAATACTCAGTTCAGGACATAGACACGAACTCCACCTGACACTCTATTATAGTCACTAAGGTTCTTGTAATATCCCCTATAGCTGCGAAGGGCAGGGGTCCGCATTGTTGGGAACCAGGTTTCCTGAAGGGCAATGCAGAAAGCGGGTGTATAGCTTAAAATTTGCTGTAGTTCAGCCAGGTAGTGGAAAAAAATGCAGCAATTCCACTGAAGGATGTCGTTATCATGAGGCTGGGAAGGCATGAAGCACACTAGGAGACAGGTTACACCTCAGGGTCACCTGCTGCCACTGATTGAGTATTTGTATTTATCCTATTGTGGATGAGGCTTCAGTGAGATCCAGGCCCTCACGGGACACTGAGATCTCCACCTCATCCGCAGGTGCAGAATTGGTACAGAGTGGTGGTGGTGGTGGTGGTGTTGGGGCCACCGGAGGGTCCTTTAGCTTAGAAGACTTCTGTGTTTGCTTGCCCTTTCGCTTCTCTTTAGGGGCTTGCTGGGAGGACTTCTCCAAAGTAGCTTCAGGAACAGAGTAACACCGTGAAGCTCTTCACCCAGTAGCTTTTGGGTCCTTTAGCCACTGGTGAGTGTCTGCTGTGGCATTAGTGGAGATCTTGGGAGGAGGCTGTTGCTTCTCTGCCTGCTGGAAGGGAACCCAATGTCCCCTGCATTTGGGGGGGGGGGGGGGGGGGCGCTTGCTCCCTAAGTAAGTGCTTTGGGAGCAACAGAAGGAGATTTTCCCCCTACCACCAAGGGGGAAGATGTATTGCAAAGGCCCGGAGGGCCCACTGTACATGGCACAGAGTGTGGTACAACTGGCATGTGTGACGGCGATGGTAATGTAGCTGCAGCATATGTGGAAGTCAAGCAAACGAGGTGTAATCATTCTAATTTATATTTAGCATCTTGGTAAGTCAACTGGTCCAAGGTCTTGTACTCCATGATTTTCCACTCCTTTTGGAGTACTGTGCAGTCTGGCAAGCAGGGGGGAGTGGTGTTCTCCACAGATGATACAACTGAGAGGAGGCACATGGAGTATCTGGATCCAGTGGATGTCCACAGTCTTGACATGACATGCTGGAAAATGCAGTGGGAAGACATGTGCCCGAATTTCCAGCACTTAAAGCACCGCATAGGGGAAGGGACGTAAGGTTTAACATCACATTGGTAAACCATTACCTTGACTTTTTCAGGCAATGAACTACCCCCAAAGGCCAAGATGAAGGCATCGATAGCAACCCTGTTGGCTTTGGGTCCCCTGTAAATGCGCCAAATGAAATGAGCAACCCACCATTCTAGATTGGCGTGGAGCTTGTTGTCAGACTGCAACAGGAGGTCGCAATGGAAAATAACACCCTGGACCATGTTTTAAGGCTTTTGTGGGGAGTGACGGAACAGGAATATCACCCAGCTGGTCACAAGTGAGTAACGCCTGGGATTGGGCTGGGGATGCTGTCTAAATCAAGACTGCACCACTTCTCATCTTGGACAGTGCTGTCACTTCCCCACACTTATCCTCAAGATGTTCAACAAAAAACTGAGGCTACATAGGTAGAAAGAAGTCCCAATCCATTCTGCTAGACTAAATACAGAGGCAAATATGGCTCTCTTCTTTCTGTAGCCCTACGTTCCTCTCATGGTGTAGCGAGGGAGAGAAACGATTTAGGGTCATACCTGTCAGCATTGTACTCAATCTTGCCCTTTTTTAGAGACTGCTGGCACCATACTGTCACCAGCAAAATATGACTTAGTCCGCTTCATTGCGGGTCATTCGCTCGGACGCACCTACTCTGATCAGGGGCTCTCCCCATGGGCACCACCCAGCCACAGCAAAGGTCACCTGGCATGATGGCCGTTGCCGGGAGTCCTGATAGCCCAGGAAGACAGACATCTACTCCTTGGCATACATAAGGAGTTTACAGCTCAGGCATCAGCAGTGCGATCCCTGTGTTATCAGAGGGCTACCACCAAATGGGTACATGACGGCCCCACCACAACGGACTGGCTACCATGCTGGATACTGGGTGCAGAGAAATCCAGTATTGTCGTGGAGGCGAAAGAGGACAGGAGACAATGTAAGAAGATGACATACCCCGGAAAGTGTCCTCACCCAAATAGCTGAATTGCATGTGGAGATGCAAAGCCATGACAAGAGGTTCTGGAAATTGAATTTAAGGGCACTATTGATAACTCATGCATCACGTAAGATGTCCTTCCCCATATGGCACGCACTTCTGTAGAATTTAGAAAGTGGCAGGTCAAACCCTAAAATGGAACGTGAACTTATAGGACCAAAAACTGTGAGACTCCTTTTAGTCGCCTCTTACAACAGGCAGGGATAACTCGGGCCTATTCTAACAACCGGACCCGCAGGACGTTTTGCTCAGTGAGTGACTTCCAAATCTGATGGTTCACTATGAGAAACATATGAATCATTCTTGTGGAGTAATCCCTCCTTTTTGAAAAACTATGCAATTTCTCAATATTAATTTTTTGTTATTCTATGTACCCCCCCAATCCCACCATACTCATGTACTCTAAGCATTGTCAACCTTGTTCCTGATTCATTCACACTCTTCCACTACCAAGATGGGTTATCCTTCTGTAGCCTTCTCGAACATCTGGAACTTCACCTACTCATGCCTATACATCTGACACCATTCCATCGCATCTGTCAAGAAGCTGCTCAAATGGAGCATTTGTAATTTCTTTTTCACCAACTTCTCCAGAGTTATGAACACGAATTTTTCAAATATGTTTACTTGTCTGATGTTTTCATAGTTATGAATTTATTTACCTCTGCTACCCAAATTTAACAACCTAAGTCAGTTCCTAAATTGTTGACCTCTCTGACTTATCAGAGGATTTAAATTATCAACAACACTATCCTTGTGATGGACAAGTGTATGATTGGCTTTTGTCTATCTCAAGGTTTTCAATGGTTTCCCTTTGAGACATTGTCTGAATGGGAAAACTGTTTCAATATATATGCTATGGCATCCTAATTATTTAACTGTGAAACAAACGACTAGTAAAAGTCAATCTTGCAAACAAAAAGGTAACGAGCTAATAATACCTATCTTTAATGTCTATCATAGTAAATGTATGCTGCCAAGTATTCTGCATTAATGTGCTCCCAAAAGCAATAAATTGTCAGAAGAAATACATGCTTGTTCAAGTAGAACATGGCATGTTTCACTAGCTCCATCTCTGTCCAGTGCTTAGTCAACTGTTCTTTTAAACTTGAGCCACAGTTCCGCCTCCCACCTACGTTGCGAGAAATGACCATTGTAGTAAAATAGGAGAAAACTAAACTTGAATTGAGAGATTTTGGTGTTCATTTGACTTACATGCTATTCAAGAGTGGAACAATAAAGAAACAGTCAAAGTGGTATTATGAACACTCTGCGAAACACTTGAGTACGCACTGCAACGTAATCGTGTACATGTCGACTGTCAGAACTAACGAGCTCCTCTTTGAGATATGCCATGATTGTCTCTTTAAACAAGAGATTGAACATTTGTGTTTCTACTTGTTTTAGTTCCCCTTTTACTTTAGTAATCATCATTGTCACAACTGTGTTATGGTCACTGATACGAGTTTGAACACAGATGTCCTCAAAGTCAAGTCTATTTGTTGCCATTAGATTTAATGTATTTTTGTTATGAGATAGCTTTCAGAACTATTTGTTCCACGTAATTTTAAGAAAAAAACATTTTGTATTATTTGTAGGATATATTGTCAAGACAACTAGCGAAAATGTAATTATCCTAATCAACTGCTGAGGCTTTTGTGTCATATGTTGACATGTTGTCCACAGTTTTTCATCTTGGGATCTTTGGCTGACATTTATTTAACGATTTTTCTGAGGTTTTGCCGTCATGGGTGTCTGGAATAGCCACAGAATCACCCTCCACTGGAGTGGAGGGCGAGTATTTGACAATGTCAACCACTTGCACTGGCAAAATGTCAGAAAAATTGTTAAATAAACGTTGGTTGATAAGCCTAAGATGAAAGCAGACATACAATAAATCGTCACTTGGATGTTTAAAGTATCCACGAATAATGATGGTATGACTGGGGGACATGTATTAATGAGTGGAGAATTATTCTGAAGTTCCTGTTACATTTGGGGAAGAGTTTGGTGGTCAGTAGAAGGTCCAAATTATAAATTTGTGCCCACCCTTGAAACTAATTCATGCCCAAACCATCTTTCATGCAGCTTGAATTTTTATCTCGGTGGACTGGAGTTTCTTGTTTACTGCAACAAAAACATCACCTCTATTTCCCATTAGACTACCATCTTGACAAACGTAAAAATATATAAAAAAATTTCACTCCTGTAAATATTGGGTGCACTCCAGGAAGCCTCAGAATATCTTGTCATTGAACCATGAAAGTCTATGGTTCAAGCTTTCTGCTCAGCTTAGACGCAAAGGCCTCAATCCAGTACAGTGACGTTATGCCTCTAACTTCTGCCATGGTTATGCTCACTAAAGAGTCGTGTAACAATGTCAAAAACAGTGCTGTTGTACCATAAATATCGACAATATATATGACTCTTTTCCTTGAAGAACTCTTAAGTAATGCCCAATTGCCCAGAAATGGCTACATTGTTCAGTACCGTACAAACAGCAAGAATGCAGCACAGCAAATAAGAATGATTGTAGCGCTGCTGCATGCATCTATACATATTACCAAATTAAAGTTCCCCGCCGAGTTTTTCTGTCTGTATGTGAGGGCTAATCTTAGGAACTATTATAGGGATTTGGGTACGGTTTTCGCTAATAGGTAGGCTGATTCACAAAGAAGGTTTGTGTATATAATTTATTATCCTAATGTCGACAGCCGTCACGTCGTCCGACCACTTAATGGTCCTTGAGCGGAGTTGGGGCAGGTTGCTAGTTATCGTTTAATTGCACTGTGCAACAATGAAAATGTAAAACGAATGAAAATAGCCAATTCCTATCAGTTCTAATGTGCTGATCACGAATATCACAAAGACAATTCAAAATTAGCCCTTGTTTTCATTTTACGCTGTTTTATTATGCTGAGATAATTGTGATATAATTATATACAGATTTTTATGTTAAGTTTAAAATCAAATATTATAATGGTCTGTCAAAGTCATAATAACAAGTAACAATGGATTATACTATTGTTCCTGGTATTACTTGTGTGCAATATTTTGGATATAAACACTTTGATACCAATTTTAGTGATCTTTTTGTCTCCTTCCTCTTCAAATTCAGTGACTTTATTGATGCATGTAATAATTTTTGTACATTTGTTTCCAGATTAACCACCAGTTGTTCAAGTTGACTGCTACTGAAGTGAACAAAAACACCATGAGAATGTGTTAACAGTGCTGACACATTTTGCTATGTGTGCGGAGAAGTGGCATTTGCTTCACAAAAACAGCGAATAATGCCATTGATTCAAAAAGCTTACAGTTGTTATTTTGGGTGCAAAATAGGTCATCAGGATAAACCCTGAGTTCCACATGTGATCTGCAGCACTTGTGCCAGCAATCTCAGGAATTGGATGCATGGGAAAGGATGTTCAATGCCCTTTGCAGTGTCCATGATATGGTGTGAGCCAACGACCCATGTCAGTGACTGCTACTTTTGCATGGTTACTATCAAGAAGGGAATATCTAAGATTAAGAAGTGAACAGTGATCTATCCTAACATTCCATCTGCCATATGCCCAGTTCTAATCGGGGAAGGATTGCCGATACCTGAACCACCGACAGAGTATGAGATTACTTCTGATGGGGATTCTTAATGTCCTGAACCATGTACATCACACAATCCAGAGTTTCTTCCAAATATATCATCAACTGATGATCCACAAAAATTGTCTCAAAATAAGTTAAGTGATCTCATTAGAGATTTGGAGCTCTCTAAAGCTAAGGCTGAGATTTTAGCATCAAGATTGCAGCAGTGCAGTTTTCCGGAAAGCAGTGTAAATGTTTCATTCTACTGCAGAAGAGAGCAACAATTCACTCTTTTTTTTAACATGCAAGATATTCTTGTGGCATGTGTAGACATAAATAGTCAGTATTAATTACAACCAAGATGAGTGGAGACTCTTCATTGATTTGTCAAAGTTGAGCTTAAAAGCATGCTTTTACATATTGGTAATGAGCTTCCTTCTATTCCAGTTGGGGATAATGTGCATTGAAAGAGTCATACCAAAACATGAAAATTTTACTAGAAGCCATCAAGTATAATGACTCTCAATGGCAGATTTGTGGTGACTTGAAAGTGGTTGCACTGCTATTAGGTATGCAGTTAGGGTATACTAAATATTTCTGCTTTCTCTATGAATGGGATCGCCGAGCTCGTGCGTCTAATTACAGTAAACATGAATAGCCCACCAGAAAATCTCTTCAATGAGGTATAAAGAACATTAAGAGTGAACCTCTAGTTGACTCTAAAAACATTCTGCTCCCGACCTTGCACATCAAGTTGGGTCCTATGAAAAACTTTGTCAAGGGAATGAATGACGATGGTGACGTGTTTAAGTACGTAAGGCAAAAATTTCCTTACTTAAGTGATACTAAAGTAAAGGAGGGCATCTTTGTAGGCCCACAGATTCGAGAGCTTTTTAGAGACCATACTTTTGATGGAACCATACAAGGTGATAAGAAGTGTGCATGGGAATGTTTTAAGACAGTCTGTTTACAGTTATTAGGGAACAAACGAGCAATAAATTACAAGGAGATTGTAGATAGCATGTTGTCATTTTATGAAAAACTTGGTTGCAACATGTCATTGAAAATGCATTTCTTACATAGTCATATTGACTTCTTCACCAAAGGTTGTGGTGCAGCAAGTGATGAGCATGTGGAGCAATTTCATCAAGATATTGCCACATTTGATAAGAGGTATGCCGGAAAGTGGAGCCCTACCATTTTAGCAGATTACTGCTGGACTGTCAAATGGGATGTTTCCGAGTATGTGTATAATCGTATGGCCAAGCGATAATGGTCATCATCTGAATTTATCTCTGAACAAAATATGTAATTGTATATACAGTAGATATGGACATTTAACATTTGTTATCCTTTATATACATTTGTGACTAGTTGATGCAGGTCGATAGACACACAAACACACACACAAAATTCTAAAGAATTTTGTGTGTATGTTTGTGTGTCTATCGACCTGCCAGCGCTTTCTTTTGGTAAGTCACATCACCTTTGTTTTTAGATATATTTCTCCCATGTGGAATGTTTCCCTCTAATATATATATAACATAATTCAAGTAATTATTCACTTAAAATTTGTTATGCTGGATCTTGGAACATGAATCCATATTTAGTTAGTGAGTTATTTATACAAAAATACAGATTAATTTTTTCAAAAAACTAGTGCTAAATATTTATGAACATGATGATTTTGTATCATTTTATACTGAAATAAACATAACTAACTGAAAATCATGCAATTTATACACATTCGCTTCAAATTTGTTGTTCAGTGTTGTCAAAGTAAGCAGTCACTAAATACTAGTCGTCAAAAACCTTTATCAGTTCAGAACTAGGACGCAGACTGCGCAGGAAAAAGGACTCAGATATAAAGTGACCTAATCTAGATTCTCCAATAACGTGACTCTTGCAAGGTATATCCGTCAAATGAGTGTATTTACGTATCTCTGATGGAAAGAGAATATGAGTCTCGCAAGATTTTTCCGACAGATGAGTATATTTGCGATCTCTGACGAGAACACCGTTATAACGGAAAAATTAAAAATTCCTGTCATGATATATATCGCGATTAGCTGTTACAAATAGCGGTTTGTTGCCTAAATGATAAATATTGTAACCTAATTTAAAAAAAAATAAGCCTCGGATCAAAATTAGACACACAATGACGCATGCGACACAATTCGTACCTTCGCGCGTACCTCAAAGGTGCACGCGTCTAAGTGCATGGATTCTAAGTTATGCGTTTGTTCGCTCACTTTAAAATCCAATGAAGTTAGTCACTCACATAAAATTTGTTGTTTCCTATTTTATTCATGGGTTTACAACGGGCCCAGACGTTGGCGATTATTTTTAAAATTGGAAAACACCTCCCAGCTGCGGCGCAGTTACGTATGGCACGAAAAGAGGCTCGACTAGCGGAAGGTTAAAACACTAAACAAATGGCCATAGGCATATGCTGGATGGTTAAAATATCTACATTAGCATAAAGACATACAGCATCTTTTTTTTACGCTAGGCAACGCAAACCGGCCACTTGTTTGCGTGTTTCTTACACGGTTAATTTTCCGTGACGAAGGACGTGTAACCGTATACAGAGCATTACTTACCGGTTACCTGAAATATTGTCAAGTGAAGAGGCTCATCATGAAAACCGGGGGAAATTGTTATAATCGTATCTGTTTGTCCACTTGGCTACTGCAAACCGTAACACATTCAAGGTTAAAAACATTACGTAACGAATACATGAGGACTACGCTGTGTTATTTGTGGGGTCTTCTGTTTATCGGCAGTAGCATTCGCTGTACGCTAAGGAAAGAAGTACCTACACACGACTTCCACGAATGATAGCCACAGTACAATTATGATCGTTACGCGTGCCATTAAGTTCAAATTGTTCACCATTACAAAACCAGCTGCCAATATCAGCTCTGGAGGACGTCTCCTAATGAATTAGTTTTTTGTATTATATGATACTCGCGACAGTGAAGATTTTGGAAGTGTTCAGAAACAACTTCGTTTAGATGCACGAAAAAGGGTAGTTACAAACTTGTGAACCTTACCAAGTTAGGCGTGTGACCGGCATTTTAATTGTAATTCATTTGTCTCTGTCTTACTCGAAGAGTTTAAAGGTCAAAATAAACTTTCCAAGCACACAATCTTGTTGTGTGTAACACAAACAGCTTTCACTTTATTAATAACTTTGGTTCCATGCTACTATGTGAGCCTCTCGCCACCCCTCCCACTCCTTACTCCCCTTTCCTCATTATTGAGCGAACTGATCCTAAGTATATAACTATTTCTCCCACATTCTGAGTGAACAATAATCTTACTTGAACTATGTCTGTCTGTCTGGCAGGGCAGGTTGCAGGTTCAGTTTGCAAAGATATTTTCCTTGGAGGTGGACAGCAGCAGTTGCTCTTCCCTTATCCTTGGTGGGTTATGTCCTTTCATCTGTGCCCCTTCCTAACTTCATACATACTAGTCCCCTAACAGTGCAAGACTGATCTTTTAAGTTAGAATTGTAATGTAAGTTGAAGAACAATAACTATTTTGTACACTAGCCTGCATTGTACTGGTGAATACTCTGCCTATGATCCAACTGTTTCTTGCCCAAATTAAAGCAGGACAATGATGAATAAGTAACTCTTCAATAGGTGATAGTAAATGAATTCACTCAGAGATCTGTACATACTGGAAAAATCTTCAAGACGATGTAATGAACATTTCCCCATAATTTAAGTTGGGCAGATATCACATTTCACCAGTTATAAAGTTGGTAGCTTGCATACTAATTAACAACAGAGATAATCTATGCATTTGTGGAGTTCTTACTAATACATACAGAACTGGCAAAATTGTTTGCAGGATGGCTTTCAAAGATGACAATTCTCAAAATTGAAAGATAGGCCTACTGTAAATTTTCTATTTCACAAAAGAAAAGACTTATCTCTCTCCCATCTGTAACATACAAGGTACTAACAAAAATTACACAAAAAAAGGAATCTGAATCAAGCAAAGGAAGAAGCAGGCTCTAGAAGTAATCTATAACAACATTGGGCCATACATAATTTGTGAGTGAAATTACAAAATGGAGCAATGAGTATGAATTACCACTTTAAATGAAATTAATATGCTATACAGAGTGTCTTGCCTTGGGAATAATAATAATAATAATTTACATTCAGTAAATTTTGCAAGGACTAAATAACAAAACAGTTTTAGTCAGTACTTTCTATCTTTGCAAGGAATATGACAATGCAATTCACAATATTTTAGCATAAAAACAAAGATTTTATGACATTATCAGTACTGGTATAGGTAACAAATCAAGTGGCTCACTTTATTCTGAACAAAAAGAATAAAGGGCATTGTAGTACACAATTAAATTCAACAATCATAGACAGGGACTTTTTTTTGGGGTGGGGGTGGGGGGCTGTAGACATATTTAATGGAGCTGCATGAGGTTCAATATTAGGCCTCTTGTTAACATGTAAATGGGCTTCCATTTAATATACATCAAACAGAATTAGTTCTTTTTTATTTTAACACAAATATTTTAATGATTCCCAACTTCTGCAGCCACAGACAACACTGTAAATAATGTGTGTGCAGGATATTCCAATATTTTGGGCACATGTATGTAACTAGAGAAATATGCCTTAGAGCTTCCTAAACAGGCCAGTTCAATAATTCCTGCACTTTGTGACAAGCACTGATCAGACACAAATCCACAAGTCAATATTTTTTGCCTATTTTTGTTCAATAATTTATTATGAATTTTTAGTAGCTCTTTTCTTAAGGTGGAAGTTTTCATTGCACAAAAGCTTTCTATAAAAATAGTATAGGGTACTCACTCACTATTATCTTGTAGATGGTTGGTTATTTATAACATTAAAATTGTTATAAATAATCCATAAGAGTTCAGGACAAATAATAATATCGATAACTACAATACCAGAAGAAAAAAATCCCTTCATACTCTTAATTAAGAGTTACCATTAGTTTAGAAAGTCGTGAATAATGCTGCAAGCAACTCTGGTTACTTTCCTAATGATTTCATTTGAAATATGTCTGCTTGTGTCTGTATATGTGTGGATGGATCTGTGTGTGTGTGTGTGTGTGTGTGTGTGTGTGTGTGTGTGTGTGTGTGTGTGTGTGTGCGTGCGCGAGTGTATACCCGTTCTTTTTTCCCCCTAAGGTAAGTCTTTCCGCTCCCGGGATTGGAATGACTCCTTACCCTCTCCCTTAAAACCAACATCCTTTCGTCTTTCCCTCTCCTTCCCTCTTTCCTGATGAGGCAACAGTTTGTTGCGAAAGCTTGAATTTTGTGTGTATGTTTGTGTTTGCTTGTGTGTCTTTCGACCTGCCAGCGCTTTCGTTTGGTAAGTCACATCATTTTTGTTTTTTGATATATTTTTCCCACGTGGAATGTTTCCCTCTATTATACAAATATACAGTTTGTGGGAAATGACTTATGTTAAACACAAAAGTGGAAGCAAAAATAAACTTATTGACGGTAGCAGGAAAGCACTTTTAGAGCTGATAAGGGATTTGCGAATCTTAATTAAAGACTACAGTTGAAAGGCACATAAAAGACTGGCAATAATTCAAATTCCTTTCTTCTGCATGGTAACTGGCCATGAAGATTATTTTTCTGATTAGAAACTTGTCAGAAAGAGCTTGGCACAATATGGAAACTTTTACTGGTTTCCACAAGAATGCTGTATAGGACAGGAGCAAATGGAGACAAAATTAGGCAGAAATACTTCCATATGAAGGAAGACTTGCTGTGAAATGGCTACCAGTTAGTCCCAGATCCTAAAGGTATGGTGAACACCACATGAGGAATGGTATAATTAGTATATGGCTCCAGCTTACACATACAGATTTGAAGACAAGTGTGGTAATGCATAACATTCTCTGAATTGAAACTTCCTGGCAGATTAAAACTGTGTGCCCGACCGAGACTCGAACTCAGGACCTTTGCCTTTCGCGGGCAAGTGCTCCACCATCTGAGCTACCGATGCACGACTCACGCCCGGTACTCACAGCTTTACTTCTGCCAGTACCTCGTCTCCTACCTTCCAAACTTTACAGAAGCTCTTCTGTAAAGTACTGGGCGTGAGTCATGCATCGGTAGCTCAGATGGTAGAGCACTTGCCCGCGAAAGGCAAAGGTCCCGAGTTCGAGTCTCGGTCGGGCACACAGTTTTAATCTGCCAGGAAGTTTCATATCAGCGCACACTCCGCTGCAGAGTGAAAATCTCATTCTGGAAACATCCCCCAGGCTGTGGCTAAGCCATGTCTCCGCAATATCCTTTCTTTCAGGAGTGCTAGTTCGGCAAGGTTCGCAGAAGAGCTTCTGTAAAGTTTGGAAGGTAGGAGACAAGGTACTGGCAGAAGTAAAGCTGTGAGTACCGGGCGTGAGTCGTGCATCGGTAGCTCAGATGGTAGAGCACTTGCCCGCGAAAGGCAAAGGTCCCGAGTTCGAGTCTCGGTCGGGCACACAGTTTTAATCTGCCAGGAAGTTTCATATCAGCGCACACTCCGCTGCAGAGTGAAAATCTCATTCTGGATTCTCTGAATTGTTTTGTCCTGTTCAAAATAAGAATGATTTGTGGAGAGTAAGGAATAAATCATTATAGTTGATTCTTTAAAGCCTACAGCAATAAGTTGATATAAAGAGTGAGCCATACTAGATAGGAACCTAAAGGAAAAAAAAGGAGACAAGGGGGGAGGGGAAGGGGGGGCCCACAACAGTTGGTGGGCGGGGGGCAGTGGGAGGGAGGGGATAAACGAAGAATATGTAAATACAGTGTGTCCCAGGAGGAATGTCAATATTGAGGGATACGACAGGAATGATCATTCGAAGCAGAAAAAAGTCTAGTAAACATGGGCTCCATAATGAATACCTTAAGAGCTATGAGCACTATTTCAACTTTGATACTGTGGAACACATCCCTTCTACTGAACAAATGATCATGCTCTTAGCTCTTAAGGTATGCATTTTAGAGTCCACTTTCACTAGACTGTTTTGCTTCGAATTATTATTCCCTGAATACTGGCAATTTCTCTTGGGACACCCTTTATACAGAATGCTTGGTTCTGAGTATGACAATACACATAACACATTAATCTGTATCCGGGGAAGAAAAAGCACAAGGGATGACTTCATTAACATGCAGACTTGGACATAAGGTACGAAATAATTTGTTCACTGACAATAGCACAAAAGGAAAACTTCCATCAATACTATGGTCAGTATGAAGATTGTATTCAAAAGAGCTGTTGGTTCTATTGGGGATGGTGAGACCTCACTTTAGAACCAGGTAATCCAACAATTATGAGAAGAGTTAACTTCTATTATTAAATCTGAATCACATTTTAGAACTTGGTTCCTTCCTCAGTAAGGAGTAAGGGTTAGAATGGGGAAGGTTAAAAAGGAAAGAATGAGAGTGTCTTACACACAGTGAGGACAAGGATAAACAAAAATGAAGAGGGAGGTGTCAGAAAGGGTAGGAGGTCACAGATAGTACATGGGTGAGCACTGTGCTTACCAAGACACACACACACACACACACACACACACACACACACACACACACACACACACACAGATATATATATTTGTATTAAGCTGGCAATTGTAAAATTATTATTGGGTGTATTAACTGTTCGTTGAACTCCCTGGAACTGGATCACACCATGAATTGCAGCCCTTTTATGTACTGTGGAAAACCAACAGCGCATGTGCCATAAATCGTTGGTGCTGCCCATTAATGCAACTGAAGATACAGTTACCCAGTAGGAAAGCCGGCTGAAATGATGAAACATTATCAAATGCTTACATCGATACATATGTCAGCTGAGTCAAAGACCACTGTTCATCACAGCAAGAGCTTCTACAAGGAGGAGATGGTTGAAATTGTATGGAAGTTTGATGAACATAAGAAGGGGACAATGCTGCGTGCACTTGCTTTTCTGCAGAGCCCCTGTACCCAAAATATTATACCTAAATTTGCAAGATTAATTTGTTATATTAATAATCAAAATGGGCAACAATATTAAGAAGCATGTTAGTTTTGCCTTAATGACAGGGCACATTCATTTTTCTTAAAGATATCTAGGGAATTGTTGGATTGATCTCCTTAGGCACTATCAGACTCAGTACACAGGAGCATGTTCACTTCTCAGTCTTCAAAATTTTGACTCTGTTGTTCTCGACCCATGACATCTGATTATGACACACATCGATGGATTGTGATTAATCTTACTAGTGAAGAATTTGATGAAGCCAAGCTATCAGTTTTGAGGAAGCCCTAAATTTTGCTCCCACGCCAAGAACCACCCCCCCCCCCCCCCCCTCTTAAGAAGGTCACTGAATCCTTTCCAATCTGTGGAGCAAGCAGCGCCCAACCTTCCTGAGGATCTAGCAGAAGAAACCAGGAAAGAGGTTTTGCATGCACTCCGTTGACCTCTGCCCTGGTGGGGTAATATCGCCTCTTCAAAACAACTCCATTTGTGTGTCTTTTGGTGAAATGACGTATATTCAGCCTGTTGCTGTTCTTACATCAACAAGTGTAGGAATGTCATTCTTGCCCACAGTAAAAATGTCATTTTCCTCAGGGTATATAAAAGATGATTAATGTAACGAGGCTGTAGGAAGCTAATCATAACCTCACTGGTATCTTCATTAACACTCAAAACACATCTAAGCCATGCAACAAACCCTATGATATCATTGAGGTATGAGTACTGTTGGTTCCATGTTAGGTATTCATTTTTTGTGTCTGGTGAATAGAAGAAAACCTTCATCCAGATTTTATTATGGCCAGTGGGAATACCGCAGTGTAACTTTTAGGTACATGCAACTGTGCAAATTGGCAAAAACCACTCTTGCAGGAGAGATACTTCTTTGCCACAACCCTTTTTCTTTGTATAATGAAAATGACAAGTGCAATGTTCCTGGAACACCATTCCAACAGCTGTCTGGGTATACTATCTGAAAGTTTTAGACACGCAGCAGGCTGGCATTAGCAGGATGTCTCCTAATGGTACCAACGATACCATAACATGGTCTTCTGCCATGTTATGCGGCAAGGAAATGCCACTCTGCACAGACATTGAAATTGCCCAGATGAAAAGATATGTTTGCAATATTCTTGCTGTTTTTATACTGGGCTGCAGTACCATTTGAGAAGTAATAAATTTACTAGAGTGTTCTATGGAAATGAGATATTATGAAGTTAACCAAATAATGATGGAAAAGATGAACACTCACAGTGTCATGTTTGAGGCATTCTGATGTGGTGATAAATGAAATGGGTTTCTGGATGCCTACAATAAACAAAAAATGGATGAATAGTGGCCTATGCATCATTTCTGTGAAACCCTTGGACCTCATCGTGAAACACAAATGTATAATTCTCTACAAAATCACATATAACAATGTACTCATTGTCACAAAATGTCACTTTCACATGTTAAAGAAATTCAGACTGTTAGGTGGCTTTGAAGGAGTGCAGCAGCGACAGCTTTTTAATTAGTTGATGACATTTTCCAAGAAGTCTTCCGCAGAAGACAAGCGAGTGTGCAGAGTTGTTCTGTCTGTATATGTCAGCAGTTTGTGTGTTACTTCATTAATACTATTTTCATCAAACAACTCTCCCAGGTATGTTGTGAAAGAATGTGTACCTGGAGAGTTTTCACATGCTGACATATAATATTTTGGCTGTGTAGGATTGCATATAATGTACACCAGGCAGTATTTGTACATGTTGACAGTCAGCATCACACGTCAACTCTTTCCATCTGCAACATTCCAACATGAACTTCACATTTTGGTGAATACTACAAACACACACTTTGGGTACCATTCGCACCAGCCAGCACACAGTACTTGGATCGTAAGTGGCAAAATTTTGATAATTCTATTGTCAGCCCTGGACGTATATCTCTGAATACTTTATGAAGGTTATTCAGGTTCCCCGACACCAGTTATTTTTACTTATCAACCCTGGAACCATTTCCCCGACAGTAACAAAATCCTTTTTCCCCAGGCAAACAGTGGCTCATCTATTCTCTGTTACAAAATTCGATGACACAGTTCACAATGAGTTCCCTTAGGACACATCTAGGTATTGGAATAGGAGTTGCTAAGAAACCACTTTGACTAACTATTTTACTTTTCTCAATAAATAGTTTTGAGGCCCCAAATTAAATTTCAATTCTTCGAATGCTCCAACTTTTTGGAAGAAGTGTCAACATCTGGATCTTCTCACTGCCTATGGTGCTAGTACTTAACATCTCTTTCAATTGTGTTATAATTTCACATTCCAAATTTGTTTCACCCTCCACTTTTTCTCCAACACTGGGTACATATTTACTCTGAAGTACCTCTGACACTTTCTCAAGCTTTTTCTGTGTGTATGTTTTCTTTAGTTTGGAGTACCTCTGAAACTTTCTCAAACTTTTTCTGTGTGCATGTTTTCTATCTGTCTCCTCTCCTTCACTGGGGATTCGCCAAGAGATAGCAGACTGTGATTTAATGCAACCGATCCCTATCTGTTTCAATGTACTTGGGATGGGCCCTTGTTAATTTTTTCCTACGCCTATCACATATTTTGCGGTCTGTCATTGTGCCACTGATCTTACCAACCATCAACATTTACACTTTACATAGACTTTTCTTGCATATGTTGTGTCTATTTTCCCTGAAGCAGTTACAGCAGTACACAATCCTATCAAACGCCATCTTCACCTGGTAAATTTGTAAAGGCACAAAAAACAACACTTTTGCTACAACTTCCTCTGTACATGTAGTATCCACAATGTCATCCAAGCTTTGAACGAAAACACTTCACTAACACAATTTCCTATCTTCTGACTTAACAGTCAGGGAACAAGACTGCTTGCTACTGGCCTGTTCCTTTTGAAAGATTACATGAGATTGGTCAAAATAAAAATTCGCCTCACAACTTTACCTGTAATTATTCGAAACAAGAATACTTGCTGCTATTGGCCTCTTCAGATTGCCTGCTTAACGGTGAGTGGTGAAAATAAAAATGCTTGTTATTAGCCTGTTCACCTCGCAAGCTGACCAGTAATTAGTCAAATTAAAAATGCTTGCTATTTGCCTGTTCACATTGCTGCCTTACTAGGTGTTACTATCATGTCATTTTTTTTTTAACAGTGAAAATGTTTTTCAGTAGTTTATGTCATTTTGTTGCAGTTTGTATTGCTTTATTGTATCACATGGCTGTACGTATTAATTTACATCAGCTAATACAAATGTCATTACAACTTGATTGTTTTGTATGATCGTGACATGTTTTGAAGTATTCAAGGTGAAGGGTCAACGTAACAACTGAACTGTGTACATTGTTTAAGTATGGTTACATTGGGTAGCATTTAAAAGCCTTTTCCCAGTCATTTCCAAATTTACCTGTTTCACTATTGCGTCTCTATTATAACAGAAATTACAGCCGTTCCTGTCAGCAGTGTTTTTTTTTAATTTTTTTTACACACACATTTTCAGAACTTCAGGTGGCCATAACTTTTGTTGTGTAGTTGTGCTGCAATTCTGTAATTTGGCCTTTGTCATTCTCTCACCATGTACAGCAAACATACCAAATTTGATGAAAATCAGAAATGGCCAAGTTGAAAATTGTACTTTTTTGCATTGAAGATCTGCACAGGGACTAATATATTTTCATACAATTGTTGTCTGCTGTACAAACACACGCAAGGAGGGCTTACACCTTCCCGGACCCAGAAAGCTTGACTTAAGAACACCTCAAGCTCATGTTCACACAAAATGGCTACATTGACAAACAGGTCACTTGTTTCTTAGAGAGTTTGGACCAGCAGAAGATCAATGTAGATCGGATCAGTTACTGTCCTACCAGATACTGTGTGGGGGTAGTGGGTTGATGGGGCAGGGGGGGGGGGGGGGGCACATCTTCAAAGATAGGAAGGGTTTTAAGGAGATTTAATATTAAAACTATATTTCATCTGTCAGAGTGTCCCTTGGCTTGATAAAAGATTGTCTAGGATTGAGGAAGTCCAGCATTTACCAAGTCTCCTGCCATTCAGACAATTCACTGTTTCCAAAACACGTTTTGAGCACCACTGCCACGCTCAGTTACTACAATCTCATAAATTTGCAATGGTGGAGCATTGTCAAACAAAGGGACACAGAACGGTGTATGTTGAAAGAGACAGATAGTTGCCCCTGCATCTCACTATTGGGCTGTGTATGAAAAGGAATCAATCAAAGTTAAACTGCCAGATAACATTATAGATACAAGGGCCTTAAGTGAAATGTGGAATCCTATTTTAGCTGACATTATTAGACAATGGTCAGTGGCTCAACCAACAATATTGCCTTGACATACTTGTTCAAAAGCAATTCATCATTTCTACCAGCTACCAGCACTGGAACTTCACTTGTGTTATGGAGCAGCAGCAGCAATTATCTAGCACTGTTGGTGTTCTGCAGTATACACAAGGTCCTCCATTCAGGGAATGTAAAAAAGCTGAACAGCTGGAGCTATCAATTGTTGCTGCATTGAAGAGACTGCCCAAGTTTATCATGCGGGCAATATGTACTCAACTATCTCGATTTCATTGTCTCCACTATTAGTGACTGGAAAACTTTTCACAGCATGAGCAGTGTCAAATGCATCTCTTCAGCCAATCTCAGCCAAAATCTGAAGATCCCAGAGGCTTAAAATTTGCTCGCTCTGCAGCAGAAGTAGATCAACTAGGAGTAATGGAGCTCTGATACAGTGTGATTATAATTAAAGTTAAAATTTCAGAATGCTGTAGAAACAACACCACTGGTCAGAATGACATCAAATTACAACGGAATATTATTGGAGAAGGGGGAAAATGTATGGCAGAACAAAAAATTGTGTGAAAATTGATCAATAGATGGCGCTGTATGTGTCAGAATACGTAAATGAAAACACCTGTCATGCACACGACTCTTTGAAGTTGGTACAAACACACCAGGTACATGGCTTTTCCTCTTTTCACATCTGCAACGTTCGCCATGACTGTCTCAATGCAGGCTTGTACTCTGCTTGTAAAGCTGTATTACAAGAATGATGAGTGTGCAAACGTTGCTCTGCACAAGTTCCGGACACTGAAGGGTTTGAAAAAAGGTGTTGGTCCGATGACTGCAATGGTCTCAAGAAAATTATTCCGAAATTCCAAAAGACAGACTCTTTTGGTGTGCAGTCTGGTAGAGGGAGGAAACGAATTGATTCGACATCAGTGGAACCAGTGGCCACAGCAATGCAGGAGGAGACATGTGGTGGTGTGCAAACAATAGTGCATGGAGAATTGCCCGAACATTGAACATACCCGTGAGCGCAGTGCGTGAAATCCTACAAGACACCTTTCTTTGCTATCCAGTTGATTCCTGTTGACCTGCAAGCAAGAGAGATCTTTGCTTTAGAATTTCTTGCTCACACGGAAGTGAACAACGATTGGCCATGGAAGAT
Source organism: Schistocerca serialis cubense (assembly GCF_023864345.2). Classification (NCBI taxonomy): domain Eukaryota; kingdom Metazoa; phylum Arthropoda; class Insecta; order Orthoptera; family Acrididae; genus Schistocerca; species Schistocerca serialis. Next base: position 628,166,279 of record NC_064641.1, on the reverse strand, counting down.
TTTGTGGCCATACAAAGCCCACTTCCATCACCCAAGATGTGTTAACACACAGAACTGTCAAATACAGGCAACAGAAAATCCACACGCAAATCAACCAGTACCATTTCATCCTGACAAGGCCACTGTGTGGTGCAGGTTTACAGCATCATTTATCACAGGGCCATATTTTTTCAAAGACACAGGTGCTTCCAAGTCCTGTTACCAGTACAGTCACTGGTAAGCAGAATTAGTGTCTTTTGTGCAACCACATCATTCCAGCTCTCCGACAGCATGGATGTGTGGATGAGATCATTTTTTATGCAAGATGGCGCACCTCCGCACATTGCAAAATCCAGTTAAGCAGCTGCTGAAGCACCATTTCGGAAATGCTAGAATTGTCAACCGCCATTTCCCTACAGCCTGGCAATCTAGAGCAGTTTCAGGATGTCGTGGATACAGATGGTTGTCACATTGAGCAACGTTTATAACCTGGAATATAAACATGGTACGCGATTAATGAATGTTATCCACTCATGTGGAAATTAAAATGTATTACTTTCAACAATTTATTTGTTATTTCTTTCATGCATGTCCTTTCAACTGTTTCCACGCAGTTTCACTATCCTACCTTCTAGCTTTTCCATGGGGGCTCTCTCAAGTGGAGAAAGTTGTATTATGGCCACCCTGTACTGTCTTAAGCTTAATGGTTTTTGCTATGGCTATTGTGTAAAGAGTCTCACAAAGAGCTCTTCTCTGCAGAATAATTTTCTGTGTTATGAACTAATCAACTTATCACACCATATTTGTTGCAGCTGATGGGAGGATAGCCTTCCCATTTAGGCATCTGAGGACATTTAACAATTGTGAAGTTTTGCAGATGCCATGTCCTCACCAAATAAGGTACCCAAACTCTTAAAACTGTGTATCAATAAATGCTATATGAAGTGTGGAGTTCTGCAAGCCACTATCAGAGTTAAACTTCAATAAAAATAAGAGTATGGTGGCCAGTCAACATGCTCCCATTGAACAATTAGACAGAAGAACAAACCAAGGGCAACCAGATTACTCTTGCACACCAATTTTGTCAGTATATTGCCCAAGGGTTCTGAAACACACACACACACACACACACACACACACACACACACATACACACACACACACACACGAAATACATGAATGAGAGTTTTCAATGACAAGTCATGTCACATGCTTCATGGAACAGAGATACATTGGCATATATGGCGACATATTCCAGAATTTCAACAATTGCTGGGACAACATAAGCAAGTACTCACAATCTGAGTATGTTTTGTGCTATGCTCCAAGACTAAAATTACAACTGGAATGTACTCATTGCACACGATAATGAATCCATTCTCAAAGGGCATGTTCATTCAAACACAATGATTGTCTTGCTTCAGAAGGACGAATTTTGCTTTTCGTGCCAGTGAGTCTCAAGCTCTTCTGCAGATTTCCAATCTTTACCACAGCACTTCTACAGGATCTTCAAAATTTTACTGGGGACCTATTGTAGTGTAGCACTGTCAAACAGTTAATGGAATTGAGTCTCTTTCGGATTTCATTTATTTTTTTGCTTCATGACCAAAATATTGTTAGTTTCACTGCTGTTAGTGTATCCAGTTCTACTTTTGCTGTTCTACTAACCTGTGGCAGATTGCAGACCATATTTCATACTTAATTGGGAGAGTTACACAGCTAATAGTGAAAGTAACCCAGTAATAAGCGGTTAGAAACTCAAGAAGTTACAAGAAAGCAGCTGAAATGTTTGAACTTAAGCAAGTTTAAGGAAATAAAAATTCAACTGCCTTGGAAGAACACGTAACAAAAGAAATAAAACTTCAAGCAATTATTGACTTGGTAAACTGATGAAGTGGCCATAACATATGGGTATGTACTAGAACTGGGAATGTACATGCAGACATGGCCAAGGATAACAGAAAAGACATTGGAATTAATATAGAAATGATTTTTTTAAAAAAACTACACTAACTCACTCAGAAGACATGGTTGGATTTCAATCTAAGTTCGTACACATTTACATCATTGGTCCGTAGACCTAGGTAAGTGGCACAAATAGTTCATGTTGTGTCATCACTGTGGAGGACATTCGGATGCTATGTAATCATGTAAGACAGTATTATCAGCACCTGACACAGTGGGTCTTCATTTGGCCATCTAGATGAACTGGGCAGTATCCAGATGTGTTGGGCACTCTGATGTGACAGTGGTCTGATACTGGACTGCATATGAACATGAGTGCGAGCATACACAAGGTCAAGATTCTGGCCGACGACATCTAACAACAAGAGAGGATCACATATTGTGCATGAAGTACAATGCAATCCAGATACTTATGCACCTACCATCCAAAAATGAGTAATGGACTCCCTACAACATTCTGTGTCATCCCACACCACTAGTCAGAGACTAGCAGCAGCACAGCTGGGGAATTACCATCCCATGAGTAAGTGCCCATAAACACCACAACACAAACGGCTGTGTCTGGAGTCATGAGTAAGCGCCCATAAACACCACAACACGAACGGCTGTGTCTGGAGTGGCGCCATGACAGGAAGCATGGACTGTTGGTGAACGGCGTTACACTGTGTTCAGTGATGAATTGCTTTTCTGCACTACCCTGGATGATTACTGTCAATGAGTTTGGCACTAAACTGGGGAGAAGTCCCATTTTTTCCAATGTTTTGCAGAGGCACAGTGGTGTTATTCCTGGCATCATAGTATGGGAAGCCATCAGGTATGACTTCAGGTAATGGCTGGTAGAGACTGAAGAGCCTCTGATGGCACAACATTATGTCAGGAACATCCTGCATCCTCCGGTGTTACCTCCCATGCAACAGTATTTTGGTAGTGGTGATGGGGTGATGTGGTATTCCAGGGGGCAGCAAGATTCCCAGATCTGTCCCTGATAGAACATGTGTGGGATCAGTTTGGACATCGACTTTGTCCCGGTGTCAGTATCCAGGATACAATGGACAGGTACAACAGCTGTGGGCCAGCTTGCCTCAGTATATTATACAATGGCTTTATGGTACCCTTCCCACGCAAATCAATGGATGCATCCCAGGCCTAGGTGGGAGGGAGTCATACTGATAAGTAGGCCCATACTGCAAAGTTCTTTGTAAATAATATCACGTACCCTCTCGACTTATGAAGTTTCATTTCATTCTTTCTCCTCTTCTGGGTGCTTCACTTTGTTTGACACTGAGAAATGAGATTATCCAGATATGTAGAAAACCTAAACAAGGGGTCCTTGTAGATTGTAGAGTTTTCAGTTTTGTACAAATGTGTGTATGTTTTATGTATCACTGTCATTTCATTTGGAGTCAATATAATTTCTTTACTTTTGACAACACTGACTGCAATATATTTTTGAAGTCATGAAGGCAGCAGGGATAAAATACAGCAAGTGAAAGGTTATTTGCAACTTGTACAGAAACCAGACTGCAAACATGTGTGGAAAGACATGAAAGGTGAGCAGAAACTGTTAATGCAATAAGATGAAGTTGTTGCCTATCTATTGCCCATATTAGCGTATTCACTCTGTATAAATTAGCTAGCAGTAAAGGAAACCAAGAAGAAATTCAGAAAGGGAATTAAAAGTTCAGAAAAAAGGAACAAAAATGCTGAGGTCTGCCAAGGACACTGTAATTCTGTCAGATAAGGTAAAGAACTTGGAAGATGTGTTGCACACTGTAGACAGGATCTTGAAGAAAGATTATAAAATGAATGTCATGAGCAGTAAAACAATGCACACAGTGTAGTACCTTAAATATAGTGATAGTCAGGGAACTAGATTCATAAATGAGACAATAAAAATAGACGAGTTCTGCTATTCGGGCAGCAAGACAATTGACTATGTCCAGTGTAGAGAGGATATAAAATGCAAACTGACAATGGCAAGTGAAGTGTTTCTTAAAAAGAGAGACCTTTGTTTAAGTGTTAGAAACTCTCTTCTGTAACTATTTCTCTGAAATGTAGCCTCATATGGAAGTGAAATTTTGGTGATAGAAGAAGAAAGTAGAAGCTTTCCTTTTGTGCATAATGGTCCACAATCTCTGTAAATATTTCTAATGAAATCTTTTCCTGCATAGGCTGTTATTTTATTCCAAAATAAACAATTCATTTCATGTGATGTATGCCAACACAATGACAAAACCCACATGGGGTTGCACTTTTTCCGTTTTACATATGACCAAGAGCTCAAAAGCTACTAAAGAGCTGTTTCTGTTCTGCATTTCTTTGCACCACATACCCCTATGCCATGCCCAATCCCTTACCACAGGGAACACAGCCCTGTGGTAGGCAAGGTGTGAGACCTGCTCAGTCTATCCACCAACACTTTCTACTCTAGTTCTGTCACAGGCTTATCCTAACCCATCAGGGGCAGGTCACTTTTGAAAGCAGTCATGTCATAAACTAAATCTGCTGAAAACACTAAGCAGCTTATTATGTTGGTATGACTACCAACCAACCGTCAACATGGATGAATGGCCAAAACCAAACTGTTGTCATGAACAAAGTTGACCATCCAACAGCACAACTTGCAACTGAGCATAAGGTGCTCAATTTCAATGGCTGCTTCATAACGTGCACCATCTGTATCCTTCCCTGGACAATGCAGACTGAAGTTATCCTCACATCATTTCCTTCATTCCTGTAATCATTCTGGACTCAATCTCCGGTAGCCCACAAACCCCACACCTTCCACCCAACAGTTCCCTTTCTTCCATCCTACCACTTCACTTCATGTAACCTTCAGCATACACCACTCCCCACCATCCCTGACGAACCTGCCTCACACGCCTATCCTGTGTACCTGCCACCCCTCCCTCCTGCATTCCTAGCAGACAAACCAGTTGCCTCCCTCTGGGTCACTAGCCCCCCCCCCCCCCCACCCAATCCTTCTCCCTGCTTCCCCCCTGACCCCCCCCCTCCACCTCCACCTAACACTACCCATGTCACAACCTAGTCCACCTGCCAAAATGCAGCACTGGCAGTGTTCACCAAGCCAGCACCATGTAGGGACATAGTCAAGTGTATTTTGCTCTAACTTGAAGATGGATCACTCTGAATGCAAGCAAATTTTCTTTCTTTTTGTATGTGCCTATTGATGACACAATGTTTCTGCTTTTTGGTAAGTGGTCTCCTTTAATCAAAGTGTATTTACATTCTACCGAACTGTCCTACAACATTGACACAGCGGTCGGCTGGCTTCCCTTTATTTTTTACATTATCCATGCAGAAATTTGCTTTGGTGTTAGACTTCAATATGTGATAGTTGTGCCTGTACATACTATGGTTGCATGAAACTCTTATTAGGAATGTAATTACATGTTGCTTCATATGTGGAATACATCAGAATGAAAGCATAACAATTTTTATTGTCAAGTAGGCTGATAATGACAAAAGGGGTTAAATAACAAAATAAAGTGTTTATTTCAAAATAAAAGAACAGGCTATGCAATCAATCCTTTAAGGTAGATGTTTTTGAAATTTGGTGCTACAGAAGAATTATGATGAATAACTAATGAAGATTTACTAAAATATGTCTATTTAAAATGCAGCTAAAACATACTTTATAAGTAGTGCATGTAACACAATGAAAGATGATTTAGAATACTCAAGAGTAGGCATTAAGCCCTCCTAGTGGATGCCGACTTGTTGGAGGCACCTTCAGTGTCAGATGGGAGGGTTTGCGTCTTGTGTCGGAGTCAAGAGCTGTACCAGTGGCAGCATAGCTACTGGCAGGGTCACCCAAGACAGGGAGGTCTTGACAGAGGTGCCAGACAAGGTGTGTCCCACAACATGGGGCAGAGAGGGCTCTAGAGGTGTAGTGAAGCCAACTTCCCTAAAGGAGTAAACTTGGTCCTCCAAGTTGGGGGTTGGGCAAGTGGCTAACCTGTTCAGATACCAGGCAAACTGATTAATGGAAAATGGACAATGACACAGCACTGTTATAGGGACATGAGGTTGCAGAAGACACTGCCTAAGTTGGTTGCCATAACTGGAGGTGTACTGCGAAGTCCAGAGAGGAATGGCGGAAAGTGATCAAGGTGGCCCAGTCCCTTCCTGGGATGTAGTGCCAATGGAGGAGGAGGAGGAAGAAGAGTGGGCATTAATAATAGAAGGGGACAACTAGAACACCATATCACATTACAATACATAATCACAATGTAATGGTTTTACACGTAAATGTGCCAGTACCAACAGTAAATGGTAGAAGTGTCTTTGTCATTCTCCTGAGCTCACATCTCACGCATCAGAAGGAATACTGACTCAAGTTTTCCCGATGGACTGAAGGGAAGATATGCAGACTTGCATTTCCCTGGTCCTAGAGTCATCAGTAGATGTCCATTGTGTGTACCATGGTGCAGTATAAAATTATGTTTTGTATTATAAGATATTTGGTGCAAATTGTGTCCGATTGTACAATAGGGGCCAACCAATTGAGACAGTGCAGTTGTTCACCCAGATTATATATTTGGGACGAAACAGTTGCTCTGGCCGGCAATTGTGATTTACATTGGAATGCCACGCATGGGGGCCCGGGATCAATTCCCGGCTGGGGCGGGAGATTTTCTCCCCTCAGGAAGTGGGTGTTGTGCTATCTTCATCATCATTTCACCCATTGTGGCGTAGCACTCAATAAGACTTGCACTTGGTGGCCCAACTTCCCCCCTGGGAACTCCCAGCCACTGACACCATACTACCATTTCCATTTACATTCTAATTTACAGTTTGTGTATTTTCTAAATCATTTAAGGCAAATGGTGGTATGGTTCCTTAGCCAAGGTCACTGCCAAACACCCTCATAAAACATGTTGTTGTTGTTGTTGTGGCCTTCAGTCCTGAGACTGGTTTGATGCAGCTCTCCATGCTACTCTATCCTGTGCAAGCTTCTTCATCTCCCAGTACCTACTGCAACCTACATCCTTCTGAATCTGCTTAGAGTATTCATCTCTTGGTCTCCCTCTACGATTTTTACCATCCACACTGCCCTCCAATACTAAATTGGTGATTCCTCGATGTCTCAGAACATGTCCTACCAACCTATCCCTTCTTCTAGTCAAGTTGTGCCACAAACTTCTCTTCTCCCCAATCCTATTCAATACCTCCTCATTAGTTACGTGATCTACCCACCTTATCGTCAGCATTCTTCTGTAGCACCACATTTCGAAAGCTTCTATTCTCTTCTTGTCCAAACTGGTTATCGTCCATGTTTCACTTCCATACATGGCTACACTCCATACAAATACTTTCAGAAACGACTTCCTGACACTTGAATCAATACTCGATGTTAACAAATTTCTCTTCTTCAGAAACGATTTCCTTGCCATTGCCAGTCTACATTTTATATCCTCTCTACTTCGACCACCATCAGTTATTTTACTCCCTAAATAGCAAAACTCATTTCCTAATCTAATTCCCTCAGCATCACCTGACTTAATTCGACTACATTCCATTATCCTCGTTTTGCTTTTGTTGATGTTCATCTTATATCCTCCTTTCAAGACACTGTCCGTTCCGTTCAACTGCTCTTCCAAGTCCTTTGCTGTCTCTGACAGAATTACAATGTCATCGGCGAACCTCAAAGTTTTTACTTCTTCTCCATGAATTTTAATACCTACTCCGAATTTTTCTTTTGTTTCCTTTACTGCTTGCTCAATATACAGATTGAATAACATCGGGGAGAGGCTACAACCCTGTCTCACTCCTTTCCCAACCACTGCTTCCCTTTCATGCCCCTCGACTCTTATAACTGCCATCTGGTTTCTGTACAAATTGTAAATAGCCTTTCGCTCCCTGTATTTTACCCCTGCCACCTTCAGAATTTGAAAGAGAGTATTCCAGTTAACGTTGTCAAAAGCTTTCTCTAAGTCTACAAAAGCTAGAAACGTAGGTCTGCCTTTTCTTAATCTTTCTTCTAAGATAAGTCGTAAGGTTAGTATTGTCTCACGTGTTCCAACATTTCTACGGAATCCAAACTGATCTTCCCCGAGGTCATAAAACATACAGGTATTAATATATTCAATACGCATGTGTACCGGAACTACTTATTTTTTTTTCATTGTATTATGATGACAAATCCCATATCATTGCACGATGATCACTGGCTGGGTGGTTGAATGAAACTATGATTCTTATGGCACACTTTTGCTAAAAGAAAGGACTGGCTGACAGGACACATTCTAAGGCATAAATGAAAAGTCAGTAATGTTGTGAGAAGTAAGAGGAGTGACCCAAGCTACACAACAATAACAATATTCCACTGGATGTACATTGCAGTAGTAGTGCAGAGACTAAGAGGCTTGCTTAAGTTAGAGTAATGTGGAGAGGGGCAACAAAGTAATCGCTGAAATGAAGATCATCATCATCATCATCATCATCATCATGGTTTCATTAACAAGTATTTGTTTTCCATTTCCCAAGTTAGTGTCTAAAGACAACTACAAGGTCTGCTGAGGACAGTTTTGTGATATGTAACCTCCTTGCCAGATCTTTTCATCAATTCTGGATTTCTCAGTATCTAAATGATGTTTAATGACATCTGTAGCAGTGTTGTGTTTGTTCTTCAGTATTTTAACATATGATTTGACCAATGCTTTATTTTTCAAGAGATATATTAGTAAACATTTTGATAAAACCTGCTCAAAAGCTTTCTCAATCACAATGAACCCCTAGAAATTGGTATCTCATACTCACTGCTCCATTCTATAAATTTCATTCACGATATGCAACTGGGCCATTCTACCACACCAGCTTCGTCCTGTGTTGGATTAAAATCCATCCTGCTTTTCCATGTGGTTTATAATAATTTTGGTGAATATATTGTACATCGCTGAGAGGAACTAGTTTACAGAGGGGCTCAGTACAGCCACCCTCCTGTTTACCTTTCACCTGTTGCTTCATAATCTGGGTTGTGAGTAACTGAATCCACTTTCCCTTCTTCCCTTTTTTCCCCCCCTCTCTTCTCCCTGTTAAAGGAACAAAGTTCCGAAAGCTAGGATAAAAATTTTCTGTTCTGTTCTGTGTATCTATCGGCTATACTGAGCTGAGGTGAGTACTGGCCAGCCCCTCTATTTCTTTGTTAGTATTTGTTTCACTGACTATGCAGACATTCGACAAAGTTTTGGAATGCTATTCATTATACCTCATCACATCCTCTTAAAGACATTTCTAAGAGATTCTACCACGTTTCTGTTTCTGCTTAAATTGTATGCTGTGAGGAAACAATTTTTGAAGCTGTCACTTTCTCTTGGCAACTACCTCCTTCCATTTGAAATATTCTTTTCTTTTGCCTTCTTTTTTTCTGTGTGCAACATCTTGCTGTTTGTGTAAGTGCCAGCAATGAATAACTTCATTTATCAATGCCAATGTAAATATTATTTTCCAAGTTGATTAATTTGTTGTTTTATTTAATCAAGTGTCCCACCCTATTACTAACAATCTCACATAACATACATTTTTTTTCTGCCTTATAGGTTCACATCTTTTCAGTTTTGTATATCCTTTTGCTCTGAATAAAATGTTGAAATGTGTGTGAGATCTTATGGGACTTAACTGCTAAGTTCATCAGTCCCTAAGCTTACACACTACTTAACCTAAATTATCCTAAGGACAAACACACACACCCATGCCCGAGGGAGGACTCGAACCTCGGCCGGGACCAGCCGCACAGCCCATGACTGCAGCGCCTTAGACCGCTCGGCTTTGCTCTGAATATTACCATTTTATGAGAACTTTTAAATTTTCAGTGGTTTGGGATTAGTACATCATGCACATTTTTAAAATAGTTGTTCTATTTGATCCTTGTCAAATCCATCTACAATTTATTTTCTTTTGGGATAAAAAGCATGATGTTCTCAGCAAATTTTGCTAGTGTCCGATCATTGCCATTTCTGCTGTCATGCCTTCTTTCCCCACAAAAAAAACTTTTCATTGAATTTTTGTCCTACTCTTGCATTAAAATGTCCTCATCTAGCAGGGGGAGGGGGGAGACCTGCTGCTTTCATAGACTTAAATGACTGGCATGGAGTATATTTTGTTTGTTAAAACAAGTCATGCATATCCCTTCAGTATTAGTAACATTAAATATTTAAGATCTGTACAAATCAGATTTCATTGAAAACCTATAGCTTTTTGCCCATTTCTTAACGATGAGCTAGAACAAATGTGCAAATAGCAGGAAATCTTGAATCACCTGACGGTTAATTGGACAGACTCTTCATCATGGGTTAAATGGTGTTCTGCCTTTGCTCTCTTTTTTGTACCTTGGTGACAGCAGTATTTTTGAATAAAGCAATCTGACATGCCAATCAAAGACAAATGACAATTGAATGAGTTTCATGTGAAAAAGATTGGTCTAGTTGCATCCAGCTGGCTCAGATTTCATAGACGGAGTGATGTAATATGCTCCTAGTTTTTGGGTGTCTAAAGAGCCAGGTGAGATGGTGGTTCATCATCTGGTCAGTGTCTTATTCCCAAAAACCTGGCAAGTGTTGCACTGCAATATCACTAATTGGGTCGGTACAACTCTTAGCACTGTTCAAGAAGGGAACCATTGCTGCCGCATTCCAAGCATTGACATGCTGTGTGTCGGACCAGATTTTTGCAAAAGAGCAAAGGAATGTTTGTTTATTTATTTTTAAAGAAAAAAGGGGGGGGGGGCAGTGGTGAGATGGTTTGATGGTCATGTTTCATATAGAGAAAGAATCTTATTCAGCCATTGGATGGCCCAAGATACTAAATCTTTTCCCTTCTTTTTCCCTTTCAGTCTGAGAAAGTAACAGTAAAGTGTTCCACCACTGCTACAGCCATAGCCCTCAGTGTTCATCAATTGTTAATATGGCAGTTCCACCATCTTCATTGACTGCAAAACCTGTGTTGCAAGAGTGGAAACAATGGATACTCCCCAAGGCATGTTCTTTTAGAATTGATTTTGCTCTTGAGTAGGGTTTTCTGTTAGTGAGTTACTTTAAAGTTCCACACAGTCCCATACTTGTCCTCAACAGCTAAGATACATTACATTATATTATTTTATATTAGTAACAGTCAACCAATTTCACAGAGTGTGGTCTCATGGATGTGGAAAGAAGTCAAAGACATGCATTTTATTTGAGTGCAATATAATGAATTTACTTAACGTTATTAAATAGATAAAAAAAATTTCAATAGTGCCTGTATAATTATTCTTCAAGGGAGTAGAAGTTGTTGCCCAACACCGTTCCTTACTTCAGTCTTAAATTCCATCTCATTATCTACAAGACATTACTATGCTCTCGTATGTTGCATAACTTGGGTACCCATGCATCCAATCCCTTCCTGTACTAACGTCAACCCCCCTTAAACATCTTTGCAGGCTTGATATTAAGCCTAGAGTTATATTCATGTTATGAAATTGACAAAGGATACTACTAAACATATAAAAGCCAACGCATTGTGAACTAGTTACCAAATTAAGTTTTTTAAAGAGGTTTTGGCACGACATTTCAGAACTAATATCAGATGTAATTTTTATAAATGTTTCCATATTCTGAACATATTATCCCCAGAATCATTATGTTAACTCATAAGTCAATGGAAATATGCTAAAAACTTATTTTTTTAAATCACACCCAACAGTAACCACTGTGCTGCAAATCTAGCTGAAATAAGGTGCTCTAATTATTGAGTGCGAATTTTCCAATTAAGGCTGCAATCTATCCGCCATGCCAACAACTTAGCACTTCTATTTCATGTATTTCAATATGTGAATAAATGTTTTTATATCTTGTGGAGTTCAATGAGAAGAACTTAAATTTATGTACTGAGACTTGTCAAAATTTACCAATAACCCATTTGCCTCACACTATCTGTCGAGGTTTTCAAATATTTCATTAGTTGCCCTTTTAACAAGCTATGGGTATTACTTTTTACTTCTGTACTTGTATTTAACAATACATGTGGAAAATCTTTACAAATACTCAGAATAAAACCTTGTGGTACAACATGCCCGACTGCTACAAATTCTGATAGCCTGTTGCTATTTGATGACTTGGAGTTGAGCTGGCTGCGCTGTCCTGTAATATTTCAATTCAATTTTTGCAGAGGATATTTTAGTTCATACAAGCAAATTCCTTAGCCAATAACACAAACATTTCCAGCAGTAATAAATTCAGATTTACTGATGTTACTGTATCATCTGTTTATACATGATGGGAATGGACGAAAATACTGGCAATACAGTAATTCTTTACCAGTGTTTTACCTCATTGTTCGTGAAGTGGTTTGGCAATAGTGGACCCAAGTCTGGCTAAAAAAAAAACACTATGAAGAAATTGATATCTTAAGTAACTTAATATACCAATATTATAAAGCTCGGCTGAATATAATTTGATTATTTTACTATCAATTTCATCATAACCGCTTTAAGAATGATTTTTAAGATATTTTGTAATCTTTAAATCTCTTTTGAAGGCGTATTATGCTGTTGAATTGTATAAAGTTTGTTAAGGAATATTTTTCTTAAGAAATACAGGCAAACTACTAAGGAAGAGTGCAGCCTTCAATTTTTGGCTACTGACACAAAAGATTACTGAAAATGTGTGCAAATTTGTGGATAGTTCTGATCATGACATTATCTCAATCTTGCTACATTTTCTTTCTTTTTTTCTTTTCTTCTTGAGACAACATATATTTTCATGTCCTGCTTAAAATTTATAATGTGATTTAACCCTGCCATCATTATGTTCCTTGTAACTTTACCAATGATACAAGCAAAATACTGTGTGCCATGACCTCTTATCTGCTTTCATTTTATTGTTTCCATTATGGCCAGTGTAGGTCGATACCAGTTAACATTTTGTAATTGTGTCAAATGGAAATAAAATGACACCATTTAGTTAATCATATTCTTGAATCACAAAATGTCAGTCTTTCCAAAAGTAATTGCTTCACTGACGCTAGATGTCCACAGCAGACTTTTCAGTGTAATAGAGTTCTTTAATGCTTTGGCAGTGCATTTTTGCAGCTGCACTCAACAAACCACTTCAATTCAACTTGTATTTATAAATTAAGCTGGGCAGCATGTGCTCTTACAACATAAGCAAACAAAAGTCCTACCTGCACGGTGTAATTGTCATGCAGACTTTCTTTGCTCCACTGTATATATAGTACATGGAATATAAGGCATCACGTTGAAGGTGATAATCTTGCTGTAATATATGTTGGGATCGCTGTTGATAAGATTAAAATCACATCAACATTGATGTCGGAAGAGACTGAGCACAAGCTCAGATTGGGAAAGGAAAGAGGAAGAAATAAATCGGACTTGTTCAAGGACCCATTCCAGTTATTGAAAAGGGTTTATGAGAATCACAGAAAATTTGCATTTTTACAAATACTTTGGCTTAGCTGCCCCTTCTTCCTTCCACTAACTGTGCAACTCTCTATGCTTATTGCCATCACCATAACATCATTCTGAAAGAAAACCACAAAATTAAGGTAATTGTATCATCAACCATTATTGGATACCCTTCCTGGATTTTACTGTTTGTAAATCATTATCACAGCCTTCTAAAGGAGTTGTCAGAAGCACTGAACTATGTCTCTGTAAGTTGGGTGAAGGAGCACTTAAGAGTGTGCACCAAACTGCTTCCTGACTTTTTTTAAAAAAATCTGTTCTAACATTCTTGTAATGCAGATACTTAAGAGCTCTGCACACACTGCTCTGTTGTCGATTTCACATAATGAGTTTACAACAACAATATAATGGCACCTACTTATAAACTCAATGGGGACTCTGCACTTGGCATAACTTGTGAAAGCATGTGAAGCTAACTTAACACTACAGATACGGCAAGCCTTACCGTCCCTCAACAAGTTAATGTTCAAATCACTCCCCACATAAGTGATATATGTTGAAATTACAAGTGTTAAACAATACATCATCTTACAGATAATGATGACGAATAATGAGGAAATTGCTGTAATGTATATCGAGAAATTGGTCAATACTTTTATGTCATGAAGCATGTTTCTACCTTGTTTGGCTCAATACTACACATTGTTTTTATTTTTGCTCTAGCATCTAGTTTTGGGATAACTTGTATTCATTTGGAATCTTCCCAAAAGTATCACACAGCATATTTTGTTTATTATGTATAACGCTGAAGTAGTTACCAGTATGTCTAAGAAATTCCTTTTTATGTTCTGGCTGATGACTCACCGTGTCTACTATCCAGCTAGTTGTCTTGTTTACTCTTAGCTTATTTAAAATAGTGAGTCAGGCTAACCATGGCAATAGGGAAAGGAACCCAACTGAAGAGATCCTTACAATTAAGCTATCATTTTTGGTAAACATTTTTGGAAACAGTGATCAACAGGGTATTATATTTTAACCAAAGTTCTGTCTTGATCTCAACACTTATGTCTCAATAACATAGGTGGCCGGTTTCGGTAATAGTTATATAACCATCTTCAGGCCCATGGCTTCCTTGGAGGATGGTAGGCGGAGCTCTCCTCAGCTGTTACGAAGTCAAGTTGAAGTGTTGCGATCAAGACTGAACTTTAGTTAAAATATAAGCTACCATTTAATTTGAAGACGGGTGTGGTGCAGATAGATTAATACAGGGTTATTCAAAATGAGCTATACACTTTCAGCTGACTGAAAGAAATGTCTGTATTTGGGTAAGGTCTTATAAGAGGGGTGTTCAATGAGTAACGAAATTTTGGTTGGAGTGGGGGGAGGGGGGGGGGGAGCTAAATTTGTTGTGAGACATTCTGGAATATTCCTGATTGAACCCCTATAGTTTCATGAAGTTCCAATAGGTGGTGGCACTACACGTAGCCTTCAAAATGGTGTGTCATGGAGGTGTGTTCCAAGTAGACAGTATCACTGAGCATCACGGAAATTCATAGGCACTTGCAGAATGTTTATAGAGACCTGGCAATGAACAAAAACAGTGTAAGTCACTCATCACTGCAACAAGGTTGGGCGAATCTGTCCCTCTCCTACATGCTGGCTGGCTGCACACAGCTGTAGCTCCTGCAATGTTGGAATGTGTGGACACACTCATTCGAGGTGATCGATGGATCACAATCAAACAGTTCGCTGCACAACAGGACGTCCTGATTGTTAGTGCCAACACACTCATCCACCAGTTGGGGTATTCAAAGATGTGTGTCTGCTGGGTTCCTCGCCACCTAACAGAAAACCATAAAGAGTAATGAATCTGCGTGGAACTGCTTGCACATTAGGAGGTTGACTGTGACAAATTTTTGTCGAACTTTATCACAGATGAAACACAGCTTCACCACTTTGAATTGGAAACAAAACACAATCCATGGAGTGGAGCCACACCAACTACCCTCCAAAGAAAAAGTTCATATCCACACCCTATCCAGTGAAGTAATTGCAACAGTCTTCTGGGACTCTGAAGCAGTTATTCTGTTTGACGTCCTCCCTCATTGTGCAATGATCAACTCTTAAGTGTACTGTACTACTGTCAGGAAAATGACGAAACAACTTCAATTTGTTCATTACCACAGAAATGAAAACTAACTTCCTGTTCTCCATGACAGTGCAAGACCTCACAGAAGTCTGTGCACCCGAGAGGAGCTCACAAAACTACTTCCTCATCAACCCTACATGCCGAATCTCGCACCTTCTGACTTCTATCTGTTTGGCTCAATGAACAATGCACTTTGTGGGAAGCAGTATGTGGATGATGGGGAGGTTATTGATGCAGCAAGATGTTGGGTTCAACATCGACCAGTAGAATGTTACCATGGGGGCATAAAGGCCTTTCCAGTAAGGTGGCATACGGCTGTCACATTGAACAGAGATTACGTTGAAAGTAAAATAGGGTTTTGTAGTGAGAAGAGCAGGGACTAATATGTGGTATACTGGATCCCGAATAAAACCAATCTGCTTTCAGGAGCGAAAAAAACTGTTGTATTACTTACTGAACATCCTTTGTATAATTATTGTATGGATATAGCAACTCAAGAAGTTTGTTAAGTGTTTTTTCCCACCCCTTCAGCAACAAGACTCATGCTTATTTCATTCATCTATTCAGTGGGTCTTCATTAGTAAAGGAACACTTGAAAACACAGTTAAACATTTCAGCTTTTTGCTTTGCTACCCTCAATTTCGGTTCCTGTCTCATTCGCTAGGAACTGGACAGTCACATTGGTGCCACTAAAAGCCTTTACATACGGCCAGAATTTCTTTGGGTCCTGTGACAGATCACTTGACAATATTCTGCCATGGTAGTCATTGGAGGTATCACGCTTTGCCCTCTTGGCAGACAAATGTGTTTCATTCACCGTTTCTCTATTTATAGCCCAAAGCTTCATTTTACACTTATTATGCAGTAATCTGTTTCTTTGTAAGTTTATATATTGTGACTATATACCATGGAGGTTCCCTCCCATTATGAACTGTTTTGCTGGGTTCATATCTATTCAGTTCATGGTCCACTATTCTTTTAAACTTCAACCATAGTTCCTCTACACGCTTCTGTCCTGTGCTGAAAGTTGGGCGATTTCATCTCAAATCATACAGGTCAAGAGAGAATGTGTCGCACCGTTATTTCAAAGTTTGCTGCAAAAAAATTCATGTTGAAGATCCACACCCTACAAAACTACAACATTTTGATTTTCTGACGATTTATTAAAATGCTACAGACCTCTCTACAAGAGAATATTCATGAAAACGTCACAACGAGAGGGAAAATTGAAAAATTGTAATAAAGAAACCAAAAGTGATACAGATCTGAATTTATTTTCAATAAACACTTTGTTCCCAGTACTATGAGACATGATTCATACACACATATCTCAGCGCTCTCTCTCTCTCTCTCTCTCTCTCTATCTCTCTCTCTTTTTTTTTTTTTTTTTGGGGGGGGGGGGGGGGGGGGCATAAACTATGAAAATTTGAAACTTTTTGCAAATTCCAAAATTATGTTTTGAAAATATGAACAGTCACAGGATGTTAACTGTATTGAGATAGGATAAAGTGGAAGGATTGCTAACTGTCAACTATGACATTAATGCATTAAATTCTTAAACTGCCAAAATATTTGTACTTAAAGATGAAAGAATCTGAAAGTTTTTGGTGATTTAGAAATTATTTTTTCGAAAACCCCCATCCTAAATGTTTTAGAACTTGATGGTACATTAGTTGGTCATTATACTTCGGGAATGTACAATCAGATTGGGTAAGACTCGTCTGTACAAAATGTGAGAAATCTTTTAGGTAGACCTAGCTCTACTCGCTAGGTCAAAAAAATCATGGACACTTAAGTACCGCTGATTTTAAGTAAATATCATGCAAAACTGGTATTTCTGAATCAAAATAATTACTTTACAACATTACAAGTGAGTGGGAAAACAATTCATAATTTCATTCAAAAGCATTTTATACCAATTATTTACAAATTATTATTGTCTTCTGTCATGATTGTACTTCATGACTTTCCATGAATTAAAACTGCCTACAATGTAACATCAACACTGCACTGTTGAAAGGAGTTCACTTGGTTTTTTCCATCTGCTTTCCATCAAACTTGTATAGCCGAGCCGAATTTGCACACAGACAAGGATGATCCAACACGAGAAGTACTTGGGAAATGGGAACTGCACACTGATCTTTTGATGATTGCCATTTGAAAGAATTAGCAGGACCATGAGGTGTCATAAACGAGACAGTTATATCTCGCAGCTCATGAGAGTCACTATTATCTGTCCCACCCATCACTGATTGTCATACACACAAGAAATGAAGTGACTCACTACAAAGTCCTCTAGCAGTTTTTAAAAAGAGATGTTGCATCATCAGTCACACACACGTTTAGGAAATGCATGGCCCCTAGATGCAATGTAATCAATTATCATGCTGTCAGCGTAGCATGCATGTGGAGTCATGAATGAGATCATTACTGACAATAGCAAAACAGTGTGATGCTTCAAGGAACCGGGCAACACATGTGAATATTGATACCTGTAGTGTGTGCCAGTCGTAATTTTGAATTTTGTTCTGCAAAGCAACAGACCAGTTACCAACAAAGTCGAAATGAAGAACAAATGTGTCAGTAGTCTGGGATATGGTTGATTTTACTTTTGTTATGACCTATCTCTGAATCCTCCGGATATGATGGTGAGCTATTCCTTTCATGACCCAACACCTAACCTCTGTAAAAAAACTTCTCTGGCTCTACTGTCTTCTTCACCAACTCCCCTTCCTCCCACAATGCATAGGTTATGTCATTGTCAGTATCTTGACGGTGTAATGCTTCAACAGCCATCACTCCAGCACCATGACACATTGCACACTCCTGCAACCAACATTTATCTTGGGGCTCTCGACATATACACAATAGCACCAGGTCCATCTCTGTTTACTTCTTTCCTGGGACACTGGTTATGGCGAAACAAACACGTTTCAAATTAGTGCAGTAAATACATATGCATACTTCCTTCACTGGCTAGCATTTTACCCATTTTGGTCATAAGGAGTAGAATTTTGTAAGGCCAATTTTTAAATCGGAGTTCTCCTTTTTCATTAGGAGCTACACTTTTTAACTTTTCCACAATTTTCACTAACAGAGATAACATCAGCCTGGTTAGGACTTTGCCTGCTGCAATCTTTGTCATTACTTAGGTAATATTCCAGAGGAACAATAAGCGTATCATCTTGCAATGGATGCCCGCAGTATGAATCTGGGTAAGCCCAAATACCTCTCTCATTCTTTATTTTATGAGTTTTTGAAATCAAATAATGTGAGGAAGTGGGTATGTCTTTCTGTATCTGCTGCTTAGAGCAGCTATGTTGCATCAGAGTCAGTAACTGTACCTTTTCAGTATAGGTGACTGCTGAGCTATCAGTATTTAGGTTTTGAAACCACACATCACATTCCGTACACATATCGCTATCTTCAGGTTCTGCACCAAGTGTATCTACATTACACAATTCATAAAGTTTTGAAAATGTTGCTTATGTAATACTTGTTTCAATTTGTTCCACTCTTATTTTTAAATACTGTTTTCTTCTTGTGTGTCTTACCTTTCTTGGATGTTTAAGGGGGTATATAGTAGGGGCTATAGCAGAAATTCTGACATTCAATGCATCAACAACTTCACACCCAGAAATATAAACATCTGCAATGTCTTCTTCAGTTTCACATTTGGGTGATTGTGATCATTCAGGCGGGTGGTCACTAAATTTTTACTTGTAGCGAATGTAGCAATTCCTGAACAATGGATGTGATGCTAATACTGTTACTTGAGGCCCAATATATTTCTGCAGCACATCTGAAAGGTTTCCAACAACTGTCAAGTGTTTTTCCACGTCCCGTAAACATCACCTTCTTGTGCCTTTTTTTTGTATTCCACGCACCCCATTCTTTCACTACTGTATTTCCTCACTAACACTGTTATCTAGCAAGAAGTTCAAATCAAATACAAAATGCGATGCAGAATGGTTTATGTGCAAATTCTCACTTGTTTGTTAAACAGAAGAGTGCAGGAAAAAGTGTTGCCAACATGCATATTGCACACTAGGAATTCAGTGAGATATGCAGAATGTTTAAACATTTTTAATACTTACACAGAAAAATATTACTCACTGTCTTTGCACTAATTACTAATATGTTAAACAAACAATATTGTGTGTAGTTCTCAAAAGGTTTCAGATGGGGTTTTTGGAGTGAACAATTTGTAAAAACACAATTTTTTACATTTTTAGTAATTAATACTTACGTAATACAGAGAGCTGGAGCAGAAAAGATATTTATAATTACACCAGTAGTATCTGGTAATATGACAGAAAAAACAGCATTCTGTGGCTTTTCAAATTAGGAAAAAAATTTAAGTGGAAAAATTACCTTTAATTTCTTTTTTTTTTTTCTTAAATTTGTAAGCTAAAGGAAGTCCGTAAGTGCACAGGTGATAACTGAATTTCAACACACTAAGAGGGAGTTTTTTGATCCCAAACACCTGCCAGGTCTCCAGTACTTTTGGTTTATTAGTTATATATTTTTTGGCCTATAGGATATTCCATGTAAAATAGTACACACCTATAATTTTAAAAGCTTAAAATTTGGTACTTTTTATATATTGTTTCAAAAGGCCAGACTTTTAGTTGTATGGCAACAATGGTTGGTTGCCTATTATTGCTTTCCCTCCATAATTCATAGCTATTTTATAAGGTCATATGTTTTTCATGTGATAAGAATGTGAATTATTGGAAATTCTGGACCTTCATTTCAACTAACCGGGAGATAAAAATTAGTATATCATTATTTATATTACAGTTACCTACCCGAATGTACTGCAAAAACAGTATAAAATTGATGTAGGTAAATTATAAGTAAGGATAAATGACATAAGACAACAGCACGAACTTTCATATAACATGAGTCAGTTTCACGTAATTAAGTTTTTATATTAAGAGGAATATTAGAGCTAACTTTCTCTTGTTCAGCAATTTAATTCTCTGTATGAATGTGTAACTAACAACACTATTAAAAATTTCCCAATTTCAAACAATATAATAAGAACAGAAAATTAAATGTGTGATCTGAGTCACAGTTATTATTTTTAAGTTTAAAAGAAGATTATGCTCTTACCAGCAGCAGAAAGACAGAAAAGGAAGGGGGGGGGGGGGGAGAGTTAAAGCGTGAAGGATAATATGAAGAATTTAAGGAGAAGCACCTTCGGGGGGGGGGGGGGGGGGGGGGGGGGGGGGGGGGGGGGGGGGACAGAAGCAGAAAAACTCCTTCAGCTGAGTCAACATAAGCAACAGCTGTTGTTATTAAAAGAAAGAAGAGCTAGAACTAGGGAGAAAGTTAGAAAACATAGGCAACGTAAAAAGCAAGATCTGCAACCAAATAATGCTGGTTTGTTGCCGTGTAAGTCACATAGTGCTCTGGGTAAAGCCATGGCTTGAGCCAATAACTACTTCTCATCTTCACCGGGACGTGAAGTTCTAGTTGTTCATAAGTTGTTCCGTGACTTGTGTGGAAATTCATCAGATGGAAAGTCTGAAAGACCCAGCCATGGTAGTAGTTCACAAAATCGAGGTCTTAATTCTAAATATACAGAGTTGGTAGCTGGTTTCTACTGTCGTGACCTTAATCACCAGTCACCAGGCACGAAGAACACAATAGTGATTGGCGAAAATAATGAGAAAATGAGCACTCATATTCATCACTTAGGACTTGTCCATCATGGAAACACACAAAGCATTCAAACAGGAACATCCTTAAGTTCAAACTGGGAAATCTAAGTTTGCGGAAGTACAGCCACCACATGTTCAGTTAAGCAGCAAACTACTTCATAAAGTACGTTGTGTAAATATCACGAAAATTTCATAAATGTTATCGGCAGCCTTCAGAGGAAACACGATAATATTTCAGCGTACAGCATCACATTTGTATTGACCATCATATGCCAGCCACCCAGCGAGCTTTGTTGGTGGAATGAAGGTAACACATGCCAAAATGGTAGAGGTTTCAACAAAGCCTATAAAATTGATGAGACGGAAATTGTGAATTTATCATGGTATTTTTGAATGATGTAAGAAAATGGTTCAAAATTATTGAAGTCAAAGAAGGCTCTATAGTTGATACAGTGAAGTACATAATTTCCTTAATTCCTCAGTTTCTTCTTCATTACCATAAAAGAGCACTCAGCCTGCATCTTATTATCAGCAAAAGGGAATGGCTCTGAGCGAAAGTTATAAGCCATTTGCATTGCTGCATGTTTATTTTGCTGAAAATTACACTTGTGTTTATCAAGATGAGGTGCAAAGTGCACATTGGGCACAAGCAAAAGTTAGTATTGCCACTGTGGCATTTAGGTTCTCATCAACTAATTGTTGCTGTTTCAGAAAATTTAACCCATTCCAAGGATATTGTGATTGCTAACATTGGCAAGACAGTGTTAGTTATACCTGAAAATGTGAAGGTAGTTTCAATCTGGTTAGACGGACCTGCCTCACAATTTAAAAACAAATATATTACTGTTGCTGTACCTAAACTTCAACTGTTCCACAACATGGAAATCTATTGGAACTTTTTTGTTACACCCAATGGTAAAGGAGCCATAGATGGAATTGGTACTGTTGTGAATTGGCAAGTGTGGAATGCGTAAAAAAGTGAAAATCCATAGTAGGTGATTCATCACCTTTTGCTCAGACAGCTGCCAGTACCACAACTATGCAGGTTTTTCATATGTCTGCTGATGAAATCCAAGGAATCAGTTTGAGAGTTAATCCGGCTAGTGAGTTAGAGGCTCAAATATTTTCTTCAGCATCATCAGTACTAAACATAAAAAGCATTCACTGCTTTCACTACAAGATAAAGAGTACTACAAAGATATCTACTATCTCCAGAGAATTTCTCTGCTGCAGATCATCATACTGAATAAACTCTAGAAAGTTTGAAAATTGGAGGCCGGTGCAAAGTAGAATATGATGGTAAATTCTATGCTGTAGAAGTACATGCAATTTTTGGAAATTCTTACCCAATCAGTGCAATGGAGCATGCTGGTTACTATTGGAAATGGGCCTGCAAAATGTGATGAAATTCTGTACACACAGCCAAAATTATAAGAAAACTAATCTACCTGATGTTGTCAATGCAAGAGGATAATTTCAATTCACTGACTTTTAACTAACTTACAGTTTTTTTCCCTAGGTGTCATACTTTTATAATTTATCATAGTGTTTACAAAGTGAAATGTTAATGATAAGTACCTTATTTGGTAAACAATGTCAAATTTTCATTTTTCTGCTCACAGGAAAAAGTTTTTCCAACAATAAGTAGCAAGTAACACGAGTCACATAACATTGTGTCACATAACATTGTGTCATGTGCTTTTTTCAATATATTACAATGTTTTACATGGTATAAATATTTTTAGAAATCTGTAACTGTGTGACTGCCAGCATAATATGCATTTTTTGTGATAAAAACCAGATCCATACTCCCTAATAGTCTGACACTTTTGATCTAAAATGCACATTAGCAATAGGATGTCCCACATTTGTAATGTGAGTCACTATATAAAGTACATTCTTGTCCCGTAATTTTAATGTGCTTCCCTGCTTAAATATTAATTCAAGATCTTTGCCTGAATAACACAATATATAATGATGAGTTACAAAGGAAAATATAGGTTTCTAGATTGCTAAAAAGGCAACATAATAAAACACCGATTTCAAAATGTAACATGAGTCACCATGAAATCTCCCCTCTACTGTTTTAAGAGTTATCATCAAATTATACATTTTTGAAAAGGCCATACAATCCACAAAAAATTCAGATGAAATGAAAATATATTATTTATTAACACTTATGATATAGAGGTCTAATATATATGTTTCCCAGAGAAATTCATGACCGGGAGTTGCCATAACCTGTATGATTTGAGATGAAATCACGCAGTTTCACATTCCTCATGACATATCACACTACTGATTTTTTATCTAGTTTACAGAACATATATATGTTTCTGCTTGTTTTAGTTGTCCTTTGTACTTTGGTAATCATTGTTGCCACAGTTGCATCACTATCTGTTTCAAATAGTTTTCAGAGAAGACATTTAGTAAAGTTTCACAGGAAGTCTTATCACGTCCACCACTAACAAAATTGGGATAACAGAAGCATCCAATTCCACCCCTCTGCTTTGATCAATGACATCACCAATATGGCAGAAACGACCATTCACAACAACTCCCATACCGCTCCTATCCACACCACCAGAGAGCACCACTGATCACATCAAAACGACACCTACAAATACGCCACTCTCACAAACTAAACTCCGCTCCATCATGATGTCACACACCACAACAGCTTTACATCACAGGTCAAAGCCGACGGGTGGAATCTGATGCTTCCGTTGACCCACAAAATTGTAATTTTTCCAATGAATTCTGAGATGATTAAATTTTCCATCAATGATCACAGTATGATTAGGGAACTTACGTACAAGTGAGATGAGGTTTTCTCTAAAGTTTTCAGTTACTCAGGAGATAAGTCTGGTGGGCAATAGAAGGATCTAATTCTTTTTTGCCCACACCTGATACTGGGTCATGTCCAAACAATCTCACATACAGCTTCAATTTCTATCTTGACGGATTCAAGTTTCTTGTCCTCTGCGACAAATACACTACCTCCATTTCTCATTATCCCTATCCTTTCAATATACATTTAAATTTTTTCCAGACTTCTCAGTGCTACCAATTTTTGGTGCCAACCAGCTTTCTGTACCAGTATTACGTGAGCTTCACTGCTTTTCATGAGTGCTTTAAACTCTGACACTTTGTTGAGAATGCTTCAGCAGTTTACCATTAGGATTTTAATATTCTAATGGATGGGAGGCATTTCTTTTGATCTTACACTGATACTTCTGGGTTTCCCACAGCAATTGTTTTTTTGCATTGGATGGAGAGTTGCCTAATCTAAAAAAAAAACCTTGTGTGCACCCCACACACAGCTACCCGAGTAGCATCTACTGGCGTGTAGTGCATGCCTGGCCCATTTATGGGGACCCTACAGCTCTCAACGCTATGGTGCAAGTCCAGAGAGTCTGAGCCTAGCTTGTCATATAACCTTTGAAGTCTGATTCAATCCTTCCAATGGCCTCAGATCCCAAGCACCATGATCAGTTCTGGGGACAATGGTTCCAGGAAAATTGTACAAATTGTGGCCTTCATTCAAACTACACATACCTTACTGGCCATTTCAACCATCTCTGAAATGACCCAAGACAGACATCGTTTGTTCCAACATAAGCCACAATCTGCCGTTGGTTGCACCTTGTTCCCTCTATGGCTGCTGGAACAGCCTCTTCAACAGCTGACTCAAGCCCCACAGACATATACACTGAGTGCACCTGGTGTCCCTTCCTGTCCCTTGCTGCCATTTACATAGAGGTAAATTATTTGGAGTAGCCTACAGATCTATGAATGGAAATATGGGCATGCTACTAATTTTAGGGGTTAACCGAAGTGTCCGATTCCACCTGTCGGCTTTGAACTGTGATGTAAGGCTGTTGTGGTGTGTGACATCACGACAGCGCAGAGTTTAGTTTGTCATAGTGGCGTGTTTGTAGGTATCATTTTGATATGATTGGTGGTGCTCTCTGGTGGTGTGTGTATATGTTGTGTGTTAGGGGATGTTTTTGGTTTAGTTTGAGTGTGTGGCGTATTTATAGGTGGCATATTGTTGTGGTCGGTGGTTCTCTATGGTGGTGTGTTTATGGTTAGTGTGTTATGTGGCGTATGGGGTTCATTTGCATGGTAGCATTGCACATGTTTGGTATCGATGGTGACTGTGCTTTCAGCGAAATATTTTTCAGTGAGTTAACGATTTTGATTTTGTTACGTCAACGTTATTGTAGTTTTTTTCTGTTATTTGTGTGTGAATTTTGGTAAATCGCTTTGTTTATGTCTTTGTAGGTGTGGATATGACTGACAAGGTCAACAGTTTTCGGCTGTCGGCGATGATGGGAGACTGTGTTGTCTCTAATAAAATTTCTTCAGCTATTCGGCCTGCTGGCTGAAGTCGTGAAGAAATCTTGTATTTTGGACAGAATACATTACAAATTAAGGCAGAGAAATATGAAGGAGGTTCAATTTTTCCAAAATGCTTTCTGATAATGTGATTGGAAACGACTGTTGTAGTACATAAATGAGAAGGCAAAACAATGGTAAAACACTGTATTCTCAAGCCATCACTCACTGCTGATTAACACTTAGGCTACCAGAGTGGAAACTGCTGGTAATATGCATCCAAGGAAACAGGAAACATGCTAGGAAATCAAATTTTTGCAACATTCCTAAAGTGACTTCACATTTAGATTTTTCCTCATTCCATCAGTAGATGCCAGGAAACAGTGTTTGATGTGTGATTCTGCCCTAGTTCTTCTCCGCCCCCCACCCCCATTTTTAAATACTTTGATGTGATGTCAGACTGTGTGTAGTGTAGTACGAGATGTGTGTTACATTGGTAGCTGACAATTTGGTTATGGATTGACAAACCCTACAAATGTGAAAGTGGAATAAAGGGTGTGGATAACGTGTACTGATCTGTAGTGTAGCCTGATGTCTATGTCCATGTTTGCTCCATGTTCAACATATTTTCATCATAAAAACTTGAACTGAAAAAATAAATTCAATAAATCTGTACAGCATAACAAACAAATATCCAAGTAGTCCTAGTATTTTGGTGCACATTATGTACACATCACAAAGTATGAAATATGCAACTAAGAAGAGAAGGCACTGTGTAACTGTAATTGAAAAGCAGCTAAATATTTAACCTTCTTTTCTGAAGAAACTACAAGTGAATTAAAAATTCATAGATAATGTAGTAATGAGGAGGAAAATGAAGGTCACGAAAAAACAGAAAAAAGACCCTTACTGCTACATACTAGAATTTAATTCTGAAAAAAGCACGATTGCTGTATCTTAATCAGAGACCTGTAAAGCGTTGACAGTCATATTTTATACTTAGCATTAGTATCTAAAGTGTGAAGAAATTGCATAGCAATAAAAAGTAACTATATGGTTAAAATATAGCCTAATTACAGCATTATAGGTCTACAGGCACCGTTTGCAATTCCTCATACTGGTACTGAAATGAGAGCTGTCTTGAAAAGGACAAGAACAACTCAATTTCAAGTTGAACTTAAGAACACAGTTCCATAACTAGGAATTTATTATTACTCAGTAGCATTCAAAGGAACCCCGCAACCAACAAATCAATGGCTCCATATATTGTTACACAAAAATTTCAAACTAGAAAATTATTGTTTAAAGAAAAAATTGGTTTAAGGAAGAGCACCAAATTTCAAATGTGCTGTCTCAGCTCTAAAACTATCTTTCTTAAGAAAAAACATATGTATACTTACAAAATATCTAAAAGATGTTAATGGGCGATCGCTTTCTTTCCAGTTCTAAGGTAAGCTTGGAAAAACTCAAGTTCACAATGTATACCGGTACTTCCAAAATGTCTAATGAA
Source organism: Schistocerca serialis cubense (assembly GCF_023864345.2). Lineage (NCBI taxonomy): Eukaryota > Metazoa > Arthropoda > Insecta > Orthoptera > Acrididae > Schistocerca > Schistocerca serialis. Next base: position 628,139,244 of record NC_064641.1, on the reverse strand, counting down.
GTATAAACTTTCTGCACAGGTATTCAGCATCACTTGCACACATTTAAAAACACAACACTTCGAAAGGATTATTAAATATACATAAAAAAAGGTGAAGGTATTTGCTTTTCTGTATACTTGTAAATTTACAGAAGGAAACACAAAACAGTAAAATTGCTGAAATTAATATCAAGGTAAAAAGATCCAGTCAAGTTTTAAATTAGCTACTATGTCATCACTAAACATTTTTAAGATTGTCTTTGGAGCTATATGTCTAACGAATCGGAGAGTTAAACTAATTTAGCCAGGGATGTTTCAAGCATTCTGCAGCAGTTGCACGACGTTCTGGATCAAAGTCCAGCATAGGGCGAAGAAAAGCTGTGAATTCTCTTGCTTCCTTTGGGTCCCAATCGTATTTTTCAGTTAAGACTTCAAAAAGTCCCCACGGCTTCAAACCCGAGATTCGGCGCAAATCACATTTTTTATTAAAGAACTGGCGGGAATGTTTGCCAGACATAGCTATCCTTCGAGGTATTTCACCCAAAAGTTCAATAATATGAGCCAAATGATCTTCATCACGAGAATAGTCTTCCCCTGAATGTGGCTCAAAGAGATAATCCCCTGTAGCAAGTTCAAATGCCATGCATGCTGTACTCCAGATATCTGCAGACGTGCCATATCCAGCTCCCAGAAGGACCTCCAATGAACGATACTGGCGTGTTTGTATGTCCTCTGTGAAATGACGGTAAGTCCAGCAAGCATTTCCTAAATCTGCTATTTTTACTTCAATATCACACACCACAAATGCTGGGTCCAGTTCAGGTTTTGCATCATGACTAAATGATGTATACCCAGAAGATTGGCGGGATGGTCTACCAGTAACAGATTTTGTTTCTTTCTTTCTTGTTGTTTTATTAACAGGACATGTTCCACTCTCACCAGCTCCTTCATCACATTTTTCTGAGTTACACAGCTTCTGAGAATCAGAACTTGAGGTCTCTTCTGCAGCACCATCTCCCATTGACTTGCTGTGTTCTTTTTTATCTATCCCATTTTGATATGCAGTGTCTATTACCTTTGAGCTGGCATCATCATCATCTTCATCATGCACCTCATCAAACACCTCAGACTGAGTTTCAGCAGATTCTCTATTATCTTCTGGTGACTGGCACTCCAATTCCAGTGCCATCTCTCTCCTCTTCTGTTCTTCAGTCTCTTCGATCTGTTCCATTTGCTTTCTCAGCAGTTCAGTCTGGCGCTTTGCTTTCTTTTTTAATTTCTTCTTCTTATTTTTTGACATTTTTACATTTGGATCCGGTTCCTCCCTTGGTGCAGTGCTGACTAATGATACAGGCAGTTTAAGGCCCATTGTATGAAGTTCTGTAGCCTCGCAGGCAAGTCTCCTAATATAATTTTCGTCTACACATACCAAAACGTTTTCAGGTTTTATATCAGTATGAATAATTTTACATTTGGTATGTAAGTAGTCCAAACCTTCTAATACTTGTCGAATAATAGATTTTACATTCTCTGTTGGAATGCCATGGTAGTTACTTCTGATGATTAATTTTAACAAATTATGACCAAGAACTTCGAATACCATACACACGTGTGTTCCATTAACACCACTTATTTTAAAATCGTCCAAGAGTTGTACTGTTTTGTTTCGTTTATGATCGTTAACATCACTTTCCCGCACGACTTTCAACAGTTTTATTTCATCTAAGGCAGTCTCCGTGAAATGTGAAGCACTCTTCACAACTTTCAATGCCACAAATTTCTTGTCATACAGATCCCAACAAAGCCATACAGTTGAAAAATGACCCCAACCTAACTTTCGTGTGACACGATATCTTCCGTTAAACAAATCACCTATTTTGACTGGATGGTAACCACCTTTGCAATAATCTGCAGGATCCTCCTGCTCATCATCGTCGGAGCTGAAATAATCATCTTCATCTTCTATAGTTTCGTTTGAAGACGAATGAGATGGTTCTACTTTATTTGAGTATGCTCTTCCATCTCTTTCATTTTTTCCTTTTCTTTTACCAGGTTTCGGGCGTTTCTTTTTAGCTTTAATAGCAAATACTCTCCGATTCACATCAGTTTTCGAATTCATAGCAACGCTTCAACTTATGTTTCTCAAATTTAAACATACAAATATTTGACACACATCCCTCAAACTACGATCGTTATTGTTTGAGCATGGCGGCCGGTGACAACAAAACCCTAGATATTCCCTCTGACGCAATGAACACAATGATCGTATGGTTAAATAGCATACTGGACTTCATTTACTACACCTGGAGACGTTTATCACACACTATTATTTAGGAGGCACTTCACAACGTAACTTCACCACCCTCAAACACAGATACACTGACATCGCCATTGCTAGAAACATTACAAGTAGCAATTTTTCCAAAGAAAATTCAACAGTGCATAAAAAAAGGAAAGCAGTAAATGCTACCAACTTCCACTGCGTGTAGCAATTAGTTCTAAAGATTACTACCTGTTTTTAACTGATTAACAGTAATTGTATGAGCGCGTGCATCTTTTCGTTGAATATTTGTTTTATGTCAATTATCATTTTTGCCAACATAGCTTTAATACAAGGCTACATCACCGGATTATAGTATTGCCACTGGATGCGCTGTTGTATAAACCGGAAACGCGGTATATTGTGAACTGTGCAGTGGCGGGAGAGTGAGTGTGAAGTGTAGTGTTTGTAGTGTGTGAGATTTCAAAATAAAAATGTCACAGAGTTCAATTACAAATTACTTTATCAAACGCAAAAGACATACAGCAGATGATGTTAAAACGCAGTCTAAAGTACTTATCATTGATAAACGAAACGAAAACTTACAAAACGATTCATGCAAAACGATACTACGAGGTGACGCTAAAGCTGATGGAGAAAACAGTAACAGGAAAATTATATTGAAATGTTCTTCGGACAGCCAGAATCCTGTGCAAAAAAGCACTTTGAGTGAACAAAAAAATAAGTCAAATATCAGACGTTGCGGAAAGAAGACGCTCCCAGAAAAGAGAGTTTCATTTAATTGTGATATCAGAGAATCGTTTCAAAATGCAAACAAGAAGTTTCCAATCGTCGAGAAAAGTGAGACACAGGTATAATCGTTAATCACTGTAGCTGTTTTATTGTACTGTGTTTGAATTGCAGTTTACTTTTAACTTGTGATGTGTTTAGTGCTAGAAATATATAGTGAAAGTGTTGCACAGCTTTTGGGAAGCCTTCAGACACATTCAAGAAGAACCGTTGTACTAAGTAAATTAATGACACTTTGCACTTTACAATTGTCTCTAAAGGGTTAAATTTCCAAAGTGTCTAGCGTCTGAAAAAACTAATTTTGTTGTGCTATTTTTAACATTAGACATTTTGCACAGTTGCGTAGGATATGTCAGAAACGTTTAGAAATTGTGTCTTTAGTGTTTCCATATTCATTAGCATTGTAACAAACCATAGCTGAATGCTTAATTTTAACATTATAGTCCCAAATATGCCCATTAGGCATGCAGATGTGGTCTTGTTGACTTTAAGCTTTACCTTAACGTTTGTAACTGTACTCCCAAATCCTACATATTTCTTCACTTGCTGACTGCCTACCCCCTCCAATCCTGATGCTCCTTACGTGAACCATTTGTGTTCACCATTTAACTCAACAGCAAGTCTTTCTGTTGTTGTTGTAAGTTTGGTCTAGTTCGTTATACATCAACCAGATACCATTTGTGTCATTATTCAGGCATAGTTGCCAACAGTTGGCTCTGCATTGGCTAGAGATTTTGATTGGATTGCCATTGTATGCTAACTCCACTTACTACAAATGTGTCTCCACCCAATCCTGCAGTTTAAATGGAACCAAGTTTTTATTGTATCTCATATCAGATGAATGTTGTAGTAATCAGTGTGAAGACTGGTTTGATGCAGCTCTCCATGTTCATCTAACTTTTGTAAGTTTTTCATTTCTACATTATTCTTGCAACCTATATCTGGTATAACCTTCCTATGATCACCAAATTGCACTACTTTACGTGCAAATTAAGTTTGCATTTGGCACAGTGGCTGTTGGGAGCACTGTAAAGGCATCTCCCATTTACAGTCGCTCCCCACAGCCATCACACAAAGTATCAACATAGTTTGCACAAATGGTAACTATTCCTCTATTACACCCTATCAAAATACCCTTTCTTTTGATCAAGTTATGTTGTAAAGTAGCTCTTTTCTTACCAATTTGATTTGGTGTCTGTCCATTAGTTGTATGACCCATCCAGTTAAGTAATTTGTTGTATCTGACGGAATTAAGATGTTATTAACAAACCTTAAAGTCGTCATTTCTTTCTCCACAAACTTCAATAAGAGGCCTTCTTTGTGTTATAATAGAGGGGAAAATTAAAATTAGGAGAAAGTTTATTTTCCTCAGTGGGCTATGTATTGTTCCTGCAGTTTGATGCATGTAACTGGAGCCTGTAGGCCCTATAACAGAAAAAAAGTGTGTGTTTGTGTATTAGTCAGTTACATGTTAATAACTTTGCTGATGCAGAGGTCCTTTGGTCTCTTCGGCTTCTCCTTTTTCCTGTTCACCCAGTGTTCCTTCATCTTCTGGCTATGTTCTTGTTGTCTCTGTTCAGTCCGTTGTCTTCGTTTGTTGTGTGGTGTCTCTTGTAGTTTTTTCCTTCTGATCAGGTTCCTAAGGAGTGTTTTGTTTTGTATTGTTTCCTGTGTGATGTTGAGTTGTTCCATGTTATTTGTTACTTCATCCATCCATTTGTTGTTTCTCCTTGTGCTGACTGAGTCCAAGGTCTGTCTCGTTATCCTATGTGGTGCCATTCTGCTGAGATGTCCATAAAACTGTAGTCTTCGTTTCCTGATTTGGTATGTTATTTTCTCTGTTTGTTCATATAGTTTTTCAGTTGGCCTCTTTCTCCATACCCCACCTTTTTGTGTCGCGCTAAATATTTTCCTGAATATTTTTTTGTTCCATCTTCTCTATCTGATTCGTGTCTGTCCTTGTACTGCTGTGGTCTTGGCTGCACATAGTGCTTCTGGTAGCACCATCGTCTCGTAGTGTCGTAGCTTGGCCTTTTGTGAGGTAGCTTTCTTATTTTAGTGATTCCAAGTCAGTTTGTTGGCCTTCTCTAGTTTTGCTCTTCTCTCTTCATTAGATACCTTATTTCTTCCTGTAATCTGTATTGTTTCTCCTAGGTACTTGAAATTTTTTGTTCTGTGTATTGTCCCATATTTTGTGTGTAGTGATGTGTTTTTTTTGGGTGCTCATGAACTATGTTTTCTTGTGTGAAATCTGTAGTCCGGTCTTGGCTGCGATTTCATGTAGTTCCTCTATGGATCTTATTGTTTCTGTTTCTCGTACCGTTATGATGGCTAACTCGTCTTGAGACACACACACACACACACAGTTGGTCTGCTTAAAATAAAACAAGAGAAGAAATATTTGATAACATCCTTGGTGTATTTCTTGTGTTACAGATAAAACTACCCAATTTGCTTTTCATATTGTGAGAAAGATGGTCAACTAGTTAGCATAGGATTTTACATGTTGTTGCAATCGTAGAGATCTTTTTGTGTGAATTTTACCTTCTAGATTTCTAAATAGTTTGCTTGTGGTTACAGGAAACTTTGCTTGAAAGTAAACCATCAGAGAATGGAAGCTCACAGCTCAACCAGGGTATTTCTCTGGAAGCTGGAGAATTGGTGGTATTGCAGGTATACTGATATCAACAGATCTTTGTGTTAAAATCCACATTCATATAATTTATTTGGTAATGACTGTAAAAATACCTTGTTTCATTACAACATAAGCGGACAGGAGTATTATTTGTTCCTTCCTCAACTATCATGTCCTACTTTCTGTTTTTGAAAATTATCAATTATTGTTACTGGTAAATTTTGTGTCTTGAAGACTTTTTTTCCATATGAGCACATATCCTTATCAGGGAAAAATATCAAACAGAAAAAATATTCAACAAAAATAATCACCTATTGATAATATAATGTAAATGGAAAGATAAAAAATCTACTTGCCAAGTGGCAGCAGGGGAAGGATTTAACTTTTACAAGCTTTCAGAGCCAGTGGCTCCTTCTTCTGGCACAATAGTTGAATGGGAAGGAAGAGGGGTGAAGGAAAAGGACTGGAGAGGTTTAAGGAAAAGGGTACAGTTCAGGAAAGTCACCCAGATCTGGGTGACTTCGTTTTTTCCATGCTGCCACTTGGTGAGTAGATTTTCTTTCCATTTACATTAGAAAAAAATTCAGACTCGGTGAAGAAACCCTGTTGGACAAAAAACAGCAAAAATAACTGTAATATGCCATAGATTAATAGTGTAGTCTTTGAATGGGAAAAACAGAAAATAAACATTAAAGTTTATTAAACTTTGATTCCATCTATAACATTGCATGTTCACAGAACTTCACATCTGTTTGTGTTAATTGACGTACTGCATTATATAAATGTCATCTATTTTTTGCATATTGATGGCATTACTAAAGTTGAATAAAATGTATTTAGGAAACAACTCTGAAATTAGCTGTTGGAAGTGACTATTAACAACATGGGATTGAACCGAGATAGTCGCCATCTCCCCAGTTGAAGCCATTGTTGTGCAGCCGTACTAACACAACTGTAGTATTTGTAACTCTTTTCACTGCACGTTAGACTGTGTTTCGCCCCACAAACTGTGAAGTTTGAGGAGACAACTCTTGGAGACGACATCTTTTTGAACTGTAAATTCCACATTTTCCCTCTTCTCCTAAATAAGTGATAAAGTACTGCAAGGATTAAGTTGTGCAGCAGCAGGAGGGGGGGGGGGGGAGGAGGAGGAGGATGATCTGCTTATGTGAATCAGGGATGAATTTCTGGGAGTATATATATCCCAACTCCTGAGGGGAGCCCACCCCTTAAGAAAAGCCAGCAGTCCTGTGAGCTGCGAGGGTAACACCGCTGGTTGGACGGGAGGCCAGCACCCTCTCTCCATAAAAAATTAAACATGCTTTCAAGACTACAAGTAAGCCTCGGAACATTACTGAAAAAAATAGACGACGTCAATGGCAAAGAAACGGTATACGATTTGGAACGTGGGATGTAAGGAGTCTGTACAAGACAGGAGCTGCAATGAGTGTGGTCAAGGAAATTCAGAGGTACAAACTAGACCTAGTTGCACTGCAAGAAATCCGGTGGGACGATGCTGGGAGCATTGATGTTGAAAACTGTACAATTCTGTATGGAGCCTGTGAACGAGGTCATCTGTTAGGCACTGGTTTCTGCGTCAGTAAGACGTTGGCCACTAATGTTTCAGAATTCGTTTCAGTCAACCCAAGAATATCTGTTCTAACACTGGAAGTAAAGCATATTAAGGCGACTTTTGTGAACTGTCATGCTCCCACGGAGGAGAGCGAATGTGAAGTGAAAGACGAGTTCTATGCACAGCTAGAGGCAGTGATGGATGCTATACCAAATAGACACCTGAGGATCCTCCTTGGTGATATGAATGCCAAGTTTGGGAAAGAACAAATATTCCAAGACGCAACAGGTAGCACAGTCTACACGACCTAAGCTGTGACAATGGAGTTAGGTTCATCAGCTTCGCTACATCATTAGGGTTGTTCATCTCCAGCGCAAACTTCCAGTGGAAAAACATACATAAAGGAACCTGGGTATCACCAGATGGGAGAACTGTAAATCAAATAGACCATGTTGCCATTGATCTCAGAGCCAAGAGATGGGTGTTAGACGTTAAGACAGCGTGGGGTGCCGAAGGTGGGAGTGATCATTTCCTGGTCAGAGGCCGTTTAAACATACAGTGTAAAGGAAGAACAGGGCCTAAGTTAAAAAGAGTGGAAAGGTACCATGTGGAGAAACTGAAAGATGAGGCAACGAAGACCAGATACCAGTTGCAACTTAGTAACCAGTTTGAAGCACTCAGTGAAGTGGATGCGAATCAGGACCTCGAACTAATGTGGGGAAACATCCAGAGCTCAGTTAGGGATACAGCAAAGGAAACACTCGTGGGAAACCCAGTGGGGAAGAAGATCTGGTTTGTAAAGGAATGTGCAGATGCCCTGGAAAGGAGAAAGGAAGCCAGGAACAAATGGCTGAAGGGGACAAATCTGGCACAGGCCAAAGCACAATTTGAGGAGGTCCGAAAGACTACACAAGCAATTCTGAGAAGAGCAAAGAGGAAATACGTAAGGAATATCATCACTGAAGCAGAAACATACTTCAGAGGACAAAAGACGAGGGAAATGTTTCTGAGGGTGAAGTACCTCTGCAAAGGTCACCAGGCCAAGCAGAAATTTGTCAAAGATTCCCATGATAAGATCCTGACGAGCAATAGGGACATAGCTGGGAGATGGAAAGAGTACTTTCGACAGCTGCTAAATTGTGATGAACCCAAACTGCAGTTTGATATCCAGTACCCAATTACAGCCGATGCAGACTATCCCCCACCTACCCTGGATGAGATAAGAATCAGACACCTTAAACAGAATAAGAGTCCAGGTGAAGATGGAATACAGGCTGAAATGATCCTGGCAGGAGGAGAGAAACTTGCAGAAAAAATACACCGACTGATACAGGCAATATGGACCAAAGAAGAACTACCAGGAGAATGGAAAACAGCTTTGATTTGTCCAATACATAAGAAGGTCGACAAACTGAAATGTGACAACTATCGAGGAATCGCCCTGCTTAACGTCTGCTATAAGATCCTGTCCAATTGCCTCATACATAGAATTCAGCCAGTGGCAGAATCGGTGATTGGGGAGTACCTGGAGGTTTCCGGCCAGGATGGTCAACAGTAGATCACATCTTCAGTCTCCAGCAGCTCACTGAGAAACTGGGTGAATATGGTAAAGATTTGCATATTTTATTCGTTGATTTTAAGAAGGCCTATGATTGCATACATCACAAGAGCCTGCTAAACTGTTTAAGGGATTTTGGCATAGCAGAGAAACTCATCAATCTGATAAAGATCTGTCTGAACGAAACACATGCAAAGGTGAAGATGGGAAATCGCATAACTGAGGAATTTGAAATTGTGACAGGACTCAGGCAAGGAGATGGGTTGTCCTCTATCCAGTCCAACTTTGCCCTCGAGAAGATCGTACACGAGACCTTCCAAGAGAAAGAAGGGATTGTAATCGAAGGAAAGAGACTGACATACTTTGCCTATGCAGACAACATCTATTTACTCTCTAGGTCAGAAGAGGAGTTGGAGCAAATGACCAAAGCACTAAAGGAGGCTGCCAGCAAATTTGGGTTAAACATAAACGAAGCTAAGGCAGAGTACCTCGTTATGACGCGTGGTCATTGTCAGACTGCTTATCATCTACAATCACTGCAGGTTGAGGACCATTCCTACAAGAGAGTGCAAGAATTCAAATACCTAGGGGCACTTTTCACTGAGGACTTGTCATGTGAAGCAGAGATCAATGCCAGAATACAAGCAGGAAATCGATCTTACCACAGCCTAGCACAACTGCTTCGGTCCAAATCTCTCTCCAGACAGTTCAAGATTCGACTGTACAAAACCCTGATCCAGCCTGTTGTTCTATATGGCTGTGAGACGTGGAGTATCCGGAAACAGGACTTCCATAAGCTCCTTGTTTTTGAGAGAAAAGTGCTTCGGAAGATCTTCGGTCCGGTTCTGGATGCAGATACAGGGGAATGGAGGATCAGATACAACCAAGAGCTTGAGGAACTATACCAGCAGCCCAACGTAGCAGGAACTGTCAAAGCCAAACGAATGCAGTGGGCCGGCCATGTGGCCCGGATGGAGGATCACAGATGGCCTCGGAAGCTCCTGGATTTCACACCTACAGGAAAGAGACCGCCAGGGAGACCCAAGAAGCGTTGGAGGGATGGACTCCATGAAGATTTAAACCAAGTGTCAATAGATGTGGACGAATGGTGGATAGCAGCAATGGACAGAATACAGTGGAGGAGGAAACTTGTAGATGCGTGCGGTCCACTGGGCCTGATCACATAGTAGTAGTAGTAGTAGTAGTAGTAGTAGTAGTAGTAGTAGTAGTGGTAGTAGTATATTGTAACAAAGTTTGTTTAATGCTTTGACTTTTGGAAGAATCTCTGTGCCATGGTGTTAAAATGGTCCCTTGCTGTAGCTCAGTGAGTGCTGTGTGAAGAAGAGATACTGAAAAAATTGTAGACTTTATTTCAACAATGTTCTGCAAAGGGTTGCCTCCACCTTGATCACAGTACCAAAACCAAATTTATGCCCGGTAAACTGTAATCTCTCTAGAACAGCCTGACAACCGATAAACCCATATTATACGGCAATTGCTAACACCACAATATTTTCTGTCACATTAAGCAGTGCTGAATCTGCAGTGTAGTAGAATCACAATCTATCATTTCTAGAAACACACTATAACACTGTAAGGAACATTTTCCGATATAAATGTCTCACATTATATTAGGTCATCATCTTGGCCTGTACTCATTACTTGAAATCCAGCAAAGAACTTCTTTGGTCTATCTGACCATCCATTCACATATACAAATGTCCTGTCCACCATCATTTCATTTCCACTGAAGTTTTTTACCTGATCCTTTTTTTTCTTGTCTCTTCTAGTAATTGTCAGTGTATATCTCTCCATTGATCAATGAGGACTGAGCTTTAGAATGGTTATTGCGTTAAGTCACTGTCTGACTCCCTCAAGACCACACTCGGTACACTTTGTTTGGAATCTTAATGTTTTGGCTACAAGCCAGCCATTTCCAGAATGAACTTCCACTCTACAGTGGAGTGTGCACTTATATGAAACTCCCTGGCAGATTGAAACTGTGTGCTGGCTGGGTAAGTGTAAGGGGGTAGTGCTTTGGAGCAGGACCAAACAAGCCACTAGCTGCAGATTGTGACACACATTTGAAGATGTTTATCACCTGGGCTCCGAGTTCTACTCGGTCCATTCCAGCAACTTGTGAGAAATTGAGACCACCCCCTATCCTCAATGGAATTTAAACAAAACTCCGTCTGCTGCAGTGTCCTCAGAACTGATGGTGGCTCCCCCATTCTGAGCTGAGTGGACGGCTTAGTCAGAGATGACAAAGGTTCTGTGACAAAGTAGACCCCTCCCTCATTCCTAGCCATTAAACCGGCTGTCTCCCTGTGAGCAGCTAGCTACCCACACCCAACCCTGCTTCCTGCCTCTCACCCCCCCCCCCCCTCCCACCTACCCAACCCACCCCATTGTCCAATAAATGTGGGCTCCAAAATGCATACCATATGACCTGTGAGTGCTTGTTCAGTGGAACCGATGATTTCCACTTTAGCAAAGATAAAAAAGTGCTCATATCACTTAAGGAGTGCTCTTTCGAACACATGTGTAGTGAACATTTATTCTTGCATAGTCTGTGCCACCATTTCACAAAATAAGGTAAGTAAAGAGCCTTTAGTAGAAGAGTTTTTTCATAGTATCAAAGATGGAGTGCTAATAGCTTTTAACGAATGCATTTTAGAGCCCATATTTACTAGATTCTTTTGCTTTTAATGATCATTCCTGTCATATTCCTGAATACTAAGGACTCCTCCTGGGCCATCCTGTATATACAGTGATGCATAGAGGTATAAATACAGAGATACTAAATGAAACACATTCGGCTTCAAAAGGGCAATGCCCACAAGGGTGCGCATGACTTTTGTTAGTTCATCTGTGACACATGTGGGACCTGAGCTGTTGTGGCCCTTTCTTTCTCTGCAGGCTGCATTCCCTTCCCTGTGCTTCTCCCTCGCTGTCCTTGTTTCTTCCTTTTTGCCTCCTTTCCCTCTTTCGGTGTCCTTGTTTATGTGGGCCCAGCTATACTCTTGCTTTCTGCTATCTCATACAGTTCTGTTACTCTTGTTTCTGTTCACTTTTTCTTTTCGTAATTTTTGGTCCCCCTTTAGGATTTGACCTCCTCTCCCTAATTTTGTCTCGATAGTGTGAGCCAACTGGGAGAAAACAGCTTGCTTACTATCTCCGGCGTGTGGCCTTCCTGCCTCTTCCATCTTTTCCTCGATACTGTTGTCATTTAGCGGTATTTAGCCAGCACAGTAGCCAGTCCGTGTAGTGGGGTCATTTCGTAATCTTTTGGTTGAGCTCCCTGACAACATAGCGATGACACTTCTGATGTCTGAGCTGCTACCTCTTTGTGTATGCCTAGAAGTGGTTGCTTGTCATTCTGGTCCATTGGTACTGTCAGCAACAGCTGCACAGCCAGATGGCCTGTGCTGTTTCTGAGTAGTGTCCAGATCAAGTAAGATTGCCCATTCTTACGGTGGAACAGGCAGCCTCATAAATAATTTTAATGTTGGACGACAAATGTTGCTGGTGATGTTACAATGTTTGTTGATTTAAAAGTGTCATGGAATTGACAACGCTGTTTCTTTGGTGAAGTGTCTGGAGTGCTGTACACAGAGCGCTTTCACCCCACAGCCAACTGTAGCTGTAGGTCACAGTTGCAGATCAGCTTCCATAAGTCTACAAACGAAATTTAATTTTACTGCAGAGATACTTCTTACAATTACATGTGGAATAAATAAATGAAATGATTGAAAAGTAACATATTTCATGAGTTAGTGTTTGAAAGCAGGCTGTATTACAGTAAAAGCTTTCCGATAAATTGCCAAAGCTATGCAATTGCATATTAAACACACTTGTCATCCTTCACACTGTGTGTTTACTCTGTTATATGGCTTGTTTGACACCAGTATGGCTTAGGAGGGGGGGGGGGGGGGAATCCAAATGCAGATGTAACACCAGAAAGGTTTCAAATTCCTTTCAACTTCTTTGAATTAAATTACTTATGATAATTTACTGACAAATTCCTCTTTACGATCAATAATCACTTGCTGATACTGTCATAGTGATTCTCCCTGATTGCCGCTTATCTGACGTTCGCAGCAGTACAAATAATTTATTCAAATGAGATGCAGTGCTACACTTGTGGATGACATAGTATACAGCCACATGCTATTATTCTACTTGCTATGGTTTTTTTTTTTTTTTTTTTGCCCTAACTGCTGTCATAGAAGGCTCATTACAATTTACAATCAAGCTTCCGTTGGAGTGAACCCAAGCATCAACAAAAAAGTTTGGCGACATACTGTGATAATTACTTCCAACAGAAAGTAAAGATATCTGTTGGAAGTAATTATCACAGTACATGTAACACCATATTGAAAATTTTGTTGTGTTGTTATGATACTGGCATTCAAGGTTAGGATAGTGTGCACTGAAGGTGGTCACACAGTGACTGAAATCAGTCCGTAAAATAAAAGTTTTCAATCTTTTCGACCAATACTGCCATTTATCCAAAATATATTGACAATAATACAGTCGTGGTGCAGATGGTTCCTAGTGGAATTAGACATCAAAGAAAAGTTTGATGCGCATTTACTGGTGCTCATTCGTGTTTAGCAAGTTTGCTGGCCTCTTAGGGAAGCATCGAACAAAGCTTGGATCCTCCCTGTGTTGACACTATCATCATAGAGTGTGTTTGTCTGCTGTTTCACAAGTGAACTGCTTTATATTGATTATTGGTAACTAATACTCTGCTTTGAAATTTCCATGTCAAGTGAAATGAACATCCAGCGACTGGCATTGACCAACATTTGGGTAAAGTTTTGGAATAATGCTAAACAGGGCTGGAGCTGCAATTCAGTTTTAAGTGCACTACCTTCACACATTTCATGCTTACAAAAAATTCAGACACCTTACTTATTTGCTTGCTTTGTTAAAAGCAGCGAGTGAATAATCATATCTCAGTGTCAAAGATTCTTAATTGTAGCTATAACTAGTGTTGTTACTGGGTAAAATCCGTGTGAGGATTCACTTGCTCACAGATATGAACGAATGGTAGTGAACACATGCAGGTCTCTGTGATTGCTCATTAGCTTGCGACTGCCACCGTTTGCTATGATGTAAACAAGGCTTTACACTCATATTACACTTTTAAATGAAGTAACTGTTGCCGTTTGACTGTAAGTCTGTATTTATTTATTTCACTGTCATGATTTTGGGCGCTGAAACATTTTCATTTGCAAGGTGAAAATTGAAGTAATTCTCTTTAAAACGTATTTATCAAATGTTATCAAACAATGCCTTAAACTTTGTTGTCAATATGTTTCGTTGTTTGTTTTCACATTGCACTTATAAATGGCTTTACAAACAAAATCGTGATGAATAAGTAACGAAAACTTACAGACAAGTGGTGGGATTTATTTCATTTGGATATGATATCATGTGGTTCCTTTGCAGGAAGTGTAATTGCTGCATTGTATCATCATAGAAAATCAACAGAATTTGAACAGGATTGAGTGCTTAGGGCTCTTTATTAGTTCTTAATTGTTGTTGTTGTGGTCTTCAGTCCAGGGACTGATTTGATGCAGCTCTCCATGCTACTCTATCCTGTGCAAGCTTCATCATCTCCCAGTACCTACTGCAACCTACATCCTTCTGAATCTGCTTAGTGTATTCATCTCTTGGTCTCCCTCTACGATTTTTACCCTCCACGCTGCCCTCCAATACTAAATTGGTGATCCCTTGATGTCTCAGAATATGCCCTACCATCCCTTTTAGTCAAGTTGGCTCACAAACTCATCTTCTCTCCAATTCTATTCAATACCTCCTCATTAGTTATGTGATCTACCCATCTAATCTTCAGCATTCTTCTGTAGCACCACATTTCGAAAGCTTCTATTCTCTTCTTGTCCAAACTATTTGTCGTCTATGTTTCACTTCCATACATGGCTACACTCCATACAAATTCTTTCAGAAATGACTTCCTGACACTTAAATCTATACTTGATGTTAACAAATTTCTCTTCTTCAGAAATGCTTTCCTTGCCATTGCCAGTCTACATTTGATATCCTCTCTACTTCGACCATCATCAGTTGTTTTGCTCCCCAAATAGCAAAACTCCTTTACTCCTTTACTACTTTGAGTGTCTCATTTCCTAATCTAATTCCCTCAGCGTCACCCGACTTAATTCGACTACATTCCATTATCCTCATTTTGCTTTTGTTGATGTTCATCTTATATCCTCTGAAGACACTGTCCATTCCGATCACCTGCTCTTCCAGGTCCTTTGCTGTCTCTGACAGAATTACAATGTCATCGGCGAACCTCAAAGTTTTTATTTCTTGTCCATGGATTTTAATTCCTGCTCCAAATTTTTATTTTGTTTCCTTCACTGCTGCTCAATATACAGATTGAATAACATCAGGGATAGGCTACAACCCTGTCTCACTCCCTTCCCAACCACTGCTTCCCTTTCATGCCCCTCGACTCTTATAACTGCCATCTGGTTTCTGTACAAATTGTAAATAGCCTTTTGCTCCCTGTATTTTACCCCGGTCACCTTCAGAATTTGAAAGAGAGTATTCCAGTCAACGTTGTCAAAAGCTTTCTCTAAGTCTACAAATGCTAGAAACGTAGGTTTACCTTTCTATAATCTATTTTCTAAGAGAAGTCATAGGGTCAATATTGCTTCACATGTTCCAACATTTCTACAGAATCCAAACTGATCTTTCCCGAGGTCGGCTTCTTAATTATAATTAATATATTCATTCAGCTGAATTCAAAATCCATCTCCAAAACCTTTCTTCACCTTTTATGAGAAATCTGAACTTTTTAGTTCAGGACATATCCTCCTGCCCTTCCTCATTTGATACACTTGTAGGCACTTGGCATGATGACTCGGTTCACTAGCAATGCTTTTGTTGGAAACACCTGCACTTCAGGTGCCATCCAGAGGGTAGTGACTTGGGCCTGCTTGTGATCACGCAAGGTTGCCACGAGTTTCACCAGAGTGCCACCTAATGGTTGATGCCACAAGTAAGGATGTGATGCAGTCGCCACGATACCACGTGGTCATTTCCTGTTAAAGGTTGCATATTGGAACAAGCAGATGCCAGTCTGCTTCTTATGTCAGGGTGTATACGATCTGGGAAAAACCTGGGAATTTTTTCATCCGGGAGAAAACCGGGAAAAACTTGGGAATTTTTTAGAATTCCGGGCATTTTTCATTGTTTTAGTTTTCACTTAAATTTTTGTGATTTTGAGTGGTAAGAACCAATACTCCAACAAAGGATATTATTGTATCCCACATCTGTAGAATAATACTGCAGCAACAAAACATGAATGAGAGAAAAAAAAAGAAAATAAAAAATGCGTCTTATATATATAATAGAGGGAAACATTCCACGTGGGAAAAATATATCTAAAAACAAAGATGATGTAGCTTTCCAAACTTACCAACTTGAGTCGCATATGAGTAGTACCCTCTCCCCAAAGAAAAAAAAAAAAAGAAACAGTGCTCATGCAAGTGTCTGCCAATAGCAAAGCATGTCAGAGGCTTTAGGAAGACTATGCAATGCTTTATAACAATGAATTGCCTCCGACGAGCGTGATGTGACAGCTCTTTACATTAGATTCTCTTGAGCAGTTGCGGGCGGGCTCTTGTGCATGTGCAGTTGAGTTGCATATGAGTAGTACCTTCTCCCACTTCTGGCTAGCGATGTGTGACTGGGCGCCTCTATCTAGTATTGCCCTGGTTTAGAAATATTGTACATTCGGTGCTGATGCGAGGAGCAGTCTGAGTTGTAGTGGGGAGGTGGGTAGTCTCCATGTGACCTGTGTTTACGTTTAGTGATTTTTGCAGTTTCCTCTTCATTTATTGCTCTCACATTAAATGGAAAGAAAATGGATTTCTGTGGCCAGGAGCTATCAAATGAATTAAAATACGTTCGCATAATTAAGCCCTAAATCGCTCCAGGCAAAAGCTGGGAGGTTCCTTTGAAAGGGCATGGCCAACTTCCTTCCCTAATCCGATGAGACCGATGGCCGCGCTGTTTGGTCTCTTCCCTCCAACACTCCAACTCCGCATAATTATTGAAGGCTAAAATATGTTATTAGTTTCAGGTTTTATTTCAACCTTTCTGACAGTCAAGCATTAACAATGAAGTTATTTTTGTCGGTTTGCTAAAGAGATTTGGCTTTTATTAATCTTTTCCGCTGAAGCAGTCAATTTATTTATTTGAAACGAAGTGTTTAATTTCACAAGTGTTTAGTTTCAACTGTTCACTGCATTTCAAGTGCACGTTTTCCATGTTCTAGCTCGTATGGAATTATGCCATAATAAAGAACCAAACATGAGATAATTCAAGAAAATTTTCATCTGAATCTGACATACGAATATGCACTTTCAGCCAAATTATGCATTTCAGAATGGTTCACGAAATTCCGATGCTCTTGAAGTATCCTCTGATGTCTTTTTTGTTTTGACATAATGCAAGATCTTTTAATTTTTTACATGTGCGAACATACGGGCTTCCTGCGTTATTGTAGCTGTGCAAGCGCAGTGACGGCTGTTATCTGGCGCTCTCTGGTAATGCTAAAACGAACCAATTTCTAACAGGTCACGGGAAAATATTGCAAATGGTGGTTTGAAAAGCATTACTTTCAAAGTAAATTTCCTTTGACGCAAGATGAACTACGTGTGAAAATGGTAGCTGAATTTTTTAAATCACAGAGCGTTTGACTCTCATTTAAAAATTAACTCTTTGAGGACGACCATCTAGAAGAATTTCGCGCCCAGAAGATGAGACATTTACGTCGTTATTAAAAATTTTACTAGCACATTTGTGTGATGAATCTTAAAGTGTGACAACGCAAGAAAGATCAACATTATATGTGGAAGCTTAGCTTCTCTTGCAGCTTATTAATCTTCGAGACCAATCTTATAAGTGTAAGCTTTTCGTTTCTTGTAGCAACACTATGTATATTAATTCAAACCATTAACTTTTCTTATTTGTGTGTTCACACTATTTAAGAGTGATCTTACTATTGGCTGACTACATCACGTGTCCTATGCTGTCATCAGCTGGCGAGGTCACATTAAATGAGCTATGGCTGGCTTACAAAAGTGCGTCGCAATCTCAATTTCGATACTTCGGAAAGTAACGTACAGTGTTTGGTGATATTCGAATTTATACGTTCGTAACACAAAAATATGCAGCGTAAATGTCGCTGCACATCAAAGATCTTTCCAAAACGTGTCCCCCCCCCCCCCCCCCTCCTCCTCCCCCGAATTTCGTTTTGTAAAGTGTCGGGAGATTCTATGTCCATGTATAAAGCCATAAACATTCAAAGGATTGCCGAGGAAAAGTATACTGTCATTTAACAGGGAAAAAACTGTATTTTCACCCGGGAGAAAGTGTATTTTCAACTGGTAAATCCGGGAAAAAGCCGGGAATATTTTTTCCTTGACCATGTATACTCCCTGTATGTGATCTGGGGTAGTGCCCATGGAGGAGAGTCGCAGATTGGAGTGAGTGGTATAAGGGTGGTTGCTTTTTCATATGAAACACATCAACTTCATAAAACTGGCCGCTCTTCTATAGCCATCTCTTTAGTTGGCAGTGGAACATCTAATAGTGCATCTTATGACCCTGATGTCTTCAATTCCCTGATTGTACCTGGAGCCCCTGGGAGGAAGGCCATGCTCACCAGCTTGAGGTGAAACCCTTTTCCCACTACCTGGTCTGTACCAGGACTGATTGGGACATTTCCAACACCACCAGGCCATTATTTTTCGTTGAAACTTCTGAAGACAAGTCTGGCGAATTGGAGTCTGAGTAGGTAGAGTTTGCTGTTTATCAAAACTTCTTTTGCCACTCAGTCTGCAGCCCTTCATATATGTGACCATCTTGGGAACGTCTCAGTGTCCACCCCTCTGCGGTTTCGGGGGTAAGAATAGGCCCGTGGTATTTCTCCCTGTCGTAAGAGACGACTAAAAGGAGTCTCATATGTTTTGGCATTCATGTGTTAGTCCCCTGTAGGGTTTGACCTCCATTCTTCGTCCGTCCCCACTTATAAGCCAGAGAAGCGTGCCACTTCTTCGGCTCCTCTCTCTTGGAAGGGGTCCCTTCCTCCCCAGGTTTCTACTAGTGGGAAGGATGACACCCGCCAGTGGCTGAAGTGTCCAGAAGCAGCTGATCATATGGCTTCACAATCCTCCTCAGTGCCGAAGACTGAATCTGTGCAACCCTCCCAGTCAGAGAATCCAAAGGAGCAGCGAGACAAGTCAAAAAAGAAGACCCCTAAGACCAAGGAAATTGGGGTGACACCCCCCTACCACCACTACCTACCATCTCTGCGACTGTGGATGAGGTGGAGATTTTGGCGTCCCCTGATGACCTCAAGCTCGCCTCTAGCTCAGACGCAATGGTTCTAGATTCAGGCTCTCCTTTGGGGGCGGTATATGACCTGGTGGTGTAATCTGCCTCCTCAGTCCCTTCACGCCTTTTTCGGAGGCAGACAATGTCGTTCGTCAGTGGAATTGCAGCAGTTTTTTCCGCCACCTATCTGAGCTCTGACAACTTCTCAGCCTTCACCCTTTCTTCTGCATTGCTCTCTAGGAAACTTCGTTTCTGGCAATGTGAACATCCGCCCTCCATGGCTATCGGGGTCATTATAAGAATCGGGCAGCTTATGAGAGGGTATCTGGTGGAGCCTGCATCTGTGTCCTTAACTCTCTCTATAGCTAGTGTGTCCATCTTCAAACACCTTTAGAGACTGTCAATGTTAGAGTGTGGACACCTCAGGCTGTTACTGTCTGCGGTTTCTATCTCCCACCGGATGGTGATGTCCAACAGCATGTATTGGTTGTGCTGATAGCCCAGCTGCCTGCCCTGATAGACCAACTGCCACCACCTTTTCGGTTACTGGGCAACTTCAATGCCCATAACCCTTTGCAAGGTGGATTGGTGGCAACAGGCCGAGGCACAGTCGTTAAGCAAGTGTTGGCACAGCTCATCCTGGTGCCTCCACACATTTTAGTGTCATGCATGGCACATACTCAGCCATCTACCTTTCAGTCTACAGCCCTGGCCTTCTTCCATCCATTCACTGGCATGTGCATGATGACTTGTGCGGTATTTACCACTTTCCGATTTTCTGTCACTGCCATGGCGTCACTCTTCAAGGCGCCTCCCCAGATGGGCTTTGAATAAGGCTGATCGGGACTTGTTCACCTCCATTGCCACTACTGAGACTCTTTCTCATGACACCATTGGTGTGGTGGTTCACACAATCACCACCGGCATCGTTTTTGCAGCGGAATCTGCAATTCCCTGTTCTTCTGGATCCCCTTGGTGGAGGACTGTGCCTTGGTGGTCACCAGAGATTGCTGGAGCGATTCACAATCGCAGGCGGGCCCTCCAACGTCATAAGTGGCTCCCATCACTGGACCACCTCATTGCCTTTAAGTGGCTCTGTGCCCGAGCCCGTCGCCTTATTTGCCACAGGAAGCTGGAGTGCTGGGAAAGGTATATCTCCACCATTGGCATCCGTACCTCTCAAACGCAGGTTTGGGCAAAGATTAGGCAACTCTATGGATATTGAACCCCCTTTAGCTTACCTGGGCTTTCCCTGAATGGAGCATTCTGTACTGACTCTGATACGAATGCAGAACTCTTAGTGGAGCATTATGCTCAGAGTTCCACTTCTATGAATTACCCACTAGCCTTCTGCTCCTGGAAAGAGCGGTTGGAATGTCAGAGCCTTTCATTTTCCATATGCTCCACCCCGAAACATGCAGTGCTCCATTCAGTGAGTGGGAATTCCAAAGTGTCCTCTCCGCTTGCCCTGATATGGCTCCTGGGCCGGATCGCATCCACTATCAGATGCTCAAACACCTCTCGGTGAACTGCCAGCAATGCCTCCTAGACCTTTTCAGCTGTATCTGGGTTGAGGGTGAGTTCCCATCACAATGGTGGGAAAGCATTGTCATCCCCGTGTTGAAACCTGGCAAGAACCCACTGGAGGTGGACAGCTACCACCCCATTAGCCTCACCAACGTTCCGTGCAAGTTGCTCGAATGCATGGTGAGCCGGAGGTTGAGTTGGCTACTTGAGTCTCAGGGCCTTCTGGCTCCATCCCAGGGTTCCATAAGGGTCGCTCTGCCACCGATAATCTGGTCTGCATAGTGTCTGCCATCCTCACAGCATCTGCTTGCCATCAGCATCTGGTTGCTCTCTTTTTTGACATGCGGAAGGTATACGATACAGCATGGCGGCATCACATCCTTGCCACGCTTGGGTGGGGTCTTCGGGGCCTGCTCCTGATTTTTATTCAAAATTTTCTGTCGCTTTGTTCCTTCCGCGTGCAAGTTGGTCCCTCCCATAGTTCCTCCCGAGTCCAGGAGAATGGGGTCCTGCAAGGCTCTGTCTTGAGTGTCTGCCTCTTTTTAGTTGCTATCAATGGGCTAGCTGCAGCTGTGGGAACGACCGTAACGACTTCTTTTTATGCTGATGACTTTTGCCTGTACTATAGCTCCACGGGCATTGTGGTTGCTGAACAGCAGCTGCAGGGAGCTATCTGCAGGGCGCAGTCTTGGGCCGTCACGCCCAGCTTCCAGTTTTCGGCAACCAAGACCTGCGTCATGCATTTCTGCCGGCGTTGCACTGTTCACTGTTAGCCATGGCTTTATCTTTACAGCGAATCTCTTGCTGTGATGGAGATAAATTCGTTTTTGGGCTTGCTTTTTGATGCCCGGTTGACTGGGCTCCCTCACATTTGGCAGCCTAAACAAACGTTCTGGCACCATCTTAACACTCTTTGATGCTTGAGTTACACCAGCTGGAGTGTTGATAGGTCTACCCTTCTCCGACTGTATCACGCGTTCATTCAATCCTGTCTCAATTATGGGAGCCTGGTTTACGGTTCGGCATCGCCTTCAGCGTTGCGGTTGCTTGACCCCATCCTTCACTGCAGGATCCAACTTGCAACTGGCACAAGCCCTGTCAACAGGCTACTTGTGGAGGCTGGTGTCCCTCTGTTGCGGATCCGGCACCAACAACTGCTGGCCGATTATGCTGCGCATGTTTGTAGCTTGCCTAGGCATCCCAGTTACCGTCTCCTGTTCACCAACTCAGTCGTCCATCTTCCCGAACAGCGGCCCTGGTCAGGATGTCTGAATGCGGTTCACGTCCGGTCTCTTCTCTGTAGGCTTGACTTTTTCACTCTCCCACCTCTTTTCCGGGTCCATATGCGTATACGCCTGTGGTATGTGCCCCGCCCTTGACTTCAGCTGGATTTAGCATGAGGCCTGAAAGACTCAGTCCCTCCTGAGGCCCTCCGCTGATGCTTTCTTTCCACCCTTGCTGCGTTTCCCGGCTGTACCGTAATGTATACCTATGGTTCAATGGTTGCTGGTCGAGTTGGGGGACAATCTGAACAATGCTCATTGCTGGATGGCTGCAGTGTTTTCACTGTGGAGCTTGTAGCCATCTCTTGTGCCCTAGAGTATATCTGCTCCTGCTCAGGTGAGTCCTTCGTTATCTATAGTGACTCCCTGAGCGATTTACGAGCTATTGACCAGTGTTCTCCTCGCTCTCGCCTGGTGATGGCTATCGAGGAGTCCATCCACACTCTTGCCCATTGTTGCTGCTCCATGGTTTTTGTGTAGACCTCGGGTCATGTTGGCATCCCTGATAATGAACGTGTTGACAGGCTGGCCAAATGGGCTGTCAGTGAACCGGCCCTGGAGATTGGCCTTTCGGAATGTGATCTCCAGTCCATATTGCGGCAGAAAGTCCTTGGTACCTGGCGTGACGAATGATGCACCCTGCCTTCACCCAACAAACTTTAGGTCATCAAGGAGACTACAGGTGTGTGGCACTCCTCTATGCAAGCCTCTTGTTAGGACTCTGTTGTACTCTGCTGGCTACGCATAGGCCACACCTGGCTGACACACGGTCATTTATTGCGCTGCGAGAACCCAGCTCTATGTCACTGCGGGTAATTGTTGACGGTGGTCCTCATCTGCTCTTAACTACACTCAGACAGGCATTTATTTATTTATTTATTTATTGTTCCGTGGGACCAAATTAAGGAGAAGTCTTCATGGTCATGGAACGAGTCAATACATGAAATTATAACACAACAGTAGAAACAGATAATATGAAATTAAAAAACATATTCAGGCGACAAGTCGTAAGTTTAAATAAAGAAAATCAACAATGCAACACTGGAATTTGCTTAATTTTTTAGCTCCTCCAGGAGCTCCTCGACAGAATAGAAGGAGTGAGCCATGAGGAAACTCTTCAGTTTAGACTTAAGAGTTTGGGCTACTGCTAAGATTTTTTGAGTTCTTGTGGTAGCTTATTGAAAATGGGTGCAGCAGAATACTGCACTCCTTTCTACACAATAGTCAAGGAAGTGCATCCACATGCAGATTTGATTTCTGCCTAGTATTAACGGAGTGAAAGCTGCTAACTCTTGGGAATAGGCTAACATTGCTAACAACAAATGACATTAAAGAAAATAGATACTGTGAGGGCAATGTCAGAATTCCCAGACTATTGAATAGGGATCGACAAGAAGTTCTCGAATTACACCACTTATAGCTTGAAGAGCCCGTTTTTGAGCCAAAAATACCCTTCTTGAATCAGAAGAATTACCCCAAAAAATAATACCATATGACTTAAGCGTATGAAAATATGCAAAGTAGACTACTATTCGTGCTGAACTGTCACTTATTTCAGATAGTGTTCTAATGGTAAATAAAGCAGCATTTAGTTTCTGAACAAGATCCTTGACATGGGCTTTCCACAACAGCTTACTATCTATCTGAACGCCTATGAACTTGAACTGTCCTGCCTCGCTTATAATCTGTCCATTCTGTCTGATCAAAATATCTGTTCTTGTTGAATTGTGAGTTAGAAACTGTAAAAACTGAGTCGTAATGTGGTTTAGCATCAAATTATTTTCCACAAGCCACGAACTTATTTCATGAACTATATTATTTGATACTGCGTCAATATTACACACAAGATCCTTCACTACCAAGCTGGTGTCATCAGCAAACAGAAATATTTTTGAATCACCTGTAATACTAGAAGGCATATCGTTTATATAAATAAGAAACAGCAGTGGCCCCAGCACCAACCCTTGGGGAACGCCCCACTTAACAGTGCCCCATTGGGACTGAACATCACTACCACTCTCAATATTGTGGAGAATTACCTTCTGCTTTCTGTTCTTAAAGTAAAAGTGAACCAGTTGTTAGCTACTCCCCTTACTCCATAATGGTCCAACTTCTGCAGTAATATTTTGTGGTCAACACAGTCAAAAGCCTTTGTTAAATCAAAGAAAACACCTAGCGTTCGCAACCTTTTATTTAATCCGTCCAAAACCTCACAGAGAAAAGAGAATATAGTATTTTCAGTTGTTAAACTATTTCTAAACCCAAACTGTACATTTGACAGCAAATTATGTGAATTTAAATGCTCCAGTAACCTTGTATATACAACCTTCTTGATAACTTTAGCAAACACTGATGGCATAGAAATAGGTCTAAAATTGTCAGTATTATCCCTGTCTCCCTTTTTATAAAGTGGCTTCACTACCGAGTACTTTAATCAGTCAGGAAACCAACCACTCCTAAAGGAAAAGTTACAGATATGGCTAAGTACTGGGCTAACATACATAGAACAATACTTCAGTATGCTGCTAGATACCCCGTCATATCCATGAGAGTTCTTGGTCTTTAGTGATTGAATTATTAACTCAATCTCCCTCTTGTCAGTATCATGGAGGAGCATTTCAGGTAAGTCTCGGAATGATGATTCCCTGTTGGGACTAGGTTTCTATTTAGTTCACCTGCTATATTCAGAAAGTGATTATTAAATACTGTACATATATACGACTTATCAGTAACACGGACATTCCCACTACGCACTGATTCTATATCCTCGACCTGTCTCTGCAGACCAGCCACTTCCTTTACGACTGACCATATGGTTTTAATTTTATCCTGAGATTTAGCTATTCTATCTGCATACCACATACTTTTTGCCTTCCTAATAACAATTTTAAGCACCTTACAATACTGTTTGTAATGGGCTGCTGCATTTAGATTTTGACTGTTTCTAACGTTTTGATATAATTGCCACTTTGTTCTACAAGATATTCTTATCCCTCTAGTCAGCCACCCAGGCTGCCTGTTTATGCTAGTACCCTGTTTTGAACGTTCTAACGGAAAGCAACTTTCAAAGAGCACGAGAAAAGTCTTGAGAAAAGCATTATATTTATCGTCTACTGTATCAGTGCTATAAACATCTTGCCACTCTTGTTCCTTGGTAAGGTTTACAAAGGTCTCTACAGCAACTGGATCAGCTTTCCTAAACAGCTGATGACTATATTTAACACTTGTTGCAGCACAAAAATCTTTTAGAGTTAAAATTTGTGCATCATGATCTGAAAGGCCATTCACCTTTTTGCTAACAGAATGCCCTTCTAGTAATGAGGAATGAACAAAAATATTGTCTATGGTAGTTCTACTGTTCCCTTGCACTATCGTTGGAAAGAATACGGTTTGCATAAGATTATATGAATTAAGGAGGTCTACCAGCATCCTTTTCCTTGCACAATCACTTATACAATTAATATTGACGTATTTCCTATAAAGTGAACCAAGAACCACCTCTAGCTTTAGCAAAAATGTTGTGAAATCGGAGTCTGTGGATCTATAAATAACAACAGTTAGAAGTTCAGCTCCATTAAATTTAACCATGCCTGCACAACATTCAAACACCTTTTCAGTGCAGTACTTTGAAACATCAATTGACTCAAATGGGATGCCGTTTTTCACATACATGGCTACTCCCCCACACGGCAAAGAGCTCCTAGAAAAGCTGCCAGCCAACCTGTATCCTAGTAAAGGAAGCCTCTGAATTATCTCCTTATTTAAGAATTGTTCAGATATACTAATACTTTCAGAGTCAACATCTATAAGCAGTTCACTAACTTTATCTCTAATACATTGTATATTTTGATGAAATATACAAATTCCCTCATTACTCTGATACCTAAGCTTTGTCAAAAGTGGTTCCTTTGTTAGAGAGACTTCCCTTAAGCAGGAATACCTATCAGCTGACTTCAGTCTAAAAAAGGTGCAGCTCTAACACCCACTACTGCAGGAATTTTCCCATGAGTGATCCCCCCCCCCCCCCCCCCCCCCCCCCCCCCCCTAAGCTGTCACCTATAAGCTTTGCCAACCTCCCCATAGCTGTTGAGGTGCAGGCCATGTCTTGTGAAACCCGTCCTGCTGCTAGACTCCACCGACACCACTGAAATGTGACCCATGCTTTCTGTCATCAGCGCACCCCCAAGTCTCATGTTATTACGCCTGACGGCTGTATTAAGATGAGGCCGATCGTGACGCTGAAACAGTTCCACGAAATGCACATTCGTGTTGCCAGTCTGAGTGGCTATCTTTTCCAGGTCACCATCTATGTCATACTCCCCATCCCTATCAATACTATTACCAGCCCCACCCACAATCACTACCTGATCCTCTTTAGTAAGATACACTCCCTGCTCTTTTAATGGATGATGCTGCAATGGCAGGCTTAGTTTTGAGTTTTATTCAAGCAGGGGGCTTCTATCGATCAATCTGAGGGTTTGTCCCTTTTTTGTGTTGTGTCTGGCCTTTGGCCTATGGTTTTAGATTTGGGTTTTTAGTGTCTCTCTTGGTGGTTGGCTTTTCCTTTTTCGTTTCCATGTTCGGCCAACCACTGTACAACTCTGTGTGCTTTTAAGTCCTTGTTTTCTGGTATTTGTCTGTGCCTTTGTTGTTCTGTGTTGTCCATTGTTACCTCTGTTGCTTGTTTTTATTCCTTGTGGGTTTCCATGATCATGGAAAAAGGGGCCGATGGCCTTTGGTCGCTTCAACCCCCACAAATGAACCAACCAACCACCCCAGTGTCCATTATTACTCATCAGTCTTAGAATATGGTTCAGGGTGTTATTTTTTCACAGAGACCTCATCCTTCAGACTGAGTATGAACTCTGGGCCAGTTTGGAACGGCATTCATTTTGTTCAGCATGTTCAGAAAAGCTTGCAAGGACAATTTCACCAATACTGGTGCCTTTATTCTGGCACTTGAATGGGTACCCTCCCAGAGGAGTCAAGGTTACAGTCTGTTGGGGATGATGTGAAGCCGTATATCCCGCCACTCATGAGGTATTCTCAGTGTTAGCCTGTCGGACTCATCCTCCGGCTGTACTACAGTGATTCCTCTGTGTGGCAAATGTTGACACACACTCCATAGAGGGTTCTGTGGTCTGCTGCTCATGTGCATTGTCATAACTGTCACTCGCTATGCTCACTAGATTGCCCAGTTCATAAGAAGGAAAGGATGATACAGAAGTAGAAGTCCCTTGATTGTTTATCCTACACTGAGACTCCTCAGAAATATGACTGTCTTCACCCTGTACCTATTATGTCTAACTTTGCCTCTGTTACTTCCTTTCCTCCTCCTCCTCCCTCTTAATTACCCCAGCCCTGTCCCACTCCCCTCTCCCTGCCCCCTGTGGTTCCCATGCCCTCCCTTCCAGATACCACTCCTCCTACCTGGATGGAGAAGTGTCCCCCTTCTGGTGCCTGCTGGTGAAGGGTCTTACTTCCTGCACCCCGCACCCTGGTGTCTCCCAGACCAGAGGCGTGCTCGCACAAGTCAGCTGAAGGACCCACAGTTCATACATCCCATCCCCCTGTGGGTCTGGAGGTTAGAATAGGCCCGAGGTATCCCTGCCTGTCGTAAGAGGCGACTAAAAGGAGTCTCACAGTTTTTGGCCCTATAAGTTCAGGTCCCATTTTATGGTTTGACCTGCCACTTTCCAAATTCTACAGAAGTGCAATCCATTTGGAGAAGGACGCCTTAAATGGTGCATGAGTTATCCATAGTGCCCTTGGATTCGATCTCCTGCATCTCTTGTCGTGGCTTTTCATATCCTCCTGCAGTTCAACAATTTGGACTAGGACGCTTTCCGGGGTATGTAATTTTCTTCCGTTGTCTCCTGTCCACATTTGCCCCCATGACAGTGCTGGATATCTCTGTGCCCAATATCCAGCATGGTAGCCAGTCCGTTGTGGTGGGGCCATCATGTACCCATTTGGTGGTCGCCCCCTGGTAACACAGGAATCGTACTGCTGATGCCTGAGCTGTAAACTCCTCACATATGCAAGGAGTAGATGCCGGTCTTCCTGGGGCATTAGGACTCCTGGAAACGGCCATCATGTCAGGTGGCCTTTGCTGCGGCTGGGTGGTGCCCGTGGGGAGAGCACCTGATCTGAGTGGATGGCATCCAGGCGGATGACCCGCAATGAAATGGACCAAGTCATCTCTTGCTGGTGACAGTATGGTGCCAGAAGTAAAATGCTGACAGATATGACCCTAAATCGTGTCCCTCCCTCGCTACACCACGGGAGGAATGTAGTGCTACAAAAAGAAGAGAGCCATATTTGCCTCAGTATTTAGTCTACAGCAGAATGGACGGGGACTCCTTTCTACATATGAAGCCTCAATTTTTTGTTGAACATTTTAAGGATGTCCAGGCTGAGAAGTGGTGCCGTCTTGATACAGACAGCGTCCCCAGCCCAGTCCTGTGTGTTACTCGCTTGTGACCAGGTGGGTGATGTTCCTGTTTCCATCAATCTCCATAAAAGCCTCAACATGGTCCAGGGGATTATTTTCCATTGAGACCTCTTCTTGCAGTCTGACGACGAGCTCTGCGCCACTCTAGAATGGCGGGGTGTTCATTTCGTCCGGTGCATTTACAGGGGACCCAAAGACAACAGGGTTGCTACCGGCACCTTCATCGTGGCCGGCCTTTGAGGGTGAGTTATTGCCTGAAAAGGTCAAAGTGATGGTTTACTGCTGTGACGTTAAACCATATGTCCCTCCCACTATGCAGTGCTTTAAGTGCTGGAAATTTGGGCACATGTCTTCCCACTGCACTTCCAACGCCACATGTCGAGACAGTGGACATCCACTGTATCCATATACTCCCTGTGCGCCTCCTCCCACTTGTATCAACTGTGGAGAGCAGCACTCCCCTTGCTCGCCAGACTGGCCAGTACTCCAAAAGGAAAGGAGTGCAAGGCCCTGGATCGGTTGACTTAACAAGACGCTAAACATAAATTTGAACGATTACACCCTGTTCAGTTGACGTCCACATATGCTGCAGCTACATTACCATCGCCATCACAAGTACCAGTCGTACCAAACTCTGTGCCACGAACAGTGGGCCCTCCGGGCCTCCAGAATACACCTGCCGCCTTGGTGGTAGGGGGAAAAATCTCCTTCCATTACTCCCAAACTACCTACCTCAGGCACAAGGCCTCCCTCAAAGGCAGGGAACATCGGTCCCCCCACCCCAGCTGGAGAAGCAACAGCCTCCTCTGGCTCCTCTCATGCGGAAGGGGTCCCTTGGGACCCTCTTTCCCAGGGTCTCTACTAATGCCACACTCGCCAGTGAGTCCTCCCAGCAAGCCCCTAAAGAGAAGTGAGAGGGAAGGCAAACGAAGAAGTCTGTGAAGAAAAAGGACCCTCTGGTGGCCCCATCACCACCACTCCCTACCAATTCTGCACCTGCAGATAAGGTGGAGATCTCAGTGTCTCCTGAGAACCTGATCTCACTAATAGGAATAGATACAAATACTCTATCAGTGGCAGCAGGTGACCCTGAGGCGTAACCTATCTCCTAGTGTGCTTCATACTTTCCCAGCCTCACGATAACGTCATCCTCCAATGGAATTGTTGCGTTTTTTCCACCACCTGGATGAGCTACAGCAACTGTTAAGCTATACACTTGCTTTCTGCATTGCCCTCCAGCAAATCTGGTTCCCAGCAATGTGGACCCCTGCCCTTGGCGGGTATAGGGAATATTACAAGAACCTTAGTGACTAGAATAATGTCGGGTGGAGTTCATGACTATGTCCTGAACTGAGTATTCAGTGAACCTGTGTCCCTTCAACCCCCCCCCCCCCCCCCCTGCCTTGAATATGGCTGTCAGGATAAAGACGACGCAGGAAATAACTGTCTGCAATGTATATCTTCCTCCAGATGGTGCATTACCCCTGCCGAGTAAAACTGTGAGGGACGGGAAAAACCCACCGCGGTACAACAACAAAGTTAGGAAACTACTGCGAAAGCAAAGAGAGCTCCACTCCAAGTTTAAACGCAGCCAAAACCTCTCAGACAAACAGAAGCTAAACGATGTCAAAGTTAGCGTAAGGAGGGCTATGCGTGAAGCGTTCATTGAATTCGAAAGTAAAATTCTATGTACCGACTTGACAGATAATCCTAGGAAGTTCTGGTCTTACGTTAAATCAGTAAGTGGCTCGAAACAGCATATCCAGACACTACGGGATGATGATGGCATTGAAACAGAGGATGACACGCGTAAAGCTGAAATACTAAACACCTTTTTCCAAAGCTGTTTCACAGAGGAAGACCGCACTGCAGTTCCTTCTCTAAATCCTCGCACAAACGAAAAAATGGCTGACATCGAAATAAGTGTCCAAGGAATAGAAAAGCAACTGGAATCACTCAATAGAGGAAAGTCCACTGGACCTGACGGGATACCAATTCGATTCTACACAGAGTACGCGAAAGAACTTGCCCCCCTTCTAACAGCCGTGTACCGCAAGTCTCTAGAGGAACGGAGGGTTCCAAATGATTGGAAAAGAGCACAGATAGTCCCAGTCTTCAAGAAGGGTTGTCGAGCAGATGCGCAAAATTATAGACCTATATCTCTTACGTCAATCTCTTGTAGAATTTTAGAACATGTTTTTTGCTCGCGTATCATGTCATTTCTGGAAACCCAGAATCTACTATGTAGGAATCAACATGGATTCCGGAAACAGCGATCGTGTGAGACCCAACTCGCCTTATTTGTTCATGAGACCCAGAAAATATTAGATACAGGCTCCCAGGTAGATGCTATTTTTCTTGACTTCCGGAAGGCGTTCGATACAGTTCCGCACTGTCGCCTGATAAACAAAGTAAGAGCCTACGGAATATCAGACCAGGTGTGTGGCTGGATTGAAGAGTTTTTAGCAAACAGAACACAGCATGTTGTTATCAATGGAGAGACGTCTACAGACGTTAAAGTAACCTCTGGCGTGCCACAGGGGAGTGTTATGGGACCATTGCTTTTCACAATATATATAAATGACTTAGTAGATAGTGTCGGAAGTTCCATGCGGCTTTTCGCGGATGATGCTGTAGTATACAGAGAAGTTGCTGCATTAGAAAATTGTAGCGAAATACATGAAGATCTGCAGCGGATATGCACTTGGTGCAGGGAGTGGCAACTGACCCTTAACATAGACAAATGTAATGTATTGCGAATACATAGAAAGAAGGATCCTTTATTGTATGATTATATGATAGCGGAACAAACACTGGTAGCAGTTACTTCTGTAAAATATCTGGGAGTATGCGTACGGAACGATTTGAAGTGGAATGATCATATAAAATTAATTGTTGGTAAGGCGGGTACCAGGTTGAGATTCATTGGGAGAGTGCTTAGAAAATGTGGTCCATCAATGAGGGAGGTGGCTTACAAGACACTCGTTCGACCTATACTTGAGTATTGCTCATCAGTGTGGGATCCGTACCAGGTCGGGTTGACGGAGGAGATAGAGAAGATCCAAAGAAGAGCGGCGCGTTTCGTCACAGGGTTATTTGGTAACCGTGATAGCGTTACGGAGATGTTTAATAAACTCAAGTGGCAGACTCTGCAAGAGAGGCGCTCTGCATTGCGGTGTAGCTTGCTCGCCAGGTTTCGAGAGGGTGCGTTTCTGGATGAGGTATAGAATATATTGCTTCCCCCTACTTATACCTCCCGAGGAGATCACGAATGTAAAATTAGAGAGATTAGAGCGCGCACGGAGGCTTTCAGACAGTCGTTCTTCCCGCGAACCATACGCGACTGGAACAGGAAAGGGAGGTAATGACAGTGGCACGTAAAGTGCCCTCCGCCACACACCGTTGGGTGGCTTGCGGAGTATCAATGTAGATGTAGATGTAGATGTAGAATGCATTGGCGGCACTTATTAACTAACTCCCGATACCTTTCTTACTTTTTGGAGACTTTAACGCCCTTAACCCCTTGTGGGGTGGCACTGTGCTTACTGGACGAGGTAGAGACGTCGAAACTTACCTGTCTCAACTCGACCTCTGCCTCTTAAATATGGGGGCCCCCCACACATTCCAGTGTGGCTCATGGTACTTAATCAGTCATTGATTTATCCCTCTGCAGCCCAGGACTTCTCCCATCTGTCCACTGGAGAGTCCACGATGACTTGTGTGGTAGTGACCACTCCCCCATCTTCCTCTCACTCTCCCAGCACCATTCCCCTCAGACGTGTACCAAGTTGGGCTTTAAACAAGGCATACTGGGAAGCTTTCACCTCTGCTGTCACGGTTGAATCTCCCCCACATGGTACCATCGATGTGGTAGTTGTGAGCCGGTCACTAGTTACGATCGTTTCTGCAGTGGAAAACCTTGATCCCTTGTTCATTAGGGTGACCCCGGCGAAAGTTAGTACCTTTGTGGTCGCCAGAAATAGCTGAGCCCATTAAAGTGTGTCGGCGAGCTCTACAGCAACATAAGCTGTACCCTCACCTAGAGCACCTAATAACTTTTAAATGGCTCTGTGCTGGCATTTGCTAGCTTATAAAAACATGGGAATGTTGGGAGAGGTACGTCTCAACAATTGGCTGCCATTTGTCACCTTCCCAAGTGTTTGTGGATGCAAGATCCTGACAGGTGTGACTCGCCTTAACATCAATGGTGTGTTATCTACCGATACAAACGCAATTGCTGAGTGCTTTGCTAAGCTCTGTGATCGAGCCTCCGCGTTGGAGAATTATCCCCCAGCATTTCGCACCCTCAGACAACGGATGGAAAGGAAAGCCCTCTCATTCACTGAATGTCGCAGTGAACCCTATAATGCTCCATTTACAGAGTGGGAGCTCCTCAGCGTCCTTCCACATTGCCCCGACACAGCTCCTGGGCCAGATCAGATCCACAGTCAGATGATCAAACATCTCTCGTCCTACTACAAGCAACATCTCCCCATCGTTTTCAACTATATCTGGTGCAATGGCGTCTTTCCATTACAATGGTGAGAGAGCACCATCATTCCAGTGCTCAAACCCGCCAAATGCCTGCTTGATGTGGATAGCTATCAACCCATCAGCCTCACCACTGATAATATTTCTAAGCTGTTAGAATGTACGGTAAGTCGGCTCCATGCCAGGGTGGTTTCCACCAGGGCCGCTCTACCACTGATAATCTAGATTCCCTCGAGTCTGCCATCTGAACAGCCTTTTCCAGATGCCAACACCTGGTTGCCGTATTTTTTGATCTACGAAAGGCTTAAGACACGACCTGGCGACATTATATCCTTGCCACATTATATGAGTGGGATCTCTGAAGCCCACTCCCGATTTTTATCCAAAATTTCCTGTCGCTCTGTACTTTCCGTGTCCAAGTTGGTGCCTCCAATAGTTTTCCCATATCCAGGAGAATGTGGTCCTGCAGGGCTCTGTATTGAGCGTATCTATTTTTAGTAGCCGTTAATGGTCTAGCGTCGTCGGTCTCACCTTTTCTATATGCAGACGACTTCTGTATTTCGTACTGCTCCTCCAGTACTGCTGTTGTCGAGTGGTGCCTACAGGGAGCCATCCACAAGGTGCAGTCATGGGCTCTAGCCCATGGCTTCCAGTTTTCAGTCATGATGTTGTGTGTCATGCGCTTCTGTCGGCATTTTAATGTGTTGCTCATCCTCTTTCATTATTGTCATCAGGCAGCCCAGACCATATGCTCTATGGTTTTAATACCTTCTTCTACTTTTCCTTGTGGTGTATGTTTTCCTCTTTTTTTGTCATCAGGCAGCCCAGACCATATGCTCTATGGTTTTTTAATACCTTCTTCTACTTTTCCTTGTAGTGTATGTTTTCCTCTTTTTTTGTTCATTCCCTTCATTTTCTTTTTAGGTGTGGTGTTGGGTGTTTTTGTACCTTGAGCCTTGCTTGTGTCAGGAAAAAGGGACTGATGACAGTGTAGTTTGGTCCCTTTATACCCAAACAAACCAACCAACCTACCAATCCGTCCATCCCAAGGTCACCCACTTTTTCTTTTCCAGATCTCACTTAAGCACATTCTCTCACGTATGAAAGAGAAGGAGAAGGAAAAGGAGGAGAAGAAGAAAAAGGACACAAGTCCTAGGAAGAGGTGCAGACTCCTCCCTCGCAGACTGAGTCAGACCTCCTTGTTGATGATGGATGGTAGCATGACCAGCTTTGGTCCGCTCACCTCCCATTTGGATCCCTGTTCCATGGTTATTCAATGGAGTTGTAATGGATACTACCATTTCCTTTCCTTTTATTCAGCAGCTTGTATTATTCTGTAGGATGATGCTCATTCACCGCCCCTTCATGGGTTCCATGCTTCCTATCGGAACTGGGTTGGCCGTTTGAGGCTACTGGTGGTGTTTGCAAGTTGGACCGCACATTGTTAGTACACAGATCCCCCTTTGTATCAAAATGGAAGCAGTTGTTGTAGATGTCTACTAGGCCTCTGAAGTCACGATTTGCAATCTCCGTCTTCCTCCTATCAAGCCATCTACGCGTGCTGCCCTAACTGCCCTCCTTCAGCAACTCCCCACTCCCTTCCTCCTCCTTTGGGATTTTAATGCTCGTCACTCCAGTTTGGGTAGTGCTTTTTTGTCTAGTTGGGGTCTCCTCATAGACCAGTTTCTTGTGCAGTTCGACCTGTACTTTCTTAATGATGGTTACCATGTCCATTTTAGTGCCACTTATGATATTTTCTTTGTCCTTGATAATGCACTCACTTTCCCTCCCCTTCTCTCTTCACTGCACTGAAGGTTGCATGATGACCTCTGTGATAGTGACCCCTTCCTATTAATTCTCTCTTTCCCTTCTCACCTCCTGATGGCCAGGTTACCCCAGTGGGCTTTCCATCACACTGATTGGTCTATGTATATCTCCGACATCTTGTTCACCTCCACATTGACAGGTTGTATTGACGAAGTCATCTGTGACATGCCAGAGATGATTTTTGCACTGCTGGCATTGCCACCCCTAAGTGACGGCGCCCCTTTCGCCAGTGGCCAGCTCTGCAGTGGAATACTGCCATTGCAGTTGCCCAGTTGCCACCCATGGCTTCATTGAGTCTTGTTATGCCTTAAGTAGCACCCATACTCCACTGGTCTTATTACCTTTAAATATCTTTGTGCCGAAGCTTGATAGTTAATCAAATAGAGCAAGTGTGTGTGTGTGTGTGTGTGTGTGTGTGTGTGTGTGTGTGTGTGTGTGTGTGTTTGTTTTATTTTTTGGGAATGCTTTGCCTCCTCCGTAGGTTCTTCTGTCCCTTCATCATGTGTGTGGGCTACACTCCACACCCTCCGAGGTTGCTAATGGCTGTTGTATTCCACCCCAAGCCTTGCTGACCTGACTGGCCTTTGTAAGAATCCATTGATTCTCGCGGTACACCTTGTGGCTCATTTTACTACAGCATCAGCGTCAGTTCCATATCCAGCTGCCTTCCTCCCCCCAGAAATGGCAGGCTGAAGCTTCCCCTTGTCAGTTGGAATCCTACAATGAATATTTTACTGAATGGGAACTTCTTCTGGCCCTCTCCTCTTTTCACGATTCAGTCTGTGGCCCCAATTCCTCCATAACAAATTGCTTTAACACCTTAGTCCTCCATAACAATATTATCTCATTCAAGTGTTTGACTGTGTTTGACTTCAAGGTGTTTTCATCTTTCAGTTGAGGGACAGTATTAGGTTTCATCTCCTTAACCCCGGTAAGGATCTATCGTCCCTTGATAGTTATTGGCCAGCCAGTCTGATGAACATCCCCTGCAAGTTATTGGAGCAGATGTTGGGTCAGGGACTTTGTTGGGTCCTCGAATCTGGGGACCTTCAATCTCCTTTCCAGTGTGGTTTTCAGGAGGAGCAGTCTCCAGTCAGTCACCTGCTTCAGTTGGAAACCACAGTTCATCTCAATGCTGCCATCTTGTCACAGTTTTCCTCAATCCTCATAAGGCCTACAAAATGGCTTGGCACAGTCGTATCTTACACTCCACGAGTGGGGTCTTCAGGCTCCCCTGCCAATTTTTGCTCACCAGTTCCTGTTCCACTGATCATTCAGAGTTTGGCTGGTATCTTTCTCAGCTCTTCACAAACCCAGAAGAATGGCATTTCAAAGGGCCCCTTTTTCCTCATCCTTTTAATGGACTTGGTCTCCATCGGATCATTGACCACCTGTGCTTCGTATGCGGATGATTTCTGTATCAAGGCTAGTACCCACTCAGTGGCCTCTGCGGAGCGAAAGCTACAGCATAACATCCGGCACGGTTCAGCATTGACTCTCACACGATTTTCAATTCTCCCCCCTTAAATTGTGGGTAGTGTACTTCTGCCATCGTGCTACGGTCTGTCCAGAACCAGAGTTCTACCTCGATGCCTAATGCCTGACCGTGGTCCCTCAGTTGCATTTGTTGGGACTTCCTTTTGACAACAAGCTTACTTGCTTACCCCATATGCACCTTCTGAAGATTATCTGCTTCTGTAAACTCCATTCCTTTGCTTCCTTGCCCACACCATTTTGGGTGCGAATCGACTCGTCTTTCCCTTTATTGGGCCTTAGTTCTGTCGCATCTAGACCATTGTTGTCAAGTTTATGCCTCCACACTGATCTTCTCGAACCCAGTCCACCATTGTAGTATCCATTTAGCCACTGGTGCCTTTCACACTAGCCCTGTCGATCGTCTCCTGCTTGACACTGGGATTGGGATCCCCCCCCCCCCCCCCCCCCCCACCGCTCTTTTTGATTTGATGGTCCCAGCTCCTGGTTTTCTATACCACCGCTGTCCACTGTTTACCTGCTTACTCCTCCCATTCTGTTCTTTTTGTGGCTTTGAGAGATTGCCAAACTGCTGCCTGCCTTACCACTTGGGCTCTGTCTCGTTTCTCTACGCTGCGCTTTCTGTGTTCCGTCCATGTCGTGTTCCCCACATTATCTCTGTAACACCCCTCACCCCTGGTTAGTTCCTCAACTTCGGGCCCAGAGGGATCTCTTCTGGGGTCCAAATTCCTCCATAGCTCTGATTGTGTTCCATTGTTTGTTCCACCTGCTCTTACAAGAGTTTTGGGATGCAATTGCTCTTTACACAAGTGGCTTTAAGTCTGCCGATCATGTGGGATGTGCCTTCATATCTTCTGTTGGCACGGAATACCATCTCTTGCCTGCCACATGTGGGGTGTTTACCACAGGACTGATGACCATTTACCAGGCTCTGCTTCAATGAATGGTCCTCAC
Organism: Schistocerca serialis cubense; assembly: GCF_023864345.2. Classification (NCBI taxonomy): domain Eukaryota; kingdom Metazoa; phylum Arthropoda; class Insecta; order Orthoptera; family Acrididae; genus Schistocerca; species Schistocerca serialis. Next base: position 628,102,019 of record NC_064641.1, on the reverse strand, counting down.
TCAACTGATTTTCGTTAAGTACGGACTCACCGAGAGCCCTTCAGGTTGTCGCCCAGTGTTTTCCCCGCCACCCCTTAGACTCTGCCATCTGTGATCTTCTCCCTGTTCTCGACCATCCTGCTTGTTTGGTTGACTGTCTTTGGTTTCCTGGCCACGTGGGTATCTCAAGTAATGAGGTTGCTGATCTCACTGCTGGAAGGTGAGGGAGGGGGCAACCATTTACCCCATTGTCTGTGACATGTCCAGGATCATGTTTGCAGTTTCATGTCAAAGTCGGTTTCATTCAGCCATGGGCTGACTCTTGGGGGACACCCTGTCTAATATGTGTGATTATGATGACTCCCACCACGTGGTGTTCTTCCCTTCAGCTTTCCTGGCAGGAATCTACTGTACTCTGCCGGGTTTGTATTGGCTGTACCAGGTTGAGCCATGTTTTTTTCCTTCGTAATGAGCTGCGCTGCCCCTCTGCCCCTTGTTAGTTGTGGGGTGGCCCCCCTCATGATGATCCACATTTTGCTGGACTGCCCCGACCTTTTGGTTCTTTGCAGTAAATACACCCTCTCTCTCCCCTAGTCGTGGGCATTAGCAGATGACCCTCATGTGGTAATGTCCATTCTTGGTTTTCTTTGTGAAAGTGATTTGTCGGCAAAGATTTTTTTTGAGTAATGAAGTCTTCTGACTGTTTTGATGTAGCCTGTTACACATTCATCTCCTACACCAACCTCTGCATCTCTGAGTAGCACTTGCATGTCCTATCATACTGTCCCTTCTTCTTGTCAGTGTTTTCCATGTATTTCTTTCCTTTCCAAATCTGTGTAGAACTTCTTCGTTCCCTACTTTGAGTCCACCTAATTTTCAACATTCTTATGTAGCACCACGTCTCAAATGCTTTGATTGACTTCTGTTTTGATTTTCCAACAGTCTTTGTTTCAGTACCATACAATGCTGTGTTTCAAACATACATTCTCAGATATTTCTTTCTCAAATTAAGGCCTATGTTTGGTAATAATAGATTTCTCTTGGCCAGGAAGCCTTTTTGCCAGTGCTTGTCTGCTTTTGATGTTGTCCTTGCTCTGTCCATCATTGGTTATTTTGCTACCTAGATAGCAGAATTTGTGAACTGCATTTACTTCAAACCATCCATCCTGATGTTAAGTTTGTCCTGTTCTCATTTCAGCTATTTCTCATTACTTTTGGCTTGATTAGACTTACTCTTAATCCACATTCTTTATTCATTACACTGTTCATTGCATTCAGCATATCCTGTAATTCTTCTTCACTTTCACCGAGGACAGCAATGTTGTCAGCGAATCTTATCATTGATGCTCCTTCACCTTGAGTTTTAATTCCACTCTTGAACGTTACTTGTATTTCCATCATTGCTTCTTCAATGTATAGATGGAAAAATTGGGGCGAAAGACTACATCACTGTCTTACGCCTTTTTTATTCCGTTCTGGTCTTCCACTCTTATAATTCCCCTTTGACTCTTGTACATGTTCAATAGTACTAGTCTCTCCCTGTAGCTTACCTCTATTTTCTTCAGAATTTAAAACACTTTGTTCCATTTGACAGTGTCGAACACTTTTTCCAGGTCGACAAAGCCTGTGAACATGTCTTGATTTTTCTTTAGTCTGGCTTCCGCCATCGTCCACCGTAGCAGAATTCTCTCTGGTGCCTCTACCTTTCCTAAATTCAAACTGATCTTCATCTGACACATTCTCAATTTTCTTTTATTTTTTTTCTTTATATTATTCCTGTCAGCAACTTGATGCGTGAGCTGGTAATCCTCGCACTTGGCAGTTCTTGCAATCTTCGGAATGGTGTGGATGATATTTTTTCCGAAAGTAAATGGTGTATCACCAGACTCGTACATTCTACACATCAACGTGAAGTCATTTTCTTGCCACTTCCCAAATGATTTTAGAAATTCTAATGGAATGTTATCTATCCCTTTTGCCCTATTTGATCTTAAATCTTCTAAAGCTCTTTTAATTTCTTTAATACTGTATCAACTCCCTGTTTCTCGTATCACATCAGACAAATCATCCCCCTCATAGATAGCTTCAGTGTACTCTTTCCACCCATCCTCTCTCCCCTCTCCATTTAGTAGTGGAATTTCCATTGCGCTCTTAATGTTACCACCATTGCTTTTAATTTCACTGGAGGTTGTTTTAACTTTTTTATATGCTGCGTCAGTCCTTCCGACAATCATTTCTTTTTCAATTTCTTCACATTTTTCATGCAGCCATTTCACATTAGCTTCCCCGCAATTCTGATTTATTTCATTCCTAAGTAACTTTTATTTCTGTATTCCTGTTTCTCGTTCAACATTTTTCTATTTCCTTCTTTTGTCGATCATCTGAAGTATTTCTTCTGTTACCCAAAGTTTCTGTGCAGTTACCTTCTTTGTACCTATGTTTTCCTTTCTAGTTTCTGTGTTTGACCTTTTAAGAGATGTCCATTCCTCTTCAACTGAACTGCTACTGAGCTGTTCATTGTTGCAGTATCTACATCCTCAGAGGACTTAAAGCGTGTCTCTTCATCTACATCTACATGTACTTCTAGATACTCCACAAGCCACTATATGGTGTGTGGTGGAGGGTACCCTGTACCATTACTTGTTGTTTCCCCTCCTGTTCCATTCACGAATAGCATGAGGAAAAGATGACTGTCTGTATGCCTCTGTATGAGCCCTAGTTTCTCGTATCTTATATACGTGGTCCTTATGCTCAATGTATTTGGCGGCAGTAGAATCGTTAGGCAGTCAGCTTCAAATGCTGGTTCTCTAAATTTTCTCAATAGTACTTCTCGGAAAGAGCATCTCCTTTCCTCCAGGGATTCCCTTTTGAGTCCCGAAGCATCTACATAACACATGCTCTTTGAACCTACGGGTAACGAATTTAGTAGCCCACCTCTGAATTGCTTCGATGTATTGCTTCAGTCCAACCTGGTACGGATCCCAGACACTTAAGCAGTACTCAGGAATAGATTGCACCACCATCCTATATGTAGTCTCCTTTACAGGTGAACAACACTTTCCTAAAATTCTTCCAGTAAACCGAAGTCGGCCATTTGCCTTCCCTACCACAGTTTTCACATGCTCGTTTTACCTCGTATCGCTTTGCAACATTAGGCCCAGATATTTAAATGATTTGACTGTGTCAAGCAAGGCACTAGTCATACTGTTCGCGAACATTACAGGTTTGTTCTTCCTACTAATTCACATTAACTTACAGTTTTCCACATTTAGGGCTAGCTGCCATTCATCACACCAATCAGAAATTTTGTCTAAATCTACTTGTATCTTCCTGCAGTCACTCAACTTCGACACCTTACTGTACACCACGGCATCATCAGCAAACAACTGCAGATGGCTGTCCACTCTGTCCGCCAAATCATTTATGTATATAGAGAACGACAGTGGTCCTGGGGCACTCCTAATGATTCCCTTGTCTCTGATGAACACTCGCTGTCGAGGACAACATACTGGGTTCTAATATTTAAGAAGTCTTCGAGCCACTCACATATCTGTGAACTTATTCTGTAAGCTTATACTTTCACTAACAGCCTGCAGTGGGGCACTGTGTCAAATGGTTACACGAAATCTAGAAATATGGAATCTGCTTGTTGCTCTTCATCCATAGTTCTCAGTATACCGTGAGAAAAGGACAAGCTGAGTTTCGCAAGAGTGATGCTTTCTAAAACCATGCTGATTCGTGCACTTAAACGTCTTAGCCTCAAGAAAGTGTATTGTATTCGAACTGAGAATATGTTCAAGGATTCTGCAGCAAACAGAAGTTAGAGATATTGGTCTGTAATTTTGCGGGTCTGTTCTTTAACCGCTCTTATGTACTGGAGTCACCCGCGCCTTTTTCCAGTCACTTGGGACTTTGTGCTGGGGAGAGATTTATGATAAATGCAAGCTAGGTAAGGCGCCAATGCCGTAGAGTACTCTTTGTAAAATCAAACTGGGATTCCATTGGGACCTGGTGATTTGTTTGCTTTTAAATCTTTAAGTTGCTTCTCTACTACAGGTATGCTTATTTCTATGTCATCCATACAGGAGTTTGTCCAATGGTCAAACGACAGTATGTTTGTATGGTTCTCCTGTGTTAATGGTTTCTTGAATGTGAAATTTAAAACTTTGGTTTCGGTTTTGCTGTCTTCAGCTACCACAACACAGATCAACTAGGGACTGAATGGAAGCCTTCGACCTGCTTAGCGATTTTGCATATGACCTTAAATTTCTCGGGTTCTCAGCCAGATCTTTTGCTAAGGTGTGAAGGTGGTAGTTATTGTATGCTTCACACGTAGATCTTTTCGCAGATGCATGAATCTCTAATAACCTTCGCTTGTAATCATTTGTGCATTCCCTAGGAGTGGAACAGCCTCTGCTTCTTCAGCATCTGCTGAATTTTGTTGTTAAACATTGGTTTCCTTTATCCACTTACTAGGCGCATAACTCTCTATACCAAGATTTACAATCTGCTTAAACTTTGCCCATAATTCCTCTACATTCATCTTACTGCAACTAAGCCAATTCACTGTTAAAGTGAAATGTGAGTAACTACTTATCTGCTGTATCTAGCAGAAACACTCTCCTAGCCTTCTTGACTAGTTTATTAACTTTCATAATCGTAATTGCTTTAATGACATCATGATCGCTAATCGCTATTTCTGTACTGACACTGTCAGTAAGGTCTGGCCTGTTTATAGCTGCAAGGTCTGGGCTGCCGAGCTAAGCTGCTCAAGAAAATTTTCTGATGACATGTTCAAAAGTATTTCGCATTACTGTCTGTCTGTACGGCACCCCACCCCCGTCCCTACCCCCACCCCCTGCATTGAATCCATAGACGTCCCACTCTATACTCTGCAGGATAAAACGCCTCGAACTAGTATTGTATGATCTGGATATTTATGCGCTATTGACCGTAGACTTTCTTTGGAGGACTCGAGAACTGCCACAGTGGAATTGCGCGGCCCGTGAAAACATCCAACAATTAACTTAGTTTCACTTAACACCTGTTATATGTGACCAGATGACTTCACTGTGACACTAAACTCCGTCTTCAATACAGACAATATTTTTGTAAAGTGCAATGAAAACTTCCTTCTTACGGCCTCAAATCTGTCTTTATGATATACGTTCTATGACTCACTAAATACCTCACAGCTTTTCACTTCGGGTTTCAGCCAGCTCTCAGTCCCAAGAATAATTTAAGTGTGAGGACTTTCCTCGAGAGCAGTAAATTAGACGGTTTACTGATAGAAACAGCTCTACATGTGCACCATTTGTAGCATGAAGAATATCAAGTCTATATTCAGTTTCTTGCCAAATTCTTTGTAGCATTTCCTCTGTTATTGTTGCAGTCGCATTAGTGATACAATGTCGCGGCGTAGGAATATCGACCACCTTGATCACATAGACGTGGTCCTTCACGAATCTCCACATGAAGAAATCGAGCGAAATAATGTCGGGTGATCGTGGTGCCAGGCAACGGGTCCTCCGCGACCGACCCAACGATTGGGAAATTTCTTATCCAGGAACTTGAGAACAGCCGTTGACAGACGTGGCAGAGCTCCATCTGGTTGAAAAATGATGTTGGGTTGGAAGCCTTGTATCTGAGGGTACACAAACTGCTCCAACATATCCAGGTATACTGACCCATTCACTCTTTTTTCTGCAAAGAACAACTGTCCAACAATCCTGTTGTGCATTAGCCTGCACCAGATGTTTAGTTTAGGGCTATCACGAACATGTTCAATGACAATGTGCAGATTTTGCAAACCCCAAATCCGAACATTATGCCTATTAACCCTTCCTGATAGATTAAAGGCTACCTCATCTGAGAATAAACATCTTTCCAGGAAGCTGGCATCCATATCAATACACTGCAGCATATCTGCAGCAAATTGTTGTTAGTGTGGTTTTTTCGTTCGGCGTCAGATGTTGCAGAATTTGCACTTTGTAAGCACACGTATGAAGATGCTGGTGAACTACACGATGCAATGTTGATCGAGGTACATCAAGTTGCCTAGCTGCTTGATGAATAGACTACGTGGGCTTCTGAGAAATGTCTGTCTGATGTCCTCCACTGTCTCTTCTGAAACACTGTAACATGCTCCGCCAGGATGTTTCAGAACACTTCCTGCTGCCAGAAACTTCCTATACATTCCTTAATTGTTTTCACATCAGGTGGCTCTCATTCATACATGCAACGATCAATACAGTAATAGGCGATTTTGATTGTGCGAACCATACTACTGCTTGCGCGTGCTGCTGTGGAGTCGCCGTTTTCACTTCATGCGACCATGCTGCGCTCTGGCTACGATACTTGGCACTTTTGACGTGGGACTAAAAATTCTTTGAGATGCTCTGCAATGTGGTGCATTTTTCATTGTCGTATCTACTTTGGTTTTTTTCTCATGGGTCCTTGAAATCGGGGAGGTTTGAGTGGGATGCTCTGTACCCTCGTGCATTCCACAAGTACTCTGCTACCCAAGTAGCTGCTTTCTTTGTGTAATGCACCCCTGACCTTTCAAGGAGAGCCCCACAAATCCACGCACGATAATGCAGGTCCAGAAATGTGCTGCCAACAGCATTGTAGATCCAACGAAGCTTTTGGTTGAGACGCTCCACTCAGCTCCAAACCAAAGGGCCCCAACCAGTTCTGGGAATGATGCTGCAAATTGCGAACTCTGCTTGCATTCCTTGTGCGAGGCCAGCAGTCTTCACCACCTCTGTCAGCTGCCTGTACGGATTGAGGATCGCCTCGGAACTCATGCGAAAGGTGTCGGGGGTGCGAACTGGAGCCACAACTTGCAGACGACTGCACCCTGCATGCTCAATAGCCACAGGCCAGGCCACCTCCACATCTCAGATGAGGCCCCTCCAAGGACATACCAAGTGCACCTTGGCTTACTTTCCAGCCCTGAATGCCATCTGCTGAAGGGACTCCATAATGCACCTTACATTGGAGCTCCCAATAACCAGTAACCCCCCTCCATCTGGGTGCCTGCTCGGACCCTGCTGAAGGAGCGGCCACTTGCCCATTCCCAGGATAAATGGGTGAGGCCAGGCAGACAATCTCCACATTGGCCCTCCACCTCGAGCAATGCCAGTGCATTACTGACCACCACTCTCCGTGCTGTGAGAGCAGATCCACCACATTGGGTGCACTGTTAGGTGTCTTGGAAGCAGAGGTCATGGGCAAAACAAGTGGCACCTGAGGCGTCCCATGCGGTGCGCCAGATTCTCTGCCACCACTACACCCTGAGGCAGCAGTGTGAAGGTGACTGACCATAGCCAACGACACGTTCAGCTGTTCACAAACTGCGGCAAGCTCCTCCTGCATCCACACACAGCATGCACACACCCTATCCATACTAGCAAGACTAGCGGAAGAAGCAGATAATCCTAGATAAGCGACTTGCTACCCTCCTGATGTGTCGCAAATGGATGCTAATGCGTTAAAGAGGTATGTAGCTGGCTGTTCAGTGAGCAACTATTGCACTAAAGGCTGAATGACGTTGCACTTACAAACCCATGAGATTACACCTCTTAAGGGGTGTTGGAACGCCCTATCCCGACAATGTTAAATTTAGTGAGTTGGCTTTCCTGTACTTCAGGAACCACTGTAGCCATTGACATGAAACTTTTACAGGACATTAAACTGTATTTTCTGAGTTGACTGAACTACAGTAATTGCATTTCAGCCACTGCTTTTGGAAATACAATTTTTTAATTACGCGGTTAAAATTTTGTGTACTTTTTGGTACATTATCCTACATAATTTTAATTATACGTAACGTTATGTTCTTCTTTTAGTTCACTAGACTCAGGATGTGTATGTTATTACTCTCTGAAAATTTGAAGACTCTACTCAAAGTGGTTTCTGAGATTTTGGGGAAAATGTAACAGAAAGATTTTGGGAAAAATGTAACACAAAATGTAAATTTTCCGGAATGGCTTCTAAAGTTTTATCTCACTTAATATATGCTTAATTTTTTATTTTTAGTCACTCAGAAGCACCCTGCACCATACTGTATATCATCCTCTTGATCTTTTTCCAAGCTTTTTCGTCTTTTGCTTTATCAATGCAAACCTTGCCCATCCGTTCAAGTTGCCTGATGCAGTTTACTCCAGGATTAATTCCCATATGCTATAGCACTTTCACCCTACCAATGTTGCCATAATTAAAAACAGTAACAGCATCATTGACCCCCCCCCCCCCCCCCACTTTAGTGTCTTCATTCCAACAAAAATATTTTTTGGTAAGTGAGTCTGTATAAGATCACTGCATGACTCATTGGGATTTTGAGTGACCTTGCATCCACATCTTCAGTTATTTAGGATTTGCCAAGTCTCTGTAAATAGGTTTTATGATACCCATGACTGCTGTTGGGATGGAATGTTTATGGATGTATGAACTGTTTGAGTACTGGACATTGCAGTAATTGTACCATGAATCAGGTGCAGGAGGGCAAAGGTGCTGTACTGGGTTTTCATCAGTTGACTGTCTGTGGAAGAAGGTAGCCCATACTGCCTGCTTTATTTTCAACAAATCCTCAGTATTATTTCTAATCGCCATCCCATAATACTGCTGTAGTTCGTCAATCATTTTGTGTGTCAGCCTGCCTCTTATAGTTTAACCATCAGAAAGTTTCTTGTCTCTCAAACTTCATTTCAACATCCTCAACCCAGTGCCCAACCTCTTTTGACATCACCTACACATTCCAGCCTTCTACATAAAAAATTACAGATTTTTATTAGATTGTGAAGTAATACACGTAAAAATTTTAACATTTTCAATCAGTGTAGATTATATTTAAAAAATAAAATACTTTCCATTTCACTATTACCGCCGGCCGCGGTGGTCTCGCGGTTCTAGGCGCGCAGTCCGGAACCGCGCGACTGCTACGGTCGCAGGTTCGAATCCTGCCTCGGGCATGGATGTGTGTGATGTCCTTAGGTTAGTTAGGTTTAAGTAGTTCTAAGTTCTAGGGGACTGATGACCACAGCTGTTAAGTCCCATAGTGCTCAGAGCCATTTGAACCATTTTTTCACTATTACCCCCACTGTATCTAGATTGAACCTTAGCATTTCCCTTTTCAGATTTTCTATCTTCCCTATGATGTTCAAACTTCTGATATTCCACATCCCTACTCAGTGAACATTGCCCTGTCAATTGTTATTCAGTCTTTTTCTTCTGGTCATATTCCCGTTGCCAGTGCCCTCCTGGAGATGCAAATGAGGAACTAGTCTGGAATCTTTGTCAGTGGAGAAATCATCTTGACACTTCCTCAGTTATAAGCCACCTGTTGTGTTGATATACATTGTGTGTGTTTATTTCCATTGCCTTTGGCATCCTCATACCACAGACCATTGCTGATTGATGCCTTTACGGGCAGTTTCCCACCCTAGGGGCAAGAGTGTGGACTAAACCTCTGTTTGCTCCTCCATTGGCAGAATGAGGGTGACCTCTTTATGCTGGAAGCCTTCGGCTGTCAATGCTGATTATCTATATTCAGCATTTAAACAGTGGCGGGTTCAAACTCGGGACGGGGAATGTTTTGTTTACTAATAAAATGATCAGTCTTCCAGATTTAGTTAGCTGAATTTCCTCGTGGAATTGGAGCCTCTTGGTTAGTGCTGGCATTGATTCAGGAGGCCTTTAGCCTTGCCTTCACACCAGCCAGGCTGCACCCACCATTTTTACCAACATTTTGTCTGGTCTTTTGTGCCGTTTTGTTTTCCTTTTTTGCATGTGTTCTTCCCTTGGTGTTGTCACATCAAGGTATGGTGTTGCGATTAGGATGGTTTGGCAGCAGTGCCGGCACTCCATTGCACATAGCACCTCCGGGGAATCGCTCACTCTCACCCTCCACACCCCGGGCCTTCCCCATTTCTGCCACATTCCTTCTACCTTTTTGTTTGCCTGTTTTAATTTCCCATCAATAGGACTGTGCTGTTGCTGTTGTTCCTCCCTCAGTTTCTGCCCCCTTTGATCATAGGACTGATGACCTCACTGTTTAGTCCCCCCCCCTTCCCCCCACCCCTCAAAATCAACCAACCAGCCAACCATCAAAAGAGCAATGCGTGGAGCATTCAGTGACTACTGTAACAGAAGCTTAATTGAAAGACCTCTCACAAAACCTGCATATGTAAAGGCTGTCAGTGGCATCACAGTGTCCATCTACTGCTGGATTACACAAGAACAAAAATTTTATGTAGCAAAACAAAAACAGAAATGCCGAACTCTGTTTTCACATATTTCTTGACAACTAGGAGTGTCCACGGGTGCTACCACAATTTAATTCTCACACCACTGAAAAGATGACTGATACAGACATTTGTGACAGTGTTGATGAGGAACAGCTAAAATTGAACAAGGCCTCAGCACCCATTGGAATTCATATCACATTCTGAACAGAATTTGCCTATGTCTTGATGTACCCTCTATTATTACCTTAATATGTCATAAAACCCCTGAACAAAAAAATAAAATAAAATCCTGAGTTAGAAGAAAGGAAGGTCACACCTGTCTGGAAGTAGTGGTAGTGTTCAACAAAACTGCTGTCCTTTGTCATAGACATTCATTTGCAGTAGAATTCTAGAATATATTGTGAACTCAAACACAGTGAGGTATCTTCTACAGAATGACCTTCTCCAGACAGGCAGTACAATACTTCTCAGCTTTTGAAAAGTATTTGACTCGGCACCATAACAAATCCTAGAGATCTGCCTGCTTATTTTCTGAAATTGAATTGAGACAGCAGCAGCAGCTACACCAATTCATAAATCCTGTGGGCCATACTTAGTTTAGTTGTCATTTCATCCCAAGTTACATGGCCACAGATTAATTTCATGTCTGAAGTAATACTGACATCTGAATAAGAAAGAGCAAAATAAATAAATAAATAAAACTTTGTTAAATGTTTGTTTATTCTTAACATCCTGTGCAGACGAAAACATTTATCTAAATTACTCAGCTGTGGCTGTTATTAGTGTTGCCATGATAACATTATCCAAAATGAAATTATGGTACTATCTGAAGTGACAGGCAGCTTGCATTGATGTCCTCTGTTGCATCAAACTCACCAGTTCCTGTCACTTCCAATACTCTCCTCTCCTTGAGCTTCTTTTTTAATGATAACCTATGATGTCACTCCCATGGTGTCGCCCAAGATATACATCATATTAATCTGTATGTACTTTAAAATAAATACTGGAGGTCAGTTTTATGAAAGATTCAGTGCACACCACACTCATTAGGAGTCCTCATGCAAATTATCTTTACAGTGTGTGACACGAGGGTAGAATGGCTAAAACATACTAAAATAATCATCAGTTTAAAAATACCAGAATACAAATTGAACAGATCTTGTTGTTATGTGAATCAAATAATTAGGGTAGTCCAAATCTGATAACAATTTTGTCAGTGCGAAATATTTTAAAATTTATTGAGGTTTTACTTGTTTAGCAGTAAATAAAACAGTCTTTTAGGTGAAGTTAGTCATCTGAATTGTGATATTTTGACCTTATGCTTGGACTGAGCAACTTAAATTGGTTCAAAAACATTTTGACAAGTGCCGAAAAATCAGTTGAGCAGTGCTGTCATACAAAATGAGTGAGATTGGTTCTTGGAAGGTGCCCCTACAAAATAAATGGAGATAGTTGAGAATTTCAGTGAATGTTGTAGTAATGTTAGGCATAATTCCTAAAACGGGAACCAAAGTAACAACTTGAGTGCTATTCAGTAAATATAAGTAAAATGTGTTGTACATCAGAATTAACACTTATTATATAAAAATTTAGGTTATGATGGTGATCAATGATCCGTCTGTCAGAAGCAGTTGATTAGATGTGGAACTTAGATGAATAATCTTAAACAGAATTATATCATAGATAATTAACAAAATTAGTCATTTGGGGTATCAAATGAAATTCGTGACTTGATTGAGGATTTCTTCGTAAGGAGGATGCATCATATTATCGAGAATGGAGAGTGATGAACACATGTAGAAGTAACTTAGAGTGCTGTAGGGAAATGTATTGGAGCCTGTGCTGTTTGTGTTGTATTATGGTGACTTGGTACAGTATTAGTAGTAATCATGAACTTTTTCAGAGGATGCGTTTATCAAAGACAAACTGATATTTGAAAAAGCTACAAAATTATTCAGTCAAATCTAGATAAGATTCACAGTGGCACAACTTGGTTTAAATGTTCAGACATGTAAAACTGTACACTTTATGATTAAGATATCAATGAGTCACAGATGGGTACAACCCACTTGTACAAATACCTGGAGGTAACCAGTTGTGGGGATTTTAGGCGGAGTTACCACATAGGGTTAGCTGTAGGTAAAACTGGTCGCAGGCTTCGGCTCACTGATGGGATACTTAGAAAATGCATTGAGTCTACAAAGGAGATTTGCTTACTAAATGGTTGTATGGCCCATCATAGAATATTGTATATTGGACCCGTACCACATAGGACTAAGAAGGGACATTGAATGTGCCCAAAGAATGGCAGTACAGATATTGACAAATCTGTTTGACCCTTGGGGGAGTGGCACAAAAATCCTCAAAAACATGATTTGGAAAACTACTGAAGGTAGACAGCAACAGTATTGCTATCATATAGTTACATAATTCCAAGAACCACAATTAAATGAGGAATATACTACAGTCCCGCACATATTGCTCCCATAGGTACTACAAAGACATTATTAGATAGATTGCAGCACACACAGTGATATTTCAGCAGTCATTCTTCCCTCCACAAGTGAATGGAACAGGAAGAAACCTTAAAAACCTTAATGTGTAGTATCATCATTCATGCACTTCAGAGTGGTTTGCAGAGAATAGATGCCAACATGAATTCTATTCAGTGAAATTTTTGTGTAATTGTTGCGATATAGGTTAGGGGCTAAATAGAATGTACTGTGACAAAAATGTTCAGGGAAATTCAGATTTACACGAAATGTTAGTGCGACTGATTGCATAACTAGTTGAATAATATATTGCTGATCTTTTCAACTGCATGCTGTTGTTTATGTAGTTTGTAACAAGTTTTATTTGTGGTAGGTGCAGTAGTGTGATTAAAATACGGAGCTTTTCGGTTTGAATCCATTTATATTGCATTATGCCTATTAGTCCAGCCAGTGTAGGAAAACGAGGCAACAATTTGTGGAGTCACAAATTTTTGTACAGTGGCAGGAGGGAGTTACTGAACAACATACTAAAAATTCTGATTGCTGGGGTGTGAGTATAGGGGTGGAGATGCATTTTTATGTTTTTCTTGAATAACTGGAACTCTACAGCTTTTTATAAAAATATTTCCCAACACAAAAATAAAATGTCCTAAATTTCCTCCAAAAATGTCCTATTCATTTTTTCTGCAGGGGAGGGGTGGAAAATTGAAGATTATTAAAATATTCTTTGACTGGTGTAAAATTAACATTCACTGTTAAATGAAGTGAAGTGGTTCAAGAACAGAGGTTAAGTGTGTGTACAACATCTAAGAGCAGTAGAGATTTATGATGGGATAACCTGTGTTCTTGGGGTGTGACAGGTTTGAGGAAGGGCTGGTGGGATGTGGAGGCTAGGTTTGATGGAAGGCAGGTTGCCAGATTGAGGTCATGCACATCTGTCCTTCATAGGTCTGTAAACTGAAGAGCAACCAGGAATATTCCCACTCTCTCAAGCCCACCACAAGAAGCAACTACAGAGTATTTCACAATGTTGTACCAACCTTCCACAGCACATCTTATGAGTCACTGGCAGCACTGTGTACATAAATGCATGGGCGGGGGTCCTGTTTATTTTCCAAAACATGTATTAATACTACATAGAATACAGGTATGAGTTACGAACAATATGATACTGCAAAAAACACACATGGACAGAATCTACAGAAATCTCTGCACACTATTCAACACTGCTAGAAGGGAGCTTGATTCCTGGTCAACCCATACGAGAGCTGTAGTGCTCTTCCGGCAAAGGCACCAGGTGCTGCTCGTTTTTCAATTTACAGACAGACTGTATCTTCCCAGCATATGCTGTCCAGGTCTCTTATGTGAGTAGACAAAATAACTTCACTGAGCTCTTGTTCATATTGTGGAGTTACTTCCTTTATGATAAATGAGTACTTATTTGCAGTTGTTAATTCAGCTATTATGTAAAAAGCTCATCAGCTGGACCTGTCTACTGTCTACCACCCTGAAGAGCATGGCCCGAATATAACATACTGTCAATACACATTTGACAACAATATTTTCATTGTCTCCAGTTTAAGAAGCTGGGGTGCTTTTCATGGCTTGAGTCATTGTTCATATAAATGTATTTTACATAGAAGTGCACTGAACGACTGCAAATAACTACTTGCTTAATAAACTGAAAATAGGCCCACTACAAAAACACAAACTCTTTTAAGTTATTTTCTCTATTGATGTAAGAGAACTGGCCAGGAAAACTGTTGAGGAATATGCTGGTGAGGCACAGACTGTCTGTAAATTGAAAAGCAAAGCACACTCGTGGTGAAGGAAGTTGCTCTTCCTGGAAGAGTGCAACAGCTCTTGTACAGGGTGACTTAGAAACAATTTCCCCTCTAGTAGTGTAGAAGTGTGTGCAGTGGTTATGTTGATTCAGTCCATATGCTTTTCTTGCATTTGTATGATTAGTAATTCATACCTGTATTTCGTGAAGTGTTAACACACTTTGTAGAAAATAAACAATCCCCCTGGGTGTGTTGGGGGCTTGCCTGCTTACTCTTCAGTCTGCAGACCTACAAAGGATGAACATGCATGACCACAAGACAGTGACCTACTCTCTCCCCACCTCTTTGCACCCCGTCACATCCTAGAAGACAATTTATATGTTAACTCAGTTCTGCGGAGTAGGTTGTGATACAAATAATTAATATTTCTTCTTAAACCATTTCATTTAAAGATAAATATTAATTTTATACCAAGGAAACAATATTTTCAGTAATGTGATATATATTTTTTTTTATTTTTTTTCCCATCCCCTTGCAGTGTCGAAACTGTTAGTCCTAGAGAAATAAGTGAATGGAACCTGTTTGTAGGAAATTTAGTGTAGTTTAACTCGGTTTTCAGGTTTTCAAGAAAAATATGAAAAATTGACCTTTCAGCACACCCCCACTCCATGTTCGCACCCCACTGGTCAGGATTTTTAATATGTTGTTTATGGCACTCCCTTCTATCACTGTACAAGAATTTGTGAGGACACTAATTTCTTTCCCCAAATCGAACTTTTTTGATCTTTGTTATGTGGGCTATATGGTATGAATGTCCTTTTGCTGGTAAGTTTGTTGTAATTAAATAAAAATTATACAATTAGTGACTTTGGATCCTACAGAATATTTTTATACCTCCAGGGTCACATTCATGAGGCTAAGCATTTCACTGAATATGTGCGAAAACAGTACCGGTGCAAAAATAAAAACGACTTATGTGTTTAGGGTAAACTTTTTTTATTTTCCGACATAGTCTCATTTTAGACTTGTACACTTCGTCCAATGCTGTTCTAATTTGTTGATCCCTTCCGAATAGTAGGAATTGTCCAAGTCTGCAAAATAGCTATTAGTTGCTGCAGTCACCTCCTCATTTGAATAAAATCTTTGTCCTGGCAGCCATTTCTTCAAATTGGAGAACAAATAGTAGTACGAGGGAGCTGAGTTTGGAGAATAGGGGGGATGTCAAATGAGTTGGAATCTTATTTCCATTAATTTTGTGACCACAACTGCTGAGGTGTGTGCTGATCCATTGTCGTGATGGAAAAGGACTTTTTTGCGGTCTAATTGCCGGCTGTTTTTCTTACAGCTCGGTTTTCAAAAGGTCCAATAACGATGAATAATATGCACCTGTAATAGTTTTACCTTTTTCCAGATAGTTGATGAGGACTATCCCTTGCGAATCCCAAAAGACAGTCGTCATAACCTTTCCGTCCAAAGGAAAGGTCTTCACCTTCTTTGGTGCAGATTCTCCCTTCGTAACCCATTGTTTAGATTGTTGTTTGGTCTCAGGAATGCAGTAATGTATCCATGTTTCATCCACAGTGACGAAACGATGCTTAAACTCCTGCGGATTCTTCCTGAGCAGCTGCAAACCAGCCTTGCAACACTTCACACGATTCTGTTTTTATGGTCAAGCGTGAGCAGTCGCAGAACCCATCTTCTGGATAGCTTTCTCATGTCCAAATGTTAATGCAAAATATTATGTACCCATTCATTCGAGATGCACACAGCACTACAAATCTCATGCACCTTAACTCTTCTGTCATCTATCAACAGATCATGGATTTTATCAATGATTTCTGGAGTCGTAATCTCCACAGGGTGTCCAGAACGTTCAGCATCACTTGTGCCCATATGGCCACTCCGAAAATTTGGAAACCACTTATAAACTGTTCTGATCGAAGGTGCAGAGTCACCGTAATGTTTATCAAGCTTCTCTTTTTGTCTCCTGAGGCATTTTACCTTTCATAAAGTAATGTTTAACCACACGAAATTCTTTTTCACCCATTTTTTGGCAATCACTCGACTTCCTTGATTCACACAAATGACAAACACAAGGAAATAGACCAATATGGTTGAAACTTGGTGTGCATTCTTTCCAAAAATGCTGCTAACTAAACGTGACCACGGTACGCACCAGTGGTGCCATCTCTTGGACTTTTGCATGGACTTTTCAAATGCCCCTCGTATTTGATTGTTAGCTTCTCTCTGTCAGCATTTGTTTATTTCATCAGTGAAGTTAGATGTTTCACTTTGCTGTCTGCAGTATGATTTTCCTGATAGAAAAAAGAATTGAAATCATGGAAGATTGTGTGAAAACAGGTTCAATCAAGGAAACTTGCAAAATTTTCAGTGTCAAGTATCTGGATAGAGAATTACCAGCAAACATAGCAATACAGTGTCTGTATAAAAACTGACACATCTACGGATCTGTGCAAAATGTAAAATGACAAACAATTCGCACAGCAGAAGTTATTGCAAACATTCATTGAAGAATTATTCAGAGCCCAAAGAAGTTTCCATGTAAATTGGCCCAACAGCTGCATGAAAGGAGGAGGACTTGCCAGCAGACATTGAAAAGACTTAATTCAAAGACATATCATGTGATGGTGTTGCAGCAGTTACAGGAGGATGACAGGCAGAAATGTGTAGATTACTGCACATGGCTTTTGAATAACATCAGTGATGGTTTGTTAGATACTTTCCATTAGATCATGAGTTATGAAGCTTGGCTTCATCTTTGCCAGTCATTTGAATTCTCAGAACACAAGGTACCTGGGCAATGGAGAACCCTAACACTGTGTGTCAGCAACCACATCACAATGAAAAAATTGTCATTTAGTGCAATGTAACAGGTACACAAATAACTGGACCGGAATTTTTTGACACTAAGCTCAAATGGTTGCAATGTGGAATTTTTTGATGCATTTTGTGCTCAACTCACTGAATATGAAAGACAATACTGCTTCTTCTAGCAAGATGGGGTAAAATGCCACACATCTAAGATATCCCAGGAACAAGTGCACAAGGTCTTCACTGAGGAATGAACTGTCAGCAAACATTTATGGCCACAAAGTTTGTCAGATCTAACACCATGCGACTTTTTTTCTGTAGGGACACTTGAAGAGCAAAGTCCATGACAGAAATCCACGTACAATGCAGGAACTGAAAGATAACATTAGCCATGAAGTTGCCACCATCGATATCTGAACTTTACATTGGGTGTGTATGAATATACTTAGACATGCACAGCTCTGTATTGATGTTGCAGGAGTCACTTTAGGCATGTTATATAAATGTATTTTTAATTGTAAATAAACGATAAGTCTGTTTCAGCTCTCCACTCCTGTAATTTCATTGCATTTCCCTTATAGTTAAAACAGGCTACTTTTATCTGCGCCACTTTTCCCTTGCCATGAATAGTTATCTTTTGTTATCCCATTATTTAAACACGTCTGCAGCACGATGAAGAAGGAAAAAAATGAAAGGAAAGTAAGTGATACTCTGAATTTATTAACACCTTGAAAATCTAAAATACTCCCCACTGAGAATCTCCTTTGACATTGAATATGGAAATGTGTTGAAGGGCTTACAGCATTACTTTTGAGACATGTTTGAATAAAATATAACTGAAAGTATACTGAAAAATGAGATGAAATCTTGGCATAAGTTACTACATGAGGTAAATTTGTTATTAGTCATTTAAGTTAGTTTGTGTAGTGAATAAAGTCTTCAGTTTGTTGAGATTTATATTTTGCTATTAATTTTTCTATTGGTCTACTTATAGCTTTCCCCATGTGAAAAGAAATCTAAAGCAATCCAATCCATGGAACCACTTGAAAGTTGTCAGGACAAGGTACAGGTTGGGAAGCCACTAGACATAACCAATGCTCGCCAAGAACTTGGACTCATGACTCCTAAAAGGCTGCAGGAGAACTCCTGTCTTCCAAAGGTAGCTATTTAAAACCATTTAAGTGAAGAAAAC
Source organism: Schistocerca serialis cubense (assembly GCF_023864345.2). Lineage (NCBI taxonomy): Eukaryota > Metazoa > Arthropoda > Insecta > Orthoptera > Acrididae > Schistocerca > Schistocerca serialis. The sequence goes on along the minus strand of NC_064641.1, from coordinate 628,083,493 downwards.
AAAATACATTAAATAATTCAGTACAAATGTCTTGTTTTATGTTTGGAGTATTGGATTAGGTTTATCTGTGTCAACAAACCAGATTTTATGTTTATTATGTCTCCCATCACAGGAGTTGTCACTGGCTGAAATTAGAAACAAATTATCAAGAAGCACCAGACTTGCTGAGCTGAAAGAAAAGGTTACCAAAATCAACAGATGTGCTACAAAACTGAAAGAACTAGAAACAAGAAGGAAAGCATTGGAAACTCCTAGCACACCTAAAATACAAAAGTTCAAAGCTCTTGACATAGAGGTTCCAGTTAGGTAAATAAAATAGTTTCATATACACACAAATGTATTCAGTGTACTTAACTGGATTTATACCCAAAATTGGGAAAGAAATATGGAGACAATAGAAAGTTGACGACTGTTTTAAGATTTTAGTGTGTTGTAACTTTTTCAAGTTCCAGTGTTCTGTGGTGTTATAGTGCTTCTCTTATCAGTAAGGAGGACAAGAAATCTCATCACTCAGATTGTTAGTTATCTCATGCCCATCCATTATTGTATCAAGTATATGTTCTTCAATTCAAATTGTCTTTGCTATGTTGTCTTTTATTTGCTAATTTTCCTTTTTTATGTGCTCTTATGCCCCTGGCCATCTTATTTTAATGTTTGCAAATAGAGGGAAGCAGACTGAAACTGACGTCATATGATTAATGATACAAGAAAGCTGTCTTTGTTTCAAACAAATATGATGAAGTCTCTGCCAGCTATACAATATTCTATGATGTTCCTACAAGCTGGAACAAGACCTGCTTTACTTCATGAAATTGATGTGTTCAGTAAATATTTGTTTCCACAGTACTTCAGTGAAAGTTCATTGTTAACTCTTGATTTCTGGAATATTGTAGTCTAGTGACTCCAAGCCATTAGTATTGAGGTCACGACCATACTGGGAAATGAGCACATCAAGGATTTTGGAAATTGCCTTTGTCCTGTGCATAATCTCATTTGTAATAAATAGATGTTTGTGATTTAGTTACTATAGCAGATATTCTAAGAAAGATGTTGTGTTACATCTGGTTTTCCCTTAAAGAGGGGCATATATTATCTACATTTATTGTAAATTAATTCCATTTTATAGTTTGCCAAATAACTATAATTAACCTCAATAAGTTTTAGGAAATGAGTAACTTTTACCACAGGTTTTTCTGTTGCCTTAACCCTAGAAACACCAAGGTATTTTAGGTCACATGGAGCACCAACCAAGGGCAAATTTTGCCCGTGTTACAATAAGTAGTAAATCTTGTAATTTGTTGTAATATGTGTTTATTTTATGTAATTCTGTTTCCATTGAGATATTAGTTTAACAGGAAATAGTGACAACATAACTGGAAGCTTAATATTTTAACACTCATTGGGTGAATATAACAACCAAGAATGGCCAAATCTTGGTCACTGAAAGTTTGCGTAAACAAGATAAGAAGGTTTGTAATTGAATACGAAGGCTGTCTAAAGTTTCTATGCACTCTTTGATCTATTAACTGAATAGTACAACTTTGTCATTGAGAGAGAGTTTCAAAAACAGAAATGAAAACACTTGCTAAAATACATGTTATTGTACATTGAAAACTCTCGGAAAACACTTTTCACTTGGAGAGAATTTTTTCACTTACAGATGACATTTACCTTCTGCACACAAAATGGTTGATTCTGAATGAGTCTTACACAGATGGCGTCCACAGCTTCCACATGTTAACTTGGTTTTTGTAATGTCTCTTGCTCTCTGGTTACTTGCATTCTTCAAGCATAAGTAGCACCTTGCTTTCCTAGTTGGTTCTTCATTTGCAGCAATTTTGATTACCCCTGGTTTCTTTCTTAGGATTTCTCCCATCGTGCAAATAATAGGCAACTGGAGTCGTTTCAAATCCATGGCTCGCTCTTCTATGTATGGTTTCAAAAGTTCGTGGCCTAATTCATGGAGATCAGTTTTCTGGCATTTGGTTTCCCTTCATTCCATTTAGGCGCATTCATCTTGAACAGTGTCTATGAGTTAACTGCAGCTATATCAAGTAGGCTGTAGAACATAGACAGTGGCCATCTTCTCATACCCCTTTCTGTAGAGTATGTCCTAACCATTTGATCTACGGCATCCACTCCTCCCTTAGTGGAATTATAGTACAGGTTTATGTGCATTTTCTTTTTTGGTGTATCAACTTCTACTCCTGCATTACGATGTTGTGTAGACAACATCAACAGATTTTTCTTTGGTTTTTCCTTTGTGATGTAAGAGACAATTGTTACTGGCGGCTTCTTAGAAGATGGGTCTGTGAATGCGAATTTGGAGGAATACAGCTCTCTGCCTGCTGTCGTCTTAAGTTCGGTGCGGTACATGTTTTGTGTTTGATGTGAGTGTCCCAACCAATGTAAGTTTGTAGTCTTGATAGAGAATGTCCGCCAACTCCACAGAAATGTAGAAGCGGTCAGTTGTGACATTGTAGCCTATATTCTTTAGTGACTTCACCAGTCACTTCACAATCTCAAGAGGACCTCGTCCACTGGCAGGTCTACTATCTTTTCCAGCATACACTTCCATTTTTATTATGTATCATTCAATTGCACTACAAAGCATTATGACTAATATTCCATATTTTCCAGGTTTGTCTTTGAGGGAAACTTTGAAAGGACAACGACCTCTGAAAAGACACAACATTTCATCAATTGTATTGTCAGGTTCACTTCTGAAGTACCGTGTGAATATTCCGTTCAATACTCCACGTCTTTCTGACCTGGTGCCTTTATCATCAAAGCGAAGAATTTTCAATAGCTGATATGCTCTTGTCTTACCCATAGCTCCTCTACAAATCACTCTTCCCAATAAATTTGAGCATAAATCAGATAAAGAAATATTGGTGTCCTGGTAAACTCCCATTAGAATTAAAATTCCCATCAATGCATATATTTCAGAATCGCTAACGAGAGATATGTTTTCTCTTTCAGCTTTTTCATTTGTATGGTCAAGTATTTTCCATACTAATTCAGGAGTGAAATTTTTTTTAAATGATTCACATTTGCTTGTTACTTTCCCAGCACTGGTTATTCCTTGATGTTCATGGACTATATTACCAAAATCCCTTTTACTATGTCTCTGAGCATCTGCAAGATACACTCTGCCAGAACTTGTAACATATTTATTTGTAGCGTTACCTGCATGGTTGGTTTCTTCTTCATTGTCCTCCGCTTCTTCACTGGAATCCTTTTCTACTTCTGTATGATCTGACTCAAAATCACTTAAATCTGATAATTCGTCATTGAGAAACAGTTCTGTAAGAACTTTTGCGTTGTTCAAGCCTCTATAACTCATCTTACAAAATCTACTTTACAATAAAGACGTTGCTCTACTGTGAGAAACTGCTAATAGTAATAATGGCAAGTCTAAAGTCAACAATGAAAGTGAAACTCAACAAAACAAACCACTGTAAAACTCATGTTTGAGGTTGCAAACTGAATAAAAGAAAGAAAAACATACGGGCAAATTTTGCCCATGCTTGGTGGTTGTAGGGAAGATAATAAGAATTATGGTCGGGTGGAGTACCAAGCCCGAGCAGAATGTGCCCATGGGCCTAAAATTCCTATTTTATACTTGCAATTATAAAAATTTAACCATAGAAACGTACAGCATAGTGTATTATAAGGCAACAGACAAATAGAAGAAGATCCAAAAACATAGGATATTTGCCACGCCATTTTTAAAAAAATAAAGATGTACGGGAGATTTTTGCCCGTACTGGATGTTTCTAGGGTTAATAGAAATCTCATTTTGTGTATTTGCTTCAATTATTATAGGTAATTAGCAACTTTCTAGCTCAACAGATTAAAAGATAACCAGCGGACTTAACTTAAAGTTGTCTGTTAACTGTCCTATAATGCATTGCACTAGCTAAATGCAGCCCCACTATGAATGCTGGTCTCAAACACGGGACGAGTTGGTTGATGTTTGTAAGCAGCTGGAAATCGATCTGACTACTGTGAAATGATTTACAGGTGCTGCGAATCGGTGTTTTGGAAGGGCACCTGAAAGTCATGTAACTGTGGTTCTGGTACCAAAGGTACCACAAGTACTGCCCTACAGGGTGCAAGCAATTGCAGATTGTGGTGTACATTGGAACACACGATGCCTGTTGTCTGGGCCTCAAGGTCATACTTGGATTATTCCAGTGAATGGTAGAGAAGATTGAGAAGACTAGCCTTGCACACAGAGTTTCAAGGAAGCTCACAGTTTGCAGCATTGTCCCCAGAATTGAGTGTGGCCCCTTGGTTGTGAGTCAAGTGGAAGGACTTATTGTCTGTCATAGGGCTGAGAGCTGCAAGGTGCCCCTAAATGGGTCAGGTGGGCACTACACATCAGAGGCTGCTACCCAGGTGGCTCCCTGTGTGTGGGGCGCACACAAGATCATCTTCTTCTTCCAATACAGATACCAATAGCTGTAGAAAATGGAGAAGATTGGTTGTAAGATTGAAAGAAACATCTCTTGCAGGTGAGAGTATTAAAATTGTAATGCTTAACTGCCAAAGTATTCGCAACAAAGTGCCAGAGTTTGAAGCACTCCTGAAAAGTGGCGGAGCTCACATAACACTAGGTACAGAAAGTTGGTTGAAACCAGAAATTGATAGCAGTGAGATTTTTGGGGAAAATTCAAGTGTACATTGAAAGAATGGGCTAATGGGAAATGGAGGTCATGTATTTGTCACAATAAACTTAAATCCACTGAGAGAGAAATTGAAGCTGCAGGTGAGATTGTGTGAGCACTACTCAGTATCAGGTATGGGCATTAAATGGTAATTGGATCCTTCTATCACCCACCAGACTCGTCTCCTGAGGTAAATGAAAACTTTAGAGAAAATCTTAGTTCACTTGTTTGTAAGTTCTCCTACCATACTGTAATCATTGATGGAGACTTTAATCATCTAACAATCAATTAGGAACATTACAGTTTGCTAGTGGTGGGCATGATAAGGTATCCTGTGAAATATTACTAAATGCCTCCTCTGTAAACTACCTAGAATATATAGTTTGGAACCCCACTCGTTATGGAAATACTTTGGATCAAATGGCAACAAATAGACCTGACCTATTTGAGGATGTCCACATCAAAACTGGTATCACTGATCATGACACGGTTGTAGTAACAATGATTACCAGAGTACAAAGAACAACTAAAACAAGCAGAAAGATATATATGTGCAATAAACTAGATAAAAAGTAAGGAGTGTGATATCTCAGTGAGGAATTTGAAACTTTCATCACAGGGCCAGGGCATGTAGAGGAACTATGGCTCAAATTTAAAAGAATAATGGGCCATGCACTGGATGGATATGTACCCAGTACAACAGTTCATATTGGGAGGGACCCTCTGTGGTACATAGTCACTGTAAAGGAACTAAAGAAGCAGAGACTACTGCATAATAGATGTAAAATAAAGTATAAGACTCTAGATATAGAGATGCTGAATGAAATGCGTTTGGCTGTCAGGTGAGCAATGACTGAAGCCGTCAGTAACGTCCATAGCAGAATATTATCAAGTGATCTTCCACAGAACCCAAAGAAATTCAGGTGTATGTAAAGACAGTTAGTGGCGCCAAAGTTAGTGTCCAGTCCGTAGGAAATGAGACAGGAACTGAAATTCAGGGCAGCAAAGCAAAAGCTGAATTGCGTAACTCGTTTTCAGATGCTTCTTTACAGAGGAAGGCACAAGAGAATTGCCCCAATGTAATCCTCTTACCGTTGAAAAAAGTGAATGAAATCCACATTTGTGTCAAAGGTGTTGAGAACCAGCTGAAATCGTTAATTTAACAAAGATCCAGGGCCTGGTGAAATCCCTATAAGATTATGTACTGAATTTGTGGCTGACTTTGTCTCCCTTCTAACTATAATGTCTCGTAGATCCCTTGAACAAAAAACTGTGCCTGGCAGTTGGAAGAAAGCACAGGTAACATCAGTCTGCAAGAAGGGTAGTAGAAGTGATCCACAAAACTACCATCCAATATCTTTGGCCTCAGTTTGCTGTAGAATCTTCAGACTTGTTGCAAGCTCAGACATAACAACGCTTAATGCCAACAACCATGGGTTCGGAAGACATCGATCATGTGAAATCCAACTCGCACATTTTTCTCATGACATACTGAAAGCTGTGGATCAAGGCAGTTGTGTAGATGCAGTATTTCTTGATGTCCAAAAAGCAGTTGATTCAGTACCAAAACTATGATTATTGTCAAAAGTTTGATCATATGGGGTACTGAGTGAAATTTGTGACTGGATTGAAAACTTTGTGGTAGCATGTTATCTTGAATGGAGAGTCTTGGTCAGATATAGAAGTAACTTCAGATGTGCCTCAGGGAAGTGTTTTGGAACTCCTGCTGTTCATGTTGTATATTAATTACCTTGCAGACAATATTAAAAGTAAACTCGGCCTTTTTGTGGGTGATGTAGTTATCTAAAATGAAGTACTGTCTGAAAGAAGCTGCACAAATATTCAGTCAGATCTTGATAAGATTACAAATACATGCATATAATGCTTTGTAGGAATATGAAATGGAATGATCGCGTAGGCTCAGTTGTGGGTAAAACAGGTGCTAGACCTAGGTTTATTGGTGGAATATTGGGGAAGTGCAATCAGTCTACAAAGGGGATTGCTCATAAATCACTCATGTGATCTGATCTAGAATATTGCTCAAGTGTGTGGGACTCGTACCAAGTAGGACTAATGGGGAATATTGAACGTATACAGAGAAGGGCAGTATGATGATCACAGGTTTGTTTGACCCGTTGGAGAATCTCGCAGAGATGCTGAAGAAACTGAACTGGTAGACTTATCAAGACAGATGTGAACTACCATGAGAATGTATATTAACAATGTTTCAAGAACCAGCTTTAAATGATGACTCTAGGAATATGTTGAACCTCCTATGTGTGACTCATATGACAGTGAGGACAAAATTAGATTAATTACAGCATGCACAGAGGCATTTAGGTAATCATTCTTGCCGCACTCCTTATATGAATGGAACGAGAAGAAACGCTAATAACTGGTACAATGGGATGCATACTCCACCATGCTCTTCGCGGTGGTTTGGAGAGTATGGATGCAGACGTAGATCAGTGCTAGTGTTGTGCAAAAGGACGTCTACAATTCTCCTAAGGGTAGTTTTGCTGTGTTTCACCATAACATTGTTCGTGTCACTGGCTCAATTTATGTGGCTTCCGCCTCAGATCCCACCCCTCCTCATTTTGTGTGATGCCAATTGTTTTACAGTAACTACATGGGTGTACTGTGTTTGTTTTATCATTTCCAGTATTTCAATTTTTTACTTGGACTTTTTCTTGAAGTGTGGTACAGTGTGAATGGGTACTTACCTTCAATTAGGAATTATATACAGTATAATAATAGTTATTTTCATAGTGTAATGTTTTTTATCTTTAATAAATAAATAATTGAATTTCACTTGCATACTGTTTTATTTGATGATTTTTTTTGTTCATTGTTATTATTATTAGCCTTATTATTTCAATATATAGCTATTCATAATAATTTGAAATGTAGCATTTAAATTCTTGCTGCTTTCAGCCCTCAGAGTAGTGTTAGCAGCACACCACAGAAGTTGTTGAGTCCACTCAAGAGCCCTCTGAAATCACCTGCTCATCAGCGATATGCGGCACTTGCACGATCTGAGGTGCCATCATTACCTTTGCCTTATTCTTACCGTTGTCTGGCTGAGGCGTTCCGCTGTCTTGATACAGTTGTCTCCATGATGCACAATCGCAAAGAAGCTGTCACATTCAACAAAGTTAGTCCTGCAGTGCGCGAGATGCTTAGGAAGTAAGTTTCTGAGACTGCTGTTTACTATGCTGGGTTCTCTCTCTCTCTCTCTCTCTCTCTCTCTCTCTCTCTCTCTCTCTCTCTCTCTCTCTCTCTCACACACACACACACACACACACACACACACACACACACACACACAGTGATCAGTAGTGATTCTTAGTAATAATCCTCCAGTGCCCATAAATGCTGGTGAGTGATAAAACAAGTTATGCTTGTGTCATATTTATCATCATATATTATTTGAATTTGTAGATCCTCATTGGAAACAAGGCACTTTGCAAGGTAGTACTTATTCCTACAAATCTGGTGTTTTCTTACGGAATGTATCACATTTTAATGGTCTTCTTTAAGTAGATTGGTTGGAGGTGTGTCTGCGACACTTTCCAGTATTTAATAAATTCGATGTACACCATACACAAGAAATTTTATTTTACTAGTGTAATGCACCTACTCATGGGGGGAGGGGGAGGGAGGGGGGCGCCACTAATAACAGCTTCACCTTACATGACGTATATATAATGTTGTGAAGGGGCCTGTTCAGTTGAAGCCTTTTGACCACTCCCAGAGGAGTGTAGACAGCCACTGAAAATATGTGGTGTAAGGTTGGGGTATCTACAGAGATTCACAACCTTATTGTTTACTGAATAAAATAACTTATTGCACTATATTGTTCTTGCGAGAGCTCTAGCAATGGCACCTGCCGTCGCTGCACATGTTGATTCACAAATTTAAGTTAGTTTAAAAGTTTAAGAAAATGTACTAAGAATCACTTGCAAAAATATCATTCTTTTTAGCTTTTCTCTTTCGTACCTGGTTTCAAGAAATATTTTGTGAAAGGCAAAACTATTAATGAGTTGTTGAATTGTACCTGAAGCATACATTTGTTAAGGTGTGAGGAGCAAGGATTTCTGTATTCTGAACTGGTAATTCTTTCCTCTTCCATTTTAGAGAATTCACAGAATTTCACCTGGGTCAAATAAAGCATGTATATCCAGAAGCATATACTTACACTCAGCAGAAATGCCATGTTTTTGGGTGTGCAGTGAAGCAAGAGAAATATGAGCTTACGCTGGAGCCAGTGTTGTTGAAAATGCAGGAAGGTACGTTAGTTTTAGTGACTAATTTCTTCCTTTCTCTGACTTTTTATTATGTGTAACATAAGAAATGTTTGTTCTAGTTGGTGCAGATAACTCAAAAGTTGAACCAACAATGACTCCCTCTTATCTTCTGGAGCGAAGGAAAGTGTTCCATAGTAAATTACTGGAAATAGTGAAAGATCAGCATGAGGTAAGTCAACTTTAGTCTGTTAGCATCCTTAGTTGTTTCTGTTGCATATTTATGTAATTCACCATGATTGCCCAGACAAATCACATTTTTATTATCTTTATTTAAATCTAAGTGCGGAATTGTGAATCCTTTGATAAGGTGGGGGTTCTGATAATTGAATGATACAATGTAGTGCAGTGTCTCAATCCTGGTGCTGTTAACTATTTACACCTTTGGCCAACCATTTGCAAACTTTTTGGGAGCCTGTGATTTGTCAACAATTTGTTTTGTTAGCCACTTCTTGTGCTGTATGTGCCCCAAATGTGCTGCCTTTATTAGGAGTTGAAAGTCTTGTCAAGTACAGCAGATCTTTATGGGTGGGGGATACAGTTATTTTGGGTTACATTTCATGTAACAAACAAAAATGAGATATAGTATCACAAAAAAACTTATAATTGTATTGTGCATATATGGATTTGAATTGACAATGGCTTTGCAAAGGACACTGAAGAAGGTACACTTGTAGAAGTGAAACTCATTCATAGGCAATAATGCAAATCAAATTTTGCCAGTAAAGGGGGACGAAACATACCAGCAAATCATAATAAAAGTATGAGATGGTCAATGTGTAAAAGTAAATAGTGTTGATAGCTTCATTGTTGCATTATTACACAAGTTCTAGTCTCTATAAAGTCAACATATAAGTGATTCATAGTATGACATCACTGATGTGCCTCCATTGCTGGTATAATCTGTATTCACACCTTAAAAAAATGTTCTTGTGATTTTGTAGCACTAATGTGTTAATAGCCGATGTTTGTTGTGCATAATTGCATACTTACCCTGTAGCAGTTATTCAGTTTTATAATTGCAATACCTATGTATCACTATTACTTCTGGTTCTGCAAGAACACTCACTTTTCTCCCCACCACTGATGAAAGTGACAACAATAGTGATTTTTTTTTCCCCTAGTTTTTGGAATGTATGGGCAACATAGCCACACTTGTTGCAGTCTAAGATCAGAAATGTTTCCTCAGCAGAAGCATTTGTCATGTCTCCTGAAATAGCCCATGGAATTAGATTAACAAGAGATGCTTTTCTGATTGTTTCAGTGGTGTTTTATTGTTTTGTTAAATTATTGAGAATAATTACAACTTTGAAATAAGCAAGGAGCAAAAACTAATTTATGTATAACACGTGGAGTAGTATGTTTGGAACCAGACAATGCTTGTACAAAGTTGCTTTCAGACAGGTATTTTTTGTTGTAATTTCCGTCTTTTGCGTGCAATGAAATGTGGTGTGAAAATAAAGGTGCAAACAGTGGCTTGTTGTCTTCATTAAATCATGAAAGAGATGTATTTTACACTATTCACTTCCCTTGTGGATCCCATAATACAACATTTATGTAGAGATCTTTACTCTCACAGTAATTAACCTGATTTTTCATTGATTTTTCAGGCTTTTTTAAAGAGTTTGGATCCACCATTGATACTGGAGAAATCAAAGTTGACACGTTGGCATCCAGAATTTGATATTGATAAATTGCCTGATTTGCCAACAGAATCACTGCCAAAACCACCAAATGAAATTAGTTATCGGACAGCTAAAGATGTCCTTGGTAAGTCTCTCTCTCTCTCTCTCTCTCTCTCTCTCTCTCTCTCTATCTCGCACACTCGCTCGCTCTGTAGGCCATTGGCAGTTTTTGCATACTGCTCATGAGCAGTAGAGTTCAGAGTTATGAGGTGTCAGTTTCTGCAGGAACTGCTGCTTTATTTTTAGTTGTGTTAGGGCCAGATTTTACCAAGCACTCAGGTCTAAAAAGAAAATCTCCTTTTCAGCTGTGCATTATTAAAATGTTTCAGGGTACAGTAAGAAGTGTAATAGAGTTTTTGCTATTTACTTCCTCAAGCTTAGTAGCCAGTTTTATTTAGAGGAATATCATAAGTGCAAAGTTTTGAGAAATGCCTACATTTCCTCTAATGTTAGCATGTCAGACCCCCCACCCAGGGGGCTCGCCACTCTTTGGTAGGTTCGTGCTTGGCTCCCACGATGCCCCTGTCTTTGCAGCACTTTTTCCCTTCCATGCTGTATGTCTATCCTCTTGCTGTTCTTTTTCCCTCCCTCGGGGAACATGTCTGGGGTATTATTGGGAATGTTCTGCATTCTGTCGCTGACCTGCGAACAGTCTCAACTTTCTTTTTCACTCCTTTTTCCTTTCTTTGTTTCCCTTCTCCTCTTGTTCCTCTACTTCGGCGTTTAATGATCCTCTTTTTTTCTTCTTCCTCCCTGTGCGCTCCTGAAGGCCGCCCCATGTGTCTGATGCGTGAAAGGTGACTGGGTAACGCATAATTCCCAGCCCCGGGTCGATAGGTAGGGTTCGCACGTACCCCCGATACAGGCCAGGCCCAGGGAGGGGTAATTCCAAGATCAACCCCGTTGGTCCCTCTGTCAGGTGTTCTGGAGGTGTGACCTGAGGTGTGAACAATCTTGTGAAGGGGGCACCCAGTTGGAAGGAGCGCACCGTCGGAGACTCTACCAATCATGGGGGATTTCCTCACGATGAGTCAATCATCCTCTCCATCGATGTCGATGAAACATAAACAGACACGTATTGCAGGTGGTCAGTCCTTTGCCATGGTCAATCCGTTTATTATTCAGAAAGGTGTTGATGCCATTGCTGGTCCTGTGACATCCTACTCTCGTTTATGGAATGGCACTTTGCTTTTGGAGACGGCATCTGATTCTCAAGCACAACTACTTCTTGCCTCACTTCTTCACGGTTATCCTGTTCGTGTCGAGGTACATAGAACTTTGAATTCTTCCCGTGTTGTAATTTACACCAGGCTGCTTGACGGTCTAACAGAGACGGAAATACAATCTTACCTCTCTGATCGGAGTGTCATTGCTGTCCATTGTGTAATGAAAAAGGTAGATTCCTCCTTGGTGCCCACCCACACTCTTTTTCCTTATCTTTGATAGGGTGGTGTTGCCATCCAAGATTAAAGGGGGCTATGAAATCATCACATTCCGGCTGTACATTCCGAATCTGATGGGCTGCTACCAGTGTCATTGGTTCAGTCGCACTAGAACATCTTGTCGACACCCAGCCACATGCGAACCTGTGGCAGGGATGCACACGAGGTCGAATGTCTGCCTCCTCCTCCCTGCTGTATCAACTGCAATGGCGGCCATGCCGCCTCCTCCCGGGATTGTCCCGCATATCTAGATGAGCAGGGGCTGTTCAAGAGATTCGGGTAAAGGAAAAGTGCCTTACCCAGTAGCTCTCAAGTTACTGGCTAGTCGCAAACCCTGTGTTCTCCCCTCTGGCACCTATAGTTCAGTTCTTGTTACCCCTCACTCCATGAAGGATGTGGTGTCACCGCCAGACACCACACTTGCTAGGTGGTAGCCTTTAAATCGGCCGCGGTCCATTAGTATACGTCGGACCCGCGTGTCGCCACTGTCAGTGATCGCAGACCGAGCGTCACCACACGGCAGATCTAGAGAGACGTACTAGCACTCGCCCCAGTTGTACAGCCGACTTTGCTAGCGAAGCTACACTGACCGATACGCTCTCATTTGCCGAGACGATAGTTAGCATAGCCTTCAGCTACATTTGCTACGACCTAGCAAGGCGCCATATTCAGTTGATAATTAATATTATGAAGCATGTACCGTAACGAGAGATGTTCTACAATTGTGGATTAAAGTTAAGTATTATATCAACTACGTACTTTATTTGCAATTCTCAAGATATTGTCCTGTTCCAGACCTCAGGCCGGTCAGCGTGTAATTAAACGCGTGCATTTCGGCCTCCTCTAGAAACACAGTGTTGGCTCTTCTGCCAACACTACAAAGGACATGGCCATGCAAACACGTGACCTCAAATTTGGCTCTTAGGTTGTGAAGTTGCCCAGTGTCAAGGTAGCATCGTTGTCCCCTCGTCCTGCTGTGCAACAAAACGTCAAACTCTCGCCTAAAGGGGCGAAGCTCCCCACTACACTACTGGCAGGCGGGAAAGGACAGAAGGAGTACTCCCGAAAAGACATCCTGTGTCCCTCCAGCCAAACAACACCCAAGTCCTCCTATAACCAGAAGGGTTCGAAGAAGTCCGCTAAAGACAAGCGGTCTTCTCCTTCACCAACTCGAAGATCCTGCTTAACGATGTCACCACGTGGTCACTTAGCCTGGCCGGCCTTTCTTGCCAGTGCGCACCACCAACCGTTTCTCAGCGTTGGACACCGCAGACCGATCGTACAAGCATTCTGATGCCCCTGTGGTCCCCAGGAGCAGGATCCTCCTGCTTCTGTGCCCTGTAGTAGCGAGTCTCCACTGGCAGTCTCTCGGCGGCCACCGAGTTGACACCCCTACATCTCTTCCTCCTTATGACTGTCCTCCAATGGAACGTTCGTGGCCTTTGGTCCCACAAAGAGGATTTATGGCTGCTCCTAGCATCACAGCATCCCCTTGTACTCCGCCTTCACGAAATGAAATTGTGCACTCAAGAACGCTTTGAGCTTTCACATTACTTACCAATTTGTTTTGACCTTTTCGCTGAGGTCGGCATCCCATCTCATGGGGGCGTCTTGCTGCTCATACAGGATAACCATAGTCAACTCATCTCCCTGACTACCCATCTTCAAGCTGTTGCCGTTCGCCTTTTCCTTCCCCACCTGACTTTCTTCCTCTGTACTATTTATGTACCTCTGTCCTTCGATGTCACCAGGGCAGTCTTCCTTCAGCGTATTGGTTAGATACCTCCCCCATTTTTGCTACTTGGTGACTTTAATGTGCATCATCCCCTTCGGGGTTCTCCCAGGACATGCCAGAGAGGTGCCCTCGTGGCTGACATTCTTAACCAGCTCAGATTCTTCTGCACCCACTTTCATTTCTGACTCCTCACACACCTATTCCCATTTGGACCTATCCTTTTGCACTGCTCAGCTTGCCCATCGTCTTGAGTGGTCCGTTCTTTCTGACACCTACTGGAGCGACCATTTCCTGTTTGGTCTGTGTCTGCTGACTCCTACCCCATCCATATGCATGCCCAAATGGCAGCTTACTAAGGCTGACTGGCAGCTTTACTCCTCCCTGGCGACCTTCGCAGAACAAGATTTCCTCAGTTGTGATGACCAGGTGGACAATCTCACCATTGTTATCCTTACTGCAGCAGAACATTCCATTCCTCGCATTTCGTCTTTACCACGTTGTGTCTCAGTCCCTTGGTGGACTGAGGCATGCCGTGACACAATTTGTGCACAGAGACATGCCCTCCGCATTTTTAACTGCCACCCTATGCGAAAAACTGCATTTATTATAAGCAGATGTGTGCAAAGTGTTGTAGAGTTCTTCCGGATAGCAAAAGAGCTAGTTGGATTTCATTTAGTTGGATTTCATTCACTAGTTCTTTTAACAGTTACACACCTTCCTCTGTCATGTGGGCCAATCTCTGACAGCTCTCTGGAACCAAGATCCATACCCTCATTTCTGGCCTGACAGTAAGTGCCGATGTCATTGTGGATCCTGTTGCTATCTCAAACACCTTGTGCCGCCATTTTGCGGAAGTTTCGAGCTCTTCCCATTATCACCCTGCCTTCATCCATTGGAAATGAGTGGAGGAGGCACGGGCGATACCCTTCTCCTCTCCAAATCACGAGTGCTACAATGCCGCATTCACTATGGGGGAGCTAGATAATGCTCTCTGTTCATCCCGGTCCTCCGCCCCAGGGTCAGACGCTATCCACATTCAGATGTTGCAGCACCTCTCTCTTGTGGGCAAGCACTTTCTGCTTAACACATACAACTGCATCTGGGCTGAGGGCACATTTCCTGGATGCGAGCCACCATCATATGCATACCTAAGCCCGGTGAGGACGAAAACTTTCATTCTAGCGACCGCCCCATCTCTCTTACCAGCTGCATTTGGAAGGTGATGGAACATATGATTAATGCCCGGCTGGTGTGGTGGCTCAAGTCTCACCATTTACTCACAAATGCACAGTGTGAATTTCGAGCGCGGCATTCTGCAGTTGACCATCTCGTTGCTTTGTCCACCCATATCATGAATGGTTTTCTGCTGAAATCCCTGATTGTGGCTGTGTTTATTGATTTGGAGAAGGCCTACCACACCTTCTGGAGAACTGATATCCTCTGTACTCTTTACACAGGGGCCTTCCGTGGGTGGCTGCCCTCTTTCCTTCGGGCATTTTTACGAGACCGAGTTTTCAAGGTGCGTGTGGGTTCTGCCGTATTGGACATTTTTATTCAGAAAAATGGTGTGCCTCAGGGTTCCGTCCTGAGCGTCGTCCTCTTTGCTGTCGCCATTAACCCAATAATGGCCTGACTCCGGATCCCTTTTTGTCGATGATTTTGCCATCTATTACAGTTCTCCACAGACCTATCTTTTTAGCAAGTCATTCAGCAGCACTGTCATGACAATCTCAGAGAACTATACATAAGTATGTTTAATGACCATCCAACTACAGCAGAAATTAAAATCCATAGAACAAAGTGCAGTGCAGTAATGAAATTTATGTTTGAACCTTATTCTGAAAAGGAATAGGGCATGGACCTTTTAGTATCCTTATTGCATATTCTAATGATATCAGTGTTAGCAAAATGTTGTGGTCTTGTAATGGCGTATTTTGGTCATAGTAAAACAAGTCTGACATCTACTTTTTTGTCACTTTATGAGCTACAAAACTGATGCTCAAAGTATCAGGTGTGCTGCAAACGTTCAGTGACAGGAAATTATGGTGGAGTTTGTGCCAGGATGCGAAATGAATGTTCCAATCTCATCACGATTCGGTGTGTGTGCTGTACATTACAGTTAGCTATCTGATCAGCTTCAGAGTGTTTGCTGATGATTTTGACTTATAACTGATTTGCCCATCTCTTATATGTCATTGCATGACAAATCACTGTTTGCCACAATAAATGATAGACATGAGCCTAGAAAACTTGTTCATGTATCCCACAGCAGATGGCTTTTGGTAAGAAGTGAAGTTGCTCAAATTGTAGAACAATGGCTCTAACTCCCTACT
Source organism: Schistocerca serialis cubense (assembly GCF_023864345.2). Lineage (NCBI taxonomy): Eukaryota > Metazoa > Arthropoda > Insecta > Orthoptera > Acrididae > Schistocerca > Schistocerca serialis. Next base: position 628,067,321 of record NC_064641.1, on the reverse strand, counting down.
GTGTTTGGTATTGCGAAGTCGGAGGAGAGTAATTATTCTGCCATATTCCTACAGTCCATGTACGTAGATAAAAAACTTTTTGTTTATCTCATTTTCCTTCATCCAGTTTTGGCCTAAGTGCACTGAAGTGCAAAGGGTGAATAACTTGTTTGAAGCCTGGGCTTCAGATCCATCTAGAAGACATAATGGTTTCAGTGGAGGGCATTGTTAAGAAATTCATATCCCAATATGCAGGAAGGGTCTCCTGACAGAGAATATCATGAACATTTATGATTTGAAACTGAGGGTAATTACACAAATTAAGACTTCTACAGAGAAAGAAACTGAATTTAAGCAAAGTTGCATTACTTTCCTTCTTAAACCTTATGCGGTTGCGCGGCTTTTTGTAACGTTAATAGTGTTGCTAACACCCCAAATAAAAGTGGCTATAATGACGTTGTGCAGCATATCACTGATATGAATGTGTTTACTTCACAAATGGCCATTTAGAATGTTACCTCCCGGTACATTATCGTTTCATTGAATATTACCTTAGTATTAAATCAGGTTATTTGAAATATATGCAATAATTCCCATTTTCTTACAATATTTTGTTTAATTAGTTATTTCTGTTATTCTTCATACTGTATTACAGGCATAAGGCATTATACATATAATTAAACATTTGTTCAGTCAACTCATACAAACATTTTATGAAATCGGTCACAATCACTGGCTGCAAGGGGTGCGTTATTGTAACACTTTCCCCACACATTTCTCATGTGCTTTACACACAAAACTTTCAAACATCAAGCACAGTGCGATTTAACTCATATCTTTACTCCGAGGACAAACTGTGCATCGCTTGGGCGTAATTATGTATTCTTTGTTCAGAAGGTGGTGCGTAGTTGCTGTCTTCAATTCCCGCCATTTTAGCGGCTTTCCGTCTAACTTGTTTAGGCAGGGAGTAATTGGCTGCTGTCTTGCACACTATGGGATTTACTAATGACCTTCCAACATCACGTAAAAACATTCTTCAGGAAATCCTCTCATTGTTATTATTTGCATATATGATGAAGGCATTAATGCAAGCAATGTCAATCATTTGGAAAAATAGGGTAAGTGGTCAGCATGTAGTTTTTCTTGAGGTTGAATAAGTAGCAGACATTTCATCTGTTGTGTCCACAACTGTTTTGGTCTTATTGTACATTGTTTCAATTTCTGGTTTCTTTTCCTCCCACAGTATTAGTGTCAGTGGCACTGTCATGATGCAAAGATTAAAGGAGAATAACGTTTGTGCTCTTCTTTGGCACATATGAAACTACGGTGATATCCTTTCTGAATCCAAAAAAGCTGTTTCTAAGTTCACAACCTCTGGTGCAAACCAAGTCTGGAGTGCTTCCTGTACATTCGGTAGGCCGCACAAGTCTATTTACTATCTCCTTAGGAGAGTTTGACAGTGCAAAGGGACCCTCTGTCTGTTTCCCAACATTGATTTCCATCCCCAAAGTGTACCATGTCCTTGCATCACATAGGTGAAAATCTTCAAACCATATTTCGCAGGCATTCTCGGTATATACTGTCAGAAACTGCATTTGCCTCAAAATGCAACCAGTTGTTCATCCACTGTCATATATTCATAGTATAATTACTGACACAATTTGACATGAATAATTCAAACACTTTTCTGAATGCATCTAGGCGATCAAGTTCTCTACGCTGTGGTCCGTCTCGAATATCATCGAATCTCAAACAACGCAAGAATAAACGAAGGTACCATAAACTCAGTGTGGCATGAAATATTGTAATTCCAAAACCATTTGTGTTCCATAAGTCTTCCAGATTTTGGTTTCCTGCCCTGTAATGACCAGCAACTATCAACAGACTTAGAAGAGATTTGATTTCTTCCTCATTTGTTGGTTTGACATCATGATCTCTTGTGAAATTTGATGCAGTGTGTTGCATGTAAAAATTTGTGCATGATGCAATCATTATAATTATTATGTCATTTATAAATATCGAAAAACAGTCCACAGCAGTTTTCGCAGATTTTGTGATAGCTTTCACACCAGGGAGATGAATAATGAGGTCTACACTTCTAGTTCTTACGTTGCGACTAGGACAACTTTTCATCCATTTTGTAACCTTATTCTTTCCAATAAAAAAATCATGCTTGCTTTCATTATCCGCTGCACTTATTTGTGGTTCCAGTTCCAGATTGTCTTCATTCTCCGTTTCTGTATCACTGTGATGAGAGAGAACTTCACAACTGTCTGTTTCTTCCTCTTCCTCTTCTCCTCCTTCAAAAGTTTCGTCTAAGACCACTTCCAGAAGCTTCCACACTCCTTCTTGTTCCATTATGTAACGACCCATAGCTGTTTTAACTGCACAGAGTGACAAAATACAAGCAGCAGCTATGGAACACAACTGTGCGCTTTCTCGCAGCACTGCAACATAAAGAGTCGCGCGGGATGCCAGCAACATCGTTGTGTTTTCTTGGAACTTGCGCTTCCAATGTAGATTCTATTGTTACTCAAAGCTTTCATATTACGTCCTAGAAAGATACCAAAGAACATGACGTTACACTCATATCTATTATGTAATAATCCACCGATAAGGATGACTGGGGTGTTCTGAACACCCCGCGCGACTGCGTAAGGGTTAAGTCACGTAGTGAACTTCAAACAAGACTTCCTGGTAATGTTAAAGTTTTGAGAAATATGTCAGTGTTGTCAGTTTCAAATTCTTTGCAACTAGTCAAAGAATTTCTTGTACCAATAATGATGCATCTAGAAGACCGCAACGAAACAATCACAAAGGCAGAATGTAAGTGAGAAAATTTAACATCTGTTAAATGGAAAAAGTTCTGATATCCTGAATTTCTGACATGAGGTAGCAAAATATAAAGATGCTTGAGGTGTTAATCTGTTTGAGAGTTTAGTGAATGTAGCAACTTCTTTACTAGTATTGCCATGGTCAAATGCAGAGGTGGGAAGAATTTTCAGTAGCATGAACATTGTGAAAAACAAACTGCACAACAGAATGTGATGAGAAGTGTTAAGCTCAATAATTATAATAAAAGATGGCTTAGTCAGGTGGGAAATTGTTGTAAAAACTGCAAGCTTTATCAGAAGTATTAAGCAAATTACAAACTATTGCTGCATACAAGAGTGATGTTTCGTATCTTGCCCACAACTTCAGCTTCATCTTTGAGAGCCACAGATATTTTGAGCATGACTGCATGCACACCTTCATTTCTATTTATCACAGAACTTGAATTTGAACCTGAAGTTCCAGCAGGATTTTTTGTTTAAATAAAGTACTTTACTCTTTTGTTATCTTTGATTGGTATTAAAAATGTGCGGTAGATAAATAGTATTACAAATAACATTTAAGTGCTTGCCTTTTAATGCCTATAAATATAACAAAATATCCATACAATCTGACTTATTTCAATGCAAAGTAGCTTATTTTCGAATGCCTTTTAGTGGGATTTTCTCCGAGGCATTTGGCGAGACTGTTTACACTTGCACTTACTGTCAGTTTATGGTATCTGCATTCTGCACTTTAGTTACTGGGAAACAATACCTGTCAAAGTATTTCAACCACACTGAAAGTCATTCCCTAGTATACAAATAGTTATTTTTGGTTCTACTTTTACATTAAGTACCTTGTCGGTTTTATCTGTAGTATTGTCAAGTATGGGTCAGACAGCTATGAATGACAACAGAACATTAACATTATGATTAACAGAACATTCTGCTAATTTTGTAATTATTTAATTGGGTGGGTAAAGAAAAGTAATGTTGAGAAACATCATAAATAAGGCCAGCATGTTGTACACCTTTCGAAAATACTGCTGATTCTCAGCATAAAGAATCATTTGTTGGGACATTTTGAGGTCCCTAGTCATTATTGTAAGGGTTTTCAAATCTATTGCTCTCGTAGGATGTTTCTGGAGATTGACTTCTGTGAGCAGGAAAGCTTAGTAATATAAAGTAATATTCCCCTTTCAAATGCACATCTGTCCATAACTAGCAGAATACCGTAATGTTCTGCGAATCTAAGCCGCATCTGAAAAATGAGACTCGAAATTAAGGAAAAAAATTTTCCTGTATCTTAAGCTGCACCTGAAATTTGAGACTCGAAATTCAAGTGGAGACATAAGTTTTAGACCGCACCACCAAATCGAAACAAATTTGGACCATTGTAACAAGAGACACAATTTAGGTCGAGCGGATGAAGATACAGCTACAGTAGTTTGGTTCGAGTCGTAAGCTTAGCAGTTAAGCCATTGCTATGCGTCAGGCGCTCCGTCCGTATTTAGACGGGCGCCCTTCCTTTTTCACTTACTTCGTCTGGTTTGAATTGATTGCTTATTTTGCTTTGATCTGATAAGTGCCATTCTCTTTGTTATGGGTGTTTGTCACTCTAAGCTGCAAACGCATTATTGTACTGTCATGCATTGTTTGTCACTTTCTGATAATGAGTGTTTACGACCTGTCGCCGCTCATGGCATGCCTTGCTTTTGTGTGCTCTACTGCCACTTACAATTAAAAAAAGAGGAATTGTCTCATTAGTGAAACAATGGCAAGAGACTGTTATTTGTTGTTACTTACACTGCTGCTTTCTTTGATAGTGATCAACAAGAACCAAATAATAGTCTGCGTATGATAGAAAATGTTCTGAACGAGAATTTAGGGAAAATTTTTCTCCGTTTGAAACTCTTTGCAGACTCCTCTTTAGTATATTACATTCTGCACAGAAATTAGTCATCTTAGATTTAAAAATCTAGTCAGTTGCCATTTCTGATTATATCACTATTCAGCATAAGAATAGTAATATAAACTTGACATGATATGTATATTCTTCTGCATTTGCTGTCGTCTCACTCTAGTTTCTTAATTTATTAGGCAGACAGGATTTGAATGAGGTAGCAGCAAACACGAAAAAATACATGGCATAATGTTTACATTTGTTTTATTCATATGGTGAAGAGAATACTGCACATGATTCACGATTCATAAAAGTTCCTATTAGCAACCATCTCTTGTCATAGGTAAGAAAAAATTCAGAACGTAGAATTGGCCATATTGACATACATCCCAAACAATCTTGCCATTCGGATTTTCGTAGTAGAGTTTCAGTGATGACTTCAAATGCAGAGAGTGTTGTTGTCTTCAGTCCATAGACTGGTTTCATGCAGCTCTCCACGCTTTTCTATCCTGTGCAATGCAGAGTAGCAACACTTATAAAATAAGAATGAAAATAACTTAGAGATTAAACGCAGAAATTTAAAACAAAATTTTATTAGGTTTGTAATACATCTTATATGAAATGTTTAAAATATCAGTCATGATTCTGAATCACTATCACTCAATTCTTTGTTGCTCATTTCTTCATACAGAGCATCGTCCTCTGTACCATCTATCATCGAACATTTTTTAAATGCTTGTTGCACAGCCTGATTTGGAACACATTTCCATGCATCATAAATCTGTTGGCACACTTGCGACAAACTTGCACGTTTTACATGTCCTGTTGGTGTCAGTTGTCTATTGCTTTTTGAAAACCTGTCTGTGTACGTGCGTTTAAGCTTGTCCTTAAATGGTTTATTCAGACAGACATCAAGTGGTTGCAGAATTGTCCTCATCCCACCTGTAGTAACTGCCAAGTCCGTTTTATTTTCCTCTAATTTTCGTTTAACTGCAGGTGTTGTATGGCCTGGGTACGCTTCTAATACCAACAGACTGCGTAAACCAAGCATTGTGCCAGGATGATGATTCCACACACGCCTAATCCATTCCAGCACCATGTCCTCCAAAAGCCGCCCAGTTTCGTTTGCTCGTACAATTACAGATTTTGGTAGTCTTCTACTTGAAAACTATGAGTGGGGGTAATTTATGTCCATCTGCAAGCATGACGGACATCTGCGGTTTTTCGCCCCCTGATGTAAGAACACTTATGTCTTTCTTTCCTTTGGCGTCAACCGTATGATGTGACGGCAAGTCAAAATATATGGGAGTTTGGTCAGCATTTCCTATCTGACCAAGAAGGTATTGCTTTTCTGTGCGCTGCCTAATTATGAAGTGCTGAAATTCCACAAGTTTTTCTTCATAATTTTTCGGCAGCCTCTGTGCAACTAAAGTTCGCCTCCGAAGTGAAAAACCCCAGCATTTCATAAACAGATCAATCTAGCTGCGACTAGCCTTAAGATTTTCGATTTTTTACTCTCTAGCAATTTCATGTGCCTTAATTTTTAAAATTTCGGTGTTCACAGGCAGGAATTTCTGACGCTGTTCCTTAACAAATTCATTTAAAATCATTTCTAGTGCATGATATCAGCCACACTTTGGCCCACTAAATGCTTTTCTGCTACTTGAACATACAAATAATTTGTCTCTCTGCAGTCGCCATTGCCTGATGTTGGTCTCATCAATCTCATATTGCATACCTGCAGCACGATTAGAATTTGTTCCGCAAAAGAAATAACTCCCCTCTTGACTTTGGCACTATTATGAAAGCACTTCACTATGGTTCACTAACACTAACAAGCACTTCACAAAATTCCACGAAGCAATAGGTGCCGCTACGTGAAAACTTAATGAGCCCCAGTGTATCAACTCGTGCAACAGTCCTAAAGCCTTGTGCATTGTTGGTATTTTTGTGTAAAGAAATTTATTTTTGTTGCCTACGAATATTTGAAAGACTGCTACGTTCGAAGATGAACAATATGGAATTTCTATTTACTTCATTGGATAATGTATGAAAATGAAAATGCAGTTGTCGAAACTCGGGGTGGAGAAAAAGAAGCTCTTCTTCTACCTTTTTTTAATTTATTTACTGACGCAGAGGTTTTGGTGCCAGTATTTATCTTTGTGCCTGTGTAGCGCTGTGTATATTCGACAGCAGAAGTTAGTTGTGGTGGCACCTACCAACAGTTTTCAGAACTTCCACTTACTTTGCACTCTATTCTAAGCTGCAGGAGGTTTTTTTGATCACAAAAACCGGGAAAAAGTGTGTCTTAGATTCGAGTAAATACGGTAGTTCGTTCACATATCTCAGGCATACCACCTTAAATTCCATTATACAGCTGATGGTTGTCCATATTCGCAATTGCAAATACATTCCAAGTATTTCGCAGTGGTCTCTGTATTTACAGTAATTTAGTAGCAACATATTAATAATGTTCTTTATGCTGTGTGAAATGAGGGCTTTTAAAGAGGTGGGGCCTATACAGGCAATCAGTCTTCTGCATACAATTTCAAAGCAAAAATACATAGAAAGACAAGACATTTGGTTTTGAGTGCACTGAGAATCTCTCAAGCATAAAATTCTTTGTGCTGCTCCTGAACAGCTTAGGGTAGCATTTGTGCCATTTGCCACTATTTATAGATGCTACAGTCACAAAATAGGATAAATCACTGACATAAGGGACATCATTTAAAGTAGTGCTTGTAAGTATTATGATAATCATTGGTGTGCATTGGCTAATTCCATGGTTTGGAGCTTTTTCACTCTATTCAAAAGTGACTCAACCCACCTAAGTGTGACTTTTGTGTCTGTTACTGAATATAAATAATGTTTTGCCAATATCTGGATTCTGTAATTATAAACGTGTCACAGATATATGAAAATAATGGTATTTTTAGTATTTGTTGGTAAATAGAGATGATTGTTGAAATTTTTGTTTATTAATTTAGAAAACAAAATGATATAATATTGATTGATTTGCATTTAAAGACTTGTTGTAGAATTTCTACCTATTTTAAAAGCATGTGTGTTGACTATGCATCTCACTGTAAGATGTGTTTTGTAAAGTATTTTTTTTTTCGTGTGGATGGTCAGAGTTTTTCTTGACAAGTCTGTAGTGCAAACTAATCCCTTCCTTTTATTACTTATTTTGGTACTGTATGTATATTCTACTGGTAACTGGGTGGTTTACAAAGTTCAGATATACATGTAAATATCAAATGCAATGCTAGTTATTACTTATTTTGTTGACATATGACTATTCTTTTGTTTCAGAATGTGCAAAGGATATCTTTCAGTGCAATAAAAGAATGGAAAATGCCTTAAAACTTGTAAGTGAAAAACAATCTCGAAGCAGAACTGAAGCTAGAGTGAATGAGAGGGTTGAAGCATTTAAGACAGATTTGTATAAGGGAATTCCAAAATCTGTGCTTGAGAAGGTTAGTAATAAGAAACTTTATGTAGAAGCATTACAATTAAAATCTTCTTTCGTGACTGCAAGACTGCTTATGAAGTTTCCAAGTCCAGTGGTGTTCCCTCCTATTAGTAAAATGAAGCTTCTATATTTGAAAATGTCACAATTACTAAAACGCTCTGGGCTATAGTGCTATATTTCTCGATGGAAGCCCAACATTTTGTTCTCATCTGCAGAAGACTTCTCAAGGGGGTTATAGCTTTTCCAAGGTTTTTTTATGTGCACACTATAGGTAGCTGTTTTTACGTGCTCCCTCACAGAGGCATGGTGTATTCCTATTTTAAACTCTAGTGCCATTGTAGTTGCAGGTTGCTGTTATCTGCTGTTGCTGTCACCCTATCGTGGAAGACATCTTTTTCAGCACCAGAATCTGGATACCAATCAGTTTCAGCCCCCCCCCTCCTCCTGGTTAAAATTATGGAGATGTTTAGTAAACTCTGTGGCCTCTCTGTAGAGACTTCAATGGTATTCACTTGTGGCTGCTAGTAAATGAGCCTTATGAAATTGAATCATGATGTCTCCATTTGCCCCAGCTGTTGGTCTGTCTTTTTCTCCTTTTCTGCAGTTGCCGTACTGCTCTTCTAGTCATTTTTTTTTTTTTTTTTTTTTTTTTTTTTTTTTTTTTTTTTTTTTTACCATCCTTTTAGTAGTATCCACATCCATGTTTCCACAACTACACAATATCCTATAAATTCATACTTTTTCCCCCAGTTTGCAAGCATCTTTCGTACACTTGTTTCTGTATATTTCAGGTGGATTTGTAGTCAGATTTGAATTAGTATCACTTTTCAACATGGTTCCATTAATGAAGTGTTGAAGTTAAAAATTGGGCTTTCCCCTCCTGATATTGCAGAACTGTGTAAATATTGTCTCACAGCCACATATTTCAAAGGGAACAAAAGGGTTTTAGAAATAGAAAGATGGCATTGTTATGGGGAGCCCCATAAGCTCAGTGATAGTAAATTTCTTTGTGGAAATATCTGAAGAACAGGCACTGGAAACTGCCAACAAATAACTGAATGTCTGGTTCCATTTTATGGTTAATATATTGTGGAGGCCCCGGGAGTAGACAACATTCCATCAGAACTACTGATAGCTTTGGGAGAGCCAGCCCTGACAAAACTCTACCATCTGGTGAGTAAGATGTAAGAGACAGGCGAAATACCCTCAGTCTTCAAGAAGAATATAATAATTCCAATCCCAAAGAAAGCAGGTGTTGACAGATGTGAAAATTACTGAACTATCAGTTTAATAAGCCATGGCTGCAAAATACTAACACGAATTCTTTACAGACGAATGAAAAAACTGGTAGAAGCCGACCTCGGGGAAGATCAGTTTGGATTCCATAGAAATGTTGGAACACGTGAGGCAATACTGACCCTACGGCTTATCTTAGAGACTAGATTAAGGAAAGGCAAACCTACATTTCTAGCATTTCTAGACAGAAAGCTTTTGACAACGTTGATTTGAATGCTCTCTTTCAAATTCTGAAGGTGGCAGGGGTAAAATACAGGGAGCGAAAGGCTATTTACAATTTGTACAGACACCAGATGGCAGTTATGAGTCGAGGGGCATGAAAGGGAAGGAGTGGTTGGGAAGGGAGTGAGACAGGGTTGTAGCCTATCCCCGATGTTATTCAATCTTTATATTGAGCAAGCGGTAAAAGAAACAAAAGAAAAATTTGGAGTAGGAATTAAAATCCATGGACAATTCGTCGATGACATCGTAATTCTGTCAGAGACAGCAAAGGACCTGGAAGAGCAGCTGAACGGAATGGACAGTGTCTTGAAAGGAGGATATAAGATGAACATCAACAAAAGCAAAACGAGGATAATGTAATTTATTCGAATTAAGTCGGATGATGCTGAGGGAATTAGATTAGGAAATGAGACACTTAAAGTAGTAAAGGAGTTTTGCTATTTGGGGAGCAAAATAACTGAGGATGGTCGAAGTAGAGAGGATGTAAAATGTAGACTGGCAATGGCAAGAAAAGCATTTCTGAAAAAGAGAAATTTGTTAATATCGAGCATAGATTTAAGTATCAGGAAGTCGTTTCTGAAAGTATTTGTATGGAATGTAGCAAAGTACGGAAGTGAAACGTGGACGATAAATAGTTTAGACAAGAAGAGAATAGAACAGGATGTATGCGACCCGGGACAACCGGGAGATCCGGGAAAAACCCTGGAATATTTTCATCTGGGAGACAACCGGGAAAAACCCGGGAATTGTTTAGAATTTCGGGAATTTTTCATTGTTTTAATTTTCAGTTGAATTTTTGTGATTTTGACTGGTAAGAACAAATACTCTAACAAAGGGTATTATTGTATCCCGATACTGCAGAATAATACTGCAGCAACAAAACATGAACGGGAGGGGAAAAAAAAGAAAATAAAACTTAAGTTGCAAAGGAAATGCGCTGTATACAACAACAAAACAGTGTTCATACAAGCGTCTGCCAACAATAAAGTGTGTCAAAGGCTTTAGGAACACTATGCAATGCTTTATAACAACAAATTGCCTCCGATGAGCGTGACGTGACAACTGTTTAAATTAGATTCATTTGAGCAGTTGTGGGTGGGCTCTTGCGCGTTCACAGTTGAGTCGTGAATGAGTAGTACCTTCTCCCGCTTATGGTTATGGAAGTGTGGCTGGACGCAACTACTTAATATTGCCCCTGTTAGGAAATATCGTAGATCCGAGCCTGATGCACAGAGCAGAGTTGTGGTGGGGAGGTGGGTCGTCTCCACGTGACCTGTGTTTATGTTCAGTGATTTTGTTGTAAAATGATAACAAAACGGATTTTTGTGGCCGGGAGCTATCAAATGAATTAAAATACGTTCGCATAATTACGGCAGGCTAAAATATGTTAATAGTTTCAGATTTTATTTCCACCTTTGATAGTCAAGCATTAATCGCCTTACAGAACAATGAAGTTATTTTTGCCAGTTTGCTAAAGAGATTTGGCTTTTATTAATCCTTTCTACTGAGGCAGCCAATTATTTGAAACAAAGCGTTTAATTTCACACTATTGGCTAGTTTCAACTGGTACTCCAAGAAAATTTACATACGGATGTGCATTTTAAGCCGAATTGTGCATTTTAGTTTGGTTCGCGAAATCTCGACGCTCTTGAAGTATCCTTCGATGTCTTGTTTCTTTTATGAAATAATGTTTGACACGTACGAACATAAGGGCTTCCTGCATCATCGTAGGTGTGCAAGCGCGGTGACGCCAGTTATCTGGCGCTTTCTTGCAACTGCTGAAACGAACCTATTTCTAACAGGTCGCGGGAAAATATTGCGAATAGTGGTTTGAAAAGTGTTACATTCAAAGCAGATTTCCTTTTATGCAACATGAACTATGTGCGACAATGTATGATGAATTTCTTAAATCACAAAGCGTTTGACTCTCATTAGAAAAATCAACTCTTTGAGGACGACCATTTAGAAGAATTTCGAGCCCAGAAGATGAGACATTTGCGTTGTTATTAAAACTTTTACTGGCACATTTGTGTGATATATCTTATAAAGTGTAACACGCGCAAAAAAGATCGACATTATATGTGGAAGCTTAGCTTCTCTTCCAACTTATTAACCTTCAAGACCAATATTATATGTAAATGCTATGTGTATTAATTTAAGCCATAACTTTTCTTAATGGTGTATTTGCGCTACTGAAGAGTGATCTTGCTACTGGCTGACTACATCACGTGTCTTATTGCTGTCATCATCCCGGCCGCCCCATTGTAGCTGGTTACCAAGCCCCCACAGAACGTATCTGTGCCTACGTAGATAAACACCCTCAACCCATTACATGCAGTCTCCCATCCTTCATCAAAGACACGAACCACTTTCTCGAATGCCTGGAATCCTTACACAATCTGTTACCCCCAGAAACCATCCTTGTAACCATTGATGCCACTTCCTTATACACAAATATTCCGCACGTCCAGGGCCTCGCTGCGATGGAGCATTTCCTTTCACGCCGATCACCTGCCACCCTACCTAAAACCTCTTTCCTCATCACCTTATCCGGCTTCATCCTGACCCACAACTTCTTCACTTTTGAAGGCCAGACATACCAACAACTAAAGGGAACAGCCATGGGTACCAGGATGGCCCCCTCGTACGCCAACCTATTTATCGGTCGCTTAGAGGAAGCCTTCTTGGTTACCCAGGCCTGCCAACCCAAAGTTTGGTTCAGATTCATTGATGACATACTCATGATCTGGACTCACAGTGAAGAAGAACTCCAGAATTTCCTCTCCAGCCTCAACTCCTTTGGTTCCAACAGATTCACCAGGTCCTACTCCAAATCCCATGCCACTTTCCTTGACGTTGACCTCCACCAGTCCAATGGCCAGCTTCACACGTCCGTTCACATCAAACCCACCAACAAGCAACAGTACCTCCATTATGACAGCTGCCACCCATTCCACATCAAACGGCCCTTCCCTACAGCCTAGGTCTTTGTGGCAAATGAATCTGCTCCAGTCCGGAATCCCTGAACCATTACACCAACAACCTGAAAACAGCTTTCGCATCCCACAACTACCCTCCCGACCTGGTACAGAAGCAAATAACCAGAGCCACCCCTTCTCCTCAAACCCAGAACCTCCCACAGAAGAACCCCAAAAGTGCCCCACTTGTGACAGGATACTTTCCGGGATTGGATCAGACTCTGAATGTGGCTCTCCAGCAGGGATATGACTTCCTCAAATCCTGCCCTGAAATGAGATCCATCCTTCATGAAATCCTCTGCACTCCACCAAGAGTGTCTTTCCACCGTCCACCTAACCTTCGTAACCTCTTGGTTCATCCCTATGAAATCCCCAAACCACCTTCCTAACCCTCTGGCTCCTACCCTTGTAACTGCCCCCCGGTGTAAAACCTGTCCCATGCACCCTCCCACCACCAACTACTTCAGTCCTGTAACCCGGAAGGTGTACACGATCAAAGGCAGAGCCACGTGTGAAAGCCCCCAGGGGCTCAGCATTCATTTGCTGAGTACGGGCTTGGCGACCCCGGGGTCCTGAGCTGGGGACTGGTCGGCGCCGCCAGTCTCCTGTCACCGTAACCCCCGGACATGCTTCAGCGACCACCGTATGGCGCGGCGGTGGAATGTTGTGTGCTGCGGGGAATGGTAATCTTGGCTTGACTGCCTGGATTGCGAGGAAGGCCGACCTCTCTAAAAACCCCTCAATCTTCCGGTGTGCCCCGTGCCTATGAGATGCATGGCTGTTGAGGTGGAACAGTCGCAAGCGGGCAACCTCTGGGGCACCTGCCGCACCCCAGTTGTATTAGGCTTACTCAGGCATGCGGGGCCCTGTCTGAGCGGACCTTTAGTTCCCTAGCTGCTCGTGGGACCGCAATGGACCCTTCGACCTCTACATTTCCCCCTACCAGTGGCTTGGGTGGGCCACTGGTAGGAAAACACACCCCATCGAAGAAGCGACTTCGTGCTGCGAGTCCTCCAGCGCCTAGTGTTGATCGAGATTTGTCAGACTGTCGTAACAGAGCACATGCTGATAATCAGAATGTGTTTTTGATTATTAAACGGAAGGAGGGTAGCTTTGAGAGGGTTTCTCCCTTTTACATCCACAAGGGTCTTGAGGGAATTGCAGGAACACTTAAATCTGTGAAGCGACTGCGCAATGGGACTCTGTTAGTTGAGACATCTAGTTCCCATCAAGTCGCTTTTCTTCGGAAAGCAACCTGTCTCGGTGAGTACGCTATCGAGACCGAGCTTCACTCCACTCTGAACTACAGTAAGGGTGTTGTGACATGTAGGGACCTGGTGGATATCCCCACAGACGAGTTAAAATCTGAATGGGCTGATGAAGGTATTGTTGACGTGCAGCATATTATGAAACGAGTCGATGGGGACCTAGTCAAATCCGACTCGTTTATTCTCACGTTCAGTTGCCCACGACTCCCAGAGCATTGTTAAAGCGGGGTTCTTACGTTTGCCAGTAAGGCCATATTTCCCCAACCCAATGCGCTGCTTTAAATGTCAGCGCTTTGGGCATACTACGTTGGGGTGCAATGGGATAGCCACTTGTGGTAAATGTGGTCAGCCTGCCCATGAAGGAGCTGATTGTTCATCGCCTGTGAAGTGCGTGAATTGCTCTGGGAGTCACCCTGTCTGGAGCCGGGTCTGCCCCATCTATCTCGACGAACGGAAGATACAGGAGATTAAAACATCGAAGCGCATCCCCTATGGTGAGGCCAAGAAGCTCTTTAAGGCCATGCAACCTCCTGTGTTTACTATGTCTTTCGCATCCGTTCTGAAAAAACCGGTACAAATGGCCACTGTTGCTACGCAAACGGAGGTTGCTAGTGTTAGCACTAATACCTGCATTTGCCAGTGCACTTGTGCTGCTGTGGTTGTTTTGCAACCTGCGGCTCTCCCCGCAACGTTGGACAAGGCTGTGGTTGCTGACATTGGGGTACTTCCTCCCTCTCCCCATATGGGGCCTTCTGCCCAGGCGAGTAATGCTCCACCTGTTGACAAGGCTCTGCCTTCTAAGCCCCCCAAGACGAAGACGCCGAAGCTGAAGGTTTTGCCACCTGCGGAGGCTAGTCAGGGTCGGTCCGATGACGAGGCCATCGTACTGTCTGACGTCTCCCGTGGGTCGTCATCGGAGCTGATGGACATTGACGTCGACCGGCGGCGATCTTCTCGCCCCAGGAATAAATCTCCGGCCAGTACGGGCTCTCCTCCAAAGCACAGAGGCAGGGTGAGAGTTCAGCCCCCCTGATCACTGGCTCCCATATTACAGTGGAACCTGAATGGGTTCAGGACGCATGTGGCCGAATTACAGCTCCTTGTACGAGAGTGCCCTTTGTGCTTATGTCTCCAAGAGACACATTTTCGGGCCACTGATGCTCCTTCTTTACGGGGCTATACCGTCTATCGGAAAGATGATCTGACGGGGGAAAGGGCAAAGGGTGGTGTTGCGGTTTTTGTCCGTGACATGCACCCCTCCTCTGAGCTCCCTCTCGTTACAGACTTGCAAGCAGTTGCGGTTGACCTTCTTGTGGGTCGGAGGCTCACAGTCTGTTCACTTTATTTACCACCTCAGGATGCGATAGACTCTGAGGCTCTCGCAGACCTTATTAGCCAACTCCCCCGGCCATTTCTTCTTCTGGGGGACTTCAATGCTCATAATGTCTTATGGGGCTCTTCGACTACTTGCCCCAGGGGTCGCATTCTGGAAAGCCTCATGATGTCTGAAGCACTGTGCATCCTCAACTCTGGTGCTCCCACTCATTTTTGTACTGCTTCTGGGTCGTCATCAGCTATTGACCTTTCCTTTTGCTCTCCAGCACTCGCGGATTCTGCTCTGTGGGAGGTTGCTGCTGACCTCCATTCTAGTGACCACTTTCCCCTTTGGATTCGCCTCCTGGATGAGGCTATGGCATTTCCGGTACCGCCCCGGTGGCACCTCTGCAGGGCTGACTGGACACTTTTCAGCCAATTGGCTGTTTTGGAACACCGTGCCAGCGTCCACGAATGGGTAGACCATGTTACAGCCGTGATCTCCCATGCTGCTGAATTGTCAATCCCACGGTCATCCGGTCATCCCAAGAGGCGTCCTGTCCCTTGGTGGACCACTGAGTGCCGCTCAGCTATCCGAGCCCGCCGTGCAGCTCTGCGCCGCTTCAGGTGCCGTCCCTCAGCTGACAATCTTGCGGCCTTTCGGGTGGCAAGGGCCAAGGCGCGGCGAGTGGTTAAAGAGAGCAAACGACGGTCCTGGCAATCGTTCTTGAACTCCATCTCCCGCTCCACTAGTTCTACGAAAGTATGGGAAGCCATCAGGAGAATTTCCGGGAAACTTGGCCAGCTACCTGTCACGGCATTGCTGCATCAGGGAAGTCTCCTCACGGCGCCGAGAGACATTGCCCAGACACTGGCCATGCATTTTGCGGAATCTACCGCTACTATTAACTGTGATCCGGATTTCTGCCGGTACCGGACTGCCATCGAGAGGGGTCACTTGGACTTCCGGTCTCCAAATTCTGAACCCTACAACTGCCCCTTCACAATGTGGGAACTGGATTCGGCCCTGTCTGAGGCTCATGATACTGCGCCTGGCCATGACCAAATCCGGTACAGCATGCTGCAGCACTTGTTACTGCCTTCCAAGGAAGTTCTCCTGACTTTTTTTAATATGATATGGTTATCTGGCACGTACCCTGACTTGTGGAAGGAGGCGATTTTGATCCCCCTCCTCAAACCGGGGAAGGACCGAACGCATCCCAGCAGTTACCGAAGTATTGCTTTGACGAGCTGTGTCGGGAAGACGTTAGAACGCATGGTCAACCGTCGCCTGGTTTGGCTGCTCGAAACCAGGCAGCTCCTTAGCCCCTCGCAGTGTGGCTTTCGGAGATGTTGTTCAACTATAGACAACTTGACCCTGCTTGAGGCGGCCATCCAGCAGGCCTTCCTCCGTAACCAGCATTGTCTCGGTGTCTTCTTTGACATTCATAAGGCGTATGACACTACTTGGCGCCGCCATATCCTCAATCAACTCCATGAGTGGGGTTTTCGTGGCCGTCTCCCCATCTTCCTTCGGTCCTTTCTTTCCCACCGCCTCTTTCGATATAGGGTTGGTAATGTGCTATCTGATTTGTATGTGCAGGAGAATGGTGTTCCTCAGGGAAGCATTTTAAGTGTCACCCTCTTTGCCGTCGCCATTAACAGTATCACGTCCACTATCCGGAGTCCTGCCCAATGCTCCTTGTTTGTGGACGATTTTGCTGTTTTCTGTTCTTCCTCCAGTCTTGTCACTGCTAGTCGGCAGTTGCAGCTTACGATACAGCGATTAGAGGCATGGACTGCGAAGACGGGTTTTACCTTTTCTGCCGACAAATGTGTGTGTGTTCATTTTAATCGTTCACGACGTCTTTTTACCTCCCCTGAATTGCGTCTGAGGGTCACCATTCTTCCTTTTAGCGACACTGTGCGGTTCCTGGGCCTCACTTTTGATTCCAAACTGTCGTGGTTGCCTCACCTTAAAGACCTCAAGGTGCGGGCCCTGAAGGCACTGAATATTTTGAAGTGTCTGAGCCATCGGTCCTGGGGAGCAGATCGGGCGCGTCTGCTGCAGTTTTATAGGGCTTTCGTCCGATCGCGTCTTGACTATGGTTGCACCGTGTATGGGTCAGCAAGGCCTTCGTATCTGAAGATACTTGACGCAGTACACCATGAGGGTATCAGGCTGGCCACTGGTGCCTTCCGTACCAGTCCCATCCCCAGCCTGTGTGCTGAGGCAGGGGAACCGCCGCTCGCCATCCGGCGGAAACTCCTCATGGTGCGACGGGTGTGTCAATTCCTTGCCTGTCCTACATCCCCTGCGTACCCTACCGTTTCCCGGCCGCCTATGGAACGTCTCTTTTCCAGTCGTCCCAGGGCAACGAGACCATTTGGGATTCGTGCCAAGCATTTGCTTGAGTCCCTTGGTGTGGAGCGTGTGGCCCCCCAACGACAAGGTTTTACTCGCCTGCCTCCCTGGTTACTCCAGAGGCCCAGCGTCCTTTTAGACTTGTCGGAGTACCGGAGGAGCTGCACTCCTGCGTTTGTTTTTACCGCCTTATTTTATGATATTTTAAACCAGCATCCCGACCATGTACCAGTATTTACGGATGGCTCTAAACAGGGGGACTCTGTTGGTTGTGCTGTTGTTTTCCCTGATCGACTCGTCAAGTTACGGCTTCCTGCGGCATTTACCATCTTTGATGCCGAATTGTTTGCGATCTTGCGGGCATTGGAGCGGATGAGATGTGTTCCCAGTCGTAAGTTCCTCATCTGTTCTGACTTCCTGAGTGCCCTTCAGACCATGCAACCCATGTACCCAGCGGATACTGTCCTCCAGAACATCCATGATGCCCTACTCCACCTGCAGCGGCAGGGGAAGGAGGTTTCCTTCTGCTGGGTGCCGGGGCACGTGGGTATTCGGGGAAACGAACTGGCGGATGTGGCTGCCAAAGATGCATGTTCCCTCTCTCACGTTGTTGACTGTGCCGTCCCCCTCCATGCTGTTACCTCCCTCCTGCGTTTTCGCGTTATGCATCAGTGGGAAGAGGAGTGGCTGGCAGTCGGTGAAAATAAGCTGCATCTGGTCAAGGCCACCACGCGGCCATGGCGTACGTCCTACCAATCATGCAGGCGGGATGAGGTTCTCCTCACTCGCCTCCGCATCGGGCATAGTCCCTTCACACATGGTTTTTTACTCCGGCGGGAGGATCCCCCCCTCTGCAGTGCTTGTGGCGTCCAGATTACTGTCCGCCACATTTTACTTGACTGTCTTTTATTCTCTGACCAGAGGGCGGTGGTTTCTTTGCCACCGGATTTGCCCTCTATTTTGAAAGACGACGCAACGTCTGTGTTAAAGGTTTTACGGTTTTGTGTCCTGTCCAATTTGTTGCCACGGCTTTTAGGGAGAGGTTTTTAATGTGCTGCTGGATGACTAGCTCACCCAGATTTTAGGTAAGAGGTCAACCAGTCACGACTACCTCCTTGTTTCCCTTCGGTTTCTGTCCTCCCTTCCTTGTGTTTCCTTTCCTTTTTAGTGCACTACTTCTCCTCTTGTTTTGCCTCTGTATGTGAGGATTTGGAACTGCGTCAGGTCTGTGTCTTTTAGCTGTTCCCCTTGTTCGTTGTTCGTCTTAGTCCCTTCACTGCATGTGTTCCTGTTTTTATGCGTTCGGGCGCTGATGACCCCGCTGTTTAGCGCCCGTAAACTTCAAACACACACACACACACACACACACACACACACACACACACGTGAAAGCACCCACGTGATTTACCAGCTGACCTGCCTACATTGTGAAGCTTTCTATGTGGGAATGACCAGCAACAAACTGTCCATTCGCATGAATGGACACAGGCAGACAGTGTTTGTTGGTAATGAGGATCACCCTGTGGCTAAACATGCCTTGGTGCACAGCCAGCACATCTTGGCACAGTGTTACACCGTCTGGGTTATCTGGATACTTCCCACTAACACCAACCTGTCAGAACTCCGGAGATGGGAACTTGCCCTTCAGTATATCCTCTCTTCCCGTTAACCACCAGGCCTCAACCTCCGCTAATTTCAAGTTGCCGCCGCTCATACCTCACCTGTCATTCAACATCTTTGCCTCTGTACTTCCGCCTCGACTGACATCTCTGCCCAAACTCTTTGCCTGTACAAATGTCTGCTTGTGTCTATATATATATATATATATATATATATATATATATATATATATATATATATATGTGTGTGTGTGTGTGTGTGTGTGTGTGTGTGTGTATACCTGTCCTTTTTTCCCCCTAAGGTAAGTCTTTCCGCTCCCGGGATTGGAATGACTCCTTACCCTCTCCCTTAAAACCCACACCATTTAGTCTTTCCTTCCTTCTTTTGTGTGTGTGTGTGTGTTTGTTTGTGTGTCTATCAACATGCCAACGCTTTCGTTTGGTAAGTTACATCAGCTTTGTTTTAGATATTTATAAGGAAATGGTTACTTAATTTTAAATACTTCAAATTAACTTTTTATTCTAATTGTATTCCAACAAATACATTGCATAAATAATGTCCTAGCACAGACATTTTGTCTGTTGGCCACCTGAGCATATTTTGTGCAGTTTAGGCATGAAATGGCAAATTAATGCTTTTGAATCTGTCATTTATCATCCCCTTTGTGCAGCAAGCTATATCAACAAAAAAATAATTACCTTTCATGGTGCTGTATTTTCTGTTACTTTCTGCATATTTTTTTAAACTTTAAATTGCTGTTCTTCTCATGTTCCCTCCAACGTGCACTCTGTGCAATTAGTGAAGTCATAACTGAACTATTCCACTTGAAGCTCTCTCTTTCACTTCTCTGAATTCCAGGTTGCACCAATATTTTTCTTACAATCCGGATTTTGTCAAAATTCATCTGTCTGTACTAACCCCCCACTACAAAGAGAAGCTGTATGGATCCTCTCTTGCACAAACTGTGATTGTAAATTTTCATCCTGATCTCATCATAAAACTTCTCCTTGCTCTAAAGTCCAAATTTAGATTTATAATGCCCAATAGTCTGTCCTGCATTCAGAACTGATTCAGTGCAGAAACCTAAGTAGGTTCACTGGGGATTTGCAGCCTCTTATCAAAATTGCCCCAACCCCTGAAACTCACTGCTGCTCACAACTAATTTTCAGCAGCAATGTGTCCTTCCCTTTTGCAATCTAACCAAAAAAAGCCATAGGAAGATAAGATTTGTTAAGACATCAGAGAAAATGGTAGTAATGAGAGCTGTAGAGACAACAGTCGTAGGGGGAGATTGAGATTAACCATAGGAAAAATAAAAATTTGAACTGTTTCCACGAAATGAGGTTGTGATGCCATACTTCCAGCATGTACAGAGTTTGATGCTTTGACAGTGAAAGGTATGTAGAACCAGTGTGTAGGAGGTAGTCTGTTGCTGTAACTGGCAGATACTTGGGCACCAAAGGTGACCATTGACTTGCCATATCCAGAGATTGATGCAGTCTGATGAAGAATGGACTGGCATGCATTCCGTGCTTCGGCTTCCATTGTCCAGAAACAAGAAGTGACTAAAAAGCAATGGGAACCTGAAATCTGTTGCTGGCATGCTGAGTGAAAAGTTGAAGTTATTTTGGAAGTCTGCCATTTTAGTGTTGCCTGTGATGGCTTTACTCACATTAAATGTTACCATGGTCAACACTGTTGGGCAGTTTGTGATGTCGAGTGTACGAAAGCCAAGCGTGATCTTTTGGATACAGTTATATAAAACATGCCATCTCTGTTCCTGTATATTGATGGCAATGTAAACAACTTTTAAATCAGTGCTGCTTGAGAGCCAATAGTAGTGCCCTTTCTTCAGGCATCTCCACGTGGCACATTTCAGTAGGACAATACGTGGCCATATATGCAGAGCAGTGTGCAAGCCTTCTTTAAAGCATGATTGATACCGATGCTTCCCTCATATGCATGTTTGGCTTACATGTCACCCATCGAGAACTGTCATTCAGCAGCTTGTTTGGTGGGTTCATCTTTCAGACACTGTTTGATTCATGGACTCTCAAACAAACTGCATGTGGGAAATTTCCAAAGAACATATCCAATTCGTATTTAATTCCATATCATAAAATTGAGACTGATTTCACCCTAGAGAATTCTCAAAATGAAAAATTATTTACAGATAACTTGTTAGAAAATTATGATATTGCAATGCCTGTGTTGCTTTTGCGAATACAGACCACCATCAGATTTGTAATGGAATGACGACAATAAAAGTTTGTGCCGGGCCATGACTCAATTTCAATTTCCTGCTTATTGCGAGCTGTCGTCTCACCATTATCCTGTCTGAGCATGACTCACCATCAGACCCTCAAATACATTTCATGTATGTGAGAAAATTTAATTCAACTACACATACCTGTCTTGACATTACAGTTTTCCTAGGTGTTGGCTAGCATCTTTTGTTCCATTAAATATGATTGATGTGACATGTTACAACAGAAGAAGTAACTTACAAGAAAATGTTTTCGTCCCTCAATGTTGTATGGCTCTACAAACCATATGGATGCCACAGATGCATTCATTTTCTAAGTTACATAAAAAAGACAATAACTGTACAGCAAAGCTTTCAATTGGAGCAGTACTAAGCCTGGATTTGGCCGTTTTTGAGAATATATACGTCTACGTAGCTGGTACCACAGTGTGTGGTTGTCTCGTTAATTTATGAGTCTTGAATTTGGCTTTTATTTATCATTTCTTTCTAACCTGTAATTTTATTGCTCTAAGCTGTCAATTATAAAGTGGAAATTTGTGAGTGAGTGCTACAAATCAAAGGGAAATGAACATTCCAAAAAAAAAAGTTTTGCCTCTAAAGTTTCTTAAATACTAATCTTTTTTATTTTCTTTAGTTTGTGCCTCTTACCTGAGAATGGAAATTGTGATGATCATAGGTACAAAGTTCAACTCATAACTTTGAGTTTTTTCTAAGATTTTGAAAGCTTTAAACTTGTTTGCTATCTATGTATGTATTCAATGGTAGCCTTCAATTTATTTTTGTTTTCTTTTGTTGTGAATTTGCCATTTACACAGTACTGAAGCCCAAGCTTAGTGGGTACGTAACGTTATTTGATGGATACCAGTTCAGATTTTATTCAACATAAAATTGTCAACACACGTCCACATTAATCTTTGTAGGGTGTTGATTGACGCCCAGTTAGGATTACCTTTTTACAGTTCACTCATTTTTTCTTAATATGAACTGAAGTCATTACTTGTCAAGAGCATTTAAATGGGATTAATGCTACTGATGTCTCATCTTATGAATGTCTGTAATAGGTTTTATTCATAGGTCAAAAAGGTGTTGTACATAATTCTACTTTTGTAATGGTTGGGGGGGGGGGGGGGTTACGCTTCTGATTCTTTGTGTAATAAGGATTTACTTTTACTGCCACTCAGTTTACTATCTGACATTAATTTTTTTGCTGCACAAGCTATTTTGAAAGAACTAATACAGTACTTCCCTTCAATTTTAGGTTCGAGCAAAACAAGCAGCAAAGACACTTAAAGAAATGACTATAAAACCAGAAGAAGAGAAAGAAATAGTAAGGTACACTAGGCTTCCTGAAATAGCTCGTATTTTACGTACTCTCTTTGTTGCGGAACGCAGGAGAGTTTTACCAGTGGAGCTTGTCCTGGATAAGCTGCGAGACAGTACAAGAGAAAATCTTTCTTCATGTAAGTACATGAACTACAGTTGAAGTAAAATCTTTTTGTAGTGAAGACAATAGCTCAGAACCTTACTTTCTGAATCACACTGTCAGTGCTCTTATTGGGCCTGTATACGGCGTCTGCTGTTCCATCACTAAATTAATGTGAAAAAATGTGGGTTCATGCTTGTAGAGCCCAAAGGTCTTTCTTCATGACATAAGTACGAGACTGAGTAAAGTGAAATGCTTAGATGAGTATTGTGTAGTGATGCATGACTTTATCCCCAGTTAGAATCTTTTTAGTGTTTCTTACATTTGGCTGCCATTTCATCTTAAATTCAGAAAATTCCAGATTTCAGCATCACCTGTATCGGCCCTACCCCAAATGATGCAGTGTGGCAGTTGAGAAACAGACACCTATCAACTGGTGCATGTGTTATATTGTTTCAGGGTTTAGCTTCTCCTTCAGTTTTTGTGTTTTGAAATGTTATAGATTTTATATAAACACTGCAGTTGCTTTTTAAATATCGTATTTACCCTAGTATAAGATGCCCTTCCTTTTTTTAACAGGCTTCTTGAGAAAAATTTATTTTAACATATTCTGAATAACCAAATTACAAACTCAGACAATGGAAAATCCAGGACAGAATATAACAAAAATTTGTTTTTTCACTAACCAACCCAGTGGTATCGCTGTTTTCAATCATCTTCACCCTAACAGCATAGCTGAAATTTATTACTGCGTCATTGCAGATATTTTGCAGTTTCTTTCAAATATGTTGTGCTTTCTCACGTTGTGGTCACTGGCATCTAAGAACACAGCTGTTTTTGTTTAAATACATATCAGATTCCACTTCTCAGCCGACCTGAGGATGTTACAATGTCTCTTGCTTATCGTCTGCCTGCTGCTTTTCTGTTGGTTGCGTAGGAACAGCAGCTGACAAACCCCCTCTTGTTTCCATCATACATCACGGTGAGTGCTGACAGCATTGCAGTTTTCAAACACTTTTGTATGTCCTTGCTCCATATCTACACTTTTACCATCTTCTGCAGAAATGAATACTATTGTAGAGTATTTGTCCAACTTTAAGTCAATTCAATTATGACCAGAAATGGACTCAGGCAAACTACAATCTAAATGTGGTAGATGTTCCTAAAAAGCCAAAGTACGCAGTATAGATTCCAGTGCTTGGCAGCACGATGTAATTTGCTGCCTGCTCACAACTCCCCTCCCTGCACTCACCTAGAACTCAGTCAAGCTGGTATCACTGTTCCGCCTCTTATCCTTCTGTAACCCTGTGCCTAAATAAGTGTGAAACACAGACTGCAGTATCTTCTAGGGTGCAAGTCATATGTAACAACAGCAACTAATACATGAATAAAAGGTAGCAATCATGTTTCAGGCCAATTTTTGAACTTTCACTCGTCCTGCAATCTACTGACAGATGTTATTATTGTCTCGATGATGGGTCTCACCGCTGTAATTTATCCTCATGACAACAGTAACAGTCAGTTTAATATGATTTGTTTCATTTGTTAGATATTTCATTCTAGAGTAATTTTCCTTCTTGTTTCATCTTATTGTCAGCATCATGTTCTAAAACTGATTAAAAGCTGGTAATGTTTTTCTGGTAGGCATTCTAATGTGTGAACATTGACCAAATTTCTCATTTGCAACCCACTTGGTAAATCATTAGTCTCTCATAATCAAACAAAGTAGTGATCTGGGTTCAGAATCTAGTAATGGTTTTTGAAAACCAACATACTTCCACTTTTCAATGTTACATTTATGTAAAAGGCACGATTAAGGTTTGTACATGATATCCATACATTTATGAGGACTTTTATTGCAAACTTGTTCAGATACAACAAGAGGTTGTAAGACGATAGAATTTTGTGCTGTTTCCTCCTGTGTTCCACAAAATTGTCAAATTTTAACTGGAGCAACAGATTATTGTAGTGGCTAGTCCATAGTTTCTTGCATTCCTTTGCACTAGCGCTGCACATGACCTCAATAGCCAAAGCTTCATCTGTAAATGTAAGTAACTCCCGCATACTCTACTAAACAACTTAAAATTGTTTACCTCTGCAGCAATAGTTTAATATATGAATATGAGATGACCCTGTGTTTTTTGAATGATGAATTTGGGAAAAACCCTCATCTCACTATCAGGTAAATACGGTATACTGCATAAGATGTCTGTGTCCATGGGAGAGAGATTTGTTTCAGAGAATTTTTTTATTTTTTGGTTTGATTTATACTGATGTGCTCAGGGCTATATTTGTAACAGACATGTTTGTCAACAACCAATCCCAATAGAGAAGAATCAATTAATGTAGTGTATTTGTTTGAGAAATAGGGAAGTGTTCAGAGTTGGTTTGGAAACCAGCAAAGTAGATACTTAACATACAGGACATTCATTCTGCTACTTTAATGCATACTCATGGTGTGTACACTAAACGAGGTAGCATAGTGGTGAAGGCATTGGTGTCAAATTATGGTGGAGTAGGGCTCAAATCTTCACACAGCTACCCAGATTTAGGTTTATGTGATTTTCTTAAATCTTTAAGTGAAATGTGAGAATAGTTAATTTGACTATATAAGGCCAGTTTCCTTTTCCAGCCTTTGCAAATCTGAGTTTGTGCTCAGTATGTTGTATTCTTGTCTTTGTTGGAGATTAAACCCCAATTTTCGTCTCCTTTCCGTAATGTATGAGGACTAATTCTTCACCTTATGTATGATATCTTTCTAGGAGAGCTGGCCGTTGTAGCAGAGTGGTTCTAGGCGCTTCAGTCCCAAACCACACTGCTGCTACGGTTGCAGGTTCGGCTCCTGCCTTGGGCATGGATGTGTGTAATATCCTTAGTTAGTTAGGTTTAAGTAGTTCTGAGTCTAAGGGACTGGTGACCTCCGATGTTAAGTCCCATAATGCTTAGAGCCATTTTCGAGGAGATGGTTAAGGGACTGGAGTCATTAGTTGCATGATTGAAATGGTAAGGATTCTACTTATGTGCTTCAAATTAAGAAAGTCGCACATCCTTACATTATACACAACTCTTTGCTGCACCACTTCCTCTCTTCTGTAGTAGTACCACACTCCATAGAGGTGCTTCTCAAGATTTCATGTTTTTCATGGAGCAACTGCTGTTGTACCTGTGTTACCATGGCCATAGAAACTATTTGCATATTATAAGCAAAACAGCTCTTATTCCACTGATTCGAGCTACACCAACTATTTGCTTGCTTAAAAGTATGTAGTTTCCAGTTTTAAAATGCTGTGCGTGTCAGACAAAGAAAGCATTGCCGTGCACAAGAACTAACTTGGGTGTACATAAAGGTTACTAAAATATTTGCTCACTCCAAAGGTTAAAGAAATATCTTATTAAAAAGACAACTATACTGGAAGGGGCCTTGAGTAGACACATAAGTAACTGGTTATTGTACGATTAAACAACATGCTCATACTGTGTAGAACCAATGTTTATGTCATGATATATTTTGCTGTGAGATTGGGTTATATGATACTTATCCCTACATTACTTGTTCTACTTCCAGCTGAGCTTCAGGTGCACATTGAGCTGCTGATCAAAAGTGTGCCAGGTTGGGTTGAATTTGAGCTGGTAAGGACATCTAAGTATTTGAGGCTGTCAAAGAATGGTGACATGTCTAAAGTGATGAAACGCTTGGAAACATTAGCAGAAACTAAAAGCTCATTGTAAGCAATAAGACATTTCTCTGTGTGTCTCATGTGGTATAAATCATAGGCCACAATGTTACTTGTGATGTTGTTACATGTATTGTGTTCATTCACATGTGGGAAGGGATAAAGTAATGAAAACGTACATCATATTTGTATAGATAAATGTCGTGCAGTCATTCTGGTGGTGTTTATCTCTCCTAGGAGTGTGAACTTGTTAGTTCTGAGACTTCAAATAAAGCCTTTTAGAACTGATCATGCTAATGAACTGTGTATTTTTCACCATATAAATTTATTTATTGTTCACACAGTTTCTTTTTAAAGTCACCATTGTTCCTGTCTGAGTAAGATCAAGTCTCTTTTTGTGTTTGCTGTCATTTACATTTTTCTATTTTGGTAACTTCGGAACCAGCCTACTTGTGAGAGGATGGAGTAGGTAATTTTTATAAAAGTGCATATTTATTTTTCTTCTATATTATAGTAAAGATGAAAAATTTGTAATCAAATGATTTTTGAAACATTTGTAAGAATATTTTATTCCAGAGGTAGTACAAGTAATTTATAACTTCCTTCTAAATCGGTTTTAGGCTTACATCTGCTTGCTAATAAAGTGACATTTCATTAGCAATACCTTGTTAAAAATAAGTGTGTTCAGTTAATTTTATTAAAACTATTTTACCATGTTTGTATTTCATTCATTGTTAAACATTTCATGATGTGAAAGTACCACAACTTTTTATAGCCTTATGAAGCCAGTTTTCCATTGTTACAAATGGATCTTTAGTGCAGTACCGCAGTGTAAAATTAAGTTGACAACTTACGCAAGTTTCATCAGTGAAACATTTATCTGTGTACTTATAATTAACTTGCTGTTGCAATTATTTTTCCATAATATACTGTTATGAGCTGTAATTAAATATAGCTCATACGCATCACCTTCTTTTAAGTTCGTTGTGAGAGATTGGCACATATTTTAAGTATGTGGAATATTTTTGACACCAACACTTCCCACTAGTTTGTGGAATCGAGTGTGTTTAAATTACACACACACATTTCAAATCGTAGCGACACTTTGTAAAATAAGACTGAAGTGCAAAACTTTTAGCTTATTCTATTTTGTAATTACTTTGGACTGTAAAAAAGTCATTTGCAAATAAAGACATTATGTAATTTGATGTACCATTTATTGTCAGATGAAGTTAGACACAGCAGTCAGTTGAAATAATTGCCTGGGGGTATACCAGTTGACGCAATTCCTTGTTTATGCATAAATTTCATGAGGCTGAAGGGGGGAAAAATGCACTGTAGTTATAGGTAAAATGTACTTTATTTGATACATATAGGCAGTACATTTTGCTCAGAATGTATTAGTACCATTTTTTCCTTCACTTCAACAGCAGCATGTACAAAATGTCTGTCATTTACATTGTTGAATACTGAGGGACCAGCATAAGAACATTTAACAAAGTAAATACATACAGGCAATCAATCATCCATGTGTGTGTGCCCTGACTAGTCATAATACCTCACGACTTGGCAAGCTCTAAAAATTCCATTTTCAGTCAATAGCTTGGTTAATACCATTAGGTTTCACACGGTAAAAGACAGCAATATGAAATAATTGCAGCACTTCATAATCCTCTACTTCTATTATGTTCAAGCAGACATAATTATTTAGTGTAACTGAATGCAATTAAACTGTGCAGGTTAAGGATTACATTTGTAACATCACAAGGAAGAGTACATAAACTTCAGTGCTTTGTTCATAATTAAAAAAAAATCATTAGCCACAATATATATGCGTGCTAGAGGGGGCTGGACAGCAGCAGTAGTCTGAAGGAACCAGTCTGGCCTTTGTGTTGTGCATTATGGTAACATATCTGGATAGAGATTTTCAATTCTCTATAAACCTTGCCCCATCCCAAGTGTATAGCAGCACACACTCCCTCTCAAAAATATTACCAGCAGAGACTGTATGACTGCTGTGAAACAAGACTTAAGTCAGAACAGCAAACATAGCCTACTCAGTTGCTGCTGGAAATACTCTTCTTAGATATTTGTGTCAGCCTCAGTTATTATCCCTGAACTGGATATCTGACTAGTTTGAGGCATTAGGCACACTACAGGGAACCAGAAATAATTTTTCGTTTCCATTGAGGAGCAATTTCTGTACAAAATAATTTTTGGCTTTATCCCATGCAAATAACATGTTTCAATATGCAACTGTGAACCTCTAGCAAACAGTATTATAAAAATGTGAGATTGTGATGAGCAATAAGACAGTGTTGCAGTTTGTATCAGCAGATGTGACACCTGTTGATGCAGTCTTTTTTTACCTTTCAAATGACTTAAGTAACATTCCGCATAGTTTAAGGAGAATTTTGGTGACAGCATTTTATCACAAGATACATTACTGCATTATTTTGGCAACAAAATGGAACACATGCTGCATTTCCATGCAGTCACTGATAGTAATACACAATTTCATACAAAAAGGAAACCAACCATGCAGCTACAATTTTATGACATTTGTTAGCAGAATGATTTCAAAATGTAATAGCTCCAATATCAATGTAACTGCTACCTCTACTCCATAATGGATTATATTAAATCAATGTAATGTTTGTGCCTTTTTTTCAAGTAGGGAAAATCATGTTACAATGGAAACTCCGGGTGGCAATATCAACAATATAAGGAAAAGAATGGATTGGTACTAACTGTAAAGATTAAACGTTGAATTCAGACAGGTACAACGAAAAGATTATGATTTAGCTTTTGGTCAGGCATGGGTGTCTGTGTTGTTGTTAACGTAAGTCAGGTTAAGCAGTGTGTAAGTCTAGGGACCAATGACCTCAGCAGTTTGGTCCCTTAGGACTGCGTGCGCGGTTGTGTGCGTGCGTGCACATTTATAGTGAAACTGGTATGGTAATAAACATCATGAAATTGGTACATTTCCTATCTGCAATAGTATAAAGCTAAACTTAGTAATGCTTTTGATATTTTGTCTTGCAGTTTTCTAATGTACTATTCAGTATTTGGATATGCAGACATTGGTTTTTAACTACATTTAACTTTGGATAAGATAGCAACAATTTAAGGTAATTTATTTCTATTTATATTCTCACTGAGGGTAATACATGCTTTGATAAATACTACTTTGAAATTATTTCCGCTGGTTTGATGTTTGTACTGCACTTGGCTTTGCTAACTTTCCCATAATTGCAAATTTATGTGGTACAAACACGAGCTATAATATGAAACAATGTGTTATGTAATACATTAATATTCCAATGTATTTTAGAACAAACAATATACTAAAAAGTTTGTCAGTTATTAGAAAGCACAGGAAAGACTTTGTGATGCATAACTATTTGGAAAAAATCTCTATGACTTATTAGTTGCTACAATCTTTAACTGTGAAATTGTCTTGTATTTCTCCGTGTTGCATTAGTAAGCAAGTATGTTGAAGGAGAGCTACCTGGGAAACAAAACAATCCCAACTTTGTCATATATTCTAACTTATAAGAAAACATGAAGCTTTATGCAGAAATAATAATTAAAATTTAGTAAATATCTGTGCTGATACATTTCATGTTTTATAAGTAGTAGAGAAGAACCCTTAAAATAAAATGCCAAGAATTTCGAAAAATGTTGAAAAGTGAATATTCTTACATATCTCATTCTTTCCACATAAGTAATTCATTAAAAATTTAAAGTAAACAATTGCATAAAATGTTGGATATTCCCATCAAGATGACTTCAACTGTCCGTAAGTACTTTGATATAATATGAAAGTATTGTAGCCTATTAAACATGTTCGGTATGCTATACTGTTTTACAAAAATAAGTAATGGTCCTTGTATCAAGTTTCATGAAGATTAAAACGAGCTACACAGATACAGAAAAAACAACTTTTTGACCTCCAGACCAGAGGAAATAAATCTGACAAAGTTTCAAAACAGCCCATATTCCTGTGCAGAGTGAAAGAATCCTTCGGGAATGAGTAAGATTCATCTCAAAAATAAGAGAGGTGTGGTAGGGGACAGGTTAATGCCATATGATTATCATAGCATGAAAAAGGTTATCTAAAAGTGTAGTTCCAACTGAAAATATCATGATGCACGATAAGGGAATTAATCTTCGTTAATAACAAAAATCAGCAGCTACAGTGAAAGTGCAATTATACTGTACCTCTTGAAAAAAGTTACACAAGTTAAGAACCCGCATGCATGAAAGTGAGAAATGACAATAGCATAGCACCAGACTGTAGGGGTACTAATGATCTAAAAGGTAGGTGCACTTAGCAAAAGGAAGGGGAAAGTAAATACTGTTACACAACATATTACAGTAGTGGAAGAGAGTTTCGTGGGAAGCAGATTCTTGTGTGTGTGTGTGTGTGTGTGTGTGTGTGTGTGTGTGTGTGTGTTACCTACATGTTTGTTATGAGGGGGGGGGGGGGGGGAGGGGGGAGAGAGAGAGAGAGAGAGAGAGAGAGAGAGAGAGAGAGAGAGAGAGAGAGCGCTGCACTTGCACTCACTTGCTCATACTCCAGTCACTTAACATGTACACAAGGTCGCTTGAGATCTGACATTCAAGTAAGCTGTCGTAATGGTTACAAAAGGTTTGCATCCTGCTGTGTGCCACACCAGTCTGTAATTAATTCCATGCTTTTCTAGTTCTCACACATTTACTACTATCAACTGTACACTTTTGCTCACCAGCTCATTTCACGTCATTTCTGTAACCTCAGACTACTCACTTGCCCTTGAAACTGGGGTTGCAAAATCACAGTGGCACATTGAAACAATGTTAGGCCTTTAAAGTTCTACCATTATAAAAAATTTCATCCTTGGTTCATGGTCAGCTGCATAAAAATGGCGGGAGGGCAGAGTTTTGTCCTCGGGCTCGTCTGCCAACATACTGGATTAAATCTCTGTCTCTACAGTATGTCTTAGTGTTAGAAAATATTGATGTTGATTTGTCTGCTGGATGGGGACCTTTTTGTCAGAAGTAGGCATGTACTTGAACTGTTAAATCATAACTAAGCCAGATAACATACATTTTTAATACACTAACAGCTAATCTTTGTTATGCACACTATACCTGCAATAGAGGTACCATGAAAACACACAGACGTACCAAAAGCTCTGACTTAACTTCTGCACTGCTGTTGCCCAGAAATTAGTACCACAGTCCTTAGTAGCCGAATAACTCCCATCACATTTTCTAGTAATATATCATAAAATTTCTCTTGCAGTAAAACATATGAAGATACATCTGCAACATTTATTTTCTAGTACACACTTGTGTTTCCATCTGTCTTACTTATGAATCAGTTTTAGAACAGTCTCCAATTCTGCAAAACATTGGTTAGAATGTATGAATACCAAAACACATTTTTAATTCATTTTTATGCACACTGTTCTAGATCATTAGCTAACAGCATTATGCAGCACTCTGTGGTTTCATTTACATACGGACACTGGAATGTATATGTTAATCCTGCTCAGTTCTTCCAGTAAAAGTCTACACAATACACAAGGAGGAGGTTAAGACCACATATACACAAGCAGGATGGAAATGGTATTTAGAAAACAGTTAACAAATTCAGACAAATAAATCATTGTCAAGAATATTTCGCATTTCAGTTAAAGTTGCATAAAGTCGTCTTTGCACATCCCTTGAGGCAGGTGCCCTTGCAAGCCCCTCTTTCTTATGCTCTGGATTAGCACAAATGCGAAGCAAAGCTGCTAAAGAGGGAGGAGTATGTTCTGACATTAGTAGTCCAGGTAGAACAAGTGTATTTGATAATGTCCATCCCAGAAAAATTTTTTCACACACTATCTGTAAATTGTTATTCACCACTGGAGCATCACAGCGCAATTTCTTGAGGTTACACTTGGAACGGCAATCGAAGTAATCACAGTCTTCATGCTTTGTACATTGCTGTCCACCTCCAGTGATATGCCCCACAACTGAACGTGGCAAAACGGAGTCTAGGTCTAAAAACTTGACTCTTTGTTCACCCTTTGTCAATCCGAAGTGACTCACCTTGACATCACACAAGTGAAAAGGCTCAGGCAGATTTGTATCTAGTTCATCTAGTAGGTCCATAACCATGACTGCCATTTTCACCCGACCAGCCCAGTCATCACGGCTGTCAGACAGTGATAATATTGTTGGTGCACTTTTAATGGGTTCCACATATTCAACAGCGAAAAATGGCCCACATGTGCCTATCAGTTGTGGAAATAGATCCCTGTCGGCATACAAAACTGAGCACAGATATTCATTATCCTGTAACAGAGCCCAAATATTTTTCATTTCATTATGCCGTTCGGAAATATCATTGTGTTTGGAGAAGCCTAAACGACTGAGCCTTTTCAGCTGATCATTTGATATTGACAAATTTAATTTCAGAGCGATAACATCGCGAATCATCATCTTGAATTCGTCTTCGTTTGGGTAATTTTCTAGGCCGCGAGTTTTGAGCCAAGTTACCGGTTCCGTGTATTCATCCTTTATCCTTTGCGAAGTTTTAAATACGAGACGTGTTCCCTCCCAGTCGGCCGAGAAGACTGCTTCCTTTCCGGCATGAAAAGCGTGGCACTTGAGGGAACGAATCTGCTTGTCTATGCACAGAGGTTTGCATAAATTACCGGTAGCTTCTCCTTTTCTGTATAGTTGGCACTATGTTAGTTTGGTTGGAGAAGAAAGAGAATTATTAGATGTATGTAAGCTAATATATAGTTAGTTATTAGTTGGGAAGTTACGAGAAAAATAAATGTCACTAAGAGATCCCAGAATGTGACTTACCAGTTTGCCAACATGTTGCCAGCTCTCTACGTTTGTACACATTATGCCCCATTGAACTAGATAATACGTTGCTATTATGATCAACAGCAAGCATATTAAAGCGCGATAGCGATTATTATACACAATACCAGGGAGTCTATTTAAATGCAGCATTGTTCATATCTCTCAAATCACTACATATCTGCGATCACGGGGAGGAGCTCCGCGTACGGGAAACTTGTTCATCGGACTCACACAGCTACGACGCCCACTTTGCCAGTGCATCTGTCAATTGTGTATGTCTGGGCTCTTGCGTCTCAAAGACTATACACTCCAGGAGCGAAGTAAGTGTCAGCAACATGAGCAACTTTGGTTCCAACCCTGGATTATGTCGTTGCGGGTTAGGATATCGGCAGTTCTGTCGATTGCACTTCGACCAGTAGTTGTCAACACGAGAAGTGCAGAAAACTGCATCTCCCATTTCTTTTCACAGTTTGTTAAGGAAATGGCGCCGTGGGCTGTGTTACGCAGCTCTGTAGCAGCGGACGCGCTGCGACCGTGGCGCTACTCCTTGTGCTGTGTTTGCTGGGTCAAGCTCTCACCCCATCGCGTTGTTCGGTGCGTCGTCTGCTAGCGACAGCGACCTTGTTGCGTCCTTGCGACAGAGGGCGGGTCGTCTGGAGTGCTGCCGCTGCTGTCGTTACTGAAGAATTTTTATTTTCGTTCTGATTGCTCTTATTTAATAGAACCTGGCGCCGCTAAAGCTGTGCAGCTCCGACAGGTTGGTTCTCTTTTTCTCTGCGCATGTTACGCCGTGTAGATAACGTAACGGACAGTTTAGAAAGTTTTAGTAAATGTGATTAGCAGCGCTTTCGAATTGTATTTTCCATTTTGTTTAGATTAGACTCGTTGCTGCATTTTGCTTGACCAGTGCCAACGAAAGATATGCAAATAAGTGATGATATACCAGTTATCACAGTAACGCTATTTTAATGTTATATGCTTGTTATTATTTTGGAAGCGATTTTAACGCTTATTGACTAGCAATAAAGGTATGATAACCAAAGCTAAGGAAAAAATCAGATTGCACCAAATACGCGCAACTGTTACAGTAGTATGTGGATACAGCTGGCGCCTAAAAATTCTAGTAGGCTACTATTGCAGCAAAGTACATCGCGCTTCGTCGTTACACGAAGAATTTGAAGTAATAATGATTTCAGAATATTATTTTTTTTGCTTGTTGGAGGAAGGTCTGCGAACACTGGTCTCAAGGGACTGTTTTGATTTTTGACCTTCAAAATCTGACCTCTGTTGTCGCGCCTTCGCGAAGTTGTGAGTTCGCACTCACCGTCACGGTCTTGTAAGTGTTTATAGTCCGACTTAGGTGCTCGTAAATAGTGAGCATCGATGTGTGACAGCGTTTCCTCTGTGGCTAACCGATCTCACCATGGAGCATGGTATTAAATATTTTCTCTCTATGGACCCTTGTTCGACTCTGTGAAAGATAAATATCGGGGTAACTGTTCGTTATTAGCTTTCCGTGTCGCTCAATGTCACCGAATCTCCTGAAGAAAATTTCAGTGAGGAAATGAGAATAATTTCTCAAATGACCAACAATGGTAATTTGATAGTTAAAGCTCTGTCAACTACAGCTGCAGTATAATCAGTATTTTTGGAAGCTGTCATGATCTAAAATCCAATTCGATAATTTGTAGGTAGACTACTTCATGCACATGAAGACTGAAAGGCCAGTTGCTGAGTAGCTAGTATACAGCGACTCGTACAAATGAGACGCAGCTCGCACATCCTTTTAAGCCACATCAGTTCGCGTCTCAGCACGGGGGAGTGTTATGAAATATGTAGGGCCTGTGGAACTCTAATTTGCGCACAGACTCAAGACAGTAAATTTAAAATGGTGTAATGATTATTTCAACAACAGAATCATGAGGCGCAGCCCTAAAAGTGGAATAACAGATGAGGGTCTTCTTACGACAAGAGGAGACCATAGTTTTCAGTGTCGCGTTGCAGAAATATTAGTGTTTCTCAGAGTACGGTATTAAAAGCCTTTTGGGAAGTAGCGATCACAATAAAAGATTGGACTGAATTTCCTGCAACTACGATTGCTCCTGAAATAGCCAAGACCAAATGGCAAGAACGTTATATACGAGGGCTATTCGTAAAGTAAGGAACGATCGGTGGCGAAATGCAAACCGCAATCAAAATTAAAACTGTCTTATTTGCAAAACATTCTAGCTAGTTTACATAGTCGCCGCTACGACTTAGACATCTGTCGTAGCGTTGTACCAACTTTCTAATACCCTTATCATAGAGGGCAGCCTCCTGTACTTTCCGACAATTTTCTACGCTGGACTGCAGCTGGTTGTCTGTGCCAAAATGTTGTCTTCAAAGCTGGCTGTTCATTTGAAAAGATAGTAAAACCAATCGGTATCGTGGGTCATCAAACACTTACCATCGTAAACGCCTCAGGAGCGTCCTCATTTCCCTTGCAGTGTGGGGCTACAACTATCATGAAGAAGGAACTGCATTATAGTTACGTTATATGGGGTTGCATGAAATCAGGCGAAATCTCTCGGCAGGTACCCCTACTTGACGGGAGACACTGTTTTCCACAGTGGTTTTCAATTCGCGACTGATCGTTCCTTTCTTCCAGAATAGGCCTCGTGTTTCTAGACGCTATAGTGCAATCGAATGCACACATGTGTTAATCAAAAAGCACATATATCTAGATCTATATACTACAAACCACCTTACGATGTGTGGAAGAGGGTATTTTGCGTACCACTGTCATTCACCCCCTCCCACTCGCTCAACCCTTTCATGTTCCAGCTGGTTTACGTTGCATGTGAGTCGAATCTCTCTCATCTTACCTTCACGTTTTTTTGCCTACGTAGTAGGTAGGCGGAAGCAATATATTGGCCAACTCTCGGAATTTTTACCAGTAAACCACAACGTAATCCACAACATCTCTCTACAGGCCTCTGTAACTGAAGTTGAAAGAACATCCCCGTGGTGCTTTCGTGCTTACTAAATGAACCTGTAATGAAACACGGTGCTCTTCTTGAGATCTTGTCTCCTCCCTCTGTCAATCCTATCTGGTAGAGATCCCAGAGGGTTTTGTGAGCTACCTCGTTTGTGCCTGACATACACTTCTTAGGATTCTTCCAGTGAATCTCATTCTGGCATCTGCGTTACCTGCGATTAGTTTCATGTGGTCGTTCTGCTTTAAATAGCTCCGTACGCACACTCGTAGATACACTCTAAGATAAAAAAATAAAAAGACGCACCACGAAGGAGTTATCCGAATGGTATGGAAGTTAGGAAATCGGTATATGAGCTGTATATGTATAGACAAACAAATGATTAAAATTTCAGACAAAATGGCTCTGAGCACTATGGGACTTAACTTATGAGGTCATCAGTCCCCTAGAACTTAGAACTACTTAAACCTAACTAACCTAAGGACATCACACACATCCATGCCCGAGGCAGGATTCGAACCTGCGACCGTAGCGGTCGCGCGGTTCCAGACTGTAGCGCCTAGAACCGCTCGGCCACACCGGCCGGCAAAATTTCAGACACATTGGATGAGTAAGTCAATAACTCGTTGGTCCAACCTTGGCACTGGGTTTGGCAGACACGAAGACAAGCAGTAGAAACCATCGCCTTGTGCAGGCAGGCATTATACTGCTGAAATGTAAAACCAGGTTGGCTTGCCATGAAGAGCAAGAAAACGGTGCATAGAATATCGTCAACTTACTGCTGTTCTGTGAGGGTGCTGCCGATTTCAACTACACGGGTCTTGCTGTGAAACGAAATGTCACCCCAGACCGTCGTATCTGGCTGTCAGGCCGTATGACGGGCGACAGTCAGGTTGGTACCCCGCCGCTGTCTGGGGCGCCTCCAGACGTGTCTTCGGCCTGGAGCCTCATTGATTGGAGTAGAAGTGTCTTCAGTGATGAGTCCCGCTTCGAAATGAGCCGCGATGACCAGTGAAGACGATTCTGGAGACGCCCAAGACAGCAGGCGGATACCAACCTGGCTCGGTCGCAGGTTCGAAACCTGCCTCTGGCATGGATGTGTGTGGTCTTGTTAGACTAGTTAGGTCTTAAGTAGTTCTAAGTTCTAGGCGACTGATGACCTCAGAAGTTAAGTCCCATAGTACTCATAGCCATTTGAACCAACCTGGCAGCCGCTCGCCTTACGGCACGACGGCCAGGAGTCACGGTGTGGTATACCATTTCATTTCATAGTAGGACCTCTTTCGTTGTCTACGTCGACGATACTCTCCGCCCCGCTTTGTTGCCCTTTACAGCAAGCCATCCTGGGCATTTCAGCAAGACACACTGCTGCCCATTAAAATTGCTACACCAAGAAGAAATCCAGATGATAAACGGGTATTCATTGGACAAATATATTATACTAGAACTGACATGTGATTACATTTTCACGCAATTTGGATGCATAGATCCTGAGAAATCAGTACCCAGAACAACCAACTCTGGCCGTATTAACGGCCTTGATACGCCTGGGCATTGAGTCAAACACAGCTTGGATGGCGTGTACAGATACAGCTGCCCATGCAGCTTCAACACGATACCACAGTTCATCAAGAGTAGTGACTGGCGTATTGTGACCAGCCAGTTGCTCGGCCACCATTGACCAAACGTTTTCAATTGGTGAGAGATCTGGAGAATGTGCTGGCCAGGGCAGCAGTCGAATATTTTCTGTATCCAGAAAGGCCCGTACAGGACCTGCAACATGCGGTCGTACATTATCCTGCTGAAATGTACGGTTTCGCAGGGATCGAATGAAGGGTAGAGCCACGGGTCGTAACACATCTGAAATGTAACGTCCACTGTTCAAAGTGCCGTCAATGCGAACAAGAGGTGACCGAGACGTGTAACCAGTGGCACCCCATACCATCACGCCGGGTGTTACGCCAGTATGGCGATGACGAATACACGCTTCCAAAGTGCGTTCACCGCGATGACGCCAAACACGGATGCGACCATCATGAAGCTGTAAACAGAACCTGGATTCATCCAAAAAATGACGTTTTGCCATTCGTGCAGCCAGGTTCGTCGTTGAGCACACCATCTTAGGTGTTCCTGTCTGTGATGCAGCGTCAAGGGCAGCCGAAGCCATGCTCTCCGAGCTGATAGTCCGTGCTGCTACAAACGTCGTCGAACTGTTCGTGCAGATGGTTGTTGTCTTGCAAACGTCACCATCTGTTGACTCAGGGATCGAGACGTGGCTGCACGATCCGTTACAGCCATGCGGATAAGATGCTAGTCATCTCGACTGCTAGTGATACGAGGCTGTTGGGATCCAGCACGGCGTTCCGTGTTACCCTCCTGAACCCACCGATTCCATATTCTGCTAACAGTCATTGGATCTCGGCCAACGCGGGCAGCGATGTCGCGATACGATAAACCGCAATCGCGATAGGCTACAATCCGACCTTTATCAAAGTCGAAAGCGTGATGGTACGCATTTCTCCTCCTTACACGAGGCGTCACAACAACGTTTCACCAGGCAACGCCTGTCAACTGCTGTTTGTGTATGAGAAATCGGTTGGAAAGTTTCCTCATGTCAGCACGTTGTAGGTGTCGCCACCGGCGCCTACCTTGTATGAATGCTCTGAAAAGCTAATCATTTGCATATCACAGCATCTTCTTCCTGTCGGTTAAATTTCGCGTCTGTAGCAAATCTTCGTGGTGTAGCAATTTTAATGCGTAATAGTGTAATATCCGCCCGCACACGGAGAGAGTTTCTTCTGCTTGTCTTCATGTTTGCCAAACACTGCTATGGCCAGTTAGGTCGGCGAATCTCTCCCCAGCTGTGAACGTCTGGAGCATTATGGGCAGGACCCTCCAACCAGCTCGCGATTTTGACGATCTGACGCGCTATTTAGAGAGAATTTGATACGACACCCCTCAGGAGGACATCCAACAACTCTATCAATCAATGCCAATCCGAGTAAGGGATTGCATAAGGGACAGACGTGAACCAACGCATTGTTGACTTGCTCAGTTTGTGAATCTCTTTACCTTAAATGAATAATTCAGTTTTTATGAAATTGTAATCATTCGTTTGTCTGTACATGTTCATCACATCTAGCGATTTCCATCCCATTTACCATTTGGATAATTCCTTCGTGGTGCGTCGCTTTTTTCTGTAATGGTGTATTTAACGGATTTAACTGCTTGCAGTGACTGTTCTGCAATAGTGTAATCATACAGTAATGGGTCTTTCTGTCTATTTATGTGCAATACTTTACATACGTTTACTCTGAGA
Organism: Schistocerca serialis cubense; assembly: GCF_023864345.2. Lineage (NCBI taxonomy): Eukaryota > Metazoa > Arthropoda > Insecta > Orthoptera > Acrididae > Schistocerca > Schistocerca serialis. The sequence continues at coordinate 628,027,582 of NC_064641.1, read as the reverse complement.
GTCAACTGCCAAACCCTGCACCAAGCGTCAATGATCTCTTTACTGTTGGACTTCTCTGTCTACAACAGCATTATCCACGGAAATCCTCATGGAGCTTCCGACGTTAATTGACTACGCCATTTATGTATGTCGTGAAAAATAATAAAAATGGAAATGTGTGTGAAATCTTATGGGACTCAACTGCTAAGGTCATCAGTCCCTAAGCTTACACACTACTTAACCTAAATTATCCTAAGGACAAACACACACACACCCATGCCCGAGGGAGGATTCGAACCTCCGCCGGGACCAGCCGCACAGTTCATGACTGCAACGGAAAAATGATAGTCGTCTAACATTTCCTTGGGGGTACGCCTGAGGCTGCCACTACATATGATGATTTCTCTCCGTTACGAATGACATGCTGTGCTCTTTTTGCTAGAAACTTGTCAATCTAATCTTGCAGTTGGTCTGATACTTCGTACGTACACTCCTGGAAATGGAAAAAAGAACACATTGACACCAGTGTGTCAGACCCACCATACTTGCTCCGGACACTGCGAGAGGGCTGTACAAGCAATGATCACACGCACGGCACAGCGGACACACCAGGAACCGCGGTGTTGGCCGTCGAATGGCGCTAGCTGCGCAGCATTTGTGCACCGCCGCCGTCAGTGTCAGCCAGTTTGCCGTGGCATACGGAGCTCCATCGCAGTCTTTAACACTGGTAGCATGCCGCGACAGCGTGGACGTGAACCGTATGTGCAGTTGACGGACTTTGAGCGAGGGCGTATAGTGGGCATGCGGGAGGCCGGGTGGACGTACCGCCGAATTGCTCAACACGTGGGGCGTGAGGTCTCCACAGTACATCGATGTTGTCGCCAGTGGTCGGCGGAAGGTGCACGTGCCCGTCGACCTGGGACCGGACCGCAGCGACGCACGGATGCACGCCAAGACCGTAGGATCCTACGCAGTGCCGTAGGGGACCGCACCGCCACTTCCCAGCGAATTAAGGACACTGTTGCTCCTGGGGTATCGGCGAGGACCATTCCCAACCGTCTCCATGAAGCTCGGCTACGGTCCCGCACACCGTAGGCTGTCTTCCGCTCACGCCCCAACATCGTGCAGCCCGCCTCCAGTGGTGTCGCGACAGGCGTGAATGGAGGGACGAATGGAGACGTGTCGTCTTCAGCGATGAGAGTCGCTTCTGCCTTGGTGCCAATGATGGTCGTATGCGTGTTTGGCGCCGTGCAGGTGAGCGCCACAATCAGGACTGCATACGACCGAGGCACACAGAGCCAACACCCGGCATCATGGTGTGGGGAGCGATCTCCTACACTGGCCGTACACCACTGGTGATCGTCGAGGGGACACTGAATAGTGCACGGTACATCCAAACCGTCATCGAACTCATCGTTCTACCATTCCTAGACCGGCAAGGGAACTTGCTGTTCCAACAGGACAATGCACGTCCGCATGTATCCCGTGCCACCCAACGTGCTCTAGAAGGTGTAAGTCAACTACCCTGGCCAGCAAGATCTCCGGATCTGTCCCCAATTGAGCATGTTTGGGACTGGATGAAACGTCGTCTCACGCCGTCTGCACGTCCAGCACGAACGGTGGTCCAACTGAGGCGCCAGGTGGAAATGGCATGGCAAGCCGTTCCACAGGACTACATCCAGCATCTCTACGATCGTCTCCATGGGAGAATAGCAGCCTGCATTGCTGCGAAAGGTGGATATACACTGTACTAGTGCCGACATTGTGCATGCTCTGTTGCCTGTGTCTATGTGCCTGTGGTTCTGTCAGTGTGATCATGTGATGTATCTGACCCCAGGAATGTGTCAATAAAGTTTCCCCTTCCTGGGACAATGAATTCACGGTGTTCTTATTTCAATTTCCAGGAGTGTATTTTGTTCATCAGACAGCAGTGCGGAACTGTATCGAACACTTTCTGGAAGTCAAGAAAAACAGCATCAACCTGGACGTCGGTATCTACTGCCTTCTGCGACTCGTAGACGAACAGAGCGAGCCAGGTCTCACACCATCGTTGTCTGCGGAATTTGTTTTAATTCCCGCAGAGGATGTTTTCGTTCTCCAGGAATACATACTGAAGTCAACGATATAGGCCTGTAGTGCTGTGCGTCTGTTCGGCGATCGTTCTCGGAATCGGGAATGACCTGAGCCTTTCTCCAATCACTAGGAATGTTTCACTCTTTCACCGACCTAGGTACATTGCTACTAGAAGAGGAGCAAGTTATGTAGTGTACTGTGTATAGAGTAGCATTGGTATCCCATCAGGTGCAGTTTCTTTTATTCTGTTGAGGAGTTTCAGTAGATTTTCTGCTACGTGGTCGCTCCTTTTCGATATCTGCTGTTCTGATATTCGTGCGACGAGTTAGAGGAGCCCGCATCTCGTGGTCGTGCGGTAGCGTTCTCGCTTCCCACGCCCGGGTTCCCGGGTTCGATTCCCGGCGGGGTCAGGGATTTTCTCTGCCTCGTGATGGCTGGGTGTTGTGTGCTGTCCTTAGGTTAGTTAGGTTTAAGTTGTTCTAAGTTCTAGGGGACTTATGACCACAGCAGTTGAGTCCCATAGTGCTCAGAGCCATTTGAACCAAGTTAGAGGAGGAACCACAGTAAGATCTTGGAAAATGGAGTTCTGTATTTCGGCATTCCCTCTGTCATCTTCCGTTCCGATGCTGTTATGGTGTCTGGACAGATGGCTTCGATCTGTTTACTGATTTAATATAAGATGGAAACTCCTTAGGACTCACTGTCAACTCGGTAGACTTTTACTTTCGATTTAGTTGAACGCTTCACTATGCACCCTTATGCTGATTTTGGCTTTGTTCGGTTGTTGTTTGTCTGTGAGACTTTAGCTGCATTTCAATCCACAGTGAAACTCTCTTTGCTTCCGTAGCAACTCTCCAACACGGCTGTCGGACCACAGTGGGCCTTTCACATCCCTCATAACTTTACTCGACACATACCTGCCTAAAGCGTATTAAACAATAGTCTTTAACTTTGTCCATATGTACTCAATATTTTCAGTCCTGGATATGAATGTGTGGCTGCTCAGGTAATTGTTTTTTTTATTATTATTTTTATTTTTTTGTAGCACTTGCTAAGTAGAAATATCTTTCCACCGATCTTAACATTCCTATTTATTGCTGTACTCATTGATACTAACGGCGATTTCCTGTTCTACGTTTACTGAGTCAAGAAGTTCTGGCCTGTTGATAAGCAAATCACGAGTCGGTCGTCTGATTTTCAGATAAAGCACTTAGAACAATTTCGTACTATTCCCTGTCCCTACTACCCGCCCTAATCACTTGATTTCCTAAGTCTATAGTTGGTAAGTTTTAATCTCCCAGTAACACTGTAAGAAAACAAGGGAAATTAAGCGAAATCTCATCTACGGTTTTCCGCGCCACTGCTGCTCCTGAGGCAGGGGGTACCTAAAAGCAACCGTTTACCGTGTTTCATCCACATTCAACTCTTGTCTTCACCAAAATTATTTCCCATTTGGAATTCGTACTGACCTCACTAGATATTATATTTTTTACGCCTATAAACGCTTCCACCACTGGCGTTCAGCCGATCATTGTGATGTATATTCCAATTGGAATTTAAAATTTCATTGCTATTAACATCGGTCCCTAGTACTAATGTGGACATTATCGCCATTTGTAAGTGAGATTAGTTCTGGAACCTTTCCGTGGAAGCTTCTACCGTTAACTCATGCCAGGAATATATTAACATTTTATTTTTCTGATCTACCATGATGAAGCTACTTTCTTTAATTAATGGGGCTGAGATTCTTCCTTGTCTCAAATTAGAATGTATCACACTGGGCTTGTTGAGGGATTTCTGTATCCTAAAAAACCCACAAGTGAACGGTTTGTGTACTCCACTACCCTAGTAGCCACTTTCTGCCTGCAGTGAGTTTAGGGTACTTAATGAAATATGAACAAACAGAAGTGCTAAGACAGACAGCGTCATAAAAGGGAGGCGCGATGTAACGAAGGCGCTCATTCTACAGGTGTCACCTGAAGAAGGCAAGTTACGTGGTCGAAATATCGGGTTACGCTTACGACTGTATCAGACCGGACACCCGAGAGCAATAGACAGTTGTTTCGCCCAGAAAGCTTAAGATCACCCATAACATTTACTTTCACTGCAGTGTAATACATAAATATTTGAAAATGCTTACACAGTGAGTGGTTGGTTAATTTCAGGAGGGGGAGGGGGCAAACAGCGAGGTCATCGGTCCCGTCGGATCAGGGAAGGATGGAGAAGGAATTCGGAAGTGCCCTGTCAAAGGAACCATGCCGGCATTTGCCTGAAGCGATTTAGGGAAATCACGGAAAACCTAAATCGGGATGGTCGGACGCGGGTTTCAACCGTCGCCCTCCAGAATGTGAGTCCAGTGTGCTAAACATTGTGCAACTTCGCTCGGTTTACACAGTGAGATGCTAGTTAGTTTACTAAGTTCCGTCTACTGAAATAAACGTGGAACCTGCTATAGTGATTGTTACTTTATTTCAAGTTTTATTGATAATAGTTGTGATCGACGATTCTGCGTATGAGGGATTGGCAGTGGGACATAATGTGTTTGTCTGGCTTGTGGCAAATTACAAGTATCTCGGCTTAATGTGTTTTTAAAATTATTGACAGGAGTTTCCAAAGATACAAGATACTGCTAAAGAACAATCGTTTTTCACTAACAGCATTCAGGAACACCTGAAGATAAAATATCCCGAATACAGGAGTACCTAAGTTGGGAAGAACGTGTTAGTATAAAGGACGTCAAGCCGTTGCAGTTTGGCGCCTTTCACGCCTACAAAAACATGTATAGGCAACCCGCGAACTTCGGCAGTTGAGCAGACTCCTATAGCCAGGGAGCTCAACGGAAACTGCCAATAGGAACTGTAGCGCCAGTAGTAATCAACAGCTGTTGCCTTCTGGGGAAACACCTTTAAAGCTATTAGTTGTTCATCAGAGCGGGTGAAGTCGGCAGCACTAGCGTTTGCAACATTTTATGAAATGTTTCAACAGTTCGTTGTGTATTTTGTAACACAATGAGCGAAGATGCAGGAGACTAATCTGTGTATTAAAAAGTAGAATGGTTATTAATGAAACACTAGGGTGCGTCTTCCATTTCTTCTAGTTCGTATGAGAATGATCTGACACATGCTGTGAACCATCTAACAATGTGTCTTGAGTGCTGGGGTATTTTTAAGAATATATCCAATACTTTTCTTTTTACAACGTGAGCTGTTTTGCGGAATATGTACACACAAAATGAACAAAGAATTTACCTGAACACCGGAAGGTCTATCAATATAGATGTTCAGAAGACAGAACGAAATTGGGGAAACAAACTGATTAAAGAGTAGAGTCTCGGAATCTACGTATCTGTATCTACATCTGGAACTATACTCCGAAAGCCACCTTACAGTGTGTGGAGGAGGTTACTTTTCATTCCACTATTTATTCTCCCCTTCCACATTCCATTCACGAACTGCGTATGGGAAGAATGACTGTCGATAAACCTCTGTATTAGCTCTAGTTCCTCCGATTTTCTCGTCATGGGCTTTCCGCGACAGATAACGGGAGGAGGGAATTTGTTGTCCGACTCTACACGGAACGTACTATCTCGGAATTTCGATAGTAAGCCTCTCTTGTTGCACAAGGCGTCTCTTGCATTGTCTGCAGCATCTCCGCCATGTTCTCACGCCAACTAAACGATCCCGTGACGAAACGCACCGCTCTTCGCTGGATTTTGTTTCTCACTTCTTATTAATCCAGTCTGATAAGGGTTCCAGATTGCTGAGTAACTCTCATGAATTGGTGGAACACGAGTTTTTTAAACCACTTGTTTCATGAATGAGTTATATTTTCTTTAGATTATTTCTGTTAATATCAGCCTGGCAAATGCTTTTCCTGCTGTTTGTTTTATGTGGTCATATCATTTTAGGTCGGTCCAATTGTTGTTGTTGTTGTTGTTGTGGTCTTCAGTCCTGAGACTGGTTTGATGCAGTTCTCCATGCTACTCTATCCTGTGCAAGCTTTTTCATCTCCCAGTACCTACTGCAACCTACATCCTTCTGAATCTGCTTAGTGTATTCATCTCTTGGTCTCCCTCTACGATTTTTACCCTCCACGCTGCCCTCCAATACTAAATTGGTGATCCCTTGATGCCTCAGAACATGTCCTACCAACCGATCCCTTCTTCTGGTCAAGTTGTGCCACAAACTTCTCTTCTCCCCAATCCTATTCAATACTTCCTCATTAGTTATGTGATCTACCCATCTAATCTTCAGCATTCTTCTGTAGCACCACATTTCGAAAGCTTCTATTCTCTTCTTGTCCAAACTATTTACCGTCCATGTTTCACTTCCATACATGGCTACACTCCATACGAATACTTTCAGAAATGACTTCCTGACACTTAAATCAATACTGGATGTTAACAAATTTCTCTTCTTCAGAAACGCTTTCCTTGCCATTGCCAGCCTACATTTTATATCCTCTCTACTTCGACCATCATCAGTTATTTTGCTCCCCAAATAGCAAAACTCCTTTACTACTTTAAGTGCCTCATTTCCTAATCTAATTCCCTCAGCATCACCCGACTTAATTAGACTAAATTCCATTATCCTTGTTTTGCTTTTGTTGATGTTCATCTTATATCCTCCTTTCAAGACACTGTCCATTCCATTCAACTGCTCTTCCAAGTCCTTTGCTGTCTCTGACAGAATTACAATGTCATCGGCGAACCTCAAAGTTTTTATTTCTTCTCCATGAATTTTAATACCTACTCCGAATTTTTCTTTTGTTTCCTTTACGCCCGGTCCAATTACTCCTAGGTATTCTACGGTAGCTAATGTTTCCAGTGACCAGTCGCCGTCACACAGTGATGGAGCTCTTCGCCTATTTATGCATAATATGTTACATTTATTTACTTTTGGGGAAATATGAGAGACGAAAAATAAAAAGCGCCATATTTTCATACCTATGTATTGAAGCAGTATAATAAGAAAATAGTATCTTAGTATTTTTCCGTTTTCTCTTTGTCAGAATTTTCATACGCCCGCTCTGGGGGCCGCTTAGGTTATCTACACACGAATTTTTTAGTCTCTTTCTCGACGAACCAAGCGAGGTGATGGAATGGTTAACACGCTGGACGCGGTCACGGGGAGTGGGGATCACATCCCTGCCTGGACATCCAGACTGGGGCTTTCAGTGGTTTCTCAGAAATGTCCACCGGACGAGGTGGCGCAGTGTTTAGCACTCTGGACTCGCAATCGGGAGGACGACGGTTCAAACCCGCGTCCGGCCATCCTAATTTAGGTTTTCCACGATTTCCCTGAATAGATCCAGGCAAATGCCGGGATGGTTCCTTTGAAAGGGAATGTCCGACTTCCTTCCTCACTCCGTCACTAATCCAATGGGACATCGCTGTCCTCGCTGTTTGGTCCGTTCACCCCCCAAATCAATCAACCAACCAGAAACGTGCCTTGGAGAAGGCACGCTCCATTTCCTTCCTCATATTTATCATATCCTAGCTTCCAGTGGTAGGCGGAAGATTAAATGACGGAGGCACCCCATGTGTGTGAAAGGGTCCTATAGTCCCCTTTCATTATCATTTTATTTGCTTTCCAATGATACAGAACTCTCTGACATGCGTGAGTGAATGAATGTGGGTGTGTTTCAATTTGCTATACGGTGGTTTAGTCTGCTGCAGAGAATCAGCGGTAGTCGTGCAGAATGGCCAACCCTTGTAGTTTTCAGGTAGGCAAAGAGGTTTGCTCCCCTTGTGTGAAAGTTACCGGTGTTAGGTTGCTGACGGAAGCCTCATCTCTGGGTTTTCCTGGCCACGGGATCGCGTGGGAGACGTTGGAGTGTGTGAGAGCGTCAGTCTGCTTCCAGCTCGCTAAGGGTCTTCAGCCGAAGTCTCTTCTATGAAGGGTGAGTTGATTTAACCGCGTGGCGCTTTGTCTTATCAAGAGGGGAGCTTTTAGCTTTTGCTCTTGCGTTTCATCTTATAAAGATCGATTTGCTGGGTCGTAGCAAGGAATCCAAGGCTTTTGCAGACTTTCAGTTTGATTCCTAATGCAGACTTGACTTTGAACTGTAAGGAGAACGTATCACAAAGGTGTTGCACATGTTGAAGCGCCCTCGGTTCAGTGTGAATGTCTGTGTACCTGCAACAGCGTGCGTATGCATTCTAATCTTTTCCGAATCTTGGTAATTTTTGCTTCTTTGTAAATTTTCTTTCTCTCATTACTTTATGTCTGGTAGAAACCATCCACATGGGTTAATATTAGAGTTTGTTGGTCCTTCTAACAACCCTACCACAACAAAGGTCAAAATTTTAATAACGATTGCGGTGTTGCTCACGCTGCTAAATACTGCATTTTCGGGCCACATCTGTCATATTATGTGTGCAGGTGTCATTAGAGCACAGTTAATAGTCATTTCATGTAATAATTTAAAAAAACTAGGTACTCATCTTTTTGTGTTTCCCACGCTGGTCTCGTATTATCATGGCTCAATCGTTGAAAATCTAGGTGATTATGATTCCAAGCTCGGATGCAAAGAGGCCTAGGTTTTATTCTGCTATATTCAAAAGTTTTGTAGGTGCGCTTCACAAATCATTCGTGAAGATTACACTTTTGCTGGACAATGGTGATGTAAAAAAATAATCAGCACTCCGAATTTAAGTTACACTTCCTTTTAACTGCTTTTATTCCAATATCACGTGACACACTAACATCACTTCACAATACAAAACATACTTGAAAATATCTTCTTAACAGTCACTGTTAAAGTTCACATTTTATAAGGTGACTACAATACGCGTCTTTCCAACATGACGTCCAAGACTTGACCGTCTCAAGGTCCGACTCTCTAACAAGTTAACAACTAACTAACTATCGCTTACGCGCCCAAAAATCAGAGTTACAAGTACGTCAAAGATCATAGTGACAAAAGAAAGAATACACATAAGAATATTATCATTGCAATATAAACATATCGATGTATCAAAAGTGAAATCAAACCTGAACGTTGTCTCAGAAATATGTTAAGTAGTTAACAGAAATACAGTAGAATATTACTGGTATCGAGGGGTTCAGGTGAGGTACCATAATGGTTACGTAATTCAAGTACCATTACACCCTCTACCATTATCCTTTACTATTCAAATGTGTCCTCTGTAAAATGTTAGTTGTTCGCGACTGCGTGGTTTAATGTTACTAAAATTTGTCTCCACGAACCACGTGGGCGCACGAGTCTGTTGTGAAATGTATAGCGTTTCACAACTTAGTTACCAGGCAACAGCAGTTGTATAGATGCCTTACATCAATGTTTTAAGGAATAAATAGCTTTACCTCCAGTCTTATCCAGTGTACCGATGTTACGTCTCTGTTACCTACGCCATTTAGCTTGTAGTTTCCTTGTTAGCCCATCCATAGCGTTTCCATGCACACAGGTCCAATAATTAGTATTCCCTTTTTATTTAAAACAAGTGCTTTAGAATAGATCTTGTTTTCAGGGATGTTGCTGTTAACTGCTCTTATGCACAGTGTTCACGCACTTGTTACTTTATTTCAGTATCTGATTCACGTGAACAATGCCTGGATCATATTAATAATTACATCCCATTCTTTATGAATGGCTTTATAGTGAATGTTCTTTTATGAATTTTCCTTATGAATAAATTATTTTCCGATTCAACCCAACCTCTTATTTGTTGTGTGGCTAGAGTTGGTGGCGACCCAATCTTTTACGTTGACTTCAATGTCAGATAGCATTTTCTTATTGAAAGTGCGGTTCACGCACCTTACACACGGCGACCCTTTACTCACACTGCTTACATGTGTCCGGGTTCTCAGCAAATTTGTAGAGCGATTTCGGATATTGCACGTGCTGATGAGGGAGACGTGTTCTGTATCAGATCGAATCTCTCGTAGTCCTCTGTAGCGCTGCTCCCTTATACCCTGCTCATTCTTGACGATCTGTATCTAGTAGTTATAAGACGAATAAAAGAGGAGGTGGAGAAGGAGGAGAAGAACAGTGTTTAACACCCCGGCTAGAGAATAAAAGATGAGCACAAAACAGGAAGAGATGTAAGACATCAACACATCCAACGGAGAGGAGCGTACCACAGAACCACAAAGCACCTAAACAAATCATTATTTGCAAGGCCGATGTTGTCAGACGTTGGTGATTTGGAAACTTTGCTAATTCTCATTCCACATCATACTAGACCATTTTTTGGGTTGACTCATCAAGCCAAGCAAAAATTTTCAGAATCTAAAAGCGTGGTGGGAGCTCAAGAACGTTCGACAGTGACCTATTCTCAATATATTTATTGGTCAGTGAAATTTGACATAAACAACATAGGGTGACACACGGAAGACGGACAGTTTTCAACAGCGTAGCACTGAGAGCGCCGTGGTGGGAGAAGATCGTGGTGGGGGTAGTTCTTCTCCACAGAAGACGCCGTTTCAGTTACAATGGAACAGTGGGTCTTGCAACATCGTTCGTTCGTTCATGACAATTTCGTTATAAGTGGTGAGTCTGTTACAGCTATGCACCGAATGTTTGGTGTACAATTCAATCTCGGCGGACACGGAGTTGTTCCGTGTCGTAACACAATCCTCAGATGAATGGAACACTTCAGATCAACTGGATAAGAAGCGCACAGGCCCGAGATGATGTGTAACGACGCCTGAAAATGTTTCAGGGATAAGAGAAGCGATAGTCAGAAGCCCAAGACGGTCAGCTAGACGTCATGGTAGTCACATCAGTCGTGAATCGGTTACATACATTAAAATTCCGTAGGCACAAAATTCTTATTCTGCATCAACTTAAGCAAACTGATTTTTCTGTTCGAGAAGACTTCGCTTGCAGAATGGAAGTGATTTTTAGTGATAATGTCATTTTATTGGTGAGCGGCGAAGCTCATTTTCTTTAAATGGGACCGGCAATAACCAAAACCTGCGTTACTGGGATCCCGAGCATCCACATCTTATTCACCAGCGTCCTTTACACTCTGAAAAAGGCAGTCTGGTGTTCTCTTGACTCTTTCAGCATGGTTGTGCGGCGGGGCGGGCTTGAAATGTGGCGTAAATGTTTGATCACTGTCTCTCGTCGTACTGTGCACTACAAAAGTTCCACCTACCTCAGTACGGCGTCTGATCACCAGCCCGTTTCTCTGCATACGTAGATACTGTCCAGACGATGTTAAAAGCAGCGTCGAAGAAAAACACCGTCAATACTTACGTTTTCAAAGTCCGCGTAAACTCTAATAGCAAGCTATCCTGTAATATCTTATAACAAATTTCGGGAGGAGGGCGATTACTTCATCTCTTTAGAAAAATGGCAAAATTCTGCAACGCGTTCTTTTATTTCTTTAGGTTCAAAATTAAACACTTGACATCAGCCCGTATTTAATTAACGAATAATATCACTGTCCTCAGCTCACAGTTCGTACAACTCAGTACACACACAAGGCAGCCAGGAATGTACTTAAGTCCGACCCGAATTACTACTCTATTTACAGTCATTACTCTGCTACAATAAATGAGTTTCACATTTGGTCCTTTTCCAGTGGATTTCTAATAAAGAAATTGAGCGCCAAATATTCCATAGAGGAATATGAAACATGCCACACGGAATTCTACAAAGGCTGAAAGTTCACACGCGTTTCTCTTTCCAAAAGAAAAAAAAAAAAAATTCACAAAGTTCAAATCTTCACAATCTGTCCATAAATGCAACTGTTTTCAGGGCAATACAATCTGGACGCGAGAAACCAGTAACTTCTTCATTTTACTCATAACGTAGAACCACACGCCCACCATGACCTGCATGTTCGATAGTTAGCAAGCGACTCCCTTCTACCGCTCCTTCCAGGGCCTATAACTACTTGGAATGCGCGGGAAATGCTTAACTCTGATTGATTGAGCCAATCAAAACAAACCTTGGAGTTCTTTCTCGCGCTAAAGCTGTCTTACGCCAATCAACATTCACATTTGCATTCATCATGCAAATATTAATAAAATGTTTAACAAAACCAAACGAAAACTAATGGTGAAATAACTTCAGAAAACTGTTACTCGTCAAATGGCCATTCTGGCTGTCTTCTTACAAAAGCAAGTACCCTTGGACGTACATCAGCACGGTGGGGCAATTACATTTTTCATTGCAACTTGCTTGCTTAACACTTTCTTATGACACAGTTACTTAATGTTTAACATGAGATAATATTGAATTTTTTCGTATATCCCACATACACACTCACTCATTCTCATTTACTCACACAACAACACATTAAATAAGCACTGATCTTTTCTGAATTTTTTATTACGAAAAATGCCAAATAGTTAACATTCTTAATTATGAAACTCTAAACAAATCGACCTAACGTTCTGTCAATTTCAGTAATGATTCCAAATGATAATAAAGGACAAACTGTTCTGAAACCTAGCTGACTTTAATCTTACAAGTGCCGGTTTAGGATGTTCTAGGTATTTTTCTCTAACTCTGAAAGTATGTCAGCTAGAGAGCTGAGATTTTTACACCGTCTTCTTTTTAGTAACAAAGGGCAGTATATTGACTTTTAACTAAATTGAATAATATTTAATATAGTTTATTTAGATTCTTAGGGGCTTGAATATTCTGTCGCTCGAATAGACACAGGTACCGCTTCCCACGGCTAGGCTAGCGACAGGTGCGAAAAAGTCACGCTGAGATACAAGCAGCTGTTTCTATCACCGCCAACGGCTCCAAAGCTACGAGCTGTACTGCCAAGTGGTGCATTAAATGCTATTCCGTATTGACTCGTGACGTTACAGCTGGACCACATTTTTTCCAAGAAAATCACAGTCACTGTTAATATGCTTGAAACGTTCCTGAAACCGGAACTGAGAAGACGAAGAATTCTTTTAAAAGATGTTTGGTTCCGGCAGGATTGCGCTACATCACACACCGCGAACACTTCGATGGCAGTTCTAGGACGCATGTTTCCTGGACAGATTATCTCACGTGTTGGCAATGTTCCCTGGGCTCCCACGTCGTCAGATTGATCAGTGTGTGACTTTTTTCTGTTGAGTACCTCAAGAGCCGTGTCTATAACCACGAACCGTGAAATCTGGGCCAGCTGAAGAATTCATTCATTAAAGAAATTGCTATCATTCCTGCATAGACATTGGTCTATGTGACTGGTGGATTTGGTGGGTTTGGAGAAGAGACTTGGACCGTGCATTCGAAATGATGGACATCATCTCGATGACATTATGTTTCGAAAATAAGTCGCAATAAGCTCACATTAAATGTAAGTAATGAGCTTTGATTTAAATGTAAAAAAAAGTACATTAATTTAAAAATTGACCGAGTACTCTTTATTTAAAAACCATCCATATCTTGTGTGTCACTTTGCATATCTCTTTTTCAAATATCTCTCTTTTCAAACCAACCACTCAGTTCGTCCATCAGTACTAGAAACAAGGATACTCTCACAAAGATTTAATATCACTTACTTTTGTCTGTAAAGGTGTCCATATTCGGAAATACACGTTTTCAGTAATAAATCATCAGCTTCAAAGTATCTACTGATTAAGTTCAGGTTAGAGGAACCTCAAGAATTTATTGACGCATTGCTTCTACTCCATTGATGAATTTCCAATTAGAACTGATTGCTGTATGTATGTTAGTAATGATAACAAATAATATATTACATACAATCTAATTTCCATGCATCTTTAGTGCAGTAATGTGATCAAAGTAAATAAATGTCGTAAATTGATTTTTTATTTGATGATATATGGCTATGATAGCCTAAAATACGTTTTAAATGCAAATATTTTTTTATTCCACATCCATAAGGACCATTTCACTTGTGATCTGTGGAAGGCGAATTAACTTATCTCTTTTTCATTGTAAATATGTACTGCGTATTTTTGTTTTATGACACGTCCTACATCCTTGAGGATCTCTTCACTATGGATCTATGGAACAAAAAGTACGCCCAATCTAATGTAACAGAGTCAAGAGCACTCCAATTAAATACACATACTGTGAAGCCACTCCCTCATGAGATAGCAATAAAATGTTTTGGAATTAATTACATGAAGCAAAATGAAGCGCTTGAAGTTAAAAATTAATTCACAAACTTCAAGAATTAATGAGGGAGAAAATGTATCAGTTTGTTGTACTATGGGTGGTCTGTCGAGAGATTATAAATAGATAATGATAACAGATAGGCATAGATATTTTTTCGCTCACTTTTGCCAGTCCTTATTTAGTTCTGTTAAAAAGTTAGTAACTGTCACCCAGATTGCTATATCCATTAAAACCAAGTCTTACTATTAACTTGAACGCTCTCACGCGCGGGGATACATTTGTTAGATGAATTTAGCTGCTGGGAAACGTCAGTACCGGGCGATCTAACGTCCTGGAGTGGTTATGCCAGAATCTTTTCTGGCTCACATTAAATGTAAGTAATGTTTCAAAAAGGAGAAGAAGGGCTTTTAAAAAAGACATGTCAATCCTAAAACAAATAATTACTGTCGGGGTGGAGTTTTAAAATGCTCGTGGTTTCCGTGACTCTTAAATGGTGAATATTTCGTCTTATGGTTGAATTCTTTATTTTTGCCGCATTTGCTTCCTAACATATAATATAGAAAATACGTTTATGCCTTGAGTAAACACAATTCTTCTTATTTTAATACCCAAACATATTTCGGAGAAGTTTCTCCATCTACAGTGGGTTCATTTATTCTCTGTTAAATGACATACAAAAATTTTTGCATCATAATACAGTTTTTGAGCTTATGATTAACATTAATAAAATGTATATTACATTCATATAGGCTGTCGCAAAGAAACATCGATAAACTTTAGGGACAGATTCACATGAGCTGTAAAATGCAGCGCGACCGCTACGGTCGCAGGTTCGAATCCTGCCTCGGGCACGGATGTGTGTGATGTCCTTAGGTTAGTTAGGTTTAAGTAGTTCTAAGTTCTAGGGGACTGATGACCTTAGAACCATTTTTTTGTAAAATGCATACCTTGAAAGCTGTGAGCACTTGTTCACCTTCGATACCATGAAATATATCTCTTCTACTTCAAATTCTTTGCTTTTTATATTCTGAGAGGAGATAGCATGGACCAAAACAAGAAAAAAAGTCTAGTAAACATGGGCTGTAAATGGCATACCTTTAAGAGCTATGAGCACTTGTTCATAGAAGATGAACAAATGCTCATAGCTATAAAACTATGCATTTTACACCCCATATTTACCGGACAATTTTTTCTTGGTTTGGAAATCAAAGTCCTTACATTAGAAGAGATATGTTTCATAGTATCGAAGATGAACAAGTGATCACAACTCTTAAGGTATGCATTTTATAGCTCATTTTTACTAGACTTTTTTTTCTTGTTTTGATGTAAGGAAACTGTTCCTAAACCTTGTCGATGTTTCTTGGGACACTCTATATATACTGGGTGTCTCTCCTACGGGAATATTTCTTTAAATAGAATGTTTATCAAAAACTAATTTTACTTTTATCACGCTGGTTCGAAAAATATACACTGAATTACAAAATTTAGCGAAATACAGCTTGAATAAGGATATAGCAATTTTAAGTGAAAATGATATATGCGTTATGTATACGAAGGGCGTTCAACAAGTAATGCAACACATATTTTTCTCAGCCGCTTTCGGTTGGAAAAATGCGAAATTTTTTGTGGGTCATCATGCAATATTCCCGTTCAGCCTCTGTACCTTCATGAAGTTGCGATCGGTGACGGCGCTGTACGTAATTTTCAAAACGGCGTCTGTAACGAAGGTGCGCTTCAGGCAGACAGCTGTCCTTGAGTTTCTGTTGGCAGAGAACCAGAGCATCACAGATATTCATAAGCGCTTGCAGAAAGTCCATGGAGACCTATTATTGAACAAAAGCACGGTGAATCGTTGGGCGAGGCGTCTGTCATCACCGAAACGAGGTCGCGCAAAACTGTCAGATTCTCCGTGTGCCGGCCGGCCGCGCATAGCTGTGACTCCTGCAATGTTGGAAAGTGCAATCACTCTCGTTCGAGGTGGATGACAGACCATGATCAAACACATCGCTGCCCAACTGGACGTCTCTGTCGGTAGCGCGGACACACTCGTCCACCAGATGGAGTGCTCAAAGGCGTATGCCCGCTGGGTTCCTCGCCGCTTAACATAAGATCATATAGAGCAACGAAGGACCATCTATGCGGAATTGAATGTGACATTGTTATTATTATTTTTTTTTGTAGAACAGCGCCACAGGCGATGAAACATGGGTTCATCACTTAGAACTGGGAACAAAAGGGCAATCCACGGAGCAGCGCAACATCACCTCTCCTGCGAAGGAAAAGTTCCAAGTCGGACCCTTGGCCGGCAGAGTCACGGAGACGGTCTTCTGGGACTCTGAAGGGGTTATGATGTCTGATGTCCTCGCTCACGGGGTAACGATCAACTCGGAAGTCTACTGTGCTACCCTCAGGAAATTGAAGGAAAGACGTCGGAGTGTTCGTCGCTACAAAAATGCAAATTACACTACTAGCCATTAAAATTGCTACACCAAGAAGAAATGCAGATGATAAACGGGTATTCATTGGACAAGTATATTGTACTAGAACTGACATGTGATAACAATTTTCACGCAATTTGGGTGCGTAGATCCTGAGAAATCAGTACCCAGAACAACCACCTCTGGCCGTAATAACGGCCTTGATACGTCTGGGAATTGAGTCAAACAGAGCTTGGATGGCGTGTAGAGGTACAGCTGCCCATGCACCTTCAACACGATACCACAGTTCATCAACAGTAGTGACTGGCGTAATGTGACGAGCCAGTTGCTCGGCCACCATGGACCAGGCGTTTTCAGTTGGTGAAAGACATGGAGAATGTGCTGGCCAGGGCAGCAGTGGAACATTTTCTGTATCCAGAAAGGCCCATACAGGACCTGCAACATGCGGTCATGCATTATCCTGCTGAAATGTGGGGTTTCGCTGGGATCGAATGAAGGGTAGAGCCACGGGTCATAACACATCTAAAATGTAACGTCCACTGTTCAAAGTACCATCAATGCGAACAAGAGGTGACCGAGACGTGTAACCAATGACACCCCGTACCATTACGCCGGGTGATACGCCAGTATGGCAATGACGAATACACGCTTCCAATGTGCGTTCACCGCGATGTCGCCAAACACGGATGTGACCATCATGATGCTGTAAACTGAACCTGGATTCATCCGAAAAAATGACGTTTTGCCATTCGTGCACCCAGGTTCGTCTTTGAGTACACCATAGCAGGCGCTCCTGTCATCTCGACTGCTAGTGATACGAGACCGTTGGGATCCAGCACAGCGTTCCGTATTACCCTCCTGAACCCACCGATTCCATATTCTGCTAACAGTCATTGGATCTCGACCAACGCGAGCAGCAATGTCGCGATACGATAAACCGCAATCGCGATAGGCTACAATCCGACCTTTAGCAAAGTCGGAAACGTGATGGTACGCATTTCTCCTCGTTACACGAGGCGTCACAACAACGTTTCACCAGGCAAGGCCGGTCAACTGCTGTTTGTGTATGAGAAATCGGTTGGAAACTTGCCTCATGTCAGCACGTTGTAGGTGTCGCCACCGGCGCCAACTTCGTGCGAATGCTCTGAAAAGCTAATCATTTGCATATCACAGCATCTTCTTTCTATCGGTTAAATTTCACGTCTGTAGCACGCCATCTTCGTGGTGTAGCAATTTTAATGGCCAGTAGTGTAACTTCTCCTTTTCCATGACAACGCAAGGGCTCAGACAAGTCTGCGCACCAGAGAGGAGCTCCCAAAACTTCACTGGACTGTTTTCCTCATCCACTCTACCGCCCAGATCTCGCACCTACCGACTTCCAATTGTTTGGCCCAATGAAGGTCGCACTCTGCAGGAAGCAGTACTTGGATGATGGGGAGGTTATTGATGCAGGAGGACGTTGGCTCTGACGTCGATCGATAGTGTGGTATCTTGTGGGCATACAGGCCCTTGGGGTATGATTGTTACATTGAAGGGAGATTATGTGGAAAAACAGGATTGCGCAGCAAGAAGAATACGGCGCACTGGAACCCTGGATAAACCAACCTGCTTTCAGTAACAAAAAATGTGTGTCATTACTTATTGAACGCCCTCCGTGGAAGAGGTATCAGCAAGGAAAACAGAACGTTTATTTGAGGAGTGGTATTATAGGAAACGAAGTCACTCCACCTTGCTACGTTTCAGTTCCACAGCTATTTCATTGAGCGATGCGGTGCGCTTTCGCAAAAGTCGTCGCAGTACAGCGGTGCTCTACCTCCCAGGAAACATAGCGTTTGTCGCGAGGTGACTGAGAAAAGTGTGAGAAGCGTCCGCCCCCGCCGCCCCCGCCGGCACTCACGCGGTCAGCTGAGCGGAATTGGCGGCTGCCCAGCGCCACGTGACGGTCACGCGTCGCGTCGGTTCTGCACCCAGCGCAGAGGTCGGTGCGTGGTCGAGGCGGTGTTTACCCCTGCAGGCCCCGGCGGCTGCCTCGCGCACAGGATGTCGGCTGTCGGTGTGGGAGTCGCGCCAGATCGGCAGCCCAGAATAGAACGGGCCGCTCTGACAGAATTACGGCATCTCGCCGCCGCTAACAGAAAGGCATGCCTAGACTGTCTCCAGCTTCATTTGCTTCACAGGAACCCCACTTATTTTCTAGCGGCGAAAGTGCTTCTCCTTAAGGGGAGACAGAAGGCAAGTGGACTCAAAAATTCGATTTTGACATTTCAGAATATTCGAAATGCCTGGTCTTTCCTGCATGAAACAGTTTTTGTTTTATATAAATACGGAAGAATCCTGGAGACACTAGAAGGTATCAGATAGATTATATAATGGTAAGGCAGAGATTTAGGAACCAGGTTTTACATTGTAAGACATTTCCAGGGGCAGATGTGGACTCTGACCACAATCTATTGGTTATGAACTGTAGATTAAAACTGAAGAAACTGCAAAAAGGTGGGAATTTAAGGAGATGGGACCTGGATAAACTGAAAGAACCAGAGGTTGTACAGAGTTTCAGGGAGGGCATAAGGGAACAATTGACAGGAATGGGGGAAAGAAATACAGTAGAAGAAGAATGGGTAGCTCTGAGGGATGAAATAGTGAAGGCAGCAGAGGATCAAGTAGGTAAAAAGACGAGGGCTAGTAGAAATCCTTGGGTAACAGGAGAAATATTGAATTTAATTGATGAAAGGAGAAAATATAAAAACGCAGTAAATGAAGCAGGCAAAAAGGAATACAAACGTCTCAAAAATGAGATCGACAGGAAGTGCAAAATGGCTAAGCAGGGATGGCTAGAGGACAAATGTAAGGATGTAGAGGCTTATCTCACCAGGGGTAAGATAGATACTTCCTACAGGAAAATGAAAGAGACCTTTGGAGAAAAGAGAACCACTTGTATGAATATCAAGAGCTCAGATGGAAACCCAGTTCTAAGCAAAGAAGAGAAAGCAGGAAGGTGGAAGGAGTATATAGAGGGTTCATACAAGGGCGATGTACTTGAGGACAATATTATGGAAATGGAAGAGGATGTAGATGAAGATGAAATGGGAGATACGATATTGCGTGAAGAGTTTGACAGAGCACTGAAAGACCTGAGTCGAAACAAGGCCCCGGGAGTAGAAAACATTCCATTGGAACTACTGACGGCCTTGGGAGAGCCAGTCCTGACAAAACTCTATCATCTGGTGAGCAAGATGTATGAGACAGGTGAAATACCCTCAGACTTCAAGAAGAATATAATAATTCCAATCCCAAAGAAAGCAGGTGTTGACAGATGTGAAAATTACCGAACTATCAGTTTAATAAGTCACAGCTGCAAAATACTAACGCGAATTCTTTACAGAATGAAAAACTGGTAGAAGCCGACCTCGGGGAAGATTAGTTTGGATTCCGTAGAAATGTTGGAACACGTGAGGCAATACTGACCCTATGACTTATCTTAGAAAATAGATTAACGAAAGGCAAACCTACGTTTCTAGCATTTGTAGACTTAGAGAAAGCTTTTGACAACGTTGACTGGAATACTCTCTTTCAAATTCTGAAGGTGGCAGGGGTAAAATACAGGGAGCGAAAGGCTATTTACAATTTGTACAGAAACCAGATGGCAGTTATAAGAGTCGAGGGACATGAAAGGGAAGCAGCGGTTGGGAAGCGAGTGAGACAGGGTTGTAGCCTGTACCCGATGTTATTCAATCTCTATATTGAACAAACAGTAAAGGAAACAAAAGAAAAATTCGGAGTTGGTATTAAAATCCATGGAGAAGAAATAAAAACTTTGAGGTTCGCCGATGACATTGTGATTCTGTCAGAGACAGCAAAGGACTTGGAAGAGCAGTTGAACGGAATGGACAGTGTCTTGAAAGGAGGATATAAGATGAACATCAACAAAAGCAAAACGCGGATAATGGAATGTGGTCAAATGAAGTCGGGTGATGCTGAAGGAATTAGATTAGGAAATGAGACACTTAAAGTAGTCAAGGAGTTTTGCTATTTCGGAAGCAAAATAACTGATGATGGTCGAAGTAGAGCGGATATAATATGTAGACTGGCAATGGCAAGGAAAGCGTTTCTGAAGAAGAGAAATTTGTTAACATCGAGCATAGATTTAAGTGTCAGGAAGTCGTTTCTGAAAGTATTTGTGTGGAGTGGAAGTGAAAAATGGACGATAAATAGTTTGGACAAGAAGAGAATAGAAGCTTTCGAAATGTGGTGCTACAAAAGAATGCTGAAGATTAGATGGGTAGATCACATAACTAATGAGGAGGTATTGAATAGTCTTGGGGAGAAGAGGAGTTTGTGGCACAACTTGACAAGAAGAAGGGACCGGTTGGTAGGACATGTTCTGCGGCATCAAGGGATCACAAATTTAGCATTGGAGGGCAGCGTGGAGGGTAAAAATCGTAGAGGGCGACCAAGAGATTAATACACCAAACAGATTCAGAAGGATGTAGGTTGCAGTAAGTACTGGGAGATGAAGAAGCTTGCACAGGATAGAGTAGCATGGAGAGCTGCTTCAAACCAGTCTCAGGACTGAAGACCACAACAACAACATAAACACGACAATTTTTTCGTGAGATATGATGGTTTTCCTGACGCACGAGCTTTGCCCGAATGATCCTGACACTTGGTGCAAGTACAGGAGAAGTGCCACATATGACCACAAACATTCTTTACCTGCATCAGTAACGAATGAAATTAAACCCACATTTAGAGATCTTTGTAAAGATACCTTGTCGAAGAAATGTCTTCATGGGAAAACCCAAAATTTAAATGAACGTGTGAATTCTGTCATTTGGAACCGGTTACCGAAAACTGTATTTTAACAGCTTATAACCCTCAAATTTGGTGTTTATGATGCTGTTTTATGCCTCAGTGCGGAGTAATTAGAAAACTGGATGTTTTGGAATTATTGGGCATAAAATCTATTGGAAATACCGCAAAATCCATGGTGCAAATAGATAAAGAGAGAATCCGCAAAGCAGATATTGCTAATTTAAAACGCACAAAAGAAGCCAGACAGAAAAGAGGAGGGACCAAGAGAAAAGAAGATCAGTATGATTCAGATGATGCTCAGTATGGTTCAGGAAAATATTAGTGGTAAGTAATTCTAATCAATAACTATACTAGAATTGCAATATAAAACTTTAAATGGATTTTTCTCAAAACTACATTTTTTTTACTTTCAGGTATCATTATTTGATAAACGTATTGGGTTAGAAATATGAAATTTGGTCAGTTTGTACTGCAAATGGTAATAAGTTATTGCAAGTAAATTAAGAACCACCAAACAATCAGAAACTATTTTATAGTAATTAATGTAGAAAAAAAGTTAAATTTTACTAGTAAAAGAATAATTTTTTCTTCAAAACCGTAAGAGGTATTATGTTCATTTTACTTGTAAATTTAGGCATGTATGTGATATATGTGCAGTGAAAATTTCATTCTTTTATCACTTATAGTTCTTTTGAAAAGTGTACCTATTTAAAGGGTAAAACAGCATTGGCAGAATAGGGATAAAAATTGCCTTCTGTCTCCCATTAAGCAAATCCTCATCCCCAACCTGACACACGATGAAATCCAGTTCTACGTCTAAATAAACATAGTGGATAAAAAATTAGTCAGGTCTATGAGACACGAGGGTAATCCCACCTCTAGACACGGTAATAGCATCAATCAAGCATAGCACAAGTTTTTTTTGGTATTCCATATTCGTGAAGAGTCTCTGATCATGATGTTTGTGGAATAGAGCGGTCTAGGTCTGGGTAAAGGCACCAGAGAGGGAGTTCTGTCGTTGCGATTGATAATGGAAGCAAGACTGAAGAAAAAATCAAGACACGTTCATCCGATTTGTCGACACGGAAAAAGCGGTCGACAATGTAAAATGGTGCATTATGTTCGAAATCCTGAGAAAAACTTGAGTTAACTATAGGGAAAGGCGGGTAATGTACAATATGTACAAGAACCTGAAGGGAACATTAAGAGTAGAAGACCAAGAAGTAACTGCATGGATTGAAAAGGGTGCGACACAGAGATGTTATCTTTCGCCCCTGCTGTTCAGTCTATACGTTGAACAAGCAATGACGGAAATAAAATAAAGGTCAAGAGTGAGATTTCAATTCAAGATGAAACCATATCGGTGACACGATTCGCTGATGACATTGCTGTCCTCATTGATAGTGAAGAAGATTTACAAGATCGGTTGAATGGAATGAAGAGTCTAATGATTACAGAATATGGACTGAGAGTAATTCGAATAAAGACGAAAATATAGAGAAGCAGCAGACATGAGAACAGCGAGAGACGTAACAACGTAATTGGGGATCACAAAGTAGACGAAGTTAAGGAATTATGCAACCTAAGTAGCAGAGCCGGCCGGAGTGGCCGAGCGGTTCTAGGCGCTACAGTCCGGAACCGCGCGACCGCTACGGTCGCAGGTTCGAATCCTGCCTCGGGCATGGATGTGTGTGATGTTCTTAGGTTAGTTAGGTTTAATTAGTTCTAAGTTCTAGAGTACTGATGACCTCAGAAGTTAAGTCCCATAGTACTCAGAGCCATTTGAACCATTTTTTGAAGTAGCAGAATGAAACATGACAGACGGAGCAAGGACGTAAAAAGCAGGCTAGCACTGGAAAACGGGAATTCCTGGCTAAAACTATTCTGATAGTATCAAACACAGGTCTTAATTTGACGAAAAAAATTTTTGATAATGCACATTTTGAACACAGCGTAATATGGTAGTGAGGCGTCCACTGTGCCGGGTTCAATTACCGGCGGGGTCAGAATTGCCTCGAGATGACTGGGTGTTTGTGTCGCCCTCATCATTTCATCATCATCCAGGAAAGTGGCGAAATTGAACTGTGGAAAGGTTGGGAAATTGTACGGGCGCTGATAACCGCGCAGTTCAGCGCCCCACAAACCAAACATCATCATCATCATCGTCCATTGTGGAAAAACCGGAACAGAAGAAAATCGAAGCATTTGAGATGTGGTGCTGCAAAAGAATGTTGAAAATTAGATGGACTGATGAGGTGTGGAGTTAGGAGGCTTTCTGCAGAATTGGCGAGGAAAGGAATATTTGCAAAACACTGACAAGAAGAAGGGACAGGATGGTAAGACATCTGTTAAGACTTCAGGGAATAATTTCATGGTACCAGAGGGAGCTGTTAAGAGTAAAAGCTGTAGAGGAAGACAGAGATTGGTATACATCCAGCAAATAATTGAGGACCTAAGTTGCAAGTCCTGCTCTGAGATGAAAAGGGTGGCACAAGAGAGGAATTCGTGAGTAGCCGCATCAGACCAGTCACAAGACTGATGACTCAAAAAGAATTGCTTAATACATTTCTTTATTTATAACGTCGTTTCGGTGATTGACATCATCACATCATAATTTACAACTCGTGTAATATACACTACTGGCCATTAAAATTGCTACACCAAGAAGAAATGCTGATGATAAACGGGTATTCATTGGACAAATATATTATACTAGAACTGACATGTGATTACATTTTCACGCAATGTGGGTGCATAGATCCTGAGAAATCAGTACCCAGAACAACCACCTCTGGCCGTAATAACGGCCTTGATGCGCCTGGGCATTGAGTCAAACACAGCTTGGATGGCGTGTACAGATACAGCTGCCCATGCAGCTTCAACACGATACCACAGTTCATCAAGAGTAGTGACTGGCGTATTGTGACCAGCCAGTTGCTCGGCCACCAATGACCAGACGTTTTCAATTGGTGAGAGATCTGGAGAATGTGCTGGCCAGGGCAGCAGTCGAATATTTTCTCTATCCAGAAAGGCCCGTACAGGACCTGCAACATGCGGTCGAACATTATCCTGCTGAAATGTACGGTTTCGAAGGGATGGAATGAAGGGTAGAGCCACGGGTCGTAACACATCTGAAATGTAACGTCCACTGTTCAAAGTGCCGTCAATGCGAACAAGAGGTGACCGAGACGTGTAACCAATGGCACCCCATACATCACGCCGGGTGATACGCCAGTATGGCGATGACGAATACACGCTGCCAAAGTGCGTTCACCGCGATGACGCCAAACACGGATGCGACCATCATGAAGCTGTGAACAGAACCTGGATTCATCCAAAAAATGACGTTTTGCCATTCGTGCAGCCAGGTTCGTCGTTGAGTACACCATCTTAGGTGTTCCTATCTGTGATGCAGCGTCAAGGGCAACCGAAGCCATGCTCTCCGAGCTGATAGTCTGTGCTGCTACAAACGTCGTCGAACTGTTCGTCCAGATGGTTGTTGTCTTGCAAACGTCCCCATCTGTTGACTCATGGATCGAGACGTGGCTGCACGATCCGTTACAGCCATGCGGATAAGATGCTAGTCATCTCGACTGCTAGTGATATGAGGCTGTTGGGATCCAGCACGGCGTTCCGTATTACCCTCCTGAACCCACCGATTCCATATTCTGCTAACAGCCATTGGATCACGACCAATGCGAGCAGCAATGTCGCGATACGATAAACCGCAGTCGCGATAGGCTACAATCCGACCTTTATCAAAGTCGGAAACGTGATGGTACACATTTCTCCTCCTTACACGAGGCATCACAACAACGTTTCACCAGGCAACGCCGGTCAACTGCTGCTTGTGTATGAGAAATCGGTTGGAAACTTTCCTCATGTCAGCACGTTGTAGGTGTCTCCACCGGCGCCAACCTTGTGTGAATGCTCTGAGAAACTTATCATTTGCATAGCACAGCATCTTCTTCCTGTCGGTTAAATTTCGCGTCTGTAGCATGTCATCATCGTGGTGTAGCAATATTAATGGCCAGCAGTGTATTTCGATTTGATGCAAAAGATTTGAGACACGCCGTATATGAATGTCGAAGATATCTGTTATTTGTGCTGATATCTGCAACCCACTGAGCAATCTTGGCAGAAATTTCGTCAGAGTTTTATAGATATGGCCTATTGAGGATGGGCAATTCCGCCAGCGGCAGCTATCAGCGACGTTGGAAGATGCCCTGCGGAGAGCATAAGCTCACAAGGCGGAACCGAATGGGGGGGAGCCCGCAGATGTCCAGGTAGGAGGGGCAAGTCTCGTGACTCGGCCGGCTAGGCGGGTCTCCGCAGTCCCACGCGCTGCCCAGCGGCATTTCATGCAGCTGGGCGAACCCTGTGCCTCCGTCTGCCCACGACGTGTCAGGAGCTTTTCTAAGGCGAGGAAATGATGAATTCTCGTGGGAATTCCGTAACCAGTAGGTGCAACCAGGAACGGATCTCATGATGCTGGTCAGGCCAATGACATTCTAATGATGGAACCCAGGAGACAGTCTATCTTTTTGATATTCACGAATGACAAGTTGATGTCGCTCAAGACATCCTCACAAAAGATGATGATCATACATTGATTTTGGGAGAAAGAGGATGAAGTTTCCAGAGTGGCTGGTGAGCGTTCAGATAAGATTACACGCCAGGTTACTTTTTTGTATCAAAATTTTCGGTGACAAAATGTTGCCATTTCGTCTAATCTGCAACATCAAGAATATAATTCGAAGAATACAGTGTGGGGGGAAAACCTGTGGAATATCATTTACACTCCTATAAAAACCTGTATACAAGCTGTGGTGGCAAGTAGAATGAATGGCTTATTCAGCCCAGTACTGCTGTGCCGAACTTGCAGTTCGTATCGAGCGCGAATGAATACTCTTTCAATCGAAATTGTGTATTCAGCTGCCGTAGTTGCCATATCTGAAGTGAGTAAAAACCACACGCCACGCTCAAATCCCCAGCAACAATTCTCTGTAAGCTCCTGGGCTGCAATTATACAACACCAATTAACAGGTCCTTATTTCCTGCCACCATCGCATGGTAACTGGTGTTCAGTTGAGAATAAAGCCGTCTAGATCGCATAATATTATAAGATTTGCCATCATCGGATCAGAATTTACTTCTTATAAAACATCATCATGTGTCAGTTTCCATAAAAACTATGCCTAAGAGACGCCCTACTTAGGCTTAGGTTTTATTTAAACTATACTACTGGCCATTAAAATTGCTACACCACGAAGATGACGTGCTACAGACGCGAAATTTAACGAACAGGAAAAAGATGCTGTGATATGCAAATGATTAGCTTTTCAGAGTATTCACACAAAGTCGGCGCCGGTGGCAACACCTACAACGTGCTGACATTAGGAAAGTTTCCAACCGATTTCTCGTACACAAACAGCAGTTGACCGGCGTTCCCTGGTGAAACATTGTTGTGATGCCTCGTGTAAGGAGGAGAAATACATACCATCACGTTTCCGACTTTGATAAAGGTCGGATTTGCGGTTTATCGTATCGCGACATTGCTGCTCGCGTTGGTCGAGATCCAATAGCTGTTAGCAGAATATGGACTCGGTGGGTTCAGGACGGTAATACGGAACGCCGTGCTGGATCCCAACGGCCTCGTATCACTAGCAGTCGAGATGACAGGCATCTTATCCGCATGTCTGTAACGGATCTTGCAGCCACGTCTCGATCGATGAGTCAACAGATGGGGACGTTTGCAAGACAACAACCATCTCCAGGAACAGTCCGACGACTTTTGCAGCAGCATGGACTATCAGCTCGGAGACCATAGCTGCGATTACCCTTGACGCTGCATCACAGACAGGAGCGCCTGCGATGGTGTACTCAACGACGAACCTGGCTGCACGAATGGCAAAGCGTCATTTTTTTCTGATGAATCCAGGTTCTGTTTACAGCATCATGATGGTCGTATCCGTGTTTGGCGACATCGCAGTGAATGCACATATGAAGCTTGTATTCGTCGTCGCCATACTGGCGTATCACCCGGCGTGATGGTACGGGGTGCCATTGGTTACACGTCTCGGTCAGCTCTTGTTCGCATTGACGGCTCTTTGAACAGTGGACGTTACATTTCAGATGTGTTACGACGCGTGGCTCTACCCGTCATTCGATCCCTGCGAAACCCTACATTTCAGCAGGATAATGCACGACTGCATGTTGCAGGTCCTGTTCGGGCCTTTCTGGATACAGAAAATGTTCGACTGCTGTCCTGGTCAGCACATTCTCCAGATCTCTCACCAATTTAAAACGTCTGGTCAATGGTGGCCGAGCAATTGGCTCGTCACAATACGCCAGTCACTACTCTTGATGAACTGTGGTATCGTATTGAAACTGCATGGACAGCTGTACCTGTACACGGCGTCCAAGCTCTGTTTCACTTAATGCCCAGGCGTATCAAGGCCGTTATTACGGCTAGAGGTGGTTGTTCTGTGTAGTGATTTCTCAGGATCTATGCACCCAAATTGCGTGAAAATGTAGTCACATGTCAATTCTAGTATAATATATTTGTCCAATGGATACCCGTTTAAGATCTGGATTTTTTCTTGGTGTGGCAATTTTAATGGCCAGTAATGTAGATTATACTGAGATAGGGATCAATGGTCAGAATTGCCTATTTATTATGTTGTAAACATACCAAGGTGCACCGAATAACAACAACGAAGAACACAGCAATTGTTCAAAGCGATGACCGCCAAACTCAATGCGGTTCTGCCGCACTCTCGCAGAGATCGTGGGTGTCTGCTGACACCCGAACAGGCAGCCGGTGATAAACATCATACAGCACTGACCACCAACAGACATACACTAAGCAAGGTAGGCTCATAGGATGTGTGTCATGTGACGACCGCATGCATCACCCGGGCTCATTAAACTGTGCCGCACACTCACCACTATCCGTGGTGTGAGTTGTCCATAGCATCACACAGTGTGTCATGTGTCCACGATGAGGGGTATTACTGTGTACAGTGCACGATGCGTAATCAAAGATGGAACGTTATCACGAGAGTTAGCATACACGAATTTAATGTACAGTGCGGTAGATTGTAGTGGCCGTATAGCAGCTCAAATGTACAGAGAACGCTTTCCCAACAGGCGTCATCCAGCAGGAAGAACTTTAACTTCGTAGATACCAACTTACGAAAGACGGGGTCGTTCACACCACGGAGAGCCCGCCAAGGTTCCCGCCAAAGACATGGCGGCCGGTGTGGCCGAGCAGTTCAAGGCACTTCAGTCTGGAACCACGCGACAGCTACAGTCGCAGGTTCGAATCCTGCCTCGGGCATGGATGTGTGTGGTGTCCTTAGGTTAGTTAGGTTTAAGTAGTTCTAGGGGACTGATAACCTCAGATGTTAAGTCCCATAGTGCTCAGAGCCATTTCAGCCAGCCAAAGACATGTCCGCACACCAGACTTTAAGGAGGTGTTGCTGGATCGTGTGGCCGACAACGTAGCAAAAAGCACCCGTCAACTTCCTTGTGAAAGCGCACTTCGAACGACACAGAGTGGAGAGTCATGCTGGATCAAATGTTACACCCCTATCACAAAGGACTCAGATCACAATTTAATAATGATGAATAGTAGGCTGAAGTTTAACAGACTAGTCAGGAAGAACCAGTACGCAGGAAAGTAGGATACGGGAGTACTAAGAAATGAAGACGTAGGCTTGAGGTCCTTCGAGACTGTAGATACTGCGATATTGAATAGTTGAGTTGACAGATCCTTAGAAGAGGCACAGAAATCTGTAAAAAGGGCAATCACGGAAGTTGGAGAGACAGTCATAAGTACAAGGAAGGTAACTGCGAAGAAACTTCAGCTGATCGACGAAAGAAGGAAGTACAAAAATGTTCCGGGATATTCAGGAATACATAAATACAAAAAAAAACTTAGGAATGAAATAAATAGGAACTGCAGGGAAGCTAAGGCGAAATAGGCACGTGAAAAATGTGAAGACATCTAAAAAGAAACGATTATCGAAAGGCCTAACTCAGTATATAGAAAAACAACCAGTATTAGAATCAGAATTTAGAAGAGGTCTGGAAGACTTAAAATAAAATAAGGCAGAAGGAATAGATAGCATTCCATCGAAATTTCTAAAATCGCTAGAGGAAGTGGTAACAAAAATGTTTCAAATGGCTCTGAGCACTATGGGACTTAACTTCTGAGGTCATCAGTCGCCTAGAACATAGAACTACTTAAACCTAACTAACCTGAGGACATCACACACATCCATGCCCGGGGCAGGATTCGAGCGTGCGACCGTAGCGGTCGCGCGGTTCCAGACTGTAGCGCCTAGAAGCGGCAAGTGGTAGCAAAAGGATTATTCTCGCTGGTGTGTAGAATGTATGAGACTGTCGATGTATCATCAGACTTCCGGAAAAAAATATCATCCACGCAGATACAACACTGAAAGAGCCGACAAGTGCGAGAACTATCGCACAATCAGCTTAACAGTTTATGCATCCAAGCTGCTGACAAGAATAGTACACAGAAGAATGGAAAGGAAAGCTGATGATCAGTTTGGTTTTAGGAGCACAGCGTTGTAAGGTAGTGAGACATGAACCATGGGAAAACCAGAACAGAAGAGAATTGAAGGCATCAGAGAGGCAGTTCTGACCTTGCGGTTGATAATGGAATCAAGACTGAAGAAAAGTCGAGACACGTTCATAGGCGCTGTCGACCTCGGAAAAGCTTTCGACAATGAAAAATGATGCAATATCTTCGAAATTCTAAGAGTAATAAACGTAAGCTCTAGGAAAAGACGGGTAGTATACAATATGTACAAGGATGAAGAGGAAACAATTAGAGTGGAAGACCAAGAACGAATTGCACAGATTAAAATGGGTATAAGATGGGAATGTGGTCTTGTGTCCCGCTGTTCAATCCATACATCGAAGAAGCAATTAGGGAAACAAAAGAAAGATTGAAGATAGGATTAGAATTCAAGGTAAAAGGATATCAGTGATAAGATTCGCTGATGACACTGCAAGCCTCAGAGAAAGTGAAGACGAATTGCAGGATCTGCTGAGTGGAATGAACACTCTAATGAGAGCAGAATATGGACTGAGAGTAAATCGAAGGCAGACGAAAGTAATGAGATTAGCAGGAATGAGAACTGTGAGAAACTTAACATCATAATTGGTGATAACAAAGTAGATGAAATTTAGGAATTCTGATTCCTAGGTAGCAAAATAAACGCATGACGGACGGAGGAAGAAGGAAATAAGAAGCAGACAAGAACTAGCAAAAAGGGTATTCTTGGCTAAGAGAAGTAAACTAGTATAAAAATAGGTCTTAATTTGAGAAAGCAATTTCTGAGAGTGTACGTTTGGAACACAGCGTTGTAAGATAGTGAAACATGGATCGTGGGAAAACCAGAACAGAAGAGAATCGAAGAATTTGAAATATACTACAGAAACATGTTGAAAATTAGGTAGACTGATGAGGTAAGGAATGAGGAGGTTCTCCGTAGATTAGGCGAGGAAAGAATGTATGAAAAACACTGACCAGAAGAAGGGACAAGATGATAGGACATCTGTTAAGACATCAGGGCATCATTTCCATGCTACTAGAGTGAGCTGTAGAGGGTAAAAGCTGTAGAGCAAGACAGAGCTTGGGATAAATCCAGAAAATAATTGAGGATGTAGGTTGCAAGTGCTGCTCTGAGATAAAAGGTTGCCACAGGAGAGGAATTCGTGGTGGGCCGCATCAAACCACTCAGAACACTAAAAAAAAAAAATAACCGTAAAGGACATGTTCAAGCACAGTGACCAATGGATTTGTTCTCTGTGTTCACTTCTGTCAATGGATGATCCACCGTAATGCTGTAGTGCCGACCTTGATTGTGTTTTCAACAGCCACAACAGCCATGTTTGGAGTAAGGACATTCCCCACAGTTTTAGGAGACTGTACTCCTTGTTGTTCACGAAGGATGTGGTTTCAGTACGATGGTGCACCAGCCCACTTCACTGTTAATGCCCGTGAGCACCTGACCAACACGTACCATCATCGCTGCTTTGGAGGGGAAGGCCCTGTTCCACAGCCAGTGTGATCACCGGGTCTTAAACCTTTGGACTTTTTCCTCTGGGATTATGTCAAGACTTTGGTATGTGCAACCCCTGTAGAGCTGGGTGAGGACCTGATTGCTAGGGTCCAAACTGCCTGTCTCCTGATACAACAGACACCACGAATCTTTGAGAGAGTGCATGCATTGAGACTGGCGGTCGTCTCTTTGAACAATCACTATGAGCTACGCTTGTTGTGTGGTGTACATTGTGTATTTCCACAACACAATAAATACGCATTTCCGACCATTGGTTCCCCGTCTCAGTATAATCAATTGTGGACCCACTATCATCTGTTTCAATTTGACCCAAAATGGTTGAGACGCACTGTACTATACGAAATAGATTTGTATTATGCGATTATGCATTGACGTCAGCTGTTTACTGCACATGAAAATTTGTACCAGGCTATGATTCGAACCCATCCCACTTATCGCGAGCGATCGACCTAACAATTCGGCTATCCGAGCACACCTCCATGACCGATTCTGACTTCCGTCACTTAGTCACAATCGTTATGCTTGCACTATTTGTTATTCCCGCACAGACGTGGATGCATCATTCATGGTTGCAATGTCTGTGTTTATACAGTGTCTGTATCTTCACAATAAAATGTCCTTCAACATAGATGCATGTCTGAAGGAAATTGTGTTCTGAAGATACAGACACTGTATAAACACAGACGTTGAAACGAGCAATGATTCATATATTGTGGAGTCAAAACAATTTATATGGATAAAGCATTTAATCTGATGTACTTTCCCGATTTTGAACTAATGCTGTACTTCATATGACTCAGTTTATGTATTTAAAATTTTTCCCTCTACTAGGGAAAGAAACCAGCTTAATCATCACTAGTTCGCAACGTACACGGATGAGGCAAAAACATTACGACCACCTACTCAGTAGTATGTTGGTCCACCTTCGGCAAGCAGTAAAGGAACAATTCTGCGCGGCATACATTCGTCAAGTCCTTGATAGGTTTCTGGAGGTTTGTAGCACCGGACGTCTTCGCACGGGTCACTCAATTCTAGTAAATTACGGGCCGGCAGTTTGTTGGCGCTGAGCGGGCGCGTCCCAGATATTTTACGTCGGCTTCGGACCAGCCGAATTTGGTGGCCAAGACATCAACGTGAGTTCACTGCCATGCTCCTCAAACAATTGCACCACGGTTCTGACCTTATGACACGAACAACTGGCCTGCTGGAAGATGCAATCGCCGCGGAGGACACCGGCATGAATGGCTGCAAGTGGTTCACAGTTGTCATTGTGCCATCGATTACTACCGCAGGTTCCACGGAGGCCCAGATGAATATGCCCCATAGCATAACACCGCCTCCATCGCCCTGCGTCTGTGGCGCGATGCGATTGAGAGTAGCTGTTCGTCCGAGTGATGGCCTGTCCACACAAGGTCGTCGACCTCCTGTAATAAGAAACGTGAACCATCCGATCGGGCGATACGTTTCCATCGATCCAGTCTCGATAATCCCCTAACCGCTGCAATCGCAACTGACGATGTCGTTGGGTCAGCATGGAAAGAGGTAGGTATACTCTGTGGCCCCACGTTGAGCACTGTGCACTGAACTGTGTGTCACGAAGCATTTGTGGCTGCACCAGCATTGTACTCTGTCATTAGATTTGCCACCGATCGGCTCCAAACCTGGCTTAGAATGCGGTCAAGTATCCAACCTTCACGTTGTGATGAGGCTTGGACGTCCATCATCTCGCCACATACTCGTGGTTTCACTGTCCTACAAATACTCTCCAGAGACACTCACGACAGTAGCACGTGAGCAGATGACAAGCTTCGCAGAGTCCCAGGCGCCAGGCCATAAACATCTGCCTTTTTTGAGAGCCACTTACGTCTGGGAATTTCCAAATTTCCTCTCCGTATGGTCGCTGAATGATCCCTTGTTCGCCTCTGCTCCACTTACATATTTCCCTTACTGCATTGCGAGTCCGCAACGCTACCAGGTGGCAATCAAACTCGCGCTGGTTCAAAATGGTTCAAATGGCGCTGAGCACTATGGGGCTTAACATCTGAGGTCATCAGTCCCCTAGAACTTAGAACTACTTAAACCTAACTAACCTAAGGTCATCACACACGTCCATACCCGAGGCAGGATTCGAACCTGCGACCGCAGCGGTCGCGCGGTTCCAGACTGAAGCGTCTAGAACCGCTCGGCCACTCTGGCCGGCAACTCGCCGTGGGCAGTGGTCATAATGATTTGGCTCAGCAGTGTATTTTGCGCACTCTCTGTATTCGCACTTTTCCAGTTTTAGGGGCTAGCACATAGTTAACAGCGCCACATCCCCGATTATCAATTTCATATTTCAGTGACTGGATGCCTTTCCTGCCACCACAGCACCTGTTGACGTAACACTAGAGAGCAACACGTGATCGACGTGTGGTTGTGAATCACGCAAATCTATACTGCATATTTTCGTATTTTGACTGTTGGTGTTGTGTTTCCGAGACATAAATGGATAACAACGCTGACAACTGCTTGGACTGGAATGGGAAACTGTTCACTTGGGCTGGTCTCTGTACCAGACAAACGTACACTCACATACCCAGGTAATCGATTTGGACCTGGTTTATCTAAACCTCTCTCTCGCAAGTCGTCGCTGTATTGGTTAAGCTTTACTGTCCGACTATCATATTTTGACTGCTTGTGCTGTGTTTCTCAGACATAGATTTAGAACTACCCCGACAATTGCTTACACTGAAGTGGGAAACTGTTCACTTGGGCTGGTCTTTGTACCAGATGAACTGGCACCAACCTGCCCAGGGAATCGATCTGAGTCTGGTTTATCTCACTCTCACTTGCAAGCTGTCACTGTGTTGGTTAACTTATACTATATCAGTATTTCTAACCTCCTGGAAAGAGTTACGCATTGCTCCTGCATGTGGGCTGATATCAGAAATTCCATCATTTGCAGTACCATCCTGCCCTGCCGACCACCAAAACTGCTGCACCAGTAAGGATATTAAGCATTGGAAATAGCAACATATTTCTAATTGCGCTTGTACGCTATAGCAAGAAGATCTTGATTTTTTTTTTGGTGCTGTTGGGGAGTGGGGGCGGGGGGGGGGGGGGGCAGATGTATACATAGCGCGAAATTTAGCATACAGAGCTACCACATCTGGCAAAAACAATGGCTCTAACTCGGCTGGGGATCAGATCAAACTGAGTTCGGATGGCAGATATGGATACGTAGTTCTACGCTGCTTCAACAATACGAGCCAGAGGTCATCAGTTGTACTGGCTGGAAAGTGATGGCGTGCCGATCTCTGAGCAACTCATGACCACATGTTTGCAATGGGTGACAGATGTGAAGAACGTGCTGGCTAAAGTAGAGTCTAACACCTAGGTATCGAGGCAGATGAGAACAGCACGGACAACATTTGGGCTTGAATTATCTTATTGAAAGATAACGCCATGGGGACCTCGAAGATAGGGCACGGCCGCTAGTCTTAACATGTCAAAAATGTTACGGCTGCTGTCCAAACCACTGGCTATGCGACTCATAGGTGACCGTCTTGTGTACCAAATGGCTCTGAGCACTATGGGACTCAACTGCTGAGGTTATTAGTCCCCTAGAACTTAGAACTAGTTAAACCTAACTAACCTAAGGACATCACAAACATCCATGCCCGAGGCAGGATTCGAACCTGCGACCGCAGCGGTCCTGCGGTTCCAGACTGCAGCGCCTGTAACCGCACGGCCACTTCGGCCGGCTGTGTACCCATTGAGGCCTCCCCACCATCAAACTAGTTGCTGGGTCCACATGACGAAACAATCCGGAAACCTTAATTTTCCTTGGAGCCTCCACACACTGATACATCCATCGTGATACAGTGCGTAGAACCGAGACTCGTCTGAAAAGACGACGTGGTGCCACTTTTGTGTCCAGTGTTGCTGTGTCATGAAAGGCAGCAAAAATGGTCGCCATACTGACAGTTCTTGTTGCTTGAGACTTTGTCGCACTGTCCGTGTGGATATCGTACTTTAAGCATGCCCATTTTTTACTCAAGTTTCGTGAGATGGTTGTACGATGCTGCACGTCCATGTGAACAATATGTCTGTTCTCTCGGACGCGAATCGCATGGAGCCATTGAGACCCTGCAAGACGCTGAGACTGGCCCTCCTGGACCCATCGGTTCCACACTAGCAAAACACCCGTGGGATTCTGATCAATGCGAGCAGCAGCAGCCTTGATAGGGCACGATCCTGCTGCTATCGAATCTCGACACGTGCTGGTGCATATTGCTAAGATCTCCTCACAAAGAAGTGATTTATGAATGAGAAACCCTCTGCATAATCTTCCCTTTAGCTCTCCCTATCTTGCTTGATACTGCTGAAATGATAATCGTCATATTGAAATGTACAGTACAATGCTAATGTGACATTTGTTGCGCGCCACCTTCGTGGTGTTTCAATTTAAATTATCAGCGCTGTAGATATAGCATTTCCATTAGAGGCACATACCTTACAGAGTTTTGTAGCATCTACCTTCGTTTTGATGATGGCGGCGAAGAGTCGTGACATGTAATCCACGAGATATTGCAAGTGTGCTGGAGTCATCGTTATGCTTGACAATTTAACCATTACGGATGAATACTGTCCGACAATCCGCAGCTCGTGATCTCGTTATTAGCGTCGCTGCCTCTGGACCATGGAGTCCTTGGGTCGATTCCTGGCTGGGTCGGAGATTTTCTTCGCTGTAGGACTGAGTGTTTGTGTTCTCCTAATCATTTCATGTTATATTCATCTCAAAGATGCGCAAGTCACATTCCAACAGTTCCAGATGGTGGCTCCTAGCCAATAATGCCATTAGAGGACTTCATTCACAACCGGACAGTGAGTTCAAGTATCGTTCGTCGATGAGAGACAACGGCAGACGTTCCAGGAGCCTTATTTTATCTGACATAATTTTCTCCATCAACCCTGAAAACATGGAAATACTCTCTAAGACAAAAAAAAGCACACACCACATGGGTATTATTCGAATAGGACGGAAATCAGTGGATGTGATATACATGTACAGACAAACAAATGATTACGATTTCAGAAAAACTGGATGATTTATTCAAAAGAAAGAGCTTCACAAACAGAGACAGCCATTAACGCATTGGTCCACCTCTGGCTCTTATACAAGCAGTTACTCGGCTTGGCATTGACTGGCAGAGTTGTTGACCTGAGGGGGGGCGTTAGATCATCAAAAGACAAGTCGGTTGGAGAGCCCTGCCCATGATGCTCCAAACGTTCTCAACTGGGAGAGATCCGGCGAGCTTGCTGGCCGTGGTAAGGCTTGGCAAACACTAAGATGAGCAGTAGGAACTCTCGCCGTGTGCGG
Source organism: Schistocerca serialis cubense (assembly GCF_023864345.2). Lineage (NCBI taxonomy): Eukaryota > Metazoa > Arthropoda > Insecta > Orthoptera > Acrididae > Schistocerca > Schistocerca serialis. The sequence goes on along the minus strand of NC_064641.1, from coordinate 627,990,740 downwards.
GAGGGTATTATCTTGCTGAGATGTAAGCCCAGGATGGCTTACCGTGAAGGGAAACAAAACGGCACGTAGAATATCGTCGATATACCGCTGTGCTGTAAGGGTGCCGCGAATGACAATCAAAGGAGACTGTGATGTCACCGCCAGACACCACATTTGCTAGGTGGTAGCCTTTAAATCGGCCGCGGTCCGTTAATATACGTCGGACCCGCGTGTCGCCACTGTCAGTGATTGCAGACCGAGCGCCGCCACATGGCAGGTCTAGAGAGACGTTCTAGCACTCGCCCCAGTTGTACAGCCGACGTTAATAGCAATGGTTCGCTGACAAAAACGCTCTCATTTGCCGAGACGATGGTTAGCATAGCCTTCAGCTACGTCATTTGCTACGACCTAGCAAGGCGCCATTATCAATAGATATTTAACTTGTGATGCCTGTACCGTCAGACCGATGCACACCACTTATGGATTAAAGTTAAGTATTACAGCAACTACGTACTTTATTTGCTACTTTTAATTCCCTTAACTGTTCCAGATCTCGTGCCAGCCTGCGTGAGCTTAAGCGCGTGCCTTTCGGCTTCCTCTCATAGTGACTTGGCTGTCTTGCCAAGTCACAACAGAGACCTGCTATGAAACGAAATGGCACCCACACCATCACACCTAGTTGTCGAATCCTATGGTGGGAAACGCTCAAGTTGCAGTCCCAACACTGTCTGGGACGCCTCCATACAAGTCTTCGGACTGTAGTCTCATTGACTAGAGTAGAATTGATTTCAAAGATGAGTCTCGCTTCGAACTGAGCCCTGATGATCAGCGAAAATTTTCAAAAGAACCATCCACACTCGTGCTCATAAATTAAGGATGATAGCAGAATGTGGTGCCACACAACTTGACACTGCACAAAACAGGCGCTAACAGCATAGGCACATAGGGAAAACACACGACACAGATCTGTAAGTCCACGGTATTGGTTATAAGTTGCCCCGACATCAATATGGGATATGATCACCATGCACACGTACACAGGCCACACAGGGTGCACCCATCTGCAGGTGGTCGCTCATGTCGGCACCAATGATGTGTGTCGCTATGGATCGGAGGAAATCCTCTCTGGCTTCCGGCTGCTATCTGATTTGGTGAAGACTGCCAGTCTCGCTAGCGGGATGAAAGCAGAGCTCACCATCTGCAGCATCGTCGACAGGACTGACTGCGGACCTTTGGTACAGAGCCGAGTGGAGGGTCTGAATCAGAGGCTGAGACGGTTCTGCGACCGTGTGGGCTGCAGATTCCTCGACTTGCGGCATAGGGTGGTGGGGTTTCGGGTTCCGCTGGATAGGTCAGGAGTCCACTACATGCAACAAGCGGCTACACGGGTAGCAGGGGTTGTGTGGCGTGGGTTGGGCGGTTTTTTAGGTTAGATGGCCTTGGGCAAGTACAGAAAGGGCAACAGCCTCAACGGGTGCGGGGCAAAGTCAGGACATGCGGGGACCAAGCAGCAATCGGTATTGTAATTGTCAACTGTCGAAGCTGCGTTGGTAAAGTACCAGAACTTCAAGCGCTGATAGAAAGCACCGAAGCTGAAATCGTTATAGGTACAGAAAGCTGGCTTAAGCCAGAGATAAATTCTGCCGAAATTTTTACAAAGGTTCAGACGGTGTTTAGAAAGGATAGATTGCATGCAACCGGTGGTGGAGTGTTCGTCGCTGTTAGTAGTAGTTTATCCTGTAGTGAAGTAGAAGTGGATAGTTCCTGTGAATTATTGTGGGTGGAGGTTACACTCAACAACCGAGCTAGGTTAATAATTGGCTCCTTTTACCGACCTCCCGACTCAGCAGCATTAGTGGCAGAACAACTGAGAGAAAATTTGGAATACATTTCACATAAATTTTCTCAGCATGTTATAGTCTTAGGTGGAGATTTCAATTTACCAGATATAGACTGGGACACTCAGATGTTTAGGACGGGTGGTAGGGACAGAGCATCGAGGGACATTATACTGAGTGCACTATCCGAAAATTACCTCGAGCAATTAAACAGAGAACCGACTCGTGGAGATAACATCTTGGACCTACTGATAACAAATAGACCCGAACTTTTCGACTCTTTAAGTGCAGAACAGGGAATCAGTGATCATAAGGCCGTTGCAGCATCCCTGAATATGGAAGTTAATAGGAATATAAAAAAAGGGAGGAAGGTTTATCTGTTTAGCAAGAGTAATAGAAGGCAGATTTCAGACTACCTAACAGATCAAAACGAAAATTTCTGTTCCGACACTGACAACGTTGTGTGTTTATGGAAAAAGTTCAAGGCAATCGTAAAATGCGTTTTAGACAGGTACGTGCCGAGTGAAACTGTGAGGGACGGGAAAAACCCACCGTGGTACAACAACAAAGTTAGGAAACTACTGCGAAAGCAAAGAGAGCTTCACGCCAAGTTTAAACGCAGCCAAAACCTCTCAGACAAACAGAAGCTAAACGATGTCAAAGTTAGCGTAAGGAGGGCTATGCGTGAAGCGTTCATTGAATTCGAAAGTGAAATTCTATGTACCGACTTGACAGAAAATCCTAGGAAGTTCTGGTCTTACTTTAAATCAGTAAGTGGCTCGAAACAGCATATCCAGACACTCCGGGATGATGATGGCATTGAAACAGAGGATGACACGCGTAAAGCTCAAATACTAAACACCTTTTTCCAAAGCTGTTTCACAGAGGAAGACCGCACTGCAGTTCGTTCTCTAAATCCTCGCACAAATGAAAAAATGGCTGACATCAAAATAAGTGTCCAAGGAATAGAAAAGCAACTGGAATCACTCAATAGAGGAAAGTCCACTGGACCTGACGGGATACCGATTCGATTCTACACAGAGTACGCGAAAGAACTTGCCCCCCTTCTAACAGCCGTGTACCGCAAGTCTCTAGAGGAACGGAGGGTTCCAAATGATTGGAAAAGAGCACAGGTAGTCCCAGTCTTCAAGAAGGGTCGTCGAGCAGATGCGCAAAACTATAGACCTATATCTCTGACGTCGATCTGTTGTAGAATTTTAGAACATGTTTTTTGCTCGAGTATCATGTCGTTTTTGGAAACCCAGAATCTACTATGTAGGAATCAACATGGATTCCGGAAACAGCGATCGTGTGTGACCCAACTCGCTTTATTTGTTCATGAGACCCAGAAAATATTAGATACAGGCTCCCAGGTAGATGCTATTTTTCTTGACTTCCGGAAGGCGTTCGATACTGTTCCGCACTGCCGCCTGATAAACAAAGTAAGAGCCTACGGAATATCAGACCAGCTGTGTGGCTGGATTGAAGAGTTTTTAGCAAACAGAACACAGCATGTTGTTATCAATGGAGAGACGTCTACAGACGTTAAAGTAACCTCTGGCGTGCCACAGGGGAGTGTTATGGGACCATTGCTTTTCACAATATATATAAATGACCTAGTAGACAGTGTCGGAAGTTCCATGCGGCTTTTCGCGGATGATGCTGTAGTATACAGAGAAGTTGCAGCATTAGAAAATTGCAGCGAAATGCAGGAAGATCTGCAGCGGATAGGCACTTGGTGCAGGGAGTGGCAACTGTCCCTTAACATAGACAAATGTAACGTATTGCGAATACATAGAAAGAAGGATCCTTTATTGTATGATTATATGATAGCGGAACAAACACTGGTAGCAGTTACTTCTGTAAAATATCTGGGAGTATGCGTGCGGAACGATTTGAAGCGGAATGATCATATAAAATTAATTGTTGGTAAGGCGGGTACCAGGTTGAGATTCATTGGGAGAGTGCTTAGAAAATGTAGTCCATCAACAAAGGAGGTGGCTTACAAAACTCTCGTTCGACCTATACTTAAGTATTGCTCATCAGTATGGGATCCGTACCAGATCGGTTTGACGGAGGAGATAGAGAAGATCCAAAGAAGAGCGGCGCGTTTCGTCACAGGGTTATTTGGTAAGCGTGATAGCGTTACGGAGATGTTTAATAAACTCAAGTGGCAGACTCTGCAAGAGAGGCGCTCTGCATTGAGGTGTAGCTTGCTGTCCAGGTTTCGAGAGGGTGCGTTTCTGGATGAGGTATCGAATATATTGCTTCCCTCTACTTATACCTCCCGAGGAGATCACGAATGTAAAATTAGAGAGATTAGAGCGCGCACGGAGGCTTTCAGACAGTCGTTCTTCCCGCGAACCATACGCGACTGGAACAGGAAAGGGAGGTAATGACAGTGGCACGTAAAGTGCCCTCCGCCACACACCGTTGGGTGGCTTGCGGAGTATAAATGTAGATGTAGATGTAGAACGGGTTGACATACTCTGGATCAGGTGGTCAAGCAGCTGCTGGGGTATAGCCTCCCATTCTTGCACCAGTGCCTGTCGGAGCTCCTGAAGTGTCGTAGGGGTTTGAAGACGTGCAGCGATGCAGCGATACGTCGACCGAGAGCATCCCAGACGTGCTCGATAGTGTTTAGGTCTGGAGAACCGGCAGGCCACTCCATTCGCCTGGTATTTTCTGTTTCAAGGTACTCCTCAACGACGCCAGCTCGGTGGGACCGTTATCATCCATCAGGAGGAAGGTGGGACCCACTGCACCCCGAAAAGGCGGACGTACTGGCGCAAAATGACGTCCCGATACACCTGACCTGTTACAGTTCCTCCGTCAAAGACATGCAGGGGTGTACGTGCACCAATCATAATCCTACCCCACACCATCAAACCACGACCTCCATACAGGTCCCTTTCAAGGACATTAAGGATTTGGTATCTGGTTCCTGGTTCACGCCAGGTGAAAAGCCGGTGAGAATCACTTTTCAGACTATACATGAACATAACCTGCGAGAGAGAACGGCAGACGTTCCAGGAACCTTATTTCATCTGACATAAGTTTCTCCATCAACCCTGAAAACATGGAAATACTCTCTAAGACAAAACACGTTCCAGGAACGTAGCTATCCGAAAACTGTCTTGAGCAGCTAAATCGACAGCCAACGCGTAATGGAAATATTTTGGATCTGGTAGCCACGAACAGACCAGACCTTATCGACGGTGTCAGTGTTGAGATAGGGATTCGTGATCATGATGTTGTCATTACGAATATGGTTACGAAAGTTAAAAAGTCGGTCAACAAGGCTAGGAGGGTATTCTTACTAGAAAGAGCAATAAGCAGTTGTTAGCATCCCACTTAGTAAATGAATCAACTTCATTTACTTCCGGTACGATGGACGTGGAAGAATTGTGGGCAAATTTTAAATTCATTGTAAATCACGCATTGGACAAGTATGTGCCGAAAAAGTGGGTTACGGACGGAAATGACCCACCGTGGTTTAACAGCGCAATTCGGGGAATGCTCAGGAAGCAAAGACAGTTGCACTCGCAGTACAAGAAAGATCGGGAGAATGAGGACAGGCAAAAGTTAGTAGAGATTCGTGCTGCTGTAAAAAGAGCGATGCGCGAAGCATACAACTACTACCACCGTCATACCTTAGCAAAATATCTTGCTGAAAACCCAAGGAAATTCTGGTCTTACGTAAAATCGGTAAGAGGGTCGAAAGCTTCCATCCAGTCACTCACTGATCAGTCTGACCTGGCAACGGAAGACAGCAAAACGAAAGCTGAAATTTTAAATTTAGCATTTGAGAAATCTTTCACGCAGGAAGATCGTACAAACATACCGCCGTTCGAGTCTCGTACAGATTCCCGTATGGAGGACATAGTGATAGACATCAATGGGGTTGCGAAGCAGCTGAATGGGTTGAAAATAAATAAATCGCCAGGTCCTGATGGGATTCCAATTCGGTTTTACAGAGAGTACTCTACTGCACTGGGCCCTTACTTAGCTTGCATTTATCGCGAATCTCTTGCCCAACGTAAAGTCCAGAGCGACTGGAAAAAAGCGCAGGTGACGCCTGTATATAAGAAGGGTAGAAGGACGGATCCTCAAAATTACAGACCAATATGCTTAACATCGGTTTGTTGCAGGATTCTCGAACATATTCTCAGTTCGAATATAATGAATTTCCTTGAGACTGAGAAGTTGCTGTCCATGCATCAGCACGGCTTTAGAAAGCATAGATCCTGCGAAACGCAACTCGCCCTTTTCTCACATGATGTCTTGCGAACCATGGATGAAGGGTATCAGACGGATGCCATATTCCTTGACTTCCGGAAAGCGTTTGACTCGGTGCCCACTGCAGACTCCTAACTAAGGTACGAGCTTAAGGGATTGGTTCCAAAATACGTGAGTGGCTCGAAGACTTCTTAAGTAATAGAATCCAGTACGTTGTCCTCGATGGTGAGTGTTCATCGGAGGTGAGGGTATCATCTGGAGTGCCCCAGGGATGTGTGGTAGGTCCGCTGCTGTTTTCTATCTACATAAATGATCTCTTGGATAGGGTGGATAGCAATGTGCTGCTGTTTGCTGATGATGCTGTGGTGTACGGGAAGGTGTCGTCGTTGAGTGACTGTAGGAGGTTACAAGATGACTTGGACAGGATTTGTGATTGGTGTAAAGAATTGCAGCTAACTCTAAATATAGATAAATGTAAATTAATGCAGATGAATAGGAAAAAGAATCCCGTAATGTTTGAATACTCCATTAGTAGTGTAGCGCTTGACACAGTCACGTCGATTAAATATTTGGGCGTAACATTGCAGAGCGATATGAAGTGGGACAAGCATGTAATGGCAGTTGTGGGGAAGGCGGATAGTCATCTTCGGTTTATTGGTAGAATTTTGGGAAGATGTGGTTCATCTATAAAGGAGACCGCTTATAAAACACTAATACAACCTATTCTTGAGTACTGCTCGAGCGTTTGGGATCCCTATCAGGTCGGATTGAGGGAGGACATAGAAGCAATTCAGAGGCGGGCTGCTAGATTTGTTACTGGTAGGTTTGATCATCACGCGAGAGTTACGGAAATGCTTCAGGAACTCGGGTAGGAGTCTCTAGAGGAAAGGAGGCGTTCTTTTCGTGGATCGCTACTGAGAAAATTTAGAGAACCAGCATTTGAGGCTGACTGCAGTACAATTTTACTGCCGCCAACTTACATTTCGCGGAAAGACCACAAAGATAAGATAAGAGAGATTAGGGCTCATACAGAGGCATATAGGCAGTCATTTTTCCCTCGTTCTGATTGGGAGTGGAACAAGGAGAGAAGATGCTAGTTGTGGTACGAGGTACCCTCCGCCACGCACCGTATGGTGGACTGCGGAGTATGTATGTAGATGTAGACCACTGTTCCAATGGCCATGTACTGTGTTCTAGGCACCAGGCTTTACGGGTTCCCTTGTGGCCAGGTGTCATTGGAATGCACCTTGCAGGTCTCTGGGCAAATAAACCATGCCTGTTCAGTCGTCTGTAGACTGTGTTTCTGGAGACAACTGTTCCAGTGGCTGCCGTGAGGTCCCGAGCAAGGCTACCTGCAATACTCTGTGGCCGTGTGCGGGCACTGACGGTGGGATATCGGTCTTCTTGTGGTGTTGTACACTGTGGACGTCCCATACTGTAGCGCCTGGACACATTTCTGTCTGCTAGAATCATTGCCATAATCTTGATATCACACTTTATGGCACACGGAGGGCCTGTGCTACGACCTGCTGTGTTTGACCAGCCTCCAGTCGCCCTAGCATTCTACCCCTCATAACGTCATCAATATGTGTTCTTTGAGCCATTTTCAACACACGGTCACCATTAGCACGTCTGAAAACGTCTGCACACTTACTCGCTGCACCATACTCTGACATGCACCAAAACACCTCTGTGTATATGGACTGCTGCCAGCGCCACCGTGCCTCGAGCGCACGTCATATGCACCGTATAATCATACCCTGAGGTGATTTAAACCAGCAAGCCGCCCACCAGAGCATTGTTTCACCATGTATCAGCATTATCCTTAATTTATGGGTATGAGTGTAGCATTACAAGGCTATATCCTCTGCATGTATTCACATAAAACCTTGATATACTTTTTACAATTACTGTTAAGATCCATTTTTTCATTTATGCATCACAAACGTTCAATGCTGCCTCCAGTGGATAGGTGATAAACATCCAGACGTTAGTCAAGCTCGTCTCATGCTTTTGCGAACAAGTCTGGAGTTGATGGGTACATTGCTCCTGCTATATGGCATCGCAGATGACCCAAATTTGTTAGCAGCAGGGGTACATTGACAGTGTGTTTCAGAGACCCTCACAGAAAAAACATATCATGAGATTGCAAGCTCACTAATGCTTGGAATATGTTACGAGTTTGCGACCTATACACCAAGTGCTAGTTGTCACAAAACTTCCTTCTCTTTTTCTGCAGGTCGCCACAATTTTATGGCTATCGGACTTCGTTAGATTTACCGTATTCAATCATACGCATTATTCTATCGTTTGTACATTCAGAGTAAAAGATGTCGACGACGCAACAGCACACCACGTTAGAGTGTCAGCTGTAACATCCTGACCTCGCTACCCGTGGAAACATAAACTCGCCACAAATATAAAAAAAAAAAAAAGTGTCCACCCCTGGCAACAGGACGAGACGTCCTCTTTGGTCACTTTCACTGCAGTCTCTCATTCAGTTTCAGCGGATTTGTAAAAATTTCTGTGTTAAAACCACTACTCTAGATCAACCAGAGTTATGATAACAATTCGCGGGACATCAACACTGAAGGACGAATCTCGGCTTCATGGAAGAAGACGAGATCACATATACAACAATAAAAAAAGAGAATAATAAAAGTTGTTATTAACTTTACAGATGAAATGACACTAAGAGGAGTTATCATCCAGCAACAAGTCAGAACAGAGACGTAATTAATCAAGCGAAAATCTGTCATATGCAGTTACTACGTTTAAAGCTTTAGGTAGCCGTAAAGATCGTTTACCTGTGGTCTTCACATTGCTACTTTCGGTGACGTAATGTCAAGCAGCTCCCTACCTGATCTGAAGTTGTTCCCCACCAGTCTTGGAATAAAGTTTATACGCACAGCCAGTAATTTTCAGGGTTTCCGGAGATGAAAAATAAATGGTTTAAAAATCTTTTTTGAGTTGTCCCAAGAAAGATAGAAAAATCAGTTATCAGTCATCGCTAAAGAGTTGCTGTCAGTTGCTAACATGTTGTCAGCAGGCCAATGAATATGGGTGGTTTCACAAGACTGTGGTCATCCTTTACCCTGTGTGGCGCAGTGAATGGCAGCCATCTGTACGTTTGAGACTAGTACTCAAGCAACCTAGGCATTACCAGCTGACTTAACTGGTTTTTCTAGTTGGCGTCTCCAAAACAGCAGCGGAATTATTACCTGCTATGGTAGCGTGAAGTAGAGCACGGTCCCCCTCTGTGCCTTCAGGCTGGCATGGTTTCCTGCCAAGGTACTCTCATAGCCTTCGAAGACCCTCCTCTTCCACAAGCAACTGTTTGGACGCCATTGCGTCAGCTCTACTGTTGCGAAGACAATCACTCCGTTATTGCTGTCGACGATGTCTTCACCAGAGCCCCAGTAACCATTACTTTTCGAGGTTCCTTTAGGGCGTTCGTAGCTACGGTAGCGGCCTCAGAGCACGGAGCACGCACTGCACTTTTTTTTTTAATTTATTGGCTTTCGGAGCGATCCCACATAGCCATCTAAATATAGTAAATGTTATAGTACAATTTGTTTTGACAATTCATGGTAGACATTAGTTTAAGACGTATCCTGGTACGAAGTTACATAGGCTTAACAAAGGGATGGTTCGATATAAAACAAGTTTGACAATCAGAGTACACTAAAACGAAAAACAAGACGAAAATTAATGAGCCGTGCTCACTCCGAACTATGCGTTTCCTTGAACTTGGCTGTCTATCTGTGTTTGGTTTCCCGCCGTTGTTGCGGTTATGCCGTGGTTCTTCCTCCTTCTACGTGTGGCAGCAGCAATGTGTATCGATATTTGCACCGTTTACCGTCTTTGGTCTTGTGCATATAGTTTCTGGCTTGGGGGTGTGCGGGCAGTTGGTCGGTTGGTGAGGACCAGGGAGGACATCTCCATGTGGCGCAGTCAGCTGGGTCCGTTGGCAGAGTTGAGTGGTGTCATAAGTATCCAAGCCACGTCCGTTCATGTTGTGTCGATCGTTTCGGTGGTTCGCTGTTGGGGAGCTTTTCCTATGAGCAACACCGAGTGTTTGTAGTGGTGAAATCGAGCCGCCATGCGGTGGAATTAACTATATTGGTTCACTACAATTCAAGTGCACCAGTGGAATTTTCTCCCTTGTGGCCATTAGTGTTCTGGCTACCTGCCCTGGCCACTGACGTAAATTCAGGCAGTGTTCTTTTTGGGTAGAGTTAACTATATTACCTTATTTCAAATTCAAGTGTACCAGCGGAATTTTCTGCCTTGTGGTCATTAGTGTTCCAGTTACCTGCCCTGGTCACTAACGTAATTTCAGGCAGTGTCCTTTCCTCACCCGTTGTCGCTGTCCAACACGGTGTGTAGTTTTGAACGCTTAATACATATTTCATTGTGGATGATCACGTCCGTAACAGTTTTGTCTTTGAGTTTTCATGTACCGCTTGGTGGCTAGCAAGTCATTTGGTCGGTCGGTCCGTGACTGTCTCTTGGTTGGGTTACCGACAGATCAAGTGTAGTTGGGCCCACCTAAGTGAACATTAATGCTTCGAAGGCAGGCCCACCCTCCCCCTGGAGGCGTCTGAGTGCCGCTGTCTATACTGTCCTTTTCATGGGTGTTTAATGGTCTGTTGGTAATCTATTATAGCCAATGCTTTAAAGGAAAATTTTTTTTATCGTGTTTTGTGTAAATCAAGGGCCTTCAGCCCGTATAAGTAAGTTTGAATTTTGGCAAGTGGATATTTTGCTGAAAGTTGCTTTCGTTGTGCTATCTTTTCATTTAGTGCGCTGTCAGCCACTTAAGACTTAGTTTTAAGGTATTGTGAATTTTTGGAAAATCAATTGTGGGCCTTCAACCGTTTAAGCTTTATTTTTAAAATTTTCCCTTAAGCGAAAACATTGTGGCCTTCTGCCTCGAAAGATTATGGTAATATATTTTAAAATTTTGAAATTTAATTGTGGTCTTCAGCCATTAGTATTGCACCTTGTTTATGTTTGTTCTATCCACATTTGCCTTGAGGCTTTCAGCCTAGCTGTGATGTATACATATATATTTTAATTATTTTATTTGCAATTTTAACTGCTTTTCTTCAGTCACTTGAAATTAATCTTATGATTTTTAAGATCTCTTGTTTGGAGGCCTTCAGCCATGGAAGAATTGGATTTTGAAACTCGTAGTTGTAAAGCTTCGGCTATGTGCCGTTTTGGTTTAAATGTGTTATTAAATTACAATTTTGAAGTGAAACTGACCGCCACCATATTTGGCCCTTTCCACAATCCTAATCACCTGTTCTGCGCTGCGGGTGTATCCTGTAACACAGAATACACAGTGGAGGCATTGTACTTCACTCCTAAAGACAATCCCTTACTTCGTGGCTTCTCCTACGCCTTGCACGAGGCGGTTGGCCTTACGGGAGAGCTGATAAATTATGTAAAGAATGTTGTGTGTGTGACAGTTAATGAATACCTATTACTAGGAATCACTTTTACTAAGGAAGGGTAGGGCAGCATAAAAAACTGTTCTGTACGCGTTCGATCGACGCATAACGATAAAACGAGGAAGGCGAATACCTTGCTGTGTTACGGAGAAGGCGTGGTCATTCTGACAGTAGCGGGGTTCGACGAAGTCTTCGGTGATTTAGTACCGAATGTTCAGAGAACGATGCACGCAGCCTCGGTCTTTACATTCCCATACAAAAAGTGGTTTCAGCTGAGGCTAGCCGCAATTCGCGACGAAGGCAAACTGTAGGTCTAACCATTCCGGTCGAAAGTACCTCCGCGTTGCACTACACTGAGAGAACTGGAACAGACCCAAAATGCGTGTATTAAAGGGTAGAAAATGATAAGAAGGACCAGCAACGATTACCAGTAGGACTCTGTCTTACGCACGGAACCGTGAATATTGGTCTGTAACTCATTCCTGTTAATAATGTTGATTGGAATAAACTGTATGAACTGATGAAGGTAGCAGGGAATGAATGGTTACCTCCAACTTGTACAGAAACGAAGCTGCAATTGTGAGAGTCCAAGGACGTCAAAAAGAAGGAGTAGTTGAGAAAGGGGTGACACAGGAGTGTAGCCTGTCTCCCATTTTAACTCATCTGTACGCTGAGCCAGCACGCAAGGAAACCGAGGTGAAATTTGGGAAAGGGAATTTAAGTTCAGTAAAAAGAAATAATAGTTTTGAGGTTTGCTGATGACATCGTAATTCTCTCACAGATTAACACACTTAACTCGCATTCTGAAGGACGACGATTCAAATCCCCTTTCGGCCGTCCAGATTTAAGTTTTCTGTGATTTTTCTAAATTACTTCAGACAAATGGCGGGATGGTTCCTCTGAAACGGGCACGGACGACTTCCTTCCCCATCGTTTCATAATCCGATCTTGACCCCCGTCTCTAATGACCTCACTGTCGACGGGATGTTAAACTCTATTCTTCCTTCCTTCTTGTGTCAAAGTCAGCAACGGACTTGGAAGATCAAGTGAAGAGGAAGGGCAGATTTTTAAAAAGATTATTACATTTATATTAAGAAAAGTAAATCATGGTTAGTGTAATGTAGTTTAAATCAAATCAGATATGCTGAGAGATTAGATAGGGAAATGAGAAACCACACTGCCTGGCTAAAAATGTAAATCACACAGAAGATACGGTCGGATGTCAGTGTAACTTTCAACACATACACTACGTGATCAAAAGTATCCGGACACCCCCAAAAACATACGTTTTTCATATTATGTGCATTGTGCTGCCACGTACTCCATATCAGCGACCTCAGTAATCATTAGACATCGTGACAGACCAGAAAGGGGCGCTCCGTGGAACACACGGACTTCAAATGGATCAAATGGTTCTGAGCGCTATGGGACGTAACATCTGAGGTCATCAGTCCCCTAGAACTTAGAACTACTTAAACCTAACTAACCTAAGGACGTCACACACATCCATGCCTGAGGCAGGATTCGAACCTGCGACCGTAGCGGTCGCGCGGTTCCAGACTGAAGCGCCTAGAACTGCTCGGCCACACCGGCCGGCTTCACGGACTTCGAACGTGGTCAGTTGATTGGATGTCACTTGTGTCATATGCCTGTACGCGAGATTTCACACTTCTAAACATACCTAGGTCCACTGTTTCCGATGTGGTAGTGAAGTGGAAATGTGAAGGAAAACACATCACAAAAGCGTACAGGCAGACCTCTCTGTTGACTGACAGAGACCGCCGACAGTTGAAGAGGGTCGTAATGTGTAACAGGCAGACATCTATCCAGACCATCACTCTGGAAGTCCAAACTGCATCAGGATCCACTGCACGTACTATGACAGTTGGGTGGAAGGTGAGAAAACTTGGATTTCATGGTCGAGCGTCTGCTCATAAGCCACACATCACGCCAGTAAATGCCAAACGACGCCTCGCTTGGTGTAAGGAGCGTAAACACTGGACGATTGAACAGTGGAAAAACGTTGTGTGGAGTGACGAATCACGGTACACAATATGACGATCCGATGGCAGGGTGTGGGTATGGCGAATGCCTGGTGAACGTCATCTGACAGCATCTATAGTGCTAAGAGTAAAATTCGGAGCTGGTGCTGTTATGGTGTAGTCGTGTTTTTCATGGAGGGGGTTGCACCCCTTGTTGTTTTGCGTGGCACTATCACAGCATAGGCCTACATTGATGTTTTAAGCACCTTCTCGCTTCCCACTGTTGAAGAGTAATTCAGGGATGGCGATTGCATCTTTCAACACGATCGAGCGCCTGTTCATAATGCACGGCCTGTGGCGGAAGGTTACATGACAATAACATCCCTGTAATGGACTGGCCTGCACAGAGTCCTGACCTGAATTCTATAGAACACCTTTGGGATGTTTTTGGAACGCCGACTTCGTGCCAGGCCTTAGCGACCGACATCGATACCTCTCCTCAGTGCAGCACTCCGTGAAGAATTGGCTGCCATTCCCCAAGAAACCTTCCAGCACCTGATTGAACGTATGGCTGCGAGAGTGGACGCTGTCATCAAGGCGATGGGTGGGCGAAAACCATATTGAGTTCCAGTATTACCGATGGAGGGCGCCACGAACTTGTAAGTCGTTTTTAGCCAGGTGTCCGGGTCTTTTGATCACTTAGTGCATATTGTCTACGTGATATTGAGGTACTCACGCAACCAGCAAGAGTCCCTTGTCTGTGGCCTATAGAACATGTATATTACAAGCTCTGATGCCAACTCCATCCATACCACTGTCCCGGGTATCAAAGACTGATACAACAGTTGTGGGCCAGTTTCCTCAAGAGAGGGACAACCTTACCAAGCGAATCAGTGCGTGTATCAAGACCAAAGTGTGTCCAATGTCGTATTGGTAAATGGGCCCATACTGCCAAGTTCGTTGTGGATCTGACTCGATTTTATAACGACTGAAATAAAATTACATACCCTCACAAACAGTGAAGTTTCGTTTCCCTTTCCTCTTCTGGATAGTTCATTCTTTTGGTAAGACAGTGTGAAAGCCGATAGTTGGATAGCTGGACAGCAAAACAACTTGTAATGGCTGAAGTAGAAAAAAATACAAACTGTCAATGGCAAGAATATTTCTGAAAAGGATGGATCTGTTAACGCCGAATGTAACTTTGTGTGTTTGGAATTCTTTTCTGGAGCTAGTTGTCTGGAGTGTAGCTTTGTACGGAAGTGAAACGTGGAAGATAAACAGTCCTTAAAAGCTGAGAGCAGAAGCTCTTGAAATGCGGTGCTGCAGAAGAAAGCTGGAGATTAGATGGGTAGATTGGATAAATAATGAAGACGTAATGAAACGAACTAAGGAGAAAAGAAATTTGTGACAAAATTTATTAATGGGTAAAAATTGTAGAATGAAATTAGGTCTTGACTACGGTAAGCAGGTTCAAGTGGATGTAGGTTCCAGGGCAGTAGAGGATCGTGCTCTAAATTTGATGGGAAAAGTCTGTGAGGTAAAAACGACCTTTCCACCGTTTCATATACTACTAAACATTTTGATCGCCTTGTATTCCCTTCGGTAGCGCCATAGGTTCTCGACATTCGTGCGGGAATGTCGGCTGATGGGCGGGTAGTGTGGATAGCTGCACGAACAGCAGCAGCAGCAACAAAAACAACAAGAGCTCGTTCTAAAAATGTCGCATAATATGTCATCTGGCGGGGCTAGTGACGTACAATACTGCAATGCTTTGAGTAAAGTGCACGAACTGCACAGCATCAACTGAAGCCATGTACAACATCGTATCCGGATTACTATATCAGCAACATTCATGATCAGCATCAGCCATTTGACATGCGAGACGTATTCCAAAACTAACGTTCGGTGACCAGTATGGCCATGGTAGGCCTGAAAGAAGTTTCACGCATGCGGCGCTGTCTACCGGCTTGTTAGGAAACTACTGCGGTGCTGGTTTGATTCAGTTGTCGTTTACCAGTCGGTGAGAGCAGATCGCAACGGCCCAGAGATTCGCAGATTCCGCCAGTTGTAAATTGTGCGACGTGAATCGATTTTTGCTGGCTAAAGAATATTCAGCCCCTGAAATCCATCGTGAGTTGTGCTTAGTGTATGTACATGAAATAAAGAGTGACAAACAAGATCGAAAATGTAATTTCTTAGACTTTCCAGGCGATTTGATGACATCTCGTGGAAATTGGGTTTTCTGCCGGATACCCGCGTCTTCCAAACACGATATTTCGACGTCATTACTTGACGTCTTCATCAGGTGTTCCCTGAGACTGGCAACACCAGGAGGCCACGACCGGAGTTGGAGGCGGCCGGAGTGGGCGCGGACGGAATAGGGAACACCTAGAGCGGCAGGATAGCACGACTCGAGGGCGCGGACCGACTAGGGAACGGCAAACAGAACACCAGGCACCGGGCAGGCATAAATATGCGACCCGGTCCAGCAAGCAGCCAGTCTCAGGGAACACCTGATGAACACGTCAAGTAATGACGTCGAAATATCGTGTTTGGAAGACGCTGATATCCGGCAGAAAACCCGATTTCCACGAGAAGATCGAAAATGGTGGCGAGAATTTCAAAATGGCCGCACAAATGTTCACGATGAACACCCGAGTGGCAGGCCCAGTATTCGGACAGACGACATCGTTGATCGAGTGAACCAAAAACTTTTAAGTGATCGATGATTGACTTTTGGTGATCTGACTAATGAATGCCAAAATATTGCTCGAAAATCAGTTTACAGGATGTCACTGAACGGCGTGGAACTGTGTGCAATCTGTATTCCAAAAACGCTCATTGATCAGCACAAAGAGCGAAGAATGCGTAGGGCACGACAGTTTCTGGAGCGCTATAGACAAGATGGAGAGATTTGTTTTCCCACATTGTTACGGGCGACGAAACGTTGATGTCGTACAACAATGCAGAATCGAAACAAAAGTCAATGCAGTGGCTCCATGTAGGTTCACCAAAACTAAAAATGTTTAAGCAGTCTCCGTTCTCGAATCGAAAAATGATGGTTACCGTTTTTAGGGACGAAAATGGCATCCTTCTGATTGATTTCATGGACCGTGGGTCAACAATTACAGCTAAAGTATACTGTGAAATGCCAACGAAACTGAGATATGGGATCCAAAATAGTCACCACGGGGAACTGTCGTCTGGCATAATCCTCCTTCACGACAACGCACGCCCTCACACCGCTTCCAAAACCAAGGAGAAGATTCAAGGTTTTCGTTAGCGATTTTTTGAGCACCCTCAGTACCGGCCCGACCTTGCAACAAGCAACTATTTCCTATTCTTCCATTTGAAAAAGTGGATGGGTGGAAAAGGATTTCAAAACGATGTTGAACTCAAGACTTGCGTTATCAACTGGTTCTACTTCCAGGTGGCAGACTCTACGCAGAGGGTTTAAAGAAGCTGGTGTAGCGCTAAAGAAAGTGAACAGATGTGAACGACATGTGGAAGAGTAAAGTAGATATGAAGTAAAATATTATGGCCAATAAAAACCTTTTCTCATGAGCTTATTATTTTTATGCCCAAACGGGCATTGGTTTTGGAATACGCCTTGCTGGC
Source organism: Schistocerca serialis cubense (assembly GCF_023864345.2). Classification (NCBI taxonomy): domain Eukaryota; kingdom Metazoa; phylum Arthropoda; class Insecta; order Orthoptera; family Acrididae; genus Schistocerca; species Schistocerca serialis. The sequence continues at coordinate 627,973,625 of NC_064641.1, read as the reverse complement.
CAAAGGCGTCTTTTGGACTTTTCCGCTCGCTTTGATCTTCAACCATACGCACCTGTACCGCTCCTGCACATTGTCCCCACAAATGTCCATTTCATTTTCGTTGGAATCATAATTACGTCTTCCACTTCATTTTCTTCGCTGATTCTTTGTTTGTTTTCTGCCTCTCCTGCTAACTCCCAAGGTGCATCAATCTATTACTCGTTGAGCAGTCTTTGGTTTCTGACTGCTTCTACCATTAAAACTCCATGTCTATCTGCCATAAAACAAAACTGACAATAAACTTTGATTGCAGAATTTAATTGTCAAATACACAAGAATCTTAGCTTTAAAATTGTACTTTTCTAATGGCACTCCAGATATGTTTACTTGTCTAATTGTTTATTTTCGTCTCCATCCAATCACTGACTACTTCTTCCATAGACAAAAAAGGTATCAGCTGGTTCTATAATTTCATAGGCAATTTTCTTTTCAATCTTACATTGCTTGAATGTTATTATAATTGATTTTTAGGCATGCTTCCAGTCTTGCTCTATTCATTGTTGATGTTTATCTGCCTTAGATACAAACAACACTGTGTCACAAGCAACACAAAGGTGGCTCAGTTATGTTCACTTAACACGTATTACTTCCTATTTATCAAATGGTTCAAATGGCTCTGAGCACTATGGGACTTAACATCTGAGGTCATCAGTCCCCTAGAACTTAGAACTACTTACTACTACTAACCTAAGGACATCACACACATCCATGCCCGAGGCAGGATTCGAACCTGCGACCGTAGCGGTTGCGCGGTTCCAGACTGAAGCCCCTAGAACCGCTCGGCCACAGCGGCCGGCTCCTGTTTATCCCCACATCAGACAACTTGACGAGGTAGATAGGCTACAGTACTGCATCTGCAGCAAATTCTCATGTGTAATAAAAATAGCTATCGTCAGTGCCCCCTTCTTTGAAGCTTACATACATTACAGGGAGATTAGCATACACAGAACACCATTTCACTAACTGTTCCATGAATTCCACATTCTAGCAATAAGACGATCCATGAAAACACAGCTCGTCGTTTCCCAGTATGCAGATAATCGCTGACTATGTGGAGACATGTCGGAGTCTTGATTAAGAAAAAAAAAGGCGTGTAGCATTTGGTGCCAAGTGGGAGGTTCGCCGGCCGGGGTGGCCGAGCGGTTCTAGGCGCTACAGTCTGGAACCGAGCGACCGCCACGGTCGCAGGTTCAAATCCTGCCTCGGGCATGGATTCGTGTGATGTCCTTAGGTTAGTTAGGTTTAAGTAGTTCTAAGTTCTAGGGAACTGATGACCTCAGAAGTTACGTCCCATAGTGCTCAGAGCCATTTGAACCATTTTGGGAGATAGGTTCACATATTTCAACGCAATTAGTGACAGGGAAATGATCAACTGTAACGGGGCGAAAACGGACACATCACATTACTGTCCTCTGATAATGTCCGTAAGTTGAAGATCTTTACCACAAGACAGGTTGTAAGAGGCAAAAGCATCTAATCATAAAAAGAGTTTTTCGACACTGTAATTGTTCTTGCCGCTGCTGTCTCTGAAAAAGCAATGCGTCACTATCGTTGGCCACAGCAAAGGTAACGAAACCCAGTAACAGAAACGAGTCCTAATAGCTCTACGATCGTTTCGCCTAAGTAACAGAAAAGTGAAGGGCAGCGAGCGAAAGAGGATAGAGAGGAATGAATGATACTCGCTGAAGAGATGCGTTCGGGTGCAATCTGGAGGCAACTGCTGTTCACTCGACGTTGTGGCCGATCCTCAGATTAATGTGAACAGAAATCGCGTGTAGTGACCCGGCACACTACACAGCTGAATGGTACTCTTAGGGTCAGTGGTCATACCAACTTCAATCGCAAAATAAACGGTATTAAAGCAAGGAATGTAGCCAGTTTCCCGCTGTCAGATAGTGAAGCAAATGCTCCCAGATTCTCCCGGTTAAGCTTCTTTCTGTTTTTGTTTCTCAGTTAGTCACGGCACTTTCTTTTCCCCATCTTCATTAATTAAGTTTTATCGCGTTCCTCTTGCGCTCCCTCTGCTAACCCTTCTCTCAAACTCATATCTGCTGACACTCTGTCTGCCTGTAATTTGTTTGTATTGTTGTACTTCACACGAACGAGTGGCGGATTTAGAGAGGTGGGCACAGGGGCACGTGCCCCCCTGCCCCCCTCCCCCCCCCCTCTCCACAGGGTTTGTACAAAACATAAAACATCGCTTGTTAGAATATTGTATTCATGACTCACGCATTTCTCACGTAGCCGGCCGCTGTGGCCGAGTGGTTCTAGGCGCTTCAAGTCCGGAACCGCGCTGCTGCTACGGTCGCAGATTCGAATCCTGCCTTGGGCATGGATGTGTGTGATGTCCTTAGGTTAGTTAGGTTTAAGTAGTTCTAAGTCCCATAGTGCTTAGAGCCAATTGAACCTTCTTTTATTTTATTGTTATTTATTTATTTTTTTGCACGTATGTACTTGCAACTACGGCTGGGAAATGGTTGTAGTAGAGGCACTGCTATTCCTGTTCGGTGCAATCTGTTTCTTGTGCAATGAACGTGACGAACGTGATCACTTCAACAACTGTTTGTAAGCTTACGTTACTGTGTTTGCTTCCCACTGTGAGTTAAACAGGAGACGGCGTGAGTAGGTCTAAGCGACAAATGCTGGAAAAACCGAAAAGGTGAAAGTGAAATTAAAGTTGGAGAAGAGGCATCACTTCCAGCAATTGTGGATTCAGCGTCTACTAGTAATTACTCTGTAAGTAATGTGAGTGATTTATGTGAGACTACTGTGGATGAACATGATACCGGTCATTTGGTGAAAAGAAGTCGATATCTGACAGACGAGGAAATATTTCAATGGTTAAAGTACAGCTGGGCACCTCCTACCAAATTTTGCTTTCCACAAGTTGCACAAGGTAATAAAATAAGATCGTTTCCGAGAAAATGACTGGAAGAAAATGTTTGGCTGGCCTACAGAAATAAATTAAATGGCAGATTTTGTAAAACTTACGTTCCCTTCGATGGGGGGGGGGGGGGGGGGGGCAACAGTGTAAAATTAGAAATACCAGTGAATGAACCAATGAAAATGTGTAACAAAACAACTGCAATTATACTGTCACCGAGAGAAAGAGTATCACGAGAGAAATATGGTTGCCTGCCAGAACTTCCTGCACATAACTGAAGGGAAGTCAACGGATTTTTTAACAAGAAAGGATGAGGTTAGAAAGAGAAGAGAGGGGGGGGGGGCGAAAACAGAAAAAAACTAATCCCAATTATAAAGACAATAATGTGACGTGGAGTTCAGGATGTACCCTTACGGGAGGACAGATATGATGGATTATTGTTTGGTAAAGGCAGTCAGGAGATGGACATTGAATCAGTAGAATTTACTTCAGAGGGAAACTTTGGTGCTTTACTAAAATTCAACATGGGTTTCGAAAACATCGTTCCTGTGAAACACAAGTAGCTCTTTATTCACATGAAGTGTTGAGTGCTATTGACAAGGGATTTCAGATCGATTCCGTAGTTCTGGATTTCTGGAAGGCTTTTGACACTGTACCACACAAGCGGCTTGTAGTGAAATTTCGTGCTTATGGAATATCATCTCAGTTGTGTGACTGGATTTGTGATTGCCTGTCAGAGACGTCATAGTTCGTAGTAATTGACGGAAAGTCATCGAATAAAACAGAAGTGATTTCTGGCGTCCCCTAAGGTAGTTTTATAGGCCATTTACTGTTCCTTATCTATTAGGAGACAATCTGAACAGCCGTCTTCGGTTATTTGCAGATGACGCTGTCGTTTATCGACTAATAAAGTCATTAGAAGATAAAAAAACTACAAAACGATTTAGAAAAGATATCTGAATGGTGCGAAAAGTAACAGGTGACCATAAATAACGAAAAGTGTGAGGTCATCCACATGAGTGCTAAAGAGAACTCGTTAATCCTCGGTTACACGATAAATCAGTCTAATCTGAAAGCCGTAAATTCAACTAAATACCTAGGTATTACAATTACGAACAACTTAAATTGGAAGGAACACATAGAAAATGTTGTGGGGAAGGCTAACCAAAGACTGCGTTTTATTGGCAGGACACTTAGAAAATGTAACAGACCTACTAAGGAGACTGCCTACACTACGCTTGTCCGTCCTCTTTTAGAATACTGCTGCGCAGTGTTGGATCTTTACCAGATAGGACTGACGGAGTACATCGAAAAAGTTCAAAGAAAGGCAGCACGTTTTGTATTATCGCGAAATATGGGAGAGTGTGTCACAGAAATGATACAGGATTTGGGCTGGACATCATTAAAAGAAAGGCGTTCTCCGTTGCGACGGAATCTTCTCATGAAATTCCAATCACCACTGTCTCCTCCGAATTTGAAAAATTTTTGTTGACACTGACGTACATAGGGAGGAACGATCACCACGATAAAATAAGGGAAATCAGAGCTCGTACGGAAAGATATAAGTGTTCATTCTTTCAGCGCGCTATACGAGATTGGAATAATAGAGAATTGTGAAGGTGGTTCGATGAACCCTCTGGCAGGCACTTAAATGTGATTTGCAGAGTATCCATGTAGATGCAGATGTATAGACGCAGACGATGAAATAGTAATACAACACATGCAGTGGGTCTCAAACAATGCGAGTTATGTCAGAAGGACAACACAAAATTATTTAACAGAGTGTCGTGCTGATGTTACTGCTGGAAAAATGGTTGATTCCATAAAGAACTCCAAATTTTTCACCATAGTAACAGATCAGACAAGTAACATATGCATCTCTGAGCAATCATCGTTATGCATACATTTCTTTGCTGTTGAGGGTAGTATTGTAATAGAAGCGTTTCTAAAATTCACTGTTGCTACTGACCTGACGAATGAAAACTTAGCAGACACCATCCTGCAGGAGATTAAAGCAAATGGCACTGTTGTAACTTGTTGCCGAGGACAATCCTATGACATAGCAGCGAGTATGAGTCGTAAATTTAAAGGAGTTCAAGCAGTTATATCGCAGGAACAACCATTAGCAATTTACAGTCAATGTGCCCGTCACAGGCTCAATCCTTACACTAAGCAAAGTCTGCACTCTAAGAAGCATACGAAATGCTGTGGATATAACTGGTCCAGTTGCGATCCTCATCAGGCAATCTATCAACGAGGACACTTACTAGAGAGAAAAATACGGTCATCTTTACCAGCAGAAAAGATTCATACACTAAAGAAACTGTGTGAAATACGTTGGGCAGAGAGGCATGAAGCTGTCCTGCACTTTCGAGACATCGCTCTTTGCTTAACTATCGCACTGCAGAAACTATGTAACATTCACAGTGGAAGCAGTATTGCAACGAACGCATTTTCCTTATTCCATGCTATGAAGTCATCAGAATTTATTCTATGTTTATGTGTACTTGGCAAACTGCTTGGGATAACATTGCCAGTTGCTCGACAACTACAAGACGAGGAAATCGATCTGTTCCAAGCAATGCAACTCGTGGAAGGAGCGTGTGTCAGCTTGAAAGAACTTGGTCAGGACAGTATTTTACACTTCCATCCTATTTTAAGGCAACAGAATAACTTGCTGAGAAATTAGGCACTGAGATGAGAACTTCTAGCACAATGCCCTGCAAAAGAAACAAACGAATGCCCCAGCTGAGTCACACGAGGAATACTATACAATGACACTCTGCGTTCCCTTCCTAGATTGTCTGTGTAATGAACTGGCCTAGAGATTCCCCAAAGCACACCTTGAAGCTGTTGGTAATTTAAAGAAAGTAATACCAAATTACATTTCTGATAGGTCTACTGGGGCAGTGTTGAAGAACGCTGAAATATACAAAAATGATTTGCCACATTTCGAAGCTTCGGAAGGTGAACTGATGATCTGAAATCAATTGTGGGGAAAAAAAAAAAACCAAGGCCGCAAGCCAACCTCCCCAGCAAAAGATGATAAAAGTTCATTAGTTTTACAAACATCGCAGTCCTCCTTTAGCGCCTATCGATCCCGCCTATCACTGCTACTAGCACAACAGAAAGACCACTTGCTGCGCAGCGACGCATAAAAACCTGTCTTCGTAGCACCATGGCAGAAAATCGACTCAATCGCTTAGCTTTGATGCAGATCAACAGGAACAACAGAAGAACTGCTAGAAGTCTTCTGTCGAAAATTTACAAGATGCACTTGCAGTATTTTTGAGAGTGCAGTATTTTTCAATGCGTATCTGATGTTATACCGATATAAAATGTTTATTTAATTTGCCTTGCTGTAATTAAACCAATAAAATTTGAATAAAACAGTTCAGTTAACTTTAAACTTATTCCAAAATCCTTATGAAGGACCCTACAGGTACTCTATCACAGACAGATACACTGTGTTGTAATCTATATTAGATGTAACTTGTAACATGCTCATCGTTGCGAATGTAATGTAAAATATGTATAATGCCTGGTTAGATGTAACAGATTGCGTGATGGCGCTAATCTTGCCAGCTAAAATAAATCAATACACAAGAAAATAATACTAGTACGGTTTTAATATTAACATTAGTAATTTTCATATTATTAGTAATTTTGATGCAGTAGGTTCAAGGTGGTGGTGATGGAAGTAACAGAGCTTTCTATGATAGTTGTAATGATAATTACACGAGCAGTCAAATAAATACCTTCAAAGTAGGTGAGGTTGTCCGATTTTGGAATTTAAGCTTAAATATTTCTGAAATCAATAAAACTAATATGTTGTCGTTTCTTTCAGAGCATGGGTATTGAACTCTTAGTAATAAAATTTATGATCTTTATTATCTTTTGGTCTAACGGATCGGAATAAAATATAAAAATAAACTGCGTTTATAGATGGGGTGAATTCGGACGATTTTATGTTATGTAATAATAGTGGATTACTTACGACTCCAAAGTGACTTAAATTGGTGTGAAACTTTATCAATAATTCACAAATAAATCTAGCATGATAATTAAATTTTAATACCAAGTTCACACACAAAAACGTTTATGGACAAAAATAATGTGATTACAAATTTGCTTTATGAAATTCCGAAGAAACACACCTACAAAACGTGTTCACTGTCCATTGAACCCCAACACGTCAACTTCAAAGGAAATAATCTCCCCTTCTTCCCGCTACTGTGTCTGGAAAAGTTTTTAACGTCTGAAACCTTTTTTAACTTTTCGGTGACCTTCACCGAAGCGGTCAACTTAATCTCATTTGAAGGTAACAAGTAATAATGAACATCCGGCTTTATTTCTTCAGTTCATCAGATACACATACATTTGTATAAAAGGAGCATTTTCACAGCGACAACTCTTACGAACTCATCTGTGCGATGCAACAAACAGAACTGCGACCTACCTGACTAATCTAGAAGTTAGCATACAGTAACTTAACAACAGTCACTTCCTCACTCCACAACTACACTGTTAAAGCCAGTATTGTTGGAAATTTGTGGTAAGTTTTGTGGGACCATACTGCTGTGGTCATCGGTCCCTAAACACTTAAACTAACTTACGCTACGGACAACACACACACACACACACACACACACACACACACACACATGCCCGCGGGAGGACTCGAACCTCTGACGGTGGAAGCCGCGCGGACCGTGACAAGGCGCCTAATACCGCGCGGCTACACCGTGCGGCTACACCACGCGGCTCCAATATTGTTGCTGCAGGCACTGTGACACGTTATTACTGCTTTCACTAGGCAACATTCTTGTCGCATTCACGAATGTCATGAGGTCAACTTCTCCCTGAGTCTACCAAAAATTTGCAAAGTTTTATTTATACGTCGGTAAATAGGTAAGAATAATAGACTAACTTTTGTTGTTGTTTAAGTTGTTCTTGTGAAGGGTCAGTGCGCGACATACATAGGATCTAGATGCATGATTTGTTTTGTGTCAGTCACACGAATACAATTTTTAGTTAATTAACACAATTTAAAAAAATTAATCCTCTTGAAAAGATTGATATTCAGAAAGAAGTTTGGAATCCTTTGCATATAGCCACTGCCAAGACTTAAGAACATTCTAACAGTAAATATAATAACTGAAATAAAAGAATTGTCATCACCAATGTGGAGTTATTTAACATAAAATATTTTTTGTACTTTTTGGTCAACTTCATTTCAGTGGTCAACGTCAGCCCATTTGGCGATAATTAAGTTCGTTATTCTCTTAATGGCACCGAAAGTAGAAAGTGACACAAGTAAATGTTACATAATAAAAATAGAGAATGTAGAGACAATCCATGGTTCTCCTTTCGTAAAAGGAAAATTACATCTGCCGGTAAACAGAAGATGATGTCATAGAAAACTTGAAACGTCCCCTTAGAACACTTAATGAATTACTATGCAGGTAAACCTCTTACATTATTTGATTTTCAAACAGCTGAGCAGAACTGAACGTACTCAGACATTTCGCTCTTTACCTATTCTGATCAACACTAAACTGACACACAATATTTTTAGCGCAACGCAGTCTGACTTTCAATAATCCCTACAAAAGAATGGCCCTCACTAACATTAACCTATACCTTTCACAAATCACTTACCTCACAAAAACCTTCGTTAATCGAACTACTGCAATACAGCGAGCGCCACTACTGCCAGCTAAATAAAAGATTCAAACTACTGAAGGCACTAACTACTGATAGGCATAGTTAGCAAATGAAAGATTTTGATAGAGAGCAAACAATGTATTTACTTTAATAGTGTTCAAAAGTCATAATATATATAGCAGTTAATGACATCCAGTCTTACAAATTTACTGTCTCTGATGGACACACGTCCAGATCATCCGCTCTCAAAACTCCGCCATCTCTCTCCCACTTCTGGCGGCTCACCTCCAACTTCGCAACGCTACGCGCTGTTAACAGCCAACTGTCCAACACTACAATGGCAAATTCCAACAATGCCACCCAGCCACAGACTGCACACAGCACAGCCAGTGATTTTCATACAGAGCGCTATGTGGCGTTACCAATATGAGAACCTAAACAGTATGCTTACAAACTGATTATAGATTTGCATGAAAGCTATGTAGGTACCCAACAAAAAGTTAGAATGGAAGTTGTTGGATTAAAGAAATACAATGTTTTTACCGAAAATTTAGGTTCAGATTTATCGCACAAACGAAAGACACTAAACATGAAATGTAGTTATTTATAAGTTAAATTGTTATGATCCATTGTTGTTTTTAAGAAACTTGGACTGTAAAAAAATGAATGACGAAATAATCTGTAATCTAGCTTTAGAAACTTTCGCCGGTACGACAACTGCAATACGCTTGCGAAAACACACTATAGCGTTCATACAACTCATTTATTACGCATTACAAGAGTATTTCTATTAACTTCTCGTTTCCGAGTACTTTATACGCAGAACAAGCTTGAGGTTCTTAACGTCTCTTCGTCGTTGTCGTTTATCGTCATCAGCTTTTCGACATCCGCTGCTGGATAAACATATCCTCTAGGCTTTTCTATGCACTACAATAATGATGTTGTAGGTTTTCTGGACTCATCAACCGCCTCTCGTTAAACAGTCATCTCGGTCTTTTCTTAAGCCTTGAAATACAGCAAAGAAATTCCTTGGCCCCGCTACGACTCACTCGCTTGGCTATACGTACTTTATTTTCATTAAGGCCGTAGCAGAGTCTACCACTCAGCCTGTTCTATGACGCTTTTGTTTGTTTTTCTAACGCTCCTTATTATTCCCAGCGTGCATCTCTCGATTGCTTGTTGATTAGCCTTTAAATTTTGGATGTTGTCCACATTAAACGTCCGTGTTTAACTGCCGTAACTGGTAATGCGCACAGATTGCAAGTTATACTTTTCAGATACACTGGAAAATGTTTTAACATCCTGTTAGTGTAACAACAGCACTCCTGACGACATTTACTCTTTCCAACTGCAGTAAACATAAAACTGATTATTCATTGTTAATTATACAGTTTTCCAATCGATGCGATGCCTTATATTATGTCAGTCTTATTGTAACCGATCCCCAGATCTAGCTTCAAAATTGGTCTATTTATTCCTCTACTGGGTGTTGAAAACAGAAGCAAAGAGTGCAGGAACCTGGCTCAGATGTGTACCGTTAATTATCCTTCATACTTCTCATTTCAAGATGCGATAACTTAATGTAAAACTGATGAGAATAAGTTTGGTGTTACAGAATTTCCTTGCCCGACTTCTCTTCCAGTTCAACATGGGTTCAGCAAACAGAGATCCTGTGAGACTCTGTTCCTCCACGAGCTCCACAACGCCGTAGACAACGGTGCTCAGGTTGTTGCGGAGTTCCTTGACTTCAGGAAAGCATTTGATACCGACCTTCTCTGCCATTTAATGAAAAAAAAAATTACCAGCTTATCGAGTATCGGAGCAGATTTGCGACTGGATCCAAGATTTCCTTGCAAATAGAACTCAAAACGTCTGTCTTAAAGAAAGAAAATCTACAGGCGTAAAGGTAATTTCCAGTGTAGCCCAAGGAAGTTCTGTACAATATGTAGAAAGGTTCGGATGCTCTTTAAGGCTGTTCGCAGGTGATGCGGTTGTCTACAACAAAGTAGAATGCCAGAAAATAGTAACGATTTGCAGAATGACCTCCAGCGAATTGATGAATGATACAGGCTCCTGAGTTGATCCTGAATGTAAAAAAAAGTAACATATTGCGCATACATAGGAAAAGAAATCCACTACTATGCACATACACTATTGATGAGAAATCGCTGGAAACAGTACCTACCGTAAAATGTATAGGAGTAACTATCCAGTGCGATCTTAAGTGAAATGACCACATAAAACAAATAGTGGGGAAAGCAGATGCCAGACTCATATTCATCCAGGAACGAAGTGGCTTATAAGGCGCTTGTTAGACCCATTCTTGAGTGTTGTTCATGTATCTGGGATCCTTACCAGGTGGAACTGATAGAAGAGGTGGAGAACGTCGAACGAAGAACGGCACGTTTTGTCACGGAATCGTTTATCTGGAGCGAGAGCGTTACAGGGTTGCTCAACAAACTCCATTGGCAAGAGTTACAAGAGAGGCGTTGAAATTCCGAGAGAGCAATTTCCGGGAAGCGTTGAACGACATACACTACTGGACATTAAAATTGCTACACCAAGAAGAAATGCAGATGATAAACGGGTATTCATTGGACAAATATATTGTACTAGAACTGACATGTGATTACATTTTCACGCAATTTGGGTGCATAGATCCTGAGAAATCAGTACCCAGAACAACCACCTCTCTCCGTAATAATGGCCTTGATACGCCTGGGCATTGAGTCAAACAGAGCTTGGATGGCTTGTACAGGTACAGCTGCCCATGCAGCTTCAACACGATACCACAGTTCATCAAGAGTAGTGACTGGCGTATTGTGACGAGCCAGTTGCTCGACCACCATTCACCAGACGTTTTCAGTTGGTGAGAGATCTGGAGAACGTGCTGGCCAGGGCAGCAGTCGAACATTTTCTATATCCAGAAAGGCCCGTACAGGACCTGCAACATGCAGTCGTGCATTATCCTGCTGAAATGTAGGGTTTCGCAGGGATAGAATAAAGGGTAGAGCCACGGGTCGTAACACATCTGAAATGTAACGTCCACTGTTCAAAGTGCCGTCAATGCGAACAAGAGGTGACCGAAACGTGTAACCAATGGCACCCCAGACCATCACGACGGGTGATACGCCAGTATGGCGACGATGAATACACCCTTGCATGTGCATTCACCGCGATGTCGCCAAACACGGATGCGACCATCATGATGCTGTAAGCAGAACCTGGATTCACCCGAAAAAATGACGTTTTGCCATTCGTGCACCCAGGTTTGTCGTTGAGTACACCATTGTAGGCGCTCCTGTCTGTGATGCAGCGTCAAGGATAACCGCAGGCATGGTCTCCGAGCTGATAGTCCATACTGCTGCAAACTTCGTCGAACTGTTCGTGCAGATGGTTGTTGTCTTGCAAACTCCCCCTCACATGCGTCACCTTAATGACCACGATGAGAAAATTCGAGAAATTAGAGCCAACACAGAGGCTTGCCGACAATCATTCTTCCCACGCGCTATTCGCAAGTGGACTAGGGTTTGAGGGCTCAATTAGTGGTACAAAAGTACCCTCCGCCACACACCATTAGGTGGCTTGCGGAGCACGATGTAGAAGTCGATGTTCTGATTTAGTCAATACCCCGTTGAAGGCTAATAGTAAGTGGCAGCATGCATGTCAGTGTTAAAAACCCCTGCTACGTGAAGGCCTTCCTGCCTCGACCGTGTCCAGTATAAGCTGTTCGTGGCGGTCCGGGCTGGCTTGAGGCGGCCGGAGCGCGTCGGAGCCCCCCTCGCTTTCAATGAAGCCGTGCAGTTAAGGCGCGTGACCTGAATATTCATCGGCACAGCCGCAGGGATCTGCGTTTGAGAGCGCTAATGTGCGCGCCACACCACTGATGACAGATCTCGACTGCAGCCTCTGCGGCCTGTAACGAAACTAACTCTGATGATATTTAATGTCAAGCCTTATTACACGAAACCCTCATGTACAATGAAGCGCCAAAGAAACTGGTATTAGGCATGCGTACTCAAATACAGAGATATGAAAACAGCCAGAATACGGCGCTTCAGTCGGCAACGCATGTACCAGACAAGTGTCTGGCGCAGTTCTTAGATCGGCTACTGCTACACTACTGGCCATTAAAATTCCTACACCACGAAGATGACATGCTACAGACGCGAAATTTAACCGACAGGAAGACGATGCTGTGATATGCAAATGATTAGCTTTTCAGAGCATTCACTCAACATGCTGACATGAGGAAAGTTTCCAACCGATTTCTCATAAACAGACAGAAGTTGACCGGCGTTGCCTGGTGAAACGTTGTTGTGATGCCTGGTGTAAGGAGGAAAAATGCGTACCATCACGTATCCGACTTTGATAAAGGTCGGATTATAGCCTATCTCGATTGCGGATTATCATATCGCGACATTGCTGCTCGCGTTGGTCGAGAACCAATTACTGTTAGCAGAACATTGAATCGGTGGGTTCAGGTAGGTAATACGGAAGGCCGTGCTGCATCCCAACGGCCTCGTATCACTAGCAGTCGAGATGAAAGGCATCTTATCCGCATGGCTGTAACGGATCGTGTGGCCACGTCTAAAAAAAAATGGTTCAAATGGCTCTGAGCACAATGGTCTTAACATCTGAGGTCATCAGTCCCCTAGAACTTAGAACTACTTAAACCTAACTAACCTAAGGACATCACACACATCCATGCCCGAGGCAGGATTCGAACCTGCGACCGTAGCAGTCGTGCGGTTCCGGAATGAAGCGCCTAGAACCGCTCGGCCACCACGGCCAGCTGCCGCGTCTCGATCCCTGAGTCAGCAGATGTGGCGTTTGCAAGACAAAAACCATCTGCATGAACAGTTCGACGACGTTTGCAGCAGCATGGACTGTCAGCTCGGAGACCATGGCTACGGTTATCCTTGACGCTGCATCACAGACAGGAGCGCCTACAATGGTGTACTCAATCACGAACCTAGTTGCACGAACGGCAAAACGACATTTTTTCGGATGAATCCAGGTTTCGTTTACAGCTTCATGATGGTCGCATCCGTGTTAGGCGACAGCGCGGTGAACGCACATTGGAAACGTGTATTCGTCATCGCCATACTGGCGTATTACCCGGCGTGATGGTATGGGGTGCCATTGGTTACACGTCTCGGTCACCTCTTGTTCGCATTGACGGCACTTTGAACAGTGGACCTTTCATTTCAGATGTGTTACGACCCGTGGCTCTACCCTTCATTCGATCACTGCGAAACCCTACATTTGAGCAGGATAATGCACGACCGCATGTTGCAGGTCCATTACTGGCCTTTATGGATACAGGGAATGTTCGACTGCTGCCCTGGCCAGCACGTTCTCCAGATCTCGCACCAATTGAAAACGTCTGGTCAATGGCGGCCGAGCAACTGGCTCATCACAATACGCCAGTCACTACTCTTGATGAACTGTGGTATCGTGTTGAATCTGCATGGGCAGCTGTACGTGTACACGCCATCCAAGCTGTGTTTGACTCAATGCCCAGGAGTATCACGGCCGTTATTACGGCCAGAGGCGGTTGTTCTGGGTACTGATTTCTCAGGATCTATGCACCCACATTGCGTGAAAATGTAATCACATGTCAGTTCTAGTACACTATATTTGTCCAATGAATACCCGTTTTCATCTGCATTTCTTCTTGGTGTAGCAATTTTAATGGCCAGTAGGGTACTTGTGCCGATTTTCGGCGCGATTGTGTTCCGGCCGCGATTGTTAAGGTCGATATCGGCCTCGCCAGAGATACTGGGGCGCCGAGTTGGCGGCGAGTGTCTCTCTGACGACGAGGAGAGGAAGGTTGAATAGTACCGAGCGAGGAGGACAGAACGGCAAAGTGCTGGGGTCCGGATGATCCGAATTGTACATTAATAATTTTGGCACTATGTGGTAATGAACTGATGGTGTAACCGAGACGCTTGGGAATTCAAAGCTGCTGTGGAACGACAAGCCGTGGGCTCTGCAATTGTATGGACGAAATTTATGGCGAGCTGTGGCCGATGTCGTTTGTGGGTGTTTTGCCACGGCAGATAAACAATACAGCGTGGGCCCAACCTGAACACGCTGTGCTGTAGCATGTTCGCCCACAATAAGGATGTCACGCTATTGGAGAAGAAAGCAGAGGAATACGATACGTGTACTAACTTTCAGTGTCTTCTACGGTGTTAGTTTACTTAACTGTGTGGAGATTGAGCAGTAACTGTCAGTTTTCAACGAAATTTGCGGTTGTGTAAAAGTGTGCCAAAGCCGGATGGGCGTTGTCATAAAGTTATTATATTTCTTATTTGTGAACATAATTTTCTGTTATCAGGATTACTCATTGGACGGATTTTAAATTGTGAGTTCTGCGCTGTAGTTCAGCGGGTTATAAATACAGGAATTTGACAAATATTCTAACTGTGAGTTTTGGGTGTGTTTTTATATCTGCGAGTTAAATGAAAGTGAATTTTGAAGTTTTTAAAGTACCTTTCTACCGTTACAATTTTGTAAGTTTTTATTTGGAAGTGATGTTGTTTGCTACTGTCATAGTTTGAGAATTTATTAATCGATTAATCAAAGGAACAGTTATTTAACCAGCATTTCTATGAAGTGTTTTAAGACTTGTTTTTCAGTGAACTATTATTAATAAGTTACGTAAATCAGTAAGGTTGTGTAAGCAGTTATTGAAGGTACCCATATCTATTAGCCAATCAACCATGGCCAGTTGTAAACGGGTATTGATGTAACATTAGGGGACTAGAGGCCATTTCTTAAGTTGTGGCAACGCTAATCCTGTTGTTTGTTGTTGTTGTTGTTGTTGAAGTGTCTAGCCGCCCCTAAATTAAATACTAAGTCCGCACATACTACAATGGCACATTATCAAGATTTAAGGGAGTTTGAACGTGGTGTTGTAGTCGGCCCACGAGATATGGGACACAGCATCTCCGAGGTAGCTATGAAGCGCTGATTTTCCCGTACGAATATTTCAGGAGTATACCATGAATATCAAGAATCCAAACATCAAATCTCCGACATCGCTGCGACCAGAAAAAGATCCTGCAAGAATGGGACCAACAACGACTAAAGAGAATCGTTCAACGTGACAGAAGTGCAACCCTTCCGCAAATTGCTGCAAATTTCAATGCTGGGCTATCAACAAGTGTCAGCGTATCAACTGTTCAACGAAACATCATGGATAGGGGCTTTCGGAGCCGAAGGCTGTTCAGAAGATATCTCCATCCCCTCGTTCTCTTACGGATTTATGGACAGCCCTGCAGGATTCATGGTGTCAATTCCCTCCAGCACTGCTTCAGAAATTAGGCACGTCGTGTTGCGGCGCTTCTGTGTGCTCGCGGAGACACTACACGATATTAAGCAGGTGTGCCAGTTTCTTTGGCTCTTCAGTGTAGTTTCCGTGACAATGCTGTCACTGAAAAACTGTATGCTAAGTACAATATTGTATTTTGATCCTGAATGAGCCAAACCCTTTCTTCTAAATCAAAATCAGTCGTCAATTCCACAACTGGAATATTTTTTGCACTTAACTTTGTAATGGTACTTGAATTACGTAACCATTACGGCAGCTCACCTCAACCTCTCGATACCAGCAATATTCTACTGTGTTTCTGTAAAGTAGTTAACATATTTCTGAGACAAAATTCAGATTTGATTTCATTAATGTAGAGGTACTTTGATACATCGATATGTTTATGTTGCAATGATATTATTGTTATGTGTAAGCTTTCTTTTGTCATTGTGATCTTTGACGTACTTGTAACTCTAATTTTTGGGCGCGTAAGCTGTTATTGGAGGCTAGAAAGTCAAGTCTTGGACGTCATGTTGGAAATACGCAAATTGTAGTCAGTTTATAAAATGTCAACTTTACCAGTGAGGAAGATATTTTCAAGTATGTTTTATATTGTGTAGTGAAGTGATATTGCAACAAAAGTAATAAAAAAGAAGTGTAACTTAAATTAGGAGTGCTGATTACTTTTTTACATCACCATTGTCTTAACTTGCAAACGTTTAATCTCCAAGAATCGTTTATGAAACACATCTATAAAACTTTTGAATATCGCAGAATAACACCCAGGCCTTTTTGCATCCGAGCTTGGAATCGTCACCACCTAGATTTTGGACGATTGAGCCATGAGTTCACAACGAGACCAGCGTGGGAAACACGAAAAGATAAGTGCCTAGTTTATCCATTATTTCATGAAATGACTTTATTAACTGTGCTCTAATGACACCTGCCACATAATATAACTTTGTTGTTGCCCGAAAATGCAGTATTTAGCAGCGTGAGCAACACCACAAGCATAATTAATTTTTGAGCTTTGTTGTGGTAGGGTTGGTAGAACTTCTTTTGACGGATTATCTTCTTCGGAATTTCAGTAATGTCTTATAACATTGTTAAATTGACGCGAAACTAGTATCGGACTGTTAAGAAATCATTCGTTAATGAACCATAATGACATGGCACATCTTAAAATGTGCCACCAAGGGAAAAACCCCATCACACCCCACTCAGATTTAATGGTAAGATGGCCCACTGGAAGCCCGTCAAATAGTGAAAACAGATCAACCATGAAAACAGGAAGAAGGTGTACTGAACTGTGGAACATAGAGCAGTGTGTAAGAGCCATGGCGTCGTCGTTAAGTGGGTACAGTGTTGGACTGCAAAGCGAACGAGCCAAATTCAAAATTCCCTCGTGCCATTTATTTTTCATTTTTCACATCATGAACTGTCCGTCTGATCACTGAATTGTATGTTCTCTTTCTGTAGTAGTCTTGGGAGCAGTCATTCTATGCATTGTTTATAGAACGTGAGTACGTTACTGTCGCAAGTAAATGCGATGGGTAGTGAGAGCACCCGAGATATCACGTAGACGTCTCACAGAAATGAAAAAAAAAAGAAAATGAACGGGTGTGAACAACGTTACATCAAAGGAATTCCGTCTAAAGTTCCAAACGGAACGCAATTTCACAAACGTTAAAAACATATGTTTCGACAGAGTACAGAGAAACTTTGTGATTGTGAAACTGTTGCGTTCATTTGTTGCAGCTCATGGGACAAACTGTTACGTTTTCATCATTTCCTTGGGAGTGATCACATTCACATTCATACGAACACCTAAATCTGCCGGGCAAGGGTGCATATCTCACTCACTTACCAGGGCCACAGATTAGGTGCTTCGATAAGAGATTCCTATCATATCACGTATGTACTGTCAATAATGTCATGTATAACACAACAGACGTGTTGTTCGCAATTGGTTTGAACAACGTTCTGAACACCTCGAGCGAATGATTTGGCCACCAAGGTCGCCCGACATATATCACATTGAATATTTATGGGACATAATCGAGAGATCAGTTCGTGCTAAAAATCCTGCACCGGCAACGCTTTCGCAATTATAGACGGCACCATGGCTCAATATTTCTGTAGATTCCTTGCCACGTCGAGATGTTGCGCTACGCCGGGCGGAGGAGGCCCGACAGGTTATTATGAGGTATCCCAAGACTTTTGTCACCTCAGTGTACTGGATATTATTAAATGACTAAAAGTGTCACTCCGTGTTCCATGTTGCAGGTTGCCTGTCTAATGGCGGGGGGTCGGCTGACGCCAATGACTCTAATTACGCCATTGCACGAAACACAAAATAAGATTAGGCAGGAATGGGGATGTAACGGCTGCGTAATTTTCCCGTTACATTCTAGCGGCAGCCACAGGTTCAGCAGACAGCTTCGGCCGTGGTCCCGGTGCTCGGCAAACGCTAGTCGGCTTAGCTGTGTCCCCATAGCGTCTATTTCGGTGTCCCGTTGCGTAACAGTCGTGTGACTCAGGAGATGTCGCCCTGGCGACCACGTCCAGCCCCCACCTGCAGATGCGCTGACTCACCGTGGCGCTCCTGCCTCTACCCAGCACGCGCCGGGCAGGATGGCGCAGCGGTGAAACGCTGGACACGTATTCAAAAGGACGGTGGTTCAAATCGCCATTCGGTAGTCAAGGTTTAGGTTTTGCGCTGTTTTCCTAAATCTCTCAAGGCGCTTGACGGAATGGTTCCTTACAAGGGAACCTCCCCATCGCACCCCCCTCAGATTTAGTTATGAGTTGGCACAGTGGATAGGCCTTGAAAAACTGAACACAGATCAATCGAGAAAACAGGAAGAAGTTGTGTGGAACTCTGAAAAATTAAGCAAAATATACAAACTGAGTAATCCATGCGAATGATAAGCGACATCTGGGATAGATTCCACTCAGGAGCGCCGTGGTCCCGTGGTTAGCGTGTGCAGCTGCGGAGCATAAGGTCCTCGGTTCAAATCTTCCTTCGAGCGAAAATTTTAATTTCTTTTATTTTCAGACAATTATCAAAATTCAGGCACTCACACATAATCAACTTCGCTCTCCAAAATTCCAGGACATGTTCAGATTTGCTTGGACATATGCAGGATTTGACGGTCTACACACAGAAAAATTTGAAAACGTTAAAAACATATGTTTTAACAGAGCACAAGGAAAAGTGAGCGACTGTGGAACTGTTGGATTCGTTTGTTGCAGTTTATGTGACAAACTCTTATGTTTTCATCACTTTTTTGGGAGTAATTATCACATCCACAAGAAAACCTAAATCGGGCAACGTAGAAGAATGTTTTTACCCATTCGCCAAGTGTACAAGTTATGTTGGTCGACAGCATATTCCTGTCATGTGACGCACATGCCGTAACCAGTGTCGTATAGAATATATCAGACGTGTTTTCCTGTGGAGGAATCGGTTGACCTATGACCTTGCGATCAAATGTTTTCGGTTCTCATTGAAGAGTCACGTCCTTTCGTCTACTAATCGCACGGTTTTGCGGTGGGGTCGAAAAACACAGACACTAAACTTATTACAGTGAACAGAGACGTCACTGAACGAATGGACAGATCATAACTTTGCGAAAATAAAGAAAAATGTTTCGCTCGAGGGAGACTTGAACCAAGGTCCTCTCGTGCCGCAGTTGCTCACGCTAACCACGGGACCACGGCGCCCTTGCGATCAGCTTATGCTTGATGTTGGCTATCTTCGCATGGACTACTCAGTTTGTATATTTTGTTTGTTTTTTTATAGTTCCACACAACTTCTTCCTGTTTTCTCGATTGATCTGTGTTCAGTTTTTTGAGACCTATCCACTGTGCCAACTTATAACGAAATCTGAGGGGGGTGCGATGGGGAGGTTCCCTTGTTAGTAAAGGACGTGGGGTCTCTCGAGCGGGTGCTGCACTACGTGAAAATCCATCAGTATGCCATTTACGACTGTTTATGAGCGGCCGGCTTAACTCCATCCGCACTTCTCCAGCGGCCGCGTAAACGCTATCGAGTGATTCTATGATAAGTCAAAAATGGTTCAAATAGCTCTGAGCACTATGGGACTTCACATCTGAGGTCATCAGTCTCCCAGAACTTAGAACTACTTAAACCTAACTAACCTAAGGACAGCACACAACACCCAGTCATCACGAGGCAGAGAAAATCCCTGACCCCGCCGGGAATCGAACCCGGGAACTCGGGCGTGGCAATAAAATGTCTCCCACGTTTAAGCAGCTTGATCGCTCCACTTACTTGTTAGTAAAGGACGTGGGGTCTCTCGAGCGGGTGCTGCACTACGTGAAAATCCATCAGTATGCCATTTACGACTGTTTATGAGCGGCCGGCTTAACTCCATCCGCACTTCTCCAGCGGCCGCGTAAACGCTATCGAGTGATTCTATGATAAGTCAAAAATGGTTCAAATAGCTCTGAGCACTATGGGACTTCACATCTGAGGTCATCAGTCCCCTAGAACTTAGAACTACTTAAACCTAACTAACCTAAGGACAGCACACAACACCCAGTCATCACGAGGCAGAGAAAATCCCTGACCCCGCCGGGAATCGAACCCGGGAACTCGGGCGTGGCAATAAAATGTCTCCCACGTTTAAGCAGCTTGATCGCTCCACTTACTTGGGTTAGGAAGCTCTCCTTTTATCTACTCAGTGCCTGCTGGCTTGTCTAAGAACCTACAGATTTCATCACTTTTGGTTTTACGTTTTATGTGATATAAGTGGCAAAACATGAACCAAAAAATTTGCTGCAAGGATACGTGACATTTAAATCTTTTTATCGGCCGGCCGGGGTGGCCGAGCGGTTCTAGGCGCTTCAGTCTCGAACCGCGCGACCGCTACGGTCGCAGGTTCGATTCCTGCCTCGGGCATGGACGTGTGTGATGTCCTTAGGTTAGTTAGGTTTAAGTAGTTCTAAGTTCCAGGGGACTGATGACCGCAGATGTTAAGTCCCATAGTGCTCAGAACCATTTGAACCATTTATTGAAATCTTTTTATCTCAGAAAAGAAACCTAATTTATACTTGAGTTAACCGCCATTTGAAAGAGAATTCTATTCTCTATAAAATAGCAAATTTCCATTATTGATTATTTATCTGAGGATCTAAAAAATGGAAATGGGCGTATGGCATCGTTCGACGGGAGGCCCCATTCGGGGAAGTTCGGCCGCCCAGTGCAAGTCTTATTTCATTCGAATCCACATTAGGCGACTTGCGCGCCGGTGATGAGAATGAATTGATGATGAGGACAACACAACACCCAGTCCCCGAGCGGAGAATATCTCCAACCTGGCCGGGAATCGAACCCGGGCCCGTTTGCACAGGAGGCCAGCACGTTACCACCCACCTAAGCAGGCGGACACCGGAGGGCCTAAATTATCAACTAAAATTGCCTATCGAAATCGCTGTTTCGGGGCATCAGTTTCTATGATTGTATTGTTTCTTGGAGTTCAGTAGTACGCTGAAGAGCCAAAGAAAAGAAGCTGGTACCCCACCTGCCTAATATCTGGTAGGGCCCGCATGAGCACGAAGAAGTGCTGCAAACCAACGTGGTATGGACTCGACTAATGTCTGAAGCAGTGCTGAAGGGAACTGACACCATGAATACTGCAGGGTTGTCCATAAATCCCCGTAAGAGCACGATGAGGGGTTAGGGGTGGGAGGAGAGAGGTGGGGGGGGGGGGGGGGGGGGGGGAGAGATCCCTTCTGAACAGCACGTTGCAAGGCATCCCAGTTATGGGAACTTGGTGGTCAGCGGAAGTGTTTAAACAGAAGAGTGTTCAAATGGTTCAAATGGCTCTGAGCACTATGGGACTCAACTGCTGAGGTCATTAGTCCCCTAGAACTTAGAACTAGTTAAACCTAACTAACCTAAGAACATCACAAACATCCATGCCCGAGGCAGGATTCGAACCTGCGACCGTAGCGGTCTTGCGGTTCCAGACTGCAGCGCCTTTAACCGCACGGCCACTTCGGCCGGCCAGAAGAGTGTTCCTCGAGCCACTCTGTAGCAAACATGGACGTGTGGGGTGTCGGATTGTCCTGCTGGAATTCCCAAGTCCGTCCTAATCCGCAATGGACATGAATGCACGCACGTGATCAGACAGGGTGCTTACATACGTATCTAGACGTATCAGGGATCCCATATCACTCCAACTGCACACGCCCCACACCATTATACAGTCTCCACTAGCTTGAACAGTCCCCTGCTTACATGCTGGGTCCATGGATTCATGAAGTTGTCTCCATAACCGTACAGGCCCATCCACTCGATACAATTAGAAACGAGGCAACGTGTTTCCAGATATTAACGGTCCAGTGTCGGTGTTGAAGGACCCAGACGAGGCGTAAAGCTTTGTGTTGAGCAGTTATCAAGGGTACACAAGTGGGTCTACGACTCTGAAAGCCCATGTCGATGATGTTTCGTTGAATGGTTCGCAACCAGACACTTGTTGATGGCCCTGCACTGAAATCTGCAGCAATTTTTGGAAGGATTGCAATTCTGTCACGGTGAACGATTCTCTTCAGTCGTCGTTGGTCCCGTTCTTGCAGGTCCTTTTTCCGGCCGCGGAGATGTCGGGGATATGATGTTTTACCGGATTCCTGATATTCACGGTACACTCGTGGAATGGTCATACAGGAAAATCCCCACTTCATCGCTACCTCTGAGATGCTGTGTCCCATCGCTCGTGCGCCGACTATAACAGTACGTTCTAACTGACTTAAATCTTGATAACCTGCGATTGTGGCAGAAGTGACCGATCTAACAATTGCGCGAGGCACTTGTCTTATATAGGCGTTGCTGACCGCAGCGCCGTATACTGCCTGTTTACATATCTCTGTATTTGAATTAGCTTGCCTATACCAGTTTCTTTGGCACTTCAGAATGATTCTAGTAAAATCGGAAAGACATGTTGGAGAGAAATTGTAGATTCATCAATGAATCTCAGGCCAGATCGATTGAGCAACAGTTCATTATGTTCAGGAGAAAGATCTCCAGTATTTTTTACGAATTGTAGTTCAGGAAATAGCAAGTTGAACATCTAAATTATCAGACTTACATTTTGACAAGTCTTCTTCACTTACCGAATTCATCAGATCTTCAGAACAAGAATATGAAAAGTCACCTGCAAACATGAAATCTGATTAAGTTTCTTAACAGTCGATGACTTTTTTCTTGTGTAACACGATTAAAGAAACTGAAAATTACTGAGTGTGCCTCATGTTTCATTCGTCATTCAAGGAATACTAAATTTGAGTTTGCGTTTACTACAGTATTTCAACAAATAGCATGATTTGAGAACCTTAAGCTCCGACGTAGTAATTGCAATGGGAATCCTTATTTGATAATTGTAGACATTCAGAAAAACAAAGCAATCATGTAAAACTGATATTTTGTATAAAAAAATGCTTTTTGAAATGGTCCTTATCGACAATGTGTGTAAGAATTCATTTTCCAGATAGAAGAGTTTAGATATCACTTACTTTTGCAGCAAATGTTTTTATTCAACTTCACCATCACATTCTTCCAAAAAATAAGCCTAAAAATTAACAACACTTGCAAGTTATGTAAACAACCGACTATGCAACAAAAATACAAAACCAGAGCCCCCTATGCCATCTACGTGGAGAAATCAAGTTACTTAAACTTGGGAGAAAGTTTATTGGAAGAAAATTTATTGGCAACTTTAGGATCCGCTTTGAGCAACAATAGTAAAACAAACGACACAAAACATTCAAAATATGTACAGTGCAAACAGTTCAAGCAGCTTGCCAAATTTTTCAGATTTACCACAATTAATTAACAAATACCGGACTAGCCGTGACAATCAACGCTGCAAGGCGGCGAGTGTTTCCACACCACACGGTGCCAAACCACCACCTTTATATGTCCTGTCAGTCATTGTGGATATTATGAGGACTGATAGGGGAGTTGTATCCGCTTACCTAGACCCCATTAGCGAACTGTAAGCCTTTGTGAAAGTCTTCGCACTGTAGCTCTTGGTGAAGAGAAAAATCATGAAGATGAACTTCGTTGGCGCCCCATGTCAGATGCCACCTGCTCAGTACAATAGCACAAATTGATAATATTGTCTTTTTATTTACAGCTGCTGATCTCAAAAATTTAACGAGTAATGAATTTCAATCCGTAATGGCCATTTTAAGACTTTCAGAATGTCTATCTTGAAGATGGTAATTATATACCAAAATTAATTGCCTGTTGAAATTTTGTGATCACTAACTGAAAATAATCTTTGGAGCAAAGAGAAGCAGTTGTATGAATATAAAGAGCTCAGATGGCAAGCCAGTACTATGCAAAGAAGGGAAAACGTAGAGGTGAAAGGAATATGTAGGAAAGATATACGAGAGAAATGAGCTTAAGTGCAGTATTATAGAAAGGAAAGAGGAAGTAAATGAGAGGTGAGATATGATATTGCGAGAAGAATTTGATAGAACATTGAAAGGCCGAAGTGGAAACGAGGTCCCTGAAATAGACGGCGTTCCTTCAGCACTATTGAGATGCTTGGGAGTGCCAGCCGTCGTAAGACTATTCCACCTGGTATGAAAGAAATACGCCCAGACTTCAAGACGAATGTAATAACTCCTGTTCCATAGCTGGAAAGTGGCAAGTGGAAAGTGGCAGACGTGAATACTACCAGACGATAAGTTAAATAAGTCGTGGTTGCAAAACACTGACACGAATTATTTACAAAAGAATGGAAAAAGTGATAGAAGTCCATCTTGGGGAAGATCAGTTCGGGTTTCGGAAAGTTGTAGGAACACGCGAAGCAATACTGAATTATGACTTATCGTAAAAGATAGATTCAAGAAAGGCAAATCTATGTGTGTGGCATTTACAGATTTAGAGAGAGCTTTTGAAATTTACTGGAATACACTCTTTAAATTTCTGAAGGTAGCCGGGATAAAATGCAGGGAGTGAAAGATTGGTTACAAGCTATACAGAAGTAGAGAAGCAGTAGTTGAGAAGGGACTGAGGCGGGGTTGTACCCTATCTGCGATGTTATTCAATCTGTACACTCAGCAAGCCATAAAGGAAACAAGGGAGAAGTTTGAAGAGGGAATCAACGGTCAGGAAGAAGAAATAAAAACTCTGAAGAAGTTTGTCGATGACATTGTAACTGTGTCAGAAGCCGTAAAGGACTTGGAAGAGCAGTTGAACGGAATGGACAGTGTCCTGAAAAGAGATTGCAAGATGAACAACAACACATGGAAAACAAGGGTAGTGGAATGAGTCAAATTAAATCAAGTGATGCTATGGGGATTTAATTAGGAAATGAGACTCGAACAGTAGTAGACGAGTTTAGCTATTTGGACAGCAAAGTAAATGATAACGGGTGAAGTAGGCAGGACATGAGATATGGACTCGTAATAGCACGGAACGGATTTCCGACAAACAGAAATTTGTTATCATCAAACAAAGATTCCGGTGTTAGAAAGTCTGCTGAAGGTATTTGTCTGGAATGTAGTCTTTTACGGAAGTGAAAAATGGGCGGTAAGCAGTTCAGACATGAAGCTTTAGAAATGTGGTGCTACAGATGAATGCTTCAGATGAACAGATATGATAGTAAATGAAGAGGTACTAAACTGAAATGGGGAGAAAACAAATTTATGGCACAACTTGATTAAAAGAAGAGGTAGGTTGACAGGACACATCCTCAGGCGTCAAGGGATAGTCAGTTTGGAAATGAAGGGAAGTATGGGGAAAGGGGAGAGAGTGTTGAAATTGTAGAGGAAGACCTAGTACAATAAACTGGTTCGATTGGAAGTAGGTTGCAGCAGTCTTAGACAGTTGAATAAACTTGCACAGGATAGAGTAGCGTCGAGAGCTGCAGTCTTCGTACTGTAGACCACAACAACAACTGGAAATAAAAAGGAAATATTATTTATCCCTGGATCACCGTGCGACTATGTCATATCTCGTGAAACAAGAACTGAAGTATTAATAAACGCTATTAACTACATATGAGTTGGAAATATCTACAAGTACAAGATACCAAGCAGAACTGTCATAAGGACACAGAAATTATTAAACATTTAAATTGCCTTTAGTAACAATAAATAAAATAGTAATGCCAATTACGAATACTAATATGGAAAGAAAAGAAGAACGAAACAACTGTTCCATGCCTTTAAATAACAATAATTCTATTTTGTACGAACGCACCGACACAAGAAGCTGCAATGTCATACGTGAGCTCACTGGACAAAATATTGATCACACTTTTTAAGGCAGGAGTTGAGGTACTGTCGGAAGTAAAGCTGTGAGGACGAATCGTGAGTCGTGCTTGGGTACTCAACAGGTGGAGCACTTGCCCGCGAAACGGAAAGGTTCCGAGTTCGAGTCTCAGTCCGGCACGCAGTTTTAATCTGCCAGGAAGTTTCAGTACACCGATTCCTTTGGAGCACGACAGATCGTGTAGACCTGGGTCAAGCAAGTCTTGTGGCCTTCCATCGCTGACGTAAGGCATGGACAACACAGTAAGTTGGGTAGACGAGCAGCGTGACTGAGTGATAGATAGGAGCTACCTTGTCCGAACGTGTCCATGATCACACAGTGAATAAAACTGCCGATCTTTTGGGCTGTCAGAGGGGCTGTCCAACATGTCTACTTTGAGATGACAAGTCAGGGGATAGCGATGTGCACCTATACAGATGGCGGTAGTATCGCTTACACAAGGCACACTACTGACCATTTAAAGTGCTACACCACGAAGATGACGTGCTACAGACGCAAAATTTAACCGACAGGAAGAAAATGCTGTGATATGCAAATGATTAGCTTTGCAGACCATTCACACAATGTTGGCGCCGGTGGCGACACCTACAACGTGCTGACATGAGGAAAGTTTCCAACCGATTTCTCATACACAAACGGCAGTTGACCAGCGTTGCCTGGTGAAACGTTGTTGTGATGCCTCGTGTAAGGAGGAGAAATGCGTACCATCACGTTTCCCACTTTGATAAAGGTCGGATTGTAGCCTATCACTATTGCGGTTTATCGTATCGCGACATTGTTGCTCGCGTTGATCCAGATCCAATGACTGTTAGCAGAATATGGAATCGGTGGGTTCAGGAGGGTAATACGGAAGGCCATGCTGGATCCCAACGGCCTCGTATCACTAGCAGTCGAGATGACAGGCATCTTACCCGCATGGCTGTAACGGATCGTGCAGCCACGTCTCGATCCCTGAGTCAACAGATGGGGACGTTTGCAAGACAACAACCATCTGCACAACAGTTCGACGACTTTTGCAGCAGCTCGGAGACCATGGCTGCGGTTACCCTTGACGGTGCATCACAGACAGGAACGCCTGCGATGGTGTACTGAATCACGAACCTGGGTGCACGGATGGCAAAGCGTCATTTTTTTCGGATGAATCCAGGTTCTGCTTACACCATCATGATGGTCGCATCCGTGTTTGGTGACATCGCGCTGAACGCACATTGGAAGCGTGTATTCGTCATCGCGATACTGGCGTATCACCCGGCGTGATGGTATGGGGTGCCATTGGTTACACGTCTCGATCACCTCTTTTTCGCACTGACGGCACTTTGAACAGTGGAAGTTACATTTCAGATGTGTTAAGACCCGTGGCTCTTCCCTTCATTCGATGCCTGCGAAACCCTACATTTGAGCAGGATAATGCACGACCGCATGTTGCAGGTCCTGTACGGGCATTTCTGGATACAGAAAATGTTCGACTGCTGCCGTGGCCAGCTCATTCTCCAGATCTCTCACCAATTGAAAACGTCTGGTCAATGGCGGCCGAGCAACTGGCTCGTCACAATACGCCAGTCACTACTCTTGATGAACTGTGGTATCGTGTTGAAGCTGCATGGGCAGCTTTACCTGTACACGCCATCCAAGCTCTGTTAGGCTCACTGCCCAGGCGTATCAAGGCCGTTATTACGGCCAGAGGTGGTTGTTGTGGGTACTGATTTGCCAGGAAATTGCGTGAAAATGTAATCACATGTCAGTTCTAGTATAATATATTTGTCCAATGAATACCCGTTTATCATCTGCATTTCTTCTAGGTGTAGCAATTTTAATGGCCAGTAGTGTATAAAACGGTAGTGTATTGCCGGAGCTGCAATTCGGGCTCAGGTGATACATGTGAATAGGTTTTCGACGTCATAATGGCCGCATGACGCGATTTAACAGAATTTGAATGCGGAACGTTAGTTGGAGCTAAACGCATGGGACATTTGATTTCGGAAATCGTTTGGGAATTCGGTATTCTGAGATCCACAATATCAAGAGTGCACCGGGAATACCAAATTTCAGCCATTACCTTTCACCATAGACAACGCAGTGGCCGACCGGCTTCACTTAACGACCGAGAGCAGAGTTTGCGTAGAGTGTCACTGCTGACAGGCAAGCAACACTGCGTGAAATAACCGCAGAAATCAATGAGTGACGTACGCTGAATGTATTCTTCAGGATACTGCGGCGTAATTGGCGCTAATGGGCTATGGGAGCAGGTTGCCAACGCTAGTGCCTTTGCTAACAACACGACATCGCCTGCAGCGCCTCTCCTTGGCTCGTGACCGTATCAGTTGGACTGTAGAGGACTGGAAAATCGTGGCCTGCTAAGATGAGTCCCGATTTCAGTTTGCAAGAGCTGATGGTAGGGTTCGAGTGTGGCGCAGATACCAAGAAGCCATGGACCCAAGATGTCAACAACGCACTGTGCAAGCTGCAGATGGTTCCATAATAGTGTGGGTGTATTTACATGGAACAGACTGGGTCCTTTGGAAATTCAGCAACTCGGACACCATTTGCAGCCACTCGTGGACTTCATGTTCCCGAACAACGATGGAATTTTTGTGGATGATAATGCGCGATGTTACCGGGCCACAACTGTTCGCAACTGGTTTGAAGAACGTTCTGGTCACCCACCGAATATTTGTGGAACATACACGAGAGGTCAGTTCGTACAGAAAATGGCGCATCGGTAAGATTTTCACAATTATGGACGGCTACAGAGGCAGCATGGCTCAACATTTCCATAGGGGACATCCAACGGCTTGTTGCCACGTCGAGTTTCTGCACTTCGCCGTGAAGGAGGAGATCTGACACGATACTAAGAGGTATCCCATGAACTGTGTCGCCTCAGAATAGGTGGAATGGTGAACTACTCACACCACGTAACGCGTCCTAAGAAGATCGGTCGTAAAAAGATCCAGACCGACATGGACCAGAGACAACAACAGTCAGTTACAAGCTCGACAGGAATTGCTGCTGTTGGTGATTGCAGGTCTACTTCAGCTGGTTTGCGTGCAAACATCGCGAATGGGATAGCATCCAATGACGTTTGCAATTGTATATCTTGCAGTTTCTCACACTGACATACAGCTGTACGTCTTCAGTGGGCCAAATAACACAAAAGTGGGACAATTGCTGACTGGGGGCGTGTTGTGCGGTCGGACGAGTCACGATTTTGTGTCTTCTCCAATTACACATCGGCGGCACCGATGGTCTAATGACGTAATTAACCTATGGTGTGTGGAAGGCGCAGTTGGGCCTGCAGTGTTTGTATGATATTTTTGGGGTGTTTTGTACCATGACTTGGACCTACTCATTCAGTTTACCGTGACCATATTTATTTCAAAAGTGTCGGTGACCAAATGTTTTTCTTCTGCGCCTTCAAGATGTGTACGCTGATTCCAAGGTAAAAACAACTTTGTCCACAGGGATGTAGGTATACATACCTGGTTTGGCGAACATTTAGGCTCCCTATCGCAATTAGACTGGCCTGATAAACTCCAGTCCCATAGAAGATGTCTGTGACCATTTGTGACAGCAGGCGAAACGTAACAGTCAACATCGCCGCATTGTGGTATCTTTACGGGGTCTAATCATCAACATGTGGCTTTAGCTGGATAATGCACACCCGAGGAAACTTGTTCAACCTCATCCTCGCCCAGATGGGGTCATTATCAAAGCTAAAGGCGGTGTTACGCAGTGGTATTAGCTTGATTTGCCCTAAGATGACCATTTTTTTTCCAGTCTGCTTGTACAGTATAACTCATGTAAGTGTTTGGCGCCGCTTTGTCCTTTTTTTCCCTCAACCTTAGAAGTTCTGTGTGTGTGTGTGTGGGGGGGGGGGGGGGGGTTAGTTGTGACAGTATTTATAATTGTTCATAAATGAGAATATCTGAATCCAGAGCCAAATTCACATCTACAGCTTTGTTATCCATAAAAATCACCGTTTAAACGACACTCTAATACACCATGAATATCTAACTATTATGGCTGCGAATGATTTAGCGTGGACATGAGCGTATCCAAGAAATAAGAATCAAGAGTGATATTAATTTGTAGAAAGTGTGCAGAATAGCGAATGTCTTGTGTGATGTCTCTTAAGCAGACTAAGCATGTGACAGGTGACAATAGAGTTATGTAAATAAATGAGCTAAGCGATAATTTGGGAAAACTAGAAGTTTGCAGATGTTTTCGGAGACAGTTTTCTCGCAGAATTCAGTTGGCAGAATTCCCATCCTCATTGGAACCAACCGATCTAAAACAGTGCGTCAGCAAGTATCAACATTTGGCACAAAGCTCACAGCACTTGCTGGTGACTTACAGAAGTGCGCACAAAACAAAAGGATATATAAGTTAAAGTAGTTAAATTCTGTAGACATAAAAAAAGCTGGGGGACAGCATTTGAACTTAGCCTTGTAAGAATAGAATGAGACAACGCTATCAGCGCGTCTCTCTACTGTTCAAATCTGAGGTTGGTTTACTGTAGTACGCCATTCTTTTCATCTGTCAGGCTGCTTCTTTATTTCCGCATATATTGTAAACCCCACAATACTTATTACCTGTGCGTGCGTTACATCCTTGGTCGCAACTGCCGATTTTTTCCATCAGTTCCTTCGACTATTGTATAAAATACATATTTGAACCGTCAGCTGTTTTTACTTCAAACCCAAATTCTACCGGTTTCGGTCTTGAACCATATTCACGGATGCTATAAGGGTCAAAATGGTTTAAGCCACCATATTGCATTAATCATTACTTAAAATGTGTAGTGCATGCCATGAATGTAAATATGTGACATAGGACTTTAAAAGCAAACATCCAACCACAAAATGTATACAGATGAGTACTCACACTCGACTATTGTGCCAGTGATGTCCCTGTGTTTTAAAATATGCCCTACGAATGTATTTCTTCTTAGAAATGGAATGACGCAATTTCATATACTTCACTAGTTTCATACAGACCTGATTTTAGGCACAATTTCAGAGACATTACTAGTCCCATACAGATATTTATGTATATACACTGAAGCGACGAGTGAAAATTTGTACCAAGGCTAGAAATCGAACCCACGTCTCCCGCTAACTAGACAGTTGCGCTGACCACTAAGGCACCTTGGCACAGCAGTTTGCACAAAAGCACGGATTACCCTGGCACGCCTCTCTCCTCGATCCGAATTCTCACTGCCGTCCCAGTCTACTTAAAATTCCTCTTTGGTACAAATTTTCACTCGCCACTTCAGTCTATAAGTTATACATAAAATCATACATGTATGAGATCAGTAAAGTCTCCGAAATTATGTCATTTCATTTTTATAAGTAGCTCCACCTGGGTTTCAGACCAGATCCCCCATTTACACTACTGGCCATTAAAATTGCTACACCAAGAAGAAATGCAGTGATAAAGGGGTATTCATTGGGCAAATATATTATACTAGAACTGACATCTCATTTCATTTTCACGCAATTTGGGTGCATAGATCCTGAGAAATCACTACCCAGAACACCCACCTCAGGCCGTGATAACGGCCTTGATACGCCTGGGCACTGAGTCAAACAGAGCCTGGATGGTGTGTACAGGTACAGCTGCACATGCAACTTCAACACGACACCACAGTTCATCAAGAGTGGTGACTGGCGCACTGTGACGAGCCAGTTGCTAGGCCACCATTGACCAGACGTTTTCAGTTGGTGAGAGATCTGGAGAATGTGCTGGCCAGGGCAGCAGTCGAACATTTTCTGTATCCAGAAAGGCCCGTACAGGACCTGCAACATGCGGTCGTACATTAACCTGCTCAAATGTAGGGTTTCGCAGGGATCGAATGAAGGGTAGAACCACGGGTCGTAACACATCTTAAATGTAACGTCCACTGTTCAAAGTGACGTCAATGCGAACAAGAGGTCACCGAGACGTGTAACCAATGGCACCCCATACCATCACGCCGGGTGATACGCCAGTATGGCGATGACGAATACACGCCTCCAATGTGCGTTCACCGCGATGTCGCCAAACACGATTGCGACCATCATGATGCTGTAAACAGAACCTGGATTCATCCGAAACAATGACGTTTTGCCATTCGTGCATTCAGGTTCTTCGTTGAGTACACCATCGCAGGCGCTCCTGTCTGTGATGCAGCGTCAAGGGTAACCGCAGGCGTGGTCTCCGAGCTGACAGTCCATGCTGCTGCAAAAGTCGTCGAACTGTTCGTGCAGATGGTTGTTGTCTTGCAAACGTCCTCATCTGTTGACTCAGGGATCGAGACGTGGCTGCACGATCCGTTACAGCCTTGCGGTTAAGATGCCTGTCATCTCGAGTGCTAGTGATACGAGGCCGTTGGGATGCAGCACGGCGTTCCGTATTACCCTCCTGAACCCACCGATTCCATATTCTGCCAACAGTCAGTGGATCTCGACCAACTCGAACAGCAATGTTGCGATACGATAAACCGCAATCGCGATAGGCTACAATCCGATCTATATCAGATCCGGAAACGTGATGGTACGCATGTCTCCTCCTTACACGAGGCATCACAACAATGTTTCACCAGGGAACGCCGGTCAACTGCTGTTTGTGTATGTGAAATCGGTTGGAAACTTTCCTCATGTCAGCCCGTTGTAGGTGTCGCCACCGGCGCCAACTTTGCGTGAATGGTCTGAAAAGCTTATCATTTGCATATCACAGCATCTTCTACCTGTCGGTGAAATTTCGCGTCTGTAGCACGTCATCTTCGTGGTGTAGAAATTTTAATGACCAGTCCTGTAGCTGCATCTAGGTTTCAGACCGGAAGCCCCATTTACGTCGATGCTGAGCTCCTACACCGGAACATGGAGAGCCTCGGCCATTCTGTTCGTGTGTAAGAGGGAATTTGAAGTAGACTGGGGCGGCAGTGAGGATCTGGACCGAAGAAGGAGGCGTGCCAGGGTAATCCGTGAAGTTGTGCGAACCGCTGTGCCAAGGTGGCTTAGTGGCCAGCGCACCTGCCTAGTAAGCAGGAGACGCAGGCTCGATTCCTGGCCTTGGTATAAATTTTCTCTCCCCATTTCAGTCTATACAAGTAAAACTATTTCCTCTTGCCTGGAAATCGATGTGTCTTAAAATATGTTCTACGAATTTATCTCATCTTCCCTGGATTTGTTTCTAGAGAGATGTGATTTTCTGTAATCTCCTCAGCACATCTTCATTTGTAATTCTACCTCTCCAGCTGATCTTCAATAGTCTATTGTCAAAAGTCTCCCATCATCTGTTTTTTGTTCCAAAGACTCTATCTACGTGAATAGTAGCTTAGAGGACCTTTTGCCGCTACTACAACGTTAAATGTTTGAGGAAGACTTTCCATTAAGTTCTGATTCACTGAATACAGTTGCACTATTGCATCAGCGAAATACTTTTTGATAAAAATTACCGGCCTTGCTTTAAACCACGAGACATGCTTAAAAAGTCTCAACTCCTGTACGACTGGACACTTTTCTGTGCTTCTTCGGTTGCATTCAGATTAATTCCAAGATACGTCTATTGGAGACTGGAATCACACGAACAATCTCCATTTAACCTCATGTGACTCAATGCAACGTCCTCGACAGTCTTAAGAAAAAGAAAGACTCGTGATAACAGGTTAAAGATGTGAATCTCGGAAAGTCACTCCAAAATCAACTGCTCCAATTTATCCTCTCATCCGTATTTATACAAATTTCACCAAGTCCGTTTCTTCGATTGGCCCCTCCTTCAGATAACTATTAGCTACTTCACACAACGCAAAGATGCCACCGAACAGTAATGCCAGCTTGGTCTAACTTGACGTATATTTCTTTACTCCGCCCGAACAGTTCTCGGAAGACCCTAACGGTACTGACCGACCGCCGTGTCATCCTCAGCCAGTAGGCGTCACTGGATGCGCATATGGAGGGGCGTGAAGTCAGCACACTGCTCTTCCGGCCGCTGTCAGTTTTCGTGACGAGAGCCACTACTTCTCAGTCAAGTAGCTCCTCAGTTTGCTGTGTGCACCCCACTTGCTAACAGTGCTCGGTAGACCGAATGGTCACCCATCCAAGTGCTAGCCAAACCCGACAGCACTTAACTTCGGTGATCTCACGGGAACCGGTGTTATCACTGCGGCAAGGCCGTTGGCAACTTAACGTGTACTTGACTTTAAAAGTAACAACGGCCGGCCAGCCATTACTACAACAGAGCTGCTGATGCTGTTAAAAGATAAAACATGTCCATGAAACTGGGAACTGCTGATAACACATGTTCAGGTCTCACCAAACCTATCCGAACACAATCGCACTGGTTATTGTCTGACGAAACAGTTATTACCCATGTCAATAAAATTTTTCTGGGTTTGTGAGAGCATTGTCAGTATATAAAATGACCGACGTTTCAGCCATTGTTGCTAGTGACCTTCTTCAGGGGGTAGTTTCACTTACCGGCAATGCGGTCACAAACCCAGAAAAGAAGATTTTATTGGCTGTGACAATGGCCGTGGAAGCCTGCGTTTCTAGTTATTATCCATGTTTAAAAGCAAAGTGGAGAGTGTAGCGTCGTGAGTCACACCGCAATAGCAGTTTATTGCAGTAAGCTACCTTGCAGTTCGGGCTCGTAGCTTTAGAGCCGGTGGCGGTGACAGCCGCTTGAATCTCGACGTGAATCACTCGCACCTGTCGCTAGCACGGCCGTGGGAAGCGCTACTTGTGTCAGTAACAGCGACAGAATATTCAAGCCCTTAAGAATCAAAATAAACTATACTAAATCTTATTCGATTTCGAATAAACTTTATATTTAGCCTTTTGTTATTAAAAAAGAAGCTGGTTGCAAAATCTCATCCTTCTGGCTGGGATACTTTCAAAGCTAGAGGAAATTACAAAAAATAGCAAAAACCGACACTAATAAGATTAAAGTCAGGTCGGATGTATAAGAGTTTGTCCTTTGCTATCAGTTGGAATCATTACTGAAGTTTACAAAATGTTAGGTCAGTAGGTTTGAATTTTTATACTTAAATAGCGTTCACTTTTTTTCGTTTTCGTAACAGAGAATTCAGTAAGAATTAATATTCATTTAATAACTATTTGTTTTGTTGTGTAAATAAATGAGATTAAATGAGAGTGTGTATGCGGGACATACGTAAAGATTCAATAGTATCTCCTGTTAAACATTATGTAACTTGGTCATGGGAAAGTGTGCAACAAGCTGTTGCAACGAAAGCTGTAATTCCCCTTACTTGCTGATGACGTATGTCCGAGTGTGCTTGTTTTTGTAAGAAGGCAGCCAGAATAGTTATTTGTAGAGTAATGTTATTCTAAAGTAGTTTCAAGATTAGTTTTCGTTTGGTTTGGTTTGGTGGAACATTTTATAAATATTTTCAGCATAAAAAGACGTAAATGCATCTGTGAATGTTGATTGAAGTAAAACAGTTTAGTCGAGAATATGATCTTGAAATATTGTTCTGATTGGCTGTTCATTTGATCAACCAATCACAGTGATGTCTTTCCCGCGCTCTATCAAGTAGTATATGTGTTGTGAGCAACGACATTGAGTCAGTCGTAGTCTCGGTGTTGGACGCGCAGGTCATGTTGAATGTCTCCGAAAAAGTTATATGGAAAATGAAGAAGGTGCTGTTATTTCACGTTCGGTTTATATCGCGGTGAAAGCAGATGCTTACACGGACAGATTGTGAAAATTTGAGCTTTGTGAAGGAATTAAATGGTTCAAATGGCTCTGAGCACTATGGGACTCAACTGCTGAGGTCATTAGTCCCCTAGAACTTAGAACTAGTTAAACCTAACTAACCTAAGGACATCACAAACATCCATGCCCGAGGCAGGATTCGAACCTGCGACCGTAGCGGTCTTGCGGTTCCAGACTGCAGCGCCTTTAACCGCACGGCCACTTCGGCCGGCTGTGAAGGAATTAGTTGGAGAGATTAACACGTGTGAACTCTCGGCCTTTGTGAAGAATTCCGCGTGGCATATTTCGTAATCGTTTACGGAATAGTTTGCGAGCAGCTTCTTTTAAAGAAATGCACTGAAAAGGACCGAATGTGAAACTCATGTTGTAGCTGAGTATAAACTGTGAAAGTAGCGTAACAATTCGGGTTGAACTTTGGTACATTTCTGGCTGTCTTGCGTGTGTACTAGATGGAATGAGCTGTGACATGAGGACAGCGATATTAGCTGTGGCACCTATTTGATGGCACCTATTTGATTTGGCGTCAAAAGCAAATAAAGATTTATTTGCCGAATTTTGACATTTTTCTAAGAGATGAAATAATCGCCCTCCACCCGAAAATTGTTATAAGATATTTACATGACATTTAGCTACAGAGTTAATGCGGACTGTGCTAACGTAAGTATTGACGATGTTTTTCTTCAACTCAGCGTTTAACATCGTCAGTATCTACCTTGCAGAGAAGCAGGTCGGTGACCAGTCGCCGTGCCGAGGTAGGTATAACTTTTGTGGTTGACAGTACGACGAAAGACAGTTAAGCAGTAAGCAGTTACGAGAATATTAACCCAGCAACGCCGCAAGAGTTAGCATTTTGATCCACTACCATTTCAAATAATATAGTCGATGTTGTTTCTAGAAACAGATGATGTTTGTGTACTGAAGCGGGGACCTAGAAACGAGGGAGAGGCTTCGTCCTCGCCGTAGCCCACGCGGTACACAACCCAGCAGGCTACAGCAGTCCACCTTACCGCCGCCCCACACCGAATCCAGGGTTATTGTGCGGTTCGAAGCCGGCCGGAGTGGCCGAGCGGTTCTAGGCGCTACAGTCTGGAGCTGCGCGACCGCTACGGTCGCAGTTTCGAATCCTGCGTCGGTCACGGATGTGTGTGATGTCTTTAGGTTAGGTTTAAGTAGTTCTAAGTTCTAGGGGACTGGTGACCCCAGAAGTTAAGTCCCATAGTGCTCAGAGCCATTTTTTTGTGCGGTTCGACCCCCAGTGGACCACCCCCCCCCCCCTCCCCCTGTCCCCACCGGGTACGTCTCATACCAGACGAGTGTAACCCCAAATGTTTGCGTGGTAGAGTAATTACGGTGAACGCGTACGTGGAGATAGTGTTTGCGCAGCAATCACCGACATAGTATAACTAAGGCGGAATAAGGGGAACTAGTCCGCATTCGCCGAGGCAGATGGAAAACAGCCTTAAAAACCATTCACAGGCTGGCCGTCACACCGGACCGCGACACTAATCCAAAGGGCGGATTCGTGCCGGGGACCGGCACACCTTAACGTTCGGTAAGCAGCGCATGAGACCGCGCGGTTAGCCGGGCGGGCTAGATGATATTTAGGGTGGCATGTTTGTTGGAATGACAATTTTTCGCGTCTGCTTTATAAATGTTGGTTTCTAAGCAAAATACCTTTTTTCTGGTGCAATGTTGATATTTGTTATTCAGCCAGACTTCTTGCTTTCTGTGGATTGTGTCTTCACTGGGTTTCTGAAATATTACATAGATTTTATATTATTTACATTAATTATAGGTTTAAAATGGTTTATGGCCTGATGTTTCTGATAAATGAAATTGTTCTTACAGTTAATGTAACATGTTCTGACGACTTCTGACACTCCTAACCGTGCCATGAAATTAAATTTCGCGGCACGTGTGCCTTCCCGCCACACTGTTAGTCTGGTGTTCGCAGCAGGGGAAGGGAATGGCGGTGTTTAAACAACAGCAGTGCCGATACGAGCTTCCCTGAAGTGGACCGACAGGGCAGCGGTCGGTCTGCTGTACCGGGACAAACTACTGCATCTCGTGGCTGCCAAGGAATTGCGTTTACTGGTTGGCTAACGTTAATGCCGCCGGTATCTTCTACGCTCATAATAGAGCATTCCAATAAGTGCTTTAAGAGTTTCAGCTAACACGACGTTCGGATCACGGATTTACTTCAAACTTCGTACATTTTTAGCGGTCCATTAGGACAACATGATATGCAAGTAGTAGGGCGTACTACTTAGGCTATTTCGAGAAAATCACAAGGGAAGCTTTACGCGTTATTGTTGTATCGATGTGTTGCGATCCTGGGTACCAGCTGGCGGTGGACATGTGGTTAGTGTTCAAGGGTCGTAATCGGGGGATCGAGCCCCGCTTTTTATTTATACTTTTTTCAAGACTAGTCATACTATTTCGTACATATTAAATTTGAAAGGCAATATGATGAAAAGACACGTGTTTTGCACCAACATTTATTTAATTTCCAGAGTTATTTGGTTGTTTGCTAATTTTTATTACCACAATAAATATTATATCTCTCGACCAGTAAACGACCAAATGCGCAAAGTTTTTTCTGAAAATGTGTGTATGCCTATCGCGATTTCCGAAATCAATAGAAGATAATGCAAATAAACGTGGTTTTTCATCATGTAACTTTTCAGATGTAATACATATGACTAGTGTTGAAAAAATAAAAATTACAAATAAAGCATGAGCGGGACTCGATCCAGCGAGCCAGTGAGTACGGAGCACGAACACTAACCACAGAACCGTCGTCATCTCATGCTGAGTCACAATGCATCGGTACATCATTGACACCTAAAACTTCTCTTGCGATTTTCCTGAAAATGGTTCAAATGGCTCTAAGCACTATCTGAGGTCAAGAGTCTTCTAGACTTAGAACTACTTAAACCTAAGCACATCAGACACATCCATGCCCGAAGCAGGAGTCGAACCTGCGACCATAGCAGCAGCACGGTTCCGGACTGAAGCGCCTAGAGCCGCTCGGTCACAGCGGCTGGCGATTTTCCTGAAAAAACGCGTAAGTAGTACACCCTACTTCTTGCACATTATATTGTCCTAATAGACTACTAAAAGCATACGATGTTCCGACGTATCGACAAGCGCCGGTACGAAGATAAAGAACGCAAGAGCAGAGGCGGCTGTGAGACGACGTTTGACAATAGTTTGCTGACTAGGACCGCACCACGACAGGAGCGCCCTCTACAAGAAGAGAGTATAATCGCCGGTCCTGCCAGCCTCGGCCGGACAGTAGAAGACCGTAATTAGCAGACCCGACATTAGAAGAACCTTCATCCTAACTGTTATACTGAGAATTGTGCCTTACATCAATTGCTTATATGGACAATGTCTGCCCACCGCTTGCAACAACTCGTTGTAAACCAAAGTTAAGTATTGTCAATCTACTTTATTGTAATAAAAAACATTAATGTGATTTGCTTGAATTGTTGTATATGCATCCGAAAAAGCAGCATCCTTTAGGCAACCTAAGACGAGTGGGCAGGAGCCCCACACACAAAGTTTGAAGTAAATTCGTGATCCGATCGTCGTGTCCTCCCCTTGTAAGAAAAACATTTGAGGCCAGCAGCTTTTCAAGAAGTAAGGAATCTTACATGTCCTTGCATCCTACCAGATGCAGTAATAAATTGTAAGGCTAAGGAGTTTAAATGACTAATTCGAAATTTCTCTGTAAAATGGTCTGAATACTGTAGTTAATTTGCTCTGTAGACTTTCTGGAAGTACTGTGATTAAACTCTCCTTAGTAGTTCAGTGCTCTTCAGAAGAATACTTAAAAAATCTGATTGATTACCTACAATATAAAAGCTCGTTAATGGAAACTAGTGAGTTGAAAATTTCGCTATTTATTGCAGATGTCCGGCTCCACATTAAGCTTCACCTGATGTACCAGATACGCTGTAATAATTAGTGACTTGAGTCTGTAACAGTCATACAATTTGGAGATACGATTATTGTCTATTATTAATAATACCTCATTCACCTTTGTTTATGAAAACACCACATACAAAATGTTCTGGCGTGACCACAAGCGCCGGAACGAAGATGAAGAACGCAAGAGAAGAGAAGGCAGGGAACGACGTCGGCCAATGGTGCTCTGATTAGGATTGTAACACGACAGGAGCGGCCCCCACAAGAGGAGAATATAAGCGCCGCTCTTCCC
Source organism: Schistocerca serialis cubense (assembly GCF_023864345.2). Taxonomy (NCBI): domain Eukaryota; kingdom Metazoa; phylum Arthropoda; class Insecta; order Orthoptera; family Acrididae; genus Schistocerca; species Schistocerca serialis. The sequence goes on along the minus strand of NC_064641.1, from coordinate 627,933,463 downwards.
AGTCTTGGCCGCTCAGTATTCGCCGAGTATTAGGACAGTATAGGGGCAGGCCTAGCAGAGAACGCTACGATAGCAGTTATTAGTGATACACAAACTGTGTGTCAGACTTGCATGAACACTCTATACAGCAAAGGACTCGGATTTATGTTGCATGTCGCCCATCGCTTGCGACACCATTGCATATTCCAAGTTAAGTATTGTCAGTCTTCTGAATAGTAATAAAAACTCTTAATGGTATTTGCTTGAATTGTTGTATAGCATTCCGAGAATGCAGCATCCGTTAGGCACCATATACGCGACGAGTGGTCAAGACCCTACACAAATAAACTGGATTCTGGAAAACTACATATGTGAAGATGAGACTGACACATGACGTTGGCATATCGCTGTTTGTTTACATAATTGCAACGACGGAATCTGAAGCATAACGCATATTTGGTCCAGAGTAGATTGATCGGTAGCGTAGCGTCAACCTTAGGTTGAAAGATAACGAATGTGAGGCAAGTAAAGGTTGTGGTATCAGTTTCACGCGAGATGTAGCGCAGCATTTACGTTCGCGTCATATTTAAATGCTGTTTGCTATGTTTAAAAGACTTTTAGTCATAAACTCTAAAACTGCAAGGTAATTTCAGAAAACGTATATTAGACAATGCACAAGTCTGCGACGCACATAAACTGCAAAACAATGCAACCGGTAGTGCGTGTGTGTGTGTGTGGGGGGGGGGGGGGGGGGGGGTCGGGAGGGAGGTGGTGGAGGAGAGAGGGAGCGGTCCACTTTTACGCATATTTGGTTTGTTTTTCCACATTTACCACTGCAAAGGCAAATTTGTTTTTAAGTAACATCCAGATACACTATAATGAAGGTATAACAGCATTGACCTAATTTTTGTGTTATATGGCCTGCAGTTATATTAGCTTTCTACACAATGAAACGAGCATATCAGCATCCAAATTCGGAAGGAGATCATCATGGCTTTATGTGGTGCTACCATTTAGAGCCAGTGGTCAAACGGAAAAGCCAGCAGTGGAAATATGCCGCATCTCATCTTCAACAAAGAAATCCAAAGGTGATCACGCAAGTTCCGGTAAGGTCATGATGACCTCCCTCGACTGCAGGGGCCCACTGTTCGTCGAGTGCCTCGAGCATGGAGCCACAATCAGTGCTCAGAGCTGTGAAGACACTTTGCAGAAACTGTGGGCTGCCATAAAATTAAAACTCCTACCAATGCTGTCGGGCGGAATCATCCTGTTTCACGATAACAGTCGCGCCCCACACTGCCAATCGGACGAAGACTATGCTTTGGCGATTTGGTTGGGAATACCGCAACATATTCCTTATTGCCCGTATCGCCCACCTTGTGATTTTAACATCTTTGACGACCTGAAGAAAGACATGCGCGGACGCCGGTTTTAGTCCGACGAGAAAGTGCAACAGTGGGTGCGGTTGTTAATCAGTCAGCGGGCAATCGCTTTCCCAGAAACAGGAATTGAGCAACTCGTCTCCCAGTGGGATAAATGTATTGAAGCGTATGTTGATTGCTTTTAAATGGAACCATTCCATGGTCCTTTTGTGGTGGGTCGCCTTTCCCGCTAGTGGTCTGTGTTTCCCCTCGGTCTTACCAGTATTGTCACTTCCCGCGTCCCTACCCCAGGAGAGCCTCACTCATAATCACCTGTCATCCTTAATCCCCCATGTCTATGAATGCTTTGCCAGCACAGTATAACTGCTCATCTGCAGCCAGTACCGTAAACCGTTAACAAAGTCAATAAAAATTGATTAAGTGATGTGGGCAGTACAGTTTGTCATATCACAGATTTCCGTGTTTTCTTGCCATGTCTCACAAGCACGATGGCCGTTCAATAAGTAATGCAACATACTTTTTTTCTCGGCCAGTTTCGGCTAAAACGGAATTCCGGCTTCGGCCCCTATAGTTTCATGAAGAAGAAATAGACGGCGGCGCTGTATGTAGCCTTCGAAGTGGGGTCTGTATTGGAGGTGCGTTCCAGGCAGAGTCCTGTCATTGCGTTTCTTTTGGCGAAAAAGCAGAGCATCGCAGATATTCACAGGCACTTGAAGAATGTGTACGGAATTCTGGCAATGAACAAAAGCACGGTGAGTCGTTGAGCGAGGCATCTCTCGTCATCGCAACAAGGTCAAGCAGACGTGTCCGATCTCCCGCGTGCCGGCCGGCTGGACACAGCTGTGAAATTGAAGAATATACTTCATTGCGTTCGTCTTCACAAAAAAAGCAACCGAACTTCTTTTCTATAACAACTCAAGGCAAGTATGTGCACCCATGAGCAGCTCACAAAACTTCCTCTACTCGACAGCCCGGATATCGCAACTTCCGAATTCCAGCTGTTTGGTCCAGTGAAGGATGCAATCCACGGGAAGCAGTACGTGGATGATGGGGAAGATATTGATGAATCAAGGCGTTGGCTCCGACGTCGACCAGGTGAGTCAGAGTGGTACCATGTGGGCATACAGATCTTCTCAGTAAGGTGGCGTCGGGCCGTCGCATGGAACGGAGATACCGGTGAGAATAAGATTTTATTGCCACAAGAGTGGGAAGTAATACGATGAATTGGAATCCTGAATAAAACCAACCTGCTTTCAGAAAAAAATGTGTTGCATTACTTATTGAACGCCTCTTGTAGAATGCCACATCTGCAGGTCACTTACAACAGTGTTTTGCCATGATCTGGTGGTCTAGCAAGTAGGTCACACGTTTAACATGAGAAGTGTCGCAGAAGGTGTCTTTCTGAACACAAAAAAGAAAATATTGACGCCATGCAAACAACAATTCCACTTTCCAAACCACAAGAGCTGTCATGTTAAAAGTAGTCATTGCTACCAATCATCACTGAAGTGTTTAAGTAATCTAGTGTAACGCCACAAGGTGTGAGAGAAACAAAAAAATATACCATTTCCATGCGAATATGCTCAAAAATTTAACAAAGTGGAGTTGTAAATTGACACAGTATAATGGACGTGCATGAGAATGCGAACCAGCCTTGTAGACAGCCAGTGACGAGCAAGAGCTTGATAGTAGTCCTGCCTGCTGCTCGCTCGGTTGGCCGTGCGGTCTAACGCTCGGCTTTCCGGGCGGGGAGGAGCGCCTGGTCCCTGGCACGAATCCGCCCGGCGGATTTGTGTCGAGGTCCGGTGAACCGGACAGTCTGTGGATGGTTTTTAGGCGGTTTTCCATCTGCCTCGGCGAATGCGGACTGGTTCTCCTTATTCTGCCTCAGCTACACAATGTCCGCGATTGCTGCGCAAACAAGTTCTCCACGTACGCGTACACCGCCATAACTCTACCACTCAAACATAGGGGTTACACTCGTCTGGTGTGAGACGTTCTCTGGGGGTTCCACCGGGGGCCGAACCGCACAGTAGCCCTGGGTTCGGTGTGGGGCTGCGGAGAGGTTAAGTGGACTGCGGTAGTCGTCGTGGATTGTGGGCCATTGCGGCTGCAGCGGGGACGGAGCCTCTCCGTCGTTTCTAGGTTCCCGGTTAACATACAGTACAATACTGCCTACTAGAATTCAACCTCAGTGCATAGCAAATTATTGCTCCAGTATTAATGCCCTGAAATTATTCCCCTTTGTATAAAGTTTGACGCATGAATGAACAACAGCGTGATCTCACTACAGTTAGTAAAAAAATGAAGTAGTGAGCAAACTTTAATAACGCAACGAAACAATAAAGGGGCCTTCAACATCAAGTAAATGATGGTAAGCTGAGGCATTTTCCGGAAGAAAGACTCATCGGACATAATGGTTGAGATAGGACAGTTTAAATACTTACCTTCAGTGTAACATAACAGTAATATTATTCTTCATAATACGAGTAGTAACGATCAGGGAACCCTCAGAAAGCTACAAAAATAAAGTAACAAAAAGGAAATTGATACCAAAATACAACTATACAAATAAAATACAGCTGTTTTGTCGTGTGGTCCATACATTATGGTGGATCGTTTCTGGGGGATAGTTACTGAAGGACTTTTCTTTGCCTTCTTCTTCTTCTTTTTCTCCCTTCTGACCTGCATGGTCTATTTTCTAAAGAACGTCTGGTTTCTGGTCACTATTTTGAAACATATCGTATAACCACGAACTACTTTCATCCTCCTTGTGCTTAAATAAATCCCTGACATCCTTTTCTTTTTCCGACTTCACTGGATTTTTCAACTCTCCACTACTGTATTTCTACTCCTAAAGTCGTGTAACACGCCCGGGGTACAAATGGCGTTGGACCCTGTAACTGTTTTCGCTTGCCGCTTCTCGACCGTGCGCCCTGTCAACACCACGTACCTGATAATCCCGCGGCAGTCGTATTGCTCTGCTCCACACTGCGGCTGGCTTGCCTGAAATTTTCTATTTAAATATGCAAGCGGGTTTAGGGGAGCCACTCAACGTTAAGCACTACACTGTTCTACGTCTGGTATGAACATCAATATTCTGAGACGATAAGAAATCACAGGTTGCACTGTTTACATTCTAAGTCATAACTGCTTATCCCAATTAACATTCTTGCTGATTATCTGTCTACAATATCACTCAAGCCGAGCGTACGCGTAACCGACACGACGAGGGTGATTGTTAATGATGCGGAAGCCGAATGATTTAACGAAAGTTCTTACGCTCGTCACGCATACACAGATTTTTGGTACCAATCCTCCTTGACATTAGTAATGATATAACATTGTTCACCGAGCGAGGTGGCGCAGTGGTTAGACACTGGACTCGCATTCGGGAGGACGACGGTTCAATCCCGCGTCCGGCCATCCTGATTTAGGTTTTCCGTGATTTCCCTAAAATCACTCCAGGCAAATGCCGGGATGGTTCCTCTGAAAGGGCACGGCCGACTTCCTTCCCCATCCTTCCCTAATCCGATGAGACCGATGACCACGCTGTCTGGTCTCCTTCCCCAAACCAACCAACCAACCAACATTGTTCATAGAGTTAATTTTTCAGTTCTCAGTTCTCACTTGTACGAACGTGCTCGTAACCGTCGCGGCGCGGCTGATTGTTGATGATGATGCGGAACGCGATGACCGAACGCACATTCTCACGCTCACTACAAGACACTGGCACTTGAATACTCTCTTTTGTGGTAAACTATATTGCTGATCGACATTAGTTCATTCTGAGAGGCCGAACGCGGCACGGATAATTGACGTACGATGTGACACGCAACGAGAGGATACACAAATACGTTATCGCCGGCACTGCTTATTTTTAATTACATCATTACGCACTTTCCTCTGATTCACTTCCATATTTCATCACTTTTAGCAACACTTGAACTTCCATAACAACAATGCCTCTCACATGCAGAGCTACCCATAACACCAGGTAACAGCTCCGTGTCCCGTGCTCGACTCTCCAAACGCCCTGCCCGCAAAGATAACTCCGCAACTAAGCCGGCGATATGACAATACCTTTGCCGGCCGGTGTGGCCGTGCGGTTAAAGGCGCTTCAGTCTGGAACCGCGTGACCGCTACGGTCGCAGGTTCGAATCCTGCCTCGGGCATGGATGTGTGTGATGTCCTTAGGTTTAATTAGTTCTTAGTTCTAGGCGACTGATGACCTCAGAAGTTGAGTCGCATAGTGCTCAGAGCCATTTGAACCAATACCTTTAAAGTCGGAATGTATGTTAGTGAGCCTAGCACTGAACCATCGACTTTGTATTTCAGAAAAAAAACTCTTCTGAATTTTAAACACAGTTCCCGTGGAGGTAGGTTTCTTGAAGCTGATCTGCATATAAGCACTCGCTCCATTTAACTGAATGAGAAGCGATGTACACGCATCAATAGGACGCTGCTCTGACCACTAACACTGAGATAGTGAAACAAAATGTTGGTAAAATAGTTTATATAAATCACTGACTAATTTTTAACTATTTTCTGGAAAGGGGCACTTAGACCTATGGACCTTTCTTCCGGAAAATGCCTCAGTTGTAACTAATATTTTCATCTGTCGTAATACAACCTTTCTACATCTGCATATACACTCTGCTAGCCACCAAGCGGTGTGTGGTGGAGGGCACAATTCGTGGTGCCAAAGTCATGTCCCCCCCCACCCCCCCCCCCCCCCCTGTTCCACTCGCGGATCGCGCGAGGGAGAAACGACTGTCTGAACGCCTCAGTACGATCTCTTATTTCCCCCTTATCTTTGAATGATGATCATTACGCAATTTGAAAGTTGGTGTTAATAATATATGCTCTACATCCTCGGTGAAGACTGCATTTCGGAATTTACTGAGCAGCCCCTTCCGTTTAGCGCACTGTCTATCTGCAAGTGTGTCCCACTTCAAACTTTCTATGAGATTTGTAACGCTCTCGCGATGGCTAAATGTACCAGTCACGAATCTTGCCGCTCTTCTTTGGACCTTCTCAATCTCTTGAATCAGACCCAACTGGTAAGGGTCCCATACAGACGAACAATACTCTAAGACTGGACGAACTAACGTATTGTGAGCTATTTCCTTTCTTGAAGGACTGCATCGCTTCAGGATTCTACCAATAAACCGCAATCTAGAGTTCGCCTTACCCGTTACTTGTGTAATCTGATCATTCCATTTGAGATCATTTCGAATAGGCACACCCAGATACTTGACTGATGTTACCGCTTCCAAAGACTGATCATTTATTTTGTGCTCATACATTAATGAGGATTTTCGCCTTGTTATACGCAGCATGTTACACTTACCGGTGTGGCCGTGCGGTTCTAGGCGCTTCAGTCTGGAACCGTGTGAACGCTACGGTCGCAGGTTCGAATCCTGCCTCGGGCATGGATGTGTGTGATGTTCTTAGGTTAGTTAGGTTTAAGTAGTTCTAAGTTCTAGGGGACTGATGACCACAGATGTTAAGTCCCATAGTGCTCAGAGCCATTTGGACCATTTTGAACTGCCAGTCATTACACCACGCATTTATTTTCTGCAAATCCTTATTAATTTTTTCACAACTTTAGTGTGATACTACTTTCCTGTAGACTACAGCATCACCGGGATACAGTCTAAGGTCGCTGTCAATACCATCAACCAGATCGTTTATGTAAATCGTAAAAAGCAGAGGACCTATTACGCTGCCCTGGCGCACATCTGAATTTACTCTTGTTTCTGTTGAAGTTACCCCGTTCAGGACGACATACTACTCCCTGTGTTTCTGTGTAGAAGTGTCCTTCCTTGTAGAAGAAACACATGCAACCCAGATTTAACTGCGCGCTCTATGGTCTAAGACCTATAAAAAAATGGTACATTCGAAGGTAAACTCGCAAAGTATTCATTGCCGCAACAAGTGTCTCGAAATTCATTGAGATTTGCACTCATCTTATTTGCCTGAAAATCTTGCACAAAATCGTAAAATGATATGGCTGCTCGAGGCAGTTCACCTTAAATATCTTGTGCTCACACCTGCTACAGGTATGAGCAGAAGATGAGTCAGCACATACGCAAACGAGCGTGAGAGTTCAGCGTTGAAAAATGTTTGAGGGAAGAAAGTAATGCGCGACAGATTTTAATTTAACTCCTGTTATAACTCAAACAAACGACACGAAAATTCATGAACAATGCATGTAAATGTCCGACAACGGATGACGTGGCTGTACACTACCACACACTCACAAAAGCAGAATAATACCCTCCATGTTTTGCAATCCCCATAATACAATTTAGGGAGTACGGACGTAATGTGAAACACGACCTATGGCTTCAGATGACTCAAAGACAAATACTGATCCTTGCACATTCAAATAAAGACGCGATCTTAACAAAGAATTAACTTCGTTGACATGGATACACAAACAGCGATAGCATCTCTCGCAGATGCACCTGAAAAATCGTGTAATTTTGAATTATCCCATTGCAACGCAAACAAGCAATAGTCTCACCAACAATACTGAACGCAGCAGCTTAAAAATGCCTGTCTCAGTGATACACAGGGCAAAATGACGAAAGAGAAATACCGACGTTAGCTGCATGAGGGCACTGAAATAATTCAATGCCGGTCCGGGATTCGAAACCGGAAATCTCGCTTTACGCGAGCGGTCGCATTAACTGTGTCAGCTTCCAATCCAACCCAAACTCCAACTTATCGCACACTAGTCCCGTAGCGCCTCTGTTCGTTTTCCTCATTGCTCGCAGCAACTCGCGTGATCCCTGCAAGAGGTCGGACTCAGGGTGCATCCACATTCAAGGTACCATGAAATGTCGTCAAGTCTTAGATATTACTATTATATTAGATATTACATTATATTATATTAGATATTACAGTTATATATGTAGTTTACATGTAATAGTAATAAGAAATAATGTCTGAACTTAGCAGCTCACTGCCTCTGCTACCACGATACACCACGATCGATATTGTCTACCTTTAATTTAGCCGACAGGTGCGAAGGACTGTTGATGAACTTAATCACTTAATTAATCACAATAAATAATTAAACACCTACAACAGTATACTATAGTATAAGAATTAATTAAGTAATAGGTTTATCCGTAGCCACTTCATTAGAATTAGAGAATTAGAATTATGTCCGAAGTGATGTTCAATTAGTAAGGTGTACCTCACATAAAATTAATCGCGGAAATAAGATCAAAGCATGATCGTAAAAGGGTAGAGAACGACGCGGAATTTCAAATATGAGTAAACACTGTTGCTTGTTAACTTTAGTTTGTATGTGTTTTAGGTTACATTTGCGACTATTTTCTTACTCTCAACTTGTGAGGTTTCGAACAGATGTCGGGTTGGGACCCTATCTTTTCGCTCTAGAGTGTAGCGGGTACCTTGAAATATTCCACGAGTATTTTAAACATTGTGCTTCATGATAATGGACACCCAAGTTAATTTTTTAAATTATTCAACACTCTGAGAACTTTACCTACGGCCCTATTTAGTCAACATTACAGACAGCAAAAGGTCAACGCCGATAGAATTTCAGTGACGTAAGTAACGAACGACGAGAGCCAAATTTAACGACACATTGTGCCATCATCCGAAGAACAGGAAGAAATGTAAAGTTCATGATATCGTTGCTAAGTGTAAGTGCGGGTGTTGGCTTGTGACCATATTAAGAAAAATACGTATCGTCAGGACATGTAAAATTAACTGTAAGTAGCGTTTCATTTCTATAAAAATCTGGACGTAAGTGTTTTAAATGTATGTTTAATATATCTGTATACTACTTCAAAACAACCATTAAAAACACCTTAGCTACGAAGCGGGAAAGGCTACTGCGATTGTGAATATCAGCATTCTAGCATGTAAAAGATATTTAGTTTATAAACGAAAATTTTTAATTATCTTCAACATTTCGCGGCCCTGTCAGCAACTGTATAAATATTAATTTTAATTTTAATAATGAACAGCCTCAGTTGCACCGTTTACCTAGAAATTTACCTAGGTTTCAGTCGGGATAACCCAACCTTCTTCGGAATAACAGTATCTATCGTTTGTCCATAGTGGACATCGTCAAGCTAAAAGTACAAATCCATAAATTATGTAAAACTTATCCGGCACTGCCTCGGCCCCACTTCGCGACCGCCAGGAGTGCTGTGCTGGAACTTCCAGTACAGCACTCGTGGCTGCCGCATCGCGGTCGCGAAGTGGGGCCGAGGCAGTGCCGGATAAGTTTTACATAATTTATGGATTTGTACTTTTAGCTTGACGATGTCCACTGTGGACAAACGATAGATACTGTTATTCTGAAGAAGGTTGGTTATCTCGACTGAAACCTAGGTAAATTTCTAGGTAAACGGTGCAACTGAGGCTGTTCATTATTAAAACTAAAATTGAAAATTTTTAAAGCGAATTTCAGGAAAGAAGAAATTAAAGTGAGAATTTGGTAAATAAGCCTTGTGAGCTTGGAGAAGAGCCCAGTGCAAGGAATAAATCTGCGAGATTCCTTTTGGAATTCTCGTGGTGGGCTCAGGGATTTTTGTGTTATCTCGTCCTGTTTCAGTGTAACGTTTGTTCACTGCAGCTTCGGTGTCCTGCCGCAAACGCTGCAACTTAGGCGCGAATGGTGACTAACTGGGAATCCGAACAACCTGGATAGTAAGAAGTGGTCTTGAGTTCCATAGAAGTTTCACGACGCGAGAATCAGAACGATAGGGGTAGAGGTTAAGAGGGAAAGTCGCAATTACAAAGATCGGTGTTCTATTTTACGGGGAATTTACTACTCTGAGAAGTTCCTAGAAAATGCTTCTCAGAGGAGAGGGAGTTGAGAAAAAGTTCGGGTAAATTAGCACGTGCTATATTGATTGACTATAAGACTTTATTAGTCTTCGAAGGAACTACTTTCCATTATGGCGCTAATCAAGTAACGGATTTAGCGAAAGGCATCTGTAACAACGTATCAATTTAAAGTGTTAAGCGTAAGTGGAGTGTTTTACCACTGTATTTTACTCCTGAACTTTCTTCTTTTGTTTTTACGGGGACTAGAGTAGGATCTGATGTAGTCTTACAAGTCACTCCAAAAGAGTGATGTGTAACTCTCGATGTTGGCTTCATCGTCTTCTTTAAAGGCTCGATAACATCCGTAGGTTTTCTTCTGGTACGGAGAAAATTAACAGATGAAAGGATTGTGAAAATCGGGCAATTCTCGAAATACTAAATTAAGTAGCGTATATGAACTTTGAAACGATTGTATTCTGCTCCGTTTCACGTATTGAGACGGCACAATTTGAACAACAGAACAAAAAATACATTTGCTTTCTGCAGCCTTACGAAACTACTCGACTTTCATTTACAGCCACTTTCCGCCAAGTCTCCATACAATGGAACAGAACAAAGTTACTATAAAAACAAAGAGTTTACATGCCTGTCAGAGACAGTCGCTGGTAAATTCAAATGTTCAAATGTGTGTGAAATCTTATGGGACTTAACTGCTCAGGTTATCAGTCCCTAAGCTTACGCACTACTTAACCTAAATTATCATAAGGACAAACACACACACCCATGCCCGAGGGAGGACTCGAACCTCCACCGGGATCATCCGCACAGTCCATGACTGCAGCGCCCTAGACCGCTCGGCTAATCCCGCGCGGCCGCTGGTAAATATTTCGGAAAATTAATAGGATTTAATTTAAAAAATTCTGTGTTAAACTTTCAACACTGTTTGAAATACATGGGATATAAATGTTCCTTGATTTAATCGACCAGGTATGGCGTCAATTTTAACCCCTAGAGCAGTTGTACTTAGGTGTGAAATAATTGATTTTTATACAAACAAAGTTATCAATATCCCGTGCTATCGTAGGATTCCTAATTTCTCATTGGCTTGATTATATCAAAAACTCTGAGTTAATCTTTCCGACAAATGAGACTAGCGATCAATAAAACGATACAATAAATTGTTATGTACTGTGCGATTTTATTATCTATTTTTCATGTGGCGAGTGATATCATGAGACGAAGCGTGTCTTCAAGGTGGGACGGCGATCGCTGGAACTTCGCAGAGGAAGTACCTCCATGCATCGCCGGACCAGGTTGGAGTCGCGCATCGGCCGTGGAATAAATACCCGAGTCGAACAATGCTGGGATCGACTTGGGAAGACAAAGGAAGATTATATTAGAGACGTTCATTCGTAATCCTGATTCTGAATCATGAGTTTATTGTAATGTTTTCAGTTCTCTTACGAAGCTGAAACATTTGTATTGGACAATTCATTGTATCGAGTTGGAAGAACGCATTAGCATGTAGATACCCGAGAAAAGTCGTATTTATTTATGAAAATGAGTATTGTGCTAAATACTTGTCTTTCAGCAGGCGCTGCATAATTCGAAGAAGTCTACAAATTGGCACAGCCACTATCGAACAAAGGTGGGCAGAATAATATTAATATTCATTGCTCGAGATAATAAGCGAACTTCGAGGTAACACCAACGAGAGAACATTACACTGATCAGAAGAGTTATTAAGCACTTAACTTAATCTTATGATCATAAATTATGGATCAAAACAACAAACATAAATCAGTGATATAATAATGAGGAGTTTATTTATTCTTCGTGTCAATGTGCTCGACAGGTAGACGCCCTCTAGTGGTAATGTCTATTACAGTCGTTTCTGTGGTAGTTAATAGTATACTGAAGTCGTACAGCTATTCAACGTAGTGTACATCTCATGTGGACGGCTTCAGTGACTGTTCGTGCAGTATAATGTTGAATTGTTCTTGTTATGAAAGATTATAGAAACGAAATACAAGGTTTTTTTTGAAAGACATCACGTTTACGCCAGTGACTGTTAAACTTTTTATTTCCACTGTTGCAATTTCTGCCTCAGGCCATTATCAAGTGCAGCTGAAATACAAATATTTATAAAATATTTTACAAAAATCGTTGTGTATTTTGACATTCTTTAGTAGTTTTATCTTCGTTCGTTGGTAATTCAGCAAAATCCCGTGTGCCTGGCTAGGCAAGCAATTAATTAGCTTTTCACAACTGGGATTCGCAGTCATGTAAAATTTTTTGAAAGACATCATGTTTACGCCAGTGACAAACTTTTTATTTCCACTATTGCAATTTCGGCCTTAGGCCATTTTCAAGTGCAGCTGAAATACAAATGTTTATAAAATATTTTACAAAAATCGTTGTGTATTTTGAATCTCTTTAGCAGTTTTATCTTCGTTCGTTGGTAATTCAGCAAAATCCCGTGTGCCTGGCTAGGCAAGCAATTAATTAACTTTTCATAACTGGGATTCACAGTCAAGTAAAATTTTATCAAGTACAGCTGAAATACAAATGTTTATTGTCTAAGGCCGAAATTGCGATAGTGGAAATAAAAGGTTTAACAGTCACTGGCGTAAACATGAGTATTTCAAAAAAATTTACATGACTGCGAATCCCAGTTATGAAAAGATAATGAAAAGTGAAATACAGGGTGTTTGAGAAGTGATTGTCAATAATTCACACATGGAAAATACAGGCCAAAAGTAGCAAAAAAGTTCCAATAAACATAGGTCCACAAATCAACCGCTGTCGAGATACAACACACTTTCTGTTGCGGTTCATCAGTGTCTAGGAACACATGGCATCTCCAAACGTTAGAGTAGGTGTTCGAAATGTTGTCTATGCGTCTGCTTGTAACACTGAACGCGTCTCTGAAATGTGTTGCGAATCCTCTCAGGCAGTCCTGGGGAATTCTGTAAATGCTAGAAGCCTGCTTCAATCCGCAAGCGTAATTCCTCAAGAGAGCTGACCTCGGTAGCGTAGACCAGGCTCTTGACTTGACCCCACACACAGAAATCCATGGGATTTCAAGCCAGAGACCTTGGAGGCACTGGACAGGACCTCTACCTATCCAATGTTGATCATACGTCCGAGTTAGAAGCCGGCGCACTCGTAAATGAAAATGTGCTGGAGCACCGTCATGCATGAACCTCATGTTCAGGCGTTGGTTCAGTGGGACATCATCATGTACATCTGGAAGTCCAGTCCACAGAAACATCACGTACTGCTATCCGGCTAGTCTCTGTGGTAGGTGATGTGGTCCAATTACGCGGTCTCCAAGTGGTCCTGCCCAGACGTTCAAGGAATAACGCTGCTGATGTGATACGTGGGTTGCATTAGGACTGACATCACCCCAAACAACACAGTTATGGTAGTTAAAAATACTATCACGGGTAAATCCATCCTCATCGGTGATCAGAATACTGCTTACAAACAGGGTATTCAGGATACACTGTTGCTGCAGGCATTGGCAGAAATTCCCTCTAGGAGGGAAGTCTGCATTGTTGAGGGCTTGCACTCGCTGGAGATGATATAGATATAATACTTGTCGTTGTAAAATCCGCGCGCGACCGCTACGGTCGTAGGTTCGAATCCTTAGGTTAGTTAGGTTTAAGTAGTTCTAAGTTCTAAGGGACTGATGACCACAGAAGTTAAGTCCCATAGTGCTCAGAGTCATTTGTAAAATCCGCCACACGCTGCTATGATTCAGGACACGCTCTTGGGCAACAGTCCTCATTGAAGTACTCGGACGTTCGTGTACAATGCGTAACACCCTTTCCTGAACATCCGGTGTTACGGACCGGGGTCGATCTTCTCGTACATGGTGTGCGAAACTTCTGGTGTCCCTAAGGCGATCATGTAACTGGCTAAATGTACGCCTGTCGGGCTACCTACAGAGAGGAAAAGCTTCTTCAAACAATCGCGCAGCCTTAAGGGCACTGCCATTCGCTTTGCCATACATGAAGTGCATGTCAGCGAGTAACCTCTGTCCATGGTGCCTTCACGTTCGTGACTGTTAGTGAGGCCGGTATGGCACAGTGCACGGAGGGGGAAAGGGACGTAGTTGCGCATGCGTAAACAAACAGATAGTAGATCCAAAATCTTGAGATACCAGCGTAAATACCACGGTATTCAGGAGCGTTTACAGTTGGTTCTTATCTCGAATTAATGCGGTACCTCGGCAACGGTTGATTTGCGGACCTATTGACCATCACTTCTGAAACACCCTGTATAAGGAAGGAAGAGGACAAATCCTGTGCTGGAAAATAGCCTGTTCTTCTCGAATAGTACAGACAGGTTCAGAAAACTTACCATCCGCTTAGGTCTGACGGATGTTTATCAACAGTTTAACAAGTATTGATTAACAACATTTCGTATATTACCAGGATTGTAATCGGGGTCCAGTATGAAAAAATCACCGCCATTTGATAATAACAAACTTTTATTGAAAAAAGGCTTATAGAACCTGGACCCACCATGAGTACGCTCGTTATTTTATTGTACATGCAAAGCATGATCGCTCAATTGGGAAACTGCCTCCGTACCCAAGGTCTGTAAAGTGTGTTCGCGCGGTGGCGCTCGACGTGGAAGTAAGCGGTTCGACTCCTGGTCGTAGAAGAAACATTCAACGTCAGTATTTGCTTAGCAATTGCAGGAGAGGTAGTTGCGTAGATTTCTTAACAACCAGACATTGCGCTAGTGTCCTCATGTGCTGGATTAAATTCCAATTCTCTACGCAGCAGCTCATAGCAGGGGTCATGTGACAACGGCTGAACCGTTTGGTGGGGATGTTAACCTTGGCGCTATTCAAGAGGAGTAGGCTATGGTTGAAATGGCTCTAAGCATTATGGGACTTAACATCTGAGGTCATCAGTCCCATAGACTTAGAACTACGTAACCTAACTAACCTAAGGACACCACACACGTCCATGCCCGAGGCAGGATTCGAACCTGTGACCGTAGCAGACGTGTGGTTCCGGACTGAAGCGCCTAGAACCACTCGACCACAGTGGCCGGCGAGTAGGCTATCATCCGAAAGTGTGTTTCCACCCCGTCCCCCAACCCCCACCTTTTCTCCTTTACCTTCTTTCTCTGGACCATGAAAACTACACACATAACACCAAAACTCCACATGCTCTCATCACAGTCATTTACACTAACAGATGCTCTATTAAGACACAACACCTGCACTTCGCGAAAGAAAGGTGCTGTTTGCGATACCAAGTAATAATAACATATCATGGTAACGGGTAAAAAGTCTTTTAAACTGTTTAGGAAAGAAAAATGTAATTTGTTTTGGAGTGATATCGCAAACTTTATCATCTGGCTGTTACATGGTTGCTTCCAAAAGGTAAGGATTAAGAAATGCAGGGAAAGTGTGCTATGGCTTGTCATAGAGTCCGTGTTGTGCACTGAAATTCCCCGTGGGAATAGACACTCAGTTGTTCACGTAAGTTGCAATCTCTTAATAGGCACAACATGTTGCAATCTTTTGCGTTTTCTGCTGAGCGATTGGTGCTGATATTAGTGGAAAATCTGTGTTTCAGTTTCCTTAGTCTCTTGTAAGAAGTTACGTGCTAATAGTGATACCTCTGCTATGAAAAGAGGAAGTGATTTGAACCACGTTGTGATATTTGAGTTGCACCAACAAGTTGAGGAGTGTAATTCCTAAGCAGTAATACACATCTGATCACCATGCTACAGAACGTCCAAATCTGACTAAAATTAATTTCTATCAGATTTCGCAGTTGTCCCATCCTAACCTATAATTTCCTGGAAACCCTAGAGACAGCTGCGCTTCGCCTCGCCTTCCCCAAACCTCTTCCAGTTCCAGTTCCCTCACCTTCTTTACCTGGAGTACCTTCGAATCCAACAAACAGAAATCCCGTCACCAGATATCCACCTCCCCAAATCTAATCACCATGTACATTGCTACGACATTACTCCCGTATCTTATCTGCTACGGAGCGCTATGTCTTGTCTGTCCTCTGATGCAGGAATTTCAATCAACTCTCACTCCTCATCAATAAAATTAGTCTCTAAATGAAGTCCTCGTAACCTCACTTCAGCCCATCCTTTCGCAATTTCATCTACCCCACGCCCACTCGCTCTTTCCAGAAACATCACTGCCGCTTGCCTCTTGTCGGTTTTTTTTATTGCCACAGTCTCATTGTAACAATTATATATTCGCCTCCACCGTCAACATCAGTGTGCTACACCACCACTATCATCATCATCGTCTCACAGCATCGTCATCCCGTTGTTCCTTGACTGTGATACAAATTCATCTGCTTGTAATTTAAAAAAAAATCATTAAATTATCTCTTTTAAACCATAAATTGTCATTTATGCATATTTTTAAATTCTCAGTTCTCACCTCAGTTGTTTGATTGATATCCTTTTAAAAATATGTATGTGTCTGTCTGAACAAAGGTTTTTGTTCCTGTGGTGTCACCGCCAGACACCACACTTGCTAGGTGGTAGCCTTTAAATCGTCCGCGGTCCATTAGTATGCGTCGGACCCGCGTGTCGCCACTGTCAGTGATTGCAGACCGAGCGCCACCACACGGCAGGTCTAGTGAGACGTTCTAACACTCGCCCAGTTGTACAGCCGACTTTGCTAGCGATGGTTCACTGACAAATTACACTCTCATTTGCCGAGACGATAGTTAGCATAGCCTTCAGCCACGTCATTTGCTACGACCTAGCAAGGCGCCATTACCAGTTATATATATATATTAATGTATCAACAAGAGCGATGTTCTCTGATTATGGATTAAAGTTAAGTATTCCAAGATCTTCGTACTTTATTTGCAATTCTCAAGACATTGTCTTGCTCCAGATCTCACGCCAGTCTGCGTGAGCTAAACGCGTGCCTTTCGGCTACCTCCGAGTGGCTTGGCTGTCTTGCCAAGTCACGACAGTTCCTTTGGCAGCCCGCCCTACGTTAAATTTTGACGCATTCCCTTTGATGTAATAAGGTTTCTCGACGATCTTCGGACTTGATTGTTCCTTTTTATCTTTTCTCTTGACAGACCTGTACCCACATTTTTCGCATATTTTCCTAATATATAGCGTAATTTCCAAATATATATTTTTCTTCATAATGAAATATTGGGTGCACAGTGCCTCCCGATCTTGATACACATATTTTATCGAGTGGCATCGTTCACGAGCCTCACATATAACTTTATTACAAAATGGTAGTTGAAATTGCTTTTTAGTTGCTGTAACAATTTACATTTTGATGCTCGTTTGGAAAATACGATTAAATAAGCTTCTACTAATGGCGTTATTTTACACTTAATATATACAGGGAGGTCCATTGATAGTGACCAGGCCAAATATCTCACGAAATAAGCATC
This sequence comes from Schistocerca serialis cubense, assembly GCF_023864345.2. NCBI lineage: Eukaryota > Metazoa > Arthropoda > Insecta > Orthoptera > Acrididae > Schistocerca > Schistocerca serialis. The sequence goes on along the minus strand of NC_064641.1, from coordinate 627,915,861 downwards.
AAACGAAAAAACTACAAAGAACGAAACACGTCTAAATTGAAGGGGGAAACCAGAAGGCGCTATGGTTGGCCCGCTAGGTGCGTTTTTTAAAAATAGGAACCTCCATTTTTATTACATATTCGTGTAGTACGTAAAGAAGTATGAATGTTTAAGTTGGACCACTTCTTTCGCTTCGTGATAGATGACACTGTAATAAACGTATAAGTACGTGGTATCACGTAACATTCCGCCAGAGCAGACGGTATTTGCTTCGTGATACATTACCTGTGTTAAAATAGACCGTTTACCAATTGCGGAAAAGGTCGATACCGTGTTGATGTATGGATATTGTGATCAAAATGCCCAACAGGCGTGTGCTATGTATGCTGCTCGGTATCCTGGACGACATCATCCAAGTGTCCGGACCGTTCGCCGGATAGTTACGTTATTTAAGCAAACGGAAAGTGTTCAGCCACATGTGAAACATCAACCACGACCTGCAACAAATGATTATGCCCAAGTAGGTGTTTTAGCTGCTGTCGCGGCTAATCCGCACATCAGTAGCAGACAAATTGCGCGAGAATCGGGAATCTCAAAAACGTCGGTGTTGAGAATATTACATCAACATCGATTGCACCCGTACCATATTTCTACAGGGTGTGGTAGATAAGTAATGAGACTGACCGCCGCGCGGCGCCCCAGTCGCTCGCAGGGCGGTCTCCACCTGTACGTCACGATCTGAGCTAACAATAGAACCGGTTCGCAGTCGCGTCGGAGCTCTGGTGCAGTGAGGGTCGAGCTTCGCGTATTACGTTGTTTGTGTGCCCGTGACACTTGTGAAAACGCTGAAGATGGATCGCTCGATAGAACAGCGGTATGCAATCAAATTTTGCTTTCGCTTGGGCAAAACTGCTTCGGAAACTTTTGCTATGATTACGGAGGCCTACAAAGAAGACTCCCTATCAAGAGCTCAAGTGTTCCGGTGGTTTAATGAATTTAAAAACGGGAGGGAATCCGTTGAAGACATGGAACGATCTGGACGCCCTTCAACGAGTCGTGTGGATGAAACGGTGGCCAAAGTGAAAGAACTCCTGGACTCCGACCGTCGTTTAAGTCTCAAAATGATCGCCGATGAGGTCTCCGTGAATAAATTTACGGTTCACCAAATTGTTACGCAAGATTTGATGATGAGGAAAGTTTGCGCAAAATTGGTTCCCCGAGTGCTCACCGCTGAACAAAAGCAACAACGAGTGGACGTTTGCCGTGAGATGTTGAATGATTTGGAAAATAATCCACACTTTTTAGACAACGTAGTAACAGGCGACGAATCGTGGACATTCCAGTACGACCCGGAGACGAAAGCCCAGAGCTCGGAGTGGCACACACCGGCATCCCCGCGGCCGAAGAAAGCAAGAATGTCAAAGTCCCGCATCAAGACAATGCTGATTGTGTTTCTCGACAAGTGGGGGTTAATTCATAAAGAGTTTGTCCCTCAGGGGAAGACTGTCAATGCCGAATTCTACAAAGAAGTCCTCCAGCGATTGCACAGAGCCGTCAAATGGAAGCGACAGGACCTTGCTCAACGCTGGCGTCTCCACCACGACAACGCTCCGGCGCACACAGCGTTCCTCGTGACCTCCTACTTGGCCTGAATTGGAGTTGAAGTTTTGCCACAGCCACCATACAGCCCTGACTTGAGTCCTCATGATTTCTTCCTATTTCCGAAGGTCAAAAGATGCCTGAAGGGTCATCGTTTCGACGATATTCCGAACATCCAACGTGCTGTCACGAAGGCACTAACTGGGATAACTCAAACGGACTACAGTGGGGCCTATGAAGCTTGGAAAACGCGCTGGCAACGTTGTGTCGACGCCCAAGGCGAGTACTTTGAAGAATATTAACGTTTTGTACAAATTGGATCAATAAATTTGTTTTTCTAGACTGAGTCTCATTACTTATCTACCACACCCTGTATGCACGAGAAATTGCATGGCGACGACTTTGAACGTCGTGTACAGTTCTGCCACTGGGCGTAAGAGAAATTACGGGACTATGACAGCCATTCACCAACAGCGGTAACGTAAACCGGCATAAAATGCACTACTGGGCAACGGAAAATCCACGATGGCTGCGACAAGTGGAACATCAACGACCTTGGCGGGTTAATGTATGATGCGGCATTATGGCGATGTAAATGGTACAATGTATGCTGATTTCCTACGTAAAGTTCTACCGATGGTACTACAAGATGTTTCACTGCATGACAGAATGGCTATGTACTTCCAACATGATGGATGTCCGGCACATAGCTCGCTGCGGTTGAAGCGGTATTGAATTGCATATTTCATGACAGGTGGATTGGTCGTCGAAGCACCATACCATGTCCCGCACGTTTACCGGATCTGACGTCCCCGGATTTCTTTCTATGGGGAAAGTTGAAGGATATTTGCTATCGAGAACCACCGACAACGCCTGACAACATGCGTCAGCGCATTGTTAATGCATGTGCGAACATTACGGAAAACGAACTACTCACTGTTGAGAGGAATGTCGTTACACTTATTGCCAAATGCATTGAGGTTGACGGACATCATTTTGAGCATTTATTGCATTAACGTGGTATTTACAGGTAATCACGCTGTAACAGTAAGCGTTCTCAGAAATGATAAGTTCACAAAGGTACATGTATCACATTGGAACAACCAAAATAAAATGGTCGAACGTACCTACGTTCTGTATTTTAATTAAAAAAAACAACCTACCTGTTACCAGCTGTTCGTCTAAAATTGTGAGCCATATATTTGTGACTATTACAGCGCCATGTATTAAAAAGCGAAAAAGTTGTCCAACTAAAACATTCATATTTCTTTACGTACTACACGAATATGTAATAAAAATGGGGGTTCCTATTTTTAAAAAACGCAGTTGATATCTGTTTGACCTATGGCAACGCCATCCAGCGGGCCAACTATAGCGCCATCTGGTTTCGCCCTTCAAGCTAGACAAGTTTCGTTCTTTGTAGTTTTTTCGTTTGAGGCTTATTTCGTGAAATATTTGGCCCGGTCACGATCAATGGACCACGCTGTATACATGCGATAGCCAAGAGTGGTAGCCATAGATAATGAAGGCCAAACCTAATGTTTCTTTTTTGTAAATAGTGCTATTTCAATATGAGGAAGGCAACCATCTTTGCTGAGAATCAAATTTCACCAGGACCATGTTCTCTGCAATGGAGGTATCCATCTTATTGCCAAGATGACCCCACTTCCGCAATCGATGTCTCTAACGTATGATAGAGTAACGGCCACTATTCGGGGCTAACTGAGTCTTCTAGTACAACAACATTTCATCGTCAGTACGTGCCCGGAAAGAGGAGAGGAGATGATGCTGCAGATCTTCCGATAACCAGATGCTAATTCAGTGTCCTGAGATAAATTCCAAACCTCACCGCGTTGACAAGGAGTGAGAGCATAAGAAACTTTTGATGATCATCAGCATTGTAATGAAAACGAAATGACATGGGTAGGGCATAATTCTATGAGAATCGGACAGTCAATCGTCCTATGAAGTACATTCCTTTATGCGAAGAGATTCGAAAAGGCCGAAAAGACGGCCGTACGGAAGGTGGGTAGACGATATCAGAAAATATGCATTTATCAAGCAATGGATGACAAGTTATTGATAATGATTGATGAATCAGATAGCAGAGGTGATACATTTTTTACGTGGGGAAAGAAAAACAGAAATGAATTTCCAAAAATATTGACTGTGCATCCTTCTCGGTTCTTTTGCAATTCAAACAACGTGTTTCTTTACGAAACACTTTGCTCTGTTTTGAATCTTCTCTATCTACTCTGTTAATCATATCTTGTAACGATCACAGACTGACCAGCTATTCTCAAGAATTGCCAAACGAGGGTGTTGCAAACGATTTCTCTCTCGCGCGAGTAACGTTTCCTATGGATTCTTGCAATAAACTTAGTTTGACACGTGACTTCCTCAGGAGTAATTGTACGAGATCGTTTTACCTTAAATAGCTCCGGATATATTCTCCTCATTGGTGATTACTGTTTCCGATGATTTACCGCCAGTAGAACTCGGCAGAAAGAATCTACCACTTTCAACACTTGGTAGCCCGTACGGTCCCGCAGTGAGGATAAAACCAAGAAGGGGAGACAGTAGTAAGATTGGTGCTACTTTAGTTACAATGGAACATGAGACCGCGACGCATCGGGTTTTTGTGATTGAAGCGTATTTCCGAAGTGGTGACATTGTGTGAGCCATGCAGCGGTGGTTTAGCAGTAACTCAACATTAGGAGACATGCAAAGGTGTCAGAACGGCACGCACTTCGTAGATGGGTTGGTCAGTTTATTTCGTGCTACCGCAAATGCCACGGATAAGAAGACACCGGGAAAGACGTGGACAGTGCGAACGCAAGAAAACATTGAGATGTACGGGATGCTATTGACAGGAGGTCTAGGCGACCAGTAAACAAACATGATGCAGTCTTACACATGCCCGACAGAAGTGTGCGCCACATTCCCCACAGCAATGTAATCCGTACAAAATCCAGGTGACTCATAACTTATTCGAGCGCGACTATGCGTCCCGGAAACTATTCAGTACAGACCTCATTACCCATCTGGACGAGACTAGGGACATTCTTCTCAAACTGGGTATGTGCGATGACGCACAGTTTGAACTGACAGAACATGTTAACAAGCAAAACATGCGATACTGCAGTAACGGGAAAGCGCAAGAATACTACGAAAAACCACTCTATAGTCGAAAGGACACTGTTTTTGTGGTGTATCGGTTTTCAGGATGACTGGATCCTACGGTTTTTGAGGATAAGCACCGAAACGCAATCGCAGTCAATCCGAAATGTTACAGAGGCCTATTGACGACTTTCCTTATACCTGAATAAGAGAGACAGGATGTTGATTTTACACCAGTTTATTTTCAGCAAAGACGGCGCAACTGCTCGTACCGCGCGAGACACGATGGCAACGTTACATACGGTACTCATGGGCAGAATCATCTCACGTGTCGGCGACAAATTGCTACCAGATAAATCCTCCGATCTGAATGCTTGCGATTTCCTTCTGTAGGGACACTCAGGTTAGAGATCCAGAGGCGACGCATCATTAAGGATGTCCAGGCAGTTACACCTGAAATGCTGGTGGAAGTAATTGCAGTTTTGTTCGTCGACTCTTTCAGTGTACGACAAGGACGGTGTTTATTTGACAGTTGTGATTTTCAAAACCAAACAAAAATAAACAAAACATGATTTTTTTTATTGTCCCAAAAATAGCATTATGTTAATTATCATTTACCATTCTCCTCCTTTATATTCCCAAATTGATGATACTGTAGGACCTGTAATAAAAGAATAGATTGTTTCCGCCTTACAATACTGCCCTTGCCTCTTGTTTATGGAAGCTAGACCTTGCACAGAGCGTCGATCCGTTGTTCATCTTCGTGATTTTTCTGGCGTTGCGGCTTTCCTATAGATAGTGACATGATTCGCATCAGACTTCTCGACTTTTCGACGCTACCCACCGGATTTACACATATTATAAACAGTTATGGACATGTGTCAGTCACTCATGTTTCGCCCGAAGTTTCGCATCTAACAGTTCCTCGTCGTTAACAACGACGAGCTGTGTTTTATTTGACAGAAGCTCTTCAGTCCAGTGCAAAAGCTGGTCCCATATTGAGTAATCTCATATTGTGTTTACTACTCGATGATACTTCGTCAACCTTGGCACCACTTCTGATTCCTATGCACGAGAGAACGAGCCGAGTTTCAGAAGGTAGCTTTCTGAAAAATCCATGTATATTCCCACAGAGAAATTCTTGATCTTCCAAAGATTAAAATACGTGGGCACAGAACGGGTTCTGTAACCGTACAACAGAGTAAAATCTGTAACATAGGTCTATAGTTAATCATGTCTGCCCGACAACTCTTTTCGAAAATTTGAGCGGAATACTTCGTCGCTATAGCAAACTGCAGTACTTTGTAATTACAAAAAGAACAATTTTTGTGGCATAGTGCCGGTTAACCACCAAATCCAGTCGCCTTGTCTCTGTTGGGCGATTTTCAATGCTTGTCTACTTAGCTACCAGTTACCAGTTACCAGCAAGAGCTGCGAAAGTGAGTATGAGATGACGTTCTTCAGTTTATCTGAAGTCAATGAAGGTGGAACGGTCCCTTAAATCTACCCGTGTCGAAGGCACTATTACTAACCAGAAGTATACGAACATCTACCGGGTGGTTATAATTAAACTTGCCCTATTTAAAACGTTATATCACAGAAACTAATTACCGTACGACTACCAAACTTGGCAGCATAAATGTCCAGAATATGGGGTGCATGATTTGCATGCTTCACAGCGCCACTGTCCAGTTCCAACTATGGCCACCAGGTGCCGTGCTAAGTCATCGTGATTCATAGTCTCACACACCTGACCAGTCGCAGTGGTCTTGTTGACGTGTCAACATGAGCTCGGACAAAAGTAGCAGGGCATTATTGTGAAGCTCTATTATCAAAACAACAGTAATGCTGCAGCTACACTTCGACAATATCGCCGGCTGAAAGGATTTCGGAAGAGTCCTCTTTCTCCACCTGATGTTCGGAGCATGATGAAGAAGTTCCAGTCAACTGGAGAACTACCGGCCGGAGTGGCCGAGCGGCTCTAGACGCTACGGTCTGGAATCGCGCGACCGCTACGGTCGCAGGTTCGACTCCTGCCACGGGCATGGATGTGTGTGATGTCCTTAGGTTAGTTAGGTTTAAGTAGTTATAAGTTCTAGGGGACTGATGACCTCAGAAATTAAGTCCCATAATGCTCAGAGCCATTTTGAACTGGAGAACTGGGGTTGCTCCGAGAAGAGGCAAAGACCGGTTGTACCGCAGGTGATTGATGAAATCGCTGTTGCTATGGCAGACAACGGTGCTTGCAATTATCGATAGTCAGACAGTGCGTGTGCTGTGTCAAGGCAGTTGAACATCGCTTGGTCCACAGTACGGAAGGTGAATCGAACAATCCTGAATTGATATCCGTACAAGATCCATAGCGTATAGCAGTTTACTCCACAGGACGCATAACGACGTGTTGACTTCGCTCTCCACTTTCTCGCAAGGGCCGGCCCTTGATCATCCTATGGACAGACGAAGCCCATTTTCCTCTGTCAGGTGAGGTGAACACATAGAATTGCCGAGAGAGGGGATCTTCGCCTCCAGTCAGGTATTGATGTCAGTCTGTGAAGCCTGGCACGAAGTTCTTCTGTACGGCGAACGTGTCACCGTATGGTGTGGCTTCACGGCTACGTTCATCATTGGTCCATGCTTTATTGAACAGGTTGGCAATCAAGTACCAAAGACGTGCAGTGTGACTTGCCAGCGTTACTGCGATATGTTTCACTAGCATGTCATACCCGCCCTGTAGGGGAGAAACGCATCGAACTTGACAGTTTTCATGCAAGATGGGGCCCCACCGCGCATCACTCGTGAAGTTTGGAAACGATCGAATTATCAGTCGATCGTTTCCAAATTCTTGGCCGGCACGATCACATGATCTCACTCACTGTGATTTCCGATTTGTATCAGGGGAACATTCACACATGTGCTGATCTCTACATCTACATCCATACTGTGCAAGCCACCTGACGGTGTGTGGCGGAGGGTACCTTGAGTACCTCTATCGGTTCTTCCTTCTATTCCAGTCTCGTATTGTTCGTGGAAAGAAGGATTGTCGGTATGCCTCTGTGTGGGCTCTACTCTCTCTGATTTTTATCCTCATAGTCTCTTCGCGAGATATACGTAGGAGGTAGCAATATACTGCTTGACTCTTCGGTGAAGGTATGTTCTCAAAACTTCAACAAAAGCCCGTACCGAGCTACTGAGCGTCTCTCCTGCAGAGTCTTCCACTGGAGTTTATTTATCATCTCCGTAACGCTTTCGCGATTGCTAAATGATCCTGTAACGAAGCGCGCTGCTCTCCGTTGGATCTTCTCTATCTCTTCTATCAACCCTATCTGGTACGGATCCCACACTGCTGAGCAGTATTCAAGCAGCGGGCGAACAAGCGTATATATCCTACTTCCTTTGTTTTCGGATTGCATTTCCTTAGGACTCTTCCAATGAATCTCAGTCTGGCATCCCAGATAATTTATGGCATTAACTGCTTCCAGTTGCTGACCTGCTATATTGTAGCTAAATGATAAGGGATCTTTCTTTCTGAAGCGCAGTATATCAAGAGAGGTAGCCAGCATACCTATCAGCTTTCAATCTCTTCCGGACACTGATGAGCACCATATTGAGTCGGATTTCTAACAGTGATGGAACCGGATGTAATGGTACACTATGTAATCAAAAGTATGCGGACACCTGGCTGAAAATGACTTACAAGTTCGTGGCGCCCTCCATCGGCAATGCTGGAATTCAATATGGTGTTGGCCCACCCTTAGCCTTGAACAGCTTCCACTCTCGCAGATATGCGTTCATTCAGTTGCTGGAAGGTTTCTTGGGGAATGGCAGCCCATTCTTCACGGAGTGCTGCGCTGAGGAGAGGTATTGATGTCAGTCGGTGAAGCCTGGCACAAAGTCACCGTTCTTAACATCCCAAACGTGTTCTATAGGATGCAGATCAGGACTCTGTGTAGGCCAGTCCATTACAGGGATGTTACTATCGTGTAACCACTCCGCCACAAGCCGTGCATTATGAGCAGGTGCTCGATCGTGTTGAAACATAAATCTCCATCCCCGAATTGCTCTGCAACAGGGGGCAGCAAAGAAGGTGCTTTAAACATCAATGTAGGCCTGTGCTGCGATAGTGCCACGCAAAACAACAACCACCCCCCTCCATGAAAAACACGACCACACTATAACACCACCACCTCAGAATTTTACTGTGTGGCAATACACACGCTGGCAGATGACGTTCACCGGGCATTCGCCATACGCACACCCTGCCGTCGGATCGTCGCATTGTGTACCGTGATTCATCACTCCACACAACGTTTTTGCCACTGTCCAATCGTCCATTGTTCACGCTCCTTACACCAAGCGAGACGTCTTTTGGCATTTACCGGCATGATGTATGGCTTATGAGCAGCCTGTCGACCATGAAATGCAAGATTTACCACCTCCCGCCTAACTGTCATAGTACTTGCAGTGGATCCTGAAGCTGTTTGGAGTTCCTGTGTGATGGTCTGGATAGATGTCTGGCTATTACGACCCTCTTCAACTGCCGGTGGTCTCTGTCAGTCAACAGACGTGGTCGGCCTGTACGCTTTTGTACTTGTGTCCCTTCTCGCTTCCACTTCACTATCACATCGGAAACCGTGGCCATAGGATGTTTAGGAGTGTCGAAATCTCGCGTACAGACGTATGACACAAGTGACACCCAGTCACCTGCCACGTTCGTAGTCCGTGAGTTCCGCGGAGCGCTCCATTCTGCTCTCTCTCGATGTGTAATGACTATTGAGGTCTCTGATATGGAGTACCTGGCAGTAGGTGGCAGTACAATGCACCTAATACAAAAAATATATTTTTGGGGGTGTCCGGATACTTTTGATCACATAGTTTATGATGTACCGTAGCAGTGCATTGAAAGTGTTTGAATTTAATTGATCCTGCATTATTTCTTTTCCCCGTGTCCTTGACATCAATGCTACTGTGTTTGGTATTCGTACGGTAATTAGTTTCCGTGTTATAACGTGTTAAATAGGGAAAGTTTAATTATAAGCACCCGGTATTGGTGGACGTTAGTACGGGGTGTGCCTACCCTTCACCTTTATTACGGCTTGAACTCTGTTTGGGCCACTTTCAATGAAATATTTAAATGTCTGTGGAGGAATGTCAACCCATTATTTCCTAAGAGCAGAAGTCAGAGAAGACAGTGGCGTGTGGCGCAATGATCCAGGGGGTTGTCGGTGTTCTAATCCATCCCAAAGCTGTTCCGTTGGGTCCAGAACGGGGCTCCGAGCAGGCCACTCAGTTTCAGGAATTCTGTTATCCACAATCCACTGCCTCACAGATGCTGCTTTAGGACAGGGCGCATTGTCATGCTGATAGACTCATCCTCTCCGAACTGTTTCTCTACTGTACGCACTTTATTACTGATACTCGCAAATAAAGCGATAGACGTAATCTTCTGAAGAAGGGAACTAAGTGCCCGAAACCGGTCAAGAAATTAAATTTCTTTTATGCAGCTGGTTGCTTGTTATTTTATTATATACGAGTACAGTTGCCGAAGAGGGCAAGATACTAAAGCAGTAAAATGTGTTTATATCTTTACGCATGTAGCGTTTTCTTAAGCGCAGTAAGGGGACCACAACCTAACCACGTTTCCTACCCCAACCCAACTAATTAATTAAGTACAGTGAGGTAAGGAACATTCTTGACGTGGCGTAATACTGCATCTGACACGCTAACAGCGCAAGCTGTTCCGCACGAACTGTTGCATGGGGTAGGTGGGCTGCATTGACCAAATTCACCAATTCTGAAAAGGAGGTCCAGCGCACCAGCAAATTCCCTCACTCATCATTAAGAAGTTTGCTTACCTCGCGGCCCGTAAAGTTGTCTCGATGCCATAATTGGTTTCCTCCTAACCCAAAAATCGTGCCTCAACACAAGCATACAATCGACTGTGAATAATGGAATGGCAAGCAGGAAAATCTCAACGCTAAATGAAAGTCTCGAAATAATGGGACGCAACAGTATTTTTAATAGAAAAATCTAATTTCGTGGGCTCTAGTTATCACATATCGGGCACCATTTCAAGTTTATACAATTATCTCCACATCAATTTAATGCCAGTTCAAAATTGTACACTTGCGAATTCGCATATAAACGTTTTCCGCAGCACTTTTAACTCAATCATTTTTAAGCGAAAACATATTCGATTTACCACAGATGAGTGGTGCCTCTCCAAAAACTAGTCCTAGAGCTAAAAGTTTCCCGAGGCTGACTAATACTTTAACTTAATCTGAACAATATAAAATATTCCGTCGCACTGAGTACAAGTTGTCAGCCTGAGCACTAGACGAAAACGGTGTATCATTAAACCGCTTGAAAGTTCGTTTTAAACTGCCTTAAGCACTAGCCTCAGCGTTTCGCGCCTGACTGCATAGGACGCGTTTCTGATTGGTTGGTTTATTCGTCCAAAGGCTGACGGCCTTGGTTCAAATGGCTCTGAGCAGTATGGGACTTAACTTCTGAGGTCATCAGTACCCTAGAACTTAGAACTACTTAAACCTAGCTAACCTAAGGACATCATACACATCCATGACCGAGGCAGGATTCGAACCCGCGACCGTAGCGGTCGCACAGTTCCAGACTGTAGCGCCTAGAACCGCTCGGCCACCCCGGCCGGCGTTGACAGTCTTAAATGAAATTGTAATTAAAATTAGAGCTCGATTTCGGAGTAACTGAAATAATTGTTCATTAACTGTGAGTATGGATAATGTCGACAGTCTATCTGGAATCGTATATAAACATTTAAATAGTTAATATTATGCATTAGTCGCCAAGCAATGTGATTCAGCTTATTCTCTGTCTGCCAGAATGGCAGAGATCCAGGTCACAGCTCTGTTCCCACGCTCCGTGACCATCTGGGTATTATGGGATGGGGATTGCCACCGATCCTAACTGCTTACTATCTTATAGCAGCGTAATCTTTGTACACTGTGCGATGAAAAATAAAATATGGGTCAAGATGGGGCACAAATGCCACAAAAGTTCCGATAGTCTCTCATTCCACGTACCATTCACGAATGGAACAGTAAGAGGGAAAGTGATGGTACGCTGCGAACCGATGCTGGTACGATACGGACCTTTCGTCACGCGCCGTACGCGGGGTTGAGGAGTGTAGATGCAGATGTAGATCTCCAGAGGAAACGTCAGCACGAGGGCTGCAGCACGGAAAGCTGAGGATGCAGCGAGGCGGAACGGGGCCACGCCCAGTCTGTGATAGCCGGCCGGCTGGTTTCAGGTGCAGCCGACCATGCCTCCAGGCGGCCAGCGCTGCAGGTAGCTCAACACAGACACTGCCGTGGCGACGCACCAATTCGCAAGCCTCTTCATCTGTTCTGTCCTGCTGTCACCAGTTAACATGGTCTCCGCAACGGTCCAGGGTTTTTGTTGTTGATCACAAATGACTGCATGGCGAAACCAAATATCAATGTAGGTGACAAGAGTCACAGGATATCGATATGCGTATATACAGATGGCGTTAGTATAGCGTACACAAGGTATATAAGGGCAGTGCATTGGCGGAACTGTCACTTGTACTCAGCTGATTCCATGTGAAAAGGTATCCGACGTGATTATGGCCGCACGATGGGAATTAACATTGAACGCGGAGTGGTAGTTGGAGCTAGACGCATGGGACATTCCATCTCTGAAATCGTTCGGAATTTCAGTATTCCAAGACCCACAGTGTCAAGAGGATGCCGAGAATACCAAATTTCACGCATTATCTACATCTACATTGATACTCCGCAAGCCACCCAAGGTGTGTGGCGGAGGGCACTTTACGTGCCACTGTCATTACCTCCCTTTCCTGTTCCAGTCGCGTATGGTTCGCGGGAAGAACGACTGTCTGAAAGCCTCCGTGCGCGCTCTAATCTCTCTAATTTTACATTCGTGATCTCCTCGGGAAGTATAAGTAGGGGCAAGCAATATATTCGATACCTCATCCAGAAACGCACCCTCTCGAAACCTGGCGAGCAAGCTACACCGCGATGCAGAGCGCCTCTCTTGCAGAGTCTGCCACTTGAGTTTATTAAACATCTCCGTAACGCTATCACGGTTACCAAATAACCCAGTGACGAAACGCGCCGCTCTTCTTTGGATCTTCTCTATCTCCTCCGTCAACCCGACCTGGTACGGATCCCACACTGATGAGCAATACTCAAGTATAGGTCGAACGAGTGTTTTGTAAGCCACCTCCTTTGTTGATGGACTACATTTTCTAAGCACTCTCCCAATGAATCTAAACCTGGTACCCGCCTTACCAACAATTAGTTTTATATGATCATTCCACTTCAAATCGTTCCGTACGCATACTCCCAGATATTTTATCTACCGCCACGGACAAAGGAGTGCGCGACGGCTTTCACTTAACGGCCGAGAACAGCAACGTTTGCGAGGAATAGTCAGTGCTAACAGACAAGCAACACTGCGTGAAATGACCGCAAAAAAAAAAAAAAAAAAAGTGGGGCGTACGACGAACACATCCGTCGGGATAATGCGGCGAAATGTGGCCTTAATGGGGCTATGACGGCAACGCTGCTACTGAACTCGTGAACATATCGGTTAGACAACAAGGCACTGTGAAAGCTGGTGGTGGCTTCATAATGGTGTAGGCTGTGTTTACATGGAGTGGATTGGGTCCTATGGTCTAACTGAACCGGTCATTGACAGGAAGGCTACTTGGAGAGCGTTTTCAGCCATTCATGGACTTGATGTTCCCAAACGACGATGGAACTTTTATGGATGATAATGCGCCACGTCACCGGGTCACAGCTGTTCGCGATTTGTTTTAATAACGTTCTGAAGAATTCGAGCGAAAGATTTGGCCGTTCAAATCGCCCGACACCAGTCCAATCGAATATTTATGGGACGTAATCGAGAGGTCAGTTCTCGTACAAAATCCTGCACCGCCAAAACTTTCGCAGTTATGGTCGGCTATGGACACAGCGTGGCTCAATATTCCTGCAAGAGGCTTCCAACGACTTATAGAGTCCATGCCATGTCGAGTTTCTACACTATGCAGGGCATAAGGAGGTCCGCCAAGATAGTAGGAGCTGTCCCGTGACTTTTGTTTCATTAGCGGTGGCAATGAGAACATAACTTCTAGTCAGGGAAGTACACGCTTATAAATCCGAAATGAAATAGGGGTAATTGAGTTGCCGGTCTAGTAATGACTAAGAAAATAAGATTACGTGTGACTTACTACAAAAGCACTGTGAAGGTATTACAGCGGGCAAGATAGACAGGAAGCGAACACCCAGCACATTAATATAGGCTGATATGCCTACTAGCGCTGCAGATGATGAAAGAACTGAAAAAATGTACGATGAGATAGAAGAAATTATTGGAACATTTAAAGGAGACAGTTATTTGATTGTTATAGGGACGAAAAATCGACAGCATGAAAAGGAAGAGAAGGAAAAATGCTAGAGAACATGGCCTGTGGAAGTGCAATGGAAAGGGAGGCTGCTTGGTAGAATTTAACTGGTTCATATGGCTCTGAGCACTATGGGACTTAACATCTGAGGTCGTCAGTCCCCTAGAACTTAGAACTACTTAAACCTAACTAACCTAACGACAGCACACACATCCATGACCGAGGCAGGGTTCGAACCTGCGACCGTTGCGGTCGTGCAGTTCCAGACTGTAGCGCCTAGAACCGCTCGGCCACAGTGGCTGTCTTATAATTTAACTATCTCTGACATTTGGTTTTAAAATCATGTAATGAGATTGTATACATGGAAGGGATCTGAAGGCGCTGGTAGATTTCAGATTGATTATAGAATGGTAAGACACAGGTTTCGAAGCCAGAATCCAAACTGAAAAACATTTCCAATGGCAGATGTCAATTCCAACCATAATTCATTGGTTGTGGACTTCAGATTAAAACTGAAGGCATTGCGAAATGGTAGAAAATTAAGGAGATGGGACTTGAATAAACTGATAGAACCAGAGATTACTGAGAGTCCCACAGAGAGCATAACGCAACAGTTAACTGTAGCAGTACGAGGAGAACGAATGGGTAACTTTCAAGAACAAGCACTGAAAACAGAAAGGGGAATATATAAAACTGAAGCACGTGAATCAGACAAAAGAGAATACAGACGTTCAAAAAATGCTATAGATGACAAGTATAATATAATTAAGAGGAAAAATTCAAGGTTATGAAAGCATGCATGACTATGAGAAAGACAGATGCCACCTATAGGAAAATCAAATAGGCCTTTGGAGGAAAGAGAAGGGACTATGTGAATACCAAGAGCTTAGGTGACAGATCAGGTGACAAATCAGGGGAAACTGAAAGATAGAAAAAATATATAGAAGGGTTATCATTGGCAATGAACTTGAAAGTCATGTTACAAAAAGGGAAGAGAAAGTACATGAACACGAGTTGGAGATATAACGCTGGGGAAGAATTAGAGGACTGAAAGAATCCTATAGACTCTAGGAGTAGACGACAGTCCGCCAGAATGATTAAGATAATGGGGATGGGGAGCTGTGTCAAAACTACCCAACCGGAGTGCAAGAAAAATGAGACAGACGAAATAACTTCAGAGTTCAAACAGAAAAAAATCCAGTTTTAAGGAAGGGAGGCACTGACAGATATGAATATCACAGAACTATCAGTTTTATAAGTCGCGCTTGCAGTGGCACGAATTATTGAGAGAAGAATGGAAAAAGTGGCAGAAGCCTGCCACGGAGACCAGTTCGGGCTTCGGAAAAATTAAGGAACACCCGATGCAACACTGACCCTACGACTTGTTTTAGAAGATAGGTTAAATAAAGACAACACTACGTTATAGCATTTTTAGATTTAGAAAAAGGTTTTGACAATGTTGACTAGTCTACACTCTTTGAAATTCAGTAGATAGCCAAATTAAATTTAGGGCGTTAAAGACCTGGACCTTCAGTTGAGAGTTTTTGTGGTGGAAGAGTCAGGTGTGTTGCGTTAGTGGTGTGAGTTTTGAAGCTTTCGAGGTGTGAGGTGGGCTAGTTTTTTTGAAATTTTCAATCTAAGTATTTACCATGTAATTGATGTCTATCTGTATGCTATAACAAAATCCCCAGAACTTATCAATACCACGTATGGAAGTACATAACGTAACTCACGCTTTAAATTTATTTGTTAGCTTAACAACTTGCCACATGGCAGCTGATAGTAGAAGTTCATAAATCAGCGCCACGGGATAAAGTTCCTACAAACTAGTTGGGGTAAATGTCCACATGTGTACATTTGCCCAGAACGTTTGTCGTTTTTTTCTTCGGTTTTAACAGTGAACGACTAGCTTTATTTAACGTGTTTAATGGATCTTAATTTATAGTTCATTATTTCACATAGACTGATTCAGTATTAATAGGACCAGTTCTACTTCTGATCATAGAATGAAGGCTTTCACGTCCGGATGACATTGCTGTTGGTAAACCTTTTGGAATATAAGGTCGTGATCCACGAAATTCTTCTGTTCCTAAAATTTTGTTAGGACGACAATTTAAAACATCTAAAGCAGCAATGGAAAAACAGCAATGGGAGAATTCAATTTCTCCCTTTTATTACAAAAGAAGCAGATCAGATCGCAAAGATTTTACAGAAACACGACCGGTTTTTAGACCAACAAAGAAAATAAGTCAAACAATCCGATCTGTAAAGGATAAACACCCTCCTCTGTCAGCACGTGTGGTAAAGTTTATGGAGGAACAACTAATAGATGTGTGACTACTCGGCTAAAGGAACACAAAAGTCCTTGCTGACTAGAGAAAATAGACAAATCGGCTGTAGCTAGGATGTCACGAAGTTTTCTGAAACAAAAATTTTATCTACGACGATGAACTGTCATCCCGGCTATGTAGAGAAGCCATTGAAATATATAAACATAGAGATAATTTTTATAGGAAAATAGAGACCATAAAACTTAGCGACATATGAACAATGGCTCTGCAGAAGCGCTACACAGTTTTTTATCTTTGACTAGACGACAATCGATAGTTAAGTTTCATTTTGACAAGTATCATCTCTGCTTATCACGTGTAAATCCGACCACGCCTCTTTTTCTACAGCATGTATGTCGCACTCAGACTTCCGACACGTCAGTCGCCAAAACTTAAAGGAGGAGCAACGCCTCTGAAGACGTGCAGCGCAGCTCTGGACGAAACGTTAGGAACAGGAGAGTTTCGTGGACCACGATCTTATACCCCTAGACGGTTACCAGCAACAATAGCTCAACTTCATTTTACAGAAACTGTGAGAAGAAAAACGTCCTCCATGCCGTTGTCTTCTAAAACGTTAGAGGAGGCTAAAAAGCTAACAGAAAATGGGTCTTCCATTAAAAATGCAGCTAAAAGGCTTGGATGTAATGGATCCCCATTTCGAAAAAGACTTAAATCAGGCTTTGCAGTGGCATTAGTGGGGCGTTTCAAGAGTATTTTCTGAGACAGAGCAAACTGAATTGGCGGAGCATGTATCAGTATGGATTCGATGCTCTGTGGAATTAGGTATAAAAATTTTCGACATTTAGCATATTAGTTTGCCGAAACATCACTCGTAATGGTTTAAGTTTGTAACAACCGGAGAACTCAGTATCTGGAGGACAATAGGGTTCAGTGAAGCACATATGAAACTTTTTTTTAGTAACTTGAAGACTTTGCAATCCGAATATAATTTTCCGCCCCATAGACTCTATAATGAAGACGAAACAGGAATACAGACAGTACCGGTAAAACTGCAGAAAACTGTGGCAAGAAAAGGCAAAAATACAATAATACGAAGTGTTTATTTGTGTTAAAATGTTTTATATTTAAATTAGTGATATATTATTGTCTTGTTTTGACCTTTAATACGATCACAACGACGGGAACAATGATGATGATGATGATGATTTTGATAAATTAAAACGTTATACAGGTTAATAATGGCAGTAATTGACATATCTGACAAGTACTGTAAGTCTCCTTTAGTCTGTTATAATAATAATAATTTCTTCTTGCGTGGAATTTTGAGCCATAACAATACAATGTTTACCCCAGGCATGAGGTAAAGATCCCTTTCTTCATTTGTAACATTTTGTTAAGTACAACTTTACTACATCATACCAGCAATCTTGAACTTATGATGTCGTGTTAAGTACCATCCTAGGTGTGTTGCGTACCATCTCTTGTTATGCAATCAGAAAAGCGGAAGGGAAAAATAGAAAAGTGTTAAGTGCGCACCTTTGCCTCCGCCTACCGTGTATCTTAAAAGATTATGTTCAGAATTAATTTCCGTCTGTATACCTAGAAAATATAGATTAAATGCCTCAGATCACTTTGTCGGCTTTAGCCATTTAGTTGCTACTATTCTTCTTATTTATTTGTAACATGTATTTAAGACAAGTTACTCCTTGCCTGAAAAGTGAGATTAGTTCATTTAGCTGCCAGTAGTGAATCAATTTGTTTAAAAAAAAAAAAATGTTCAAATGGCTCTGAGCACTATGGGACTTAACATCTATGGTCATCAGTCCCCTAGAACTCAGAACTACTTAAACCTAACTAACCTAAGGACAGCACACAACACCCAGCCATCACGAGGCAGAGAAAATCCCTGACCCCGCCGGGAATCGAACCCGGGAACCCGGGCGTGGGAAGCGAGAACGCTACCGCACGACCACGAGATGCGGGCATCTGTTTTTCACTTTTTGGTATCAGAACTGACAGTTTTGAGGTACCTGACAACGTTTAACTTAGAATTAATGAAATTTGAAAAGAGTTGCATAACTGTAGTTTCAGAAAGCAAATTGAATGTAATAGGAGAAACTGAAACGAACTTAAAGATCAAAAAACTTCTTCTCAAAATTAAGGACTACATACTAAGAGGACGAAGAAGTCCAGGTAGACCAAAGAAGGAAAAGTACATTGAAAGCTGTAAAAACTATTTCGAAAAAAAAATGTAGGATGTTAGATAAACTACGCTGGGCAGAATGCGTGCGTTTGTTCGTGTCCACCGCTGGCAGCAGCAAGCCGTGAACGACTGGTGCAACGCGACGTTGCATTACGTTCTCGGAGCAGCGTAACTTTACGAGTCTCGTAAAAGACCATCACAATACTCCTGCTGAATGGATGACAGTACAGTACTCAGGACTTTGTGTCAAAACAAGCGCCTACATTTAAGAGGAAAATAACTCTGCAATGATGGGGAGGCTATCGTTGATATACTCAGAAAAGAAGTAAGACGTACGATTACTGTCAGTGTGATCTTGATAAATGTGTTGAATAAATACATGGCGTATGTTTCACAGAATAGTGCAAGTCAGTCAAAGGAAGGAAGATTAACGTTTTAGTGAGCCATCGATGGCGAGTTTATTAGAGTCAGATCTCTCGTTCCAATTATGAAAAACTGGGAGGGAAAACGGCCGTGTTCGTTCCAACTGAGCCACCTCGGGGTTTGGATTAAACGATTTAGGCAAACCGCACAAAACCTCACTCTCGGTGAGCAGACGAGATTTGAAACGTCGTCCTACCGAGTCCGAGTGCCTAACCTCTGGCGACCCTCTCGAATCGTGGCGGCCTCAGAGTCAGTTTCTCCGCCTTTTTATTCAATCAGCTTCTCGGTTGGCTTCGCGAGACTAAATGAACCCAGTTAAGACCCCGAAGCACAGGATGTCCGGATCAGTAGCCAGCAACTCTTGACGCTACCTGACGGAGGCGGCAAACTAAAATGTTCTACTTCGTCTTTTCTCGTGCTGTATTCTTAACTGCGCTTATAGATGTTGCCGCCGAAGACCACAACATCTATGAGTTTGCGGTGAAGACTACTGTGCGAGAAAAGATGAATTTAGCGAGAACACATGCAAAACGTCTTGTGGCGCAGGTCTCAGTAGTAATTACGTATTTTTCTATCCACTGGTCTTTGCTGAAGCTCGTTCATTTGTTTAGGCCGCATGTTAGTTGCGCCAACATTATACGAGGGGTGTACAATAAGTAATGCAACACATTTTTTCTCAACTAATTTCGGCTAAAACATGTGGAAGTCGTTGTGGGACATCGTGGAATATTCGCGCTTCAACCCCTGTAGTTTCTTGAAGTTCCGATAGGTGGTGGGCGCTACCCGAAGCCTTAAAGATGGCGTCTGCAATGAGGTGCGTTCCTAGCAGAGAGCTGTCACTGAGTTTATTTTGACGGAAAACCAGAACAGTGCAGATATTCACAGACGCTCGCAGATTGTCTACGGAGAAATGCCAGTGAACAAAAGCGCGGTGAGTCGTTGGGCGTCTGTCATCATCACAAGAAGTTCGTGCAGACCTGTCCGGTGTCCCGCTTACCAGTCGGCCGCACACAGTTGTGAAATTGAAGAAACGGCATCAGAATGTTCGTCGCCATAAAAATGCAAACGAACTGCCCCTTCTGCATGACAACTCAAAGCCTCACAAGTATGCGCAACCAGCTCACAAAACTTCATTGGACTGTTTTGCTTTACCCAACCATTCAACTCGGAACTCGCACTGTCCGACTTCCATCTGTTTTACAAGTTGCGACATGGTCACGAATTGAAATAGTGATCCAAGAAATGTAGAATGAGTTTATTTTATTCCCAGAAATGATCAGAAAACGTTTGATCCTTAGACTGCCGGTTTCAGTCCGAAATGACCATCTTCAGGTGTGTTTTATAACTTGTCCTAATATAATAAAAACATAGCGGCATTGCAACAAAGCCACTACGGCTTTACTACTTTAGGACAACTTATAAAAAAGATCTGAAGATGGTCATTTCGGACTGAAACCGGTAGTGTGAGGATCAAAAGTATTGTGGTCACTGGTTGAAATAAAAGAAATTCATTCCATCTGTTTGACTCAATGAAGGACGCACTCAACGGGAAGCGGTACGTGGATGACGGGGAGGTCATTGATGCAGCAAGACGTGGGCTCCGACGTTAACGAGTAGAGTCGTACCATGTCGGCATACAGGGCCTTCCGGTAAAGTGGCTTAAGGCCGTCGCATTGAACGGAGATTATGTTGAAAAATATGGTTTTGTAGCCAAAAGAGTGAGGAAAAATATGGTGTATTGGAATCCTGAATAAAATCAACCTGCTCTCAGAAAAAAATGTATTACGTTAATTACTGAATGCCCCTTGTAAATTTAGAATAAATGCAGACTAGCTGAGATTTGTCTTCAAACCATTTTTATGTCATTTTCGTCAGTAAGACAATTTCCTCATATAGTTTTGCCGTTTCTGAAACTCCAGCTTGTGAAATTGGGAGAAAGATTTCTAAACCATTGTGGCTTTATTCTAAAGAAGGTGATGCAAATTCTGGCTGACCGTCTCTATGAAGATTAAAGGTAGCTATTTGAAATAATTCTAGGTGAGTACTGGCAGAGGCTACTTAACGAAACGAAGACTAATCTCATTCTCTATTCTTCTCTAAAACAATCCTGTGATCGTTTGGTAACAGCTGTCGATAGAAATGTAAAATTTATGCACAAAAATAAATTAATTAAAAAAATTTGCCATCTGAACCAAAAATAGAACTATCACTATAGATATCTTTGGAAATTTGTGGTAACGTCTTGTGGGACCAAACTGCCGAGGTCATCGGTCCCTAAGCTAGCTTGCACACTACTTAATCTAACTTAAGCTAAGGACAACACACACACACACACACCCATGCCCGAGGCAGGACTCGAACCTCCGACGGGGGGAGCCGAACGAACCGTGACAAGACGCCTTACCCCGCGCGGCGTAGATATCTTTGCGAAAGGCACTGTGTCCCACTCTTCTATTTTTAATCGTTTCAATCCATGGTACACAGTTATTAAATTTCCGGTTCGGCATGACACATACGTTGATATTCGGAACAAAGTATCTTTCCCATGGCGATGGGTCTGATTTGTGCTCAGTGGGTATGTGGCAGGTTACAAACAAAAAGCGCGTGGGTTCAATCCCCAATCGGTAATAGGAATATTTTTCCTGTTGGGTACCACCTCTCTCATCTATGGCAGTGACTTGTTATTATGATAAATGCCGTGCTGCCGCGTGGTTCTGAGTCCAAGTTAAGTCTGTGATTGAATACAGTTTAACGGCCACAGGAAGCCAACGGCCTTGCCGCACTGATAACACCGGTTCCCGTCAGACCTCCGAAGTTAAGCGCTGAGGGGCTTGGTTAGCACTTGGATGGGTGACCATCCGGTCTGCCGAGCTCTGTTGGCAAACAGGCTGCACTCAGCCCTTTTGAGGCAAATTGAGGAGCTACTTGCTTGGGATGTAGCGGCTCCGGTCACGAAAACTGACAACGGCCGGAAGAGCGGTGTGCTGACCTCACGACCCTCCATATCCGCATCCAGTGACGCGTGTAAGCTGAGGGTGACAAGGCGGTCGGTCAGTACCGTTAGGGTCTTCCGAGAAGTGTTCGGACGGAGTTTTGTGTAGTTTAGTTTAGTAACGGTCGGAGAAAGGCAAGGACACGTACGGCCGGTAGGACAGTGCCTAGTAAAGCATTGTGGTGTTAAAACCAACCGTTGGGTTGAGGGCAGCTTTAGAGTTGGTTATGGGAGGAATTATTATTCGATCTGCATCTCAATCCAGGGAATAATTGAACGTAATTTAATGGCAGTGCAGCAGACGCCACTGAGCAAAAATGAGGCAAAACAGGATAGATAACGCAGATTTAAATACACAACTATTGGTCAAGGCCACCATAATACCAATTTTCCGCGCCGGTAAGTGCGCTAAGCTGCTTCAGTCATAAAGGATTGCATGTAGCAAGTTTTTTCTCGACAAACACAAATAGAAATAACGACAATGCATGACTTCTGGAGCACCACGGAGAAGATGACTGATAGAATGTAAACAGATTTAGGACAGAAATGTGAACATATTTAACATACAAAGAAAATAAGGAAAAGACGTAGGCCTGACTAACATTTTAGGGAGGCTTCCCTTAATACAATGGAAGAATGCGAAGGTCGACATTACACCCTCCTAGTAAGAAAAAGAAGCAGTTAGTTGTAAATATAGAGCATAAGAAATAAAGATCAGGCCCAAACTACCAAACAAATGGTCACACAACAGAGATACCTAAGGTGGACTAAGGCATCTAATACAAGTAGGATCTCCTTCTACCCACTCTTCGCGGAGGGAATCTGAGTAAAGACCGTTAGCTAGATTTTCACAAGACGCTATAAACTGTAACGGAACTGCATTAGCCCATCTGTCGGCAGCCTGAGGGGGTCGGAGGAGATCTTTGCCTAGCCGAGCATATTGTGCCAGTCGGGAACGATTTCACTGGCCTCACAAGAGCATTTCTGGTCGTTAGTTTACAAATATAATCACAAATGGGCGTTTTTTTGTATAAACTGCCCATGAGAATCCCCAGGGCGAGAAACAGGTGAAGTACACTGCAGCTTCAGTGCTGTTTTGGCGAGAAGTTGGAGGTTTAACAAAATTCTGGAGATGCTCTGATCTGAAATATGCTGCCTCCAATGGAAGTAGCCGGCACAGTGCAGTGTAGTCCAGTGTCTGAAGTACGGAACTCGACGCGAAGTGCTGTGTTCGCCGCTTGCGCTCTTCAATTTCCGGCTGTAGGCACCCCGCGACACGTTTGCGAATAGTACCTGCGCGAACACTGTAACAATGAGGCATTCTTGCGTACACCTTAAGCGACCTGCGGGTTGTCTGTGTGCATTTCTGTCTTTACTATTTAAAGAATACAGCAATGTAAGGCACCAAATAGTGAAGTAAATAAGTAGTGATGGGAAGTCATGGTGAAATAGCTGAAGGAAATGCGAAAAAATTGAAAAGGAAATGGTCGCCAGGAAGGAATTGTACCCTATCGTCATACCTCTCATAGACTGCTGCAATCCTGCTTTACAGAGCGGGCAAGTCTCTGGCCTCGACCTTCTGTGATGAGGATGGACGTCTGACATCTTGGTGTCACCGTCCTTCAGATATTTCCGGTAGATGCAAGCGACAGTAACACGTACACAACCTACCAGCTTCGGCTTTTACGAGATGTTCGTTCCCAGTCACTGGGTCATAGCAATTTGTCCTTTGTCAAAGCCGTTTATGTCACTGGATACACGCATTTTCTGCCCGTATCGTCGCTAAAATGATTTCCTATTCGTCTCTGTTTTGTTTACATACTTGCCTTACTGCGTCACGTGCTCACAACCCGATGGTATTCAGTCTGGCGAGGGGTAGTGGTCACGATGTTTGGCTCATTAGTGTTTATTCAGAGCACTTCTGTTGCTCCGTGTCACTTTGTCATGCACTACCTTGCTTCTTGCTACAATTTTTTTCCAAGGCTGTGAAAAAAATACACGTAAGTGAGTGAAGCAAGACATGCAGGATGCACCTGGAGGAGTGGTCAGTGTTCAGGAATTCGACGGGAACCATCATTCGAAAAAAAAAAAATCTAATAAACATGGGCTCTAAAATGCATTTGATACCCACTACGAGCAATAGAAGAGGTGTATTTCACAGTGCCAAAGATGAACAGGTGCTTATGGCTCTTAAGGTATCCATTTTAGAGAAAACGTTTACTAGACGTTTCTCCTTCGAATGATAATTTCTATCTTATCCTGCCGAGACAACCTGTGTGTGTGTGTGTGTGTGTGTGTGTGTGTGTGTGCGTGCGTGTGTCTGTGTCTGTGTGTGTGCCTTTATGAACCTGTCGACTTAATTTTGAATTGTTTACTCTATCGTTACAGCCAACGGCATTGCCGCAGGGGTAACAACGGTTCCCGTAAGATCACCGAAGTTAAGCGCTGTAGGGCTGGGCTAGCACTTGGATGGCTGACCAACCGGTCTGCCGAGCGTTGTTGGGAAGCAGTGCGCACTCAGCCCTTGTGAAGCAAACTGAGGAGTTACTTGACTGAGAAGTAGCGGCTCCGGTCTCGTAAACCGAGATACGGTCGGGAGAGCGCTGTGCTGACCACATGCCTCTCCATATCGGCATCAAGTGACGCCTGTGGCTGAGGGTGACACGGCGGCCGGTCGGTACTGTTGGGCCTTCATGGCCTGTTTGGGTGGAGTTTAGTTTACTCTGTCATTAAAAAATATCAGCGATAGTAATTCAACATTTCCTAACATTTTAACTTCAAACGCATGAGAAGAACAAATATTCGCTTTGATTTTCATTTTAATAATTATTATCCTGAATTGCCAATACATGAATTCATTTTTTGATAAACTGCGAGTGTTTCATTTAATTTCTTACTTCAGTTTTGCCTAATGTAATATAATCTGTCCACTTCAGTTCGAGTTTTTAATTTTACTTTGGGGAAACCAAAGTATTTCTAGAGCTCTAGAGTGGGTGCTGGCGATATTCTTGAAACGATATAGTTTGTGCTTCAGTCATTTTAAAGAGATTGCTCCCGGTCAGCTATCAGGCGGCTGAAGGCGGATGTACCTACACCATGCCTCCGGCAGAAAGTGCTCAGGACTGCCGTGTACCCCATCTGACACTGTATGGCTACCAGTACTAAAGTATCCCGCACTAGTCAGAGTTGTGCATTACCTGAGCTCCGGAAAAAGATGGGAAAGGTCTCGTCGATGGCGATGTTATTAGAATCGGAGCACGAGCACTTATTGGGCTAGGAAATCGACCGTGCCCTATCAAAAGTACCATACTTTACCATTATCATACCATTTGCTATTTAGTAATTTAGGGAAATTACGGAAATTCTAAATCTAGAAGGCTTGGTGAGGACTTGAACTGCCGTCCTCCTAAATGACTGTCCAGTGTCTTACCACGCTGCTCTGAATGCCGAAGCGAAAAATGTTGCTGAGGCTGGCATTAGGCAGGATTTGTGCGTCGGTCAGTGATACACTACTGGCCATTAAAATTGCTACACCAAGAAGAAATGCAGATGATGAACGGCCATTCATTGGACAAATATATTATTCTATAACTGACATGTTATTACATTTTCACGCAATTTGGGTGCATAGATCCTTAGAAATCAGTACCCAGAGCAACCACCTCTAGCCGTAATAACGGCCTTGATATGCCTGGGCATTGAGTCAAACAGAGCTTAGATGGCGTGTACAGGTACAGCTGCCCATGCAGCTTCAACACGATACCACAGTTCATTAAGAGTAGTGACTGGCGTATTGTGACGAGCCAGTTGCTCGGCCACCATTAACCAGACGTTTTCAGTTGGTGAGAGATCTGGAGAATGTGCTGGCCAGGGCAATAGTCGAACATTTTCTGTATCCAGAAAGGCCCGGTCGGGACCTGCAACATGCGGTCGTGCATTATCCTGCTGAAATGAAGGGTTTCACAGGGATCGAATGAAGGGAAGAGCCACGGGTCTTAACACATCTGAAATGTAACGTCCACTGTTTAAAGTGCCGTCAATGCGAACAAGAGGTGACAGAGACGTGTAACCAATGGCATCCCATAACATCACGCCGGGTGATACGCCAGTATGGCGATGACGAATACACGCTTTCAATGTGCGTTCACCGCGATGACGCCAAACACGGATGCGACCATCATGATGCTGTAAACAGAAACTGGATTCATCCGAAAAAATTACGTTTTGCCATTCGTGCACCCAGGTTCGTCGTCGAGTACACCATCGCAGGCGCTCCTGTCTGTGGTGCAGCGTCAAGGGTAACCGCAGCCATGGTCTCCAAGCTGATAGTCCATGCTGCTACAAACGTCGTCGAACTGTTCGTGCAGATGGTTGTTGTCTTCCAAACGTCCCCATCTGTTGGCTCAGGGATCGAGACGTGGCTGCACGATCCGTTACGGCCATGCGGATAAGATGCCTGTCGTCTCGACTGCTATTAATACGAGGCCGTTGGGATCCAGCACGGTGTTCCGTATTACCCTCCTGAACCCAGCGATTCTGTATTCTGCTAACAGTTATTGGATCTCGACCAACGCAAGCAGCAATGTCGCGATACGATAAACCGCAATCGCTATAGGCTACAATCCGACCTTTATCAAAGTCGGAAACGTGGTGGTACGCATTTCTCCTCCTTACACGAGGCATCACAACAACGTTTGATCAGGCAACGCCGGTCAACTGCTGTTTGTGTATGAGAAATCGGTTGGAAAGTTTCCTCATGTCAGCACGTTGTAGGTGTCGCCACCCGCGCCAACCTTGTGTGAATGCTCTGAAAAGCTAATCATTTGCATATCACAGCATCTTCTTCCTGTCGGTTAAATTTCGCGTCTGTAGCACGTCATCTTTGTGATGTAGCAATTTTAATGGCCAGTAGTGTATAATAGGGTATGCAGCGGTGAAGGTCTTAAGACAGGTGAAGGAGAAGTACAGGTTTTTAATAAACTTGCCAGCGGCAAATATCAACAGCAGCTCAGAGGCACTACAGATTGCAAAAAAATGGTTCAAATGGCTCTGAGCACTATGGGACTCAACATCTTAGGTCATAAGTCCCCTAGAACTTAGAACTACTTAAACCTAACTAACCTAAGGACATCACACACATCCATGCCCGAGGCAGGATTCGAACCTGCGACCGTAGCAGTCCCGCGGTTCCGGACTGCAGCGCCAGAACCGCTAGACCACCGCGGCCGGCCACAGATTGCAATTGACGGGCGCCACCAGGAGCGTGGGCGGCATGCTACACGGGTCAAGCCGCTCGGAACAATGTGGCCAGGTAGACAGCTGTGATGTAGTCTAGTACAGACCGTTGCATGAGTCACTCTGTTCTGCTTATTGGATTTCTGCCCTTTGTTGTTCCTTGACTTTCTTGTTCTCGTATTTGGTTTTCGTTCAGTATTTAGCTCTTGTCAAACCTGGCTTTTATTTGAATGCGTGGTGTCTATTCTTTCGGACAAGTCTGAAAAAACAGACACCTTGCGGAATCCGCGCCTGTGATGTAAGATGAAGGTGGAGAGGAGGGAAATAAGAGGAAAGAAGAGGAAAGGAAAGGGACTATTGATGTCAGCTGCATCGGGACTTTAAGCGGAATCAGGGCCGCCAAGTGAAACGTGCCCCGGACCAGGTTTCGAACCCCAGATCCTTTGCTTATTAGGCAGTAGCGTCAACCACTGCGCCACACGAACACAGTGTTTATGGCAGTTGCACGGACTACCTCTGTACGCCTCTAAGTCGACCCAAACTCCGATCTAGCGCCAACTATTTGCAGTCCCCGTTCTAATCGTCCCCACAATCTTGTTGCTCAAAGTTGGTTTATAATGTTTGGATTAGGTCAGTAACTTGGAGGGGGGGGGGGGGGGGCAGATCACACTTTCACAGCACTTGACACGCTGGGATAGTGACACTCTGCGCCGAGGGACAGGGATATTCGAATTTAAATAACCACTTCTGTTAATAATAAAAGTACTCATCTTTTTGTTGCTCTTCTTTGTTGTGTATTGATGGCTCATTGTGCATTTCCTTTCTTTGGTTTATCTTTCAATAATTGTCTAGAAGATGATCGGGTTGATGTTATAATAACAATATGAATTCTGGTGAACGTTTTGCAGAAATACAAATTTATTTTCAGTCATTTCACTTCACAATACAAATTAATAAAACACACATAACTAGTTCTACAGCTTCGTACTTCAAACTCGCACAACCAACTGCATAAAAGAACAAAGATTTACCTCTAGCAACATGTAGGAAAGAATTTACTATCATATATCGATCTATTTATGCAAGACAATATTTGTAACATATATTTCATAAATAAAATACAATTAACTGTCTTATCTTTTTTTGAGAAGTCCATAATTATCGTTGTAATTACACTGAGTATTTATAAGCGTTAACATTTAAACATTTTCGCATAGTTATATAGAAGTGGATCTTTGTTTTATCACTTCATGTGATCCAAGATCGGTTATTACATTTATCTCACCATAGTCAGTTTTATTACACCATCCATATCCTCTATTCCCGCTACTTTGATATTCCTGCAGGCGGTTGGACGTAATTGCGCATCCTCACTGATAGTGGTGGATTTATTGCCTGTCGAGGCGAATCAGGTATATGAATGCATAGTGGCTCAAACATCAAATTTCTGGAGTTCAATTATAAATGAATCCATAGAAATAAAATTGTCAGACAGCGAGACTCTTATCGAGATAGCTGTTACCAGTTAAATCCCGCTTGGAATCCCGTTGTAGAGAAACTTCGTAGTCAACGTAGTTATCGGTATAAAGATGAAGATCGATCTGATATCGAAATGCCAAGTTTTCACCGCGGAGTGCGCCAGGCGCAGCGCACGGAGTTGTGAACGCGCACGCCTAACAGTACATGCGCAGCGCATGCGCGCTGCAGCACCCTTTGGCTTTAAATAGCAGAGCTCAGCGCGTATTCGCCAAGGAGGGTGCCCTCCTCTTCAACCAGCGCTACAAGGTCGACCCCTCCCGTTCCCCTCCTCAATCCCTTCGCTGCCAGAGGTGTCTGCGCTATAACGCACACCCAACAGCCGAGTGCCGCGAGGCCTCCACCTGTCCGCATTGTAGGCAAGCGCACTTCCTCCAGCAGTGCCCTAACCTTCAATCCCCTCCCTCCTGTAATACCTGCAATCTCCTCCACCCACCTACTCCCAAAAGTGTAAAGCCTGACCCCCTCCGACCACTCCTGAACTCACCGTCCCTGTCCATCCTCTGGACGCCCCCACTCCTCCCGGCAATTCCCTTCGCCCACCCCCTACCGCTGAGGACATCATCAGATTCCTCACCATCGTCCTTCAGAATGTTCATCCTTTTCAGCGCCCCCACAATCTCCAACAGATATCCCTCGCCGCTCGTTCCATTTTCCAACTCAAAATGTACGCCACCTACTCCAACAACCAGGCCCATTTTACCTTCTCCCGTCTTGACACCCTTGTCTAAATCCCTGACATGGCGCGACGGCACCGTATCCTTTTCAACAATGTCTGCTCGCTTCCCGCCAACAAGAACCTCTTCCTGCACACCCTTACCACCCACCGCGTGGATGCCTTCCTCCTCAATGAAACCTTCCTCCAACCCCACCACACCGTCCACACTTCGCCCTATCTCCTACACCGCACCGATAATACCCTCCCGATTGTGCATGGCGGAGTTGCCATTGGTCACCACCGCCAGATCCCCGTTCGGCTCCAACCTCTCCTTCCCGACCCACCGAACACCTGACCCTTAGTCTCTTCTTCCCCGGCCTTACCGTTACCTGCGCCACCATCTATGTCCGCCCTAACGCCCCTATTCCCTTCGACTTCCTCTCCCGCATTGACCGTACCTTCTCCTTCTACGTGATCGCCGCCGACCTCAACATCCATAGTCGTTCCGAGGCCCAGTTACGGCGGTGGCATCGGTTCCTCTCCTCCCTTGAAGGCGACCTCATCCCCATCCCCCAGCACACCTGTCCCAAATCCAACTCCACTCCCGATGTTATCCTTTCCTCCCCCAACCTCCTTGGCCGCATAACGGTGGATGTCCTGGAGCCTATTGGTAGCGACCATCTCCCTGCCCTTCTCACCATTTCAGACGGTCGTCGCCCCCGCCCCGACCCTCGTAATGACCCTCCCCCTAAGTACGTCCATGACTATTCCCATGCCAACTGGATTCCCTCTCCACCCAGGTCGATTGCCACCCCTTCACCTACCACCACCCTGACGATGTAACCCATGCCGCCTCCTTTCTCCAGCAGACCTCGTCTGAGGCCATGGAGGCCCACGTCCCTACTGTCGCCATCCACCCCCACCATCCTACCTTACCCCCACAGGCCGTCCTCCTCCTCCATGAATCCCGCTGTCTCTACCATGCCTTCCTCCGCACGCGTGACACAGACACACTACGACGCCACTGGCAACTCCAGCGACACATTCGTAATTTGCTTGCGGCTAAGAAACGCCGGGACTGGCGACAGACATGCACCCGTGTAAATGCTACCCTACCTATCAACTCGTCCAAGTTCTGGTCAGCCTTCCGTCGCCTTACCGGAACTAAACCCTCCCCCTACTATCCTCTTCTCCATGACGATCACCCCTTCCCTGACACCCTTAGTAAGGCCAATCACTTTGCCTCCTACCTCTCCGATGTGTTTTCCATCCCCAATGATCCCCAGTTCGATTACTCCCTCTTCCCGGATGTCCGCGATCGAACTGACACCTCTGTCCCTCCCCTCGCACCTGGTTTCCTGTACTTGGACAACATTGCACACACAGAACTCAATGCCCCTATCACTACACAGGATCTCATTGCTACACTCCGCACAAAACGCAACACTGGTCCTGCTCACGATCATGTCACCTACCGTCACCTTCGTGAAGCTCCTGTCTCTTTCCTCTCCACTCTGGCCAGGCTCTACAATGTAGTCCTGTCCACCGGTTACTACCCCGACCTGTGGAAAACCTCCCATATCCTGATGTTCCTTAAACCTGGCAAACCGCCGACCGCCGTCTCCTCCTACCGTCCCATCAGCCTTACCTCGGTCTTCAGCAAGGTTCTGGAATCTATCCTCACCCAATGCATCCACCAGCATCTCTGCCAGCACTGCCTCCTTCCCGTTACCCAGTGTGGCTTTCGACCGTCCTTCTCTTCCGACGACCTTCTCCTTCACCTCACTCATCTCCTTTCCAAACAGCTTAATTCCCGTCACTCCGCAATCTTCCTCTCCCTGGACCTCGAATGTGCTTATGACCGCGTATGGCATTCTGGTCTCCTCTTCAAGCTCTAAACCTTCGCCCTTCCCATCAACTACGTCCATCTGATCGGTTCCTTTCTCTCCCACCGTCCTTCCTACGTCACCATCCATAACACGGATTCCTACACCTTTTTCCCCTCTGCCGGTGTGCCCCAAGGCACCATCCTCTCCCCCCTTCTGTACCTTTTGTACACAGTGGACATGCCCCCGCCGTCACCCCCCCGTCCACCTTCTCCAGTTTGCCGATGACACCGCCTTCCTTGCGATTGCCCCCACCCTGCAGCGCTCCCAACACCTTCTCCAATCCCATCTTGAGCGGTTCACCGCTTGGTGCAACCAGTGGTTGCTCAAGGTCAATCCCTCCAAAACCCAGGCGATCATTGTAGGCAAAACAACCCCTTCCTTCCGCCTCCTTGATTTCTATCTCACCATCTATGGCCGTCCTATCGCCCTCACTCCCACCCTTAAGTATCTTGGCGTCACCCTCGACCGTCGCTTCTCCTGGAGTCCCCATCTCCAGACAATCCAACCCAAGGCATGCTCCTGACTCCGTCTCCTCAAGCTCCTTTCCGGCCGTACGTGGGGTCTGGATCCCTCCACCGTCCTCCACACCTATAAATCCCTCATCTGCCCTATGCTTTGTTACGCCCATCTGGCCTGGGTCTCCGCCCCCCTACCTTTTATAAATACCTCCAAATCCTTGAACGCCATGCTCTCTGCCTCGACTCTCGCATCCGTCTCCCCTCCCCCACGCGGATCCTGTATGATCTCATCCCCTTTCCCCACCTCCTCCTTTTCCTTGAGAGGATACGGATCCTGTACACATCCCGCAAACTCGATCCTCCTCATCTGCTTGTCTCACCCATCCTCTCTCACCCCTGCCCGCTGCCGCGCCTGTATTCCCACGTCCCACCCGGTCTCCATCTCTCCACCCTCCTCACCCTCTCCCAAGGTGGCTTTCGCCAGCTCCCCCTCCCTGATGATGTCCTCCTCCCCTCTATCTACCCCTCCTACCAACTTTGATCCTCCCTCCCTCTTCCTGTGTCTGTTCCTTTGGGCACTCTCCATCCCTCCTCCCCTACTCCCCACTCCTCCCCCGGGCCTCCCCTCCCCTGTCCCTCTACTCCTCCTCCCATCTCCTCAGCCATTGGCATCTTTGTTCTCCCCTCTCCACCATCTCCCCCCCCCCCCCCTCACCCTTCTTCCCCTCTTTGTAGGTCCCTGGACTCGCACACGCTACGTGGACTTTCGCGCGCCAGAGATCATCGCCATCTGTGTCTCGTGTGTGTGACGTCGGTTTGTGTTTTTAGTGTCCGCCGTCACGCGTCTACGTTCACTTGTGCCGTAGGATTCATCAGTGTTATCTGCGCCGTGTCAACGTGTTTTCAGTGTCGTTATCGTCGAGTGTGAACGGCTCCGTGTTTTTTGTGTATCTGTGACCACTATTTTTTGCCCGTCACTATGTTCATTTTAATTCTCCATTATTGTACTGTTATTGTCAACACTATGGCTGAAGAGCGGCGTAGCATGCCGCTGCCAGCCTACCTGATTGTTCAGGTGTTAAAATAACAATAAAGAAAAAAAAGCGTATTCGCCAGTAGTTCTCCAGCTGTACTCACCTGAAGATGGCCAAAAGACTTTGTGCCGAAATATCGTGGCAAGATGTTACTGACTTACGGCAGTTCTCCCGTGTTTTTATGGAACAGCATTATCCTTAATTTATGAACATGAGTGTAGATATCCCCAGAGCCAAAAGTCACATGGATTCGGACCACATGATCTTGTAGGTCATGCATCTGGAAAAGCTCCAGAGATAACACGTTCCTTGAATGTTGAAGAAAGCAGATCTTTCATTGGGCGAACGACATGAGGTATAGCCCATCTTGCATGAAAACAGTTGTTTGCACACAACAGCCATCTTCCAAAGCAGGAATCACATGCTGTGCAAGGAGGTGTAAATAACGTACAGACGTCACGGTAAACCTGACTGGCCGTCTGCGTGTATTCTCTTCAAAGAAGAACGGACCGAAAGTAAAGTTCCTTGAATCCACACCACGCAGTCACATACGCCGAGCGCAGTGCCTCTTTGCGCACAGCACGGGGTATAGCAGTACTCGAAATTCGGCTGTTCTGTGTATTTTATGCATCCTGTAGTGTAAAATGTACCTCGTCACTTCATAGAATACCGCCTGGCCACATGTCATCAATTTCGATCCGTGCCAGAAACTGAGGCAGTTCTGTGTATTTTATGCATCCTGTAGTGTAAAATGTACTTCGTCACTTCATAGAATACCGCCTGGCCACATGTCATCAATTTCGATCCGTGCCAGAAACTGAGGAGCAAGTTCGGTTTCTACTGATCATAGGGTTTCAGTTACGGCATCGCCTGGTTCTTGTATGGGTACCAGTACAAAATATACCCCAAAACTTTTCGTAGTGTTGACGATTGGATGGACCTTTCTCGTGACAAAGGCAACCTTGTTCATAACTTCCACGGGTATCGGACGCCTTCCTCTTCGAGGTGACACACCAAGCTGACGTGTCATCTTCTTTAAATCATTTAATGACATCGGGCCTCTCCTCAGACATTTCAGTCAGCGGTACTCTCTCAATGCAGCACTGTAATTGCTGCCGTTCACACAAAAAGGTTTCACTAACAGCTCACGATCTCTCCTCTCGATAAGCATCCTGTTCACTAACGTTATGGCATGTCAAATGACAGCGTGGATGTCTACAGTGTACAGCGCCATGTTTGCTCCTGGTGGCCAAAACTGGAACTAATTTGTTCAGCGCAAATCGGTACCGCGTTAACGCATTAGCATATCTACTAGGTTTCGCTACCATACGATGAATATAGCCCATACTGGATCTCATGCGTGCATATCCGAAGGAACATTGCATAATATTTCTCGTCTCCCCTGTACGGGAATATATATAATGGATGTACGAGGAGAGGTTGCAGACATTGTTTGACGACATATGGAAGTCTGGGTCTGGCCGTGGGACTTGGTTCGGCTAGCCTAATGCTAAGGCGACCTCTCGCGATAAGCGGTAAATCCAGGTTCTAGTCCCGGTCCGGCTCAAATTTTCATCGCCTGGTTCCATTATACAACTGACGGCTGTCAATATTCGCAGCTGCGAATGCATTTCATGTATAGCATTATACTTTGTCGTCAGATCTGCCACAGATTACCGCCTCTTCTGCTCTACAGAGCGGGCAAAACTCCAACTTCCACATTCTGTGACAAGGCATTGAAGTCTAGCACTTTGTCACCCGCTCATTCTTTCACCGAGCTCTAACCACTTTCCAAAGATGCTCACGGCAGTAGCACGCGAACAGTCGGCTAGCTTCGCCATTTCCGAGATACTTGTTCCCACGTGCAGGGCCGTAAAAAATTGCCTTTTCTCAAAGCCGCTTATATAAGTTATTTAATCGTTTTCGGCCGTATCGTTACTAGGTATTACTCCCTATTCGTCTGTGGTCCGGTTTTGCACTTTCCTTACCGAGTCACGTGACCGCAACGCAAAAAAAAGTTCAAATGTGTGTGAAATCTTATGGGACTTAACTGCTTGGGTCATCAGTCCCTAAGCTTACACACACCCATGCCCGAGGGAGGACTCGAAACTCCGCCGGGACCAGCCGCACAGTCCATGACTGCAGCGCCTAAGACCGCTCGTCTAATCCCTCGCGACAACGCCACCAGATGACAGAGTGTCTCGGTGGGCTCATCAATGCAGTTTACTTGTCACAGACAGAAATAAGAATACTGAAGTTAATATAGATTTTCTAATTTATTTTGAACATTTGCTTTATCTGAGAATATTACTACACACTTCAAAAAAAGTTTTGCATCACCCCGGTTCCCAGAACTCCTGAAGATAGACGTTTACTGTGGATATTTTTTCGCAGACACAGTCCCTTTGACTGTTCAGAGATGTCACTAAACGCGCCCAAAGATGTAATCAAACATGCATGAGCAGCGCCTATTAGACGGAGGGGGTCTGACAGCCGATAAGTTCTAGTCATTCCACCAAGAAGGAGATACACGGCTCGTGTTGTCTGTAGTTCATCCATGCCTAGACGGTCAATCCTGCAGTTTGATCGCGACCGTATTGTTACTTTGTGCCAGCAAGGGCTCTCAACAGGGGAAGTGTCCAGGCGTCTCGGAGTGAACCAAAGTGATGTTGTTCGGACATGGAGGAGATAGAGAGAGATAGGACCTGCCGATGACATGCCACGCGCAGGCCGCTAAGGGCTACTACTGCAGTAGATGACCGCTACCTACGGATTATGGCTCGGTGGAACGCTCACAGCAACGCCACCATGTTGAATAATGCTTTTCGTGCAGCCACAGGACGTTGTGTTACGACTCAAACTGTGTGCAATAGGCTGCACGTTGCGCAACTTCACCCCTGACGTCCATGGCGAGGTCCATCTTTGTAACCACGACACCATGCAGCGGAGTACAGATGGACCCAACAACATGCCGAATAGACTGCTTAGCATTGGCATCACGTTCTCTTCACCGATGAGTCTTGCATATGCCTACAACCAGACAATCGTCGGAGACGTGTTTGGAGGCAACCCGGTCAGGCTGAACGTCTTACACGTACTGTCCAGCGAGTGCAACAAGGTGGAGGTTCCCTGCTGTTTTTTGGGGGG
The DNA here is from genome assembly GCF_023864345.2 of Schistocerca serialis cubense. Taxonomy (NCBI): domain Eukaryota; kingdom Metazoa; phylum Arthropoda; class Insecta; order Orthoptera; family Acrididae; genus Schistocerca; species Schistocerca serialis. Next base: position 627,879,876 of record NC_064641.1, on the reverse strand, counting down.
AAGGGAGGGGTGGCATTATGTGGGGACGACGCACGCCGCTGGTGGTCATGGAAGACGCCGTAGCGGCTGTACGATACGTGAATGCCATCCTCCGACCGGCAGTGCAGCCATGTCGGCAGCATATTGGCGAGGCATTCGTCTTCATGGACGACAATTGGCGCCGCCATCGTGCACATCTTATGAATGACTTCCTTCTGGATAGCGACATTGCTCGACTAGAGTGGCCAGCATGTTCTCCAGACGTGAAGCCTATTGAACAAAGATTGAAACGGGCTGTTTATGGACGACGTGACCCACCAACCACTCTGAGGGATCTACGCTGAATTCCCGTTGGGGAGTGGGACAAGCTGAACCAACAATGCCTTGATGAACTTGTGGATAGTATGCCACGACGAATACAGCATGCATCAGTGCAAGAGGACGTGCTACTGGGTATTAGTGGTACCGGTGTATACAGAAATCTGGAACACCACCTCTGAGGGTCTCGCTGTCTGTGTGTGATTTTCATGAACAATAAAAAGGGCGGAAATGATGTTTATGTTGATCTCTTTTCCAATTCTCTGTACAGGTTCCGGAACTCTCGGAAGCGAGCTGATGCAAAACTTTTTTGATGTGTGTATAGCCAGCCGCGGTGGCCGAGCGGTTCTAGGCGCTTCAGTCCGGAGCCGCGCGACTGCTACGGTCGCAGGTTCGAATCCTGCCTCGGGCATGGATGTGTGTGCTGTCCTTAGGTTAGTTAGGTTTAAGCAGTTCTAAGTTCTATGGGACTGATGACCTCCGATGTTAAATCCCATAGTGCTCAGAGTCATTTGAACCATTTGACGTGTGTATAATTGCAATCGGAAAATAAATATTTTTCGATATATGCAAAAGAGAAAATATCTGTGGCAGCCTTATGAAAGCCCTCAGAGCAATCACATTACCAACAGTCGTCTTGGGCAGCTTCAGAAGTATTGAAATGTCTCAACAGATTTGTTACCCAGATGACATCCAGTTGCTCCATGTTCTTTGCCACTGTACTCTTCTCACGGACCCATTCTACTGCCACTGCTCCTCTACTGATAACACGACACTCCCCACGTCCTTTTATACTGGCGGGTCTCGCCTCTCGTGTCATCTATTGGTCAATTCCGCATTACATAAGGTTGTCCTGATACTTTTGATCAAATAGCTGTGTTAACTGATTAAAATTCAGTCTATATGTCACTGATGTCCATTATCAACATCATTATGAGGCTTGGCTCCATGGACTGAATGCACTTACGTATTTGTTGTGAAATGCAAGCAAACAGCAGTCTAAAGCCCTGTAGAGGAAGTCATTGCCTGGCCTGAAAAACATGCTGCGTTAGTTGATGACGACTGCTGGCTGGACCTGGTGTAAAAGTTGACGTCTTCTCATGGCATCCCAGACGCTGCCAGTGGGAGAGGTCGGGGGTTGGGTTGGTCGGTCAAGGATCCGTAAATTCCTCAAGGCGCTGTGGCGTGCAGTGCAGTGACGGTCATTTATTATCGTGTTGGGATTTGCTTTTTGGTAACGTGATCGTGTGGCTTTTGACAACAGGATTAACCTTCTTCCCACGTAGTATCGAAAATTCAGCCATCCTTCAATATAATCAAATCAGCCCCGTTGTTATATCCCCACAGTGTCCGCCCCGATAGCTCAGTGGTCAGCGTGACGGATTGCCGTCCTACGGGCCCGGGATCGATTCCCGGCTGGGTCGGGGATTTTCTCCTCTCGGGAACTGGGTGTTGTGCTGTCTACATCATCATTTCATCCCCATACGGCGCGCAGGTTGCCCAATGTGGCGTCGAATGTAATAAGATCTGTACCAAGGCGGCCGGACCTGCGCTGCAAGGGGCCTCCCGGCCAATGACGCCAAACGCTCGTTTCCATTTCTTTCCCCACATTGTTATTCCAGGAGTTGGAGGGTATGGATTTTGAGAACTGTTGATTCCTATGCCACTTCATCAGGTCGTCTACGAACACAAGGCGTCAATCAGAGTGTGGGACACATCGCTGAACATCACAGAATGCCACTCACTGCTAGTGATGACGCTATGGCTGTAGCATCTTGCCATATTTCTGCCGTTGTCACCTGTCTATTCGTCCGGGTCAATCGAACAATGCTACGGTCTTCTCGTCATGTAGTTCTTCTGGAACAGGGCAACCAAGATACCAGCTCGCGGACCGTGCCCCGGCATCAGTGCCATAGCGCTCAGGTTCGCTGCAGACTTCCCGCAACCGCCACGCTCTTGGAGAGGGGAGAGGAGGAAGCTGTGAATGCGCCACGTTTACATGGCAGTGCAGTTGCACTGCATATGACTCGGTTTTATGTTTCACATTTCTCAACACCGTAGATCAGAAATAAAACAAATTTCAGTGTTATTTAACTGTTTTTGACGCACTGAAGACATCACTTTTACCTGGGACAAACTGTCGGCATACGGACAGATGCACACAGTTTCACAGATTTTCGCACTCAAGTTGTCAAGTAATCGTGATTTATTTATTTCATAGGCCCATCGAAATATTGTAGCACTTTTGCGACCTCATTATGGAGATGTGAAATCTCTACCTGAGAATAGCAATGTAGACGTCCTGGACAGTTTTGACGTAAAAGGATTTGTCATTGAAACCGAAACTCCCTTGCAGCTCAATCAGTTACATCTGCAGATGCACAGGGTCGCTTTCAATTGAAACGGAAAAGTCTCGAAAACAGGTCGAAAACAGACGTAAGAGTCACTGTGTCCTCAGAACATTTATGAAGCCATCTTTGTAATTCTTTCAAGGCCACAATTAATTCTTCTAACACATTTTCCCTAGTGAGCTTAGGAAACTGGACTGTGTTTGTCGAAGTGTGTCTCTTCGCTAATGCGATTTTCTTTTTAAATGCATCCTCATTAGATCAGAAAGAAGTTATTCGTCACCTTGCAGTATCTTACTGTAGGCAGTGTGCAGTCAAGTCCACTTAAAATGCGAGGTCTGCAATCCATTCCGGATATTCTAATTTTCGTTCCCTGAATCCTCTTTCCTTCAGAAATCTCTGGGCACGCTGTGTTGCGATGTACACCTGAAAAGTAGACACACCCAGTACCCATCATGTATTTACATAATTCTTCGTCTGTAGGAATGATTTTTTTTAGTTCATAAAATACCGAAATTAAGCTCGTGCAACTAGGAAATTATAGTCCAAATATAACAGAGGTGTGGACTCGGACCCGCGAACCAAGGGTGACTGGGACAGGAATACGGGGGAGCGACACTGGTACACAAGCACCCTCCTCCACACTCTGTAAGGTTGCTGGCGGAGTATAGATGTAAATGTAGACACATTAGTTTATCAGTTTCGGTCACAGTGTAACAATTTCCATTTTCGCTTTATTAAGATTTTTTTCTCGGCAGTTCTAGGCTTTACTCGCCTGCCAAACATGATCGCTATTCGCATCTGCGGACCAATATACAGGGTGAATCACTTAAAACTTGCACCATACATTTGACCAAAATGGAAAGTGCTATTCATTTGCTGTTTTCACAGAATGGATTGCTAGTCAAGGGCTCGTATTGTTAGCCAGTGCTGACCGCTGTGGCCGAGCGGTTCTAGGCGCTTCAGTCTCCGGAATCGCGCTGCTGCTACGGTCGCAGGTTCGAATCCTACCTCGAGCATGGATGTGTGTGATATCCTTAGAATAGTTTGGTTTAAGTAGTTCTAAGTCTAGGGGACTGATGACCTCAGATGTTAAGTCCCATATTGCTTAGAGCGATTTGAACCATTTTTTTTTGTTAGCGAGTAAACAGATTGTAATAATAGTTATAAAGTCTAATTTTTTGCAAACATACACCTGTTTTAAATGAAGCATTGGCTATTGACATCAACAGACTAAAAACAGGATAAAGTAGGTCAGTGGCGTTTGTTGCAGGATAGTAGTGCCAGTCGTTTACGAGATACCGTTTTTTGAAAAGTTCGTACACTGACACTTGTTTGTGCCATTCCAACTGCGTAGTTGCTAGGAACGATGTTGTTATGTTTGCTTACAGCATACTCGTGTGTTCCTTGAGTGGCACTGCGACTTGCTAGACCGTTAGAGTGCGAGAGTTGCAGCAGTAGGTCGTGAGTGGGCGATGAGATTCACCAACGGAGAAAAAGCCGACATGCTCATAGTATATGGAGAGTGTAGAAAGAATGTCGTTCGTTCTTGTACAGTGTATGCGGCAAGATATCCCAATAAACGTCAACCATCTCGACAATTATTTTAAAAAAAATGGCTCTGAGCACTATGGGAGTTAACATCTGCGGCCATCCGTCCCCTAGAACTTAGAACTACTTAAACCTAACTAACCTAAGGACATCACACACATCCATGCCCGAGGCAGGATTCGAACCTGCGACCGTAGCACTAGCGGGGTTCCGGACTGAAGCGCCTAGAACCGCTCCGCCACAGCGTCCGGCTGACAGTTATTTATCAATCTCTTCGACCAGTTACGTGAACTGGTGTTGTAATACCTAGACAACGTAACAGAAGGAAACAAGCAACGAACAAAGGGGAGGAAATTAATGCTCTTGCTGCTGTTGCAGTTGATGTGCACCGTAGCTGCCGCGCAATCGCACGACGGAGTGGCATGTATCAGGGAAGTGTCCTACGTGTTCTCCATCGACATAGGTTCCATCCCTGTCACGTCTCTCTCTATAAAGAGCTGCATGGAAAAACGATTACGAGAATTGTGTTAACATCTTGTAAGAGGTCCATGACTATTGCTAGCGCCTGCGATATGTAAGCTATAAGAGAATCTCAGACCAGAGAGCAGTGTTGACTGCAGTAGGAACCGTGTGGCAGTAGGAGTAAGTAGTAGCGAGTAGTCTGGTGTAACGAGTTGGTTGGGCCGGTCGTGGGAAGCGATGGCAGTGCCTCAGCGATGTATTATAAGGGAAAAGCAGCCTCGCGCATATGTAGCATTGTTATATCAAGTCCCATGTAAATGTTTTTAAAAAGAAATCTCTTAATAATAATCTTTCTTATAAAAATTAATTTTTGACAATCATTCATCTCAATTTAAAGAATTTACTAATTTCTCCAATCCATGGTCATCCCGATTGTTGTAAAGAAAAATGAGTTGTTTCTTTTTATACACGACAAATCTATCGGCCAGCATTGCACTGGGCTGTGCCAGAAAAATTTCTTATAGGAGCAGATATATATTCGTTATCCGGCGACCTTATTGAGGTAAGAATTTTCAGTTTATTCAGTATGATCTTTCAGGGCCATGACGCAGCACTGCTGACGTCCAAAATTTACCAGTTTAAATTTACAGTCAATTTTTGAAAGGTTACATGTGAGTCACATTTTTCATTAGGAGGTTATTCACATTGTATTACTGGTAGGTTACGGAATAATAAACTGTGGGGAGGTTACACTAAATGTTAATGTGAATTATACGATTATTTTAAACTGTGGGGAGGTGTAACTGTGGGGAGGTGTAACTGTGGGGAGGTGTAACTGTGGGGAGGTGTAACCTCCCCAAAGTTTAAAATAATTATATAATTCACATTTAGTGTAACCTCCCCGCAGTAAGAAAAAATACCTCCCAACAGTAAAAATATATAATTATATCATTCACGTTTAGTGTAACTACCCACAGTAAAAATACGAATATTACATTCACATTTAGCGTAACCTCCCAACAGTTTATTATTCCGTAACCTACCAGTAATACAATGTGACTACCTTCTAATAAAAAATGTTACTCACATGTAACCTTTCAAAAATTGACTGTAAATTTAAAACTAGTATATTTTGGACGTCAGGAGTGCTGCGTCATGGCCCTGAAAGATCATACTGAATAAACTGAAAATTCTTACCTCAACAAGGTCGCCGGATAACGGATATATATCTGCTACTATAAGAAATTTTTCTGGCACAGCCCAGTACAATCCTGACCGATAGATTTGTCATGTATAAAAAGAAACAACTGATTTTTCTTTATAAGAATCGGGATGACCATGGATTGGAGAAATTAGTAAATTCTTTAAATTGAGATGAATGATTGTCAATAGTTAATTTTTATAAGAAAGATTATTTTTAAGAGATTTCTTTTTAAAAACATTTACATGGGACTTGATATAACAATGCTACATATGCGCGAAGCTGCTTTTCCCTTATAATACATCGCTGAGGCACTGCCATCGCTTCCCACGACCGGCCCAACCAACTCGTTACACCAGACTACTCGCTACTACTTACTCCTACTGCCACACGGTTCCTACTGCAGTCAACACTCCTCTCTGGTCTGAGATTCTCTTATAGCTTACATATCGCAGACAGCGCGTGAGCAATCCTTCGAAATTACATCTGCTCGAGTGCGCTAGCAATAAACTCCTTAGTCATGGACCTCTTACAATCTGTACGTTGGAATTAAGACTGGATATTCCAGATGTTTCATGTGTCTTGTTTCGTGATGAAGCCAAATTTACCAATAACGGCTACGTAACGTGGACTGTAGGTCTCTTGACAACCCCGTTGGTTTCATCAGATGGAACGTCAACGTCCATGGAGTGTACACGTGTGATGCTGGATAGTGAATGATCAGCTCATACGCCCCATTTTTCATAGACAGTACACTGAACGCGCACTAGTATCGCAGCTTCCTAACAGACGATCTTCCACGGATATTAGAAGATATCCCTTTGCAGACTATGATGATCCTGTGGTACCAACAGGATGGCAGCCCATAGTGCACAAAGCACTACAGCATGATTTACCGAACTGTTTCCAAATCGTTGGATTGGACGCTGAGGACCTGTATCTTGGCCGGCCCGTTCCCTCGGTTTGACGCTGCAAACTTTTTTTTTATGGGTAAAATTTAAAGATGCTGTCTACAAGGGCATACCAACTACACTTAATGATGTGCAACGACGTATTGCTGCAGCCTGATCCAACATACCCGCTGAAATGCTAGCACGTTTGCAGTGGTCGTCCTACACCAGACTGAAAGCATCAATTGCTGCTGCTGGTAGTCAATCTCAAAACAACTTGTGATAATCAGTTGTCTCGTTTCTGGTAGGAATCAACATAATTAGTCGATGGACTTGTGTTGTTCTTTAGTGTGTGCTACCACAGGTATTATACAAATGTCTGTGTGAGAACTTTCCAAAATGCGATATCTCGTAAACGACTCGCACTAGAAACCTGCAAAAGATACCACTGACATTTTAATTTACCCTACTTTTGGGATGTTAATGTCAATAGGCATTGATCCATTTAAAAAGTATGTGTTCGCACAATATATACAATTTCTAAGTATTATTACCATCTATTTACTGGCCAGCAATACGAACCCATGACCACCAATCCATTCTGTGAAATCCGCACATCAATGGCACTTTCCATTTCCGAAATATTTGCGGTGCAAGTTCACACTGTGTTTTTCATGTTTCGCAGAAATATTTTCATCAGAACATGGAAATTTGCCTACTGACTTTGGAATTACTACGACTTAACGTTTATTACTACGATTTAACGCCGCTATTCCAACTTGTCGTCGAGATGTGCAATGTTTGACCATTCCTATTGCAGAGTGACGGTCACCGCGAGACGGTATTCTGCCCTATTGCGTGCCACCGGTATGCTCCGGATCGCTGATTCTTCCTCGTTAGCTGTGGCGCGCTAACTGAGGGGGCACTTTAGCCGTAAATCGTGGAAGCAAATAAACATAGCACACTTGGTATGACGACGGCACTGACTCAGTTCATTTTCAGACTACCGTACAGACATCAGCGCACTCCAAGGCTAAATTCCCGTCTAAACGCGCTCAACTCGGTTTGTTGCTGTTTACCCATCTTGTATTGACGAATGCTAGAAACATTCCTTATAGATGACCAGGCAGAGCTTTTTCCCATTTTATGTTACAACAAAGCTAATTTTTTGTTCTTCATGATGTGGATGTCGACAGGATATTCAATATTAATTTAAAACAGGAGGAAACGAAAATGATCATTTATCTTCCGTTGACTAAACAGATGACTGTTTTGAGAGGGAAATACCAGGGTGAACCTAATAACAGGTTCGCTTGTTTTTTTCCCTTAAGAAACAAATAAAAATATTTATTTTCATAATATTAAAATTAGAAAATTTTTTATTCACATGATTTTCATATCGATCGATGTGTTGTTGTAGGAGATGGGACAACTTTTGCCTCCCCATGTAACAGCTTGAGTGCCGAGACTGAGAAAGCATTGAACCGCAATCTTCACCTGACATTGTTGTTGAGCTGGCTTCTGGCCAAATGTTCCTTCTATCAACCTCCACCATGATACGCGAAAAGTGGTTCAATAACTTACCTTCATCAACACTATTATCTGGAATTCTGTCGAAGTTGCGGCGAGAAAAAATAAAGAGGCTTTTACTCATCGCAACTTCGGCAGAATTACGAATAATAGTGTTAAGTATTCTTTTTGCCCAAGGAATAAATGACAGTTACAAAGAGGAAACTCCATACTATTGGTGGGCGGATGATGATGTCCCATCCGGATTACTATTGGAGAGCAACGTTCTGAGAGTATAAGGAATAATATATGATAACGGAAGTAAGGCTCAAGAAAAACAAAAACGACTTCATAGGATTTGTCGACCTAGAAAAAGCGTTCAGTTATGTAAAGTGGCGCAAGGTGTTCGAAATTCTGAGAAAAATAGGAGTAAACTGTAGAGAAAGACGGACATTATACAATACGTGCAAGAACCGAGAGGAAACAGTAGGAATGGACGACCAAGAACGGAGTGATCGAATTAAGATGTACGTTGGGGTGTAAGATAGGGATGCAGTGTTTCGACCTTACTCTTCAATCTACATACCGAAGGAGCAACGATGGAGATGAAAGAAATGTTCAAAAATGGGATTAAAATTCAAGTTTAAAGGATATCAATGATAAGATTAGCTGATGACATTGCTTTCCTCAATGAAAGTGAAGAATAATTTCAGGGGATGTCGAATGGAATAACAATCTAATGAATACAGAATATGTATTGAGAGTAAACCGGAGAAACACGAAACTGCTGATGAGTGACAGAAGTGAGGTTAGCGATAAAAACTGGTGACCACAAAGTAGCTGAAATAACGGAATTCTGATATCTTGGTAGCAAAAATAGCACGTAACAGACGAAGCAAGGTGGGACATAAAAAATGGAGTAACACAGTCAAAGAGGACATTCCTGGCGAAAATAAGTCTACTTGTATCGAACAAAGGCCTTAAATTGAGGAAGAAATTTCAGAGAACGTACGTTTGGAGCACTACATAGTATGGTAGAGAGTCATGGACTTTGAGAGAACCGGGAAGTAGATAATCGAAGAGTTAGAGCTGTGGCGCTATGGAAGGATATTGAAAATTAGCTAAACTGATAAGAAATGAACAGATTGTACACAGAATCGATGAAAAAAAGAAGAAACATAAATGCTATCAGCTATATTGTTGTCCCAAAAGCCTTACTAGTCCAATAACATCTATTTCCAGCACAAAAAAGGTGTGATGATTCTGCTGGCATATTGCATATGTCTCATTCTTCGCTGCCTGGATAAAAGAGGAATTCATTTTGCTGGCAGACTATGTATGTCTGATTTTTCGCTGCCTGGGTAAAAGGGGAATGCCACAGTTCATGTTATTGCTGTTTGGGCTCAGATTAGAATTAACGTCCGGGTTTCGTCACCCATAACAATAGAATACAAAAAGTTGTCCTTTACATCTGCATAGCGCCGAAGTAATTCGCGTGAAGAGTGAACGCATCGTCATTGGTGACCGCTGTGGTCACTCTCGGAACCCATCTCGCACACATCTTCCAGCATTCCAGCTTTACGGTCAAAGATCTTTGAATGATACTTCCTGGCAGATTAAAACTGTGTGCCGGACCGAGACTTGAGTCGAGTTCGAGTCTCAGTCCGGTACACAGTTTTAATCTGTCAGGAAGTTTCATATGAGCGCACACTCCGCTGCAGAGTGAAAATACCATTCTGGATCTTTGAATGATGCTTTGAGGTGATTTCTCATGCTCCCTACTCGCTTCTACCGACTTTTAGCCGTTTCCAACGATGAAAGGCACTCTCCGTGATCGCTCATTCACTAGTCGTTCCGCTATTGCATCAGCGATTTTTCCAGTGGTAAATCAGACTCCTAAGGAGGTGTTCGCAACTGACATGGAGTCATGGCGCCATTATGAAAGATATGCACGGCTGCAGGGAGATTACGTCGAGAAGTGACACAAGTTTCACAGTTTCGTGTGATTAACTTGTGAGAAAAAAGTCGAAGCTGTTATAACTTGAATGGACCTCGTAAGAAAAGGTTCGCTTTCTGAAAATATTGTCCGGTGCCACAAGCATCTTCGCTGAATCCAGGTATGAATGGAGGGTCTCCGATCGGTATCATATTCAGTACGACTTTTCAGGCAGGCGCATAGCAACAGAAAGAGCTACCAAGTAAATACAACTTATCATGTGATCAAGGGTGTACCATGCAAGAGGAAGGGGAGTTCACTTGCTCCGTCTCCCCCCCCCCCCCCCCCTGCTCATGTGTGGTGTTGACAAACCAAATTCACATCCTGCTACGCTACATGAACAGGCGTACCGAGTCAGCATCAGTTTGAAGAAAGTCAGAACATGTAATGGGTCCTGAGTAGCAGCAAGTGCACTCAGTGCCATTTATTGTAAAATTTCAAAACCATTTCGCTGTTCGCCGCCATTCTTCTTGTAACTGAGAAAGTCAGATGGCTCCGTGTTTGAAAACCTTCAGTGGCGTTCTGTTTACTGCGTTCGTGATGTTTTCTTTTTTCGTTTGATATATAAATATGTGAACATACATCGTTGCCTACCGCCAGCAGAATAGTACATACGAGTAGTAATCTCATAGGAATTATACTCTCTGAGATAAGTACGTTGATTACTTTGAAATGATAGCGTTAACATATTTGGTGAAAGGAACACAGTTTCTCAGTAGTTTTTAATTTTAATGAGGAAGAAATTGTGTTTCGTTTACTCTACTCCTTCCCCTTCCTCTTCCACGAAACTAAAGCGCCAACACACACACACACACACACACACACACACACACACACCACACACACACACACACTATAGTGGTGCATCGGTGACGACATTATGTGCAATCAGTCGGTTGTTTTGACCCCACCACACACGAGCGATTTACAAAGCAATTTCAACCAGTGTCGTGAAGTACTGCCATATACAAAAATACCAGAATTCAAAAATGGCTCTGAGCACTATGGGACTTAACTTCTGAGGTCATCAGTCCCCTAGAACTTAGAACTACATAAGCCTAACTAACCTAAGGACATCACACACATCCATTCCCGAGGCAGGATTCGAACCTACGACCGTAGCGGTCGCGCGGTTCCAGACTGTAGCGCATAGAACCGCTCGGCCATCCCGGCCGGCAATACCAGAATTAAAAGTTTATTAAACTTTTCTTGGAATGCTGATTTTGGAAACTGTTGTCCATGTTACAGAATACTTTACACTTCATTTTTCACTAGCATCATGTATGATACTCATTTCTTTGCAGTCTGTACCTCGAAAATACATTTTAAAGTGTTCAATTTCTTTGTAACTTCTTTGTCTTGCAAGTTAACCACAAGTTTTCACACAATGATGTTGCAATCTTGATGTGCCTGTAAAGAGTGTCCCAGAAATATTGCGACAAATTCGAGGGGTTGTAGAGGGGATAGGAGGATAGGAACCTGCGTATGGAAACGTCGTCCAACGACGCTACAGAGCGTCTAAGTTATAGGAGCCGCCGCCTGCCACTAGCCGCCCCCTCGGCAGCAAATTTGACTTCACACTGAATAAAACGTTCTGGGTTTTCAAGCCGCGTCAATTGGAGTAAAATCCTCGAGCTTCCGATGACCATCTCCCCCATCGTCGTCAGGAATTCGCCGAGTGGCGGTGCTGCTACGGTTTCTCGCTTTATAGGCATGATTACATCATCAGCAGTCAATCAGATAGACCCAATGTGGCGCGCGCGCTTAGGTCGACCCGGGCAGCTAACGGAGCTATTGCCCGTGGCAGCACCGGTGACGTCAGGTGGCGCCAGGGGCAGGCGCCACGTTTGAAACTGCCGCTCCCGCGTCGCGCATCTGTCTCTGCTTTCTTTCGATGACCAACGCCCACCCCCATGCCCTGCTGAGTGTGTACCCCTGGTCTCTGTTGAAATTGTTGTTGTTTAAACGAATCTCGGCCGCTTCCTTTATAACGGAGTCCCAATATGTAGGTGCGTTAGCTCCCTTTGTTTTAAGGGAGCTTGACAAGTCGGCCATAGCGGAGCATTGCCTAGAAAACGGACATAAAATACAGTTCGAAAATACAAAAGTGTTGGCTCCCTTACCGTCTGCACCCGTCCTGTCCGCCTGACCCCCACTCTCACCTACCTTGGCCTCACCATTGACCGTCACCTCACCTGGATCCCTCATCTCCGCTCCATCCAATCCCAAGCCCACAACCGTCTCCGGCTCCTCAAACTCCTCTCTGGCCGGACATGGGGGTTGCACTCCTCTACCATCCTCCACACCTACAAATCCTTAATCCGTCCCATCCTCTGTTATGCTAGTCCTGCCTGGATATCTGCCACCCCCCCAGCCACCCCAAATTCTATAAATCCCTCCAGATCCTTGAGCGTCATGCACTCTGCCTCGCCTTCTGTATATGCCTCCTGTCCCCCACGCAGATCCTCTATGACCTCATTCCTTTCCCCCATCTGCTCCTATTCCTCAAACATATCCGCATACTCTACACCTCCCACCACCTTGATCCCCCACACCCCCTGGTTGCTCCTCTCCTCTCCCATCCCCGCCCCCTGCCGCGTCTTACTGTTGTGACCCCCCTACCCTCCATCTCTACACCCTTCATCTCCTTTCCCAAGGTGGCTTCCATTAACTCCCCCTCCCAGATGATGCCCTCTCTCCCTCCATTTATTCCTCCAATCAACTCCAATCCTCACTGCCCCTCCTTTCCTCCATCCTTTCCCTGGGCTCCCTCTTCCTCCCTTCCATCCTGTGTTTCTCCCCTCCTAACCTCTCCCTACCTCCATTCTCCTCCCCCCCCCCCCCCCCCGAGTCCCTTTGTATTTTCCCGTCCTCTGCCTTCCCCACTCCCTGTCACATCTGCCCATCACCCCCACCCCTCTTCTGGGTCCTCGTCCTCCATTGGCTCCTTCCCCCCCCCCTTCGCTTTTCCTCACCTTCCCCCCTTTTTTATCTTCCCCTCATCTGTCTAGTTCCCCCCCCCCCCCCCCCGCACGTGCTCTTGACTGTGGTGTCATATTTTAGCGCAGTGTTCCAGTGATTGTTCAGTGTAGTTTCATCTTTTCCCGTGTTGCGAACAGAAACCATGCTGTCGCTGGGTGTGAATTTTATGTCTTTTGCGAACAGAAACCAGACTGTCGCCGTGTTTTTTTTATAAATTGTCTGTCTATTATTTTACCTGTCTGCTTCATATGTATTTTTATTAACATCATCATCCCTTTGTTCTGTTTTAAGTTCCACGATTTTTTCGCCATGTTACCCTTTAAGTCTTCGATTTTATCGCCTGTTTTTTATTATGTTGTGGTGTGCGTACTGTAAAACCTTCGGTACACATACCATCAGATTATTTGACTTGTCGCTCTAGCAAAGTAGGCGAGTGTCAGCAATATGTCTCGTGGTCTTATCATGGCGTGTTTATCTTCTGCCGTTAGGTCAGACGATAGAAATGCCACTTGCACGCTTAGAGTAGCAGATTGACGGTGACCAACTTTAAACAGAACTTGACTGATTTTCACACACATTTATTAAAATAATAACAATCATAAAACTTACTTAACTTGATTCTGGATGCTATTTACAATTGACAATCGGAAGTTTCTTTGGTCTTGGAACGTTAATCTTATTCTCACATATCTCTGATACTTGACAAAGTGTCTATACATTCTCTTCATGGCTATATACAGGAATATGATAATCTTATTAGGTGCAGACTGAAACTTGACTACAGACTAATGCAGACTCATGCAGACTGACTAATCGGAGGTCTGTACACTCGTTATAATACCTCGTGTGTTCAGGTATCACTGCGCGAGTGTGATCCGCGAGGAGAAAAGGTTCTACGTTAGCAGCAATCTCACTGGCTGCAGTACATATTAATATGCGGATCGGCGGAAGCAGAATTTGGTCCGTCTCTAAGACAGCACCATCTCGTAGTGAAGAGACGGACGAGCTGTTGTTGTTGTGCTTAGCGGGGCGCGCTCTAGTGGGAAAGTTGTGCAAGCGCTGACTACGCGGAACTATGTACACCTCATATGTATTATCTTCATCTTTTTAAAACAAAGTCTGTAGGCTGAAGAGCGGCATACTAAGCTGCTGGCAGCCCACCCTCTTTGGGGGAAATCGAAATTCAATAAAGAAAAAAAAAGTTTTATTCAGTGTGAAGTCACATTTGCTGCTGAGGGGGCGGCCTAGTGGCAGGCGGCGGTGCCTTTAACTCTGACGCTCTCTAGCGTTGATGGATGGTGTTTCCAGACACGGGTTCCTATCCTCGATTTCTTCCTCTGGATACCCTCTACGACCCCTCGAAGTCTGTCGCTGTATTTCTTAGACACCCTATATAAGTGTTGTTTCCACAACTCTTGTAAATGATATAATGGGGAGAAAGATTATATGACATGACAAGAGACTTAAGTATGGCTGTGGCATGGATACCCCCTAAACAATTTAAATTAAAATGTTGAATTAATATTACCTCATTCTGCTTAAAACTTAAAAACTTTAATAACTTGCCTAATTGTTTCACTAATAACTCAAAATCACTAACTGAATTTCTGCTTCTACAGCACTAGTTTCAAAATGGTACTCGCTGCCAAATCTACGAGTACCAACGTTTTTAGATTTTTATTCCTTCTTAATATTAGTGGCAACTTTGCCTGCAGTTTCACTTTCCAGAGTGGTCCATACTGTGTGAACAACTATAAACTTTAACATAAAGTTTTTACTTCACGTGCGTGCAGCGAAACGAAATAAAGCTACACAATCATAATAACAAGAAAAATTAGTTGCAGTCATATTGCCACACATGGCCGATTCGTCATGTGCGAGTCATCAGATTGCTTGGCAATACAGGTGTGACGTATAGGCATATCGCGCGACTTAGCGACTGTTTACTGCGATTCGTCAAGAAGGTCCCAGGAAGCGGTATATTATATATAAATATACGTCGCACTTTTATTTCCAAGCAATCTGATGACTCGAACATGACGAATCGGCCATGTGTGGCAATGTGACTGCGACTAATTACCTGGCTGAAAATGACTTACAACTTCGTGACGCCCTCCATCGGTAATGCTGGAATTCAATATGGTGTTGGCCCACAGCTTCCACTCTCGCAGGCATACGTTCAATCAGGTGCTGGAAGGTTTCTTGGGGAATGGCAGCCCATTCTTCACGGAGTACTGCACTGAGGAGTGGTATCGATGTCGGTCGGTGAGGCCAGGCACGAAGTCGGCGTTCCAAAACATCCCAAAAGTGTTCTATAGGATTCAAGTCAGGACTCTGTGCTGGCCAGTCCATTACAGGGATGTAATTGTCATGAAACCACTCCGCCACAAGCAGTGAATTTTGAGCAGGT
The DNA here is from genome assembly GCF_023864345.2 of Schistocerca serialis cubense. Lineage (NCBI taxonomy): Eukaryota > Metazoa > Arthropoda > Insecta > Orthoptera > Acrididae > Schistocerca > Schistocerca serialis. Next base: position 627,864,230 of record NC_064641.1, on the reverse strand, counting down.
GTTCGATCGTGTTGAAAGATGCAATCGTCATCCCCTAATTGCTCTTCAACAGTGGGAAGCAAGAAGAATCTTAAAACATCAATGTAGGCCTATGCTGTGCTAGTGCCACCCAAAACAACAAGGGGTGCAAGTCCCTCCATGAAAAACACGACCACACCTCAACACCACCGCCTCTGAATTTTACTTTTGGCACTACACTGGTTACTAAAAGCTTCCAAGTGCGCTGCATCTTTATTCTGCGCTGTTTTTTTCCTCTTGTTACATGCCGATCTCAGAAACTATTAAAATGTGTGCATGCAATTAACTCGCATATATCTAAACCTTAAGTGGCTCTCCGTCTTTTTCCTTCCTGTGTTTCCGAGGGTGGCGGCACGTAATATCCGTGTAAGTGGGAGAACGTTTCTGTTTGTGAAACATGTGACAGAGACGGGGCACGGGTACCAGTCTGGCATTCATGTAGTCGGATGTGGGAAACCACCTAAAAACCACTTAAAGCCTAGCAGGTACATCGGCCCACGTCATTAATCCACCCGACGATTCGATCCGGGGACTGGTGCGTTTCCCCCTGTCCGGAAAGCGGGCGCTTTAGCGCGCTGCCGGCCAGAGTGGCCGCGAGGTTCTAGGCGCTACAGTCTGGAGCCGCGCGACCGCTACGGTCGTAGGTTCGAATCCTGCCTCGGGCATGGATGTGTGTGATGTCCTTAGGTTAGTTAGGTTTAAGTAGTTCTAAGCTCTAGGGGACCGATGACCTCAGAAGTTAAGTCCCATAGTGCTCAGAGCCATTTGAACCATTTTACCGCGCTCAGCTGTCCGGGCGGGTCCTAAGCGTTTCGTACTTGAAAGTAAAACAAAATTTACAGACCTCATAGATACTATACTCTCTCAGTTATGTATATTGTAGGTATAGGTAGCTTTCTGAAAGTGATAGTGTCAGAATCGTAAAGTTTATTTTTTAACAATCTGTTTGAATTTGCGCACGCAACGACCCGATTAGCTAACTTCAGTGCTAATTAACTCTGAAACGTAGCAACGTATCGTTTTTTTTTTCTTAACGGTCATTACCTAGCACAGCCTGCCTTGCAACATTATTGCAAACTTTTTAGGCTGTCTCTGATCACCGTGTATACACTAGCTGCCGACTGTGACGTCACTGGTGTTCACGGCATATGTGGGCATTAGTTGACCCGGCGTTAGACCCGCCCGCTCCAACCTCGTGATCGCCAGATCCCACACAGCGCCGAGCTTCAGACCGCCGTCTTTGTTGAGGTTGTTATAAACGATTTTTATTTCGATGGATTCTTCAGCTACACGATCCCAGAATCCATTAGCGCGAGCCACAACAGAAGTTTCGTCAAATTTGATCCGGTGACCGTTTTCTAGAGCACGCTCAGCTTTAACGGATTTCTAAGGGAGAACGCAAGTGATAAAACGTCTCCTGCTCCTTTCGGGGTTGTTCTACAACACCTACTGTTTGTATGTCCGACGTAAGACTGGCCACGCTCGCAAGGTATATTGTAGACCCCAGGTGTTCGGAGTTCTGCAGCATGTTTAGCTTGTGTTACTGATGACTGACGGATTTTGGTAGAAGGACTGAAGATCAATTTGGTCTTTTAAGCGGGCCACTTATCTTGGCAGACAGCGAGCCACAGAGCGGCGAAAAAGCAAGATTCTTTTCATGCTCCAGTTCGAAGTTCTTATAGTGACTCTTGAGATCACTTCATTTATTTGGCAAAAGCTGTAGCCGTTGTTCCTGAAGACCTTGCATATGTGGCTCAGCTCATGCGGTTGGTTATCGGCATGTGATATCGTTCTTGCACGATGCAAGAACCATTGTTTGTAACATCGTGCGCTTCTCTGCCACACCACGATGGCTGATGACGTGCAAGCACAGGTTGGTGTGAGCAGGTTTTCCGCAGACTCTGTGGCCAATGCATCCGTTTCGTTGTTTGGATGTGCCTCCAGAGAGATTCGTTTCTCGTACTCTTCTCAGCACCTCTCCATTGTTGACTGTGTCTCTACAGCTTATCATCATCATTCTGTACCGCCAAATCTCAAGGGCTTCTAGCCGTCTTGTCTCTTGTCTTCCTATTGTCGAAGTTTCTCACCCATATTGGGCCACACTCTAAACAAATACTTTCATGCTACATTTCCTTCTTTCCGGAACTGAGGAGGATGACAGACAGAAGAGAGGGATGGCATAAGGCCCGTATACAAGCACCTATTTATCAGCCGACCGACGAAGAGAAATCTGTGGGCAAAGAATTGGCTAACGCAAGGAAAGAAATTTTACCCACGATCTGCTATTTAAGCAGCTGGGAGCCCATGATTTTCGTAATTATCTAAGAATGGATGAAACATGCATTTCGGCGCCCCCTAACATCGTGAAACCATTCTAATCGATAAACAATACAGTCATGAAAGAGGCTGTAAGCTGCAAGGAGAGACTGTTAGCTACATTACGATTTCTAGTTAGTGGCAGAAGAGGACTTCACATGCAGAGCTGTTGTATCCCCACAATTATTAACTAAAATGATTACTGGAACCTGCAGCATTATTTACGGTTGACTGAGAAAATACGTCATGGTGAAGCAATATAAATAAAACAAAAGATGTTTGCATAAACGATATTAATTTATTTACGTAGCATAAGTGATGACCTGCAAGCTTAAGAAACTCAATTCAGATTCGAAGAAGAAAGACTACACATGGTGTTGGCGCACATCATCTAGTAAATACGACAAAGATACATAAGAAATGAAGCATTAGCAACTGTTGGGATTGTAAAGTAAAATTAAAAAAAATCCGATACTTTACTTTTCATAGCAGAGGGCTTGGATGTAGACTGGACTTCTTTCAACACTTAAACGAATGAAGCAAGTTTGTTTATCGAATTAACGGCCATTAAATGTCGATATTTCGGGTTTTAGATTTCATTTCCAGTAAGTATCGGAAATATGCCACACGATAGCAATATGGATTCATTTTAAAAAATGAAAAAAAAAAAATGCTTCATCTCTTGCATCTATATTGCTACCCTCCTCGAACGACGTGTTCCACAAACATCAATATTTAAATTTCGCTAGAAACTCTGTCATTACAGTTTCGTCCGCCTGGCACCCTGTTATGTATCCCTCTCACAATGACAAAAGACGAACTTTTGTCGGCGGTTGGCACGACAGCGCTAAACACGGCACAGTTTGTTGGGTGAAGTGGTGTGCGGAGCGGCTGTCGGGTGGTCCTACCTGTCCAACATCCCGACAAAGGAAGTTTGTCGTTCGGTCGGTCAAAATGCCTACACACGTCCAGTTTGTCGGTCGTTAGGTGCGTGTGTAGGGCCCAGTACGGCTGGAAACCATCGCGCTTGAACACAGAAGAAGAAGAAGGAGGAGGAGGAGGAGGAGGAGGAGCAGGAGAAGAAGAAATATGATTATTCAATGGAAAGTTACGAAGTGAAACATCCTATGCATGCAGACGGTGGTTTTCTGGAGGAAGTGTGAGACTGGCCGGTGCGCAGCGAGTCAGCTGACTGCTGTGGCGCGAGGTGCAGTTGCGTCAGGTCAGGGTTGCAGCAGATGGCGCCAGCGTCGCGCCGCGCGGCCCGCCTATTGGCCGCGGCTGCAGGAGAGGGGGCGGGGCTGCGCTCGACTCCGGGTCGCGGCTGCAGTGTCGCCGCCGCCGCCACAGCGGCAACACAACTTCCCGGCGAACGCTCCGCTCAGCCGCCGCTGCGACCGCGCGCCCTCACGCATGCTGTGAGTACCCCGCAAACAGCTGCAGGCGCCACGCCGGCCGGCGACGACGCCGCCGCCGCCGCGGCTGCTGCCCGTTGCGTGTGTGCAAGCGAGTGTCCACCCGCGGTGGAAGTGACAGGGGAAGAAAACGCTTTACACTCTCACCATCGCTGTGGTTTTCGATTAGTAAATAAAAAGTCGCTTAAAACATCCACTTCCCTCTTCTCGCAATGTCTTTCCGCAAAGAGAATGCTCTGGTGCTTAAAGGTTAATGTTAAACGAACTTACTGCTGCAACAACAATATTATCCAAACATTCCGGATAGAGAAAATAGCTTTTACCCTGATTTATGTGCTGGAATCACAGAAGCTACTTGAAACCTTTTTTACACGAAATCCATATCAGTGCCGCTTGGTGACGGATGCGCACACTCAAACTGTCAACAACATGAACTGTATACCATGAACTGTATTATTGCACTTAGCCTGTAATGGCCGTTATGGGAAATACATGGCCACGTTACCGAAAAAGGAAAACGCATCGCATTGTGAATGATTTAAATATAGCTGTGCATACACTATCAATCGTTTCAACGTTTCCTCGCCAAATATCAGGATAAAAACTAACGATAATCTGACCTAAGCGCCCTCACTTTCAGGTGCAATAATATTGTGGTCGATTCATACAGGCCGACCAGTTGATAATACAGGACTTCTACTTTCTGTAGGAGGAATGATAGTGAGTGAATTACGCTGTCAGTTTCCCTATGTTAGACCAGTCGATTTAAGAAACATTTTGATAGGATGACGTAATTTTGTTTTTGTATTGAGAATACTCGACCATTCGTAGTTTATGGGTGTCTTGCCGCCTAACGATTCCACTTTTCTGTGCAGTATTTCGGCAGCCTGTAAATGTTGATTGTGTGGAGACTCTAGGCTTGTTCGGTTTGAAACACTGGTAACATTTCAATAGCACTGACGTATCAGGCGGAGATTAAATCTCACTAGCTTTTGTAAGCTATGTACTGCGTGACAGTTGCTGACTTTTCTATTCGTTTCCATTGAAGATACCATTCTCTGCGTTAATTGTAGCATCCTCACAAACATAAATGCCACGTCAGTTCTCGTTAAGAGGGAATGCTCGTGTTTCGAGGTACGAGGTGCTGGATGACGATGTTTCCAAATTACAATGAGAGTTACAGTGCAGTCGTGGGAGCACCACGAAGTGGCGTGATGGTCTAGTCTTTATTTAGCTTTCTCAAGCGTTGGAATGCATCCAGCATGCTGTTCTTGAATTAGAAGGCTCTTAATTTTGTAAACTTTTAAAAATAACAACAAAAGGACACTCAAAGAGCAGTCAAATTCTCGGCGAGATTAGTGTGTGACGTCATACGAGCGCTTCAAAAGCGTATTAATAACTGTCATCTGATAAGCTGTTGCAAGGAGACTTCAATGATAGCGAATATCGTCTGTGTTTGTAAACAAAAACTGAAGTGTGTTTGTGTGTATGCGTGATAGAGAGAGAGAGAGAGAGAGAGAGAGAGAGAGAGAGAGAGAGAGAGAGAGAGAAAGAAAGAGAAATACACTACTGGTTACCGACCTCCATGTAAAGCAGGGTACTGAAATGACAGAACCTTAGTGCATCTGAAACTACCCGTAAGGCGATTATATGCTAATGCTCGGCGGAAGCAGCGTATGAAGCTAGTCAGCTTTTAAGCGCGCATTACGCGGCTGAACGCCCCTGGGTATATACCTGGCAAGCAAATAGAAAAACGACCACGGTTGCACGGTCTTGAAAGTATCGGCACACCTTCCTTCCTGAACCCCCTTATATACGGCTTCAACTCACAAGAAAACTTCCCTTTCAACCTAACCTTGACCTCGCACTACGCTACAGATCGTCCGTCACCACTACATAGATTCAATAAAATCATACAGATGAAAAACCGATTTTGTCAGTATTCTTAGTTCTTTCTGTCTGAACACGTTGGACAATGACGTCACAGGCCAAAACATTACGTCACTGGTCAAAGCTGGCGTCCAGGACCTGTAGATTCAATTGGCCCGACTGTCTGTCCCATGCGATACCCTGGAGTGGTTTCCACTATTGCTCGCTCTTTTTTGTATAATCCATGTTTTAAGGAAGACACAAGAAGCCAAGAAATCTCTTCTGTTTGTAGGTGAGCCGTTACCCATTGCGTTCTGCTAAAACAGAGCACGAGCGCAGATTGTAGATAGTAGCTACAAGTCAAATGTTTCGTCGCTTAAATAAGAGCTGAATTGGAATCGTGAAATTTTCTTTGACAATCTGAAAAACAAAATAAATCTAAGAAGTTATAGAAATAAACTTTATTGAAAAATTGTTAGTAATGATTAAAATCTATTTAGAAAGAGCACGTTAGAATGATGATCTTTCTGTATGCATAAGCACTCTGCTTCGGTTCATTTAAAGCAATAAAAAATACTACGCTGCAACATACATCTCCACAAACAATTAACAGTAAATGTCACGGGTAAAATAATATCCTTGTTTTTTAGCAATGATCGCCAGAATATAGAATCTTTTGCCTTCAGTCACCATGCACAAGGCATCAACTTTTTGTACGAGATTGATGTCGGCGACAAAAAGTATATAAGTTGGCAGAGATTTAAATTACCCACATTGCGTCTCTGTTGTAGTATACACTGCTAGACCAAAGACGTAGTTTACTTTCTCGTAAACCGATGTATTTTAAGTATTATCTGAGACACTCCATCGGCACGTCATATAACAAACGCTTGACGGTACTGAAGTTTGCGCTGCACACTCTTCGCGTGTAACTTCGGACAGGCCGTATCATTGCAAGTTGCGCCTACATGTTGTGGTGAATGACAAATTGTCATTTCATCGTAGGAGATCCAAACCCATGTAGATTTACATAAACTTCGTCCACCATGAAATCGGGGCGTAGTATTGGTGCGCCAGTTGCAACAACGGGGGTTTAATTGCTTTCTTTAAATAAAGATGAGTTGCAAAAGAACGTCTCCTTGGCTGCATCGGTGAATTCTTTTTTCGTAGCGGAATGTCACGTGCTGATGCGTGGCTAATGGTTGTCAATCTAACCTGTCCATGTGCGTGTGATATGTGCCAAATTAGGCTGAGAAGCGTTTATCTTCTGAGATGTTCCTGTACCATTACTATTCGCGTAACTTCCGTCTGTGTCTGTAGAGTGAGACAGCCCTCCTCCGGTTCAATAGCGAACCAGTTTCTCTTCCCCATTGTCTATCTCATGGCATCCCCTAACAACTTTCCTTTCTCCTTCTATTGTCATTGGTGTTTCTTTAATTATTCCCTAATATGATATGAATATTAATGTAATATTAATTATCCCAAATATTTTTCATACTTCAGTATACCAATAAATATCTCAGTATATTTCTATTGATATTACTGTTATGCCATTCTGGTAATGTATTTACTTCCATTTGGCGGACACTTCTTACTGTGAGAAATATACGTACAACAATCTTAACAGAACTGATAGTTATCACAGCTATTATTTTTATCACAATAATTATTTTTTTGTAATAAATTTTCTATGCGCATTGCATCTTATTTACGAGAGGACCTGATCTGACCATGTATAACCTCCCCCCACCCCTTTCTCTCTCTCTCTCTCTCTCTCTCTCTCTCTCTCTCTCTCTCTCTCTCAAAAACAGAGATTTCGAAGAAAGAAAGAAAGAAAGAAAGAAAGAAAGAAAAAAAAGCAGCGTCCAGTTGCTGATTGGGCTATTATTGTGATCGCGCATCCTGAACTGCAATGATTCTGGCATATGTCACGAATTTACTCACAATTCTAACGATATTCATTTCATTTTTTTACGGCGTGGAGACTAACGACGGTCGCCAAGCGTACAAGTTTGCTGTGTCCCATCGGACCCTCTGCTGAATAATAAGTTACCAATGCGTGTGCAAATGTGTCTTTCGCGCCTTCATCTGTAATATCTTCGATAACCCACTCTACTGAACTCCCTAACAGGCAATTGACAGCCTCATAATTTGGCCTGGATGTGGGACGTCTACCAGTCGCAACGAATCATAAACGTTTGCCCTTCAGTGTGTAATAGGTATTGTACAAATCTGAAATACTGGAAATGACAGAAGCGTCTGGGATAGCAGTGAGTGTGGCTGAGTTCTTTCTTCTACTAGCCATAATTTCATCTGTTGCAAATGGTGAAGTCTTGTAATAAGCACCTTACTTTTCTCGTTTGCAAATCAAAATTATAATTAGAAAGACTACTATATTTTATTGTAAGTTTATAGCCCAGAATTCGGAAACAACTGAAAAAATTCTAGAAACATTTCACAGTACAGATTTTTTAAAATCCTTAGAAGTTAAATAAGTTTTGTGGTACGGCAATGGTTGGGACAGCGCCTTCCGGTCTAGTGGAATCAAGAGTATGCGATTCCTTCGGGAATGCGCCTCCTCCACCTTACCTTCACTGTCCACCGACGATTGACTGTGCGATCACCAACAGGTGTAATAAAGTTTCTGGTTACCGATTGTGCAGCCAATAACAGGTGACCGGGTGCAGGAAAATACATAACTTAGCAACTCTTTTATTAATCAGTTTGATACACTGCAGCTAATGTGAAAACTATATCAGTTAATTTATAGTTACTGAAATTCGTAAGAAAAAAGTGAACACTCATAATTTCCTTTGTGTCCTCCTGGTAACACAATAAATGAAGACAAATTAAAGAAATATCTTTTCGTAATTTTGATGGTCTTTCTGAAATAGAAAATAACACTCGCGCTCCTCTACTCCCCATGCAACTGTAACATAAATAACTTCTCAGAACATAATGCATTTTCTTACAAAACTAAGTTTGAATTAATGTAATCATTTGTTGGCGTCTGAGCTTCTGTTTATTTAAGCCAACGTTGAGATTTTATACGCAGTTACCGTTTAGTTACTGTCACACCACGATCATCTACTATTTACAACTAGCAACCAAAATGTAAACATGTGCTGTAGAACAGGTCATCCACTACTATTGCTATACGGAGAAAAATGTATTAGTATAAAATATAATAAATTAGTAATTTACGTCCTTCACCTTGTAAGAATTCCCAAGCTAAAGTAGAATCTTACATTGAGCTGATGGTTTGTGACGGTTGCGGAATCGCTCGCGTCTTTCCGTACCATAGGATTACTTGCTCACTACAGAGTTATGCTCTTAGTCCAAAGTTTACCTAGTGTCTGATTCAAAGACACTCCAGACATTGTATGTTCATTATAACGAACTTCCTATTAATATTACTACTAGTATTCTATGTTCGTTAACATTATTACGTCTTACTTCTGTTTAATTGAAATCCCGATCATTATTGTAAGTAGTTGTCAGTGCCTCCGTCATCTTTGCAGCACTTTCCACGGAACTGGACACGGGAGTTTATACTGTTGCATTTCGAAAAGTTCTGGACTGGCAAACATATCCTAGCGATAAGACTTCTGAACCCAACTTATGAATCTTTTCTTGATTTCAAGTATGAGAGTCTCTATTTGCTGATTCCACTGATCGAGATTAAAATCCGGAGTATTCCCATTGCAGGTGGTATCTGCGACATGAATTTTCTTGTTTCCTTTTTTTATGTGCATTCGGTGTTAAAATCGAGATTTTTTCCTTGCGGTTGTAGGCACTGTGATAAGACTTATACAACACACACGTTCACTTATCTTCTCATCTCTTCGCCGTTTTAAACAGTGTCTCCATCTGTCCATTTTCCACCACTTGGCCTTCTCCCAGCTCAGACAATCATAAAAGCCAGTATATCTGTTCTGAAGCGTCTGTCATGACCACGTTACCTTCGTATGCCCATTTCCTCATGGCCTCCTTTGACATTCAGTTACTGGGAAACTGTTGGTTTTTTGTGTTGAAATACAGATGCATCGCCGGCCACTGTGACCGAGCGGTTCTAGGCGCTTCAGTCGTGAACCGCGCTGCTGTTACGGTCGCAGGTTCGAATCCTGTCTCGGGCATGGATGTGTGTGATGTCCTTAGGTTAGTTAGGTTTAAGTAGTTCTAAGTCTAGGTGACTGATGACCTCAGACGTTAAGTCCCATAGTGCTTAGAGCCAAGTTTTTGAACAGATGCGTCTACTCCATCGGACACTGTCCTTACGCATTCTAAGACCACAGAACCGAGTTCTGCTTTTGCGTGACTTACGTCTAAACCATTCTATCTAGGAGTATCTTCAATTGTTTATATTATACCACACCGTTTCTATAATCTGGTTATGTTGTGCAAGATCTTTGATTTCATTTCAGTTCAAAAAGCAAATCTGTTTCATCTAAAGCACAACATTCAGTTATATAGGGTTGAAGACAGTGTTAACGTTATTTTCAATTTAGCCAGTCTGACTTTTAAAGCCTATTTATCAAGTCCAAATGACTGACGCTATTAAATGGTACTAAACGAAACCATACAAATTCCTTGCTCTCTGTTAGGTAGTACTGCCATTACTATGTTGACAACACAATGTCAGTATTAAATCATCTTCTAATGTACCACAGGTAAATGTTCTAGGGTCCTAACTGTTCACGAAGTATAGGGTGAGTAACAAAACTCACAGGAAAACGCCTATCGTGTCGGATCTCCTGTTACCCGACGTAGTGCAGCAACTCAATGTGGTAAGAACTCAACAAGTCGTTTAAAGTACCCCGGAGAAATAGAGCCATACTGTCTCTATACCCGTCCATAATTGCTTAAGGAGGGACGTTGATGAAAAACACACACTAATTCAAAAATGCACCAAATCCACAGTTTTCGAGATATGACAATGAAATTTTGTACCACACTTTACATGAAAGCAACACATTTACATATAAAATCCTTTGATTGTATATCTTCAGCTTTCTTTAAAATGAAATTTGAAGTTTTATTTTCAAAAAATAATGTATGTTCCTTTTTCTCATAAAGTATTCAAGAGATTTCTACAAAAAATTTTCTGTTTCATTTCTTTATATGTTGTAAGCTTCTCTCATGAGGTTTCTGGAATAGGTCAAATAGGAGAATTTTCAGTTTTTTAATTATAATTCCACAAGTACAATTTTAGATTCATGCAAAATTCCAAGCACTTTGCACCATATCTCAGCTTGCAATCAGAATTTCCAAATTTGCCCTTGAGACAACGTTTATTAGGTTTACGGAAATATGTGTCCAAAATTTCATAATTCTAGAATTCATGGAATCTGAGGAAAAGGGACACAAGCTTTAAAAAACAAACTTTTCAGGAAACGCAATTTAAAGTTCAACCTAACTTTTTTCCTTATGTCGCTTCTTCAGAAGGCACTACATTTGTACTCTGGGTCGTCTTTCCCTTCAAGGCTTCTCTTCTGGTTTCTGGTTGTCTGTCTTTCCTTTACCAGGTCTTCAACTGACTTTTCAGTTGCAGAGACGCGCTGTAAATCTATTTTTCTCAGGGTGTCTTGAGTAAAATTTCCTCTCTTTCTAATACCTTTATCCTCTCGACGTTCCCATGATTAAAGACAGTAACTGCATCATAAGTTCCAATTCTGACAACTATAGCAGATGAAAATGTGTTTTTAGGGCATCGTTTCCATATGAGTGAATTTAGAGACGCATTTGGATTTTGGGTTTTGAATACTCTTTTTGAGAAGTGCAGGATCGGCCAAAGAGGATCTAGAAAACCAAAGAGTATGTATCACGGCCTTCTAGATGTATCCCGCACACGTTTGGTTGAAAGTAATACACAGAATCGTTGTTCTCTGAGCTGGTATTGAAGTGCTGCTTCAAAACGTGGGCGTGGGAGGGAGGCCGCGTCACACTTTTAATTAATTTTCAGGCACTTCGGGTGCGGTTTCAACATTGAAACTTTGGGAACTTATTGTCCATGAGTTGTACTAGCAAATAAAAAATAAATAGAAAATTGACATTTTTGGTCAATTTCATCAACGTCCCCCCTTAAGTGTACCCGATGCAGGATTTTGTGCACGAACTGACCTCTTCATTATGTTTTATAAATGTTCAATGGGGTTCACGTGGGGCAAACTGGGTGGCCAAATAATTCACTCGAATTGTCCAAATTCAAAACAATTGCGAACAGTTGTGGTCCGATGACATGGCACATTGTCATCCATAAAAATTCCATCGTTGTTTGGTCTCAAAGTGGCTGAACATAACCATTTCCTGTCCGGCTCAGTTGGACCAGAGGATCCAGTCTAGTCCATGTAAGCACCGACTACACCATTAAGGGGCCACCACCAGCTTGCACAGTGCCTTGTTGACAACTTAGGTCCATGGCTTCGTGGCGCCTGCACCACACTCGAACCCTATCATCAGCTATTACCAGCTGGAAGTTGGACTCATCTGACCAGGCAACGGTTTACCAGTCGTATAGGGTCCAACAGATATTGTCACGAGCCAAGGAGAGGCGCTGCAGGTAACGTCGTGCATTTAGAAAAGGCACTCGCGAGGGTCGTCTGCTGCCATGGCCCATTAACGCCATTTTTCGCCCCACTGACATTACACTATTGAGATGGCTGTATGGGTACTTCCAAAAAGCAAAAACAAAAGAGAAATGCATGCGAACGACCGCAGCAAGAAGACTCAAGCTACTCTCGACGTTAATTTTTCCCATCGCACCTGTCGCAAATAGAACAGTAGAGAAGTAGAAAGTATCCTCAGTCATATTTCGTATGGTGGTCCTTGGCGCACAAGTTCCGAGTTGGATGAAGCTTATGATTTTTGTTATTTTTTTAGCACAATGGCTAAATTGGTGTCAGGATAAAAATGCAAACGCCCGGACTTCAATTCTTATCGGTCCAGGTCCTTTTTCCGTCTTTTATCGCTTCTTTCACATCTAGAAATGACTTATATGTGTGAAAAATGCCAAATGGATTATCCTCCCCCCACACTCCCCAACTCCTCTAACTAGGCCGTAAGTCAGTTCATAGACCGCAGGAATGTATGTCATGTCACCTCCAGTATGACCACGCCCAGTGGAGAACTGCGGTAGTTAAGCCGACCGTACATTACAATCAGTGCTGAAAATCTGGATACCTTACTGCGATAAAATACGATGTATGTATGTAGACTGGCCGGGATTCAACCAGGTCAGCAGATGTTTGAGATCTGAAAAGGTCTCTGTAACCATATAGTTTAATTTGATTAAAGCACATATACCTGGATTTCAGGCGGGATCCCTCGTTTCATTCGATTCTGAGGTGCTATGCCAATACTTTTAGAGTTTGAGGGGAATACCAAGTGAGCTGAGCCGTGAATGGGAATTTGGAATGAAGAGGGAGGCGTTCTAGGTTAGTTCGTGCAGTTGTCCAAAGCACTGTGCCAGCGTGACGTACTTGGGTGGCGCATCTGCCTAGAGAGCTCCGAGCTAACAGATATCGAGCAGCAGCTCCTTCATATCGTAAAGTGGCAAGAAGTCCTTGTTTTTAGCTGATTCTTACATTCAGCTAGAGTGTTGTAAAAGTATGTTTATCTACCTTTTCAAGAAATATTTTTTTTTATTTTCAGAACAATATCCTCTTTTATTTTCAAGAAGTAGAGAATTTATCGATGTACCGGCAACTTTTTACTCAAGAAGGAAACGTTTGTTTATTACAATGGAAGTATTATTCTTTATCTCAAGAATAGATCATTTATTGCTGCTTCAAAGATACTTCTGTTGTAGAAAAAGGAATAATAATGGCGAAGAAGCCACGCCGACGATGGCAGTTATCAAAATAAAAAAAGAAAGAAAAGAGTGAGCAGGAGACCCGGGTTCAAATCACGGTTGTGATAAAAATTTTTGTTCATTGCTTCAATCAGCTATCATAGACGTGTGAGGCTTGAAAAGGTATCTGGAACAATATAGCTGCTGGAAGTATATTGATTATTCCATAAAGCATGTCTTATCACCTGGGAAAAGTCCTATCTTTACACACCGAGCGAGGTGGCGCAGTGGTTAGCACACTGGACTCGGATTCGGGAGGACGACGGTTCAATCCCACGTCCGGCCATACTGATTTAGGTTTTCCATGATTTCGCTAATTCGCTCCAGACAAATGCCGGGATGGCACCTTTGAAAGGGCACGGCCGACTTCCTTCCCCATCCTTCCTTAATCCGATAAGACCGATGACCTCGCTGTCTGGTCTCCTCCCCCAAACAACCCAACCCCCAACCCCTATTCTTACAGACTGTGACATTGTAAGTGACTAACGGGCTGGTAGCTGCAGAGACGCTACGTAGTGGAGGACAAGGGCCACAAGAAGTCGTAGGCGACCGAATCCTGCAGCTCGTCGAAACGCGACTGCGCTGCTGCATCGACGGCTCCTGCTATAAAACTGTCTGTTTTCGTGGGCGGAAGGGAAGTGCTTAGCGCCGAGAGAGGCACTCCGCAGTAGAGAAAAGCAGCCCAGACTCCACCCACTACCTCTCTGCAACACCCAGCGTCCTGAAAGATAATGCAACAAGTCGATTGACCAGCGCAGAGAAAGAAACTACAAACTACTCTGAATGTCAGGTACGTAACAAGAGGATAGCATTAGTAAACAAGAGGCAAGTTCTCCATAAGTTTGTTGAGTCACAAGAATCATTGGGTATTAATAGCTCAATACAGGAATGTAAACATCATATACCTCAGTCTTAAAAACCAGTATATGCATTGAGCTTGTTTCTAAATGAGCGAAGATTATTTTTCAAAACAGCTCAGTGTTCAAAATATTTTACCTTCTCGATTAATAAAAGACACGATTTATTATCACGGTAGTACTTTCCTTAGCCTCAAAACACAGAGAAGGGCTGTGCAGTTGTTGATGAATGTTAGCGCAGCGTGTTATTAAATAGGTGAACATACTACTGTATTAACAACAGGTACTGGAGCAACGGATCTGTTAGCAGTGAAATGGGCAATTAATAGTTGCTATAGACTATTTTCTGGTGTAGGTCTTAGACTGCCAGTGTAAACTAAGCAATTAACATACATTTAGTACAAATAATTGCGCAGATCAAATGAGCGCGAAAGCGTCCTTTGACATACGCTATCTGATCAAGGTATCCGGACATCTCTACATAATGCAGAATTGACCACCAGATGTTAAAGAGGTGGACCCGCAGGTATAAGAGGAGGAGAGTAATACTGTGTTGTGCTCAGTGTCTTCGAACGTGGATGTCATATGAGTAACAAATCCATCACTGACTTTTCAACACTTTTAAAGCTACCGAAGTTGGTGATGTAATTAGGAAAGGGAAACACGAAGGAAGAACCGGTGCTAAACCAAGACCAGCCAGTATACCGACGGACACGGACCATGGACCACTGTGTAGGGTGATTCTAAAACATCGCATTAAATCAGTGGATGAAATCACTCGTGAGTTCCAAAGAGGTACCAATTGTCCAGCTAGTGCTTGACTGCAAATATGGAGTTAAAAATAATGGGGTGCAGCGGTCAAGCGACTCCTCATAAGCCACACATTTTTGTAGTCAATGCTAAGCGACGCTTGAGAGGGTGTAAAGAGCGACACTGCTGGACAGTGGTCATTTGGAGTGAGGAATCACGTGACAGATTGAGGCAGATTAATGGGACCGTTTGGTTTAAGCGAATGCCTGGGGAACGTTGCCTTCTAACATGTGTAGTGCCAACAGCTAAGTACGGAGGATCTGGTATTATGGTATGGGTGTTCTTGTGGTTAGGATATGGTCCCGTTATTGCGCTTAAGGGGAGACTGAAGGCAGTTTTTATCCCTATTCTGCCAAAGCAATTTTACCCTTTGAATAGGTACACTTTTCCAAAGAACTATAAATGATAAAGCAATGAAATTTTTATATGCCTCAATTAACAAGTAAGATGAACATAATATACTAATAAGAAAAGAAATTTATTCTTTCATTAGTAAACTTTAATTTTTTTGTACATTCATTATTACTAAACAGTTTCTGATTGTTTGGTGGTTCTCAATTTACTATAGTAATAACTTATTACCATCTGCAGTACAAATTGACCAAATTTCTTGTTTCTAACCCCATTAGTTTATCAAATAATAGTACCTGAAAGTAAAAAAATGTAGTTTTGAGAAAAATCTATTTAAAGTTTAATATTGTAATTCTATTATAGTTATTGATGAGAATTAATTACCACAAGTATTTTCCTGCACCATCCTGAGCATCATCTGAATCATACTGATCTTATTTTCGTCTCTTGGTCCCCCCTCTTTTATGCCTGGCTTCTTTTGTGCATTTTAAATTAGCAATATCTGCTTTGCAGATTCTCTATTTATCTATTTTCACCAAGGATTTTGCAGTATTTCCACTAGATTTTATGCCCAATAATTCCAAAACATCCAGTTTTTTAATTACACCATCATTGAAGCGTAAAATAGCATAATAAACACCAAATTTGAGGGTTTTAACCTGAACAAAAAATAATTAATTCTCATCAATAACTATACCAGAATTGCAATATTAAACCATAACAATTCTGCATTCTATCTATTTCAACATTTGTCAGGCGACCTTTACCATCTTCTAATACTATTTTTGAGAAGCACCAAACAATCAGAAACTGTTTTATAATAATTAATGTAAAAAAAAGGTTAAAGTTTACTAATGAAAGAACAAAATTCTACTGTGAAATGTGCTCATATACTTCCGCAGTTATTTTTGACTTTTCTTTCAGTAATCTTCTCAACCTGGACTCCATTCTCTTCTGGACATGCCCAATGCACTCTAATTTAGAAATTGTGACATTAGGACCATAGGGCTGTTCTGCACGCACCCGGGCATAAGCATTGCTGCCAGATTGCACAGAGCGTCAGGAAAACCATATCTCACGAAAAAATTGTCGTATTTATATAAAACAAAAACTGTTTTACGCAGAAAAGACCAGGAATTTCAAATATGCTAAAATCTAAAAATCGAATTTTTGAAGTCCACTTGCCTTCCGTCTCCCCTTAAGAAAACTCTCAATTTACTATAGTAATAACTTATTACCATCTGCAGTACAAATTGACCAAATTTCTTGTTTCTAACCCTATTAGTTTATCAAATAATGGTACCTGAAAGTAAGAAAATTTAGTTTTGAGAAAATCCATTTAAAGTTTAGCCCATACGTTTTCGTATGTGTTTGTCGTCTGAGTTATCGGCCGTTTTAGCGAACGATGCGCGGTCTGTTGACCACGTTTTACTTTTATTCGTCGTAGCAATATGGCAAAGGACATTCAAATTTTATTTGTATGTGAAGAAGGTATCTGTTCTTTCGGACATGTCCCTGTCCATTATACTCATTGCTTGCGACTTTTTGCGGATTCCCGTAAGAGTTCGGGCACTATGCATCCACACAGAAGAAGATGGTCAAATGGGGGTCCACTACTACGTGTCGCATGCTTTAGAATAGTATTCTGTCTTTTGCGCTTAGTTTCATCTCATATTCAATATCCTTCAATAACATCGTAAAACATCGCATTGCTCCCATGAATGCCTATTAAGAGCTTGCTTCGTAAAGTTTTTTGTCTTAGGGCATTTTCATTACGTAGAATGTTTTTGAGTCGTTTATCGGTGCCGGGCAGCGTGTACAGTCCACAATTTAGCCGGAGTTCAAACAGCGAGCAACGGAGTCTGCACTCGGAACTACGGAAGTTGTCAAAATATCTTGTAAAGAAAAACTGACAACTCAGCTGCAAATAAAAAACTTTGAAGCCATTAATTTAGCCGAGGAAGCGTGAAGATTCAACGACGAGATCCTGTTTATTGACAGATTTTTCACTTGATATGACCCTCACTTGTTTTCTTCTAACGATGTCACGCGAAATTTCTCGTACACGGGATTCCTCTCGAAACTGGACCGTATCTCCTGGTAAGTATTCCAGCTGCCTGTGACTGTATTCGAAAACTGGCGTTGTTCGGATAAGACAAAGAGTTGTGCGACATTACTAAATCGTGTCTGTAAAGAGAATGACACACTACTTTGAAAAACACTGTGAATGTATTACCTTGTGCAAGTTGTGCAGATAATAACAATTATTATAGAATGTTCTGCTGGGTTATTTTTATAATCGGCAGGAGACTACCAATAAATTGGTGATTTTCTCATCTGAGTTTATAACTTTTAACTCTGTCGTTTCCAGACCAGGATTCCCCATCTCAAATTGACCCATTTGTCTTCACCCATCGTCTTTGAAAGCTCGTATCACTGTGTAAACGTTATGCCTTTTTCCCCTCTCTGACAAAAGATCGATACAAACGGATTGGCTCTCACCACAGAAAACTCTTTGTGTTACAGTATATTGTGCAATACTGCGTGACCTACATTTATCAAAACTGAAACGCGTCCTTTAAGCTTGTCCGTGGTAAAGTCTCTCTCTACATCGATGCCTGAAATCACTCTATAGAGGTTGCCGGTGAGATTACAGTGGAGGATCGTTCAGACGCCATTGTTTAGGTTAGGGCAAATGAAAGTGGCCCGGACGAGTGGATACGACTGGACGAGAATGTACGCGGTAAGTGGTGTTCACTGTGGAGGTACTGAGAGTAATGGCGGCCTTGGAAGTCTTAATAACCATGACGTCGTTACTTAACGTACTTTTAATGTTGGTGAAGCCTTTAATAAGGATACCGCTACATTCATATTTCTGTTCTTCTTCAATGCCTCTTGTTCTGATGACTCGCGGACGTCGTAGGGTGGATCATTATGAAGCTATTTCTGTGTGATCTAAAGGAGGTGATATTTGTGAAGCTGTAAACTTGTTGGTGATTTGACTGTATATTGTCATAAATAAAAAAAACCCTGATTCCCAAAAAATCCCCACTCTTCATCTTGTCAAAAGCCGAGAAGCGATTCTTGATGTTGCTGCCTCCCAAGGTCACTCTGAGATGCTCTGTGTGAGGCACCCCTGTGCATCTCAGTGAATTACAGCTCGATTGCGTAGCGCAACAGCGCGGTTGTGCGGGTTGCCTATGCGGTTCTCCGGACTACTTTCATTTGCCCCACCCTATATAACAAACACCCCTTGATCGTAGAAACAGCTGTTTAAAGGGAACGATCTGCAACGTAGAAGCAGGGATCGATCACCGAGACCCACGAGAAAGAAGGCTGTGGCGCATAAGTCACACGTGGCACTGTAGACCTAATGAGTGCCAGCATCGTTTGCGGCGGGAAGCGAGCAACTATTTCAGACGAGTTTAATAATCGACTGCTGGTTTAAATGCATGCAAGTTCGGAATAGCAATCGACAAAATTAAGACCTTTAGTGTGTACCCTTTGAATTAAATAGTCATTTCCAATGGGCCCTGCACGGCGCTCAGCAGAGCCGAGTGTGACGCCACAATTTCGTTGCAGGGCCCGTATATCTCGTTGGCCCCGGTCGATCGGAAACCTACCTCATTTTGTGCAGACAGCGGCAGTGATCTGGAACTTTCCATGCTCTTCCCTGTGGGCCAGCCTACTGATGCTATACCGGAATTCAAAATGCAGTGTCTTTCCGTCCGCGAAGAAGCACGACTTGTTTGCCCCATATGAAACTCACCGGTAACTTTGCTGTGGCACACGTTACTTGAAATTCAATGTAAAGAAGTAGAAATATCAGCGACAATTTTTATGCCTCGAAGGAAGCTGCTACCCTGCTTATCACGACGCAGGAGCTGAGATGCAATCTGTCCACGGATAAACGATAGCTTCGAGTCTACACACAGTTCACGTTTGACATTTTCTTCGTGGAATAAGAACTAAAAATGCCGATTCCTGATGTGACAAGCTTCAACTCCAGGAAAAGAAGAGTAGTAATATCATATTTTGGATTTTGCAGTTCTTATTTCCGTGCTTGCTAAAAAAAATATATTTATATTAATATTCCGCCTGACGCAAGACTCTGTTTTACAGTTTTTGTTTTCATCCAGATACGTTTCATCAATTTGTGTGCTATCTTCAGTGGTTTTATTTGTTTAGTTTCTTCCTGAAAAACTGTTGTTACAAATGTTATCATCTTGCTTGGCTTATATGAACTTTTGGCACGAAAGTGTTTACACTTGCAAAACGAGTGATTATTAAGTGTAAAATATTTTACATTAAACTGTACACAGAAGAGAGGTGAGGCATTTATCTCTGAGTTGGTAGATTATATGTTATTCATTTACTATATGTCTAAAGATTCAGGTTTTTGTAAATTTGGAAATAATGTAGATATATTTGTTTGTGTACATGCATCACATAAAGGTGTCAGCTGTGTATGCTGATAGCTTGAAAACTACTATACAATCTACAGCTTCTGATCTGCAAACAAGAAAACGTTTTTTATTTGTCAGTTTACTGCTCATTTCCGACTGGGAATCGCTGTATATTGGGTTATACAGTGTGTTATGGTTTTTGATGTCTTTTTTTCCTTACTTGTGTCGTGTTAATACACATTTCTTTCGTTGTCGTCGTTGCACACGCATTTTGTATGATATGTTAGCTTAGGCACAGTGTGCAATAAAATCCCCTTTTCCATAATACAAAAAATCGTAGAAAGAAACCCAACGCCAAAACTGCATATAGTCAGCCTCCAAAATTAAATTCTCTTTCCCATATCCTAAACCACTCTTTCCCGTATCCTACCTACACTACTCTTTGCTTGGCTAACAAATTATTCAAAATGCCAGTGCAATGGCAACATCAAATGCAATAAGTCTGTTAACACGACACGAGCAAGGAAATAAATAGCACTACAACATCAAAAACGGGAAGTAACACGCTAAGTAACTCGATATATAACGAATCCCAGTCGGAAATGAACAATAAACAGAAAAATAAAGTTTCGTTGTCTGGAGATGACACGCTGTAGATTGTAGAGCAGTTTTAAAGTTACCATCATAGACAACTAATAACTTCATGTGAGGTACATTAATGAAAATCCGGATCCACATAATTTCCAAATTTAAAGAAACCAAAATCTTTAGACATACCGTAGATAAACAACATATAGGCGTCAATTCAGTGATAAATGCCTTAACTATGTGCTGTATGCAAACTAATGTAAAATATTTGTCACTTAATAACAGCTCCTTTTGCAAGTGTAAACACTTTCGTGCCAGATGTAGGTATAACACACACAAGAGATTACAGTGTAACGACAGGTTCTTTAGAAAGAAAATAAACAAATAAACCGACTGAAGATAGTACAGAAAGTGCTGAAACACGTCTGGGTGAAAACAAAACCATAAAACGGTTCTTGCGTAAGACGAAATTTTTCTCCAGATTTTGAAAAGTAAACGACTGCAGCACACGCATTAGCGGACACTGCTCTATTACATGCCAGGAGAGGCTCATCTCTGCCGAGAAGTCATTATGATCTTTTTCTGTAGCTACGAGTCTAGCAAGAGCTAATTTCGCGAGCTGACACTGTTTCTTTAACACAAGAGTGAGCGAGCGCATCTGCAGAATATTTGTTCAGAGAGAGAGAGAGAGAGAGAGAGAGGGGGGGGGGGGGGAGAGGGGGGGGGGGGCAGGGGGGAAGAGGCAGGCTCTAATACAGGTAGAAACCGTAACCGCAATGGCTCTGTAACACTAATGCCAGTTTCTGTTGTTATTTAAATAAGTGTAGAGAAGTAACAGGGCACTGAAATCTGAAACTCCATTTTTATGGCGTCGAAAGCCAATATACCAGGACACACTTGCATAACTACACAGTTTAAATTCCTGTGCTCTGTTATAACTTGAGATGACGAAACATTCAGAGATTCTTGAACACGAGTTGAATGTTGCGAGTCTGAAGTGGCGCCAAGACAGTGGAATGCTATGTGGTAAGAAAGCGCCAAACCGTCTTAAGGGGAAGTTTTGTAGATCCGTCTTCCGGCCAGTGGTCCGCAACTGGTGGTCTAGCCGTTAGCGTTGCTGCCTCTGGATCACGGGGCCCCGGGTTCTATTCCCAGCCGGGTTGGGGATCTTTTCTGCTCAGGGACTGGGTGTTTGTGTTGTCATCATCATCTCCATCATTTGTGACAGCGTCTAGATTGCATTGTGAGAAAAATGGACTGTGTAAGAATTGGGACTTAGTACGGGCGTTGATGACCGTGCAGTTGAGCGCCCCCCAAACCAAACATCATAATTCCTCCAAGTGACTCTACACGGCTCATAATTTTGATCAACAACAACAACAAAGACGAACACGAACCATATCAAGTGGAAATGAAAATGTTATGCTGGCCCATGCGAGTCGAAACTCTGAGCAATATGCGGAAGTAACATTTATGGGAACCGATTGGAGTGACAGTAATCACTAACAGATTACGAGAAATGATGGTTTGAGGGCACCACCAGACGCGACGACGATGATTCCATCATATAATCTCTCTCCATTACGAACTGGAATGAAGACTTCTCCGTGGTCCGTACCAAGAAACGATAGTTACAGCAGACAAGATCGAGGATATTATGCAAGTGGCAGATGTGAGCTTACTGCTGAGCCATATACATACTTTTGAGAGCGTCGAAAATATCTGTGCCGGGTAATCTTACCGATGAAGAGGTTATTCTCCATAGGATAACGTGAAATGAATTATAGATGTCACACAACGGATAACTGAGTGGTCTGAATGTGTTAAAAGGGGCGGCCCTAGCACACGTTAAACTTGGCTGCTGTTAACTCACGAAATGAAAAAATAGTGGGTTCACCAAACTACTCGATAAAACAACGGTCATATAAAACCACATTTATTACAAGTCCTTGTAGACTTCAAATCAAACACAAGTGCGCAAAGACAGGAAACAGTTACGTTCATTAACGGAATTAAAATGTCAGCAGCTTGGCAAAGGTTGGATAATGAGTGTGAGGTGAATATGTTAGTCAACACAACATTTGAGAGTTTACAGAAGTTGCTGATTGCTGATTGTCGATCAAGAAGGTAGGAGTGAACTACAGAAACAAACGTGCATGCACCTACTGTCTTGACTGGATGCATGTCTAGTAAATATATTTAAATTCAAAACGTGGAGTCCTAACGTCAGTCTGAGGGCTTCGCATGCCTGCTACACCCTCAGTTTGCAAACGCTGCTGTTGCTAACCATACTTAGCGTTTCCGGTGCCCGAGAATGGTCGCTGTGGTATCTGCGAAATTCTAAGTTGTCCAGCGTGTAAGAAAGGCTGCTCTCCCCCGGAGCCAGAATTGTCCCTCTCTCGGCTGAAGCATCCCCCGTCGAATCTCGGATGGAAGTTGTTCTAGAGAGCGCTACTATCAAGAAGCAGAAATTTCACTGTTACTTTTTGAGTGTGGGTCTTAGGCATCATTTTGATCACCAGTGACAGTGATTGTTCCGGAGGCCAACCAATCAGATTATCTCTAATAATGCAGCAATTTCCTTTCCATACTCAGTTTTAATGTAATTAATCGATGATGGGGATTTTTAGTGTTGGAGCTCAGAAACAGGCATCCTATGACTTCCACTGTTGTCCTATTTCGTGTTTCTCAATAAGACCTTCTCCTACTCCAGAATCTGTTTACATTAGCCAATTGCAAATGCTCACACTGTTAGGAGAGTCGAGAATTCAATTAGCTTAGCGCCAGCCTGTTGGCAGTGGTTACTGCACTATCAGCCACAAAATAACCAGACGGTCTCATCTCATTCCCCTGTGCAAACTTATCTTTGAACTGCTCTGTTGCCAGCGGTTTATACACTGAAGCACCAAACAAACTGGTATGGGCATGCGCATTTAAATACAGAGATATATAAACAGGCAGAATACTGCACTGCTGTCTGCAATGCCTATAGAAGACAAAATGTGTTTGGCGCAGTTGTTCGATCTGCTGCTACACTCGCAGGTTATCAAGATTTGACCGAGTTTGAGCGTGGTGTTATAGCCGGGGCACGAGCGATGGGAGGCAGCATCTGCGAGGTAGGGACGAAGAGGGGGATTTCCCTGTACGACCATTTCACGAGTGTACCGTGAACATCAGGAATCCAGTAAAACATCAAATCTCCGACATCGCTGCGGCCAGAAAAAGATCCTGCAAGAACGTGACCACCGACGACTGAAAAGAATCGTTCAAAGTGACAGAAGTGCAACCGTTCCGCAAATTTATGGATATTTCAATGTTGGGCCATGAAGTGTCAGCCTGCGAACCATTCAACGAAACATCATCGATATGGGCTTTCGGAGCCGAAGGCCCTCTCGTTGTACCCTTGATGACTGCACAACACAACGTCTTGCGCCTTGCCTGGGCCCATCAACACTGACATTGGACTGTTGATGAGTGGAAACGTGTTGCCTGGTCGGACTAGTCTCGTTTGAAATTATATCGATCTGATGGACGTGTACGGGTGTGGAGACAACCTCACGAATCCATGGACCCTGCATATCAGCAGGGGGCTGTGCAAGCTGGTGGAGGCTCTGTAAAGGTGTGGGGCGTGTGCAATTGTAGTTTTATGGGACCCATGATACGTCTAGATACGAATCTGAGAGGTGACAGGTACGTAAGCATCCTGCTGATCGCCTGGATCCATTCGTGTCCATTGTCCATTCCGACGGATTTGGGCAATTACAGCAGGACAATGCGACGCCCTACATGTCCAGAATTGCTACAGAGTGGTCCAGAAACACTCTTCTGAGTTTAACCACATTCGCTGGCCACCAAACACCCTAGACATGAACATTATTTGGCATATCTGGGATGCCTTGCAACGTTCTGTTCAGAAGAGATCGCCACCTCGTCGTACTCTTACGGATTTATGGACAGTCCTGTAGGATTCATGGTTTCAATTCCCTCCAGCACTACTTCAGACATTAGTCGAGTTAATGCCACATCGTGCTGCGGCACTTCTGCGTGCTCCCGGTGACCCTACACGATATTATGTAGGTGTACCAGTTTCTTTGGATCTTCAGTGTAGAATACAGACTTCCTGCAGGGTGCAGTGCACTACGCTGCGCCACGCCCCGGCGGTGTTAGCTCGCGAAACGCCCCCTGTCGCCAGTGGACATGCCACGTTAAAAACAGTTTTTCATTACATAATAGCCTTCCATCATTTACTACGCAATCACAGATGGCGCCTGGCCAGCGAAGTTCTGCCCACACGCAATATACCAGTCCCAGTGCTTCCACCTGGCTTCTGCTCCTCCCCTCGCAATGGCGAGTGAAAAGCACTGCGCCTCTAACTGAACCGACACTGGCCGTCTCCCTTGTTCTGCCAGCCACTACTCAACATTCGCTAAATAGAGCTTCAAACTACGCATTTAAACAATCCTCCAGAATAAGAAATTAATGTAGAATTTTGGTAGCTGGATATAGCAATTACTGACGATAACTGTAACCATACTCTTACTCAGTTCTACCTGGGAATTAATTTAAATTAGATGGGTTTTCAATTGAATGCTGTTTGATTATGGTTCGTAGCACTTTTGACAAAAACGGTCACATAGCAAAGATCCCTAACCTGAGGACGCGCTCGACAGAAACTTGGAGCAGAAGGCAACCGAGCAAGCAGAGCCTGCATCAGTGTAGGACGTTTGCTAGAAAAAAAGGGCCGATGTTACGTGCAAAGAGCAGCATCCGTTGGTCACGCAATTTTAATCCAATTTTCTGCTTGTCCTTGTGGCCTAGATAACGAAGTGGCGGTAACTTAGTGGGGCTAGATGTACCCAGATCGACTCCTAGTGGCAAATCAGCTTCTGAACTCGAGAATTTAGCTGGCCGATGCAGGTGATGTTGACCATTTTCTCGCGGTCAGAGAATGCGCCAGAATCCAATCTCGTCAATCGCGTCAAGGTTTCCAAGAATGAGGTGCCCCTTGTCTCTCACTCCACACCGACACAAACACAACATTATACTTCACAGTAACGCAAAAAATGAGACGTTTCAAAACAGCACCCTTCCCTACTCCTCAAATTATGTGAAGAAGTTCGTATATGTCAGAATGAGGTCGGGAGCAGCGATAACGGTCGTTTGAAACGACTCGATCTGGGACTCGAAACTGGAACCTTTCCTATTCACGTGCAAATTCTCTACCGTATGAGCTTTCCAACCAGGACTCACGACCCCCCCATTTCCGCCGAAATATCTTCTTTTAAGGACGGGGGGGCGCAGATAAGAACTTACAATGCACTTGGTGCACAGTATAGTAATCATCTCTTGTGGTGGTCAAACGTGATCGATCAGAATCCTGACAATGAGCATGCTTTGCCCTCACATTCCAATACAGTTTAACATTGGGTCACTCTCACATCCGAATGTCCCACAAATAAAGATATCGCACGATTCGATAAGCCGACCAGATGGAGATCCACAATGAGGCCCCTTTCAAACGCTGTGCTGTTAACGCCGTTTCACATGAATGCGCAGCATCTCCTTCTCCTTCACAATTATCACTCGTCTGTTCACGCCCCTTCATTGCTCTACCAGGCCTGATAACAACATTACACACGAACGTTGTTTTTTTTTTAATGATCCTGCTGCCATTTGATTGTAATAACTTTTATTTTATAGTCGTACAATCCACATTTCGAGCACAAAATTTTGTACTTGAAAACCGAATAAAGCCGAAATCTGGGTTGTACAACTATAAAATAAAAGTTATTACAATCAAATGGCGGCAGTATCATTCAAAAAATTTACCGTGACTCTGGCTCCAGCCAAATAAAAATTATCAAAGAATATGTATTAATGCACTCTGATGGCCGCTCCACCTGCCACGGAGATTTCTAGCTCTTAATCACTTATAAACCCGCAGATGGTGTATGTGCGTACGGAGTTACATCGACATCCGACCATGTCATCTGTTTACTTCATTTATTTTCCTACACAGTGTACGTCAGAGGATACGTCGCCCGACTCTTCTCCAAACTTACCCTCTCGGTATTTAAACAGTAAAGCTCTAAGTGATACCCACTGCCTCTCCTATAATGGTTGGCATTGACGTTTCTTGAGCATATCCGTACCGCTCCAGCGCTGACTAAACGATCCTATGACGAAACTTTCTGCTCTTCGTTGGATCTTCTCTACCTCTTCCGTTAGTCCTACTTGGTAAGTGCCCTGGACTGATGAACAGCAACCAAGAATAAGTCGAACGACTGTTTTGGAGGTCAGAAGGTTTATACACTGAAGACCCAAAGAAACTGGTACACCTCCCTAATCGCCGGCCGCGGTGGCCGTGCGATTCTGGCGCTGCAGTCCGGAACCGCGGGACTGCTACGGTCGCAGGTTTGAATCCTGCCTCGGGCATGGGTGTGTGTGATGTCCTTAGGTTGGTTAGGCTTAAGTAGTTCTAAGTTCTAGGGGACTTATGACCTAAGATGTTGAGTCCCATAGTGCTCAGAGCCATTTTTTGAACCTCCCTAATCCATGTACGTCTTCCGCGAGCACACAGAAGTGCCGCAACACGACGTGGCATGGACTCGACTAATGTTTGAAGTAGTGCCGGAGGTAATTTACACCATGAATCATGTAGGGCTGTCCACAAATCCGTAAGACCACGAGGGGGCGAAGACCACCTCTGAACAGCACTTTGCATGGCATCCCAGATATCCTCAATAATGTTCATGTGGCCAGCGGAAGTGTTTAAACTATGTAGCAATTTTTGACGTGTTGGGTGTCGCATTGTCCTGCTGGAATTGCCCAAGTCCTTCGGAATGCACAATGGACACGAATGGATGCAGGTGATCAGACAGGATGCTCCCGTCAGAGTTCTATCTAGACGTATCAGGGGTTCCATATCATTACAACCGCAGACGCCGCACACCGATACGGAGCATCCATCAGCTTGAGCAGTCCCCTGCTGACATGCTGGGTCCATGGATTCATGTGGTTGTCTCCATACTCGTACATGTCCATGCGATCGATACAATTTGAAACGAGACTTGTCCGACCAGGCAACATGTTTCCAGTCATCGACAGTCCAATGTCGGTGCCGATGGGCCCAGGCGAAGCGTAAAGCTTTGTGTCGGGCAGTCATCAAGGGTACACGCGTGGGCCTTCGGCTCCGAAAGCCCATATCAATGATGTTGACACTTGTTGCTGGCCCAGCACTAAAATCTGCAGAAATTTGTGGAAGGGTTGCACTTCTGTTGCATTGAAAGTGTTCTTCAGTTGTCGTTGGCGGCCCCGTTCTTGCAGGATCTTTTTCCGGTCGCAGCGATGCCGAAGATTTGATGTTTTACCGGATTCGTGATATTTACGGTGCACTCGTGAAATGTTTGTACGGGAAGATTCCCACTTCACCGCTACCTTGGAGATGCTATGTCCCATCTCACGTGCGCCGACTATAACGCCATGTTCAAACTCACTTAAATCTTGATAACCTGCCATTGTAGCAGCAGTAACCGGTCCAACAACTGTGCCAGACATTTGTTATCTTATGTAGGCGTTTCCAACCCGCAGCGCCGTATTCTGCCTGTTTACATATCTCCGTATTTGAATACGGAAGTCTACACCAGTTTCTTTGGCGGTTCAGTGTGTGTGCTGAACGGAAGAGAAGTTATCTCTTATAAGGTGTCGAGCAGGTCAGAAAATCATATCACGAGAAATATGGCCCGTTTCACTTCAAAATAATAAACTATACTATTGTGTAAGCCGTAGAGATTTCCACCGCGTTCTAAGGCTGTAGGACTGTTACCCGGTCTCCCCCCCCCCCTCCCCCACTCCCCGCTCCCCCCACCCATTTCTGTCAGCTTTGCGTATGTATTTTGAAGTACAGGTGTTCCGAATGAAATCTAGGATGATGTAACTCTAAAACAGCTACAGAGCTTTGGTGCACATGAGAGTAAATCGCATTTCAGTGCAGCCATTGTAAAAATCTTGGCAATGCTTTAGATACCGCGAGTGAAGCCTCGGTAGATGGCGTTGCGGCATCCATAGCAGCCTGTTCCGCTTTTCAGTTTTTTCCCCCTCAAGAGCCACCCAGGTTGTCTTCAGAGTCGAGACGAAACCGCTGCTACGCCGGCGTTTATTACTGCTTTTCCCCACCGTTTCCGGACAAGCGGTATTAAGTTAGCGGGACTGATGCCTTTGCATCTCACAGAATAGGTCTGCTCCTAGAGGGGAAACGAAATACTCTGTTTCAGCAAAGGCTGGGTGTTGTAGCGACCCAAAGTTGATGCCTTATATTCTTTACTGCATCCATCGGTACCCGTTTTACGACTTGGAAATACCGGTACCGTTTTGTGCAGATTCGGGCCTATTTTGGTTTTTTTCCGGGTTGCTCGCTGTATTCATATTATTTTCAATTATCGTTCCTTTGTCCTGTCTGAAGTTTATTTGAGCATTTTGAATCTGTTCTGAAGATCGAATTACGGCGACTCCGAAACGGTTAGTGGTCCAGGAATTGTTACGTTCAGTTATAACAGAATTGGTTAAGACATGAAGTATTGATACAAATCATATTGTGCAGTAACGCAAGAATATTCACTTTTTAATGTCTTTTAATGTGTTATCTCAGTGTACATTTTAATTCATTGTTACATCTTTGATACATTGTTATCTTTGGTAGTACGTTAGTGCCAAGTGTGGCTGACAGAGTTGCACTGAGTTGTGGTTAAGTTACAGACGATGTTGGCAATGTAATGGACTTGTTTCAAGCAGTGTCTGTTGATGTCACTATTTCAAGATTGTGGCAAGTTTATATGAAAAGAGTTGTGGGCTTTATGAATGTGCCACCAAAGTTTATAATAAAAAAACTTGGAGCTGTAAGAAAAGTATTTGTCATTTTGTAGCAATCCTAGGCATTATTTTTGGAGTATATGAAAAGAATTTATCTGCCCCTGAACAATGACGCCGCAACTAGATAAGTTAAAAATATCATTTTTCTGTTTTATATCACCGCTAGTGTTACTATATTCACGTCATTGCAATAAATGTGGAATACACAACACGTAATGCTGATAATTCATCTACGACATTAATTATTAATTATTGCTCTAAAGTAGTCGTGATTTGGAACCTGATATTATTTGGTTTACAGTTTTCATTTACTGGTAGGTCATGTAAAGAAGACTGAAACTTTCTTTATGTGTAGAGCGGACTACATTAATATAGTTGAAAAGACTGCTGTGTGATGGCTTGTGAACTCTACCAAAAGTATGCAAGAGAAATGTCATTCGAATTGAAGTATTGTTAACGATCGTGTACAGAAGCAAGAAGCAATTACAGATATTTTGAACAAACTCTGATCTGATGTGATTCTTGAGTTTCTCCCGGCGTATTTGATAATCAAAATATCCACGGGTGTACTTCCGGTCTACAGTGTTCAACGGGCACAATATTTCGGCGATCATACATGTCGCCATCATCAGGTGAACTGACGGACTGACTGGACTCGCATTCGGGAGGACGACGGTTCAATCCCGCGTCCGGCCATCCTCATTTAGGTTTTCCGTGATTTCCCTAAATCGCTCCAGGCAAATGCCGGGATGGTTTCTTCAAAGGGCACGGCCGACTTCCTTCCCCGTCCTTCCCTAATCCGATGAGACCGATGACCTCGCTGTCTGGTCTCCTTCCCCAAACCAACCAACCTGACGGACTGAGCTCCTGTGAACGTGCCAGTACGGAGATCCGTACGCTATGGCTGCTCAGGGGGAACTGGTTTCGGTCGCGGCGGCGGCAGGTTTAAATTCCCCTCCGCCCGCGGCGCACTCCCTCCGCCGTCCGCGCCACGGTCACGCGGTGGAACAGATTGCGACGTCGGTGTGATGGCTCTGTCCGCCGTGGTCGTCGCAACTATACGTTTGCTCGATTTATTCTCGATTAACCCAATCGCTGGTTCCCAAGCCTTGCTAAGATTATAGCCACAGTCACGGTTCATGAGGTCGTCACAGGAGCTCAGTCCGTCAGTTCACCTGATGATGGCGACATGTATGATCGCCGAAATATTGTGCCCGTTGGACACTGTAGTCCGTCAGTATACCCATGGATATTTTGATAAACTCTTATCTACTTAACAATGTGGTAAATGATGAGAGAGAGAGGTTCAAATGGCTCTGAGCACTATGGGACTTAACATCTGTGGTCATCAGTCTCCTAGAACTTAGAACTACTTAAACCTAACCTAAGGACATCACACACATCCATGCCCGAGGCAGGATTCGAACCTGCGACCGTAGCAATGAGAGAGAGAGAGAGATATCACAGTCCACCCACCTCCTACCAAACTCTACGGCTTGCTTAAAGTATGTAAACGTGTTCCAGTGCTCCTAATGTTAACACTATACCACTATAGCTTTTCAACTTTCAAGCAAATATCTAAGTAAGTTGCTGGCTCCTGTACGTGGTCACTGTTAGTATAACATTAAAAAATCTCGCATAAATTCGTCGACAAAATCTGACAAATCGAAGGAGGTCAAACGAAATTAAGCTCATCCTGGATGTTTGCTCTTTGTAAACAAAAGTGGCTCTGGAAGATACGTTGAAGCTGTTAGCAGACAACTTCATCCCGTGATCAGGAAGCTATTTTGGTATGCTCTGATGACCATCCATTTTTTGCTGGACATTTCACTTGATGACTTTGTTGACGTGAATTAAGTAACCGACAGTGGCCAGTTTGTTTTTGGAGTGTCTAGAGTAACGAGCATTAAATTTGGCTCCCATTCGTCCGTCAGTTTCATTCCGTTAGGTTGATGACTTTTCTGTGATCCAGTACTTACGGGAATAAATCGAGAACATGAGCTGTATGCATCTCAACACCAAGTTATGGTTGAGGTGAGGAAAGAAGTCCGGCACTATGTGTTTGGACTGCATACAGCTGTATGTGCTTGGTTCATGGATACTTATTACGAGGTCGCGTCCATTGTCGTGCCTGCCAGTTTTACGAGGACGATGTTACATCAAAGAGTGCAATGGAAGATGAGCTCACGTTCAAAATTGAGCATAGTGCCTCATGAAGTACTCATATAAACTAACAGCGCAATGGAAATGCAGCCGTCCTTGGCATAGTAAGTTTTTTGGGCTGTGAGAATATATACCGGGCGTAAAATAATTGGCTCTACTGCAGGCAGTATCTACAGTATCTGAATCATCAAATCACGATCATCTGCATTTGCACAGAACAAGTGTTCAACAATGTCGGTGCTTCCGCATTCCGATGTGAGGAAATTTACACGAAAGAAATTGACTTTAGTGCGCCATGTTTGGCAAGAAAAGTGGGTTGCATTTTGTGCTAAAACTACTGTCAACGTTTCGCTGCGTACTTAAACTCGAATAAAGAGACTTTGTGCTGTACTACTTATACCCCACTGCTGGAGCCGTTAAGCGGAAAGCACGTCGGTAGTCATTATTTACAAAAAAAAAAAAAAAAAAAAGTTTCAAATGGATCTCAGCACTATGGGACTTAACTTCTAAGGTCATCAGTCCCCTGGACCTAAGGACATCACACACATCCATGCCCGAGGCAGGATTCGAACCTGCGACCGTAGCGGTTGCGCGGTTCCAGACTGTAGCGCCTAGAACCGCTCGGCCACACTGCCGGCCATTATTACACATTGTTAATTTTGTGAATAAAGTCGTCTATATCGCTTAATATATTTCTTAATTTAGAACGCTTACTGCCCTACTTAGGCATTGATTTCATTGATACTGAAAATGAACGTTGTTTTAGAAGATCTAATTTTTGATCTGAAGTTGGCAGTAGCCGAAACGACATTATATATAAAGATATATGTTCAGCAATCTATACGCCGTTACTGACAAAATATCCACAACGATCGCAGAACTATTTAGGAAATTTATTTCCTTTATTAATATGTTTTTAATTGTTTATCTAAAAGCGAAGAGAGGAGACGCAGTGTTTGACAGTGGGGTTCGTACCACGTTGGCAGAGGTTCCTCCTGTTTTCACTAAATCGCCTAGGATTTACGAGAAAATATTTCCGTCGAACTGACCATGTCAAATTACGGTTCATGTCCACGGCTAACTTACCTGTATCCTCCGTCTTTAATTAGATATCGACTTGCGGTTGAACCTATGATACTTAAACTTTGTTTATAAACGAATCACTGTTTCGCTTCTTTTTTTTTTTTTTTTGCTGTTGCAGTAATCAGTGATTTACGTTCCAAATAATGAAGCGCATAAAACGTACTGCTGGACTGTTGGCACCCAACACTAGTTGTCAAAGAAGTCACACGCAGCTAATGGGGAATAGTGATCTTCTAATTGAGTTATTGCTCGGTATTTATTCAGCTCGTTGTAAGCGCATGTTAAATCCTTTAGGGAGAAGCAGCAGCTGAGCTACTGGCATGTGTTGCAAGGGTAGGCGATGCCGGCCCGAGGTGTGTCCTCGAGTTCGCAGTGTGTCTAACGAGCGCCAATTGATGAAATGAGTTCAAACAATCACCGCAGTTAGCTATTACGCTGCGTCACAATGGCGAGATCGCTTCTCCCCTGCTAACCCATCCGCGGGACGATCATTTCTGTCCTCGGTACTGCAGCTAACATCAGACGACATTGCAAATAAATGTTACCCTTCTCTCGGTTTCGGTTGCATAACGAATTTCATTAAGAAGAGACCCATGTATATGAGGACGCGATCTCTGAGAATCCTCTTTCCTTACGCAGGGTTTACATGTCCGTGTTGGGCGGAAATGGCGTACCTTTACGTCGGCTCACAGCCGTACTTCATTGCAGGAACATCCGATACAATGAAGACCGGGTGGAACAGTTAAGTTCACTCGAGAATGTAACGCTAGTCTCCACTCTTCAGAAACCGGTTCGTAGCAATGAGTCGTCGACAGCACAAGCACCGATAAATAAAGCAGATTCCGTGAGAGGAAAGGAAACATCGCGGCAGCGTCGTCGTAGAGTTCGCCCGGCACGTCGCGATGGTAACCAGCAGAGGTGTTGTAATTCGATGGGAGAGTGTTAATGCTGCCGCGGTATCCGCTTCCCCCCCCCCCCCCCCCCCCCTCCAACCACCCCCGCCCCTCCCAGTCTATCACAGGTACGTGGCGCCTGACGGCGGCCATGTTATAGAGCGTGACCTATGATGACCTATGCCATGTAGTTAGAGACTGCTTACACTACGCTTGTCCGCCCTATTCTGGAGTATTGCGGTGCGGTGTGGGATCCGCATCAGGTGGGACTGACGGATGACATCGAAAAAGTACAAAGAAGGGCAGCTCGTTTTGTATTATCGCGAAATAGGGGAGTTAGTCACAGACATGATACGTGAATTGGAGTGGCAATCATTAAAACAAAGGCGTTTATCGTTGCGACGGGATCTTCTCATGAAATTTCAATCACCAGTTTTATCCTCCAATTGCAAAAACATTCTGTTGGCGCCCACCTAAACAGGGAGAAATGGTCATCACAATAAAATACGAAAAAAAGGCTCGCACAGAAAAATTTAAGTGCTCGTTTTTCCCGCTTGCCGTTCGAGAGTGGAACGGTAGAGAGACAGCATGAAGGTGGGTCATTGAACCCTCTGCCAGGCACTTTATTGTGAGTAGCAGAGTAATCACATAGATGTACACTCCTGGAAATGGAAAAAAGAACACATTGACACCGGTGTGTCAGACCCACCATACTTGCTCCGGACACTGCGAGAGGGCTGTACAAGCAATGATCACACGCACGGCACAGCGGACACTCCAGGAACCGCGGTGTTGGCCGTCGAATGGCGCTAGCTGCGCAGCATTTGTGCACCGCCGCCGTCAGTGTCAACCAGTTTGCCGTGGCATACGGAGCTCCATCGCAGTCTTTAACACTGGTAGCATGCCGCGACAGCGTGGACGTGAACCGTATGTGCAGTTGACGGACTTTGAGCGAGGGCGTATAGTGGGCATGCGGGAGGCCGGGTGGACGTACCGCCGAATTGCTCAACACGTGGGGCGTGAGGTCTCCACAGTACATCGATGTTGCCGCCAGTGGTCGGCGGAAGGTGCACGTGCCCGTCGACCTGGGACCGGACCGCAGCGACGCACGGATGCACACCAAGACCGTAGGATCCTACGCAGTGCCGTAGGGGACCGCACCGCCACTTCCCAGCAAATTAGGGACACTGTTGCTCCTGGGGTATCGGCGAGGACCATTCGCAACCGTCCCCATGAAGCTGGGCTACGGTCCCGCACACCGTTAGGCCGTCTTCCGCTCACGCCCCAACATCGTGCAGCCCGCCTCCAGTGGTGTCGCGACAGGCGTGAATGGAGGGACGAATGGAGACGTGTCGTCTTCAGCGATGAGAGTCGCTTCTGCCTTGGTGCCAATGATGGTCGTATGCGTGTTTGGCGCCGTGCAGGTGAGCGCCACAATCAGGACTGCATACGACCGAGGCACACAGGGCCAACACCCGGCATCATGGTGTGGGGAGCGATCTCCTACCCTGGCCGTACACCACTGGTGATCGTCGAGGGGACACTGAATAGTGCACGGTACATCCAAACCGTCATCGAACCCATCGTTCTACCATTCCTAGACCGGCAAGGGAACTTGCTGTTCCAACAGGACAATGCACGTCCGCATGTATCCCGTGCCACCCAACGTGCTCTAGAAGGTGTAAGTCAACTACCCTGGCCAGCAAGATCTCCGGATCTGTCCCCCATTGAGCATGTTTGGGACTGGATGAAGCGTCGTCTCACGCGGTCTGCACGTCCAGCACGAACGCTGGTCCAACTGAGGCGCCAGGTGGAAATGGCATGGCAAGCCGTTCCACAGGACTACATCCAGCATCTCTACGATCGTCTCCATGGGAGAATAGCAGCCTGCATTGCTGCGAAAGGTGGATATACACTGTACTAGTGCCGACATTGTGCATGCTCTGTTGCCTGTGTCTATGTGCCTGTGGTTCTGTCAGTGTGATCATGTGATGTATCTGACCCCAGGAATGTGTCAATAAAGTTTCCCCTTCCTGGGACAATGAATTCACGGTGTTCTTATTTCAATTTCCAGGAGTGTAGATGCCGCCTTTTTCTTGTGTGTCGGCATTGCGAACCTGGCCAGATATAAACCCTCAGTCCCATAGCTAACTGAATCTACAGATTCAGATACAACGCTTGCTGCGACTGACCTCAGTATTTACCTAAATACTTCTGCTTGCAAATGCTTGCACTTCCTCTCTGTTCACTACTCTTGAATCAGTAGATTGCTTCTGCCAGATAGGAGCCCGCGTCGCTGTTACTGAGACTGGGTTCGACACTCGCTGAACACACCTCTGAATTTTCTGTGCGGGGAAAGGTATGGAAAGGGATCAGCTCCTCCCGTTGAAGCCGAATAAGGAGCCACTTCAATAAATGAGCAGCAAAATGCACACCAAGCCGCTGAAAGGCTTGCCTTAGTCTGAGAATCACGCATTTATTTTGTTCATTTCAGTCGGGAGAGCTCATTTTAATTGTGCTTCACACATACCACGATGAGGTGATTTCTGAAACTGTAGCACCCTTATTTTTAGCCGATGAAATTCAAGCAACAAATGTAATTTACATTCTCTACCATAGTAACAATCGTATCTGAAAGTCAGTCAGTGTGCCAGCTGGGCTCAGAGAGGGGCTGATTTATCACATCACATCCCTAGGGCCTCCGGCAATTCCTGATTGACGGATTGGTTTGATCATCTTGCCTTTTAATTCGATAATACTGTGATCTAACGCTTCGTCTTAATCCTAAATTTCTTCTACCGTTTTATTGAACTATGTTGCCCGTCTTTTACAGGCCGAGGGTCGGCCGTTGTGGCCGAGCGGTTCTAGGCGCTTCAGTGTGGAACCGCGCTGCTGCTACAGTCGGATGTGTGTGATGACCTTATGTTAGTTAGGTTTGTAGTTGTAAGTCTAGGAGACTAATGACCTCAAATGTTAAAGTCCCGTAGTGCTCAGAGCCATTTGAACAGGCCGAGGGGGCTGGTGAGGAGAGAGAGGACGGGGGGGGGGGGGAGGGGGGCGCTGTAGGTCGGACATAATAGGGGTGGCTTCCCAGAATCTAACCCCCACCCCCCCACCCCCCCACCCCCCCACCCCCCCACCCCCCCACCCCCACCGCCGTACCCCACGGTACTTTACACTTTTAATGCCGATTCTTACCTCTTTCTTCTTCTTGCTTTTTTTCGCACCCATGCTGAGGGGCAGATTACACCTGTGTGCCGAACTGGGAGTCGAGCCCTCAACGTTGCTTTTCACTGGCAATGTTCATAACGAGTGAGCTTTCCAGGTAAGGTTCGCAACTCGGGCTCATAGCGCTACTTCTTCCAGTACCTCTCTCCTACGTACCAACCATCACGGGAACCTGCAAACCTTGTGGGACTAGAACGCCTGGAAATAGCTCGGCCACAGCCTAGAGGGTTGTTTCCACAATGAGTCTTTTTACTCTGCAGTGATTGGTGCGCTGTTGTTAAACCTCCTGTATGTTTCGACGGCATCACAAAATTTTAGACATGTGAGAAACGTTTTTGTTATTGAAGTTAGATAAACACAATCGAATTAAATCTTAAGAATACATTAAACCTTCATCTACTCCGAACAGGAACTTTAACAGTGTTTTCTGACGCGAGATAATTTAAGTTAAATATGACGTACTACTATCCGCTCACGTATCGAGTACTGTGTGTTGTGAGAAAGGGATCGTTAGATTTACAGTTAAGCAGTTATTAATTTTTCTGATCTACTTACGCATTTCTAACATAACAAAATATAATATTTTATTAGTGCTTAAATGGGCCAACCAGTACTGGGAAAAAGAATAAAAGCGATACAAAAGACATTACATTGGTATTAAATTATATTATAAACAGTAATATCTGTTTAGTATGACAGACACAATTGTTGACACCAACTTCTTTTGAAGTTGGTTACTGGTAAGGCTTTCTTACTAAAATATGAAAACTCACGAAAATATAATTTTGTAATGTAGCCACTTACCACTCTAAATTGCGCACTTCAAATACGCAGCTGAATCTGCCTATAATTGATTTTTCTGGTAATAATGGAAAATTTCCATTGAGATTACTCCCGTCGCTATGACACCTGCTTGAAGTATCAGTGTAACTGTTACTGTCGTTATTTAATGAACGGAAAAACTGTGTGCGACTGCGTTGAAGAAGACATGATTCTTAAGGATGCCGAATAAGTTGGCGAGTGCTGGATTTTCCTTTCTGCGATAAGTCTTGACGACGAACTGCATCCTCAGTAAATGAATCTATAGTGATAATCCGCTTATCCATAAAGCGTTTTCCACCCCAAGAGTTTCAAACTTCAATGTTTTTCCAGCTTCCTTTTATTTCTCAAACAGTTCCTTTCCAATCTTCACAGTAGTGTTTCTGTTTCTGATCAGACCTGCAACATTTATATGGAGTCCGTTGTTAACGGAGAGTAGCAGGTCACCATTAAGTTTTTCAGTCTCAAAGTAGGCACTTCTATTGACTGACCACGTGGAACAATCCTCTGACCAAGCGGAAGACCGAACGTTTTCCACTCATAACTTTCGACGAAAGTTGTACTGATATTGTTCAGTACCACGGTACAATTAACAGCAACAACAAATCACATAACTCCTGAAGCAGTAGAAACGACAACAAACAGCCGGCCGCGGTGGTCTAGCGGTTCTGGCGCTGCAGTCCGGAACCGCGGGACTGCTACGGTCGCAGGTTCGAATCCTGCCTCGGGTATGGGTGTGTGTGATGTCTTTAGGTTAGTTAGGTTTAAGTAGTTCTAAGTTCTAGGGGACTTATGACCTAAGATGTTGAGTCCCATAGTGCTCAGAGCCATTTGAACCATTTTGATTTGACAACAAACAAAATCACAGGGTTCAACGATCCCACAGGACAGCAAGCTCCCTGAAACTCAAACTCAGTGCAAGCGGGAAGTTTTGTATTGGTTGGGTGAAGGTTTGGCAACTTCGGGCTGTTGTTGAGGCTACAGGTATCGTGGGATTAACGGAATGCGGTCAGTGACTCCAACTTGATCTCACCACCCCGCTACGACATCCGTCATGGCCATCAGTCCTAAAGCAACTTTCAACAAACTCAAGACAGAAGAGTTCCTGTAGTCTGCTCCAATTTAGAAGTCTAGCAAGCCATTTTTTTCTTTCCTGCAACTTTCCATCATTTTAGTCCTCTGCCATTGAGCTAAATTCTCTGCCCATTCGATGCTACAATTCATCGTAGCCGTTCTTAGAAGGGCTAGTGGCAGTAAATTGCCTTGCCTCCTAGACGACCAAGCCAGAGTCATTCGGCCTGTACCATTCGCTGAGCGGAACATCTGACGACAGTCCGAACAGAAGCTGAGGATCGTGCACACCAGACAAACTGCAGGTGCGGTTTAGCGCCGCCTTTTAGTGTCCACGCGCTAAATGATAGCCATTGGACCATTGGTTAGCGTCTCTCTTGAATCGACGCGTATAAGTCAGTAATGCATGTTATGCAAATGAACATATCCATGGTTCGTGAATGTAGCCTCGTCAGTAAATAAAATCAAATTAATAAATGTGCCATCCCTCTGAATCTGAAGTTGAGCCCATCGGCAGAATTCAATGCGACGCATACAATCTGTACCAGTTAATGCTTGGTGGAGACTGATGTGGCAAGGATGATATTTATGGCGATGCAGAACACGAACAACGCTACTCTGGCTCATGCCGGATTCCCTTGCGACTTGACGCGAACTAACACAAGGATCTCGAACCACAGTGGCAAGAGTACCAATTTCCGTTTCCTCGTTGGGAACTTTCCTTTGCCGGATGTGTTTCCGATGCGGTAAAGATCCAATTTTCAATTTATCATACGCAGCCGGCCGATGTGGCCGAGCGGTTCTTGGCGCTACAGTCTGGAACCGCACGACAGCTACGGTCGCAGGTTCTAATCCTGCCTCGGGCATGGATGTGTGTGATGTCCTTAGGTTAGTTAGGTTTAAGTAGTTCTAAGTTCTAGGGGACTGATGACTTCAGCAGTTGAGTCCCATAGTGCTCAGAGCCATTGTCATACACACATTTAAATGTACGACGTGTAGGGTGAATAAGTTGAGGATGTATTTCAGTGTATAAGTCTCTAGCTCTCACTGAATTCTCCGTACCGAGCGAGGTGGCGCAGTGGTTAGCTGACTGGACTCGCATTCGGGAGGACGACGTTTCAATTCCACGTCCGGCCATCCTGATTTAGGTTTTCCGTCTTTCCCTAAATCGCTCCAGGCAAATGCCGCGATGGTTCCTTTGAAAAGGCACGGCCGACTTCCTTCCCTGTCCTACCCTAATCCGATGAGGCCAATGACCTCGTTGTTTGGTCTCTTCCCCCAAACTATCCAAACCCCCTCTCCGTAAATGAGAAGCATACTATTTGTTCTTTGAAGGAGTAAATCACTCACATTCGCTTGATTCGACGATATTAGTCTTACCGTTCCTATTAGTGCTGTATTGCGAAATCGTGGAATGGTGTTTACATGTCAATGGCGCGTTAGTTGGGTACGCCGTATTCGGCGAATGTTTACTATTTGCACGATATACGAGAGAGAATTGTCAGAGCATGTGCTTCAATAAGTGCCGATGTGATAAGGAATACCACTCAGTCCATGATAAGAAGATTGCAGCATTGCATTGATAGTAATGGCCATCACTTCGAGCACCTTCTGTAAACAGACGTTCATGCCACCTTTGTGACCTTCGTTGATCTTCAAAGACCTTACTGTTACACATAACTGGATTCGTCTCGATAGCCGCTATCAGAAAATCAGTACCAAACTATAGCAAGGAATTAAAAAAAAAAAAAAAAAAAAACAAAGTTGACGTTCATATCTCTGACGCGACCCCACCTAGCAACAGAAAACGAACATCATATTATGGTTCCTGTTGTCCCATGCAACATTTGTCTCACAAACTTTTCGGCTACTGTCATACTTTCGGAGGTATCCTAGGTGGCAATAGTTAGTGACTTAACCTGTATATTCCCGTACAGAACAGATATTTTAATTGAAAGTCGCTTGTTCGATGTCGGCGGATAAATACGATATTGCTGTGCAACATAGCTGTGCAGCGCCCCGCATGTCCGCGGGAACCGTGCATCGTATTTCTGAACAACACAGACAGTGCAATATCGTATTTATTCGCCGACACCGAACAAGCGGCTTTGTACTGTTCCCCTTGTGCAAGAATGTACATAATGGACGAAGTATGGAAGTATGGGTGTCGCCGTGCGGCATGCTCGGGTAGCCTAATGGTAAGGCGACCGCTCGCGATAAGCGGGAAATCCGGCTTCGAGTCGCGATCCGGCACAAATTTACATTGTCGTCATTCCCTTATACAGCTGATGGTTGTCCATACTCACAACTGCGAATATATTTCATGTATTTCATAACGGCTATAGACACTGAAATGCCTGTTCCTTCGGACGTGCATAATATCCGAAGGAACTTCGCATCGTATTCCTGAACAACACAGGCACTGCAAAATCGTACACATCTAATGAACTCAGGAACTCTACAGGGTATGTAGTAGCGTCGTCTCTTGTCTTTACTGTATCGACTGACGTGCAGGTGCTCACCTCACACGGAACTTGATCAATAATTTTTTACTGATGTTCCCCATTGATTCATTCTTGGGTAACAATCTCTACGCTAAACTTCATTTGATAGTTAATATTCATGGATGACTTGGCAGTCACCGTTATCCGTCCCACGGCGACATTAGCCACGTTTCTCATCCCATGAGAAGAGTCTCTGGAATGAAAGGTAGCCTATGTATTAATTTATAATATAGGCTATCTCCATTCCAAAATTGATCAAAATCCGTGAAGCCGCTTCATCGTGAACGAGTAACAAACATACTAACTTGACGAAGAAAGAAAATAAGCAGTTCGAATTTGGTGCAGTGCAAATTTTATATTTGCTGGAGCAGCAACGTCATCTGGCCTCACTTGTGCGCCTGTTAACAGCGGATACTCTCGGATATCAAATCAAATCCAACCTCACTAGAAACCTACCATATTCTGAATGTAAAGGGACGACGTCTGTCGGTTGTATGGCATTTAAATGATATCGTTGTTGTGAGTCTTCAAACGTCTCACAAGCTATCAGATACGGCTGACGCTCAGCGGCTAAAATGCAACGGGCTTGTTCGATTTAAACACTTTCAGGTCTGTACAAGCATTGTATTCATTACGTTGAATCGTATTATGTAGGACATATCAAACAATACAAAGCATTTTCACAGAAGCGATATAGTGCAAAAGTCAAAGAGTAACTAGCTTTTGGAAGAAATTTTGAATGGAATTAAATCATGTCCTGAATAACACATGGGCTACTTCTTAAAAGTGTGTAGTACAAGATATTTATTGATTGAAGAATGTAACGCGGAATGTGGAGCGATAAGTAGTCTTAGAAAAACCTATTTGCTCTTCGACTTTTGAACTAATTGCGTCCCCTGATGAAGAGAAGGTGGAGCAGGGGGAAGGCCAGGTGGAGCGACAGGATGTGTAAAGTACGAGGAGAAGGGGAAAAAGATCAGAAACAAAAAGAAAAGGAAATTTAGGGTTTAATGTGCCATCAACAATAAGGCCGTTAGAGACAGAACACAGGCCACGATTGGTGCAGATTACTAGCCATATCCTTTTGAAAGGAACCTTCCTGGCGTTTGCTTTAAACGCTTGAAGCAAATCACGGCAACCTAAATCTTGTTAACGAGGCAGGGATTTAAATCACCGTCCTCCCAAATACAAACCAATATAAACAGGTATTCGTGATTTGCTTAAAACGTTTAAAGCAAATGCCAGGAAGGTTCCCTTCAAAAAGATACGGCTAGTATACTACACAAATCCTAGCCTGTGCTCTGTCCCTAGCGACCTTATTGTTGATGGCACATTAAAAAATGTTCAAATGTGTGTGAAATCTTATGGGACTTAACTGCTAAGGTCATCAGTCGCTAAGCTTACGCACTACTTAACCTAAATTATCCTAAGGACAAAAAACACACACCCATGCCCGAGGGAGGACTCGAACCTCAGCCGGGACCAGCCGCACAGTCCATCACTGCAGCGCCCTAGACCGCTCGGTTAATGCTGCGCGGCTGATGGCACATTAAACCCTATGTATGTGTATATATGTATGTATTCAACTGGGGACCTAGGAACGACGGAGAGGCTTCGTCTCCGCCGTAGCCCTCAGTGGTACACAACCCCACAACAGGCTACAGCAGTCCACTCACCCCACCGCCGCCCCACACCGAACCCAGGGCTATTGTGCGGTTCAGACCCCATTTCCCCCCCACCCCTCCCCCCGGGAACGTCTCACACCAGACGAGTGTAACCCCGATGTTTGCGTGGTAGAGTAATTATGGTGTACGCGTACGTGGAGAAAGTGTTTGCGCAGCAGTCGCCGACATAGCGTAACTGAGGCAGAATAAGGGTAACCAGCACGCATTCGCCGAGGCAGATGGAAAACCGCGTTAAACATCATGCACAGGATAGCCGGCACACCGGACCTCGACACTAATCCGCCGGCCGGATTCATGCCGGGGACCGGCACGCCTTCCCGCTCGGGAAGCAGTGCGTTAGACAACACGGCTAGCTGAGCGGGAACATTAAACCCTAAATTTCCTTTTCTTCTTACTGCTTATCTTCTTTTTCCTCTTCTTCTCCTTTACATATCTTTTGCCTCCAGCTTCTCTTCCTCCTGCGCCACTTCATCTACTTCCTTCCCTGCGCTTCGTCAGCTTAGAATTTTGAGTTGATAGCTGCGCACGGTGGCACCTGTCACTGCAACAGTAGCCGCTAGCACGGGACGCGATTCAGCGTTGGCGGTGACAGATATGCGGCAGCAGACAGCCTTGCGACATACCAGTCGGCAAGCACATGCCGCAGTCCGGAATCCGGTTCTCGCCAGTCGCTGGCTCGCTTTTAGCGGCGCCGTGCGAACTTGGCAGACCGCCCGCTCGCCGAGCAGCAGCGGCCAGGCCAGCTGCTGCGTATTTACGGCGCAGACCCGCGGGTGTCGCGGCGACCTAGCGCGGCCGCAGCCGCCACAGGCA
Organism: Schistocerca serialis cubense; assembly: GCF_023864345.2. Classification (NCBI taxonomy): domain Eukaryota; kingdom Metazoa; phylum Arthropoda; class Insecta; order Orthoptera; family Acrididae; genus Schistocerca; species Schistocerca serialis. The sequence continues at coordinate 627,820,624 of NC_064641.1, read as the reverse complement.
AGGGCACAGCCGGCCGGCCCAGGTCACTGCACCGAAAAGTGCAGGGGGCCCCGTCACGTCCCTGTTCTCTCTCTCTCTCTCTCTCTCTCTCTCTCTCTCTCTCTCTCTCTCTCTCTCTCTCTGGACTGGAGACGAACAGCCAGGGTGGGAGAAACGATGGGAATCTCATCAGAAGATCTGAGTTTTTGGGGTACTAACTGAGGTGCACGAAGCTGTTGAATTAAAACCATCTTGAACTCTTTGAAAGACCCCCCCCCCCCCCCTTTTCACCTTAACTGGCACAGAGAAACTACGGAAAATGTAAATCAGCACCAACTCAACAATTGTTTACTATTTATAGATCTTACAATTTAACGAATATAGTGGGCCGGCCATGTGGCCCAGATGGAAGATCACAGATGGCCTCGGAAGCTCCTGGATTTCACATCTATAGGAAAGAGACCCCCAGGGAGACCCAAGAAGGAGGGATGGACTCCATGACGATTTAAACAAGCATGTGGACGGATGGCGGATAGCACCACTGGATAGAATACAGTGGAGGAGGAAACTTATAGAAGCGTGCGGTCTACTGGGCCTGTTCACGTAGAAGAAGAAGAAGAAGAAGAAGAAGAAGAAGATGATGATTAAATTTTCCTCGAGACATTTAAGTCTCATCTTTATCTACGATAGTGATGGAAGATGAATGAATTAAAATTTGTGCTGCCCATTACACCAATCCACTACTATGGCAAACGTTGGTGCACGGAGTACCCATGCCCAATGCCCTCCTCAATACAAACTTCAATTCATCTTCAGCTTATTTTCCAGGATTCCTGTCTAGTAAGCAAGGAGACCCGGGTTCAAGTACCGGCCGTGGCACAAATTTCAATTCATTTACTCAGCTTCCGTCATTACGATTAACAGGTTACAAAGTTCTAGTTCCAACCGAATAATAGGTTCCTTGAACAATTACTTAAAATGTTACATGTACCTTGTGAAATACACTACAACCAGTGGTACGAACGTTTCACGCGATGTGTGGGTGTTGGTAACGTGGAAAATTAGACGGCCGCACACGAATCTGATGTTAGGTAATAAGAATGTCGTGCGCAATTTCTTTCGGTTTGTAAATAAAGTCCCATCACATTTTCATTTGTCTATTAAGAATTTGTGAGTAATTAGTGCTGTGCTACTACGTTTCACTGTAGCGAAAACTTCATAGATTATAATATATTGCGTGATTTATTCGGATATCGTGATAGTATAGAGTAACTAATGATAATCGACGAATATAATTTCTTTCTTTGCATCGAAGATGCTAGTTTATTAGATTTTTGAGTACGTGGTTATGCAGGAACCTAATAGCGCAGCCTTGCTTATCAAAAAGACTTCGCTGTTTCCTACGAATGTCATGTTTTTCGCGGATGCGGTTTTGCACTTCAACCCACGTTTCCTTAGTGACAGTATAAAATTACATAAACGTATGCAATGCGTTTAAGAATGGTTTGCCCTGGGAAACGTTCGTCAAAAGTGCGATGACACGATGCACTTACCAGTAACATCAAATAAAAATGAACTATCGTGAATATCCTCGTGAAGTTCATCATACAAAAGCCATCCTTTTTACATTTTACTTTTGATGTATAAGGCACTTTTGGCTGTTACTCATATTCATTGTTTGAAAGCATTCTTCGACCGCTAAAATGCCGTATTGACTTGCACGTAAAAAATCTGATAACAAGTATTAGATCGACTTCAGGGGAGGCGATATACAGGATCGAATTTGTATGAAAGTACTATTGAAACGACACGACGCGATATAGCATTCGGTCGTTCTGCTCTCAAACAGTGAGTGCACAGTCCTGACACACACATATGAAACATAGAAAAATCACACAAATTAATTATATCAACAATAGGTTTCTACAAATGATTCACAGACACCATTAGAATAAAATTAAGCTTAGTTCTATTACTGAGTACATAGTACAATGCAGTCAGCGCCCTGGAAACGTACTTCCTATCACGTTGTCTGTAACAGCAGAAGTGACGTACCGGAAGAGGAAGTCCTCTTTAAACAATATTTTGTTTCAAGAAGAATGAAAGTGTCACGGATAATGTCTTTTTACTTCTCTCTTGCAATGCCTATGCACTACATTTAATATGGACCCGACAGGTTGCTTGTCAAAAAGTCTTAGCTGTTTCCTACGATTACGTCGTGGTTTTCGGGGCTGTGATTACGCAGTGGAACGCACTTTTCCTTACTGACAGTATAAAATTTGAAAAAAATAGGTATTTTAAGAAATAATTTTCTTTATACAGTAAATGGTTCGTGTTAAGAATTTACCAAAAAAGTGAAAAATTAAAACTTACAATATTTGAGATACGTTTCAGGAGGACTGTAATAGCGCAGCTTAAATTGCAGAGTCCGCAGCTCGTCGTCGTGCGCTTCCCGCGCCTGGGTTCCCGGGTTCGATTCCCGGCTGGGTCAGGGATTTTCTCTGCCTCGTGATGACTGGGTGTTGTTTAATGTCCTTAGGTTAGTTAGGTTTAAGTAGTTCTAAGTTCTAGGGGACTGATGACCATAGCTGTTAAGTCCCATAGTGCTCAGAGCCATTTGAACCATTTTAAATTGCAGAGACTTGTTTACGAAGAAAAAGAAAAGCACAATGTCATCGGGTATCTGCATCTGAGTCGACATTGGCCCCTCTTTATTTCCCGTGATTCATCGCGCTGTTGCAAACACTTACACATCACGTAAAAACAACCGACGCCGTAAGAGCAATGTGGTAAAGGAAATCATGATGAAATTTGATTTATTTAACATTTTGATGCTTAAACTTTCAGTTGAGACTACAGACAGTGACTCTGATGCTACTTTACCTCTTGGGAGCCTAGATCAGCCAGTTACACTTAAAATGATATTCGGGATTTGCTGAGCTATTGACTACATCTGTAGCGCAGCAAGCAGTACGTCGTAGAGAGGTTTCCATCGGCCGTGACACACCTCTTAGACGTTGCGCTTAGCTAACAGCATGTACTGTCAGCGCCCACAGTGTGTATGTACTGTGTGACAGCCTACTGAAAGAAGCAGCAAGTCAACAAACTGGAAGATGGGCGTAACAACTTGAGCGCTGTCTCGCGTGTAACAGTTGCGTTAATGGCGTGAGTTGAAATTTCTCATGAAAAAGCTCACGTTTTCCGCGACATCGCAACAATATCAAAAGTTACTATGGCATGATTTTTATGTTGTACAGGAATGACGAAACAAGATTCACAAAATCAGTTACTTTGTTATATGTACACTCTAAGACAGAAAAAGACACAGCTCAAAGGAATTACCCGAATGTGGTGGAAGTTGGTAGGTGGAATGTGCATGGGCAGACAAAAAAATATTTACAGTTTCAGAAAAATTGGATGATTTATACAAGGGAAAGAGCTTCACAAATGCAACAAGTCAATAACGCGTTAGTCCACCTCTGGCTCTTGCGCAAGAAGTTATTCGGCTTGGCACTGATTATGTTACTGGATGTTCCACTGAGGGATATCGTGCTAAATTATGTCCAGTTTTCGCGTTAGATTGTCAAAATACCGAGCTGATCGGAGGGCATTGTCAATAAAGCTCCAAATCTTCATAGTTTGGGGGAAATCTGGCGACCGTGCTGCCCAACATAGGGTTTGGCAATAATGAAGACAAGCAGTAGAAACTCCAGACGTGTGCAGATGGGCATTACCTTGTACGAGGGTAACCCCAAAAGTAAGGTCTCCTATTTTTTTTGTAAGTACAGAACTCTGTTGGTGTGACAGTTGGTCACACTGTTATGAAGAGTGCTTCACGCGCTGTGTGTAAACATGCGCACGCCACGCTGAGGCGCTCAGTCTTCGCTTGGCAGCCGTTGAAAATGGAGCTCCCGTTGGATGTTACCGCCAAGTGCGAATTGCGCGCAGTTATACGGTTTTTGAAAACAAAGGGCACTGCGCCGATTGAAATCCATCGCCAATTGACGGAATTGTATGGTGAGTCGTGCATGGATGTCAAAAATGTTCGTAAGTGGTGTAGAGAGTTTGCAGCTGGTCGGACCGAAATTCACGACGAACAAAGGAGCGGGAGACCGTCAATTTCTGGGGAGACAGTGTTGAAGGTTAAGAAAAGCGTGCGTGAAGATCGGCGGATCACTCTGGATGATCTCTGCACGACTGATGACCATAGCTGTTAAGTCCCATAGTGCTTAGATCTCTGCACGTTGTTGGTTCCTGAGGTTTCCAGAAGCACCGCTCACAGAATTTTAACAGAAACATTGAAGGTGTGCGCAAGATGGGTGCCACGCATGGTGAATGTGGATCACATGCGGCAACGAGTTGATGCTTCCCGCGCAATTCTTCACCGTCTCGCAGCCGAATAGGACAACTTTCTGGACTCAGTTGTCACGGGTGACGAAACCTGGGAATACCACTTTACGCCTGAGACCAAGTAACAATCACGCTAGTTTATAACTTTCTGAACAGCATGGCGGCGAGATGGTATAATATGGGCATACAAAAACTGCCACAGCGTCTACAAAAATGCATTGACAGAAATTGTGATTATGTCGAAAAATAGATAAATGTTCGAGCTGTAAACTGATGTAAACCATTGTAGAAATAAACAGGTCTATGTACTTATAAAGAAATAAGAGACCTTACTTTTGGGATTACCCTCGTAGAAGTATAAGTCCAAGATGGCTTGCCATGAAGGGGAACAAAATGGGCCTCAGAATCTCGACGTACCGGTGTACTGTAACGGTGCCGCGGATGACAACCAAAGGGGTCCTGCTATGAAAAGAAATGGCGCCGCAGACCATCAGTACCTGGTTGTCGGGCTGTATGGCGAGCGATAGTCAGGTTGGCATTCCACCACTGTCCGGGGTGTCTCATTGAGTGGAGTAGAGTAATTTTCAGTGATGAGTTCCGCTTCGAAAATGAGTCTTGATGACCAGCGTAGACGTATTGGAGACGCCCCAAACAGCAGTGGGATACCAACCTGACTGTCGCCCACCGACAACCAGGAAGTGTTGGTCTGGGATGCTACTTGTTATCGTAGCAGGACGCCTTTGTCATACGCAGCTTCCTTACAGCACAGCGGCTTTTGTTTCCCCTCATGACAAGCTCTCCAGTCCTTACATATCAGCAAGGTAAGGTCCGTCCGCATACGGCGAGAGTTTCTACTGCTTGCCAATCCCTAAGTTGGCCAAAAAGGTCGCCAAACCTCTTCCCAATTGAGAACGTTTGAAGTTTTATGGGTAAGGTCCTCCAATCCGCCCCGGATTTTGACGATCTAACGCGCCAATTGGACAGAATTCGGCACCATATCCCCCAGAAGGACATCCAACAACTCTGTCAATCATAGCCAAGCCGAACATCTGGTTGCATAAAGGCCAGAGGCGGACCAAAGCGTATTTTATTGTTCAGTTTGTGAAGCTCTTATCTTAAGATTTCCGTCCCATTCGGATGATTTCTGCGTGATGCGTCTGTTTTTGTCTTACAAGGGGAGGCCGCCAATTGTGAAATTCAGATTCGATTCATACTGCGCATAATAAAAGCTCATGGCCAGAGGTGTAATGTAGCAAAGCACCAAGTTGCACTTCTCAGCCGTTGTCGAGAAAATCGACAGTTAAAAGAATCCGTTGCGGTGAAATACTCTCTACGAGTAATGATTTTCTACAGCGTCATAGCGCAGCGGTAAGCGCTGGGGTTCGTAATCCGAAGGTCGCCGGATCGAATCTCACGCCATGCAATATTTTTTTATTATTAGTTTTTATATATAAACTATTAACGAATTGCTTATGCATGTTGATGAAGGCGGATCGCTCTCCAGTTGTACCGCCTCCATTTTTCCGTTTGTTTAACAGGGTGTACCAAAGCTGTCCCGTCCGCACTGATTTTCGACGATGTTTTAAGTTGCGCTAGGGACCGCATCTACCTTCTTTCGAAGTTAGCAGGCAACTACGCTGTTACGGGGCGGCTCGTTTCGGCCCATTCAACATCTGTCCTTCAAGTGTAACGAGCGAGTAACGGAGTTTATATTTCATACCTGCCACAGCAAGTTTGTGTTCGTGGGGCCTCTATTCTAATTCGAACGTTTGACTTACGCTATACGTATTCGTTTCTACGTCTTCCGTTAACTATACGTGGTTAACATTATGAAGACAATTAATAACATTTGTGAAATACAACTTTGTTTGCGGAAAACATAATGATGTTCGAAGTCGCCAGTTTTTCCACGACAAACGACTTTCAACAACTTATTATATGCATAATTGTTGCAACTGATTGCCGGGAATTATATATATATGAATTACAAAAAACAAAAACTAAAAAAAAGTTGCATGGAGCGAGATTCGATCCGGCGACCTTCGGATTACGAACCCGAGCGCTTACCGCTGCACCACCACGCTGTAGAAAATTACTAATCGTAGAGAGTATTTCACCGCAACGGTTTCTTTTAACTGTCGATTTTCTCGACAACGGCTGAGAAGTGCATCTTGGTGCTTTGCCACATTACACCTCTGGCCATGAGCTTTTATTATGCGCAGTATGAATCGAATCTGAATTTCACAATTGGCGGCCTCCCCTTGGTAGTGTGTGCGTGTGTACTGTAAGTGCATTACAGTGGGTACTTCGTATCAATATTGTGATTTTCTGCCCTATTGCATACGCATATCGTGCGAGGAAGAGGTTACTGTATGTATGTCTCTGTACGAGCTACAATCTTCATCTTACTATCACTACCGCTACGCGAAATATTACTATGGAGGTAGCAGAATTGACGCATAGTCTACCATCGGATACCGATTCTCTATACTCGGCCAACAGCATTCCGCGACAGAAATTCTTGTTGCTTCCAAAGATTCTTTGATTAATCTGTTACTATCTCCTATGGGCCACACAGACTTGTTTTATACTTGCAGCACGCCTCTGATTTCGTTCGCTGTCTGCCGTTATATCACTTTACACAGGCTCCAAACACTAGAGCAGCACTCCAGGACTGGGAGCCTTAGCAGATCTATACAGTTTCCTCTACAATGCACTCCAGTTTCCCGCAATACTTCGAACAAAATGTTTTCTTTCTTACTACTGATTTCATACCGCTTCTTAGTAATACTCTAAGTTTATAAACGATGTAATGGATTCCAGAAGTTTACCGGCGATGTTGTTATCCGATACTGTAGAGTTGTTTTCTTCTGCGTATTGTCTGTCATTCACCCACATTTATTCAACAGTCCGATACTGTTGCTGACCCTATCTGATAAATAGCCTATGTTGATTAAGGATATAGACCGTTCTGTTAGTCTTCCTATGGGCTTTTACGCTGAATTCTACAGCCTATACCTAAGGTACCGGGAAAATGAGCATAAAACACGATTTGCTAACACTGTGTAGCCACGTGTATATAGTGTGCGCTAAGAGCGAGGTCGGATGCTGTGAAACTGTATATCACATCTTCGATCTCTTATCGCCAGTGTTCTTTCATTTTTTTCTTCTGATGGGAGAAGCAAGGAAAATAACAAATTGAGAAGAATCGAAAACTACCTGTCCTGAGGTACTGCGCCTGACACCACGTCTGCACACGCTGGAAGGACGTTTCTATTTCCAACAGAAGTGTGAGGAAGCTATAAGTAGAAAATGTTCCTACTCTGTTCTAAGAATGAGGTTTGGTTCTTTCACTCTGTTGTACCGTTAACTTTTTTCACGCTGCATTAGCCACAGTTGAAAGTAATTAGAAAAATATTGCAAAAAGGACAAAAACAGTTCTTTGTACATCCATAGTTGAAATGGAGGACAGTGGGACGTCAGCTGGTACAAATTTATATTCAAAATGAAGAAATTCCCCGAGCTGTATTTAAGGTGTCGATTTTATTTCGGCAACTAGTTTCAACGTTGTAACAACGTCATCTTCAGGCCCATACACATGTTGACGTCAACTGCGTGCGGCTGATACTAGCAGTCAGTGGTGAGATCTGGACGTGCTCGGTGTGGAAGGTAGGTAGTAACTAGCCTCACAGTCCTGGTGTGCTGCTCTAGTGACTTCTAGTATCAGCCGCACGCAGTTGACGTCAACAAGTGTATGGGCCTGAAGATGACGTTGTTACAACCTTAGATACATCTGGAGGAATTTCTTCATTTTTAATATAAAAACAGTTCTAGTTGGTGAATAACGCCGCCACAAATACTTCTTGACTGTTTTATTTTTGTTCCATAAACGGTTCCGGGCTACTATGTCCATCTTCAGATTTCTAATATTTTCCGTAATATAGATGTTTTGATCAACAGCATGTCGTCTGCTTGTACACTGCACAAGAACATTTGAATGTGTAGTGCTACTTTTAAGTTGTTTCGTTACTAAAAGCGCGTTAAGGTGCTGGTGAGATAGTTGTATTCACTTACATAAGTTCCAGTAGATGGCAGTTTGTTTTGTTGTGGTCAATACGGTTTTCTAGGTCTACAGACCACAACAAAACAAATCGTCATCTACTGGAACTTAGTTAAGTGGATACAACTATTTTACAAGCACTTTAGCGTGCTTTTATTAATGAAACAATTGGTAAAGTGGAACTAAATATTGAAATATTCTTGTGCAGTGTAGAAGCGGACGATATGCTGTTGGTGAAAACATCTGGATAACTGAAAATATTAGCCATCTGAAGATCGGCATGGTAGCCCGAAACCGGTTATGGCACTAAAACAAAACTTTTAAAACTGGTTGTGTCATCTATCAACTATCATTAGAGGCCGCGGAGTTGAAAAAATCCAACACGGATAAAATAACATTAAAAACAGTTATGTAAATGCAACACTTGCTAGCCACGTAACAAATTATTGTAATCAAATGAAACTATGTGGTTATATTGACCTTTTCATATCTCAAATGTCTATGGTCTACATATGCAGACTGAAGCGACAAGTGAAAATTTGTTAACAAGACCAGGGTCTGTACCTGGATTTCTGGGTCACTAGGAAAATGTGCTAACCATTATGCCACCCTGACTCGGTGGTTTTGCAGAACTGCACGGATTACTCTAGCACGCCTCCCTGCTGTACTCGTTGAATATATATGTTAGCTGGCAAAAGCATAGGGTGACAGTTATTGAACCATATGAAATAAAATCGTAATAACTTCCGAACGGTTCGCCTTAGGACGTGCTAGCTGCGCGGTTGACCGCGGGACGCGATGGGAATTAATATGAGTATGCGCACGCGCCTTTTTGTTGCTGTCGGCCATTTGCGCGCGAAAATGTCACGGTACTGCGTGCCCGAGCGTATAGCGCTTGTGAAGGACTACTATACGAGCAATAACAGCCCAACTGCGACTCAAAGGAAGTTTGCGACCGAGTTCGAGCTGAACACAACGGGTCCAACTGTGCTAACAATCAAGAATATGATTCGCAAGTTTGAGAGAACGGGTAGTGTTCGTGATGACAGGGTTGGCAATGTAGGTCGTCCAAAATGAGTGACAACGCCTGAGAACATCGAGAAGACACGCGCTGTATTCAAACCACCTCAGGAAATCGATCAGTTGCACAACAGGTGGGAATCAATCGGGACTCACTTCGGCAAATTTTTGTTGAAGATCCGCTACTCTTTCCATACAAAATCCAAACCCATCAGCCGTTAAGCCCCAGGGCCATGGAACAGCGGTTGTTTCACCAACACTATTGTCCACAGAAGTGACGAACGAGACTTTGATGTGAATATGGTTTGGTTTAATGACAAAACCCACTTTCACTTGGATGGTTTCGTCAATAAGCAGAATTAGCGCATTTGGGAGACTGACAATCCGCATTTCGCGATCGAGAAGTCTCTTCACTCTCAACGTGCGATGTCCAGTCACGGGATAATCGGTGCGATATTCCGTGTTGGCACCGTGACTACCGAACGGTACGTGAACGTTTTGGCAGATGATTTCATCCCCATTATCCGAAGTGACCCTGATTTCGACAAGATGTGGTTCATGCAAGCGGATCTCTATCACATCGAAGCAGGAGAGTTTTGATATCCTGGAGGAGCATTTTGGGGACCGCCCTCTGGCTCTGGGATACCCAGAGGCCACTGGCATGGGCCTCGATTGGTCGCCATATTCCCCGGATCTGAACACACGCGACTCCTTTTTGTGGGGTTATATTAAAGACGAGGTTTACGGTGATTACTCCAAAACCATTGCTGAGCTGAAAATAACCATTCAGGAGGTCATCGACAGGACCGATATTTCGACACTTCAACATGTCATGCAGAATTTCGCTACTCGTCTGCGTCACATCATCGCCAATGATGGCAGGCATATCGAACATGTCATAACCTAAATCCTAATGTCTGTAGTGACGTTTACGTGTTGAATAAAATGTGTACACGCCGTAGTTTGTAACTAATTTACGTTTTTTCCATATAGTTCGATAATTGTCACCCTGTATCTATAGAAAGTATTTCTGTTTTGTCGACAGCAGAATTGATTGTCACATTATGTTCTGGCAGTCCTCTTTATCTCTGAAGCTGCCGTCGTCACGTTCTGGCGCCGATTACTGTCGCAGATGTTCTGACTACTTCGCCGTCTCCGTTTCTCATACGAATTTTTCTTCAAATCACATGAGGACGTGTCTGATCTGCTGCGGCTAAGTGCAGTTCCTTTCCTTGAAAGTGCAGTTCCTTTCCTTGAAAGTGCAGTTCCTTTCCTTGAAAGTGCAGTTCCTTTCCTTGAAAGTGCAGTTCCTTTCCTTGAAAGTGCAGTTCCTTTCCTTGAAAGTGCAGTTCCTTTCCTTGAAAGTGCAGTTCCTTTCCTTGAAAGTGCAGTTCCTTTCCTTGAAAGTGCAGTTCCTTTCCTTGAAAGTGCAGTTCCTTTCCTTGAAAGTGCAGTTCCTTTCCTTGAAAGTGCAGTTCCTTTCCTTGAAAGTGCAGTTCCTTTCCTTGAAAGTGCAGTTTCTTTCCTTGAAAGTGCAGTTCCTTTCCTTGAAAGTGCAGTGCCTTTCCTTGAAAGTGCAGTGCCTTTCCTTGAATGTGCAGTGCCTTTCCTTGAAAGTGCAGTTCCTTTTGCCGGCCGGGGTGGCCGAGCGGTTCTAGGCGCTACTGTCAGGAACCGCGCGACCGCTACGGTCGCAGGTTCGAATCCTGCCTCGGGCATGGATGTGTGTGATGTCCTTAGGTTAGTTAGGTTTAAGTAGTTCTAAGTTCTAGGGGATTGATGACCTCAGAAGTTAAGTCACATAGTGCTCAGAGCCATTTGAACCATTGCAGTTCCTTTCTTTGAAAGTGCAGTTCCACATCAGCATCTCACCTAAATAGTGTGTAAAACAGTGTAAATATTGACACGCAGATGTGGAAAACTACTATTAGGGAAAGTTAAATTAATTGATACTGTGGTGGCAGCCATTTACCGTAAGTGTCAAATTTATTTAGTTAGATTGCTGTTTCTGTCGCTATATTTTACTAAGTTCACCTGTCTTCTTCCTTTCTCCTGGCCTTTATTCCGCATCTTCACGAGGTCGGAACGTTAATCTGGAATTGGCAATGTTAGTGGTAGAGGGTGACAGGATAGTCTTCCTGTCACTATCCTTTTCCCCAACGGGACAGGGAAGTGACCAAACAGAAAGCGTCGGAAGCTCTTTGATTGTTCGCAGATGACTGGTTGGCTATAATAAAGTAGCGACGCCAGAAGACAGTATCGAGTAGCAGCACGATTTGCAGAGGATTGATGAATCGTGCAGGCTCGGGCAGTTCAGGTTCACCCTACATAAATGTAAGACATTACGCATGCATACAAAATGAAATCCACTACTGCACAATAACGCTATTGATGGAAAAATTTCTGGAAACAATATTTACCGCAAAATATCTAGGAATGACTAACCGGGCCGCAGCTCGTGGTCGTGCGGAAGCGTTCTCGCTTCCCACGCCCGGGTTCCCGGGTTCGATTCCCGGCGGGGTCGGGAATTTTCTCTGCCTCGTGATGACTGGGTGTTGTGTGCTGTCCTTAGGTTAGTTAGGTTTAAGTAGTTCTGAGTTCTAGGGGACTGATGACCATAGATGTTAAGTCCCATAGTGCTCAGAGCCATTTGAACCATTTGAATGACTAACCAGAGCGACCATAAGTGGCATGGCCACATAAAGCAAATAGTAGGAAAAGGAGATGCCAGACTAAGATCCAAGAGAAGAATCTTCGTGAAATGTAACTCATCCACGAAGCTTCCTTATAACACGCTTTTTCGACCGATTCTTGAGTACTGTTCATCTATCTGGTATCCTTACCAGGTAGGACTGATAGAAGAGATTAGAGGAAATCCAGCTAGGAGCGGATCGTTCCGTCACGGGATCGTTTTGGTCGGCGCGAGAGCTTTACAGAGATGCTCAGCAAACTCTAGTGGCAGACGTTACAAGAGAGGCGTTGTGCATCACCCAGGGATTTGCTGCTATGATTTGGAGAGAGCACTTTCCTCCACAACACACAGATAGGTGGCTTGGGGTAGTGATGGGTAAATTCCTAAAAATATCGAGATACGTTGTATTGATATTTATGTACATTTATGAAAAGAAAACGATATTATCGGGATATAAATATCGATATTTCGGTACACCGGTCGATATTTTCAGTATTTACTGAAATTTAAAAAAACTGATCGAAGTCACAATATGATTAACAAACGTTTAAAAGTTGAGAAGTACTTTATTATATCCAATATTGACCAATAAAAGACACAGTGTACTATAAAATCGCTTAATTACTAAAAACTAATTAATGATATCAGTAATCATCAACGGTAGATACTAATAGAACTCTTTGTTTAATATGACACCTGACAGTCTGGTTCTGTTATCTAGCACAACGAAATTTGCTTAGGTAGCTACTCTTTGGGACGAAACGGAAGAGACTTGGCATATTAAGTACTTTTGACTCATTTCTGACTAAACAGGTGTGAGATGACGACTGAATATTTCAGGCAACAGAGTCCATTTTGCATTAGATACCAGTGCATTAATATGATTTTCATGCTGAGTGTACGTTACTTTTATAGCGCGTCTATCTTTTCTTCATCCGGGCACTCAGGGGTCAGAGAAGCGCACATTCTGCGTCATATTTGGCAGCAGGGAGTAATAATTTCCACCATTCTCATACAGTGCTGTCACAAAATGTGTGCATCTTACATCTTGTACCTACCATTTGTAATGACACAAATGACACACAGCAGTAACAAGCTTTCATGAAAAGGCGGTACAGGTTGCATTCACATGCAAATGAGGTGCTCGTTTGTAGTACTGAACGTGAAATAAAGCTAAGCCCATTGTAAGACATTTAATATCAGATTGCGAAGATTGGTAGTAGGTGGAATGGTAAGAAATCTGTTGATAAATATTGTGCCTATGAATCAAGAGATGTTCAGTATCAAATACCGATTAACTGATACATCGATAATTTAAGTATCACCGATATACAGGGTGCGTCAAAAAAATGTATACACGCTTTGAAGCGTCATAGAAAATTTATTTACCGTTCTACAATGTTAAATTTCTGGAAATTGAAAGCTTAAAGTCCAAATGGAAAAATAAATTACTTTGCAAATGTGATTAATGTTCAAACTAGTGGCCTTCAGCATCAATACATTTTTGAGTACGAGTCACCACTGATTCCGTACATCGCACACCACCTGAATCTCATTCCAAAGTGTGTCCAGGTCACGTGGTTTACGTCGGTACACCTCATCTTTTACTGTGCCCCATAAGAAGTAATCCAGCGGCGTGCGGTCTGGAGAGCGTGCAGGAAACTCGAGTGGTCCCTTGCGTCCTATCCACTGGCCTGGCACATTGTGATCCAGGTACGCTCGTACGTCCCTACGATAGTGCGGCGGGGCGCCATCTTGTTGGAAATAAAACTCATCATTACCGTATAATGCACGAATGGCAGGGAATATGGAGTCAGCAAGCATTGTTAGGTACGTTTCTCCAGTAACAGTACCTTCAAAGCGGAAAGGCCCAATGAGTCCCCTTGCAGACAAACCACACCACACATTTACACCAGGCAAATTCACAGCCTTTTCAACTGTAATGTGACGATTATCTTCAGCCCAGTACACACAATTGTGCCTATTGACAGTTCCATTGAGTTTGAATTGGGCTTCAACCGACCAAATAATGCTACCCATAAATCCCGGTTCACGTCTCACCATCTCCTGAACCCATTCACACAATTCTAACCTTCGATCTGGATCGTCGTAACTTAGCTGTTGCACCAGCCTTGGAATGTGCACACGAAACTTGCCTTTCTTCAGAATGCGTAGCACACTACAAGCACTTACATTACTCTCACGTGACGCTTGCCTTGAAGATTTTTGAGGCGAACGCTGAAACAGTTCCGAGACCGCAGTTGTGGAATCATCACTTGTAACTGTACGAGGTCGCCCTGATCGACCTTTATGCACATCACACACTGTTCCATGAATTTCGAATTTGTCTCGTAGATGTGTAATTGTTAACCTTGAAGGTGGTTCTGTACCATACTCAATTCTCCACTGTCTTCGAACCGCAGCTACATTCTCAAACTTCCAGTACCACTTAATTATCTGCTTCCGCGCTCCAAAGCTTAAACGCACGTCCGCCATGTTGCAGTTACTTCCTTGCCACTGCTGCCTGTTGAAGAAACGTAACATTACTTTCTCACAGATATTTAACCTTGTAGAACGGGAAATAAATTGTCTATGACAGTTCAAAGGGTGTGTACATTTTTTTGAGGCACCCTGTATAATGACATTATTTTGAATAAACATCTTTATTTTGATATCGGTATTTTCTGCCCATCCCTAGCTTCCATAGTATGATGTAGATATAGATTATGTATCCCAGCTGTCTTCGTCTAGCGTCATCACACGTGAAAGTGTTCGAAAGTTTTCTGAATAGCCGGCCGATGTGGCCGTGCGGTCCTAGGCGCTTCAGTCTGGAACCGCGTGACCGCTACGGTCGCAGGTTCGAATCCTGCCTCGGGCATGGATGTATGTGATGTCCGTAGGTTAGTTAGGTTGAAGTAGTTCTAAGTTCTAGGGGACTGATGACCACAGATGTTAAGTCCCATAGTGCTCAGTCATTTGAACCATTTTTCTGAATATTTGCGAATCGCCCAACTGAGACGGGACGTGAGTACCAGCCCGGTATTCACCTATTGGGATGTGGGAAACCACCTAAACACCATATCCAGGCCGGCTGGCACATCGTGGCCCTCGTCGTTAGTCCTCCGGGCGGATCCGATTCGGGGCCGGCGTGCTCTCCAAATCCCGTAAACGGCGTGCTAACGCGCGCAACTATCCGGGCGGGTCACTTCTCGTTAGTTGCCAGCTGTATAAGCTATTACAGACCTTGCAAATGTTCTAAAAGGAAGAATAAAATAGACTACACCACTCTAATGCCACCACGACCTCCAACGTTACAATTCTGTATTTGCGGCGCAAGTAGTTATTGTAGAAACTGTACACCATAAATTCAGGCGGAGCACAAGGCAGCAGTTGTTAGCCAACCTTCGAACTCCTCCGGGCAATGTAGCGAGACGCACGGAGGCCTACCATGAGCGTACAAGGAAGGTTGCTCTGCAGAGCTGATCAGGAGTTTCCTTTTGGGAAAGGGCAGCGCACAGGTTTCCAGGCGGCGTCTATTTTCGAAGCAGTAGGCAGGACTTCATTGACTTCGCCAACGGAATCCCCATCTACAGGTGTCGTCCATACCATGAGAGGAACGTGGTGTATCAGACGTGTATCTCCGTATAAGACATCAGCCTGTTCTTTGCGAGGTACTGAAAATCTTTTGCACATTGCAATGCTCCATATAATTTCTGGCCTCCTTTCGAATCTCATCCTAAGTGAATGGTGATAAGAGGGATTTGCCCTGCCGTTTGTACCGCTTAGAGTAGAAAGCTGGTGCGTGTAGAAATTTGGTACAGGTCCACTCTGGGAGCACGTCTTAGGCACAATGCTCGGAGACGATTAGAAATGTCGTATAAATACTATGAAAAAAGGAAGAAAACATAAATATAATACACTACTCGCCATTAAAATTGCTACATCAAGAAGAAATGCAGATGATAAACGGGTATTCATTGGACAAATATATTATACTAGAACTGACATGTGATTGCATATTCACGCAATTTGGGTGCATAGATCCTGAGAAATAAGTACCCAGAACAACCACCTCTGGCCGTAATAACGGCCTTGGTAAACCTGGGCATTGAGTCAAACACAGCTTGGATGGTGTCTACAGGTACAGCTGCCCATGCAGCTTCAAAACCATACCACAGTTCATCAAGAGAAGTGACTGGCGTATTGTGACGAGCCAGTTGCTCGGCCACCATTGACCAGACGTTTTCACTTGGTGACAGATCTAGAGAATGTGCTGACCAGGGCAGGAGTCGAACATTTTCTGTATCCAGAAAGGCCCGCACAGGACCTGCAACATGCGGTCGTGCTTTATCCTGCTGAAATGTAGGATTTCGCAGGGGTCGAATGAAGGGTAGAACCACGGGTCGTAACACATCTGAAATGTAGCGTCCACTGTTCAAAGTGCCGTTCAAATGGGTCAAATAGCTCTGAGCACTATGGGACTTAACTTCTGAGGTCATCAGTCCCCCAGAACTTAGAACTACTTAAACCTAGCTAACCTAAGGACGTCACACACATCCATGCCCGAGGTAGGATTCGAATCTGCGACCGTAGCGGTCGCGTGGTTCCAGACTGTAGCGTCTAAAAGCGCTCGGCCACCGCGGCCGGCTCAAAGTGCCGTCAATGCGAACAAGAGGTGACCGAGACGTGTAACCAATGGCACCCCATACCATCACGCCAGGAGATACGTCAGTATGGCGATGACGAGTACACGCTTCCAATGTGCGTTCACCGCGATGTCGCCAAACACAGATGCGACCATCATGATGCTGTAAACAGAACCTGGATTCATCCGAAAAAACGACATTTTACCATTCCTGCACCTAGGTTCGTCGTTCAGTACACTATCGCAGGCGCTCCTGTCTGTGATGCAGCGTCAAGAGTAACCGCAGCCATGGTCTACGAGCTGATAGTCCATACTGCTGCAAACGTCGTCGAAGTGTTCGGGCAGATGGTTGTTGTCTTGCATACGCCCCCATCTGTTGACTCAGGGATCGAGACGTGGCTGCACGATCCGTTACAGCCATGCGGATAAGATGGCTGTCATCTCGACTGCTAGTGATACGAAGCGTTCCGTATTACCCTCCTGAACCCACTGATTCCATATTCTGCTAACAGTCATTTGATCTCGACCAACGCGAGCAGCAATGTCGCGATACCAAAAAGCGCAATCGCGATAGGCTACAATCCGACCTTTATCAAAGTCGGAAACGTGATGGTACGTATTTCTCCTCCTTACACGAGGCATCACAACGACGTTTCACCAGGCAACGCCGGTTAACTGCTGTTTGTGTATGAGAAATCGGTTGGAAACTTTCGTCATGTCAGCACGTTGTAGGTGTCGCCACCGGCGCCAACCTTGTGTGATTGCCCTGGAAAGCTAATCATTTGCATATCAGAGCATCTTCTTCGTGTCGGTTAAATTTCGCGTCTGTAGCACGTCATCTTCGTGGTGTAGCAATTTTAATGTCCAGAAGTGTAAAAACATCAGATTGTCTGAGCATAGGGAGAGATACAAAAATATACTATCGATTACTCCTGAGAGATGACTGAGATCACATCGCGTATATTTGTGTTTTCTTCTGCTACCAATATTAGCGATTTTCAGGAATATAAGCACGATCCAGTCACATTGATGTGGCCACCGCCTATGTTCGATGTCAGGGTGCAATAACCACTGAAAGACGGCATGTGGCAGCACTAGCAGTGAAGGGTATATAAATCTTATCGAGGGAACGCGGAAAACAGTGCAGTCGTTATCGTAATGCGGAAACGGAACGATTATTTAACCTTCAAAAGGGTATGATAATTGGCTTTCGGGCCAAGGATGGAAGCATTTTCGAAACGGTTAAGTTCATAAAATGTTCGCATGCCGCCGTGTTTAAAGTACACCATGTACGGCAAGACAGCACTATCCAAAACCGGTGCCAAGACAACTGTGGTGCAGCACAGACCGTAGATGACTGCAGAGAAAGACGCCTGCAAAGATGTGTATGGGAGAATAGGTGGACTTATACAGAATGTGATCACCTGTTAAAAGCGTGAATGACAGCGTAGAAAGAGTGTGTCAGGTTTTGGAAGGTTCCGACAGGGATGTGGGGTGATTCCGACACCAGTGTTGTGGCCACTGCGCTAGATTTGCTGCTTGGGAATTATGACGGGAAGAGCCAGATCGAGTGGTCCCATAGGTTCTCCATTGGGTTTAAATGTGGGAAGTTTCGTGGCTAGGGGAGAATGGTGCGCTTCGTACCACTGCTCGTACACTGTGTGCTGTTTGACACTGCATTGTCATGCTGGTAGATGGCACAGTGCCGGGGAAAAACAAACTGCATGTAGGGATGGATATGGCCCCAATGATAGAGGCACACCTGTGTTGAGCCATTATGCTTTCCAGTGACGAGATCACCCAGGGAGTGGCACGAATATCTTCCCCAGACCAAGAAGTTCCCTTCTCCGACCTGGACCCTTCCGATGATTACTGCAGAGTGTTTGCTTTCAATCTGATGAGGCAGAGAACGTGATTCATCAGCAAAGACCACCTGTCACCAGTCAGTGGACGTCCAGCTGCGGTAGTGGCGTGCAAATTCCTGTCTTCGTCGCCTATGAACAGCAGTCAGCATGGATGAATGAACTAGGCGTCTGCTGTGGAGGCCCATACACAGCAACGTTCGTCGTGGAGTCGTTGAGAAGTACTGTTGCTATCATCTTGGTTCACTAGGCTGGTCAGTTTCTGAACATCTGCGCATCTACTCGCCAGTACACATCTCCACAACTGTCGTTCACCCCTGTCATCTATGGCCTGTTGAGCACCATAGTTGAATAGTGCTATTTTGCCATGCGCGGTATACCACGGTGGCGTGCGAATAGTTCACAAACTCATCCGTTACGGAAACGCGTCCACTCTTGGCCGGAAAGCCAACGATCATGCACTTTTGGGCCTCAGATAGCCCCGTTTCCAAATTAAGACACACTTTAAATATCCTTCGCTGCTAGTACTGCCATCTGTGAGTGATTATTGCACGTTGACATCGAAAATAAACGGTGGTCACATAAATGTGGTTGCATCGTGTGATATATACAGGGTGGTCCATTGATAGTGACCGGGCAAAATATCTCACGAAATAAGCATTAAACGAAAAAACTATAAAGAACGAAACTCGTCTAGCACGAAGGGGGAAACCAAATGGCGATATGGTTGGCCTGCTAGATGGCGCTGCCATAGGTCAAAGGATATCAACTGCGTTTTTTAAAATAGGAACCCCCATTTTCTACTACATATTCGTGTAGTATGTAAAGAAATATGTTTCTGTTGGACTACTTTTTTCGCTTTTTGATAGATGGCGCTGTAATAGTCACAAACGTATAAGTACGTGGTATCACGTAACATTCCCCAAGTGCGGACGGTATTTGCTTCGTGATACATTACCCGTGTTAAAATGGACTGTTTACCAATTGCGGAAAAGGTCGATATCGTGTTGATGTATGGCTATTGTAATCAAAATGCCCAACGGGCGTGTGCTTTGTATGCTGCTCGGTATCCTGGACATCATCCACGTGTCCGGACCGTTCGCCGGATAGTTACATTATTTAAGGAAGCAGGAAGTGTTCGGCCATATGTGAAACGTCAACCACAACCTGCAACAAATGATGGTGCCCAAGTAGGTGTTTTAACTGCTATGCGGCTAATCCGCACATCAGTAGCAGACAAATTGCGCGAGAATATCGGGAAGCTCAAAAACGTCGGTGTTCAGAATGCTACATCAACATCGATTGCACCCGTACCATATTTCTATGCACCAGGAATTGCATGGCGACGACTTTGAATGTCGTGTACAGTTCTGCCACTGAGCACAAGAGAAATTACGGGACGATGACAGATTTATTGCACGCATTCTATTTAGCGATGAAGCGTCATTCACCAACAGCGGTAACGTAAACCGGCATAATATGCACTATTGGGCAACGGAAAATCCACGATGGCTGCGACAAGTGGAACATTAGCGACCTTGGCGGGTTAATGTATGGTGCGGCATTATGGGAGGAAGGATAATTGGCCCCCATTTTATCGATGGCAGTCTAAATGGTGCATGTATGCTGATTTCCTACGTAATGTTCTACCGATGTTACTACAAAACGTTTCACTGCATGACAGAATGGCGATATATTTCCAACATGATGGATGTCCGGCACATAGCTCGCGTGCGGTTGAAGCGGTATTGAATAGCATATTTCATGACAGGTGGATTGGTCGTCGAAGCAACGTACCGTGGCCCGCACGTTCACCGGATCTGACGTCCACGGATTTCTTTCTGTTGGAAAAGTTGAAGGATATTTGCTATTGTGATCCACCGACAACTCCTGACAACATGCGTCAATGCATGTGCGAACATTACAGAAGGCTAACTACTCGCTGTCGAGAGGAATGTCGTTACACGTATTGCCAAATACACTGAGGTTGACGGAGATCATTTTGAGCATTTATTGCATTAATGTGGTATTTACAGGTAATGACGCTGTAACAGCACGCGTTCTCCGGAATGATAAGTTCACAAAGGTACATGTATCACATTGGAACAACCGAAATGAAATGTTCAAACTTACATTCGTTCTGTATTTTCATTTTAAAAAAACTACGTGTTACCAGCTGTTCGTCAAAATTGTGAGCCATATGTTTGTGACTATTACAGCGCCATGCATTACAAAGCGAAAAAAGTTGTCCAACTAAAACATTCATATTTCTTTACTTACTAAACGAATATGTAATAAAAAATGGGGGTTCCTATTTAAAAAAAAACGCAGTTGATATCCGTTTGACCTATGGTAGCGCCAACTGGTTTCCCCCATCAAGCTAGACAATATTTCGTGAGATATTTGGCCCGGTCACGATCAGTGGACCATCCTGTATATCTTTCTGGTAATGGCTAGTTGTGTGGATAACGTTTGGACTGTCATAGTTGAGCGGTTGCTGTCTTTACTTTATGTAAGGAACAACCTGTTTATTGAAACTGGTACGGCATTATGCCACTTTTTCACAAAGTAGCATGATTATTTGGTTAAGTGCTTCTCACTAGTAAAAAAAAAATATTTTAGAGGTTACTCAAAACCGAATTGTACAACTGCTCCTGGAATAGAAATCTACTGGATTAGGTCAGTGCCCAAACAGGTGTGTCGCCCCGTTGTTTTTTCCTACGGATATTGGTTCTGCTCTAGTAAGGTTTAAAAGTGTCTCATTTCGAATCCTTTATTGCGAAAAGCGAGAAAACTCTGCTCTGAACAAAGCTTGGCACCGGACTGCGGTAAAATATTATCGCTGGCAACAGTCCTAGACCGTCACAGGGCTTGGGCGCCCTAGTTTGCTCTGTTAAATTCTTTCTCGAAAAAAATGTCGAAACTATAACTGGCAAAGTGCCGTGTTATATGTGGTTGTTAGCAAATACTACGGCGAACCGGGATTGTAAGGACAGAAGTTGAGGCGGTGTCCAGCCGGATGTTGCTCGCTATTCGGAAGCGAGCGCATTGCCCGGCTGGGTGCTGGGCGCTGGCACACGCTTTGACCTTGCCGTGTTCCCCGCACGCGTCTAGAGTCACGTCTCCGCTACAAGCCCGGTTTTCTGCGTGCGTGTGTGGACATCCTCACGTCACTTCTAGTGTATTCCTTAAAATAGCGTTCCTGGAGGAAATTGCCTCGGCAGCGTCACAGATGGAGCAATAGCGCCGCTGCGCGGAACTGCTGCAGTGGGCGGTGGTCAACATGAGGGATTCCCATTCCACAGCACCACTGGTTTCAACTCCCACTAACACCATTCTGGTTTATGAAAATTCTCTGCAGTATAATTAAAATTTTTTAGAAATTACCATTGACGTGGTAAAAACAAAATCCCCATGAGCGATTTCAGAAAATTAAAGAAAATTGAAATCTGGATGGTCGTACGTAGCCTTCAACTGTCGTCCTCTCGAATACGATTCCATTTCTTATCTACCTCGGGATTTGTCGGCAGTGCTCGTGAGTCTTCGCCTGACTGTTTGGTCAGAGACCAAGAAAATGAGTCACGAAACTATCAATGTGTTTCTGAAACTTCGCTACTGCAGCGCCACCAAGCGACTGGCATGTGTAGAGACGCTGCGAAACGATTGTTCATCGTATATGTGGAAAAGAGAAGCATATTCGAAACGTAGATGAGTGCCTAATTCGGAGCTTATTGTGACGCTATAAATATGGAAAGGCGTTTTATAACGTGAGATGAAATGAAGTGCTTTTACTTTTTTAAGCAGCGTGCATATCGGTAACGGAGAGATGAAAAGCCAGTTTTTCTTCCGAGTGAATTAGAATAATCAAATGAAACTATATAATTCCAGAGACGTTTTCAAGTATCGAATATGATGTATATATGCAGACTGGAGCGACGAATGCAAATTTATCACTTCCAGGATTTGAACCCCGGTCTCCTGCTAGCTAGGCAGATGCGCTGACCACTGTCATTGTGGCACAGTGACTTTGCACAATTGCGCAGAGTACCCTAGCAAGCTTCTCAATCCAAATTCCCATTCACGCCTCAGCCCACATGGTTCGAGTTTGGGAGGGAGGGGGGGGGGGGGATACCAGTCGACTGAGGAGTGAATGGGAATTTGGATTGGGGACGGAGGTGTGTTAGGATAATTCGTGCAGTTGTCCAATGCCACTGTGCCAGGGCGGTATAGTTGTTGGCGCATCTGCCTAGCGAGTAGGAGACCCAGGTTCGAATCCCAGCATCGGTACAAATTTTAATTGTGGCATATATACATCACGAATTAGAATAGTCTGGACTGGCAGGTCTGCAGGAGAAGTCAAAAACAGCAAAGGTGTAAGGCAGGTTCATTGTCACCATTGATGATTTTTTATTCACGGAAAAGAAAATGAAGGAAGGAAAGGCTTGTCATTGTTTGTCAGTGACATATAATTAGCTTGTACTAAATACGAGGGTTGAAACTGTAATAGTGACAACTATTTATTTACAGCTCGTACAAAATAGATAAGTGTTTCGAAGTTTTACTGACCTTCAGAGTAGTCACCGGCTTTGTGTTGTAAACCGTTGCCAGCGATGTGGAAGTCGTAGGATACTCTTAGCAGTGCCAGTTGTGTTGACAGTTCGAGCGGTGCGGTCTACTGCCCGACGAATTTGTAGCAGTTTTGAAGCGAATGCCGTGAAGTACCATCTTTACTTACGATCTGTAGATGGCGTATCATCTTAGTTATCATCAGCTTCGCTTCGTTTTTATGGAGGAAGATAGACCCATTTTTCGTCGCTGGGCTTTATTAGACCCCCATCACATTAGTGAAGTGTGTCTTTTTTCATAAGCATGTTAAGTTGAAATTGTACCATAAATTCTTTTGTATATAGTCTATTATGAGATTTTTCACTCTGCAGCGGAGTGTGCGCTGATATGAAACTTCCTGGCAGATTAAAACGGTGTGCTCAGTTTGTAGAGCACTTGCTCGCGAAAGGCAAAGGTCCCGAGTTCGATCCTCGGTCCGGCACACAGTTTTAATCTGCCAGGAAGTTTCATATCAGCGCACACTCCACTGCAGAGTGAAAATTTCATTCTGTTTATAAGTTGCTTTTCAAGGTCACCACGAAATATCTCGAGTATGTAACAGAACGTTTCTCCTATCTTCTCATATATTCGTAAAACGTGTCTGGTTATTCCAAAAAATGAGGACAGAATGTACAGTACTTATACTAGCCACGTTCTTTACGAGACAGGAATGCTCATCCACATGCATTCTGCGTCTCTTTGATAGCAGAAGCCGCTATGCAACACTCGTATCCAAGCAGAGAGGCATCATGGTATCCACCCTAACCTAAGAGGTTAAAATCTAACCTATTTCATACATAAATTATAGCCTAACCTAACCTCCTTTGACCCTGCGAAAAACTGAGGGAGATCGGTGGGTGTTATCGGGCGACCTCTGGCGACGGTGTCTGACGACCGTTGTCGGTGCCACTGTGAACGCAGCCTTACGTTTGGTGTCTGCACCTGTCGCTGCGTGACTCTGGGCAGCTGTGTGGGACACGCCTGTGCACCGGACACCCACCGCCGCAGCGGTCGTCTTTTTAGCTTGGCGCCTGGCTGCTGCACTTTGCAGGGGATCGGATCGCATTTCGCGCAGGACCCGCCTCGTATGACGCCGCTGGACCGGTCTGCCGATGCAACTAGCTTCTGTACTGCGCTGTGCTATCCTGTCCTGTCTAGACGTGTCAGCGGAAATGTGGCAGCCTATCACACGACGTAAGCTGTGCAATGAAGAATGCCAGGTCCTCACATGTAACTCCCCTGTCCCCAAATATGTGATAGGACTGAGCGGTAAGAAGTTGGAGTTTAACAAGGACAGAGGAGGAGGAGATTATTGTTTAACGTCCCATCGACAACGAGGTCATTAGAGACGGAGCGCAAGCTCGAGTGAGGGAAGGATGGGGAAGGAAATCGGCCGTGCCCTTTCAAAGGAACCATCCCGGCATTTGCCTGAAGGGATTTAGGGAAATCACGGAAAACCTAAATCAGGATGGCCGGAGACGGGATTGAACGGTCGTCCTCCCGAATGCGAGTCCAGTGTAACAAGGACAGAGCCTGGTGAGGTACTGTCCAGAGATCGCGGTGCCACAGGAAAATCAGCAACAGGACTCGATACCACTATTGTTTTAGGGCTAGCTGCAATCAGCAACGACGTATTGGTGGCGCTCCAGAAGACGATGCCATCGTCTCGGCAACAGCAACGCCCTCACTATGAGATAGGACTGTTTAGAAGATATCGATATTGTTTTCAAAAACATCGACATAATGTAGCGTATCTCTTGCCAGAAACATCGATATCGAAATGGCATTATCGAGTACAGATATTTTATCTCTACATATTTGAAGCTGTAGTAGAACATAATTTTACTTTCACTATGTGACGGAGTCTTACAAATCTTTGAACTTTTATCACCTCCAATTTTTCTCTTTGTGCCAGCTATACTTGCTTCACATAGCAAAAGTATGCAACTAATGCGCTATTTCTTCACATCGGCATTCTCAAAAAACAGTTCCTGAAAATGATGAACAAAAATCTAAGTGATAGACGTGCGAGCGGACATGCTGACGTAATCAGCGCTCTGCACTAACAGAAAATGCAACTTTTGTAACTTCGCCACGCAATTTTGACACAACTGCTGCTAGGTGGCTGGCTTTTGCAGAAATAAAAAAAAAAGGGAAATCGACATGAAGTGTTCCGTACGAATCAGATATGTGACGAAACCGAGCGACGGACCCATTGGACACCTTTTTTCAGCCACTTACATGCACTTACCATTGTTGGCAAAGTGGTTATCGCCAAGCATGAATGTACACCATTTTCCTTTCAGTTCTTGCCCTAAGGGAGATAAGTAGGCTGCTAGCTTGTTATGGACAGAATATTTATTCGTAAATCAGTACTGGAATATACAGCCCTAAAACCGAAGGCATACTAACAAGGTGCAGCCGATAATTTTATAGGCCGGTACGTTGATATTTTTCCCGTCATTATATCGATACCTTTTTTAGATATTCGACGGCCGTTAATGATATTGCCTTAAATAGCGATATATCGGATCCCCTACTTTTTAAAAAATATTATCAGTCCTACTCTGAGGTCAATATGATGATGATCGTGGAAGAGCTCAATTACAGCAGTCAACATCATCGTCTAGGACCAAAGAATACTTAGTTTTAGTTGAACTTGCACTGTTGTTAATTCTGAACGTTTTATCTCAAGATAATTTGTTGCTTAGTGCAAGTGGTGCTTTGCTAGTCGATTACAGTTGTAAATTATCCAATATTCCTGTGACAAAGAACTGTGTCAGAAGTAAGTAAATCTTTTATTCATTTATGTACTAAAGTGTACTAATATTTCACGTGTTCTAGTGTGATGAGTCTTCTCCCAGAGCAATCAAAGAAACCACATTTGTGGCGAGACGAAAGTAGTTTCACCTGGTCGCACCACCTCAGAACCACATCCACCCTTCCATATGTAGGTTTTTCATCATTTCCCTAAATCGTGTAAGCAAAATGTTCCTTTGAACTTGAGACACCCGATTTTCTTCTCCTCCCCTCCCCCTCGTTATCCACTTGTTTTTCTGTCTCTATTAATGAACAACAAGTAGAGTCCACACTTCTAGATTCGCTGAAAGTGAATCATTGCCCCACAGCACACTGATAACGAAGCTCGGGCATACGGAATAGGTTCCCAGACATGTCAGTGGCTCGAAGTCTTCTTAAGTAATAGACTTCAGTTCGTTGTTCTTGACGGCAAGTGTTTATCAGAGACAAGGATAACGTCATGACTGCAACAGGAAGTGTCATAGGGACGCTCTGTTTCTCTACGTGCATAAATGTTCTGACTGTAGGGTGAGCAAGAACTTGCACCTATTCGCTGCCGGGATGGGAAAATTTTGGCTTTTAGTGACTCCGGGGAAGACACAGGATTACTTAACCAGAATTAATTTTGGTATAACGAATGGCAGCTTTTAGAAGAATGTAAGTTAATGCAGATGAGTAGGTAAAACAATCCTGTAACGTTGATATACAATATTTGTGGCGTATTGCTTGACACGGTCACGTCCATTAAATATATAGATTCCATGCGTAACGTTGCCAAGCGGTATGTAATGGAACAAGAACGTAAGTAGGGGAGGCGAATGGTTGACTGCAGTTTATTGGGAGAATTTTAGGGAAGTATGGTTCATTTGTAACGCAGACCGCGGCTAGAACACCAGTGTGAGCAATTCTTGAGTACTGCTCAAGTGTTTGGGACCCCACTATATGAGATTAAAGGAACACATGGAAGCAATTCAGAGGCGGCTGATAGATTTGTTATCGGTAGGTTAGAACAATACGCAGCTGTTACGGAAATGCTCCGGAGCTCAAATGGGAATCTCTAAAGGGAAAGTGACGTTCTTTTCGAGGAACACTTTTGAGAAAATGTAGAGAACTAGCATTTGCGGCTGGCGGCGGAACGATTTTGTGCCAACGTACGTTTAACATAAAGACTGCGAAGACGAGAGAAATTAGGGCTTGTAGGGATGCATGTAGACGCTCGTTTTTTTTCCCTCGCTAGTACACAACACACAGACCTAGAAATCTCATCCGTAGCTATGTGTTTCGGGGTCCTGAAACGCAAAACTGTGAATAACATTCCTTACCTTTGTGTATTGTGTGCTACAAAAAGATAACTAGGAAAGGTAATGACTCTTAAGAGTCGCACAGGGTATCCTCCAACATGCAATTTATGGTGGCTTGCGGTGTGTGTGTGTGTGTGTGTGTGTGTGTGTGTGTGTGTGTGTAGAAATCGAATTGTTTCTAAACTGAATGTTTTTGTCAATGACAGAAGCAGTAACGAAAGACGAATAAATATATTACATAATTGTATGTCTTCCTTTAGAGATTACAAAGAGGCCAATACCCTCTAATTACTAGAGTATATATCTTATCGCAAGGAAGAGAAATGCCACAGCTCAATATTTATTAACAGACCGAATATAAATCGCCAGAGTGGTTGGCGTGATAAGAATAGTATCGACGAATTTGCAAGCACGGTATTGGCACCAATGACTTCAGAAAAAAAGATACAGCATGACTGCTCTTGATAGTGCCAGCGATGTGTCAGCGACAATCCGTAGTGTGTACTCTCAGCATTACTGCTATCAGTTACGTTTCGAGGTTTCATAGGAGCCGCAGTTCTCAAAATCATCGCTCAGCAGATTATATCGTGCAAAACAACGTACCATTAACAAATTATCACATAAAAGAAACCATGTAGAAGCTGTTACGTATTTATGTGATTGGTTATTTATCTGGAGAAGATCGGAGAGAGTCATGTTGTGGTTGTTGTTGTTGTTTCTGTTGTTTAGTTTGACGTAGAGTGCACCCTCCGCGCGTAATTGAGCCTCCATACAAGATGTGCACTGGATTCTTCGGAAGATGAAAGCAAGCGATGTGCGATACTTACTAGTGATGCGGGTAGCTGGTTTCTATGAAATAATTTCTGGGATGCCATTGCGATACGTATATCTGCAAACACCGTAAAATAGTTACAGTTTAGTATTATAAAACTCTTTTCAGGAAGCAAGGAAGTTCCGAGAGCATGGTAAAGCCGAATCTCGTATCCGAACAGTATCTGTGTATATTGTGTCGCCGGCTTTCACGGATGAAGAGGTTCAGAGTAAGTCCTATCGCCGACTGGTCAGCTCGGCGCAGAGCCAAAAACGCTTGTTTACACTGTAACGACTTCATAGCTCCTCGTACATTTTTAGGAAGTTAATATTCATTTGTTTATCGAATTTACTAGCTTACTGCATATCAATATTATTGTGGTGAAGGCTCTTAGTACCAGTTATGTCAAAAGATGATTTGAATATTAATATTTAATAAAGGAAAATCGGCGGTTCGTGCGAGAACATTAGTGGTTCCCCTACAAATTTACTGTGGCTTAAGACCCCTTGTCAAGGCTTGTGCTTCCTTCTCCACTCCTAAGATTCACCATCGCGCCTTATAAGGGCCGGTTGCTACCTTTGCCTCCACGGGAACCGGCTTCCTGCTCGATGTACACTTATTCTGTGGCACTGCTTAGTGCAGCAAATTGGCTTCGGCTATCTGCCGAAGGCATCTGGACACTTATTAGTAGACACTAGTATGGTATGTGTCGACTATTAGCCTTAAGACAGTTTGAGCTCTTCTGAGAACGCTTTCAGTGAGATCTCTGAATGTACGTGGAGGGACGGCAGCCCACTCAAGAGCCGACGCTGGAGAACGTACTGATTTTGGACGCGTTCGGGTCAGGAGCGAAGATGAAGTTCTAACTTATCCCAAAAGTGTTCCATTAGGTACAGGTCGGGAGTGCAGACGGGTCAGTCTATTTCAGGAATGTTATTATCTACATACCATTGGCTTACAGATGCTGTCATCATCTCGGAACTGCTCCCCCAATGTACGCAGTAGATAACGTTGTTAAATGTGTTCATATACTTCGCATTTAGCGTTTCCTTAAATGCAATAAGGGGACTACTCCCTAACCCCCCCCCTCCCCCCGCCCCCATACTGTAACATTACTTCCTCCGCACTACACCGTTGGCACTACAAGTATTCTCTAAATCCATACGCTTCCGCCTGACTGTGATACAGTGTAGCGTGATTCCTCACTCCACTCGTTTCCAGTTGTCCACTGTCCAGTGGCGTCGCTCTTTACGTCAGTTACAGTGTCACTTAGCAATTACGACAGAAATGTGTAGCTTATGAGGAAGTCTTCGACCAATGTACCCCATTCTTTTTAACTCCCTACGCACAGTCACTGTACTAGATGGACTGCTAGTAGGACTTGGGAACTCAAGAATGATTCATTCCTCTGATTTCACGCAATTTTTTTTCCACCACCCTCCTCATTGCCCGACGGTTCCTGTCCGTCAATAGACGAGGTCTACGTGGCTCTGAGCCCTATGGGACTAAACTTCTAAGGTCATCAGTCCCCTAGAACTTAGAACTACTTAAACCTAACTAACCTAAGGACATCACACACACCCATGCCCGAGGCAGGATTCTAACCTGCGACCGGAGCGGTCGCGCGTTTCCAGACTGTAGCGCCTAGAACCGCTCGTCCACCCCGGCCGGCTGAATCGTACAGCTGTAGATAAATACCAAATCTTCGTCATAGGACATCACTCAAAATAACCATTACAATGTCTTAAGATGAATAAAATACTATACAGTCAGCATACATTCAGGTAAGGATATCCAAAACAGCCGTTAAAAAAAAATGGTTTGATTGTAGGTGTTCTGTACTCTGTCGCCGAGAGTTCTCGTCTTGTGAATTTACTTCCTGCCTATTTAAGCGCAATGTGTTACATTCCTTTATGTAGAGGTTCAACCGTCACAGCTTCCACCAGCAATTCTTCTTGCATTACTCTGTTTTGCATGTACACCTCCATCGCACCCGCGAAAAAGTTAGCGGTGCTTCCGACATGAACTAATACGTCATTTATGCACATTGTGAATATCAGTTGCCCTGTAACACTTCTCTGGAGTACGCTAAAGGCTACTTTCACATCTGAAGATATGTCTCCGTTATGAATGACGTGTTGTGCTTTTCTTACCAGGAACTTTTCAATGCAAGTTGGTCCGAAAGTGCGAAACTGTATCGAATATCAAGGGATGGTGTTAAAATAAGATGGCCAGGAGAAAACTTGAGCTCTGCTATGCGAAAAAACGAGCCCAGCGGTGTGACAGCTGCGTCATCTTTCTCTGTCAAGGAAAGTTTGTTTAGCACCAGAGCCGGCCGCTGGTGGCCGAGCGGTTCTGGCTCTATAGTCTGGAACCGCGTGACCACTACGGTCGCAGGTTCGAATCCTGCCTCGGGCATGGATGTGTGTGTTGTCCTTAGGTTAGTTAGGTTTAAGTAGTTCTAAGTTCTAGGGGACTTATGACCTCAGCAGTTGAGTCCCATAGTGCTCAGAGCCATTTGAACCATTTAGCACCAGAGGCACGGTAGAGTGACGTAAGATGGAGCATTGTCTGTTGTATTACCTGCCTTTGCGTGACTGCGCAAGCTGTGCAAGTGCCCGCGAGTAGATCATACGTCTAGTCGCAGTATCAGGAACTTTTTCAGCTACCGCAAACAGCGCCTCTTTTGGAATCTCGCTACTTTTGTGAAGTAAAATTTTGACCGTAAGTTATAACAGTAGGAATTTCACAACATCGTGGTCTTACTATTTTTCAAACAGGTCTACATTTAAATTTTTCCCCTTTTTATTCGAAAGCTATAATCAACAAATAAAGTAAAATGCATTTTCAGTAATTAAGCTTAGATCTGAAGATCTGTAGACATTCCACAAAAGTGTCCCATTAAATATCTTAATTTTAATCTTGTACGCATTGTTAGATCTGAAGATCTGTAGACATTCCACAAAAGTGTCCCATTAAATATCTTAATTTTAATCTTGTACGCATTGTTGGCACAATTTTGCAGAATGGCCTGTGTCTTAATATACTCTTTTCGTTCTTATAACAGCGAAAGAGTCAATTGTCTGTTAACTGTTGAAAGATAGAACACAGCAAATTTATCAGTCTTTTTATCCTCAAATTGCACCTCGTGTTGTCAGTTGTTATTTCCGAGGAAGTTTTATTATTAACGGAGAAGTAGAATTTATTCTGATTACCACACTTACAATGCCATGATTTTATTAGTCGAAGTTTGTAAGCTATTGTCTGTGTATAGCCTTATTTTCTTTTCTTTTTGAAGTAATTGCGAAATTACTTTTTCCTGAGGTGTGATATGTTGGTAAGGTAACCGAACTCACGTTCTAGAAATAAGGGATTCAGGCCGCCTCATGGCCATCCATATTTAGGTTTTCTGTGGTTTTCCTAAGCTTGAAGGCGGAGGCCAGGTGACTCCTCTGGACAAGACACAGCCAGTTTCAAGCTGAGGAAGTGCTGCGTCTCTGATGGTCTTAGTTGAATGGAATTCGCAACCTGAATTTTCCGTAGAGTAAATTTTATTTTGAAACGCTTCGTGGTTCCTGTAGAATTTCAGACCTTGAAAAGCTATGTACTTCTAGAAGAGTAGTAACTAAGAAAAGTACAATCTGCGTGGAATTCGAACATTACCTCTCTCTCAGCTGCGATAACCTTGAAACAATCTTTCACAACCATTATAATTACGGAAAGTAAAAATTTATTATAAGTACCGTAAAATGTTTACTATCAAAAACAGTCTTGATCACAATTTATTTATTACGGTGACCAGTTCCGACCACTACTGTGGTCATCTTCAGACCAATGAGTATGAACCACCTTCTGCTGTAGAATCACTACTCTGATGATCTTAGTTGAACGGAACTCGCAACCTGATTTTTCTTAGAGTAAATTTTATATATTAGTAGTGAATCTCCAGCAGGAGGAGGATCATACTCGTTGGGCTAAACATGACCACAGTAGTGGTCGAAACCGATCATCGTAATAAATAAATTGTGATCAGGACTGTTTTCGATAGTAAATATTTGTAAAATATTGATCACTGTCACTCCCATAATGTATTCAAACCGTAAAATGTATTGGAAAATTTAGATGTTTCGCTTGTTCAGCTTTTTAAGGAGACGAAACTTTGAGAGAACACGAACGTACACTGTAGTTTGTACACACTATAAGATTTTGTTCGAATATAAAATTAATCACGTTATGTCAGATGTACCGGTACTCAGGTAGCAAGGATTCTTGGCTTTTAATAATTCCTGTGAATAAATTCTAGTGGTAGCAGTAACCAAACTTACCTGGGAATTCTGAAAAAACCTAAAGGCACAAAAGCCTTTTTTTTCGGTGAAAGTTGAGTTGGAGTGGACTCCTGTGTAAGTACTAACAGACTAGGAAGGTTGAAAAACAGGCGTAATTTGATATTTATTGCGAAAATCAGAAATGAAAATAAAAAGAATACATTGTATCAGACTCATCATCAGTGTTCTGCCAAAAGGCAGGTTTTCACGTGGTAGTTCTCCAGGCTGTCCGGTCTTCTGCCATCCTCTTCAGGTCTGCATAATTTCCTCTTCCCTTTATGTCGTCTATCATCTTGTATCTCCTTCTTCCTCTGTCTTCTCCCACAAACCAATCTTTCCAAAGCATCTGCTAGCAAGCACTCCCTTCTCAATGAATGTCCCAACCAGTTCTTTTTCCTTTCTCTTACAAACTTCAGCAGACATCTTCTCTCACCAACCCTTTCCAATACTCTTTCATTACTCACTCTTTCCATCCAGCTTATTCTCTCCATGCTCCTCCACATCCACATCTCAATTGCTTCAAACCTTTTTTCATCCTTTCGTCTCAGCGTCCATGTTTCTGCCCCATATGGCGCCACACTCCAGACAAAACATTTGCCAAGCCTTTTCCTTAGTCCTTTATCTAATTTGCCACATAAGGCTCCTCTTTCTGTTGAATGACTCCTTCGCTATGGCAGTTCGAGTTTTCACCTCCTGGTGACATCTCAAGTCTTCAGTTATTGTGATTTCCCTAAGTCACTCCAGGCAAATGCCGGGATGGTTCCTCCGAAAGGGCACGGCCGACTTCCTTCCCCATCCTTCCCTAATCCGATGAGACCGATGACCACGCTGTCTGGTCTCCTTCCCCAAACCAACCAACCAATCTTCAGTTATTGTGCTTCCAAGATATTTAAATGCACTTACTTGGCTAATGGTAGATTATCCTATTTTAATATTGGACATTCTGGGTCTTGTGCCGGCCGCGGTGGCCGAGCGGTTCTAGGCGCTCAGTCCGGAACCGCGCTGCTGCTACGGTCGCAGGTTCGAATCCTGCCTCGGGCATGGATGTGTGTGATGTCCTTAGGTTAGTTAGGTTTAAGTAGTTCTAAGTTCTAGGGGACTGATGACCTAAGATGTTAAGTCCCATAGTGCTCAGAGCCATTTGAATCTGCGTCTTATACTGATGACCATACTCTTTGTTTTTGCTGTGTTTATTTGCATTCCATATTCCACAAAGCTTCATTCAGATCTTTCAGCATGTTATTCACTGTCCGCTCACTTTCTGCCACTAATACCATGTCATTAGCAAATCTTATACATTCTATTCTCTTTCCACCAATACACATTCCACTTTTCCCATCTAAGCTTTTCGCAATAATCTCTTCAAGGTATACGTTAAACAACAGCGGGGAAAGGCAACAACCTTGTCTAGCACCTCGTCCAATGCTGTTTGCTTCTGACATTTCATTTCCAATCCTTATCCTTACTTTCTGGTGTAAATATAGATTCTGATACGACTTAGCAGCAGTTATTTCCTCAGACATACATCATGTGTAATGACCACACTGAGAAAAGAAAAAGAAGAAAAAAATCAGAAATTAAATCACACGCTGAGATTTTCCGGCTGTCCTTCCCGCCTTGCCCTCAGGCGTAGCTAATTGGTGAACATACTAATTGTACTTGAAGTACCCTTCACCATAGAGTGTCTTGTGAAGTGCGGCTGTAGTGTGGAAGCATTCTAGTTGAATGGTTATATTGGTTAATGTTCCTTCATCACTATTTGTCGACGACAGCTGAGGAAGCTGATGTTACGATCTGTTGTCAGCGGTACTGCGGCGGGCCCCGCAGCTCTTGATAAACGGCCTACAGCAGCGGCGCCGACTGTTTGACCTTGACAGAGGACACCGCTCTGCGTGCTATCTGTGCCGCGCTGCCGTTGGCTGGGCTGCGCTTCGCACAGTATGGGTCACTGTCGTCCCGTCTCCTGCGCTCTTACTGCGCTGCGAGAACACTATTCCGATGACGCGGGCGCCAGGAGAACGCAGATTGCACCTCACCAATCGATCAAATTACGCGCACGTCAAATGACGCAGCACGACTGCTTTGCCACCACTGACTTGTGCAGCGCAGCCGGGTTCATACGCACGGTTGCAGGGCAGCAGGACTGTTTGCGATATTAGTATTACTGACCAATACGTGTAACGTCCGTCTGTCACCGCAGGGCATGTTCTGAGCGCGAATAGTATGAAGCCTCTCTAAGCATCAGTGCGTATTTAGGAAGAGGAAAAAAGAAACCTCTCAAGCGAGACACAGGATGCTTTATTCAAGCACGATCTCTTCTAAAATTTAGACATATATGAGCGAGTTCATTACATCATCCTAGATTTGTGAAACGCGTTCCATTGTGACACTGACGACTGACAGAGTTACGAATAGTAAAATGTAAACTCTGACGACCGGAAATTCACACTTTTCAAATATTCCGGGCTGTTATGCCGTGGTAGGACAAGTTTTTCTTGCAGAGGTTGAAAATACAGCTTCAGTTGTAAATTATTTTCACATGACCGGTTTCGGACTGTTATAAGCCCATCCTCAGGTGTCGTAGCTGTGCTGTGGTCCCTGAGCGCCGCTTGTACCAGGCACGGTGTGATTCCTATGAGCGCAGAACCGGTCATGCGAAAATACAGTAATTTACAACTGAAGCGGTATTTTCAACCTCTGCTATAATGCTCATAAGCGGATGTTCTGCCAACATGATTGAAGTTTTTTCTTGTTGAGACGCCACTGGCTGGCTCTGAGCACTATGGGACTTAACATCTATGGTCATCAGTCCCCAGACGCCACTGCATAATAAGTGAAACGAGTTATCATAATGTATGTATGATTGGCTGAGGAATTTTTGACTGTTAGTGGAGCAAGTTATTCCAAAAAATATTCAGAAGTTGTGTCTTTTATACTGTGTCGTTACAGACTACACCAGGCCTTTCGAGCAATATTTACATTTTAGGTATCACGTTCTGGCATTCTGTTTGCGTGTTGAACGTCCTTCTTTTCCTGAGGGATTGCCCGTGCCTTTCCAGGGTCGACATGTAATTCTACTTTAGGAGTGTTTGTGGTGTATGGAGTCCTAATGCTCCTCCTGGCGCCATCTCTTTTCCGCCCCCGCCACCCCGCCTTCCCTAAACCCATCCCCCTCTCCATAATTTGCGTACCTCATCTGTCTGCGTCTAGTTTTCTTCCATATGAAGGTGCAAAAACATTTTCGATGGGTTCTAAAGTCGCGTATCTGAGGCGAAATGTGGGAGCCAGCCCAGTATTCACCTATTCGGATGTGGATAACCACTTGGAAACCACATCCAGGCTGGCCAGCACTCCAGTCCTCTTTAATCAGCAGGGCAAGTTCCATCCGCGGCCGGTGGTATTCCCTAATTCCGGAATACGGGGGAGGGGCCTCTTCACTGATACTATGACTAAAACAATTCTTGTGCCTGACGACGATTTGTGATAACGGAAGCTGATGTTATTAATAACGTTTTTTTTATAAAAGTTGATGACGGTGCAAAATAATTTTCCATACCTAATCACTGCAGTCATTGATTTCATCCGCAACGATTCCATTGATTATTTCAGTAAATTTTAATTAAATTGGAACAGAATCTTCATCGGCGCAGCTGTGCAGTGGACGACTTCCGGAGGTGTGTAGCAGGCCGCTAGCCAGGGAGTGAGTCAGTTGCTAGACAGGCAGCGGGGTGCGGGCGTCACGAGTCTTCAACCTGTCGCAGACGTGACAAGACACGGGCGTGGTGCGGCGCCCCAGTTGTGCGTGGCACGCGCCACCTGCGTGACAGCCACAGCGGAGTGCCAGTGCGTGTCCTTGAGCGCGCCGCGCCTAAGAATAGAGCGCGCGGCGCGGGTTCGGGTTGATGACCAGTACTGCTGCTGGCGCCGGCCATGCACAGGTCTCCCTTCAGCACGCGCACACGCCGCAAGTACCGATTCGTTTTCTCCAGCAACCGGTTTGGCAGACCGGCCCGAAATTTCCTTACGGCCTGAACTGCTTCTGCACAGTTCTTTTATGTCCCGGTACCACTTCTGCTCCTCTCCAGTTCACGCCCTATTCGTTTCTCTCTAAGAGCAGTATTATAAAGCTCATAATATACACTGACGCAATATATATATATATATATATATATATATATATCACAGCACCAAGAATTTGTGCAACATAAGCGAGCAGGCCGGAGTGGCTGAGCGGTTCTAGGCGCTTGTCTGGAACCGCGCGACCGCTACGATCGCAGGTTCGAATCCTGCCTCGGGCATGGATGTGTGCGATGTCCTTAGGTTAGTTAGGCTTAACTAGTTCTAAGTCTGATGACCTCAGATGTTAAGTCCCATAGTGCTCAGAGCCATCTGAACCACTTTTTTTTCCGACATAATAGAAAACTAATGGCCGTGTTTCTGCATCTGGAAGACTATGTCTACTCAAATTTCGCGCCAGTCGCATAAGAGTGGCGCTAGTAGGGCCACTAGGTGGACGTAAATCGAGTTTGCTTTAAATACACGCTGTAATGGTCTTGAGCATTAGTAACCTTTGAGATTGGACGTTGTGAGTTGTTGATAGCCACGAATGCCTTTAAGGTGAGAAAGGCGCCGTTATCAACACCTCAGTGGGTTTGAACGAAGTCGTGTAATAGGGCTATGAGAAGTTGGATGTTCGTTCTGCGATGTTGCAGAAAGAGTTGGCAGTAACGTAACCACTGTACATGATTGCCGGTCGCTGTTGTCACGGGAATGTGCTGTCGCAAGACGACCGGGCTTTGGAGGGCCACGTGGCACTACCGAGAGGCTCCTGTCCGAATTTTAATACACTGGGCATTGATCTTGGCCTGCCATGTACTCTGGATGCAATTTTAGCGGATGACCCAGGAGCAGCTGCTCGCGTTCTTCGTTTTATCCACTTGACAAACCTGTCTACGGACATTTGATTATGCTGTTTTCTATTAATCCCTTGCCTGTTAATGTGCCTTTCATAGTGTTGTCCTTTTTAGTTGCTGTTTTAACATTGTGCCTCGCAGTGCATTCTTGATTCAGTGTGGGCGCTAATGACCACTGTAGCTGTGCGCCCTAAAACCACACACAAAAAAAAAAAAAAAAAAAACTACCGAGAGGGAAGAATATCGTGTTCGGTGTATGACTCTGGGATATCGTACGACATCTGCAGGAGAAATCTGCCCCAGCAGTTGGCACCACAGTGACACGACCAACTGTTACAAATCGGTTACTTAAAGGACAGCTCCGAGCCAGACGCTCTTCTGAGTGCATTCCACTGACCCCAAACCATCACTACCTGCGGTTTCAGTGGAAACAAGCGAAAGCTCATTGAAGGGTAGGGTGGAGGTCTGGTGCGTTTCCTGATGAAAGTTGTTTCTGCCTCGGTGGGAGTGATCGCCGTGTACTGGGTAGGACGAGGCCAGTTGAACACCTGCAACCACTCGGTCCGCGTGCTAAACACCGGGCCTAGACCTGGCGTTACCGTCTGCGGAGTGATTTCATATGACAGCAGGTGCATTCTCGTGATTATCCCACGCATCCTGAGTGAAGATTTCTGCGTCAGTCTGGTGATACGTGATGTGTTGGTAAATGTGCCAACACCTTGTAGATAGAGGCGGCCGAAATGCACGCTATCTAACGCAGACGGGCGTGAATTCTGGAACAGGATAAGTAGTGAATTCTCATAAGAAAAGTATGCAGCTCCTCGAATACTTATCTTTTATTCTTTGATGTGAATACAGCATTCTTGATGAGACATTTCATACGATAGCTATCAAACTATGTAAGGCTAATGGCGCCTTGCTAGGTCGTAGCCATGGACTTAGCTGAAGGCTATTCTAACAGTCTCTCGGCAAATGAGAGAAAGGCTTCGTAAGTGTAGTCGCTAGCAAAGTCGTCGTACAACTGGGGCGAGAGCTAGTCCGTATCTCGAGACCTGCCTTGTGGTGGCGCTCGGTCTGCGATCACACAGTGGCGACACGCGGGTCAGACATGTACTAAATGGACCGCGGCCGATTTAAGCTACCACCTAGCAAGTGTGGTGTCTGGCGGTGACACCACAATACGACCTGTTCTGCTGCCATTCATGACCAGCATTCCGGGGGGTATTTTCCAACAGAATGTTCAAATGTGTGTGAAATCTTATGGGACGTAACTGCTAAGGTCATCAGTCCCTAAGCTTACACGCTACTTAACCTAAACTATCCTAAGGACAAACACACACACCGATGCCCGAGGGAGGACTCGAACATCAGCCGGGACCAGCGGCACAGTCCATGACTGCAGCGCCCCAGACCGCTCGGCTAATCCCGCGCGGCATTCCAACAGAATAACGCTCGCCCATTTACCTTTGTTGTAACCAAACATGCTCTACAGGGTGTCGTCATAATGTCTTCGCCTGTTCGATCTCCAGATCGATCTCGTATCGAGTACATAGGCACATCATTGGTCGACAGATCCAGCGTCATCCACAACCAGTATTAACCGACGCCGTACTGATCTACCAAGTGCAACAGGCATGCAACTCCGTTCCACAAACTGACCTGTATGGCATAATACATGCGCATTTGCATGCTTACATTTAACATTCTGCCAGTTACACCTGTTATTAACGTACCAGCATTTCGCATTTGCAATGGCTTATCTCATGCTTACAGTAACCTGTGATCTTGCAGTGTTAATCACTTAAATATGGTACCTTGACGAATGTACTCCCGAAATTTCATTGCTGTACATTAATTATTTCTTGGTGTTACGATTATTTTTCCAACAGTGTATATTACATACGTACAATATTCTCGCTTTCATGGTTACTTGTGCATGATGCTTGTATCCACTTAACATTCTTCCAAACGTGTCGCATGCTTCGTGTACGTGGCGGCGGGAGGGAGAGAGAGAGAGAAGAGAGAGAGAGAGAGAGAGAGAGAGAGAGAGAGAGAGAGAGTGCTTTCCTGCACAATGGACACCCTTACCGGTAACTACAAACTATATAACCTAAAATTCACCCCAACTCAAACGTAGAAACTTTAGTTTCGTGAAATCAGATAAATGTTTTTGAAACATTTGGTCTACTTTTAGCATCGAAGACTACAGGTGTAGGACAAAACTATCCAAACACCAACACATTACCATGCCTTATACGGTGCAAGAAAACGTTGGAGTCAAAAAATGCTTCAAGTTCAAAAATGGCTCTGAGCGCTATGGGACTTAACTGCTGAGGTCATCAGTCCCCTAGAACTTAGAACTACTTAAACCTAACTAACATAAGGACATCACACACATCCATGCCCGAGGCAGGATTCGAACCTGCGACCATAGCGGTCGCGCGATTCCAGACTGTAGCGCCTAGAACCGCTCGGCCACCCCGGCCGGCAAATGCTTCAAGTGTCTTGGAATGAGTAAATACAGGTCCTGTATGGTTTTCAAGTGAATCTTATACCATTCTTCCTGAAAAATTGTCGCAAGTTGAGGCTACTATGATGGAGATG
The DNA here is from genome assembly GCF_023864345.2 of Schistocerca serialis cubense. Lineage (NCBI taxonomy): Eukaryota > Metazoa > Arthropoda > Insecta > Orthoptera > Acrididae > Schistocerca > Schistocerca serialis. The sequence continues at coordinate 627,780,658 of NC_064641.1, read as the reverse complement.
GGTAGCGATTATGCACAGTTGTCTCCAGCCTACAAAGGTCCAATAGTATTGGGATGTGGTGACTGTGGGGGCGACAGTTCATCCCGGTGGTAACAAAACCAGTCCTGGACGAAGCGTGCTGATTTAACGGGAACCCAGTCGTCTTGGAACACAGCATCACCATTGGCGTACAATCATTGAGTCATGGACTAGATGTGATGTCCCAATATGCTCACATAATCCTTGACAATATTGCGACCTGGCGGAGTAACCATACGGTCCACGCTATAGCTGCTCAAATTGAAACTTCTTTATTTAAATGTGTGAATCTGTACTTAAGTTGCTGAATGACTGAGAAGATGAAACTTCTACATTATTTAATTCTGAAGCAGCTGAGTAAAGCTGAACTTACTGAGCGTGCTTTCTCTTTACTTTTTCTTATCGTGTCAGCACTGACCCACAATATTCTAGCGCAACGCAATCTGACTGCTCAACAAAATTTCCAACCTGACTTCAAATAATTAATTCAAAAGAATGGCCCTGACTAAAAAGAAATCTTAACAATAACCTACACATTTCATTAAGCACTGACCTCACAAAAATCTTCATTAAGCGAACTACTGTAATACAGCGAACGTCAATACTGCCAGGTAAATAAAAGATTCTAACTAGTAAAGCCACTAAATTCTAATAGGCATGTGGTTAGCAAAGGACAGATCTTGTTGCAAACCAAATAATGTTGTTTTTTTTTTTTTACTTAATTATGTGTATCCAGTTCAAACACGAATGTAAATTGTCGCTGACATTCAGGACAAGGATATATACTCATGAATAATTTTCAATCTCCAAGTCTGATACTTCCAGATCGTTAGCCTACGCTAACACTTCAGACCTGCACCCTCCATCAATGCTAACTTCTCACATTTAACATTCGTCACTGCTGGCTGTTCTCCTCCAACTGGCCAACAGTACTTCCATCACTGCTGGTGACTAACTTCCAACTGCCCAACAGTACTGGCGATTAACTTCCAACAACGAGTCCAGCCAGCCACAGATTCTCTTACAAAGAAAGCGCAGTCAGAGATCCAACGCAAAACGCTACACAGCGCAGCCCACTTACATGAGCACCGAACCCCAGTCATGTTTCACTCCTGGGACGTAAACTCTTCCGCAAATTGGAAACAGTGTGCAAACAAGACTCATCCTTCCATTGCTCCACAGTCCAGGTTCTATGGCTTCGGTTCCACGTTTTCCTCTTACGGGCATTTGCATCACTGATGAATGGTTTTGAGTGCCATCTCTGCCGGCCGCGGTGGTCTAGCGGTTCTCGGTGCTCAGTCCGGAACCGCGCGACTGCTACGGTCGCAGGTTCGAATCCTGCCTCGGACATGGATGTGTGTGATGTCCTTAGGTTAGGTTGGTTTAAGTAGTTCTAAGTTCTAGGGGACTGATGACCACAGATGTTAAGTCCCATAGTGCTCAGAACCATTTTTTGAAGTGCCATCTCTCCCTGCAATTCCCTCTTATGCATTTCCTTTAATGTTCTGGTGCTGACAGAATTCGCGAGTGCGACATGCAGTTCTCCAGTGATTCGTGCAGCTATCGCATCCCTTATGTTTCGTCATAATTATCTTAAGTTTTGCGTCCGCTTTGTGACTTAGCGGATGATGTTTTTCTGCTTTGCGATGTGAATCTTCGATGCGGTGCTTCTTCAAACATCAGACACCTCTGCTCTCTTGCTTACTTAGGTACCCACCAAACGAGCACCAACAATTTTGCCTCGTTCGAATTGACTTGCCTCCTACATAATGCACTATCAACTTCACAGAACACTGTACTGACCACGACTGGCAATGTGGGACCCACTAAGGACACTGCACAGGTGCCATTCGTGGTCAAATGAAACTGAAGGCTTTGCTTGCATCTGCATTTATGTTGAAGCACGGTTTTCTTGCTGTGTTTCCATGTCTTTGTCCAACCCCTCTATGTGCACTGTCGTTTGGAGTCCACAGTGGAGACGATACACGTGAATTTTGTCCTCTTAAAGAAACTCTTCCATTCCTCGAGAGTTAGTCGATGATGGCACTATCGTTTCTTAAGTACAGACGGTAATGAATAGTTCCACAATCATCACATTGTGATATTGGAGGTCAATAGACCGAAAGCTGTTCTCAACCCGAAGGGTAATTGAAAGCCACAGCGCGCTGATTGTTACGGTCCTGTTACGGGTGGAAATCCCTTGCCGTCCTCAGACTTACGAACTGATTGATCGAGATAGTTGATGGGGATGGCGGGGAGGGGGGGTTACGGTTAGGGTTAGGACCTGCAGTTGAGCGTGGACTCCGGAACAGGGTGACACCTGGCGTTCTCATATACAGGGTGAGTCACCTAACGTTACCACTGGATATATTTCGTAAACCACATCAAATACTGACGAATCGATACCACAGACCGAACGTGAGGAGAGGGGCTAGTGTAATTGGTTAATACAAACCATAAAAAAATGCGCGGAAGTATGTTTTTTAACACAAACCTACGTTTTTTTAAATGGAACCCCGTTAGTTTTGTTAGCACATCTGAACGTATAAACAACTACGTAATCGGTTCCGTTTGTGGCATTGTAAAATGTTAATTACATCCGGAGATATTGTAACCTAAAGTTGACGCTTGAGTACCACTCCTCCACTGTTCGATCGTGTGTATCTGAGAGCACCGAATTACGTAGGGATCCAAAGGGAACAGTGATGGACCTTAGGTACAGAAGAGACTGGAACAGCACATTACGTCCACATGCTAACACCTTTTTATTGGTCTTTTTCACTGACGCACATGTACATTACCATGAGGGGTGAGGTACACGTACACACGTGGTTTCCGTTTTCAATTACGGAGTGGAATAGAGTGTGTCCCGACATGTCAGGCCAATGGATGTTCAATGTGGTGGCCATCATTTGCTGCACACAAGTGCAATCTCTGGCGTAATGAATGTCGTACACGCCGCAGTACATCTGGTGTAATGTCGCCGCAGGCTGCCACAATACGTTGTTTCACATCCTCTGGGGTTGTAGGCACGTCACGGTGTACATTCTCCTTTAACGTACCCCACAGAAAGAAGTCCAGAGGTGTAAGATCAGGAGAACGGGCTGGCCAATTTATGCGTCCTCCACGTCCTATGAAACGCCCGTCGAACGTGTACCTCACCCGTCATGGTAATGTACAAGTGCGTCAGTGAAAAAGACCAATAAAAAGGTGTTAGCATGTGGACGTAATGTGCTGTTCCAGTCTCTTCGGTACCTAAGGTCCATCACCGTTCCCTTTGGATCCCTACGTAATTCGGTGCTCTCCGATACACACGATCGAACAGCGGAGGAGTGGTGCTCAAGCGTCAACTTTAGGTTACAATATATACGGATGTAATTAACATTTTACAATGCAACAAACGGCACTGATTACGTATTTGTTTATATGTTCAGATGTGCTAACAAAACTAACGGGGTTCCATTTAAAAAAAAGTAGGTTTGTGTTAAAAAACATACTTCCGTGCATTTTTTATGGTTTGTATTAACCAATTACACTAGCCCCTCTCCTCACGTTCGGTCTGTGGAATCGATTCGTCAGTATTTGATGTGGTTTACGAAATATATCCAGCGGTAATGTTACGTGACTCTCCCTGTATATAAAAATCAATGCCAGAGATGAAAGAAGCGGTGACAGAGAAAATCGCAAGACTTTGAGGCTAACCCCTGAATCTTAGAACTTCTAATCTAACACTTCGCCACAGAGCCACACGTTTTATCCTTACGCTCATGAAACCAATCGTGGACCTGTCCCACAAAGCAAAAACTGGAGGCTGTCGTTGTGAAACATAAAATCTGCACCTGGGCACAATACTTGCGTCATTACGTGAAGATGTCCACCTAAAGCGCTTCCAAAGAACATACGGATGTGCCCGTAGGAGTCACTAAAAATGATGTAATGAGCCTGTTAATTACGGAGCTCCTCTTCTACGCTTTCCAGATGGAGGTGTTACTTGTACGATTTTCTGGTGCTATTGGTAGGTAAACGCAACTCGCAGTACAGAACATGTGCAGAACAACCACCGTCGGATCACGCTACCTTTTTCCCATTCGTCGGCAGTTCAGACATTGTGCTAAATTCGCCTCTGAAATCCTGCATTCACACATTAGGCAACAGCATCCTTACTAAACACGTTCCTTGTGTACAATTTTCCATCACCTGGTCCCGTTGTAGCTCTGTTCTCTAGACATACATTAAGCTCACCTGTTATCATACTGTTTCTACTAGCGAGTTTCATCATGCTTTGTACCATGACTGGGTCTTAGTCATTAAGGTTACCTCGAATATGTTTATTTCAACATTCTCGGTGAGCAAGTGTTGCCCTTTCTTCTACATCATAACGAGGATTGTGCTGTGAACACACCAGGCTTACCAGATGACAGCTGTGTTCACGGGGCTTCACGCATACGTTCCTGGTTTGGCGAATACACGCGCACCCTATCATGCCTGCAATGGTCCACGAAATCACGCGATCCTCATCTGAAAGGAAATGCCTGGTCTATTTGGTGCAGTGAGTGACACGTGTTAAACTAACGTGTCCCACAATTTTATTCTTATATGGTATACGTAAATCAATGCGTGGCTTCAGCTGAATATGGCATACCTGAACAAACTTCGACACTGAAGTTTTATAGGCCCCATGCTGTTCCTAAGCCACACAAAAGATCTAAGAGACAATCTGAGCAGTCATCTTAGAGTTTTTTCAGATGACTCTGTAATTTACCGTCTTGTAAAGTCATCACGTGATCAAAACCAATTGCAAAATGATATAGACAAGACATCTGTATGGCGCGAAAAGTGCCAATTGATTCCAAATGATGAAAAGTGTGGAGTCATTCACATAAGTGCTAAATGGAATCCGATAAATTTCGGTTTCACGATAAATCACGTTCGCAGCTCGTGGTCTAGGGCGAGCGTTGCTGCCTCTCGAGCACGGGGTCCCAGGTTAGCTTCCCGGCCGGTTTGGTGATATTTTCCGCCCGGGGACTGGGTATTTCTGTTGCCCTAATCATTTCATCATCATCATTATCATCGCCATCATTCGTGACAGTGGCTAGATTGGATTGGGTAAAAAAACTGGACTGTGTAAAAACTGGGGCTTTGTAAGACCGCTGTAGACCGCGCAATTGAGCGCCCCCACAAACCAATCATCATCATCACGATAAATCACACAAATGTAAAGGCTGTGAGTTAAATTAAATACTTAGGGATTACAGTTACGAACAACTTAAATTGGAAAGATCACATAGGCAACGTTGTGGGAAAGCAAAACAAAGCCTATGCTTTATTGGCACAACGCTTAGAAAATGCAACAGGTCTACTAATGCTATTGCTTACACCTCATTTGTCCGCCGTCTTCTGCAGTATTGCTGCGCCGTGTGGGATCCGCATCAGATAGAAATGATGGTGGACATCGAAAAAGTTCAAAGGAGGGCAGCTCGTTTTGTATTATCGTGGAATAGGGGAGAGTATGCCACGGATGACACAGGAATTGGGGTGTCAATCGTTAAAAGAAAAGCATTTTGTTGCGGTAGGATATTCTCATGAAATTTAAATCACCAACTTTCTCCTTAGAATGTGAACGCATTTTGTTGCCGCCAACTTACTAGGGAAAAATGATCATCTTAATAAAATAAGAGAAATCAGAGGTCGCACGGAAGGATTTAAGTGTCCGTTTTTCCCACACGCTGCTCTAAAAGGGAACTGTAGAGAAACACTTGAAGTTGCTTCGAAGAGCTGTCTGCTGCCAGGCACTTTGCTGTGAATTGCAGGGTAGACATGTAGATGTAGGGACTTACTTCGTCTTGTCGCTGAATTTAGGGTATTATCAAGGCTAGAGGCGGTGTTGCACTTTATTGTAATGATGCATGCATCAGCACGGCTTTAGCAAGCATCGCTCCTGCGAAACACAACTCGCCCCTTTTTTCACATGATATCTTGCGAACCATGGATGAAGGATATCAGACGGATGCCATATTCCTTGAATTCCGGAAAGCGTTTGACTCTGTGCCCCACTGGAGACTCTTAACTAAGGTACGAGCGTATGGGATTGGTTCCCAAATATGTGAGTGGTTCGAAGACTTCTTAAGTAATAGAAGCCAGTACGTTGTCATCGACGGTGAGTGTTCATCGGAGGTGAGGGTATAACCTGGAGTGCCCCAGGGAAGTGTGGTAGGACCGCTGTTTTCTATCTACATAAATGATCTTTCGTATAGGGTGGATAGCAATGTGCGGCTGTTTGCTGATGATGCTGTGGTGTACGGGAAGGTGTCGTCGTTGAGTGACTGTAGGAGGATACAAGATGACTTGGACAGGATTTGTGATTGGTGTAAAGAATGGCAGCTAACTCTAAATATAGATAAATGTAAATTAATGCAGATGAATAGGAAAAAGAATCCTGTAATGTTTGAATACTCCATTAGTAGTGTAGCGTTTGACACAGTCACGTCGATTAAATATTTTGGCGTAACATTGCAGAGCGATATGAAGTGGGACAAGCATGTAATGACAATTGTGGGGAAGGCGGATAGTCGTCTTCGGTTCATTGGTAGAATTTTGGGAAGATGTGGTTCATCTGTAAAGGAGACCGCTTATAAAACACTAATACGACGTATTCTTGAGTACTGCTCGAGCGTTTGGGATTTCTATCAGGTCGGATTGAGGGAGGACATAGAAGCAATTCAGAGGCGGGCTGCTAGATTTGTTTCTGGTAGGTTTGATCATCACGCGAGTGTTACGGAAATACTTCAGGAACTAGGGTGGGAGTCTCTAGAGGAAAGGAGGCGTTCTTTTCATGAATCGCTACTGAGGAAATTTAGACAACCAGCATTTGAGGCTGACTGCAGTACAGTTTTACTGCCGCCAACTTATATTTCGCGGAAAGACCACAAAGATAAGAGAGATTAGGGCTCGTACAGAGGCATATAGGCAGTCATTTTCCCTCGTTCTGTTTGGAAGTGGAATAGGGAGAGAAGATGTTAGTTGTGGTACGAGGTACCCTCCGCCACGCACCGTATGGTAGATTGCGGAGTATGTATGTATGTATGTATGTAGATGTCTCCTGTGGGCGACATACGTTTTGTCTGCGCTGTTCTTATATCGATTCAATAGCGACGTAAGCATCAGGTAAGACTGATAAATCGAAAGAAACGTATTTAATTTCGCTTGGTACTCTGTCGGTAAAGAAATGGGAATAAATCTTATCACGCCTGGTACTCTGTCCGTAAGGAAATGGGAATAAATCTAATCACTTCGGAGCTTATGCTGTGTGACTCACCATAAGCTGAAGGAACACAGACGCTGTTCCACGTCTGTATCTGTGGAGCCTCCAAGGTAAAAGTAAGTGCAGAACGGTCAGTCTCTCGGCTCCTTGCGGATCTGAGAGTGCGGCGGTGCTGACGCAGGTACCCGTGGTCGTGGCGCGTGCGTGCCATTGCGTGGACGCGGCCTCCGGGCTGGCTGGATCAATGGGTCGTCGCCCCGTGCGTCACGGTGACCCAGTTTCGGCCTCCCGGCTGTGGCAACTGGGTCACGGCACAGGATAAATGGGGAAGCCACGTTCCCTCGCGAATTGGAGCCGTCGTCGCTATTGATCGCCACTCCACGTGCTGGGCGAAGCGGCTACGAGCACAGGCATTCCTTGACTGCCTGCCTTATTAAGCGCAAACGGTCATCAGCTGCAATTGCAACGATTCTTGCTAGCGTAGCTACAATGCTTCGGAAGCAGTGCAGATACTCTCTCCGGTCACTATTACAGTCTCTTTCCCAATGTTCCTAGCCACAGACGAGTGTTAATGGTTGTTATAGAAGGACCTACCATAAGTACTGAACACCAGGCAACAGACGGAGCGAAGGAATTCTGACAGCTAGGGAGCTACAGTGAAGAACCAAAGAAACTGGTACACATACCTAATATCGTGTAGCGCCGCCGAGAGCACGGAGAAGTGCCGCAACACGACGGGGCATGGACTCGACTAATGTCTGAAGTTCCGGGCGGGAAGGAGCGCCGGTCCCCGGCGCGAATCCTCCCGGCGGATTAGGGTCGAGATCCGGTGAGCCGGCCAGTCTCTGGATTGTTTTTAGGCGGTTTTCCATCTGCCTCGGCGAATGCGGGCTGATTCCCCTTATTCTGCCTCAGCTACACTATGTCGGCGATTGCTGCGCAAACAAGTTCTCCACGTACGCGTACACCACTATTACTGTACCACGCAAACATAGGGGTTACACTCGTCTCGTGTGAGACGTTTCCTGAGGGATCCATCGGGGGCCGAACCGCACAATAACTCTGGGTTCGGTGTGGGGCGGCGGAGGGGTGAAGTGGACTGCGGTAGTCGTCGTGGGGTTGTGGACCACTGCGGCTGTGGCGGGGACGGAGCCTCTCCGTCGTTTTTAGGTCCCTGGTTAACATAACATAAGTGTCTGAGGTAGTGCTTGAGGGAACTGACACCATGAATACTGGAGGGCTGTCTATAAATCCGTAAGAGTACAAGGGAGTGGAGATCTCTTCTGAACAGCACGTTGCCAGGCATCCCAGATATGCTCAGTAATTTTCCTGTCTGGGGAGTTTGGTAGCCAGTGGAAGTGTTTGTCAAGAGCGTTCCTGGAGCCGCTCTGTACTAATTATGGACGTGTGGGGTGTCGCATTGTCGTCCTGGAATTGCCCAAGTCGGTCGAATACACAATGGATATGAATGGATGCAGGTGATCAGACAGGATGCTTACGTACGTGTCACCTGTCAGAGTCGCATCTAGACGTATCAGGGGTCCCATATCACTCCAACTGCATACGCTCCACACCGTTACACCAGCTTGAAAAGTCCCCTGCCGATATGCAGGACCTATGGATTCATGAGGTGTTCTCCATACCCGTACACGTCCATCCGCTCGATACAACTTCACACGAGACTCTTCCGACCAGGAATGTGTTTCCAGTCATAAACAGTCCAATGTCTGTGCTGATGGGTCCAGGCGAGGCGTAAAGCTTTGTGTCGTGCAGTCATCAAGGGTACACGAGTGGGCCTTCGGCTCCGAAAGCCCATGTCAATCATGTTTACTTGAATTGTTCGCACGCTGACACTTGTTGATTGCCCAGCACTGAAATCTGCAGAAATTTGTGGATGGGTTGCACTTCTGTCACGTTGAACCTGCTCTTCATACTTGCTGGCGGCCTCGTCCTTGCAGGATCTTTTTCCGGTCTCAGCGATATCGGAGATTTGAATGTTTTACCGGATTCCTGATACTAGGGTACACTCGTGAAATGTTCGTAAGGGAAAATCCCCACTTCATCGCTACCTAGGAGATGATGTGTCCTATCGCTCGGGCGCCGACTATAACACCACGTTCAAACTGAATTAGATATTGATAATCTGCCATTGTGGCAGCAGTAACCGATCTAACAACTGCGACAGACACTTGTCGTTTTATACAGTCGTTGCCGACAGCTGCGCCGTATTGTGCCTGTTCACATATCTCTGTATTCGAATACGCATGCCTACACCAGTTTCTTTGGCTCTTCAGTGTATGAAGCAGACTAACACAGAGTATTACTCGCTAATATGATTATACTAGTGTAAAATTTTGGCTTTAACAAGAGGAAGAAACATACAGGAGTGTATGTCTAATGTACAGTAGCGTATGGACGTAAATCGTGGACTGTGGGAACCCCGAAAAAGAAAATCGAAATGTTTGAGATTTTGTATTACTTAAGTATGTTGTAAATTAATTCGACTGATATGAAGCGGGGTGGTTTCCCGCAAAATTACCGAGGAAAGAAATATGTGGAAAACACTAACAATAAGAAAGAACAGAACGATAGAACATGTGTTAAGATATCTGGTTAATGGCTTACAGCTCCTGGTGCTAGAGGGAGCTGTAGGTGGCAACAACTGTAGAGGAAGACAGAGATTGGAATACATCCAACCAATAATTGAGGATGTTGGTTGTTTGCTACTCTGAGATGAAGAGTTTGTCACGGGAGAAGTCATGGTGGGCCACATCAAACCAGCCAGAATACTCGTGAAAAAAAACCATAAAAAGAACCCGGATTTTAAGTGGAGGATGAGAGGTGTTTGAGTACGTATCAAGGTGTCCCGACAATCGCTATCTGTCGTTTTCTCAAATAACTTCAGGTGAAAGTAGGACAGGTTTCATCATCGTCCTTGTCAATTTATTTTTAATTTTCATCGAGATAGCACAGTTATTCAATGAGTAGACTTGCATGGTTGTGTAATGGGGTCAAACACCCATTCTGCCAACCACATTCAGGTTTCCTTTGAATGTTCAGTTATGTAGTGGTGATATGTTATCGTAGAGCTGGGGAGAGTCTTATATGGGGTGACATGGGGCTCCTTGTAAGCACGCGATCATTTTTCACCGGCGAACGACACAGGACCCTACCTCCGGACTTTCTGCATCGTTCTGTTCGGTTACACCATTTTTTGCCATCTGAATTATCAGAATGATTTCAAGAGTACTTTCGTTACCCGAGGGTTCTTGCGTGGCCCTACAGGTTACGTGACACAAGGCATATTGAGTACATCCTGGTCGCTTTCGAACAAGATCCTCGAACATTGGTCCCAGCTCAGATCAATCTACGTGAGTCATGGGCGGTGGTTGATAGGTAACTCATCACGAATTCCCACCAACCCTTTCGATGTCTTGTGAAGTCCATGCCAAGAAGCATCGCCTTCGTCACAAGGGCAAAAAGTGTTGTTACCCATTACTGTTGTTCATGCGGTGAGAGAAGAAACCTGAAAGTTAAGTGGGTTTGTCGCGATTACTTCGCACCCTTGCCACGATTTTGCTTATGTTTTTATGGAAACACCTCAGTGGTACTTCAGTGGTAGGCAAGTAACGCTTTCAGGCAGAACTGGAGGCTTTTAGAACGTGTGCTTGATTGTTGGTATGGCTTTGCAACCTGTCAATAGTTTTACTAAATTTGCGATTAATGAAATAAAACAGAATTACACTCAGTGTTTAGCAAACTCAAGTGGCAGACTCTGCAAGAGAGGCGCTCTGCATCGCGGTGTAGCTTGCTGTCCAGGTTTCGAGAGGGTGCGTTTCTGGATGAGGTATTGAATGTATTGCTTCCCCCTTCTTATACCTCCCGAGGAGATAACGAATGTAAAATTAGAAAGATTCGAGCGCACACGGAGGCTTTCCGGCAGTCGTTCTTCCCTCGAACCATACGCGAGTGGAACAGGAAAGGGAGGTAATGACAGTGGCACGTAAAGTGCCCTCCGCCACACACTGTTGGGTGGCTTGCGGAGTATAAATGTAGACGTAGACTTATGCTCATAAATTAATGATGATTGCAGACTGTGGTGCCACACAACGTGTCACTACATAAAACTGGCGCTAATAGCATAGACACATAGGGAACACACACGACACAGATCTGAAAGTCCACGGTATTGATGATAAGTTGAGAAAACCGTCCCGAAACACATGTGCTACAAAACGCCACTGTTTTCTGCGCATGTACCCCGACATCAATATAGGATATGATCACCATGTACACGTACACAGGCCGCACAACGGGTTGGCATACTCTGGATCAGATGGTCAGGCAGATGCTGTGGTATAGCCTCCCATTCTTGCACCAGTGCCTGTCGGAGCTCCTGAAGTGTCCTAGGGGTTTGAAGACGTGCAGCGATACGTCGACCGAGAGCATCCCAGAAGTTCTCGATGGGGCTTAGGTCTGGAGAACAGGCAGGCCACTCCATTCGCCTGATATCTTCTGTTTCAAGGTACTCCTCCACGATGGCAGCTCGGTGGGGCCGTGCGTTATCATCCATCAGGGGGAAGGTGGGACTCACTACAACCCTGAAAAGGCGGACATATTGGAGCGAAATGACGTCCAATACACCTGACCTGTTACAGTTCCTCTGTCAAAGAAATGCAGGGGTGTTCGTGCACCAATCATAATCCCACCCCACACCACCAAACCAAGACCTCCTTAGAGGTCCCTTTCAAGGACATTAAGGTGTTGGTATCTGTTTCCTGATTCACGCCAGATGAAAACCCGGCGAGAATCACTGTTCAGACTATGCCTAGACTCTTCCGTGAACATAACCTGGGACCACTGTTCGAATGACCATGTACTGTGTTATTGACACCGGGCTTTAAGCGCTCTCCTGTGACCAGGGCTCAGTGGAATGCACCTTACAGGTCTCCGGGCGAATAAACCATGTCTGTAGACTGTGTGTCTGGAGACAACTGTTCCAGAGGCTGTGGCAAGGTCCCGAGCAAGGCTACCTACAGTACTCCGTAGCCGTCTGCGGGCACTGATGGTGACATATCGGTCTTCTTGTGGTATTGTACACTGTGGATCTCCCAATTGTAGCACCTGGACAAGTTTCCTGTCTACTGGAATTGTTGCCATACTCTTGAGATCACACTTTGTGGCACACAGAGGGCCTGTGCTACAACCTGCTGTTTGACCAGCCTCCAGTCGCCCTAGTATTCTACCCCTCATAACGTCATCAATATGTGTTCTTTGAGCCATTTTCAACACACAGTCACCATTACCACGTCTGAAAACGTCTGCACATTTACTCGTTGCACCGTACTCTGACATGCACCAACACATCTGTGTATGTGGACTGCTGCCAGCGCCACAGTGCGACGACCGCAGGTCAGATACTCCGCATGGTCATACCCCGAGGTGATTTAAAACCGCAAACCGCCCACCAGAGCGTTGTTTCCCCATGTGTCAGCGTTATCCTTAATTTATGAGCATGAGTGTAGTTGGCATACAAATATTTTACGATCATTTATACCTGCCCACTTATCACGTTATTGTGCCCTATTTATGGCACAAGCGTTAGAGCGCGCGACTGACTGAGAAGCAACCAAGTGGGACAACGGCTACAGGACATCTCTAGAAGACATAACGTAAGCAAGCATCCTCAGGTTGTGCGAGAGAAAATGATCGTAGACATTTCTTGCTAAAATCTACGTGTTTATTAATCCCCGCACTTCTTTAAGTTGGGAAGTTTCATTTACTGTAACTCAATGTGTAGATTACGGGGGTCAAATTAGCGTTTGCTGAGATACTATATTTTACACCGACCCTTATACGAGGGACGTTTGAAAAGTCCGTACAAAATTAAAATCTACTTGCCTGTTTGGGGTAAACCTTTTTTATTTTTCGGCATAGTTTCCTTTTAGACTTGTACACTTTGTCCAACGCTGTTCTAATTTGTTGATCGCTTCCGAATAATAGGAATTGTCCAAGTCCGCAAAATAGGTATTATTTGCTGCAATCACCCCCTCATTTGAATATGTCACGCCAGCCACTTCTTCAATTTGGGGAACAAATAGTAGTCCGAGGGAGCCAAGTCTGGAGAATAGGGAGGATGTGAAACGAGTTGGAATCCTATTTCCATTAATTTTGCGACAACTGCTGAGGTGTGTGGTGGTGCATTGTCATGATGGAAAAGGGCTTTTTGCGGTCCAATCGCCGACGTTTTTCTTGCAGCTCGGTTTTCAAACGGTCCAATAACGATGAATAACATGCACCTGTAATAGTTTTACCCTTTTCGAAATAGTCGATGAGAATTATCCATTTGCGAATCACAAAAGACAGTCGCCATAATCTTTCCAGCCGAAGGGCTGGTCTTCGCCTTTTTTGGTGCAGATTCTCCCTAGGTAACCCATTGTTTAGATTGTTGTTTGGTCTCAGGAGTATAGTAATGTATCCATGTTTCATCCACAGTGACGAAACGACGCTTTAAGTCCTGCGGATTCTTCCTGAACAGTTGCAACAACACTTTTTTCACTCGATTGTGTTTTTGGTCAAGCGTAAGCAGTCGCGGAACCCATCTTGTGGTTAGCTTTCTCATGTCCAAATGTTTATGCAAAATATTATGTACCCATTCATTCGAGATGCCCACAGCACTAGCAATTTCATGCACCTTAACTCTTCTGTCATCCATCACCATATCATGGATTTTATCGATGATTTCTGGAGTCGTAACCTCCACAGGGCGTCCAGATCATTCAGCATTACTTGTGCCCATATGACCACTCCGAAAACTGTGAAACGACTTGTAAACTGTTCTAATCGACGGTGCAGAGTCACCGTGATGTTTATCAAGCTTCTCTTTAGTCTCCTGAGGCGTTTTGCATTTCGTAAAGTAATGTTTAATCACCACACGAAGTTCTTCTTCGTCCATTTTTTGACAATCACTCGACTTCCTTGATTCACACGAATGTCAAACAAAGAAATAGACCAATATGGCTGAAACTTGGTTTGCGTTCTTTCCAAAGATGCTATTAACTAAACATGACCTCGATACGCCCCAGTGATACCATCTCTCAGACTTTGCACCGACTTTTCAAACGCCCCTCGTATACTTACAGCATTTTCCTGAGGGAGGGGTTTGTAGTGCTTAGCCCGAGATCGGAAGAAGTCCCTGGAAGGCTGGTGTACGTCTGATTCGTATGTGTGTCGGTGTGTTTGACGATCTGCTACGACCGGAAACAGCAGATCCCGGTAGCGCTTCCGGAAGCGCAGTAGACGGCGTATCGGAGCTATTTGAGTCGAGGTGAGTGCCAGGAATAGGGCGAGCATCTCCCGGCAGACACGTGTACACACACGAACATACTGACACGAGTAGATGCCGCCTCCGCAGGATGCAAGTCTCGCCTAAGCCGATTATTCTCCCCGCCTACACCAGCTTCAAAACGAAATACCGTTTTACGTAACCTCCTGCATATTCTCCCCGAACAGGCCACTGCTCATTTTTTCACAGAGGCACGCCTCTTAATGAATTCTCCGCACAAAATGCGGGAATTAACACCGACTGTGTAAAGGACGATTTTCATATTTGCCTCGGAGCATGACGCCTCTTAATGAAAAAGATGCCGCAAAACATACAGTTCAAGGCTACTGGACCTTACCGAATACATACAAGATATGTAGGTAGTCTGCCAAAGAACCTCCTCCTCCTCCTCCTCCTCCTCCTCCTACTCCCCTAGCAGCTATCAACAGTTGGTCGCTGGAGAAACGAAGCGTTTCAAGTCATTAGAAAAATGTACAGGTCATTCGCGTTTCAAGGAGGACCGTCGAAGAGACACATCCAACTGTAGGTTAATATCGCTGATCTTTTATACTCACATTGTATTTCTGGATATGATCAACATCTCCTTGGTACATGGATTCCGCAAATAACGATCGCATGAAATCCGGCACGGTCTGTTTGCTAACGAGACGCAGAAGGCAGTTGGTACCGACATCCGGGACCCAGGCTGTTGCCGCTGTAAGTAGGCTGTTTAGGTTTTTATGTTGGTAACGTCAGCTGGCGCTCTGTATGAAAATCACTGGCTGTGCTGTGTGCAGTCTGTGGCTGGTTGGTATTGTTGGAATATTCGCCATTGTAGTGTTGGGCAGTTGGATGTGAACAGCTCGTAGCGTTGCGCAGTTGGAGGTGAGCCGCCAGCAGTGGTGGATATGGGATATAGAGGGCGGAGTTTTGAGAGCGGATGATCTGCACGTGTGTCCATCAGAGAGTAAATTTGTAAGACTGGATGTCATGAACTAATATATATATTATGACTTTTGAACACTATTAAGGTAAATACATTGTTTGTTCTCTATCAAAATCTCTCATTTGCTAACTATGCCTATCAGTAGTTAGTGCCTTCAGTAGTTAGAATCCTTTATTTAGCTGGCAGTATTGGCGCTCGCTGTATTGCAGTAGTTCGAGTAACGAAGATTTTTGCGAGGTAAGTGATTCATGAAAGGTATAGGTTATTGTTAGTGAGGGCCATTCTTTTGTAGGGACTATTGAAAGTCAGACTGCGTTGCGCTAAAAATACTGTGTGCAAGTTTAGTGATGATCAGAATAAGTAAAGAGAGAAATGCCTGAGTACGTTCAGTTTTGCTCAGCTGTTTGAAAATCAAATAACGTAAGGGGTTTACCGGCACAGTAATTCACTGATTTTTCTAAGGGGACGTTTCACCGCTTTCCTTGACTTGCGGAAGGCGTTAGGCATGGTTCCGCACTGTCACATCCACGTAAAAATTACTTCGGGGAGGGGGGGGGGGGGTGTACCCCAAGGGAGTGTTGCAGGACTACTGCTGTTCACAATACTTACCTAGTGGGTATTGTTGGAAGTTTCCTGAGGCTGTATGAGTATGACGCTGTTGTATATATAGGAATCGCAAAGCTATAAAGTTTTAACGAAGAGCTGAACAGATCGACGCTAGGTGCAGAGACCAGCAGTTGATCCTCAGCATAAACAAATGTAAGTATTGCCTTTCGCGGGCGAAGGTCCCGAGTTTGAGTCTCGGTCCAGCACACAGTTATGATCTGCCAGGAAGTTTCATATCAGCGAACACTCCGCTGTAGAGTGAAAATTTCATTCTAATCACAGGAGTAGTCACCACCATCAGATATATGGAGTCCTCTAAAGTATGCGGCGACCGGCACGCCGGAGATAGACAGATTTGAGCGACCTTCTTGCGACGATGACAGACGTGTCGCGTTCAACGACTCATCGTGCTTTTGTTTACTACCAGGTCTCCGTAGACATTCCGCAACCGCCTATGAATGTCTCCGAACTCTGGCTTTCCGCCAAAAGAAACTCAATTACATCTCTCTGCTTGGGACCCACCTCCGTTACATACGCCGTTTTGATGGTTACGTATATTGTCACCATCTATCGGAACTTCATGAAGATATAGCGGCTGAAGTAGGAATATTCCACGATATCTCACAAGAAATTCCACATTGTTTTAATCGAAATTGGCCAAGAAAGAAATATGTGTTGTACTACTTACTAAACGCCCCTCATAGTAGGAGGCTTGTTTACAGTTAAATGCTGTGTAGAAATGTAAGACTATAAAGCTGCACTGAAGGAAATATTGAAGTGTACCTATAATGGGCAGGGGGGGGGGGGGGGAGGGGGGGTCGCTGTTGTTCACATCTCGCACTCGCGACAGTTTTGCCAACTGTGCCTGAGTCAAATCAGTATGCCGTTTCAGTGCCAGAAGACAACAGCCATAGGTTGATTTGCACTGTCAGTTACGCTGTTGTAGTTGTTTAAATTCATAGTTGCGTGTTGCTTTGTACCAGGCCCGGCATGTCACTTTCTAGATTAGGCTATGTGGAATTACAAATGGATTAATGTACCGGGTGATCAAAATGTCAGTATAAATTTGAAAACTGAATAAATCACGGAATTATGTGGATAGAGAGGTACACATTGACACACATGCTTGGAATGACATGGGGTTTTATTATAACCAAAGAAATACAAAAGTTGAAAAAATTTCCGACAGATGGCGCTTCATCTGATCAGAATAGCAATAATTGGCATAACAAAGTAAGACAGAGCAAAGATGAAGTTCGTTACAGGAAATGCTCAATATATCCCTCATTCCTCAACAATAGCTGTAGTCGAGGAATATTGTTGTGAACAGCACTGTAAAGCATCTCCGGAGTTATGGTGAGGCATTGGCGTCGGATGTTGTCTTTCAGCATCCCTAGAGATGTCGGCCGATCACTATACACTTGCGACTTCAGGCAACCCCAAAGCCAATAATCGCACGGACTGAGGTCTGGGGACCTGGGAGGCCAAGCATGACGAAAGTGGCGGCTGAGCACACGATCATCACCAAACGACGCGCAATATGGGGTGGAACGCCATCCTGCATAAACATCGTACGTTCCGGTAGGTGTTTAGCAGCCAGGCTCGGGATGATGCGATTCTGTAACATATCGGCGTACCTCTCACCCGTCATGGTAGCAGTTACAAAACCAGAATCACGCATTTCCTCGAAGAAAAAAGGCCCGATAACGGTAGATGTGGTAAATCCAACCCATACCGTGACTTTCTCGTCGTGCAATGGATTTTCCGTAGGATTTTCGGTAGCCCAAATTCTGCAGTTGTGGGCGTTGACAGACCCTCGGAGCGTGAAATGAGCTTCGTCGGTCCACAACACGTTACTCAACCAATCGTCATCTTCCGTCATGTTTTGAAACGCCCACACCGCAAGTGCCCTCCGCTTCACTGAATCGCCAGGTAACAGTTCATGATGCCGATGGATTTGTACGGATAGCGTCGGAGGGTACACCTCAGTACCATCCAAACAGTAGTGTGTGGAATGCCGGTGCGACTGCACGAGCGCTGACTTCCCTGTGCATAGACGAACCCGCTACAGTCTCCGTTTCTTCCTGAACTGTCTCAGCAGCATTACGCCTTGTGCTCGGTCGTCCACTACGAGGTCTATCGTCTAAACAACCCGTGGCTTCGAACTTAGAAATCATTCTCGCCACAACTGCATTTGTCAACGGACCTTTACCCGTTCGAATCCCCTTCCTATGGCGATAGGATCGTAGCGCTGAACTAGCACATTCCCCATTCTGATAATACTGATTCACTAAAAGCGCCTTTTCAGGTAACGTAAACATGCTGCGACTGCTGGCGCCTCTGATTCTCTCTATCATTGCAGCTCCTTTTATACACGATTGTCATGCGCAGTCACTGACGTTTTGCTGTCCAGCGCCATCTGTCGGACATTTTGTGAACTTAGTTTTTTTTTCTAATAAAACCTGATGTCATTCCAAACATGTGTGTCAATTTTTACCTCTCTATCTACATTATTCCGTGGTTTATTAAGTTTTCAAATTTCTACTGACTTTTTGATCACCCGGTACTTGACAATTCCGAAAAGTAAGGGGATGTAGGAACGTGTATTTCCAATGTCAGAAATTTTCAGACTTAATAATAGGTGGGTAGTGAGAGCATTACGTGACACTTTGAAATGTGATGTAACTCTTGATGACTCTACAGTACTTCCACACCATCAATCATCTTTCGCTACAAGGGGCATCGAGGAACGAAACCAGGGCTGCACAAGACACGCCAGCAGGTGAAGAGAGCGCGGCTCTTAGTCAGAGCCTCGGAGAGAAGGCAGAGAAACCGCCGTCACCCTCTCGCCCCGGCCAGAGCGCGCGCAACCCGTGCTCTGCTGTGACGTGCCACCGCCGCCGCCGCCGCCGCTGCCGCTGCTGCTGCTCGCGGGGGCGTCCTATCGACCAGTGCGTGGCGTCGCCCTCCCACGCAGCCACGCGGTCCTGACCACCCACCACCCACCACTCTGCCAGTCCCTCCCCATTGCCGAAAGGTCGCACTCGCGGTCACCCGCAGCAGCAGGGCAATTAGCACCTCGTAGCTATAAGTAGGCCTCATCTTATCGATAGTTTCAGTATAGAGACACGGGTTAGCTATCGTGTCATTGCAGCGACGATGGTTATTATAGTGAATAAGTCCATCAAGAAGGCGGAGAGAGTATTTAAGCTGGAAAAATTGGCCAGATGCGAGTAGGACTCACACGCTGTTGCTTCCATACAAATTTAATTATGTAATAGAAAGTTCATCCATTCTAGGAATAGAGGATCTCTGCCTCGGGCATATGTGTGTGTGTGTGTGTGTGTGTGTGTGTGTGTGTGTGTGATGTCCTTAGGTTAGTCAAGTTTAAGTAGGTCTAAGTTCTAGGGGACTGATGATCTCAGAAGTTAAGTCCGATAGTGCTCAGAGCCAGCCAATAGAGGATCTCTACGATTTTTGCCAGCTACTGACATTGATAATAGCAGGATATCGGTCCCAGGAGATATCGGTCAAGGGGATTCCAAAACTTTCGAGAGTGTTTTAATTTCAAGTTTTAAGCCCTATAACAGATGATAAAAGAAATATTTCTTTCGTGTGATATAATTACACATTAACGATTTTTAGATTTTTTTACTTAGGTTGTAGAGTGAAACATAGTTTCTTGGCAAATTTCCTGATTCCAAGTTAACGAGAAGTGCCTTGCAGTTTTTGATGAGTGAATTTGTACCAAAGTACGTGACATAAATGGCGGAATCTTTTGAGTGCAATGACTTAGATGCTTCGCTTTTCTACGTCGCCAAGGTACCTTACACCTTAATATGTGACATAAATTTCAAATTGATACTACGTAGAGGAATATTAAGAGCAAAGTTAAAACTGGTTGTAAATCGTGCCCTGGAGACATATGTACAAAGTAAGTGGGTTTAGGATGGGAAATACCCTCCGTGGTTTAATAATAAAACTCACAAAATTTTGACGAAGTACGGATTGTTGCACTTTTGGTTAAATAAAGAACGCGTAAATTTGTGCGTCCGTAAGAAGACTAGGACACAAAACATACATCTACTTTCACCGTCATATCTTAGCGAAAGATCTTGCCGAAAACCCGAGAAAATTCTGCACTTAAAACCACTAAGCCGGTCGACGGCTTCTATACAGTCACTTCTCGACCAGTCTCGCCTGGCAGTAGAAGACAGCAAAAGAAAAGCTGAATTTTTAAGTTTCGTGGTTAAGAAATCATCCACACAGGAGGATCATACAAACATACCGTCGTTTGGCAGTCGCACAGACTCCCACATGGAGAATGTAGAAACAGACATCCCCGGCGTAGATAAGCAACTGAAAGAATTGGAAAGAAATACAAAATTGTTAAGGCTTTCGTGGCCACTTGTTGACAAACTGCCTATTGGCTTCTGTCTCGGGTTCTTCGGCCGACGTTCGTCTGATATTTTTACTGACGTTTCGCCAGCACGAGAGACTGGCATTGTCAAAGCTTCACTCTCCATCGCCGTTGGTGAATCACCGGCAATGGAGGATGAAGCTTTGACAATGCCAGCCACTCGTGCTGGCGAAACGTCAGTAAAATCATCAGATGAACGTCGGCCGAAGAACCCGAGACAGAAGCCAATAGGCAGTTTGTGAAAAGAAATAATTCGTCGTGTCCGAATGGAATCCCAATTCGGTTTCCTTGAGAGTACTGGGCGGCATTGGAGTCTTATTTAGCTTACATGTAATGCGAAGTTCTCGCCCAGTGCAAAGTCCCAAGCGACTGGAAATAAGCGCAGGTGACGCCTGTACATAAGAAAGGTAAAAGAACCAACCTGTATAATCACAGACAAATATCCTTACCATCAATTTGCTGCAGAATGCTTGAACACATTCCGAGTTCTACTACAATAAACGCATCTGGGGCAGAAAAATCTTCAGTTCACAAATCAGCACGAATTTAGAAAGCATCTCTTGCGAAATTCAGCTTGCGCTTTTCTCGCATGATATCCTACCAGACACGGATGGAGAGCAATAGGCAGATGCCGTATTCCTAGACTTCCGGATACCGTATGACATGGGGCCCAATGTAGATTGTTGACGAATCTCCGAGCATACAGATTACGTTCCTAGTTATGTCAGTGGTTCGAAGGCTTCGTATGTAATAGAATCCTCGAGGGCGAGTGTTCATCAGAAACAAGGGTATTGTGAGAAGTGCCCCAGGGAAGTGTGATAGAACCACTCTTATACCCTACATACGTAAGTGATGTGACGGACAGTGTGGGCGGCAATTTACGGCTGTTTTCTGATGATGCTGTTGTCCACGGGAATTATGTCATCGTTGCGTAACTGTAGAAGATACAGAATAACTTAAAATTCGTAGCTGTTGTAAAGTATGGCAGCTAACTCTAAATGCAGAAAAATGTAAGTTAATGCGGATGAGTAGAAGAAACAAGCCCGTAATGTTCGGATACAAAGTGTACATCAGATGTGGCTTGAATTCAGAGGAATAGTATCGGCTGCAAGTGAGAGATTTATACCAAATAAATTAACAAACGACGGAGCTGATCCTCCTTGGTACACAAAACGGGTCAGAACACTGTTTTAGAAACAACGAAAAAAAATACATGCTAAATTTAAACAGACGCAAAATCTCCAAGATTGGCGATCTTTCACACAGGCTTGAAATTTAGCGCGGACTTCAATGCGAGATGCCTATATAGTTTTCACAACGAAACTTTGTCTCGAAACCTGGCAGAAAATCCAGAGAGATGTGGTCGAATGTGAAGTATGCTAGCGGCAAGAAACAATCAATTCCTTCTCTGGGCGATAGCTATGGAGATACTATCGAAGACAGTGCTGTAAGCAGAGTTGCTAAGCACAGCCTTCCGAAATGCCTTCACAAAAGGCAACGAATTAAATATTCCAGAATTAGAATCAAGAACAGCTGCCAACATGAGTAACGTAGTAGTAGATAGCCTCGGAGTAGTAAAGTAACTTAAATCACTTAATAAAAGCAAGTCTTGTGGTCCAGACTGTGTACCAATCAAGTTCCTTTCAAAGTATGCTGATGCAAAAGCTCCATACTCAACAATCATATACAACCGTTCGCTCGACGAATGATCCGTACTCAAAGACTGGAAAGTTGCACAGATCACACCAGTATTTAAGACAGGTAGTAGTAGGAGTAATCCACTAAATTACAGGCCCCTACATTAACGTAGATATGTAGCAGGATTTTGGAACACATATTGTGTTCGAACATTATGAATTACCTCGAAAAAAAAAAAACCGGTCTGTTGACACAGTCAATACGGATTTAGCTCAAGCTACCAACAGTGCTTTTGAGGTTGTCGAAAATGTATTCTGCAGCTTGTAAGATGATTATTTTTATACAGGCTGTATCACGATTGTAGAAGAAATGATGTTCTAATAAACATGAGTTTGCAAACCAGTCGCTTATGAGATAAGTGAGATCGTATGATTACGAGCCGCCTCTGACTTCGCTTTGAAATGTTGTCCTAATTAGAGGAAATGTCTTTGAAAATGTAAGCTCTTAGATTAGGTTCCCACATCTTTGTCCTCAATTTTCATCCCTTGTCTACCTTAACAAGAAATACAGTACCGCTTCACTACGTTACTTCTTACAAGTTATTGTTGACTCGTACCTGTAAAAGGAGACGTTCCACGTTCCAATTCTGGAGGCAATACTGCACTCGTCTCTGGAATGAATTAAGAATTCCTTCAGACCCACAGATAACCTCCAGCACCTGAAAGACGCTGTATAACTTGCTGCTCTAATTCTTCAAACGTATTAACATGAGTGATGAGCACGTCACTTTTGAGGTGACCCCAGACAGAAAAAAGAAAAAAAAAAACAAGGTGAGTTGAGCTAGGAGGCTAAAGTACAGACCCAGCTCAAACTATCCATCTGAGACCATAGTCGTAGATCGGCAACAAAATGCATATATCACATTCCCCAGTCATGGGTATCTGGGTGGATGAAATTTGAACGCAATTAAACGGGGACTTAATCCAATAGTTAACATTTCAAATACGTTAGTACTAGAACAGTAGTTCACATTGACGTCAATGGTGGCTCATAATCTCACTTTCGCAATCGCCTCACAAACGACTCATTCGTGGACTCATGTTCACTATAACGTTTTTGCTCCTGTTATCGTTGAGTTTCACTCGTGTCAGTTTTCGCTTTCAATTATGATGCACCCTGTCTTTGGCTTCATTTATTTCATGAAGATGACCGCAGAACGACAAAAAAGGATGACATTGAAGGAGTCATTGCAGTTTAAATTAAAAATAAATAAATAAATAGCTCCAGTGATGTCTTTAATCCATATTAGTCACTCTGTGTCGTAACATTAAGATAGTAAGTTCAGTTTCCAAATCTTTATTCGGATGTACCACATAAGTGTTACTCTTTGAACGGATGTTTCTACTCAAAGCAAATTACTGGACAAAGAGAGATTTTGGAGAGGTAATTGATTACTGTACCTTTCGGAGATTCGTTGAAGGAATGTGTGCGTCTTTCCTGCAAAGAATCCATCTGCATTCTGCACAACATTCGATCCACACTTCCTGGTTTCCAAAGTACAGACATTTGACAATAGCTAGAGGAATAATTTGTTCGGATAGTGAGCCCGGTCGGCACCCCCCCCCCCTCCCCCCTCCCGATACCGGAAGCCAGCCACGAGAACGCTGCAGCGCGCCCACGCGGCCAGCAGTGGCCAACGCCCACGCCAGCTGCGCCCTTCCGCGGGCGTCAACGGTGGTAACACGTGCGCAGATACTGACCGCAAGCAGCGAGGGTTGAGCTACTCTCCGGATCGTAGATGGGGCTCCAACATTATTTTGCCACGTTCTGTTCCTCAACTATTTCGGTGGTTGAAAAACGACATGCTTGCCCAAAGCTGCCACTGTTAATAAAAATATTACATTAAGGTTACCTGACATGATCATTTAATGCAGGAGCCGATATACTACTTTTGTATTGTATTGTTGTCTTTCTTTGAAAACCAATTTATTTGCCAAGACTGCTATGTTAACACAGTTATTGGACTACTTGTTTCGGCAATACGTATTGCCATCCCCACATGCATAAAAACAGGGCAGTTGTAGTTACATTATAAAATGCTTACACCACTCAGTTACATGAAGAACCGAACAAGGTGGTGCAGTGCTTAGCACACTAGACTCGCATTAGGGAGGAGGACGTTTCGAACCTGCGTCCGGCCATCCTGGTTTAGGTTTTCCGTCATTTCCCTATATCGCTTCAGGTAAATGCGGGTATGGTTCCTCTGAAAGCGCACGGCCTGCTTCCTTTCCCATCCTTTCCTAATCGTATAGGACCTATGACTTCGCTGTTTGGTCCCATTTCCCGAACCAACCAACCAATCACAAGAGGACTATACAATCATTATCATCAGTTATCTGCTATATTAGCAAGTCCTTTGCCTCTCCATTTTCTGCGATCCATTGCTTCCTTCTTAAGGCTCCTGTATGTTGTACCGTCCATCATGTCATCCAGTATCTGGAATCTCTTCCTTCCTCGCTTCCTTTTCTCTTCTACATAAACTTCTAAAACTGTTTTTATCAGTCCGTCATTCTTTCTTAATATATGCCCAATCCAATTTCTTTTTGTTCTCTTTATTACAGCTAGTAACTATCTTTTCTCCCCCACTCTTCTCAGTACCTCTTCATTTTTTACTCTGTCCATCCAACTTATTCTTTCCATCTTCCGCCATGTCCAGATCTCAAAAGCCTCCAGCCTTTCTCTGTCTTTTTTCCTCATAGTCCATGTTTCAGCGCCATATAGAAGAACACTCCATACAAGACATTTTATGAGTCTCTTTCTGAGTTCTCTGTCCAGACCACTGCAGAAGATTCTCCTCTTCTTATAAAACGCCTCTTTTGCCATTGCTATCCTTGTTTTAATTTCTGTGGTGCCCTTCCAGTCGGTGTCTATCCTGCTTCCAAGATACTTAAAATTTTGCACCTGTTCTAGTGTTTCTCCATTCAGCACAATTTTTATTTCCTTATTTCCTCCTACTGCCAATACTTTTGTATTATTTGTGTTAATTTTAATTCCATATTTTTTCCCGTTAGTTGCAATGGTGTCCACCAAATCCTGTAATTCTTTTTTCCCTGTGGCTAGAAGGACCATGTCATCAGCATCTCAAGCACCCTACTCTTCTTCTTCCAATTTCTACTCCTTTGTCATCTAATGAGCATTGGTCAATCATATTTTCCAAGTACAGGTTGAAAAGAGTAGGTGATAAACAGCATCCTTGTCTTACTCCTTTCCCTAGTCTGATCCAGTTTGTACTTTCTCCTCTCACTTTAACTGAAACTTTTTGATTAAGGTATAATGAGTCCACTCTCTTTTCCCTCATAATAGTCGCCAGCTTGTCCCAAACCACATTGTCAAATGCCTTTTCTAAATCGATGAAGCACATATATAGGTCTCTTCCTTTTTCAATAAACCTTTCTCCCAAGATTCGTAGGAGCCCTATTGCATCTCTGGTATTCCGTCTAAAGCCAAACTGCTTCTCGCCGAGATCCTCCTCCTATTACTTTTTCAAGTCTTTTATTAATTATTCTTAACATCACTTTGGCTGCATGTGAAATGTGGCTGATTGTCCTGTGCTCGCTGCATTTCGTGGTTCCTTGTTTTTTCGGTAATGGAATCATTACTGTTGTCAAAAAGTCCTCAGGCCATTCACCACTGTCATATATTTTATTACATAACCTCAATATTTCTCTTATTCCATTGTGGTTCAAGCATTTTAGTATTTCTCCCGGTATTGTATCTGTACCTACTGCTTTGCCATTTTTCATTGCAGCAATGGCAGACTTTACTTCTTCCATTATGATGGTCGGTCCTTTCTCTTCATCACTTACACTGTTGTGTGATTCAAGTTCTAGAGTTTCTGGTTTGCTATTTGTGTCATATAGCTCTTTTATATATTCTTCCCATCTCTGGAGGACATCGTCACGATCTTTGTACACTACCTCTTCGTCTTTACTCAAAATTTCCATAGTAGCACTTCCTGCTCTGTTTTGTTCCCATGTCATAGTCTTTACTCTGTTGTATAGTAAGTCGTATCTTCCCTTCCTGTCCAGTTCTTCAATTTCATCACATTCCTCTTTTAGCCATTTTTTCCTAGCCTGCTCTGTTTCTCTTCGCAGTTCGTTATTTAACTTTCGGTGTATCTTTCTTGCATCTTCAGTGTTCTTGTTTTTCAATTTTCTTCTCTCCTCCATCTTGGAAATCATTTCTTGTGTGACCCATGGTTTTTTTGACCTTTTCCCTTTTACATATCCTATATTTTGCTGTCCTGCTTTAATGACTCCTTCTTTCAGCATATTCCAGTACTCGTTGGCATTATCAGGTGGTTCTTTGTCTCGTAATGTGTTTAGAAAGTCCCGAGACAGCATTTCTGTAATTTGTTCTTTGTTGGACCTTATCTTCTCTAGATCCCACTTCTTCACCATTGTCGCCTTTTTCTGTTTTTTCATTCTTATTTCTATTTCTGCCATAAGTAAGTTGTGGCCACTATTAATATCTGCACCTGGTAATGTGTGCACCTTCTTGATTCCATTCCTGTATCTTTCTTCTACCAGTATAAAATCGATTTGGTTTCTATATTTATCCCCTGGTGATTTCCAAGTGTAGAGCCTCCTCTTATGGTTCTTGAACCATGTGTTTGCCGCTATCAGCTGCCTTTCCCTGCAGAAGTCAATTAACCATTCACCTCTGTCATTTATCTTTCCAAGACCATGACTGCCTACTATGTTTCCCTCTTTCCCTTCTCCCACAATGGCGTTCCAGTCTCCCATTACTACTTTGCAGCATTTTTTATTTTCGTCCATTATTCTCTCTATTACAGTGTACGTTTCCTCTACAATTTGGTCATCATGTTCTGAAGTTGGCATATACACCCGGACAATCAGTAAATCTTTTTGTGCTCATTTCAGCCTTACACCAATAACCCGGTCATTTGCATAGTCTATATATTCCACACATTTAGCCAATTCCTTTGTCATAATCATTCCTACTCCATTAATTCCTTTTACTTCTCCTCCTGAGTAGTAGAATACATATTCATCTGACTGCAACTCTCCATGTCCATTCCATCTTACCTCAGCAACTTCTACGAGGTCCATATGATTCTTTTCCATCTCTCTTTTAAGGTTTTCTAGTTTTCCTGCTTGCAGCAGAGTTCTGACATTCCAGGTACCAATTCTCGTTTTGATTTTTTTGCCTCCTTTCAAGTTGTCCCCCCGGAGATCCGAATGGGGGACTATTTTACTTCCGGACACTGATTTAACATGAGAGGAAGCCATTTTTTGTGCATAAAATGGATACTGCATTATGCAGGGAAGATAATCTGCGGTGGTATTCTGTTGCCTTCCGCAGTTCTGGAGGCCGCCCCCTAACATGGGATACAGACGCCTTTTGCAGCCGCCCGCTCCGGGTCAGACGCTGCATGAGAAGTATAGGTTGGAAAATGAAAGACCCCTAGCCCTCGAAACCTAATAGCGTCAGGGTCGGAAAAGAACAAGAGCTGGCCGAGGGTGGCCAGATAGGAAAGATAAAAGTGAGGAGCCTGGCATAAGTAAGTGGAAGCAATGCCAGGAGTCAACTCGGGGCCCCGTGGTCGCCAGCCACGTATCACTAGGTGTGACTCCCTGAGGAACTATACAATATGCACTCCTGTAATTATGTTAACATAGCAATTTTGTCTAATAAATTGGTTTTCAAAGGAAGACTAAATACAAAGAATTATTTATTTATACGTCTAGTTACGTATTAAGAGACAACGAGTAGAAACTACATATGTAAACACGGCATTATGAGTAAATAGTGGCACCATACATTATCTGATCGAAAGCAGCCCGGGCACGTGTTACTGCACATTAATATGCAGTGTGTCCACCCTCCACGTTTGTGATGGCTTCAACTCTGCTGGGGACACTTTTTTTCAATGAGGTGCACGAATGCCTGTGGAGGAATGGCGGCCCATTCTTCCTCCAGAGCAGTAAGCAGAGGAGGTAGACGCTGGGGTCTTTAGCTAAGTTTACGTTCTAAGTTATCAGAAAGATGTTTCATTCGGTCCAGGTACTACTCCTTCCACTTCCAGACGACGACGACGACGACGACGACAATAACAACAACAACAATAATAATAAAACAACCTGTCTGACAAAAAGGTGAAGAGGAAGAAACGAAATGAAACTTCACGGTTTGAGAGGTTAGGTTATGTTATGTTATTTCAGTGATTACAAGATCAAGAGCCAAATGTAATAGAAACTGGGCAATAAGAGCCTGCTTCTCACAATCACATTCCTCTCCCTCTGGGATGCACACACTGACGCAGTTGAGAATGGTGTCATAAGGTCGTTGTAAACTCTCCAGAGACAAGCTGGTCTACAACTGTAGTAACTGGTCCTTGATATCATGGATACTAGCACTGGGACGAAGTTGAGTCCGGGCTGGTCCCATAGATGTTCTCTGTGGACGGATATGGCTATCTTGCAGGCAGTTCAAAGAGATACGGACCGATGAAAAATGGTACCACGAAACCGTCGCATGAGATGCAACACGTGTGGTTGCAGAATGACTGTGACGTACCGTCAGTGTTCTGTCACTACCAGCAGTGACGTGAAGCTACGCCCGATTGCCCCTCACACCATAAAGCCAGGAGTAACACGGCTGTGCCTCTCCAGTACTTGGTAATAATGGAATCTCTCCCCATGTCACCGCGACACTCGCTGCCGATGGTCATGCGGATAGTGCGAAACAGCGACTCGCTGAACACGAGGTAAAGCCGTTCGTCAGCATTTCATGTTTCTCGGTCAGGCCATCAAACGCAGCCGTTTCTGTTATGTTGTTAACGGCGTGCTGCACTTGGGACGTTAACTCCCTTATCTCATCGCTGCTAGTTTCCGACCAGTGGTACTGGATGACACAGAATGTTGCGGAAAGTCAAGTACCTGTACCCGGTTTAAGGCACAGACGGAACGTTCTCGGTTTTGATTATCAGACTTCGTCGACTGGTCCAGACTGTATACCAATTAGGTTCCTTTCGGAGTATGCTGATGCATTAGCTCCATACTTAAAAATCATACACAACCGTTCGCTCGACGAAAGATCCGTACCCAAAGAATGGAAAGTTGCACAGGTCACACCAATATTTGAGAAAGGTAGTAAGAGTAATCCACTAAGTTACTGGCCCATATGGTTAAC
Organism: Schistocerca serialis cubense; assembly: GCF_023864345.2. Classification (NCBI taxonomy): domain Eukaryota; kingdom Metazoa; phylum Arthropoda; class Insecta; order Orthoptera; family Acrididae; genus Schistocerca; species Schistocerca serialis. Next base: position 627,751,230 of record NC_064641.1, on the reverse strand, counting down.
GTCGATATGCAGCAGGATTTCGGAACATATATTGTGTTCAAACATTAGGAATTACCTCGAAGGAAACTGTCTATTGACACACAGTCAATATGGGTTTAGAAACCATCGTTCCTGTGAAACACAACTAGCTCTTTATTCACATGAAGTGTTGAACGCTATTGACAAGGTATTTCAGATCGATTCCGTATTTCAGTATTTCCAGAAGGCTTTTGACACTGTACGTCACAAGCGGCTCGTAGTGAAATTGCGTGCTTATGGAATATCGTGACTGGATGTGTGATTTCCTGTCAGAGAGGTCACAGTTCGTAGTAATTGACGGAAAGTCATCGATTAAAACAAGTGATTTCTGGTGTTCCCAAAGGTAGTGTTACACGCCTTCTGCTGTTCCTTATCTATGTAAACGATTTGGGAGACAATCTGTGCAGCCGTCTTAGGTTGTTTGCCGATGACGCTGTCGTTTATCGACTAATAAAGTCATCAGAAGATCAAAACAAATTGCAAAACGATTTAGAAAAGATATCTGAATGATGTGAAAATTGGCAGTTGACCCTAAATAATGAAAAGTGTGAGATCATCCACATTAGTGCTAAAAGGAACTCGTTCAACTTCGGATACACGATAAATCAGTCAAATCTAAAGGCCGTAAATTCAACTAAATACCTATGAATTGCGAATGCGAACAACTTAAATTGGAAAGAACACAAAGAAAATGCTGTGGGGAAGGCGAACCAAGGGCTGAGATTTATGGGCAGAACACTTAGAAGATGTAACTGATCTACTTAAGAAACTGCCTACACTACGCTTATCCGCTCTCTTTAGGACGTCTTTGCGCGGTGTGGGATGTTTACCAGATAGGATTAACGGAGCACATCGAGAAAGTTCAAAGAAGATCAGCACGTTTTGTATTATCGTGAAATAAGGGAGCGAATGTGACTGACATGATATGATTTGACGTGGACATCATTAAAACAAACGCATGTTTCGTTGCAGCGGTATCTTCTCACGAAATTTCAGTCATCAACTTTCTCCCCCGAATGCGAAAATATTTTGTTGACGTTAACGTATATAGGGAGAAAAGATCATCATAATAAGATAAGGGAAATCAAAGCTCGCACGGAAAGAAATAGGTGTTCATTTTTCTGCGCGCTGTTCGAGATTGGAATAATTGAGCATTATTGTGGAGGTGGTTCGATGAACCCTCTGCCAGGCACTGAAGTGTGGTACGCAGAGTATCCATGTAGATGTAGAAATTAGAGTGCAGGTGACGGTTTACCGACAGTTGTTCTAACCACGCCCATTCCCGAGTGGAACAGGAAAGTGGTACCCAAATTACCTTCCGCCACACATCTTCAGGTAACGCGGAGAGTATAGCTGTACACGTAGAAGAATAAAATCAACTAGAAGGGCACCTAAAAAAGAAATTTCCGCTCCAGATAAAACTATAAATAGTAGACCCGAACTTCGCAGACCAAATATCGGAGGTTGTTCAGAGACATTTTCGGAATACTTTGGCATAAGAGAATTAATGTAATTATGATTTATTGCCCAAGTCACATTTGTTTCTGTGAAAAATTCTGTTACGCAGTCACCAAAACGTAAAATACAAAATACTGAGTAATGCAGCACAGTCCTCAAAACAGCGCCGAGACAAAACTGGGTAGCAGTGAATATTACCTTGAGAGCGAACGGTGGGACTTGGTAGTACTGCTGTCAACAGCAAGTATGATGAGTGAATGCAGCTAGTTGGTTTCCAAACCATACATACATACATACATACATACATCTGCACTGTTGTACAGTTACTTCAATGTGAAACAGACAAAAAGGTAAATGGATATAAAAAATCAGTTAACTATGTAATGAACGGGAGACCACGAGTTCCTTATCAAAATTCTTGGAAAATATCCTCTAACGAGCTGCGGACTTTGTGGGAATTCCTGTTCACGTTGTGTAGCTTTTAAGAAATAATGCGCTTGGAAAGTCTCTGGTCCCATTATGGTAATCTATTTCCGATTAGGTGTTGTTAATAGATATCTAAATTGTGATGGATACTTGCCAGTAGGGTGACTTTATGCCAACAGTAAGAGGGGGCTCGATTTCATCTCTGATTGCAGGCTGCGAAGCTGTACAGGCGTTAAATTGCTTTTTCAGCAGTCTTTGGGTGCTTGTCGCAGCACAAATTCGTCGTGGATTTTAGCTCGTACGAGTGTCATGCGTCTGTCCTGAGGCATGTGCCCCGCGATCTCTCCCCGGCCCAGTTGAGGCGAGTGGCCCCAATTAGGAGAGCGCGCTCTGACATTAAATGGCGGACGCGCCCGCTTTATCTCCCACAGGGCTTCGCTACCGACGCCTTTAGCAGACGGATCATAGGGCTTTCCTCCGGAAAGCCTGTGCCCCTTTCACACACACACACACACACACAAAGCCGCTGTACAGTGGAGGGCACTTTTTCCATTACTAGTGATAATGCTGTAGACTACTGGATTGTAAAAGAATTTGAAGCCATTTTGACTATTTTTCAACAGTGACTTTCTCAAGAAATATGTGAAGGTTTTTGTAAATTACCGCTACCAGTCACAGACTTTGTAAACAATTGTATTACTTATTTAGCAACATGTTTCGAGGGAATACCTCATCTTCAGGCTAAATGGCATTACAAAAACAACTTTACAATAAGGTCATACTGATGTTACATAGTCTTTTCATAAATGCTGTGGTCATCCTGTGGAAGAAGAGAAAACTTATCGCCTCTTAATAAGTTTTTTCTTCTTACACAGGACGATCACAGCATTTACGAAAAGACTATGTGACATCGGTATGACCTTATTCTGAAGTTGGTTTTGTAATGCCATTTAGCCTTAAGATGAGGTATTCCCTCGAAACATGTCGCTAAATAAATAATACAATAGTTGAGAAAGTTTGTGACTGGTAGCAGTAATTAAAAAAAATCTTTGACATACTGTGTCGTCACTGGACGATCGTAAGGAAATACAGAAAGGCTTGGACAAAATTTACACTTGTCTAACGAATGGCAGCTCTTACTAAATGTAGATAAATGCAAGACGATGCTTTCAACAGAGAGAAACAACCCGACAGTATCCGATTACAAAATCCGTGGTAAACATTTTGATCACGTAAAGTCGTGTAAGGATTTAAGAGTATATGAGGGAGCGATATGAAGTGGATCTCGTAGAATCAGTACTACGGACGCGAATGGGAGACAAATTTGCTAGTGTTCTGGCGTAACCACAAGCGCCGGAACAAAGTGGAAGAATGCAAGACCAGAGAAGGCGGCGAGGCGACGTCAGCCAATCGTGCGCTGACAAGGACCGCGTCGCGATAGGAGCGACCTCTGCAAGATGTGAATATTGCTGCCAAACCTCTGCCGGACATTAGTGGACAGGATTCGCAGAGTATTAGTTCGCACTAGCGGAGAGACCTACGATATCAGATTGTAGTGATCCATACCTATTGCTTGTTTGAACATTGTGTATAGCAAGGACTCGGATTTATGTTGATGTCGCCCATCGCTTGCGACACTTTTTTACATTAAAGTTAAGTATTGTCAATCTGCTTTATAGATATAAAACTACTAACGTTATTTGCTTGAATTATTGTATAGCATTCCAGGACGCGCAGCATCCCTTAGGCGTCTTGCACGAGACGAGTGGACAAGACCCAACAGCTAGAAGGGTTCTTGCAAAATGCAATGTGTCTGTGACGGAAAATTCTGTACAATACGCCAGTGTGACCGATTCTGCAGTGTTGTCCTAGTGTTTGGAGTCGTTACCAAGTTAACTTGACAACAGACATCGAAAGAATTTAAAAATTATTCTGTTCCAGCGTGGCGTGCTCGTACAGTAACCTTGTCATGGGTAATATTAAAAACTGCTGTAGGTTGCACTTTATTCTTTATAAACACATGAACGACGCGTTTCACCAGCGTGGGGCATCATCAGGTTACCTCACGAGCGTTAGTGACAAGTCATAGTAGCGCACAACAAGACCACGTCCACACGCTGTAAATATGGGCATACGAGGTGCGACAATAAAGTAATGAGACTGATGTGAAAAAAATGTTGCTTACCGTTTTAGTCAAGTTTACTGTTGTCTCCTTCAAAGTAGTTCCCTTCTGATAGCACACACTTTATCCAGCGGTTCTGCCATTGATGGTAACATTTCTGGAACTCATCTTCTGTAATATCCTCCAAGACCCACGCCACAACGTTTTGGACATCTTTTGTTTTTTGAAAATGGTGTCCCTTGACCGCCGTTTTGACTCTCGGAAATAAAAAAAGTCGCACGGAGCGATATCTGGTGAATAAGGTGGCTGTGGTAGTACTGAAATTTGTTTTGAGGTTAAAAATTGCTGTACTGACAGAGCAGTATGTGATGGCGCATTATCGTGATGCAGAATCCAATTATCAGCAATGTTGGCACGGAGAAGAACAATTCTTTTACGAAGTCTTTCTAAAATTTCTTTGTAGTAATATCTGTTAACTGTTTGTCCAGGAGGCACCCACTCTTTATGAACAATTCCCTTGGAATCAGAGAAATAGACAAGCATGCATTTCACTTTTGACGTTGACGTGCGAGCTTTTTTTGGTTTGGGTAATCCCTTTGAACACCATTGCGAACTTTGGCGTTTTGTCTCTAGAACGTACTGAAAAAACCAACTTTCATCACCAGTTAAACACGGCTCTACAATTCTGGATTGATTTCCGTTTGCTCTAAAAGATCAGCTGCCACATTTTTCCCTGTTTCTCGCTGTTGTGGTGTGAGATTTTTGGGGACCATTTTTGCACAAATCTTTCTCATACCAAGATATTCAGTTATTTATAGATGAACCGTTTCTCAACTGATGTTCAGTTCTTCTGCAATCATTTTCACGGATAATCTTCGATCAGATCGTAAGAGTTCACGCACCCTGGCCAAGTTGACATCCTTCCGTGAGGTTGATAGCCGTCCACTGCGGTCTTCATCTTCAACATTCTTGCTGCCTTCAGTAAACATTTAATGCCAACGAAAAACTTGAGCTCTTGAAATAACCTTCTCTCCAAGAGCCTTCTGAAGCTTACTGTAAGTCGTCGTCGCGTTTTCACCCAATTTAACGCAAAAAGAAATGGCATACCGTTGTGCAACATTATGCGGTTCCATTTCCGTGACGAGAGACACAAACACGTGTTAACTTATTACAGCACAACTCACGACTGAGCAGTTGCATTGATGTGCCACTTGTACTAGAAGCAGCTTATACACCAAGGTCAAAGATATTGTGCCTACGCAAGCCTGCAGGGTTGCCACATCTTGCAAAGAAAATCTGTCTCATTACTTTATTGTCGCACTTCGTAATACAGCGTGTGCGCGTGGTCCTGTTCTGCGTTGCTATGACTTGTCACTAATGCCCATGAGATAATCTGATGATGCTCTACCCGAGCGAAACACGTCATTCTTGAGTTAATAAAGAAAATCCTACGTCTACAGAAATATTCGGGGTACTTAACGAGAAATTTTATCTATGCTGCAGTGAATCATACGAAACGAGAGGCGTACGTGTCACTATGGAACGTGGAGTATTGTGTTATCATTAGAGAAGCAGTAGAAAAGTAATGGATCGAACAGGAGAGGTCTGTAACTACGAAAATGGACTAGTCATTGGATGGCACCTGAGTAACAAATCCATCAGTGACGTTTGAACCGTTCAACAGTTGCCGAAGACGACGGTTGGTGATGTGACTGTGAAGTAGTAATGGGAAGGAACAACCACAGTCCACGCACGTCTCATATACCGACCGACAGGAACCGTCAGTCACTGGGGAGGATGGTTGTTAAAAATCGCCTTAGCGTGAATGAATCATTCGTGGGTCCAAAGTGCTATCGGAAGTCTAGCCAGCACAGCGAATGGGCATAGAGAGTTGAAAATAATGGGGTGCAATGGTCGAGCAGTCCTTCATAAACCACATTTTTCTGTAGTCAGCGCTAAGCGACGCGTGTAGTTGCCTAAGGAGTGACGCCACTGGGTAGTGGGTGACTGGAAACGAGTGATTTTGGAGTGGTGAATCACGCTGAACCGTATGGCAGTCCAATGGAAGGGTTTGGGTTTAGCGAGTGACGATAACCTTCCATTATACGTAATGCCAACACAGTGTGGTCCCTCTATTGCGCCTGAGAAAAAGCTACACGCGGAAGGACTTGAACACACATAACAGCACTGTGTATTGCGTGCAGTAGAGGAACAGTTCGGAGATGATGGTTGTATTAGCATGGCAATGCAGAACGTCAGAAGACAGCATCTGTGAGGCAATGGTTGGTACACAATGATGTTTCAAAAATGGACTGGCCTGCCTAAAATCCCGACCTGAACCCAATGGAACACATTTGAGATGAATTACAACATAGACTTCGCTCCACAACCAACGTCCAACATCACTACCTCCTTCTGGTTTCGGCTCTTGCGAATATGTGGGCTGCCATTCTTCCACAGATATTCGCACACCTCACTGAAAATTTCACCAGCGGAGATAAAGACGTCGTAAGGTGAAGGGCGGAGCTACCGACACATGGCTTATTAATATCGATTATTAGGTGTTCGGATACTTTTTATCAGATAGAGTACGTCGGAGTAACAGGGTACCAAACCAGTATCATCACAGGTAAAAGACTAAAATGTTGGCTGTAGAATACGCAAATACTTCTTTGCTAGCAACCAGTATGTAGCACTGGCGTTTTTTCGAGATGACCTTATTCCCTCATTACAATCGTGCTACTTGGAGCAGTGTTCGTGAAACTAGACTCACATTCGAGATGAGCAGGGTTCAGATACCATCCAGTCGTCAGGATTTAATGAATCGACCCAACTGTACTGATCGCAGTGGAATAGTTTACCAGTTTCGATTCTTAAGAGTCGTCAGCGGAACTAATAATAGAGTAAAGCCAAAATACAAAATTGTTGTTCAATATAAAAATAAAAGTGCAATATACGAAGAGTAATAAACAATCTGCCAAGTATCTTGCTACAAATGTAACTTGTCGAACATTCACCAAACGCCCATGTCGGTCACTTATGCTTGCTCATGCGTCGTGCTTATAAAACGAAATATTACGTATGAGTATAGTTGTGGGTATACCTTGCTTAAATGTGCGAAAATTAGAATTTATCATATTTCTGTATGTTTCAAAAGCTATTACTTAATCATTAGCCTTCATCTTTTTTAAAAAAGTAATCCACCACAATTCAGAGTATTTAAAGACACGTAAGGTAAACGATTACTTGGACCATGGAGAGCATTCGTCCGTTGGACTGCAAAAACATGTTTATTCGCTACAGCTATTAGGGAGCATATAAAATTATAAAGAGTAAAGGAAGAAAGCACCATTAAGAACATGACTGCTGAAAACACTCAATAATTTAGCCTGCAAAAGCTCATAAATTGAAAACAATTATTGTATTATTCCCATTTGTTTTTGGGGTATATATGAATCGATTGAGAAAGAAAACTGGCGTTCTACGGTTCGGAGCGTGGAATGTCAGATCCCTTAATCGGGCAGGTAGGTTAGAAAATTTAAAAAGGGAAATGGATAGGTTGAAGTTAGATATAGTGGGAATTAGTGAAGTTCGGTGGCAGGAGGAACAAGACTTCTGGTCAGGTGACTACAGGGTTATAAACACAAAATCAAATAGGGGGAATGCAGGAGTAGGTTTAATAATGAATAGGAAAATAGGAATGCGGGTAAGCTACTACAAACAGCATAGTGAACGCATTATTGTGGCCAAGATAGATACGAAGCCCACACCTACTACAGTAGTACAAGTTTATATGCCAACTAGCTCTGCAGATGACGAAGAAATTGAAGAAATGTATGATGAAATAAAAGAAATTATTCAGATTGTGAAGGGAGACGAAAATTTAATAGTCATGGGTGACTGGAATTCGAGTGTAGGAAAAGGGAGAGAAGGAAACATAGTAGGTGAATATGGATTGGGGGACAGAAATGAAAGAGGAAGCCGCCTGGTAGAATTTTGCACAGAGCACAACATAATCATAACTAACACTTGGTTTAAGAATCATGAAAGAAGGTTGTATACATGGAAGAACCCTGGAGATACTAAAAGGTATCAGATAGATTATATAATGGTAAGACAGAGATTTAGGAACCAGGTTTTAAATTGTAAGACATTTCCAGGGGCAGATGTGGACTCTGACCACAATCTATTGGTTATGACCTGTAGATTAAAACTGAAGAAACTGCAAAAAGGTGGGAATTTAAGGAGATGGGACCTGGATAAACTAAAAGAACCAGAGGTTGTACAGAGATTCAGGGAGAGCATAAGGGAGCAATTGACAGGAATGGGGGAAATAAATACAGTAGAAGAAGAATGGGTAGCTTTGAGGGATGAAGTAGTGAAGGCAGCAGAGGATCAAGTAGGTATAAAGACGAGGGCTAGTAGAAATCCTTGGGTAACAGAAGAAATATTGAATTTAATTGATGAAAGGAGAAAATATAAAAATGCAGTAAATGAAACAGGCAAAAAGGAATACAAACGTCTCAAAAATGAGATCGACAGGAAGTGCAAAATGGCTAAGCAGGGATGGCTAGAGGACAAATGTAAGGATGTAGAGGCCTATCTCACTAGGGGTAAGATAGATACTGCTTACAGGAAAATTAAAGAGACCTTTGGAGATAAGAGAACGACTTGTATAAATATCAAGAGCTCAGATGGAAACCCAGTTCTAAGCAAAGAAGGGAAAGCAGAAAGGTGGAAGGAGTATATAGAGGGTCTATACAAGGGCAATGTACTTGAGGACAATATTATGGAAATGGAAGAGGATGTAGATGAAGATGAAATGGGAGATACGATACTGCGTGAAGAGTTTGACAGAGCACTGAAAGACCTGAGTCGAAACAAGGCCCCCGGAGTAGACAATATTCCATTGGAACTACTGACGGCCGTGGGAGAGCCAGTCCTGACAAAACTCTACCATCTGGTGAGCAAGATGTATGAAACAGGCGAAATACCCTCAGACTTCAAGAAGAATATAATAATTCCAATCCCAAAGAAAGCAGGTGTTAACAGATGTGAAAATTACCGAACTATCAGCTTAATAAGTCACAGCTGCAAAATACTAACACGAATTGTTTACAGACGAATGGAAAAACTAGTAGAAGCCAACCTCGGGGAAGATCAGTTTGGATTCCGTAGAAACACTGGAACACGTGAGGCAATACTAACCTTACGACTTATCTTAGAAGAAAGATTAAGGAAAGGCAAACCTACGTTCCTAGCATTTGTAGACTTAGAGAAAGCTTTTGACAATGTTGACTGGAATACTCTCTTTCAAATTCTAAAGGTGGCAGGGGTAAAATACAGGGAGCGAAAGGCTATTTACAATTTGTACAGAAACCAGATGGCAGTTCTAAGAGTCGAGGGACATGAAAGGGAAGCAGTGGTTGGGAAGGGAGTAAGACAGGGTTGTAGCCTCTCCCCGATGTTGTTCAATCTGTATATTGAGCAAGCAGTAAAGGAAACAAAAGAAAAATTCGGAGTAGGTATTAAAATTCATGGAGTAGAAATAAAAACTTTGAGGTTCGCCGATGACATTGTAATTCTGTCAGAGACAGCAAAGGACTTGGAAGAGCAGTTGAATGGAATGGACAGTGTCTTGAAAGGAGGATATAAGATGAACATCAACAAAAGCAAAACAAGGATAATGGAATGTAGTCTAATTAAGTCGGGTGATGCTGAGGGAATTAGATTAGGAAATGAGGCACTTAAAGTAGTAAAGGAGTTTTGCTATTTGGGGAGCAAAATAACTGATGATGGTCGAAGTAGAGAGGATATAAAATGTAGGCTGGCAATGGCAAGGAAAGCGTTTCTGAAGAAGAGAAATTTGTTAACATCCAGTATTGATTTAAGTGTCAGGAAGTCATTTCTGAAAGTATTCGTATGGAGTGTAGCCATGTATGGAAGTGAAACATGGACGATAAATAGTTTGGACAAGAAGAGAATAGAAGCTTTCGAAATGTGGTGCTACAGAAGAATGCTGAAGATTAGATGGGTAGATCACATAACTAATGAGGAAGTATTGAATAGGATTGGGGAGAAGAGAAGTTTGTGGGACAACTTGACCAGAAGAAGGGATCGGTTGGTAGGACATGTCCTGAGGCATCAAGGGATCACCAATTTAGCATTGGAGGGCAGCGTGGAGGGTAAAAATCGTAGAGGGAGACCAAGAGATGAATACACTAAGCAGATTCAGAAGGATGTAGGTTGCAGTAGGTACTGGGAGATGAAAAAGCTTGCACAGGATAGAGTAGCATGGAGAGCTGCATCAAACCAGTCTCAGGACTGAAGACCACAACAACAACATGAATCGATTACGTCGAATGCCGAGATGGTTTCGATGGAAAAAGGGCGCAGCCGTTTTCCTTCCCCCCAGTCCAAGCTTGTGCTCTGTCTCTAATAACCTCGTCATCGATGGGACGTCAATCATAGTTGTCTCCCTTTCCTTATCATGATTCGTCGTCTTTCAAACTCTTTTTTCTGTTCGCTTGATCCTTGTGTTTGCTGCGAGAACGGTAACATTGCTAACATTCAGCAGATTCCTGCTAATATTGATTTGGTTAAATTGTCTCGTCAGTTGCTGCATCGTAACGAGAGGAGAAATTTGTTTGTATCACCAGCATAAGTGGCAGACCGTTTGCAAGCCTCTAATTGGATTATGGCCGTGTGTAGTCACTGTCTGTTTTGGAGAGGTATAGCGGGATATGCTACCTGATGGCATGCAATATGTGGAACTGTGGCGTGTGTGTGAATGCGTGAAGATTGCTAGTGTATAACCGGCACCTTGCTACAAACCTCCGCGAATAGGCAAATAAATTCATTTGCCAGTACTATCGTTGCAAATCAGAACGCAGTAGCATATTCCCATGAAACACCAAAAGTGATCATCAGTATAACTGTGGCGCTTGCAGGAAACCTTAATTAAAACACGATTTCGTCAAGGGACCTCACTTAAGCATTTATAGTTGGAGGGCTTTGGCAATTTAATTATAATATGGGATAAGTACTTGAATCAAGAATTTAATCTAAGAGCGTAATTCATTAATTCATGAATAACATATAGGAAATATATTTTTTGAGACACTAAATCTTTATAGCACAAACCAAAGAGTAAATGATTCAGAAAGACAAACTACCTGTGTACTGCTGGACAATATTCGCTGAATTAATGTTAAGTTACTGACATAGGTAGCAATGTGAACAGAGTACATGGCATCACTGTGAAAATAAGAAGAAAGAAACAATCTTATCAGCACGCTCTCAAAGACATTATTTATCGTTCTAAATGTTTTCCTCCGAATTTGAAGAGACGGGAAAAAAAGAAGCATGCAAAAAGTTGCATGAATATGTGTCATAGTAAGAGATTAACAGAAGCTGAAATGTAGATATGAGAGCCCCGTTCTTCAAACAGCTGACATTCCTGTCGTCGTTCGATCGAATTGCAGTGCAGCCTTGCCGTGTCTGTAATTAATTAAGTCATCAGTCATCATCAGAATGGGAAGAAATGACATGTGGTGTCCTGCAAGGATCCATCTTAGGGCCATTGCTTTTCTTGTGTACATTAATGATCTCTCATCAGTTACACTGCCAGAAGCAGAGTTCGTTTTGTTTGCAGATGACATAAGTATTGCAATAAATAGTATGTCGTGTGTAGTTCTAGAAAGATCTGCTAATGATATTTTCATGGATATTAATAAATGATTTAAAGCCAACTAACTGACATTAAACTTCAAAAAAACTCACTATATGCAATTCAGAACCTGTAAGAGGTTTCCACCCAGCATATGCATAAAGTACGAAGAATAGCAGATAGAAGAGGTTGACAGTCTTAAATTCCTGGGATTACAACTTGATAATAAATTCAATTGGGAGGAGCACACCACAGAACTGCAGAAACGCCTTAACAAATCTGTATTTGCAATTCGAGTGTTAGCAGACATAGACGACATAAAAGTGAAAAAGCTTGCATACTTTGCCTACTTTCATTCCATAATGTCATATGGTATAATATTTTGGGGTAACTCTTCAAGTCAAACAAAAGTTTTCAGAGTCCAAAAGCGTGTAATACGTATTATTTGTGGAGTAAATTCACGGACGTCCTGTAGAAACATATTCAAAGAACTGGGTATACTAACTACTGCCTCTCAGTATATTTACTCCTTAATGAAATTTGTCCTAAATAATATATCTCTTTTTCCAACAAACAGCTCAGTTCATACATACAATACCAGGAACAAAAATGATCTGCACAAGGACTTAAAAGCACTTACTTTAGTTCAAAAAGGGGTCCACTACTCAGGAACACTCATCTTCAATAATTTGCCAGCAAACATAAAAAATTTAGTTACAAATAAAGATCAGTTTAAAAGGAGCCTGAAAGACTTACTAGTGGCCAACTCCTTCTACTCAATTGACGAATTTTTTAATAGAAACAAATGATGTATATATTCATACTATTAGTATTGTTATCTCAGATTTAAAAAAAAAGTGACATGTTCCACATCCACGAGAATCTCCTCAACACGGATCTATGGAACGAAAAACTAATCTAATCTAATGGAACTGCGCCATGTCGCCGTGCGTTGTGATCCTGTGAGCGTTACTGCTGACTGGCGTAGGGCTGGCTGTTACGGCTGTGACCGTGGGTTGCAGTCATCTGGTCAGACGCAATCGCGAGAAATTTACCCAAGTCACACGAACTAGTAAATCAGACTCCGGCGACTTCGCATAAGGCCGATGTCCAAATCTGCTTATCGAAGTCGTGGTGGTCCTGTGCCTACACCTTACAGAGACACCTCGCTTCCTTCAAACCTCGGTGTATGCGCTCGGCGCACTTTGTTCGGCCAGTCACCGAAAAAAAACATAGCTGTCTCTCCAATGAGAGGACTGGAATCATGCCCGTTGTCTCCCATCAATTATTTACATCCCAGAACACCAATCAGAAGTGTGCTTTCGCACTGAGGAAAGACGCGAAACTACATTCTCACGGCAAGTCAACTATTTTGGGATTGCTATGAATTTTGGAATTTGCGGAGTGTGCTTCCTTTGGAAAACAGAACTGGAAATTTTCTCAGATACAGCTGTGGCAATACATCAGAATTTGGGGTGCTGTCCAGCAACAGGACGAAACGCTAGTTTCAGCGAGTGGTCGCGCCGACCCCTTGTGGCGGTTTAGGAACTTAGATTGTTTTCGCCTCCCCATATTTCGAAGCTTTCTGTTCTGTATGAGGTCGTCCGTCCAGTGGAACACTACCGTTCTTCCGGAGCTCCGGAAGAGGCAGTTCGGCCCGTACTCCTGTTTACTTCCGCTGGAACAGCGAATTCTGTATCCGAATTGACGTTAGCGCTCCTATCCCGTGCAAAAGGCTGTTTTGTCCCCGGTAGTTGGTTCCCGTGAGCCGAAAGATACAGAAGGGCTTGTAAACTCAAATAATAAAATCCCTGAAAACTCATGTACTTAAAGATGAAAACAGTTTGATCAAGGAAAGCAAATATCGTCCGAATCGAAAGAGATAAGGTGACAGACAAGACGTAGGCGGACAATTGTTTAAATAGGAATAAACAGGTGGGAGGACGACCTGGCACAGGCCGATGTCTCAGAAGGTCTTGTATAATACAGTGCTGTACTAGCCTTGTTATGGAAGCTTGACGAAATGGAAGTAAGGGACAGGGTGAAAGGCGGTTGCACATAACTTACTTCTAGAATAACATAAACGAAACCGCGAAGTTTACTATCCCAGATTGATTGACGAGTCATTAATACTGTCTCTTGCCTTCATTCTATGAGACACGGCACAGAGGTTTGCGATGCGACATAGAAATTTGGTGCAAATCCTGCTATCTATAAATTTAACGACACCGCCCCACCTCCTGTTGCAAGCAAAATAACGGACCGAAGTTGTGGAATGGTTAATATAGTCGCCATGTTCTCTAGAGGACCGGGGGTACATACCCCATGCTATCGTTTTGACTTAAGTTTACCGCATTTGACCTAAATAATTTATCTTAATTCCAGAGTGAGTCTTTCTGGATGGTTTATTCACGTAGTTTATGATCTGTTGGACACAATGGCAGTCTCACAATGCAGGATACGCCAAGGGTCGTACCGTCGGGGTGCGGAGACAAGCCCCCGTCAAGGGTGCATGTGCGAAAAAATTGACCGGAAGAAAGAAAGACAGTCTAAGAATTAACCGAAAGAGGCAGTGAGTTCTCGTATCCCTCGTGTCCCTGGCCTGTGCCCACGAGAATAAGCCTTTTCCTAGGTCCGCGGCAGTAAACGCACGCAGTTGTCACCGGGTTACGTCTACAATGTCACTGCTCACAAGTCCCTTCACAAAGAAACTACTGTTAGTGAAAAGGCGCCTATTTATAACATGGTTTATGTGGCATCAGTGCGTTTGGTTCACACAAACGCCGCTTACACAGCTCGCTCTCATGTTCAACAGCAGAGTTGTGAACTTTCTTTTATTTGGTAAAAAACAACTGTCTTCAGCCAAGATCGCATTAAAATATTCCTTTATTTTCAATAACCGGACTTCAAAAATTTTTTGTTACAAAACTTGTTCATTGTGAGTTGGAATCTCATGCGAAGTTGTCATATTAGTGAAGAAAATTCAGCACATTATACAAAGCTTTGATAAAAATAAAACATTACAATCAAAAAGCACCTCGTGCACATATACGTAGCGCTCATAGATGATTGTTACGTCATAAAAAAATCACAGTATACAATAAAATGCAGAGTAGCACATCCGTTTACGATAGTTTGACATCCGCTATTCATTAATGACCATCTTACAAGGGGAGGCCGCCAATTGTGAAATTCAGATTCGATTCATACTGCGCACAATAAAAGCTCATGGCCAGAGGTGTAATGTGGCAAAGCACCAAGCTGCACTTCTCAGCCGTTGTCGAGGAAATCGACAGTTAAAAGAAACCGTTGTGGTGAAACACTCTCTACGATTAATGATTTTCTACAGCGTCGTGGCGCAGCGGTAAGCGCTCGGGTTCGTAATCCGAAGGTCGCCGGATCGAATCTCGAGCCTTGCAACCTTCTTTTTCTTTACTATTTGTTTTTTGTAATTCATATATATATATATATATATATATATATATATATATAAAATTCTCGGCAATCAGTTGCAACAATTACGCATATAATAAGTTGTTGAAAGTCGTTTGTCGTGGAAAACTGGCGACTTCGAACATCATTATGTTTTCCGCAAACAAAGTTGTATTTCACAAATGTTATTAATTATCTTCATAATGTTATCCACGTATAGTTAACGGAAGACGTGGGAACGATATTCCGAAACGAATACGTATAGCGTAAGTCAAACGTTCGAATTAGAATAGAGACACCACAAACACAAATTTGCTGTGGCAGGTATGAAATATAAACTCCGTTACTCGCTCGTTACACTTGAAGGACAGATGTTGAATGGGCCGAAACGAGCCGCCGCATAACAGCGTAGTTGCGTGCTAACTTCGGAAGAAGGTAGATGCGGTCCCTAGCGCAACTTATCGTCGAAAATCAGTGCGTACGGGAGAGCTTTGGTACACCCTGTTAAAAAAAAAAAAAGGGAAAAATGGAGGCGGTACAATTGGAGAGCGATCCGCCTTCACCAACATGCATAAGCAATTCATTAATAGTATACATTATATATATATTTGAATTACAAAAAACTAATAATAAAAAAAATTGCATGGCGCGCGATTCGATCAGGCGACCTTCGGATTACGAACCCGAGCGCTTACCGCTGCGCCACGACGCTGTAGAAAATCATTAATCGTAGAGAGTGTTTCACCACAACGGTTTCTTTTAACTGTCGATTTTCTCGACAACGGCTGAGAAGTGCATCTTGGTGCTTTGCCACATTACACCTTCGGCCATGAGCTTTTATTATGCGCAGTATGAATCGAATCTGAATTTCACAATTGGCGGCCTCTCCTTGTTAGAGGCATATATGGTATGACTTCATAAAAATGACTGTATTCAATAAAATGCACAGTAGCACCCTTAGACGGCGTATGTACCATATATGCCGTCTAAGATGATCATGGAATATGTCAAGCTAATGTAAACAATTGTGCTACTGCGTATTTTACTGTGAACTGTGATCTTTGTGACGTAAGATTTCTATTTTCTCATTTAGATATGACATTACTGCCTTTTTATCTAGTCTACTGAACATATAATCTTTCTCCTTGTTTTTTTTGTGCTTTATAGGTTTATAATCATTGTATTTTACTGTGTACTGTGATCTTTGTGACGCAAGAATCATTTGTAAGAATTAACATACACGGACATGGCCTTGCGTACAAGGTGCTTTCTGACTATAAATGCTTTATTTTTAACAAACCTTTGTGTAATATATTACATTGTGTCTACAAGCATGATAACTTGGCATGGGGTTCCAACTCACAATGAAGACATTTCGTAACAAAACTTTCGAAGATCTGAAGATGGCAGCAAAGTCTGTCGAAAACGCTTGTTGAAAATAATGAAATATTAATGCAATCTTGGCTGTAGGAAGTTCTTTGCTTTGTAAAACACATCGTGCCTTCTCATTTATCAACACGAGATAATTAAATTTCCCTTATTTCCTAAACTGTCTCATTTTATAACACAATCATTAATGGTTATGGCCTGTATTGGCTGTCTTCCAATACCGCCGGAACGTGGTCAGTTATTGAATAAAAATTGTTACGGCGTTTTCTTTACACCATTAAAGTATTCATGCAGGGAATGAAAAACGTTAGTCATGAGAAGCTTACAAGTATTGTGAAAGCCTGTTTAGATTCTACGTTGCGCAGTGCTGCTCGCTTCTTGAACTGTAGATACGGAGGTGTCACCTACGCAAAGATCATGTGTCTAATTTTGCTCACTGAATGGATGTTTTCGCCCTTAACTCCCTACTGACTCGTCTGAAAGGCTCTTACTTTCACCTTCCCTTCGGCCCAACTCTTCTGCTAAGTTCATTCTACCGGTAGCATTCGAACCAGCTACCCGGCACTATCTCACTAACTCTATCCACCTTGGAGAGTCCCTTCTTCAAAGAAACACAGACGAATAAATAAGTAAATAAGTAAAATGATGCAACATTCTAACTCTTGTATTTAACTGTAGTGTGGTGATGAGACTAATCGGAAAGCAGTTTGCGTTACCACTGATAAGAGTGGTGCGTTTCGTGGCGTGTACCGTTCTATTAATTCCACTGGCGCCAGCGACAAAAGCCACGCAAACAGGCGGTGCGATAGGTTGCCTCGACCTTGGCATTGGGCTGCGCGCCTCCTCTCTCTCTCTCTCTCTCTCTCTCTCTCTCTCTCTCTCATGGAATACGAAAGGGCCTTGTACCGGGTCTCACAATCGGTCTATAAATAGATTCCCGGTGCAGGCTTCTTCCTACACCTGCCAGTTGCCAACACACACACACACACACACACACACACACACACTATAAACAAAGGCGCAAGCCGTCTGGCCAGACATTGTTACGGCGTGATCTCTTAAGACCGTTTTACCGATTGACTTTCCGGTCAAAATCGACTACTTGTGCGCCTTTCGTGCCTGCGTGTAAATCAGAGGCTAACCAAGACGCGAGTGTGTAAATGGCGTCAGTGATCTGTAGATTATGCCGATTGTGGAGTTCTAAATTTCCGAGTATGGTGCACACTGAGCACCCGCAAAAACGGAGAGCTATGGCGGCGTCTGGTAGCACCGGAAGTTAACCATTGTGGTCGAGCTCACAGCTATTATAATTCTGTATTTTGTACTTTCGTGTCTTCGTAATCTGTAATGTGTCATTTGCTTTGTTTCCGTTATACACTGAAAAGTTGCACGATGCCCAAGTATTTTTTTTTCCTACTACTGCTCTCTTCTTACAAGTGAGACGAAATATGTGGAATAAAAAACCTATTTACGTTTTATAGAGAAAAAGCTTGCATTATTCATAAATAACAATTAAATAAACGTGTTTTAGTGGAATCTATTACAACAGTGAAAATATCAGAATTATTTCACGATATAAATAATTTTCAGTGTGGTTTGGCACTTAGCAAGGAAATTAGATACATAGAATAAAGCAAAGCGCACTATTTATTGCATTTGAGATATTGATCAATGTGTGTACGTGCAAGTACACATTTTCTCGCTCAAGTAAATGGATAGGTTCTGAAATGTTTGGATGACAGTTTCCCATATCTTTCAGTTCTCACAAGTTAAAGGAATTAGCGACAAGAACTTTCATTATGAATTCTGCTTTGGTGATTAACAAACTCTGATGTCATTGCGTGTTCCTACATTTTGTTACTATATTTATCTCGATAAAGGGATGGCACCTCGTACCGTTACTTGAAAGTTCAGATGTCAAACTTCCCAGCAGGCAACTTTCAAAACATCAGAACACACGTAGTTTAGCGCTGGCGTAGTATCGAAAATAACTCGATACAGACGTGACTCAGTATAGGAATAAAACTCTAGGGGGAGCTGGCTACAATAGATTCACTTGTCTCCTGCAGTCAATTGAGACAGACAGTCGAGTAAAAAGGACTTTAAAGTGCTGCAAGAGATTCTGTGACGAGGCTGGCTATATCTTCGTCACGTAAGAAGTTGTCCTCCGTTAGCTGGAGGTGAAATGCAATGGGGGATGAATCAAGAAACATAGGTAATCGTGACAGGTCTGCATCGTGTACGTTATCATAGGCTCTATCAGATATAACAAAAGCCGCGGGTATCATAGAATCTGGAGGATTCATGTGTTAATAAGATATTGTATTTTCCTGCACATAATTCTTTAATAATATTCGGTGACGTTTTCCAGTGAAGCCAGGCCGCCTTCAGTATTCGTTGGCCCTGGGGCGATGAGACCCACTGGACTTCTATGGTTTACCAACCAGATGCGCTGCATACTATCTGGTCCACTAAAATGATTGTGATTTTCAACCAGAAAACCTTAAGAATCTGTGTTTCTAAGCGCGGGAAGGTACTGCAGAAGCGAATCAGGAACTTCAATTTTGCTGGGCCGACCCGCTTTCATCGGAACAAATGACTGGATTACAGGCAACACACAAGGCATACGCACACTGCAGAATGCCTACACAGTGCCCCATCTCAGGGACATAACCAATAATAAAAGGAATTCTAGTCTAGCCAGGAAGTACCAGTGAACCTCTTGGCTCTAACAATAGTAGTTCCATATAACGTTATCTATCGCGCATGCGCGCAATGATCTATTTATATTACTGAAGCATTCAAGTCCAGTTGAACTTAGTGATCTTCCTGCCACGCTCGGAGTTTTCCTGATTTGGTTGGCTTCAAATAAGTTTAAATAAGTCCACTTGGAATGTCTGTCAGTTTGGCTGGTCTTCTTCTACTGCTCGTCTGCTGTATTCGATATACAAAACTGACTTCCCTCTTAACATGAGTTGAACACAGCAGTAGTTCTTTAGCTGTATCTTTCCTGTATTCCTCAAGAGTTTAAAAAAATGATATTAAGAATACAGAGCGTATTGTTTACTCGTTCAATTCCTAAATAAAGTTTTACTTCTTCTGAGAATCAGTATATTATGTTATACCTCCAAGACCCAAAATATGTACATTCATGGTGTTAAAGTCGCTTTCCCCCTTGGGGTCTCCCAGCCACTCATGCCATACGAATTCATGTAATAACAAAAAAGTAAATAATGTTTTCTGTGTGTCACTAATTGCTAATTAAAACAGCACAGTTCGTTAGCACAGAACAGCATCATTCTTGCGTTCCTAGCTCTTGGCTTTGTCGCGTTGCCTAAATATGTTAATATCAAATTAAAAATCGGAAGGTTTATGATACAGTTCTCAGTCAGTACAGTACCTCTTATTACTTCTTCCACCTCTTGCAGTGATGTATAGATATGAAAAATGCCAGGTTGCATCACAATTTGAAGTCCCACATCCTGTAACTAACAGGGTAAACAGCTCAAAATTTGGGTGGTAGGCGAGGACATATCACATCCAATTAGGACATAGTAAAGGAGTGCGGTGTTGAAACCAATTTTGCGTTGAGGACAGAGTTAGTAACTAAAGCTCCACGATTACATAAGATCCTAAGTCGTGAATCATTTATTATAATCAAGAATCATAAACCAAAACATGCCAGCATGCAATAACAACTCATCATACTAATTTGACGAGTTAATAGTGAATACAGCAGAATGATATATTCAGCGAGTCGTAATTTAATTGTTATTGTTAGATATTCTCCGAAATTAGATATTCTCCAAAAACTCGATTTCCAGAACGAATGAAATTAAGAGCCGGCCGAAGTGGCCGTGCGGTTAAAGGCGCTGCAGTCTGAAACCGCAAGACCGCTACGGTCGCAGGTTCGAGTCCTGCCTCGGGCATGGATGTTTGTGATGTCCTTAAGTTAGTTAGGTTTAACTAGTTCTAAGTTCTCGGGGACTAATGACCTCAGCAGTTGAGTCCCATAGTGCTCAGAGCCATTTGAACCATTTTTTTGAAATTAAGATACGTATTTATATTACACGTCGATGGCATCAGTTTGCAACTGTATGGAAGACTTATTTACACCACAGAATAAGTTATGGGCTATTTTGTCACCATTATTTGGGCCTGTTCGTTAAATACACTAAAAGCATGACAAAATTCATCTTTGAAATTTTTATTAGAATGCCAATATTATAGAATTTTTAATTAACTCATAATTTCTCACACTTAGCACAATTTTGTCTGTTATTCAGTGACATCAGTTAGACGTGTAGCACTAATTTCTTAGAGCAGCGGATCCCATGCTCTCGTGCTTAACAACTGTGACATCACAGTTTAAAAAGAGTCCGTCTCTGAAACACACGGAATATAAGATGCAATTGGTAAAATTCAAAATTTCACGAGAGACAGAAATGAAAAAATAACTGTAACACTGCTTCCCTTCATATGCTATTTTTGCATTTGGGGATAGATTTTCTAAACGACTATTTTTCGATTAATCTTGAGTGGCTTGACACAACCCTCATCGTGCCAGTCTCATCATCTTTCAGTAGCATCTGCAGCCGACGTCCTCAATTACTTATTGGATATGTTCCAGTCTGTCTCAACATATCCCATCTCTTCTTCTTGTCAGTGTTTGCCACGTATTCCTTTCCTCTCGTGCGCTTTCGCAGTTGATAACAACTGAGTTGTACGAAGAAAGTGGTATGTGCGGGTGACTGCCATGTTCGATTCGTGGCTGGGTCGGAGGTTTTATCCGCTCGGAGAGTGGGTGTTGTTTTACCCTCGTCGTTAATTGGTCATCGTCGCCGTAAAAGACCTGCATTAGCCGGCCGATGGAGCCTCGAGTTCAGTAATGCTATACGATCATTTTATTTCGTTTTTCCTTTTCCAATTCATTTCTCACTTTACAAGACCACCTAATGTTCACTTCCTTTCTTTCACATGTAAAATCTTCAGTTTTTCTTCTTCTACAATTTTCCACATTCCATGATTCACCCTCATTCAATGCAGTATTCCCATTCCTAAGTTCTCAGAAATTTCTTTCTCAAATTAAGGACTATGATAGTGGTAAACTCCTTGTGGCTACTAATGCTATATAGTCACTCCTTCTCCCTCCCTCCCTCCCCCCCACCCTCCCTCCCTCCCTCCCTCTCCCCCTCTCCCCCCCCCCCTCTCTCTCTCTCTCTCTCTCTCTCTCTCTCTCTCTCTCTCTCTCTCTACGAAAGGTATCGTTTTGTTACTTTTGGAATCTTGGATGAAAATATTTATGTCTTGATGTAGCAGCTAAAATATATGCCAACAATCATCAATGTTGCTACATAGGCAAAGGTAATAGGTTCGAGTCTAACAATTTACTTATGTTTACAACACATGACTAGCCGAAAACTACGCGTGGTTTGTTTAAAACTGTATTAGTTAAGGCCCGATGAATAAAAACTGTTGCAGAGAGGCGATATAATCACCTACATGGCTGCACTACTATTCTCAGTGTTAGGTAAATTCTTAGTTAAACACTGTCCTTTTATACTGTTGATTATGATTTGAATAATGCTTACGGCAGTGGAAAAAAAGTTTTTTATCAGTCAGCAATTTAATCATAAGCAAGCCTGATCCTTACATTATTTTTTCTTATCTTTGGGTTTATCGTGTATATTTAATGAAAACCTTTCTGAAAAAAATATTTTTTTCCTGCTAGCAAAGTATTAAAGTACTTTTTCCTTGTCATCTTGAGGGTGAAACCCGAAAATCATGTGTTTAATTACATTTCCCATAATGGCTGCCAATGTACCATTACGACAAACGAATGGCAGATGGCCAATGATATAACTTGAATGCTAGCGATAATTAATTATTTTCACTTAATTATATTCACATATAAAATGAGATTAAAAGGACAAGTGCATCTTGTACATATATGCCTATTGTGAAAGAAACTTACGTACAATTAATAAAATCATGTGTTCAGAAGCAACCTCGTACAAAATCAATTAATAGGTTCGTGAGTTGACACCAGAGTAATCATTTTTTCATCCAACCCTTATCCAACACCTATATAGAAATTCCATGACACGATATACTCATAGTTTTTGTTATTCTTAGTATTTGTTACACAGAAATATGTTTATTATTAATATTTGATGTTCAAAACACGTAAAGGTGTAGAGTTCTACCGTTCCTAAATATTATTTAATCATTGATAGCACTTTTACCCCCCCCCCCCCCCATGAACCATGGACCTTGCCGTTGGTGGGGAGGCTTGCGTGCCTCAGCGATACAGATAGCCGTACCGTAGGTGCAACCACAACGGAGGGGTATCTGTTGAGAGGCCAGACAAACGTGTGGTTCCTGAAGAGGGGCAGCAGCCTTTTCAGTAGTTGCAAGGGCAACAGTCTGGATGATTGACTGATCTGGCCTTGTAACAATAACCAAAACGGCCTTGCTGTGCTGGTACTGCGAACGGCTGAAAGCAAGGGGAAACTACAGCCGTAATTTTTCCCGAGGGCATGCAGCTTTACTGTATGATTACATGATGATGGCGTCCTCTTGGGTAAAATATTCCGGAGGTAAAATGGTCCCCCATTCGGATCTCCGGGCGGGAACTACTCAAGAGGATGTCATTATCAGGAGAAAGAAAACTGGCATTCTACGGATCGGAGCGTGGAATGTCAGATCCCTTAATCGGGCAGGTAGGTTAGAAAATTTAAAAAGGGAAATGGATAGGTTGAAGTTAGATATAGTGGGAATTAGTGAAGTTCGGTGGCAGGAGGAACAAGACTTCTGGTCAGGTGACTACAGGGTTATAAACACAAACTCAAATAGGGGTAATGCAGGAGTAGGTTTAATAATGAATAGGAAAATAGGAATGCGGGTAAGCTACTACAAACAGCATAGTGACCGCATTATTGTGGCCAAGATAGATACGAAGCCCACACCTACTACAGTAGTACAAGTTTATATGCCAACTAGCTCTGCAGATGACGAAGAAATTGAAGAAATGTATGATGAAATAAAAGAAATTATTCAGATTGTGAAGGGAGACGAAAATTTAATAGTCATGGGTGACTGGAATTCGAGTGTAGGAAAAGGGAGAGAAGGAAACATAGTAGGTGAATATGGATTGGGGGACAGAAATGAAAGAGGAAGCCGCCTGGTAGAATTTTGCACAGAGCACAACATAATCATAACTAACACTTGGTTTAAGAATCATGAAAGAAGGTTGTATACATGGAAGAACCCTGGAGATACTAAAAGGTATCAGATAGATTATATAATGGTAAGACAGAGATTTAGGAACCAGGTTTTAAATTGTAAGACATTTCCAGGGGCGGATGTGGACTCTGACCACAATCTATTGGTTATGACCTGTAGATTAAAACTGAAGAAACTGCAAAAAGGTGGGAATTTAAGGAGATGGGACCTGGATAAACTAAAAGAAGCAGAGGTTGTACAGAGATTCAGGGAGAGCATAAGGGAACAATTGACAGGAATGGGGGAAATAAATACAGTAGAAGAAGAATGGGTAGCTTTGAGGGATGAAGTAGTGAAGGCAGCAGAGGATCAAGTAGGTAAAACGACGAGGGCTAGTACAAATCCTTGGGTAACAGAAGAAATATTGAATTTAATTGATGAAAGGAGAAAATATAAAAATGCAGTAAGTGAAACAGGCAAAAAGGAATACAAACGTCTCAAAAATGAGATCGACAGGAAGTGCAAAATGGCTAAGCAGGGATGGCTAGAGGACAAATGTAAGGATGTAGAGGCCTATCTCACTAGGGGTAAGATAGATATCGCCTACAGGAAAATTAAAGAGACATTTGGAGATAAGAGAACGACTTGTATGAATATCAAGAGCTCAGATGGAAACCCAGTTCTAAGCAAAGAAGGGAAAGCAGAAAGGTGGAAGGAGTATATAGAGGGTCTATACAAGGGCGATGTACTTGAGGATAATATTATGGAAATGGAAGAGGATGTAGATGAAGATGAAATGGGAGATACGATACTGCGTGAAGAGTTTGACAGAGCACTGAAAGACCTGAGTCGAAACAAGGCCCCGGAGTAGACAATATTCCATTGGAACTACTGACGGCCGTGGGAGAGAAAGTCCTGACAAAACTCTACCATCTGGTGAGCAAGATGTATGAAACAGGCGAAATACCCTCAGACTTCAAGAAGAATATAATAATTCCAATCCCAAAGAAAGCAGGTGTTAACAGATGTGAAAATTACCGAACTATCAGCTTAATAAGTCACAGCTGCAAAATACTAACACGAATTGTTTACAGACGAATGGAAAAACTAGTAGAAGCCAACCTCGGGGAAGATCAGTTTGGATTCCGTAGAAACACTGGAACACGTGAGGCAATACTGACCTTACGACTTATCTTAGAAGAAAGATTAAGGAAAGGCAAACCTACGTTTCTAGCATTTGTAGACTTGGAGAAAGCTTTTGACAATGTTGACTGGAATACTCTCTTTCAAATTCTAAAGGTGGCAGGGGTAAAATACAGGGAGCGAAAGGCTATTTACAATTTGTACAGAAACCAGATGGCAGTTATAAGAGTAGAGGGACATGAAAGGGAAGCAGTGGTTGGGAAGGGAGTAAGACAGGGTTGTAGCCTCTCCCCGATGTTGTTCAATCTGTATATTGAGCAAGCAGTAAAGGAAACAAAAGAAAAATTCCGAGTAGGTATTAAAATTCGTGGAGAAGAAATAAAAACTTTGAGGTTCGCCGATGACATTGTAATTCTGTCAGAGACGGCAAAGGACTTGGAAGAACAGTTGAATGGAATGGACAGTGTCTTGAAAGGAGGATATAAGATGAACATCAACAAAAGCAAAACAAGGATAATGGAATGTAGTCTAATTAAGTCGGGTGATGCTGAGGGAATTAGATTAGGAAATGAGGCACTTAAAGTAGTAAAGGAGTTTTGCTATTTGGGGAGCAAAATAACTGATGATGGTCGAAGTAGAGAGGATATAAAATGTAGGCTGCCAATGGCAAGGAAAGCGTTTCTGAAGAAGAGAAATTTGTTAACATCCAGTATTGATTTAAGTGTCAGGAAGTCATTTCTGAAAGTATTCGTATGAAGTGTAGCCATGTATGGAAGTGAAACATGGACGATAAATAGTTTGGACAAGAAGAGAATAGAAGCTTTCGAAATGTGGTGCTACAGAAGAATGCTGAAGATTAGATGGGTAGATCACATAACTAATGAGGAAGTATTGAATAGGATTGGGGAGAAGAGAAGTTTGTGGCACAACTTGACCAGAAGAAGGGATCGGTTGGTAGGACATGTTCTGAGGCATCAAGGGATCACCAATTTAGTATTGGAGGGCAGCGTGGAGGGTAAAAATCGTAGGGGGAGACCAAGAGATGAATACACTAAGCAGATTCAGAAGGATGTAGGTTGCAGTAGGTACTGGGAGATGAAAAAGCTTGCACAGGATAGAGTAGCATGGAGAGCTGCATCAAACCAGTCTCAGGACTGAAGACCACAACAACAACAGCACTTTTACGCACACAAACGCTCGTATTTTCATCCGTCATTGACACAGTTCATTTGTGATTATCGTAACATTTTACTACTGTTTCTAGGAGCAGTCCCAAGAGATGGTACGATGCGCCCAGCAGGCTAGTATGCTTATGTCCCCGTCTCTACTTGTGTCATGCATTATTTTGCTTCCGTGGTAGCAGAATTCCTTTATTTCGCTAACTACGTGGTACTTAATTTTGAAGTGAAATCTATCACTAACCACAATTGTGTACTTCCGGTATACTTTCGGCTTCTTTGGCTTTCTCTCCATCTATATTCTGTGTTCAGTAGTCCGTTCATTCTATTCACCAGGTCCTGTAAATCGTCTTCAGTTTCATTGGATTATGATGGGAATGATATCGGCGAATCTTATCATTGATGTTCTTCCATCATGTATTTTAATGTGATGTCGGGACCTTTCTTATATTACCTTAATTGCTTCTTCGATATACAAGCTAAACCATGGAGCAGAAAGACTGGATCCTATTTAATGTCAATGACTTACGCCTTATCCGGTCGCATGTCTTTCAGAATTCCGTTTTATTCAAGCACGAGGGAAAGGTCTTGAGGCTGTATGTAAACACTAGCTGCAATGCCAGGCGTTGGACGGCTTGTCTAATATTTGCCACACAAAATGATTGGCCCTGTGCTTTGACGATATTCATAACGAATGTAAGCCACATGAGAAATTTGAAGCAAATAGGCCAATAACTTTGAAGTAAATGGGTCAAATACTTTTAAAGTTAGTGGATCGTGTAGAGATTCGAAGCAAATCGGGAAGGGCTTCCAGAGATTTTTAGTAACAACCATTCCCCTTCATATATTGAGGGAGGACATAGAAGCAGTTCAGAGGCGGGCTGTTAGATTTCTTACTGGTAGGTCTGATCATCTCGCGAGTGTTACGGAAATGCTTCAGGAACTCGGGTGGGAGTCTCTAGAGGAAAGGAGGCGTTCTTTTCGTGAATCGCTACTGAGGAAATTTAGATAACCAGAATTTGAGGCTGACTGCAGTACAATTTTACTGCCGCCAACTTACATTTCGCGGAAAGACCACAAAGATAAGATAAGAGAGATTAGGGCTCGTACAGAGTCATATAGGCAGTCATTTTTCCCTCGTTCTGTTTGGGAGTGGAACAGGGAGAGAAGATCCTAGTTGTGGTACGAGGTACCCTTCGCCACGCACCGTATGGTGGATTGCGGAGTATGTATGTATGTAGATGTAGATATATATGTAGATATATAAGCTGATTATAATTAACTTCCAAACCGCTGTAGAAATAACACCACTGATCAGAATGACGTCAAATTGCAACGGATTACTATCGGAAAAGAGGGAAAACGTACGGCAGAAGAAAAATAAATAGTTACAAAATGTAGCTATAGATGTCGCTGTAAGCGCCATAATTCAATAGTGGTCTACTCCAAATGACAAATGAATCATGCAGTAATGCCTAAGGTGTACTTTTGACGTTAAATAAACTGTACTACCCTGTGTGGATGGGTGTAGAGGTGTGATACTGTTAGTTGCGTAAGCCCATCCACCACGGCAAGGTCATATCACCTGGGATGGGAAAAATCGGTTTTTACTTGCCGTGAGGCTAAAAACTGCGAAAAAGCATGAATCACATCGGTTTTTAAGTGTCCTGAGGCCAAATATCGCATAAAAAGCATCATTCAAAATCAAATCTGATTATTAATTTCCATGTGACTGGCAAAAACATGGTCAATATGCTGTCCACAGTTTTCTGCAACAAGTTGAAATCGAGAAACTGTATGTTTCACAACTGATCGAAGTGTTTCCGGGGTCACGTTCAGAATGTGTGGCGCAATGCGTGCCTTCAATGCAGCTAAGTTTGCAATCGGAACACTGAACACAACATCTTTCAGACAGCCCCATAGCGAGAAGTCACACGGATTAAGATCAGGTCATCGGGACAGCCAGGCTGTAGGGAAATGGCGGTTGACAAATCTAGCATTTCCGAAATGGCGCTTCAGCAGCTGCTTAACTGGATTTGAATTGTGCGAAGGTGCGCCATCTTGCATAAAAATGATCCCATCCACTCATTCACGCTGTTGGAGAGCTGGATTGACGTGGTTGCGCAAAAGACACTCGTAGCGCTTACCAGTGACGGTGCAGTTAACAGGACCAGAAGCACCTGTCTCTCCGAAAAAAATGTGGCCCTATGATAAATGACGCTGTAAACCCGCATCACACAGTGACCTTCTCAGGATAAAGTGGTACTGGCTGATTTTCGTGTGGATTTTCTGTTGCCCATGTTCGACAATTCTGTGTATTGACATTGCCTATCAGATGGAAGTGGGCTTCGTCTGTCCACGAAATCTTCCACGGCCAGTCACTGTCCACTTCCATTCGACCAAGAAATTGTAAAGCAGAGGTCTCTCTTGCTGGCAGGTCAACAGCAAGCAGCACATGTACATGAGTATTTTGAAACAATAACAAAGAAGGGTATTTCGTAAGATTTCACGCACCGTGCGCACGGATATGTCCAGTGTTCCGGCAAATCTCCGTCCACTACGTGTTTGTACACCATCACTCGTCTCCTCCTGCATTACTGGGCCACTGCTTCAACTGACGTCGAATCAATTTATTTCCTCCCTCGGCCAGGTTTCACACCAAAAGAACCCATCTTTTCGACTTTCCGAATCATTTTTTCCAGACCCACGACAGTCATCGGACCAACGCCTTTTTTCAAACCCTTCAGTGTCCGAAACTTCTGCAGAGCGACGTGTGCACAATCATCAATCTTGTAATACAGCTTTACAAGCAGAGCGCGATCCTGCATTGAGACAGTCATGGCGAAAGTCGCAGACGCGAAAGGAGGAAAAGCCGTGTATCCGGCGTGTTTACACCAACTTATAAAAAATGGTTCAAATGGGTGTGAACACAATGGGACTTAACATCTGAGGTCATAAGTCCCCTAGAACTTAAACCTAACTAACCAAAGGACATCACACACATCCATGCACGAGGCAGGATTCGAACCTGCGACCGTAGTGGTCGCGCGGTTCCAGACTGAAGTGCCTAGAACCGCTCGGCCGCACCGGCCGGCACACCAACTTCAATGGGTCGTGTGCATGACAGGTATTTTCATTTACGTATTCTGACACATACAGCGCCATCTACTGATCAATTTTCACACTAATCAAATACGCCGGGAGAAACTCGAGAATCACAATTTTCACACTATTTGTTTTTCTTCTGCCACATGTTTTATCCCTTCTCCGATAATATTCCGTTGCAATTTGACGTCATCCTGACCAGTGGTGTTATTTCTACAGCGTTTTGAAAGTGTAATTACAGTCACTCTCGATTACGTACATGAATGTATCAAATAGGATTACGAAACCTTAAGTATGCAGTGACCTTCCTCTTGTCTTGAAGAGAAAGTGAACAAAACTTCATCAAGAATAAAACTGTAAATTTGCATGCATTACAAACAAACGAACCTTCTTCTTTATACATATACAGGGTGGTCCATAGATAGTGACCGGGCCAAATATCTCACGAAATAAGCATCAAACGAAAAAACTACAAAGAACGAAACTCGTCTAGCACGAAGGGGGAAACCAGATGGCGCTATGGTCGGCACGCTAGATGGCGCTGCCTTAGGTCAAAGGATATCAACTGCGTTTTTAAAAATAGGAACCCCCATTTTCTACTACATATTCGTGTAGTATGTAAAGAAATTGTTTTAGTTGAACCACTTTTTTCGCTTTTTGATATATGGCGCTGTAATAGTCACAAACGTATAAGTATGTGGTGTCACGTAACATTCCGCCAGTGCGGGCGGTATTTGCTTCGTGATACGTTACCCGTGTTAAAATGGACCGTTTACCAATTGCGGGAAAGGTCGATATCGTGTTGATGTATTGCTACTGTGATCAAAATGCCCAAAGGGCGTGTGCTATGTATTCTGCTCGGTATCCTAGACTACATCATCCAAGTGTCCGGACCGTTCGCCGGATAGTTACGTTATTTAAGGAAACGAAGTGTTCAGCCACATGTGAAATGTCAACCACGACCTGTAACAAATGATGATGCCCAAGTAGGTGTTTTAGCTGCTGTCGCGGCTAATCCGCACATCAGTAGCAGACAATCAGCGCGAGAATCGGGAATCTCAAAAACGTCGGTGTTGAGAATGCTACAGCAGCATCGATTGCACCCGTACCATATTTCTATGCACCAGGAATTGCATGGCGACGGCTTTGAACGTCGTGTACAGTTCTGCCACTGGGCACAAGAGAAATTACGGGACGATGACAGATTTTTTGCACGCGTTCTATTTAGCGACGAAGCGTCATTCACCAACAGCGTTAACGTAAACCGGCATAATATGCACTACAGGGCAACAGAAAATCCACGATGGCTGCGACAAGTAGAACATCAGCGACCTTGGCAGGTTAATGTATGGTGGGGCATTATGGGAGGAAGGATAATTGCCCCCTATTTTATCGATGGCAATCTAAATGATGCAATGTATGCCGATTTCCTTCGTAAAGTTCTACCGATGGTACTACAAGATGTTTCACTGCATGACAGAATGGCGATGTACTACCAACATGATGGATGTCCGGCAAATAGCTCGCATGCGGTTGAAGAGGTATTGAATAGCATATTTCATGACAGGTGGATTGGTCGTCGGAGCACCATACCATGGTTCGCACGTTCACCGGATCTGACGTCCCCGGATTTCTTTCTGTGGGGAAAGTCGAAGGATATTTTTTATCGTGATCCACCGACAACGCCTGACAACATGCGTCAGCGCGTTGTCAATGCATGCGCGAACATTACGGTAGGCGAACTACTCGCTGTTGAGAGGAATGTCGTTACATGTATTGCCAAATGCATTGAGGTTGACGGAGATCATTTTGAGCATTTATGGCATTAATGTGGTATTTACAGGTAATCACGCTGTAACAGTATGCCTTCTGAGAACTGATAAGTTCACAAAGGTGTATGTATCACACTGTAACAACCGAAATAAAACGTTCAAAGGTACCTACGTTCTGTATTTTAATTTAAAAAACCTACCTGTTGCCAACTGTTCGTCTTAAATTGTGAGCCATATGTTTGTGACTATTACAGCGCCATCTATCACAAAGCGAAAAAAGTGGTCTAACTACAACATTCATATTTCTTTACGTTCTAAACGAATAAGTAATAAAAAAATGGGGTTCCTAATTTATAAAACGCAGATTATATCCGTTTGATCTACGGCAACGTCATTTAGCGGGTCAACCATAGCGCCATCTGGTTTCCCCCTTCAAGCTAGACAAGTTTCGTTCTTTGTAGTTTTTTCGTTTGACGCTTATTTCGTGAGACGTTTGGCCCGGTCACGATCAGTGGGCGACCCTGTAGATGCTGGTTCTAGTGTGTGATTTTTTTATTCGTCTTAATATATTGATAAGCAACCACTGTCTGTCGTGTCATTGCCAGACAGTATTTCAACTGTTTAATGTGTGTTCCAAGAAAAACGCTATTTTCACCAAACATTTTTAGTTCATATTATAAGAGAGGGCTGACACAGACCGTTGAACTTCCTGATACAAATATCGTCATCGTCTTCAACAACAACAACCATCATCATCATCATCCGTCACTCCCACGCCGCTGTATGATCCTTTCCAAATTGACATCTATTTCTGCTTCTATATCGTTCTCCCTCGTACAGGCCCTCGATATAGTCTTTCCAGCTATCCGTTTTCTGCGTGGACGGAGAACTACCGAGCCTAAGCGAAAGGTGAAGACATTCGTTCCGCAGACGGTGTGTTGGGAGCAGATAGAGAGAAGCATGGGTGCGGCTTGAGTTCAGCTCGTAGCGAATGGGGGGCGGACAGGAATTGGCTGCCCCGTGTGCACGTGCACGCCGCGTGGGCACCACGTGTGCTATATATAGCCGCGCCGCCCGATAGCTGCCTGCCGGCTCTTTACAACTGCCGCTCCACGGAACCAGTCCCGCTGTCCCGCTGTCCCGCTCTGTGCGCCCCGCCTGCCGAGCGAACTCGTGTGGCCACTACCTAGCCATCCGAAAACCCTCTTCGCGTTTCCATAAGCAGCAGATACGAATCTTGGAGTATGTCGTTAAAGATGGCTTCTGTCTTCGAATTAGCTAATTTCGTGAAGAGTGCCTTCTATATCGATGACTTCTACCGTTACTTACGTGACGGAGATGAAGATATTAGTACTGCATCGTACTCGGAGCGATAGTTCTAATCGATACACGAATTGCTAGAAATTCCTCGATAGTAGACAGAATCGTGGTACCGATATCGATAGTAACGCAAAGATACTGATTACTTTTATATATACAAGTAAGCATTTGACATAAAAGAACTTGGTTCATATCTATATCTGTACTGTACAAAACACTGTGAAATGCATGGCAGAGAGTATTTCGCACTGTACCACTTATAAGGGCTACTTCGCATTCCTTTCGCGTGTGAAGTTCGGAAACAATTATTGCGTACAATACAAGGCAAAATACGGAGATTGTACTATCTTTTCACGCGTGGTAGAACTGAATGATATATCAGACTGATAAATAGAAATGTATTTTTTACAAATAGAACTCAGAAGTTTCCCCATACAGAATCACATTTGAAATTGAGTACTACCATAAAGACGAGTAAATGTAGTGCTGACAAGTGATAGTGTTGACATGTGATAAAGGATCTAATAAACCGATTACCAAATTATAATAACGTTGTTAGATACCTTAAAAATATGGTTGTATCTAGCGAAATCACACAGTGACTACTATCCGAAGCAGTGTGTGGTATTAGGATTATTGTTTATTGCGAATGTGAAGTAATCATTCTGCCATGTATAATGTTCTACAAAACTGCATACTGATACGCATCATAACTAAAAGTATCTTGAAGGTACACGAAAGGTGAATAGAAATCTGTCTGTCTGTCTCGCAAATACTCATCAGATGCGCTTGTGCTCAGTTCAATGTCGTTCTCTTGTTCTCATTTCATTAGAGTTGCGAAATGCTGGGACTCCCGATCTACATCTACATCTACATCTACATCTATACTCCGCGAGCCACCTTACGGTGTGTGGCGGAGGGTACTTATTGTACCACTATCTGATCCCCCCTTCCCTGTTCCATTCACGAATTGTGCGTGGGAAGAACGACTGCTTGTAAGCCTCCGTATTTGCTCTAATTTCTCGGATCTTTTCGTTGTGATCATTACGCGAGATATATGTGGGCGGTAGTAATATGTTGCCCATCTCTTCCCGGAATGTGCTCTCTCGTAATTTCGATAATAAACCTCTCCGTATTGCGTAACGCCTTTCTTGAAGTGTCCGCCACTGGAGCTTGTTCAGCATCTCCGTAACGCTCTCGCGCTGACTAAATGTCCCCATGACGAATCGCGCTGCTTTTCGCTGGATCATGTCTATCTCTTCTATTAATCCAACCTGGTAAGGGTCCCATACTGATGAGCAATACTCAAGAATCGGACGAACAAGCGTTTTGTAAGCTACTTCTTTCGTCGATGAGTCACATTTTCTTAGAATTCTTCCTATGAATCTCAACCTGGCGCCTGCTTTTCCCACTATTTGTTTTATGTGATCATTCCACTTCAGATCGCTCCGGATAGTAACTCCTAAGTATTTTACGGTCGTTACCGCTTCCAATGATTTACCACCTATGGCATAATCGTACTGGAATGGATTTCTGCCCCTATGTATGCGCATTATATTACATTTATCTATGCAGCTGACACTCGTGCGCAGAGGGTTTCCGGATTCTCAGTCCTTTAGTAGCTTAGAACAGGAAGCTGTTCTTGACATGCACTTCAATTAAGCACTCAGTCATCGACATCGTCTTATGACGCCATCCGACTGCTACCGAAGATTGCATGGTCTGTGACGTGTGTTTTATATCCTATACAACAGAAGCGCTTGCATTGATTGCTTTATTTCTCGCCAAAGACCACAACTTGTCTCATTTCAGTCCTTCTTATTAAGTTACTTTTTGTATATGAATCTCTCTAGCATCTCTGTTACCCACAGCTGAGTAACGATTGGCCATTGATCAAACTTTAGTGTCAGGGAATCGAATTAGAGTTTCTTTGTCAGAATACATGATCTGGTACGGCGAATTATCCGCGTTGATCAGACTACAGTTCCTCTTGTGTTCCTTAAATCGGGTTCCTGTGACGACTTGGGTTTATGCAGGGGATTTTGTACATTAATGCTGTAGCAAGCAGTGGGCTAAGTCCTTCGCAATACCCGAATATTCGCGCACAGTTCTTGTCGGTCTGCACGCTCAGCCAATAACTTGCCTTCTTGCCAGAGTGCCAAGACACGTACTACCAGTGACATAAAGACCGTCCGCGAAAGACTGTACTGAATGATTACTGAATGCTTGGTAGACACAACTGTTCCATAGATACCAAAATAAAAGTGCCGATACTTACACACATCAGTAATGTAGAAACGTCCTTATCACTACTGCGCCGCGCCGGAGGTTCGAGTACTCCCTCGTGTGTGTGTGTGTGTGTGTGTGTGTGTGTGTGTGTGTGTGTGTGTGTGTGTGTGTGTGTGTGTTGGTCTTCGTATAAGTTAGTTTAAGTAGTGTGCAAGCCTAGGGACAGATAACCTCAGCAGTTTGGTCCCTTAGGAATTCACACTACACACACACACAAACACACACACACACACACACACACACACACACACACACACTCCAATACTGCCATTATCCCAATAAATGACTAATCAACTCAGAGTTCATGTTGTAAACTTCTTAAAATGTGACGGACTTTGCTCTACTGAGGCTGGTTTTATTTCTCTGGAACAATATGGGGACCTTGAACAACATTCTGCGGTTGAATGAAGAAAGCAGAAACCTGGTACGACGCTCAGATGAGGCGGCCGCTTGGTTCGAATTGCTCCACGCAGCTTTCGCCTGCTCGGCGCCGCTCGCCTCTCTCCTCTTGAATATTGCGTGCACGCGCAGGTCACGATGCGTGCGCCTGTGGAACTAGTTCCGCCTCGTGGAACGGTGCGCTCGTCTTCCCTTCCTGCTCTCTGTGTGTGGCCTACCGCGCCAAGTCTGCTGCTGTACTAAGCGGCGTCTGCTTTAGTAATTCCCACGCAGACAATGATTAAACATCATTTAATTCGGTTATGACGGACATAGGAACTAACAAGGGAACCTCCCCATCGCACCCCCCTCAGATTTAGTTATAAGTTGGCACAGTGGATAGGCCTTGAAAAACTGAACACAGACCAATCGAGAAAACAGGAAGAAGTTGTGTGGAACTATGATAAAATATGCAAAATATACAAACTGAATAGTCCATGCGCAAGATAGGCAACATCAAGGATAATCTGAGTGCAAGAGCGCCGTGGTCCCGTGGTTAGCGTGAGCAGCTGCGGAACCAGAGGTACTTGGTTCAAGTCTTCCCTCGAGTGAAAAGTTTAATTTTTATTTTCAGACAGTTATTATCTGTCCGTCCGTCCGATGCGAGGTAACTGGTGGGTCAACAACATATTCCTGTGATGTGACGCACATGCCGTCACTAGTATCGTATATATCTGACGTGTTTTCCTGTGGAGTAATCGGTTGACCTATGACCCTGCGATCAAATGTTTTCGGTTCCCATTGGAGAGGCACGTCCTTTCGTCTACTAATCGCACGGTTTTACGGTGCGGTCGCAAAACACACACTATACTTATTACAGTGAACAGAGACGTCAATGAACGAACGGACAGATCATAACTTTGCGAAAATAAAGAAAGTAAACTTTTAGAGGGAAGACTTGAACCGCAAAAATAAAGAAAGTAAACTTTTTACTCGATGGAAGACTTGAACCAAGGACCTCTCGTTCCGCAGCTTCTCACGCTATCCACGGGACCACGGCGCTCCTGATCTCACATTGTCCTTGATGTTGCTAATGTTGGACGTGGATTACTCAGTTTGTATATTTTGTTTATTTTTCATAGTTCCACACAACTACTTCCTCTTTTTTCGATTGACCTGTGTTCAGTTTTTCAAGGCCTATCCACTGTGCCAAGTTACAACTAAATCTGAGGGGGGTGCGATGGGGAGGTTCCCTTGTAAGAGCAAAGTTTGAACTGATTGTTAATCGCGGGCTGGAGACGTATGTGCCAGATAAGTATTTTCAGGATGGGAAAGACCCTTCGTAGTTTAATAATCAAATTCGGAAAATGCCGAGGAAACGTTAATTACTGCACTCTCAAGCCATAAAAAACGCGCAAATTTCGACACGCAAAAGGTAGTAGAAATTCGTGCGTCTGTAAGATGATCAACGCGGGTACCTTACAGCTACTTTCACCGTCACACTTCAGCGAAAGATCTAGACGAGAATATGAGAAAATTCTGGTCATACGTAAAAACACTAAGCGCGTCAAAGGCTTCCATACAGTCACTCGTTGCCACCCCAGACTGGTCTACAGGGGACAAGTTTTAAGAAATCATTCCGCAGGAGGATTTTACAAACATGCAGATTCCTGCATGAAGCACATAGAAATAAGCATCCTTGGCGTAGAGAAGCAGCTGAAAGAGTTCAAAACAAGTAAGTCACTAGGAATACCAATTCGGATTTACGACGAATACTCAGCGGCATTGATCCCTTGCTTACGAGCTTACATTTATCGCGAATCTCTCGCCCGGCACAAAGAGACAAGCGACTGTAAAAAAGCTCAGGTGACTCCAGTATAAAAGAAAGGTAAAAGAGCGGATCCGCATAATTTCAGACCAATATTTTAAACCGTAGCTTTGCTGCAGAATTCTTGATCACATTCAGAGTTGGAATATAATAAATTTCCTTCAAACATAAAAGCTTCTGTCCACAAATCAGCACGGATTTAGAAAGCATCGCTCGTGCCGAACTCAGTTTGCCCTTTTTCCCACATGATATGGCACAAACCATGGATGGAGGGCAACAAGCAGGTTGCGTATTCAGAGATTTTCAGAAAGCGTTTAACACGGTGCCCCACTGTAGACTGCTGCCACCGGTTCCAGCATACGGATTAGATTCCCAGATATGTGAGTGGCTCGAAGACACTTTAAATAATACACTCCTGGAAATGGAAAAAAGAACACATTGACACCGGTGTGTCAGACCCACCATACTTGCTCCGGACACTGCGAGAGGGCTGTACAAGCAATGATCACACGCACGGCACAGCGGACACACCAGGAACCGCGGTGTTGGCCGTCGAATGGCGCTAGCTGCGCAGCATTTGTGCACCGCCGCCGTCAGTGTCAGCCAGTTTGCCGTGGCATACGGAGCTCCATCGCAGTCTTGAACACTGGTAGCATGCCGCGACAGCGTGGACGTGAACCGTATGTGCAGTTGACGGACTTTGAGCGAGGGCGTATAGTGGGCATGCGGGAGGCCGGGTGGACGTACCGCCGAATTGCTCAACACGTGGGGCGTGAGGTCTCCACAGTACATCGATGTTGTCGCCAGTGGTCGGCGGAAGGTGCACATGCCCGTCGGCCTGGGACCGGACCGCAGCGACGCACGGATGCACGCCAAGACCGTAGGATCCTATGCAGTGCCGTAGGGGACCGCACCGCCACTTCCCAGCAAATTAGGGACACTGTTGCTCCTGGGGTATCGGCGAGGACCATTCGCAACCGTCTCAATGAAGCTGGGCTACGGTCCCGCACACCGTTAGGCCGTTTTCCGCTCACGCCCCAACATCGTGCAGCCCGCTTCCAGTGGTGTCGCGACAGGCGTGAATGGAGGGACGAATGGAGACGTGTCGTCTTCAGCGATGAGAGTCGCTTCTGCCTTGGTGCCAATGATGGTCGTATGCGTGTTTGGCGCCGTGCAGGTGAGCGCCACAATCAGGACTGCATACGACCGAGGCACACAGGGCCAACACCCGGCATCATGGTGTGGGGAGCGATCTCCTACACTGGCCGTACACCACTGGTGATCGTCGAGGGGACACTGAATAGTGCACGGTACATCCAAACCGTCATCGAACCCATCGTTCTACCATTCCTAGACCGGCAAGGGAACTTGCTGTTCCAACAGGACGATGCACGTCCGCATGTATCCCGTGCCACCCAACGTGCTCTAGAAGGTGTAAGTCAACTACCCTGGCCAGCAAGATATCCGGATCTGTCCCCCATTGAGCATGTTTGGGACTGGATGAAGCGTCGTCTCACGCGGTCTGCACGTCCAGCACGAACGCTGGTCCAACTGAGGCGCCAGGTGGAAATGGCATGGCAAGCCGTTCCACAGGACTACATCCAGCATCTCTACGATCGTCTCCATGGGAGAATAGCAGCCTGCATTGCTGCGAAAGGTGGATATACACTGTACTAGTGCCGACATTGTGCATGCTCTGTTGCCTGTGTCTATGTGCCTGTGGTTCTGTCAGTGTGATCATGTGATGTATCTGACCCCTGGAATGTGTCAATAAAGTTTCCCCTTCCTGGGACAATGAACTCACGTTGTTCTTATTTCAATTTCCAGGAGTGTATAATCAAGGAATCCAGTGCGTTGTTGTCGACGTCTAGTGTTCATCAGAGGATGTGTGATGGGAGAGCGTGAGCTGCAGTTACGGTTGTTTGCTGATGACGCTTTGGTGTACGGGAAGGGGGCGTCGTTGAGTGACTGTAGGAGGATACGAGATGACTTAGAATTTATAGCTGGTGTGACGAATGGCAGCTCGCTCTAAATATACAAAAATGTAAGTTACTGCGGATCAGCAGGAAGAATTATCCTGTGACGTTCGAATGTAGCATTAGTAGCGTGTTGCTTGACACAATCATATCGGTTAAATACCTAGCCGTAACACTGCAAAGCGAGGTGAAATGGAATTACGTCGCCAGGTTAAGGAAGACGAATGTTCGACTTCGTTTCTTTGGGAAAATTTTGGGAAT
This sequence comes from Schistocerca serialis cubense, assembly GCF_023864345.2. Classification (NCBI taxonomy): domain Eukaryota; kingdom Metazoa; phylum Arthropoda; class Insecta; order Orthoptera; family Acrididae; genus Schistocerca; species Schistocerca serialis. Next base: position 627,712,242 of record NC_064641.1, on the reverse strand, counting down.
GTAGTTCATCTACGAAGGCGTATAGAACGCTATTACGGCCGATTCTTGAGTACTACTCGATTGTTTCGGATTCCCAACAGGTGGGCTTGAAGGAAAACATCGAAACAGTTCAGAGGCGGACTGATAGATTTGTTACCGGTAACTTAGATCGGCACGCAAGTATTAACAGAAATGCTTTGTGAATTCAAATGGTAACAACTGGTGAAAAGACGACGCTCTTTTCGCGAGGCACTACTATGGAAATTTAGAGAACCGGCTTTTGAGGCCGACTGCAGAACGGTTCTACAGTCGCCGACGCACCTATCACGTAAGGACCACGAAGATAAGACGGGAGAAGTTAGGGCTTGTACGAAGGCTAGGACAGTCGTTTATTTTTCTCACCCTGTTCGAGAGTGGCTTGCGGAATGTGTATGTACAATAGATACGAGTTTTCTTTCGTGATTGAGCACACACAGGGAATTATATTCACGGTGTTCCTACTTTGCCAAGTCATTTTCTCATTTTATTTGAAAATTGTTGCACTGTGCACCATACAGCTATCACTGATGTGGGCTGGGACGCATCGTATCTTGAACATCGCCGCTAATGAGTAATTCTGTTCTATAAAATATAAAATTTTGCATATAGCTGGGAGACAGGGATTTCAGATCAGTGGGAAGGCAAATCACAGTTTCTGATTTCTCATTTGCCATAGAGAGCATAAACTCAGCTGGATGTATTGTTATAGCTTAATGCACTGTACACCAATTTACGAGGAAGAGACGCAGCCAGATCCGGTCGAATCATCAATGCAGTGGTCTTTTTTTATTTTTTTATTTTTTATTTTTTTTTAAAGGTTATCCACGCCCGTTTAGGCAAGTACCGAACTGGTTCCCAATCCACACGTCATAAAACATGGTTCCCAAACATGAGACACTGAAAGGTCTCTGTTGGATTCCTTTCATGTTTGATTTCTTAAATCTGTTGTCATTTATGGAATAAATTCCTCTTCTAACTTTACTGTGGCGTTTCTGACTATCTGGGAGGAGACTGAGTAGTGGAACGTATTACTTTTACACATAAACAAGAACGATCTGTCACACTACTACACTTTAAAACACAGTTTATATGTAATTCATGTCACACAGTCTCATACGGAACCTACATCCGCTTTCTTTTATATACTGTATATGATAAGATACTGTCATCCCCCTTCCCTTCTGTGTGAGAGTATGAATGAGCAAATGTATTTGTAGTTGCATGCTTGAGGGTAGCAGACAACCCTGTCTGCTAGAGAACAGTAGGACCAACGTCGGAACAGGTAGCTACGCTTCCTAAAAGCAAAGAGGTTTCTATCCTTAGTATGGTTCTGTCCGTCCGTTGTCATGTTGGTATAGGAAGCTGCCCCTCTGGCCACTTCCGTTTGTCTTTGTGAGCCACCCTCAGGAAGCACGCTCGGCAGTAGGCAGTTGCTGTGGGACCGTGGCGAGCGTCTGAAGTGGTAAGATCTCCGGCTAAGCGCGTGTCTGCTAAGTCCGTAGGTCAATGGATTTCTTAAGTTCAGCCTAACTGAAAACTTAATACCTTGAATTCAGATTTAGCTCTAAAATATCTAATGCTATCTTAAATTGCAGCGTAGTGTAATTCTCGTGTGAAGTTCATATTATTTTCCGGTTGTTGCTTTGTTACTACTTTGTGAGTAAAGTGGAACCACGTGTTGATCACTAACTCTAACTAAGTTCATCAATCTTAAATGTGAATGCTTGTGTGATTATAACGTCTCGTCTTGACAATATTTTACAATATAGCAACTTTTCTTTATGCTTTTCTTTATGTTCAACCCACGTGGAGTGTACTTTGCGAGACCAGTACCACGTGCTTATATAACTATTTGACCCATCAGGTTAATAGTAAGACGTTAGTAACCAGTTCAAGGTTTTTCTTTTGTCAATTGCTTTTCGATCGAATTTATTTTAATTATCAAAATTACTGTGGAGTTATACGCTTTCTGTAAACCAAGTTGACCACGTGGAGCATGTGGTGTAATCATCAAAGTAGCCTTCAGCTATTCTTTTTGGGAAGATTTCACAAAAAGTTAATATGACTTTAGTATACCAGTGTGTGGTAATTACATGACGGACAGGATTGTGTTACGAACGTAATTTGTTTGGGTGAAAACTGAATCTGTTGGTTGTGGTTAATTTCTTCTTGCTTATGTTTCAACGTTCTTTGGGTGTTGTTTTGTGAATGCAGGGTTGTATGCAGTCTCCCAATCTTGGCTCCATATTTGATGTGTTCCGTATGATTAAAATCTCACATTTTTACAATCCTTAAACAAGGCACCAGCTCAGTTATAACTCACGTATAATATGCTGAAATTTCAATGAACAATCTTAAAATAAATTTCCAAATATAAACTGATTTCTTTCTTTTTATTTAAATTCTCGTTTTTATATATAGATATATTACCGGTTGTTGTATGACTGTAAAAGATTATAATCAATGTTAGTCTGATTGGTAATGTGGTAAACCTAGACTAGTTACCTGGTGAAACAGTTGCGCAGTAATGCACGGTTAACTTCTCCCCAGACAGCTCACAGCTTTTAACCCGCTTTTATTCTACTATTAGCACCCGATATCAGCATAGCACAATTCATGTAGCAATATTACAACACAAACAGCTAAAATACGACAAAACACTGCACAAACATTACACACAGTAGGCAGATTGCCGAAAACGACTTCCCTCCCACAGGTTATCTGATGAGTGTGGAGGAAGGAAGGGCTTCTAGCCTAAGACTTGCAAATAGACGACTGTCAGACTATGAAATACCGTCTGCGCAACAGATAAGCCAGCAGGTGCTTCTTTATTACTCGCGAGTCCCCTATTATCCCAGGCGTAATATCCCTGTTGGCTACCATACAGTCAAAATGTGTTTTTTTTTGTCATTCACAGCTGCGAAATGATACAGGTAAGACTTGCCAGTTTTACCCGTTAGAACCAACTCTAGTCTGGATGGGTACAGTATACAACGCCGTAAACGTCTTCCTTAGTATTAAATACCACAATTTTCGTTGCTAACCATCCATCACCAATGTTGTCAACTTGCAACCGTCACGACTACCATTGGCACTACTGCTACTACTGTAGCTGCAACAATCCTTTGTCATCTTTTTTCTCCTCTTCTATCTCTCTCTCTTCCTCTCGTCTTCCACCTTTCTTTCTTCTTTTTCTCTTCTTCCCACTACCATCATCTTCTTCTTCGCTTCCTCTGGCTCTCTACCACACCTTTCATCTTTCCCTTCTTGTACTGATCGTAATGGGTCATTCTCCCTATTTATTTGCCGGCCGGAGTGGCCGCGCGGTTCTAGGCGCTACAGTCTGGAACCGAGCGACCGCTACGGTCGCAGGTTCGAATCCTGCCTCGGGCATGGATGTGTGCGATGTCCTTAGGTTAGTTAGGTTTAATTAGTTCTGAGTTCTAGGCGACTGATGACCTCAGAAGTTAAGTCGCATCGTGCTCAGAGCCATTTGAACCTATTTATTTCGCAATACGTTGTTTTTATTTATAGTGAGACCCGACTTCGGTCCCTGAACCCAGTGTAGACCTGTCTAGGTCCATCTGCATTTCGCTGCAAATTTCTGGCATTTCAGTTTCGTTATAAAGTGTGATTCAGCTAAGCTGTTAACCTCAGATATTTATGGAATCTTTTAAGATATTGTAATTCTGTTGTCACCTACATGAACTGTGTGTGTCGTCGTTAAGAGACACAGTGTTTTTCAGTGCTATATTAATTACGGAGGTTCCAGTATCAACTTCGCTTTTTCTAATCCAGTAATTTGTGTTGCTATTATTCATGGACAGCAGCGTTCACGCTTCAAAATCCGATTACTAGTTTCGGAATAATTAGAATACTTAAAAATTAGGGTTTATCTGTTTTGAACGTGAAATTGGTTGCTATCTTAAGCAGAAGTTCGTGATTTCGGACCTAACTAACGAAATACGCTACGTCGGGTAAAGAACATGCAGTGTGTTCCACTGCCGCGATACCAGAATAAAAAGAGCACAGAGAAACTGTCTTTGTCGTTACTTGGGTCGGGTGCTGGTTATTTTGAAAAATGATCTCTTTCACAGACGGAGAAAAATTAGACACGCTGCTACTTAATGGGGACTGCAGAATGAACGCGAAGGGAACAGTTGAATCGTACGCACATATATATCCCAAGAGACTATCCAGGAACAATGATAGTTCAGTACAGTACTGCAGCATGTGCAGTGATTTCGAAGAAATCTCTTTAGTCCGTCAAGAAGTCCTTGCACAAGCGACTGTAAACGTGTATTGCAGTAGACTGTGGGTTCTTCGAACACTTGATGACATAAACTGAATGCTGTTGTGGCCACTTTATGATTTCTTTTTTGGTACTACTGCCAAAGTAATTTTCCAAGTTGTGTGTGTGTCTTGACATTAAACGCACAACGTAAAGTTATTATTTAACAATCTTCGTATTTCAGTTCCTTTGACAAGTCCATTACAATTTTGAAGTGCACTTTTGTTTCAAGACTCTTTCACCTACTATTCCGCTTTTGTCAGTGACTGTCTTAGCTGGGTCAAGTTGGCGCGCCCCATAAGCCTGATGCGAAAGTTCCGTATAACACTAATTTCAGCACAAGACAGTAATCGATTCCATGATCGAATCAGATAAATCCTTAGTTACTAATGTTGTAACTGTTCTGAAGTTACTATCGGTTTTTGAGGGGCGAAATGCTGAATTCGTCTATCTTAGAACTAAGATAGTACCAGCAGAAATTACTATACTTCTATTTGGAAGAGCGAAATTAATACTGATGCATCTAATTAATAATATACGGGGTGATTCAGTTGACCCTACCTATCGATTTTATGCTACCTGCAACACCCTGAAAAACCACTCATGAGTTTTTCATATTCTCTCTCTCTCGTTAAGGTGCAAACACTTAGTTCTACAGAAACAATAACCAAGACCTTTTTCCAATAAATTTAATGTAGTTGTTTTGTTATGGGTTATGTTTCCGTTGGAGGCCACGGTTTGTGTTATTGAAGAAAAATGCATTTGAAGGTCATCTTTGTACCTTTTCTTGAATAATTGGAAAACTACGGCCTCTAGCGAAAATATATCTCAGTACAAAATTTAACTACGTTAAACTTTCTGCAAAAAGGTCTTGTTGATTTTCTGTAGGATATATAGATTGCATGTAACGAGCGAGAAAATACGAAAATCCTCGCACGTGGTTGTAGGAGTTATGGGTTGCATAAGACAAGTATGTAGAGCTAGCTGTTACATGCATAAAACGTCTAGGTGCGACAGATCCTGTCATTGGGAACAACGTTTGCTGGTGGAAGTGTGCTCACTGACGCTTCCCTAGTATCTAGGCGTCTTTTATTATTGCTTATGCCCCTGAAAGGCGGCAGTGCGTAGGCACTCTTTAGCGATCGTATGCAGTTGTGTTGCCTGTAATCCAGTCATCACATTCGCGCGAAAGGGTAGAAGCCGAGCTTCTAAAATCTCTTTTTTCGCTTAGAGACACTCATACTGAAAATGACTGTCAGTTTACTGGGGGTGGGTAGTACGCAGATGCAGCAACCTGTTTAGTAGACCCTATTAGTTCCGTGAAATCTCGTTATTCCAGGACCGGCGAATTCGATAAAATAGCCTAGCGTCGCCGGAAAGCGTCAGCGAACATTCTTGGGTCTTTAACAATATTTGTTTCCCACAACGTGATCAGTTACCCATATACGTTTGATGCAAAGACTTTGTAAAAACCGGTGCGTATCTCAAGAAGATAGGAGGGGGAAGGGCTCGGCGATCAGTGCAGTGGTAAGACTAACGTATGATTACTGACAAGAGGCAAAAGCCTATTCAGTAGTTACAAGTGCAACAGTCTGGGTAATTTACTGACTGGCTTTGTAACATTAGCAAATATGATACGCTTCCCGAGGTGTTCCATTCTCTTATGACAGAATGTGTGTGGTTATGTTTGCCAACCATAGCAGCCGCACAAGCCGTCGGATGGGTCGCGCGTCTCTTTGTTAATGCAACACTACGCACATTTTCGGCTCGTGTCATTCGAACAGTGAAACAAACATTACGAGTGTAACAGTGAAGTTTGCGAACGCAACAGTGGCAAGTCTGAATTATTCCAGTCTACAATGAGTGTGTATTTACGATTCGTATGTGTGTACTGAGTCCGCTCGTATTGTCCGGAGATTGTCTGAGCAAAGTTTCGCGGTGTTCGAATTCCGCGTCGAGATGCAGTTCACAAATTAGAGAATAAATTTCTTGAAACATGAAATTTTGATAACAAGAAGTGTAATAGACGATGTAAAGTGCTCCCAGAAGCTCATCTCGATGACTTTGCATACTGTCAAGAAATATCCCCAAAAAGTCTCTTGGACGTCTTTAACAGCAAACGCTAATTTCTTGCACCTCTGTACGAAGAGCTGCTAAGTTATCTGGGCTAGCAGCAGTGCAAGAACTTAAACCTGTTGATCACAAGCACAGAGTTAGGTTTTGCTAATGGGTTTTGAAAAAAGCGCATGACGGTGAACTAATCGTTACTTCATTCTGTTTTCAGATACCGCTTGGTTCCATTTACGCGGGTATGTTAATTCCCAAAACGGTCAACATAGGTTCGCCGACGGACCTACTCTGCTTTATGAGGAACCTGTTTACGATCAGAAAATAGGAGTGCGGTGCGCGGTTAAGTTCTGACCGAATAATAGGCCCATTTTTAAAAATTTAACAGTGAAATATATTTGCAAAACGTTTTGCGACCGTTTTTTAATGAATTCAGTGAAAGAAAACGAAGCGTCGCGTTTTTTCAACAGGATTTGGCAAGGGCGCATATGGTCAACGTTTGTTTGCACGCAATTCAAGGTTTGTCCCATGACAGTCATTAGCAACAATATCTGGCCCACACGAACTCTCGATTTAACCCCGTGCCGTTTCTATTTGTGAAGAGCACTAAAGGATATAGTGTACACAATAGATACGCACACGTTACAGGATTTCAAGCAACTATTTGTCAGTCAGTTAATTCAATTTCTCAGAGAATTGCATCGTGTGATGAATAATTTCGTGAACAGATGTCAGAAATGCATGACAAACAATGGCAGTCAGTTCCAGCATCTCCTTGCATGACATGGGTAAGTACAAAATTTATTTGCGTCCATCTTAAATCTAGAACTGCGGTAGTAGATGGGCGCAATCTGATTCGTTGGGCAAAGGAGCGCTCTATGTCCGCCGTCTATTGCGCCGCGTGTGCGGTCATCAGATAAATGGAACACCTTGTATACGGCTTATAGATGATAGCATCTTGCACAGGATATACTTGCATAGAGGGCTGCCTGTGAAACCTGTCTTCGGACGGAAGAAGAAGAAGAAGAAGAAGAAGAAGAAGAAGACAGCAGAACTGCCCAAAGGAGTCTAGAGACTACGGAACTTACAGTGTTTAGTCTGTGACCTGGAGAAGTCGTGGAAGGAGTAATTAAAGTAACTATCTCCCTGCGTCGACGCGTGTACAAGATGATTGTTGGTGAACACTCGCTTTTGTGATACCAGTAATTCCTTTCTAAACTGTTATTTCCGAAAGAAAGTTATCGATAAAACGTTAATCATATATAGAACTGAGTTGTACGAAGACCAACAGTAGCTCGCCTCAGGTTTTGCGTAGTCCAGTAATATATTTCGTAGCTTAATTTTTAAACAAAACATTGGGACAGTCTACCCCTTCATGTCCGATCTCGGTTGTTTGCATTATTCTTATTGCTGTTCAGAACTGAATATGCTGTTTGTAGTGTTTCGTGCCTCAATCGGTAGAATCGCAACTCTCTGTAGGATCGATTTGTTGTCCGTGCATCCGTCCGTCCGAATGTTAAGAACTTTTTTTTTCCCCCTCAGGAACAGGTAGATGTATCATACTCAAATTTGTCAAATACAGGGAGTCCAAAAAGTATTCGTCTAGTTGTAATTATAAAAAAAACTAAGCATATGTCACGTGAAAGGAAGGGAACATAAAATGTGAACTTCCTGTCATATGCAACGAACCTTGGTAAGTCATTTTTATTGATGGACAAGGAAATACACACATCCATAGCGATAACAAATTTGACAAAATGGAGAATTTATTCAAGGGCTACTTCTAAAAATATTGATCCACTCATACTTTTTTAAAAAAGTTTACATTCTTAAAATATGATTTCAATTAAGAAATTTAACATTTAGTGGGGTTTCCCTTTACAGCTATTACTGCTTGTAGTCGTCTGGGGATCGACTTGACCATGTTTGCCGTCAGAGAGGCTGGAATTTTGTCCCATTTGAATTGAAATGCTTCTTTCAGGTATCTCTTGTTAGAAATGTGTCTTCTCATGATGCTATCTCCCAGGTGTAAAGGTGTTCAGTAGGATTAACGTCTGGGCTCTGAGGAAGGGTGTTAAGTTGTTTTGGGGTATTGTACAGGAGCCACAGCGTTGTGTTTAGAGCCGTATTCTTTGGGTCGTTATCTTGTTGAAAAATGTAATTTCCTTGCAGACCTAATTTTTCGGCGCTAGGATTCAGATTGTCCTTTAAAAGGTTGATATACATATGGTGATCCATTGTACATTCTATGAACTGTAATTTTCCAACACCTGTAGCACTCGTAGGGCCCCACACCATTAGGGAGCCACCACTGTGTTTAACCGTTGGCACAAGATTGCGTGGCAACATCTCCACATTCTTCTTACGCCACGTCATTCGCCTGCCATCCGACCCGAATTCGTTATATTTACTCTCATCAGAAAATATTACTCTATTCCAGAAGTCTTCCTGTTTGAATCTCTGTTCCATTGCAAAATGAAGACATTTCTTTAGATTCTATTCACTGACCCAAAATTTAAGCGCGGTACCCGGACGTGATATCCATACGTTTTTAAGGTATTTCTGATTGTGTTGGCACTTACTTTCTTTCCCCTAGACTCTAACTTCCCAGCCAACTTAGAAGCGCTGATTTTTAGGTTTCTTCTTCATATCCCATGTGGTAAATCACGTCTGCATCACTCAAAGTGTGAGGGCGTCCGGTACGTGGTTGGTTAGTAGATGATTTTGTTGCGCAAAATCGATCTATTATCGACTGAACCGTCGATCTAGGTCTACCGACTACTTTAGCAATCTCGTAAGATGATTTGCACTCATTATGTAAGTGCAGAATAAGTTTCCTTTAGATCAGCGTCGTCTCACTACCCTTACCGCCCATGGCGCTAACTGCACTGTATCGGTGCCGGTCAGAACCACAACAGGCGATAGAGTGGGGCCGCGCACGAGTGACTGTAGTGAGTGACGCGGGTCAGCGTTATAGTTCAGTCACAGCGCGCAGAATTTCGGCATGTTCAGATAGTGGAGGAATACTTTATGAACTAGCGCCTGTGTTACATTTTCAATTTTGTTAGCCTTGCTGTCGATTTGGATGCATTTCTTTCCTTGCTTTTTAACAAAAATGATTTACCGAGGTACTTCTTACATGACTGGCTCTTTAGATTTTGTCTACATTTCTTTTCATGTCACACAGACTTTGTTTTCTAAAATATATACAGCTAGACGAATACTTTTTGGACTCACTGTATTAAGGTCTATAGTCCCTTGGCGATGTAAAACGTTGAAGCTTTCAAGCCAGTGCACTACGTCACTTCTCGCTGGATTATAATCATGAAATATGGCGAAAAGAAAGGTCTCACAGTAAAACCCCAGGAAAAGAATTCGAAAACTGTACATTTGTAACTATACCATACCAAAAACAAGTTCTTTTATTTGTCAAACTTTAAATTAGAACAGTCAGAGGTCCTGCATTCAGCCCGTCTGTGTCGCAATGGTAAAAGTCAAACATAAGGCAAGGAATGACTATTGCTCATATGACGCGTTTCGGAATTTATCCATCATCAGATATTCAGGAACAGTAATCGCTCCTTACCTTATGTTTAACTTTTAACACTGCGACCTAGTCAGCCTCACTGGAGAACTACTGATCATTCTAATAATGTTCGCCTGCATCCTGCATGACTTTGTCACGTTTATATTGTTGAAAGTAAAACAGTCTCGAAATCTTGGGATTCCAGGGACCGCTATTTTGCCAGTATCAATGTCGATAACGGACAAAAGTGGTATTGCATGATGGCTCTCGATCTTCCACCATCATCGAATCCATCAACATGAGGTGGCAAATATGAGGTACCCAAGGAGGTGGAAACGTGGGTTCTACTATGCCAAGGCTACTTGGTAGCTACAACAGGAAAACACCATTAATTAGCAGGAGTACAAAATAAGAAAGTATTTATTACTTAACTTCGCCGTAGTCCATGATCAGAAGGTTGGTAATTACAGAAGACGCGACTAGACTAAGCGTCTGTAGAATAATTTACAAGTCACAAATCTTGCAGTGAGGAATTAATCTCTCGTAATCTTGAATGTCGAATCCGGTGAATTTGAAGACTAACTTGGAACGGAGCTACAAAGACTTGATGGCAGCAATGACTGAGCTGCAGACGACGACTAACATCAGCGCTGGCTGACCACCACTGAGCGCGGCTACGAACTGTAGACTAGCACAACCGCACTACTCTCCTGCTGCACATGAAGTGGCCTAGAGGCGCCTCGCGGTATTACACTATCAAATTTCTTCGCCAAAAATTTGATCAAAGATTTGATCAAAGATGTGATCAAATATTCCGTCAAATATATTTGACAAAGATCTTTGACGTAGCACTAGAAGGGGTATTACACTGTCATAATATTTTTCGTCGAAGTTCAAGATGGCTGACAACAACAACTTGTTATTAACCGCAGCAGTTGCATGTACCACAATTGCACTGTGTTCACATGCAGAAGAGAAGCGGAAAAAAAGGAAACATACCTAGGTGAAGCCGTGGGTTTTATGACACGATAAAAGCATTCAACAAAACTTGTTTTGTTACGTGAGCTTATAGTGGAGGACGTCAAGTCGTACATAAATTACTTAAGAATGGAGGAGCATACATTTCTGTATGTGCTCAGTGAAGTGTATCCTCATATCACAAAGCACAATATTCACTTAAGAAGTGCTACATCTGCAGAAGACAGGGTCACAGTAACACTCCGATTCCTTGCTACAGGAGAGGGTTAGCTTAGCTTAGGTCAGGTCTGCAATCTTCTTAATCTATTTTTGTATTCAGGGTGCCTCGCGTTGTAAAGCGCCTCATCAGCTTCATACATCTCTATTAATTTTGTAGTTGTCGGCACACGCCAATTGTATTTACCGGCAATGTTTATAAAAACACTACAGACGACAGAATGCTGCAGCAATGCTAGCGGTCCATGTGGTACAATGTCACATTGTAGTGACAGAAGACAAGCGACTTCTTTGATCAAATCTACAGCGAGGCCCTAGATTTGATCAAATGTTGGATGACATTTGACAAAGTTTCCTATTACACCATCAAAGATATTTGACAAAGAAATTTGAACGTTTAATACCGGCCATAAGTACTGCGACTGGCTGTGTACTCTTAGGCCAACACAGCCGTTCATCTGTTCCGTTTATCGAGAGAATCGCATCCGGCGGATCGATCTCTCAGGCGGCGGTGTGGTCGTATGACTGACGACATCACAATGTAGATTCCCGTAATAGCAGCCAGTCGAGGAGTTGTAAATTCACCGGAAAACTGATTTATTTGTCAATATTTCGCTCTGTATTTCACCGGTTAAGACACGACTGGTTTCGGCAGTGAGCCACCGCCCTCTAGTCTGTATAGGGTGCTGTCGTATCGTATCCTGCCGTGTATCGCGATGCTGGCGGACCGCACAAGCCGCTGAGCCGGCGCCGGCGGCCTGTTTACGTGTGGTGGCCGGCCAGCCAGCAAGCAGATGCTGAGATATTACCTGAGTGCCCACGCGGATACGGTGGAGCCCCGTTATGCGGTGCCTCGTGCCGACATCAATCTGTGTACAGATACAAGCTGCAGCCGCTGTTGCCTCTCTCCAGAAAATTACGCTTTCGTGTCCTCACAGTTAAAAAACGGTCGGTCCAGCTATTCCACGATCCTCAGGACTCAAATACGGCACTGGTTTGGCAGCATTCAATTGGCTAACATCCAAACCCTAAGAAGTTTATCCCTTGCAGCATCACCGCCACGTTATTGCAATGATATGAAGAATTGCAGTATTCTTTCTCTTTACTCTGTGCGGTTATTTATCTTTCTACGTGTTATTAGTCACGGTTCATGTGTTCCGTCGCACGTACTACCTTGTAGATCCGTCGCTTTGCTTTGGCCTCCGAAACGCAACGGTCTGAGCTAAAGGCAATTTTCTGATAACCAAACACATTAAGACAACACTAGATATCACCACCGCTCTGTCTGAGACTAACATTAACTTTGCCATTACCTATTCCTCGGATGTGAGGTAGCGGTTACTATACTTGATCAGTAACAATTATTTCCACTCAACCATTTTAATAGTGATGAAATTGAAGTTAGCAGCAGTGAGGCATTGAAAAAATTCAGTGGCGACAAGTGGAAATTGTGCCGAATTGGGACTCGAACTCGAATATCCCATTTTACGCGAGTTGTCTCCTTAACCGCTTCGGTTAACTGAACACGCTGCCCGTCCAATCCAAATTCCCATCTTGTCGCACACTACATACGTAGCGTCCCATGCCAATTACCCTCATTGATAGCAGCCTCATGCTGATTGCAGCAAGATGTCAGACAAAGAGCATCACAGAACGTTCACTAATTGCAGTCATGGGACATATATTTATATATGTGGTGTCTTTTCTTTCGGACGTTTCCGGAAGAACAGGTATCACATATATAGACATTTCAATGGTACCCGAGACAATTCAGCGACATGATTCAAGCGACAGTGCTCTCATTACCAGGTATTTGACTCACTCTGTGGCTTTCATAAAATGAAAATTTTTTTTATGAAAGACGAGGACCCCTAGTCAAAAGAACTTATTTTATTTAATGAACACCCGAAACTGAGTATCAACAACCTGATGAGCAGAGGTCTCTTGAAATGGGTCATTGAAGTGCTAGGGAAGTGGTTGAATGGAGATTTCTTCTTCTTCCTGACCTTATACCATCTCTCCACGGAGGCAGCATATTTCTCTGGATTTGTCATTTTATATGTTAATGGGTGCCAGAAGGCCTTCCTGACCCTGCCACTTTCATCCTGGACAGAATTGTGTACCGCATCTGCGTCAAATGTTATTGTTTATGCAAATATGAAAACGCTTTTGTAAGTCTTTGCGAATAAGGGGATGCGGGTACCAGCTCAGTATTCACTTATTCGGATGTGGAAGACCGCCTAAAATCCACACACAGAGTTGTTAATCTGCCAGGCTGATTGGATCCTGGGCGGGCGCACTTGCAGTGTGTCCTTGTAACGCGATCGACTATCTGGGCGTGTATGAATTGAATAACTGTTGCTGATAGATTTTAACTTACATCAGTTAGGTGCTAATGTTCGTTAAGGGACTCCGGAACGCCCTATACTTGCAATGTTAAAATAACGCTTATAAATTACATCTTTCCTCACAAAGTATTTGAGGTAGGAAGTTGAACTTTTTACAGATTATTTATTGGAATATGGGCTACAAGTTAACACACGGATTTTACAAAATTTTAGTTCAGTTATTAAAGATGATTTTTTTCAATTGTAATGAAAATTCACAACATTTTTTGCAATTTTTTATTTATATATTCAAAAATATACAGTTTTTTGGAAAAAGGCTGTGTTAAATTATGCAGAAGGTACTGTGTAACATTTACTGAAAGTTTGAAACAAATATGTTTGGAAGATCCTTAGAAAATATGTAATTAGTATGAGAAAATAAAAGTTTTGGGAATCGAGCGACAAAGATTGGATTAACTTTTTAGTGCATTCCAGGTCCATAGGATGGATTATCTTCATCCTCTGCAAACTCCTCCTCCAGCTTCCTCTTGTTCCTCCTCCTGTTTACTCTTGCTTGTATTTCTAGACTCTTTACAGCCCTGTCTGCAGCCAGAAGGCGTTCCTTGTCTAAAGCAAGCATCGCTCGTTGTTGTGTTCGTAGATTTTGTTACCATTTTCTTCAGTTGCAGTTACTGCAACACTGTTCCAAAAGGTGGTCATGTATGAACACTTATCACATTTCAGTTGTATTTCACTAGCAAGTCCTACGTGCTTTATTATGGAGAGTTCCAGACCAACTTCACTACAATGAATGCATCTTACACAGTTTGAAAAAATTCCTTTGAGAACCGACATATTAAATATTTCATTCACATCCGATTCTCCCATAAATCATTCATTGTTTTCACTCATTGAACCAAGCTTCTTCTGTGAAGTATTTTCTTTCCCACTTTGACTGCTATGGGCAGGTGTACTTGAGAGGTTAGGTTCACTCACTTGGTTATCGTCTTTATTGTTTACAGTAATAACACATACCTTTGGCTTTCCAACATTTCTCCTTTTCTTAAAAACCTTCAGAGGATTTCTAATAACTTTACTTTTACTCATTATTATACTTCAACAAAACAGAGACTCAAGAAACAGAATTAATTACGAATATTTTCGAGATAACGACAGAGTAAATAAACATGAAACAATCGACAATCACTCCAGCGATATATATTGAACCATCACAGGTTAGCCACAACACATACTTTATCTCACATCACTAAAATGTACCTGATGAACACGGACGTTAATAATAACACCATTTGACAGCAGTTTAACAGCGCCACAGTGGGTCACGCCCATGTAGAACACATTTCAAAAAAATTTTGAAAATAGTTGTAGTCTTCGGAATTGAATAAATTATACATCTATTAAAAAGTAATAGTCTGCAGATTCAGAAAATGCAAAAAAGAAAAAATGGAAATTTTCATGATTTTGAGCCTTTCCGGAGCCCCTTAAAGAAGGAGAAGCCAAGCGCCTGCTTTGATTTTCGGTTTATTCCCCAGTATGATAGGTAGGTTTGCATCACCTAAGAGCACAACAAATTCGATGACAACCCAAGCAACAGAGAATTAGTAAATTCTCTGACATGTTATCTACTGTGTTTGAAACCACTGTGTTCGCGGTAATGTATTCGAATTGACGTATAAATTGCGCCTCCTCACAAAAATCTATTTTTAATCTACACAATACACTAGGGGCTCTAATTTCAACAGCACCTTCATTCGTCGTTTTATACGCTTTCTGAAGTTTTTTGGGCAACATAAACTCTGGACATACCTTTAAGTCCGTAACTGGTGAAACACAGTATACATTGCTACCAGTAGCGTCACTTGACGCTATACAGTTGTGTAAAGACTGATCTTTTATCACCTCTGGTCTTACAGTTATCTCTAAAGTTACGTTACGTTGCCACACTGACGGAAGGAATCGTCAAAAACGACGAATGTAGACGGTGTAGAGCAGATCAACTGAAGATGGACCCACGGGAACAGAAATTTCATTGTGCCAGATTTAAAAGAAAGTTAATAATTGTAGGCAGAATTATGTGTACATTCATGTCTCCGGATTCTTTCCATTTTTTCTTCTTTTTTATTTCATTTCTAATTTTCCCTCTTACGAATGGAATTATTGTACCCCTGGAGATGGTAGTGATCTTGTTATATTAATATATGAACAGAAGAGTACAGACTGCCTTTTTATTTAACTTTTAGCACCAGTTTCAGCCGAATTTATCTATCTTCAGATCTAAGACCAAAGTACAGGAGGACTGCTGGAACCAAAACACATTCGTCACCTAGTGCGTTTCGTTACAACTCCATGTTATGGTATTTGCTCTGGAACTAATTCCTGTATCCTGCTAAAAATATAGTTAGAGATGTAACAGTATGGGTTGAGTTTAGTGGGACTCCTCACTAACAGCAGCATATTTAAACACCAAGAACTCATTATCAAAGGCAGAAAGTTGCCTGCAGTCGACACACATTATCACTTGAAAATTGTTTCGCAATGCTGATTCTGTAGTCCACTCGCAAGCACGCGAATTACAGATGATCATGTGCAGCTGACGCTGTTCCCTTTGATTCCTGAGCGGGAAACGCAAATGCCACCCGACAGAATAAAAAACTGACTTGCAGTGAGTACTGACGACAATGTCAAGAATCTCACTTTGCTTTCTTCACAAGATTACATTCGAGCAGTAAAATTATGTACAGGTACCTAATATAGTAGTTTTAGCGGCTTTCAGATGTTATAAGAGGCCTATCAATATTTGCCCACTTGCCACACTGAGTCGATAGATGTTTCATACTGGACACTTTTCCCTTACCGTGACTCTCCTCTCTAAGACATACGACAGCGAAAGACGCGTGGCGCGACCGTAGTGCCAGTCTGTAGCACCGATCGCCCTCCTCCTCCTCCTCCTCCTCCTCCTCCTCCTCTCGATCTAACGACGGAAAAATTTGTCGTGGCATAGTCTCCACGAAACATTATTTGGTAGTCATCCTGGTTCATCAAACCTCTTCCAGAGCCTGAAGGCTTCACAGACTAATTTACATGATCGAACAAAAGGTCCCTGTATCGTTCGCCCCTGAGAGATGGTTGCAGGAATATCAGCTGTCGCATTTCGTTCCGTGTGCAGACGCCACACACAACAAAACTTCTACCGCCAGCCCGATCGGTGACCTCTGTTGAGATCTGCAATGCATCGCCAGTACATCTAAATCAATAGTCCGCAAAAGGGGATGGTGACACTCTCTTTTACACCCTTCCCTTTTCCATTCCCGTATGGCGCGTGGGGAGAACGATTGTAGGTAAACTTACGTATAAGCTCTAATTTCTCTGATTTTCTCTGTAGTCACTTGGCGTAAGGTATGCGGGAGGGAATAATACACTACTGGCCATTAAAATCCCAACACCGAGAAGAAATGCAGATAATAAACGGGTATTCATTGGACAAATATATTATACTAGAACTGACATGTGATTACATTTTCACGCAATTTGGGTGCATAGATCCTGAGAAATCAGTACCCAGAACAACCACCTCTGGCTGTAATAACGGCCTTGATACGCCTGGGCATTGAGTCAAACAGAGCTTGGATGGCGTGTACAGGTACAACTGCAAGTGCAGCTTCAACACGATACAACAGTTCATCAAGAGTAGTGACTGGCGTATTGTGACGAGCCAGTTGCTCGGCCACCATTGACCAGACGTTTTCAATTGGTGAGAGATCTGGAGAATGTGCTGGCCAGGGCAGCAGTCGAACATTTTCTGTATCCAGAAAGGCCCGCACAGGACCTGCAACATGCGGTCGTGCATTATCATGCTGCAATGTAGGGTTTCGCAGGGATCGAATGAGGGTAGAGCCACGGGTCGTAATACATCTGAAATGTAACGTCCACTGTTCAAAGTGCCGTCAGTGCGAACAAGAGGTGACCGAGACGTGTAATCAATGGCACTCCATACCGTCACGCCGGGTGATACATCAGTATGGCGATTACGAATACTCGCTTCCAATGTGCGTTAACCGCGATGTCGCCAAACACGGATGCGACCATCATGATGCTGTAAACACAACCTGGATTCATCCGAAAAAATGACGTTTTGCTATTCGTGCACCCAGGTCCGTCGTTGAGTATATCATCGCATGTGCTCCTGTCTGTGATGCAGCGTCAAGCGTAACCGCAGTCACGGTCTCCGAGCTGATAGTCCATGATGCTGCAAACGTCGTCGAACTGATCGTGCAGATGGTTGTTGTCTTGCAAACGTCCCCATCTGGGATCGAGACGTGGCTGCACGATCAGTTACAGCCATGTGGATAAGATGCCTGTCATCTCGACTGCTAGTGATAAAAGGTCGTTGGGATCGAGTACGGCGTTACGTATTACCCTCCTGAACCCACTGATTCCATATTCTGCTAAGTCATTGGATCTCGACCAACGCGAGCAGCAATGTCGCGATACGATAAACCGCAATCGCGATAGGCTACAATCCGACCTTTATCAATGTCCGAAACGTGATGGTACGCATTTCTCCTCCTTACATGAGGCATCACAACGACGTTTCACCAGGAAACGCCGCTCAACTACTGTTTGTGTATGAGAAATCTGTTGGAAACTTTCCTCATGTCATCACGTTGTAGGTGTCGCCAGCGGCGCCAACCTTGTGTGAATGCTCTGCAAAGCTAATCATTTGCATATCACAGCATCTTGTTCCTGTCGGTTAAATTTCGCGTCTGTAGCACCTCATCTTCGTGGTGTAGCAATTTTAATGACCAGTAGTGTATGTTGCCCGACTTTTCCGAAACTTACTCTCTCTGAATTTCAATCCTGAGTTATGCAGGACGCCTCTATTGTAGCGTCTGTCACTGGAGCATGTGTAAGTAGGCTGTTTGTTTTTTTATGTTGGTAACGCCATGTAGCGCTCTGTATGAAAATCACTGGCTGTGCTGTGTGCAGTCTGTGGCTGGTTTGCATTGTTGTTGGCTATTGTAGTGTTGGGCAGTTGGCTGTTAACAGCGCGTAGCGTTGCGCAGTTGGAGGTGAGCCGCCAGCAGTGGTGGATGTGGGGAGTGAGATGGCGGAGTTTTGAGAGCGGGCGATCTGGACGGAGACAGTAAATTTGTAAGACTGGATGTCATGAACTGATATATATACAGGGTTTTACAAAAAGGTACGGCCAAACTTTCAGGAAACATTCCTCACACACAAAGAAAGAAAATGTTAGTTGGACATGTGTCCGGAAACGCTTACTTTCCATGTTAGAGCTCATTTTATTACTTCTCTTCAAATCACATTAATCATGGAATGGAAACACACAGCAACAGAACGTACCAGCGTGACTTCAAACACTTTGTTACAGGAAATGTTCAAAATGTCCTCCGTTAGCGAGGATACATGCATCCACCCTCTGTCGCATGGAATCCCTGATGCTCTGATGCAGCCCTGGAGAATGGCGTATTGTATCACAGCCGTCCACAATACGAGCACGAAGAGTCTCTACACTTAGTACCGGGGTTGCGTAGACAAGAGCTTTCAAATGCCCCCATAAATGAAAGTCAAGAGGGTTGAGGTCAGGAGAGCGTGGAGGCCATGGAATTGGTCCGCCTCTACCAATCCATCGGTCACCGAATCTGTTGTTGAGAAGCGTACGAACACTTCGACTTAAATGTGCAGGAGCTCCATCGTGCATGAACCACATGTTGTGTCGTACTTGTAAAGGCACATGTTCTAGCAGCACAGGTAGAGTATCCCGTATGAAATCATGATAACGTGCTCCATTGAGCGTAGGTGGAAGAACATGGGGCCCAATCAAGACATCACCAACAATGCCTGCCCAAACGTTCACAGAAAATCTGTGTTGATGACGTGATTGCACAATTGTGTGCGGATTCTCGTCAGCTCACACATGTTGATTGTGAAAATTTACAGTTTGATCACGTTGGAATGAAGCCTCATCCGTAAAGAACATTTGCACTGAAATGAGGATTGACAAAGTGTTGAATGAACCATTCGCAGAAGTGTACCCGTGGAGGCCAATCAGCTGCTGATAGTGCCTGCACACGCTGTACATGGTACGGAAACAACTGGTTCTCCCGTAGCACTCTCCATACAGTGACGTGGTCAACGTTACCTTGTACAGTAGCAACTTCTCTGATGCTGACATTAGGGTTATCGTCAACTGCACGAAGAATTGCCTCGTCCATTGCGGGTGTCCTCCTCGTTCTAGGTCTTCCCCAGTCGCGAGTCATAGGATGGAATGTTCCGTGCTCCCTAAGACGCCGATCAATTGCTTCGAACGTCTTCCTGTCAGGACACCTTCGTTCTGGAAATCTGTCTCCATACAAACGTATCGCGCCACAGCTATTGCCCCGTGCGAATCCATACATCAAATGGGCATCTGCCAACTCCGCATTTGTAAACATTGCACTGAGTGCAAAACCACGTTCGTGATGAACACTAACCTGTTGATGCTACGTACTGATGTGCTTGATGCTAGTACTG
This sequence comes from Schistocerca serialis cubense, assembly GCF_023864345.2. NCBI lineage: Eukaryota > Metazoa > Arthropoda > Insecta > Orthoptera > Acrididae > Schistocerca > Schistocerca serialis. The sequence goes on along the minus strand of NC_064641.1, from coordinate 627,692,267 downwards.
TAGAGCAATGAGTCGCATGTCAACACAAGCACCGAAGTCAACATTACCTTCCTTCAACTGGGCCAACTGGCGGTGAATCGAGGAAGTACAGTACACACTGACGAAACTAAAATGAGCTCTAACATGGAAGTTAAGCGTTTCCGGACACATGTCCACAACATCTTTTCTTTATTTGTGTGTGAGGAATGTTTCCTGAAAGTTTGGCCGTACCTTTTTGTAACACACACACACACACACACACACACACACACACACACACACACACATATATATATATATATATATATATATATATATATATATATATATAATGACTTTTGCACACTATTAAGGTAAATACATTGTTTGTTCTCTATCAAAATCTTTCATTTGCTAACTATGCCTATCTGTAGTTAGTGCCTTCAGCGGTTAGAATCTTTTATTTAGCTGGCAGTATTGGCGCTCGCTGTATTGCAGTAGTTCGAGTAACGAAGATTTTTGTGAGGTAGGTGATTTGTGAAAGGTATAGTTTAATGTTAGTCAGGGCCATTGTTTTGTAGGGATTATTGAAAGTCAGATTGCGTTGCGCTAAAAATGTTGTGTGTCAGTTCAGTGTTGATCAGAATAGGTAAAGAGCGAAATGTCTGAGTACGTTCAGTTCTGCTCAGCTGTTTGAAAATCAAATAATGTAAGAGGTTTATCAGGACAGTAACTCATAAATTTTTCTAAGGGGACGTTTCACATGTTGAGCATCTCTGAATTCCGTAACGCTCTCTCCCTGAGGAAACGCGCCGCACTTCGTTGGAACTTACATAGGATGTTCCGGAGTTCCCGTTACAAACGTCTAGGACTTGCAGAGCGGAGAGGGTTCATAATACACTGAACCACCAAAGAGACGGCATATGCATGCGTATTCAAATACAGAGACATGCAAACAGGCAGAACACGGCGAAGCGAGTCGGCAATGCCTATATAAGACAAAAAGACACACACACATACACAGCCCCCCCTCAAAAAAAAAAAAAAAAAAATGCATAACACCAAAATACAGACACACACATACACAGCACAAAAAAAAAAATCACACCAAAACACACACACACACATACACAGGACATAAACAAAAATAAATAATTAAATGCAATAAAATTAAATTAAATTAATGACACCAAAACACACACACACACACCCACAAGCGCACACACAAATGCATACACGAACAGACCACAGATACTTCGATAGTTACACTCATAAGTTTGGCAGTAATATTCGATCTTTGGCAAAAACATTTGACAGTCGGCAACAGAAACCAAAACATTGCATTAAAACAAGCGTTCAGTGCATAGTGCTGTGGAATGCAGAAAAAACAGCAAATTGGCGCTCATAGGAAGAAGAACAAGACCAAAAATGCAACAGGAGCGTAATATGTAAGAAACTGTCTACGCAGCCTGCAAGTACAGTTCAAAACATTACTACTTAATAGGAAATACCAACCACCAGAACTGTTTATAACCTATAGGCACATTGACAAAAATGTAAATAAAATAGCTAACATATGTACATATTACAGGCCACTGATGATGCCTTGCAGAAAATAAAGGCGAAACGCGTATGGCACTAAAACTGTGTTTTATTCTGTTGCTGTCAGACGGTCCATAAGTGAAAATCATCAACATACCGTAGTAAGACAAAAAGTGTCTGGAGCAGTTGTTAGATCGGTTACAGCTGCTAAATGACAGGTTATCAATTTTCAAGTGAGTCTGAACGTGGTGTTATAGTGGGCGATGAGCGATGGGACACGGAATCTCCGATGTAGCGATGATATGGAGATTTTCCCGTACGACAATTTCACGAGTGTACCATGAATATCAGGAATCCGGTGAAACATCAAATCTCTAACATAGTTGCGGCCGGAAACGGAACGGGACCAACGACAACTGAAGAGAATCGTTCAGCGTGACAGAAGTGCAACCTTTTCGCAAGTTGCTGCAGATTTCAGTGCTGGGCCTTCAACAAGTGTCTTCGTGTGAACCATTCAACGAAAAATCATCGATATGGGCTTTCGAAACCGAAGGCCCACTTGTGTACCATTGATGATTGCACAACACAAAGCTTTACGCCTCACCTGGGCGGATCAACATGTACGGATTTGGAGACAAGAGTACGCATCCATGGACCCTGCATGACAGCAAGGTACTGTTGAAGCTGATGGAGGCTCTGTAATGGTGTGAGACGTGTGCAGTTGGAGTGATATGGGACCTAACCCATGATACGTCTAGAGATGACACTGGCAGATGACATGTACGTAAGCATCCTGTCTGATCACCTGCATCCATTCATATCCATTGTGCATTCTGACAGACTTGGGCAGTTCCAGCTGAACAATGAGACCCCCCCCCCCCCTCCACGCGTCCAGAATTGCTACAGAGTGGCTCCAGGAAGTCTTCTGAGTTCAAACACTTCCGCTGGCCACCAAACGCCCCAGACATGAACGTTATTGAGCATATCTGGGATGTCTTGTAATGTGATGTTGAGAAGAGATCTCCATCTCCTCGTACTCTTACGGATTTATGGGCAGCCCTGCAGGATTCATGGTGTCTATTCCCTCCAGCACTACTTCAGACATCAGTCAAATCCTTGCCAAGTCGTGTTTCAGCACTTCTGCGTGCTAGGGGGGGAGGGGGGGAGGGGAGGCTACACGATATTAGGCAGGTGTACCAGTTTTTTTGGCTCTTCAGTGTATTTTGAATAGGAACTCAAGATGTTTAACTCATCTACTTCTGTTTGAGGAATTGAATTGGACGCTACGGTCGCAGGTTCGAATCCTGCCTCGGGCATGGATGTGTGTGTTGTCCTTAGGTTAGTTAGGTTTAAGTAGTTCTAAGTTGTAGGGGACTGATGGCCTCAGATATTAAGTCACATAGTGCTTAGAGCCATTTGAACCATTTTGAATTGAATAAGACGTGACGCAGTACAGTTATTAGTCGACGGTTCAAAAGGAAACATCCATTTATACTTAAGCGCTTTTGTTCGTGGTAACTTTTAAACATTACTTGTATACTTTATTCCAAAACAAAAAAGAATCCAGCACACTGTACGTACAGAACTTAATGTTTAAGTGTTAATGCAAACAAATGTGCTTAAGTGGTAAATGAATGTTTCGTTAAATTTCGTTTCAAATTTTTAACTAACAATTGTACTGAGTCACACCTAAATCAAGTCCTCAAACCGAAGTCGATAAGTTAAACATGTGATCTGGAACCTTCGTAGAACGGAAATGGTACGTTTCCGGATGTGGGCTCCTATTCAAAATATTATGTAGTCACGAAACCCCCCCCCCCTCCCCCGTCATCCCCCGTATACAGCTCCTAGAAGTTTGTAACGGGAATTTCCGAACACCCTGTACATCGTCAGGTGCATTTTCTCTGGTGTTTCGACAGATACTTGCAGTTTCGTTATTGCGAAGGGCAGCTGTAGTCGGCCAAAGCAAATGCTACTCTTTACGTCATTATCGACCACCAGTATCGACGGAAAGCGTCGGTTTCCATCCCGTTATAAACAATATTATTCTTAAATCGTAATTTTACGTACCCATTCCACAGAGCTGCCTTTAATCAGTGTAGTGCGATATTCCTTTTGTCGTCATGTGTTAACAGGAGCCCGTGCTGACTTGTCGCAATGCAGGAGCGCTGTTCAGTAGCTGCTGTAGTACTGGATGTTCGCGTTTTACTGCTCCTGTTAACACAGACGGTAAAACGAATATCGCACTAGACTGATCTGAGCCAGTTCTATCGAATGGGCATGTAAAATTACGATTTAAAAATAATTTTGTTTATAATGGGAAGGAAACCGACACTTTCCGTCAAAATTGGGGCTCGCATGTGACGTAATGAGTAGTATGTGTTTCGGCTGACTTCATCTACACATTACAAGAACGAAACTGCTAATACCTGCTGAAACAGCAGAGAAAATGCGCCTGACGAACCACAGGAGAGGCAACCGGTGTATATGAATCCAACCTGACAAAAGTCCCAAACTGATAAGTAATACACTCCTGGAAATGGAAAAAAGAACACATTAACACCGGTGTGTCAGACCCACCATACTTGCTCCGGACACTGCGAGAGGGCTGTACAAGCAATGATCACACGCACGGCACAGCAGACACACCAGGAACCGCGGTGTTGGCCGTCGAATGGCGCTAGCTGCGCAGCATTTGTGCACCGCCGCCGTCAGTGTCAGCCAGTTTGCCGTGGCATACGGAGCTCCATCGCAGTCTTTAACACTGGTAGCATGCCGCGACAGCGTGGACGTGAACCGTATGTGCAGTTGACGGACTTTGAGCGAGGGCGTATAGGGGGCATGCGGGAGGCCGGGTGGACGTACCGCCGAATTGCTCAACACGTGGGGCGTGAGGTCTCCACAGTACATCGATGTTGTCGCCAGTGGTCGGCGGAAGGTGCACGTGCCTGTCGACCTGGGACCGGACTGCAGCGACGCACGGATGCACGCCAAGACCGTAGGATCCTACGCAGTGCCGTAGGGGACCGCACCGCCACTTCCCAGCAAATTAAGGACACTGTTGCTCCTGGGGTATCGGCGAGGACCATTCGCAACCGTCTCAATGAAGCTGGGCTACGGTCCCGCACACCGTTAGGCCGTCTTCCGCTCACGCCCCAACATCGTGCAGCCCGCCTCCAGTGGTGTCGCGACAGGCGTGAATGGAGGGACGAATGGAGACATGTCGTCTTCAGCGATGAGAGTCGCTTCTGCCTTGGTGCCAATGATGGTCGTATTCGTGTTTGGCGCCGTGCAGGTGAGCGCCACAATCAGGACTGCATACGACCGAGGCACACAGGGCCAACACCCGGCGTCATGGTGTGGGGAGCGATCTCCTACACTGGCCGTACACCACTGGTGATCGTCGAGGGGACACTGAATAGTGCACGGTACATCCAAACCGTCATCGAACCCATTGTTCTACCATTCCTAGACCGGCAAGGGAACTTGCTGTTCCAACAGGACAATGCACGTCCGCATGTATCCCGTGCCACCCAACGTGCTCTAGAAGGTGTAAGTCAACTACCCTGGCCAGCAAGATATCCGGATCTGTCCCCCATTGAGCATGTTTGGGACTGGATGAAGCGTCGTCTCACGCGGTCTGCACGTCCAGCACGAACGCTGGTCCAACTGAGGCGCCAGGTGGAAATGGCATGGCAAGCCGTTCCACAGGACTACATCCAGCATCTCTATCGTCTCCATGGGAGAATAGCAGCCTGCATTGCTGCGAAAGGTGGATATACACTGTACTAGTGCCGACATTGTGCATGCTCTGTTGCCTGTGTCTATGTGCCTGTGGTTCTGTCAGTGTGATCATGTGATGTATCTGACCCCAGGAATCTGTCAATAAAGTTTCCCCTTCCTGGGACAATGAATTCACGGTGTTCTTATTTCAATTTCCAGGAGTGTATTTTAGAATCGGTCGAACAAGTATTTTGTTAGGAACTCTTTTGTGGATGAATTGCATTTCCTTAAGATTCTGTGAATGAAGCTCAGCATGCCATCTACTTTTCCTACAATTACTTTCATGTGGTCGTTCCATTTTATGCCGCTCCAAGTGGTTGCTTCTGCGTATGTTACGGCAGTTACTGCTTCCGGCGGTTTGTCGCCAATAGTGAAGGGCCTAATCGTAGTGGATTTCTTCGTCCATTCATGTGCGGTCTGTTGCATTAATTCATGTTCACTGTCAACTGCCTGTCCCTTTGCCAATCATCGGTTCTCTGGGTCATGTCGGATCGACGTACTCTTACGCTACTATCAGCGCATACCATCGTGTACCTTACGCATCTGTCCAGGTGATACAGCAACGCGAATTATCAACATGTTGCGTACGCTGCTCGTGGTCTAGTGGCTAGCGTTGCTGCGTCTGGATCACGCGGTCCCAGGTTCGATTCCCAGCAGGGTTGGGGATTTTTCTCTGCCCGGAGACTGGGGTGTTTGAGTTGTGCTCATCATTTCATCATCATCATCATCATCATCCATCATCATCATCATCACTATCATCATCATTCGGGACAGTGGGTAGATTGGATTGTGTAAACAAATTAGACTGTGTAATAATTGGAACTACGTACGGGCGCTGATGACATTTCACTCTGGCTTCCGAAGTTTCTACAGATCGATTCACCATCGAAACGAAAGCACATGGAGAGAGAGAAAAAAGAACAGTACGTGTGTGCCTCTGAGATGGTGTGTCTGACGCGTCGGACACCAACAATATGACCCTGTTGAAATGCGATGATTTTGCGCGCCGCACCTATTCTTTTATTTGGCTGTCGGCCCGCAGACTGTGTGACAACACTCAGCCACTCTTCTGTTCGCCTTCGTAATAGAAACATTCGCTTATCGAAACTGTTAGAGTTGCTCACGAGTGTATAACGGAAGTGGTATGCCGAATTACGCGAGGGTGATGGATGAGTGCTGTGCTGTGCAGAGACAAGCTAATTGCTTGGAAACAATTGAGAGAATGCAGTGTGCAGGAAGGCCCGGATAAGGACCACTGATGGGACATCCCCGTCTCCTTTTGAATATTACCGAGAGGGTCGCTGGGACAGTCATTAAGTGTTTGAAGCCCAGTCTCCATGGGGCATCGTACAGAGAACTGACCTTCACCGAGGGGCACTGGTGCATAGTTTGGTGAATAGGAAGTGTAAGTTTACCCCTCTCGTCCTGTATAAAATAAACGAGATGACTATATGAAGAGTTTTAGCTACCTCAGCTTCCAATACATAGTAGCTTGTTGTGTGTGTTGCGAGTCGACTGTAGATCTTTCGATGACGCCAAAAAAAAACAAAAAAAAAAGTTTACCGATACCACTTCCTGAGCAGATCGTTAACCAGGATTCATCCTCTGACGACATTCTGTACTCATTCAGTGTTTTTTGCGAATCCCTTTATTGGAAGAGCTATACGTCAATTAGCGATTGATGGCCCTCTCAGTGCGAACAGATTACGTCGATGGCGTGCCAGCTGTTTGCGCTCGCAGATATGTTCCCCCGCTGTTTGCGGAGTGCGTCCAGATTAGGGGAAAGCTTTGTGTAAGAGGCAGCCGAAGCAAAACTAACCCGCGTTCTGCTCTACAGTGTAGGGTAGGTATCTACTCGTGCGCGACGGCGTTGATGCATGTGAACGATAAATTTCGTTGTTAATTTAGTAAATCCTTAACTTCAGCTAACATCTGAAACACTCGTTTAGGTCCCCATCTAAGATAAGCTTGTCGAAGATCGTCATCATCATCATCGTCATCATCATCATCATCATACTCATTATCATCATCCGTTTGGGCTAAATCACTGCACGTAGGATTTTGAAGGGGCAACTGTCTTTCATATAAAACTAAAATAGCTATCTACGTAAAATCATGCATTGGACTAACTCCCCTCAATAAAGGTCTATTACAGACTAGTAGGATGTTTTTTGTGTTAGGAGTAAGTCTAGAAGCAATACAAATATGTAGGCATTTAAGCCATGCAGCACTGTGGGTTCAGAGCCATTGGCTTGTTTCCAATATACACTCCGCTCGGAACGTTCCTCGAACTCTTTTCTCAGGGACTACAGTATTATTAACGGTCGTCAGACTTGTTTTGATCCGTGGTAGGGGTTTATAGTTAGTAGATCTAATTGTTTCCAGAATGAGATTTTCACTCTGCAGCGGAGTGTGCGCTGATATGAAACTTCCTGGCAGATTAAAACTGTGTGCCCGACAGACTCGAACTCGGGACCTTTGCCTTTCGCGGACAAGTGCTCTACCATCTGAGCTACCGAAGCACGACTCACGCCCGGTGAGGAGACGAGATACTGGCAGAAGTAAAGCTGTGAGTACCGGGCGTGAGTCGTGCTTCGGTAGCTCAGATGGTAGAGCACTTTTCCGCGAAAGGCAAAGGTCCCGAGTTCGAATCTCGCTCGGGCACACAGTTTTAATCTGCCAGGAAGTTTCAGATCTAATTGTGTCGTGAGACACTCAAAACTCAAAGCTCTCAAGTTTTCACGGAAGTGTATAGATTTAGTTAGTTTTAATTACATTGCGCGAAGAACATTTCTTGCCCTTCTTCTCGAGCTAGATAACTATGTGATTTAATTTAATAAAATAAATCAGTTCTCACTGAAGGATTAAACTGTTCGTTTTTCCTGGGCGCTGTTTGAGAGTGGAACAATACAGAAATATCTTGAAAGTGATGCGAAGAACACACTGCCAAGCACTTAATTGTGAATGAAAGAGTAGTCATCTAGATGGAGAAATAGATCGAATACAAGCCTTACATTGGCCAAAAACGTGAACACACACTAAGGAGCGCCAACAGAATCAAGAAAACGCTGACCGCACACGGTAACACATATAAGAATTCTTTTAACAGTTCCGTACTAAGAAATTAACTTCGTCGACCGCTTTGGATTACCAAATTCCCGCGTCCAGAACCATTAGCAAACAGCACATTCACCCCAGAGAGGATACGGCTTGTTACCCGGATCGTAAAAGGGTGCTAGTAGACTCACAAAAAAGTTTAAAACTTCAAGCATTTCAGTCAATGAGGTCAGAGAACAGTACGGCTGTCTTTTTACTTAAATACCAACGTTCTTGTTGATCCTCCCCCCAACAGCAGTCCTCTGGAAAGTGCAGCTTCCACCAATTACTTCTCGCAAATTTATTTCCATCTTAAACGATGCTGGAAAATATCAGACGTCATGGGAAAGTCTCCAGTCCTTAAGTGCTTAAGCGACGCTAAAAGACACAGACCTTAAGACTGAATTTTGTATCTCCTCCACTGCTCACTTTTGGCAGCTTAGAGGAAACCACACCATCAGGTTCCAACTTAAAGGCAAACACTTTTAGCACGTGATGCTAGTAGAAATACCACCGCACGTTGAGTCTTGGATCGCCATCAGCCGAGATGACGTTCCCTACACGATATCAGGCAGGACTCATACGCAAAGTATTATTACCCCAATTAATATTCGAAATGTGTAATTGCTCATTCAAATCAGTGTCAGCAGATTCTGAAACCACACGTGACTCCCTATATTTGATCTGTCTCCTGGTGGAAACAGTCGCGAGGCAGTTGGTTCGAAAAGTTCCCATGGCTTTACATGGAAACGTCCAGTGGTCAGGGTAATGCAGGCCTTTGTAACTCCAGAACCTACTTTCAAAGATTCTTCGACGATTTAAATCAGTCAGAAGATGTCGAGAATGATAATGTCGCAATTTGTGCATTGTTCAGCAAATGAACCCAACGGTCTCGCTGCGATGGCAACACTAGTTCTCGTTAGATCATTGAAGTTAAGCGTTGTCGGTCTTGGCTAACACTTAGACGGTTGACCTTCCGGATCTGCCGAGCGCTGTTGGTAAGCGGGGCGCAATCAGCTCTTGTGAGGCCAAATGAGGAGCTATTTTATTGAGAAATAGCGGCACCAATCACGAAAACTGACGACGGCTGGGAGAGTGGTGTGCTGACCACATGCCCATCCATATCCGCATCCAGTGGTGCAAATCGACTGAGGATGACATGGTTGTCGATGTACCGTTGAGCCTTCCGAGGCTATTCGGACGGAGTTTAGTTTAGTTTTTCAGCAACTGAAACTGGACACAGTCAGTTTCCTTCCCCGTCCGTTCCCATTTGGAACAATGGCTTTATCTACTGAGCAAGACTTCAAAGGAGTCTTAAGGCCTATTCGTTGACTTATTACTTACTTAACTTTTATTCAAATTTCCTCGTTGTCGTATAAACGAAATACGGTGAGAACGACGAGAGAAAGTTTCAACGTCTCGTATTAACCTGAGATACGCTTCTGAGAAAGTACGGGAGTAGTGTTTCGGTTCTAATAGACGACTCGGCTGCTTTTGTGACGGTGGCCCGTGTAACTGAATCTCGTAACGCTGCGTAGCCGAGCCCAGCGCAGGAGAGACCACACCTGCTATCTGATCGATGACGCTATGTTGGCCGCCGGTGCGTCACTTTGTCAACAGCGGGACAGCGTCCCAGCAGACAGCGTTCTGTCACATCCAAAGACTCGCCACGCCTGCCAACAGCGTTCAGACCGTGCTAGCATCGATCTTCTCAGGTTCGTTGACATTCCTTATATTAATAACAAAGTGTGTATCCGGGAAAATATATTCTCCTCACAAAATTTAATTTAAAGGTTAAATTCAGCGATTGCCATCACATGTACAGTAGCGCTTTCTGGCTCTGACACACACACACACACACACACACACACACACACACACACACATTCTTATTTTTGTCTGTGGAACAGGACATTATAAATAAATGAAAATGTAGTCTGAATCCTCTGGTTTTGACCAATGTTTTCAGGAAGTTCCCATTGGCTGCAAGGCAAATGCCAAAAGTGGTAATACTTTCCTACTCATTCCCAGCTGGATACCCTTATGAGCCCCTACCAGCTCTCTGATATTTGTCTGAAAAGAACTTAGGTGCTACAGTGGGCCGGATATTAACAATCCCCTCTACGCCCCTGGTACAGAACGAAGACTAAATAAATACATACGTATATACGAGTACTCAACTGATACCATTAAAATTTTTGCTTGTAACGCTGTTGCTTTAATTTGTGATGTAAGCGGTGCTGATTGACAATAAAAGCGGGTTAAAAGCTGTGAGCTATCTGAGGAAGTTAACCTTGCATTACTGCGCAAATGTTTCACCAGGTATCCAGTCTAGCTTCCCAAATTTTTGCTTGTAACGCTGTTGCTTTAATTTGTGTTGTAAGCGGTGCTGATTGACAATAAAAGCGGGTTAAAAGCTGTGAGCTATCTGAGGAAGTTAACCTTGCATTACTGCGCAAATGTTTCACCAGGTATCCAGTCTAGCTTACCAAATTCCCAACCAGACTAACATTAATTATAATCTTTTAATAGTCATACGACAACCGGTGATATATATATATATATATATATATATATATATATATATATATATAATATATTTAAAAGAATTTAAATAAAAAGAAATAAATCAGTTTATATTTGGAAATTTATTTTAACATTGATCATTGAAATTTCAGCATATTAAACGTGAGTCATAACTAAGCTGGTGCCTTATTTAGGACTGTGAAAATGTGAGTTTTTAATCTTACGGAACACATCAAATATGGAGCCAAGATTGGGAGACTGCATACAACACTGCATTCATAGAATAACACACGAAGAACGTTGAAACACATGCAAGAGGAAATTAACCACAACCAACCGATTCAATTTTCACCCAAAGAAGTTACGTTCGTAGCACAATCCTGTCCGTTATGTAATTACCACACACTGGTATACTAAATTCATACTAACTCTCTGTGAAATCTTCCCGAAAAGAATAGCTGAGGGCTACTTTGATGATTACACCACATGCTTCACGTGGTCAACTTGGTTTACACAAAGAGTGTAACTCCACAATAATTTTGATAATTAAAATAAATTAGATCGAAAAGCAATTTACAAGAGAAAAACCTCAAACTGATTACTATCGTCTTACTATTAAGCTGATGGGTCAAACCATTGTATGAGCACGTGGTACTGGTCTCACAAAGTACACCCCACGTGGGTTGAACATAAAGAAAAGTTGCTATATTGAAAAATATTGTCAAGACGAGACGTTATAATCTCACGCACATTCACATTGAAGATTGATGATGCTAGTTAGAGTTACTGATCAACACGTGGTTCCACTTTACTCACAAAGTAGTAACAAAGCAACTACCGGGAGATATTCTGAACTTCACACGCGAATTACACTGCGTTGCAATTTAAGATAACATTAGATATTTTAGAGCTAAACCTGAAATAAAGGTGATTAAATTTTCAGTTAGGCTGAACTTAAGAAATCCATTGTCCTACGGACTTAGCAGACACGCGCTTAGCCGGAGATCTTACCACTTCAGACGCTCGCCACGGACAGACTGACCTAATCCCTTCCTTGAGGGTGGCTCACAAATACAAACGGAAGTGGCCAGAGGGGCAGCTTCCTATACCAACATGACAAATGACAGACAGGACCATACTAAGGATAGAAACCTCTTTGCTTTTAGAAAGCGTAGCTACCTGTTCCGACGTTGGTCCTACTGTTCTCTAGCAGACAGGCTTGTCTGCTACCCTGAGGCATGCAAATAGAGATACATTTGCTCATTCATCCTCTCACACAGAAGGGAAGGGGGATGACAGTATCTTATCATATACAGTATATAAAAGAAAGCGGATGTAGGTTCCGTATGAGACTGTGTGACATGAATTACATATAAACTGTGTTTTAAAGTGTAGTAGTGTGACAGATCGTTCTTGTTTATGTGTAAAAGTAACACGTTCCACTACTCAGTCTCCTCCCAGATAGTCAGAAACGCCACAGTAAATTTAGAAAAGGAATTTATGCCGTAAATGACAAAAGATTTAAGAAATTAACATGAAAGGAATCCAACAGAGACCTTTCATGCTACACATTCTTTTAACATGATCTTTCATTTAGTATACTTTAAGTTTTATTAATTCTTTTTTCAGATGACATATTGCAATCAATCCCAGTACATACATAGTAATTGAGTAAGTAATAAATAATTTGTTGAAAGAATCATTCAGTCGTTTCCAGCAAACAGTATTTCTCACAAATTAAAAACAACTGCAGTGTGTACAGTTATGCACATCAAGGTTCAAAAATGGTTCAAATGACTGTGAGCACTATGCGAGTTAACTTCTGAGGTCATCAGTCGCCTAGAACTTAGAACTAATTAAACCTAACTAACCTAAGGACATCACACACATCCATGCCCGAGGCAGGATTCGAACCTGCGACCGTAGCAATCGCTCGGCTCCAGACTGTAGCGCCTAGAACCGCACGGCCACTCTGACCGGCGCACATCAAGGGAAATATAACGATAATAAATGTAAGTGGTGGGGAAAAGTTTTATGAGTAAATAAAAATCTTGAAAAAAATTTTGTGTACTCATTGATAAATTTGAACAGGAAGAAACACAATTTAGTGTTTCTTAAACAGTTCTGTTCAGCCACAGGTTAATTTCCTGTCTCTGTAAGGGTTTAAGAGGAGCAATTCATGCTGAAATTAGTTTGTCAAACCACGAAATTAAATTCTACAGTAACTGATCTTTTTGGAATCACTATATAAGCTACAAAATTAAGAAATAAGGATTTCATTCCACAAAACCATGCGATATGAATAATAAGTAATGGTCGGAAAAGATCGATTTGCAGGCAAACTTCAAGCGCGAGGAACCCTGGAAAAAAGATCAAACTGCAACTGAGAATCAGAGAATATAATTATGCTCTTCTTCCGAGTGGCGTTCCGCCCTCCTGCTTTAAGAGAAATGTTTATAAAGACGCGCTACTGTTCTTTGTAACAGGTCGTGCTTTCGTGTCGTCGCTTTACGAAGGAAAGAAGCACCGTGTAATAAACTGTTCTCTTAAAAAGGAACTAGCCAAGTAAAAAGATCAGCGTATGTCCATTGTCTGATCCTCGACTGCAGCTGCCCGCATCTCGTGGTCGTGCGGTAGCGTTCTCGCTTTCCCCGTCCGGGTTCCGGGTTCGATTCCCGACGGGGTCAGGGATTTTCTCTGCCTCGTGATGGCTGGGTGTTGTGTGCTGTCCTTAGGTTAGTTAGGTTTAAGTAGTTCTAAGTTCTAGGGGACTGATGACCATAGATGTTAAGTCCCATAGTGCTCAGAGCCATTTTTGACTGCAGTTATGTTTCTCACCCCCTATATTTTAGATGGACAGTGGCAATACGAGATGCAAGATTGTGCTCCAATCCTGGCAGACAACACTAGAATTCATATCTGGCGGCCCATCGCGCTGCCAGCGAAGCCCACTCGTCCATTGCTGCAGTTGACCTCAGTTGTATGGGGCCGCCGTAGCTGTGGCCAGCTATGCTCGCTAGAACGCAGCCCGCCCCGGAAGAGAGAATCCGTAAAGCGCTTGTCATGAGTCACCAAGAACGGGAAACGTGTGCACATTAACTGGCCTGGCGTGAACAGCATTAAGGGCCATACATGGTCATATCGAACAGAGGCTTCGTACAAGTTATAGCTTGCAAAAACTGCTTTACTGAACACTTCATGTTTAATAACTGATTATATTGAGAGACAAGTGCGCGTGCTCAGCAAATGTAATTTATTTATGTCATGTAGTTTAGTAATACTCGAGAGGTTGAATGCGATGAAACAACATTTATTAAAATTTCCAGCGAAGTTCTCTGGAACCGTTACGGCGGAAACTAATATATTAAAATGAACACACACACACACACACACACACACACACACACACACACACACACACACACACACTTATATATATAAAGATGTCACTTACCAAACGAAAGCGCTGGCACGTCGATAGACACACAAACATACACACAAAATTGTGGATGGATGTGTGTGTGTGTGTGTGTGTGTGTGTGTGTGTGTGTGTGTGTGTGTGTGTGTGTGTATATGTGCGGGCGTGCGAGTGTATACCCGTCCTTTTTTCCCCCCCCTAAGGTCTTTCCACTCCCGGGATTGGAATGACTCCTTACCCTCTCCCTTAAAATCCACATCCTTTCGTCTTTCCCTCTCCTTCCCTCTTTCCTGACGAAGCCACCGTTGGTTGCGAAAGCTAGAATTTTGTGTGTATGTTTGTGTTTGTTTGTGTGTCTATCGGCGTGCCAGCGCTTTCGTTTGGTAACTCACATCATCTTTGTTCCCACGTGGAATGTTTCCCTCTATTTTATATATATATATATATATATATATATATATATATATATATAGTGTTCGGGGTGCACTCAGCCACGTGATGCCAATTGAGGAGCTACTCGACCGAATAGTAGCTCCGGTCAAAGAAAACCATCGTAACGAACGGGAGAGCGGTGTGCTGACCACACGCCCCTCCTATCCGCATCCTCAGCTGAGGATGATACGGCGGTCGGATGGTCCCGATGGGCCACTTGTGGCCTGAAGACGGAGTGCTTTTATATATATAATGTGTGTGTGTGTGTGTGTGTGTGTGTGTGTGTGTGTGTGTGTGTGTGTGTGTGTGTGTGTGTTAGTCTTGTATGCGATCCTATACCATCCACCCGATGGCCATGAAATTTTGTGAGTTATTGTGGGCACGCCTTCGAATGTATCTGACGGAGTAAGAACCGTTTACTACCCATAGGAGGGGGTTATACAGAAACGTATCTGAGGTTCGCCTGGAGCAGCTTCAACCAAATCTGGTAACTAACTACGGCCTTAGGAGTCCGAACGGGACCGACCGGCCGCCGTGTCATCCTCAGCCCACAGGCGTCACTGGATGCGGGTATGGAGGGTCATGTGGTCAGCACACCGCTCTCCCGGCCATATGTCAGTTTAGGAGACCAGAGCCACTACTTCTAAATCAAGTAGCTCTTCACTTTGCCTCAGCACACCCATTATTTGTATAAAAATACTGCTGTAGGATGATAGCTCTACTACCGCTATGGGTGATAATGAGAAGGGTTTACATATCGAAATTTCCGACAACGACCTGTTGTTATTCCTGTCCTGTAACTCTGACTTGGAATACTTTAAAAAGAAGCGCCCACTATCTATCTTTTATTTGTGTTGCTCAAAGCACTGCAGCGAACTAATAATTTTGCCAGCGTGTTTCAGGGCCAAGGACCGTGCCAAATTCTCTGTAGTCGCATGCGTTAAAACAACAGAGAACCAAACACTTGCCAGCGACCGTCCTTTTTCTACTAGAAACGACAGGTACTGGCATAATCGGGGCAGGTTCGGAAACATATTTTCATGTAGGGGGATTATTATTTAGCACTCCTCTTTCCGCCCACTCTTTTCCATCCGACACGTTTACCCCAGTCAGTTTCTTTACTGATTATGATACGCGAGCACTGTATACAAATGTTTCCTTTGGGCGCCCCTCTGAGCTTGGCGTCCTAACCACCGTCTTGTCGCTTGGGTCTGAAACTGGCCCTTAGCAGGTTTGCAAGTTTCCTCAGAATTCAAACGAAACTGTCCGGGGAAAGTGATTAGGGATGCGGATGAAATATATGTACAAATATGCGTGAAATACATGAATTAATTGCCAACACACATGGTGATTCAGCTGCCCCTGGAGCTGGGTTTTATGTAGCCTGCAGACCCTTCAAATATCATGCACAAAGTTTTCATATTTTCTCGCTCCACTATGCGCATACTAGTAGTCTATACAAAAAATTAACACTACCAGTTTGTAGGAAATTTAGTACAGTTAAATTTTGTACAGGGATATATTTCTGATGGACGCCACGGTTTTAGTTATTCAACAAAAATGCGTTTGAAGATCACTTTTGTACATTTTTCTTGAATAACTCGTACAGTCTCTAGCGAAAACGTATCCTAGTGCAAAATTTAACTACATTAAATTTCCTATAGGGAGATACTGTTCATTTTTTTCTGTAGGGCTAATAGTCTGCATGCAACAAGTGAGAGAATATTAAAATCTTGCGTGTGGTATTTTGGAGGCGTTGTGGGTTGCATAAACCCCACTGGTAGGGAGCAGCTGAATCGCCCTGTATTTGTGTATGTCAAGAGATAGTGTACTGAATATGAAAATTATGGTAGTCAGCAACAAAAGCGTTTTATCCCCAATGTCCACACAAACATTGCATAACGGGGTGTAAGCTGCAGTGGATCAGCTACACTCACCAAACTTACAGCTCTTTCTGCTAACAGTTTCACTGCAAATATTAACAGTAATTATATCACTCAGTTCCTCTTTTTAACAGCTGTTGAACTGCATTAAAACTATTTCTTTAATATCTTGTTAGATAAAGTTCAGAAAATGAAATGCGTAGTAAATTATACGGTGATCTGCGTGTTTTCACTGTCCGAAAATATTGTTTCGTTATCAGTCTCGCAAAAGATAAGTCCGCGCTACAAGAGTATCCTGGATGCGACAAAGTGGGTTTATGATCCAATTAAGACAAGATTAACTCCTATTTGCTCTTTCCACGATAAGAGTTACTGTGGTGGTACTGTATGTAGGTGGACAGTGTTCGTATCCCGATTCCCCGATTCAGGTGTATACTCTTCGCGGTATCCCTAAATCGCTTAAGACGACTACTGTAGTCGTGTAACGCTATCGTTGTTTGCTAGCCTTTGGCACCAGTTTTAGTGTTTATAGAAGTTCAGGATCTTTTCCATGACATTCTGTCCCCAATGTAAACCTACCTGTTGCAGCGGAACTCTGATAAATAAGACATTAGAATACATTTGATAATGGCATGTCTAATTATATCAGGTACATAATTTAACACCTAGGAACAGACATGGCCGGCAACTTAACAAATAAACCACGGAAATGTAAGAAGAATCACTATTAGATTCAACAAGTTAGGTATATTCTTTACATTAGCATATGCAACGCGAAAATAGGCACTCCAGAAGCGATAAAAACGCGGCGCTAGACGATTAACCTGGTTTTCTGGCTACGGACTGTTTTCCTGTATCGCATCTGGCTCCATTCACCCAGGGACTCGCATCTTTCGGTTGTATTCTAAAGATCGGACACAATAGGGCAGAGTGGCAGAGGTTAGTATTTGGAAGGACAGCGAATGTTCACGGTGCTGAAGGATCATTTTATGGGGAAATCATTCGGGTAATAGGAACAGTACGCTTTAGTTTTAAATTGCCTTACCATGTACTAGTTTCAGTTACGCGTTCGCGAAAAACGGGCGATACTGTTTGATGAAATGGCCGTAGCATCATTGGGCATCTAGGTTGGTTACATTAATGTTTAAGAAATGTAGATGGCCATTCTGAAAGTTGGTACCCAGATACTAAATTAACTTGTGATTTCGTCAGTAAATCTCCTTGTTCTCTCAACGTGTGAAACATACGTCAACTCAGTCACTTTAAAGGGACAACAACAAATAATTACTTAATAAAAATTCGAAATGCTACTGAATGTTCCAGTGCTCCTGCACCTGCCAGGGTAGCCGAGCGCGCTAAGGCGCTGCTGCCTGGACTCGGGTAGGCGCGCCGGCCCCGGATCAAATCCTCCCGGCGGATTAACGACGAGGGCTGGTGTGCCGGCCAGCCTGTATGTGGTTTTTAGGCGGTTTTCCACATCCCCCTAGGTGAATACCGGTCTGGTCCCTACGTCCCGCCTCAGTTACACGACTCGCAGACGTCTGAACACTTTCGCACTATTCCATGGATTACACTAGTCGCAGACAGCTGGGGTACACTGATTCCTTCCCGGGGCGTATGGGGTGGCGGCAGGAAGGGGATCCGGCCACCCGTTCAACTAACATTGCCACATCCGATCAACTATGCCGATCCTGCATATCTGCGGGGAAAAACGGCACAAGCAAAAAGAAAGAAAGTAAGTTAGTTCCAGTGATTCTGTACAATAGAATTTTGTATTGTAAGCCGTCTGAGAACTTCGGAATCCTGTAAGTATCGAAGACCAGTTACAAATAGCCATTTTAATTTAGCTTCTACACTGATATGCATCGTTTTCGCTAATTTTTACGCGTTAACCTTACTCCCTTTTTGCACCAGCTTTCCTCCCCCTAAGAGAGGTAGGTATTTACTTCACACAATGTTTCCTTCTCTCTAACTAGTAATGTCGTATGTGTACAATGTTTGGTTGAAAGTGCTGCATGGGTTTGAGTCTCCCATCCCAAATGTTAATGCAGTCAGAGCAATATATTGACCTTCGTCTCTTTACTTGTGAAAGTAATTATAGCGGTAGTCACATACCAAATGGAATTTTCTAGAAAGAAAATAGCGGATGGTTATAATTAACGTGCAACTACACACAGAGGTTCCATGTGGGCTGTAATTATATTATGGCAGCGAAACTTGGTAGATAATCTGACGCATTAAAGAAGAATCGATTTAACGGGACAAAAATTAGTTCCAATTTTGGCCACCAAGTGCAAATCTAGCGCTGTGAATGCAAGGTAGACGTAAAGAAATGTTTCCAGATGTGGTAGATTAGGAACGCGATATGGACAGAAAAGTTCAAACAAGTGATAACGGCATTATGCCGATTTTAGTATTAACCGCCACTTACACAACAGTTTATTCTATGTGAGCACTGGAGGCGTCGACGAGATGTTGTACAGCGCCAGATTTACACCTGGTGGCCAAAATGGAAACTCATTTTTTTTTTCGAGCACAAAACGGTTGCGCATTAACGCATTAGAATATCTACCATGTTTCGCTGCCATACGACAATTAACAGCCCACACAGGATATCCGTGAGTAGCAGCACTTCAATTATAACCACCTGCTATCCGTTTCTGTCCTTTCGATTTTTCACGTAGATTGTTTCACAGTTGCGAGGCCGATCGTTCTAAAGAACAGTCCTCGTGTTGGCAGTTGCACAGCAGCGTGCGATGGGAAACGAAGTGCCTGGTGGCTCCGCCAAGCACGGTCGTTGGTGCGCGTTTGATTTGTGGACGCCGCGGTCGAACAATGCACTCATCGCTTCCGGTTGGCTGTCAGAACCCAGCGCCCTTTCCTACCCACCGAATGCGCACAATAGCTTCAGTCTGCAAAGCCTTTCGTCTACATTAATACCCAGTAACTCTTAGCGACGTATGTTTCCATCCTCCATTATTCACCCCGGCCTCACCACTTACGAAAGTTCACACGCAGCAGGTTCGATTGCCGATGTTGACAGTCCTCGTATTGTTTCAGATTTCAAAACCTGGCTTAGTAAATTTTGTCAGGCAACTGTGTTTTGCACTGTCACCACATCTACTGAAAGATTAAGGCTTTATTTCTTTCTTCCATTTGATATATTATTTGTTTAATGTTTTTTTTTAAAATGCCGTTGTTTATTATATTGCATCATTATTTAAAGATGAAGATATAATCATTTTCCTGAGAGTTAATCACCACCATTTGTGATTATCTGTGTAAAAATTTCAAGCGTCAGTTGTTTTCAAAAACCTGATGTACGATTTACTGGGAAATAATCTTTGGTCTTTTGCTCCTTGTTAGTTCTCTTTAACTGATGTACTGAGAAACAGATCATGTTTTTAATAATATACTTCATAATTTCAAATCTACTTTCATTCTTTCTTATGATCATTATGACTCTATCCTACCAAAAATGAAGCATTTTATGTTCCAACTAATTAAACCGTTGGAAGTGGACGGTTTGGTGACGTGTAATCGCGCGCTATCAGATCTTTCACAAGTCGAACCTGTAGTCTAATTTTCTTTTTACGAAATCCAATTATCATTGCTTTTATTATACAAATCATTTATTATATTGCAGTTTAATCAAATCACTGCCCTAAGTCACCAAGCTTTTTCAATTTACAAAGACGACTCCTGTCCCTGATTTTCATCAGAATATGAAATTTCAGGTAATAGTGGTCAACACAACAGGATCTCTAGTTTATAATTAACACAAAAAAGCTGTAATATCGTGCCATTATTAAACTCCTGCTGTCACCAGTGTGATGTGACCAGCCTCTCTAAAAGTTAATACTCAAAAATTTCACTTTATTTATTTTATTTTCTTTGAGGGATACATTACATTAAATAGCATGCTGTTGCACTTTCTCCAAAGCACGGACTGTGTCTATGGTTAGAATACCGTTGTACAATATACTAATTACTTGGGTTTTAATTCCCTGACAGATGCTTTCGTAGGAGAAAGCAGTTAAATATTGTGTGGCTTCTAATGGCGGCCATTTAATTTGACAGAATTTACCATCTTTCTCATTGTGGAACAATTGCACATCATCTCCAATATTGTTGCGAGATACCATTACTTTATTTTAATCCAGATTGGTTTCAAACTAGGTACGTATTAAACCACGTGCCAGCAATCACATTGTTGTTAAATACTGATATGTTTTTTCAATATTGTGATTCTTAAACTATTTGGATGTTTAAAGAGACCTATTCCAGCGTATCACTTTTCGACAGTCTGAAATACGCTAGCAGTCTTGTTGTCAAGGGTTTTAAATTTCCTCTATCTTTGCGTATTGGAAATAATTTTGAAAGTCTTCAGAACATTCTGTGTACTTCTAAGCTGATGATGTCGTGCCTTGCAACGCTTATTTTCTCCAGTCTGAAATACTCGTAATTATCTGTAAACAGAATAAATTAAAAGTACTCATACTTTACTTTTTACAATAACTGTCTCGCAAGAGTTCATGCGTGAAGTGATAATCCATTTGGGCTGGCCGCTGTGACCGAGCGGTTCTAGGCGCTTCAGTCTGGAACCGCGCGACCGCTACGGTCACAGGTTCGAATCCTGCCTCGGGCATGAATTTTTGTGTGATGTCCTTAGGTTAGTTAGGTTTAAGTAGTTCTAAGTTCTAGGGGACTGATGACCTCAGATCTTAAGTCCTTTAGTGCTCAGAGCCATTTGAACCATAATCCATTGGGATATGTTATGTATGCAGGAAATTTTATATACAATCGGTGAAAGTGAATCTACTGTTGCAGTAATTGTATCCTCGGTGGTTGTGTGTTGCTATGGAGACATATGTCCAATTGATATTTGTTCACATTTTAGATTATTCTACTTTGAAAATGTAGCGCATGCTTTGTAGTAGTAGTAGTAGTAGTAGTAGTAGGTGGTGGTGGTGGTGGTGGTGGTGGTGGTGGTGGTGGTGGCGGTGAGGCAATTGGTAAGTTTTATGGTGATAGGAGACATAATTATGATTTTAATGTAACGCCGCTTGTATGCTAAAGGCTGTGAGGCTGCACGGGTGTAAGAAAATAAGTTTCCAAACAGAGGACTTCAAGTAATTCATCATTTCCTGTTGTTGGTTAAACTTCAACAGCAGTCATTGCAAAATTCTTTCCGTTAGGATTAATACCGAAGTTTAGCACTGTTCTTCGTCGCTGATTCAGGATCCGTAACACCAAAATCTGTAGATAGAGGCAGTCAAACATTGGCGTCTTGTTAGGACCGGATAATGTATTCTGTGGGCTATCGAAGATCCAAGTATCAACACAGGACATGTAAACAATTTTTGATGTTGCTGAGCAACAGTCATGCAATAATTTTTAAATAAACACACCACCATTGGACTGTATTGTTGTTTATTTAATTACGACCTAGTTGCTGAGCAACAGTCATATAATAATTTTTTAATGAACTCACCACCATTTGACTGTATTGTTATTTAATTACGACTCAGCTTTCGGCCTTTTATGCCATTTTCAAGTGACTGAGTTACCAATTACATATATTGCAGGATGTCAAGCTCCCGCAATATATATTAATGACATAAACTCAATCACTTGAAAATGGTATAAAAGGCCGATACCTGGGTCGCAATTAAATAAACAACAATTTAGTGAAATGGCGATGTCTTCATTTAAAAAACACGACATGTCGTTACAGCATGCACCGATTAGGAGGGGGAAGGGGGGGGGGGGGGAGGAGGAGGAGGAGATGCTGTCTACAAGGAATTAGTCTAGAACACACTTCCAGAATTGCTAGAGGATAAGTGACGCTCTCCAAACCCGACAATTGGTTTCGTCACTGCAGTGTGTTACTACGCGCGACCTTTATGTATCATACTCCCCCAGCCGCTAACAAGGGGGCACTATCTAAAATATATCGGAGAGTCCGAACCACGGCACGACTTGACATTTATCATATGAACACGTCATTGGCAAAGGTGAAAGAAGCGATAAACCCAAAGGACCAGCTGTGGCTAAAAACTCGAACCTTTTAATCTGTAGTCTGTGGTATATGAAAACAAACAGCGTCCGAAGAGGCCGTGAGTGCCCAACGGTACCGACCGGCCGCCGTGTCATCCTCAGCCCTTAGGCGTCATCGGATGTGGATACAGAGGGGAATGTTGTCATCTCCCAGCCAGTCAGTTTTCGTGACCGGTGCCACGACTTCGCAGTCTGGTAGCTCCTCATTTGGCCTCACAAGGGCCGAGTGCACCCGCTTGCCAAGAGCACTCGGCAGACCTGGACGGTGACCCATCCAAGTGCTAGCCAAGCCAACAGCGCTTAACTTCGGTGATCTGATGACAACCGGTGTTGGCACTGTGGCAAGGCCGTTGGCTAGTCTGAGGTATATATGCCAGCAAATAAGGGAACTGTTTCCGTCACATTGTTCAGATTCCTTGACATATGGAAAGGTGAGTCAGTGACGGTTCCATGGTCTACGCATTCCCCTGACCTTAGTCCTTTTGACTGTTGTATGCCGACCAAAGTAAAAGAATTAATTAAAGGATCAGACCCTCGTGGAGCTTGGACTTTAAAAGAAGCCTGCAAAACCATTCGACTCCGTCGAGCGACGTTTGAAAAGGTGCGATATTCCATCACACCACAAATACATGAACAATACTTGTAAAAGCCAGCGGATGACACTCTGAGAATTTGTAATAAGTTCCTCCTAAGAGCTTAGTGAGACATTCTTAATTCTTCAAAAATGTTTTCGTCCATTTGTGTAGGTGGACTTCTCTTGTTCTGTTGTGAGAGATCTTCCTGCAAAGATTTGTGGTAGATTTCTCTGATGCCTAGAACGTAACCGTGCTTGCGACGAGCAATTGACTCCGCGTTTCCCATGCTGGATTCTTTTTCGAAACAAGTTAGCTTCCGTTTAGAGTCCGGCGACACACACCTTTGGTTGAGCGATGGTTTTTTTTCCTAATCCCACGAAGCGAATAACGAGCGGTTCCTTCTATAAGATTGTGACCGAATTCTTTCCGAACATCGTGTACCCAGACTTGCACTCCGCCTGCAATAAGTACGACACAAACTGGATATGACGCTCCAATCTTCATTACTTCTTGCATTGACAGTTTATTTAAATTATAATGCTTTGTATTTTTCTAAAATAGAGTAAGGGCGAAGAAGGGGAAACGGATAAACCGTAACACCGAGCCTCACGGGGAACAGCGGCACTGCAATGGCGAAAGTTGAAAATTTGTGCCGGACCGGGGCACGAAATCGGATGCTTCGCTTCTCTAGAACGGTTGCCTTAACTGTCTCTGCCACCCGACACACCTCTCGACCGAACCTAATTCTTAGCTTATCACTCGACGCATTGCAGCGTCTCTGGTCCATTATTTCTCTTATTCGTAAATTCGTGATTCCCGTAGGGATCCGAACGATAATTGTGCATCCGCACCGAAACATAGTCCCGTTGCGCTCGATTATAGTAATGTAACTGAGTGCTGTCTGTTCTGCTGATCGGAACAGATAACTGTTACAATTGTATGCTTTCATAATTTAGACTGATAGAAAGCTAGGTATCGTCGTCATTGACGTCTGGAAAACCACCCATTCAACTCGTACTCAAACAGCATAAAATCCTCCATATTCATCTCTCGCCACTTGCAACCTCCTCACTGTCTTCATTGTGTGACAATCGTACAAGTCAACGTAGATTCTAAGTTCACGATGATTCTGCTCCTCGTTACGTTAATTGATTTGTACGAGGCAGAGTTCATTTTATGTCTCGTGACCACTAGAAAAGTCTTCCTCTGACGTAATCAGATTGTGACGCCTGCCGATAAAAAAAATCTGACTCTAACACCAAGCCAGAGCCTCCGTGCACGTCTGTGATGGTGTGGTAGCGACTCCCGCGGCGAAAGCAAAAGCGGGGCAGAGTGTTAGCAAGTTTCCGCCGACTGTTCCCTCCCTGCCGTGTGACGCGTCCGTGTCGACACGCTCGTTGCAAAAATAGCGCGTGTCGCTGGCTTTCCGCCCGATTCTTCAGGGAAAAAGAGGAAACGCACGTTTTATTCCATTCAGAAAAAAATATTTCTAGCTCACTGCTTCACGAATTTGTCATGCGAGGCACCGATTTAAAAGTTACATTTTTTTATTTTGTCATTCTTTCTTCGCTGTCCAGTATAGTACAACGCAAATGATAATGATAATGATTGTTTTCCACTAATTCTGCACAAGTAATGGGGTATCCTGTTTAAAATGTTCTTTGACATTCAGGACACGTTGGTTAATAGCACTTTCTGTGTAGCTTACTGTTGATATGTCCATCCAATTTGGAAAACGAAGGTTGACCACCGGCGCTGTGTCCCGTTTTAATGCAGTCTTTTTTTTCTGCGTAGGAACTTTGTGCATTTGCGAAGGGTGATAAATATTTCGCATCCTCTTGATTTAGTGACCACAGAGCTAGGCGGAGAATACGATGTGTGATTTAGTTCATTGCACACCAGGTCTTTTGCTTCGAGGACCCTGTCATCAGCATGTTCCAAAAATAGGAAGCATTTCTGAAGGATAGGGAACTGCTCATTCGTCGATGTTCTCAAATGAAGCGTCAGAATCCTCCTGGAACAAAATAAGAACATAGCCATGTATAACAGTGTTCGATGCGGTGGCATTTGTGTGTTTCGAACTGCATCCGTATTTGTGACCTAATGATAAATATGAGAACAATAATTCCACACCTAACATTTTTGTGTTGTATGCCGTGTTCGAACAAATTTATCAGAATTTTACAACTTTCATTCTAACCTGTGTAGATAAGTCATCACATGATAATTTTTAACTTAAGTGACTGAAAGAAATATGTAAAAAGAACAACACTAACACTGACCATATCGCCTGGTTAGCTAATGAATGTCAATGGTAAAGTAATTGGATCGATGTTACTAAGGTGATTTTTTTCTCTTTAAAGATAGTGACATTTATAGACATGAAAGAGTGTTTTAAGGAACACCTAGAAAAACGACTAATTTTTTCTTCGCTCTTACAGCTTGGTAGACGCATAAAATGGGCACTTCAGTAGAAGCCGCGAGATCTAGCCAGAATACATTCCGACAAATACAAATAAAACATACGTTTTCTAGGGCTTTCATTAAAGCAAGAATATAGTCAACTGGTCCTTTTTATAAATGGCTTCGTATCAGGCAGTGCACGCCGTAAAACATGCTAAAATTCATTCTGTCTCTCGCTTTCCTTTTTATTGTTGCCACATTCTAAAAACTACTTTTAAACCTTCAAAATGTGATGAATTGACGCAGTATTGATAAAACTGTTTTTCGGTCGTAAAGTGTACTTGCTTTCAACCAGTCGCCAACGTGCTGCCTGTCCCGTTTTATTAAAATCGGTTTTCAACATTTGTTTTCACAGTCCAAAAAATTTAACCTTGACTTGAATTAACTATTAAAAAACTGCACGTCTTTAAAATTCACGTATTTATTTGTCGATTAACCAAATCAAAAGAAATAGGTGCTGACATAATTTGTTGCAGATAACAAGAGGTGACTGCTGTAGACGCATGGACAGGAGAAATAAAGTAAAAGAAGAGTAAAAAACACCTGCAATATTTTTTTAGAAAATTAGGCAGAACTTGCAAACTAAGCTTACAATGTGTCTTAAAGGAAACTTTGCATATTGTGTGCACTAGCAGTTTTGAGTTGAAACCATTCAAAATCTCAGTGAACAAGAAGTTTTACTGGACGGGAATTACTAGAAGAGACAGCAAATCAAATGAATGGATCATGGAACAAATTGGAGCGTAAGGTATATTGACGACTTTAGTGGAAGGCAATTGAATGTGGGGAGGATATGTAAGCCAGGGGAATGGGGCGGCAAATGGTCAAGGATGTAGGTTTCTAGCTTCCAAGAGATACACTAATGGATGTTAGACAGATGGCATTGTAAAACAGGCAACACACCATGAAAGCGTGTACTCGAAGACCGTGATGCGTGGATAAATCCAGCAAGGGATGCAAAATAGTTGATACTGTTGGTAATCCAATAAATGTTCATTAATCAAATATTGGTAATAGAGAGAATTTTTAAGTATAGTTTAGTCATGAATAAACCATAAGGGACCCATATTCTTTTTATACCTGGGAAACCCTTGTTTTATACCTGGGAAACCCCCTTGGGTTGGGAGCATCAATGTACGGTGCTAACGACTTAACATGTTAAAATTCGAAATACAAGGGGCCCGTTTACAATTTCTTCGTACGTTCAGTTTATGCAGAAGTCCTTCATTTGCGGAAAACCCGCTCCTATATAGGGAGAAGTCTAACTTCGTCGACAAAATTACAGAGACTGTTCAGGGATATTTTCAGAATATTTTGGTTTAAGGATCTCGTGGTCTCCAATAGTTCGATACAGAGTAATAGCATAATTACGCCAGAATGAGATTTTCACTCTGCAGCGGAGTGTGCACTGATACGAAACTTCCTGGAAGATTAAAACTGTGTGTCGGACCGAGACTCGAACTCGGGACCTTTGCCTTTCGCGGGCAAGTGCCCTACCATCTGAGATACCCAAGCACGACTCATGGCCCGTCCTCATAGCTTCAATTCTGCCAGTACCTCGTCTCCTACCTTCCAAGCTTCACAGAAGCTCTCCTACAGACCTTGCAGAACACAATTATGATGTATTCGCTTTCTTACCCCATTTATCTTAGTTTCTATGAAAAAACCTCTCTCTCTCTCTCTCTGGAAGGTTTGTACTATGGTGTCATCAAAACGTACACCGTAAAAAGCAGGGTAATGCAAAAACCATCAGAGAGACGAAAAATGGTGCGATGCGATTGCCGTCGCTGCGGGAACAGCTCGGTATAGGGTCGTTGCGCCGCTTGTGCATCCGACTCAGGGAACACCCACACGTGACGCATATCGGCCAACTCTTCAGCAGTGAATCTATCCATAATGTTATGTATCACTTTTCACGTGCAGCTAAAACTGCAGGGAAAACGGCCAAGAGAGTGCTGAGGATTACCGAATGCAAGCTTGAGGACGAAAAGCAAATTGGATAATACAGCAAATACCGCGAGGGAATGGAACAAGTTTGTTTTCAAATAAGGCACACAGCGTATAGCGTCGACATTTGCACTGTTGTGCTGGTATTTTCAGTACAGGGTAGATACGAAGAGGCACAGGGTGTATGACATCAAACGAAAAAAAAATTCTTCTTTATAACAAGACACTGGAGGTCCCAGGTCCCTTATTCCAAATTACTCACAAAATGTCTGTGAACAGTCACAGAAATTTTGTACATGCAGTTCAGGTTCACCATGTGTATCCCCTTCGTAGCAGCTAATACGACGTGCAACAGTACATGCGGATGTTTATACAGTTGAGCGGCTGTGAATACCAAGTGATAACCTACACTATCATCGGCGACAGAGTGGCGAAACACCAGTCCACGGAACGTATCGTCGTAGAGATGTGTACATTACAGATTTTTTCTGGAAGATTTGACGGGGCGTTTCTCTCTCTCTCTCTCTCTCTCTCCCCCTCTCCCTCTCCCTCTCCAAATGTCCCCCTCGCCCTCTCTCGCCCTCTCCCCCATAGTGCGTGCAAATTGAGAAACCACCAGTGTGACTACTTTCGGCGGCAGTTGTTTCCGAAGGTGAGAGATTTATTAACAAGGAGAGGTGGCTGCTTTCAGTTGCTGTAATCGACTACGAGCTGATTCAGTCTGACTAGGACACGACATTACTGTACCCTAGCAAGATTGGAGATGACCAAACGTCTGCCTTATGTTGTTATAAGTATCAGCGTGGAAGAGGCCGTTGTATTTAATCACAACGGGTGAATTGCTACAGAGGCACCGCGATAGTAATGTGCTTGACATGATACGTGTTGGAAAATCTGGTTAGTCGCTTTGGTTAGGAGCTCCACTCGGGGTTCTTTTACAAGGAAACGGCCGATCAATATCTTCAGCACTGTGTCAAGTTTGTGTCAATTCCGGTCGGAATGGAACAACGCCTGTATCTGATGACTAGAAGTCCGTGCAACCGAAACGGAAATGTAGCTTCTCTCTACAAAAAAAACTACGTCTTCCTATACATATGCTATCGCTGCGTCTGCAAGGGAAGAATGGAAGGAAGGAGGGCAGAAAGAGGGAGAGAGGGAGACGGACAGGGAGGGACGGAGGGGGGGAGGATGGGTGCGTTAATAATGGCTGGCGAAAAGCTAACGCAAAATTTCCTCAGAAAAGGCGTGAAATAAAGCAGTGATGAGAACAGGTACGTGCTTAAGTAGAAAATGTAGGTGTAAATCTCAAACATAAAAGTGCTGTTGTAAAATCAGCATAATTTTCGCGAGGCACAAATTATTGTAGTGCTACGAAAGGGTGTCAGCGAATTAAAATCGATATGGATTCCTCGTGCAGTGATCTTACGAAATTCAGCTCGCTCAGTTCATCCACGAGATACAGAGCACCGCAGACAAAGGCGCTCAGGTTGATGCAGTGTTCTTTGACTTCTCTAGTTCATTCGATGTAGTTCCACACTGCCATTTAGTGAAGAAAGTACGAGGTTATCGAGTATTGAACTAGAGTTGCGGATACTGGACTACACTGCAGACAGAACTCAGTATACTGTTCTTAACGGAACAAATTCGACAAATATGTAGGGATGGAGTACCGCAAGTAAGTTTTATAGGTTCAAATGGCTCTGAGCACTATGAGACTCAACATCTGAGGTCATCAGTCCCCTAGAACTTAGAACTACTTAAACCTAACTAACCTAAGGATATCATACACATCCATGCCCGAGGCAGGATTCGAACCTGCGACCGTAGCAGTCACGCGGTTCCGGACTGAAGTGCCTAGAACCGCACTGCCACCACGGCCGGCGATGTGTTATAGGGCCGCCACTGTTTACAATTTATATAGGAGCTCTGTTATGCTAAGAGAGTGTAATGAAATGCGGGAAGACTGCAGTGGGTCGATGGTTAATACACGGACTAGCTGTTGAACGTGAACGTCAATAAATTTAATGTTGTGTGCACAAATACGTTAAGAGATTCACTACTGTTGGATTATTTTGTTGGCGACAGATCGCTGGAAACTGCCGAAAAGTGCCGAATAACACCATCCTGACAGACCTAAAGTGGAATTATCGTCTAAAAGAAATTGTAGGGAAAGTAGATACCTGACTGATTAATCTGAGAATATTAGGGAAATATAACTCCTCCACAAAAGAATTGGGTTACAAAAGATTCGTTCTCCAGATTCTTGATTATTTCTCATCATTCTGAGACCCTCACCAGGTTGAGTTAATAGCAGAGATAGGAAAGGACAACGAAGAGCGACGCGTTTCGTTCCAGGATCACGTAGTTTGCGCGTGAGCGTTGCGGAGGTGTTCCACAAACTCCAGTGGCAGAGGTTTTGAGCAGCAGGATCAAGTTTACTGTTTAAATCTGGAGAGCGTACGTCGAAAGAAGAGTCCAGCAACATATTACTTCCCCCCCCCCCCCCCCACCCACCCACCCCCACACCAAAACAAACATCTCGTAAAATGATGACGGAGAGAAAATCAGCAAAATTAAATGGTATGCGGAGCTTCAACGACAACCTTTCTTCCTACGCTCCATTCGTGAATGGAACAGAAAAGGAGGGAAAAAGATTGTGGTGCCACAAATACCTTCCATCTCATACCGCGACGCGGCTTGCGAAGACTACATGTAGATGCAAAAAAATGAAAAAATACAGTGTTAATTGACGGGTTTCATTGTCTGCGGATTTGACATAAGGACTTCCTTCAGAAACTGCATAACGTCATATTTTTGATGATACCTAATGTAATTTTTCTCCCTGATCTTTTCATTCTCGTTAATTTGCCAAAAGTTAAAATTTTTTTGTTTTTAAGGATTAATTTGACCCTCGTAAACCTTATTTTTTGTGGAAGCATATTTTAATAGTTGCTTTATCATAATTCGGGTCTTGGATCACAATGGCAGGCCTTGGTGGCCGAGCGGTTCTAGGCGCTGCAGTCCGGAACCGCGCGACTGTACTTTCGCAGGTTCGGATCCTGCCTCGGGCATGGATGTGTGTAATGTCCTTTGATTAGTTAGGTTTAAGTAATTCTAAGTTCTAGGGGACTGACGACCTCAGAAGTTAAGTCCCATAGTGCTCAAGAGACATTTTGTTTGGTCACAATGATTATTTGTATTGGGTTAAATTCAGTCGGTAATAACCATCTTCTGACCTGAGTAGAAACGAGTTGCATTCCACATACCACGCCATTACATGTGATAGTGCAGTCAAAAATATTAGCAGTTTCGGCATCGCCAAACAAATAAAATTATGGTATGTAAGGTGCACCATTGAAGCGTGCATACTGCACGTGAGGAGAAACTTACAAGGGAAACTCCCCATCGCACCCTACTCAAATTTAGTGGTAAAATGGCCCAGTGGGTACCCCGTCAAAAACGGAACACAGATCAAGATGAAAACATGAAGAAGGTGTACTGAACTGTGAAAAAAGAAGCAAAATAGAAACAGTGTACAGTCCAAGCCGAAGATGTATAACATCGAGAGACTTGGAACAACCACCGTGTCATAGCTGGGTGGTCTGGGTGGTGGGCTGCAAAGAGGAAGGTCCGTGTTCAAATCTCCCTCGTGCTCATTTCTTTTCACAAATTTATGAGCTGTCCATCCGGTCATTCACGTGTGTGTTCTCCTTTTACAGTCTTGGAAATTGCCATACTGTACACTGCTTATAGAATATGCGTCATGTGGTAAGAATCCAATGAATAGTCACAGCAGGCGAAATGTCTCATAGACCTCTCACGGAAATGAAAATAACAAATAAACGGGTGTGAAGTATGTTACAACCAAAGGATTTAAGAGACAAAACTTCCGAAACGGAGCGCAAGGTTACACGGCGCTATTGCGAAAGGAGGCCACTCCACGAAACAGACACAAATTTCAATACAGCGAACAGACACGTCAATGACGGGACGTACAGTTCATAAGTTTTTGGGGAAAAAAATGAGGTGTGAGGGAGATTTGAATCCAGATCTCCCCATTCGAAGTTGACCACCGTGTCCACATAACCACGACAGCACAGTCACTCAAAGTTGCTCAGTATTGCACATGTTGATTTTGGACCATTGACACAGTTCAGTACATCTTCTTCCCGCTTTCATCGTCGCGCGTGCTAGCCGCGCGGTCTAGGGCGCCTTGTCACGGTCTGGGCGGCGCCCTCCGTCGGAGGTTCGAGTCATCCCTCGTGTCTGTGTGTGTGTCTGTGTGTGTGTCTGTGTGTGTGTCTGTGTGTTTGTGTCTGTGTGTTTGTGTCTGTGTGTTTGTGTCTCTGTGTGTGTGTGTGTGTGTGTGTGTGTGTGTGTGTGTGTGTCTGTGTGTGTGTGTGTGTGTGTGTCTGTGTGTGTGTGTGTGTGTGTCTGTGTGTGTGTGTGTGTGTGTGTGTCTGTGTGTGTTGTCCTTAGCGTAAGTTAGTTTAAGGTAGGTTAAGTATTGTGTAAGCTTAGGGACTGATCTGAGCAAATGGTTCAAATGGCTCTGAGCGCTATGGGACTTAAATAATGTCATCAGTCCCCTAGAACTTGGAACTACTTAAACCTAACTAACCTAAGGACATCACACACATTCATGCCCGAGGCAGTATTCGAACCTGCGACCGTAGCGGTCGCGCGGTTCTAGGCTGTAGCGCCTAGAACCGCTCGGCCACTCCGGCCGGCGATGATCTGAGAAATTTGCTCCCATAAAGTCTTACCACAAATTTCTGTTTTCATGGGCCATCTTACCACTTAATCCTTGGGGCGCGGGGGGGGGGGGGATATGAGGACTTTTCCTTGTCAGTTACACTCACGTGCAGGATATACGCTTCAGAAGTGGTCTTTACACACCACAATTTTATTTGTTTGACGAAACCGAAATGGCTAATTATTTTGACTGCACTATCATATGGTATGGCGTTATATGTGGAATGCAAAATGTTTCTACTCAGTTCTGACGTTAGTCTTTACTGAGCGAAATTAATAACCTGATTAGAAATAAAAATTGTGATACAAGACTGGAATTACAACAAAAAGACATTTTCCTGGCTCGCTGAAACTTTTTAGGGGCTTCGTCACAGTTTGCGTATTTTAATACTTTCGACACAAGACATTAAGATGCTCTTCAGCAAATACGCGTTCCACCTCTTTTTCGTCAGTGAACTTGCAAGTAGTGACGCAGTTGAAGCACAGATCAGCTGCACGTGCGTAGATGGTGCGCAATCTTCCGCACTTTTTTTGAGGTCTGCCCTGTTTCTAATGATGGACGAGCGCACCGTCGGCGATGAATCATTGAAGACTGGACTCAAGCTCAGAATAGACTGGAATGGAGCAGGCAATCAGTTTTGTCCTTTTCAAAGGACACATCCCTGTATTTTCCGTAAACGACTTAACGAAACCAGGTTTAAATGTCGATGGCCGGACGTGGATCTGAATCTCACTCCTCTCGAAAGCGAGTCCAGCGCCTTAGCCACTACGCCACCTCGGTCGGTCCACCTCGTTTTTGCAACGCACTTGACCAGTAAAGGTCTCCCGAGTCAGGATGACTTTTACTTTCTACCTCCTCCGACGATGTCACTGCCGCCATCCTTGGTGCCGACCGGACGAGACTGAACACAGCCTTCCCTGCGGCTACGTGCATGACAAACAGAACAGCACAGCACAGCACAGCACGCAACCACAGTAGCTGTGCAGTTCCAGCAACTTGGTCCAGTAGTGTGTGTGCAGGGAGGCATGGTCAGAACTATCGGAGGCGCAGGTAGATTTCACGGAGTGTAGTCGGTACAAATACTTGGCCTCCGCTCGCTGAACTGTTTGTTACAACGCACTCGAGCATGAAAGAATGCCGCCTGTCAGTTTCGTTTCTCAAAATATTCGACTTTAAAACTTCTGTAGTTTTGCATGTCATCAAGCCAGAACTGGAAACAGTTTTTCCACTGTGACTCTTTTTACTTCAAAATCATGGTTTTGGAAGGTAAAGAAAGTAGTCTGTAGTGTTTTTTATTTAGTTTTTTTTTCCATACAAGGGAACAAATAGAAGTCATTAGCGAGTTACGTGAATATGACCACCGAGAAATTCTTTCGACCGTTTTCTCCTTCGAATAATCACTTGAAGTGCTGTGTGACTGAATGAAATGGCTCTAAGCACTATGGGACTTAACATCTGAGGTCATCAGTCCCCTAGACTTAGAACTACTTAAACCTAACTAACCAGCCGGCCGTTGTGACCGAGCGGTTCTGGCGCTTCAATCCAGAACCGCACTGCTGCTACGGTCGCAGGTTCGAATCCTACCTTGGGCATGGATGTCCTTAGGTTAGTTAGGTTTTCGTAGTTCTTAGGGGACTGATGACCTTAGATGTTAAGT
This sequence comes from Schistocerca serialis cubense, assembly GCF_023864345.2. Classification (NCBI taxonomy): domain Eukaryota; kingdom Metazoa; phylum Arthropoda; class Insecta; order Orthoptera; family Acrididae; genus Schistocerca; species Schistocerca serialis. The sequence continues at coordinate 627,658,171 of NC_064641.1, read as the reverse complement.
CCCATAGTGCTCAGAGCCATTTGAACCATTTTGAACTTAACTAACCTAAGGCCATCACAGACATCAGTGCCCGAGGCAGGATTCGAACCTGCGACCGTAGCAGCCGCGCGGTTCCGGACTGAAGCGCCTAGAGCCGCTCGACCACAGCAGCCGGCGCTGTGTGACAGCTGGATTTGTCGTGACGAAGAATCATTCTACGTTTTCGACTGTTTTTTCGTGATTTCATCAATTACTTGGGGCAAAAAGATTGTTATATGGAACTTCCTAATAGATTAAAATTGCATGCCCGACTGGGACGCGAATCCAGGACCCTGATCTTTCGCGGAAAACTGCTCGACCGACTGATTTATCCTTTTTATATTACATTTTTTAGGGAACTTGCACATTGAATTACAACGTTTTATCACCGTTGATGTGTAGCTTATGTACTATCAATTATATTTCAAGTTATTTACATCAGTCGAGGAAATAATAATAATAATAATAATAATAATAATAATGGTTCAAATGGCTCTGAGCACCATGGGACTTAACATATGAGATCATCAGTCCCCTAGAACTTAGAACTACTTAAACCTAACTAACCTAAGGACATCACACACATCCACGTCCGAGGCAGGATTCGAACCTGCGACCGGAGCAGCAGCGCGGTTCCGGACTGAAGCGCCTTGAACCGCTCGCCCACTGCGGCGAACAATAATAATAATAATAGTGGTGGTGATAATGACGATGGGCCGGCAATAGCAACGTACATTTTGTATCCACAGCAACGTAAAAAAGAACACTTTATTTTCCTGTTATAAATTTGTTCGAACTGCATACCTTGAGAGGTTGGCACTCCTGGAGGCGCTTTCAGTGTTCAGCCGTGCGTCGTCCGTCGTCCGTCCTAGAGTGTCACAGTGGGTCGTAAGCGCACGGACAAACCATCACTCAGGAGACATCACGCTAATACCGTGTAACACAGTATCTGGCCATGATAATGCCTGCAATTGGACGAGGAGCTTCTACAAGTTTCTTCAGGTGTACCGTGTCCAGCTGAAATAACTAGTTGATGACTGACTCTCCTAGGGCTACCAACTTGCGGCTATGTTGATTGCTACGATTCACTCCCTGTTCAAAATATTCCGTATTGTTTTCTGTGAAATTAAGATCGGGGAATTTAGCTCGCTAGTCGAGGCGGAGTATTCACAGCACACTCTTCATGACGATATGAAGGTTAGAGTAACATTTGAAGAATCATAGAAAAAACATCCTGGTTCCTGTTTACGGCAACGTCAATGATGGGCGTGCAAACATGCTACGAAAACTCACTCACAAAACATCGCAAAACCATCTCCAGACTGAAGTACGTCCTCCTTACACTGTGGATTAAACGCCTTGTTGGGCCGTCAGTACACTCTTCACATTGCGTCCTTTGATACCATGCTGTGAAGAATGGTAGTTTGAGAGATCCCAGACGCCAATGTTCATTGCCTGTTGCGTAATGTACGGTCGGAGACGGGTTAAGATTGACTTACCTTCAGTGAAAGCATCAGTTCCTGAATGTGTACCGGCCGGTGTGGCCGAGCGGTTCTATGCGCTTCAGTCTGGAACCGCGCGACCGCTAAGGTCGCATGTTCGAATCCTGTCTCGGGCATCGATGTGTGTGATGTCTTTAGGTTAGTTAGGTTTAAGTAGTTCTAAGTTCTAGAGGACTGACAACCTCAGATCTTGAGTCCCATAGTTCTCAGAGCCATTTGAACCATTTTGAACCTGAATGTGTTGAAACCGATTGTCATTGACAGCAACTGATACTGTTCTCCTGTCCCTGTCGGTTAGATCTTTTTGCACCACTTTTCTTAGGCCGTGCTACATGGCTGAGTGTGGTACACCAATCCTTACATACAACTTGGACAAGCCACCAATACACCAACAAAGCTGGCAGCTTCCTTCACAGTGTGGTCATGGATACGTCCAAATGCCATAGTTCCTTTCTGTTATTCTGGCATAGCAGCACGCACAACAAACTGCGTGTCATTAAGGAGACTATGAATGTGTGGAAGTCTTCCATGCGGGCCTCTCGCAGGGAATCAGTTGTCCTCTGTCGGCTCCGCATTGGCCATGCGTGGCTAACACATGGTTACCTCCTCCGTCACGATGACCCACCTCGGTGTCGCTGTGGCTCCCAAATGACAGTCATCCACCTCTTGCTGGACTGCCCACTTTTAATTTTCCCAGCACCCTGCCTTCGGTGTTGGACGAGAATGCCTCCACAGCAGCTTTAGTTTTACGTTTTGTCCGTGAGAGTGCGTTTTATACTTGTGTGTAGGTTTTAGCGCATGCACTTTGTCCCTCTGTGTCCTCCACCCTAGTGCTTTTACAGCGGAGGTTTTAATGTGTTGCAGAGTGGCTGGATTACCCTTTTTGTCTCGTGGTAGGCCAGCCACTATAATCTGCTTTCACGTTTTACTCTCTTCTGTTTCTAGCGTCTCTCTGTTGTTTTCTAGCCCTCTTTTGTTCCTTTTAGTGTTAGTTACCTTCCCTTCGTTCTTTTGGCGCTTCCTTTCTTTCTGTTTTGTGTTATATGTTTCGTCCGTTTTATTCTCACACTTGTGGCATTGTTTTATTAGGAACAAGGGACCAATGGCCTCGTAGTTTGGTCCCTTCTCCCGTCAACCAACCAACCAACCAACAGCGCAGGTGGAGGAGCTCTTGGAATGAAAGAATGGACTGGCTCACCCATTATTTAGACTTAAATCCCATCGAGCACCTGTGAGATGGGGTAGTGACATGTATTGCAGCACGTTCACAGGCGCAGACCATCTAGCAGTTGTAAACAGCGCTGGTGGATGAATGAAATGCCTTACCGCAAGAACTTCATACCTTGTGGGCAGCATGGGGGCACGCTGTAGAGCATACACTCCCGTCCATGGTGATCTCATGCCGTATCAAGAACTATGTCCACAGGACCATCATAAACCGCAGTGACTTCAGTATGATTACTGTCTCTGAATAAATGTGTCGTTTCTTTCAGTTGCCTTCTGACCTATATTGTAGCAGTTCCTTTTTCACTGATGTGATGAAAGTCATAGGATATATCCTAATACCGTGTCGGACTTCCATTTGCCAGGAGTACTACAGCAACTCCACGTGGCGTGGACTCAACGAGTCGTTGGAAATCTTCTGCAAATATTGAACGACGTTGCCTGTACACCCCCCATAGTTACGAAAGTGTTGCTGGTGCAGGATGTTGTGCACTAACTGATCTCTCGCTTATGCCCCATAAATGTTTGATGGAATTCATGTCGGGCGATCTGGGTGACCAGATCATTTGTAGGAATTGTCCAGGATATTGTTCAACTCAATCGCGAACAACTGTGGCTCGGTAACATGGCGCGTTGCCATCGATAAACATTCCATCGTCGTTCGGGAGCGTATAGTCAATGAATGGCTGTAGATGGTCTCCAAGCAGCCGAACATAATAATTTCCAGTCAATGAACGGTTCAGTTGGACCAGAGGACCCAGTCTATTCCATGGAAACACTGCTCACATCATTACGGAGCCACCACCAGCTTGAACAGTGCCTCGTTGACAACTTGGGCCCATGGCCTCTACTCGAACCCTGCCAAATGAAGTCGGAACTCATCTGACGGGGCCACGATTTTTCCAGTCGTCTGCGGTCCAGCCGATATGGGTACGAGCTCCGGAGGGGCGCTGCGGGCGACATCTGCTGTTAGCGAAGGCACTTGCATTGGTCGTCTGCTGCCGTAGCCCATGAACGCCAAGTTTCGGCGCACTGTCCTAAAGGGATACTTTCGTCGTACGTCGCACATTAATGTCTGCGGTTATTTCACACAGTGTTGCTTGTCTGTTAGTTCTGACAACTCTACGCAAATGCCGCTGCACTCGGTCGTTAAGTGAAGGCCGTCGGGCACTGCGTTGTCTCTGGTGAGATGTCATGCCTGAAATTTGGTATTCTCGGCACGCTCTTGTCACTGTTAATCTCGGAACACTGAATTGCCTGAGGATTTCCGAAATGGAATGTCCCATGGGTCTAGCTCCAATTATCCTACCGTATTCAGAGTCTGTTAATTCCCACAATCACGTCGGAAACCTTCTCACTCGAATCACTTCAGTACAAATGATATATCCCTTTCATACGAGGGTCACTCCAAAAGAAGTGTACACTATTTTTGTAAAAATGCAGTTTTCATTCTGCATGTGTGGAAGTTTTACAGTGTGTAGATACATCCTTCCCGCTTGTTTTCAAACTTAGTTCAACCTGTTCCCGTGAGTGGCGGCGTCTTTTGTTTGTTTCGCGGCCGTTAGCCACTAGTCACTTGAATCAGCAGTTGTCTTGTGACAGCCAGAGCGACAGCACCAGCAGCAGCGAGTACTGTTTGTATAAAGCGTTTTTGTACTTATTTGCTGCGCTTAGCTTTTAAATAGTTTTTCTGGGAAAACCTAGCGTAGTTTTCGCGTCTCGTATTTCAGTGAGTGTTTCTTGATTATCAGAGTAGCTCATCAGAAGATTATCTTGGGAATTTGTCACCGTATAGAGTAGGGTAAACATAGTCATGTGTAGGGGCTGTGGTTGTTGTGAGCGGACGCAAGGAGAATTGGCCACTCTTCGGGGGCAGGTGGAGGCTTTGTCTGTTAGGCTCATCGAGCTCGAGGCGCAGGCGTCGGCTCGTAGTGGCGTTGGGGCAACTGTGGTGAGACCTATGCCTACTTCGGTGGCCTTGGAATCACATGGAACCCCTGATGTCGCTGCGTCTTCCGGCAGTGAGCATCTTACCGGTCAGCCATCACTCCAGGGTGAATGGCGGACAGTGGTGGGCTCGCGCGTGCCTGGCCGAAAGGCGAAGGTGGGATCTGGCCGCGTGGCAGCTGCCTTATCCCTCTCCAACAGGTACGGGGTGCTTCCTAGTGGTGATGACATCGTTTCCGAGCCACCACAGGGTGCCTCGCCTGTTGGGCCAGTGGCCGATTCTCCGGCAAGGTCCCGACAGTCACAGAGGGCGGGCCTATTAGTTATAGGGAGCTCCAACGTTAGGCGGGTTATGGAGCCCCTCAGGAAAATAGCGGGTAGGTCGGGGAAGAATGCCAGTGTGCACTCGGTGTGCTTGCCGGGGGGTCTCGTCCGTAATGTGGAGGAGGCCCTTCCGGCAGCTATTGAACGCACTGGGTGTGACCGGCTGCAGATAGTAGCACATGTCGGAACGAATGACGCCTGCCGCTTGGGTTCTGAGGCCATCCTTGGTTCCTTCCGGCGGCTGGCTGATTTGGTGAAGACAACCAGCATCGCACGCGGAGTGCAAGCTGAGCTTAATATCTGCAGCATAGTGCCCAGAGTCGATCGCGGTCCTCTGGTTTGGAGCCGTGTAGAGGGTCTAAACCAGAGGCTCAGACGACTCTGCGACTATAATGGTTGCAAATTCATCGACCTCCGTTATTGGGTGGAGAACTGTAGGGCCCCCCTAGACAGGTCAGGCGTGCACTACACACCGGAAGCAGCTACTAGGGTAGCAGAGTACGTGTGGCGTGCACACGGGGGTTTTTTAGGTTAGAGGGACCCCCCCTTGGGCGAAACGATAAAATACCTGACGGCTTACCAGAGAGGACATTATCATCGTTGATAAAGAATGTCCGTCCTCAGAGACCAAAAACAGGAAAAGTTAACGTAATATTGGTAAACTGCAGGAGTATCCAGGGCAAGGTTCCTGAATTAGTATCTCTTATTGAAGGAAATAGTGCGCATATAGTATTAGGAACGGAAAGTTGGTTAAAACCGGAAGTGAACAGTAACGAAATCCTAGACACAGAATGGAATATATACCGCAAGGATAGGATAAACGCCAATGGTGGAGGAGTATTTATAGCAGTAAAGAATTCAATAATATCCAGTGAAGTTATTAGCGAATGCGAATGTGAAATAATCTGGGTTAAGTTAAGTATCAAAGGTGGGTCAGATATGATAGTCGGATGCTTCTATAGACCACCTGCATCAGCAACCGTAGTAGTTGAGCGTCTCAGAGAGAACCTGCAGAACGTCGTGAAGAAGTTTCGTGATCATACTATTGTAATAGGGGGAGACTTCAATCTACCAGGTATAGAATGGGATAGTCACACAATCAGAACTGGAGCCAGGGACAGAGACTCTTGTGACATTATCCTGACTGCCTTGTCCGAGAATTACTTCGAGCAGATAGTTAGAGAACCAACTCGTGAAGCTAACGTTTTAGACCTCATTGCAACAAATAGACCGGAACTTTTCGACTCCGTGAATGTAGAAGAGGGTATCAGTGATCATAAGTCAGTGGTTGCATCAATGACTACAAGTGTAATAAGAAATGCCAAGAAAGGAAGGAAAATATATTTGCTTAACAAGAGTGATAGGACACAAATCGCAGAATATCTGAGTGACCACCATCAAACGTTCATTTCTGAGGAAGAGGATGTGGAACAAAAATGGAAAAAATTCAGAAACATCGTCCAGTACGCCTTAGATAAGTTCGTACCGACTAAGGTCCAAAGCGAGGGGAAAGATCCACCGTGGTATAACAATCATGTACGAAAGGTACTACGGAAACAAAGAAAGCTTCATCATAGGTTTAAGAGTAGTCGAATCATAGCTGATAAGGAAAAGCTGAACGAAGCGAAAAAGAGCGTAAAGAGAGCAATGAGAGAAGCATTCAACGAATTCGAACATAAAACATTGGCAAACAATCTAAACAAGAACCCTAAAAAGTTTTGGTCATATGTAAAATCGGTAAGCGGATCTAAATCCCCTATTCAGTCACTCGTTGACCACGATGGAACCGAAACAGAGGACGACCGAAGAAAGGCAGAAATACTGAATTCAGTGTTCCGAAACTGTTTCACTGCGGAAAATCGTAACACGGTCCCTGACTTCAGCCGTCGCACGGACGCCAAAATGGAAAATATTGAAATAAACGATATCGGAATTGAAAAACAACTGCTATCACTTAGTAGCGGAAAAGCATCCGGACCAGACGAGATACCCTTAAGATTCTACAGTGATTATGCTAAAGAACTTGCCCCCTTTCTATCAGCAATTTATCGTAGATCGCTGGAAGAACGTAAAGTACCTAGCGACTGGAAGAAAGCGCAGGTCGTTCCCATTTTCAAGAAGGGTCATAAATCAGATGCGAATAATTATAGGCCTATTTCGCTTACGTCAATCTGTTGTAGAATAATGGAACATGTTTTGTGTTCTCGTATTATGACGTTCTTAGATAATACAAATCTCCTTCATCATAACCAACATGGATTCCGCAAACAGAGATCATGTGAAACTCAGCTCGCCCTATTTGCCCAAGAAATTCACAGTGCCGTAGACACTGGCGAGCAGATTGATGCCGTATTCCTGGACTTCAGGAAGGCATTTGATACGGTTCCGCACTTACGTTTAGTGAAAAAAATACGAGCTTACGGAATATCGGACCAAGTTTGTGATTGGATTCAGGATTTCCTAGAAGAAAGAACACAACATGTCATTCTTAACGGTTCAAAATCTGCAGATGTAGAGGTAATTTCGGGAGTACCGCAGGGAAGCGTGATAGGACCTTTATTGTTTACAATATACATAAATGACTTAGTTGACAACATCGGTAGCTCCGTGAGGCTATTTGCAGATGACACGGTTGTCTACAAGAAAGTAGCAACATCAGAAGACTCGTACGTACTCCAGGAGGACCTGCAGAGGATTAATGCATGGTGCGACAGCTGGCAGCTTTCCCTAAACGTAGATAAATGTAATATAATGCGCATACATAGGGGCAGAAATCCATTCCAGTACGATTATGCCATAGGTGGTAAATCATTGGAAGCGGTAACGACCGTAAAATACTTAGGAGTTACTATCCGGAGCGATCTGAAGTGGAATGATCACATAAAACAAATAGTGGGAAAAGCAGGCGCCAGGTTGAGATTCATAGGAAGAATTCTAAGAAAATGTGACTCATCGACGAAAGAAGTAGCTTACAAAACGCTTGTTCGTCCGATTCTTGAGTATTGCTCATCAGTATGGGACCCTTACCAGGTTGGATTAATAGAAGAGATAGACATGATCCAGCGAAAAGCAGCGCGATTCGTCATGGGGACATTTAGTCAGCGCGAGAGCGTTACGGAGATGCTGAACAAGCTCCAGTGGCGGACACTTCAAGAAAGGCGTTACGCAATACGGAGAGGTTTATTATCGAAATTACGAGAGAGCACATTCCGGGAAGAGATGGGCAACATATTACTACCGCCCACATATATCTCGCGTAATGATCACAACGAAAAGATCCGAGAAATTAGAGCAAATACGGAGACTTACAAGCAGTCGTTCTTTCCACGCACAATTCGTGAATGGAACAGGGAAGGGGGGATCAGATAGTGGTACAATAAGTACCCTCCGCCACACACCGTAAGGTGGCTCGCGGAGTATAGATGTAGATGTAGATGTAGATGTCACAGCATGTCTTCAAGATGGCTGCTACACTTGACGTTCGTCAGAAGCAATGTGCTGCCATAGAATTCCTGTGCTGTGAAAACGAGACAGTGGGAAACATCCACAAGAGGTTGAAAAAGGTGTATGGAGATGCTGCTGTCGATCGAAGTACAGTTAGTCGGTGGGCAAGCACGTTACGTGATGAAAGCGGGCACGGCAATATTGGGGGATTGTCCTCGCAGCGGCAGGCCTCGTACTGCACACACTCCAGACAATGTGCAGAGAGTTAAGGAATTGGTGACTGCTGACAGACGCATCACAGTGAACGAATTGTCACACTACATTGGGATAGGGAAAGGAAGTGTTTGCAGGATACTGAAAGTGTTGACGTTAACAAAGGTTTGTGCCAGGTGGGTTCCCAGGATGTTGACAGTGGCTCGCAAAGAAACAAGAAAAACGGTATGAAGCGAACTTTCGAACAATATGAAAAAGGCGGAGATGAATTTCTTGGAAGAATTCTGACAGATGATGACACATGGCTCCATCATTTTTCACCAGAGACGAACAGGCAATCAATGGAGTGGCATCATGCAAATTCACCCAAAGAAAAAAAATTCAAAACCACACCACCTGCTGGAAAAGCTATGGCTACGGTGTTTTTCGATTCCGAAGGACTCTTGCTTGTGGACATCGTGCCAAATGGGACCACCATAAATTCTGATGCATATGTGACGACACTGAAGAAACTTCAAGCTCGACTGAGTCGTGTTCGACCACATCGGCAAAAGCAGGATGTTTTGCTGTTGCACGACAATGCACGGCCACATGTCAGTCAAAAATCCATGGAAGCGATCACAAAACTGGGATGGACAACACTGAAACACCTGCCTTACAGTCCTGACCTGGCTCCATGTGACTGTCATCTGTGGGAAAATGAAAGACTTTCTTCGTGGAACAAGGTTTGAAGATGATGACTCCCTTGCGCACGCTTCCAAACAGTGGCTCCAACAGGTTGGTCCAGAATTTTACCGTGCGGGTATACAGGCGCTGGTTCCAAGATGGCGTAAGTTAGTTGAGAGGGATGGAAATTATGTGGAGAACTGAAAATATTGTTCCTAAAGGATGTATCTACACACTGTGAAACTTTCAAACATGTAGAATAAAAGATGGATTTAAAAAGAAATAGTGTGCGTTTCTTTTGGAGTGACCCTCGTACTCTGCGTATGCGATACTATCGCCATCTGTGTATATGAATATCGCTAGCCTATGACGTTTGTCACCTCAGTGCATATTCCGGGTGAGCTGTCTTAGGCTCCTCATGCTGCAGTGTTGCCCCGGCCTGTCTATTACATTTGGCCCAATCTGCGGGTATGTGAAGTGGTCGGCCAGCTGCAGACGCCTGTTGGAGAGATAGGCAGACGGCGCGGCGCAGCAGGCAGTGGCTCTGTTGCCTGGCGACCAGAATAGCTATCCGGCCGGGACGAGACCCGCCGATGCACCCAACGTGCTCTTTTTCGTGCTCTGCCCGGGCTACTGCGTCATAAATCATCTGACGCTGTTGCTGCATCCTACTGATTGAATACAGCTAGCTGCATCTTAGGAGATGCCCAGACGCCGAAAAGAGAGAAAGTGTAGCAGTTCTATTCTCATCATCGCCGCCTCGCCATCGTCACTGCTGTTAGCAGCAACTTCAATAAGAGCGCTCTTGTTTTTCAGGTTCAACACAACTGCCACTCCCTCTTCCAGATGGCCGAAGCACTGTTCTGTTGCTAATTCACTCCGGTCTCTTCCCTCCACACCGATTGAGGTGACGAAGTGATAACACACGGGCCCCGTATTCGGGAGGGAGACTGTTGAAATTCCCTTTTGGCAATCCATATTTAGGTTTCCATGAATTCCTTGGATGCTCAAGTGTTGACCGGTTTCGTTCCAAATCAGAGGTTGTTGACAGGACGTTGATCTCTAATCTTCCTTTTCTTGTCTGTGTGTCACTCACAGCACCTACACCGAGCGAAGTGGCGCAGAGGTTAGTATACTGGACTTGCATTCGGGGCCAAGGAACCATGTTGAGAGGGTGCTGTCCATCAGTGTCCCATCCAGTTGCACGCCATTCTCATTTTCTGACAGATGCATCATGCGTCGGTGGGAGACTGAATGGTTGCAGGTGTCGGACAACAAACTGCGGTCTCTCAAACCAACCACAAAAGCTTCGTGTCAGCCTCGCCGCTGGAAGGAGGTTTTGCTTACCAGACTGCGCATCGGGCATAGACCTTTCACACATAGCTTCCTCCTCCGGGGGGAGGATTGCTAAGTGCATAGCCGGTGTCCCCCACTGAAGTCGTTTTCGCAAAGTCTAATTTCAACTGCTCCCCTTATCAGGGAGACGCAGAAGGTCGATGCGTGAGGAAGTATGCTCAAAAATCTTGAGCTTGTTCAACAGGCTTCCACCGCCGACTTATCCAAATACCTGAATTTAAGGTCCGCGTAATTTTTGCCACATTCGCGAAATGTTATAAATTCACGGTACTTTCAGGCTGAGGTTACCCTTGATTGGTCGCAGCATTTCTTAAATTTTTCTGGGTGGTCAGAAGACTGGTCTGATTCCTTGCCTGATTAGGACTCTACACATCGACCTACTGGGACTCGGTGATCAGAGAAGTAGTTGAAATTAGATTTTGTGAAAATAACTTCTCATGACTTAATGCGGCCGATCGGATACAAGTGAAGGCCTCGGCAGTTCACGACAGTTTCAACCACTGACGATTGTGATGGAGCTGATGACCGAAACTTGAAATTTTATCCGAAATCTACGCGACAAATAAGCCAAGAACTTTTTATGCAAATACTCCGCTCCGAAAAGCTTGGAAGCTAGATTGTGCTACATTGTTTATTCTTCCACGAACCCAACAACAGAAAATGCGTGGAACAAATCAGATAAATTTTTCGCATATTAATCAACCTTATATGTAGAATGCATCAGAAATACTTTACAAAATTCAGTGGCAGCTTCCACCTCATGCCAACAGAAGAACGAAGACAGGCATATAAACTTATATCCAAAGATCTTTCGCTTATGACTTCTCTTGCAGTAAAGTTTTAAAAATTGTTCGAAATATCCTTTTACTTAGGCATGTAGCCATTCAGGAAACTGTTCCACTTTACATCACATACGAAGTAGATAAGTAGATCCCATGAGCTGGTTTCATCACGTACCAAGTTCAAAGAGTAGCTAGGAAAATTTTCGTAAGAAAATGTCGTTATATCCATGGAAAAAAATCCTGCAATTTTATATGATACTGAAATCTATACAAATGTGATATCTTGGATGACATAGTTGCAAATCTATCAACCGTATGGGATGCTGCTGTACTCGGAGTTGAAAAAATATGACACGTACATTGTCAGCGTTCTGCCGAGTGAAAGCTTGATGCTTGCAGCATATCTCATTGCAGTTATTACAGTTTGCGAACAGTGTTCGTTGCGTTACAAATAAGCTACCATGCTGCGAATACAGGTGGTCAGACTTTTCGTAAATCAAAAGGGATGGTATGCAACAAGAATACTGTTTTAGTAACGCGTTTCTGTATTAAGAACGGAGTTACTGAGTGATGTCTTAACTGTTTACGCCAAGCAAGAATGAGCTTGCTTAATTTCTTTTGCGTATAAAGCCACATTTCGTAACTAGCCAGCGCGTTTGACAGTGGGCCCTGGCACGCATAATCACGCACAGTGGCAGTCAAAGCTGGAGGTGTTTGCTACGCTCGCCATGAATAGGTCTAGAGAAGTGCAGTGTGCGTGTACAAATCGTTCGCAAACACTGCCAGAACCTGAGGACGTTTCAGGTGGGACAGCATTGCTGCCCTCGGTGAAGTTCAACGCCTGTTCTGTCGATGTGCCAAGAATCTCAGAAGTGCCGGGGTGACTGCAACACGGTGTTTCAACTACGAACGTTAGGCGTGTGCTAGGAAAACCAAAGGATTCAGAACAATTTGTTAAACCCCGCACACGCTGAAAGTTTTCTCTGATTGTCTTACCGATGACTAATAGCGTCGGACAAGTGTCTCTGGTGCCCAAAATGAAAGCAATGAACGGAAATTTTTCAAGGTTGCGTTTATTGTGGCACAAAACATTATAAACAGGTAACAATAATGTAGAAAAAGCGTAAAAATACAGAATGTAACTGCATCATGCATAACGATAGGCAAAAATGCTCTTAGTTTCTTTCCAACTTAACGGATTTGCACCCACCTTCTGGCAACTGGTTAATGTGCTCAGAATGGGGTATGACCACCTGTGCCACCAATACAGGCCTAAAAACGACGAGACATGCTGTGGACGATGTCATAAATCTCATGTTGAGGCAACAATAGCCATTCTTCCTGCATGTGAAACCCAGCTCGCGCTATTCGTCCACGAGACTCAGAGGGCCATAGATACGGGTTCACAGGTAGATGCCGTGTTTCTTGACTTCCGCAAGGCGTTCGATACAGTTCCCCACAGTCGTTTAATGAACAAAGTAAGAGCATATGGACTATCAGACCAATTGTGTGATTGGATTGAGGAGTTCCTAGATAACAGGACGCAGCATGTCATTCTCAACGGAGAGAAGTCTTCCGAAGTAAGAGTGATTTCAGGTGTGCCGCAGGGGAGTGTCATAGGACCGTTGCTATTCACAATATACATAAATGACCTTGTGGATGACATCGGAAGTTCACTGAGGCTTTTTGCGGATGATGCTGTGGTGTATCGAGAGGTTGTAACAATGGAAAATTGTACTGAAATGCAGGAGGATCAGCAGAGAATTGACGCATGGTGCAGGGAATCGCAATTGAATCTCAATGTAGACAAGTGTAATGTGCTGCGAATACACAGAAAGATAGATCCTTTATCATTTAGCTACAAAATAGCAGGTCAGCAACTGGAAGCAGTTAATACCATAAATTATCTGGGAGTACGCATTAGGAGTGATTTAAAATGGAATGATCATATAATGTTGATCGTCGGTAAAGCAGATGCCAGACTGAGATTCATTGGAAGAATCCTAAGGAAATGCAATCCGAAAACAAAGGAAGTAGGTTACAGTACGCTTGTTCGCCCACTGCTTGAATACTGCTCAGCAGTGTGGGATCCGTACCAGATAGGGTTGATAGAAGATATAGAGAAGATCCAACGGAGAGCAGCGCGCTTCGTTACAGGATCATTTAGTAATCGCGAAAACGTTACGGAGATGATAGATAAACTCCAGTGGAAGACTCTGCAGGAGAGACGCTCAGTAGCTCGGTACGGGCTTTTGTCAAAGTTTCGAGAACATACCTTCACCGAGGAGTCAAGCAGTATATTGCTCCCTCCTACGTATATCTCGCGAAGAGACCATGAGGATAAAATCAGAGAGATTAGAGCCCACACAGAGGCATACCGACAATCCTTCTTTCCACGAACAATACGAGACTGGAATAGAAGGGAGAACCGGTAGAGGTACTCAAGGTACCCTCCGCCTCACACCGTCAGGTGGCTTGCGGAGTATGGATGTAGATGTAGATGTAGATGTAGAGCTGCTCACAATTCTTGGAGAGTGGTTGGTGAATGCTGACGTGATGCAACCCGTCTCCCTAGTGCATCCTAGACATGATCTATGGGATTCAAATCGCGAGAGCAAGCACGCCCCGCCATGCGTGCAATATATTCAGTTTCTAAAATAAACATCCGGCACCTGTGGTCTATGAGGTCGAGCATTACCGTCCATCAATACGAAGTCTGGGCCCACAGCACCTCGCAACAACCGCGCATGAGATCCCAAGATCTCCTCATGGTAGCCGACAGCAGTTAAATCTTGTTGATTGATGCACTCGTACAGATTCGTGAAGAGGTGTTAAAGTGGTCAACATAATCCCTGCCCTCAGGATTAGGGATCCTCCTCGATATCGGACTCTTTCCACAATGTTTGGGTCCCGCAATCGTGTTCTACGTGTCCCCAGGTGCGAATCCATTGAGAATCCCTCTCCAGACCAAATCGGGACTGATCTTTGAAGAGAACATTGGCCCACCGTTCGACCGTCCTGGTGGCATGTTGATGGCTCCACTCCAGACGTTCCCTTCTGTGAAGATGAAGATGCCCAGAGCTAAACAGACAGCAGGTCCCCAACAGTAAAGACGACTCTTTTGAAGTCTTCGGTACATCGTTTGCCTTGATGAAACAGGTCCAGGGGATGCTGCGACGTCATTTGCCAGTTGCACTGCAGTACTAAAGCGGTACCGCCGTGCCCTTATAGCCTAATAACGCCCCCTCTTTCTGATGTCACACGTGGTCGGCTCCGCCCTGGTCTTCAGGATACGTTTTCGATCTCTATAAACTGTCGCCTCATCCGAGAAACAACAGAATGATTCACATTAAGTCATCGGGCCATATAAGTTTGCGACTGTCCTGCTCCCATTCTTCCTATAGCCCTCCTCATCAGTGTGTCTATAGGCGTCTTCTCTGTGCCACACTGCACCGTCTGTGACTGTGTACACAGCTACTGTGGATGTGGAACTGCCCTGCAAACATTACTCCGCTTATAGGTGCCCTGATATCATTGCTGGGGTGAATATCCGTTGATCGGAATGCCATATTACGTGCAGAACACGATCGTAAAGGCGTCTGTTGGTGGTTTGTATGATTATATTGTAAATTAGTAACGGGACGGGGAAATAGCGGTTTGTTGCTTTAATTTTGGACGCTAATGTGTCTCAGTTATCCGCCTATTGAGATGCCCTCTGAACAATAGGAAATGAAATACCTCTATATCTACACACAGCAAGGCAACTAACGGTGAGTGGTGGAGGATGCCCCGTGTATCAACATCATTCTATCTCCTTCCTGTTCCACCTCCGAACAGTGCGGAGGCGAACAACTGGGGATAATGTTTGGATTCCCACAGCTATGATTATTTTTCGAAAAATAATACGTTGCCTAATTCTTCGTGGAATGTAGAATCTAGGAATTACGACAGTAAACTTCTCCATAAAGCGCAACGCCCCTTTTCGTAGCGTCGACGGCTGAAGTAGGACCAGCATCACCGTGACGCTCTCGCTCCTACTAAACAAGTCTGGGACGAAACGCGCTGCTCTTCTTTGGATCTTCCCTAGCTCCTTCATTAATCCTACATGGTGAAATTTCCAGACGACCGACCGTCATTCAATAACTCATAGAAAGAACATCTTATCAGTTCCCCATTCGTTTGTTACTGGAACAGAAAATTATATTCGCATGTACACCAACTTTCATAAATATCAACTACCCTCCCCATTCCTTTTCAATCTATCGAACGAGAGGAAATTCGTATTAAACAAACCATTACTGCCGGCCGCGGTGGTCTCGCGGTTCTAGGCGCGCAGTCCGGAACCGTGCGACTGCTACGGTCGCAGGTTCGAATCCTGCCTCGGGCATGGATGTGTGTGATGTTCTTAGGTTAGTTATGTTTAAGTAGTTCTAAGTTCTAGGGGACTGATAACCACAGCAGTTGAGTCCCATAGTGCTCAGAGCCATTTGAGCCAAACCATTACTTGCGAACAGTGTGAAACTGGAGTGGACACGGTTCTGCCGTAACCTTCAGAATCCTGCCGGCCGCGGTGGCCAAGCGGTTCTAGACGCGTCAGTCCGGAACCGCGCGACTGCTACGGTCGCAGGTTCGAATCCTGCCTCCGGCATGGATGTGTGTGATGTCCTTAGATTAGTTAGGTTTAAGTAGTTCTAAGTTCTAGGGGACTGATTACCTCAGATGTTGAGTCCCATAGTGCTCAGAGCCATTTGACCCTTCAGAATCCTCTAGATGCTGATTTCATCAAACGCCTCGAGGTCTATATAGCGAACAGAAGACAGTTTGCGTTGAATAACAGGAGCTGCGAATGAACAAGCATGCTGTATCTGTTTATGTGCAGTACTGATTCATGAATAGAATATCTTGTTCCCCATCAATCTAATCACGAAACCGACAGTTGTGAATT
Source organism: Schistocerca serialis cubense (assembly GCF_023864345.2). Classification (NCBI taxonomy): domain Eukaryota; kingdom Metazoa; phylum Arthropoda; class Insecta; order Orthoptera; family Acrididae; genus Schistocerca; species Schistocerca serialis. The sequence goes on along the minus strand of NC_064641.1, from coordinate 627,641,750 downwards.
GGGAAGCACTGCTTGTGAAAGGGGAGATGCCGAAACCTTCCACGATAAAAAGAAATCTATTCGTTGAGACAGAAAACGGGTGCGTGTGATTGACGTCCACTCCAACTCGAGCAGCAGCGGAAACGCAGCAGATACCTGATGATCGCAAATGAGCTAAGCTCCTTCCAAGTCTTCGTTGTTCGTCAGTTTCATACCCTATATTCCGGGATGTACAGTTGTTTCAAATGTTTGATGACAAGCAGATTACGGTCTTTTACCACGAGTAAATAATTTTATGCTTGCTGCTGCATCCATTCTGTAACGAATGCTTTTAGGCAAATGATCAGCTCCCAACCTCGCATATTGTTAGTTCACATTAAATGAAATTCTATCGGAGTCTGATATTTGACAGTTAATTCGTATAGGATGCAAAATTTTTAACTGTTTGCGTCATGTCATGCAAAACTAAAGTTCCTTTTATTGACTGCTAGGTCTATTCTATTAAGAATCAACATCCTGTTCCAATTAGACTTAACTTTGTGTACTGTTGTTATGAAGTGAATCTCCCACTAATTACTCAAACTGTGAAAACTAAAAGAAAAAACGGGGCGCTACATTTCCGTATTTCAACAAATGAATGTGCTCGTGTTCGGAAATGATATTTATCTTTCTGCAAAATGATAAGCTAAAGAAGAAGCAACGGGGTGTGAAATGTTGCCCAGCAGCAGGTTTTGATTTCACAGATGCGCGAAGATATGTATATAGAAAAAACTGCCGTTATTTGGTTATCATTTGTTTTTATTTCACAATAAAAATTTCTGCTCTCCTTGTCTGTAAGGTACACATTCGCAGGAATGCTGATCGATCTTTTTTATTTTTCATTTAATTCTTTTAGTAGTTTAGATTTCTATATACTTCTGAGTAGACCACCTATTCACCCATGGGCTCAGTTAAGTTTCCATCGACTATCTGAAACCATTGTATTAGGTAATGTCCTCCTACATTTTCTCAGAAAAAATTTCATTATTATCGTCATTATTAATATCTTCTATTATTCACTTATCGTTCTAAATGGATTAATACTTTATTAATATATAACCGGATAATGTACAGCACAGGACGTAAGTGAGATGCACAGCGAAGAGATTTACGTTCATAAAAAAAGAAAAAAAACTTGCAAATGGTAGAAAATGAAAATGATTTCTATTGGAGAAATTTCTCTTAGAATTCCGATATCGCGAGTAACAACATTGAAATATCAACACTAATTACGTTTGAAGCAACGTGTGCAGAAAGAAATGTTGGCTTTTACATTTTATTGTTTTATTTGTTTTTATCGTATGGCGTCTACGGAAGTAGCCAACATCTTACGAGCGCGTGCTGAAAAGTGATACCTCCGAATTTTATATTCTGTTAATATTGGTTGAGGTGTTACATGTCACGCGTGCTACTCGGTCGACTTTTACGCTCCGCTGACGCAAGCTGCAACATTCTGCCACTAGAGAGCTCTGAATCGTAGCGTGTAACATGGCGGTGTGTAACGTAACAATGTTGGTGGATGAAGAACAGCGAGCTGTAATAGTGTTTCGAATCAGAAGAGTTCCTCTCCTTCAGGACGACAATGCCTTACCACACACGATCGCTGCGACATTTGCAACAGTCTGACGTCTTGGGTTCACTATCATCTATCATCCTCTATAGTGTGACGAGTTAGCCCCATCCGATTTTCATCTGTTTTCAAGACTGAAAGAACACCTTCGAGGATTTCACTTTAATAGTGATGAAGCGGTGCAAGGACAGGCGAGGGTATGGCTCCGTCAACAGGGTCAGACAATCTACAGTGACGGTATCAAAAAACAGGTCTGTCATTGGGAGAATGTGTCTTTGTCAGGATGACTAAGTTGAGGATCTAATATATAGACATAAATAATGAAAATATTCATAGTTTCATTTAAAAAACTTTGAGTTTTCACATAAAAATTCTGAAGCATTACTTTTCAGCACGTCCTGTACATTGCAACATAATGTATACTGGGAATTATAATGCAGTAGCAAAAAGACATGTATTATAAATAAAATATGAAAATACTGAGTGTTTAAAGGTGATTATAATACATAAAAATTAAATGAAATCCTCTTATTATAGATCCCTTCGGTTTTCATTGTATGTATGCTACAGTGCCATGTTCAGTGAGTTCAGGCATTCAGTCACCTCTTTAGCTTCGGATTTTGATGCCAGCAGATCGCCCACTTCCCTTGCAATATGCTGTGTGAACACACTGGCACTATATTCTGTACTATTTGTTTTGGTGAGATGCAGGCAAATTGAGGACTTGCAGCGATTTTCCTCTTACAACGCGTAGCTTTCGTTCTAGCATGACCTGCTATTATTCTGTTCAAGCGCCTCTGTTATTTCCGAGGTAAATGCATTCCTGGAGGTCGTTTGGTTGGAGCTGTGTAGACTGCTTAACTGTGGGTCTGAAAATATGCCCATTCTCACCACCATTGTCTTGTTAGGTCATAGGTGGGTGGAATGTGATTCCAGATAGTTTTACAAGATTTGAAGCTATTATGGCGTAAGGAACTCAATGTATGCTTTATTGGCTGGTATTTTTAAACGTTTTGGGGCTGTGACCTTAGTATCCGTGTATGTATTTATATAAAATGTAATAGTCAGCCAACCGGCTGCAAACAATTTTTTTAAACCTATTAACCAGGTTTCTGTAGTTCTAAGACTATCTTTATCAGAATGGTAAAAAGTTATATAAAATCACATAACAAGTTTAAAATTTCAGCAACAGTACTCTCATCAAATGACATGTTTGAGTTCCATGAGTCAAGAATACAATCATAATAAAAAAGACAGATAATGTGACTCATAGAACTCAAACATGTCATTTGACGAGAGCACTGTTGTTGAAATTTTAAACTTGTTATGTGACTGCATGTAAATTTTATCATTCTGACGACGATAGTCTTAGAAGTATCGAAACCTCGTTAATATGTTAAAAAAATTGTGTGCGACCGGTTGACTGACTATTGCATTTTATGTTTATATTATTGGCAAGTCTTTGGAGACATATGATTGGCCTTGTTTTATGTTGGACCGCCTATAGTTGTCTGACAAGTGGAGGAGGTAGCCATGGAACAAGCGTGGATTTGAGTGTTATTAAGGGGTAAAGGTATTTTCTTACCAGGACAACTCCTGCACCATATAAGAGAGCAACAATCAGCAACAGAATAGACCAGTGCTTGTGGCTCTATGCGCAGTATCTTCGCGTATGATCCCCAGGTTGTTCTGGCAATTTTTCTATTCAAACTGTTTCTGATTTTCAGTTTTTGTCGTGTGGTTTCGAGATGTTTCTTACAGGTGAGGATGCGATTTAGGTCTACTCAAAGATGTTTCGGGAACTGATTGTGTTTTATATTTCTGTTACAAAAAGTAGTTTAGTTGCTGCTTGCTGTAAATGACGGCCTACCACAGAAATCACCACGTGCTAGAGTATAATATTAAGTTAGTAAATCACGTCAGCGAATGTCTCTTACGAGCTTGTATTGAATTACGTATCACAGAATGTGATGTCGGAGGCTGGTGAAGAGAAGGATGCGGGGATTTCCTGGATCACACTAGGACGCCTTCCGGAGTGAGTGTCCACGAGGATAAACCATTCACAACACTTGTGCTAATGCACTCTAGATAACGACTTTCCACGCTGGTAAGCAGGAGACGGAATCACTGGTGGTCGGCATTTGTGCCACATAGAGACGGCGTGTGGCCTGCGGGGTGTCCAGATAGAGGTCTTAATATTAGCCGCGGACGGAAATAGGCGGCCTGGCTGCGGCCAAGTATCATCTCCGTATTGTGTGTGCGCGAGCGCGCGCGCTCCGTTAGGCGAGTGCAAGATTGGTGCACTCATTGTGATTGCATTTGATGTCCAAACTCTCAGAACAGTGCGAAATCAGTACTAGCCTGACAAAAGTATATTAGTGTGGTCGTGAATCCTGCATCTCCCCCCCCCCCCCAAACCCAAAGTCTTCTTCCACTACTGTCGAACAGTCATTGGATGCAGCAATATCTATTAAATATTTAGAAGAGTGCATACGGAATGCGGCCGTGGTGTTGCAGTGGGTGCCGGCGCTGTAGGTTTGTTTACATAAGGAACTGGCCACCCTACGTAAGGGGAAAAAAAAATTGCGTGAAATTTTCGTCAGTAGAATAAATGAGGTGTCGTGACACATTCTCATAGAAATGCTAATGAAAAACGACGAAGAAACTGGATAGATAAGAACCAGGAGGAAACAGTGGATACGACAGCTTCGGGTTGAATCGCGGATAGTGGCAGAGGTATTTTTTGTGTTCCAGTCCCCCCAGAGCGCCCCAGTTGCACCCAGCCTGATATCACTATGAGCACTAGTGGCCTTTCCCGGGTGTTGAAGGCCACCAGGTTGATGGACCCGCACCCTCCCCCTCCTACAGCTGTGGCGATGAAAGGCTGTACTCTGGCTACTGTCAGGCCAATAGCCCGTTCACGAGCTTGTGCTGCAGACGTTCCCTTCACCTTTTATATATATGGAGCGATTCAAAGTGGAATGGTCACATGGGACTAGAGTTGCAAAACTACCATAGGCTACTGTAGACGACCATAAGTAAGCGTAGACTTTGGAAGTTTTCGTAGTGGTCTTGGTCGGTTAAGGCCGTATCTGCGTTACCTGAATGTTAGGTGTGTTGCATACCTATTGGGTGTCACCTCATGTTGATCACTTTGTTTGCAAAATAATGTCTTATTAGAGTGCCCTAGAAACCGGAAGCGGCGACTGTCTAGAAACTAAGGATATACAAAGTACCGCATACGCTACATAACATGTTTGTTATCGTATATAGTTACCCTCCTGTCTGTTATTTAAGGAGAAACTCGTAGAAAAAATACTGTCAATATTTAATTCAGACTTAATTCGAAAATTGTTGATCTTTAACATGAAGCAGAGGGATGTTGTAGTAAAAAAAAAAAAAAAAATTATCACACAGCGCTAGAGAACGCAATTTCCTCAAAGAAAGGTGAAATTGAAAAAAGTGCAAAACAAAAATCTATTGAACATCGGTACAATACTTGGTCGAACTTATGCAAAACATGTTTGTTACTCTTACGCAACTTTTGCATTTCTCAATAGTAACAGTAAGAATTTGTCTTTCCTCATGATGATGAACTTTCTATTACGTAAAAAATAACGGCAATAATCATACACTTTTTTACGTTTATGCATGTAAACTGCACTTGCATGGAAAGTAATTGCTTTGGTTACATGAAAGCGCAGAAGTTAGCGATCAGCTAATTTTTATCACTTACAAATGGAATTTATATTAAGTAAGGATATAAAATACATTATGGCCAACTGTGAATGACGTGCGGTACTAACTACGAGCAAAAACTCACGCTCATGCACACGCAGAGAGAGAGAGAGAGAGAGAGAGAGAGAGAGAGAGAGAGAGAGAGAGAGATAAAAGTCGCCGGCTCACAGTTTCTGCCTTAAAGATTTAAACATTAATTTGTTTCCTTCTCTATCAGTCCTACCATTACTTACAGTGCCATTTATGTATTGTACCAAAACGACCGAACATAGTTTTGGTGGAGTGCAGCTCTACTTAAAGCTAAACGTAGGAGAGAAAGCTGCCAGACTGAGTTTCTTCTGAAGAATCTTCGAGAAGTACAGGGTGATTATAATTATTCTTTTGCTACTCCATCTAGTGTAGATGGAAAACGATTTACCATACGGATTTCCAACTTTTTTAGAACGGTGTTCAGACTGTGCGCTGCAGGATTTGCGTTGTTAGTAGTGTTAGTGTCATGACTTGCCGTTAGGAACCCTTACTGGTACGGCGATGTAAGGTTGAAACACAAGCGTCATTGTGCATTAGAGTTCCAGACGGGCAACATCGGTGTAGAGGGGGCGAGCAGGGTTTTATTCGAAAAGCTGTTGTAACAAAGCAACAGCTACAGTGCTGCTACTCTGCGCTAGTATCGATGCTTTAAAGGAATTAACTGGTTATTTAGGAACTGATCTTGGGAGAAGCCGACTGCAAATTGCACCATAAATTGTTGAAGTAATTACTGTTGCCATGGGTGTGAAAGCTGAACGCAATGTAAGACCTTCAAGCAGTACAAAAGCTGCGTCACGACAGTTGAACATTCCCTGCTCCACCACTCAAAAAGTGCTGCGAACTAATGTGAAACGGCATCTTTAGTGTAGCTCCAGGTTATCGTGGATGCAATTGGTCGTCACATTGAACAGCGTTTGTAACCTTGAACTTCAACATGGTACGTAATTAACAAATGCTACCCTGTCTTGTGGAAATTAAAATCGGGTTCTTTCGATGGTTTATTTGTTATCTCTCTCCTGCTTTTCCTTACAAACGTTACCACAAGGTTGTGTCCTACGACCACTCGTTTCGTGGAGACCTTCTCACGGAGCGAAAGTTTACTTGTAACCACTGCGTACAGTCCGTCCACGAGGGAGGTTGCTTCCAGAAGACTCATTCAATCGTAATCTTCGTACTGCTCGTCACTCTGAGACCCCTGCCATGTAGGACTGACAGAGAAAATAGACGAAATGCAAAGGAGAGCAAAGTAATAAGTGATCTGGCTCTTCGGGCAAACTACACTACTGGCAATTAAAATTGCTACACCAAGAAGAAATGTGGATGATAAACGGGTATTCATTGGACAAATATATCATACTAGAACTGACATGTGATTACATTTTCACTCAATTTGGGTGGATAGATCCTGAGAAATCAGTACTCAGAACAACCACCTCTGGCCGTAATAATGGCCTTGATACGCCTGGGCATTGAGTCAAACAGAGCTTGGATGGCGTGTACACGTACAGCTGCCCATGCACCTTCAACACGATACCACAGTTCATCAACAGTGGTGACTGGCGTATTGTGACGAGCCAGTTGCTCGCCCACCGTTGACCAGACGTTTTCAATTGGTGAGAGATCTGGAGAATGTGCTGGCCAGGGCAGCAGTGGAACATTTTCTGTATCCAGAAAGGCCCGTAGAGGACCTGCAACATGCAGTCGTGCATTGTCCTCGTGAAATGTAGGGTTTCGCAGGGATCGAATGAAGGGTAGAGCCACGGGTCGTAACACATCTGAAATGTAACGTCCACTGTTCAAAGTGCCGTCATTGCGAACAGGAGGTGACCGAGACGTGTAACCAACGGCACCCCATACCATCACGCCGAGTGATACGCCAGTATGGCGATGACGAATACACACTTCCAATGTGCGTTCACCGCGATGTCGCCAAACACGGATGCGACCATCATGATGCTCTAAACAGAACCTGGATTCATCCGAAAAAGTGACGTTTTGCCATTCGTTCACCCAGGTTCGTCGTTGAGTACATCATCGCAGGCGCTCCTGTCTGTGATGCAGAGTCACGGGTAATCGAGCTGATAGTCAATGCTGCTGCAATCGTCGTCGAACTGTTCGTGCAGATGGTGGTTGTCTTGCAAACGTCCCCATCTGTTGACTCACTGATTGAGACGTGGCCGCACGATCCGTTACAGCCATGCGGATAAGATGCCTGTCATCTCGACTGCTAGTGATACGAGGCCGTTGGGATCCAGCACGGCGTTCCGTATTACCCTCCTGAACCCACCGATTCCATATTCTGCTAACAGTCATTGGATCTCGACCAACACGAGCAGCAGTGTCGCGATACGATAAACCGCAATCGCGATAGGCTACAATCCGACCTTCATCGAAGTCGGAGACGTTATGGTACGCATTTCTCCTCCTTACGCGAGGCATCACAACATCGTTTCACCAGGCAACGTCGGTCAACTGTTGTTTGTGTATGAGAAATCGGTTGGAAACTTTCCTGATGTCAGCACGTTGTAGGTGTCGCCACCGGCGCCGACCTTGTGTGAATGAATGCTCTGAAGAGCTAATCATTTGCATATCACAGCATCTTCTTCCTGTCGGTTAATACGCTTCTGCCTTGCCCTCGTCACTAAATTCGAAATTGTGGCTTCCCTTTTACCGTCAGATGTGTGTAAACCGACGGTTTGTGAGCGTGTGGGGAACGTGGTCTCGAATTGTGAATTAGCCTTTAATCAGTTAACAGCATTGCATGACGTAGACAGACAGTGCTCTTCGTAGTAAGGTGCTTGTCATGAGCGTTGCTTCACAGACTTTATCCTTGTGGCTGAGGAAAGCTGAATAAAAATTGATGAGCCGATTCAGAATCGGGGAGATGTGGCTCGCGTGGCGGGCGCAGAATCCTGCCAAGGCATCTGTGGCCGGCGATCACTTTAAGCACCCTTTCGAAGTCACTGACCTGGGAACGGCTCCAGGTCTTGGTGGCTGTAGCGGCATCGATCGCCCGCCTGCGGGTCACCTTGGGAAGACCGCTCCGTCGGAAGCAACGGCTGCGCAAATTGCGAAATACGCTAAACGCCCGCATACTGTCCAGTGTACTTACTATTCCAACGTATATGCAGACTTGTGTTATACAGTGGTGAAACAAGTAACTTCCTATTTTGGATTCAATTCTAATTATATCCAAGAAAAGCAGAGCGATTAGAAAACCTACAGGATGCTCGGGAAAAGTGGCTACAGCTGTAACTGCCATTACAACACAAACATACAAGCTAAAAATATCTTACGTGCACTATAGCCTACATATTGGTCCAGAGAGGAGCACCAACTTTGCTGACATTTAAAACAATTCTCATTTATTCTTCAGTTTCAGCTACCCATTTTTAATTACGTGACATGTTTCGATCTCTCTACATCATCTTCGGATCTAAGTAGTTGGGTCAGCAGCCCGTCTTGTCTTTTATAATCTAGTACTCTATTAGGTTCTGACACAGACTAGTTGCTGATGCCATTGCTTCGATTTGAAGGTGATTTATAGAGTTCGAAGCAAGTCGTGCAACTAAAAATGTGCAGCTGAGACTGAAGGATAAATGAGAATTGTTTCAAACATCTTCCGTTGTTTTCTCTGTCATCTTCTTTTGTGCAAATAATCACATCTCCTAGCTCACGTGACGTCAGATATAAATATATCATTGCCGGCCGGAGTGGCTGTGGGCTTCTAGGCGCTACAGTCTGGAACCGCGCGACCGCTACGGTCGCAGGTTCGAATCCTGCCTCGGGCATGGATGTGTGTGATGTCCTTAGGTTAGTTAGGTTTAATTAGTTCTAAGTTCTAGGCGACTGATGACCTGAGAAGTCGCATAGTGCTCAGAGCCATTTGAACCAATAAACATATCATTACTGATGTTAGTGTTATTGGAGTCGTAATGGTATTTTTTGTGCTGACTTGTTTGATGCAGCTCTTCATGTCAGTCTATCCTGTGCAAGCCTCTTCAGTTCTGCAAAACTACCACAATCTACATCCATTTGAACCTGCTTACTGTCTTCAAACCTTGGTCTCCCTCTGCAGCTTTTATCCCACACACTTCACTCCAGTACCAAACAGACGCGTCCTTGGCGCCTCAGGATGTGCCATGGCAGCCGAACCATTCTTTTAGAGTTTTAGTCAATTTGTGATACAAATTTCTTTTTCCATTTCCATACAGTACCTTCCATTTGATTTTCTATCTATTCTTGTATAAGGGGGCAGTCAAATGAAAACGAGACAGGTGGAAAAAAGTAAGGAAACTGTTTATTATTTCAAAATTAATTGCTATAACTGTTAATACATATATCCCAATTTGAGAAAAGACGGTCAAGGTTTTCATGAAAAAATGCAGATCCGTGATTGTACCCAGACAGAGACCACTCCTTCCGAAGCATATCGACAGCCACAAATTTCTTTCTTCAGGGCTCCAAAAATATGAAAATCCGATGGGGGAATGGAGACTGTGTGGAAGATGGGTAAGGGCTTTCCAGCGGAACTTATGCAACATAGTGGCCTGGCCCATGTGTTGTCAAGGTCTTTCAGACTACGCTGCCGAATTTTCGCTGGGAAGTCTTTACGCATCTTCGATACAGTCTCGATTTCCCCATCCGCTTTTCATATTTTTGGAGCCGTGAAGGAAGACATTCGTGGCTGTCGATGCATTTTGGCTGGGTACAGTCACAGGTCTGCAGGCAACCGGAAATATTTTTTCATGAAGGCATTGACCGTATTTTCTCACAGTGGGATATAAGCATTAAAAGCTATGGCGATTACTTTTGAAATAATAAACAGTTTGCTTACTTTTTTCCATGCACCTCTTTTCATTTGGCTGCCTCTTACAATTTTCAACACTCTTTCTGTAGCAGCACATTCCAGAAACGTCCATTACTTGATTTTCTGAACTGCTTATCTTCAACATCGCACTTCCGTATAAGGCTACAATCTACACAAATGCCTTCAGAAATGACTTCCTAACATTCACATTTATATTCGATGTTAACAGCTTTATCATTTTCAAAAACGTTTTTCTTGCTGTTGTCAGTCTGCATTTTGTATCCTCTCTATTTCAGCCATCGTCAGCTATTTTATTGCCTAAATAGCGAACCTCATAGGCTACTTTTAGTTCTCATTTCCGAATCTTTTCTATCACCATTATCTGTTTTAATTCGACCAGATGTCATTACCCTTATTTTACTTTTATTGTGTTTATCTTAGCTGTTGTAAAGTCACCATTCATTTTGTTCAGATGCTCTTGTTAGTCCTACATCGTCTCTGACAGAATTACATTGTCATAAATTTATACTTCCTTTTCCTGTACTAGGGCAATGGCCTTGCCGCAGTGGATAAACCAGTTCCCGTTAGATCACCGAAGTTAAGCATTGTCGGGGGTGACCGGCACTTGGATGGGTGACCATTCGGGCCGCCATGAGCTGTTGCCATTCTTCGGGGTGCACTCAGCCTCGTGTTGCCAATTGAGGAGCTGCTCGACCGAATAGTGGTGGCTCCGGTCGAAGAAAACCATCGTAACGACCGAGAGAGCGGTGTGCTGACCACACGCCCCTCCTATCCGCATCTGAGGATGACACGGCGGTACACGGCGGTCGGATGGTCCCGATGGACCGCTTGTGGCCTGAAGACGGAGTGCTCACCTGTACTGCTGGTTCGATGTACGGATTGAATATCATTGGAGAAATGCTACAAACCTGGCCCACTCCCTTCCCAACTACTTTTCCCCTCTCACGGCCTAGACGGGACAGAAGATTAGGGTCTAAAGTTGCATCGACATCGAGGTCATAAGAGACGGAGCACAAACTCGGAATATTCCAAGGATGGGGAAGGAAATCGGCCGCGTACTCTCAAAGGAACCACCCCGACATTTGCGAGGATTTAGGGAAATCACGGAAAACTTAAAGCTGCATGTTCAGTTGGCCTTCCATGGGACTAACGACAAACATCCAGACGATAGTCAAATTCTCCTCGAACTTTTTGGATCGTGTTTAGAGTTGGGTCATACGCAGCTGTTGCTATGCGGCGTCCAAGATCACGTAAAGTTGTTAAAAGGGGAGACACACAGACGGAATTTTCCAAAAAACCCCACCAAGAGAAAGCATGCTCCGTGGGATCAGGCGACCTTGGGGACGAGTGGTGCAGTGCGGGATCCATACTTCCTTACGTCCGATCCATCGTTGAGGCAGCACAGTATTAAGAAATGCTCTTAAATGGTACCAGCGCGGTGGTGATTGGTCTTTTCAAAATTAGATTTTCCGTACGTTTTTACAAAAGGAAGATCTCCGACACGTCGGATTACATGATTGCTGTAACCGAACCAGAAACACACCTGTCGGCAACGACATGAACCAAGTTGAGTTTAAATATTGTCGTTTTGTCATTTGGAGCTCATGAGTGGAGCTTTGGGCACTAGAGAATGGAGTTCCAAGTGGAGAGTCTTCTATTTGGGTTCAACACAGGGGTGACAGCAGCGAAGGCAGCGATAAATATTTCCGTGTATGGGAGTAATGCCATTCGACACAGCAAGGCAAGAAAATGTTTTTTTTTTCAATTTAAGGAGATCGTTTTGACATTAGTGTTTTTCCACGTTCAGGAAGTGCTCCGGGATATAATGAAGGTTTTTTAAAAGCATTAACCCGCAATGATCCAAAAAATGGTTCAAATGGCTCTGAGCACTATGGGACTTAACTTCTGAGGTCATCAGTCCCGTAGGACTTAGAACTACTTAAACCTAACTAACCTAAGGACATCACACACATCCATGCCCGAGGCGCAATGATCCACGACAGTGTACTCGAGAACTAGTAAATGTGATGAACTGTGATCATTCCACCATCATGAGACATTTGCATGCAGTGGGGAAGATACAAAAATCGTGTACATAGGTATCGCATGCTCTTAAGTCAAAATCACAAAAAATCAGCGGGTGGCCATACGCTCATCTCTGCTTGCTCGTCATCAGTTGGCTCGCGAACACCGACCATTCCTAATCTGTACCGTTACTGGTGACGAGAAATGACGTCTCTATGCTAACACAAGAAACAGACGGGAATGCTTGAGCCCAAACAAAGCAGCAACTGCCCGTACAAAGATCTGCGCACATCCACAAAACGTAATGTTCTCGTGAAACAGCGACGGCGTGATGTACTGCGAATTGCTTCCCCGAGGTGTAACTGTCACTCCTGACATTTATTGTCAACGACTGAGACGTCTTGCAGACGCAATCCGAGCACAACGGCCAGTATGACTGAGTGAAGCGGCGCTACTGCACGATAAGGCCCGGCCGCGTTCTGCCAGACTCACAAGAAACGCTGAACAGGAGTTGGTATGGGAAGTCATTTCCCACCCACCTCCTTCAGCTGATCTTGCGCCCTCGGGTTTTCACCTTTACCGCGGTCAATCGAACAACCTTCAAGAAACTTCCTTTCTGAATGAAAATGCACTCCGAACATGGTACGACGTCTCAAAACCACGTGATTTCTACAGTCGTGGAACCGGATAGTTTCCCGAGCGTTGGCAGACCAATGTAAACAGTAAAGGAGGATACATTTTTTTTGACTAAAGTCACTGTTATGTGCATCTATAGCGTTTATTAAACTTATAGGAAACCCTTATGAACTTATAAACCAACGCAACATTGCTGAACTTTTAAGTAAATTGCAATGTAATGACTGCAGTTGTGGTCTTCCTGCTCATATCAGACTGGCTTGTAGGATTTTCGATCATAGTGCAGTACGATGTATAAATTCATCCCAGAGATACTTAGATGCAGTCAGGTAATGGATGTGGGCTGATTATTTGTTCTGTCACGCTGCCATTTTGTCAAACAACTCAGTTACGGCCTTCTAGTATTATCGACAGCATGGTTGTGTTAAGAATTAAACAAGTTATTTCGAAATTGATAGAATCTCCAGAAGTGTTTAATAAGTTACGGGATTCACGGTCTACTGCTTTTTGCCCATTTAACCCAAATCATCCGGCGAGAAACAGTCTCACAGCTGCTATCACTAAATTTTCCAACACTCTTCACTAACGGACTGTCATATGGAATTATTCAGGGCAATGTAATGTGATCCTCTCCCATTGTTATGGGTTAAACAGCGTGTCTGTTTTGTATCGTCATAATCACTGGCTAGCGGTCTGTTACAAACCCGTCACAATAAATAGCAATGATACTGGAATCAGAAGTAATAACGATGCCTGTGATGTGACGCATAGTTCGTTAAATACCAGCATTTTAAAAGTTCTAATTCCGTCGGATCAGCATTTCGAGGAAAAGTGCTCTAGTATGAGCCATTTAGTTCTGCAGTCCTAAGAAAATGTCGCGAATGTGAAAACAAGTTGGGAACGGTTGGGTGTCACTCCACCGGTCATATGATGCAAACTAATTGTACGACCTGCTGAAGAAGTGACTGTAGACAATACAGGTAAAATTTCCTTGCTTCCTACGCCGCTCATCTGTATGATCGTCGTTTCGATCCCTCTTCTGCAATCTGCTTCAGGATCTTGTGACTCCCACGATTGACTGAGAGTTCAGTCAATCGCGGACACCGCAAGCTCCTGAAGAAGATTCCAGAAGAGGGGTCGAAACATTGGTTGTATAGAAGAAATATGACAGGACCTAAAAATTCGGACACGAAAGCGTGCAGACTTGCATAAGTCAATACGTTACAGAAACGGAAATAAACTTCAGTTTTTTTCATCGAGCGCACAGTTTCTACTGTTGAACATTTATTATCCTACATTTAAACGATTACAAGTTTGTGTACATTTTATACCAAAACGACGGTTTTGGGGTAAATGTATGTGTGTGTGGACACGTGTGAGAAATACGACTAAACAATTTACGTCACCTCCCGGAAAAGGAATTTCTATTTTCCAAATTTTACTATTATATCTTTTATTATGTGGATATTGTACATTTCTCTGCCTCGTGATGGCTGGGTGTTGTGTGCTGTCCTTAGGTTAGTTAGGTTTAAGTAGTTCTAAGTTCTAGGGGACTGATGACCATAGATGTTAAGTCCCATAGTGCTCAGAGCCATTTGAACCATTTGATATTGTACATAAAGAAAATCTTCAGATTCTTTTGCGTAGTTGAATCACATGCAGTTTGGAACAGCGGACCTGACACAAAAATTATAAAACGGAGAAAATGAATCCTGCTAAATGACTAATATTTAGGACTCTTCAATGAAACTTTGAGGCAAAGCTCTGTTGCACTGATACAACGATAAATTCTTCATAGCCACAACGGTATGACAGCGTATTTACATAAATAAAAGCAGCTACCTTAAGTTTTGACAAGAGCATGTAATCAGGTCCAGTATTTAAGAGAAGTGCTAGTAACTACTCGAAACTCTCTACTTCGTGTGACCTCATTAGCTGAGGAATGTCAAGTAGAAATGGCAGTGGCTACTGTGCTGTACTATATATTTACTCATATATCTGTTGTAGGAAACGTATGTGTTGTGCTGCAAGCTGCAGAATGTAGGGCATTTGCTGCTGCTGCTGCTGCTGCTGCTGCTGCTGCGTGATGACGATGACGATGGTGACGGAGATGGATGGAGGCTCGTTAGGGTAGTCACGTGACTCGCAACCAGCAGAACATATCAGAGGCGGCCATTTGTCGGCTACGGGACTCTTCCGACCATGTCATCAGACTGCGGCAGACTCCAGGAGCAGTTTCGCTCTATTGTCAATGTAGTCTCATTGCTTCAGGCATGACACAACGTGTCAACATAGCGTTTAGGGGAAATTTGGCAGTCAGAGGCTATCTATCCATACACAACACGAAGAACATACTATCGGCGGCGCACGGCACTCAGCAGTTTTCCGGGGGAAAATTTAAGTAGGAGTTCTGAATTGACAGTAACATTTTATGGTTTCGTGCGCGTGATTGTGCAATATTTTTAAAGCTCTGAGAATAATACAACACTGACGTAAAGTTGTATTTTGAAAAAAATGTTCAAATGTGTGTGAAATCTTTGCTAAGGTCATCAGTCCCTTAGCTTACACACTACTTAACCTAAATTATCCTGAGGACACACACACACGCACACGCACACGCACACGCACACACACACCCATGCCCAAGGGAGGACTCGAACCTCCGCCGGGATCAGCCGCACAGTCCATGACTGCAGCGCCCCAGACCGCTCGGCTAATCCTGCGCGGCCACAATGAAATCATTACAGATTGGCACAGGAGTTTTATTTACATATTATGTTTCATTGCTGTGAAATTACTGCGAACTGGTGGCATTTCACTGTCTACGCGATATTTGCTTTATATTGCTAATAAATCTCGCATAAAATTCGTTAGTTGAATAACCTTCTCATCAAACGACATAGGCCATAGGCCGCTCAGCGAAGCAGACGAACAATCAGACTATTTGTTGCTAACCTTAAACGAAAGGAATAACTGTCAATATTAATGCTGTTTTTTACGACCATGTTTTAAATTCCTTTCACTGCTAGTGAGACAGTCTGTTTGCTTACCACGTTTCGACGCAGTTCTGTAGAGTTTTCATGCGTACTCCATTCATATAGGCCGGTGTGCTTTTTCTCTCCCGCTGAACTTTGCAGTATTAGATTTCCAGCTTCCACGTCTTCCAGCCGGTGCGCTTTGAGGTCTTACATGCGCGATGTAGTCTTATGGAATGTCCTGAAATTTTATTCTGTCGATAATTTCTTTATAAAACGAATAACTTTATATTAGTAAAAAATTTTTTCCCTTTCTACATTTGTGTGGTTAATGAGTCAAGTGCGACGTGTGGTTTTAATGTCTTTGAATAGTGCTGACAAAGTTGCTCAGATAATGGTTCAAAAATCAATGTGCACATAATTTGTTAATGTTTAAATTAGTGAACTGAAAAGTTCAGACCTTACCATTCGCATGGATGGCAATAAACACTTTTCAGTGATGCATCCTGGAACATTTGTGCATGTCCTCTGAAGAACAGTGCTTTGATTTCGCTCCTCTTGCAACTGCCATGTTTAAAATAGGCTTGGAACAAGTTATACACTGATTTTTCCCACAGTTTGTACAAGAATGTTTAGCTTTGTACAGAAGATGCAAACGAAAAGTAACAGTATGGCAGTGTTTGTAGAGTAACACAAGATAAGAAAAATGCAGTCGTGATCTATCAGATTTTCTCGGCACGACTGATTGGTGGTATACTTGTGGGCGTTCATCCTAGCCATTGTTTCCATTTCCTGCAGAATATTCAATTACGAAACCAATCGTCTTCTTCAGGTGCTGCTAGTTGTGCTGTTGTGTGTCGCTTGAACACCCAAACAATATTTTACAATGTTGGTAGCTGCTGCAACTCTAAACCAACCTTATTATTTCGTATGTTCGCTTCTTTCCTTGGAAGCTAATTCCACCTTAGTAAAGGATTGAAAAAGTCAGCCAGCCAGTTGAAAAACAAAGGCTTATTAGCCCTTGACCTAGGTTTCGATACTTCTAAAAATATATCCTTCACAAAGAGTGGTCCCTGAAAATGTATGTAACCAGTTACAAAAATTATTTTTACAAACAAAGCAAAACAAAAAATTAACAGAAAATTATTTGCGAGGTAAGCGTACTAATTTTTTACATCACATGATGGTACATCTTAGTATCCGAAGCTCGTCTCGATGACTAAATAAAAGGCTGTTTACCTTTCTAAGATTCGTCTTGCGCTTGTTTTGTTTATGGAGCATCATAAGTGGAGGTATCCTGTGGTTCCTTCCTCTCATCTGTGCCGCCGTGTAACTGTATTTTTTGTCCTATATTCATTGCGTCTTATTACGAAAATATACGCACACAATTCATTAATAATTAAACATGAAGTAACTTTTTTTGGAGGGGGGGGGGGTTTCTACGCAAATAATCCTAACAGGACATATTGGATATAGGACAACAAAATACACTTCCACGACGGCGTAGGCTTGAAGAATATGTCACACAACATTGACACTGACGTCGACATCCGTGAATGAAACGAAACACGTGTGGTCGTCAAACTGCGGCCCACGTTAAGCGTTCTAGCGGCCCACTGTCCACCGCCTATGCATTTAGCAGCTAATTGCCGAATCCAGTAAACGTCAACTAATGTCAAAAGCATATAAAATATTCATGAGTATGCGTCTAGTAGAATTGCCGAGAGAAGCAAATTGTTACCCGCAAATACTACACAATGGGTTTTTGAATATAACACTTCCCACGAAAAGGACCTTTCCGTCTTGTAAAGATGCAGCTGTAATCTCAGTTTGTTTCTTCTCCGCCGACCGCAGACTCTGACGTGCATGGCGTAAGTAGTGCATAAACAAAGTGGCATGTGGGAAAAATATCATTACTATTAAAATTGTAATTACGGAGTATTGGAACGCCACTGACTTTTATTTCTATTCGAAGGAGCAGAAATCAAGAAAAAGATTCTGAGAGCCAGTCCCCCATTATTTATGACAAAGTTTCCGGACGATAAACATCTCTAGAGAACCGCAAATGACACCGTAAAAATCTTCACATGATCTTAGAACTAATACGAGATTAGCACAATCTGGCACAGTATCATCCGAGGTAATTTTTCAACAAACTGTTCCGAGTGTACATGAGATCAGCTTTCATACACAGATTTATGTATTACCTCCTCTGAAACCCATTGTACACTAGTAGCGAGCTATCTTAGCAGTTTGGCGCCTGCCCTCTCTGGGCGCGCTTCTGAGTGGTCCACCGTTCCTGTGGTTATTATGGACTATAGAAGCGAGAAGTTCTCTAGTCAAGAATAACCACTGACAGTAAAAATTTGTCGATAGCATTTCCTGAAGAAATGTGTATGTGATATTGACATTATTACTAACAAGTCATCAGCACGGTTGGAGCTGTATATTAATATTTAAACAGTAAATATAAATAATAAAAGATGCGCTTGATTGCGCCCAGCGTGGTAGGTGAATCCCTAGTGTCTGTCTGTTCCAGTACTATGCGGCTCTTGCTCGCCCGGCCGTTCTCACACTACGAGATTATGTGGCGCGTTTTCCGACGAGTCTGTTTTGTGACACTACCTACTTGCTAGACTCCCATAACAAAGTCCTCCTATAGTGTGCATTAGAACGCAGCAATCAAATGTAATATATGTGACAAGGGACGTGGCGTAAACGGCACAAGCTTCTTAAGAATGCAGCCTTCCTACTCAGTAACAAACAGAAATACGTACAGAGACAACAATACTTTAAGATGTGCTAAATTGTAATTGACGCTGGTGAATTCGGTCGTGAGATAAGTAAAATTAGTCGCCGACCTCCGGGGCAGATAGATAAGCAGCGTGGTAACTGTGGGGGTTGGGGATGTGTGAGGAGGAATATTGCATTGTTTGTATTCCATTATGGACTCGTAACGACCAGCTACTTTTATAAAGATTTTTATACGGATGTAACATGGATTTGTGACTGCACATTACAACGACAGTCATCTTCAAAATGCGGTGGCAAATAACACTAAATTAATTAAGGCTGTTGTAATACAATGCAGTGAGTAGAAGAAAACAGATATTTTATTTATCAAAATTTGTAAGGACTAATACTTTTATTAATGCGTCATTCGCACATACGGTGAAATGAACAACACTTCACCACACACCTATCGTGTCACAACTTTTACCCTGCTCAGACAGGCATCAATGAAACAAACCACAACCAACAAGAAGTGTTCCGAATGGTACCGACATGTAGCGATCAGTATATTGGGACTGCCGGACAACTTCTCGCTTGGGTAGTCTAGAATAATACTATCGATAACAAAAGTGACCAATAATTATGGAACTGCACTTTCCGAGCGTTCTTCAGATTCCAAAGTCCTGTGACATCAATGTTTTATTTAAAATTTACTTAATACCGTACAAATGGCTTAGCACAGACAAGGAAGTTTACCTAACGTGTGTGTTCAGTACGAGTTTATACTTCACATGACAGTTAAGAGCATGTGTTGGCTGTATCTGAGTGAGCCAATCATATCTTGAAGTCTAGCATACGAACTCTACATAATTGCCATCTGCGCGACATGCGCTCTGTTCTGTTACAACTGTCGGTGCGCCGTTACAGGTGGCAACGCACTGCGTCCCTTCCGTCAGCTGACAGGTAAAAAGTAATTTTAATAACATTATGATAACAATACTGTCTAACATTATATTTAAAGATCCCGCGTTTAGAAGACGCAATATGGATTATATACGTTTGAATAGGCGCAAATAAGTGAAAGCCAAAAAAGTTTATAATAGGTCACATTAATTAAATCTATTTTATACATATACTCATTTACCAGGAGTCCGACCCGGTAGCTGAGTAGTCAGCGCGACAGAATGTCAATCCTAAGGGCCCGGGTTCGATTCCCGGCTGGGTCGGAGATTTCCTCCGCGCAAGTCGCCGAAGTGGCGTCATATCGAAAGACTTGCACCCGGCGAACGGTCTACCCGACGGGAGGTCCTAGGCACAAGACACTTACATTTATTTACCAGGAAAGAATAAATACTTATTTGCAGTTGTTGGTTGTAGGGGACTCCATAATCGAATGAAATATATGCTGGAGGTAGTATAGCAGGCCTGCGAAAAGCCGTCTGGTCACCTCAGGGACGAAGCTGGGTGCAGGGGCAGATGAATTTGCCGTTGCAAGGTGAGTGTGTTTGATAGGGGGAGGGTTTTCTTGTCTATCTTCCAGTGCTGACTACTCACAGGCGTGTGCGCCTCGTACAGGTCAGCTATATGGTGTCAATTTCACCCGGAAGTAACATTCATTTATGTTTGTGCGTTAGACAGACCGGCGTTTTCAAACGTGGTACATATTTCTAGCAACGAATTTGAAGTAAAATTAGCGCTATTGCAGCACAACCCAATGAAGAGAAGAAAAATGATATTCAAAACATTTAGTAAATATGTGTGATCGTGTCTCCTATTAATGTGCAACGCATTTAAATATAAGTAAAGTTACTGTTATTAATCAGTAAGTCATCCGCTCACACGAACTACACAAAACACCATCAGCCAATTACAGTCCCACAACTGTAGGGTCGCAGATGGCGGCAGCAATCAGAAGCAGAGAACAGCCGACACTAAGTGTTCAGATGGTGACAATTTTTGACGATCGCTTCTTGTGGGGCAGCGAATAACTACTGGGCCCTTACTGTAGCTAGAGTACTGGGTTCTCATAATATACTAATTTGTATTGGCTACCAGTTAATAATAAGATCGATGAATTTGCGTTTCGAGGTGCCACTCTACAATGTCAGTATTGGATCTTGAACAAAAAAGTTTGATGACTACAGTTACATGCATAATGGGGAAATGGGAAACCGGCGCGTGTTGGTGCTGATGAAAGACGACGTCAAACGCGCCAGTACAGTCCAAGATGCATAGGTAAAGCAGAGCCTATATTTCGGCCTCCAACATACCCTGACCTCAATAGACAACAATTACTAAACCTGCTCACCTCTGTCCAGTCTCGGCACTCAGTTTTAACCTGCCAAGAAGTCCAAATCAGCGCACTTTCCACTATAGAGTGGAAATTCATTCTGGTAACGATCAATGTACAAGGTGACTATTATTGAACTATATGAAATAAAGTAGCCATAACTTCTGAACTGTTTGCGTGAGGACGTTCAAACTGCAAAGTTGGCCGCGTAGCAAGACAGGAATTAGTATGCGCATGTGCAGGACCCTTCTTGTTGTCGGCCATTTGCACGTGAAAATGTCACGGTACAGCGTGCCTGTGTGTATAGCGCTTGTGAAGCCCTGCGAGCTATAACAGCCCAACCGTGACTCAAAGGAATTTTGCGGGCGAGTCCAAGCTGAAAACAATCGGTCAAAGAGTGCTAACAATCAAGAATTTGATTCGCAAGTTTGAGTATGTTCGTGATGACAGTGTTGGCAATGTCGGTCGTCCAAAAAGGTTGAAACCGCCTGAAAACATCTAGAAGACAAGCGCTGTTTTTCAAACCAGCCGGAGTAAATCGGTAAGACGAGCTGCACAAAAGGTGGGTATCAAATTTTCATGTGACTAAGGTTTGGTTTACCGACGAAGCCAACTTTCATTTGGATGGGTTCGTCAGTAAGCAAAATTGGCGTATTTGGCGGAATGAGAATCCACATTCCGCGATCGAGAAGCCTCTCCACCCTCAACGGGTGACTCCGTGCTGTGCAATGTCCAGTCACGGACTAATCGATGCGATATTCCTTGATGGCACGGTGACTACCGAACGGTACGTAAATGTTTTGGAAGATGATTTCATCCCCATTACTCAAAGTGACCCTGATTTCGACAACATGTGATTCATGCAAGCCAATAACGACCACGTCGAAGCAGGAGTGTGTTTGATATTCTGGAAGAACACACTAGGTACTACATTCTGGCTCTGGGGTACGCAAAGCCACTGACATGGGCCTCGATTAGCCGCAATATTCTCCGGATCCGAAGACATGCGACTCCTTTTTGTGAGGTTATATTAAAGACAAGGTGTACAGCAATAATGCCAAAACCATTGCTAAGCTGAAAACAGCGGATCAAGCAGAATTTCGCTATTCCTCTGCTCCACATCATCGCCAATGATGGCAAGCATATCGAACACGTCATAACGTAAATCCGAATACCCGTAGTGACATTTACATGTTGAATAAAGTGTGTGCATGCTGTAGTTTGTAACTAATTTATTTTTTTCCATATAGTTCAATAGTTGTCGCCGTGTGAATAAATATGTGCAGTATGTCGTATGATTCTTTCTGAAGATGGCTCGACGATCCACAACCGAAATACATCAACAGGGAAAGGAGTCGTTGCATTCCCAGAACTTCATGGATCAATGAATAACAATTCTATGCAATAAATTTTAAGAAAATGTATTCGAATCAGCCGAAAACGTGTGTCTCGACTTCCACGAGTATCATTACATGCTCATAGATTGTTTAAATGGGTCGAGCATGAACGCATTGTATTGCATGTGGAATTACAAATTAATAATTTGCGCGAGCACCACAGGTCTGATAGCAACATGAGTAAAATGAGCGGCAAAAGGCCTGACAATGAATAAGGAAATAGGATTAAGATTACGCTGTTACGAACAATGTAGTGAACGTACACTCCTGGAAATTGAAATAAGAACACCGTGAATCCATTGTCCCAGGAAGGGGAAACTTTATTGACACATTCCTGGGGTCAGATACATCACATGATCACACTGACAGAACCACAGGCACATAGACACAGGCAACAGAGCATGCACAATGTCGGCACTAGTACAGTGTATATCCACCTTTCGCAGCAATGCAGGCTGCTATTCTCCCATGGAGACGATCGTAGAGATGCTGGATGTAGTCCTGTGGAACGGCTTGCCATGCCATTTCCACCTGGCGCCTCAGTTGGACCAGCGTTCGTGCTGGACGTGCAGACCGCGTGAGACGACGCTTCATCCAGTCCCAAACATGCTTAGTGGGGGACAGATCCGGAGATCTTGCTGGCCAGGGTAGTTGACTTACACCTTCTAGAGCACGTTGGGTGGCACGGGATACATGCGGACGTGAATTGTCCTGTTGGAACAGCAAGTTCCCTTGCCGGTCTAGGAATGGTAGAACGATGGGTTCGATGACGGTTTGGATGTACCGTGCACTATTCAGTGTCCCCTCGACGATCACCAGTGGTGTACGGCCAGTGTAGGAGATCGCTCCCCACACCATGATGCCGGGTGTTGGCCCTGTGTGCCTCGGTCGTATGCAGTCCTGATTGTGGCGCTCACCTGCACGGCGCCAAACACGCATACGACCATCATTGGCACCAAGGCAGAAGCGACTCTCATCGCTGAAGACGACACGTCTCCATTCGTCCCTCCATTCACGCCTGTCGCGACACCACTGGAGGCGGGCTGCACGATGTTGGGGCGTGAGCGGAAGACGGCCTAACGGTGTGCGGGACCGTAGCCCAGCTTCATGGAGACGGTTGCGAATGGTCCTCGCCGATACCCCAGGAGCAACAGTGTCCCTAATTTGCTGGGAAGTGGCGGTGCGGTCCCCTACGGCACTGCGTAGGATCCTACGGTCTTGGCGTGCATCCGTGCGTCGCTGCGGTCCGGTCCCAGGTCGACGGGCACGTGCACCTTCCGCCGACCACTGGCGACAACATCGATGTACTGTGGAGACCTCACGCCCCACGTGTTGAGCAATTCGGCGGTACGTCCACCCGGCCTCCCGCATGCTCACTGCACGCCCTCGCTCAAAGTCCGTCAACTGCACATACGGTTCACGTCCACGCTGTCGCGGCATGCTACCACTGTTAAAGACTGCGATGGAGCTCCGTATGCCACGGCAAACTGGCTGACACTGACGGCGGCGGTGCACAAATGCTGCGCAGCTAGCGCCATTCGACGGCCAACACCGCGGTTCCTGGTGTGTCCGCTGTGCCGTGCGTGTGATCATTGCTTGTACAGCCCTCTCGCAGTGTCCGGAGCAAGTATGGTGGGTCTGACACACCGGTGTCAATGTGTTCTTTTTTCCATTTCCAGGAGTGTATTATCGTAGCCAAAACAGACACGAATCCAACACTCGCCATAGTTTGAAGAAAGGATTTTAGCGCCAATATCAACTTATAAATATTCTTTATTGAACAACCAGTTTCGATCCAAAGTCCATCATCAGGTTCATAAAAGATTCACATCATGCTAGGCGATATAAACTGAATGGCGTCAAATCTATAGCCCATGAATTCCTCACTGTTGTCAGATAGTAATATAAATTAAATCGTCATTCAGTGCTCTGCTTCATATTATATAAACGATCAGCATTAACGCTACGGAGGCATTCTGCATACAGCAATATTGACGAATTCATGGATTTAAGTACCAGGGTGATCGATCGAGTTGTGTCTAGCTCCCAACAAGAAATTGTGAGAAGATTATTGAAGAGGATTCTGCTGGAACTCAAGGAAAGTAGCTTGATGGTTCAGCGTGAACCGCTGCGAGTGTAGTTGGAGTAACTGCAAGACGGTCCGACGTTCCGCCAAAACGTCCGTTCATTATCTCTGGCAACTCTTCGCCGTAATCTTTTTGAACACAAATATACTCACGCACGTAAGTACAGACTCGTACTGGACCCTTTACTTTGAAAATGGTATAAGCCCATTTGTAGAAAATATTTGTACCGCCCTAACATGATTCTCCGCGAACATCAAATGAGATTGAGCGGTACATCGCTCAGCCTTAATTGCTTCCCAATTATGCTACCTGCAAAACAATAATGTATAATGCATTACGTATCAGCCAGGCGCAACGAACAGCGGTGAATACAATATTTTCCGCGAATCTTGAACGACAGAGCTTTCTGAACATGTTGGATACTGCATAATTTGTTATTAATTTAGCAAACGCCAGTTATTAAAATAGCAGCCTCGGGCGTCTGAATACGATCGCCACCTCACGACGAGAAACACGAAAACCAGCGCTGCCAGAAGAAGTTAAGTATGAATAGCACGCCCTCCGACGGCGAGACTAACATTTATAATGCAGACGTGAACGTGTTAAATATGAGTATAATTACTGTTATTAATCAATTAACCATGCGCTCAGACACCACCACTTCTTCAGGTAACTGCAGTGTTACAATTTTGGTTCGCTGAGTGCGGCAGCAATCTGAAACGGAACAGGTGACACGAAGTGCTTCGAAGGGTGCCGACTTTTAACTATCAGTAATTTTGTGCCGACGGCCAATATATTGCAATCTTTCTATAGCTAGTCTATTAGGGGCTCGTAACATATTAATTTTTGCGGGATACCAATTAATAATAAGATCGGTAAACATGACACTATTGGCCCTTGAGCAAAGTACTTTGACGACCACTGCCCCAGGCTGCGGCTAAGCTATTTTTCCGCAATATCCTGTCCTCCAAGATCGGTAGTCCTACAAGTTTACTTCTGCTTGGATGGTGAGAGACAGGTGCTGGCGAATGTCAACTGTGAGAGCGGATCGTGACACGTGCCTGGATAGCTGAGTAGGTAAAAGCTTTGCTCACGAAAGGCAAGGTTTTGATTTCACTTGCCTTGCAGACGCAAGGTTATGAACGTTATACGAAGAAACATACAGAAAATTTGCGAAAGTAAGGCAAATAATACAAAGAAACACAAGTGGTATATTAAAAAAACATCACGCTCAACAATTTTTATCAGCTACTACAATTTTTTAATTATTCATACCAGTATTATCATTAGTATTATTACTAGCAAATTATCCCAATAAATGGAAGACATTAAGCAAGTAACTCAATCAATTTTTCTTTAGGTTCTTCTTGTTCCAATTGACTTTCATTCTTTCCGAGAAGGCATGTTTACATTCTTCCGACCACTTTGGCCTGTGCTGTTTGTGTTTTGGTTGTTCTGATGCAACTTCCCATTTGTTTACTTTGTGTCTGAAGGTGTGTTAGTGTAAAATGTTGGTTGGTCTTACGTTTAAGTTTTTGAGGTCCTTCAGAATTTCGTTCAGCTAAGGTTTTGATTTCTTAAGTGATGTTGTATAATCTGTTATTCTTTTTGTCAATCGCTTTTTTGGGCGTCTGGTGGTGAGATAAAGGATTTCATTTGCCTTTTCGTAATGTCAGTTTCGATGTTTGAAAAGTTTTCTGTTGTTTTGATTGATTGTAGCCTGTAACTGCCTTGTTTCTAAAATTTTTCTAATGATCTTCCTCTCTCCTTTTTTGAGTTCGTCAAGTTCGTGTTTCCTGTTAAGTGTTACTGTTTCGCTTGCGCAGACGACTGTTGGTTTTATGGTCTGTATTGTATTGCCGAATATTTGTCTGTCTTGCCATGCAGTTTTTGTTGTAGGTGTTTTGGACAAGCCTTAATGCGTTTTTAATTTTTTAAGGTGATTTTGCTGTGAGATTTTTTCCAAGGGCGTTGCGTTCGTAGAATTGTCCGAAGTATTCAAATTACAGGACCCTGTTGATTTTATCGTATTTTGTTTTCAGGCGTGATTTCTGTCTTTGAACAAAATAATTCACTTTCTCTCGAATTAGAGTTGTACACTTAGTTTTTCTGCATATTCTTTGAGTATCTCGAGCTGTCTTACGGCAAACTCTTCGTCCTGTCACACATCTCTTTGACTGTCAAAGGGTTCTGAGATTTCCTCCACAAATTTCTCTTTAGACTTCGTGCCATTTAGTGTTTGTGTGATGAGGTCTCATGTTAAGGGATCTAGCCCCCCTCTCTTCTAAAACTGGATTAGTGTGGGCTTGTCCATCGATTCATACGCCTTTTTGAAATATACAAACGTGCTTACTAGAGGTTTTGTCTGGGGTCTGTCATTTTGAGCGTTGGTACGATCAGGAGTGACAGACTAATAGTTTCCACCGCTGCACGTCCGAACGGGTGCGTCTTGTGGTTACGTCGCACGTTTAGCATTTGACATCCATATTTAGGGAGTGTCTCAACATTTGCGGCCCTATGTGTTTGTATTAAATTACTTGTCTCAACGTCATCTACGTCGGTTCTGGGTTTTTTGAAACGTTAATAAGAATCACCCTGTATATAGTGTGTGTGTGTGTGTGTGTGTGTGTGTGTGTGTGTGTGTGTGTGTAACGGCGTAAAGATCGGCAGCAGAAGTGACCCACCAAACTACCACGTGTCATTCGTACGTGCCAAGTAGGTGTTGTTCAGTTGGACACTGGCGGCATAGGT
Source organism: Schistocerca serialis cubense (assembly GCF_023864345.2). Taxonomy (NCBI): domain Eukaryota; kingdom Metazoa; phylum Arthropoda; class Insecta; order Orthoptera; family Acrididae; genus Schistocerca; species Schistocerca serialis. The sequence goes on along the minus strand of NC_064641.1, from coordinate 627,614,669 downwards.
AGGTAAGCAAAGCTATGAATGACCAGAGGTGCAACGTGGATGCCTCCACACTGATCGGCAATTATCGCTGACCGGGTTGCGGCTGAAGGTCACTTTCACTTCCACTGCATGCGGTGCCCCACATAGCGCACTAGGCAGTCCAGCGTCACTACTAGGCTGGCCAGGTCCCGCACACACGAGTCTGCTCCCAGAAGGCGCGTATACTTCTACATACCTGACATAGGTCGTCCTAGAAGTGTACAGGCAAACTGCATCCTGAGGGCTTCAGAACGAGTTTTAGTGTAGTTAAAAGTACATTGGTAACAATTTGTTCGGCATCGACTGCGCTATTAACCATTACGTTAAGGTAAAATTAATATGCAAATTAAACTACACTGTTCATGCGTTTTAGTGTGCTACTGGTTTTTATACTTTCAACTGATCGTTTCATCGTGGCATCAATATCCGTCGCCTCAGTGGCAGTGGAATAGCAGTTTTCTCAATATATTTTCTTGTGGTAGCCTCAGTGGCAATGGAATAGCAGTTTTCTCCCCGAAAAATGTCGTTTTCCGAGATTTTCCGCAACTTATTTGTCGTGGTATTAATGTGTTCAATTAGGGATAGTTCCTTCAAAGTGAAATACACGCCTACATTCGTTTCTCTTAAATCACAAAACATTTCTTCGTGTCGTTTTCTGCGATTCTGTGCAGGCTGAAAATCTTGTTTCCAACTTCACAAGGAGTTGGCCCACAGCTCGTAGAATCATCAATTTTGATAAAAGTTCTCACAGCTTAATAACTGTTCAACGCCGTTTAACAGTCGCACACTAAAACCCCACGACAAATAGGTCGTTCTAAGTCAGTATATGCGTTTTGCCGTGCTTCAAATGTCATTTTCGAATTTGTCTTAGATGATTTTGACAAGTCACAGTAAACATAGCTCCGGGCAGGTCGAATGAGGATGTGATCCACGACCCTAGCGAGGGCGAGCCAACTACACAGAAAATCATCACATCTCGAGGATTATAACACAAATCTAACCCCTCCTACCATTGAACTTCGGGACAACTTTTGGCAAATGATGTTGCTTGTGGACAGTCTGCAAACATTTACAAAATCTGATCAAAAGTATCCGGACATGGAGAGCGTCCATACTTCAGCTTTTTGTCGGCTTGAACTCTTCTGGGGACACTTTAACTGAGCTGTCTGGATGTCTCAGAGGTGTCCGCAAAAGCCGAAACCAAAGAAGGTAACGATTTGGATACTGGGATCTGTTACAAATTCGGCGTTCTAACTGCTCCAAAATGTGTGAACCCCTACAGCCAGCCTTTCAGTGTTATGTCTTACATGGCTACCAGTTTCGGTGCTTCAGTACAGCATCTTCAGGCTTTAACTGACGCTGAGTGGGTTAACACCAATCGTATACATGATTCCATCAGTGGCTAATATCCACTATGGTTGGAGACGTAACATTGTTGTTGCAGGCAGTCGACGGAAACCAGTTCCTCAAAATCGTCTGTTACTTTAGGTGTCTCATTTCCTAATCTAATTCCCTCACCATCACCAGATTTAATTCAGCTGCATTCTATTACCTTTGTTTTGCTTTTGTTCATGTTCACCTTATATCCTTGTTTCAAGACATCGTTTATTCCGTTTTAATGCCTTTCCAAGTCCTTCGCTGTCTCTGACGAAATTACAGTGTCATCGGGTCACCATAAATCTTTTGTTTCTTCTTCCGGAATTTTAATTTATTCTCCAGAATTTTCTTTGGCTTCCTTCTTGTTCAGCTTACAAATTGAATATCACGGATAGGCTACAACCCTATCTCACTGCCTTCTCAACCATTGCTTCACTTTCATGGCTTTTTGCTCTTTAACTGCCGTCTGGTTGCTGTACAAGTTGTAAGTAACCTCTCGCTCCCTGTATTTTACCCCTGTCACCTTTAGAATTTGAAAGATTCCGACTGTCCTTTTAGTCAAAAGCTGTATCTAAGTCTGCAAACATTATAAACGAAGGTTTGTTTTTCCTCAGTCCAAAATAAGTTGCAGAGTCGGTAATGCCTGACGTGTACGTGCCTTTCACCGGTACCCGAATTGATATTACCGAAGTGCGGCTTCTATCAATTCTTTCAGAATTCTGTGAATAATTCGCGTCGGCATTCCGCAACCACGACTTATTAAAACTGACAGTTCAGTAATATTCACAACCGGCAGCACTATCTATTAGTAACTAGATAGTCTAAAATCTTGCTTCGTGTGGCACTTGCTGGACTAGTTGTTCGAGGCAGCTGTGAAACAGTGTTTTCAGAGTATTTGGCCTTACTTCCGATAAAGCATTCATAATTTTCATAGTAGATACTGGACAGGTTAAAGTGACAGGCTACTACTTACTTACAGTCTAGGTACTTCTGTGCTATAAAACTGTTTGAATTACTCTACGACCGATGTGTCAGGTTAATCGGACCCGACCCACAGGATCGAAGTCCACCGACTACGATTACTGTTATCCATATCAATCCGTAGTCGTTCCCACTTTTTATGCCGCTAAACCTAGTTCTTTGGCCCGTTGCCATTAACTCATCACCTCCTGGCGGGTCTAATATATATTTTCGATGTACTTTTCACGTGTATACCCTGCTAACTGTGAGGTGTCTTGTTCAAGGAATGAGAGTGCTTAAATATCCTAATCCGAACAAGGTATACAAGTAAATAGAACGAAAAAAAAAATTTTTTTTCGTTCTACGGAGGCTGTCAAGTTGACAAAGCGCGCCAACTCCACTGGTTGGACCATCAGATGAGGCGCGTGCTTGCGGGTACCGGTTGTCAAATTTTTCTTCGTTCACTTTTACATTTATAAGATAAAATGAAAACACGACGCTAAACCATATAATTGACGTGGAATAAGTTTGGATTCATAAACTTCTAGACTGTGTTGTAAAACTAAGACAAAAAGATTTTTATCTTCTGCAACCTACTAAATAACGGATCCCTTTCGTGTAGCTTATTACACAAAACAAAATTTCATCTCCTGCTATACAGTTTATTGATAATAAGAAAATAACATAATTTGTATTGTTTTTATAAATTCTCGCGGATTATTGGTGGGTGCCTTTCAATGGCCGTAGCACATCTTTGGGCTGCGTGTTCCGAGAGTGAGACTTGACTTCTCGATCACTTTCCCTCATCTAGGAGGAGATAGATGTGACCTATAATTTCCTCTGAAATGGCGCGTCACACCTCAATTATTTTACACGACACGTTTACCAGGCACCACACTAAAAATGTCACCAAAACTCGATTGCATCTCACAATCATCCTAACATTGGTTAAAAACATTTGGTGCTGCAGTATTCCACATAACATGTGCTTCAGCTGCTTACAATATTCGTGTGATCCCAGAGGCCTCATTTCATACCTGCCAACCGCCTTGAAGCACGCTCCTGCGATAAGCTGCCTGTCCTGTCTGCACGAAATGTAAGCAAAAAATCGCGCATTCGAAAATTGCGGAATGGATATGGACATAGTAGATCCGCTACGCTGTGACTATATTAAGGCCTTCGTCCTGCCAGCTTTTGTTTCAAAAACTTTGCCTCGTAGGTGAAGACGTGTCTGTCACGAAAAGCGTTTCGTAATCTATTGGTTCCGTTGTTGCAGAGGATGAGTTTGTGCCGAGGGAAGCTATTGGTGTGTGTGTGTGTGTGTGTGTGTGTGTGTGTGTGTGTGTGTGTGTTTTGAGGGCGGGGAAGAGTGTGGAACGGAGGCGGGAGATGTCGTAATTGTGACTACGTAAATAAATACGTGTTGCGATTTCCGTCGTTAATTATTCTTTTCCTCTTCCTTTTTAACGCGCCAGTAATCCGGGTCAGCACTCCACTTGAACTCGACCGGCAGATTATGAAGTGACATCAAGCGGAATTGAGTCTGACTGACGCGTCGTCGCTAATAAGCTGTTGGCAACGAACAGAACGATCATTGGTCTCGTCACGTGACGTGCTGAAAGGTCAGCTGCGTCTTAGACTGCGCAGGAAGGCTGTAAACGTCTTTCTAGTTGCCCTCTACTCCCCTTTCTTCGTAAATTGCAAGCATTTGCCACCAAGTTACGAATATCACGGAGACTCTTCATAAATTCTCATACACCAGCAGGACAACCACATCGCAGCATAGTAGTGGCTGTTTATAAAAGAGTCTACAATTGTGTAACGTTGCTACACGTGCAGAAGATAGTGGAGAACTTCCGCGAATTATTTGTCTAGATAAATACAGTCTGTTGTCTATCAACCATTAAGTAATGGATCTTCGAAAATGAAGATCATTCATCTGTCAGGTTCCTGACGTCTCCTAATAATGCCGAAAAGCCATGCCTCATGCAGATTACAGAGAGCGGTAATGTAATATCCGCAGGGTTCTGTGAAATGGTAATACCTCTTACTTAAATCTCCTTGCTTACTTGTTTTCTATTGTTTGTTCCTTGTATCTGTATCCAGAAAAAGAAGTGTTCCTGTTTGGCGTAAGTGTAGCTTTGTCTAGATGTTCAGAGAATCACTTTCTCGCCGGCCGAAGTGGCCGTGCGGTTAAAGGCGCTGCAGTCTGGAACCGCAAGACCGCTACGGTCGCAGGTTCGAATCCTGCCTCGGGCATGGATGTGTGTGATGTCCTTAGGTTAGTTAGGTTTAACTAGTTCTAAGTTCTAGGGGACTAATGACCTCAGCAGTTGAGTCCCATAGTGCTCAGAGCCATTTGAACCATTTTTGAATCACTTTCTCCAACAGTTACTCTCCAGCAACCAAGCTACGTGGCGTATTGTTTGAAGCATTGGACCCTTTTCGCGGGGAGTTCAAATCATTAACATCTTCCAGATAAACAACACGAAGTGAATGTCGACAATGTTTGTTTGAAAAGTAAGTGGGCGAGTGGTGGTCTTATTCTTTTCCGTCATCTTCCAGTCGAAGTGCGGTATCCATCCTCGTCAACGTGACGTTAAACCTAATTATTTCTTCTTCCTTTGCAGTTTATTTCTCAAGCATAGTACACACACAGAGAGACAGAGAGACAGAGAGAGAGAGAGAGAGAGAGAGAGAGAGAGAGAGAGAGAGAGAGAGAGAGAAGGGAGAAGAGAGACGGTACGAAGTACCTGTGTAGATGCTGATTACACTCATCGATCAGAAGTTTGGACCACCGACATACAGAAAGGACTGTAATTCAGAATATGGTTTATGCACATCTTTTATAACATTTTAACTGATCTTCGTGACTGTTATAGTTTACACTGGTTATGTCTGAAGAACGCCAAGTCTTCTGCCGCTCTGCATTAGTCTCTGAATGTGTCAAATACATGGATTACTTTTAGCTCTCATGTGGATGACCTCACATTTTTCTAAACCGTTTTGCAATTTGTTTTGACATTCTGATATTACTAGTCTATAAACGACAGCGTCATCTGCAAACAACCTAAGACGGCTGCACAGATTGTCTCCCAAGTCGTTTATATACACACATCGAAGGAGGTTTTGCATCACCTTGGTTCCGAGAGTTCCGGAAAATTGGAATAGAGATCAACATAAACATCATTTCCGCCATTTTTATTGCTCACGAAAACACACATTGCATGTTGTACCACCGCACAGCGAGACCTTCAGAGCCAGCCGGTGTGGCAGAGCGGTTCTAGGCGCTTAAGTCTGGAACTGCGCGACCGTTACGGTCGCAGGTTCGAATCCTGCCTCGGGCATGGATGTGTGTGATGTCCTTAGGTTAGTCAGGTGTAAGTTCTAGGGGACTGATGACCTCAGAAGTTAAGTCCCATAGTGCTCAGAGCCATTTGAACCATTTGCACCTCCTCCTCTCATAATACTATGTACCTGAAAGTCGAAACTCTTCATTAATCTGCACTGCTTACCCCTGTCTTTCCAGGTCAGTGTGTGCGATATAATTTCACCTATACCTAGCCAACAGACCGCATATAATAAGTTGTACAATGACTTGGACACATCCATTCAGGCTATTGTGAAGGTGAATCAAGATGCTTATTTCGGAATTGCCCTCTCTTCTACTACTTCATGATAGGTACATTGCGGTCTTACAAGCTGACAACAGCCGTGTTTAGAGGTGTGCGTGCGTAAGTTCCTCGTTTGACGAACATACAGGAATCTTATAGCACCTCGCCTGCATCTAAATCACCCGATATTAATCCCAAATAAAATATCTGAGACTATTTGGAACAAGTGACGAACTGTGGCAAGAAACATCGCTCGGAATTTGGTAGCTCCACGGGATCTAATAATCAGTGAATGCCATTTGGGATGTGACATACATGAAGGAATTCGTGGACTGTCTTTCTTGCCGAATTGAGACCAGTGGGTTAGCGTAATGCCTTGTAAGGGAGACTAATTTTTTGACCGTTGTGCTTACAAGTGTTTTAGTACGATTTTCTTAACAAACTACTGAAGTTTAGTAGTGCATCGTGAGATTGCTACACGTGAAACCAGAACTTGTTCATAATCGATGTGCTTTCGCATAAGAGTCTTATAATGATGACGGTGCTCCCGAAGGTGAATAGGTGAAGGAGGGCGCTCAGAATTGAGCCTGTACAACAGCGCCTGTGCAACAACTTCTTGTGGAAATTTTTGGCGAAGAAAATTTTGGTACCGGGGAACCTGGGGAAGTATTTCATTTGCGTACCCCTACAACTGACTTTGCTGATATTTTGGTTCAGACAACACATACTTAGTTTACTAGATATTCACCAGATGTCACTCCTTATTCAAATCAATCGAAGTGTGTTTCCTTATGTGTGAGACGCTAGGCTCACCATGGTGATACCTCTCCGTGAGGTCACGTTGACGTGTGTACGTTACGACCGTTAGAAATGTCTATAGACTTTCGCGGTCATATCGAACTCTGAGGAGACGCCATACAGGTTGCCGTCGTTTTAATTGAAGCTTGTGTCTGAAGGGTTTCTATGTCCAAAAAAAGGTCAAATGTATGTGAAATCTTATGGGACTTAACTGCTAAGGTCATCAGTCCCTAAGCTTACACACTACTTAAATTATCTTAAGGACGAACACACACACCCATGTCCGAGGGGGAGGACTCGAACCTCCGCCGGGAGCAGCCGCACAGTCCATGACTGCAGCGCCCTAGACTGCTCGGGTAATTCCGCGCGGCCTTGTATGTCCTCTAAGTGCTGTTTCAAATGCTGAGGATCTCGTGAAAACGTGTCGGTATTGGTGTAATCAAATACAGTTTAAGGTAATGACAGATCGGTTGTTAAGTGCCTTCAGGAGGTGTAAGTAAAAACACACAGCCACGGACTTTCTGTTCACAGTAGCGTGTTGGACGGGGTGTCGAGTTGCGAGGTGTGATGTAGGTGGTACGCTCATGGTAAATCAACAGAACAATGAAAAAAGCATGTGGCGCTCCGAGAGCAGCATTACTTTTTCTAGTCTGGCTATTGTTTTTATTTAGATTAAAAATTTTTCTTCATGTACTCAAATTTTTTGGATATATAAGGTAATTTCACGGCTCTGAACTCAAAATTCCACCTTTTTTTAAGGATTCTTGTGTGTTATGGGGAAATTTCGAAAAGCCAGTCTGGAAACACTGTGCCTGTGCTACCTGGAGACCGCTGTGTGCTCGCAGTCACGGGCGGGCGGCCGCGCACGTGGTGTAATGCGCGGGCCGCCGTTATCTCGCCGTCTGATAACGAGGACCACTCAGCCGTAACAGCGAAAAATAAACACGGCCGGAGCGTCAGCTGATCGCCCTCTGTCTGGCCTCTCCAGCTGACATATAACCAGAGCTAAATCTGGACCGTTAGCTTTCGCGGACTGCCCATCTAAATATACTAAAGCGTATCTCTCAATTCCTCTTAAAAATTTGTAGCGCTTCTTCCATACCCTGCTCTGTTAAATAAGTGCTTTGAGTGTGCTACTGAACGGTTGTTTAAACCCCTTAACGGGTTACCGCGAGGTTAATGATTATCTTGTGATGCTCGCATCTGACGAACGAAACTGATTATAGTAAATCAAATGTGTCTGCAGATTGTGACCGCTTCACCTGAATATCAGCGATGGAATAGTTGTGATCAATTCTTTAATTTATGCTTGTAGGGTACTCATACCTTTGATTAAAAGAATATTTACGGCCGCCTACTATACCAAATCCTATCCACATAATTCATTCCTGATAGGGGGAGCTCAGTTAAATATCGTCGATATACGACATCGTGGCAAGCACTGCTTATTATACCGGTAGCATGACACTTTGAAGGTTGTCAACCAACATAGTCATTTCTCCAGAATGAGATTTTCACTCTGCAGAGGAGTGTGCGCTGATGTGAAACTTCCTGGCACACTGAAACTGTGTGCCGGACCGAGATTCGAACTCGGGACTTTGCCTTTCGCGGGCAAGTGCTCTACCTTCTGAGCTACCCAAGCACGACTCACGCCACATCCTCGAAGCTTTACTTCTTTCAGTATCTTGTCTCCTACCGTCCAAACTTAACAGAAGCTCTCCTCCGAATTTTGCAGAACTAGTACTCCTGAAAGAAAGGGTATTGCGGAGACATGGCTTAGCCACAGCCTGGGGGATGTTTCCAGAATGAGATTTTCACTGTGCAGCGGAGTGTAGAGCACTTGCCCGCGAAAGGCAAAGGTCCCGATTTCGAGTCTCGGGCCACCACACAGTTTTAATCTGCCAGGAAGTTTCATAGCCATTTCTAATTGTAATTTCAGATGGCCATGTTATCTAGTGATCTCTTTGTGTTAAGCTAAAATATTTCAGCCAGGAAGAATGCGTAAGGGGAGGGAGAGGGAGAGGGAAGCATTTCTCCGATGTTATTCAATATGCACACTGACTATACAGCAAAGGAAACGGAAGAAATATTTGGAAAAGGAATTAAAGCTCAAGGAGAAGAAATAAAAACTTTGAGGCTTGTTGATGATGTAATACTTCAGAGACAGCAAAGGAATTGGAAAATCAATGGAACAGAATGGGTAGTGTCTCGAGAGAAAAGGTTTCAAAATGATGATCAACAAAAGCAAAACAAGAGTAACGGAATGTAGTAAAATAAAATCAGGCTATTCTAATGGCATTAGATTAGGAAATGAGACACTAAAAGTAGTAGATGAGTTTTGCTATTTGGGCAGCAAAATAACATATGATAGTCAAGGTAGAGAGAATATGAAATGCAGACTGGCTATAGCAAGGAAATCATTTTTCAAAAGGGTAATTTGTTTAAACTGAATATAAGTTTAAGTATTAGAAAGCACTTACTATTTTTTTTTTTTTTTGAGCTATGTGTGGTTTACAGCCTTACAAGGCAGTGAAACGTGGACGACAAGCATGAAGAGAATGGAAGCTTTTGAAATGTGGTGCTAAAAGAAGCAATCGGTTGACAGGACGCACTATGAGGCATCAAGAAATTGTCCGTTTGGTATCTGGGAAGGGGGGGAATAAAAGTTGTAGAAGGAGACGAAGAGATGAATACAGTAAGCAGTTTCAAATATCTCTACATTGCAGTAATTATTGAGAGATGATGAGGATTACATAGGATAGACTTGCGTGCATCAAACCAGTTTTTCAGGTTGAAAAAGTGGAGGAGGAGTAGGAGGAGGAAGAAGAAAAGTAAAGAGAGAGGATGGTTGAGCACATACTGAGACTGACGGAATACTTAAAGAGATCGGTTGTGTTAATCCAAAATTATTATTCTGTCTTACGATTTATTATTGTTGGTCATTATTTTCCTCTGTAAAATACGTATTAGTTACCAAATGAAAATGTTGACGTTCATAACATATTGTGTACAACCGATATTAACGGAAGACGTAGGTGCCCAGGGGCAAGGACATTTAGAAACATGAACGCAAAAACATGATCATCACAACTAGTTATTCCGAGTTTCCTTGCTGAATCGTACGATGCAGCATTAAGAGACGGATCTCCACGACAGCAGAAACATGTTTCAGCGCCTTTTCATCCTTTCTTGATTTAATTTTCTCCAGGCTAGAGTGCAACACTTTCCACAAAAATTCCATGACCACCTATTCTAGAGAGCCCCCCTACCTAGACATCAAACCGTGACGTTGAACACCAGATCCCTGCCTCTTACACTGGCCAGACTCGTGAAACCGGACTTGCGGCTTTTAGAATTTACGGGAGCGGTCGTTGCCGCAGGTGATAGGATGCGCGGGCCACCGCATGAGCAAACACGTGGGGCGGCCGGTGTCGGAAATAGACGCGTCGCTGACCTACGCCGAGGACCGACGGCCAGTAGAGGCGGTCACGCGGTCGCCGCCAAGTTGGATTCAGTAGCAGCGACTTGGCGAGTCTCTGTCACCTGAGACCTGCAGCGGCAGCTGACGGCGCCCTCATACGTCACAGGCGCTCTTCTACGTCTGCTTTCTAAATTTAGGTCCCCATTTGTGGCGAATATCGTAAATACACTAGTGGCCATTAAAATTGCTACACCTTGAAGATGACGTGCTACAGACGCGAAATTTAACCCACAGGAAAATGATGCTGTGATATGCAAATGATTAGCTTTTCAGAGAATTCACACAAGGTTGGCGCCGGTGGCGACACCTACAACGTGCTGACGTGAGGAAAGTTTCCAATCGATTTCTCATACAAAAACATCAGTTGGCCGGCGTTGCCTGGTGAAACGTTGTTGTGAAGCCTCGTGTAAGGAGGAGAAACGCGTACCATCACGTTTCCGACTTTGATAAAGGTCGGATTGTAGCCTACCGCAATTGCGGTTTATCGTCTCGCGACATTGCTGCTCGCGTTGATCGAGATCCAATGACTGTTAGCAGAATATGGAATCGGTGGGTTCAGGAGGGTAATACGGAACGCCGTGCTGGATCCCAACGGCCTCATATCACTAGCAGTCGAGATGACAGGCATCTTATCAGCATGGCTGTAACGGATCGTGCAGCCACGTCTCAATCCCTGAATCAACAGATGGGGACGTTTTCAAGACAACAACCATCTGCACAAACAGTTCGACGACGTTTGCAGCAGCATGGACTATCAGCTCGGAGACCATGGCTGCGGTTACCCTTGACGCTGCATCACAGACAGGAGCGCCTGCGATAATGTACTCGACGACAAACCTGGGTGCACGAATGGCAAAACGTCATTTTATCGGATGAATTCAGGTTCTGTTTACAGAATCATGATGGTAGCATCCGTGTTTGGCGACATCACCGTGAACGCACATTGGAAGCGTGTATTCGTCATTGCCATACTGGCGTATCACCCGGCTTGATGGTATGGGGTGCCATTTGTTACACGTCTCGGTCACCTCTTGTTCGCATTGACGGCACTTTGAACAGTGGGCGTTACATTTCAGATGTGTTACGACCCCTGGCTCTACCCTTCATTCGATCCCTGCGAAACCCTACATTTGAGCAGGATAATGCACGACCGCATGTTGCAGGTCCTGTACGGGACTTTCTGTATACAGAAAATGTCAGACTGCTGCCCTGGCCAGCATATTCTTCAGATCTCTCACCAACTGAAAACGTCTGGTCAATGGTGGCCGAGCAACTGGCTCGTCACAATACGCCAGTCACTACTCTTGATGAACTGTGGTATCGTGTTGAAGCTGCATGGGCAGCTGTACTTGTACACGCCATCCAAGCTCTGTTTGACTCAATGCCCAGGCGTATTAAGGCCGTTATTACGGCCAGAGGTGGTTGTTCTGGGTACTTATTTCTCAGAATCTATGCACCCAAATTGCGTGAAAATGTAATCACATGTCAGTTCTAGTATATTTGTCCAATTAGTACCCGTTTATCATCTGCATTTCTTCTTGGTGTAGCAGTTTTAATGGCCAGTAGTGTATATGCACAGTACCTTGGTTTGACTGTCTTGGTCATTTCACGAGATACGTAATTGGAGGATGCAATATATTGCCTTGCTTTCCTGGGAAGTTATATTCTCGGAAATTTGACAGTGAGTCCCTTTTCATACAAAAGACGTTCCTTGTAGCGTCAGCCACTGGAGTTGGACGTGCAGTTCTGTGATGCTTACGCACTTGCTTATCGCATCAATGACGAAATATCGGGTGGTTATAATTTAATACGTTATAACATGGGAACTAATAATCTTGCGAGTACCAAACTTGACAGCATTAATGTCAAGGACGTGAGGAACAGAAATAATGCAGAAACAATTCAACTGGAACACTTTTGATGTGCTGCTACGGTGCATTGTACCATTACATACCTGTACCAGTAATGCTGTAAAAGGGGCTCAATATGGCGCCCATCAGTGTCCAGAAGAGGATTCCACTTTGCACAGCACAACGAAGGATGTCCATAGGTATGCTGGCTACCTCTCTTCATATGCTGCGCTTCAGATCAGCACGTGGGTAAATGTTCGACTGACGCACACTGTCCTTCAGGTAGCTCAGATGGCTCTAAGCACTAAGGGACTTATTATCGGAGGTCATCAGTCCCATGGACTTAGAACTACTTAAACCTAACTAACCTAAGGACATCATACACATCCATACCCGAGGCAGGATTCGAACCTGCGACCGTAGGAGCCGCGCGGTTCCAGACTGAAGTTCCCAGAACCGCTCGGTCACAACGGCCGGCTCCTCCAGGTAGCCCTACAACCAGAAATCACAGGGAGTGAGATCAGGTGATCGTACAGGCCAAGCATTTGGAAACGATCCGCTGATAATTCGATCGTATCCAAATGTGTTTCGGAGAAGCAGGTGAACTTCACGAGCCATGTGCGGTGGGGCCCCATCTTGCACGAAAACTGTTGAATTCAATGCGTGTCTCTCTTCTAGGGCGGGTATGACATGCTGGCGAAGCATGTCGCAGTAATGCTGGACACTACGCGTCTCTGGTCCTTGAGCCCCAACCTGTTCAAAAAAGAATGGGCCGCTGATGAACGTAGCCTTGAAGCCACGCCATTCGGTGACACGTCCACCATACAAAGGAACTTTTTATGCACAGTGACTGGAGGTGAAGATACACACACTTGACAATTCTGTGTGTTCGCATCACCCGTCAGAGAAAAATGAGCTTCGTCTGCCCATAGGATGTTCCGGGGCCAGCGGTCTTCAACTTCAATCCTTGCGATAAAGTGGAGAGCGAAGTCAACATGTCGTTGTGCGTACTGTGGTGCAAGCTGCTGAACGATATGGAACTTGTTCTAATACCATTTGAGAATGGTTCAAAGCACCTTTCATTCAGTGGACCACGGGATGTTCAACTGTCGTGACACCGTGACACAACACGCGCATTGCCGGACAATCGGGAATTGCGCTCAGCGTTGCCTGTCATGTTGTTGTTGTTGTTGTTGTTGTTGTTGTAGTTGTGGTCTTCAGACCAGAGACTGGTTTGATTGCAGCTCTCCACGCTACTCTATCCTGTGCAAGCTTCATCATCTCCAAGTACCTACTGCAACCTACATCCTTCTGAAACTGTTTAGTGTATTCATCTTGCCTGTCATAGCAACAGCAATTTCGTCAACCAGTCGTCGGCATCTTCCCGGAACGACGCCGAGTTCTCCAGTTACTTCATCATACTCAGCACAGCAGGTGGAGAAAGAGGACCCTTCCATAATGCTTCTCGAAGTGAAAGTGCAGCATTACTGTCGTTTTGATACTAGACCTTCACGAACAGTGCCTTGCTCCTTTCGTCCAAGCTAATGTTGACACGTCAACAAGGGCACTGCGACTGGTCAGGTGTGTGAGACTATGAACCCGATGACTGATCGCAGCACCTGGTGGCCCTAGTTGGAAGTGGCTGGTGGCACTGTGAGGGATGGAAATCATGCACTCTATACTCTGGACATTAATGCTACCAAGTTTGGTACTCATACGGTAATTAGTTCCCGTGATATAACGTGTTAAATAGGGAAAGTTTAATTATGACCGCCTGCTATATCGTTGTGCCTCTGATTCTTTCCCGGTTAAGATCGCAGATAGCGCTAAATACTCAAGTATCGATCGAACGAGGATCTTTTGAGCCATCTCCTTCATGAGTCAATTACATTTACTTTGGTCGATCTAAAATTTCACGGCCAGAAGTGTCACTCTAATTAAAATATTCTGAGCTATTACGCTGTGGTCAAATGAATTTCTTTGCAGTAATCCAACTCTTCGCACCATTATGGGAAAGACGTATTCGAGGAGATTTTTGCTTCCACCAACTTGCGACTCACACACTGGCTCGCTACTATCAGAGTGATTCTGTCTCAGTAAAAGCAGCTTAAGAAAGCACAGCAATAATGAATCTTACAATAGAAAAACATTTTATCTTGAATAAACCTTACTGTTGGCTGCTGCAGGAGCATTTTTTGTCTACTAGCAAATCTTTGTTTTTAGATGGTTCCTTTTCAATTTCGTTGACGTAAATTGCTCCAGAATTCTGATGTTTGAACGGTGGCTTTGATTTTCTCTTTGTAAAACGAATATATTCCGACCTAATATTGGTTCACTTTTTACTGCTGATAGTCAAGATCAATTTATAGCTACTCACAACGACGTTCGGTATTTATCATTATTAGTAGCTGACTACGGCAAAAAACTGAAGCTTATCCTTACCACAAAATATATTTTTTGACATTTTTCGTTTACTGGTTTTGTTTATGATAATTAGAGACGCTAAATTCCAACATAGTGCTCTGCGTAGCAATGGCTAAGGTAATTTAGTTCGCCGACGGCTAAAGCTGTGAACAGTACCCTCCTTACATACGTATCACCCATGCATGAAACATTCACATTATCCTTCCCTGATCACAAACAGCCGGCACTACATTCTAGTCCATACATATAGAATGTACAGATCACTGGATTTAAAATCTGAGCTTTCTGCAAAAATGTATACGTGGTTTGTAAAGTACATATTGCGAACTAAAATAACATTACTGTTTCTTGCCCCCCTTGTGAATAAAGACAAAAAGGCCTAATTATTCTCCAATATAAACTGTTACAATTAACATGAAACACAAATTACGCTGCAAAAAGAGGAAAAAAGTTGCTATTTACTGAAAACAATCTTTACATTTTTTAGTGTTTGAAAACGTGGCCTATTAAAAAAAAAGGTACATCTGCAGGAACTCGATGAAGTGTAATTTTCGTAAAATTTAATTTCACAGCAAAAATTGCCGGATGCACGTGTTATGTCTAACATTTACGTTTGAAATTGCTTGGTGTAATACAGAAACAGCTGTAAAATACAGAGGATTTTTTTAAAAAACCACCTATACGATTCCAATTATATTTTCATGTTTTTCTTATCTTCTTGTATTTATTCGTGTACTATAATGATACACGAATCACAAGTAAACAGGATGCAGCAGTCTTCAAGAATTTTAATTAAGAAACGAAATCAAACAGTATTCGGACATTGGCTCAGTTAAGCCGTAACTTCATCTTCACTTTAGCATTTTAACCACCTGCAGACAAATTAAAAAGGTCAGTACTTCAAGAATTTAGTCTCACGTGATTGCCCATAAACCTTGATCGCGAATTTGTTCATGAAAGAAAGTTATAGCGCTTCGTTACTTAATATCTCGTCGGCGAATCTCAAGATGATTTATGTTCATGAATAAAACTACTGCTTACTGCATCTTTCCCTTAAGCAGGAATGCTATAAAATCTCTCTCCCTTCTAGAGACAAAAGAGCAGCACACACATTAACACGTAAGCGGAAGTGCAACGTGACGTGATTTCAGCCAGTCACAAACTCCAGATGGCGGCAAGTGGAACGGAAAATGATGGCTATACTTCCCCTGCACATAGCTGTAAACATACGTATCAGTGGCTGTGCCTTGTTCCATCCTGATCCAGGACCGCTCAACCATTACACACAAAAACGAAAGGATTTCTTGCAGACGTGTCAAAGGTCCTCTTATCTCACTCGTTGGTGTCCCAAATGCGCTCCGTAAGAACTAAGCCAGGTGATCTATCATTAAAATCACCGTCGCATCGGGAAATGTTCCCCAGATCATTGTGACACAATTCTGGAGCGATATGGTTTTGGTTCATTATGGGGTGCTGTAGGCGAATACACGTGTGCTCATCATCCGACAGAAGATTCTGAATCGCCCACCAGTGGAATACGATGGCAGATATGTAATGCGGACCATTTGCTCCCATGTAATCTTCACCCACACTGACCAGTGACCTGTTGGAAAGCATTACGCATCGCCTCATGTGGTGTTCTGTCATCTCATATTCTCCCATCGCCGTATGTAAAGTGTACTGCGACACACCAGTGCACGAGAACTTTTCCCCAAGACTCGAGAGCACGGTGGCAGCTTTCACCCACTGAAACTGATGTCAGTGACTTTATAGGCGCAGCTTCTGTTCGCTGATTGTTGTTGTCCAATAATGAATTGATGAATACACTCTAACAGAAGAAAAACGACGCACCACGAAGGTGACGGAAATGGTGTAGATGTGATGTACATGTACAAAATTTCAGATAAATTGGATGATATATTCAAGAGAAGGAGCTTCACAAATTGAGCAATTCAATGAGACGCTGGCCCACAGCTCGCCCTTATGCAAGCAGTTATTGGGTTTGGCAGTAATTGACAGAGTTGTTGGATGTCCTCCTGAAAAAATTCTGTCGAATTGGAGCGTTAGATCGTCAAAATCCCGAGCAGGATGGAGGGCTCTGCCCTTAATGCGCCAAGCGTTCTCAATAGGGGAGAGATTTGGCGACCTTGCTGGTCAAGATACAGTTTTGCAAGCACGAAGACAAGCAGTGGAAACTCTCACCCTGTGTGGACGTGCATTATCTTGCTGAATTGTAAGGCCAGAATGATATGCCACGAAGACAACAACATAAGGCGTAGAATATCATCGAAGTTCCTATGTGCTGTAACGTTGCCGCGGATGACAACCAAAGTAGTCTTGCTGTGAAATGCAGTGGGTCCTCTGACAATCAATCGTAGTTGTCAGGCCGTACGGCAGGCAACAGCGAGGATGGTAAAGTACCGCTGTGTGGGCCGTCTTCAGATACGCCTTCCCTGGTCCTAGGGGCTCAGTTCTCCAGACACGCCTTCCCTGGTCCTAGGGGCTCAGTTCTCCAAACACGTCTTCCCTAGTCCTAGGGGCTCAGTTAGTTACGGGACTCATCACTGAAGACAATTCTACGTCAGTCAATGAAATTCCAGACCGAAGACATGTCTGTAGACGCTCCAGACAGCAGTGTGATTTCCGTGATTTCCCTAAATCACTCTAGGCAAATGCCGGGATGGTTCCTCTGAAAGGGCACGGCCGACTTCCTTCCCCATCCTTCCCTAATCCGATGAGACCGATGACCACGCTGTCTGGTCTCCTTCCCCAAAAACCAACCAACCAACCAGCAGTGTGATACCAACTTGACTGTCGCAGGCCACACGGCCCGACGGCCTGCAGTGACGGTCTGAGTTACCATTTCTTTGAAAAGAAGGATGCCTTTTATTGTCAGCTGTGGCACAGCGTTACATGGACAATATTCTATGCACCCCTTTGTTGCCCTTCATCGCAGGCCATTCTGAGGGCTACATTTCAGCAAGATTATGGTCGTCCACTGACGCCGAGAGCTTCTACTGCTAGTCTTCGTGTTTGCAGAACCCTACCATGGCCGGCAAGATTGCAGAATCTCTCCTGAATTGAGAACGTTTGGGGCACTACGGGCAGGACACTCTAACCAGCCCAGGATTTAGACTATTTAACGCACCAGTTGGACAGAATTTGGAACGATATTCGTCAGGAGGACATTCAGTTTTCATGAAACTAGAATAATTTGTTTCTGTACATCTACATGACATCTACCAATTTGCGTCCTTTTCGGATAATGATTTCATGGTGCGTCATTCTCTGTGTCTTAGTGTGTTCTGTGTTCTGTGCGCTGTGGCCAATGCACTAGGCGTTACACACGGCGACTGACAGCGCGCGCCTTGTGTCGGCAGGTCTGGGGAGCGCATGACGGCGGAGCAGCAGGGGCAGGCGCCGCCCCCGCAGCCGGAGCAGTCGCCGTCGCACCAGCCGCAGCAGTCCTCGTGCGGGCTGGGCTCGCTGTTGTCGGCCGGCTGCCGCGGCCGCGCAGAGGCGTTCGCGCGCCGCCTCAGCCGCCGCCTGCAGACGCTGGGCATGGGAGGCGGCGCGGGGGCGGCGTCCGCCGACGAGGAGCGACCCTTCTGGGCAGCGCCGCCCTCGCAGCCGCAACCACTGGCGCCGGTACAGGTGCAGCTGGGGCGCGTGCCCTCGGACACCGACGTCTTCTACGATCCCGTGGACAGCCCTGTGGAAGTGGCGCCGCCTGCGGCTGTGGCAGCCCCACTGCAGACCTGTTCTTCAGACAGTGACAGCTCTGAGGTTAGCCCAGTTCATTACGTACGTCGGTTGGACAAAACTGTGGAAACAACTCCGCGAGAAATCTAGATGCTCGCCAAGCTTCCAAGTTGCGCTGTTGTATTTCATCACTAACGATCACTATGGAATGTCCTAAGTGTATGGCAAGAGTCACTGGTGATCAGAACAGTAATCTATGTTGTTGTGAGTACATAAAGCCAGACCCCCGAAGAGGCCCACAGCTTTATTGTGGGTACATGTCTGACGTTCATTGGACCTAAGCCATTGCAGGCTTTTCTCTCCTGGACTGCATTCCCCTCCCCATACGCACTCCTTCCCATCCTAACTCCTCCCCCTGCTGCCTTCCTTCTTTCTCCCTCGGTGTTCCTCTTTATGACGACCTGGCTATTTCCTCGGTTCTGCTATTCTTGACTATCTTGTCTCGCATTTGCACTGTCCCTTTGTCCGCCCCCGGTAGCTGAATGGTCAACGTGACGGATTGTCAATCCTCTGGGCCTGGGTTCGATTCCCAGCTTGGCCTGGGGATTTTCTCCGCCCAGGGACTGGATGTTGTGCTGTCGTCGTCGTCGTCGTCGTCGTCATCCATCATCATCATCACCATCATCCTCGTTGACTGCAGGTCGCCGAAGTGGCGTCAAATTGAAAGACCGGCACCCGGCGACTGGTCTGCCCGACGGGGGGCTCTAGCCATAAGAATAAATAAATAAACTGCCCCTTTCTTTTGGCTTTTTCTGGTCTCCCTTGGGGTTTGACCTCCCTGTCTAAATTGTTTCCATAATGCGAGCCATTTCGTGAAAAACTCTCTCCCTAGCGTCTTAATCATGCGTTCCTCTTCCCCCTTCCTTGCCCACCGTAGCCTACACCCCCCTGCTATGTCATCAGCATAGTAGCCAGTCCATGGGCTGGAGCTGTTACGTACCCATTTGGGTGAGCCCTCTGACACGACATTGATGACACTTCACGTAATTGAGCTGTCACTCCCTTGTGCTTGCTTGGAGTGGTTGCTCATCTTTTTGGGGCACCAGAACTACTGGCACCGACGCTGTGCAGGTCAAACCCATCTGCAGCTGGCTGGCGCCCACGGTGTGAGCCCCTGTCCAAATGGTGGCGGAAGGGGGGGGGGGGGGAGACAGGGGAGGACGCTCTGCACATGAAGCGTGCTAAGCTCCACACTTCTGGCTTCTCTTCCGCGGCCATGTCGCCAGATAGGAACAGTTCTCTCTTTTCTTTTCGGTCTTCCACCTATGGAAAGAGGGCCAGGACCTGCCTTTTTGGGGTGAAACCCATTACTTGTTGTGTTCCAGGACAGATGGGGAGACTTAGGCTGCTACCAAACCGCTCTTTATTGTAGAACACAGCGAAGATAAGTTTGGTGAAGTTGACTCCCTTAATTCCCAACTGATTAAGACCTTTTCTGCCAGTGATTCGGTTTGCCTTTGTGCTTGTGAGCACTTTGGTGCCATCACAGCGAGAATTATTGCCGGACAGTCCTTAAATATGACCCAGGGCAGTATTTTCCACGGGGTCTTTCTTCGATCTGATGGGGAACTCAGGAGGAATCTGACATGGTGTGCTGTTCATTTCGTCTGGCGCATCGGCCGCGCGGGGTTGCCGTGCGGCCTAAGGAGTCTTGTCACGGTTTGTGCGGCTCCCCCCGTCGGAGGTTCGAGTCCTCCCTCGGGCATTGGTGTGTGTGTTGTCCTTAGTGTAAGTTTAAGTTAGTTTAATTAGTGTGTAAGCCTAGGGACCGATGATCTCAGCAGTTTGGTCCCCATAGTCCTTACCACAAATTTCAATTTTTTGTGAGGCATGCAGAGGAGGACAAATGTGTTGATAACGGCGCATTCATCCTGACTTGAGGGGATACCCTCCCAGAAATTGTCAAAGTTATGGTTTATTGTTGCGACACGAAGCCCTATATCCCATCTTCTATGTGCTGTTTCTTGTGTCTCCGTTTTGGTGACATATCTTAACGATGTGAGGCGATCTTTTTTGCAGCGACTGTGGCCACTCTCTCCATATAAAGTTCTTGCATCTCACTGCCCAAGTGTATGAACTGTTCTGACCCCTATTGTCCTCGATCGCCAGACAGGCAGATCAGTAATTCAAAACTCTTGACCATATGTCCTACTCTGAGGCCCAACAGAAATTCGACCATATCCACCCAGTATCTGTAACGTCTATCTTTGCTTCAGTTGCGTCTTTTCTTCCTCCTCCTCCTCCTCCTCCTCCTCCTTCCTCCTGATCTCCATTGTGTCCCCATTTCCCCTCCTTCTCTATGGCAGTCCCCCTTCCCTCCGTTAATGAAATCGCTCCTTGTCCTCAGAAAATCGCTGGGGATGGAGCTTCTTCTAGGAGTGCCCTCCCCAGTGTTTAGCTAGTGGAAATTGAAGAGTGCCTTTGCTATGCCCCAACACGGCTGTTGGACTGGACCAGATGCACAACCAAATGCTTAAATACTTATCGGTGGCTAGCCAACGTCATACACTAGCCGTTTTCAGTCGTCTATGGAGCGAGGGGGAATTCCCTTCACAGTGGTGAGAAATTGTTGTTATTCCAGTTTGGTAAATCAGGTTAACTGCCTCTTCAGATGGGCAGCTCTGCCAGTTACTCAAACATGTCGCGAGTCGAAGGCTATGCTGGATCCTTGAATTCCAGGACCTTTTAACTTCGACAGAGAGTGGTTTCTATCAACTCCATTCTATTGCAGATAAGTTAGTACACCTAGAGTCTGCTATCCGAACGGGTTTTTGCCTGGTGCAATCACCTTGTCAGAGTCTTCTTTCATTTGCATAAAGTTTATAATACCACATGGTGCACCTTACATAAGTTGTGTCCCCATGGCCCACTCCCGATTTTTATCCAGTACTTTCTTTCATGTCTCACCATTCATGTACAGGCTGGCACCTCCATTCTTCAGGAGAATGGGATACAGCAGGGTTCTGTTTTGAGTGTCCCTCTCCTTTTAATGGTTATAATGGTCTGGTGGCTCTTGTGGGATGGACAGTGTCCCCCTACTTGTATGCTGATGACTTTTGCATTTAATTTTGCTCGTGCATGATAAGCGTTGCTGTACACAGACTGCAGGGAGCAGTACATAGAGTGCAACCTTGAGCTTCCAATTTTGGGCTGCCAAGACCTGTGTTATACGTTTCATCATTGTACAATGCATCCCCATTTGGATCTACTTTGATGGACAGGCCGTCAGTGTGGCCGAACCTCATCGGTTTTTCGAACTGGTCTTGGTGCCTGGTTAACATGACTGCCCCACCTTCGTCTACTAAAGCACATATGTAGGCCACATCTCAACGCTCTTCAATGCCTCCGCCATACTAACTGGGGTGCGAACCACTTTACTCTGCTATGGCTCTACAAAGCATTGGTCCAGTCCAGTCTCTCATGCAGCTCAGTGCCATCTTAGAATCATGGATGCTGGGCCTGATACACCATTATGGGGTAGAACTGGCAACTGGCGCCTTTTGGTCTAGTCAGGTGATCAGTCTCTTAGGTTTCCACCGTTGCAGTTTCTGCATCAACAACAGTTGATCGCTTATGTGTTGCACATCTGTTGCTACCTGGAGCACCTGATCCACCGTCTCTTTCCAGATACAGAGATTTGCCTCCTGCAACAGTGTCCCAGTTCTGGGGTTGTGATAGCCATCCACATGTAATCCCTTTTTCAAGAACTCCAGCTTTTCTCTGTGCCATCTCTTTTCTGGGTTCGCTCACATACCTCCATGATTGGCCACTGTTCACACCTCTATCTTGATCTATAACAAGGTCCAGAAGACTCTGCTCTGGCTGAGGCCCTCCACTGCTTTCTCCATTCTTGGCACGTTTAAGGGTTCTGAAGAAGTCTATGTTGATGGCTTTGTGGTTGCAGGTCACACTGGCTTTGCTTAGATATATGCTGAATGTAACGAACTCCACTTCTTGCCAGATGGCTGCACTGTTTCCACCGCACAGTTGGTGGCATCCCCTGTGCTCTTGAGCATATTCATTCCTGCACCAGTGAGTCCTTCGTCATCTGTAGCTACTCCTTGAGAAACTTACAAACTCTTGACCACCGTTACGGCCGCCAGCTCTTGCTCCTGACTACCCAGGATTTCCTTTTTCCTTTCAAACAATGTGGATGCATGATGGTCTTTGGAGGACCCCAGAACATGTTGGGATCCTGAGGAATGACCTCGCTGACTGGCTGGCCAAATTGGCTACCGGCAAGCCGCCTCTTGGGATCAGTATTCTGGGATTGGACCTGGATAGTATTAGTTATAAAGGTTTGGAATATGGAATGACACACTCTGCATTGCTGCCAAAGATTGTGTCCATTTTGGCTGATTGGTTACATCCCCTGAAACAATGTTTGTGAGCATGAGGATGATTTGTCCCATCTCAGCTGGCCACCACAGCCACCAGCTCTCAACATTATTGAGCCTTAGTGGGCTACTTTACAGAGAGGGGTCGTCATCGCTATCCATCTCATTCATTGTTACCTGAACTTGCTACAGTTTTGCAGGATGAATGGTATAAGATTCCCTTGAAGCCTGGCATTCAGGACGGCTGTGTCGCTGCTGTTCGCAATACGGTGCTGCAAGATCGTAGGCAGACCATCCTGGATATGTGCCGTATCGTGGGACTGTCTTACGAGACGGGTCAGAGGATTTTGTCCGACGAACTGGATTGCCGCAAAGATTGTGCTGCGAATTCTCAGCGAAGAGCAGAAACAGAATCGAGTGCGAGGCTGCAGAGAGCTTAAAGAAATGTTTGAAAGTGAACCAGACTTTATTTCGAAGGCTATTACTGGTGATGAAAGCTGGGTTTATGGTTACGATCCCGAAGCCAAGCAGCAGTCGTTGCATGGAAGACTCAGTTGTCTCGCCGTCCACGAAAGTCCGACAAATGAAGAGAAATGTGAAATCCGTGCCAATCTGTTTCTTCGCTTGAGAATAATTGTCCGTAAGGAGTTCGTCTCTCTCTGTCATTTCGTCAGCGCAGTGTCTACTGTGATGTCCTGAGCCGTTTGTGGGAGAACTTGAGAAGGAAACGACAGGAAAAATGGCGCACAGGCGATTGATTCCTCCTCCATGACAATGTGACGTCATACACTGCGTTGATACTCAGTTTGTGGCGGAAAAAACAAAATGACAATTGTTCCTCATCCGCCGTATTCACCAGACCTGGCACCGAGTGACCTCATCCTGTTCCCCAAATTGCAACTCAAATTAAAAGGTCGAACATTTCATACAGTTGAGTAGGTTCAAGCATAAACGCAAATGGTACTAAACTACCTCATAAAAAATGCATTTCAGGGAACTTCGAGACCAAGGAAAAGCGGACGACTTTGAAGTAGGTGGTGGCGAATAACATCCAAGTAAAGAGTAATTTTATTTGTCTGCATATTACGGGAACTTTCCGGTAGCGCCTCATACTTTGCGTGTGGAGTTAGTTATATACACTCCTGGAAATTGAAATAAGAACACCGTGAATTCATTGTCCCAGGAAGGGGAAACTTTATTGACACATTCCTGGGGTCAGATACATCACATGATCACACTGACAGAACCACAGGCACATAGACACAGGCAACAGAGCATGCACAATGTCGGCACTAGTACAGTGTATATCCACCTTTCGCAGCAATGCAGGCTGCTATTCTCCCATGGAGACGATCGTAGAGATGCTGGATGTAGTCGTGTGGAACGGCTTGCCATGCCATTTCCACCTGGCGCCTCAGTTGGACCAGCGTTCGTGCTGGACGTGCAGACCGCGTGAGACGACGCTTCATCCAGTCCCAAACATGCTCAATGGGGGACAGATCCGGAGATCTTGCTGGCCAGGGTAGTTGACTTACACCTTCTAGAGCACGTTGGGTGGCACGGGATACATGCGGACGTGCATTGTCCTGTTGGAACAGCAAGTTCCCTTGCCGGCCTAGGAATGGTAGAACGATGGGTTCGATGACGGTTTGGATGTACCGTGCACTATTCAGTGTCCCCTCGACGATCACCAGTGGTGTACGGCCAGTGTAGGAGATCGCTCCCCACACCATGATGCCGGGTGTTGGCCCTGTGTGCCTCGGTCGTATGCAGTGCTGATTGTGGCGCTCACCTGCACGGCGCCAAACACGCATACGACCATCATTGGCACCAAGGCAGAAGCGACTCTCATCGCTGAAGACGACACGTCTCCATTCGTCCCTCCATTCACGCCTGTCGCGACACCACTGGAGGCGGGCTGCACGATGTTGGGGCGTGAGCGGAAGACGGCCTAACGGTGTGCGGGACCGTAGCCCAGCTTCATGGAGACGGTTGCGAATGGTCCTCGCCGATACCCCAGGAGCAACAGTGTCCCTAATTTGCTGGGAAGTGGCGGTGCGGTCCCCTACGGCACTGCGTAGGATCCTACGGTCTTGGCGTGCATCCGTGCGTCGCTGCGGTCCGGTCCCAGGTCGACGGGCACGTGCACCTTCCGCCGACCACTGGCGACAACATCGATGTACTGTGGAGACCTCACGCCCCACGTGTTGAGCAATTCGGCGGTACGTCCACCCGGCCTCCCGCATGCCCACTATACGCCCTCGCTCAAAGTCCGTCAACTGCACATACGGTTCACGTCCACGCTGTCGCGGCATGCTACCAGTGTTAAAGACTGCGATGGAGCTCCGTATGCCACGGCAAACTGGCTGACACTGACGGCGGCGGTGCACAAATGCTGCGCAGCTAGCGCCATTCGACGGCCAACACCGCGGTTCCTGGTGTGTCCGCTGTGCCGTGCGTGTGATGATTGCTTGTACAGCCCTCTCGCAGTGTTCGGAGCAAGTATGGTGGGTCTGACACACCGGTGTCAATGTGTTCTTTTTTCCATTTCCAGGAGTGTATAAATGGCGATGAGAGTTTCTGTTCAGAGACCGGTACGCCAATCAGTCAAAATCGCAGTGAGCATTGAGGCAGCCATCCCACCTGTGCACCAGCTTGAAGATACGCGTTTGGTAAAACGCCGTGTCCTGCTTTGTTAAGAAGTCCGTAACTGCCTGCTACGACATCTTCGTCCGACAGAAATCGTCGACCCTTCAAGGGCTTTTTAAGGGACCGAAGGCGTAATAATCGCAGGGGGAGACATCAGAACGGGTGCTCGAATGTCTCCCGCTTGATTTGGTGTTACTTCTGCGTTGCGACATTTGCGATATGGGGACGTGCATTATCATGAAGCAGCAGTACCCATTGTCGTAATTTCCCTAGACGTTTCGCCTAGTTGCACGCCTTAATTCCTCCAGGTTTGCCGTGCTGGAGACCCAAGTTTCCTATCAAACAACTGAGTGAGCATCACCTTCCCACCAGATGGCTGGCTGTTGTACCTCTTGGTTTTCGACAGACATGATGCCTACACACATTCCTCAATCTCCGATGAACGTCTGGCGGTGTTTGTCCTTCAGCAACCAACATAATGGTTCATCTTGGACGCACTTGGTGATTGCGTCGCCATAGTTTACGTTTTCCGCATTTACCGCACGCAAGGCGGAAAGAGATGAATTCCACACAAGTCCCTTGTCTACATGTAGTGCTTATCTACCCTCATTGGAGTCGCGCAATGTTGCATATATATGCTGCTGCAGCAACAACAGCAAACGGAAACTTTTTGACTGCACCTTATTGAAGTAATAGACTGACACTTCATGCCAGATGTTGCGGTTTTACTGCATGAGTAGCGAAAATATAGTAAGCTATAAAGGGTTTTTCCTTTCATTATTTTGTTGGCTGGAGGGGGGGGGGACGGAGAGGGGGAAGAATGTGAGCGAGAAAAACTTTTGAAAAGCTTTGAAATTATTTGCAACGTTAATTGACAGTCTCTATGCACCTTCATTCTCAAATACTGGACGAATTTAGTTTGAGTAACCTGCGTGCATCAAGACACACACAGTTTCTACCTGTAATATGTGACTCATTATGTTAGACGCTGAGTGTAAGATTGTATCTCTTAATGAGTGGATTATGACATTTTATATTTTTAAATTCTTTCAATAAGCATATGAAATAACGAAAATCAATTTTTTGTTACCCGTCGATGCCGGCGGACAGGCAACATGCAACTGGTTAATGCCGCGGGTTAGCCGTGGAACCGGAAATGAAAGATAGTCTCGTTCTCGTGATCTTCAGAATGGACTACAGCTCTCCAAGCTGGTCTACAACGTGCAAACCTAATTCATCTCTGCATAACTCCTGCATCCTACATCCCTTTGAATGTGCTTATTGTACTTAAGCATTGATTTCTCTGTACCTTTTTCGTACTCCTACTCTTCTCTACGTTATTATCTGACAATTCCATTACACATTAGAATGTATCCAGTCAACTCGTAGAGATGCGAGTAGCCGGGCTGCAAATTTTCCTTAGTGAATTTTAACTTGCTACGTGACAGAACTCTCCTGCCTAATGGTGGTCTGAAAGCAGCCAGGTCAGCACTTGCCTCAAGCGGTTTTTGGAACGGATCGAAAATTTTAATGTGGATGGTCATGTGGGGGTTTGAACTATATTCCGTCCTCCTGTGGGACCAGTGACTTGCGTACTACGCCATGCCGCTCGGTAACTGAATTAGAACCAACTACCCAGTAGCTGAGTCTGCTTCCGTTGCTGATTGGTGACCGCGGCTGACTGCCATACGGGGGACCCGAGCTAGATTCCCGCTACTGCCAGAGATTTTTCGTTGGTGGGAGGGACAACTCGATGGGTTAGTAGCGGTTCCAAGGTCAGAAAATCCCACAACGACGGGAGAGCGGTATGTTGACAGTATGGCAATCCGTATCGCATCCGATGATGCCATTGGCAGAGAATGACGCGGCGGTCGGTTGCACCCGATTGGCCCGTCTATGGGCGGAACGCGAAACTTTATCTAAAAAGTAGCAGATGTGCAAGTCTCACTAGTTTTGCATTGAAAGAGGAAACAGTTAAGAGATATTGCGACAAATTCCGTAGGATACATTTTCTATTTAGTAAAAATGTAAATGTCCGATGGCATTGTTGGCTCGGATGTTCCACGGAATGAGTTCAGCCACCTAGAGGAAATATTGTTCTTACTCAGAGCATATTGGCCCCTTTCCTTGCGGATATGTGACTGTTCTGTGACATGTACATTTATGGACGACTATAGAGTAATATCAACAGCAGCAGAAAATGGTATAACGGGAGTAGGATGTGAATAGGAAGATGGGGCAGAGGGCAAGTTACTGTGAACAATTCGGTGTTTGGGTAGTTCTCATCAGAATCGACAGCAAACCAAAAACGATAATTACTGTACATCTGTACATACAGGCCGGGCGGTGTGGCCAAGCGGTTCTAGACGCTTCAGTCTGGAACCGCGCGACCGCTACGGTCGCAGGTTCGAATCCTGCCTCGGGCATGGATATGTGTAATGTTCTTAGGTTAGTTAGGTTTAAGTAGTTATGAGTTCTAAGGGACTGATAACGTCAGATGTTAAGTCCCATAGTGCACAGAGCCATTTTTTGTACATACAGACGCCGGAAGTTGAAGATGAAGAGATAGAGAAAGTGTATGAGGATATTGAAAGGGTAATTCAATGCGTAAAGGAAGATTAAAATGCAATAGTCATAGAGGACAGGAATGTGTTTATAGGTGAAGGAGCAGAAGAAAGGATGACAGGAGAATATGGGCCTGATACTAGTAATCAAAGAGGAGAAAGGCTAATTCAGTTCTGCAATAAATTTCAGCTAGTAATAGCGAAGACTCTGTTCAAGAATCACAAGAGGAGGTAGTATGCATGGAAAAGACCGGGAGATACGAGAAGATTTCAGTTAGATTACATCATGGTCAGACAGAGATTCCGGAATCAGATGCTAGATTGTAAGGAGCAGATATAGACTCAGATTACAATTTAGTGGTGATGAAGAGTAGGCTGAAGTTTAAGAGATTGGTCAGAAAGAATCATTGCCCAAATAAGTTGGGTTGCTATAGCCCTGCAATATCAAATAATTAAGTAGACAGTTCAGTTGAAGAGAAACGGACATCTCTAAAAAGGCAGTCACAGAAGTTGGAAAGAAAACCGTAGGTACAAAGGACGTAAATGCGAAGAAACCAATAGTGACAAAAGAAATACTTCAGTTGATCGATAAAAGAAGGAAGTACAAAAATTTTCACGGAAGTTCAAGAATACAGAAATACAGGTCACTTAGGAACGCAATAACTCGCAAACGCAGAGGAGCTAAGGCGACATGGCTGCATAAAAATATGAAGAAATCGAAAAAGATATGATTGTCGGAAAGACTGGCGCAACATATGGAAAAGCCAAAACAATCTTTGGTGAGATTAAAGTCAAGTGTGGTAACATTAAGATTGCAATGGGAATTCCACTGTTAAATGCAGAGGAGACAGCAGATAGGTGGAAAGAGTACGTTGAATGCATCTAGCCTCTAAAGGGGGAAGACCCGTCTGATGACGTGATAGAAGAAGAAACAGGAGTCTGTATAGAGAAGATAGGGATCCAGTCGTAGAATCAGAATTTAAAAGAGCTTTGGAGTACTTAAGATCAAAAAAGGGACAAGAAATATATAACATTCCATTAGGATTACTAAAATCATTGGGGGAAGTGGCAACAAAATGACTATTCAGTTTAGTGTGTAGAATGTATGATTCTGGTGATATACCAGCTGACTTTCGGGGAAAAAACAACATCCACACAATTCCGAAGACTGCAAGAGATGAAAAGTGCGTGAATTATCGCACAATCAGTTTAACAGTTCATGCATCCAAGTTGCTGACAAGAATAATATACAGAAGAACGGAAAACAAAATTGAGGAGGTGTTAGATGACGATCAGTTTGGCTTTAGGAAAGGTAAATGCAACAAATAGGCTGTTCTGACATTGCGGTTGAAATTGGAGAAAAGACTAAAGAAAAATCAAGACATGTTCATAGGATTTCTCGACTTGGCAAAAGCGTTCGACGATGTCAAATGGTGCAAGGTGTTGGAAATTCTGAGAAAAATAGGGCTAAGCTGTAGAGAAGGGCAGGTAATATACAGTATGAACGAGGGCGAAGAGGGAACAATAGGAGTGGAAGACCAACGCCGAAATGCTCCTACAAATGGGGTGCAGGACAGCGATGTAGTCTTTCTGCCCTATTGTTTAATCTGTACCTCGAAGTAGCAATGACGGATCTAAAGGAAAGGTTCAAGAGTGGAATTAAAATTCAAGGTGAAACGATATGAAAGGATATCAATGATAGGATTTGCTGATGACATTACTATCCTCTGTGAAAGCGAAGAATTATTACATGATCTGCTGAATGGAATGAACACTTTAAAGGTGCGTTTACACGTGTGCGCCTTGCGCCTAATCGCCATGCGACCGTTTTTGCCCTGCACGGAAGCAGAGGCACGCATGTAGGCTGCATGTCTCTTCCTCAACATGTGCGTGCGAATGATTTAATTCACACCTGCTCTCACACTGGGCACCTCTACTTTCGAATGGGGGGTGGGGAGGTGGGTGGGGGGAAGCTATAAATGTTTCAAATGGCTGTGAGCACTATGGGACTTAACATCTGAGGTCATCAGTCCCCTAAACTTAGAACTACTTAAACCTAACTAACCTAAGGACATCACACACATCCATACCCGAGGCAGGATTCGAACCTGCGACCGTAGCAGTCGCACGGTTCCGGAATGAAGCGCCTAGAACAGCTCGGCCACCGTGGCCGGCCGGGAAAGCTACAGCAGCACTGTGAGTAGGCGTAAACCGCACTGCCGTAAACGCACCTTAATGAGTACAGAATATGCATTGAGAATAAATCGAAGGAAGACGAAAGTAAAGAGAAGTAGCAGAAATGAGAACACCGAGAAACTTAATACCAGAATTGGAGATCACGAAGTAGATGAAGTTAAGGAATTCTGCTCCCTAGGCAGCAAAATAACTAATGACGGACGGAGGAAGGATGACATAAAAAAACAGACTAGCACTAGCAAAAAGCACATTCCTAGCCAAGAGAAGTCTACTGATGAAACGTAGGCCTTATTTTAGGAAGAAATTCTGAGAATGTGTTTGGAGCACAGCATTGTATGGTAGTGAAACATGGACTGTGGGAAAACAGGAAAAAGAGAAGCGAAGCGTCTGAGACGTGGTGCTACGGAAGAGTGTTGGAATTGAGGTGAACTGACAAGGTATGCAATGAGGAGTTTCTGCGCAGACTCGACGAGGAAAGGAATATGTGGAAATCACTGACAAAAAGAAGGGACAGGATTGTAGGACACCTATCCGGGAAAAACTTGCGTGGTGCTACAGAGAGCTGTAGCGGGCAAAAACTGTAGAGGAAGACAGAGATTGGAATACATCCACCAAACAATTGAGGATGTAGATTGCAAGTGTTACTCTGGGGTGAAAAGTGTGGCTCAGGAGAGGAATCGGTGGCGGGCCGCATCAAACCAGTCAGAATACTGATGACTAAAGAAAAGTAGAGGTCGGTTCTAGGCGCTTCAGTCCGGAACCGCGCTGCTAACACCGTCGCAGGTTCGAATCTTGCCTCGGGCATGGATGTGTGTGATGTTCTTAGGTTAGTTAGGTTTAAGTAGCTGTAAGTCTAGAGGACTGATGACCTCAGATGCTAAGTCCCATAGCGTGTAGAGCCATTTGAAAAGTGGAGGTAATGTATGCGTGTAGCCTATTGCGTGGTGTGATGTTTGTATTGGATGGTGATGGTGATGATGTGGTGTGATGATGATAGGAGGTGGGTGAATCCTGGTGTCGCCACGGAGCTTCCTTCTCTCGTAGAGCACCACTGTGGCAGCCGAACTTAAAGACCCCATCTGATGCACGGATCAACCATAGACATTGTCGCCTTCACTTAACTTCGAGACACACTGCGGAGAGGTTTGGAACTGAATTTAGCGGACTGGCGCAGACCCTAGTGATCAAGAACCTTAAGTCATCTCCTCTTGCCCGTCCCAAACTGACAGTGAAAATTTCTTACACCAATAGGATTCGAACTGACGTACCTCAGATTCGAGCACCGCTGCACAGGAGTGCGTTAGGGACCTCTGCCACGGAGACGGGTATCCTATTAGTCAGCATCCATTACATTCTCGACTTTCTTCAGAATTATACTGAAATAATACGTCAGTTTCGCGGGCAGAATGTAAGTTCGATTTACTTTTTTTTCTGTCCCTAGCTGAGTTAGCTCTCGTTCCCGCTGCTTTTATGTCTGGACAGTAATGTTAAGTTAAATACGAAGGGCACTCAATAAATAATGCCACATACTTTTTTTTCTCGGCCACTGTCGATTGAAAAAGGCGTTGTGGAACATCGTGAAATTGTCCAACCTTCAGCAACCTATAGTTTCATGAAGTTCCGACAGGTGGCGACGCTATGCGTAGCCTGCGAAGTGGCGTCTGTAACGGATGTGCGTTCCAATGAGAAGATGTCAGTGAGTTTACTTTGGCGGAAAACGAGAGCATCGCAAATATTGGTAGGTGCTTGCAGAATGTCTAAGGAGACCTCGCAGTGAAGCCAGTGAGAGCCGTTGGGCGAGGAGTCTCGTCATAATAGATGACAGAGGGATAGAAAAACAATTAAAATCGCTCAAAAGAGGAAAAGCCGCTGGACCTGATGGGATACCAGTTCGATTTTACACAGAGTACGCGAAGGAACTTGCCCCTTCTTGCAGCGGTGTACCGTAGGTCTCTAGAAGAGCGTAGCGTTCCAAAGGGTTGGAAAAGGTCACAGGTCATCCCCGTTTTCAAGAAGGGACGTCGAAAAGATGTGCAAAACTATAGACCTATATCTCTAACGTCGATCAGTTGTAGAATTTTGGAGCACGTCTTGTGTTCTGGAGACTAGAAATCTACTCTGTAGGAATAAGCATGGGTTTCGAAAAAGACGATAGTGTGAAACCCAGCTCGCGCTATTCGTCGGCGAGACCCAGAGGGCGATAGACACGGGTTCCCAGGTAGATGCCGTGTTTCTTGACTTCCGCAAGGCGTTCGATACAGTTCCCCACAGTCGTTTAATGAACAAAGTAAGATCATATGGATTATCAGACCAATTGTGTGATTGGATTAAAGAGTTCCTAGATAACAGAACGCAGCACGTCATCCTCAATGGGGAGAAGTCTTCCGAAGTAAGAGTGATTTCAGGTGTGCCGCAGGGGAGTGTCGTAGAACCGTTGTTATTCACAATATACATAAATGACCTTGTGAATAACATCGGAAGTTCACTGAGACTTTTTGCGGATGATGCTGTAGTATATCGAGAGGTTGTGACAATGGAAAGTTGTACTGAAGTGCAGGAGGATCTGCAACGAATTGACGCATGGTGCAGGGAATGGCAATTGAATCTCAATGTAGACAAGTGTAATGTGCTGCGAATACATAGAAAGAAAGATGATTTATCATTTAGCTACAATATAGCAAATCAGCTACTGGAAGCAGTTAACTTCATAAATTATCTGGGAGTAGGCATTAGGAGTGATTTAAAATGGAATGACCATATAAAATCAGTCACCGGTAAAGCAGATGCCAGACTGAGATTCGTTGGAAGAATCCCAAGGAAATGCAATCCGAAAACAAAGGAAGTATGTTACAGTACACTTGTTCGCCCACTGCGTGAATACTGCTCAGCAGTGTGGGATCCGTACCAGATAGGGTTGATAAGAGATAGAGAAGATCCAACGGAGAGGATCATTGATCCCTCCTACGTATATCTCGCGAAGAGACCATGAGGATAAAATCAGACAGATTAGAGCCCACACAGACATACCGACAATCTTCCTTTCCACGAACGATAAGAGACTGGAATAGAAGGGAGAACCGATAGAGGTACTCACAGTACCCTCCGCGACACAGTCAGGAGGCTTGGGGAGTGTGGATGTAGATGATCGTAACAAGGTCGCGTGAACCTGTCCGATCCCCCGGTGGTCAGCCGATCGCACACAGCTGTGACTCCTGCAGTGTTGGAACATGCGGACTCACTCATTCGAGCTGTTCGACGGATCACAGTCACCTAGCTGCTCAACTGGACGCCTTTGTTGGCACCGTCCACAAAACTTCATTGGACTGTTCTTCCTTGTACACTCCCACAGCCCTGAATTCGCACATTCCGATTTCCATCTCTTCTGACCCAATGGAGGATGAACTCTGTGGGAAGCTGTATGTGTAGATAGGGAGGTTGTTGTTGGAGCAAGAGGTTGGCTCTGACGTCGAGTAATAGAGTGGTACCCTGCGGTCATACATGCCGTCCAAGTAAGGTGGGGCAAGGCCATGCACTGAACCGATATTATGTTGAAAAGTAGGGTTACGTGTCCAAACGAGTAGGGAACAAGATGGTGTATTAGAATCCTGAATAAAACCAACCTGCTTTCAGAGAAAAAAAGTGTTTCACTACTTAGTGAACGCCCCATGTACAGCGTCAGTCGTGCAAACAAGCATTGTAACCCGTGATGTGGCAGATATTAAAGAGGAGAACAATACGGACAGCTGAGGCGTGCTGTTTGCAGGTGCTGTTCTTCGACCCCGAGTCGAGCACGAGCAACTGCAGCAGCGCCGGCGAGGATGAGGCGTACGCGGCGTACAACGGGCGCGCCGCCTCCTCCGGCTCGGAGTCGACGTCGACGTCGACGTCGACTTCGGACACGGGCACGCTGTCCGGCCTGTCCAGCAGCTCCTCCAGCGCCGTGCACGTTCAGCTGCCGGGGCACGCCAGCGCCAGCGACGATAGCAGGTACTGGCTGCCCAACTAGCCAGCTGGCCACATACCTTCTTCACAAGTCGCTCTTCACTAAAGACCACACCCAAAAAAGAGTTAGTATAGTTGCGAACTGCGTGTGACAACACATCATACATATCTTAATTTCTCCCTTTACCCTCCAGTGACAACAAAATCGAAAGCAGTGAGTAGAATAGTACTAAAAGCTCCGTACAACTAAATCGTTATAGTTTGGAACTCTGCAGTACACTAATGAGCAGTTGAAGTTGTAATTAGGGAAAGTTGCTGTTTTAAGCGGATGCAGAGATAGATAGATAGATAGAGAGAGAGAGAGAGAGAGAGAGAGAGTCAGAATTATCACATGAGTGCAATCTAAAGCTGTTTATTTACATTTAGCGCTATGATCGAAACTTCTGTATCATACTTTCTTCCCATGTTTTTACTTTACTAGTAACAGAGAATTTCAACAGTTGTTTCTCATACGGATGCAAATCCAAATACGTTAAGGGTTGTAAAAGTAAGTATCAAAACGGTCTAATTTCATTAACTATAGAGTAAAAGGCGATTTGTGTCTTGAGAAACAGACACAGCGTAATAGAGAGTTAATGTCTAAGGCTACAGTATGGTGGTATACACTGAACAGCCGAGGAATCTGATATACGAGCCCAATATCGTATAAGGCCCTTGCGAGAACGCAGAAGAGCCGCATGACGACGTGGCATGGACTAGATTAAGCTCTCAAGTAGTGCGGGAGGGAACTGACACCATGAATCCTGCAGGGCTGTCCACGAATCTGTAAGAGTACGAGGGGCTGGAGATCTGTTCTGAGCAATACGTTGCTAGGCATCCGAGATATGTTCAATAATGTTCGTGTCTGTGGAGTTTGGTGACCAGCGGAAGTGTTTAAACTCAGAATAGTGTCCCTGGAACCACTGTGTTGCAATTTTGTACGCGAGGGGTTTCGGATTCTCCTGCTGGAATTGTCCGTGGGAATGCACTATGGACTTCAATGGATGCAACTGATCAGACAGGATGCTTTCCTACGTGTCATCTGTCGGAATCGTATCTAAACGTATCGTGGGTCCCATGTCACTGCAACTGCACACGCCCCACACCATTACAGAGCCTCCACTAGCTTGAACAGTCCCGTGCTGACATGCAAGGTCCATGGATTCATGAGGTTAATTCCATACCCATACACGTCCATCCGCTCGATTCAATTTGAAACGAGGCTTGTCCGACCAGGCAACATGTTTTTAGTCATCAGCAGTCCAATGTCGATATTGACGGGCGCAGGCGAGACGTAAAGCTTTGTGTCATGCAGTCAAGGGTGCACGAGTGAACCTTCGGCTGTGAAAGCCCATATCGATGATGTTTCGTTGAATGATTCACTCACTGACACTTGTTGATGGCCCAGCATTGAAATCTGCAGCAATTTGCGAAAGGATTGCAATTCTATCCCGTTGAACGATTCGCTTCAGTCGTCGTTGGTCCCGTTCTTGCAGGATCTTTTCCCGGCAGCAGCGATGTCGGAGATTTGATGTTTTACCGGATTCCTGATATTCAGGGTACACTCGTGAAATGGCGGTACGGGAAGATTCCCACGTCACCACTTCATCGCTACCTCGGAGAGATGTGGCCCATCGCTCGTCCGCCGAATACAACACCAACTTCACACTCACTCAATTCTTGATAACTTGCCATTGTTTGCTGCCGACCGCAGCGCCGTATTCTGCCTGTTTACATATCTCTGTATTTGAGTGTGCATGCCTACACCAATTTCTTCAGCGCTTTAGTGTAAATTATCTTGCAGAAAGAGAAGGAAGCTCTTTAAGTTCGCAGATAATGTGGGATATCTGTAAGAAAATAGCAATACCAGAAGACAGTATCGATTTGCAAATGACCTACAGAGCATTGATGAATGGTGCAGGTAGTGGCAGTTAACACTGAATGTAAGTAAATGTGTCGTATTGTGCGTGCAGCTGAAGCCAAACGAATTCATAGGAAGAATGTTAAGGAAATGTAACTCATGCACGAAAAAAGTGTCTTACTCGGCTCATGTTTGACTAACACTTTTGTTCATCAGTCTGAGACCCTTACCAGTTAGGATTGATAGAAGAGAGAGAGAAGATCCAACGAAGAGCAGCGCATTGCGTCACGGGATCATTTAGTCGGCGCGAGATCGTTGCAGAGATGCTCAACAAACTCCAATGGGAGACGCTACAAGAAAAGCTTTGTGCACCATGGAAATGTTTACTGTTGAAACTTCGAGAGAGTCCTTTTCGGAAGAATCGGACAAATATTACTTCCTCCCACGTACATCTTGCGAAATGACCACGATGAGAAAATTCGAGAAATTAGTGGTAACGCAAGAGCCTTGCCGACAATCATTCTTCTCGCGCACCACTCGCGAGTGGAAGAGGGAAGGCGGGATCAGTTACTGATACCAGAAGTTCCGTCCGCCACACCTTCAGGTAGCTTGTGGAGTATTGCTGAAAATGTAGATGTAATTCGTGACTATTTAAGCAGGCTCATTTTACATGTATTTCATATAATATTGGAATAGACTCTCACCAAAAGGTTATCGTGGTAAGCTATAACTCATCCATGACCTACAGAGGATTTATGAATGATACAGGCCTGGCAGGATCTAAGATCAGAAGAGTAAGTGGGTAAGAGATGACTTTTCAAACTCCCAGACGGTTTTATTGTGAAATCAGTAGAGTGGAGGGGGGCGCTATCGTGCAGTAGCATCACCTGATTTAGTTTTGTTTACCGTTTTTCTTACACTGCGACCGCAAGGCGTCTCTGTTCTCGGAAACAAATGCCTGCTACTATGAATGCACGCCGTGAGAGCAGTTCGTAGTGTAAAACACCCTGTGTGTACCAACAGATGCAAAATATTATCATTCACGCTGCCCCTTCGCTCAAGGAGATGTACTTTGATAGGGTTAGCTATTAATATCTTCTTAGGAAGTTAAGATAAAGGCACCATAACTCGTCACAAGGAGAAGTATTGCTTAGGAATGATCCATGAACAGATTGATCACGTTCAAATAAAAATGATATAATTTTCATCCCTTACTTTACTACTACTTTGAATTAGGAATTCCTACATCCATCTTCTGAACCTTGGGTACTGATCGCAGATGTCGCACGGCGATTAAATGATCGCAGTTTATCATATATTTCATTTATCGGGACTTCTTCTCCGTGGAATATCATTCGTATCAAATCGATGCTTTATGAAACAAGAAAATCCTTTTCTGGCGTGATTTGTACGATAGCATTCGTCCTACACAAATGTTTCGCCTTGTATTCGCTGCCTTCATCCATCTATTTAACCTAAAATTAAGAATGTCAAACTTCAGACCTTTTTCCGTTTGCGATTCTGTTTTATAACGCGTGAACAACATTCGTAAGACTCAAATATGCAGAATAGAATACATAACTGCAAGGCACATAGTAGAATTTAAATTATGAAAATGACTCGTGATAAATACACTCATAGCGTCATATGCGTGTTGTTGCTGCACTTCGTTTACTGAGTTAATCGAAGTTATTTTGCGCGGAACATCGAACTACACTAGCAATCAATTTTATGCTTACCAGTGAGAGAGCAGAAATGTGACAAAGATCCGCCGCGTCGCGATCACGTGGGCAGGCCGTCTGGCATCAAATGGACGCTGGCACTATTGCTGGAGGTCGGTGGGCGCTGTATGGCGAGGAAACCCTCTAGTATCGCGTGTTGTAACGATCTTCACGCAGCCACCAGCTCTATCGCGGAAATTTTCTGAAAGGTTTTACTATTTTTGGTCGGTTAAAAATTGAGACAAACTGCCTTTCAAATTCCACCAGACTGATACTTCCAACATACGACCGAAATGCGTTTTAAAAAATAAAGGAAGAACATTTTGAAGTTTTTCCACTTCGGCTGTTTTTGACAAGCATTCACTTTGTTACATCTTGGACGACTGACAAATTTCGGCTTTACAGGCCACTTTCAAAGCCAGTAGTTGTCAATGTGTTGTACAATTATCCGATTATAAAACGGCGGATAATTATTAACTACATCGACACCTACTGCACTTGAAAATGACCTTTAAGAACATATTGACCAGTTGTGCAAGAGGTATTGATGTGCATGCTTGCTAAAAACATGCCAAGGTTGAGAACTTTAAAATTTTTTCAGCAAATATACAGCTTTAGTACTTTTTTTGAAGGAAATGATAAAGGAAGGAGTGGACTCCAAGACTTGGTGACTGCATTGCATGACGTTTACGTTTAGACCATGAGCAGATGCAGTAGCAAAACAGTTCAAACAGGAGACAACACTTCCTCCAGGAACTTACACTTCCTAAAGTGAATCCCCTAAGGATTAATCAAAATTAAGCATTTGGCAACAGACCAGCAAAATTGAGTGAAGTAACCACAGAAATCAATGTAGGACGTACGTCGAACGTCTCCATTAGTGCAGTGCGGCGAAATTTGACGTTAATGGGCTATGGCAGTAGACGACCGATGCAAGTGTGTTTGCTAACAGCACGACATCGTCTGCAGCTGTTCAATTGAGCTCGTGACCATAGCGGTTGGACCCTAGATGACTGAAAAAATCGTGGCCTTGTCGGATGCGTCCCGATTTTTAGTTGGTAAGAGCTGATGGTAGAATTAGAGTCTGACGTAGACCCCACGAAATTGTGGACCCAAGTTGTCGACAAGGCACTATCGAACTGGTGGTGGCTCCATAATGGTGTGGGATATGTTTACATGGAATGGATCGGGTCCTCTGGTCCAACTGAACTGATAATTGACTTGAAATGGTTATGTTCTGCTACTTGGAGACCATTTGCAGCGATTCACGCGGAATTTATGTTCCCAAACACCGACGGAATTTTTGCGCATAATAGTGCCCCATGTCACTGGCCACTGTTGTTCGTGATTGCTTTGAAGTTCATTCTGAACAATTCGAGCGAATTATTTGGCCACGCAAATTGCCAGACTTGAATCCCGTTGAACATTTATGGGACATAACTGGGAGGTCAATTCGTACATAACATCCTGCACCGGCAACACTTTTGCAACTATGGACGGCTATAGAGGCAGCATGGCTCAATATTTCTGCAGACGACCTCCATGCCACGTCGAGCTGCTCCACTCCGCCGAACAAAAGGAGGTCCGACACGATA
The DNA here is from genome assembly GCF_023864345.2 of Schistocerca serialis cubense. NCBI lineage: Eukaryota > Metazoa > Arthropoda > Insecta > Orthoptera > Acrididae > Schistocerca > Schistocerca serialis. Next base: position 627,575,481 of record NC_064641.1, on the reverse strand, counting down.
TTGGGAGATACCCCGTGACTTTTGTTACCTCAATGTACGTAGGAGGAAGCAATATATTGGTTGATATTCTGGGAACATACGCACTCGGAAATTTAACAGTAAACTACCTCGTGATGTATGACGCCTCTCTTGTTACGTCTGCCCCTGTAATTGGCTGGATAACTCCGTGACTCTTTCGTTCTTACTAAGCGAACATGTGACGTAATGCGCTGCTCTTCTTTGGATCTTCTGTGTCCCCTCTATCAGTCTTGGCTTGTAACGTGGAGCACAGGAGCATTTAGACAATCATTCTTCCCGCGCTCTGTACGTCAATGGAACAGAAGGAACCCCGATTGACTGGAACAATGGTAGGTTCCCTCTGCCGTAGGATTCAGAGTTGTTTACAGAGTACAGATGTAGACGTAAGAGCAATACTCAAATATCGGTCGAAAGAGGGTTTTGTAAGACAGCTTTTCTGAAGATTCCTCAGATTAATCAGCCTAACGTTTGCGTACTTACAATAAGCTATTTTCCTGCGTTAAAAATCTGAAGATTGTTGTTACTCTGAGTGATTATAACATTCAAGTAGCATTACGGTCAGTATTCTCACAAATGATACTTTTATGTAATCAAAGCTTAAAAATCATTAAGTATCAAGCTCTGGTTACGTGATTGGAAACGCTGTGTTATTGGCTGAAGCTTTGGTGAAGTCACAGGCTTGGAGTAAGACGAAGCTTTACATTTGGTATCGGTGTTTTAGCCGGAGTTACTAGCTTTGTACATACTTTTTCTGCAAACAGCTTAGCTATTCAGTGATATAAAACGCAGTTACAAGATTTAAATAACGATAGGAAGGAATTTTGTGAATGTTGAGAGTGGAAACTTTCCGAAAGGTAATGCGTTTATGGTCCACCGATTTAGAGCGGCGATATGTGCAGTGGCGGACATTCTTTTCCCTGCTCCCTGCAATATATTAAACTAACTGAAAACTAAAGAAGTGCAGAAATTTTGCAAGTGGATCGTATCGTATAAGTACACTGACGACTATTAGTCATGAACAACGACCAAAAACACAATAAAATTGTTCTTGGAAAATCTTAGTGGAGATATCCTATATATAAAATACTAGGCAAGGAGACAGCTCCATCCAGGTGTTCTGCGGCCCAACGGGTAGCGCATGTAATTGCAAGTGAAGAGGCCACAGGTTCGAAACTTAAAACAGGCGTATATTTTTAGAAGTTTTAAACGGAATACGAAAATAGCGTGACCAAGAACTCATTGTAGGAGTTGTTTAAAGGGTGGAATGTATTAATTATAGATTCAGATTAGTCTGAGCAATGGACAACTGAGGATAAATGCATTAACTTTGCGTACAAACAATACACTTTTTTGGAAAGCATTGCTAGTAGTACACCCACAGTGCAACGAGGTATTGTTGTTGTTGTGGTCTTCAATCCTGAGACTGGTTTGATGCAGCTCTCCATGCTACTCTATCCTGTGCAAGCTTCTTCATCTCCCAGTACCTACTGCAACCTACATCCTTCTGAATCTGCTTAGTGTATTCATCTCTTGGTCTCCCTCTACGATTTTTACCCTCCACGCTGCCCTCCAATGCTAAATTTGTGATCCCTTGATGCCTCAAAACATGTCCTACCAACCGATCCCTTCTTCTAGTCAAGTTGTGCCACAAACTTCTCTTCTCCCCAATCCTATTCAATACCTCCTCATTAGTTACGTGATCTACCCACCTTATCTTCAGCATTCTTCTGTAGCACCACATTTCGAAAGCTTCTATTCTCTTCTTGTCCAAACTAGTTATCGTCCATGTTTCACTTCCATACATGGCTACACTCCATACAAATACTTTCAGAAACGACTTCCTGACACTTAAATCTATACTCGATGTTAACAAATTTCTCTTCTTCAGAAACGATTTCCTTGCCATTGCCAGTCTACATTTTATATCCTCTCTACTTCGACCATCATCAGTTATTTTACTCCCTAAATAGCAAAACTCCTTTACTACTTTAAGTGTCTCATTTGCTAATCTAATCCCCTCAGCATCACCCGATTTAATTTGACTACATTCCATTATCCTCGTTTTGCTTTTGTTGATGTTCATCTTATATCCTCCTTTCAAGACACTGTCCATTGCGTTCAACTGCTCTTCCAAGTCCTTTGCTGTCTCTGAAAGAATTACAATGTCATCGGCGAACCTCAAAGTTTTTACTTCTTCTCCATCAATTTTAATACCTACTCCGAATTTTTCTTTTGTTTCCTTTACTGCTTGCTCAATATACAGATTGAGTAACATCGGGGAGAGGCTACAACCCTGTCTTACTCCCTTCCCAACCACTGCTTCCCTTTCATGTCCCTCGACTCTTATAACTGCCATCTGGTTTCTGTACAAATTGTAAATAGCCTTTCGCTCCCTGTATTTTACCCCTGCCACCTTCAGAATTTGAAAGAGAGTATTCCAGTAAACATTGTCAAAAGCTTTCTCTAAGTCTACAAATGCTAGAAACGTAGGTTTGCCTTTTCTTAATCTTTGTTCTAAGATAAGTCGTAAGGTTAGTATTGCCTCACGTGTACCAACATTTCTACGGAATCCAAACTGATCTTCCCCGAGGTCCTCCTCTACCAGTTTTTCCTTTCGTCTGTAAAGAATTCGTGTTAGTATTTTGCAGCTGTGACTTATTAAACTGATAGTTCGGTAATTTTCACATCTGTCAACACCTGCTTTCTTTGGGATTGGAATTATTATATTCTTCTTGAAGTCTGTGGGTATTTCGCCTGTCTCATACATCTTGCTCACCAGATGGTAGAGTTTTGTCATGACTGGCTCTCCCAAGGCCATCAGTAGCTCTAATGGAATGTTGTCTACTCCCGGGGCCTTGTTTCGACTCAGGTCTTTCCTTGCTCTGTCAAACTCTTCACGCAGTATCTTATCTCCCATTTCATCTTCATCTACATCCTCTTCCCTTTCCATAATATTGTCCTCAAGTACATCGCCCTTGTATAAACCCTCCATATACTCCTTCCACCTTTCTGCCTTTCCTTCTTTGCTTAGAACTGGGTTGCCATCTGACCTCTTGATATTCATACAAGTGGTTCTCTTCTCTCCAAAGGTCTCTTTAATTTTCCTGTAGGCAGTATCTATCTTACCCCTAGTGAGACAAGCCTCTACATCCTTACATTTGTCCTCTAGCCATCCCTGCTTAGCCATTTTGCACTTCCTGTCGATCTCATTTTTGAGACGTTTGTATTCCTTTTTGCCTACTTCATTTACTGCATTTTTATATTTTCTCCTTTCATCAATTATATTCAATATTTCTTCTGTTACCCAAGGATTTCTATTAGCCCTCGTCTTTTTACCTACTTGATCCTCTGCTGCCTTCACTACTTCATCCCTCAGAGCTACCCATTCTTCTTCTACTGTATTTCTTTCCCCCATTCCTGTCAATTGTTCCCTTATGCTCTCCCTGAAACTCTGTACAACCTCTGGTTCTTTCAGTTTATCCAGGTCCCATCTCCTTAAATTCCCGCCTTTTTGCAGTTTCTTCAGTTTCCATCTGCAGTTCATAACCAATAGATTGTGGAGAGTGTAAACTAATGACACGAACATCATTCCAACCCGCACTGTCTTCTTGACGTTTGACAAAGTTCAACTCCCATCGAAAATCAAAGCAATGAGGTATAGGATGATGATTTGTGTATGGAGAGGTATAGAGTATGTACAACATGCAGGTAACACAGACTTACGGGCAGCGATGTTTGAGAGTGTAAACTAATGACAGTGTCTGGAGCAGACTTCCCTCATCTTTCCCCCCAGGGGGTCCACAACTCTTTTGTGGATACGTGCGTAGCGAGCACAGGACCCCGAGCTAATGTGGCCCTCCTTCCTTTCCGGGCTGCATACCTTCCTTTTCCGCATCCTTCCCTCTCCCCCATCTTCGCCCCCCCTCCCCTCACCTCTGGCTCTTTCCTTCCCTTTCTCCCCCTCTGGGAGTATGGTTTGTGCCTACGTCCGGAGACGGACGCTCGTAAGTGTAACACATTCTTTGCCTTCTCTGCTTGTATGTTTTCATCCTTCCTTTGCCTTTCTCTTTTCCTTACCTCTTCTCTTTACCCTTTTCTCCACTGCGGCGTTTGAGACCTCTCCTCTTTCCTTTCCCTTTCTTTGTTTTTTCCTTTCCCTTTCTCTTTCTTCCTCCCTGTGCGTGTCTGAAGGCCGACCCACGCATTTTTGTGCATAGCCGGTGATGGGGTAACGCGTAATTCCCCGCCCCTGGTAGACAGGTAGGACACGTACGTACCCCCTGGTAACGGCCAGGCCCAGGGAGGGGTGATTACCCGAGCTGATACCTTCCGAAAGTGCCGATTGGTCCCTCCGTCCGTTTGTCGGGAGGTGTGACCTTAGGTGTGAACAATCACCTAAGGCGGGAGTGCCCTCAGAGAGGGCCCCCACAAGGGAGCAGTGCGCCATCGGAGACGCCGGTAATCATGGGGGATTCTTCCGCAATGGTTTCCTCACCTTCCACTATGTCTGCTCACAAACGTAAGTTCACTGAGTCTCAGCCACAGACAGTTCTTCCATCGTTGCCACAGTTCCTTGTTGTTTCTCGGTCTGACGAAGGTCTCGACTTCTCCATGGTCAACCCTTTCATTATTCAGAAAGGTGTCGACGCAATTGCAGGTCCTGTAAAGTCTTGTTCCAGATTACGGAATGGCACCTTGTTGTTAGAAACAGTCAGTGCCCTCCAGGCACAAAAATTGCTGCATACTTCACTGCTCCACACCTTCCCTGTCCGGGTTGAAGCGCACCGCACTTTAAATTCCTCGCGTGGAGTCGTTTATACACGCTCCCTCGATGGATTGTCTGACGAAGAAATTCAGCACTACCTGTCTGACCAGGGCGTAACTGCTGTTCATAGTTATGAAAAGGGTTGACACGAACATCATTCCAACCTGCACTGTCTTCTTGACGTTTGACAAAGTTCAACTCCCATCGAAAATCAAAGCAGACTGTGAGATAATTTCCGTTCGCCCTTACGTCCCAAACCCTGCACGTTGCTATGGGTGTCAGCGGTTCAATCACACCAGCCAGTCCTGTTCCAATCCGGCCAAATGTGTTAAGTGTGGCAAGGATGCCCATGAGGGTGCTTGTCCACCTCCATCCCCTCGCTGCATCAACTGTATGGGTGACCACGCTGCTTCCTCTCGAGATTGCCAAGTTTTTAAGGACGAAAAGCTCATCGAGGAAATCAGAGTGAAGGAAAAGGTGTCGACCTTTGCTGCTCGAAAATTATTCGCCAGTCGAGAGCCCACCGTGCCTCAGACAGGAAAATACAGCACTGTCCTTGCTTCTCCTCAGCCAACAAAGGAGGCGGCCACGCAGACTTGCGACCTCACCTTTAGTGCCACGGTCGTCAGATCGGCCAGCGCAAAGATCGCCCATTCAACCTCACCACTTTCGCCTGCCCACTCTATGGCTCACCCTTCATCGGGTTCTGCTAAATCTCGAGCCCAAAAGTCAGACACCAAGACTTCGACAAAAGAGCATACTCGTGAAGATTTTTTACGTACCCCAACTTCACAACCATCGGTTCCTCCTTCATCTAAACATCATATTTCCGATAAGGCTACAAAGAAACCCAGTTCATCTCCTTCTCCGCCAAGGCGTGTCCCATCTACAGCACCACCTGGCGGAAATCGCCCTCGGCCGTCTTCTGTGTCGCCGAGGCGCACTGCTGGCGGCCGATCAACCAGCCGATCGCTGGTGGCAGGAGCTGCTCCTGAACAACCTATGGATCAGGATCTTCTGCCTTCGGCTGAATGCCATTCCATGCTGTCGGTCGCAAGCTCTGAGCAGTCGTTGAGTTGCCGGCAACCTTGGTCACATTCCTCCATTTTCTGTTACCCTATGTCCATTATCCACTGGAATATCCGCGGCATTCGAGCCAATCGGGATGAATTGTCGATCCTCTTACGATCCTACTCGCCGGTCATCTTCTGTCTTCAGGAAACAAAGCTGCGTTCCCATGACCGCTTTGTTCTCCCTCATTTTCAGTCCGTCCAATATGATCTCCCCTCTGTTGAAGGCACTCCAGCCAATGGAGGACTCATGATTCTTCTCCATGATACTCTCCATTATCACCCAATCCACTTAAACCCTTCCTTCCAAGCCGTCGCTGTCCGTCTTTCCCTTTCTGGATATACCTTTTCTCTTTGTACTGTATTCATTCCATCGTCCACACCAATGGCACGAGCTGATCTCCTTCATCTTCTTGGTCAGCTTCCACCCCCCTATATGCTGGTTGGGGATTTGCCCACCACCCGCTTTGGGGATCTCCACATCCTTGTCCACGTGGCTCACTATTGCTAGACGTCTTCCACCAAGGGGATCTAGTTTGCCTCAGCACTGGGGTCCCTACATTTTTGTCTGCCTCCACGACAAATTTCTCTCATTTGGACCTTTCAGTCGGTACTGTTCCGCTAGCTCGGCGCTTCGAATGGTCCGCCCTTGATCATACACACTCGAGTGACCACTTTCCATGTGTCCTTCAATTGCAGCCACAACTGCCATATATGCGCCCGCGACGCGGGAAGTTTTCCCAAGCCGATTGGACACTTTTTTCGTCTCTAGCGACATTCGATGACCGTCACTTTCCCAGCGTCGACGATGAGGTCACACATTACCGACGTTATTCTTACAGCTGCGGAACGTTCAATACCACGCATCTCCGAATTGCCCCGGCGCCCCCCAGTTCCTTGGTGGAACGAGGCATGCCGTGACGCAATACAGGAGCGGCGACGTGCTCTTCGCGTTTTCCGCCACCATCCTACTTTGGCCAACTGTATCCGCTATAAGCAGTTCCGAGCGCGATGCCATCGTGTCATCCGCGATAGCAAGAAGGCAAGCTGGAAATTCTTTATTAGCTCATTTAACACCTTCACTCCCTCCTCGGAAGTTTGGAGTCGGCTTCGACGGTTCTCAGGCGCGCCTAGTTTCTCCCAGACCTCGGGGCTCAATGTCGCGCATGATACATTAGTGAACCGCGTCGCAATTTCTAACTTATTGGGTCAGCACTTTGCTGAGATTTCGCGCTCTTCAAATTACCAGCCAGCGTTTCTCCCGAAGAAACGTGCAGCGGAAGTGCGACCTCTTGCTTTCTCCTCCAAAAATGGCGAAAGCTACAATACTGTTTTCTCCATGCGGGAACTCCAACATGCACTCTCTTCTTCTCGCTCCTCCGCCTCAGGACCGGATGGTATCGACGTCCAAATGTTGCTGCATTTATCAACCCATAGTCTGCGTTACCTCCTTCGCCTTTATAATCGAATTTGGACCGACAGTACTTTTCCCAGACGATGGCGGGAAGCTATCGTCGTTCCTGTTCCGAAATCTGGAAAGGACAAACATCTCCCCTCTAGCTATCGCCCCATTTCTCTCACGAGTAGTGTCTGTAAGGTTTTGGAGCGTATGGTGAATTACCGTTTAGCTTGGTGGCTGGAATCCCGCAGTCTTTTAACACCTGCCCAATGCGGATTCCGAAAGCATCGTTCTACAGTTGACCATCTTGTTGCTCTCTCCACTTATATCATGAACAATTTTCTCCGGAAACGCCAAACAGTAGCAATATTTTTTGATCTGGAGAGAGCATACGATACCTGTTGGAGGACAGGCATCCTCCGCACACTGTTCTCTTGGGGCTTTCGAGGTCGGCTGCCCCTTTTTCTTCGCGAATTTATGGCAGAGCGCACATTTAGGGTGCGGGTGAACACTACTCTCTCCCGTACTTTCTCCCAAGAAAACGGGGTACCCCAGGGCTCCGTGCTGAGTGTTGTACTGTTTGCCATTGCCATAAATCCAATTATGGATTGTCTCCTTCCTGATGTCTCGGGCTCCCTCTTTGTGGACGATTTTGCGATCTACTACAGCTCTCAACGGACCAGCCTTCTTGAACGACGTCTTCAAGGATGTCTCGATCGCCTCCACTCTTGGAGCATCGAAATCGGCTTCCGTTTTTCTCCCAGTAAGACCGTTTGTGTTAATTTTTGGCGACGTAAGGAGTTTCTTCCACCTTCCTTACATCTAGGACCTGTCAATCTTCCGTTTTCAGACGTCGCTAAATTCTTGGGTCTTATGTTTGACAGAAAACTGTGCTGGTCCTCCCACGTTTCCTATCTTTCGGCTCGCTGTCTGCGATCGCTCAACACCCTCCGTGTCCTGAATGGTATCTCCTGGGGAGCGGACCGAGTGGTCCTTCTCCGCTTTATCGCGCCTTAGTGCGCTCGAAGTTGGACTATGGAAGCATAGTCTACTCCTCTGCTCGGCCGTCTATTCTTCGGCGTCTCGACTCTATCCACCACCGTGGATTACGTTTAGTGTCTGGAGCTTTTTACACCAGCCCTGTGGAAAGCCTTTATGCTGAGACTGCTGAACCTCCGCTGTCCAATCGGCGAGCAGTCCTTCTGAGTCGTTATGCTAGCCATCTGTCTTCCATGCCTGCTAATCCAGCCCGTGACATTTTTTCGACGCCTCCTTTGATGTAGGGTATGCAGGCCGCCCCTTCTCCCTACTACCACTGGGAGTCCGCTTCCGTCAACTGCTCCATTCTCTTTCCTTCCGCTTTCCTAAAACCTTCTTGACAACTTGGGGTACAGCACCGCCTTGGCTCCGTCCCCGAATCTGCCTGCTCCGTGACCTTTGTCAGTTTCCCAAGGATGGTACCCCTTCACTTGTTTATCGTCGGGCATTTTCTGCTCTATGTGCACAAATGAAGGAAGCCACATTTATTTACACCGATGGCTCAAAAACATCGTTTGGTGTAGGGAGTGCCTATATTGTTGGCGACACCCCAAATCAATTTCGGCTTCCCGACCAGTGTTCGGTTTATACTGCGGAGCTTTACGCTGTTCTCCAGGCTGTCCACTACATCCGCCGCCATCAGCGGATACAGTATGTTCTCTGTTCAGATTCTCTCAGCTCTCTCCTCAGTTTCCAAGCTCTTTACCCTGTCCACCCTCTGGTCCACCGGATTCAGGACTGTCTGCGCTTGCTCCACCTGGGGGCGTCCCGGTGGCGTTCCTCTGGCTCCCGGGACACGTTGGTATCTGTGGAAATGAGGCGGCCGATATAGCAGCCAAGGCTGCAGTCTCTCTTCTTCGGCCAGCTATTCAGTCGATTCCCATCGCCGATCTACGAAGCGTTTTATGTCGTCGTGTTGTTCTTTTATGGCACGCACATTGGTCGACACTTCCCCATAATAAATTGCGGGACGTGAAAGCTCTTCCTTGTGCTTGGACCTCTTCCTCCTGAACGCGTCGTCGGGAGGAGGTAATTTTAACTAGACTCCGGATAGGGCACTGTCTTTTTAGCCATCGACATCTTTTAAGCGGCGATCCTCCCCCACTCTGTCCCCACTGCTCTCAGCTGTGGACGGTGAGACACTTTTTAATTGAATGCCCCTATTTTACTCAGTTACGCGCCCGTCTACAGCTGTCGCCTGATATATCGTCAATTTTAGCAGATGACACGCGCTCGGCCGATCGCGTTCTCGAGTTTATTTGTGCCAGTGAAATGATGTCAGTCATTTGAAGCTTTTTTTTGGGGACAACCAACCCCTTTCTGTAGTGGACTTTTAAGCCTTCCTTCTGCTTTTAGTTTCTCCAATTTTATGACTTTCGCTGGTTTCCATTTTCGGTTTTTTACTGTTTCCTAAGTCACGGACCGGGCGCTAATGACCATAGCAGTTTTGCGCCCTAAAACCAAAAACAAAAAAAAACAAAAATTCCCTCATCTGTATATAAGATGATTCAACTTCAAAAGTTTAAACAATAAGGATCCTAGCTGTACAGTACAAAGATAAAAAGCATTGTTTCTAATTAAGTAAAAAGTGTGTGGTTACATTAACTAGGACATGTCTTTTTGAACGTGAGGTATGTGAACAGCGATTGCAAATATAAGCACTTGTAAACAGTAAGGAAAGCAGAATAATACTCTTTCTCTGATCGGTGTGGTAAAGTTTTATAATTGTGATTTGGTTTTCATATGACAGGACTTTCGAGTCGTTTAACAAATAACTTAAAATATTCTTTCGGATTGGATTCGAACCAACGATCTTTGAATATTGCCTTATATAATTCGACGACCTACAGCCCTAACAACTGAACTACGGAACAATGCAAGTGAAGTGGGATGAAACAAAAATTTTCACTCAGAGTTTAATTTCGTTGAATTACGCTATCCTTCCTTGTAACAGTGCGAAAGCATATTTCGGAGGTAAATAAATGTTAACTTCAGAGTTCTAGACGTTTTTCATTAAGTTAGAGAACTTGTGTGCCGACGTAGTGGCGTTTTGCCGGTGCAGTGTAACCGTATTTCATGCATCTTCTCATTCTTTGGAATACCCAAAAACAATTTTTCGTAAGTTTTTGCAGATGTATTTCTAGAGCGTGGTACTACACACCATTTGTAACCCATTTACCGAAACGTAAATTCCAAAACAAGACATCACTTTGAATGATCTTTACGACAGCAGGAGCAACGAGTTAGCCAGTGACGTCACAGGCATTACATGAACCAACTGGAGCGTTTTAGCAGGCTTTCAAATTATTTGAATTAAATCTCCGTTTTTATAAAAGAATACTGAAATTCTTGAGGAAAGAAGCATGCTGTGAGCATAAAATGACACAATTAACCATTTAAGATAATTTTCCAGAAAACAGTCAAATATCCTGTTAGGGTTATGTAGTCGATTCACGCTAAATCTGTCTCTACACTCTACTGCTTGGTATTGTACGGTTGCTACCACTTCAAGTGAGCTGCCGTCACTCGTGTTATCTAACAATAGAGGGCCTTTCTATATGTTTGCGAGCAGTTCGTTACATTTAATTATGTAGGGTATCAACTGGCAATCCATACGCCAAGCGTCGTTCCATTGCAGATCTTCCTGCATTTCGCCACAATTTTCTAGCGTTGCGAGTTCTCTGTATAGAACAGCGAAAAGCCTCTTGGAGCTTCCGACGTTATCCACTTCGTCATTCACATACATTATGAGCAGTGATAACCCTCAGATATTTCCCTGAAGTAGGCACAAAGTTGCTTTTATGTTTGACGACCTTTCCACAAATAATGACGTATTGCATTCGTGACAGTGGAGAAAAGAACAGCAATCGATCGCCAGATCCGTAGTTTTATTATTGCGGATCTAGATTTCAAGTATTACATAGCGATCTTTAGTGCTAAAAATTACGAAACAGGAGAATCATGAAGAAATATACGACCGTTGACAACGTATCTTAAATGCAAACATAACACCATACAAATACCTACCACATAGCAACAGGTGAATTAGTCCAAAGGGTCACGTAATAAACAATATTGGTTACTGTAGAGCAGTGGTTCGCAACAGGTGGTTCGCAACAGGTGGAGCTATTCCAGAGGGGTCCGCAAGATGCTATTAGAATAAAAAACATATTAAATATATTTCGTATGATAACAGATTTTTTGTTTTGGCCGCTTCCTGCATGAGCAGAGCTTTAGTGAACTGAAAATTAAAACTAACTGTTTACTGATGGAGTACTCTGTTGTAACTGTATTTTTCAAATAATTAATAGCTTATATGAAGTTAGTGTTTTCTTATTTTTCGCACATGTCTACTCAATGCAATCTCAAGTGTAGTACCCTTGAAAGACCAATATACTCAGTTTTAATTTTTTCCTGTCATTTTCAGTTCATACTCAATTTTTATTTTTTTAAGGAGTTTGTTATACTAAACACCCAGATTTGAAGACAAAGGTTTTGAGTAATAATCAAAAATTTAACAATAACAATGATAGCTAAATTGAAGAAGTTTTAAGCTCAATATTTTTTCAGTAATGAATATGTCAATGTTTTTTCTAAGTGCCAAAAATAGAAAATGTAGAAAAGACTCTTAATTTGGCTTTTTTAGGTACTTGTTACTGTGATATGACAAGGTGCCAATCATGCTCGATGAGGGGGGGTCCTCGAGAAAATTTTGTTGGGAACCCCTGCTGTAGAGCATATAGGAGTAAAACATGAACTGAAGCCGTTGCTTACGTGGTTGAACAGGAAGAAAATGTGACGTCAGAGCCGTGCGGTGCCCTCTATCGAGGTTCCGGTGAATAGTTAAATAATAGCAGAGCTATGTAATTTTAAAAAATATTTCTTTAAAATGTGTACTGAACAATAAACACAAGTAATGGTTAAACTATGGAAAACAAATCGCATTTCCGAAGATATAAGTGTAGCCCCTCAATAACAGTAAGTACAGGATAGTATGTTACTTTTTCTTTTTTTACATTAGAAACTAATGAAAGAACATCCATTTACGATTCAATACAACGCTAAAAGTATGTTAAAATAATGTACCAAAATAAATAAAACTTTAAAGGAATAAAGTACAACAATGAAATGTGGTGTGCCCTTTCTGGGCACAAACTACAATCCTCCAACTCGTGAAGTTACAGTAGCGCCATCTTTGGGCTTACAGTATAAGCAGGTGGAATAAAATAGCATTACGATGTCGAGAGTTAGCCAGTGGTGCATAAAAATGAACAATTAAGTAAAATAAAGGATTGAAATCGTTGATTTGCATGATTTTAGCTTATGCACAATTTTTATTGTAATTTTTCAGCTTACTATTTCATTCATGTTTAGTCATTTGTTCATTTTTGTGCGCTACTGGCTTGTTCCATAACTTTCGACATTTTAATGCTGCTTTATTCCACCTATTTATACTGTAAGCCCAGAGATGGCGCTAATGTAACTTAACGAGTTGTACGGTTTTCGTTTATCCCCAGAGAGGGCGCACCGCATTTTATTGTAGTACTTTCATTCATTTAAAGTTTTTATTTTGGTACATTAGTTTTAACATTGTACTTTTCGCGTTGTATCGAAGTGTAAGTGGATCTTATTCCATTAGTTCCTTATGCAAAAAAGAAAAAGACAAATATCCTGTACTTACTTTTTCTGAGAGGCTCACATATGACTTAGCAAATGTGATTTGCTTTCCGTGGTTTAACCACTACTAGTGGTTTATTGTTCAGTGTAGTTTAAAAAGAAATATTTTTAAAAATTATATAGCTTTGCTGTTATTTAACTATTTACCGGCACTTCGATAGAGGGCACCACACGACTATCATGTCACATTTTCCTCCCGTTCAACCATGTAAACAACGGTTTCAGTTCATTTTACACTCCTGTATGCTCTACAGTAACCAATATTGTTTATTACGTGACCCTTCCGACTAATTCACCTGTTGCTATGTGGTATGTAGTTGTATAGTGTTATGTTTGCACTTAAAATACGTTGACAACAGTCGTATATTTGTTCCTGATTCTCCTGTTTTGTAATTTTTAGAACTAAAGATGGCTATGTAATGGTTTAAGTCTAGGTCTGCCGTAGTAGAACCGAACTATGTGAAACGCTTTCTGGAATTCAGGGAACATGGTATCAGCCTGAGTGCCGGTGAGAACCTGCCGATTCTGTTTGGCGAATAGAGCGAAATAGATTTCAAGCGATCGTTGTCTGCGAAAATTCCTACACAGATGTTTTTTTCTCTTAAAAGATCACTTACTGACGGCAATATAGGCCTTCAGTCGTGTGCGTCATCCTCCAAAACGGATGTGGCTTTCATAGTTTCCAATCATTCGGAACGTTTCGTTCCTCCAGTGGCCGACGGTAGACTGCTTCTACAAGATGAGCAAATTCCTCCGCTCACTTTGCGCCTGAAACTGTACCTGTTAGATTCTGTCATCTGTTCACCAGCTGTAGTTGACTTTTTATCCAGTGGTGACTTCTTTTGGTACCTCATTCTGGCGACGATTGAAAGGAAAAACAGCAGTACCATCTTCCTCCGCGAAACAATTTTATACAAAAGGAATTTAGTATTTCGACCATCATTGTTTTATTCTCTGTTACGACCTAGTTGCGGCCACAGAGTATTTAGACAAATGGCTTTGATCTGTTTGCTGATTTAATATAAGACCAAAATTTTTTCAGCCAGACCGGTAGCAAGAACTGTACTTTCAAATTCAGTCAACGCTTTACGCATGGCGCTCCGTACGCTAATTTCGGCCTCGTTCAGTGTTTATCTGCAACATTTTGGCTACGTTTCTGATCTGTCCTGAAGATTTCTTTGCTTTCGGAGCAGTTAGCTGAAACGGCTTTCGAACCACGGAGGGTTTTCCCCATGTGTCAAAACCTCCTAGGGGCTGTGAATTTCGTGTGGAGAGTTTGGTAAAACATGACTTGCGACAACCTGTGTCAACGTCCGCCTCGGTAGCTGTGCGGACAGCGCAGTGGGTTGCTAACCGAAGGGACTGGGTTCGATTCTCTGGCTGGTCGGAGATTTTCCTCCACTCGGGGCTGGGTGTCAGTCTTTACGTTCGTATCGCCGTTACTGACATTTCAGAGTCTAGATGGCTGTATGGGTAAATACCAAAAGCCACTAAATAAAAAAAAAAGTCCAAGGGATACCCACTCAATCTTTGATGCAAGGAACACTAGATGGAATACCTAACCACTCACACCGAATTGTATTAAAGTCTCGATTGGTGTTTCGTAAACAAATTAATGTATGATTTTTCATAAAGTTGGAAAGGGTATCTTCACTACGCATATCAGTAGTATTGCCGTCAGAGTCCTGTGATATTTTTGAAATTTCTTTTTCTTTCGCATCGCTGAAAAACCTTCTGTTTTCGCAGATCGACCAGGACACCGAGTGAAGAGACCCGGTCGTCTCCTCGATCGCAGTCGGCAAGCGACGACAGTCGACCCCTGAGCGAGCTGTCTGCGCTCGAACCGACGCCGAGCTCGTATTCCACGATAGAAGATTCGGTCGCCACGGCAGAGTTTTCCGTCTTGGAGGACGGAGTGCCCCCTGAGTCGGACAGGCTGAAGGGGATGCCAGAAGAGGAGGCGGAGGAGGCGCTGAGTGCAGTCGTGAGGCGGCTGGGACTCACCAACGGCGAAGCTGGACGCGGCGGGTGCGACTGCGTAGTGCGCCTCCATAATGGCAAGTGCGTCATCCACCACAACAGTCTGCGTAACGGAAGAGACGCGTTGCACCACCGGCCCGGGAGCGAAGTCGACCGCCTCAAAGTCTCGGACCACCAGGAGGACAGTAACGGAGCGGCACTGAACGGAGATTCGGAGACTGAATACGAGAGGACATTTGTGTCCGTCGACTTGCAGATGAACTGTCAGTTAGACGCTGAAGCCGAAGCGCCGGTGGAAGAGGGAGGAGTTACGGACGACGACGGCCCGCGTGAGCGGATTAGCGAGGAGAAGTCGGCAGAGAACCTGCGTGCACTGTGTGAAGAAGCCTCTGGGGAACGTGAGGAGAGGCACGAAGAGGCGACGAACGGTGTGTGCGTCGAAGCGGACGCCTCGCAGCAGGTGGAGTGCCGCATCGTGGTGAGCCCCGAACCGGAGGACGAAGCGGAGGCGCAACAGGAGAAGGAACGGCCTCCCGTCAACGGCAGCGGCAGCGCCTCTAACGACGAGGACGACGACTCGCGGCCGCAGCGTGTCCGCCGCTGCTCGTCCCTAAAGAGCGGCAAGACTCCCCCTGGCACGCCGGGCCGCAAGAAGATCGTGCGCTTCGCCGACGTTCTCGGCCTCGACCTGGCCGACGTGCGCACCTTCCTCGACGAGATCCCCAAGATCCCCAGCTCCGCCTACGACGACCTGCGCGACGTCGACCTGGGCACCTCGGCGCCCAGCTTCCTGCCGGCGCCGACGACGACTATACTGGGAGATTCCCAGCAGCAGTCGTTCGCGTTCCCCACCGCCCGCACGCTGGTGCCCCTGTTCCAGCAGCCTTGGACGCAGCCGGACTTCTTGGACCGTGTGCGCGACAGACAGGTCAGTAGGTAGTTCTTTATTATTCCTGAATCTCCATTATTCACTTCCGTCTTATTCATATTAGGCATCAACCCCTAAAAAACTAATTACTTCATATAGAGTCGTGAAGCCGTATCACTGACAATGATCAATTCCAAGTCTAGGAGCCCATCTTTTGGCCTGTCATTGTTTCGTTGGTGATAGTATTACATGACACACTGTTGTTGACCTAGTTTGATGCAGCTGTTCGTGTTGTTATAACCTGTCACTCATTGTTCCTCAACATAATAATGTTATAATTTTAATTCCTATTCAAAGGAATTTTTTTCACCACCACCACCACCACAATCATTTTCTTAGATCTTTAGCCAGCACTAGGAATGATTTACACCTGAATCCAAAGCGACTGCCCCTTTTTTTTCTTCTCCTACCCCTTGCCACTTCCTCCCACTCCTGCTCCCCCTTCTAATTATCCCTATCTCCTCCTCCTCCTCCTCCTCCTCCTCCTCCTCCTCCCCCCCTCCTCTTCCTATTCATCCAGCACCTTCTTTTCCTTATTCTTCTCCTTCTCCTTGCCATTCTCCTTCCCTTCCTTATCTACATCTGCATCCATACTCCGCAAGCCACCTGACGGTGTGTGGCGGAGGGTACCCTGAGTACCTCTATCGGTTCTCCCTTCTATTTCAGTCTCGTATTGTTCGTGGAAAGGAGGATTGTCGGTATGCTTCTGTGTGGGCTCTAATCTCTCTGATTTTATCCTCATGGTCTCTTTGCGAGATATACGTAGGAGGGAGGAATATACTGCTTGACTCTTCGGTGAAGGTATGTTCTCGAAACTTTAACAAAACCTCGTACCAAGCTACCGAGCGTCTCTCCTGCAGAGTCTTCCACTGGAGTTTATCTATCATCTCCGTAACGCTTTCGTGATTACTAAATGATCCTGTAACGAAGCGCGCTGCTCTCCGTTGGATCTTCTCTATCTCTTCTGTCAACCCTATCTGGTACTGATCCCACACCGATGAGAAGTATTGAAGCAGTGGGCGAACAAGCGTACTGTAACATACTTCCTTTGTTTTCGGATTGCATTTCCTTAAGATTCTTTCAATGAATCTGTCTGGCATCTGCTTTACCGACGATCAACTTTATATGATCATTCCATTT
Source organism: Schistocerca serialis cubense (assembly GCF_023864345.2). Classification (NCBI taxonomy): domain Eukaryota; kingdom Metazoa; phylum Arthropoda; class Insecta; order Orthoptera; family Acrididae; genus Schistocerca; species Schistocerca serialis. The sequence goes on along the minus strand of NC_064641.1, from coordinate 627,558,466 downwards.
TAAATCACTCCTAATGCGTACTCCCAGATAATTTATGGAATTAACTGTTTCCAGTTGCTGACCTGCTATTTTGTAGCTAAATGATAAGGGATCTATCTTTCTATGTATTCGCAGCACATTCCTCGCCGTCCTCCTTCCCTTCCTCGCCGTTCTCCTTGTCTTCCTCTTCCTCCTCCATGCGTTTCTCGTCCTCCTCCTTACCTTCATCTCTTTCTCCCTATTTTTTACTTTCCTTCTTCTACTCTCCATCTCTCCCAACGTTGTGACTCCTTTCCCCCTGTTTGTTTGTAATACATCAAATTTTATTTTTTTCACCTAGGCACTCAACTGCCATGCCCTAGACCAACACTAAACCTGTGTAGGTAATATACAACAGCATCATCTGCAAACTTCATGGAATATACGCTCTTGTCCACCAGCTGTTTGTTGTTTTAGTAATGTGTTCGTAGGCTGTCTACACTAATCTCTTTCTCTGCATGGCTACCGCAACATACTGTACATCCACTTGGACTTGCTTAATGTCGTTAACGCTCAGTCTCCTATTACTATTTTCACTCCCTCCCTCGCACCTACTTGTCTCCATTACCAAATTATGTACTCGTTAATGACTCAGTATGTATCGTATCACTCTATCCATTTCTTTTAGTCAAGTTACGCCATTGAGTTCTTTATTGCTCCATTCACTTGAGTACTGCTTCACTAGCTCCATTTAATCGTGGGCATTCTTTTGAAAAAAAAAACCTCATAAAAATAAAGACTCTTCCCTTTGTATTTACAGTTATCGTCATTTTCATTTCTACACAAGGCTACAAACCAGACAAATATTTTCAGATAAAATTGCTTAACTCTAACATTTGTTTGATGTTAATACACTTATCATCAGCCAAAGGTTGCGTTTCATTGGCAGGACACTTAGAAGATGCAACAAGTCCACTAAAGAGACAGCTTACACTACACTCGTTCGTCCTCTGTTAGAATATTGCTGCGCGGTGTGGGATCCTTACCAGGTGGTATTGACGGAGGACATCGAAAGGGTGCAAAAAAGGGCAGCTCGTTTTGTATTATCACGTAATAGGGGAGAGAGTGTGGCAGATATGATACGCGAGCTGGGATGGAAGTCATTAAAGCAAAGACGTTTTTCGTCGCGACGAGATCTATTTACGAAATTTCAGTCGCCAACTTTCTCTTCCAAATGCGAAAATAATTTGTTGGGCTCACCCTACATAGGTAGGGATGATCATCAAAATAAAATAAGAGAAATCAGAGCTCGAACAGAAAGGCTTAGGTGTTCGTTTTTCCCGCGCGATGTTCGGGAGTGGAATGGTAGAGAGATAGTATGATTGTAGTTCGATGAACCCTCTGCCAAGCACTTAAATGTCAATTGCAGAGTAATCATATAGATGTAGATGTAGATCAGAATATTTTTCGTTCTATTATTAGTTTACACTTGTGCTGCAGTAAACTATTTCGCTTCCGAAGTACCTAAAGTCATATACTACATTTAGTCTCTCAGGACGTAATGCCCTCAGCACCACCTGATGTAATTAGACTACATTCCACCACCATCGTTGTATTTTTGTTGTTTTCCTTTTAATAACCTCTTTAAGAGATTTCAGTTCCATTCAGCTGATCTTCAAAGTCCTTTGTTATATCTGTCACATTTGCAATGTCCTGGCCAAATCTAATTTCTTTCTTTATTGTCAACTTTAATTCCCTTTCCATACATTTCTTCAGTTTTCTTCAACACTTTCTCTAGGTACATATTCAATAACAGGGATAGTCATTAATATGTCTCACTCCCTCTTCAACTACTGCTTCCCTTTCATGTCTTTTGACTCTAATAATTGCAATCAGGTTTCCGAAAAAATTGTAAATACATTTAGTTTTCACACTGCAGTCCAGTCAGTGTGATCCATTCAAAATTGTTAAACATCGGTTTATTTTATTACTTAATTATTTTATGAGATGATGCAGCAGTACATTGAGGACGAATAAGGTTGACACCAGCCCTAGAAGCCTATGTAGCTATAAACGTACGTTTCGTTTTCTTCAACCTTTCTTCTAAGATAAGTTGTAGGGTCAGTATTTCCTCGCGTATTCAAATATTTCTCCAGAACCCTAACTGATACTCCCCCGAGATCGGCTTCTACCAGTCTTTCGATTCTGTAACTAACTCGTGTCAGTATTTTGCAACTATGATTTAACTAATGGTTCTGAAGTATTTTCATCCTTTACCACCTGCTTTTTTGGATTTAAAGTTATTATATTCTACATAAAATCGAAGGGCATTTCTATTGTCGCATATTCCTACACGCCACATAGAACAGTTGTCGCATACGGCTCGCTCAAGGATATCAGTAATACTGATTGAGAGGTAATATTATCTGCGCCAGGGTCTCGTTTCCATTAAGATCTTTGTGTTCTGTAAAATTATTTTTGCATTATCATACCTCTAATCTCATGTTAATTTGCTTCCTCTTTGCTTTTCATTATATTGTCTTCATGTTTGTTTCCCTTATGTAGCCTTTCTGATCTGTATAGTTCTTCCACCTTGCAGTTCTTTGGTAATGGCTTGCCATCTGAGTTCTTAATAGTCATGAAATTGCTTATCTTTCCTCCAAACGTCTCTAATTTTCCTATAGGCTGCTTGTATCTTTTCTCAACTCATGCCTGTTTCTACATCCTTGCATTTGTTCTCTAGCCATTTATTTTAAGCGATTTCGCATTTTCTGTAAGTCTCATTGTTTAGACATATGTATTCCCCTTTGCGTTATTTGCAGTATTTTGTATATTTTACCCTTTCGTCAGTTAAATAAAATTTAGCCTTGTTGTCAGAGGATTTCTACTAGATCTTGTCTATATAAATAATTTATTCTAAACTGCCTTCAGTTTTTAATCTTTCAAGGCTTTACATTCGTCTTCTTCTGAACTCCTTACCCCGTTTCAGAAAAACTGTTGGCTAATGCTCCCCTTGACACCCTAAACAACCTCTGGCTCTTTCAATTCATTCAGGGCCCATGGCCTAACTACATACCTTTGTTTCAATTTCTTCAGTTTTAATCTGGAGATAATGACCAATAAATTACAGTCAGTCCACAACTGCTCCTGGAAATGTCTTACAGTTTAAAATCTAAATTCTAAATCATTGTCTTACCACCATATATTCAACGTTAAATTTTCCATTGTATCCATGTGTCTTCCAAGTATACAATCTTCTTATGGATTTTTTTAAACCAAATGTTATCGATAACTAAATTATGCTCTGTGCAGAATTCTACCTGACGGCTTCCTCTTTCATTTCTTTCCCCCATGTTCGCGTGCTATTTTTCCTTCTCTTATTCTTTCTACTATCGGACTTCAGTTCCCAATTACAACTACAGTTTCGCCTACTTTAACTATTTAAATAATTTCTCTTCTTTCAGCATTCATTTCTTCAATGCCATCATCTGCGAAGCTAGATGGCACATAAGCTTGTACTATTCTGCTGAATGATGGTTTCGTTCCTATATTGACTACGATAGTGCATTCACTATTCTGTTCATAGTAGCGTACTTTCATTCCTATTTTTATTAATTACTAGATATAATCCTGTATTACCTATATTTTATGACCGTATACGCACCTGATCAGAAGACGTGTTCTTCTCGTTAGCGCGCTTCTCTAATTCGCACTGCGTATGACTTCAACCTATATATTTCCCCTTTTAATTTCTGTGACCTTCCTGCCCGATTAAGGGATCTAACTTTCTTTAGTGTCAACTTGATTTCTGCTGTTTGCAGTACAAGCACAGTCAGGCCATGTTGCCTAATGTTAAGAGGCACGATTTGTCAGTTTTCCAGATCGTTGTCCCTGAAACAACTGAATAGTCTGGTACACTTCTTCAGGAAGTATAGGTTAGTCTGGTCTCTCTACGGAAGCCCCTTCGTTGTGGATGCGCGTACATCGACATGAGCGTGACCCGTTACTACATCGACAGTGAGTTGCTTTTCTGACGAAGACACTGATGAAATACAGTGTTTTCGGAAATTCCCGTTACAGACTTCTAGGCCGTGTAGAAGTGAGTGAGTAGATAGTATTTTGAACTAGAACCCATGTCCGGAAACTTATCTTTTCCGTGCTACAATAATTTGAAAACAAGTTGGAAACGGGACCACTTTTACAATTAGTTGGTTAGGCGTGACACATTACATCAAGTGTTTTACCAGTCCACCCATAAATAGCCAAAGAAATTGCTCGTGTACTCGTTGACGGGTCCTCTTGAATGTGATGTAGTATGGTCTCTTCTAATTCGCATGTGCAACGTTTCCTTGGAGCACCACAGTCACGCCTGCTGACCTTGAAGGTACCCTTTCTCGAAGCCGTTGCGTAATTGTGGCGAAAAGGGTGTGCGATGGAGTCGGACGTTGTCCAGAACAATAAAGGCAACGAGCAGCTCTTCCATTACCGTGAGCTTCGACATTCAGAAGGATCATGTCGGTGTATTCTGCAAACTTAACCATGTCGCTCTAACACTCACATACACGTGAATGATGCTCGAACCAGGTGAGAGAGGTAGGTCAGACGTCAAATGACATCATATGATCCGACGTAACCACCCTCCCACCATGATTACCTTGTTGCATATCTATCTAGCAAACATTTTATCAGACAGCTATAGTACGGAAACGGTACCTTTCCAGACGCGGGTTCCTATTCAAAATATTATGTACTCACTCCCCTCTACAGATCCTAGAAGTTTGTAGCCGGAATTTCTGAGCACCCTGAATCCGAAGCCGCAGTGCCCGGTTTTGAAGTAGTACGATGACAATGTTCCATCCGAAAAATGGTTCAAATGGCTCTAAGCACTATGGGACTTAACATCTGAGGTCATCAGTCCCCTAGAACGTAGAACTACTTAAACCCAACTAACCTAAGGACATCACACACATCCATGCCCGAGGCAGGGTTCGAACCTGCGACCGTAGCGGTTGCGCGGTTCCAGACTGAAGCGCCTAGAACTGCTCGGCCACATCGGCCGGTATTCCATCCGACATGCACGCAAGTCCGAAAGAACATCGCATCGTACTTCTTTACAATACAGGGACTGCAGTTTAGTATTTATTGGCCGATACCGGGCCAGCAATTAAAAATTAAATGACTCCCTTTTCGGGAATGACATTACTGGGAACTACGAGTAAAGGTATGACACATGGAAGTTTGGGTATGACCGTGAATCATGTTCGGATAGACGAAGCGGTTAAGGTGACGTCTCGCGTAAATTGGGAAATCCGGGTTCGAGTTCCGGTCCAGCACAAATTTCCACTGTTGTCATTCCATTATACAGGGTGTTTCAAAAGGACTTTACAACTTCAAAAATTCATACAAATTTATTGAAAGAAGATATCGATCTGGGTTCAGTGTTATTTTGTATGGAAACACACACAGTTCTTTTTTCTACCTTCATTTGGTTATCCTGCACACTCCCATCTTCAGTCACTGGCCGGGGTAGCTGAGCGGTTCTATGCGATACAGTCTGGAGCTGAGCGACCGCTACGGTCGCAGGTTCGAATCCTGCCTCGGGCATGGATGTGTGTGATGTTCTTAGGTTAGTTAGGTTTAAGTAGTTCTAAGTCTCGGGGACTGATGACCTCAGATGTTAAGTCCCATAGTGCTCAGAGCCATTTGAACCATCTGATGTGAATTTCTTCCAAAACTCGCTGTAGCATTGCAGGTATAACTTGTTCAGTGGCGACGTAAATTCTTGCTGTAAGTTCAGGTAGAGAAGCCGGCACAGGAGGTAGAAACACGATATCCTCGACGAATCCCCATTAAAAAAATCATGTCAGGTCTGGGGAACATGGGGGCCATTCAGTTGGCGCATCACGGCCAATCCATTGACCTGGAAAGCGATCACTGAGAAAGTCACGGACGTCAGCCAGGTAATGGGGTGGTGCACCACTTTGCATGAAGTAAACATTTCGTTTCTAGTCATCCTCATCGATCTGTGATATCGAAAATTGTTGTAACATATCTATCTAGAGCGTACTTGGTACGGAAATTACGCTAAACCGTTGTCGCCGACAGCGATTCTTCAAACCAAAGCACACAGCTAGCACGCTAGTGTCCAGTGGAGCAAGCCATCTTTAACGCCACTGCCGCTAGTGCTCCTTATGGTGTGATTCGGCAGTAGCAAACTACACTAGACTAAATTTAGTGTATTTCCATATACAAATTGACACCACGATCACCTCTGTAGGTACTATGAATTAATTCATATAAATTTTCAAAGTTGTAAAGTCTTTTTTGAAACACCCTGTACATCTGGAGGTGATTCATATTCGCAACTGAGAATACATTTCATGAAGGATATTGTCAAAAGTTGATGTTTTCGACGCGAGAAGAATACCGAGAATACACAATACAGCTCGAAAATCTGCGAAGTGCACGGTTAACCGGAGGTTTCGCTACCTACGCGATTAAGTGAAGACGTCAATTCTTACAAACGTAATAGCTTTTTGCTGACACACTCAACTGAAACACTGTGCTGTTATGATCTGACAAGCGGCTTAGGGGCGCTTAAGAGCACGCTGCTCGTGATGTGTGGGTTCTTCTTAAGTTTGCGCCTGCTCCCGTCGCGGCGAACGTTGACCCTGACATGAACCACATTATTGATGTGCAGCAAAGGTCTTTGCTACTCACTTCTACTTCGACGGCCCGTCTTGTTCACACTACATACTTAAACAGTGTGATGGTAGCATACAGGGCTCGAGTTAAAAGCTAACTTACGTTTCTGCCTGTTCATGGACAGTGCTTCCACGAATTGTGCAAGAGGTTTAGCCAGTGGTAATCACTTACGGTGAACGCACTACACGTAAACCATCTTCTGGACAGCTCTGTCAACAGGCGGAGAGCAAATAACTCAGTACATTTCACTTGCAAATCGGGTTCTTGCACGCTGGCTGACGTTTGCTGGCGGCGGGACGTAAACGCCAGTGGAAATAGCCCCGCATACCGCCGGCCACCAGCTAAGCGCTGCCAGGCGCTCTTGACACGGTGCCACGTCCGTTTACAAACCGCCTCGTGCCCTGACTAATTTAGGGCTATAAAAACAAACTGCAATACAATAAACTTCGATCTCTCTCTCTTTCTTCCTCCCTCTCTATGTATTGACGATGAGGAAGCTAACATAAACCATCTCCATTACATCTAGAACGAATAAACGTATCGAGATGTGGCCTTCGCCAAGTTGTAGCGTAAAAGCTTTCGATAAAGTAAGTTGAGAGAAGCTATGAAAGAGAATGAACACAAAACGAATATATCTGCTCTTACTAAAGGTGAGGCTGTCAGAGACAGCAAAGGACTTAGAAGACCAGTTGAACGGAATGGACAGTGTCTTGAAAGGAGGTTATAAGATGAACATGAACAAAAGCAAAACGAGGGTAATGGAATGTAGTCGAATTGAGTCAGCGGCTGCTGAGGGAATTAGATTAGGAAATGAGACTCTTAAAGTAGTAAAGGAGTTTCGCTATGTGGGGAGCAAAATAACTGATGCTGGTCGAAGTAGGCCGGCCGGAGTGGCCGTGCGGTTCTAGGCGCTACAGTCTGGAACCGCGAGACCGCTACGGTCGCAGGTTCGAATCCTGCCTCTGGCATGGATGTGTGTGATGTCCTTAGGTTGGTTAGGTGTAAGTAGTTCTAAGTTCTAGGGGACTGATGGCCTCAGAAGTTGAGTCCCATAGTGCTCAGAGCCATTTTTGATGGTCGAAGTAGAGAGGATATAAAATGTAGACTGGCAATGACAAGGAAAGCGTTTCTGAAGAAGTGGAATTTGTTAATATCGGGTATAGATTTAAGTGTCAGTAAGTTGTTTCTGAAAGTATTTGTATGGAGTGTAGCCATGTATGGAAGTGAAACATGGACGATAAATAGTTTGGACAAGAAGAGAATAGAAGCTTTCGAAATGTGGTGCTACAGAAGAATGCTGAAGATTAGATGGGGAGATCACATAGCTAATGAGGAGGTATTGAATGGAATTGGGGAGAAGAGGATTTTGTGGCACAACTTGACAAGAAGAAGGGACCGGTTGGTAGGACATGTTCTGAGGCATGAAGGGATCACAAATTTAGCATTGGAGGGCAGCGTGGAGGGTAAAAATCGTAGAGGGAGACGAAGAGATGAATTCACTATGCAGATTCAGAAGGATGTAGGTTGCAGTAAGTACTGGGAGATGAAGAAGCTTGCACAGGATAGAGTAGCATGGAGAGCGGCATCAAACCAGTCTCAGGACTGAAGACCATCACAACAACAACACTAAATGTAGTAGAAAACATGTACCAAGTGAGAAAAGACAGGTCAAATTTGGGAATAAGACAAGAATGCAGTTTGTCTCCGATTTTATCTAATATTTAAATTGACGACGTGCTTAGGTAATCGAAAACTAAATTCAGTTTTTATACTAACGACTTCAACGACATGAATCATTTTGTAACATTACTTTTTGCTGATGATCAAATTTTGATTGCTGTTAGCGACAACACATTGCAAATAGATGCTCGTATTTTATCCGCAACAGCAAAGTTGTATCATCTTTTGGTATCTTTATAGAAAAGAAGAGTTATGACTTCTAGCGGCCAACAGCCGATTCACATCCAAACAATAAGAAGTAATCAGAAAGTAGAAGGAGTAAACTCATTCATCTTCTTAAGAAATACTCTCACATTCGTGGCCGAAACGAAGACACGTAAGAAAGTAGAAAGATTCAATTATATCAACAGAACAAAATATAGAATCTTCGGAAGTAAAGCAAGAAAGGAAACTCTACGGAAGTTCTGCAAAATGATATGTGGAAGTGAACTGTGGGCTGTAACAAAAAGAAAATAAACAAATATCACTACAATCGGAGATGAGATTCGTAAGAAGAGTAGTTGGCTACATGCTGTCAGACGGGAGGATGCATGCTGACATCATAGAGGCTCAAATGCGCAAATTAATGAATACAAGAACTGCAACCATCATGTCACAAAAATGGAAGATGACCGAATATCAAAATTAACGATAAATTATTGTGCAGTGGACAGAAGATATTTTGTAAGACAGAGGAAATGGTGGCAAGATTAATAGTTTCAACCAAGGTGCGTAACAGATAAACGCCTAATACATGCAGGAAGAGCTATATATTTTTCTGTGATTATGGAGTTTGAACAAATAGTAACAAGATAACAGTATCGCAAATCACTGTCCCGTTGACAGGAGAAGAGGTTCCTTGTTTCAGTGCAGCAGTTATTCTGGAAGGTTTTCTTCAGGTGCCAAATCTCAGTAGATATAGTGAATTCGCATATGTCAGGAGCTCTGCGGACAAGGGTAGTGGGCACGGGTTTCCGTTGTGCTGGTGGGTGATGGCAGCTGTTGGCGTTGAGGTACACGTCTGTGTGTGTTTTCTTTCGGTAGACGGAGTGTCCCAGTGTGCAGTCCGTTTTCTTCATTATTAGGATATCGAGGAAGGGTAGGCACCTGTTATGTAGCTTATACTGTAGTGCTCCGTACACTTTTATACATTTGTCGAGTTAGCTCTGTTTAGTTACACTCTAAGGGGGAAAAACAAAACAGAGGCATCACTAAAAATTATCCGAATTGGACGAAAATCTGTAGAAGTTATGTAAATGTAAAGAGAAAAAAGATTACGATTTCAGAAAAACTGGATGATTTATTAAAGAGAAAGTAGTTCATAAAATGAGCAAGTCAATAACGCGTTGGTCCACACCTGGCCCTTATGGATGCAATTATTCGGCATGGCGTTAATTGACAGAGTTGTTGGATGTCCTTCTAAGCGATAGCGTGAAAAAATTCTGTCGAACTGACGTGTTAGTGTGTCAAAATCCTGAGTTGATTGGAGGGCCCCGCCCATACTTCTCCAAACGCTCTCAGTTGAGGTTAGATCCGGGAGTCTTGCTGGCCAAGGCAGGATTTGTCAAACACGAAGACAAGCAATAGAATCTCTGGTCTGTGCGGGAGGGCATTATCTTGCTGGAATGTAAGCCCACGATGGTTTGCCACGAAGGGCGATGAAATCGGGTGTAGAATACTGCTGACGTATCGCTGTGCAGTAAGGGTGCTGCGGATGACAACCAATCCCAGACCATCACTCCCGGGTGTTGAACTGTGTGGCGGGCGACACTGAGACAGGTGAAAGGTGAGCTCCATGTGGTTCCCAAGTCGTGCAGTGACCGTAAACCATAAAATTACCAAATATGCAGCAACCAGTCGCAAAATCATGTTTTATTTATTCTCTTTTGCAAAAGTTATGTTTGACCTCTGCTTGAGACAGTATCACTACTCAGAGCACATATTGGTTGAAAGCACCGATGATGGCTGTTAATTAGTTGAAATCGATTTGCAAAAGTGAATGAATAAATTTTGCGACTGGTTGCTGCATATTTGGTAATTTTAGTGAGATTGGTATCCCACCGTTGTCCGGGCTGTTTCCACACACGTCTTCGTAGGTCAACGTGGCTCAGTTCGAAGCGGGACCCATCGCCGAAGAAAATTGTGCGGTAGTCAATGAGATTCCAGTCCTATTCTTTTAAGTTACGTAGGATACGGGCTATGCTCCACACGATAACGTGTTACACCTCTTGTGAGAAGAGGGAAACAGCTTAAGGATCCTTGCTATCGTACCAGCATTCAGTCACCTTCGTTGTAACACGTCTGGCGTTTCCTTCGCCTCGAGTTCGTTATCAGTGTTGCAGCCTATTCTTTTTTGAAGTGAACTAAATCTCTAATCGAACGCTAAAACGCGCACGCGCACGCCTCTGCCTTTCCTCGGCCGGTGGCAGGTGCTTCTAGGGATCGAAAAGCCTTGCAAAGCGACACTCCGGTTGATATGCGAACATACTTGCCGATTACTGTCCCTTTGTCTTTACTTCTCGACACATCATCCAGAATACCATGAAGAACTGACGTGTCTATATTTGGTCAATTTGCCAGTAAAAGGTTTGCTGGCCTTACAAAGCTTTGAGGGTCATTTGTTTCCCCAATAACAAAACAAGGAAACTCTTTGTCATTTTACTACTGATAGAACATTGTACATTTTCTTCGAATCTCAACCTTTTAGGTTAGATTTAAACGTGACAAAACTCTAATATAAATTCATGGTCCATAATGCACTGTGTGAAAAGGGCTACAACTGGTTACATACTATACACAACTACAACACAATCATGGATTTTATGTTTTAATTATTACTGCTATACATTTTAGTCAACGTCGTCGTCATCATCATCATCATCATCATCATTATCATTATCATCATCAGGTGGATTCAGATGCTTTTATATTGTGAGATTTACTTGTGACGCGTCTAGGTTGCAGACAAAATAGGCAAAAAGATTGGGTGTTGTCTGGTGCTGATGAAGAAGCACCGGCGTTAATTTATAACTCAGGAAAGTGTTATACACGTAAGGTCCCATAAAGCTGTCAAATTATGGGGATGCTGATTCCTGCGTTTCACCCGCTGCTACAAGCATGCATCGACATTTTCCATAGGATTTAAATCTGGTGGCTTAACGAGCGAGCCGAAGTTCTATAGAGTGACTAAGTCTTAGCCAAACAAGGTAGTATGTGGACAACCCTGTTATGGAACGTCCCCTTTGAACAATTATACATGACTGTGCTTAAACTGACACACAATATTTTGTTAGCGCAACGCAATCTGACTTTCAAAATTCCCTACAAAACAATGGCCCTGACTAACATTAAACTATACCTTTCACAAATCACTTACCTCACAAAAATCTTCGCTGCTCAAGCTACTGCAATACAGCGAGCGCCACTACTGCCAGCTAAATAAAAGATTCAAACTATGGAAGGCACTAACTACTGATAGGGATAGTTAGCAAATGAAAGATATTAATAGAGAACAAACAATGTATTTACCTTGATATCATCATATATAAATATAGCAGTTCATGATAAATTTCAAAACTCCGCCATCTCTCTCCCCACATCCACCACTGCTGGCGGCTCACCTCCAACTGCGCAACGCTACGCGCTGTTCACATCCAACTGCCGCTGCCCAACACTACAATGGCGAGTATTACAACAATGCAAAGCAGCCACAGACTGCACACAGCACAGCCAGTGATTTTCATACAGAGGTGGCATTACCAATAAAAAAACCTAAACAGCCTACTTACACTGTGAACGCAGCTGTAATTATGTGGGAAGATGGAAGTCCATAGCATTCTCATCCTGATGTAAAAAGAAAATACGATATCGAGAATGTTGGAATAAACATCCTACTTCTTGTTCAGCTTAGCCTGAATGTATGGTTGCAAGTTAGGTACAAAAATATCCCGGTAATCGATTCAGACCCGAATTATACTTACCTAACATTGCACGTTAAAAACCGCATTGTGCCGTTGGTACACTCGATGCTTTGCATCATTTGAAAACAGGCAAAATCTTTACTCGTCCAAAAACAACACGTCTCCTCTCAGTTGTTTTGTCAGGTCCACTGTTGTTTGACCCACTGCAGCTTTAAGTGGCGATGTGAACGATAGTCTTTGATGCGCCGTTCTTTGTAGACAAGCTGTACAGTTGATACACGAACAAATCATACAACTTCATTCACGGTGTGGTCATGGGCAAGTCCAAATACCACAACTCCCTTCTGCCATTCTGTCGCGTCTGTGCGTCGTTCCATCTTACTGCTTCGTTTGCATACAACCGACTGGCATGTACACACTACTTCGATCTCTGATAACAGCTCCGTTCCCATTTGCAGTTTACCAGAACGACCAGTGCCATTTTCTAAGGTAGCGAGTATTTTTTGCCTCGTGAACTTACACTATCTGATCTAAAGTGTCGGGACATCCTACGTAATCCGAATTGACCACTGGATGTGATGAGACGCGGACCTGCCGGTATAGAGGAAGGTGGCGAGTGTTGCGTTGGCAGTAGAGAAGTAGTAAAGGCAGAGCGAGTCGGTCGTCAGAGCTCAGTGACTTCGAACGTGACTGTGAACTACTCACCTGAATAACAGATTCATCAGTGACATTTCAACCCTTTTAAAGCTGCCCAACAGTCTTGGTGACGTGGAGTGGCGTCGCGAAGGAATAACCGCAGCTCAACGAAAACCAGGCAGAATTCATTGACTGACGGAGAGGGTCCGTCGAGAACTGCGGAGGGTGATCGTAAAAATCACATGAAATCATCGGGAGTAATCACTCGTGAATTCAAAAGTGTTACCAGCAGGCCAGTCAGCGCATTGACTGTGCGTGGCAAATTAAAAGAATGTGGTATGACGGTCGAGCAGCTCCACATAAGTCACACATTCCAGTAGTCCATGGTAAGCGTCGTGTTGAGGTGGAGCAAAGAGCGATGACACTGGTGACTGTAAAAGAGTGATTTGGAGTGATGAGCCATGGTATACGCTACAGCAATTCGATGGAAGGTTTTGGATTTGTTGAATGCGTGGCGAACTTAACGTTCCATCAAGTGTAGCGTGAGCAGTGGAGTACAGAGGAGGTGGTGTTATGGTAAGGGGGTGATATACATGGTTAGTGTGTGGTCCCCTTATTGGACTCGAGAAAATGCTGACTACAGACGCGTATGAAAACGTTTTACAATAATGGGTATTGTGTACAATAGTCGTAAAGTTCAGGTACGATTATTGTGATAGTATACTGGGTTATAAAAAATCATCTGTGAGGCAATGGTATGTGGACAATAACATTTCTGAATCGGTCTATCCTACCCAGGGTTCGACCTGCCTCTAATGGAACATATTTGGGATGAGTTAGAACATCGGCTTTGCTCCAGACTCCAGTGTCCAGCATCACTACCTCCTTCGGTTTTGGATCTTGAGGAAGAATGGGCTGCCATATCTCACCAGGCATTCACATACTTCATTGAAAGTGTTCCCAGTATAGTCCAAGCCGTCACAAAGAGGAACGGGAAGCCCTATATTAATGTCCATTAATAGTGTCTGGACACTTTTGATCAGATAGTGTTTGTAATTTTCTGGTGCATTAAAACTGTGTGCCCTACCGAGACTAGAACTCGGAGAGACGCTCTACCGTGCTTGGGTAGCTCAGTCGGTAGAGCACTTACCTGCTTAAGGCGAAGGTCCCGAGTTAGTCTCGGACGAAGTTTCATATCAGCATGCACTCCGCAATGGAGTGAAAATTTCATTCTAGATCATGTACTGGTAAGGGTGATTTCGTGGCCACCTGCGGGTAACTTGGGTTCCCTAAATATCTAATAAACAGCACTGCGCATTCCGATGATGAATGCCTTAGTTACTACTACTAGTTCGTAGTTTCGCCTGTAGAGCACCTTGCCGCAGTAGCTAGTTTTCCAAGCGAACAGCGAGGTTATCCTCTTTTCATCGCCGAAAAAGTGAGGCAGACATTTGAAGCAGTATTACTATACCTATGTTTGTGAAGTTACACATTGTGATATTCTTTTCCTGTTGCAAATGTACGAAACATTATGTTCCAGTATTAATATTTTAATTTATCCTTAAGATTAGACGGTAAGTTTTTGTACAAAAACATGGCGGTGTTAGTATGAGCCCTTTTCGTGCTGGCAGTATTATCCTCCAAAACAAAAGGGGACCAAATTATAATCACAAGAGAGTTGCTGCTCAACTTTGTGTTGCAGACGCCCCAAAGAGTTAACTTGCAGGAGGAAAAAACTTGAGATAAACAAGACATGGTCGGAGTCTTAAAGGCAGTATCAGAGAAATGAACTGACCTAAAAAACGCAGATGTTTTCTACATCTGAAGCAAGCCTTCAAAGACTCTTTCCTTGTGACTTGCCTTTCGAAGGACAGTTAGAAGAAAAATCAGAAGGAAACCAATTTTGTCTGCTGGTCGTGAGACTGAGGCGTGTGTGATTTTTGTAAATAGTTAGTATTTTTCAATATATTGAAGCTATATGAATTTTGATAAACATGATTTTTGAAATTTGTGTAAGGGACGACATCGTAGTCGGGTTCCACACTGTGCACTCTTGCAGTTATATTGGATTTAATAAAACTAACTTTCTTGTATGTTCTGGTTTAATCTATTTAATTTATCCCACAGGGCTCAAATTACCAACACGACTTTATTTTCGCAGATTGTGTAAGTTTCCATGACACAAATTATATTTTTTGCCCCATGCATTATTCCCGATAAAATGTATGATAAGTCAAAGACATGTCAGAGTATGTTCACAGCAACTCTTAAGGGGGGGTAGGACGTCAAGCGGGCCGACTTGGAGCGGGAGAGGCATCACAGGACATTTTAATTTCCAGTGTCTATACTTTCACAAATAAATTCATAAAACTTTGTCAGCATCACCAGGAAGGATTCAGGATTCACACTCATTGCCGTGGAAGTTCGACAACATAACAAAATAAATTTTTTTACGTGTGAAATTTCATCATTTTTTCACTTACAAATGGCTGCATTTGTTGCTATACGTACACTTTTCTTCATAAGTTAGAGAGATTCTTCGATGAATTTTGCATAGCTTACATACCATACTTACAGGTGGATGAAACTCTAGAATTTATTTAATTTATGAAAAAACGAATGATCTGTTGTATTTTAAACTTCATGTTTAGAAAAAACACAAATTTTGTAGTGAATTACCTCAATTTTTACCGCAGTTTTTAATAGATTTGGAAAATTCTAGAGTTTCATATACGTTTAAGTATGGTTTGTATGCTGTGCAAAATTCATCGAACCATCTCTCTTACGTACGAATAAAAGTGTACCTATAGCAACAAATGGTGCCATTAGTAAGTGAAAAAATGATGAAATTTCACATCTAAAAAAAAATTATTTTGTTATGTTTTCGAACTTCCACTGCTATGAGTGTGAATTCTGAATCCTTCCTGGTCATGCTGACAAAGTTTTATGATATATTTATTAAGATGAATGGACACCCTCGGACATGTCCGAAAGAACAGATACTATCGGTGACCAAGCAGCTCGTTAGAATGAAATTACAATGAAATGAAATGAACACCCTTAGCTGCTTACAGGCGTTGACATACGTCAACGGGGACAGATGAAAATGTGTGCCCCGACCGGGACTCGAACCCGGGATCTCCTGCTTACATGGCAGACGCTCTATTCATTTTTTTTTTAAATCTCATTTTGTTCGTTGTATCTGCTCGTTGCGGACGTCGAAAGATACCCGTTTAAGTTCGTTGTTGATCCATTAACTCAGTTTTTTTATTACAGAGGGCAGCTAGCCTTCTGACCGAACACGCTGAGTTACCGTGCCAGCATCCATCTGAGCCACCGAGGACACAAAGGACAGCGCGACTGCAGGGATTTATCTCTCAACGTATTGTCGCGCACTACATTTGTAGTGCCCCGCCCATTATACTCATTACTCGCGGCGCGTTGCCGATTCCCGTAAGAGTTGGGGCACTGTTTGTGCATTCGCACAGAAGAAGAAGAAGATGGTCAAGTGGCCGGTGAGCCTTAACTATATATTTATTAAGATGGTATCTGTTCTTTCGGACATGTCGCGGGAGGCGTGCCAGAGATAAATCCCTGCAGTCGCGCTATCCTCTGTGTCCTCGGTGGTTCAGATGGAAGCCGGCACGGTAGCTCAGCGTGTTCGGTCAGAGGGTTAGCTGTCCTCTGTCATAAAAAAAACTGAGTTAATGGATCAACGATGAACTGAAACGGGTGTCTTGCGACGTCCGCCCCGAGCAGATGAAACGAACGAAAACGAACAAAAATGAGATTAAAAAAATGGATAGAGCGTCTGCCATGTAAGCAGGAGATCCCGGGTTCGAGTCCCGACGGGGCACACATTTTCATCTGTCCCCGTTGACGTATGTCAACGCCTGTAAGCAGCTAAGAGTGTTTATTTCATTTCATTGTAAAGTTTTATGAATTTATTTTTAAAAGTATAGATAGTGGAAATTAAAATGTCCTCTGGTGCCTCTCCTGCTCCAAGTCGGCCCGTTTGACGTCCTACCCCCCTTAAGTAGATAGAAACGAAATTGTGCCAGTAACTATAAAAAATCAAAGTGGGACCCATTAAACCACCTGTTCCTTTGCGCGTAAACACGACTCGAGTCCATTTTGGTACGAGCTACTGAGGAGAACCCGTTTCCAAACTTGGTCCGCTAGACACACTTTTCTGGTCGTGTGTGCCGGCAGGTGTGCCTGGAGAGCGCCACGCTGCAGGACCCGGCGCTGCTGTCGCTGAGCGGCGTGGTGCGCGTGCGCAACCTGGACTTCCACAAGTCGGTGCACGTGCGCTACACGATGGACGGCTGGCGCACGTGGGCCGACGTGCAGGCGCGCTACGTGGACGGCTCGTGCGACGGCTTCTCGGACCGCTTTTCGTTCGTGGTGTACGCGGACGCGCTGCCCGCCGGCGGCCGCCTCGAGCTGGCCGTGCGCTTCCAGTGCCGCGGCGCGCAGTTCTGGGATAGCAACGGCGGCGCCAACTACGCCTTCCAGTGCGTCGCCTCCGCCGCCGCCCCCGCGGTCGAGCCGCTGAGCCCCGTCGACGACCGCTGGCCGTCATTCTACTAGCGGCCCCCGGCGTCGCGCCACCGCCTCCAAAGCGACGTCACGGCGCCGGCCGCTACCCGGCGAGACACCTAGCGGCGCGGCTCGCAACCCGCCCGCAAGGCTCCGCTACTCAGCAGCCTACAACTTCGTACATAACCACCATTGTATACCCTCGCCTTCTGCTGTCACATTTTAAGCCGAATGTAAAGTATTGTTGAGTTACTCTCAGCGTAACAAAAGTGAGAGTGGGACGCGTGCTATGGCAACTGACAAATTGAATAATCATTCGGGAAGCGTTCCGCCAGAAAATTCTTCGTGGTGTAACTTCATTAGAAACTCAATTAGTTTGAGGGCCTAAACAGCAGCATCAGCTGTTTCCTAGTTAATGCAAACGCTGCGTAAAAACGAATATTTAATCATCTCAATGTGGAAAAAGTATAACGAGAATGCTAATTCGACACGCTTATTCAGCTCCGTACAATTCTCATAGAAACAGTATCTGAACAGAAACAGAAGTTATTGTGTTATTCCCGAAACACCGAGAAAGATTGAGAGTGGATGGTACATACGTGACAAGTATCCCATATTCTAAGATAAATTAATTGATAGAAAGATATTTTTGCACAAAAGCGCGTGTTAGGCTGATATATCATTTTCGAAGATAGTATGTTTTATGGCAATCGGGAGATCTAAAGCGCATGAGATACTATGGTTGTGCGGCTGTGTGGGGAGAAGACGGAGAGAGGGAGTGGGAGAGGGGATGGGGACGACGGAGGGGGGGGGGGGGGCAAGGTAGAGAGAGAGAGAGAGAGAGAGAGAGAGAGAGATTGATTTTCATTCACTCGTAGATGTGCCAGGATCGAGTTCGTATTTGATTTCATTGTCGGTGTGTCGTCGTGAAATGAAGGCACACGATGAAAGGTTTTATACTTATTCTGTGCGCTCGGATTAGCATGTGCTGCCGAATACTGTTGTTGTGAATTAATTTGCTAATAAACTCAGAGTTGAGAAACAAAACATGAAAGATATTTCGATGTGGAGAACAAAACTCAGTAAAAAGGTATATAATCGGATGTCTTGCACGTTAAAGGTTATTGACATATAGTTATTTGAAATGATAGTTTATCGTACAGACGGTACACAACTGGTTGACATTTTGCGAGTGATGGTCCTCAGTTTATTGTTTGGGGAGTCCTGTGGGAGATAAAGGCGTAGCAGTCAGACGTACAAAATGTTCGAGTGGCATTGTGAAGTCGAAGGCAGCATAGACACGAACAGCTGAAACTTCACGCAAGATAGAGCTTTTAACTGATACTAGTTCATAGAATTGGTTGCTACCAACGCGGTTTCTTGTTTTGAACTTAAATATGTTCACAGGCTGTATCTAAGGGTTGGTAACTTCGACAGCTGCTCAGGGCTTCCCCATATGCTCTTCACAACGGAAGAAATGAATTTCAGTGTCACTGTATATATGTAGAAGATATCGCGATCTGGGACTGCCGTCATACTAACAGTGCGTCAGTACTCTAAGACTGAATAATACACTAGTTTACATTATAGATATTGATTGGTATAAATACTTTTACGTTGGTCTGATTTATAGCTTTAATTTATCTTAAACTGATAAAGTTACAGTTAGGTAGTTCTGTTCAGAAATGCGCTCACTTTCAAAGAAGAGGAACTGAAGGGAGAGTAGTGAGTAGAAATTAACAAAATCTTAGCCCCATTCATGCACTAATACACGTCCATATTGACACTGAAACGACAACCTCATAACACCTTCATAATAACGTTGGGCCAACAGTGACACCTTCTTGAAGACGTGATCACAGACAATACTTACCATATCACAAACATGACTATACTACATTGTTGCAGATTGTTAATATTTAACCATTCAAAGAATCAATTACATAATAAGAGCAGCAAATAAAATTTCCTTGCAGTACAGCACAGAGAATTATTTAAAATATGTTTTTTACAAATTATTTCGAAATATTTTTGTACTTCATTATACTGACTATTGGTCTGATGAATGATCTGAGAGACATGTTTTACCCATTGTATATATCAGTTGACAAAGCTGCAATATATGACTGGTGGTAGTTCTTGACTGTTAATAATTTTCAGCAAGGAAATAAACTGCAAATATATGTACAGATAGCCAATTAAATAGCAGTTGCAAGTAAGATGTCTAGCATTTTAGCATAAACCTCCGCCGCAGTGCAGTAATAATGAATCTGCCTTACTTTTTGAAATTGTTTTCTCAGGTGTAGGAAATAAGAGTTCCTTCAGATGGGCTAATATTCAACTGTTTCTAACAGACAGTAGTTCTCCCATTTTATTTAGTTATCTCTTCATATGTTTTTTATGCAGTGGCCAAAGCTTTTATTTTTATAGGATTCTCAGATTTCCTTGAAATTTTAATTTTTTACGTCTGTTATGGAAAGAGCGAGTACTAATGAATGTTTTCAGTGGTAAAGATTAACAGTTTTGAAGTATTCTGTACTTTATAGTTGAGGGGTGGTTAAAGTAATTATACTGCGGGTCATTAATTGAAACACCAAAGCATAGAGTTTATTAAATTGTTGTTCTCAGATGTTTATAACGCACTAATAAATGAATATAATGCCATTGAAATGTGTATTAGATATACGTGTACAAGTTTACACAGCCTGTCAGTTCGAATAAAATTCTTCTGGGATTGTGGTCACGTTGTGTTTGTGATTTTGGGAGAAAGAACTTTATATTAACTGAAAATAGAATTTAAACGCTGCCTAAGAATACACTGAAAGACAGCTCCAACATTCAACGTAATCAAACAGGTGGGTAGCACTTAATAAAAAAAATTAACAGATTGTAAGTTAAGAGCATCTTCTATCACATTCTCAGAAACTTTTAAAATTCCATTGTTAGTTCATGTTTTTATCGGTGTATTTAACAACATGGTGCCCTCAGAAACCCAGGGACTTTTATTGGAACTGTGTGTTCAATATTTTTGTGATTGAAGGTATATAAATTAGAATTTAGACATCTGATGGTTAAGAAAGGTCATGTGCTCTACTTTCTGCATCTTGATGTGACAAATAGTTCTATATGCAAAACATAATAAATTTAAAAATGTGTTCCAATTTATTAAAACGTTATTTTACTAGGGGTTTATCGATCAATAAAAAATGTTATTCTAAATGTTATCACGTAAATTATATATTGCTGCGAAGCAAACAGATGTTGCAATAGTTGTTGAAGGCATGTTACAGAGCCAGCCATCGTATGATTGGATTAGTAGATTTGAAAGAAATGTTACATCTGAGAACAGCCTTTCCAAGTGACACAATGTGTTATCTGGTTACGTCAATATAGATGGAAAATGTCTTGGTAAGCTTTTGTGCAAGTTGTGTTTGTGTGTGCCTGTGTGTCTGGTTACAGCGTAGCTCTTATTAATTGGAAAAAATATATAAAAGTAGGAGGCTTTATCTCATGATCTTTCACTCCGTTTTAAGGAATTTAAGATTGTCTTCAGTAAGCAATATCTAGTTACTAAAGTCTTTTATGTAACTTCTGTGTACTGACTTGGAAACCATAAGGCTTCCATTATCATTAAAAAATAAGAAAATTGTACCTGAGCCATACAGAAATATGTGCTGTTAAGTATCTGGAAATAAAGTCTATTCTTAAAATTTTTTGTTTTCTGTCTTGAAAAGAAGCCACATAGAACTTTTAAAATGAACTGCAATGTAACTTAAATGAGTATTCCTTCTTTATCTATCTGAATGATGGCAAATATTAATCAAAAAACAATTTTTAATGAATTAAACAAATAATTATTTCCGTCACTCCCCCCTCCTGCTCCATCCCAAATCCCCATCAATATCCATTTCCTGGCCCCACCACAAACAAAATACCCCGGTCACCACTACAACATCGATCGGCCTGGCAATATACACTGCCTAACAAAAAAAGTAGGGCACCTAGAAGCGGAGGGGGAAACTAAATCAAACTTGAGAAGTCATGTGATTATGAATTCGGGTCAGACTTACAAAGAGCTTCGCGGTATGAGTCCACTTAGCAAAATGGCTCTGAGCACTATGGGACTCAACTGCTGTGGTCATCAGACCCCTAGAACTTAGAACTACTTAAACCTAACTAACCTAAGGACATCACACACATCCATGCCCGAGGCAGGATTCGAACCTGCGACCGTAGCAGTCGCACGGTTCCGGACTGCGCGCCTAGAACCGCGAGACCACCGCGGCCGGCAGTCCACTTAGCAATTAGACGCTTCACCCCCTCTGGTCTAGATGCATGCACTGATTCGGTAGGGGGGGAGGGGGTGTCAAAAAACCATTGTATGCTCTCTTGAGGCAAGATGGCCAACAATTATTGTAGCTGGTCCTTTATATCCTGGATACTTGCATTGTGAAAGAGCTGAAGTCAGAACTGGTCCCATATGCGCTCTATCGTGCCAGATCTGGGGATCTTGATGGCAGTGAGAGTGCATCAACATTCGGCAGACAGGCCATAGAGACCTGCTGAAAGCTGGCAACATGATCCTTTCGAGTAAGAGATAACAAATGAGGATTTACAGATGTGGAAACAGAGTTCCGTCATGCACTAACAGGTCATACGCGATTGCTCCACCCCGCCATGACACCGCGAGTTACACTGCTGCCTGTCTAAAACACTGAAAGAATGGAACTTCTCCCCAGGTAATCACCATATTCTTAGACTATGACTATAATATCATTGCAGAACTGCGATTCTTTGCTGAACACAATTCTAGTGCCATTCATCAACAGTCTACGGGTCCCAGCCACGGCGAGACTCCAAACGCATCCGTTCATGTTGAGGTGGTAACGGCAGCCTATGGCACGGTAATTGCCTTATCCTGACGCCACTAGTTTCCGACCAATAGTGCGGGCGGGTACACAATGTGGCACGGAATCCGTTTTCTTTTTCTTTTTTCGAACGGGAGGTGCAGATGTGAAGGGCTTATGTGATGGCCTACAATACGGCGAGTAAGCCTGCCCTAACGTTCTTATGCAGTCCAACATTTGACCGCTGTCTCACATGAATGCCCACCAAATTTGGGTATTGCACGATTCTCGGAGTCGGACAAGTGGAGACCCACAATGAATCAAGTATCAAACTTTGCCAGGCGCTGATAACGCTGTCTCATAGAATATGCGGCATGTTCGTATCCTTTGCAGTTCAAAGTGGCTCTGAGCACTATGGGACTTAACATCTGTGGTCATCAGTCCCCTAGAACTTAGAACTACGTAAACCTAACCAACCTAAGGACATCACACACATCCATGCCCGATGCAGGATTCGAACCTGCGACCGTAGCGGCCACGCGGTTCCAGACTGAAGCGTCTAGAACCGCACGGCCAATCTGGCCGGCTCCTTTGCAGTGATCATTCAATATCTAACGCTGTTCACGCCCCATGGCGGGTCGCCTATGCTGTGTACATGTAAGACGACACACTGAAACCCTTCCTTCTTCTGGGTGCTTTACGTGTTTTGTCAGGCAGTGGATAAAACTGGCTTTACGGTCAGAACATTTTCGTAACGAATGATTGTAGACTTAAATAGTGAATTGTGGTGGACTTAGTGGCTCAGTAGACACTCAGTGTAATGGGGGTAGCAAAAATATTTGATATCGTAAACAACAAAATTGGAAGCACCAGAAATCATTTACAGTAGAAAATCGATTTCAGTCACTGTGTGACCACCTACAATGAAAATCTTAGGCTTGAAGACTTGTGTAGTAAAAGCACGTACTAAAACTTCAACAACAACCATCACTTACATGCAGACAGAATTACTTCCATCGGTGAAGAAAGGGTACGCCATTCCATCCTTCAAGTGATCCCCGACGGCAGCAGTCGAACCGTACACGGGAATTCTTTGGCGTGAGTGAAGAACTGAGTAGGGGAGTGCACGCCTGTAGTTCTGCTGCTGGTAACTGGTTTGTAAAAATTCTTGTTGACATTTGCTCTTACCTGTGCCGTTGAAGCTGTACGATATGTCACTGCTGCCGTTACAATACGACGATTCTCCACCGCTGCCCTTAAAACACTGCGGTTTTCGCCGGCATCTGTGCTGCATGAACGTCCAGAAGCTAATTTTCGAGTGCACTGTTGCCGTCATCGCTGCGCAATCGACGTTGCACTTCCAACTTGTTTGACAGTTATACAAAATGACCACCCTGCCAGTTGTTAGCCCACAATTCCACCACTATCATCCTGTCTCAAGTTGGTCGTAGAAATCACAAGTGCGTCTCCATGGCATGCAGCCTGCTTGCTCTATACGTCTGCATCACACTGAGCCTTATACCTTTGGTCATTCCATTTTAAAACGTATGCACATGTGGCGGTCTGGTAGCTGTATCACAACGCCATATGCAGGCGGGTCACTTTGAAACCACTGTCAGTACACCTACTATTCACCAGGTGCCATATTCTGTCCATGGGTCAAAATCGACATCGTCTTTCAAGGTGTTATAATTTTGTTTCCGGCACAAGTTCTAAATTCTCAGTAGTGGCTCAGAGTCTGTCGTCCCGTTATTTCGTGGACATGACTTCATCGCAGAGGTGCCGTACGTAACAAAGCGAGTCCGATGTTGTATAAACATTGTCACGGGCAGCGAGTATTCTTGCCTGGAGATCCTGATGCGTTTCTACAGGGGCCTCTTACACAAGAGTCTCTATGTGATACCACGCGAAGATGTCTAGTGGGGTCATGCCTCGTGAGCTAAAGGCCACGAAACATTATCTTCTCTTCCTATCCTATCACCTGGCGCAGGTGTTTGCGAACGAGATGTGCAATGTCAGCTGCAGTTTCAGAGCGACCTTTATGGTCAGTTGTACTGTAGTGTAATGACGCCAACGTGGAATTGCTGTGGCGTATACGTCACACAGGAAGATGCTGTGTGGATGAAGTACTAAAACCTGGTCTGAGCTGGCGTCAGTAACATTCGTACCACTCAACCTGTTAGTCTTTGTACCATGCAGATGTAACGCTTCTTGACTGTAGATTAGAGTTGACATGCCTCGCGAACTGTACAATCATATTTATTAAGAGAAACTTCAGCATAAACTGTCCACCTCTTGAGCTAAGTGATCATCCTGTACGATTACAGGGGCTCAATTCTCGGCACCGCCAGAGTGTTTACCTTGGTGGAGGGCAGATTGGAGTGGGGTGCACTCAGCGTCTTGATGTTTCTTAAGTAATTCGTAACCGCTCAAAGGTCAGGGAAAGTGCAGACACCTGGAAGAGCAGTATGCTCACCCCGTGCTTCATCCAAATAACTTCGCTGGCACAGGTTAACACGGCTACTGATAGACTAGGCAATGAATAGCCTGTTAGGATCATAACGTGGAGCTTATTAGTACATGCCATTGGCTGACATTTAAGTGAGGCAGACAGTTGCACTGTCCTCGTTGAGTGAAAAAGTATACAAACTCTCAGTACTTCCCCTACACCTATTACCATTCTAGCACATATATCACACTATTACTCTTGATAGCGCGTAATTTCAAAATCACTCTGTCTCAAGTACCGACTAACTTAGTAACACAAAAATCGTTCATAACTAACAGTGTACTCTGGGCAAGCCGGAATCAAATCTGAGTTCCTAGCACGCTAAAATTCAGTATCAGAATTCCGACAGCCTACGTCCCACTTTCGGCTATTTCGCACTGGTAACTTTCTGGCAAATCTTTTATGAAAATATTACTTTTAGTGAAACTTTAAACTGAATATTGATATAGGCAATTACCTATTTTGTACAACAGTTACTATTAAAGTATTCCATACTGGCGCTCAAACTGAAGTGTATTTCGACGTCTCGTTACTAGCTTCAACTGATCTTACCACGAGGACCACCAGTCACGCTCCGCTATTGTGACATCTGTTGCAACAGGTGACGGCAGTGTAAGAATGTGTTGAATGGCAGCAACAAGCCCAGCCAAGAAAATTTCTAGCAATATAAAACCGACGGTCTCCTATCAACATAAGGAGGCAGACGCGGGAAGAAAGTCCCAGCAGCCGGAAGGAGGCGGTTTCCGGCTACTTGAAGTCTGCTTCTCAGGAACACCCAGCCACAACGAAACTTCATCTACAGATTATACGAATGGTCAAGGATCATGAATATGTAAATTGAAACACTGCTCATGACATTCAGACGGATGTAGGATATATATATATATTTTTAAATATGTGAATGTGTATGTAATATGTAAACAGGAAACGTTGTTACCAAAAATCTCGATAAGTTCTTGGTCCACTTACTTCGTAATTTCACATGATACTCTAACGAACATTTGGAGAGTATTCTTTTTAAATGTATACATTTATAGTATATAAATATATACACTCCTGGAAATTGAAATAAGAACACCGTGAATTCATTGTCCCAGGAAGGGGAAACTTTATTGACACATTCCTGGGGTCAGATACATCACATGATCACACTGACAGAACCACAGGCACATAGACACAGGCAACAGAGCATGCACAATGTCGGCACTAGTACAGTGTATATCCACCTTTCGCAGCAATGCAGGCTGCTATTCTCCCATGGAGACGATCGTAGAGATGCTGGATGTAGTCCTGTGGAACGGCTTGCCATGCCATTTCCACCTGGCGCCTCAGCGCTCGTGCTGGACGTGCAGACCGCGTGAGACGACGCTTCATCCAGTCCCAAACATGCTCAATGGGGGACAGATCCGGAGATCGTGCTGGCCAGGGTAGTTGACTTACACCTTCTAGAGCACGTTGGGTGGCACGGGATACATGCGGACGTGCATTGTCCTGTTGGAACAGCAAGTTCCCTTGTCGGTCTAGGAATGGTAGAACGATGGGTTCGATGACGGTTTGGATGTACCGTGCACTATTCAGT
Organism: Schistocerca serialis cubense; assembly: GCF_023864345.2. NCBI lineage: Eukaryota > Metazoa > Arthropoda > Insecta > Orthoptera > Acrididae > Schistocerca > Schistocerca serialis. The sequence continues at coordinate 627,532,051 of NC_064641.1, read as the reverse complement.
GTCCCCTCGACGATCACCAGTGGTGTACGGCCAGTGTAGGAGATCGCTCCCCACACCATGATGCCGGGTGTTGGCCCTGTGTGCCTCGATCGTATGCAGTCCTGATTGTGGCGCTCACCTGCACGGCGCCAAACACGCATACGACCATCATTGACACCAAGGCAGAAGCGACTCTCATCGCTGAAGACGACACGTCTCCATTCGTCCCTCCATTCACGCCTGTCGCGACACCACCGGAGGCGGGCTGCACGATGTTGGGGCGTGAGCGGAAGACGGCCTAACGGTGTGCGGGACTGTAGCCCAGCTTCATGGAGACGGTTGCGAATGGTCCTCGCCGATACCCCAGGAGCAACAGTGTCCCTAATTTGCTGGGAAGTGGCGGTGCGGTCCCCTACGGCACTGCGTAGGATCCTACGGTCTTGGCGTGCATCCGTGCGTCGCTGTGGTCCGGTCCCAGGTCGACGGGCACGTGCACCTTCCGCCGACCACTGGCGACAACATCGATGTACTGTGGAGACCTCACGCCCCACGTGTTGAGCAATTCGGCGGTACGTCCACCCGGCCTTTCGCATGCCCACTATACTCCTTCGCTCAAAGTCCGTCAACTGCACATACGGTTCACGTCCACGCTGTCGCGGCATGCTACCAGTGTTAAAGACTGCGATGGAGCTCCGTATGCCACGGCAAACTGGCTGACACTGACGGCGGCGGTGCACAAATGCTGCGCAGCTAGCGCCATTCGACGGCCAACACCGCGGTTCCTGGTGTGTCCGCTGTGCCGTGCGTGTGATCATTGCTTGTACAGCCCTCTCGCAGTGTCCGGAGCAAGTATGGTGGGTCTGACACACCGGTGTCAATGTGTTCTTTTTTCCATTTCCAGGAGTGTATGTGCCGCATCTCGTGGTCTTGTGGTAGCGTTCCCATTTCCCGCGCACGGGGTCCCGGGTTCGATTCCCGGCGGGGTCAGGGATTTTTCCTGCCTCGTGATGACTGGGTGTTGTTGTGTCGTCATCATCATCATCATTAACTCCCATTACAGTCGGAGGAAGGCAACGGCAAACCACCTCCACTAAGACCTTGCCTAGTACGGCGGTGCGGGTCTCCCTATCGTCCCCTACGCTCCTCGGAGTATGGGACCTCATCATCACCAAATATATATGTAATACATAAGGGCAAATTTTGTTACCAAAATTCTCTGAAAGTTATTGAGATATTTATTTCAAATTTTTATATGATAATTTAATAAACATTATCTAGTACGTCAGCTATATATTTCTTTTAACGTACAAGTTTTCTGTTAAGACTGACTGTGAGAGAGAGAGAATGCTGTGCGGTTTCGTTTTTCTTTCGTGCAGTCTGCTATAGCTACGATAGGGAGGCAAGTAAACCATCAGACGAACTGTGTGTCATGTGCATATATTATTCCTTCTTATATATATATATATATATATATATATATATATATATATCAAACAAAAATTATATACACAACAATGTGCTGTTTTGTTTCCTTCCTTGCCGTCGGTTTTGCAGAAAACGCGGAACGTTTATTTAGTGTATTTATGGCTTACTGGCTTATAATTAGAATGTTACTACAGAATCTGAATCGTCCGAGACTTTGTAATTCTATCCATTGACAGATGAAAACGATGAGAAATACTATCTTTGAAGCTACTATATTCAGAGACTCAGCAGCTGGAGAGGTGTCTCTCATACCCCATATACCAATAATCCCAACCGATTTACCCAGACGTTTTCAGCGATTTCAGTTCCGATTGAAGATTTCGATTGCAGTAACGCTAAACAAAGCTCAAGGTCGGGTGGGTAAGTGGACAGAGGTGCGGGGAGGGAGAGGAGAAGATGGGCAGAAGGAAGCGGAAATAGTTTAGGATTGTTATCGAATTCCCATACAATTCAGAAGCATTTCAAAGTTCTCTAGTTAAATATTTTATCAAATACAATATTATATAACATTATAAAAATGCAAAAAAATGTCTGTCGCGTTTTGATGGGAACTGTCACAAACTCCGTCATACTGGATTCGCATTCGGCATGAATATCAAGCTGGAGATCTTCCAGAGTCCATATCGCTCATGATGCAATCCCAACCGTTGGTCCGGTTTCTCTGTTCCATAATTTAGCAACTAAGTACATAATAAATCAAATCTCTACATAACGTGAACATATTCGACTGCATAACTATCACAGAACACACTAAACTTAGTAACGTTCGATCGAGTTTCTCTGGAGGAGGGAACCTTATCTCAGAGTGACACCTTTGTCTTTCACCACAGTACCTGCAACTTTGTATCGTTACGGAAACACCCTGCAGAACAGCTGATATACCATACAGTACTGGTGACGGTGCACACAGCCGTGAGTGACACACACAACGTATGGGCTATGCCTGGACGTTAGTTTTACTCTCCCTCTGAACGGTTTCTCTAGCGTGTGGGGATAAGACTCAGTCTCGCATAGCAGCTTCTATGATGTGGTGCATGTTCGTACACAGATAATTTCGCTGAAAGAGCTGAGAAGAGGTTATTAACGCTCTTACTGAACGCTTCTGGAATGAATGTTGCTGCAACTAGCAAAAGAAAGTGAAATCAGAATTGATCTCCCCTGGCCTTCATTTATTCATTAAAACTCTTGATAACGCAGTATAAAATTTGTGTGTTTTTTATATTTAGAGATTTTAAAGCATAGCAGCAGAATTTGTTTAGAATATTACATCACGAAATTGTTTATCTGATCATTCACAAAGGGTGAAAATATAAAACCAGCTACTCTGAAATTGGTTTGCAAAAAAATACCGAAACTAAAAAAAAGGTTTGTTTCTTGACCGCCTATAATATTCGACAGATCAATCAGCACACAGACAGCTCTGTGACAGACACTCGACAAGAAGTGTCAGATCTGCTGCGTGATCTTCAGGACAGAGTATGGTAAACTTCTCCCAATGGCTATTGTAACTTACATATTCACTATTCAAGAATGCATGAAGCGTTACAAGAACACTGTTCGTACTTGGAGTGACTCCTCTTAGGAAATCTGTCATCAGCAACTATTGGCGTGTCCAGTCACTCAAAACGTTGGTCGAACCCTGTTGACTATGGCCATGTATACCACAAGTGTACTGCCGATAACACATTACAGTGGTATCACATAGAATCAGTACAATATAGACGGCAAGATGTGTGGTGGTGTAGGATGCACAACACAACAGAACAACCATAAAACTAGAGCGGATTTAAAATACATCGCTAAGTGTTTTTCTTGTGTGTTTACAATGGGGTACACTCAGATACTTGAGTATTAGCGAGTATGAGCTGTGGCACTGCTATGTCATATCCTGGGCACACTCATTTCAGAGTAACTTCATTTTTTTTTTTTTTTTTTTTTTTTTTTTTTTTTTTTTGAAGTGAGATTAGTGAAAGCTGCATCGTAATCTGAGCCTACAGTCACAAGATATTTGAGTATTGATTGAGTATAATAATAAGAATTAATGGTAGCTGGCAGCCATTGTCGAGCAGTAGGGGGCAGGTGCGTACAAAACACGCGAGTGCGACGCTGAGAAGTTTGGAGACCGGCGCAAGAATATCAGCAATGGCAAAAATAAAAATGCAGCATAGTTTGCAGGGGCAGAAACTCCTTAACTACAATCAGCTGGAACTGTCCAAGGCAGTGCAGCACAGAAAGGAAAATTAGTCCATCATAGAATTATATATTGATACAGTTAGGAGACAGAGGAAATTATTTCACATAGCATTCTACGTTTCTAGCATTTTTAGACTTGGAGAAGGCTTTTGACAATGTTGACTGAAATATCTTCGTTCAAATTCTAAAGGTGACGGGGGTAAAATACAGGGAGCGAAGGGCTGTTTACAATTTGTACAGAAACCAGATAGCAGTTATAAGAATCGAGGAGTGCGAAAGAGAAGCAGTGATTGAGAAGGGAGTGAGACAGGGTTATAGCCTATCCCAGATGTTATTCAATCTGTATTTTGGGCAAGCGGTAAAGGAAACAAAAGAAAAATTTGGAATAGGAATTAAATTTGAGGGAGAAGAAATAAAAACTTTGGAGTTTCCGATGACTTTGTAATTTTGTTGGAGACAGCATAGGACATTTAAAGGAAATGGACAGCATCTTGAAAGGAGGATATAAGATGAATATCAACATCAGCAAAACGTGCATAATGGAGTATAGTATAATTAAATGAGGCGATGCTGAGGAAATTAGAGTAGGAAATGACACACTTAAAGTAGTAGTAGAGTTTTGGTATTTGAGAATCAAAATAACAGACGGTGGTCGACGTAGCGAGCATATAAAATTCAGACGATCAATGGAAAGAAAAGCGTTTCTGAAGAAGAGAAATTTGTTAACATCGAGTACCGATTTAAGTGTCATGAAGTCCCTTCTGAACGTGTTTGTATAGTGTAGCCGTGTATGGAAGTGAAACTTGGACGATAAACGGTTTGAAGCATTTGAAACGTGCTGCTACAGAAGAATGCTGAAGATCAGATGGGTAGATCACATAACTAATGAGGAGGTATTGAATAGAACTGGGAAGAAGAGAAATTTGTGGTACAACCTGAATAAAAGAAGGGATCGGTTGGTAGGACACATTCTGAGGTATCAAGGGATCACCAGTTTAGTACTGCAGGGAAGCGTGGGGGGTAAAAATCGTGGAGGGAGACCAAGATATGAATACGCTAAGCAGATTCAGAAGGATGTAGGTTGCAGTAGTTATTCGGAAATGACGAGGCTTGCACAGGATAGAGTAGTATGGAGAGGTGCATCAAACCAATCTTTGGACTGAAGACCACAACAACAACAAGCATTCTGAGAGTCTCTCCTCTGGAGCAATTGAGTTAGGAGATTATATTGTGAGAAGGAGAGGAATGCCTGATGCAAATGCAGCACAGAAAAGTTAGTGGTGAGTCTGACGAGCCAATGATCGGGAAGAACGCACTGGGTATTGGAAGAGGTCGGACATATATATCGAAAGGCAGTTTCATCTCTTAGTTCGTGTGAATTAACAACATCTACAGGTAATCAGTGCAGCTGAGTAGCCAGTAATTTTGACTGGGGTTCACAAAGTGTATTCAGACTATGACAGTCTACTCAGACTTAGACAAAGCTTATGTCATGGAATACGCCATCACTCCAAGGCGAGTCAGTAAGTTGGACGATGTGGACTATCTTGTTGTTTACTGCCTGTGTGTTGTGTATGCCGCGCGGGATTAGTCGAGCGGTCTCAGGCGCTGCAGTCATGGACTGTGCGGCTGGTCCCGGCAGAGGTTCGAGTCCTCCCTCGGGCATGGGCGTGTGTGTTTGTCTTTAGGATAATTTAGCTTAAGTAGTGTGTAAGCTTAGGGACTAATGACCTTAGCAGTTAAGTCCAATAAGATTTCACACACATTAACATTAAGTGTTGTGTCTATATTGTTGATAACCTCTTGGTCATGATGGTCGGTTTAGATCTTGGAGTTTATTGCCAGCTGATTCGAAACTACCCTGGTGGTGTGGCCTTAAGTATACGTGGCACAGAGCAAACATCAAATGCCGCACAGTGTAGCAATGTTGCGGAAGCTTAGAATAGTAAACTGATACAGAAGTAACTGTTTCATTAATGGCAGTAGTGCTGTGTGGATCAGATATAATTGTCGGCACGAGAGCTCCATGAATTCTGACAATGGCATTTGCAACTTTTCGTAAGTGCTGTAATGGATGTACAGCTATCGATATGGAGCACAGTGGGCCTCAATAAGACATTAATATTTACCAGATTTGTATGCTCTTCATTGGCTGGTGTACCAATCTCACCCAGAATATTCTTGCGTTAGAGTAATTCATCATCAGAGTTGTTATACTGGACTGCAGCATACAAATAATTGCACTGCAGGTAAGTTTAGCAGGTATAGTGCGTACAGATGAACTTTGATGACACAGTACAAACCGGTAGGTACGTAGGTAGGTGGGTAGGTAGGTGGAGATGTGTATGTTGCAACTCAGTCCTGCATCCCTGTTAGATTCCTACTTCCTGGTATAGGCGTTAGTTCATAGCATGTTGCTGATTAGTATTTAGCATTTATTCTCGATGTAAACCAATGTATTTTGTTTTGATTAGCACCAAAAGGCGAAAGGACTTAACATATTCCAAAATCTGAATCACCACACCTGGAAATGGCATGTAATACTGTTGTGTATTTCATAATAGAGTAATTTGTGGAATATTCTCTAAGCGGAAGTTTTGGGTTTTTAAAAACAACGCTTAGAAGTATCAGCTGGAGGTTGAAATCCTATAGCTTGCAGCAGAAAGAGTGTTGTAGTGGAGTGAGCACTTTTGCGGACACAGATAACATCACTGGGTAAGTCGTGAAACGTGGTATTGTTAGGTCCTGATGTAGGCGGCAAGGTGGCTACGTGCCTCAACAATGGTGGCAGCTGGAGCAGTGATGGATTATCCAGGGGAGAATTCTTCGAAAGCTAAGCCCTCCAATTCTTTGTCAACTGTTGGACATGCTTGTAACACTTCAAAACAGAATGGCTGATAGGGATAAGGACCCAACAGATCTGACACTTCGCCAGATCTAGTCGACGGTGTAACAGATATGGATAGAATGAAGAGGGAACTGAGCAGTACTGAAATTTTCAGAGCTGATAGGTACTCCACAGGAATATTGCATGAAGATGAAATGGTGTTATAATCTCGGAGTACTGTGTCAGCAGAACAAGTTGGGTCAACAACTGGTCATCATTCTGAACAGTTCAATACCTGTGAGTACCTATGAGACTCGAGAAATGACAGATTCATTGGAGCAATAGTCTGAAGAGATTCAATCAGATGGGCAAAGGTTTTTAGTTGTCACTAACTGCAACGTTAGGTAATCGAAAAACACAGCTGAAAAAGGTCAGTGAAGGCTTAAGAGCAGAAATGATTAAAGTATATTTAAGTGTGGATCAGCTAAATTTAAACGTACAAGTTTCGATTGATAAGGTCAATTGCCATGGGTCAACAGGCATGTCGAACTTAAAATCGGAAGTAAGGCATGACATGGAAGAACAGTTTGCCCAATATTGAGTAGAACTAGAGCAGCAGCTTGATGCACTGTTGCAAAAAAGAAGTTGGTTTAAAGGTATTCTGAAGAGCCAAAGAAACTGGCAAATCTGCTTAATATCGTGTAGGCCCCCGCGAGCAGGCATAAGTGCTACAATACGACGTGGCATGGACTGGACTAATGTTTGAAGCAGTGCTGGAGGGAATTGACTCCATGAATCCTGCACGGCTGTCCATAAATCCGTAAGAGTATGAGGAGATGGAGATCTCTTCCGAACAGCAGGTTGCAAGCCATCCCTGGTATGCTCAATAATGTTCATGTCTGGGGAGTCTGGTGGCCATCGGAAGTCTTTAAACTCGGAAGAGTGTTCCTGGAGCCACTCTATAGAAATTCTGGACGTGTGGGGTATCGCGCTTGACTGTTGGAATCGCCCAGGTCCGTTGGATATGAATGGATGCAGGTAATCGGACAGGATGCTTATGACGTGTCACCTGTCGGAATCGTATCTAGACGTATCAGGTGTCCCATATCACTCCAACTGCACACGTCCCACACCATTACAGAGCCTCCACCAACTTGAACAGTCCCCTGCTGACATGCAGGGTCCATGGTTTCATTAGGTTGTCACCATACCCATACACTTCCATCCGCTCGATTCAATCTGAAACGAGACTCGTCCGACCAGGCAATTTGTTTCCAGTCATCAACAGTCCAATGTCGGTGTTGAAGGGCCCAGACGAGGCGTAAGGCTTTGTGTCGTGCTGTCATCAAGGGAACACGAGTGGGCCTTCGGCTCCGAAAGCCCATATCGATGATGTTTCGTTGAATGGTTCGCACGCTGGCACTTGTTGCCGCAGTTAGCGGAAGGGTTGCACTTCTGTCACGTTGAACGATTCTCTTCGGTCGTCGTTGGTTCCATTCTTGCACGAGCTTTTTCCGACCGTAGCGATGTCGGAGATTTGATGTTTTACCGGATTCCTGATATTCACAGTACATCCGTGAAATGGTCGTACGGAAAAATCCCAACTTCATCGCTACCTTGGAGATGCTGTGTCCCATCGCTTGTGCTCAGACTATAACACTACGTTCAAACTCACTTAAATATTGATAACTTACCATTGCAGCAGTAGTAACCGATCTAACAACTGCGACAGACACTATTCTTATATAGGCGTTGCCGACCGCAGCGCTGTATTCTGCCTGTTTACTTATCTCTGTATTTGAATAACCATACCAGTGATCTCTATACTGCATGAATGTTGAACTTCAGCTGTCTGATCGTGCCAGCCATAGATGCTCATATTTCGTTTCCTGCCAAACTACAACAGGGCTGCTAGGAAATGTCACTAGAACACGAAAGGAAAATACTTTTCAATTCCGCTCCCTCATCGGCCTATTACATCATATGTTGACATAAAGTTCAAAACAAGAAATCAGTTTGCAATTCTTTGTCACATGCAGAACGATGGAAATTTGTTTGCCAAACTACAATATGGCGGACGATGCAAACCACGTGTATTTGCAGACACGCTGCAGTTCTATACTCAGAGACCAGACTTCTACATCCAGGTTGTATAGAGATCACTGAATCATACCTACACCAGTTTCTTCGGCGCTTCAGTGTAGATCTACATCTCAGTCAGGCGTGGAAAAGTTGTGACACCCATGTCATACTCTGAAGCACAGTCTGCGGAAAGAACGGAAACTAATGACGTTGCCTATTACACTTTTCTGAAAAAATAGAGCAAAAGCAAGCAGCACATGTTGAGACAGAGTGAAGAAGTATATTAGTAATAATATAACGATGTAACATACTAATTTTAATAAGCACGTAATAGTGACAGATTACATTCTGGACACAAAGTAAACAGTAAGAGAGTCATTTCGATGCAACAAAATGATTCAAATGGCTCTGAGCACTATGGGACTCAACTGCTGAGATCATTAGTCCCCTAGAACTTAGAACTAGTTAAACCTAACTAACCTAAGGACATCAGAAACATCCATGCCCGAGGCAGGATTCGAACTTGCGACCGTAGCGGTCTTGCGGTTCCAGACTGCAGCGCCTTTAACCGCACGGCCACTTCGGCCGGCTCGATGCAACAGTTGGCACATAATCGTGTAATTGACCTGAAACTGTTCAAAACCGGCCAAGAGATTTAAAAGCTGTCTAGAAGTGTAGCACAGCATTCGACTGTTACTTCAGCAGAAATTACATTAATTAGCTGTGGGAAATTTAATTATTTCGGTTTGCTTGGAAATGTGCGACCAAAATTATTCATACAAGAATTCGTGGAACTGTTACCGATATCTCGGTCAGCTCTAGAGCAGATTTCTTTTCTTGCAAGACATTTGAAAGGGGATGCTGTTCACTGGGCAAATGATGATGTCAAGTGTTGTAATGATTTAAATTAGTTCAGGTAAAAATTTTTAAAAGACTGTTGGTCTTCAGAAGTTCAGCAAGAGCTTTCCTGGAGGTGGAATAAATACCAGCTACATCGTGGTATCGCGAAAGGATTCCGCAAATACTGGTGAAAGCTTATGTTGATGTGGGCAAAGCTATAGAACTGTTTGCATTGAGTATAGAACATTCGTCGAAAATATGTTGCAGCACTGCAGGATAACTGGGATAGTTATTTCAGTTTCCTCCAAAAAGTGAAATGATCACACAGCCAATACGATGGCCAGCAGACCGGACAGACACGGCAAGATGGTGTTAGGCCGATGTTTTTTTATTTGTGCAGTCGGGGCCACGAGCGAAACATACGCAGTAGGCGACAGTGGTAGCCATTATGGAGGGAAAACAGAATATGGTAGTCAGCATATGCCACGTGATCCATTAAAGTAAACAATGCCCGCCCGGTTGGCCGTGCGGTCTAACGCACGGCTTTCCGGGCGGGAAGGAGCGCCGGTCCCTGGTACGAATCCGCCCGGCGGATTTGTGTCGAGGTCCGGTGAGCCGGCCAGTCTGGTTTTTAGTCGGTTTTCCATCTGCCTCGGCAAATGCGGGCTGGTTCCCCTTATTCCGCCTCAGCTACACTATGTCGGCGATTGCTGCGCAAACAAGTTCTCCATGCACGTGTACACCACCAATACTCTACCACGCAAACATAGGGGGTACACGCGTCTGGTGTGAGACGTTCCCTGGGGGGTCCACCGGAGGCCAAACCTCACAATAACCCTGGGTTCGGTGTGGGGCGGCGGAGGGGTGAAGTGTACTGCGGTAGTCGTCGTGGGGTTGCGGACCACTGCGGCTGCGGCGGGGACGGAGCCTCTCTGTCGTTTCTAGGTTAACATAACATAACATAAAGCAAACAATTCTCAATGTGGGATTGGCCAAACGAATTGTAAGGTTCCAATTTCGAGCGAAATACTGACAAGTAATATTCATAGACTGAGCGTAAACAAAGTGCAGAATGAAGATGCCGTGGCTGAGCATGATGGTGTGTGCCAGCGGGGGCCTCGTGTCTGCCGGTTACCCTGTCAGATCAGTTACCAGGGTGCTCTAGTAACTCTGGTCAGGGTAGAAAGACGAGTAGCCTTAAAGAGTGGGAGGCGGGATGCACCCATACCACAGGGCGTGAGCACCACGCAGCGTGATTACCCAGCCGTGTTTCAAATCACCGTGACATTCTTGACGAACATGACGGCAATGCCACGTTCAGAGTTACAAGATTGTCTGACAAACACCAACAGACTGCAATAGAAATAATAAAGGATGACAATTCGTTAGGCTGGCAAGTGTGGGAGCTTTGAGCTCCAAAACAGAATATTAAAGAGCATAAAGAGAAAGCACTTCCGATTTACAAGAGAGACAAATGGATGGTTGGTTGGTTTGTGGGGGTTGAAGGGACCAGACAAATGGAGCAAGCATCTAAAGTCGAAAGTGTAAGAGTTGCCTTTCGAGGAAATCGACGTTATCTGTAAATTCTAATTCGATGGACCGTATGAATATGAACAGCTCTTAGAGCGCTGTAACTCACCAGAGAAAAAAGAGAGGCGAGAGAGAAAGATAAAATTGAGAAAATCGCTGATGTAGCATTCTTCTGCACCTTAATTATTCGGAAGTTGGAAGGAGCCACAGTGACTACCGGAATGATTAAATATGAAAATCATAACTAAACCAAGCAATATCTATGTTTTACCACTTCTACGGTGAAAGGTCAATTATTATTAATTCTGTTACCTGCTTTGCTGGTTGTCAGGTTCTCATCCTTTGTTGGCGATGTAACATCATAGATTAAGGGTCGACCTGCGACAGCAATCACACAACTTGCGTACGGGCCGTTAGACGCCGCCCCGAGCGCTAAGAGTGCATTGTGATCGCAGGCGCTGCAACCGTATATAAGTGCCGACGGAGTTCGGCTCGCTTTCATTTTGTTGGCATCTCATTTTTGCCTATTCTCTTATTTTCTTAGTTGCTTAGCTCTTATTCGTTTATGGTTCATGTTGTTGTGCTCTCTTTCAGCCATTCCGATTGTTTTGATTTACTCCCAATTGAGAAGTACTCATTTTGGAATTCACTTTTGGATATTTCTCATTTTGCTAATAATATGCTCCTTAGATTTTTACAATTAAACTGATTAACATAGTCTCATGTACTGTTTGTTCATTTCAGCCTGTTCATATTTTGATGTTCTTTAAATACTGTAATAATTATCGGAAGCATTTCTTCCCTTAAACTTGTGTAAAGTATTCTCGATGTAGAATTTGTTCTGTGACACAGGTGTAAGGTTTTGAATATAAATTATATACGAAACTCTGCTTTAAAAGGAATTTATTTTTTGAGTTTGTACTACATCAGACGGCAATTTTGTAATATGAGGGAGAAATGTGAGGGGCGAACCCATGAAAATAGTCGTGTTCCCCTTTAAAAATAAAAATTTGTGTGACACTGAAAGACGTGACACTGTAGGCACCGCAAATTTATACGTCACAGCGAGCAGATAAGTTTGGTGATGGTGGACCTTTCTTGTATTAAATACAATGCAACAAATAATTTTGCATTGCACTGAGTAACGCAGATCGGAGTTCACGCAATAAGCTTAGATTGCAAAGGTTCGAATTTTCTGTGGTGTGCAAATCTGCACATAATAACACGTGACTGGCACGCAATTCTACATATTAGCAAACTGATCTCCTTCCAACTCCAATTACACTGGACTATAGAAACTTTTTATATCGTTAGAGACAAAGGGCAATAAGAGTGCTCTTTAAAAGAAATGTAGACAAAATTAGAGATTACTATTATTATTACCCAACTCCTTTGATGCTTGCATGCTGAGCTACTGCAAGATACAATGCCAAAGGAAGAGTGGCAAAAGATAGGAGACAAATTGTGCGTCTCTTATTTACAAAAGAGTGAGGAATTCACACAAGCGATTGCTGTAGGAATGTAATAGCAATAGATTAGTTTCATTCTTACGTCGAAACATTCACTTACAGCAGGATTACGAGAATGCAATGTTTTAGATTCACAGACCAACTTGGGCGATGTTCAGCACCTTTGTGAACTGCCACTTCATGGCAGGATGCTTAGGGAGTTTAAATGGCTGCCTGCAGGAAGAGTAAAACCGGACAATTCACTGAGCCAGGATTTGACAGAAAAGCACTAATTAAGCACTAATTTAAGAGCCTTAAATAACAAAATATCACCAGATGGAATTTTTTGTAATATTTCCAAGGTGTAAGATTGTGTCGGTAAAACTCAAGTTTTATGAAATCGAGTGCTTTACACGCAACTGGCTTCAATCATAGCCATACCAACAAACAGTTGTGATAAATGATTCGAACAATGTTGGGGAAGTAGGAAATTTTAACGAACGGGGAAAATGGCAAAGGTAGTCACACAGGGTTCAATTTTGTGTTCACTCCTATTCCCTGTGTATGTGAATGGTCTTTCACTTAACATTCAACAAACAGAAATGGCCCTTTTTGCAGATGATACTAGTGTTGTAATAAATTCCAGTAGAGAGACAGGCACAGAAGAGATTGTTAATGACTTTTTCATAGAGTTATTGGACGATTCTCTGAAAATGGACTCACCCTAAATTTTGATAGAACATACCTTATTCAGTTCTGTATAACAAAAAGTCATTTCACCTTTTGTGTAGCACATGAAGAGAAGTGGGTAAACATGGTAAAATAATCCAAGTTTTTATGTGTACATACTGATGAAAACTTTAACTGGAAGAAGCATGTTACCGAGCTTCTGAAACAGTTGATTTAGCCTACTTTTGCTCTTCGTGTAATCCTAGTCTCAGAAACAAACAAATCTGCCTCCATGCACATTTTGCGTATTTCCACTCAACAATCATATGGAATAATTTTCTGGGGTATCTCTCTACTTAGAAAGAAAATACTGATTTTACAAAATTGAGCAGTACGAACAATATGTGGTTTTCACCCAAGGTCACCTCTTCAACGAGTTAGAAATATCCACTACCATGAGTGACGTATCTTCGTTATATATTCTGACTTCGAGTGCCTGTTAAGTCCCCCAGTGCACCGTGAAGGTGACCTAAATGACCCTTGTACTACCTTCCCAGAAGGGCACTCACCTTATGTGGCAACTTATCAAGTCACGTGCTCATATGTCTGCAACCGCAACAGATTCGAATCATGTCAGGGATTATCCTGTGAGAAGGCTACTCTCAGAGCTTGGGGACTTGATGGAATTTATCGCTATCGACTTGCATGAAAATGGTGCCCTGTATGAGCAGGCAGTTAACTGTCATATTTGTTGGCTGCTGTTGGATAGGAAAGCAGTATCTCCATCTAGAAACCACTGTCATCTTATGAGGAAGTTTTGTGGTGCAACTCAAAATGCATGCAACTTGAAATACCAACTGCCATAATACATACCCGTCTTCTTTTATAATTTGAGTGGGTGAGATGCTAACTTCCTTGTTGAGAACTTGAGTGATTTCATCTTGAAAGATAAGCTCAGTGTCATTCCTGATACTGTTGAAAAGTACATGTCATTTTCCAAGCGAATCACACCAAACATAATGCTGCTGCTCCTGGATTCACTACCTATAATGAACGCATCTCTTCAGAAACTTGCTGCGACAATGCTTTGGGAGGATATGTACACCACCAGAGCTGCACATCCAGATGATCCAAAGTTTCAGCTTGTGACAAATAAGGGGTCTGGATTTGAAGGAGGGGCTTCATGAAAATACTCTGCCTGTTATAACTAAATTCTCCACTAAACTAACATGCTCTGCCATAACGAATGCAGAGTACGAGCACACAATTAATGTTTGGCAGGAGTTCAGCGCCCCTGATTTACGGGAATATGCTAGATTATACATGAACAACGATATACTCCTGTTTGAGACATTTTTGAGAAATTGTGGGGTGTAAGGCTGGGCACGTACTCTCTGGATCCTACTTTCTGCACCGCTGCTTTCGTGGGTTGCAGTGTGAAGAACACGTGTCAGAATCGAAGTGTTGACTGATGTTGATAAACTGCAGTTCTTCGAACACGGGATTTGAGTGGCACTTTGCCAATGTGTGCACAGACAGACCAAGGCGAATAACCTATTAATGAATGAGGAGGAATACAAGCCATTAATTTATATAAATTACATACTTCGCTTTGATATAAACAATCTCTATGAGTACATCACATAGCAAACCTCTGTCATTTGGAGCGTTCTGCTGGTTGCACAATTGGGAAAGAAATACAAATGTGGCTCCAGATTCTGGTGAGGGATATGTTCTGGAGGCAGGACTGACATATTCCACCCACCTACATGATGCGTACCACGACTTACCACTGTGTCTGGAGTGCCTAGTTCCGTGAAATGATTCCATACCAAAGCTGATAACAAGGCTGGGGAATAAACAGAGGTCTATTCTGCACTACAGAAACGTCCATCAGTGTCTCAGTTTGGGGATGGAACGAGTTATAATCGTCTTTGGCATAATCTTCAGTCAGCATTAATCATTGAAGGAATACAGTGATCTAACAACTGAACAGAGGGCTCTCATGGCATGTTATTTTGATGAAGATTTTAAGAAATTAATGGGTAATTCAGTTTTAGTAAAAACCATGGAAAATGTTAGAGAATATCGCGAAATACATTTAGTTTACAGGTAGTGGGACCGTTATGGTGCAAGACTTTACATTGGTGGGTCCAGTTTCAAGTGGGCCATGATCTTCACTCAAGAACTAGTCGCTGTGAAAGTGGGTAAGTTTTCACAGTAGTTCATAAAGCCTTTTTATATCGGTTAGTGTGGACCTCTTCAAACTTCACTGATCCCAAATTATTTCTTATGTATAAGACAGTTTTATCTACTGGGTGAAGAGCTGCATTCCGTTTTACCTAATTAGGAACAATCCCGAGACATTTGACACATCTGAATATGTGACTGGTAACAATTATCGTATAAAACCTCAAAACAAGAAGGCTATCGGTCTGGTGAGAGACGAGTCAAATAGTTCGCAGATTGTGGAGTTTGTAGCTTCCAACATAGATGCAGCTGCGACCTAGAGGTGGGCTAAGGGTGCGCATCATGTGTCCTCAAAGTTTCTTGCAACGAAGTGTTTCGATTGCGAGGCTATGAGGTGTATGCCGGACACAGCTGAAAGTAGGTGTCTCGGTGTGACGACAAATGATTCTTCTGTGAGGATGGGATCTGAGTCCTCCCGTACTGACACTTTTCATTGTCTATTTGGCTGGTTATCTTTCTTGTAAATAGTGGGTGTACATGTGTGTGTGTGTGTGTGTGTGTGTGTGTGTGTGTGTGTGTGTGTGTGTGCGTGTGATAGTGAATGACTGGAAACTATGTGCGAGTGAAAATTATATGTAGACTATGTGTGGCTGCAAATATTGCCTATACTTGTATGTATGTGTGGTTGTTCAGCACTTACTGCTGGTAGTTCCCTTTTTCCATATGTATTGTGTATAAAAATATGATTAAAATGTAAATACTGCATACAGAACTATCAATGATTAAAAAGTAAGTATTGTATACAGAATGGGAAAAAATATTACATATTAAATGGCGAACGAAGTATTTAAGTTCTTCTAGTTTCTAGTGTACCTGGCCGTATTAATAATGTATATAAAGTATCAGAAAAGATGTAAAAAATAGCTTTGTAAATAAATCAATGTATATATGTAATAAAATTGTAGAAAATGACTGCTTTGAAAGCTACTCTTGACTAGAAACAAATAGCTTAGCAAATAAACCAGCAAAATGATCTAAAAATAGCTTTTTGCGAATTATTGTTCCTCAGAACCAAACAACTTTGTAAATAGGTCAACAAAATGATTAAAAAATAGCTTTGAAAATTATTTTTCAAGAGAAAAAATACTTTTTAAATGGATCAACAATATAATAAAAAATGTTAGTAGGAACTCAAACTATTCTGTTGACAATTAGTGTTACTAAACAAACTGTTATTAACAAGTCATTAGTTAATTTGTTATAACATTGTTATTATTTTTGAACCCTTCACTGCAGAACTATAGTATTATTGCTCATAATAGTTTGTTTACAATAAACGTAAATTTCTACCTCCCTTTCCTTCCTTACTTGCAGGGTCCGCTGCTTAATCGGATGTGGCATGTTAATATTGAAGGGGTGGCTGTATGCCCCTCCTGCCCCCACCCCATACTCCCTGTGAAGGAACTAGTGTACCCCAACTGTCTGCATCTAGTGTGATCCATGGAATAGTGTGAATGTATACACATGTCTGCGAGCCGTGGAACTGAGGTGGAACGTGGGGACTAGCCC
Source organism: Schistocerca serialis cubense (assembly GCF_023864345.2). Taxonomy (NCBI): domain Eukaryota; kingdom Metazoa; phylum Arthropoda; class Insecta; order Orthoptera; family Acrididae; genus Schistocerca; species Schistocerca serialis. The sequence continues at coordinate 627,515,239 of NC_064641.1, read as the reverse complement.
AGTATTCACCTAGTGGGATATGGAAAACCGCCTAAAAACCACATCCTGGCTGGCCGGCACACTGGCCCTCGTCGTTAATGCGCCGGGCGGATTCGATCCGGGGCCGGCGCGCCTACCCGAGTCCAGGAAGCAACGCCTTAGCGCTCTCGGCTACCCTAGTGGGTAAAGTAAATCTCTACCTATGATGCACAAACCTTCAATGAAAAGGCCAACACATCTAACAAGCTATGCAGGATGAGAAAGGAGTAGCGGAGCTTGAAGGTAGGGGAGAGGTGAAGAGTTACGCGCCGTTCAATATGTTCCCATTGGTCGAGAGATATAGGAATTGGAAGAGGCATACCGTCATTTTTATGTACACATGAGCCCGACGACGTCGTAACCGGTATTGCGTTATGTCCTGTACCGCCCCAGCTGTGTGGGTAGGGGGTGGGGTTCCTTGGGTGACACTGAATACAGTATAACTCGCACAATTTCCTAAGATGCGCAGAGATTCCGCAGGAGGGGGAGGAAAGTGAAAAGGAGATGACCTTGAATACAACTAGTTCAGTTGCCTCAGTATGTCACATGACACCAGAAGTGAAAATGAGATAACTTCCTTATCGCGTCCAGAAACCTCACTGCTTATTTTCTGGTACCGTTAAGTACTCAACACGATCATCTCTGCTTCCCATAGCAGGTAATTTGTAAATCTGTACAGAAGCCATTACATTTCTTACTTGTTAAACCATTGGCTGTAATCTACCTTGGATGTCTCAATGATATTGTCTTTCAACTAGATAACGCCACACAGCATGTTGACTCTGCTCTTCTGACTTACCTTCATACTGAAGCTGTTCAAGTATTGAGAAGGCCAGCACGTGCTTCATGTTTCTACGCACTGGAGTCATTCGGTCATGGGTCGCTGAGAGACCGGTACATACCCATTCAACCGCTACGACTGACGAAATCTGACGTGCAGCGGTAGCGGAATGGCTATGGCGGCCCTTGTGTTTGTGATCAAAGGCGAGTTTTACTCGATGCCCGATCAGGTTATAGCCGCTGTTGCTGCCACAGAAGCAACTCTGTGTACTGCATTTCTCACCCTGTCTGTCTCCATACCACCAACAAGTTTAATCAAGTATTGTTTCTCCTATACTGATTGGACACAGTTATTTGCTGTCTTTCCTGGTGTTGATATTTTAATAGTCAGCAGTGTATATTGACAATCACTTGTACTTGATGTATGTATCTAGGAGGAGTAAACTAACAGGTAAAATAAACCACCCGATCATAGAATGTATATCTACTAAAGAAAAGATTAATGCATGATGAAATTTTCAGTGACAGCTACCTATTTCTGATGCACCTTGTGGGAACTAACAACAAGTTTAATACCAGACGTGTGGAGCGTTGCCAGGCAATTACGCCAGCGGTGTTCTGGCCGCCGTGTCGCGTTATAATTACACAGCACCACCACCACCACCACCGCCACCAGAGGCATTATGCTTCCCGTGGGGCCCACTGGAAAACTAAATATATGGACTTAAGGTTCCGTTGAGTATCTTGGGAATACTGAAGTAATCTACACTCAGGTAGCAAGAAACATGGGACAGCGATATGCACATATACCAATGGCGGTAGTATCCCGTACACGAGGTATAAAAGGGCTGTACGTTGGCGGAGCTGTCATTTGTATTCAGGTGACTCACGTGAAAAGGTGTCCGATGTTAGTCTGACCGCACGATGGCAATTAGCAGATTTCGAACACGAAATGGTAGTTAAAATAACCACAGAAATCAATGTGGAACGTACGAAGAACGTATTCGTTAGGATAGTGTGGTGAAATTTGGTGTTAATGGGCTATGGCAGCAGACGACCGAAGCGAGTTCCTTTGCTAACAGCACGAAATCGCCTGCAGCACCTCTCCTGGGCCCGTGACCATATGGATTGGAGCCTAGACGAATGGTAAACCGTTGCCTGGTCAGTCCCGATTTCATTTGGTGAGAGCTGATGGTAGGTTTCGAGAGTGGCACAGACACTATGGTGCCATGGACCCAAAGTGTCAACAACGCACGGTGCAAGCTGGTGGTGGTGCACTGTGCTGGAACTGCCGCCTACGAGTGTCCACTACGTAGTCCTGATAAAACGTTCAGGCGTCACCCCATCCCAGTACCAGAGGAAATCGAGAAAATATTGAATATAGATGCAATAAATTGCTAATAATTCGTGGAGAGGTGCAGTATATCTGTATATAAACTCTCAGAAGATAACAGGTTCTTTAAATCACTGTATCAGAATTCAGAAAACAATGAGCACTCCTATACCTGATCGATTTGGTGAGTAAGCTTTCCAACACTATAATATTATAGCGACCCACAGATCTTTTTTGAGCTAAGCTCATAAATAATTATAGAGATCATCAACACACCACAAACGTGAGTACCGTACAAATTACTATTAATGAAAATTATATGAGACAGTCATACTCTGTCACATAATATTGGCACCACTTAGCTCGTTTGTTACTCAGCATACTTGGCATAAAATTATTTAGTTAATTAATCCTACTTTTTAATTACAGCTCTTACGCATTCGAAATGTCTAAAAGATTCGGTAGTTTATTATTTTTATGAAGAAGTTGTCACCTCAGGCCAAAGTTATGTTGGTTACAAAGGAAATAAACAAAAGTTATTTACATCCATTGATTAGCGGTAGCTAATAAAGCTTAAATATAGTCTTTTGTACTAAATCATTATTCTTTCGTAAGTAAATCTTTGAGTATTTGTTTATAATTGTTAGTATTTTTTGACTGTGACTCCAATGTTACCTTTCAAGACATTACGTAAATAGCAAGCTTTGCGTCGTTAAACTTTGATAAAATACTTCTCTGCTTTCTTTATAAAGATTTGTCATTCTTTTACTTATACTACATAATTGATTGAGCGTGAGTTGTACATCAGATCACTAAACTTTCATTCTTATTTTCTCCTTTTCAAAGTTCAAAACTGGATTTCATTCTATTTAGAATAGCGGGAAAAATAATAATAAGGGTACTTGGTTTTAATTTCAAAGAATCAGAGTTTATTTAAAAAGAATCAGATATTTATGTCGACAAACCTTTATGTGGGCGAGTGACAACAAATCTGATCCCCACATCGAGATATTAAAAAAGTGAACCCTACCACCACTTTCATGCTCAACTTAAAATCAGATTTTCGAAACTCAACCACTCCACGTGTTGGCTTCTCGCGTACCCACTACAAATCTAATTGAATGTCATTCGACATTTACTACTAGAATAATAGCAGCAGTTGAATTTTCCGTATTCAAATGATTCAACTAGGACAAGGGTAGCTCTCTAATTGATCACTAACTGTGAGTACGGGCTAAATACACCGGGAATCACAATTCACTTTAGGTCCGTTTGTTACTGTACTTGATCCTACGATCAATAAAGACTCGACGATGACGCTCGATTATTAAATAATCCTCGTAGTAACACTATTCTCTTCAAATCTACACAAAAAGCTAATACTCAACCTTAGAGTGTGCTTATGCTAAAATCTTAAAACCATACGCAACACCCAAATCCGTTGACGTGTGCAACAAACCACTACAGACAACAAAACCAGACCCCGCCATACAGAAAGGCTGACATTAAAACTTTCATTTACGGTCGTATCTATGACACACAAATAACAGTTCAAAGAAACACAGCGTACAAGCAACGCTACACTAAGCCCGTCGCTGCACCACGTAATCTTGAGATTAAAAATCTAGATTCACTCACCACAAATTTCCGAAACCTTTCCAACAAAATTCACGGAAAATCTCCAACTGCCTTGATAGTCGATACCGAATTCTCATAGCAAAGAGTCAACAGTGACACACTTAAACGTGTCTCGACCCAAGTGCAGTAACACAACAGTCGTCTTACCGCTGGCCGCTGTGGCCGAGCGGTTCTTGGGGTTTCAGTCCGGAACCGCGCGACTGCTACGGTCGCAGGTTCGAATCCTGCCTAGGGCATGGATGTGTGTGATGTCCTTATGTTAGTTAGGTTTAAGTAGTTCTAAGTTCTAGGGGACTGATGACCTAAGATGTTAAGTCCCATAGTGCTCAGAGCCATTTGAACCAAGTCGTCTTACCGACTCAAGCTCACGTTCTCTTCGGTTCCTCGGTAGTGACTAACTGCTTCTTCTCACAAAAACATAGCTGTACTATAAATCTAGGGCGCTACCAGTATTCTTTAACAATCTATATATAATTTCTATTGGCTGTCGTTTCATTGTATAGCGGCAAGCTCGCCCAGGATTATCTGTGGCCCGTGTTGCTGCTGTCAGCCACCTCCGCGTAGGTGCCCTTCGCCGCTTCTGTGGGAACACTTGTACAGTTGGTTACAATACTGGTTTCTCTAGAACATATATACACACACACTGACTTTAGTTACAAGAAACAAAGCATTTTTACACCCTTTATCGGCTTTACGATATTTTGCTGCTGTCATAATAGATGGAAACGACCACGTTTCTTGCGTAACGACACGAAACTGTTCAAAATTAATTTTGACACGCTACAGTGGCTCCGTAATGGTGCGGAATGTGTTTACATGGAATAGACTGGGTGCTATAGTCCAACTGAACCGATCATTGACGGGAAATGTTTGTGTTTGGCTATTTGGAGACCGTTTTCAGACATCCATTGGCTTCATGCTCCCGAACGACGAAGGAACGTTTACAGGTGACAGAGCACCATCTCAGAACATTCTGGACAGTTCGAGCGAATGATTTGGCCACGCAGATCACCCACATGAATCCCATCGAACATTTATGGGACATAATCGAGAGGTCAATTCGCGTACAGTATCCTACACCATCAACACTTTTGCGTGTATGGACGTATATACAGGCAGCATGACTCAGTACTTCTGTAGGAGACTTCCGACTTGTTGAATCCATGCCACTTGGAGTTGCTGCACTACGCAGGGCAAATGAGATCCGACACGATGTTAAGGTATCCCACGATTTTTGTCAATTTCTCGTATCTCTTCAGCAGTATCTTTGTTAAAATGCCATATTTCTTGATGTGTGCTCGTTTGTATGTTTTTTAGGCCAACAGCAGAAGCTACATTTCATCTACAGATATAAATTAAGAGGACTTTTAAGAAAAGAGGACGTTCTCTCCAAATCGATGAGAGGAGGAATATGTGGGAAAGACCAAAGAAAAGAAGAGAAATGATGAAAGTCTTAAGATATCAGGGAGTAGCTGAGTTAACCGGGAAAATGCTCCGGCCTCAGACCGACAATTAAGAGATCCGCAAACTTCTTCAGTTATTCCACGTTCAACTGAAGCCAGTCATTGATGAGTAGGCACCGTATAACTACCAAACTGCGGGGATGTCCCACACGCTCTTCCAAGTAGTCCCAGACATTTTCTCTGGGATTAAGATCGAGTAATTCAGAGGGCCAGTCCTGGTCGTAATCCCAGCATCATCAAAGCTTCTCTATCTCAGAGATATGTCCTATGATATTTTTTTGCTCCGAATTTGATTTAGGACAAATATTAATGTTTCAATACTGTTTTGCACTCTCTTCCGTAGTAGCCGTTTTAGTGAAAGGATGGAATAAAAGGTGGTGTCTTATGATGTTGTTTTAAATAAACTGAATGACACTAATATGAATATTTACTTCATTTACTTGTATTATTTAATTTACTCCTCGGACTCATGTGATAATTTTTAACATTTTCAGCAGATATTCATTGTTTGGTCGTCTAAATGCAATGATGTGATGGATCGGCTGTCATTGTCGCAGTCTTGAGTGCTCACAGCACAGAAAACGAACCTATTTTCATTCAGCTGCATGATAACAAAGTACGATGCCGATTCATGAACGTAATTTTATTGAAAAGTTAATTCTGACGCACAAACCTGATTAATCCTCGTGTTGAAGATAGATCTACAATACAGGCTTCGCCGATTTGCATCATTCATCTCATTGTTTAATCGCCCTACGTTTCTTTTGCCTATTATATTCTCTACAACCAATATTAATAATTAAAAAAATTATTTTAATGTCTAATGCCTAATGCCTAGACAGCAATTTTCCTAACACAATCAAAGTTCAATAACCAGTTTCAGTTGCTATATGCAACCATCTTCAGACTGCTCAAAATATGAAAAATCAGTGAATAAGCATTGGAAAGCATTGTTAGCTGCAGTCATGCAACAACATACACTCCTGGAAATTGAAATAAGAACAGCGTGAATTCATTGTCCCAGGAAGGGGAAACTTTATTGACACATTCCTGGGGTCAGATACATCACATGATCACACTGACAGAACCACAGGCACATAGACACAGGCAACAGAGCATGCACAATGTCGGCACTAGTACAGTGTATATCCACCTTTCGCAGCAATGCAGGCTGCTATTCTCCCATGGAGACGATCGTAGAGATGCTGGATGTAGTCCTGTGGAACGGCTTGCCATGCCATTTCCACCTGGCGCCTCAGCGTTCGTGCTGGACGTGCAGACCGCGTGAGACGACGTTTCATCCAGTCCCAAACATGCTCAATGGGGGACAGATCCGGAGATCTTGCTGGCCAGGGTAGTTGACTTACACCTTCTAGAGCACGTTGGGTGGCACGGGATACATGCGGACGTGCATTGTCCTGTTGGAACAGCAAGTTCCCTTGCCGGTCTAGGAATGGTAGAACGATGGGTTCGATGACGGTTTAGAAGTACCGTGCACTATTCAGTGTCCCCTCGACGATCACCAGTGGTGTACGGCCAGTGTAGGAGATCGCTCCCCACACCATGATGCCGGGTGTTGGCCCTGTGTGCCTCGATCGTATGCAGTCCTGATTGTGGCGCTCACCTGCACGGCGCCAAACACGCATACGACCATCATTGGCACCAAGGCAGAAGCGACTCTCATCGCTGAAGACGACACGTCTCCATTCATCCCTCCATTCACGCCTGTCGCGACACCACTGGAGGCGGGCTGCACGATATTGGGGCGTGAGCGGAAGACGGCCTAACGGTGTGCGGGACCATAGCCCAGCTTCATGGAGACGGTTGCGAATGGTCCTCGCCGATACCCCAGGAGCAACAGTGTCCCTAATTTGCTGGGAAGTGGCGGTGCGGTCCCCTACGGCACTGCGTAGGATCCTGCGGTCTTGGCGTGCATTCGTGCGTCGCTGCGGTCCGGTCCCAGGTCGACGGGCACGTGCACCTTCCGCCGACCACTGGCGACAACATCGATGTACTGTGGAGACCTCACGCCCCACGTGTTGAGCAATTCGGCGGTACGTCCACCCGGCCTCCCGCATGCCCACTATACGCCCTCGCTCAAAGTCCGTCAACTGCACATACGGTTCACGTCCACGCTGTCGCGGCATGCTACCAGTGTTAAAGACTGCGATGGAGTTCCGTATGCCACGGCAAACTGGCTGACACTGACGGCGGCGGTGCACAAATGCTGCGCAGCTAGCGCCATTCGACGGCCAACACCGCGGTTCCTGGTGTGTCCGCTGTGCCGTGCGTGTGATCATTGCTTGTACAGCCCTCTCGCAGTGTCCGGAGCACGTATGGTGGGTCTGACACACCGGTGTCAATGTGTTCTTTTTTCCATTTCCAGGAGTGTATATTCGTAAGTACCAAAACAATAACAGCATGTAGTTGAAAATGTTACCGCGAGCAAGCTAGGTTGTAGACGATATTTTCGCATGTTGCCATATAAGAAATTTTCCAGCTGCATGAGTAGAAGTTGGATCAAATTCCTATACGACCGTCAACCTGCGAAATTACCATCTACAACCTGGCTTGCCTGCTGTGACTCTCTCACCTACGCACTGTTGCTGTTTCGATACTAATTTACGAATGTATGTTGTTGCATGACTACAGCTAACGATGCTTTCCACCTTTTCATATTTTGAACTATATGAAGATGACTGCAGATAGCAACCGAAACTAGTTATCGAACTTTAATTGTGACAGGAAAATTGCGGTCTAGGCATTAAAAGTTTTTACTTAAAAAATGATTATTTAGTAAACCACATTAAGACCACCGTCTCCCCGGACCATGTCAGACCTAGCTGCCAAGTGGTTATATGGTGCGACAGATTCGTCAAACCGAGCCCTTATGTTTGCAGCCATGTGAATTCAGCTATTGTCAGCGTGGAAGTAGAGAAAGCCCACCTCGTACTCATGAAGATTTGGAAGAACTGACAACCAGCGGTCACCGGCAGTATTGGAATAAACATCCTGGTTCATGTTCTCGGCAACTTGAGTGAGTGGGCCCAATACATGGTGGATAAAAGCCCTTGAAACATCACAGAACCAACTCCGGCTGAACTACACTCTCTACACACTACGGGTTAAACGCCATTTTAGGACGGCGGCTCACTCGACGCTTAACAACACTTGAAAAGGGGCAGAATGACCATTCATTGGATAACACCACACGCCTCCAGTCATCCAGTGTCCAGTTTCTGAGTGGCTTTGCTCATGGAAGACCTGTAGTTTCATGTGTCGCTGTGGGCAATGGATTTCTGTTGCGAGCTATCCGACGCCAAATGTCTGCTGTATGCAATTCCAGTCGCAGTGGTTGTCTGGCAACCGGTTGAGATGAAACGACAAGCAGAAACAGCACCGATTTCTATCAGGTTTGAAATCAATTGTCACAAATAATGTGTGATACTCGTCTCGGGTCACTGGCTTTTAGGATCTTCTTCCTTCCAGTAATCTTAGAATGTATCACATGGGTCCGAGTGGTAAACGATTACTTTTTAGACAGTCCGAAGTACTTCATGCACGGTATGATCATGGGTACTACCATTTTGTAACGTCTGCACGCCGGTCCATCTTACTGCGCTGATTCCACACAACTGACGGCAGAATTCTTCACTACCGTGGTCTACACCAGCGGTGGTGGGTCACATGACCGGCTGGTCCCAGTTCTGTATCATCTACAACGCTCAAAAGCATCAACGTGCTCTTTTACGCTGGTGTCTAATACAGGGTGGAGCAGAGAAAATGCATGTTCTTTGAACCGCTAGTACGCGGCGACGAGAGGGAATATTGACATTAAATGAATGTTGGCAGACTGCCAATCAATGCAGTTTCAGTCGCTATGGAGCGTTGGAGTGTAGAGCATCGTGTGTTCGTTGTCGAGCAGTATTTTAGAAACAATGATTCCTTAGTCAGAGTGTAACGTCTTTTCCTTCAAAATTTTAGAGTTGGACGTCGAGGTGCAGTGCCTGATCGAAATACTGTACTCCGATGGGTTGCAGCGTTTAGAAGTACTGGATCTTTGATGAAAAAGAAACCACCTGGTCTTCCCAGTTCAGTTCGTACTCCCGAAAATGTAGACCGAGTAAGAACGGCAGTTCTTGCAAGTCCGAAACGATCGCCTAGACGACAGGGTGTAGCGCTGGGTATGTCACTTCGTTCGGTTCACCGCGTCTTGCATGATGATCTTAAGTTTCACCCGTACAAGATAATGATCGCCCGGCAGCTTAGTGAAGAGAATTTTGTGCAGTGCAGAGAGTTTTGTCGCATAATGGACGAAATTTTTACGGAAGATGCAGATGCTACAGTCTTCGTGAGTGATGAAGCACATTTTCATGTAGACGGTTACGTCAATGTTCAAATTTGTCGGTATTGGGCTCCGAAGAACCCACATGAATTACACCAAAGACCTCTCCACAGGTTAAAAGCAACAGTGTAGTGCTGCATTTCAAAGATGGGGATTGTTGGACCCTATTTTTTTAAGAGGAAGGAACTGCAGTTACTGTGACATCAGCGCGCTACGTTAAAATGTTAAACAACTTTCTTCGTCCAGAACTTGAAAAGGCGTCAAGTGAACACGAGAGAAATATGGTTTCAGCAGGACAGTGCCACAGCGCACAAGGCGAGAGCATCCATGGAAGTGGTTCGACAAATGTTCCCAGGACATGTTATTTCGAGATATGATGATGTTTACTGGTCCCCTCGCTCACCCGATTTGTCGATATGCGACTTCTTTTTGTGGGGATATTTAAAATGAAAAGTCTACATGAACAAGCTTCGCACGATCGATGACCTGAAGAATTCCATTCGTCAGCAAATTGAAGCCGTGCCGAATGAAATGTTGGAGAGAGCTATGCGTAACTTTCGGGGGAGGATCCAAAATTGTATTCAGCAAGAAGGACGTCATGACCAAGACATTATATTTCGAACCTAATTAAAGTATGCATATTTCAAAACTGCATTAAAATCTATCGGTAAATGCTTGTTTTTATTATTTTCATCAAACTGTGTCCCTGTCATTCAACAGTGAAAAACATGCGTTTCCCCTGCTCCACCCTGTATGAGGGCCGATTAATAAGTAACGCAACAGATTTTTTTCTGAAAGCAGGTTGGTTTTATTCAGAATTTCAATACACCATATTATTATAAATTCTTTTGGCTACAAAACCCTATTTTTCTACATAATTTCCTTTAAATGGGCGGGCCCGTTTGCTCGCATTGTACCACCCTACTGGTCGACATTGGAGTCAATGTCGCACTGCATTAATGACCTTCATATGATCCTCGAACTGCCTACCGCGGAGAGCATCCTTCACAGGGCCAAAAATATGGAATTTGCTCTTTGCGGTCTTCTATTAGGCAGCGAGGAAACCAGCGGGAACACACCTTTGAGTAACCCAGCTTATGGCCGAATGAGTCATCACTACCAGCAGGGACGTCCAGTTGAGCAGCGAAGTGTTTGTGATCCGTCGATCACCTCGAATGAGAGTGTCTGCACGTTCCAACATTGCAGGAGGCACAGCTGGGTGGGCTGGCCGGCACGCGGGAGATCGGACTTTGTTGAGATGATGACAGACGCCTCGCCCAAAGAGTCGCCGTGCTTTTCTTCACTGCCAGATCTCCGTAGACGTTCTGCAAGCGTCTATGACTCTATGCAATTTTCTGGTTTTCCGCCAAAAGAAACTAAATGACAGACTGCTCTCTGCTTGGAACGCACCGCCATTACAGACGCCATTTGGAAGGCTACGTATAGCGCCGGCACCTATCGGAACTTCATGAAACTATATGGGCTCAAGCGGGAATGTTTCACGATGTCTCACAACAAATTCCTCATTTTTTTAAACAAAAACTATGAAAAGTAGTGTTATTTATTGAACGCTCCTGGTATTTTGTGCGGTAAGCTTACTACAGTACTAGAGAGAGAATATTCAAAGCACTAATTAAGGTTGTATATAGCGTGTAAAATGAATAGATTTACTTACCACCAGTTGACCAGTTGGCAAACCGATGATACCCCCACCCCTCAAAGAGAGAGAGAGAGAGAGAAAGGCAAACTTCTTCATAACAGCTTCCGTCATGCCAGACATAAGCTCTCTTATTATGTTTTGCGTGTTATCTTTGATTTTTTTTCCGGAGCTTAGACGACTGTTATTGCATAATTCTGCATTTTATGACACCTTGTCAAGCATTTCCAGCCTACCTCTAACATCAGTTCAACAAGATACATCTGAAACTGTGCAAAGCAGGCCGCTGTGGCCGAGCGGCTCTAAGCGCTTCAGTCCGGAACCTCGCTGCTCCTACGTTCGCAGGTTCGAATCCTGCCTCAGGCATGGATGTGTGTGTTGTCCTTATGTGTTGTCCTTACGTTACTAGGTTTAAGTAGTAGTAAGTATAGGGGACTGATGACCTCAGATGTTAGGTCCCATAGTGCTTAGAGTCATTTGAACCATTTTTGAAACTCTACAAAGCTGTTGAAACTACCTGTTTTAACAACCATTACAAACGTAATGGTCTTATACCAAAGTACAAAACAATTCGGAAACAACGAAAGTTACCAGGTAAGCTGCTCAAAATGCTTGACAGAAACACAAAATAAAGTCACTGGTACCAAAAAAACGAACCCTAAACCAAAAATTATACGAAATCCACCTTCAGATAGCACAAAAATTAAACAGTCTTGCTATTTTCGCTTCTATCATGGAAGCTGTAGCCCACTTGCCCGCGAAAGGCAAAGGTACCGAGTTCGAGTCTCGGTCCGGCACACAGTTTTGATCTGCCAGGAAGTTTCATATCAGCGCACACTTCGCTGCAGAGTGGAAATATCGTTCTGGAAATCTCGCCCTCGCTGTGGCTAATCCATGTCTCGTAATACTCTTTCCTCCAGGAGTGCTAGTTCTGCTAAGTTTGTAGAAGAGCTTCTGCGTAGTTTGGAAGGTAGGAGACGAGGTACTGGCAGAACTGAAGCTGTGAGGACGGATTGTGAGTCATGCTTGGGTAGCTCAGATAGCGCCGGCACGATAGTTCAGCGTGTTCGGTCAGAGAGATACACTATGTGATCAGAAGTATCCGGACACCCCAAAAACATGCGTTTTTCGTATTAGGTGCATTGTGCTGCCACCTACTGCCGGGTACTCCATATCAGCGACCTCAGTAGTTATTTGACATTGTGAGAGAGCAGAATGAGGCGTTCAGTGGAACTCACGGACTTCGAACGTGGTCAGGTGATTGGGTATCACTTGTCTGTACGCGAGATGTCCACATTCCTAAACATCCCTAGGTACACTGTTTCCGATGTGATGGTGAAGTGGACACGTGAAGGGAGACGCACAGCACAAAAACGTAGAGACCGACCTCGTCTATTGACTAACAGAGACCGCCGATAGTTGAAGAGGGTCTTAATGTGTAACGGGCAGACATTTATCCAGATCATCACACAGGAATTCCAAACTGCAGGATCTACTGCAAGTACTATGAAAGCTAGGCGGGAGGTGAGAAAACTTGGATTTCATGGTCGAGCGGCCGCTCATAAGTCACACATCACGCTGGTTAAGGCCAAACGATGCCTCGCTTGGTGTAAGGGAAAATGTTGTGTGGAGTGACGAATCACGGTACACAATGTGGCGATCCCATGGCAGGGTGTGGGTATGGCGAATGCCCGGTGAACGTGATCTGCCAGCGTGTTTAGTGCCAACAGTAAAATTCTAACGTGATGGTGTTATGAGGTGGTCGTGTTTTTCATGGAGGGGACTTGCACCCCATGTTGTTTTGTGTGGCACTATCACGGCACAGGCCTACATTGGTGTTTTAAGCACCTTCTTGCTTCTCACTGTTGACGATCAATTCGGAGATGGCGATTGCATCTTTCAACACGATCGAGCACCTGTTCATAATGCACGGCCTGTGGCGTAATGATTACACGACAGTAACACCTCTTAAGGGACTGGCCTGCACAGAGCCCTGACCTGAATCCTATAGAACAGCTTTGTGATGTTTTGGAACCCCGACTTCGTGCCAGGCCTCACCGATCGACATCTATACCTTTCCTCAGTACAGCATTCCATGAAGAATGGGCTGCCATTCGCCAAGAAACCTTCCAGCACCTGATTGAACGTATGTCTGCGAGAGTGGGAGCTGTCTTTAAAGCTAAGGGTGGGCCAACACCATATTGAATTCCAGTATTACCGATGGAGGGCGCCACGAACTTGTAAGTTATTTTCAGCCATGTGTCCGGATACTTTTGATCACATAGTGCACTTACTACCTGTAATAAAAAAAAACAGAGTGAAGGTATCAGCACAGAACTTCAACGGATGTTACCTGACGTCCGCAACAAACAAATACAACTAACGAAATGGAAGAAAAAGAAGCTGGTAGAGCACGTGCCCGCTAAAGCAAACGTCCCGAGTTCGAGTCTCGGTCCGGCACAAAGTTTTAATCTGCCAGGAATTTTCATCATGGAAAAAATTGAATGCTGCACATGCAGAGCAATAGATAAAGCACAAGAAGAAAATTACATACCTCAAATTGCACCACACAAAACCTCATAACAACAAAAACGTACACACTACATACACACACACACACACACACACACACACATACACACACACACACACAGACACACACACCATTTCTGCGATACTGACTCACCATTAAATACATATTTTCCTGTAGTTTCAAAGACAGAATCAAAATACCATCAGTAATTGTTACTGTACACTTCACTTTTATGACCTACCTAGGGCTCTGGTGGTTTTGAAGGTGCAGGTCATCAGTACTCTAGCTAAACTGAAGTACATGAGTCAGTTTTAGTTCTCTCAAGCTTAAAAGAGGTAACACTGGCATCGTTATCACAAAACTTTATGTTGGCGTATTACTACTAAACTTTCTTTTTAAATATATCTATTTTTGTGTTAGAGTATAGAAGAAATTATGAACTCTTGCTGGAGGAATGATTTAAATATTAAAAGTGTCAGAGGACTGTGTGAACTGTGCTAGAAATATCCATTAGCACAAGGCACACCATATTTCTCATGAACCTTCCACAATATGTGGTGCAGCACTGTCCTGGTGGCGATTCTTCTCATCTTGTTCTTCCTGCTGCAGAAATTGTCGTATTGTGAAGTTTTCTGCAGCATCGGAACTTCCGGTTCTGTTGTGATTCTCCCGAGCTATTTCCGCAGGGACACGATGCAACATTAAAAAGATCCGCTGGCCTGTGCCCACGTTCGTGAAGTATTTACGAGCTTAAGAATATAGAATCAACTTTGTCACTGGGCGATATACTTACTATCAAAATGGTTCAAATGGCTCTGAGCACTATGGGACTCAACATCTTAGGTCATAAGTCCCCTAGAACTTAGAACTACTTAAACCTAACTAACCTAAGGACATCACACACACCCATGCCCGAGGCAGGATTCGAACCTGCGACCGTAGCAGTCGCGCGGTTCCGGACTGCGTGCCTAGAACCGCTAGACCACCGCGGCCGGCGCACTTGCTATCAACCTGAACTCACAACCTCTTTCTCGAATGCGAGATATCATCAGATGTTAAATTAGCTTTAGACGTAACGCAAAGCAGTGTCACACTGACGGTCATAATGTAAAATAAATTCCTGAGTTTTATTCGTCAGCTACTTATCGGATGTCGTTAATCTGAGATAGAGAGGAAGGGAGGAAGGGAGAGATGAGACGAAACGATCGTTTGGCATTATTCGCCGGGAGACAGCGTCTCGGGGTGTCCAGCCTTCTTACAGAAGTCTTCGGCGACTTGCACGCCGTTGAAGATGAAAAGAAGCCGGCCGCTGTGGCCGAGCGGTTCTAGGCGCTTCAGTCCGGAACCGCGAGACCGCTACGGTCGCAGGTTCGAATCCTGTCTCGGGCACGGATGTGCGTGATGTCCTTAGGTTAGTTAGGTTTAAGTAGTTCTGAGTTCTAGGGGACTGATGACCTCAGATGTTAAGTCCCATAGTGCTCAGAGCCATTTGAATCAGATGAAATGAAATGATGAGGACAACACAAATATTCAGTTCCCGATCGAAGAAAATCGCCATCCAGGAAGGGAACCGAAACCAGAATGCAGCCATCTGGGGGGAGCGATACTAACTCCTACACCATTACGTTGTGGATTAGCCAGTGAAGAGAGAGACGATCCAAAGAAAGACGGAGACTTTCGTCACGGATAAGTTTAGTAAGCACAGATGCTTATTCAATTCCAGGGGCAAGAAAAGAGACTTTACGCGTCGTTACTGAATATTGTCAAAATTTCAAGATTGTACATACCACCAAGGTTCTAACAACATTTTTTCATTCCCCCACATAAATCCCTCAACAAGAGAGAAATTCGAGCTCATATTTTGTGAATGGAACGGGGAAGGTAGGAAGTGATGATAGCGCACGAGATAACCTCTGAAACACACATTAAGGTGGGTTGCAAAGTGTATATGTAGATGTACTACTCATGGATTTTTGAATACTGCTGGGTCGGTTACGTTCGACACTATTTAGTTCTCCAAAACAATGTGGTTCGTACAGCTGAATTTAGTGTGAGAAAACAGTCGATAAGTATAGGATAGGAAGTCCTGCTGGAGAGTCACGCTCTCTCCTTATCTTACTGCACCGTAAACGATCGCCACCATATGTTTATATTTTATATACATTACAAAAATTAAAAAAGGAAACAGTTATGCGAATTGTTCACAGATTAATATTCATATAGGTGTCGAAGAAAATACAAAACTGTAAACTTTTGCGGCTGATGGATGAATGTGTGACGATGCAGTGCAATTTTACTGCACAGATGGCTAAGTGCAGCAAACAGGGGACATGTCAATACCAGGGCATAAAGTCCTTGCAATTTTCATTCCGTACACGTTGGACAGTAACTGTGCTTCACAGACATACGTGTAAACAATATACGCAGTTATCAGCATTTGAGAGAGGACGTGTAGTTGGGCTCATGGTAGCTCGACACTTGAACAGGAGTGACGCCGCTACTGAACTATGTTGGCAGGAATGGGTGGACTATGGTCGAACACAACGTCATGAAGGAAGAAGGGAGAGCACGAAGAACCAGAAATCGTCAGAGACGATCATCATTCATGGAGTCGACGTGCAACTGGCGCTTCAGTGACCACAAGGATCATTAATAAGCGGCTCACAGCAAGGGGAATGAGTTCTAGGCGCCCCTTGCTCCTACTGCCATTGACCTCTGTAAGCCAATAAGCCCGTTTGCGGTGGTGTCGCGTACATTTGGCCTGCACATTGACTGGAGTAGAACTGTCTTCAGTGATGAGTACCGCTTCGAACTTAGCTCTGATGGCCAGCGAAGAAGTGTCAGGACAATGGTGCGATATCAACCTGACTATGGCCGGTCTTATGGCCCGAAAACCAGGAGCGATGATCTGGGATGCCATTCCTTTCGTATCAGGACGCCTTTGGCTCTCATCCGCTGCACCCTTATAGCACAGTGGCACGTGACGATATACAGCGCCTCGTTTTGTTGCCCTTCGTGGCAAGTCATCATGGGATTACATGTCATCACGATAATGCCCGCACGCATATGGCCGGAGTTTCTATTGCAGGTCATTGTGCTTGCCAACCCGTCCTTGGACAGCAAGGCCGCCGGATCTCTTCCCAATTATGAGCGTTTGGAGGTTTGTGGCTCATTAACCAGGTCCGGATTTTGAAGACGTAACGCACCAGTTGGTTAGAATTAGGGACTATGTCCCTCAGAAGGACATATAACAACTCCATCACACAATGCCAAATCCAGTAACTTCTTGCATAAGGGCCAGAGGTGGGTCAAGGCGCTATTGACTTGCTGTATTAGTGAAGCTCTTTTTCTTGAAAATATCGCTAATTTTTTCTGAAATTGTGATCATTTCTTCGTCTGTAAATGTACATAACTTCTATCGATTTCCGTCCCATTCGGATGATTCTTTTGTGGTGCGTCGCTTTTCTTTTAGTGTACATACGTGCGTTGCTCAGAAAGTAATGCACCGCATTTTTTTTTCTTGAACAATTCTTTATTGAACATAATAAGAATTACACACACGAAATAATGGCGTTTTATCTACACGCCCCATTTTTCCATGTAATCTGTGGCCTTCCTCCAGCGCGGAAGAAGGGTGTGTATGCCCTGTCCGTACCAATCCTTGTCCTGGTGGCGGAGCCAGTGTTTCACTGTGTGAATCCCCTCCTCAAAATGTCTTCCACGAATGGCATCCTCTAAAGGCCCAAACAAGTGGAAGCCCGAGGGGATAGGTCAGGTGTGTCTGGTGTGACAGCCTTGGATGGTCTCCCCAGCCGCTGCAAATCGTGGAGCTCCGTCGAACCGCCTTCTGATGACCTCACCTTCCGTGCCCAGCGACTAACTGTACTTCTGTCGACAGCAGGTGCTCCATATACTTTGCACAAGCGTTTGTGAATATTCCCCACAGTTTCTTTCGCCGCAGTGAAAAATTCAATGACGACACGCTGCTTGTAATGTGCGTCACCTACAGACACCACTTTGAAACTGTCCTGCAGCTACGCTAGCTGTCGGAAGTGACTAACCCTCGTATTATTGATACATCTTATTAGAAACAGATGAAGACTTGTATTTTGCAGCAATCAAATATATTTATTTTAATAAGTAAACTGCGATTGGGGTGAAATCTACGTTGAGAGAAGTCATCGGAACAGCTCATGAATAATTAATCAATGTATAAATGAATTTAAATGTGCTCGCATAAACAGCGCAGATCTCGCACTTCCGAGACACCAAATTGCGGTTCCTTCTGAATAAATCAATGATTAAATTTGCTTTTAGACTCATGAGACTGTTGAACTTGGAAGCGTCTCATACGAACAAGGTTTAATAATGTCCTTTACAAAGTTTTATATGCGAACAGGAACGAAAGAATGGTTAAGATTTGTCCCGTCGGTACAGTTTGATTAGAGATTGTGACACAGATGCAAAATTTTCCAATATTTTACTTAAATATTATCTAATTTTGTACTTGCAAAACTATCGGTTTTTTGTTATTTCTAAATTTCACCTGTGAATAAAATAAAATATGTTTTTCATGCCTGATATGCATTTTGTAAAATATTTTAACAACCTTCTCAATTTTCTGTAAATTGTTGTTATACTAGGTCACTGTCAATGCAAAAGTGTTAGGGGAACATACATGTTTTTATATTTTCAGAGAATAAACCGTGATGGTCGCTATGCCTCTGGATGTTACCTTGTTCCTTCATAGTGCGTGTGTTCAGTACTTCAATAACGGCCACGATGTGCAGTGGATATGTGTATCACGCGAAGTTGAGGGCAAGTCATCTAATGCGAGACATGGTGCAAGCGAAGTATGTCGAGAGATGAATTATGCTCCTACTAACAGGGGCCTGCCCCAAAATCGTTTGCTATTGAAGTGTTCAGGCAAAGCCTGGAGCTAATGGGGAACTGTTGCAGGCACCTACACTGTCGTGTTAGTAGCATCGACAATCTGTGAGACCATTCACATTTGTTGAGTTTAGAACTTTTGTAATTCTAGAGAATTTTATTGAGAAATGAGTAGCAACGCTAGTCATGAAAAATTATAACTTCTCGACCGTGTCATTAACTTCAATCATTATTATCTACGTTAGAATTCTGCACCTTTCCTATTGTAATAGAACCCATTGTTTACGAATATCAAGTCTGTGAATATAAAAATAACCAAAAATTCGCAAGTATTGTTTCGTTGGCAAACGATTTAAATGGTTCGCTGATTAAGTTACAAGAAACCAATGAATTTATTCAGTTTAACAATCACAGATTTTTAAACTCACTACTATTCGAATGAAAGAGTAAAATAAATTTAATACAATTATACTGTCAAACTGTAACTACATTTTTTTTAGGTTTTCATGTCATGGTTGATTTTGTGAAAGTGTTTCTGTTGGTTGTTGGTGGTTTGTCTACTTCGGCGTTTCAACTGTACTGAATTTTGATTGCTATCATTTAATACAAAGACTTCCAAATTATTTGTAATTGCCGGCTCTGGTGGCCGAGCGGTTCTAGGCCCTACAGTCTGGAATCGCGCGACTGCTACGGTCACAAGTTCGAATCCTGCCTTGGGCATGGATGTGTGTGATGTCCTTAGGTTAGGTAGGTTTATGTAGTTCTAAGTTCTAGGGGACTGATGACCTCAGAAGTTAAGTCCCACAGTGCTCAGAGCCATTTGAACCATTTTTCGTAATTGTTAAATCGTATGATTTTTGTTTGTGTAGGTGTTTACCTGTGGAGGTAAACATTAGTGTGAAGTAACGCAATCTTGACTGTGGTTGTGGAAGTTCACCTGTTAGCTATTTTCGTAAAATTTATTTGAATTTTTCCAAATTATCTCATCTGATTTTCTTTGGTAATTTTAAAATATAGCTAAAATTTTTCTTTGTTATTTTATAGCGTGTTCTACGCTGATTTCTTGTGCGAATAAATTCGTTAAGACATGTTAGTTCAGGTAAGATGCGTAATAATTATTGTTCTGGTAAACGTCTGGTTAATAAACAGAGTTTGTCCAATTGGACAGGCGTTCGATTTTAGAAATAACTTTACTGATATGCTGTGTTTTACTCAGAATTCTATGGTAGGTTTAGCTGTATTTGTTGCGTGTGATTTGCACTATTTTCTGAAGGTCATTCAAAATTTATTTAAGACGATGTTGGCTCAGTACCTGAATTCCTATAAGAGCACTTTGTTGTTCGTCCATTTGTTACTACCCCGTTCCTCGGGAACGGGTAGAAGCCTAAAGAAAAACTCTATGCCAAATAGTAAGATCTACGGCCCTTTTGCGGTGTAAAAAAATTAGGTTTGCAAGATGCCAAATAGTAAGATCTACGGCCCTTTTGCGGTGTAAAAAAATTAGGTTTGCAAGTCAATGCAATCAAAAGCTACCTGCCATTTATGTCATATAGTTTTTTACTCGCAGATTCACTCACCAGAACTTTTAGGGTACTTTCCGTTGCTCTAGAATCATGAAATTTGACAAGAAGCAACGTTTCACAGTACAAGTAAAGAAACAAATCCGAAACTTGTTAATTTGTAATTATATCATAAAATGTTTTTGCCATTTGTTGTCCGTCTGTTAAGACCCCTCATTTCCATATATGGCGCTGGAGCGAACACCAGTGACGCCACTGAAGACAGCGCCGCTATACAAGGATGGCAGCTGAAATCATTCGACAGTCACCACTTGACAATGGCCGAGGAGAACTCGGTCGAAAGCTCGTGGATTTTATACCGCTGGAAGCCCTGGAAAATTTTATCATGGAGTTGTTACGTCTGATCTTTCAATAGTTCTAAAACTAGTGGATATGATTTCGATACAACGGCAACAGTACTACAGGTCAGTCGTGGGACCATAGATTAATGGCAAGAGTTTTCTAAAAGCAGAATTTTTTCGTTTGTTAATAACACATTTCAAAACTTCATACGTATTTTTCTAGGAATATGATTTTTCCAAACGGCACGCAGCATAACTCCAACTATTTTGAATAGTTTTATTTGAAAATTTAACCACCACTTCGAAATAACATTTCAATGTGAACAACGCAGGAGACTTTTAATCAGTTAATTTAAAAAAATATTTATTAACAAATGATTGTCCTTTTTGGTGAAAAGTGAACGACTTTATTCAAATACTCGCCAATTACGGAAAAATCAGTATTTCTTAAATCTCTTATGCGGTTCACACAGATTTTTTTTCTTTTTTCCAGATTAAAATTGGCACCAGTTATAGTGCGTACCGCAGATCACCCCAAATTCAACATGAAGTGTCGCCATTTTGTAACATTTTCCAATAATTTTTTTGTAATATACTTAAGTACGTGGTCAGTTACACACCAACAACTTTTTCTTCAACCAAAAAATATAAAATCAAATCAAATAAAAATAAATTCTACCAAACTGTCTTTTGGGCCCTTACAGCTTTTAATTTTAGAAACTCCTAGTTCTCATGGTACTATGATCTCCAAAAGTTAGTTGAACAGTTAGTAAATTAATATGTGTAAAAACACAAACATGTTTGGTAAAATATTGTTTGAGGAAATGAAATCCATGTGCCCCCCCCCCCCCCCGGTCTCTCCCCCTCTCCTTGATAGGTGGCTGGTTATACAGTCGCATTTGGAAAAGCGATGTTCCACAAGGTGTTCCGTCCATCCAGATTTACCTTGTTTCCACAAATATCATAAGGCGAATATCGGGATGATTCCTTTGAAAAGCAGACGTATAGTTCCATTTCGCATCCTTCTCCCACTCAGAGCTAGTGCGTAATCTTGTAATTTCCCCCTTATCTAAACGCCTACGTCAATGAGCGCCCTTGCATATATGAGTACTGTGTTTTCTATACTTGAATTCATTGGCTGGCGTGCGCTAGCCGGTGAACCTTAGGCGTCCCACACAAGAGCGACGGATCGGAGCGATCCGTCACAACTGATGTCGCTGCAATTGGTCACTCGCCTAGACCCTGCCGCACCCAGCGATACGCCAAGGAATTTCAGCCAGTACTGCGAAAACAACTCTTTCGAGAAATGGTATGAAAATGAACTACCACGTTTAGCAGCAGTTGCAGTTTATCTCCATATCCCCTCGAATACTTGCAAAACATAAATTAAAAGAAACAGGAACTGTTATTTGTTAAACTTGTTTCGGAACGCTGTTATTGAGAATTTTAGATTACTTTTAGAGTCCATTGCAATTTTCGCTGATACCAATTGGGTTGTTTACATCTTTTTAGTGCGTTAATGCAATTCGTTTCTCCATATTAGTCCTCAATATTAATTCATTAGTGTTACAGGTCAACTGCAAGTATTCTCGCAGTTTGTTTTGCAATTTCGCAGCTGACTTCTACGTATTTTTTGTATGATGGAGGTCGCGATGAGAAGTCCACTAGCTCCAGTTATAGCCAACCTCTTCATGGAATACTGCCGCGCGGTATAGCCGCTCGGTTTGAGGCGCCATGTCACGGACTGGGCGGCCCCTCCCACCGGAGGTTCGAGTCTTCCCTCGGGCATGGGTGTGTGTGTTTGTCTTAGCATACGTTAGTTTAAGTTACTTTAAGTAGTGTATAAGTCTAGGGACCGGTGACCTCAGCAGTTTGGTCCCTTAAGCATTCAGACACACACACACACACAAATGGAATACTTTGAGAACGTCGCCCCGGTCACGGCTCCCGAAAAGTTTAGTTTCTTTTATCGTTACGTCAACGACACGTTCGTTGTCTGGCCTCATGGGCGTGAAAAACTGGGAGAATTTTTCAACCACATCAACAGCATCCATGATAACATGATTGACAAAGGAAGTAGAGACAGGCTGTGCCTTGGCTTTTGTAGACGTCCTCGTCCTCCAGAAGGAAAGTGTTTATCGGAAACCCACCCATACAGACCGATATCTGCATGCTACCAGCTGGTACCACCCTTGGTAGAAAAGTTCTGTTCTGAGGACATTGGTGCATCGAGCGGAAGCCGTTTCAGACACTGAAAGCCTTCCGAAGGAACTGAGCCACTTACGAAAAATCTTCAAAGAAAACGGCTGCAACAAACGCCAGATTTCGAAAGCTATCTTGCCGAAGAAACATAAACAGAAGAGCTCCGCGGAGTGCACGAAGAAGCCTGCGTTCTTGCCGTTCTGCGTCTAAGTAACAGGAAAGATTAGCCGGCTTCTAAAGAAGCATAAAATCGATATCGTTTTTAGGGCACTGGCTAAAATTTGACAGCTAATGAGGCCTGTGAAAGACGATGTTGGACTCAAAACGCCAAGGGTATATAAAATACAGTGTGGATGTGGACCGTTCTACATCGAACAGACTGTCGGTACTATTGAACAGCGCCGCGTGGAAGACGTGAGATGTTTTCGCCTACGGTATCCTGAGAAATCATCGGTGGTGAAATATGCTTTAGAAAACAGACACTGTATTGTATTTGCCGAGACGTCTGTCATTACGTGAGCTACTAGTTTTTGGGACAGTGTTATATAAGAAGCGATAGAGTTAAAAATTTCTGTCAACAACCTCAATAAAGACGGCGGCCTGCAGCTAAGCACAACTTGGAATCCGGCCACCGGAAAGCTGAAGAAGCGGGCGCGGCAAGCGCGCAATGAAAACATCACAGAAGACAGTGGGCTATGTAAGGATGGCAGCAGCTATCATTCGACTGGAAATCATTGTAGGCAAAACCACCCGTTCCTTCAGTCTCCTTGATTTTTATATCTCTGTCTACGGCCGTCCAATCAACCTCACCCCCCCTCCCCTCAAGTACCTTGGCGTCACCCTTGACCGTCGCCTTTCCTGGATCCCCCATATCCGGACAATTCAAGCCAAGGCACGCTCCCGACTCCACCTCTTCAAACTCCTCTCCCACTGCCCATGGGGTTTGGACACCTCCACTGTCCTCCACACTTGTAAATACCTCATCCACCCCATCCTCTGTTATGCCCATCCCACCTGGATCTCCGCCCTTCCTACCTACTACAAGTCCCTTCAAAATCTGGAAACGCCATGCCCTCTGCCACGCCTATCACATCTGCCTCCCATACCCTACACGGCTCCTCTACGACTTAATTCCTTTCCCACACCTCCTCCTCTTCCTTGAACAGATACGGATCCTTTACGCCTACCGTAAACTTGATCCCCCTCACCCGCTTGTCTCTCCCGTCGTTTGCCACCCCAATCCGCTGCCGAGCCTGTACTCCTGCATCCCACCTGTTCTCCATCTTACCACCCTCCATACCCTTGGCTTCCGCCAACTCCCCTTCCCAGATGATGCCCTCATCCCCTCCATCTACTCCCCTCCCCCTACCAGATTTGATCCTCCCTTTCCTCCTCATGAGATTTTCCTCCAGGGCTCCCTCTTTCCCTTCCCTTCCCTCCCTCCTAAGTTCCTTCCCCCTCCTCTCTCCCTCTCCTGCACCCCCAGCTTCCACACCCAACCCTCCCCTCCCCCTCACTTCTTCTCTCCCGCTTGCGTCCTCCTCACCTCCTTCCTGCCCTCCCCTATTCCTTGTGGCAGCCCTTCCCTTTTTTTCGTGTAACAGTGTGTGCAGTGCGTCGAAGATCATCGTCAATGTTTTCTGTGCAGTGTTTCTCCATTCCAGTGCAATTGTGCCTCTTCAGTGTCCTCCAGCGTTCGACAGTGTACTCATTGTGCTTTCGTGTACTGTTGCACTTGCTTATGCAATTCAGTGTCTTCAGTTTGAACGTCTTGGTTATTATCATTGTGTGTGTCACCTGTTTTTTCATATTCATATTTTTCTGTATATCTGTCTACATGTTATCTGTTCTTTGGTTTTCTATGGCCGGAAAGCGGCGTAGATAGGCCGCTGCCGGCCTACCTTTTGCACAAGGTTTTAAAATAACAATAAAGGAAAAAAAATCATTCGAGAGTCACCACCTGACAATGGCCGAGGAGAACTCGGCCGAAAACTCATGTGTTTTAAGCCACTGGACGCGGCTGAAAGCCAGAGAAAATTTTATCAGTACATATCGCCGGGAAACTAGGCATTCGTATATAACAGTTCCATGAACGCACTAAACTTTACAGTTTCGTTTAGCCTTACCCCAAGCAGGCTCAGTGCTATGAAGATTCGACGACTGATTTCGTATGCGATCTGTGTACACTTACTAGTTGGTAACACAACTTCTGGGCAGTTTGGACAAGCAATAAGTTTCGTGAAGCCTAAGCCTCATGGAGTTATGCCTTGTAACATGACGCCTGTATTGTACGTTCTACATTTCACATGTTGAGAAATAACAGAGAAAACGGAGCGAAAATTTATAATGCTATAGCTCCGTAATTCATATCAAAATCCTGGTCACTGTCTTTCAGTTTCATAGCAGAGGCACTGACTCTGTCCAAACTGCTGTCAGCCTCATACCTGTTCTGTAGACGCTTTGATGAGATACTGTTTCGACGGCGAGTTGGATACTAAATTTTCCTATCTTTTCCGCCCGAGAACACTTTCTTAACATTCATTGTTACTTGAGAGACAAAACCGAATACTATAAGAGCACAAATAAACTATCAAAAGTCAATACTGCGCAAAAAAATCAAGGGTCGAAGAGAAAGCATCGACTTTTTCGTACACATACTGACGCTTTCTGAAGCCAAGCTAACGTATTATTGTTTTGAAGTGCCCACGCACTAAGGGATATCGAGTTGACGGAGGTAGACCGTTTCGGGTCATCCAAGGTGACAGAGGAGGAGCTCGGAATTCCATAGAACAAATTGTTTTTCAGGGTTTAGACTTTTTTTTCATATTTCAGACTAACTGGCTGTAGAAGACATTCCGGCAGGAAAAGGCGTACACATTCACACGCTGATTGTGGCTGACGCCAACAACAAATCTGACGCGATCCACGTGTCAATAGGTGGAAATGTCAAAACGCTGGAGGTGAAGAAAATGAAGACGGAAGGGTACACATGCTCGGCTAAGAGAAGATAACAGAAAGACTGACTTTTACGAGTTTAGAGGCAAACTAAAGATACAGCACTCCCTCGATTAACACTCAGATAGCTGTATTCTCTGGCAAGTGAAACACTGTTAATGGTAAGTGCACACTTAGGTTTTATATTATACCAATTATGAAACTGTAACAGTTCGTTGCTATTACAGTTCATCAGAACTCTTCCGCCTTTAGGGGCAGTTTCCGACACCTAGGACAAGACTGTACCCTGAACCTCTGTCCGCTGCTCCGCCCTCTTTGACAAGGTCGTTGGCAGGATGAGGGTGACTTCTTATGCCGGAAGTCTTCGTCCGCCAATGCGCATTATTAATCAAAATTTAAGCAGCGGTGGGATTCGAACCCGGGTGCGAGGAAGTTCTGATTATGAATCAAAGATGCTACCCTTTTTTTTTCGTTTTGTTCGATATAGTTCGTTGCGTTTGGTCTAGGCGGACGTCACAAGACATCCGTTCATGTTGATCGTTGATTCCTTTACTCAGTTTTTTTTTTTTTTTTTTTTTTAAACAGAGGCCAAGCAGCCCTCTGACCGAACAGGCTGAGCTAACGTGCCGGCTTGTTTTTTTGTGTAAGCCTTCGTCGATGGGGAGTCCCGATCCGAGACTGTGGTAACAATAAGAGTGCCGCAGGGAAGAGCGATAGAACTGTTGCTATTTTCTATATACCGGGTGATCAAAAAGTTAGTATAAAATTGAAAACTGAATAAATCCCAGAATAATGTAGATAGAGGGGTACAAATTGACACACATCCTTGGAACGACATGGGGTTTTATTAGAAGCAAAAAAATACAAAAGTTCAAAAAATGTCCGACAGATGGCGCATGATCTGATCAGAATAGCAATAATTAGCATAACAAAGTAAGACAAAGCAAAGATGATGTTCTTTACAGGAAATGCTCAATATGTCCTTCATCATTCCTCAACAATAGCTGTAGTCGAGGAATAATGTTGAGAACAGCACTGTAAAGCATGTCCAGAGTTATGGTGAGGCATTGGCATCGAATGTTGTCTTTCAGCATCCCTAGAGATCGGTCGATCATGATACGCTTGAAGACTTCAAGTAACCCAAAAGCCAATAATCGCACGGTCTGAGGTCTGGGGACCTGGGAGACCAAGCATGACGAAAGTGGCGGCTGAGCACACGATCATCACCAAACGACGCGTGCAAGAGATCTTTCACGCGTCTAGCAATATGGGGTTTAGCGCCATACTGCATTTTGGTTCTTATAAAACCCCATGTCATTCAAAGCATGTGTGTCAATTTTTACCACTCTGTCTACATTATTCCGTGGTTTATTAAGTTTTCAAATTTATACTGACTTTTTGATCACCCGGTATATCAATGATTCAGCAGACAGAGTTGGAAGCAATCTGTGGTTGTTCGCTGATGCTGCTGTTATGTACAGGAAGGTATCGAAGATAAGTGACTGTAGCTTGATACAAGATGACCTAGACAAAATTTCTAGTTGGTGTGATCAATAGCAGCTAGCTCTCATTGATGAAAAGTTTACGTTGATGCAGACGGGAAGGAAAAACAAGCCCGTAATTATGGAATACAGCTTTAGTAGTGTCGTGCTTGACATAGTCACGTCATATCTGGGCATGTCGTTGTGAAGCGATATGAAATGGAACGAGGACTGTGGTAGGGAAGACGAATGGTCGACTTCAATTTATTGGGAGAATTTTAGGAAAGCATAGTTGATCTGTAAAGGAGACTGCATGTACACTACTGGCCATTAAAATTGTTACACCAAGAAGAATACTAGAACTGACATGTGATTACATTTTCACGCTATTTGGGTGCATAGATCCTGAGAAATCAGTATCCAGAACAACCACCTCTTGCCGTAATAACGGCCTTGATACGCCTGGGCATTGAGTCAAACAGAGCTTGGATGGCGTGTACAGGTACAGCTGCCCATGCAGCTTCAACACGATACCACAGTTCATCAAGAGTAGTGACTGGCGTATTGTGACGAGCCAGTTACTCGGCCACCATTCGGCAGACGTTTTCAATTGGTGAGAGATCTGGAGAATGTGCTGGCCAGGGCAGCAGTCGAACATTTTCTGTATCTAGAAAGGCCCGCACGGGACCTGCAACATGCGGTCGTGCATTATCCTGCTGAAATGTAGGGTTTCGCAGGGATTGAATTGAGGATAGAGCCACGGGTCGTAACACATCTGAAATGTAACGTCCACATTTCAAAGTGCCGTCAATGCGAACAAGAGGTGACCGAGACATGTAACCAATGGCACCCCATACCATCACGCCGGGTGATACGCCAGTATGGCGATGACGAATACACGCTTCCGATGTGAGTTCACCGCGATGTCACCAAACACGGATGCGACCATCATGATGCTGTAAACAGAACCTGGATTCATCCGAAAAAATTATGTTTTGCCAATCGTACACCCAGGTTCGTCGTTGAGTACACCATCGCAGGCGCTCCTGTCTGTGATGCAGCGTCAAGGGTAACCGCAGCCATGGTCTCCGAGCTGATAGTTCATGCTGCTGCAAATGTCGTCGAACTGTTCGTGCAGATGGTTGTTGTCTTGCAAACGTCCCCATCTGTTGACTCAGGGATCGAGACGTGGCTGCACGATCCGTTACAGCCATGCGGGTAAGATGCCTGTCATCTCGACTGCTAGTGATACGAGGCCGTTGGGATCCAGCACTGCGTTCCGTATTACCCTCCTGAACCCACCGATTCCATATTCTGCTAACAGTCACTGGATATCGACCACACGAGCAGCAATGTCGCGATACTGTAAACCGCAATAGCGATACAATCCGACCTTTATCAAAGTCGGAAATGTGATGGTACGCATTTCTCCTCCTTACACGAGGCATCACGACTACGTTTCACCAGGCAACGCCGGTCGACTGCTGTTTGTGTATGAGAAATCGGTTGGAAACTTTCCTCATGTCAGCACGTTGTAGGTGTCGCCACTGGCGCCAACCTTGTGTAAATGTTCTGAAAAACTAATCATTTGCATATCACAACATTTTCTTCCTGCTGGTTAAATTAAGCGTCTGTAGGACATCATCTTCGTGGTGTAGCAATTTGAATGGCGAGTAGTGTAGGTTACTAGTGTGTCATATTCTTGAGTACTGCTGGAGTGTTTGGGATCTGCGCCAGGCTGACTTGCAAGGAGACGTTGAAGCAACTCAGATGGGCAATGCTAGACTTGTTACTGATAGGTTCAACCAGCATGCTAGTGTAACAGAACTGCTTTTGGAGCTCAAGTGAGAATGCCTGTAGGGAAGAAGCCATTTATTTTGAAGAACAAAACTGTGAAAGTTTAGAGAACCAGCATTTGAAGCCAACTCCAGAATGACCCTACTGCTGCCAACATACATTTCACGTCGGGACTGCGAAGATAAGGTACAAGAAGTCAGCCACACACCGTGAAGTGGTTTACAGGGTATATATGTAGATGTAGAGAGATTGGATATGGCATGCAGCCAGATAGGAAATGTGGTATGACCGTGAAAGTTTTCTGTGTAGCACGAGCCCAAGCTTACACACTAGTTAACCTAAATTATCCTAAGGAGAAACACACACACACACACACACACACACACACATGCCCAAGGGAGGACTCGAACCTCCGCCGGGACCAGCCGCACAGTCCATGACTGTAAAGACTAAGGAAGAAGCCAATTGCACTGCTATAAATTCATATAAATGGTTTTGTCTGTGGAAAAGCTAAAGCCATTTCGATACTCCATGAGTAAAGATGCTCAAGACATTGTTTAAGACAATAGTTACGGGGAAAAGCCAAAGCTAAAATTTTGACAGAGCATTTCTTTCGGTGTATTCTTCCTGTATGAATAATTTCGGGTAGGTTTCAACATGATGGACTGGACTATTCCCTTTTGAGTACGGACAGGCTCGCAAGCACTATTCTGTCGTATGGTTTGAAGCATGCTCACAAGCACTGCACATTGCGTTATTTATTTAAGCGCTTTTATCAAAAGCAGTGTGATTTTTTTCAGGCAGTGTTGCAGCAGAATTTTACATTACTGGTGGGAGGGCAGATCTGAACTGAGCTGTGTGACCCTTGTTGCGCAGGTTGATATTAGGGGTCGTGAGAGTACAAGGAATTCTTAACATTTACACATTACTATACAGATTACTATCAATGGCTGTACATGGTTGTTCTATGCGTCAGTTAATATCTCAGACTTGATTTTTGTAAGTCAGCAGTCACAAACACTACGTAAAACTGCACACTGTATTGAGAAAATTCCCTTCACGAAATTCTGTACCATTATATATTCATAGTTTTGTACAGGGACGTTTCATATTCAGGAAGTTGTCCAGTCATATTACTTTCGTGTCACAGTATATTGGCTACACAGCTTAAAGATTATATAGCAGTCACAATTAGAACCTTGCATTCCACAATCAGAATATTACACAGAAAGATTATACCGTTGGGAAGGCTACACAAACATAATTATTCGAAAGTTATGCAATAGTAGTACGAGGTGCGTTTGAAAAGTCCGTGCAAAAATAAAATCTACTTACGTGTTTGGGGTAAACCTTTTTTCTTTTTGGACATAGTCTCCTTTTAGACTTATACAATTCGTCCAACGTTCTTCTAATTTGTTGATCCCTTCCGAATAATAGGAATTGTCCAAGTCTGTAAAATACCTATTAGTTGAAACTTCCTGGCAGATTAAAACTGTGTGCAGGACCGAGACTCGAACTCGGGACCTTTGCCTTTCGCGGGCAATTGCTCTGCAGACTGAGCTACCCAAGCACGACTCACGCCCCGTCCTCACAGCTTTTACTTCTGCCAGAACCTCGTCTCCTACCTTCCGAACTTTACAGAAGCACTCCTGCGAACCATTAGCTATTAGCTATTAGTTGCTGCAATCACCTCCTCTTTTGAATAAAATCTTTGTCCCGCCAGCCAATTGGGGAACAAATAGTAGTCCGTGGGAGCAAAGTCTGGAGAGTAGGGGGGATGTGAAACGAGTTGGAATCCTATTTCCATTAATTTTATGACCACAACTGCTGAGGTGTGTGCTGATGCATTGTCGTGATGGAAAAGGACTTTTTTGCGGTCAAATCGCCGGCGTTTTTCTTGCAGCTCGGTTTTCATTTGGTCCAACAACGATGAATAATATGCATCTGTAATAGTTTTACCCTTTTCCAGATAGTCGATGGGGATTATCCCTTGCGAATCCCAAAAGACAGTCGCTATAACCTTTCCGGCCGAAGGACTGGTCTTCGCCTTTTTTGATGCAGATTCTCCCTTGGTAACCCATTGTTTAGATTGTTGTTTGGTCTCAGGAGTATAGTAATGTATCAATGTTTCATTCACAGTGACGAAACGACGCTTAAAGTCCTGCAGATTCTTCCTGAACAGCTGCAAACCATCCTTGCAACACTTCACACGATTTGGTTTTTGGTCAAGCGTGAGCAATCGCGGAACCCATCTTGTGGATAGCTTTCTCATGTCCAAATGTTTATGCTAAATATTATGTACCTGTTCATTCGAGATGCCAACAGCACTAGCAATCTCATGCACCTTCTGTCATCCATCACCATATCACGGATTTTATCAATGATTTCTGGAGTCGTAACCTCCACAGGGCGTCCCGAACGGTCAGCATCACTTGTGCCTATATGGCCACTCTGAAATTTTTGAAACCACTTGTAAACTGTTATAATCGAAGGTGCAGAGTCACCGTAATGTTTATCAAGCTTATTTTTAGTCTGCTGAGGCGTTTTGCCTTTCATAAAGTAATGTTTAATCACCGCACGAAATTCTTCTTCATCCATTTTTTAACAATCAGTCGACTTCCTGGATTCACACAAATGTCAAATACAAATAAATAGACCAATATGACTGAAACTTGGTGTGCGTTCTTTCCAAAGATGCTACTAACTAAACATGACCTCGATACGTGCCGGTGGTACCATGTCTCGGACTTTTCACGGACTGTTCAAGCGCCCCTCGTACAATCACGAAGGTTCCACAGCAATTGCAATAAATAATATAAATTCAGATAGCTTCACAAACTAATATTTGATTTCGAAATTACATCTATAAGGAGCGTTCAATAAGTAATGCAAAAAAAAAAAAAATGTGTGTGAAATCTTATGGGACTTAGCTGCTAAGGTCAGCAGTCCCTAAGCTTACACACTACGTAACCTAAATTATCCTAAGGACAAACACACACACCCATGCCCGAGGGAGGACTCGAACCTCCGCCGGGACCAGCCGCACAGTCCATGACTGCAGCGCCTTTAGACCGCTCGGCTTATCCCGCGCGGCAAGTAATGCAACACATTGATTCAAATACACTATGTTACTGCCCAATATTTTGGCTACAAAATCTTATATTTCAACATAATCTCAGTTCAATGCATTGGCCTTACGCCAAATTAATGGAAGTGCCTGTCTACCCGCATGTACCACTCTGCTGATCGATGTCGGAGTCAGCGTCTTGCTGTGTCAGTAACCTCTCCATCATCCACGCACTGCTTACCGTGGAGTGTTTTCTTCATTGGGCCAAACAGGTCGAAGTCGGAAGATGCGAGATCCGGCCTGTAGTGTGGATGAGGAAGAACAGTCCAATGAACTTTTGTAAGCTCCTATCGGGTGCGCAGACGTTCAAATGGCTCTGAGCACTATGGGACTTAACAT
This sequence comes from Schistocerca serialis cubense, assembly GCF_023864345.2. NCBI lineage: Eukaryota > Metazoa > Arthropoda > Insecta > Orthoptera > Acrididae > Schistocerca > Schistocerca serialis. The sequence continues at coordinate 627,482,820 of NC_064641.1, read as the reverse complement.
CTATGGTCATCAGTCCCCTAGAACTTAGAACTACTTAAACTTAACTAACCTAAGGACAGCACACAACACCCAGCCATCACGAGGCAGAGAAAATCCCTGACCCCGCCGGGAATCGAACCCGGGAACCCGGGCGTGGGAAGCGAGAACGCTACCGCACGACCACGAGATGCGGGCTGCGCAGACGTGTGTGAGGCCTCGAGTTGTCATGTAGAAGGAGAAGTTCGTATGCATTTCTGTGGCGTAATACATATTGATGCCGTTCTTCAGTTTCCTGGAGGTAGCACAGTACACTTCACCGTTGACTGTTGCACCATGAGGGAGGACATTAAACAGTTTAACTCCTTCAGAGTCTCAGAAAATCGTCGTCATGACATCACCGGCTGAGGGCGCGGCTTAGAACTTTTTATTCGGAGGAGAGGTGATGCGACGCACTTCGTGGATTACGATTTCGTTTCCGGTTCGAAGTGATGAACCCATGTTTCATCGCCTGTGGCAACACTTGGCAGAAATTGTCACGATTAGCCTCGTAACGCGGTAGCAATTCCGCACTGATGATCCTTCATTGGGGTTTACGGTCTTCTGTCAGGTGTCGAGGAACCCAGTGGTCACAAACCTCTGACTACTCTCAACTGGTGTGCAAGAGTGTCAGCACTACCAATAGAGACGTCCAGTTGCGCAGCAAGTCGTTTGATTGTGATCCGTCCATCACCTCAAATTAGTGTGTCCGCAGTTGCCAACACTGCAGGAGTCACGGCTGTGCGCGGCCGGCCGGCACGTGGGAGATCGGACAGGTTCGCGCGACCTTGTTACGATGATGGCAGACGCCTTATCCAACGACTCACAGTGGTTTTGTGCACAGAAAGGTCTCCGTAAACATTCTGCAAGCGCTTATATATCTGCGACGCTCTGGTTTTTCCTCAAAGAAAACTGACAGCTCTCTGCTTGGAACGCATCTCCCATGGTGCAAATGGCTCTGAGCACTATGGGACTTAACATCTATGGTCATCAGTCCCCTATAACTTAGAACTATTTAAACCTAACTAAACTAAGGACATCACACAACACCCAGTCATCACGAGGCAGAGAAAATCCCTGACCCCGCCGGGAATCGAACCCGGGAACCCGGGCGCGGGAAGCGAGAACGCTACCGCACGACCGCGAGCTGCGGACTGCGCATCTCCATTAGACTCCGTCTGGAAGATTACGTATAGCGCCAGCACGTATCGTATCTTTATGAAGCTAAAGTGGCTAAGCGGGAATGTTCCATGACGTCCCAGAATTAATTCCGCATTTTTTCAACAGAAACTGATGGAGAAAAACGCTCCTCGTACCGGGTGATCAAAGAGTCAGTATAAATTTGAAAACTGAATAAATCACGGAATAATGTAGATAGAGAGGTACAAATTGACACACATGCTTGGAATGACATGGGGTTTTATTAGAACCAAAAAAATACAAAAGTTCACAAAATGTCCGACAGATAGCGCTTCATCTAATCAGAATAGCAATAATTAGCATAACAAAAAAAAAGAAAGCAAAGATGATATTCTTTACAGGAAATGCTCAATATGTCCACCATTATTCCTCAACAATAGCTGAACAGCACTGTAAAGCATGTCCGGAGTTATGGTGAGGCATTGGCGTCGGATGTTGTCTTTCAGCATCCCTAGAGATGTCGGTCGATCACGATACACTTGCGACTTCAGGTAACCCCAAAGCCAATTATCGCACGGACTGAGGTCTGGGGACCTGGGAGGCCAAGCATGACGAAAGTGGCGGCTGAGCACAAGATCGTCACCAAACGACGCGCGCAAGAGATCTTTCACGCATCTAGCAATACTTAGGTTTTTTTGGTTCTAATAAAACCCCATGTCATTCCAAGCATGTGTGTCAATTTTTACCTCTATCTACATTATTCCGTGGTTTCTTAAGGTTTCAAATTTATACTGACTTTTTGATCACCCGGTATATCAATACTGCGTAAGCCAGCTGACTGTGTGTGGTAGAGGGTACTTCTGGTACCACAACTGATCTCTTCTTCCGTGCTCCTCGCCGATAGCGAATGAGAAAAATGACTGTCGCCAGGCCTCTGTGTTAGTCATAGCTTCTCGAATTTTCTCGTCGTGGTTATTACGTGAGATGTATGTGGGAGGAAGTAATATGTTGTCCGATTCTTCCCGGAAGGTATTCTTTCGGAATTTCAGTGGTGAAACCTTCCCTCATGCACAACACCTCTCTTGTAGGGTCTGTCTCTGGACTTTGTAGAGCATCTCTGTGACGCTCTCGCGGCGACGGAACGATCCTGTGATGAAACGCGCCGCTGTTCGTTGGATCCTCTCTATCGTCTCTGTTAGTCCTACCTGGTTAGGGTCTCAGACAGATGAACAGTACTCAAGAATATCTGTCTGACCATGATGAAATGTGTTTTTTTTAAATAGTGTATTTCCTACTGATAGGTGCAGATTAACGCAGAACTTAGAACTTCTGCTCTCTCGTTCCTTGTATGGAGCCTATGTTCTTCCGCAGCTGTGTTCTATTTCCTCGCCTACAACAACGTTTCAGTCACTCAAGAATATTGGTCGCCGACAACAATGTTTCAGTCGCCCGAGAATATTAAATGTTCTTCTCCCTTTGCACACCGAATTGCATGTCGAATACCCTCATTTATTTCATCACTTCGCCTTTTGCGAGGCTTACGAGGAAGAGACGCTGTGACACATACGTCACAGCACGTGGGACTGTAGATCTAACGAGTGCCGGCAGTCGTCTCCCGCGGGGATCGAGTAACATTTCAGGCGATTTTAATAATTGTTGACTGCGTATTTAAATGCATGCAAGTTCTCGATGGCACAAGACAAAATTAGGACATTTATTGGCTACCTTTTCAATCAAATGTCGATTTCCCGTGGGACCTACAAGGAGCCGAGTGTTCGTGAAGTTAAAGCGAAAAAGACGATTAGCGTGATGTCACAAGTTCGTTGGAGGGCCCGTGTATCTCGTTGGCTCCGACCTTTTGCCTATAACGTCAGCACATATTGTAACTAACCTGTTACTAGGGGTTATTACGTTATTATTGGGAATGTAAATACTTATTGCTTATGAAGTTAACGTGAGAATATTAGGGTCGCCACCGACTCTAACCATACAACTAATCGAAGGTTTGGTGAGTCGGAAAATAAATTAATTTGATCACAGACCAAAAACTCACAAAAATGCATACGTTGTGATGTCGCTCATAGCGGATACGATGTAATTAATAGTATTGCCCGTACACTGTTCACGACAATCAAACATTTAAAATAAAATAGAAAATGCATGAACACTGCATAAGATCAGCTCCCAGCAACACACCTGAAAATAAGACTTAATCTAAAGCATTTGTTATAAAATACAAGGGGAGACTAATCACTGGACCTGTGCGTAAGCAAACGCGTTGGATGTGCTAACAGGAAAGCTACAATGTGAGTGGCTTAGGTGGAAAAACGTAACCTCGGAATACAAGGGGAAATTGTGGATAAAATCATTTATTTGTAAGACATGGATGTGAAGCATGTACACAATTCCTGATAACATTGAAGAAAAGCGTCGATACGTTCACCGCTATAATCTACACCTAAAATCATTGGTGTGAATCATTCATAAAACTGCTGTTGCCTGATAACTGATCGCAATAACTCGTGAAACGGTACACGTTACGCAGTACAACGGCGTGCCCACGTGGTTTGTGGAGACACAATTTCTAGGTATAGTGCCCAAATTGCAACAATATCACATCACACAATCATGTTAACATTATCTAAAACAAACATGCGATCGGACAGTTAGTGATGCTGGTAGCCCAACAAACTATAATATTCTACCACGTGGTTGGCTCCCCAAGGACGAAAGACACATAAAGCAAGGAAAATTTACGAGAAGGCAATGCTATAAATATTTAGAAAGATGAAAGCTTATACAGGCACCGCTGAAGGCAAACAGACATTCATACAGAAGCGAGTGCTCACTTCTTATCGACACCTTTGTGTGGCGCTCTTCCGGCGGATCCAAGTCTGCTACAGAAATTTGCTAAAAGAAAAATCTGCCAAAGTTTTACATTCCTTGCTGCAACAAGGCAAAGCAATCTTTCAGATTTAAAAAGCGAGACCAAAAGCTAACTGCTCTCCCCTCGCCAAGTAACAGCGCGCCACGCGGTCAGTCTAACTCACCCTTCTTCGACTGGAGCACAGCTGTGGGCGCTTCCCGTTGCGGCGGCAGACTGCTATCCTTTTTCCTCTCCAGCCTCCTCCACGCTCCGCGTGGACCGGAAAACCCAAAGATTCCATTTCCGCCACCAACCTAACGCAGGTGGATTTCTCACAAGTAGCGCAAACCTCTTTGCCTACTTGACCACTACGAGAGTTGGCTATTCTGTATAACTGCTGCTGAATCTGTATGACTATCGCAGACTTTGTGCAGCAGACTACGCCAACGTCTAGCAACGTGACACACAACGACATTCATTCAATCAAACCACTATGAGTTATGAGAAAAGATAAACAAGGAAAGAAAGAGAAATACTAGTGAAAATGGGCTACCGGACTAATGAAAGGTGGCTACAGGACCCTTTCAATATACCTCAACTTTTGTTGGCGTTGATTTGCTGTCGATTCTACTGAGAATAATCCTATAACTGAACTATTCACTATAAGTCACTCTCTGCCCTACCTTCATCTCATCATTTTTTGCTGCTGTTGATATTACCTTAGATTGCTCTGACTGGAAGTCATTAGTTTCTCTCAAATTCAATTCACTGACCCCCAACAGTATCTAGACTGGTTCTTCGTTTTTACCTTTTCAGATTTCCTAGCTTTCCTAATGCACAATACTTGCGACATTCCACGACTGACTCGTAGAATGTTACCCTTGTATTGGTTATTCAATCTTTTTTCCATAGTCACCTCCTCTTTGACAGTCATCTACGAGAGATCCAAATGGGGGACCATCCGGATCTTTCGCCAGTGATAAGATCATCGTAACTCTGTTTCAATTCAGGCTATATGCTCTGTGGATACACATTACCTGTCTTTAATGCTGTGGTTTCCATTGCCGTCTGAATCTTCATGCCGTTGATAACTGCTGATTTTTCCGTCCTTTAGGAGCTGTTTCCGATCCCTAGAGCCATTTGGTACTCCTAACTGCTCTTCGTTACTCTTTGACAAGGCCATTGGAAGATAGTGGGTGAGCTCTCATAGCGAAATTCTACGGCCAACATCGTCGATGATTTGATTCGCGTTTATGTATGTAGGCCTACATTATCTGATAAAAAGTAACCAGACACCCCCATGTACTGCGAAATTGTCTCGAGAGGCGAACCCGCCAGTATAACAGGAGGCGGGTAGTATTCTACTGCCGGCAGAGATGCAGTAAGAGCAAAGTAGATCAACCAGGAGAGTTAAGAGACTTCGAACGTGGGCTAGTCATTGTAACATGAATAACATATTCATAAGGACTTTTTAAACCTTTCTAAAGCCGCCCAAGTAGACTGCTAGTGATATGATTGTGAAGTGGAAACGTGAGGGAACAATCACAGCTAAACCAGACCAGGCAGATCTCATGTATTGACGGATAGTGTCTGTCGAACATTACTGCAGATGGCTGGAAAAAAATCGCATGAAATCAGCGGAAGGAATCGCTCGTGAAGTCCCAAGTGCTACTAGCAATCCAGCTAGCACCATGACTGTAAGTAGGAAGTTGAAAAGAGAGAGGTTCAGTGGTCGAGCAACTCTTCATAAGCCACATATTTCGGTAGTCAATGACAAGCAACTCTTACGGTGGTCTAAAGATGGCTCTGAGCACTATGGGACTTAACATCTATGGTCATCAGTCCCCTAGAACTTAGAACTACTTAAACCTAACTAACCTAAGGACATCACACAACACCCAGCCATCACGAGGCAGAGAAAATCCCTGACCCCGCCGGGAATCGAACCCGGGAAGCCGGGCGTGGGAAGCGAGAACGCTACCGCACGACCACGAGATGTGGGCGCGGTGGTCTAAAGAACCAACAGTGAAATGTGAAGGAGGTGGTGTTACGATGTGGGGGGTTTCTTGTGGTTAGGTTGTGATCCTCTTTCTACTCTCAAGGAAACGCTAACTATGGAAAGATATGAGTACATTTTGCAGCTTTGCAGAATGTGGAGGAATCTTTCAGAGACGATAGTTGTGCTGCACTAGTGTCAGTCCTAGTCGAGGGAAAGGGAAATTTTCGCAAAATTCAATGAAGGCGCGCTTGGGCGATGAAATCTGGGGCCGCTGGCAGAGTGTGGTAACAGACGACAGCCAGCAGGCCAAGCAAGGAACATGGCACTCGCGGGCGCGGTGCTGCGACGGCGGTATTGCACGCACGATTTGTTTTGAGTGGAGCAACAACGAGGCAGGAAACTGCAGCGTTGCTATAAGTTATTGCGACGTATGAGTCGGGGCACTAGGCCAGAGACAGAGGAGTGGCGATTTGTAAATGGCTGATGTGTGGGAATTTATCCCTGCCATAGTTTCTGTCTCTCTCTGACACTACGTCACAAGCGAGGGAGAAAACAATATAAATAGACCGGCAATTTTAGCATGACAGGGTGTGCTAGGTCAGTCGAGCGTCGGGACGGACCTGTGCTGGTCTACGATTATAGGGGCCAACCTGGCAGCATAGTTATAAGTATTCTATATAAACTTGTACTTTGTTTCTATGTACTGGGTGATCAAAAAGTCAGTATAAATTTGAAAACTGAATAAATCACGGAATAACGTAGATAGAGAGGTACAAATTGATACACATGCTTAGAATGACATGGGGTTTTATTAGAACCAAAAAAATACAAACGTTCAAAAAATGTCCGACAGATGGCGCTTCGTCTGATCAGAATAGCAATAATTAGCATAACAAAGTAAGACAAAGCAAAGATGATGTTCTTTACAGGAAATGCTCAATATGTTCACCATCATTCGTCAACAATAGTCGAGGAATAATGTTGTGAACAGCACTGTAAAGCATGTCCGGAGTTATGGTGAGGCATTGGCGACGGATCCCTAGACATGTCGCTCGATCACGATACACTTGCGACTTCAGGTAACCCCAAAGCCAATAATAGCACGGACTGAGGTCTGGGGACCTGGGAGGCCAAGCATGACGAAAGTAGCGACTGAGCACACGGTCATCACCAAACAACGCGCGCAAGAGATCTTTCACGCGTCTAGCAATATGGGGTGGAGCGCCATCCTGCATAAACATCGTACGTTCCAGCAGGTGTTTATCAGCCAGGCAGGGGATGATGCGATTCTGTAACATATCGGCGTACCTCTCGCCCGTCACGGTAGCAGTTTTGCTGTCCAGCGCCATCTGTCGGACATTTTGTCAACTTTGGTTTTTTTTTCTTTGCTTCTAATAAAACCCCATGTCATTCCAAGCATGTGTCTCAATTTTTACCTCTCTATCTACATTATTCCGTGGTTTATTAAGTTTTCAAATTTATACTGACTTTTTGATCACCCGGTACTTGTTCGGGCTATATTCCGCCTCTGGGGACATAACACCGGGGTGGGACGGAATGGTAGCCTGAAACTTGGAGATCGTATGGTCTGCTTGAAAGAGGGTAGTGACAGCGGTCTGCAGCGGGTCCAGGAGGGGCTCGGTTCCACTCCAGTCTACGGGCCACGTTCGCTTCCCACCTAACTTACCGGAGTCCGGGCGAGGCGTACGCTGTGGGAGGTGCAGCAGCCCCAGAAACAGCGGCGGGTGTTGCCATCTGGCAAGCACCACTAGCGGCAAGTTGCGGCATCGCATCCAGGAGAGCGCGGGTTCGGTCCTGTCCTGGGAGCAGCGGTGGTCCGAGGCCCACGGGTGACCACATCCGCCTTCGTCCCATGGTCGGACACAGCAAGCCAAACGGGGTGGAGGGCGGCAGGGAACAGGGACTGCAGCAGTCTCCGGAATCGCGGGCAGCAGTGCGGTGCAAGACATTACGCATCGGCGGGCGGCGACCGGGGAGAGCGCGGTCGACTTCCAGCAGAGCAGCCTTGATGATGGCAGCAGCAGCGTCGGCATGCCGTAAGTTGCTGAGCCGCCTGGACTTGCAGGACAGCGCAGCGGGCGGAACGCCGACACTACGCTGCACCCATCGATTGCTGTAAATTAGCTGAATAAAGAAATGCTACCGAATGCCGCTGTTGCACTTTGCGCTGCCCCTCGACGCTCTCGAACTTGCTCGGCCTCCTGACGAAATACGATATGGGGGGGGGGGGGGAGGGGGGTCCCGGCTTCAGCTCTGCCATCTGGAGCCCCGGGTACGATCCCCAACCCCGCAACAGTTGTATCTGCATGCTGATGCATCCTGTCATAAAGCAGCACCTGTGAGGCGATGACCTGTGGACGATAACATTCCTGAAAAGGACTGGCTTGCCCAGAGTGTGTACCTAAACGTAACGGAACACCCTTGGGATGAGTTAGAATCTCGACATCGCTCCAGACGATGGAAGAATGAACCGTGAGCCGTGCCGGATGTCATCGATATTCCGTATGCTTACGCTGTTTGGCTATTACCCAGCAAAGGCTTCGTGCATGACGCCCGAGAAGGCGTGCGCGTCGACATCCCAGGCTTTCACAGACGTACCGGACTCGCGGACAGGAGTCTGGCTCTGAGCACTATGGGACAACATCTGAGGTCATCAGTCTCCTAGAACTTAGAACTACTTAAACCTAACTAACCTAAGGACATAACTCACATCCAGGCACAAGGCAGGATTCGAACCTACGACAGTAGCGGTCGCGCGGTTCCAGACTGAAGCGCCTAGAACAGCTCGGCCACACCGGCCGGCGGACAGGAGTCTGGCTAGCGGATGAGAAGTAAGGTTCTAGCTGGCAACAGGAACGCGGAGTCCGTTCCGAGTGGAAAGTTGAGTGGACTCCTCAGTGGAGCGCGTGACCGAGTGCCTATGTGAGTGAGTGGACAGGAAGTGAAGTGGGTGGCTGCACATTGGGCGAAGGAATCGTCGGGTCGAAGGGCGCGGCCAAAGGAGAGCTGGTGTAGCAGTTACCATTTGAAACAGCTCACTTGCAGTAAAAAATAACTGAATTTGATTGGCACGTTTCAGAAAATTTAGTGTTGCTGCGCACTTCCGCCACAGAGATGACTTAAACATTCACTCCAGTCTGGCTTAGTGCTATTGGCTGGAGCTTCACTTCCTACGGGCCTGCGGTCGGTTTCTTACTTGGTGTTTGTTATTCGCGCTGACAGGCTTCGAAAGAGTTGATGTTTGTTTGGTGTTAAATTCCTACTTTGTGTTACTTCGTTCCTATTATCATTGTTCGGAAATAACTGTCATTTGTCGTAGGTGTATACTGGCCATTTATTCGTTTGAGTTCCGGGGTGTGGAGGGAGAAATAGATTTGGGTGGTACAGCTGTTCTGAACATGCTCAGTGAGTGCGTCTGGTTGTAAGATTTTTATTGTGTGAACATTGTAACATGTCCTACTTGATACTGTACCTTTTGCTTAGTTCTAATAGATTAGGCTTCCAACATCAGCACTGTTCCTTGTAAGCTTCTATCTAATTGTACTTATGCTTGCACAGGTTCTTTAGAACTTTTGTTGTTGGTTTATTATTAAGGACATTAAGAGTTATAGGTGTTAGACACAAGAACTAAGGTTTTAACTTATTCCAGGTTTCATTTGTAGAGTTTAAATTATTTGTTTGTATTGTGAAAGGGTACTTTAAATATATTTCTGGGCAGCCTGAAATTCTGTGAAAATTTGAAGAGCCACCCGCTTCCGTGGACTGGTTATTGTGCATTTGTTAAATGTATTCTATTTATATGATTTAGAAGTACCAGAGATTGCGCTTTTTGTCCAGCGTCCTATAGAACGGCGCGTACGGTACTACGAACTAGTGCCGGGTTTGAGTTCCGCCCGCACTCGGTTGATGGTAAAAGGAAGGTAACTGGAAACCTGCTGGCGGTTTTAATTGCACAGTGAACTTCTGGGCAATCATTTCTATCTTGTTACTTAATGTGAGCAGTGATGGTTTATTTTAATGCAGTTGTCATTGTGTAAGTGATGTTTATTTGACGGTGTAGCCCTACCATTCCCAAGCACCTAGTTAACAGACCATTCCAGTGTTAGCTTTGTTGATCCACAGACCTCTGGATTATCAGCTGAGCAGGCCTCCACTTCCAAGAACTGAAAAGATTCTCCTACGCTCCGGAGAGAGTGGCACTCACCTTACCAACATTGCCGTTAGTGGCTTGCAACGACACGCCCCCAGCCGGGTCATGCTTCCCTCTCTCGACTGACCACGCATCTGGGGCCTTCACTGCAGCTGCTCCTCCTTCACATATATTATCCCCAGGACAGTTGCTGGGGAAGTATGCTGCTCCGGAGGTGTCACTCAACTTGTCCATTCAGAGTTGACTCTGCACTCCTGTTGTCAGCTGGTCCCTTCCTTCTTGATCGCTAGACAGACTCCTTTCCATGACCCCAGTAAGCCTATAAAAGGCATGGAAGTCGCCGCCCACGCCCTCTCGGGTGCCATGCGCAAAGCCATTGCTCGGTAACAGCCAAAGAGCATAACCACACTCAGCATCAATAAGATCTGGCACGGCTCAGTCTCCTCCCCTTAAACCAAAACACTCTAGGGGTGAGGTTCACAAGCACCAGTCTTAACATGGTTTAGGTGTACTTGGTGCGCCTTACCCACGGATTGGTTCTCAACCAGAAAGCTAAACAAAGGGAACCCGATTAAACTCATATAAGTTCCAATCAGTGCAAAAGGCGGTAACAGGCTTCAGAGTCTCTGCCATACGTATTTGAAAAATGACCTTGCGATTTAGCGCCCTATAATCCTCAACTGACCTATAACTTACACGATTAGCCTTGGGAATCAGGAACATCGGCGATACATAAGGCGAGGTCGACGGCCTAACCACCTTCCCATGTAACATCTGGTCAATCAAATGGCGCAGGATCTTCATTTTCGGTGCCGACAGCCGATAAGGCGCTTTGTGCATCAGTAGCTGGCAGCTGTTTATTTTGTCCGCGACCTCTAGCTTATCAGTCATTACAGGGAAACTCCCTAAGCACATGTAGTAATAGCTGCATCTCACAGGGTCGTAAATAACTAAGTCCAAATTCGATAGACTCATTGGACATGTCATACACACCTTGAACACCACTGTGTTCATACGACTTACGCAACTTATTGGACCGACGTTTAATTGACTACCAGCATAAACTAAAACCAGTCCAGTACCCTGAATGAAATCACAGCCTAGTGACAATTATGTACTTAGACCTTAACTACAAATATCTTCAATGGCCATGACAAGCCCTCCATTTTACAATAGTCTCGTACCGAGCCAACTTATGGTAATAGCTGACCATTCACTGTGCGACAATACTGAGTCACAGATTTCAATGAAGAAAGCCTGAATGTGTTACGGTTCCTCAAATATCAGGTATGATCGAGAATAGAGGCACTGCACCCAAAATTAAATAAGGCACAAATAGGTCCTCGGTTGAGTAGTGCACATACAAAGGAAAGTCTACGTCTTCTCACTGCCTTCACCTCATTACAACTTCTTGGTTGGACTTCAGACCGATGCTGCCCCATTTTCAGCTACCCGTCAATTTCTTTCGTCCTGAACGGCAGTCATGTGCTAAATGTTCAGACTCACCACAGCGGTAAAAAGCTCCTCTGGCCAGGTAGCACTCTCATTAAGTATACGCTTACCATTTTGTGTCACGTGCTCAACCATGGGATCCTTATGATCACGTCTTTTATCAGCAAATCTGATACTTTCTACGCTCGCGACTATCTTATCCAAATCAGCGAAGGTTACAGTTTTCTCAGAAAATAATTTTAGCGAACAGTCATCCGGTCGCATCCTTTCTATGACGTTGTTTACAACCTCGTCATCTGTAAGACGAAATAAATGCTGACTAATTAAATCATTCCTGACCCTAGATTATAGTCTGCCCCGAACAATTCTTTTCATGATTCTCGCAATGTGCTACGATCATACAAGTTGGCACTAATCATTCGACTCAACCAACTATAAGACAAGCGATTTAAAATTTGAAAAACTACAGAATGATCGATCTTCAGAATAATTTCCAAAGCAACAGAAAACCACAAATACCTGATTACATCTTGAACATTGTGGACTATGAGGTTATCAGCACCACAGAATTTTGACGAAATTGTGTTGGGAAACAGAAAAGTAGTGCCCTCTAAATTCCCTCTCATCGCACTGTTTACCCCACCTCATGAAAGAAAGAGCAACCTCCTCTTTATCGGCCGGCCGAAGTGGCCGTGCGGTTAAAGGCGCTGCAGTCTGGAACCGCAAGACCGCTACGGTCGCAGGTTCGAATCCTGCCTCGGGCATGGATGTTTGTGATGTCCTTAGGTTAGTTAGGTTTAACTAGTTCTAAGTTCTAGGGGACTAATGACCTCAGCAGCTGAGTCACATAGTACTCAGAGCCATTTGAACCATTTGAATCCTCTTTATCACCAGGTGAAGTAGCGCCCCACTCTAACGCATTCATTTGTAATTCCGTAACTCTGTTTTGAAATTTATTAATCGTGGCAGCCTGTTCCGGCTAGTATTAACTAGCTTCAAGTCCTGAATACAGTTATACAAATGGCTAATGTGGCTCGTACTCGATATACACAGTCCAGTCACATTAATGTGATGACGGCCTACGTTCGACGTCAAAGAGCAGTAACCACTCATAGACGGCAGATAGCAGCGCTAGCAGAGGGGAGTATATAAAGCATGTTAGGGGATGGAGAAAACAGTGCAATCGTTGTCGTCATGTACGTAGAGACGGAGCGATTTATCTGACGTTCAAAACGGCACAATATTTTGATTTAGGGCCAAGGATGGAAGCGTTTCTGAAATGGCTAAGTTTATAAACCGTTCGCATACCGCCGTGGTTGAAGTACACCATGCATGGGAAAATGGCGCTATCCAAATCCGGCGCCGAGGCAACTGTGGTGCATGCACCACAGACCGTGGATGACAGGGATTTATGATGGCTGCGAAGACGTGTACGAGCGAATAGACGTGCAACTGTTGAGCAACTGACTTCTCAGTTGAACGAAAGGGTTACCAGCAGTGTCTCCTGAAATACCGACCAGGAAACGTTGCACCATATGGGCCTGGTTGATGCACCCATGCTGACTACTGTTCAACGGCGGTGAAGGCTGTAATTTGCACGCTAATATCGTTACTAGATGTCCACTGGGAGGCAACAGGTCGCCTTTTCAGATTAATTACGTTTTATGCTCTAGCAGACAAAAGGATTGTGGCGTGTACAGAGTGAAACGTTTGAAAGTAAACACCCTGCAACAATCGTCAGAAGGGTCCAGGTCGGAGGACGGAATGTTTTGTGTTATTACCTGGATGATTTCGTCATTCTGGATGGCACAATGCATCAACACAAGTATGCATCTATCCTTGGCGATCACATTCACCCCTAAACGCAGTCTGTTTTCTCTCGGCAGGAAGGCATCTCCTCGGCCGAAGTGGCCGTGCGGTTCTAGGCGCTGCAGTCTGGAACCGCGAGACCGCTACGGCCGCAGGTTCGAATCCTGGCTCGGGCATGGATGTGTGTGATGTCCTTAGGTTAGTTAGGTTTAACTAGTTCTAAGTTCTAGGGGACTAATGACCTCAGAAGTTGAGTCCCATGGTGCTCAGAGCCATTTTTGAAGGCATCTGTTGGCAGGAAAATGCAATCTTTCGCACGAGACCTGATTGGTAGGAAGTCAGAGAGCGCACAGGATAAGGTTAAGGTTGTGTGAGTTGCGCAATCAGACACACAACTTTATTTTCCTAAGAACCACTTATTTACACATTGGCTTAAAAGATCACAACTAAACAATACGGCTGAAGGTCTAGTTAAAGAAAACTTGAGATGCTTTCTGGGCTGAAGGCCCAAAACCACACAGCAAACACAAGAACGTCTGAAGGCCTGACTTAGAAATCAAAAGCAATTAAAAATATAAGGTAAAAATTTGTTTTTTAAAAAGCATGCAATGAAAAGAATTAACGGATGAAGGCCAGCACTACACGTCTGAAGGACAACTATAATTAAAGCACATTAATAAACAATTTTTTAAGCAAGAAAATTTCTTTTTAAACTTTGAACAGAATGCCGAAACCTGATTAACTTATTTACCGGCTGAAGGCCACAAACAAATTTGAAACAACACCTGAAGGCCTGAACAACATGTCAGATAAATAATTTAGAATAAACCCCTTGCTTCTTATGAAAATTTTCCTTTAGAGAATACACATGGCTGAAAGCCTTGTTATGGGTTTTACACAAACCCTTGGCTGAAGGCCACAAATAACACAAGGAACAACTAACGGCTTAGGGCCTGGATTACAAACAATTTCAGATAGAACAATTTCTAAGAATAAATTTTTTTCTCACACAATCAATGTTCAAAATTTTTATTTAACACAGCTGAAGGCCTTTATGTAAAATAAAAAACTGTATTAATACATGGCCAAAGGCCTCGCAGAATACTTAAACTAAAATGAAAATCACAATTTAAAACAAACAGAACAAGTGATGCTCAGAAGTGCTCCAAGGGCCGGCCTGGGAAGGTAGCTCAAACGTAAGGTGAGATGAGACAGGCAGCCAAGAGTTAGGTAATTGGATGGCAACCCAAACTAGGGACAGCCCAAGGACCGACCAACAATTTAACCAATTCCCTTCCATCCGACCATCGGCACATCGATGGAGAATATCGGCCGAGGACGAGAATACGAACAGCACTATGCCTCCAGAAATTGGTGTCTAAAAACAGCCAGGGGAACAATAACCACTCTAAGAAAATATGAACCAAACAACTCTAAGTTAAGCTGTCCAACTACACGCCATGCTGGACATCAATAACACGACAAGGAGAAGGCACACTGCCAACAAACTACGCTAACGAGTAGGGCAGGTAACTGGAGCGTCAACGGCCACAGGGCAGAAAATACCGCTGGTGCACTTCACTGATAAGAAACAGTCAAATTAATAATTAATCACAACATAGGAAGATGGGTGCAATAATTCGCCAACTCCAACACATCATACGAAGTTGCTAGCCGAACGGCCAAGAGGACAACAACCCGACTATGAATGAAGAGATGTCACAATAGTTGAGGTTTCATAACAGATTAACTGCTCACTCAACTTCAGCGTCCAGGTTCGGTGGGCAACGAATTTGTTGCTCTCGCAGCTAGCGCCTCACGATCCGACAGCTCGTGCACACCTCCAGTGGCCGCGGCCTGGCCTCGCACTGTGGAGACTTGCTCGCTGCTCCATCCCAACCGACTCACTAGCACACAAACCACCACCTGGATATACTAGTGGTCACACCAAAGATAGTACGACAGTACTACTATCGATAAGCACTGCTGCTGCCACTCAAGGAGGCAAGCCAGCAACTTGGTTACGCCAGTAAGTAAGGAAGAAACAAGACGCCACTCGATGTAAAAATTCCAAAGAACCAACGGCGAGAACGCGAGCCGTACACGGCTCATCACACAGTTCGCAGTGCATGTGCATGGTTCGAAGAGCACCAGGATGGTTAACTGTACTCTCCTTGCCAGCAATATCTCCGGATTTAAACCCGACATACTGCCTGTGTAGGGCTGTTCACATAACTGATACTCAACTGAGAAACATAGCATGGCTGCCCATGGCAATGGCTCCACAACTCTGTCAGTACCTTCCAGAACCTCACTGACTCTCTGTATGTCTGGTCCTCACTGCAATTGGTTATTATTCAGGCTTGTGACAGATGGTGACATTAATGTTACTGGTTAGTGTACTTACACATGCGATGGATTACTACAGTCCAAGAACTGAGTACTTTCCCATGTGCTCGAGAGAGGGGAGTCACAAACACATAGAGCGTCAATCATCTCGCCAGCACAGCCTGCGACGACATGCCACTCACCAGTGCAGCTGCGTGCTCAGTTCAGTGACCCTTTCCTCCCCCAACTGGACACATAGTCAGCAGTTAGTACTGCAGTTGATCCTTGTTATTCCTAGGACACCTCTCAGTTCCAGAGTGCACAAAACTACTCCTAAAAAAGAAAGAGATGTCACACTTGTTACTGCTCCCATTGAAATGTCCCATTGCCAGAGCCTCTTTCTTGACTGTCAGAGAGAGATCCGTCTCCGTGAGCCGGATAAAAGGCTCGGAAGTTGTCACACGCACCCACTAGGGGATCAGATGTGAAGTCATTGCAAGATAGCAACCAAAGACCGTTATCACGCGTCAGTACCGATAAGACCTGTGTAACCTCCCCACAATAATTTTACAAGAAAAAAGACAATACTTAATAGAAATGGGAGCCGAGTGTAACCTCCCCACAATATTTTAAATGTAATGACAATAGTTAATAGAAATGCTACTGGACATTGCTCTAAGCGTAACCTGCCCACAATGAAATGTACTGACAATGGCAACAAAAATCTGAAATTCGCAATCTGACTCAAATATAAATTCTTCACCAAAAAATTAAAGTCCATTCAGTGACAAACATCGGTCTTTGGCCCTGTGTAAAACAATCAGAATTAAAGTCTTACCTCAGAATAACTGGATGTCAAATTTCTGCTCTTATTTCTGTGCACGGCTTGGAGGAACTGCATTGCAAATAATAATATTCCTTTTTTCTGTGAATTTACTGAAATTTTTCTTCAAAAGAAGTGGAATGAAATGGGAAGTGCAACGAAATCTTTAGTTCAATAAAAAATTAAATTTTTGAGAAAATGCTTTTGAAATAAAAATTATTATTGGGGCACTTGTTGGAGAATAATTACAATAAATAAAATTTTTCATTATCTAATGATTATATTAATTAACAGTATACCTCATTCAGCATCTTGACCAGTGTTGCCGACCGCCTACATCACACAACCGCACTGGGCTGCTACTACTGACCGACCGCTCTGCATGACGACTATTAGCGTACTGCACTGCACGACTACACAGAGCTACAGACTCGCAACGACTGCTGACAGACTGAGCACCGCTCGCAACACTCGCGCGGTCAAGCGCAAACTCTCTGGTCACAGATGCTACAATGCCTCGCCATCGCTGCTATGTTACATACGTGTTTCATAACCCTCCACTGGGGGGGGCAAAAATTTGGCAGCGATGGTGAGTCATTTGGACTTGCCAAGCGCGGCAAAATTTTTCTTTAATTAACAAAATTCTTCAACTTACAGAATATTTAACCGTTGTGCACACGCACTAAGTACAAAATATATCAGACAAAGACAAAATGTGAGTACAAAACATAGTAGCAAATCAGAAAAAATGCATATACAAATTATTTGACGGATAACAAAGTGCACAGGCACTGAAAAAATTCTGTAGCATATTCAGAACAAATAAACAGACTGGTAAGAAAAATATCATGATGACAAGTGACATAAGTGTACTCGCATTGGAGTTCAGCGAATCGAAAAATGTATAACCTATGAACATAAATGATGTTACCAAAAAATTTTTTTCTTTATGTGACAAGAATCAGGATAGGAAAGGGAAGGATTGCATCATGGTTGTAGCACTTTAGATTGCACACAGCTGTTCTGAAAGTCCATATCTTTCCACAGAAGTACAACACCAAGTGACACAACTTGAAGTTCTTTTCCCATCAGAATTTATCAGTGTAGCCAAGACACTGAACTGTCGTAGTAATGTTCCATGTTTTCATTTTGGCAGTACCTTACGTACACCAAACAGTGGGACCATAATAATGTCTTCATCGCTCACGGTGGTGGACAGCATGTCGTGTCAACACCACGCTCTTACAAGGCACACCAACGTAGAATTAGTGCAAAACCAAATATAGTGCTCCATGATCACTAGGATAAACAGGACAAATGGACATTGCAATAATTCAGGGTAGTTATCTCATGAGGTGAAGGACATTATGTCACATACCATTGACAATTACAGTCTTCATTAGTAGTTTGCGGCATTCATAGCCCAGTTATTGAACATTTCTGTACCAAGTATGCAGTATTACAGAAGAATGTTCATTAATTGTTTTACATAGAATCAGTAGCCTTCTTTTCCTGGTTACAAAGTATTATGAAATAATCGCATTCTTTTCAGTTGCAGAGTATAATTAAGAATCATTAACCTTCTCCTAATTACAGTTAATTAATCATTTGTCATTCCAATAATACTCATTATCCTTTTCCTAATTACAGTTGATTAATCATTTGTCTAATTACAGATAATTAATCATCTGTCTAATTACAGTTAATTAATCATTTGTCGTTAATTAATCATTTGTCGTACCAATAATAATCATTAGCCTTTTCCTAATTACAAAGCATTATTAAACAGTCACATTCATTTCCAATTACAAAGTATGAACATTGAAAACAAGAGTTAATTAATGGCATAATTAATAACAATTCGTGGAGTGACATTAATTATTGGCACTCAGTGGCCAGCAAGTATTGAATAGAATCATCATTCAGTATTATTCAGATTATTACGAAGTCATTATTAAAAATCAGCTAATTAGTCATAGCATTAATAATCATGGGCATTGTAAGTAGTCTCATTACAATAAACAGTGTTTCTCCTTCAGTAGTATTCAGATCATTACAAAGTCATTATTAAAATCAGTTAATTACAATCATAGCATTAATAATCGTGGGCATTATAAGTAGTCTCATTACAATAAACAGTGTTCCTCATTCAGTAATATTCCGATCATTACAAAGTCATTATTAAAAATCAGCTAGTTACAATCAAAGCATTAATAATCATGGGCATTATAAGTAGTCTCATTACAATAAAACATTGTTCCTCATTCAGTCAGATCATTACGAAGTCATTATTAAAAATCAGCTAATTAGTCATAGCATTAATAATCATGGGCATTATAAGTAGTCTCATTACAATAAACAGTGGCAGTTATTAGCTAGTGACAAAGCATTATCTTAAATATATACCTTTTTTTTTTTTTTTTTTGTTTTTTTTTTGTTAGCAATGCATTGCGTTGGGATCGATAATTAATTGCTGAGGCATAACACTATTTGCTTTTGACCTATTGCAGCAAATGAGGATAGGTAACGTCATTCGTCATGAGTCAGCTGTACCAAGGTTATGTAACAAGGCAGTATGTGTGATCACATTTATAAATGATAAACACAAATGGGTAAAAAATATAAATGCAAGTACTAGAACAGGTATAATAAGTAACAGGTTTAGTAAGCATCATGAAAAGCTTCTCCTGAAAAAAAAATACAAAATGGATTATTGACCTGAAAGAAGAAACGCACACTATGCTGAAAAGTAGTGAACGTCGAATTAACAGGTAGTGAAATGTGTATAAAAATGTGTTCCATAGCTGTCCTTTCCAAAACTTTCCGTCATCCTACTATGCAATATAACACCTGCTGTCAAAGCAAACTGCAACAAATACTTAAATAACTATGTAGCATAAATACATAACTTCAACATTATCCTCATCTGTAAAGAAAAAAAACTTCATTATCCATATCATCATAACTTCACTATTATCATCACCTGTAAAGAAAAACTTCATTATTCATAATACCATATCCTTCATCATTATTCATCAGTATTCATTATCATCTGCAAAAAATCACTTCATTACTCATTATACAACTATTCCTTATCTCTAGCATATTTCATCACTAAAACTAAGATGTGTAGTTCAGTCTGACAGCCTGCATCAATCACCTTGTATTCTGAAAGAAAAAATTAGTTAAGACTGCTATTCTGTGATGAGTATAGTATAGTCTTGTTAATGTTTGTTAATCCTGATCCATTTACTCTTCCTCATAAAGTTATTGCATCTCCTTTCGTTTATTCCGTAGGTGAAATTCCCATTTCTGTTGGATTTATTTCTTACATACATCATTTCTTTCTGAAATTGATGAACAGAGATTAATGTCTTGCATTTAAATCATATACCCACTAAATAATGACTGGTTTATGGTAACATACTTAAGCATACAGCATAACATGACAGAAAACGTAATATGTCAAAAACATTGACAGTGTTCAAATGCAAAAATATACACAGAATAATACAATGCAGCAGCAAAAGGAAAAATGTAAAACACTCACGATGTTGAGATATCATAGGGCAAAAAAATGTCAAAGTCGACTGGTGTGTGTTATATCTTAACTATTTCACAATACATACAAACAATACTGGAGTACAATCATATACACAAAAAAGTGGAAAATGTGCACGGTCTGATGTGTAACGACAAGAAAAGCGACCTGCTAACCTTACCTTGCCGGGCACTTGCCAAGAAAAAATACGATAATCATCAGTAATTAGTCACGTGAAATAATTGCATTAGTAAATGGCATCATAGTGTGTTGAATCATACAGTGGTTTCACTCAATAAACGGTTTAATGTTTGAGATATGGTGATTGCCTTTCGATTTTTTGGTTCTCAAAGTTTCGATGTGTACAACATTGGGGTGAGGGATGCTGCGAATCCGATATGGACCTGCGTATAGAAGTTCAAATTTACTGCACTTACCTTTTAATTTGCTGGATAAATAGTGTGTACGTATCAATATCTTCTGTCCAACGTGAAAGTCGCGGCGTGTACAAACCTGTTTTTTGCTGTCTTCTCCGGCGCTCTGCGGCACGTTTGATGTTGTTCAGCGCAATGTCAATTATTTCGTGGTGTCGTAATCGACGAGATGTAGGAAATGTTATTAATTCTTTAATTTTGTTAGGTGGTTCAGCATTTTTCAGTATAACAGACGGAGATAGCATAGTGGATTCATTTGGAATGGAATTAATTACATCTTGGAATGAGAATATGTGTGTGTCCCAATCAATATGTCTTTTGTGGCAGTATATTCGGCACAGTTTACCAATTTCTTTCATTAATCTTTCACAAGGGTTCGAAGAAGCGTGGTACTTGGATATATAGATCGGAGAAATGTTTCTGGCTCGTAACTTGCGTGTCCATACGCTACTACGAAATTGTGATCCATTATCAGAAATTACTTTCATTACATGCCCTACATGAGATAGAAAATGTTTTACAAATGCATTTGAAACAGTTTTAGCAGTAGCTTTGCGTAATGGAGTGAAAGTAACAAATTTTGAAGTGAGCTCAACAGCGACAAAGATGCAGCAAAAACCTCTGTTAGTTCTCGGAATCGGACCAAAAATATCTACAGCGGCCATATGTCTTAATTTAACAGGTATAATGGGATATAAAGGAGGAATATGTGAAGTGGTGTCTGATTTAGCTTTCTGGCAAATTTTACAAGACGCTAAAACTCGTCGTATACGTTTTTCCATGTTGGTAAAATAACAGTTCTGTCTCAGTATAAGAAAACATTTTCTTGCTCCGTAATGTGCGTAACTTAAATGAGTGTACCAGATTAATTTGTTAACCACTTCGTCAGGAATGCATAATAACCAATTGTTGCTGTCAGGATGAGAGCGGCGAAACAGAATGTCATTGCGTACAGTGTAATGGTTTCTAATCGTAACATTATTCTTATCTTGCCAAAGGTGTTTAATTTCTTTCCACACATTGTCTTTATTTTGTTCTTGTGCTATGTCCTGTAATGACGATGAAATAAAGTTTTCAAATGCAACTTGCTGAATGTACATGACACTGAAATTTGTTTTGCAGAAGTTGGTTGCTACGTCTTGCTGATTGTTGCCGAGAGAACGCGATAGTGCGTCTGCTATAACATTTTGTGTGCCGGGAATGTGGACAATCGTAAAATTAAATTCTTGTAAATATAGTTTCCATCTGCTTAACCTGTCGTGAGTGAGTTTAGCCGAAAGTAAAAATTGTATCGCTCTGTGGTCTGTGTAAACGGTGGTATGTCTGCCATAAAGAAAGTGCCGAAATCTCGTAAAAGCCCATACAACACATAATGTTTCCAATTCTGTAACAGAGTAATTTCGTTCAGCAGGTGACAGAATGCGACTTGCAAATGCGATGTTTTTAATAACTGTAGAACCGTCTTCTTCAATTTCCTGGAAAATGTGTACGCCTAAAGTGGTGTTGGAACTGTCAGTGGCAATGGAAAAATTTCTAGTAAGATCTGGATGCGATAACAGTGGAGCATTCAACAAAGTATGTTTCAAATAACATTCTCGTGAACAAAATTCTGCGTGTCAAAAGTAATGTTTGCGTTACTGTAATATGCAATCTGTGCTGTATCTGGTTAAAATCTATCGTACGTGCTGTTATTTACGGGAGAATATTGTGGCATATCCACTATATGAACTGCTTTGTTATTTCTCACTGACGTGTTACGCTATGGATGACACCTATTGTCTGTTTCATTCATGATAATATGTTGTTGCTGATGTTGTTGCTGCTCATAAGATCGACTGTTATTAAATGTACGGCGAGAATTGTGCTCATTATTTTTGCATCTGTCGTGATAGTCATTCCTATACGGTGCATTATGATAGGCATTGAAATACTGTCTTCTCTGTACGTAATTGTTTCCTTGTTGCCGCGCGTTACTATTTGTTGGATCTGGTACTACACGTGCACGCGGCGAAACATTAAAGCCTGGTTGACCTTGTAGACTGCATTGTTGGTTAGGTACGCCAAGCGGCTGACTTTCATGCTATTGTGGTGTAAAGGTCTATTGTTACCAAAAATGCGCTTGCTGTTAATTTTACACATACTGATGATTACGATTTTATCCGCTTTTAAAATTACGCTGGTTCTGGAGTGCCTACTGAAAATTGTCACATTCGGTAAAATATTTCTCATATCCGGTTTTCATTACATACGTTTCTTAATTCTACAAAGAGCAATAGTTAAAGAGCTGTTTGGATAGATATAAAGGATAGTAGAAGACAAGGCAGCAGTGCAGAAAACTAAAGATGAAACAGCACTACTACAGCTCGGGGCCCTATGCTCGCTACGGCACATATTCATTAAAGCGTAATGAATCCCCTGAGGTCATTTACGCACTGCAAATCAATTTTAGCTTTTGCGTTGCAAGCAATAGCGGTAAAATTCCAAAAGTATATCGCTGTATTCTTGCTAGTTCCAGTTTCTGCATAATACGTAATGCTGATGAAAATACAATAGCAAATTGTCGCCTCTGGTTCAAAGCTAGTTTCTGCATCACAGGTAATAGCGGTGAATGTACAAAGATAAATTGTCGTATACAGTGCAAATCGTGTACCTGTACGCTGTCATTATTAAATTCTTTACATTTTCTGGCGGATAAAATTTGCTCGTAATCTACATTCTCGTCATTGAATTTGAAAACACGTTCGGGTTTGTGTGTGAATCTGTTTGTCTGTGTCATTTCGGATTTCAAGTTGCGTAGCTTTTCAGATTTTAATTCGCGTAGTCTCTGTAAATTGCTCACATTATACACGCTGCGTGACTCTGACAAATGCTCGCAAAGTGGCGGATTCTGTGACGTATTGGTGACTGAAATAGTTTTCAACTCTGTTACTGTAACACTTTCGATATTTTGGTTGTTCTGTCGTTCACTCTTATAATTGACTTTCGTATTCGCAGTGTGTGAAACTTCCACTGACTCTAAATTAACTTCGTCGCAAATCTGTACTGCGTTTTTAGGGCATTGTTCAGTGATTGCATTAATTTCGTGTATCAGTGTTTCGTTTGCTGAACATTGTTCAGTGACTGCAATAATCTCGTCTTTATGTGATTCGGTTGTGCCTACACGTGTGCTACTGAATTCTTGTGCAACAGTGCCAACCTTTTCATTACTGTTATTAGCACAAGTCTTAGTATCATCACGTAGTTGTTCCTTACTGTCCTGACATTGCACGGTAACAGCTGTAATCTGCTCACTAACTTGTTTGTTCTGTTCTTTACGGTCGTCTTGTTTTTGTGCAGTGATTGTTTCCATAACCTGACGTTTGACTTTATTTTGATCCTGAATAAATTTGCGGAAACGCGTTCACTGTTTTGTATGTGCTGATTAAAGCGCTCGTTAATCTGAGTGTTCTGCTGTTCGAATTTCGCGTCTATCTTTGCGTCCATAGTGCGCGAAAGTTCTACCGTCATTGCTCTAAACTCGTCCCGTAATTGTGCAGCTTTTTCAGAGCATTGTTTAGCGACTCCGCTAATTTCGTCTCTGAGTGTATCTGTTGCGGCTGTTTGCATTTCTCTTAATTCCTGCGCAACAGACTTAATTTCTTCGCTATTTTTTTTTGAACAAGCCTCAATTTTCACGCGCAACTGTTCCTTAGTGTCATGGCACTGCGCGGCAACGGCTCTAATTTGTTCACTGAGCTGTCTGGAATTGTCGTCTAATTTTTTATTCTGTTGTCTGACCTGTTCACTAAGTTGCTTGAGGTTTTCATTCTGTTGTTTGTTATCTTCCCTAAGTCGTCTAAAATTTTCATCATTATTGTCAAGTTTCTCATTTAAGTGTTTGTTATCTACACTATTTTCATTAAGTTGTTTACTCATTTGTCGCAACAAAGCCATAATTGGATTCGACTCAAGGTCAGCATTTCTATTCTCTGTGCTGTTCAATAGTGGATCTGGAATTGTTTCACTTTCTGTAACCATTTGGTCATTTTGAGATTTACAAAAAGGTTTGTCAGTCGAATGTATACTGTCGGTCATTATTTCGGAATTAAATGGATCCGTCGTACTTTCACTACACTGACCATTTTCATTCGAAAAATTTGTTTGTATGTTACTTGAATTTTCCAAACCGGTTGTGTTAAGCTGGGTAGCGCTCATTACAATAGAGCGTCCAGCGTCATCAATTGTCGTCAAATTAACAGAAGAGACAATTGAGTTCGTTTGTTCATCATTAAGATAAAAGTCATCATTATTGGTTGGAATGCACTGATTGTTAGTGGACGCAGGATTGTCATGATTACACTGCGTGTCACTAGTATTATTGGTGAAGTTATTTAATTCGCTTATTTCGTTCATAATACCTCGCGATACACTATTCACAGTCTTTCGCGGCATTTTAACAACAGTCACAATTATTCACAAAACAATAAGCACATATGCAAAAGCAACACACAAATACAACAAAGCACAAATTGCCGTTGACCTGTAGAGAGAAAGTCACAAGATTAATAAAAGCGTAGCGCCAAATCCTAATTATACTTAAGCAAATAAGAGCAGATATCTGACTGTTGCTCAAAAGACTCTCAACGAAATACGATCCTGGACTGGGTGTCGCCAAGTGTAACCTCC
The DNA here is from genome assembly GCF_023864345.2 of Schistocerca serialis cubense. Taxonomy (NCBI): domain Eukaryota; kingdom Metazoa; phylum Arthropoda; class Insecta; order Orthoptera; family Acrididae; genus Schistocerca; species Schistocerca serialis. The sequence goes on along the minus strand of NC_064641.1, from coordinate 627,457,577 downwards.
CCACCGAATTTTAAAAGAAAAAAGACAATACTTAATAGAAATGGGAGCCGAGTGTAACCTCCCCACAATATTTTAAATGTAATGACAATAGTTAATAGAAATGCTACTGGACATTGCTCTAAGCGTAACCTGCCCACAATGAAATGTACTGACAATGGCAACAAAAATCTGAAATTCGCAATCTGACTCAAATATAAATTCTTCACCAAAAAATTAAAGTCCATTCAGTGACAAACATCAGTCTTTGGCCCTGTGTAAAACAATCAGAATTAAAGTCTTACCTCAGAATAACTGGATGTCAAATTTCTGCTCTTATTTCTGCGCACGGCTTGGAGGAACTGCATTGCAAATAATAATATTCCTTTTTTCTGTGAATTTACTGAAATTTTTCTTCAAAAGAAGTGGAATGAAATGGGAAGTGCAACGAAATCTTTAGTTCAATAAAAAATTAAATTTTTGAGAAAATGCTTTTGAAATAAAAATTATTATTGGGGCACTTGTTGGAGAATAATTACAATAAATAAAATTTTTCATTATCTAATGATTATATTAATTAACAGTATACCTCATTCAGCATCTTGACCAGTGTTGCCGACCGCCTACATCACACAACCGCACTGGGCTGCTACTACTGACCGACCGCTCTGCATGACGACTATTAGCGTACTGCACTGCACGACTACACAGAGCTACAGACTCGCAACGACTGCTGACAGACTGAGCACCGCTCGCAACACTCGCGCGGTCAAGCGCAAACTCTCTGGTCACAGATGCTACAATGCCTCGCCATCGCTGCTATGTTACATACGTGTTTCACCTGGCATGGCTCAAGCTGGCATTCCACCACACTGATAGTGTCCCCATCTGAGCTCAAGCTGTCATAAAGGTGAAGAATAGACTCATCCCATATTAATGTCGTAGGCGTCTGGATAGTTTCAATCGGATAGTGGATATACACTACTGGCCATAAAAATTGCTACACCAAAAAGATGACGTGCTACAGACGCGAAATTTAACCGACAGGAAGAAGATGCTGTGATATGCAAATGATTAGCTTCTCAGAGCATTCACACAACGTTTTCACCGGTGGCGACACCTACAACTTGCTGACATGAGGAAAGTTTCCAACCGATTTCTCATATACAAACAGTAGTTGACCGGCGTTGCCTGGTGAAATGTTGTTGTGATGCCTCGTGTAAGGAGGAGAAATGCTTACCATCACGTTTCCACTTTGATAAACGTCGGATTGTATCGTATCGCGACATTGCTGCTCGCGTTAGTCGAGATCCAACGACTGTGAGCAGAATATGGAATCGGTGGGTTCAAGAGGGTAATACGGAACGCAGTGCTGGATCCCAACGGCCGCGTATCACTAGCAGTCGAGATGACAGGCATCTTATCCGCATGGCTGTAACGGATCGTGCAGCCACGTCTCGATCCCTGAGTCAACAGATGGGGACGTTTGCAAGACAACAACCATGTGCACGAACAGTTCGACGACATTTCCAGCAGCATGGACTATCAGCTCGGAGACCATGGCTGTGGTTTCCCTTGACGTTGCACCACAGACAGGAGCGCCTGCGATGGTGTACTCAACGACGAACCTGGGTGCACGAATGGCAAAACATAATTTTTGCGGATGAATCCAGGTTCTGTTTACAGTATCATGATGGTCGCATCCGTGTTTGGCGACATCGCGGTGAACGCACATTGGAAGCGCGTAATCGTCATCGCCATACTGGCGTATCACCCGTCGTGATGGTCTGGGGTGCCATTGGTTACACGTCTCGGTCACCTCCCGTTCGCACTGACGGCTATTTGAACAGTGGACGTTACATTTCAGATGTGTTACGACACATGGCTCTACCCTTTATTCGATCCTTGCGAAACCCTACATTTCAGCAGGATAATGCACGACCGCATGTTGCAGGTCCTGTACGGGCCTTTCTGGATACAGAAAATGTTCGACTGCTGCCCTGGACAGAACATTCTCCAGATCTCTCAGCAACTGAAAACATCTGGTCAATGGTGGCCGAGCAACTGCCTCGTCACAATACGCCAGTTACTACTCTTGATGAACTGTGGTATCGTGTTGAAGCTGCACGGGCAGCTGTACCTGTACACCACATCCAAGCTCTGTTTGACTCATTGCCCAGGCGTATCAAGGCTGTTATTAGGGCCAGAGGTGGTTGATCTTGGTACTGATTTCTCAGGATCTATGCATCCAAATTGCGTGAAAATGTAATCACATGTCAGTTCTAGTATACTATATTTGTCCAATGAATACCCGTTTATCATCTGCATTTCTTCTTGGTGTAGCAATTTTAATGGCCTGTAGTGTATGTTGCAAAGAACAGTCCACCACGTGATGTACAGCGGCTTTCACGGTAATCTTGAGGCCGACCTTGGTGACGCCCTCATAGGAGGGGCCGACTATTTCTACGCGCGCGGAGTCTCGGCTGTGACGCCAGCGCCTCCGTCTCCGCCGGATGGTCTTTATTTAGTTCCGATACGGCGGCGGCAGCCGTCGATCGCGCAGCGCACATGGTGGTTTATTTCTGAGGCAGCGCCGGATGCCCGCCTGCCGAGGGAGTGGCGTCAGTCACCCGGAGCGGCTGCTCGGGCTCCAGGCGAGGGGGCTGAGAGGGAGAGGCGGCAGGCCGCGGGTCGCGCGACGTTCTGCAGATCGCCGGACGGAGGCTGCGAGCCGGATACAGGAGATAGCCAGTGAAGAGTGTGGTGGCCCCCGGAGTGCTTCTGAATGGAACAGATAGCCTGGATCCCAAGCGATATGTCCGGAATGCGACATAAGTCTGTTTATAGGTGGGACGATCAATAAGTAATGCAACCCATTTTTTTATTGGCTAATTTCCATCGAAAAAAACGGAATTTTTTTGTGAGACATCCTGGAATATTTTCGCTTCAGTCCCTACAATTTCATCCCTACAATTTCATGGAGTTCCGATAGGTGGTGGCGCTAATGTAGCTTTCAAAATGGCGTCTGTAATGAAGATGCGTTCCAAGCAAAGAATCAGAGCTCGCAGATATTCGTAGGCACTTGCAGAACGTCTACGGAGACCTGACAATGAACAAAAGCACGGTGAATCGTTGGGCGAGGCGCCTGTCATCATTGCAACAAGGTGGAGCAAATCTATCCGATCTCTTGCATACCAGCCAGCAGCCCATGTAGTGGCGCCACACACCTCTCTTCCGAAGAAAAAGTTCAAAACCACGTCCTCAGCCGGTAAAATCATGGCGACGGTCTCCTAGGACTCTGAAGTACTCCGTCAGTGTGCAACTATCAACTCTGAAGTGTACTGTGCTACCCTCGGGAAATGGTAGAAAGGACTTCAGCATGTCCGTCGCCACAAGAATGCAAACGAACTTCTCCATGACAACGCAAGGCTTCATACAGGTCTGCGAACCCGAGAGGAGCTCAAAAAACTGTTCTTCCTCATCCAGTCTATAGCCCGGATATCGCACCTTCCATCTGTTCGGCCCAATGAAGGAAGCACTCCTAGGGAAGGAGTGCGTGATTGATGGGGAGATGCGGCAAGAGGCTGGCCCTTACGTCTACCACTACAATGGTATGAACCGGGCGTACACGCCCTCCCAGTAAGATGGCATAAGACGGTCGCACTGAAAGGAGATTATGTTGAGAAACAGGATTTTACAGCCAAAAGAGCGGGAATAATGCGGTGTATTGCAATTCTCAATATAACCAACCTGCTTCTAGAAAAACAAGTGTTGTATTACTTGCTGAACGTCTCTCAAATAATTCTGTTTGGGTTCTGGAGAAATGTAGGAACACGCAAAGCAATACTGACACTAAAACTTGTCTTGGAAGACTGGTTGAAGAAAGGAGAACCTAAATTTGTAGCGTTTGTTTATTTAGACAAAGCTTTTCACAGTGTTTACTGGAATATATTCTCTTAAATTCTGAAGATAGCAAGCATAAAACTTAGGGAGCGAGAGGTTATGTACAACTTATACAGATATCAGGATGCAGTTATAAGAGACGACGGATGTGAAAAGCAGCTAGTAGCTAAGTGAGTGAGGTGGGGCTGTAGCCTGTTCCGACGGTATTCAGTATGTACATGGAGCAAGCAGTAAAGGAAATCAAGGAGATATTTGCGAAGGTAATTAAAGTTTAGGGAGACGATAAAGAAAAAACTTTGTCGTTTGCCGATGATACCGCAATTCTGTCAGAGATATGATTTAGGAGAGCAGTTGAATGAAATGGATAGAGTGCTGAAAAGAAATTATGAGATGAACATCAACAAAAGAAAAATAAACATAATGAAATGTAGTCACAAGGTCCGGCCGCCTTGGTGCATTCTACGCCACATTGGGCGACCTGAGCGCCGGATGGGGATGAAATGATGAAGACAACAGAACACCCAGTCCCTCAGCGGAGAAAATCCCCAACCTAGCCGGGAATCGAACCCGGGCCCGTATGACGGCAATCCATCACGCTGACCACCTTTTTTTTTACACTCTATCCACTTTTTTTTCTTTTTCCCCATTTTGTTCGATATTGTTCGTTGCGTTTGCTCTGGGTGGACGTCACAAGACATCCATTCAAGTTGATCGTTGATTCCCTTACTCCGTTTTTTTTTTAATTACAGAGGGCGAGCAGCCCTCTGATCGAACACGCTGAGCTACAGTGTCGGCGCCACTGAGCTATCGGGGCGGACAATGTAGTCAGATTAGATCAGGCGACTTTGAGAGAGTTGCACGACGCAACAAAATTAAAGAATCACTTTTCCAGGACCCCTTAATTGTCTCCGATTGCGACGCGTAAGTTTGGCTCGAAGGCACCTCTGACCTTCCTCTGTAATGATGCAAAAGCCCTAATACGAGCGTTGTTTTTAAGTAAGGGCCGTTTTTATTTTTAAAAAAAGATACAAATACTTTTGTAAAAAAACTTTTATTTTCTGATTCTACATACTTTTACCTATTTTTCTACATAGTTGCCTTGTTTATTTAAGCACTTGTCATACCGCACAACTAAGTTTTTAATTCCCTCTTCAAAGAATTTGGCCGCCTGCTCCGACAGCCAAGAGTTCACGGCCGCTTTCACTTCATCGTCGTCATTGAAGCGCTGCCGGCCAAGATGGTGTTTCAGGTACCGGAAAAGGTGAAAATCGCTAGGAGCAAGGTTGGGGCTGTATGGTACATGGTCCAAAACTTCCCAGCCAAAAGAATCAATCAAATCCCGAGTCTTTTGAGAGGTGTGAGGCCTAGCGTTATCGTGCAGGAGCAAAACTCCTTTTGTCAGCATGCTGCGCTTTTTGTTTTGAATTGCTCTGCGGAGCTTCTTTAGAGTTGCACAGTAGGCATCTGAGTTCATTGTGCCGGCCGAAGTGGCCGTGCGGTTAAAGGCGCTGCAGTCTGGAACCGCAAGACCGCTACGGTCGCAGGTTCCAATCCTGCCTCGGGCATGGATGTTTGTGATGTCCTTAGGTTAGTTAGGTTTAACTAGTTCTAAGTTCTAGGGGACTAATGACCTCAGAGTTGAGTCCCATAGTGCTCAGAGCCATTTGAACCATTTTTTTGAGTTCATTGTCGTTCCTCGTGGCATAAAGTACACTAGCAAAACACCACGCCGGTCCCAGAACACAGTTGCCATAATCTTGCGCTTTGACAGCGTCTGGTTGGCTTTGACGGGTGAGGTTGTGTGTCGCCATTCCATCGATTGTTGCTTGCTTTCGGGAGTGATATGGGATACCCATGTTTCATCTCCAGTGACAATTTGACTCAACATGTCATCCCCTTCTTCCTCGTAACGAATCAAAAAGTCCAATGAAGTGGCAAATCTCTTCCCTTTGTGGTCACTCTGTGAGGAGTCTGGGTACCCACCGAGAACACAGTTTCTTAAAGTTTAGGTTTTCAGACACAATTTTGTACAAAACCGATCTTGAAACTTGTGGAAATTCCAAAGAAAGAGTGGAAATTGTGAATCGTCTGTCCTCACGAATCTTTGTTTCGACTGCAGCCACCAAACCATCAGTGATCACAGAGGGCCGGCCTGAGCGTTCTTCGTCATGGACGTTTTGACGGCCATTTTTAAACTCTCTAACCCATTGATGCACTTTACCTTCACTCATTGCATTCAAGCCATAAACTTCTGTTAACTGACGATGAATTTCTGCAGCTGACAGGCTTCTCGCGGTCAAAAAAACGTATCACTGACCGTATCTCACACGCGGCGAGCGATTCAATAATCGTAAACATTATAAAGTAGCACAGCGATGCGTACATGTCAGCTACAGAGCTGCAACTTGCATCGGTGTGAATGGGAAGGATGCCGGCAAGTGGCACGGTGGCTTGTTGCGGCGTCCGCGCCAACTACGGGACTATACGCGCGAACGGCCCTTACTTAAAAAACAACCCTCGTATGTCACCCTCAGGCTCGGCAAGGCTTCAAACAGCAACAAAGGTACGTGGGTGAAACCGAAGGTGTTGCCGAACTGGTCGGAGAGGGTGGGGGTGATAGAAGGATCCTTCGCCGTTTAATTCACGCACATGCTAATGTTGTACTCCTGTGTGATCACGCCACAAGAGGGTGGAAAACAGATGGTTTGAAGAAGCATAAGTGCCCTTTGATGCTTCGGATTACGTTCAACTTTCGTCCAACGGTTTTGAACAGTCCCTAGTTGTTCCAACCTGTACAAGAGAGCAAAAACTGCGGTCATGCTACACTCCAAAGGGGTGCGATCGTGTTCAGTGGGGATGCAGTCCCATTATCTCCTTAGAGAATAGTTGAAAGTCCGACGGTCTCAGCAGCGTGAAAGGTTGTCGAAAACATCTTTCTGTTGCTCATCGCGCTGCGAACTGTCGTTTTCGACCGCGAAATGTGTTGAAATCAACGCTCCAAGGGAAGGGGTGGTTTCATTGACGGCCTTTATTCCACCCCCTTGAGGCATTTTCGTGTCGAATCTTCAGCGGCGGTGTGTGAAATGTTTTCCTTGGCCACCCACAAGAAAGCCGCGTGATTTCAACGTCGTGTGTCGCGGTTCTGACCAGCCTTGCTGAGACGTCTGAAGAACTGATGAAATATGAGCAAGAGGGGCTATGACGACCTTCCCATAGCGTGACACGTCCACGGTGGCGCTGGACAGAGTTATGATGAAATTGTTTGCAATTTGACATCATTAACGCTCATTAAACTCACATGAACTTTTGAGCTGCAGCCTCTTTTGTCGCATGTGTCGACACCTTGCTGTTTTCCTGACATCTATCCTTCCTCTAACCCCATCTTCCTGCCTCCTCCTCAGGGCCCCGTCTCCTCTCCCTCCCTCCTCCTGAGCGGCTTCCCCCTCCTACTCCCCCTCCATCTCTTGTGCCTCCTTTCAGTGTCTCTGCACTCCCTCCTGCCCTGTCTTCCCTCTTCATCTCCTGCCCCACGTGTCTCCCGCCTCTTCGTGTCCCCACTGATGCCCCTCCTCTCTTCATCCCGCCGCTTCCCCTGCTGCCCCATGCTCTCCCCTCCTTTTCCATTCTCTCTGCCCTTTCCCTCGGCAGGTCCCGCCTGGCAGTTTTATTCTTCGTCGTCTGTGCTCCAAGTGGGTTTTAAGTGTGTTGTTCCGGAGTGTTTTTACTACTGTGGTCGACTTTTAACCTGTGCATGTCCATTCAGTGTCTTCTCTGAGTTTTGAAGAATCGCCGACTGTGTTTTTTAACTTTCTGGTGACATTTTTTAACTGTCCTCCACGAACGTCTCCGTGTTAGTCTATTTTTTACCTCCATTTTCTCCCATTATTCTGTTTTAAGTTCCCCTTTATCGCCTTATGTATGTAACATTTTATTCTTATTTTAAGTTGTCATGTCACTCGGCTGAAGAGTGGGGGATTGTGCCGCTGACAGCCCTGCCCTGCCCCATATGGGGCAGGGGAATGAAATCACGATAAAGAAAAAAAAACCTTGCTGTTTGAAGCGTCTCCGAGCCCCATGATGACGTCATATGTTATCACGCTTTTGCACCATTAGAGAGGAAGAGTGTACACAGCTTTGATCCAAATTCCAAGGTTAAGCGTCGCAAAGGGAGGCAACTACGGCGTTCAGAAAAAGTGATCCCTTAATTCTGTTGCCCATTGTAGAATAGGAAATGAGACACCAAACATAGACGATGAGTTTTTTGGGCAGCTATTTGGGCAGCACAATGACTAATGACGGCAGAAACAGAGATGATATAAAATGCAGACTGGTAGTAGCAAGAAAAGTGTTTCTGATAAAGAGAGGTTTGTTAGCATCAAATATAAATTTAAGTGTTAGGAAGTCTTTTTCTCAATGTATTCATCTGAATAGCAACATTGTACGAAAGTGAACTGTGAACAGTAAATAGTTCGTACAAGAAGAGAATGGAATTTTTTCAAATGTGGTGCTACACAAAAATGTCCAAGGTCAGGTGGATAGATCAGATGACTAGCGAGGAGAAATTAGTCGAACTGAAAGGAAAATGAAATTCATAGCACAACTCAAGTAAAAGAGGGGCTCAGTTGGCAGGACACATCGTGAGCCATCAGGGAATGATCTGTTTGATAATGGAGGTAAGTGGGGGTAGTAAAGATGGTAGAGGGAACCCAGGATTGAATAGAGTGACATGCTGGTTCAGGATTGACTATCATCGACGGATACCTCAAAGCAGCAAACCACAACAGCAACTTGGGCGAACCAATGCTTTTAATGGACCAGTCTTAAAAATGCCATGGAAAACTATTTTCACCAACACAGTATTGGGACGCTAAATAAACATCTGACTTCTTATTAATGTTCTGCTTCTGCGCGGAACCGCTCATCAAACGAATCAAAAATTGAAATTTCAGAGAACGAACAACTGCCCTAACTTGTGTTAGCTATAATTCGTCTTCATTTAAAAGCAAATGTTAAAGTTGACTTGTTGCTGTTTTACTTTTCGCTGCCCGCACTATTATTGCACGAAACGCGTGATCACTCTGGAGGATGAGAAGTTGGACCAAATTTTAGTAATTGGATGCTGGATCCCAAGCCTTGCTTGAAACGAAAACTCCATCCCGGTTCATTCAATTTTCCGGCATCTTAATTTCGATAGAATGCTTAATTACGCTGTCACAGAATCGTGCCAATTACTCCACGATGCTGAAATGACGTATTTTATTTCATGACTACATTCGTGGCGGTGATCGACTACTGTTGATTTACTTGATTGTCTTGATCGGATAGGTGGCAGTAGTTCCTTCCTCTTCTTCTCGACTGTTATAATTGTGTGCCTGCCTACGTAAAAATACTACATTCGCATGGAATAAAGAACGCATCTGTCTTTAGGTTGGTTAACATTGCAACACTTTTTACCTTTTTTTCACTGAAGCGAAATACGCTGTATCAAATCTTTCCGTAGGAGTGTACCGATCGTTCTGAAATTGGACCATTATAAGATACAGCATATAACAGAACCTTAACTCCTCTTTTATATTCTCAGTCTCAACTTCTTCTTTACACAGTCTGACCGTACCTGCAACACTCGCTCAATTTGTCGATCTGAGTGCTTATTTAATCCGAACGCTATTCGTCGGTGTTAAAATGGAATCAATAGCTCGGCTGCACACGTGAAAGCTCACCATTATTTCCTGAGTTACTTGATCACACTGGCAAAAAGAAAAGGGGACAATTATTTAACAAAAGTATTTTTAATGCTGCAAAAAACAGCAAAATATGCGGAGAAATAGTTACGTAGAAGGCTAATAAGGCTATGCATTCTGATACGGTATTTACATCTCGAATCACATAGTGTGACATTTGAAGATGAAACGATTCTATTTTTCGTTCAGCAAAATACGCTCGTAATTAATTTTTCAAAAGAAAGAAAATATTCACGTTATTTTTCGAGGATCGGAAAGAGTAGGAAAGATGTTACTCGACACCATTCTAGGCAGAGATACTGCAGCAGTCAGTAGTACGCTTGCAGAAAGCTGTGGGGGGTTCCGAGCGCACTTCGCTGTCTGTCCGTGGAGAAGAGGGCCGCAGAGACGCGTTGCTGACACAACATGCCCTGCGTACGGGAAACACTTAGACGCATCTGTGACGCCATTCTCTCTGTGTTCGTGTGTGGCTACCACAGGTCCAGGCCGAGCTCAAGTGCAAGCAGTTCTGATGTACGGTTCTGACAGCGTTACGTAATTTAGCGTAGTTACATGTTGAGAAAACTAATACTCTTATGGAAATCGGACTTTGTTTTCCAGAGTCTACATAATTTAGCACAGCCCTTTCAAATCTTTGTACTGTTCCTGTAATTCATGTGTTGATTGCTTTAAACTATACTTCAATAACGTAATCTGTCGTACTTCGTCTTACTGTAGAAATAAGCAATTCATTTTTAGTGTGTTTCGGGTTTCCACCTATCTGGTTTTTGGTAGTAGAGGACTGGGTGGGGGGGGGGGGTGCTCGAGGAAGCTATTTGTTTCAAGTTTTATATAGCATGGCACCTTACTTCAGGATTAGAAAAACTGATAGTACACCAAAGGACTGAGTGCTTATCTTCTAAGAGAGATATTGAAGGACCCATACTTATAACGTGGAGATAAGAGGTAGAAAATTTACTAAATATGGAGGCTCAGACCGAATGATAAGCGTGATTAGCCACCTCTCTGCAATGCTGTTTGCTTACGTGATACTAGAGAGACACAAGACTTTCGCCTTAGGACTTCACGTTTAGCGCGTTAGTCTTGCCTTTCTTGGAAAGGTTTCAATAAGTATTTTGTCACTACAGTCTTTTGAAAAGTATCTGGAATATGTGCAAGATATTTAGAAAAGTGTAATCTTTCGATAGACTAAATGTACAGTGGACATCTAAAAAGTAACTCATTTGCGTACAGGAGTTCGGAGAAAACTGTTTCGCTGTCTCGAATTACCTATGAATGTATACAAGACACATCCACGGGCTACGCTCAATACTGCACTTTTTCCATTAGATACTGCCATGGCAGAATCCTCGCTACGGTAAGAGCGCTATGGCGTATATTTGCTGGCGCTGCATACGAACGGTCGACACTGTTTTTGGTAGCAGAGTAAATGCTAACTAGTTTGTGGTTGCGCTAGCAGAGGAAAATATTTTCTTGATTCACCTCTATTATCGTTTCTACTATAGTTTCGATCTTGGCATTCTTCGTTAACAACTCACATTTCGTTAGTATATTAAATAGGTCTTCAAGGTTGTTCTTGAGTTTGACCAAAGCAGCCAAGTAAACCGCGAGCTCTGACCCTATTATCGGTTCGCTGTTGGTTCGTAAAGTTATGCGATAATTTATGCAGGCTACTGTGCGGACATAGAAATTAAACTGCTGCAACACCTCTAAATATCACAATGATGGAAGAACAATGCTGCAACTAGGACAAAGCTAAGTTTGTCAACAATTTCATGCTGTTTGAAACAAATATTACCTGCTCCTATGAAGCAGAAATTAATGTACTGAATAAAATATTGTAAAATTCTTAAGTATCCAATGAGATGCTAAACTCTGGTAAGCACGAGCACATTAAGACATGAGTGCAGATAGTATATTTTGCAATTACAAATCTGTCTGGTGGCGCCGAAGATAGCGGTGTATTATACAGACGCCTTTTTTTACTCATATTTGGCTTTTATAGTGAATGGCGTTAAGGAAAACGAAATACTTTGGCTGTGGCAGATAACCGAACCTTTAGGAGATACCTCGAAAAGATCTAGAAAAGTGTATTCGGTTCCCGGTAAATTTAGTCATTGACAATATTTTCTGCGAGAAATGGAAACTGTTTTCTGATGTACTTGGCTTTATACAATCGCCAAACAAAATAATTTTCCGTGTGGATTTTTGCTACTTGTTTAGGGCTGTGTGTGGCAGTGAATTCTGGTGCAAAGGTATTCAACTAATTCTCACCATGCCTACAGAGAGATATTGTGGATGCCCACGATTCAAAAGAAGTTAAATTTCCAATACAAGAAACTGTAGGATTGAAGGAACTTGTCATGAGAGTACGTTAATTGCAGGCAGAGATGTAACGTTCATCCATAAACCTGTTTTAAGGACTAATCTAGCCTTCTATGTCCATCGTTCCCTCGGTCTTCCTGACTTGGCCCTGCAGGTCGGTCATATTTCCAAGGTTCTAAAGAGGGCTACCAGGAAGCACACGCAACACGCCAGCGTTTTCTTTGCGCTTTACTCAGTATGCCGTATGTTTCTAAATCTTTACAAATGCCTTCATTTATGATCATAAGTAGGCTTGAGGGTCCCATTTACCGCTTGTGAGAACTTAAATTTATGGACTAGAACAACGATGCTTACCTGCTTAACGTTGTTTCGCTACAGTGTAGCAGTCGGAATCACCATTGTGTAAAATTTTATTCTTATCCTTGTCTTGTACCCCAGAAATTTGGTATTTTATCGCATGTTTGAAGTGATTGGTATTTGTACAGGTTCAGTACGTCCCATAATCAGGAGACGATTTCTGACGTCTGTCACTTGTTGGGGCATAGTCTTGACAGTATAAGTAATCTGTGTACTGCTTTTTGCAAGTCAGTTGCTTGAGGAAGGGCCACATCGTGTAAGAGTACCGTGGATTATATCAGAATTGAAATTCAATCCTATGTTTCAATTTTCCGTTACGTCAGATTGTTGGTGCAAGAGTATTAGTGGTAGAGCCACAGAAATCTTGTCACGCCTGTCAATCGCAATTTATTCCGTTATGATGTGAGTAGTCAACGACCCGGGAATAAAATAAAAATCTGCTTTCAAGCGATACCTGTGGTAGCAATAGATCTAATCAGTGTTAGCTCCTGTGTAGCATTTAATTCATTATTGTAAGCACAAAAAGTATAGTTTCTCGTTAAAGGTTGCTCACACTACCTATGACCTTTTTGTCTGTGGAATATTAACGGGCAACTGTTTTCTGGATTCGAGATGTCCTTGTATTTCATCAAAACTGAATTAGTCATGGCCAGTGGACGTTAATGTGCCTGTTCTCCTCTGAAAGGTCGAGACGGCAGAACTACTGCAAGGAAAAGGACATGCTGAAGTAATATTTTGAAGTCATCTACCGCTAAGTGAACATACTAGTACTCAAATTTGTTGGATCATTTGTCAGATCTGATACAGGATACGGTGCAGAAAGTTCCCTGTAAGGGGCTCTTTCAACGAAACTAAAAAGAGATCATGACAGGCTGGTCCTACAGTATTTTGATAATTGAAGGCTTTTTAAGGTCAGCACCGCGCCATTCCTAAGCTTCAAAAATCTCCTTCGAAGATTTAAAGATTTTTTGGGCGCTGGTAGGTACAAAAGATTCAGAGAGATTTTACTGAGCTACCGATAAGAGTACAAAGCGTAAAAGTTTAATAGCTAAGTTGCTGGTTGAATTCTAGCTGGCAGTTACATTTTGACTTAAATCTGAGTTGTAAAATTTTCAGATGGGAATGCTAATTAACAAATATCAAATCATGTTTATAAATTTTCATTTTATTGTTCGTATGAAAATTTATACAGAAATGGGAAATGCTTTACTGTTAAATGGAAAAATTTGTACATATAATTTCAAGAATATTGTAAAAGTCTAGATAGAAATGGTTTATTTTCTATCTGATATTCGGCATTTTTGCCCCAAATTTTAATTTAATGCGAATATTAGTATTTTTGCGATTAGCAGCTAAAAGCTTTTTTACTAAATAATGCTTGAAGGTTTAAATAACAATTCCATTTGCTAATGTAGAATTTGAACAAAACTGAATCTATTATTGAGAATCGAACCAACGATTATTAAGAACTTTATGGGCCCTCTTCAGCTACTGGTGATTATTAAAGTGTAATATTTTGTCCTTGCCAGCGCTCCAAAAATAGTTGATTTTTGGACTTTGATCTTTCCCTCCTACCGCTTTAAGGAGCTGTCCAAATCGCAGAAGCGTGAAGAAAATCGAATGTTAGTCGAGAAATTCTCCTTGCAAAACTTTCATGAAACTCCTGATGGATAACTTCAACAGTGTCGCATTAATATTTACGCGCGAATAGTTCCTTCTGCCTGTGGTGACCAGTTAGGACCACGTAACAACTTTTTTTTCCAGCACCCCTCCTCCCCATACCTTTCTTCTGTGCATGTTCGCGGTTTATTTCTGCCTTTAAAGACTAATGGTTCCTACAAGCACATAACAGACCGACCGACAAATTGGAAGTGTTCACGCGTTTTGGCCGACCAGTGAACAGTACTTGACAGGATATCGGCCGAGTAGGGCCACCCGGCAGCCGATCCCTCCCGCCACCTCCATCCGCCCGAAGTACGTACGATACAATCTTTTTTAAACACAACGCGCGACTCACCGCCTTCTAATAAATAGTTTGCGTGAGCGCTGCTATTTAGAAAAGAAAATGTGTATTCTTACGCAAACTGTAATTATTAATATGGGTCTCAGGGGCTACTGGTTATGTACCACGTGTCACAAAGCTTAACCGAGATATTGCGGAGCTCAGTGAATGAAACATACTGCCAAAATGAAACATACTGAACTCATTCAGTGCTGTGAATTTTGTTAAATGAAATGCATCACTATTGTCTTTAGCTTTGAAATTAATGAAAGATCAAACTTGAGAAGTCTCTCGCATTTACATTTAATAACATGAATCGTCAGCATAATGGCCGGCTAAATCCTGCTAGGGGAGATGAGCTCTGCACTACGAAGTTCTGTAAAAACTTTGTTAATTATAATTGATGATTGCGATCGTGAGAGGTGACAACGAAGTCAATAATACACTTTCTAATAACAATTTCTACTATATTTTTGAAAAATACAGATAAAATTTGCGTTAATTATCAGACAGCACTACAATGGCGGCCTACTGCTAGACGAAACAAAACAGGAGATCTTTCAATAAAGCAATAGTCTCTGGTCATGTTAATTTTTATTACACAGATAAAAAGAATGTTTTTATTTTTATATCACATCGCTGTTTGTGATTTTTGGTGGTATTTAACTTTTTAATCTTTCTTATACATCGCGCACACGTACAGTCTTGACATAATTTATAATTCACAAGTCGCACAACAAAAACTTCCTTTCCCTTTCTCCAAATGTCCATTTGTGACGTACCATCACACGTATTCATGACTGTTTCGTGTGGCACATAGATAAGTCGTCGGCCTTCTGTATTTTTTCAGGAGTTAACGATACTTACCAAAAATGAAATCTAAAAACAGAAATGTCGACATTCAGAGGATGCCAATTCATAAAATATACTTGGTTCATTGTTAAATTCCAGCTTATCAAATCCCTCTGTTACGAAAAGCAAAGTGTGAGATTTTCACAGTTCTAGCAGTTACTAAATGCTAAATTTGTAATGTATTTGTTGTATTAATTAAAAGTGCGCCACCATGTGCAGACTTCCTTTGAATTTGAAATGTTTCTTAAAATTACAGAAAAATCTATGATAAATACGTATATACATATATAACGTTCACACGAACGACTTTTCTTAGAGGTACTGCAGTGTCTGTGTTTAGAAGTAAGATTAAAGGTTCCTTCGGGCATGCAAGCACAACTGAAGGAACAGGCACTGCTGCGACTACAGCCATTGTGAAATATAATAGATGAAATGTATTCGTAATTGCGAATATAGACGACCATCAGTTGTAAAACGGAATGATAATGAAAATTTGTGCCGGGTCGGGACTCAAACTCGGGTTTCCCGCTCATCGCGAGAGGTCGCCCTACCATTAGGCTATCAGAGCCAGAGCTGTAGTCATTGCATCGTACTTCTGAACAATATAGGCACTGCAGTACCGCGTATTTATCTGCAAACATCGGGCAAGCGACTTTCAGTTAAAATATCTCCCCTTTACGGGAATGTGCGTGCTACATGTAAGAGTGCAGGTTACAGACACACGGTTGACGGCATGTGACAGTTTTCATCTGGCCTTGAGTCGTACTCGGAAGCCTCATGGGAAGGCGACCTCTCGCGATAAGTGAGAAATCAGAGTTCGAATTCCGGTTCAGCACAGATTTTCAATGTCTTTCCATTATACAGCGATGGTTGTCCATATTCGCAACTGCGAATACATTTCATGTCATATTTTGCTTTACCGTGATGTATTTCCTCAGTAAACTTTCAAAACATGTTGCAGGTTTCAGACTGAATTTTAATCAGTGGTTGTGGGGATACAACACAATTGAATTTGACGTCATATTAACTTCTGCCAGTCGCTAGAGATTATAAAGTAGCTAATAGCCTCTCTTCTCAGGTTACACTCTCACGACTATTCTTTCTCGTTAAGAATGGTTTAATGTTCATCAGTTTGGAAATGCATGATTAATCCAGCCTTAGATAATCATCGGATCCTGGCTGCTTCAGTAACAGAACGTGAATGTTTGTCCTTCCATTAGCTAGTTCTTCGCCCACAGCTTTATCTCGGCTTTTTTGGGCGTGTTACCTCTAAGACAGCCAAGGCAAATTTCTCTTTTTGTGTTAAACCAAGCGGGATCTCGCAGAACATACTCGGTGAACTTAAATAACGGGGAGTAGCTAAAATAGCAGAATTTCAGTTGATCGGGAAGCATGACCAAGAAATCGTTCGACCAATAGGTCGATCAACCGATTAATTAGTGCGTGTGTAGCGGCCTTAAGTTTTGGAACAAGATATTTAAGTTTTATTTCCGATTGTTTTCCTTGTTCTTTTAGTGGTGAAATCCACGCTCTTGGAGATTTTTCCTCAGGAAGAAGGAATAGTTGGCTAGCCTGTTCTCATGCATTCGGTAGACGTGACGAAAGATTTATCTTCACGTTGCACATCACTTTTGATGCATTCTGATTTCGTAGATCTCGTAATTCTAGTTTTCCATTCACCTGCCATTGCTACTGCATCTATTTTTCAAATAATCCTTTAGAGCATCTTTACTTTCTACTATACACTCAGACAAGACATAAAACGAAGGAAATGTCTGAATGGGACGGAAACCGGTTGACAAAACATGATTCAAGATTCCAATTTCACAAAAACTGGATTTATTCAAGAGATAAACTTCATAAATTGACCCAGTCAATGACGCTTGGTCCGCCTGTGGTCATTATTCAGTTATTAGACTTACCGTGAGGGTTGTTGGATATTTTCTTGACGGATATCGAGCCAAATAGTCAAATTGGTGGGTTAGATTGTAAAAATTCCAAGCTGGTTGGAGGGCAACGCACATAATGCTCCAAATCTTCTCAATTGGGAAGAAATTCAGTCACTTATTTGGCCAATGTTTTGCAAGCGCGAAGACAAGAAGTACAATCACTCGACGTGTGCTTGCGGACATTATGTTGCTGAAATGTAAGCCCAGGATGGCTTGCTATGAAAGGCAACAAAACGGGGAGCGGAATATTATCTATATACTGCTCTGCTGTAAGAGTGCTCTGAATAGCAACCAAAGGGTCGTGCTATGAAAAGAAATGGCAAGTGGAAAATTGCACCCCAGACTGTCACTTCTGGTTGTGGAGCCTTTTGATGGGTCGGTATCCCAGCGCTGTCTGGGGCGCCTCCAGCGTCCTTGGTCATCAGGCCTGTTGGAAGTGGGACTCATCACTGAAGGCAATTCTACCCAGTTCCTCTAGGGACCTAGTTATTTCATGAGTTGGTGTGTGGCGCACACAGCTCCCCTAGCTATAGCAGCCCATTCTTTCTTCCCAGGTTGCATTTTCTTCCCTGTGCCCTTCCCTCCCTGTACCCCTTTCCCCCTCCTTCACCTATCCTGGTGTTCTTACTTACACTGAGCTGACTTCACAGTTTCCTGTATTTCTTGCAGTTTTGTCTTTTTATCCATCCTTCTAGGCGTTTTTGGCCCCCTATGGGGTTTGACCTTCACTTCTAAATTCTCTCTCCATGGTGTGAGCCATTTGGGAGAGAACTACCTGTCTATCGTATGGCTCCCTTCTCCTCTTCCTTCCCTGCCATACACTTCTGCCCCACTAGGTCACCTGCATGTGTAGTCAAGCCATGTCGTGGGTTTCTTATGTAACCATCTGGCTGAACCCCCTGACAACAATCACACCTGATACCTGAGCTGTTGCATCCCATGTGTACCTAAGAGTTGTCATTCAAGAGCATTGGAACTCCCAGCAATGGCTGCCATGCCAGATGGCTTTTGGTGTAACTTGTTGGTGCCAATGGGGCCAGCCCCTGATTGGGGTGGGTGGTAGCAGGGTGGATGCTTTGCATATGATACTTATCAAGTTCCAAAAAAAGTGGCCATTCTACAGCTCTCTCTTTAGTTGGTAATGGAGCATTTAATTCTGTTTCTTTTGACCTTGCGGCCTTTCCTTCTCTGACTACACCCTATGAGTGGGGCCAGAGGAGCTGGCTTTCGGTGAAACAATTTACCTGTACTAAGACAGACCGAGACATGTTCAGTGCCACAAAGACGTTCTTTGTAGAAAACATCGAAGAAAAGTTTGGCAAAGTTGTCTTTCAATAAGATGCAGTTAGGTTCACTGTTGATCAAAACTGCTTCCACCCAAGCTGCAACCCTTCATGCTTGTGATCATATTAGTGATATCGTTGTGTCCATTACGCCTAACTAGTCTTCGAATATGGTTCAGGTAGACATTTTTCATAGAGCTCATCCTTCAAATTGATGAACTCGGGGCCAGTCTGGAATGAACAGGCATTCACTTTGTTTGGTATGTGCAGTACGGTTGTAAAGACAAACTGCACAGATAATGGCGCTTTTGTTCTAGCTTTTGAGGGAGAGAACCTCTCAGAAGCTAAAGGTATTAATGGTGTTATATGAAGCCATGTCCCACCAACCATGAGATGATTTCAGTGCTTGAGTTTCGGGTGGATGCCTTTGCAATGTACTGCTAGAATTCCTGTTTTCTGCCACCC
Organism: Schistocerca serialis cubense; assembly: GCF_023864345.2. Classification (NCBI taxonomy): domain Eukaryota; kingdom Metazoa; phylum Arthropoda; class Insecta; order Orthoptera; family Acrididae; genus Schistocerca; species Schistocerca serialis. The sequence continues at coordinate 627,438,724 of NC_064641.1, read as the reverse complement.
ATGAGTGTCAACTACCATAACTGTCACTCTCCATGCTCATCTGATTGCCCATCTTATAAGAAGGAAAAGAAGATACAAAAGTCCCTGGATCGTTTCTTACACTGAAGCTCATCAGAAATGACGCTTTACCCTCTGTCAAGGACCTTTGCCTCTGTTACATACTTTCCCCCCCTCCTCCCTCTTTTTTACCCCAGTCCCATCCCCACTCTCATCTCTGCCTCCTCTGCTGTTCCCACACCCTCCCCTCTGGGTGCCACTCCCTGTCCCCAGCCAAAGTAGTTTACCCCTTCTTTAGTGCCTTTTGATTTGGCTCCCTCCTGGGACCCTTCCCCACAGGACATGGTATGTGCTCACCAAACTTGCCCACTCTTCTGGGTCAGGTTCTTGCAGAAGCCTGCTCTCCCTCTGTGCCCTGCCTTCCTCAACTGTTGAAAAAGAAGAAACGTAAGTCTCTGGACAAGTGCGTCCCCCCCCCCTCCCCTTGTGAGGTGCCATTTTTCCCTTGCAATCTGTCTGACCTCTTATTTATGGCTGTCATTCCCCATCCTTATTGATGGATGGTGACCCAATGCTGTGATTGGCTCCAGCCCACTTGTCTTCTGTTTGGATGCCCACTGTAATGTATACCACAATCACCTTCCAGAGTTACTTGGATGCCCCAAATGTTATCTGACGGTTGGTCACTTTTGTGAACTCAATGTCCTTCCTTGCCCACAACTCTTGGAGCACAGTTCACTCAGCCCTTTCCGATCTTTACTGGACATTAGTTCTATCTCATCGACTATTGTTAAGTTCCACCAACGTGCTATCCATTTAGCCAACAGTGCTTTTCACACTAACCATGTCAATAGCCTTCTGGTCAACACTGGGATCCCTCCCTTTTCAGTTTGGCAATCTCGGCTCATGGTTTTCCATGCCATCACTATCCGCTATTGCCTGCTCACTCCTTTGGTTTCTATTTTCGTGGCTTCAGGGCGTTGGCTGCCCACTGCCTGCCCTCAGGTAGTTTTACTGGATGGACGCTGCCCCGCTTCCCTCCACTGTGATTTCCATATCCCTTCCATTTCCGCCCTTGTCCTCTTCTTCACATTCTCTCCCTACCACTTCCCCTTGGTTAGTTCCTTGGCTCCGGATTCAAATGGCTCTCCTACAGTGTCCAAAAGCCTCCATTTCTTCAATGGTGTACCATTGTTCGTCCCAAACATTCTTGCAGAATTTCAGTAAGCCGTTCTTTTTCAACACTGATGGCTCTAAATCTGCCAAACATATGGAGTATGTCTCGATATCTTCTGTTGGCATGGGACACTATTTCTTGCCTGTTACATATCAGGTCCTCTGCTTCATTAAATGGCGCAGTCAGCCGATTGTTACGTACATCCTCAAAGAGTGGCTTTCAGGCTGTTAGTTTTTCCCGCCTTCCCTTGATATCTGCCACCCACGATGTCCTCGCTGAGCCTGATGGTGCTGTTTTAGTGTTGTTCCTGGCCATGTTGGAATCCTGGGTAATGAACTTGCTGATCGTCTGTCTGGAGGGGCGGCCACCTACCCCCTGTTCATTGTGACCCTCTGGGGACAGGTTAGAGATTTTACATCAAATCCATTTTTGCTCAATCGTGAGCAGACTCTTAGGAGGCTACTCCACCGTCAAACAAACTTTGCGCAATCAAGGAGACTTCCACCATGTGGCATTCTTCACTCTGCCTCTCCTGGTGGGAATCTACCATCCTCTGTTGTCTTCGTATTGGTCATACGATGTTGACAGTTTTTTCCTCTGCAATGAGCCACGCCCCATTTTGCAGTTGCTGCACTCTCCCCCTCGTTTTGGCCCTTCACTCTACATACACCATCCCAACTTTCTCGACGCAGGTGTTAGCAGACGACCCTGGTTACATCTGTCCTTGATTTTGTTTGCGAAAGTGGTCCGTCTTCAGGTTTAAGCACTAGAATTTTTTTCTGGAATTGGAGTTTATCATAGGCATTGGTTATGGGACCTTGGTCTTGCATCCATAGCAGTTGCGTTCTTCCCTCCATTTTCCCCTATGTTTTGCCTTTTCTTGTGCCTCCTTTCCCTGGTGTTGTCTCCATTGTGTTGTGATAATTGGGTTGTTTGGGCGTTAGGAAGGGGTTAGTGGTGGTGATGGTGGTCCAGCATATGTAGCGTTTCTGTGGCATCCCTGCTATCCCGGTTTACCCCACCTACTCCTCTTTCCTCTTCCTGCTGCTCTGGTGTTCCTTTTCCTTCTGTTTTCCCGTTATCCCCTTCCCTTGATTTGACTGTTCTGTCTGCATTGTTCCTCTTGGTTTCTGCCATCTTAGATTATGGGTCCAATGACTTCGCTGTTTGATCCCCTCGTCCCTCCCCCCCAAACCAGTCAATTCTATCCAGATAGAGTTCCCAGGATGAGGACGTGTCTGTTTATGACCCAGACAGTGGAATAATACTAACGTGACTGTCGCCTGCCATATGACCTGACGAGCAGGAGTGATGGTCTCAGGTGCCATTTAATTTCATAGCAGGACCTGTTGATTGTGATCCGTGGCACCTTACAGCACAGTGGTACATAGACGATAATATATGCCCCATTTTGTTGTCCTTCATGGTATGCCATCCTGGGGTTACATTTCAGCAAGATAATGCCCTCCCACAGACAGGGACAGTTTCTACGGTTTGTCTTCGTGCTTCCAACCCCTAACTTGGTCACGAAAGTCATTGAATCTGTCCCCAGCTGAGAATGTTTGGAGCATCATGTGCATCGCTCTCCGACGATTTCGGGATTTTTACAATCTAAAGCGCGAATTGGACAGCATTCCACTTAGAGGACACCCAACAAATCTAGAGCCCAAGTGTAATAACTGATTGCATGAGGGCTACGGGTGGGCCAATGTGTTGTTGACTTGCTCAGTTCGTGAATCTTTCTCTCGAATGGACCATCGGCCCCGAAGGATCTCCGCTGAGGTCCTAAAGATTCTATTCCCCCTATGGCGTTCCGTTATTTATTCCGCCGAATTTTATGGGAGTTTCGGGATGCTGTTTTTTACACCGATGGCTCTGAATCTGCTGATCGTGTGGGATATGCTTTCACGTCCTCTGGTGGCACGAAAAATCATCTCCTGCCACCTACATGTGGGATGTTTATTGCGGAATTGATCGCAATTTCCCAGGCCCTTACGTTTATTAAACAATCCCAACACGCGTTTTATGTTCGGACTCAGAGTGGCCTCCTGGCTATTGACCGGTGTTTTTCGCGCCATCCGTTGGTCTCTGCCATTCATGACCATCTCGCTGATATTCACCGTGCTGCTTGTTCTATTGACTTCCTTTGGGTCCCTGGCCATGTGGGTATCCCGGGTAATGAGCTCGCTGATCGTTTGGCTGGAGGAGCAGTCGGTTACCCCCCGTTTTCTGTAACCCCTCCTGCAGCGGATTTACGGCTTCACATCAAATCCCACTTCGCACAATCATGGGCCAACTCATGGGAAGCTACTTCCCTGTTTAAACTTCGTGCGATTAAGGTGACACCAGACGCGTGGCGTTCTTCCTTCCGCCTCTCCCGAAAGGACTCGACCACACTGTGTCGTCTCCGCATTGGCCATACCAGGCTGACAGATGGTTTTCTTTTGCGTGATGAGCCACCCTCCACTTTGTGGTTGTGGAGCCTTCCAGTCAGTAGCCCACATTTTGGTGGAATGCCTTTTGTTTCTGCATACTAAGTACACACTTCCCTGCACTTTACTTTCAATATTAGCTGACGATTCGCGGATGGTCGAACTGGTTCTCAGTTTCCGCCGGGAAAGTAGTTTTTAATCTCAGTTGTTTTTAATCTCTCTGGTGTTTGGGCAGGGCGGTGAGGGTTGGGGTGTCTCCCACTGTAAGCTGTGTTGGGAGATTTCCGACTCTTCTACCTAGCCAAGATCCTCTTTCCTTTTCCTTTTACTCACTTTTTAGAATTGGTTAGTCTCCTTTTCCCATACGCACTTCTACATTGCAGCGGTTGAACGCTTTTAAATAGCAGGTAGTCTTGCCTCTACTGATTCAGAGGTCGGATATTTCCTGCCTCTAGCATAGCCTCGGGGTTACTGACTTCCCTCATTTTGTTTTTACCATTAACGACGTGACTGCACTTCTACTTTTTAGACTTTTCCCATTTATCGTTCTGACTTTAATGAGATGTCAAACTGTCTGAATGGACCACATTTGAAACAAGGGACTGATGACCTTGCTGTTTGGTCCCTTCAACCCCAATCAACCAACCAATCGAATGGACCATCTAGTTTTTTTAAATTATCATTTATCTGTAGGTGTAAAACACATCAACCGATTGCCATCTCATTCTGATAGTTTCTTAGTGGTGCATAGTTTGTCTTATTGTAGTTCCTTATCACTTCTACTATTCTTTGTTAATGGTAGCAGATCAGAGACAGGCAACCAATTGTGCATTGCCTTGGAAGAGGGCTAGCAGTCCCGGACTGAAGGCAGCGCCGCCTTGCCCTGTTGCAGGAGGGCGCGCTCATCGCGTCGGCCCCCGAGGCCAGCAGCAGCGCGAGGCTGTCGCCGCCTCCCGCGTGGCGCCGCCGGCATCACGCGCTGGAGCTGGAACTGGAGCTGCCTGAGGTGGCGGCGACGTCGCTGCTTCTGTGGGACGAGCCGGCGCCGTCTCTCCTGCCGAGCCCTACCGAGACCAAGCAGAGGCCGAAGCCCCAGAGGAAAACAAAGCCCCGGCTAAGGGGCGTCTTTAAACGGAGATAGCCTCTCTCCACGGCTTCCATACTCAACACTGTTCCTATTTAAATTTTAATGTAGTACTGATCACCGTGTAGGACGCGGGACGCGCTGTTCCTGTGGAACGAGTGTCTTCCGTACGACTTACTACTTTTAACTCATATTGACCGTCATACGGAGCAAGTCACTTGAAAGACGAAATCGTGGACAAAGCTTATATTATGTGATACAGTTTTTAGAGGGTATTAACGAATGTGTAGTTGCATGGCGACTGTGAAACCACTAAAAAGTAAAAGTTTGGTGTCTTAAGGAACGACGATGTAGGGTGTACATAGATTTCATCCATTTTAATAAAACTAGTTTTTAACATCTTTGTCGCTGCAGAAGCTGCTGTGGCACAGTGTACATTTTACTCATCCGTTTGACTGTAAGATCTTAAAATGAGGTGTTTGTGACATTCACAATGCATGATTAGACAATAAAATTGTTTTGCATTGTAAAATACAGTAGTTTGAATATGCTCCAAATGGTATTCGTATGAAACATTACATTCACTGATTTAGACGCTGGCTTTACTTATCTCTAAGGAATTCTTGTTGCAGCCGAAAGGTTTGAGGTTATTAGTATATAAACTTAAAATAGTTAATCCTGCCGTCACACTTGTCTGCATACTTCCTATCTTGACGCATATACAGGGCGGGTGAAAAGTCCTCGTACCACCTAATATGAAATGCTTATTTGTTTTAGCACAAGTACTTACATATTAAGTGTTGATATGTTCCCCACTCTGTAAATACGTTTCCATACGCCTCAATGTTCGACATTTTTGGGTATTTCCGGTGCTACAGTGCGACATGAATGCTCGGCAGCATTCTGCAGTACTGCTTACAGGCCTTGACATACGACAACGGGGACAGATGACAGCCTGTAAGCAGCTACGGGTGTTAATTTCATTGTAATTTCATTCTAACGAGCTGCATGGCATCATCTTAATATATACTTCGTTTATAGCATAACTACTGGCAGATAAAAGCCCGATAATGACTCATTATAATGTTGTCAACTTAATTTCAGGATTCCTGGTGGCCATTTCAAGGGAACTGGTGTTGCTGATGAATCAAGACCTATCCACCGTCCTGGAAAGTATTCATTTAGGAGCAAGAGCGTAGTGAGCAGCCACTCTGTCTTGCTGCAACCACTTGCGTTCTGTGAGGCCCTTTCCCTTAAGCTGAGGTACGAACCACGCTTGTACCAGTCGAGACTTCCCAATAATAAACTGCGGGACGTGAAAGCTCTTCCCTGTGCTTGGACCTCTTCCTCCCGAACTCGTCGTCGGGAATTTTAACTAGGCTCCGGATAGGGCACTGTCTTTTTAGCCATCGACATCTTTTAAGTGGCGATCCTCCCCCACTCTGTCCCCACTGCTCTCAGCTGTGGACGGTAAGACACCTTTTAATTGAGTGCCCCTATTTTACTCCGTTACGCGCCCGTCTACAGCTGTCGCCTGATATATCTTCCATTTTAGCAGATAACACGCGCTCTGCCGATCGCGTTCTCGAGTTTATTAGTGCCAGTGAGATGGTCAGTCATTTGAAGCTCTTTTTGGGGACAACCAACCTCCGTTCTATAAGCTTTCCTTCTGTTTTTAGTTTCCCCATTTTTGAATTTAGCTCCCATTGCTGCTGATTTCCAGTTTGGTTTTTACATTTTCCTAAGTCACAGACAGAGCGCTAATGACCGTAGCAGTTTTGAGCCATAAAACAAAAAAACGCTTGTACCATGTGTAAATTTGCATCATTCACTCTTTCTAAAAAAAAATACGGTCCAAGCAGATGCTGCAATGTCATTGCTGCAAATCTAGTTAAGTGAGGTGAGTTCTTTTGTAACTCGAATGGGTAATGAGGATTGTCTTCGGCCCAAACGACAATATTTGTAGCACGTGAGCTGCTAAAAGTGGCATGTTCGTCTGAAAACCGCGGCACGGTTCATTGCGTGTGGAAATTAACAAAGCACGGCATGCCAATGCGCACTCATCCGGTCGGAAACGCATGACCTTATGGTCTTTCTTCACGTGATCTTGCATTGTTGTCCTCGGTATACAGAGTTCAAAAGCATGTTTACGTGTCGTCTTCATAGGAGATTGTGGAATTCAAGCAGACGCTCCAGGACATGTTCCTTTTCGTGTCAGTTTCCTTCCACTCTGCCTTTAATACTGCCAAAAGCAAAACCACAACCACGTATTTCATAATCCTGAAGTGTTGCCTTTCGCACTGGGACCTTAAATTTTTTCTGGAATGCCCTATAATGTCTGCCCAGCCGTCTATAGTGCACCCACACTCTTTCACTAGCTCTTCTTAATAGCAAAAGTGACAGCTCACGTTTGCCATAGCAACTCTGTTGCGACTGCGTAAACGTGTAAACATCAATTCCACCAATTGAATCAAACAACTGATAACATAACTGGCAAGGTAAGGGAACTTCTGGCACACGTTGTGCATCTCAAATGTGCACGAATCTTCCGCTTATATCGTAAAATAGCTTTCTTGAAGTCTTCGTTTAACTATCGTCAGTACTTAAATTTATATTAACATGACTATCCAGGATATTTCCTCATAAAGATCTTTTTAGAAATAGCGTAGTGGGAAGTCAGTCTAATCACTGTCAGCGGTACTACGAAACGGGAATAACTGTTCAAGTATATTGGCTCTACGTTACCAGTGGAACTATCTGCAAGGGCCCAAGTCGGTCATGGGTTCTGCCGTAGTAAGCGCTTTGATAACGTCTAAGCGATAAGGGGTGGGAAATGAGTGTGCCTCTCTAGTATCTTTAAAAACTTCTCATGCATTTTTTGTAGAATATGGGTTATGGCTCTGGAGCCGCAACTCTGCTTCTATAGAGTCCAAACTCTCCGAGAAAGGACAAAAATAGGCTAAACACCTAGCAAATGATTAGTAGGCTGTCGTAAAGAGGCGTGCGCTAATCAAAGCGAATAGCATGTGCTATATAGTAGGACCACAACTGCAATACGGGAGCCTGAGAATGCTTAAAGAGTGTCACTGAAGATAATGCTATGTCTAATTTGTTCTCTGTATACTAATTTCGAAAGAAAATTCAACTAACATTACATTCAAACATAACAGCCAGTCAAGCAGCCACGAAACAAGTAGCTCTTTATAGGTTAATAGTGCAGGTATGACAAATAACTCCAATATGCTATCCATTTTCTGGGCACAAGTTTTTGTTCTCGTTAGAGATAAATAATTTGGCTATCGCTGTAAGAATGATATGTATATAATCTACTTCATACGAAGTATGCAAAATAGTTAAAATGCAAAATGGCATCCATTTTAGACGCCCAAAAGGTATTTTGATATTTCTGTAAAATTTCCATCATTTGACTGTCAACTGTTCATTTACGTTACACCATAAAGATTTAGACTTTATTGCATGTTAAGTGTTAAAATATCTCTGTCTGAGACATGTCGTATTACAGGATAGGAGTATATATCGAACATACATAATATGGCTCTCATTGTGAACAATGAGACCATTAACACACAGTACGGCATATTTAACAGCCAATATGTTCCAGTGACCTGCATTCGTTACATCTATTCAGCTGATGTTAACATGTGCGAAGGGTGTTAACATATGTTAACGTCAGTTGAATAGAATTGACGAATACAGGTCACAGGAACAGACTGGCTGTTAAATGTGCCGTACCTTGCGTTAATGATCTCATTGTGCACAATGTTAGCCATAATATGTATAAACTCACAGCCTGTAATACAACTGGTGTAGAGACCAGAAATACGCTTTTTAGACGATAGTGTCATACATATCACATATTTTAACATTTCAACGTGCACTTCAGAATGGCTAAAAATCTGAAATCGTGATTGTGTAAAGTAAATGATCAAGTAAGTCAAACGGCAGAAATTTCTTTCAAAAAATTCATGACTGTGGTTCCCCACGAAGGAAGGTCATTTGGACATAGATATGTGCACGTATCTGGGGAACAGGAGTAAGTGATACGGCACGAAGGAAGTTTCTTGTTAAAAGTGGTTTTATTGCAGCATTAACTGTCGGAACACTAAGCAGACAGGGTGCAAAAGATAGCCCAAAGCGCTCCACGATAAAAATTTACAAGCGGTCGTCCACGCTCGAACTTCTAAGTATGTGCAGGAAACGGAAACAGCAAGCGGTCAATGGAAGTTATGCTAAAGTAAAAATGGTTTCATTTCGAACTGTTTTAAAGTGTTAACGTAACAGCCACCTTAATATAAGTGCTAAAGTTAAATCCAATCCAGTTAAACAGATTTTCGGAGAAAATGAATTGTTACAGGGCCAAACACTAAAATGTAACAGTTTCCTATTTGATAATATCTACGCGTTTATATACGTATTACCAGGGGAAAATACAGCATTCTTTAGGATTGTCCAGTGGTGCCAGGACTATGTGGATACTGAGGGGTTGTAATGCTAGTGATTTTAGTCACGGTCGTCGGCAATCAGATGCTCAGAAAGCCTATTTGTGCACTTTTTCAACTCTGCAGGAAGCAAAGTGTTCGCAAAATTCATTCTAGGGAACAATCATGCCCCACTTTCAGGTACGTATTCCTGTTGAGCAACAGCCATTTGAATGGGATAACATTGTGGGCCTGTGGGAAGCTGGATGGGTATCGAGGGATTGCTGTAAATGTTGAGAAAAATGTATAGATGTTTTGCTGCTGCTTTCAGTTGTACCTGTTGTTGTTGCCACAACGGACCATTGGGAGTAATCTGTCTGCATCAGGACTAAGATCACAATTGCCACAGGACAGGCTGCCAACATTGCGACACCACCAGGCACGGCCACTCTGTATCGCGAGTTGACTGGAGAGTTGAACGACACTGCTGTCTTCAGTGACATAGTAGGTTCTGTGTGTGTGCATGTGATGGATCTACACATGTACGAAGTAGACTTGGTGAGCTATGCATTCTGGAGTGCATTTGCCCACGATACATGGTGTCCACTGAGGCTTCACAGAGTGAAAGCGAGGGGGCGGGCGGCAGCGTTGGTTAAAACTCAGGGTCACATTTGGTTTTTCTGCATTGTAAAATAACCAGTGCCTGCTAAGCTGACCAGGCTGTTATTCCTGTGACACTGCCATTTATTCGACAGGAAAGTGATGCGCTTTCCCAGCGGGGCAACGCAAGTCCACATATAGCTGTAAAACTGCCCTGACCAGTAAGATCAACACGTATGGTACACAATGAAGCAGGTTATTATTCGTTCTCCAGGGCCTGCAAGACTCATTGCCGAATTGCAACAATAGGCACAAAGGGCTCGCAACAATCGGTCTAGATGCGATCCAACACTTAAGCGATTGTTTGCATGCGGGAGTCCACGCCTGCGTTGCCTCCATAGGAGTACAGTGTCAACTGATGACTTCGTGCACCCTGTCACATGTTTAATTTGATTTCAGTTTATCGCATACTCTTCCTCCTACAATGAACTGTCACCTCATTTAGTAATAAAATTACTTTGCACTTCAGGGTGTTGAACGCTTTTCCTGTACTGAGTCCTATCCACAAGTAATAAATTGTTATGTAGACACATCAAACACAACCTAGAGTTCGCCATTGGGACCAAATCATTAATATCCCAACACAATACAAAAGTGGTAGATGTATCAATAAAATATATCTGAACAGCAAAAGCAGAAAGTCCATTCACAGAACGCGATTAATTTGTGTAATAAAGACGTATAACGCGTACACTTTAACATGACTATCGGTCGCGAGAATAAACGAAAGAAAAGTTTAGACCACTTGAGAGGAAAGGAGCGATGCGGGAGAAAGTCCTCTCGCAGGGCTGGTAGTTTACACCCTAGAATTGTGATTCTGCAAAAGCAAAATCACAAATCACGGGAGTAGACTACCATCCCTACGCATAACTGATGTGTAGGCATTGCAATCTTATTAGAATCCCGCGATGAACCAACGTTACTCTTATTGCACGATTAGAAAGAAATATAAGCAACGAACAAGCTCAACACTGACAGTACAGAAATCATTCGGTAACGCCTAAGGCGCAAATGCTTACTGAGGTCGGGAAAGTCTTAAATTTAATACATACCTGACCTTCCTCGATATCGTACGTGACTATAGCACAAAGCAACCCCAACTAAAATGTCACAAGGGAACCTCCCCATCGCACCCCCCTCAGATTTAGTTATAAGTTGGCACAGTGGATAGGCCTTGAAAAACTGAACACAGATCAATCGTGAAAACAGGAAGAACTTTTCGGTTCCCATTGGAGAGGCACGTCCTTTCGTCTATTAAACGCACGGTTTTGCGGTGCGGTCGCAAATCACACACTAAACTTATTACAGTGAACAGAGACGTCAATGAACGGACAGATCATAACTTTGCGAAAATAAACTTTTCACTTGACTTGAACCAAGGATCTCTCGTTCCGCAACTGCTCACGCTAACCACGGGTACACGGCGCTCCTGAGCTCACATTATCCTTGATGTTGCCTATCTTGCACATTTTTTTTAATAGTTCCACATAACTTCTTCCTGTTTTCTCGATTGATCTGTGTTCAGTTTTTCAAGGTCTATCCACAGTGCCAACTTATAACTAAATCTGAGGGGGGATGCGATGGGGAGGTTCCCTTGTTAGTGTTCGCAATATCTTAACTATTGTTTCTGTACAATGTACTCAACTGCCGCTTCCAGATGGGAACGCAAATTCCGCGTCAAAGCGGAAAACGCTTGCCGCTGCCGTTGCCGCGCTGCAGTGGGAACCGGCCTTTACGCAGCCAGCGAGGGCGGTGCAGCTCGTGGATCGTGGCTCCACTTTATATTTGAACTTGCTGTTCGGTCCTCTGGCACTTTGTGCTCATAGACTGACTGTCTCCCGGGCTCGGTTCGCAGTTCTGCTTGGTGCGGAGGCAAAAATCATACTTTCACCCTCGTGACGCCAGTTGAGGAGCAACTTGAAGAAAAATTGCATTTCTGGCGTCGTACAAGCTACATCAAAGGGCGGGAGAGGTGTGACCACCTAATGCCAGTCTGTAGTAATGTTTGATGACTCTTTAGGTCGAGCTGGATTGGATGTTCGGTAGAGCCGTCTCGTAAAAAAAAAACTAACCTCGGGTTTTTTCTACAATGACACCTATTTGGAGGATTTCGTCAGTACGTTTCCCTTTTCAGAGAGGAAACAACGAAAGTACCAAACTAATAAGGTAGAGTAACACCCCAAATATGGAACCCCTAATGAAAGCCCTTTGGTAGTAAAAGAAATAGAAAAATTAGCTATCCTTACATTGACGGGAGCTACTGACAACAAAATTAACACTATTGCAAGTTTGAATAACAGGAATACTATGTAACTACTAATCTTTGTTATAAATAAAGAACTAAATGAGACTATCAGATGATACGAAGCCTGAAACTTTAAATAATTCAAAATATATTCTTTACGAAGGTTAAAGCCCATACCATAAATAGATCAGAGATAACATTTATCCAAGAAGAGAGTTGTAGCTGCAGTGGAGATGTTAATTCAGTCTCTTGTAGACGTCGCAATAGTACTAAGCTTATTGAACGTTACTAGATTTTCAAACCAATCTGAAGTTTTAAAACTTTTCCAGTATCGACTAGACGTACTAATCAGAATTTCTAACTGAAGTAAAATAAAATTTAAGATTTGGCCAGACAACGGAGCAGTTATTGTATGTGAAAGGAAAGTAAATCGTGTGATACCTGATTAACACTGGGACTTAGCCTCCATGATCTGTGTTTGTCACGAACATCAAAGGACACAGCAGTATACAAACCGCCGACATAAACACTATTATTAGCCTTGAGTAGGAAACAGCTACATGCGATCACGAAGAACTGAGTTACGCCGTGTTGTCGGAAGCTATAGTCAATGTCAGAATCGCTGATGCAAATAGATTCAAGACCCTGAACGACAGATCTGTGTTTTCAGTGCAGTTTTAAGTAATTACAAGTTCAATAAACTGCGATATAATCTTAATGATTCGTGTCGGCTGAGTCATTTAATGGAAGTTTAGTGTGTAATTGTGAAATTAACTACTTTTTGAGAGAATGCAGAAGTTAATGGTGATTTAGTGATTTTTAACAGTGAACACAAAGTTTACACTGATAGATGACGCTTTCTGTACGTTGTCAGAAGAGTATTTTATCTCTGGAATTACGTCGTATTAGTTGTTGAATTAAAACGGTAGCAACGCCTTAACGCTATATTAATTAATAAACAAACAAACATCGCCGTAAAACTGATGTGGAATCGGCTTGAGTGATGGACTTTATAATTCAAGATATCCTATTATCTGCGTTTGAACACTAATTCGCAAACAGGGAATAAGTACAGTTAACAAGTGCGCGTAAGCTTATCAGCCTGTCGCGAACACGAAGTTTATTTGGTTGATTGTTTCAGATCGAGGGAGTCGTTGCGGTACCAAGTGGTGCAGTCGCTGTGGGTTCAAAGTAAAGTAGACAGACTTCGAAACCCAGTGCTTCAATTTTAAACAAGGGCTGCTCACACATACCGGCGTGCTGCTACATCGATACGCTATCAGTTTAAGGGAGATAGTGTCTGAAACTAATCAACCAAGCGTGGAGTTTGTTTTTAACAGTTACAGATCTGAGTCGTCGCGATCGACGGACGCTGTTCCAGGTCAACCAGACTGGGACAACCATCACCATCGAGCCAACACAAAACGCCACAGTAGTCATAACGTGCTAATCACGGATGTTAAGTGCTAGCCGTCTTGTAGTGTGACCTGTCCCGAGTACCTAGCTAGCAGCTTTTCATACGACGGCCCCTAGCTCCCGAGAAAATAAAGTTTTATGCATACCCGCTATATGTCATACATGAAATTTATTCACCGTTCCGAGTGTGGACTGTATAATGGAATGGCAGTGTGCTGTATCGGGATCGAACCCGGATTTAGCGTTTATCGCTCGCGGTCGCCTTACCTTTAGGCTATCCAGCACCTTTCATAGCCAGACCCGAACACCCACATGTCAACCATGTGTCTACGACTGGCACTCGTACATCCATTTTGTGAAGGCCCGTACAGGGGAGACATTTTAACTGAAAGTCACTTGCCCAGTCTCAGCAGATGAAGACTACTGCTCGCCATAAGCGGGAAATACATATTAAAGTCCGGCACTAACTTTCGTTATTCATTATGCAGCTGTCCGAACAACATTGCATGGTACTTCAGAGCGCACAGGCATTGCAATATGGTCACTTTAATGGTGTTTCAACAGACTGTAGGTCAGGGGTTGAGGTTTACGGCTACCACGTAGGTGGTAAGGGTTCAACTCCGCCCAGCCTCTCTTAAATTTCAGGTCCGCAGCTCGTGGTCGCATTATCGATTCCCGAGCTCAGGGTCCCGGGTTCGATTCCCGGCGGAGTCCGGGATTTTCACCTGCCTCGAGATGACTGGGTGTTGTGCTGTCAGCATTTCATCATCATTCATGAAAGTGGCGAGATTGGACTGAGCAAAGGTTGGGAATTTGTACGGGCGCTGATAACCGCGCAGTTGGGCGCCCCCACAAACCAAACATCTTAAATTTCATCGTATGTAGTATCGTTGTACGGTATGTCACGCAAAATTACTAAAGTCACTTTGCTGTAGTAAATTACTACGGCGAAAATTACAGCAAACACTTCTTCAAATGTGTCTTCAATTTGTTTCATAATAGATTAAAGAAATGTCTTACTCGCTATCGCTTGCTGTGCTAGAACAGAGTTCCGGGCGGTATTTGTCACAGAAGCAACCGAAACATGAATTCATAGATAACCACCCTTATTTAATTTGAGCTGCTGCACTGCAGGCGCACGGATTTTTCAGAAGCGAAACCGGGAAAAACAGTTTAAATTCAGAGATTCTTTTTTTCTTCAATGAACTTTGATTCAAACCTCGCGTATTAGATCATTCCTGTGAAAGCAGATGCACTCAACTAATGCAGAATTAAAGAAATTTTTTATGCGACCGCCTGTCTGCCACACCCGTGACATGTATTTTTGCAAAGTGCACTACATTTGTGTGGGCTAAGTTTTACGCAAAGGCTCACTCTCGATATAGTACGGGTCAGCGAAGTGAAATGGAAAGAAGACAAGGATTGCTAGTAAGATCAGTATAGGGTAATATCAACACCAGCAGAAAATGGTACAAAGGGAGTGGGGTTCGTTATGAACAGGAAGGTAGTGCAAAACGTGTTGCTGTGAATTGTTCAGGATCGACAGCGAACAAGTACAGCAACGATACTTCAAATAGACATGCCGACGTCGCAAGCTGAAGATGGAGAGAAAAAGTATATGAGAATATTGAAAGGGTAATACAGCACGTAAAAGAAGATGAACATCTAATAGTCGTGGGGGACCGCAATGGTGTTGTAGGGAAAGGAGTAGAAGAAAAGGTTACAGTAGAATACGGGTTTGGAACAAGAACTGAGAGGGGAGAAAGACTAATTGAGTTCTGTTATAAACATCAACTAGCAATAGCGAAGACCCTGTTCAAAAATCACCAGAGGAGATGAGAAACTTAGAAAACGCCGGGGGATGCGGAAAGATTTCAGTTAGAGTACATCATTGTTAGATTCCGAAATCAGGTACTAGATTGTAAGGCGAACCCAGGAACAGACAGACTCAGATCATAATGTAGTAGTGACAGACAGTAGGCTGCAGTTCGAGAAATCAGTCAGGAAGAATCAATACGCAAAGAAGTGGGATGTGGAAGTACTAAGGGATGACGAGATACACTTGAAGTTCTCTAAGGTCATAGACACAGCAATAAGGAACAGCTCAATGACCAGTACAGTTGAAGAGGAATTGACATCTCTAAAAAGGGTCATCACAGAAGTTGGGAAGAAAGACATATGTACAGAAAAAGGTAACTGCGAAGAAACTGTGGATACCAGAAGAAATACTTCAATTGATCGATGAAAGGAGGAAGAACAAAAATGTTTTGGGAAACTCAGGAATACAGATATACAAGTCTCTAAGGAATGATGTAAACAAGAAGTGCAGGGTAAACTAAGACGAAATGGCTGCATGAAAAATGTGAAGAAAGAGAAAAAGAAATGATTCTCGGAAGGACAGACTTAGCCTACAGGAAAGTCAAAACAACCTTCGGTGACGTTAAAAGTAAGGGTGGTGACATTAAGAATGCAACGGGAATTCCACTGTTAAATGCAGTGGAGAGAGGAAATAAGTGTAAAGAGTACACTGATAGCTTCTATGAGGGGGAAGGTCGGTCTGATGTGATGGAAGAATTAACAGGAATCAGTTTAGAAGAGATAGGGGATCGAGTATTAGAATCAGAATTTAAGAGAGCTTTGGTGGACTTAAGATCAAATAGGGCAGAAGGGATTGATAACATTCCATCGGAATTTCTAATATCATTGGGGAAGTGGCAAAAAAACGACTGTTCACGTTGGTGGGTAACGTCTGGAGACATTCCATCTGACTTTCGGAAAAATAACATCCACACAATTCCGAAGATTCTGAAGAGCTGACAAGTGCGACAATTATCGCACAATCAGCTTAACGGCTTATGCATCCAAGTTGCTGAGACGAATAATATACAGATGAATGGAAAAAAAAATTGAGGATAATGCTAGAAAGGGTACATGCGCCAGAGGCAATTATGACGTTGCGGTTGATAATGGAAGCAAGACTAAAGAAAAATCAAGACAAGCTCATGGGATTTGTCGACTTAGAAAAAGAGTTCAATATAAAATGGTGCAAGAAATTTGAAATTCGGAGGAAAATAGGGGTAAGCTATAGGGGGACACGGGTTATATACAATACGTACAACAGCCAAGAGGAAAAAAGAGTAGACGACCAAGAACGAAGCGCTCGGATTAAAAAGGGTGTGTAAGACAGGGACTTAGTCTTTCGCCTCCCACTGTACATCGAAGAAGTAGTGATGAAAGTAAAAGAAAGGTTCATAATGGAATTAAAATTCAACGTGAAAGGATATCAATGACATGATTCGCTGGTGACATTGCTATCCTGAGTGAAAGTGAAGAATTACATGATCTGCTGAATGGATTGAACAATCTTATTATTGGAAGTAAATCGAAGAAATGAGAAGTAGCAGAAATGAGAACGGCGAGAAACGTAACATTAGGATTGATGGTCACGAAGCAGATGAAGTTAAGGAATTCTGCTACCTAGACAGCAAAATGACCAGTGACAGACGGAGCAAGGAGGACATCAAAAGCAGACCCGCACTGGCAAAAACGGCATTCCTGGCCAAGAGAAGTCTACTAGTATCAAACATAGGCCTTGATTTGAGGAAGAAATTTCTGAGAATGTACATTTGAGTACAGCATTGTATGGTAGTGAAACATGGACTGTTGGAAAACCGGTACAGAAACATCTGAGACTGTTGGAAAACCGGTACAGAAACATCTGAGATTTGGTGCTACAGACGAATGTTGAAAATTAGGTGGACTGATATGGCAAGGAATGAAGACGTGCTGAGCAGAATCGGAGAGGAAAGGAATATGTGGGAAACACTGACAAAGAGGTGGAACGCGATGATAGGACAACTGTTGAGACATCAGCGAATGACTTCCAGAGTACTAGAGGGAGCTGTAGAACGTAAAAACTGTAAAGGAAGTCAGATATTGGAATACATTCACCAAATAATTGAGGACGTAGCTTGCAATTGCTACTCATAGATGAAGAGATTCGCACAGGATAGGAGTTAGTGGTGGGCCGCATCAAACCAGTCAGAAGACTGATGACCAAGAAAAAGTTTTACGCTGCAGGCGCATGCTTTACTGTCACATGTAAAAATTTTTATGGTAAAGTGTCTGAACAGACTGTCCTTTCCACGAATCAAGAATTTCTAGAAATTTTTCTTGACCCACGTAGGAGTGACAATTTCAAAAAACCTTCGTACAGGACTTTCGGGGACGTATCTAATTTCATGCAGGTCACAATTACATTTTTAATTTATGAATCAGCTCGTCACTTCTTTTTTGAACGAATCACCCAAATTTTCCGGATGATTCTGGCATACACAAGAGAATACCTTTACTGACGCAGTTATACTGTACTGTGAGTGACTAGCCTTGTTCAAATAGGTTTCGTCTCCCCATTGTCGGTTAATCGGTACTGACGAACTGTTTGATCTGTATTGATTACATAAGAGTTCAAATTTAGTGACGAGCGCTTTCGTCTGTTTCTTGAATTCTTCCGCAGCTGTTAGTACTTAGTTCATCGATGCAACCTCTTTGGATCTATCAAATTAATTGGAGTTTTAACTGCGAACTAATAGCGAACACACATTTGAAGGAGATGTACTGTATTGATTGAATCATTAATGAAATTACTAAGGCGAAAATTGTTTTAGAGTAATATTACATGACATGTTCTATTTGATATTACGTACTACGAAACTGAAAGAAAAGAGAAAAAACACATGGCTGGGTATCGAACACCTACCGTCAGCGTGATAGCCGTAAAAGCTTAGCCCCTGCTCTACGCCCGATCGATCTATACACGATTAACGTGACGGATATAGCACGTACGCATAAAATTTCAATACGGGATTTTCGCGGAAGCTAGGGGTCCGTACCATGAAAAGACGCTAGCCAGTAGGAAGGCCAGGTCTTTTTACAACCTAAGACTCGTCAAAATTCGTAATTAACGGGTATGATGCTCTCCTAGTAAGTCTTAATGGCGTAGCAGTTCTCTGCCTATACAACCGTCTCTAATTATGCAGTCAGCGAAGGCACATCATTTCGGCCACTTTGTTGATACACGTTTCAGAAAGCTGTTTTTGTGGGACTGGACGCCTTGTGATAAATCCAGAATGAATAAATGTTACATAGTTCTACCAGTGCTTACCTGGTATGAGATGTTAAGTAATGGAGAAGTTAAACGTAATTACAGTTCACAATACTAAACAAAAGGAGGCTCACAATATTAATATAATAAGGAATTTAAGTTTAATGGGCATCTTTAACAGCTCCTGGGTACGAAAAATAAACAACATGTCTTCAAGAAATTAGTCTTGCTTAAGATCTTCAGCGTCAGGGCTGGAAATATCAGGTGGTTATAAGTAATAAAAACGGCGATGTTCAGCGTGCTGGCCGAATACGTAGCACGACGCTGAAACATCGTAGGTGTGTTTATGAATCGGTGCACTCGCGGAATATGCTGAAAAAGGTGACACTTCCAGCTACGACGATGTAAGCAGTCAATGTGAAATGTTTCCGGTTTCCACGTCAGTATGCTGTTCGTCTGTTGGTGACGCGTGTTGATTCTTTTTGTGAAGTTACTGACGGTCGGTCAGTCAGTCAGTCAGTCAGAAGTTACTGTCGTTTTCTGTACGATACGCAATGGCTATTGAGGAAAATCCATGCGCTGTCAGTAGAGTTTTTATCAGAATAGCCACAATAGCAGCGCTACACTTCAGGAATATCACCGACAGAAACCGCTGCGAAGAAGTCCCGTGTCAATAAATGAGATAAATAATATGATAAAGAATTTTGAAGACGCAGGTGAATTAGTTGGTGCAGCAGGGAGATGGAGGCAGCACATCCCCCTGGCAGTTGTTGCTGAAGTTGCTGTAGCTATGGCCGACCGTGCACCACATGCCCGAAATTCTACAGACAGTGTCGGGCTGGGTCACGAGAATTCCCTCCCCCAATTAAACAGTTCAAAAGACCTTTGAGTATTGTGCACCGGTATCGCTACAAGATTCAGAACGTGCACCAAACGATACCTGACGATAAGGCTACAAAGCCGCATGGAAATGAATGAAATGTGTCCGAGGAATATTCTTTGGACGGTCGAGGCGCATTTTATTCTGCCGGTGCCGTGAATGCACAGAACTGTAGCATACGGGGTTCTACTCGGCCACATATTGTGCAGTAACGTCCACTGCACTCAACTTACGTAACTCTGTTTTACGATTTCACAAGCTCCTTCATTCTCGGTCAGTTTTCTTCGAATAATTAACATATCGCGGGCCTGTTGGGTGTAAAGTGACATCTCCACGTTATAAGCACCTCCTAGCGCAACACGTGATTCCAGGTTTGCAAAAACGCAACTTTGTCCACACCCACTATATTCATGCAAAATAGGGCGACTCGAGGTGAAAGATTTGCTTTGAGAAACCTTCGGTAACGACCGCATCATCTCTAGGCAATTTAAAGATGTTTGGCCTTCCAGATCCTCCGACCTAAATCCATGTGACACATGGTTGTGGGGATATCTGAAAGACCGTGTCTCTCAGGGATGTATCCGGACTCTTCCTGATCTGGAGGATAGCATACGACGACATATCGTTGATGATGACACTGGATATGCTGCAAGCAATTGTCGACCAGGCTGTGTTACGGATGCAGCATCTTGCTGAGTAGGGAGACAGTACTGAACACGTGTTGTAATTTGACCATATTGTAATGAACACTCACGAACCACCGATGTTTGATACTTCATCCGCTTTTCCTGGACCCACACCACATTCTGAAAGCCAACAGCGTCATATTTTCCTTTGATGGCAGAAAATGAAACTATTTTTTCAACATGCTCCGGCGAGCACACCGATTAATGGCCATACCTATGATGATTCAGCGTTCTGGGATGCGTACAGCCCGCACTGAAGTACTCAGCAGTCAGTTTAATTATATCAACACGCTAGTCAAGCCTCATTAGAAATTATATTTGTGGTTTTCGTGTTAGTCGAGAAAGCAGTGCCACCAAATAGGGATCATAAGACGTTATTTCTCGAAAAAACAGACTCTCTCTGTGCTTTATGAAACATGAATTCGAGAATGGAAGTTGTTTTGTTGTGGTCGAGTATCACTTTGGAACAAGCAAATTTTACTTCGTGCTCAATGGAGCAATAGACTGACAATGGTTCTGCGTTTACTCTAAGTCAGATTTCGTCCTCACCAATGGTACATGCAGGACTTGGCCAGAGATGAAAGGGACAAAAGTGGGAGCTTCAGATGCCATAGCATTTGTAGCCCTTGTCGTGCAAAGCATGAGCTGTTTGTGTTGCGGTAGTTTACAGGTAGAGGTTTGCGCGGTGGAAAGAGTACAGAAGAGTAATTCAAGAGTCGTGGGTTCGAGCTTGTGTGTGGAAATATTTTCAACTTTTATGTTACTTAAAATGCAAATAACCCGAAATGTAAAAAACAATCCAATGGTATACAGAGTTATATGCTATAATCATTTCTGGAAAATTATTGCTAAAAGTCTACGAATACCTACAAATGAGTACTTGCTGTTTTCGAGCGGTGATTCAAAAGCGCTGGATAAGTATGCCGCAAAAAATAGGAATGTCAGTATTTCGTCAAATCTGAGACACAAAACAGCCTTATATAAAAAAAATTAACTAATGTGGTGAAGCCCCACGTACAGGACAATTTTCTTTAGTTAACTGATTCTTAGGTAAGATACACAATTCCACAATTATACATTTTCCAAGACGGGTTGTCTGATAGTACTGAGCTGAGCCGATTCATCCCCTCCCTCCCTCTCTCCCTAGTAAATAATTTGGTCAAAAACCTTCAAAGCTGCTCTTATCCCACCGCGAAAGAAAAAAATGCCATCTTAAGAATACTGCATCAAAATACAGTGCACTGTACGTTACTAGATATCCTCAAATATTTGGCGAAACGGGTGCGTCACGTGTGGTTTGCCTCCAAACTGTGTGAGGAGAGCGAACCTCCTACGAATGTAAACAAAGTTAAATTTTCTATAGAAACTTTTAAACAACGTTATTGAAAATAGTTTGTCTTCAGTAACGTCTTCAAGATTTCGAGAAATTTCTGCTCCTTGTTTTTACTACGACTGTTACCCCAGCATGTGTAAATCAACCATGAAATAATTATCTAATTTTATATGCGAAGTTCTCGCGTTCGCCTGATAATACCTTTCTGGCAATTTATTTACAATCTCAAATAAATCCTTTGTCTTTAATACTTTTTATGAAAATATTAATAAATACAAAACAATGAACTTTTCGTTTATTTGCAGAGTTAAGTGACGCAAAACTGAAAGTTTCCGTATAGGGCTTAAATAACACGACACTCGCGTTACCCTTTTGTACTCTTTCCCACTGCGTGAACCACTTCCTAGAAACTACGCTGTTATAAAACAGCTCATATCTAGCTTGGTCCGCGTCAAATATGCTATTTTCTCCAAACACTTCACAGTCTGAAAATTCCACTTCTGTCACTTTAATCCCAATCCCAGAAGGTACCTCACATTTGGACGCGATCCCCTTGTCAGTTAAGAATGATGTAACAACTGGTACGTAAACGATTCATTGTGAATGTCACATCTACAGAACCAGCGAAGCACTCTGGAGAAATCGAGATTATTTGATTCTGATCATGTGGTAAGGTCATGTTGCATTTGATTGTTACCTTCTTTAGTGGGATCGTAACAATTGTTGCAATGGCGGTCGATCTAAAAGTTTAAATTGGATTATAAATATTCTGCTTAAATAATGCACAAATTTATTTTCAATGCTGCTGAAGGATATGTATACAGATTTATTTTCAGAACAGTCATTACATACTCGTGTTTAATCTCACTTTGAGTACGCTTTATTTCTGCTTTTGTCAAGTTCCGCCGAAATTTTAAAGATAAAAAAAGATTGGCAGAATTATGTTCCACACGCCTGAAAAGAGACTTTAATGCTTAAATTCCAGCGCGTAACCCGATCATTTCATGGGGACAACTCCAAATATCACGAACTAACAGTGTATTATTTTCGCGGACTCGTGTCCCTGCTGGGATATGGAGATGTTACAATAAACAAGCAAGCAAGCAACCCACTGAGTGAAAGAAATACACCATTGGACGACTATTACTGCCTAAGGATGCGAAGGTTCTAAACTTTTTCTGTATTGTGGTCCTCCTAGCCTCAAGTGTAATGCTACCTCCTCGAGAAAAATTCACAATATAGCCTCCTCGGTTGGATCTAAGCCTACGCTACAGGAACAGAAATCATTCTTGTTTAATGCAATAATTTTATTTGAAATTTGTGTTCACTGAGAGGGGTAGAGGCATAGTTCTTATGTTCGTAGCCAACTAAAATTGATTTGTATTTCAAATCGCATGTGAAGTAAGTTTAACATCCCGTTGATGCTGTCAGAGACTGAGCACAAGGTTGGTAACATAAGAGTAGTCTTTTCAAGGGAATCGTCCTGGCATGCGCCTTAACCAATCCACAAAACCTACAGAAAACAATCTGAATTGTCTGAAGAATTTTAACTCTTTTTTTTCCCGAATGCAGGTTGCTTCTTACCAACACTGTTAACCCGGTTGGTCTTCATTTTACTGGAAATATCTTAAATTGAAAAGTATGTTTCACTGAGTGCCTCATTTTTCAACATAAACTAGTGTGACTTAGTTTGGTTTTTAGTTGTAATTACAAAGTTTGAAAAACACAGCATAAATCAATTCTTGGGGAAAACAGTTCGATTGAGAATGAAACATGGTCAGTGCGTCTACCTTCGCATTACACCACATATCTGCGGGTATGATGGCGCCATCTACTGGTAGAGAGACTGATGCGTGCGCACCGTTTGATGTTGCATAGCGCTAGTGTGGTTTCACGCCGAAGAGAAGGTAGTCAAGTTATCGTCCACTACCGAACATTCATTCAGGCGAGTAAGTAGGAACAACGAGGAGGGATTCGATTTTTGGCGGCGGAAGGAGTTGCAGCCGTGAAATATATCGACGGATGAAGGCTGTGTACGGTGAGTACAGTCTGAGAAGTTCTAGTGTTGTGGAATGGCGCAAACGATTCCTGGAGGGGCGCGAGTCACTGGAAGACGATGCTCGTCCTGGACAGGCTTATCGTGTCATCACACCGGAAATGGTTGCGTAAGTGAATGCTTTAGTCTTCGACAACCGCTGAATCACCGTGGACGAGATCCATCGGTTACTGGGTATTAGCGTGGGCGCCTCCCGCGCCATAATTCATCAACACTTGAACTTTCGAAAAATCTGCGCGCAGTGGGTTCCCTACAAACTGACCGGCGAACAGCACAATACTCTAATGGCGCTGTCTGAGTCGACTACAACGTTATCATGAGGAATACGGCTTTGTCGCGTATTGCCACAGGGGACGAAACATGGTGTCACCATTTTGAACCGGAAAGTAAGCGTCAGAGCAAGCAGTGGAAACATGCGACTTCACCACCTACAAAGAAAGCTAATGCCGTGCATACCAGTTCTGGTAAGGTCATGCTTTTTCTTGACCAAACAACCCACTGCTTGTCGAGTTCCTGGAACGGGGAACCATCCATGCCCAGTGTTATCAAGTCACTTCACAGAGCCATCAAGTCGAAACGCCGAGGCATGTTGTCGAAAGGCGTTATCCTCCTGCATGCCAATGCCGTGAAGACGCAGCAGTTTCGGTGGGAAACGCTGGAACACTCACCGTACAGTCCCGACCTTTCACGGTGTGGCTTTCACGTCTTTGGGCCTCTGAAACAAGCTATTCGCGGATACAGTTTCGCAACCGACGACGAAGTGTGAGACTGGGTCCAGACCTGGATCCGACTGCAGCCTATTAGTCTCAACGATGGTATCCGCCGGCTGGTGTCGCAATGGGCTAAATATGCCAACAGTTTTAGCGACTATCTTGAAGCATGTGTACTGTGTACTGTGTACAACCAAATTTGAGTTAATAAAATCGTTACCGTTACTTTACACTAGTGACCGGGTTTCCATTTGAATGCCCCTTATACATTGAATTTGCTTCTGAAGAATATTAAATAGACAGGATTTGTCCTATGTCTCTTCTTTGTCTTAGTAACCAATTCTATTTGTATTTCGGACTGATGCAGTACCGTCTTTTGAGAGTTCACACATACTACCACCACTGATACACATAGGTTTGTCCCTTAAAAAAATGCCGGAAACACATGAACGTATAGAAACCACAGATTGTGTTAGTATAAATGTACTATATTCCAGGAGATCACGCATTTGAGAACTCCACACTTAGCTAAAGAGCGAAAAATTAATACATACAACAGTAAGCCAAGCTTACCGACCAGTACATCTATGAGTCAATGCAAAATCAATACGACGACCACAAAATACACTTGTACCGTGTAGAACGTCTGTGTATAGTTTACATATGAATTCCCCTCAATCATAGCATGACCCAAAAAGGTGAAAAATCTACGTGTGGACTGGCTATCTCACCCTTAGTTCATATTACGTCATGAAAGACATACTTTCAAATGATTTCCTCATATTGTCCATGCCGTGGCATATACTTGCCACAGAGTATTTCGGGGTCCAATGGTCCCCCCTTGATACTACAAAACACACACACACACACACACACACACACACACACACACACACACACACACACAGTGAGGTGACGATCATAGGGTAGCGATATGCACGTATACAGGTGGCGGTTGTATCGTGTACGCCAGGTATAAAAGGGCAGTGCATTGGCGGAGCTGTTATTTGCACTCAGGTGATTCATGTGAAAAGGCTGACATGGTTATGGCCGCACGACGAGATTAACAGACTTTGAACACGGAAGGGTAGTTGTAGTTGTAGTTATACGCCTGGCACATTCCATTTCAGAAATCTTTAGGGAATTCAGTATCCAGACATCCACGGTGTCAATAGTGCAGAGAATACAAAATTTCTGGAATTACCAGTCACCACGAACAAGGCAGAGGCCGACGGGCTTCACTTAACGACCGAGAGCAGCTGCGTTTGCGTAGAGTTGTCGGTGCTAACGGCAGAAATCAATGTGGGACGTACGACGAACGTATCCGTTAGGACAATGCGGCGAAATTCGGCGGTAATGGGCTATAGCAGTGTCCTTGCTAAAGGCACGGCATCTCTTGCAGCGCCTTCCCTGGACAATACTATATTGGTTGGACTCTAGACGACTAGAAAACCGTGGCCTTGTCTGATGAATCCCGTAAAGAGTTGATGATAGGGTTCGAGAATGGCGCAGACCCCACAAAGCCATGGACCTAAAAACGGTCTGATACAGCTTCATCCATAGTACCATAAAGTATGTAGTTGAGTTTGAGGTACGCTAAAAAGATGGGTGGTAATCTGAAACCTGCATTAACACTTTCACTGCGGCTGGCGCTTATAAGCGTCGCAGCAAGCCATGAGCCAGTGAGGCTGACGCTTATAGGCGTCCACGCTCACTGATTACTCAGTCTAGTTGCAGCGTTTAAGCTAGCATCGAAGCGTGTAAACTTTTCTTTTGTGTGGTCAGTTATCGAACGTATATTGTTCGTAATGGCGGTTAATGGCCCTTCCAATGTGAAAGGAGCAGGAAAAGTGTTTCGCTTACTAATTTCTACACATCCGGGCGTCTATGGTCAATGTAGACGGCTAATTCTCTCACACCGGGAGCAAACATGCTACTAAATTAACGACCTCTATCAGTCAATCTTAAAAATGCGCATTTGAAATAAATATAATTTCAAATGAATCCAGTTTCCATTTTCCTTTCTTTCCTTCTTAAGAATATGCATTTTGGAATCCAAATTGTATTTTTTGTTATATTATCAACAAATCACGAACATCTGAATGACGCCTGTGACCCCTACAGGTGTCAGATAGCAAACACTTTAAAACATGACCTCAATACAGATATATTATCTTCTTCAATATTTGGTTGGTTAGGATTCAGGAGGGCACCAGCAATGACAGGTGAGAAGTCGACGATACGACCCCAATTAGACTCGAAGAAGTCCCGTGCAGTCATTTATTTATTCTGCAATTAAACACATCCAGAGTCAACAGTTCTGGTACAAAATGTTACATAATAATTAACTTTAACCATACATGAAAATCTCTTAACTAATACATTTGTTTCTTTAGTGTCAGGTTCAAGGCCATCTTTCATTATACCAACTACATAATCTTTCATACTATTAGAATACAATGAACAATTTGGATGAACACCAGAATTAGTTTCCAAAGTAGACAATGAGCTCTTTGATGCAACTACATCTGAAATATTACATGCTTGTTGAGGCTTGAAATAATGATAAAACTTAAAACATGTTCTCTTATTTAACTTTCTCCATCTAACATTGCCAGTCTCATATCGATTAAGATAACCAAGATCTTCTGCATATTTTAGATGTCTCACTGAAACATATGCATTTGTGGCTGGCTTCGATATTAAGAACATTTCCTCAGGTACAATTGTTCCACTAACTTTACACTTTGATAAGGCATCCAAACAAGCATTAAGCCTTCTGGCAGTTGATCCACTCTCATCTAATTTATCAGTATGATCAGGTCTATGTGGATACAAAATGTTTTGACAATTCATGCCATAAAACTTAATAACAGCTTTAGATGGAAAACATCTCTCATAATTGCACTGAAATGTTTTATACCAATACTGATGTGAAATTGGTTGAACATCTATTCGTACAAACTTATTATCATCAACACCTGAAGTACCATCAAAAGCACCATATTTAAAATCAGTATGAACATTATGATACAAAACTATTTTTGCTTGACACATGGGACCAATAGGCGTGCGCCAAAGAGGCATCACTTTACGTGTACGCCTACGAATCCTCCTCGCTTTGCGAGCCTTGATGTACTTCGGCAGAATGCGACGACGCATCCTCCTCATCCGTCTCCTCCGAACAAAGGTCAATAGCTTCCTGGTCAAGCGAGACCTCGGGCGTAGCCGGTGGCTCCATCTTGACCGGAGACGAAACCTTGCAATGTACAATATGACAATCAGCTCTAACAACTGTCACTCTCGACAAAAATGCCTCATCAGTAACAGTCATTTCATTACTAACAAAAATTACTAAACCCTTATGACAAATATCTTTTGGCGGTGAGCCTTTCACATTGACAGACACTTTGCGTCCTTCCATAACTCTTTTAATAATAAAGTTATAGTGACGCCACTTCGACCATTCAAACTCTTCAAATAATATAACTTGATGAAAGTTATCAACATATCCACCAAAACCAAAATTATCAGGAAAAGGTAAAAACACCTCGTACTTCTTTATAATCTTATCAATCAAAGTACTTTTGCCAACATTAGTATCACCCCATAAATACAATTGCTGTTTCCTTACCTTCGTAGATGTGATGGCATTATTATACCAATCTACAACTTCTTTAGCCCAGCCAATGTATGGAACGTCAAATGATTTAAAATCACGAAGACGTCTCTTCTGTTTCTTGTAAGAAGCAAGAAACTTCTCTATATAAGAGACTCGCTGAACGTTCTGCATCTGAGGTCAGTATAGAACATGATCCTACAAGGTCGTGACGTCAGCCTGTAGCTCAGGTGGGCTTAGGAGCGTCGGCTCCGAGCGGTACCTGCCGTTTTAGAGTGTTACCGGGCCGCACTGGAGAGTTGCACGCCTGCACCGATGCCGCAGCGAAAGTGTTAAACAAGTCAACCAAACGTATTGACATCCTGAAGATTAACATGTTCGCTCACGAAAATACTCGCGGGAAATATGAATGTGCGGCGGACGTTATGACTATTTTACGCAGCGTGAAACATATTCATGGCTCCCGCAAACATCTGACAGGTCTAAAGGCTTCGTAGCTTTTTGCTAGGGGGCAGCAGCCGTATCACTTGAAAAGTTAGTTTTTGAAACATTTGTTATCGTCTGAGTTTAAAATTCAGTTACGAGAAGTTTGTGTGCTTTTGTATTGACTGCGTATTCAAAATTTGCAGTGAGTGGGAAAATCTTAATGAGACCTCCAATAACTAAATTTGATAATGATTCAGATTACTCTTATCCTATTATTTTCGCAGATTTTATTCTTATAGAGGATTCTCCTGCAGGTCATTCAGGAATTCAATCCGCGAGTGTAATGTTATGACATCTCCCTGTTTCACACTACTCCACAACGAACGCAAAATTTTGGTTGTGTTTCACGTGTTTCTGTAAAAGAAATTTAAGCAAAGATTTGTTTTCTTACCGGAGTATGTATTTAATACCAGAACTCTTTTTCAACTTTCTGCCATAATTACCCTTAAAGTTTCATTTGTGGAGTCATTTAACACTGGCAATGAAAAAAATTTAAAGCACAAAAATCCCGTAAATGAAAAATGTTTTAAATTGCAACTACATACTTGTTTGTACAAAAGAGAACTTCCAAAGAAAATTTTTGCCAGTCCACAGGCAACGGCAGCTACGCGCAAGACGACCACCGCAGGTCGTAAGTTTCCAACGTCACACCCTTCACATTTGGCTTGCAGAGTATAGGCTGGACGAAAATTCTCAAAAGGACAGCTGTATTGAACGAACTGTACAACAGCAAAAGAACTGAAGACACTGCAATCTTGGTGTCAGAACACTACATTTCCAGACATTCAGCTTCTTTCCTGGCCATATATCTTCATGTGGTCTGCATGTTAATCTGCATTTGACAATGTTAGCTGTAGAGGGTGGATGCCTTCACTGTCATCACTCTTTACTCCCAGGACGGAATTTCTGCAACACAAGCGGCTGAGAATATTTCCGAAATGTTTGAATCTTAACCGAGGCGGAAAGTGGAAACCGGCCACGTATTCACCTGGCCTGGCGTGGGAAAGCGCTCAAAACCCCATCCAAGGCTGACCGGCCGTCGTCAGACCGCCGTAGTATTTGATCCTGGCCCGGCACGTCATGTCATGTCAACTCTAATCCCCGGAAGCGGCGTGTTGGCGTCCGCGACTTCCATTCGGGTCCGCAGATACATCAAATTTGACTACAGGAAACATTTCAAAACTAAACCCTAAGAGAACTCTAAAGTGGAATGTTTTATTATAGTTGGCGCAGTATTTTTACATATTTTGCCTGTATTCTAAAATGAATAAAGCTTCAACAGAGCTAAACAAATTCGAAGCGGAAACATCTAGGTGACAATACATTTTACACTTAATGGAAGGAAATATAGGCATGTCTGATCGCCCGATTGGTTCAATCAGAGCCATGCTCTATTTCGGCTTCCTAAATGTCAAGGTCCACGACTTAGTCTTTTTCATCAGTATGCATTTAAGTATGTTCAGCAAGACCACATCTTCTGACAGACATTACTATCATTTTCGTGCAGATGCACTCTCCCAACCTCTTGCGGGAATCAGCCTGCGAGAGCAACGAGTATGGTGGACAGGGGACGCTACGTAAGTAGTGTTCGACGTATTGGAAAAATACGTTGGATGGGAAGAGTGTTCGGAAAGCCGGACCGATTAAGGTGACTGATCGTATGAAGTGCGGTATCCGGGTTCAGTTCTCAGTCCGACACAAATTTCACTTGCGATTGAGTTCATTTCAATGCCAGATTACAGCAGGTTTCAGAATGTCTATTTCATTCCATCATGTTCAGTAGAACTCTCCCATTCACGCCAAACTAGATGTACAGCTCGAAACGACCGAATTCCTTGTCTTTGGCAGTGCAGCCCTGAGGGACTGTACATATGCATTCGTTTTGAATAGGTGAAATCTGTTCATGGCGGCCTGCTAAAGCATTCTGTTAGATGTCGTGGCTGTTCTCAATAGCACAATAGGGAAGGTTGAAAGAGGCATACATCTTCGGGAATCACGAGGCATATGTTTCAAAGAAGCATCCATAAGATGAGTTTGAGACATGCGCTCTCAGTTCGCATCACTGTATCAATGATATTCGGCCCCGCTTTACAGTTGCGTGTGTCAGCTTTCTATAGTATACCAGAATGAGATTTTCACTCTGCAGCGGAGTGTGCGCTGATATGAAACTTCCTGGCAGATTAAAACTGTGTGCCCGACGGAGACTCGAACTCGGAAACATCCCCCAGGCTGTGGCTAAGCCATGTCTCCGCAATATCCTTTCTTTCAGGAGTGCTAGTTCTGCAAGGTTCGCAGGAGAGCTTCTGTAAAGTTTGGAAGGTAGGAGACGAGGTACTGGCAGAAGTAAAGCTGTGAGTACCGGGCGTGAGTCGTGCTTCGGTAGCTCAGATGGTAGAGCACTTGCCCGCGAAAGGCAAAGGTCCCGAGTTCGAGTCTCGGTCGGGCACACAGTTTTAATCTGCCAGGAAGTTTTCTATAGTATAGTTGATGGCATACCTACGCACGTGCAGACAAGTAACGAAGCTTGTCTTGACGTTACAAGGCAATTATATCCGCCTTACGTAGGGTGTTCGAAAATTCTCGTTATAATCTTCTAGGACTACTAGAGGGAACCGATATTTTGTACTGTAACCCTGTCCGGAAATATACTTTTTCCGTGCTACAGGAATTTGAGAACATACTGGTAACGCGACCGCTTTTATAAGTAATTTGTTAGGTATGACCCACCACATTACTTGTTTCATAATTCCACTCAATACCCAAAGAAACAAAAAGGAATCTTAATTTTCGCTAGAACTTGTTTAAGTCATTTGAGTACCAGTCACGACTGCTGATGGTGAATGCACCCTTTATCGAAGCCGTTGCCTGATTGTAGCGAAAAGTGTGTGCGCAATAGAGTCTGATGTTGTGAATAACGATCCTTATAAAGGGGACGAGCAGCTTCGCCATACAGAGGGATCATGTCGGGCTATTCGGCAAACGTGTACTCAACCATGTTGTTGTAACTCAGACACGTGAATGAAGCTTTAACCAACTCACGGAGATAGGACAGATAAAATCAGCCGATCCTGCGTAAGCCCCCCACCCCTGGCTAAAAGAATGTTCAAACGTATGTGAAATCTTATGGGACATAACTGCTAAGGTCATCAGTCCCTAAGCTTACACACTACTTAACCTAAATTATCCTAAGGACACACACCTACGCCCGAAGGACGACTCTAACCTCAGCCGGGACCAGCTCTGTTGCAGTCATCCTGTACAATTACGTTTGTGAAAATCTAGGAATACAGTTGTCAAATCACTAAAAGTTATTTTACGTATTACGTGGAATAATAGCAAAGTATCAGTTTTGGAGATAAATGTACTGTACATTAACTTAAGCACGGGTGCTTAGAAAGGAAATAGGTTTACGGCGGAGTACCATGCTTCAGGTGATTGCGGAGACATTACCAAACTTTCCAGTTGGAACAGACAGCCTTCAAGTGATTTGTAAAGCGAACATCTCCGTCAGTGAAATATCTAATATTTCATATCGGAACATGTGAAGACAAGAAACTTACGCATCTTAAAATACACTAACTTTATTGTGTCTACATGCACAGTTAATTTACCACAAAACAATTTTAAACTTAGTGAACATAAAATGTCAAAGTGAGAAGGGAATTAAAAATGTGTCTTTATTAGAGTGCTTAAAAGCAATATGAAGTCTACGTCGTCCTTACTGGTGGCATCAAATTTGTATTTTCCACATGTTTTCACTGCTCTGCAAGGATTAAAGCGCTAAACTCTCCAGAAACTAAGGAGTTAGAGATTTCGCCTTTTGGGCTTTGGCGGGGGCGTGGGCCTCCGCTTGGTGTGGCACATCTGCGGGGATGACGGAGGCGGCGGTAGGGGGGCGGAGGGCGGCAGCAGGGGCAGCACCGGCTCCATCTTCAGCACGTCCTGCTGCGGGCGGTACACAGGCACCGGCAGCTCCAGGCCGATCTCAGGGGCCAACACGGAGGGCACGACGTACTGCAACAGGAGAAAACAGGGATTTGTGGCAACCATCAGGAGAGCAGGAAGACAAGTAACTGAACGTATTTCAGGTCTAGTTTCCACAACGATACAGCTTACTTTGAGAAAATGAGTTCAACCAGCAACAGTACAATTTCGGACAGTCACAAGATTGCCAAGTACATGTAGGATTCGCGCTCTGGGGATTCTTTACAAACTTATATATGACAGTTCATCTTTGAAATCTAGCATCTCGAGAATTTTTGCCCGTTTCATACTGGCAAGAGTCGGATAAATGACAAAGTATATGTGTTTCCTGTGATGATATAAATTAGCAATTCCTATTTTACACTAATGACCATTAAAATTGCTACACCGAGAAGAAATGCAGATGAAACTGGTATTCATTGGACAAATATATTATATTAGAACTGACATGTGATTACATTTCCACGCAATTTGGGTGCATAGATCCTGAGAAATCAGTACCCAGAACAACCACCTCTGGCGGTAATAACGGCCTTGATACGCCTGGTCATTCAAACAGAGCTTGGATGGCGTTTACAGGCACAGCTACCCATGCAGCTTCAACACGATACCATAGTTCATCAAGAGTAGTGACTGGCGTAATGTGTCGAGCCAGCTGCTCGGTCAGCATTGACGAGACGTTTTCAGTTGGTGAGAGATCTGGACAGTGTGCTGGCCAGGGCAGCAGTCAAACATTTTCTGCATCCAGAAAGGCCCATACAGGACCTGCAACATCCGGTCGTGCATTATCCAGCTGAAATGTAGGGTTTCGCAAGGATCGAATGAAAGCTGGAGCCACGGGTCGTAACGCATCTGAAATGTAACGTCCACTGTTCAGAGTGCCATCAATGCGAACAAGAGCTGACCGAGACGTGTAACAAATGGCACCCCATACCATCAGGCCGCGTGATACGCCAATATGGCGATGACGAATAAACGCTTCCAATGCGCTTTCACCGCGACGTCGCTGAACACGGATGCGACCATCATAATGCTGTAAACAGAACCTGGATTCATCCGAAAAAAAAATGACGTTTTGCCATTCGTGCACCCAGGTTCGTCGTTGAGTACACCATCGCAGGCGCTCCTGTCTATTATGCAGCGTCAAGGGTAACCGCGGCCATGGTCTCCGATCTGATAGTCCATGCTGCTGCAAACGTCGTCGAACTGTCGTGCAGGTGGTTGTTGTCTTGCAAACGTCCCCATCTGTTGACTCAGGGATCGAGACGTGGCTGCACGATCCGTTACAGCCATGCGGATAAGATGCCTGTCATCTCGACTGCTAGTGATACGAGGCCTTTGGGATCCAGCACGGCGTTCTGTGTTACCCTCGTGAACCCACCGATTCCATATTCTGCTCACAGTCGTTGGATCTCGACCAACGCGAGCAGCAATGTCACGATACGATAAACCGCAATCGCGATAGGCTACAATCCGACCTTTATCAAAGTCGGAAACTTGATGGTACGCATTTCACTTCCTTACACGAGGCATCATAACCGTTTTACCAGACCAGGCAACGCCGGTCAACTGCTGTTTGTGTGTGAGAAATCGGTTGGAAACTTTTTTTATGACAGCACGTTGTACGTGTCGCCACAGGCGCCAACCTTGTGTGAATGCTCTGAGAAGCTAATCATTTGCATATCACAGCATCTTCTTCCTGTACGTTAAATTTCGCGTCTGTAGCACGTCTTCTTCGTGGTGTAGCAAGTTTAATGGACAGTAGTGTACTTTTAACGTTAAACGCTGCTTGCCAAATTTCATGATTCTAGATTTTCATGAGAAAGACTATCAAAGTATGTGACAAATGACCGTATCTTTTCACTGTACTGACAGCTTACATTTTTTTCGCCGCCAAGCGACAGTAGACCTCAAGACAAATTTCAACTCTCGTGTGTGTACTCACTAGTGAGAAAATGGGTTTTTAACACAGAGTGATTCTGTAACTTTCGCCTTTACTGAGGTTCGAAAGGCGAAAAACGTGAATCACATTAATAAGGAACTATTCATCGCGGAAAATCAAGGGCCTAATGCATCTCAGTCTGGTCCACTGAAGCCTCCAGCAAATCAAGCCACAGTGCATGACCAACGGCGTTCTTGCGCCTTTATGTACGAGATATGAGTTTTTCTTCACTTCAAAATAGTAGTCTGGCGCTACTTAAAATGTTTCTGTTTATCGCTTTCTATTGACTGATCATGTCATTTTAGTGACAATTCAAGATCACAAAAATATTATATCCACTGATAAATAGTACGTCGTGTGAGCACGCTTTCACAACGACAAAATATACAATATTGTATTTGTTCTAATACTGGTCAACTGTTACCCAGCACCTATTACACTGGTGCATATATTCATAGCGTTTTTGTCTCATGTTTGTATGGGTTTATTTATCGAGTTTCATTTTTATTTGGAGTTCACTATTGCTATTTCAATTTACATGTTGCCATTTGGTCATCTGGAGATAGTGTGTAGAGCTGTGTACGCTCGAAAATGGAGTGCAAAGGGGAGAAATGTGAATATTTCAGACATAATCTGTTTGAATTCAGTAGAGGAGTGACAACCAAGCACACAGTAAGAAACATTTACGGCGTATATGGTGTAATGGCTGGTTGGTTGGGGTTGAAGCGACCAAACAGCAAGGTCATCAGTCCCTTGTTTCAAATGTGGTCCATTCCAATAGTGTGACATCTCAAAAGTCAGAACGATAAAAGGGAAAAGGGAAAAGGGAAAAAGCTACAAAATGTGAAAGAGCAGTCATGTTAATGGTAAAAACAAAATGAGGGAAGTCAGAAACCCCGAGGCTATGCTAGAGGCAGGAAATATCCCGACCTCTGAAGCAGTAGAGGCAAGACTACCTGCTATTTAAAAGCGTTCAACCGCTGCAATGTAGAAGTGCGTATGGGAAAAGGAGACTAACCAATTCTAAAAAGTGATTGAGTAAAAGGAAAAGAGAAGAGGATCTTGGCTAGGTAGAAGAATCGGCAATCTCCCAACACAGCTTACAGTGGGAGACACCCCAACTCTCACCGCCCTGCCCAAACACCAGAGTGAGATCAAAAACCTTAAAACTGAGATTAAAAACTACTTTCCCGGCGGAAACTGAGAACCAGTTCGACCATCCGCGAATCGTCAGCTAATATTAAAAGTGAAGTGCAGGGAAGTGTGTACTTAGTACGCAGAAACAAAAGGCATTCCACCAAAATGTGGGCTACTGACTGGAAGGCTCGACAACCACAAAGTGGGGGGTGGCTCATCACGCAAAAGAAAACCATCGGTGAAGCCGTAAATCCGCTGCAGGAGGGGTTACAGATAACGGGGGGTAACCGACTGCTCTTCCAGCCAAACGATCAGCGAGCTCATTACTCAGGATACCCACATGGCTAGGGACCCAAAGGAAGTCAACGGAACAAGCAGCACGGTGAATATCCGCCACACACCGTTGGGTGGCTTGCGGAGTATAAATGTAGATGTAGATGTAGAGATGGTCATGAATGGCAGAGACCAACGGATGGCGCGAAAAACACCGGTCAATAGCCAGAAGGCCACTCATTGAGGCCGTACATAACAAAACATGGTTGTGTTGGGACTGTTTAATAAAGGTAAAGGACTGGGAAATTGCCATCTATTCTGCAGTAAACACCTCACATGTAGGTGGCAGATTTTCTGTTCCAACAGAGGACGTGAAGGCATATCCCACATGATCAGCAGATTGAGAGCCATCAGTGTAAAAAAAAAAAAAAAAAAAAAAAAAAAAAAAAAAAAAAAAACAGCAGCATACAGAAACTCCCATAAAATTCGGCGGAAAAGGGAACGGAACACCATCAGGGGGATGGAATCTTTCGGACCGCGGCGGAGATCCATCCGAATTCGAGGCCGAGGAACTAACCAAGGGGGGTTGAAGGGAGGGAACGAGGTAGACAGGACAAAGAAAGAAGCTGAAAATCACGGCAAAGAGACGCAAGGCCGAGCCCAACCGGTAAACCCTCCCAAGGGCGGGAATCAGATGGACGACGTCCATGGTCTTTGAACAGGAGAGAATAGGAAGGATGAGTGGGAGAGGAACGGACAGCAAAGCATGAAACAGCAAAAGCTGGGACCGCCGAACAGAAAGGGGGGAGGGGGATACCAGCTTCAATCAGGAGACTATCAACAGGGCTAGTAGGGAAGGCACCGGTGGCCAAACGGTGGACTGGATCCAGCACGTGCAGTGTGGAAGGAGCAGCTGAACCATAAACTTGACAACCATAGTCCAAGCGAGACAGAACTAGAGCACGATAAAGACGGAGGAGGAGGGAACGGTCCACACCCCAAGAGGAGTGGGCAAGGAAGCGAAGGATATTGAGTTTACAGAAAAATCCTACCTTCAGATGTCTGATATGGGGCAGCCAATTGAGCTTGTTGCCGAAAACAAGACCCAGGAAACGGAACTGTGGGACCACTGGCAATCTTTGTGCCACGAGAGAGCTCTGTATCAGGGCAGATCGTAGTATGACGACAGAAGTCGACCACCCGCGACTTTAAAGGAGATAATTGAAACCTGTGTGAGAGGGTCCATGCAGAGGCACGTCGTATAGCTCCCTGGAGCTGCCGCTCTGCAGAGGTCATCGAAGAGAAACTGACCCAAATGCAGAAGTCATCCACATACAGGGCAGGGGCGACCAAAGGACCGACAGAGGCCACAAGTCTATTGATAGCAGTGAGGAAAAGAAGTACACTCAAGACAGAACCCTGTGGGATGCCCGTCTCCTGGGTCCGTGGAGAACTAAAAACAGTACCAATCCGAACCCTGAATGACCGATGGAACAGTAACTGGGGGATAAAAATCGGGAATGGGCCCTGAAGACCCCACTGATTAAGTGTAAGTAAGATGTGATGGCGCCAGGCCGTGTCATAGGCCTTGCATAGGTCAAGAAATACTGCAACCAAATGGCAGCGCTGGGAAATGCCTGCCGAACTGCGGATTCTAAGCGAAGTAAATGATCGATTGGAGACCGTCCCTCTCGGAAGCCACACTGGTACAGGACAATAGATCCCCAGATTCGAGGACCCAATTGAGCCGACGTGCTACCATCTGTTCAAGTAACTTACGAACAACATTGGTCAAACTAAGTGGCCGATAGCTGTCAGACAGGGGGCTCTTACCAGGCTTAAGGACAGGAACCACGATGCTATCTCTCCACTGAGAAGGGAAGTCACCCTGGAGCCAGATATGGTTAAACACCTGGAGAAGATGTTGCCATTGTGGAGCGCTGAGATGTTGACGCAATTGGTTACGAATGGAGTCTGGGCAGGGGCCGAATCATCAGAAGAAGAAAGTGCAGAAAGAAATTCCCATTCAGTAAAATGTTCGCTGTAAGATTGAGTGACAAGGGGTAAAACATAAGGTGGAAGCTTAGGCCCGCTGTTTCCAGTGAAGGAAAACAGCTGGATAGGAGGCTGATGCTGATGACATTGCAAAATGAGTCGCAGGATGTTCCTCAAGAAGCAACAGGTCCGTATAAAGGCCATCTGGGAGGTGAAGGCCTGGGAGGGTGGACTGCCGATGGCAACCTTGGAGACAGCGAAGAGTAGCCCATACCCATGACATAGGGACGGTAGAACCGAGGGAAGAAACAAATTGTTTTCAACATATCCGTTTTCTATGATTAAATAACAGGCTTTAGCGCAAAGGCGTTTAAAGGTAATAAGGCTGGCAACGGATGGGAGCCTCGTAAGGTATTGCAAAGCTCGATGGCGATCACAGATGGCAATGGCTGTACACCATGGGACCTGTCGGCGACGAAATGGTCCAGATGAGCGCGGTACAGCAAGGCTAGCAGCGCGAACAATAGCGTCAGACACGTCACGTAGGAAGTCATCAATACAACCTGACAAAGAGGGAGAACGCAAGACCTGTGCAGTGTATAGAGGCCAGTCAGCGCGTTGGAAAGACCAACGAGGTAACCTGCCCATCGGGGAGCAGGAATGGGGGGGGGGGGGGGGGGGAGAGAGAGATGATCAACAGGAAATGGTCACTATAAAAAAGGTCGTCGTGTGGCGACCAGTGTAATGAAGGGAGGAGAGAGGGAGAAGAATGAAAGATAAATGGCAGAAAAGGTACCATGACCGGCACTGAAGTGTGTAGGGGAGCCATCATTAAGAAGGCACAAGTCGTGGTATGTAATAAACTGATCTAAGAAGACCTCGTCTAGGTGGAAATGAACTGCCCCACAAGGGATGATTCCGGAAGGTGGCGGTTGGTTGGTTGGTTGGTTTGGGGGGGAGTAAAGGGACCAGACTGCTATGGTCATCGGTCCCTTTTTCCAAAGACAAAGAACACCCACAGAGAATAAAAACGAAGAACAGAAGAGATCACAGACGATACAGAACAAGAGAAACAGACAAGGACAAGACAAAACGAACTAAAACCACACAGAGTGTGACGGTGGTTGGCCGACCATAGAAATAAAAATGGAAAAGCCAACCACTTAGAAACACATTAAAAAAAAATCAGTTGAAAATCATAGGCCAAAGGCCAGAATCAACACAAAACAATAAAATAAAACAGAAACACTCAGATTAAATGATAAAATCCCCCTGCCCGAATAAAACGTAAAACTAAGTCAGCCATAGTGGAGTCGTCTGTTAAAAGGGCAGGGAGCGTATCAGGCAGCGCAAATGTCTGCCTGACCACAGCTAAAAGGGGGCAGGCCAACAGAATGTGGGCCACTGTCAAAGCTGCCCCACAGCGACACAGACGAGGGTCCTCCCGGCGCAGTAAATAACTGTGTGTTAGCCGGGAGTGGCCAATGCGGAGCCGACAAAGGACGACGGAGTCCCTGCGGTTGGCTCGCAGGGATGACCGCCACACAGTCGTCGTCTCCTTAATGGCACGGAGTTTATTGGGTGTAATCCGATCGCGCCATTCAGCGTCCCAAAGCGCAAAAACTTTCCGGCGGAGGACTGCCCGCAAATCAGTCTCTGGGAAGCCAACATCCAGAGATGGTTTACACGTGGCCTCTTTCGCCAGGCGGTCAACATGTTCATTGCCCGGGATACCGACATGACCGGGGGTCCACACAAAGACCACAGAGCGGCCGCAACGCGCAAGAGTATGCAGGGAATCATGGATAGCCATCACCAGACGAGAACGAGGAAAACACTGGTCGAGAGCTCGTAAACCGCTCAGGGAATCGCTACAGATCACGAAGAACTCACCTGAGCAGGAGCGGATATACTCTAGGGCTCGAAAGATGGCGACTAGCTCAGCAGTGTAAACGCTGCAGCCAGCCGCCAAGGACCGTTGTTCGGAATGGTCCCCTAGAGTTAGCGCATACCCGACACGACCAGCAACCATCGAACCGTCGGTGTAAACAATTCCAGAGCCCTGATACGTGGCAAGGATGGAATAAAAGCGGCGGCGGAAGGCCTCTGTAGGGACTGAGTCCTTCGAGCCCTGTGCCAAGTCGAGCCGAAGGCAAGGGCGAGGAACACACCACGGGGGTGTACGCAGAGGCGCCTGGAAAGGAGGCGGAACAGGGAAAAACCGAAGCCCGCAGAGAAGCTCCTTGACGCGTACGGCGATCGGACAACCCGACCGGGGCCGACGGTGCGGCAGATGGACGACCGACTGCGGGAACAGGACACGGTAATTTGGATGCCCGGGCAAACTAAAAACATGGGCAGCATAAGCAGCCAGTAATTGCTGGCGTCGTACCCGCAGTGGAGGGACACCTGCCTCAACAAGGATGCTGTCCACAGGGCTGGTGCGGAAGGCACCAGTGGCAAGGCGTATCCCGCTGTGGAGAATTGGGTCCAGCACCCGTAACGCAGATGGGGATGCTGAGCCATAAGCCAGGCTCCCATAATCCAGACAGGACTGGATTAACGCCTGGTAGAGCCGCAACAGGGTAGAGCGGTCGGCGCCCCAGCGGGTGTGGCTCAAGCATCTCAGAGCGTTTAGATGCCGCCAACACATCTGTTTAAGCTGCCGGATATGAGGCAGCCAAGTCAACCGGGCATCGAAAATCACCCCCAAAAACCTGTGGGTCTCCACCACAGCAAGGAGTTCGTCGGCAAGATAAAGCCGCGGCTCAGGATGGACTGTTCGGCGCCGGTATAAATGCATAACGCGGGTCTTGGCTGCCGAAAACTGAAACCCATGTGCTACAGCCCAAGACTGCGCCTTACGGATAGCGCCCTGTAGCTGACGTTCAACAGCTGCAATGCCAGTAGAGCTGTAGTAAAGGCAGAAGTCGTCAGCATACAGGGAAGCGGAGACAGAATTTCCCACGGCCGCAGCAAGCCCGTTAATGGCTATTAAAAACAGACAGACACTTAAAACAGAGCCCTGTGGCACACCGTTCTCCTGGACGTGGGAGGAACTATACGAGGCCGCGACTTGCACGCGGAAGGTACGACACGACAGAAAATTGCGGATAAAAATCGGCAGAGGACCCCGAAGACCCCATTTATGAAGCGTAGAAAGAATGTGATGACGCCATGTCGTATCGTACGCCTTCCGCATGTCGAAAAAGACAGCGACCAGGTGCTGACGGCGGGCAAAAGCAGTACGGATGGCCGGCTCCAGGCTCACCAGATTGTCGGTGGCGGAGCGGCCTCTACAAAACCCACCCTGAGACGGAGCCAGAAGGCCCCGAGACTCCAGTACCCAATGCAAGCGCCGGCTCACCATCCGTTCAAGCAACTTGCAAGGAACGTTGGTGAGGCTAATGGGACGGTAGCTGTCCACCTCCAGAGGGGTCTTTCCAGGTTTCAAAACGGGGATGACAATGCCTTCCCGCCATTGCGACGGAAACTCCCCCTCGACCCAAAGACGGTTGTAAAGATCGAGAAGGCGCCGCTGGCAGTCCACTGAAAGGTGTTTCAGCATCTGACAGTGGATGCCATCTGGGCCAAGAGCGGTATCAGGGCAAGCAGCTAGGGCACTGCGAAATTCCCACTCACTGAGTGGAGCATTGTAAGATTCCGGGTGGTTGGTGCGAAACGAAAGGCTCCGACGTTCCAGCCGCTCTTTAATGGAGCGGAAGGCCTGGGGGTAATTCGCAGAAGCGGAACTCGTAGCAAAATGCTCTGCTAAGCGATTTGCAATGACGTCTGAGTCAGTACACACGGCTCCATTCAGTGAGAGCGCAGGGACGCTGGCAGGGGTCCGATAGCCGTAGACGCGTCGAATCTTGGCCCAGACCTGCGAAGGAGTGACATGGAGGCCAATGGTGGACACATACCGCTCCCAGCACTCCTTCTTGCCTTGGCGGATAAGGAGGCGGGCCCGCGCACGCAGCCATTTGAAGGCGATAAGGTGCGCTAAGGAGGGATGTCGCTTGTGACGCTGGAGCGCCCGCCGGCGATCTTTAATCGCTTCAGCGATCTCAGGCGACCACCAAGGCACAGCCTTCCGCCGAGGAGACCCAGAAGAACGGGGAATGGCAGATTCGGCGGCAGTAACGATGCCGGTGGTCACCGATTGAACCACCGCATCAATGTCATCAGTAGAGAGAGGCTCAAAAGCGGCAGTGGAGGAGAGCAAATCCCAGTCAGCCTTATTCACAGCCCATCTGCTAGGGCGCCCAGAAGAGTGACGCTGTGGTAGTGACAAAAAGAGCGGAAAGTGGTCACTACCACACAGGTCGTCATGCACACTCCATTGGACAGATGGTAAGAGGCTATGGCTACAGATGGAAAGGTCAATGGCAGAGTAGGTGCCATGCGCCACACTGAAGTGTGTGAAGGCACCATCATTTAACAGCGAGAGATCGAGCTGCGACAATAAATGCTCAACGATGGCG
The DNA here is from genome assembly GCF_023864345.2 of Schistocerca serialis cubense. NCBI lineage: Eukaryota > Metazoa > Arthropoda > Insecta > Orthoptera > Acrididae > Schistocerca > Schistocerca serialis. Next base: position 627,396,585 of record NC_064641.1, on the reverse strand, counting down.
CCCCGACCTGTGGCCACTGACCCACCCCACAGAGGGTTATGGGCGTTGAAGTCGCCCAATAGCAAGAAAGGTGGCGGCAATTGGGCGACCAGTGCAGCCAGGACAGGCTGCGAGACATCACCATCCGGTGGAATGTAAAGACTGCAGACGGTAACAGCCTGTGGCGTCCACACGCGTACAGCGACAGCCTCTAAAGGTGTCTGGAGAGGGACAGACTCGCTGTGCAGAGTGTGAAGGACATATATGCAGACGCCACCAGACACCCTTTCATAAGCTGCTCGGTTCTTATAATAACCCCGATAGCCACGGAGGGCGGGGGTTCGCATCGCTGGAAACCAAATTTCCTGGAGAGCAATGCAGAAGAAAGGGCGAAGGCTGAGAAGTTGGCGGAGCTCAGCTAAATGGTGGAAGAAACCGCTGCAGTTCTACTGGAGGATGGTAGTGTCCATGGCGGACAAAGGCGTGACGGGACTGGGAAGGCAGACTACGCCGCTGGGTCACCTGCTGCCTCCGATTGAGCACCCGTGCTAGCGCTATCCATGGCGTCTGAGGGACCGGCGAGATCGAGGTCCTCAGCGGACGCCAGGATCTCCACCTCGTCCTCAGACGCAGATCTGGAAGGTGGCGGTGGGGTGGCTGCCACCGCGAGTTCCTTGGGCTTAGAGCTCTTCTTCTTTGATTTCTCACGCTGCTCCTTGGGTTTAACTGGGTGGGAGGGCTTCACCGATTCAGTCTCCGGGACTGAGGAGGATCGCGAAGCCCGTCGACCAGCTGATTGCGGGCACTTACGCCACTGTCGGTCGTCAGCCTTCCCACTGGTGGAAACCTGGGAAGGGAGGGACCTGAGGGACCCCTTGCGAGCGTGAGAAGCCGAAGAAGTTGGACACTTCTCTGGCTTAGAAGCAGGGACGGACGTCCCTGATGGGGGGGATGGTGTTGCCCCTGAGGTAGGTGGCGCAGGAGCAACCCGGTGGGTAGAGCCCCCCACTGGCAAGGGGGCAGGAGGAGTCTTACTGCTTATCGAGCTGGCTGGAAGTCTCGAAACTGATGGGGCTAGCACAGGTGTTGTAGCAGCTGCATAAGAAGATGTCATTCTCACAGGATGGAGTGTCATATTTCCTCTTGGCCTCAGTATAGGTCAGCCGGTCCAGGGTCTTATATTCCATGATTTTGCGCTCTTTCTGAAAGACTTTGCAGTCTGGCGAGCAAGGTGAATGGTGCTCCCCGCAGTTGACGCAGATGGGAGGCGGGGCACATGGAGTATCGGGATGAGATGGGCGTCCGCAATCTCGACATGTGAGGCTGGAAGTGCAGCGGGAAGACATATGGCCGAACTTCCAGCACTTGAAGCACCGCATCGGGGGAGGGATATAGGGTTTGACGTCACATCGGTAGACCATCACCTTGACCTTTTCCGGTAACGTATCACCCTCGAAGGCCAAGATGAAGGCACCGGTAGCAACCTGATTGTCCCTCGGACCCCGATGAACGCGCCGGACGAAATGAACACCTCTACGTTCTAAGTTGGCGCGGCGCTCGTCATCAGACTGCAAAAGGAGGTCCCTATGGAAAATAACACCCTGGACCATATTTAAACTCTTATGTGGTGTAATAGTAACGTTAACATCCCCCAACTTGTCACAAGCAAGCAACCTGCGTGACTGGGCGGAGGATGCCGTTTGTATCAGTACTGGCCCAGAGCGCATTTTAGACAAGCCCTCCACCTCCCCAAACTTGTCCTCTAAATGCTCGAAGAACTGAGGCTTTGTGGAGAGAAAAGACTCCCCATCAGCTCTCGTACAAACTAAGAATCGGGGCAAATAACTGTTACCTCCATCCTGAGACTTACGCTCTTCCCACGGCGTGGCCAGGGAGGGGAACGTTTTCGGATCGTACTTCTGAGCATTAAATTGAGCCCGAGAACGCTTAGAGACTGCTGGCGGCTGGCCGCCAGCGAGAGATGATGTACCACGCTTCATTGCGGGTCATCCGCCCTGATGCCACCTACTCCGACCAAGGGCCCTCCCCACGGGCGCCACCCAGCCACAGCAAAGGCCACCTGGCATGATGGCCGTTGCCCGGAGTCCCGATACCCCAGGAGGATAGGCATCTACTCTTTTTTTTGTGGTTTTAGGGCGCAAAACTTCTATGGTCATTAGCGCCCAGCCCGTGACTTAGGAAACCGTAAAAAACCGAAATTGAAAACCAGCAGCAATGGGAACAAAGTCATAAAATTGGAGAAACTAAAAACAGAAGGAATGCTTAAAAATCTACTACAGAAAGGGGTTGGTTGTCCCCAAAAAAAGCTTCAAATGACTGACGTCATTTCACTGTCACGAATAAACTGGAGAACGCGGTCGGCTGAGCGCGTGTCATCTGCTAAAATCAACGATAGATCAGGCGATAGCTGTAGAGGGGAGCGTAACGGATTAAAATAGGGGCATTCAATTAAAAGGTGTCTTACCGTCCACAGCTGAGAGCAGTGGAGACAGAGTGGGGGAGGATCGCCGCTTGAAAGATGTCGATGGCTAAAAAGACAGTGCCCTATCCGGAGTCTAGCTAAAATTACCTCCTCCCGACGACGCGTTCGGGAGGAAGAGGTCCAAGCGCAAGGAAGGGCTTTCACTTCCCGCAATTTATTATGGGGAAGTGTTGACCAATGCGCATACCATAAATGAGCAACTTTGCGACATAAACCGCTCCGTAGATCGATGAAGGGAAGCGACTGAATAGCTGGCCGAGGAAGAGAGACTGCAGCCTTGGCCGCTATATCAGCCGCCTCATTCCCACAGATACCAGCGTGTCCCGGGAGCCAGAGGAACGCCACCGAGACGCCCCCCAGGTGGAGCAAGCGCAGACAGTCCTGAATCCGGTGGACCAGAGGGTGCACAGGGTAAAGAGCTTGGAGACTGAGGAGAGAGCTGAGAGAATCTGAGCAGATTACGTACTGTATCCACTGATGGCTGCGGATGTAGTGGACAGCCTGGAGAACAGCGTAAAGCTCCGCAGTATAAACCGAACACTGGTCGGGAAGCCGAAAGTGATTTGGGGTGTCGCCAACAATATAGGCACTCCCTACACCTAACGATGTTTTCGAGCCATCTGTGTAAATAAATGTGGCGTCCGTCATTTGTGCACATAGAGCAGCAAATGCCCGACGATAAACAAGTGTAAGGGTACCATCCTTAAGAAATTGACAAAGGTCACGGAGCAAGCACATCCGGGGACGGAGCCAAGGCGGTGCTGTACACCAAGTTGTCAAGGTGGTTTTAGGAAAGCGGAAGGAAAGAGAATGGAGCAGCTGACGGAAGCGGACTCCCGGGGGTAGTAGGGAGGAGGAGCGGCCTGCATACCCTACATCAAAGGAGGCGTCGAAAAAAAGGTCATGGGCTGGATTAGCAGGCATGGAAGACAGATGGCTACCATAACGACTCAGAAGGACTGCACGCCGATTGGACAGCGGAGGTTCAGCAGTCTCAGCATAAAGGCTTTCCACAGGGCTGGTGTAAAAAGCTCCAGACACTAAACGTAATCCACGGTGGTGGATAGAGTCGAGACGCCGAAGAATAGACGGCCGAGCAGAGGAGTAGACTATGCTTCCATAGTCCAATTTCGAGCGCACTAAGGCGCGATAGAGGCGGAGAAGGACCACTCGGTCCGCTCCCCAGGAGGTACCATTCAGGACACGGAGGGTGTTAAGGGATCGCAGACAGTGAGCCGAAAGATAGGAAACGTGGGAGGACAAGCACAGTTTTCTGTCAAACATAAGACCCAAGAATTTAGCGACGTCTGAAAACGGAAGGGTGACAGGACCTAGATGTAAGGAGGGCGGAAGAAACTCCTTACGTCGCCAAAAATTGACACAAACGGTCTTACTGGGTGAGAAACGGAAGCCGGTTTCGATGCTCCACGAGTGGAGGCGATCGAGACATCCTTGAAGACGTCTTTCAAGAAGGTGGGTCCTTTTTTTTTTGGTAGGGTTTAAGGGCGCTCAACTGCTGAGGTCATTAGCGCCCAGTCACTGGTGTTAGAGCACATGGAATCTGCTAAAACTCAAGAGGATGGGGGGGACATCAGAAGGACCTGACAAAGATGCAGATAAAATAAGTAAAAAGGTTAAATGTCTTTGGACAAGCCAGTTAAAGTTATAAAACGCAGAATACGAGCAGCTGCTCGAGCGTCATCAGCTAAAACATCCGGTAAAGTAGATGGCAGGGACAGGATAACACGAAATTGATGAAAACGGGGACACGACAATAAAACATGGCGCACTGTTAATGCCTGACCACAAGGGCACTGCGGGGCTGGATCACCAGAGAGCAGATAGCGGTGGCTAAACCGGCAATGCCCAATCCGCAACCTGGTCAGAAGGACCTCCTCGCGCCGAGATGGTCGGGAGGATGTTGTCCAAGCAGTTGGGAGCGGTTTTACTGCCCGGAGCTTGTTTCCTTGGAGGGATGACCAAGCATCCCACCACAACGACACAAGCCTCTTACATACATCCCCACGAACGTCAGATGACGGGACACAATGGGAGGCTGGCCGAGGCAGGAGGACTGCAGCCTTGGCTGCAGCATCCGCAGCCTCATTCCCAGGCACTCCTACATGTCCGGGAACCCACAGAAAGCTGACAGAACCACCATTATTAGCGAAAGAATGGAGGGACTGCTGTATCCGTTGAATCAAGGGATGGACCGGATAGGGAGCTCCAAGGCTCTGAAGAGCACTGAGCGAGTCAGAGCAGAGTACATACGATGAATGGCGGTGGTGGCGGGCATACTGAACGGCCTGATGCAGAGCAAAAAGCTCGGCCGTAAAGCTGGAACATTGGTCGAGGAGCCGGTATTTAAAGGTGGCGGCCCCGACGACAAAGGCACAGCCGACACCATCGTCAGTTTTGGAGCCATCGGTGTAAGTAAAGGTGTGAGCGGCAAGTCGAGCACGAATTTCGACAAACCGTGAGCAATACACTGCAGCCGGAGTACCCTCCTTCGGGAGTGAGCTGAGGTCGAGATAAATACGAACCGGAGCCTGGAGCCAAGGTGGTGTCGGGCTCTCACCTTCTCTGAAGGGTGTAGGGAGGGCAAAATCCAATTGTCGAAGCAGGCGACGGAAGCGGACTCCGGGTGGCAGCAGGGCAGACACATACAACCCGTACTGACGGTCGAGAGAATCGGTGAAGAAGGACTTGTAAGAGGGGTGGTCGGGCATAGACAACAACCTGCAGGCATACCGACACAGCAGTACGTCGCGCCGGTAAGTCAATGGTAACCCGGCAGCTTCAGCATAAAGACTCTCCACAGGACTAGTGTAGAAGGCTCCGGTCGCAAGACGTATCCCCCGATGGTGGATGGAGTTGAGCCGGCGTAAGAGGGACGGCCGAGCGGACGAGTAGACGAAGCTCCCATAATCCAGCTTCGATCGGACTATGGACCGATACAAGCGAAGCAGGACAGTGCGATCCGCTCCCCAAGATAAACCGCTAAGAACTCTTAGGACGTTAAGGGAACGTGTACAACGGGCCGCCAAATAAGAGACATGTGGAGACCAACACAATTTCCTGTCCAACGTGAGCCCTAAAAACTTAGTTGTGTCCACGAATGGGAGAACGGGACCGAGATGTAAGGATGGCGAAAGGAACCCTTTATATCGCCAAAAGTTGATACAAACCGTCTTCTCTTTAGAGAACCGGAAGCCATTTGCCACACTCCGTGAGTAGAGGCTGTCTAGACAACGCTGAAGGCAGCGCTCCATGAGGCATGTTCGCTGGGCACTGCAGTAGATCGCGAAGTCATCGACAAAGAGGGAGCCTGAGACATTAGGTGGAATGCAATCCATAATTGGATTGATCGCTATGGCAAAAAGGGCTACGCTCAAGACGGAGCCCTGAGGCACTCCGTTCTCCTGGAGGAAGACGTCGGACAATACGGAACCCACACGTACCCTGAACTTTCGATCCGTTAAAAAGGAATCAATAAAAAGGGGCAGGCGACCGCGTAGGCCCCACCTGTGCATAGTGCGGAGGATACCTCCTCTCCAACAGGTATCATAAGCCTTCTCCAAGTCGAAGAACACGGCTACCGTTTGGCGCCTTCGCAAAAAGTTGTTCATGATGAATGTCGACAGGGTCACAAGGTGGTCAACAGCGGAGCGGCGGCGACGAAAGCCGCATTGGACATTAATAAGTAGTCGTCGAGATTCAAGAATCCAGACTAACCGAGCATTAACCATGCGCTCCATCACCTTACAGACACAGCTTGTAAGAGAAATGGGGCGATAACTAGAAGGAAGGTGTCTATCCTTCCCAGGTTTGGGTATAGGAACAACAACAACAACGGCGTCACGCCAACGCATGGGGACTTGACCTTCGGTCCAGATGCGATTGTAGGTACGAAGAAGGAAGCTTTTGCCCGCCGGAGAAAGGTGTGCCAGCATCTGAACGTGAATGGCATCTGGCCCCGGAGCAGAGGACCGGGACAGTGCAAGCGCACGTTCGAGTTCCCGCATAGTAAAGGGGGCATTATAAGTTTCCAGATTCAGCGAGTGGAAGGAAGGTCGCCGAGCCTCTTCTGCCTCTTTCCTGGGAAGGAAGGCAGCATGGTAATGGGCGGAGCTTGAAACCTCCGCGAAAAAGCGGCCAAAGGCGTTGGAGCAGCCACAGGATCAACAAGGACCTCATTACCTGAGGTCAGGCCAGGTACCGAGGAGTGGGCCTTAATGCCCGACAGCCGGCGCAGCCTACTCCAAACGACGGAAGAGGGAGTAAAACTGGTAAAGGAGCTCGTGAAAGAGGCCCAACAAGCTTTTTTGCTGTCTTTGATGACTCTACGGCATTGTGCTCGGAGTCGTTTGTATTCTATATAATTCGCCAACGTATGATGGCGGCGAAAGGTGCGTAAAGCACGTCGTCGAGCACGGGTAGCGTCCCTACAAGCCTCGTTCCACCAGGGGACGGAAACGCGACGTGAAGAAGAAGTAGTACGAGGAATGGAACGTTCGGCAGCATTGATGATAACAGCCGTGAGGTATTCGACCTGACTGTCACAACTGGGAAAATCGTGGTCCGGAAAGGTCGCCAGGGATGAGTACAGTCCCCAAGTCAACTTTCAGTATGTTCCAGCTCGAAGGACGTGGGGATGGGGTGTGGTGCAGGAGACGAACGACACAGGGGAAGTGGTCGCTCGAATAGGTGTCAGAAAGGACATACCACTCGAACCGATGGGCAAGAGTGGCAGAACAGATCGAGAGGTCCAAGTGGGAGTAGGTATGGGTAGAGTCCGAAAGGAAAGTTGGGGCGCCGGTATTGAGGCAGACAAGATTGAGATGGTTGAAGACATCCGCCAAGAGTGAGCCTCTTGGACGGGACGCAGGAGAGCCCCAAAGGGGATGATGGGCATTGAAGTCGCCAAACAATAAAAACGGCGGGGGAAGCTGAACGATCAGGTGCATCATGTCAGCCCGACTAACAGCAGATGATGATGGAGTGTAGATGGTACAAACTGAAAAAGTAAAAGCAGAAAGAGTAATGCGGACAGCTATTGCTTGGAGTGGGGTGGTCAATGGGATGGGATGGTAATAAATATCGTCCCGAACGAGCAACATGACCCCACCATGAGCTGGGATACCGTCCACAGGGGTGAGGTCATACCGCTCCGAGGTATAGTGGGTAAAGGCAATACGGTCAGTCGGGCGCAACTTGGTTTCCTGGAGACCAAGGACAAGTGGACAGTGCAGGCGGAGGAGCAGTTGTAATTCCTCTCGATTAGATCGGATACCTCGTATGTTCCAATGAAACCACGCCATCGCTAGTCAAAAGGTTGGGGGAACGAGACGGGGTAAGAGCTGGTCACCTCGACGGCCGCGGAGGGCCAGGTTGTGAGGGAACTACGCTACAACCGACGGGAGGCGGATCCGGTTCCATCGACTCGTCGCCAGCTGCGGCCGCTGTCCCTGGTTGTGTAGGACGGGCTCGCATCATTTGCCGACGAAAGGCCGGCGGAGAGCCTGGCAGCAGAGCGTCCCGGCGAAACTGAGGACGGCCGGGAGCAGCGACTCGCGGATGGAGCGTCAGACGAAACGCGCCGGGGTGGAGAGGGGGTTAGAGACTTCTTCTTGGAGGCCTTCTTGGAAGGCTGAGGAGGCACAGGGATGGTGTGCTGGAAGCGAAGAAGGTCCTCACGTGCGGGGTCCGTTTTGGAACGCCGGACCTCGGAAGCTGGCGTCCAGAACGTTTCCCCGATGGACGCCTGAGAAGAGGATCGCTTCTCAGGTGGCGTGGGGGGAGGAGGAAGGGTGGCCCCTGGGGCAGAGGGGGTGGGGGCCACGGGGAGGAGGATTTGGAAGGGAGGGATTTGGGAGGCGGAGGCAGAGCCCGCTGATGGGTGGAGGAGGTGGAGGGGGGACAGGATAGGGGTGAGGATACCGCGGAAGGAGTGGACACAACTGAGGCAAACGAGGTGGTCAATGGCACGGGATGGAGGCGGTCGTACTTCTTCCGGGCCTCAGAATAAGAGAGCCGACCCAAAGTTTTGATTTCTTGTATCTTTTTCTCCTTCTGATATGCGGGGCAGTCTGAGGATCTAGGCGAGTGGACGCCAGGACAATTAACGCACCGAGGTGGTGGGGTGCATGTATGTTCCTCACAAAGAGGACGTCCACAATCGCCACAAAGGGGCTCAGCCTCACACCGGGACGACATGTGCCCAAAGCGCAAACACCTAAAACAGCGCATAGGAGGCGGGACGTAAGGTCGCACGTCGCACCGGTAGGACATCACCTTCACCTTCTCCGGGAGAACGTCCCCCTCGAAGGCGAGGATAAAGGCCCCGGTGTCGATGCGACGGTCTTTGGGGCCGCACTGGACTCGCCGGACAAAATGCACGCCTCGGCGCTCCAGGTTGGCCCTGAGCTCCTCATCAGATTGTAGCAGGAGGTCACGATGAAAAATATCCCCCTGCGTCCTATTTAGTGCCAGATGTGGGACAATGGATACTGGGATGTCCCCTAGGCGGTCGCACGCCTGGAGTGACGCCGACTGTGTGGCAGAGGTGGTCTTGATAAGAACAGACCCTGATCGCATCTTGCTGAGAGCCTCGATTTCCCCGAAGACGTCCTCAATGTGCTGAACAAAGAACATGGGCTTGGAGGTGGCGAACGTCCCCCCATCGGTTCGAGAACAGACCAAATAGCGGCGGAAGTACTTCGCCCCAAGCCGGCGGGCCTGTCCCTCCTCCCATGGAGTGGCCAAGGGGGAAAGGGCAGGAGAACCAGAACTGGAAACGGTACCTTTTCTTTTGAAAGACTCGGCCGCAGAGCGACCAGATACATGTTGACGTTTCATCTGCGAAACGTCCGCCCCGATACCACCCACTCCGACCAGGGGCTCTCCCCACGGGCGCCACCCAGCCGCAGCAAGGGCCACCTGGCAGGATGACCATTGCCGGGAGTCCTGATGCCCCAAAGAGACAGGCATCTACTCCTTGGCCAACGTGGGGAGGATGCAGCTCAGGTATCGGCAGTACTGTGTTGTCAGGGGGCTACCTAGAGGGTACATGACGACCCCACCACAACGGGCTGGCTACCGTGCTGGATTTCTGGTGAAATGGAAAGTCCATCATGATCGCTGGTGCAGATGGAGATGCACTATGGGCGTAACTTGGGCAACCCATCAGGCGTTGAGGCCCAATTTGAGGAATAGTGGGTAAGGTTACAACGCCGGTGCAATGCTGAGTGCCAAGGTCTTAGTGCACTTAGGACCAGTGGTACACCATGTAAGGTGTCCTTCCCCAAAAGGCTCGTACTTCTGTAGAATTTTGAAAAATGGAGGTCAAACCCCAAGGGGGACCATTACATGGAAGGCCGAAACGGTTGAAACTCCTTTTAGTCGCCTCGTACGACAGGCAGGAATACCGCGGGCCTATTCTAATCCCCGGACCCGCAGTGGGGAAGGCGGGTCCGTTGAGAGCTGTAGTAGATCGCAAAATCGTCCACAAAGCGGGAGCCCGAGACATCAGGAAAGAGACAATCCATAATTGGATTTATGGCGATGGCAAACAGTACAACACTCAGCACGGAGCCCTGGGGTACCCCGTTTTCTTGGGAGAAAATACGGGATAGAGTAGTGTTCACCCGCACCCTAAATGTGCGCTCTGCCGTAAATTCGCGAAGAAAAAGGGGCAGCCGGCCTCGAAAGCCCCAAGAGAGTGTGCGGAGGATGCCTGTCCTCCAACAGGTATCGTATGCTCTCTCCAGATCAAAAAATATTGCTACCGTTTGGCGTTTCCGGAGAAAATTGTTCATGATATAAGTGGAGAGAGCAACAAGATGGTCAACTGCAGAACGATGCTTTCGGAATCCGTATTGGGCAGGTGTTAAAAGACTGCGGGATTCCAGCCACCAAGCTAAACGGTAATTCACCATACGCTCCAAAACCTTACAGACACTACTCTTGAGAGAAATGGGGTGATAGCTAGAGGGGAGATTTTTGTCCTTTCCAGGTTTCGGAACGGGAACGACAATAGCTTCCCGCCATCGTCTGGGAAAGGTACTGTCGGTCCAAATTCGATTATAAAGGCGAAGGAGGTAACGCAGACTATGGGTTGATAAATGCAGCAACATTTGGACATGGATACCATCCGGTCCTGGGGCGGAGGATCGAGAAGAAGAGAGTGCATGTTGGAGTTCCCGCATGGAGAAAACAGTATTGTAGCTTTCGCCATTTTGAGAGGAGAAAGCAAGAGGTCGCACTTCCGCTGCACGCTTCTTCGGGAGAAACGCTGGCGGGTAATTTGAAGAGCTCGAAATCTCAGCAAAGTGCTGACCCAATGAGAGAAATTGCGACGGGGTCCACTAAGGTATCATGCGCGACAGTGAGCCCAGAGACCGGGGAGAAACTAGGCGCGCCTGAGAACCGTCGAAGCCGACTCCAAACTTCCGAGGAGGGAGTGAAGGTGTTAAATGAGCTAATAAAGAATTTTCAGCTTGCCTTCTTGCTATCGCGGATGACGCGACGGCATCGCGCACGGAGCTGCTTATATCGGATACAGTTGGCCAAAGTTGGATGGTGACGGAAAATGCGAAAAGCACGTCGCCGCTCACGTATTGCGTCACGGCATGCCTCGTTCCACCAAGGAACTGGGGGGGCGCCGGGGCAATTCGGAGGTGCGTGGTATTGAACGTTCCGCAGCTGTGAGAATAACGTTGGTAAAATGTGTGACCTCATCGTCGACGCTGGGAAAGCGACGGTCATCGAATGTCGCTAGAGACGAAAAAAGTGTCCAATCGGCTTGGGCAAACTTCCAGCGTCGCGAGTGCATATATGGCAGTTGAGGATGCAGTCTAAGGACACATGGAAAGTGGTCACTCGAGTGTGTATCGTCAAGAGCGAACCATTCGAAGCGCCGAGCTAGTGGAACAGTACCGACTGCAAGGTCCAAATGAGATAAATTTGTCGTGGAGGCAGACAAAAATGTGGGGACCCCAGTGTTGAAGCAAACTAGATCCGCTTGGTGGAAGACGTCTAGCAATAGTGAGCCACGTGGACAAAGATGTGGAGATCCCCAAAGCGGGTGGTGGGCATTGAAGTCCCCAACCAGCAAATAGGGGGGTGGAAGCTGACCAAGAAGATGAAGGAGATCAGCTCGTGCCATTGGTGTGGACGATGGAATGTATACCGTACAAAGAGAGAACGTGTATCCAGAAAGGGAAAGACGGACGGCGACAGCTTGGAAGGAAGTGTTTAAATGGATTGGGTGATAATGGAGAGTTTCATGGAGAAGAATCATGAGTCCATGTGCTGGAGTGCCTTCAACAGAAGGGAGATCATATCGAATGGACTGAAAATGAGGGAGAACAAAGCAGTCATGGGGATGCAGCTTTGTTTCCTGAAGACAGAAGAGGACCGGCGAGTAGGATCGTAAGAGGATCGACAATTCATCCCGATTGGCTCGAATGCCGGGGTTATTCCAGTGGATAATGGACGTAGGGTGAACAGAAAATGGAGGAATGTGACCATGGTCGCTGTCAACTCAACGACTGCTCAGAGCTTGCGACCGACAGCATGGAATGGCATTCAGTCGAAGGCAGAAGATCCTGATCCATAGGTTGGTCAGGAGCAGCTCCTGCCACCAGCGATCGGCCGGTTGACCGGCCACCAGCAGTGCGCCTCGGCGACACAGAAGACGGCCGAGGGCGATTTCCGCCAGGTGGTGCTGTAGATGGGACACGCCTTGGCGGAGAAGGAGATGAACTGGGTTTCTTTGTAGCCTTCTTGGAAATATGATGTTTAGATGGAGGAGGAACCGATGGTTGTGAAGTTGGGGTACGTAAAAACTCTTCACGAGTATGCTCTTTTTTCGAAGACTTGGCGTCTGACTTTTGGGCTCGAGATTTAGCAGAACCCGACGAAGGGTGAGCCATAGAGTGGGCAGGCGAAAGTGGTGAGGCTGAACGGGCGATCTTTGCGCTGGCCGATCGGACGACCGTGGCACTAAAGGTGAGGTCGCAAGTCTGCGTGGCCGCCTCCTTCGTTGGCCAAGGAGAAGCAAGGACAGTGCTGTATGTTCCTTTCTGAGGCACGGTGGGCTGTCGACTGGCGAATAATTTTCGAGCAGCAAAGGTCGACACCTTTTCCTTGACTAATTTCCTGGATGAGCTTTTCGTCCTTAAAAACGGGACAATCTCGAGAGGAAGCAGCGTGGTCACCCATACAGTTGATGCAGCGAGGGGATGGAGGTGGACAAGCACCCTCATGGGCATCCTTGCCACACGTAACACATTTGGCCGGATTGGAACAGGACTGGCTGGTGTGATTGAACCGCTGACATCGATTGCACCGTGTAGGGTTTGGGACGTAAGGGCGAACGGAAATTATCTCATAGCCTGCTTTGATTTTCGATGGGAGTTGAACTTTGTCAAATGTCAAGAAGACAGTGCGGGTTGGAATGATGTTCGTGTCAACCCTTTTCGTAACCCTATGAACAGCCGTTACGCCCTCGTCAGACAGGTAGTGCTGAATTTCTTCGTCAGACAATCCATCGAGGGAGCGTGTATAAACGACTCCACGCGAGGAATTTAAGGTACGGTGCGGTTCCACCCGGACAGGGAAGGTGTGGAGCAGAGAAGTACGCAGCAATTTTTGTGCCTGGAGGGCACTGTGTGTTTCTAACAACAGGGTGCCATTCCGTAATCTGGAACAAGACTTTACAGGACCTGCAATTGCGTCGACACCTTTCTGAATAACGAAAGGGTTGACCGTGGAGAAGTCGTGACCTTCGTCAGACCGAGAAACAACAAGGAACTGTGGCAACGATGGAAGAACTGACTGGCTGAGACTCAGTGAACTTACGTTTGTGAGCAGACATAGTGGAAGGTGAGGAAACCACTGCGGAAGAATCCCTCATGATTACCGGCGTCTCCGATGGCGCGCTCCTCCCTTGTGGGGGCCCTCACTGAGGGCACACCCGCCTTAGGTGATTGTTCACACCTCAGGTCACACCTCCCGACAAACGGACGGAGGGACCAATCGGCACTTTCGGAAGGTATCAGCTCGGGTAATCACCCCTCCCTGGGCCTGGCCGTTACCAGGGGGTACGTACGTGTCCTACCTGTCTACCCGGGGCGGGGAATTACGCGTTACCCCGTCACCGGCTACACATGGTAGTGCGTGGGTCGGCCTTCAGACACGCACAGGGAGGAAAAAAGAGAAAGGGAAAGGAAAGAAGAGGGGGGTCTCAAACGCCGCAGCGGAGAAAAGGTGAAGAGAAGAGGGAAGGAAAAGAGGACAGAGGAAGGACGAGGACTTGCAAGTGTAGAAAGCAAGGAATTTGGAACAGTTTCGAGCGTCCGTCTCCGGACGTAGGCACAAACCATACTCCCAGAGGGGGAGAAGGGAAGGAAAGAGCCAGTGGTGAGGGGGGGGGGGCGAAGATGGGGGACGGGGAAGGATGCGGAAAGGGAAGGGAAGGTATGCAGCCCGGAAAGGAAGGAGGGCCACATTAGCTCGGGGTCCCGTGCTCGCTACGCACGTGTCCACAAAAGAGTTGTGGACCCCCTGGGGGGGCATCTACTCCTTGGCATACGTGGGTAGTTAACGGCGCAGGCATCAGTAGAGCGATCCCTGTGTTGTCAGGGGGCTACAACCAAGAGGGTACATGGCGGCCCCACCACAACGGGCTGGCTACTGTGCTGGATCTTAGGTGCAAAAATGTCCAAGGTCGTCGTCGCAGTGAAAAGAAACACTGCAGAGGGCAGCGTGGTAATCGCACCCAGGGACGTATCCTCGCCCAAGAGATCGAAAACGAGCGGAACACCATTGCAACGACGAGAAATCCGGCTAAAGGTCTAATTGCACGACGGATACAGTGCACCATGTAAGGCGCCCTTCCCCAATTGGCTCGCTCTTCGGATAAATTTAGAAAGATGGAGGTCAAACCCTAGAGGGGACCATCACATAAGGCCGAAACATGTGAGACTCCTTTTAGTCGCCTCTTACGACAGGCAGGAATACCGCGGGCCTATTCTAACCCCCGAACCCGCAGGGGGGGAAGGTGGCGGTGCTATACATTACAGTTCCATTGGATAACCACAGAACGATCATTTAAATGGGGGTTGAACAGGCTAAAGTCAGTCATACTGCCGGGTCAATACCCATCACCGACAAGGAGGGGGGGCGACATTCATGAACGACAGGTCAGAATCTGGTTGTGAAGACGGGGATGGGACCTCTGGTGACACCAGAGGCTCTTTGTCCCGAAACTTATATTTCTTCTTTTCCGTTTGAGATCGAGGAGGGCTGTGTGGCATGAAGGAGCCAGCTGCAGCAAGATCGGGAACAGAAAGATTGGGCGACCTTGGGGCCGACAGACCGCGGTTCTCGCGGTCGTCACGTGGCAGCAGACCTTTGGCCTGGAAGGTGCTGGGAAGGGGCATCCCAGGAGGGGCGCCCTTGACAGGCAGACGCCAAAGGAGTGTGACACTTCTCCGGCTGGGGAGGGGGAGCAGCGCCCAGAAGGTGGGGGAACTGCAGGGGAAGGGGGGAGGAAGGGGGGTGAAGATGTAACTAAAGCATAAATAGACGTCATGGACGCAGGGTGAGGACGCGTATACTTCTTACGAGCCTCTGTGTAGGTTAAACGATCAAGGGACTTTTACTCCTATATCTTCTTTTCTGTCATATACTGGACAATTTGGTGAACGTGGAGAAGGATTGCCATGACAATAACACACACAGGAGGGTTTGTGTTATGGTTTTATGGCGCAAAACTGCTACGGTCGTTAGCGCCTGGTCTGTGACTTCGGAAAAGCTAAAAAACGAAACTTGCAACCAGCAGCAATGGGAGAAAATCTCAAAAAAGTGGGGAAACGGGAAACAGAAGGAGATCTTAAAAAACCACTAGAGATGGGGGTTGGTTGTCTCCAAAAAGAGCTTAAAATTGCTGACATCTCACTGGCACTAATGAACTAGAGAACGCGATCAGCTGATCGCGTGTCATCTCCTAAAATGGAAGATGTATCAGGCGACAGCTGTAGACGGGCGCGTAAGGGAGTGAAATAGGGGCACTCAAGTAAAAGGTGTCTCACCATCCACAGTTAAGAGCAGTGGGGACAGAGTGGGGGAGGATCGCCGCTTAAAAGACGTCGATGGCTAAGAAAAGAGTGCCGTATCCGGAGTCTAGTTAAAATTACCTCCTCCAGACGACGAGTTCAGGAGGAAGAGGTCCAAGCACAGAAGAGCTTTCACGTCCTGCAATTTATTATTGGGAAGTGTCGACCAATGTGCGTGCCATAAAAGAGCAACAGGACGACATAAAACACTCCATAGATCGGTGAAGGGAATCATGCGAATAGCTGGCCGAAGAAGAGACTGCAGCCTTGGCCGCTATATCGGCCGCCTCATTCCACAGATACCAACATGTCCTGGGATCCAGAGGAACGCCACAGAGACGCCCCTCAAGTGGAGCAAGTGGAGGCAGTCCTGAACCCGGTGGACCAGAGGGTTTACAGGGTACAGATCTTTGAGACTGAGGAGAGAGAGCTGCGAGAGTGTGCAGGTAACATACTGTATCCGCTGATGGCGACAGATGTATTGGACAGCCTGGAGAACAGCATAAAGCTCCGCAGTATAAACCTAACACTGGTCAGGAAGCCGAAATTGATTTGGCGTGTCGCCAACAATAGAGGCACTCCCAACACCAAACGATGTTTTTGAGCCATTAGTACAAATAAATGTGGCATCCTTCATTTGTGCGCATAGAGCAGCAAATGTCCGACGATAAACAAGAGAAGGGGGTACCATCCTTGGGAAACAAAGGTCACAGAGCAGGCAGGTCCGGGACTGGAGCCAAGGCGGTGCTGTACCCCAAGTTGTCAATAAAGTTTTAGGGAAGTGGAAGGAAAGAGAATGGAGCAGTTGACAGAAGCGGACTCCCGGAGGTGGTAGGGAGGAAGGGCGGCCAGCATACCCTAAATCCAAGGAGACATCGAAAAAAATGTCTTGAGCCAGATTTGCAGGCATGGAAGACGGATGGCTAGCAGAACGACTCAGAAGGACTGCTCGCCGATTGGACAGTGGAGGTTCAGCAGTCTCATCATAAAGGCTTTCCACAGGGCTGGTGTAAAACGCTCCAGACACTAAACGTAATCCACGGTGGTGGATAGAGCGAAACGCCGAAGAATAGACGGCCGAGCAGAGGAGTAAACTATGCTTCCATAGTCCAACTTCGAGCGCACTAAGGCGCGATAGAGGCGGAGAAGGACCACTCGGTCCGCTCCCCAGGAGGTGCCATTCAGGACACGGAGGGTGTTGAATTGCAGACAGCGATCCGAAAGATAGGAACGGGAGAGGACCAGCACAGCTTTCTGTCAAACATAAGACCCAAGAATTTAGCGACGTCTGCGACGGAAGGTTGACAGGGCCTAGATGTAAGACGACGGAAGAAACTCCGTACGACGCCAAAAGTTAACACTAACGGTCTTACTGGGAGAAAAGCGGAAGCCTGCTTCGATGCTCCAAGAGTGGAGGTGGTCGTCGTTCAAGAAGACTGGTCCGTTGAGACCTGTAGTAGATCGCAAAATCGTCCACAAATAGGGAGCCCGAGACATGAGGAAGGAGACAATCCAAAATTGAATTTATGGCAATAGTAAAGAGTACAACACTTACAAGGATTCCTGGGGTACCCCGTTTTCTTTGGAGAAGGTACGGGAGAGAGTAGTGTCCGCCCGCACTTTAAATGTGCGCTCTGCCATAAATTCACGAAGAAAAAGGGGCAGCCGACCTCGAAATCCCCAAGAGAACAGTGTGCGGAGGACGCCTGTCCTCCAACAGGTATCGTATGCTCTCTCCAGATCAAAAAATATCGCTACTGTGGCTTTTCTGGAGAAAATTGTTCATGATATAAGTGGAGAGAGCAACAAGATGGTCAACTGCAGAATGATGCTTTCGGAAACCGCATTGGGCAGGTGTTAAGACTGCGGGACTCCAGCCACCAGGCTAAACGGCAATTCACCATATGCTCCAAAACCTTACTTACACTACTCGAGAGAAATGGGGCGATAGCTAGAAGGGAGATGTTTGTCCTTTCGAGGTTTCGGAACAGGAACGACCATAGCTTCCCACCATCGTCTGGGAAAAGTACTGTCGGTCCAAATTCGATTATAAAGGCGAAGGAGGTAACGCAGACTATGGGTTGATAAATGCAGCAACATTTGGACGTGGATACCATCCGGTCCTGGGGCGGAGGAGCGAGAAGAAGAGAGTGCATGTTGGAGTTCCCACATGGAGAAAACAGTATTGTAGCTTTCGCCATTTTGAGAGAAGAAGGCAAGAGATTGCACTTCCGCTGCCCGTTTCTTCGGGAGAAACGCTGGCGGGTAATTTGAAGAGCTCGAAATCTCAGCAAAGTGTTGACCCAATGAGTTAGAAATTGCAATGAGGTCCACTAATTTATCATGCGCGACAGTGAGCCCAGAGACCGGGGAGAAACCAGGCGCCCCCAGAACCGCCGAATCTGACCCCAAACTTCTGAGGAAGGAGTGAAGGTGTTAAAGAGCTAATAAAGAAGGCCCAGCTTGCCTTCTTGCTATCGCGGATGACGCGATGGCATCGCGCACGGAACTGCTTACAGTTGGCCAAAGTAGGATGGTGCCTGAAAACGCGAGGAGCACGTCGCCGCTCACGTATTGCGTCACTGCATACCTCGTTCCACGAAGGAACTGGGGGGGGGGGGGGGGAGCTCCGGGGCAATTCGGAGGTGCGAGGTATTTAACGTTCCGCAACTGTAAGAATAACTTCTGTAATATGAGTGACCTCATCGTCGACGCTAGGAAAGTGACGATCATCGAATGTCGCTAGAGACGAAAAAAATGTCCAATCGGCTTGGGCAAACTTCCAGCGTCTCGGGCGCATATATGGCAGTTGTGGCTGCAATTGAAGAACACATGGAAAGTGGTCACTCGAGTATCAGCAAGAGCGAACCATTCGAAGGGCCGAGCTAGCGGAACAGTACTGACCGAAAGGTCCAAATGAGAGAAATTCGTCGCGGAGGCAGACAAAAACGTAGGGTGGAAGAAGCATATCAATAGTGAGCCACACGGACAAGGATGTGGAGATCCCCAAAGTGGGTGGTGGGAATTGAAGTCCCCAACCAGCAAATAAGGGGGGGGGGGGGGGGAGTGGAAGCTGACCAAGAAGACGGATATCAGCTCATGCCATTGGTGTGGACGATGGAATACTAACAGTACAAAGAGAGAAGGTGTATCCAGGAAGGGAAAGAGACAGTGACAGCTTGGAAGGAAGTGTTTAAGGGGATTGGGTGCTAATGGAGAGTATCATGGAGAAGAACCACGAGTTCATGTGCTGGAGTGCCTTCAACAGAGGGGAGATCAATTCGGACTGACTGAAAATAGGGGAAAACAAAGCTGTCGTGGGCACACAGCTTTGTTTCCCGAGGAGAAGATGAACGGCGAGAAGGATCGTAAGAGGATCGACAATTCATCGCGATTGGCTCGAACGCCGCGGATATTCCAATGGATAATGGACATAGGGTGGACAGAAAAAGGAAGAATGTTACCAAGGTTGCCTTCAACTCCACGACTGCTCAGAGCTTGCGACCGACAGCGTGGAACGGCATTCAGCCGAAGGCAGAAGATCCTGATCCATAGGTTGTTCGGCAGCAGCTCCTGCCACCAGCGACTGGCCAGTTGATCGGCCACCAGCAGTGAGCCTCGCCGACACAGAAGACGGCCGAGGGTGGTTACCCCCTGGCAGTGCTGTAGAGGAGACACGCCGTGGCAAAGAAGGAGAGGAACTGGGTTTCTTATTAGCCTTCTTGGAAACAGGATGTTTAGATGAAGGAGGAACCGATGGTTGTGAAGTTGGGGTATGTAAAATATCTTCACGAGTAGGCTCTTTTTTTTTGGAAGTCCAGGTGTCTGTTTTTGGGGCTCAGGATTTAGCAGAACGCGATGACAAGTGAGCCATAGAGTGAGCAGGTGAGAGTGGGGAGGTTGAACGGGCGATCTTTGCGCTGGCTGGTTGACGGTCGTGGCACTACAGGTGAGATCACAAGTCTGCATGGCTGCCTCCTTTGTTGGCGGAGGAGAGGCAAGGACAGTGGTGTATTTGCCTGTGTGAGGCACAGTGGGCTTTCGACTGGCGAGTAACTTTCGAGCAGCAAAGGTCGACACCTTTTCCTTCACTCTGATTTCCTGAATGAGCCGCTCATCTTTAAAAATTGGGCAATCTCTTGAGGAAGCAGCACTGTCACCCATACGGTTGATGCAACGAGGGGATGGAGGTGGATAAGCACCCTCATGGGCATCCTTGCCACACGTAACTCATTTGGCTGGATTGGAACAGGACTGGCTGGTACGACAGAACCGCTAGCAACGTGTAGGGTCTGGAATGTAAGGGCGAACCGAAATTCTCATAGCCCACATTGATATTCGATGGGAGTTGAACTCTGTCAAATGTCAAGAAGACAGTACGGGTTTGAACGATGTTTGTGTAAACCCTTTTCACGACTATGAACAGCCGTGACGCCCTGGTCAGACAGGTAGTTTTGAATTTCCTCGTCGGACAATGCGCCGAGGGAGCGTGTATAAACGACCCCACGTGATGAATTTAAAGTGTGGTGCGCTTCCACCCAGACAGAGAAGGCGTGTAGCAGTGCAGTATACAGCAAGTTTTGTGCCTGGAGGGCACTGACTTTCTAACAAGGTGCCATTTCGTTATCTGGAACAAGACTTTACAGGACCTGCAATTGCGTCGACACCTTTCTGAATAATGAGAGGGCTGACCGTGGAGAAGTCGTGACCTTCGTCAGACCGCAAACCAACAAGGAACTGTGGCAACAATGGAAAAACTGTCTGTGGCTGATACTCATTGAACTTACGCTTGTGAGCAGACATAGTAGATGAGGAAACCACTGCGGAAGTATCCCCCATGATTACCGGCGTCTCCGATGGCGCACTCCTCCCTTGTGGGGGCCCTCTCTGAGGGCACACCCGCCTTAGGTGATTGTTCACACCTCAGGTCACACCTCCTGAGAAACGGTTGGAGGGACAAATCTGTAGTTTCGGAAGGTATCAGCTCGGGTAATGACCCCTCCCTGGGCCTGCCCATTACCAGGGGGTATGTACGTGTCCTACTTGTCTACCCGGGGTGTGGAATTGTCACCGGCTACGCATGGAAATGCGTGGGTCGGCCTTCAGACATGCACAGGGGGGAAATAAGGGGAAAACAAAGAAAGGGAAAGGAAAGGAGAGGTCTGAAACGCCACAGCGGAGAAAAGGGTAAAGAGAAGAGGTAAGGAAAAGAGAATGACAAAGGAAGGACAAAGACTTGCCAGCAGAGAAAGCGAAGAAGAGAATTACGTTTTCGAGCATCCATTTCTGGATGTAACCACAAAACATACTCCCAGAGGGGGAGATAGGTAAGGAAAGAGGCGGAGGTGAGGAGGGGGCGAAGATTGGGGATGGGGAAGGATGCAGAAAAGGAAGGTATACAGCCCAGAAAGGAGGGAGGGCCACATTAGCTCTGGGTTCCGTGCTTGCTACGCACGTATCCACAGTTGTGTACCCCCTGGGGGGGGGGGGGGGGGGAGGGAACAGGAGGGGGAACACAGAGGCTCCCTCATGTAGTGGACGCCCAGTCACAACAGAGTTGCCTGCAAATAGCGGGAAGACAGACATGTGTCCAAAACACCTCATAGAAGGTGGGATGTACGGCTTCACTTCACATCGATAAACCATAATCTTTACTTTCTCAGGGAGGGTATCCCCTTCAAAGGCCAGGATGGAGGCACCAGTATCAATGCGATTGTCCTGAGGACCATTATGAATACGCCAAACAAACTGAACACCCCG
The DNA here is from genome assembly GCF_023864345.2 of Schistocerca serialis cubense. Lineage (NCBI taxonomy): Eukaryota > Metazoa > Arthropoda > Insecta > Orthoptera > Acrididae > Schistocerca > Schistocerca serialis. Next base: position 627,375,222 of record NC_064641.1, on the reverse strand, counting down.
CCGTCCGAGATTATGCCGAAGTTCCTCATCACTTAGAAGGATGAGGTCTCTGAAAAATCACACCTTGAACCGTATTTAGAGACTGGTGGGGGGTAGTGGACACAGGAATTGTGCCAAGATGGGTACAGGCACGAAGGGCCGCAGACTGGGCAGCTGAAAGTTTTGATCAGCAACAACCCCGACGACATCTTGCTCAGGGAGTCCACTTCATCAAACTTGTTTTCAATGTGTTCCACAAAGAATGAAGGTTTGGTATTGGTGAAAGTATCCCCATCAGTCCTGGTGCAAACCAGAGAGCGGGGGAAAGGCTTTCTCCATAGCCAACCGGCCTGACCCTCTTCCCACAGGGTAGCCATGGAAGGGAAGGCTGAAGGGGCAGAAGAAGCAGCACTAGAACAATCAGTTCCACGCAGAGAGATGGCCGCAGAAGAACAGCCAGAGTTCTGGACCCGTATGCGTTTCATTTGCATAGTATCCGCCCTGATCCCACCCACTCCGATTAGGGGCTCTCCTCATTGGCACCGCCCAGCCACAGCAAGGGCCGTCTGGCACAGTGGCCATTGCCAGAAGTTCCGATGCTCCAGGATGACGAGCAACCACTCCAAGGCTTGCATGAGGTCACAGTTTAGGTATCAGAAGTGTGATCCCTGTGTTTTCAGGGGGCTCAATTGAAAGTGTACATAGCGACCTCACCACACGGGCTCACTACCATGCTGGCTATGCAACCTAGCATCAGATATGAAAGAAAAGGTGGAATGAACTAGAAGGGCACACGTCGGACACTAGGTAAGGTGCTCTTCCCCAAATGGCCCCCAGAGGGGGACCAGGGAGTGACAAAAGGAGGTGGTGATTACGCAACAAAGCTAAATAGCAAAACCAACATAACCAGGAGGATAGCGAGGGCCAACATAAACAAGGACACCAAGAGAGGGTTGGTTGGTTTGTTGGTTGAGGTTTAAGGGACCAAACAGCAAGGTCATCAGCCCCTTCTTTCACATGTGGACATTCCGCTAATGTGACATCTCAGAAAAGTCAGAACAATAAAAGGGAAAAGGCTAAAAACGTAATGGGGCAGTCATGTTGTCAATGGTAAAAACAAAACGAGGGAAGTCAGCAAGAGAACGAACCCAACGGTATGCTGAAGCAGTATAGGCAAGACCACCTGTGACTTAAAAGGTACAACCGCTAGAATGTAGGAAGTACATATGGGAAAAGGGGACTAACCAAGCCTTAAAAAAAGGGTAAAAACAGTAAAAGTGGAAGAAAATAGGTTTTCAGTCAGGGAGGTGAATCGGGAATCTCCAAACACTGCTTACACTCATCGCCCTGCCCCAATACCAGAGAGATTAAAAACCTTAAAACTGAGAATAAATACCACTTTCCCAGAGGAAACTGAGAACCAGAGAGACCATCCGGGAATCGTTAGCCAACATCAAAGGTAAAGTGTGGGGGGGTCTGTACTTAGCATGCAGATCCGAAAGAAGGGTGCATTCAACCAAAATGTGGGCTACCGACTGGAAGGCTCCACAACCACAAAGTAGGGGTGGCTCATCACGCAAAAGAAAACCATCAGTCAGCCTGGTATGGCCAATGCAGGGACGACACAGTGTGGTCGAGTCCTTTCGGGAGAGGCGAAAGGAAGAACACCACGGGTCTGGTGTCACCTTAATCACACACAGTTTAGACAGGGAAATACACTCCTGGAAATGGAAAAAAGAACACATTGACACCGGTTTGTCAGACCCACCATACGTTCTCCGGACACTGCGAGAGGGCTGTACAAGCAATGATCACACGCACGGCACAGCGGACACACCAGGAACCGCGGTGTTGGCCGTCGAATGGCGCTAGCTGCGCAGCATTTGTGCACCGCCGCCGTCAGTGTCAGCCAGTTTGCCGTGGCATACGGAGCTCCATCGCAGTCTTTAACACTGGTAGCATGCCGCGACAGCGTGGACGTGAACCGTATGCGCAGTTGACGGACTTTGCGCGAGGGCGTATAGTGGGCATGCAGGAGGCCGGGTGGACGTACCGCCGAATTGCTCAACACGTGGGGCGTGAGGTCTCCACAGTACATCGATGTTGTCGCCAGTGGTCGGCGGAAGGTGCACGTGCCCGTCGACCTGGGACCGGACCGCAGCGACGCACGGATGCACGCCAAGACCGTAGGATCCTACGCAGTGCCGTAGGGGACCGCACCGCCACTTCCCAGCAAATTAGGGACACTGTTGCTCCTGGGGTATCGGCGAGGACCATTCGCAACCGTCTCCATGAAGCTGGGCTATGGTCCCGCACACCGTTAGGCCGTCTTCCGCTCACGCCCCAACATCGTGCAGCCCGCCTCCAGTGGTGTCGCGACAGGCGTGAATGGAGGGACGAATGGAGACGTGTCGTCTTCAGCGATGAGAGTCGCTTCTGCCTTGGTGCCAATGATGGTCGTATGCGTGTTTGGCGCCGTGCAGGTGAGCGCCACAATCAGGACTGCATACGACCGAGGCACACAGGGCCAACACCCGGCATCATGGTGTGGGGAGCGATCTCCTACACTGGCCGTACACCACTGGTGATCGTCGAGGGGACACTGAATAGTGCACGGTACATCCAAACCGTCATCGAACCCATCGTTCTACCATTCCTAGACCGGCAAGGGAACTTGCTGTTCCAACAGGACAATGCACGTCCGCATGTATCCCGTGCCACCCAACGTGCTCTAGAAGGTGTAAGTCAACTACCCTGGCCAGCAAGATCTCCGGATCTGTCCCCATTGAGCATGTTTGGGACTGGATGAAGCGTCGTCTCACGCGGTCTGCACGTCCAGCACGAACGCTGGTCCAACTGGGGCGCCAGGTGGAAATGGCATGGCAAGCCGTTCCACAGGACTACATCCAGCATCTCTACGATCGTCTCCATGGGAGAATAGCAGCCTGCATTGCTGCGAAAGGTGGATATACACTGTACTAGTGCCGACATTGTGCATGCTCTGTTGCCTGTGTCTATGTGCCTGTGGTTCTGTCAGTGTGATCATGTGATGTATCTGACCCCAGGAATGTGTCACTAAAGTTTCCCCTTCCTGGGACAATGAATTCACGGTGTTCTTATTTCAATTTCCAGGAGTGTAGCTTCCCATTAGTTGGCCAATGATTGCGCGAAGTTGGATTTGATGTGAAGCCGTAAATCCGCTGCAGGAGGGGTTACAGAAAACGGGGGGTAAGTGACTGCTCCCCCAGCCAAACGATCAGCGAGCTCATTACCCGGGATACCCACATGGCCAGGGACTCAAAGGAAGTCAATGGAAGTCAATGGAACAAGCAGCACGGAGAATATCAGCGAGATGGTCATGGATGGCAGAGACCAAGGGATGGCGCGAAAAACAGCAGTCAATAGCAAGAAGGCCACTCATCGAGTCCGTACATAACAAAACGCGGTTGTGTCGGGACTGTTTAATAAAGGTAAGGGCCCGGGAAATTGCCATCAATTCCGCAGTAAACACCCCTCATGTAGGTAGCAGCAGATGATTTTCCGTTCCGACAGAGGATGTGAAGCCATACCCCACGTGAGCAGCAGATTTAGAGCCATCAGTGTAAAAAACAACAGCATCTCTAAACTCGAGGGACTTTTATTCCTGTATCTTTTTTTCCTTCGTATATACTGGGCAATCTGGTGAACGTGGAGAATGACTACCATGACAATTTACACACACAGGAGGGTGAACACAGGGACTCCCCTCATGGAGTGGACGTCCAAAGTCGCCACAGAGAGTGGCCTGTGAACAGTGGGAAGACATGTGTCCAAAACGCAAGCAATTAACACACCTCATAGGAGGTGGAATGTAAGGCATCACATCGATAAACCATAATGGTAACTTTCTCAGGGAGGGCATCCCCTGCAAAATCCAGGATAAAGGCACCAGTATCAATGCGATTGTCTTTAGGACCCTTCTAGACACGCCGAACAAAGTGAACACCCACCGTCCGAGATTGTTCCAAAGTTCATCAGTTTGAAGGATGAGGTCCCTGTGAAAAATCACACCTTGAACCATATTTAGAGACTGGTGGGGGGTAATGTGCACAGGAATTCTGCCAATATGGGTACAGGCACGAAGGGCCGCAGATTGGGCAGCTGAAGCAGTTTTAATCAGCAACGAACCTTACCACATCTTGCTCAGGGAGTCCACTTCGCCAAACTTGTCTTCAATGTGTTTCACAAAGAATGAAGGTTTGGTATTGGTGGAAGTATCTCCATCAGTCCTGGTGCAAACTAAGTAACAGGGGAAAGGTTTCGCCCCTAGCCGACGGGCCTGACCCTCCTCCCAGGGGCTAGCCATGGAAGGGAAGGCCGAAGGGGCAAGAGAAGAAGCACTTGAAGAATCAGTTCCACACAGAGAGATGGCCGCAGAAGAACGGCCAGAGTTCTGGCACCGTATACATTTCATTTGCATAGCGTCCGCCCTGATACCACCCACTCCGATCAGGGGCTCTCCTCACTGGCGCCACCCAGCCACAGCAAGGGCTGTCTGGCACGGCAGACATTGCTGGGAGTTCCGATGCTCCAGGATGACGAGCAACCTCTCCAAGGCATGCATGAGGAGGTCACAGCTCAGGTATCAGAAGTGTGATCCCTGCGTGTTCAGGGGGCTCAACGAAAAGGGTACATAGCGACCCCACCACACGGGCTGGCTACCGTGCTGGCTATGCACCCTAGCATCAGACAACAACGTGAAAGAAAAGGTGGAATGTACTAGGAGGGCGCACGTCGGAGACACTAGGTAAGGTGCTCTTCCCCAAATGGCTCACACTATGGAGGAGAAATTTTGTAATGGAGGTCAAACCCCAGAGGGGGACCAAGGAATGCCAAAAGGAGGAGATGATTACTCAACAAAGCTGAATTGTAGAAGCAACAGAACCAGGAGGATAGCAGGGGCCAACATAAGCAAGGACACCAAGAGAGGGAGAGGACAGGGTGACGAGAAAGGAGCAAGGAGAGGAAAGGAGGGGAAGGGGAAGGAAATGCAGCCCTGGAAAGAAGGAAGGCTGCAATAGCTCAGAGCCCCATGCTCACCACGCATGTATCCACAAAAGAGTTGTGGACCCTCTGGGGGGAAGGTCTAAGAGCCTGCACCAATTCTCATCAGCGAAAGGTGCATTATTGGTTGGTTGGTTGGTTGTTTGAGGTTAAAGGGACCAAACAGCAAGGTCATCAGTCCCTTGTTTCAAATAGACTCCATTCTGCTAACGGGACATCTCAGTATAGTCAGAAAAATAAAACGGATAAAGGGGAAACGTAAAAGGGCAGTCACGTTGTCATTAGTAAAAACAAATGAGGGAAGTTGGCAAGAGAACGAACCCAACACTATGCTGAAACAGCATAGGCAAGACCACCTGTGACTTAAAAGGTACAACTGCTATAATGCAGAAAGTACGTATGGGAATAGAAAAACTAACCAAGCCTTAAAAAGAAGGGGTAAAAACAGAGTAAAAGGGAAAGAAGAGGATTCCGGTCAGGGAGGTGAATCGGGAATCTCTGAACACTGCCTACAGTGGGAGACACCCAAACACTCACCGCCCTGCCCCAACACCAGAGGGAGATTAAAAACTTTAAAACTGAGAATAAAAACCACTCTCCCGGAGGAAACATAGAACCAGAGAGACCATCCGGGAATCGTCAGCCAACATCAAAGGTAAAGTGTGGGGGAGTCTGTACTTAGCACGCAGAGCCAAAAGAAGGGGGCATTCAACCAAAATGTGGGCCACTGACTGGAAGGCTCCACAACCACATAGCGGGGGTGGCTCATCACGCAAAAGGAAACCATGGGTCAGCCTGGTATGGCCAATGCGGAGACGACACAGTGTGGTCGAGTCCTTGCGGGAGAGGCTAAAGGAAGAACGCCATGGGCCTGTATTCACCTTAATGGCACGAAGTTTATTAGACAGTGGAGTAGCCTCCCAAGAATTGGCCCATGACTGTGCAAAGTGGGATTTGATGTGAAGCCGTAAATCCGCTGCAGGAGGGGTTACAGAAAACGGGGGGTAAGTAACTGCTCCCCCAGCCAAACGATCAGCGAGCTCATTACCCGGGATACCCACATGGCCCGGGACCCATAGGAAGTCAATGGAACAAGCAGCACGGTGAAGATCAGCGAGATGGTCATGGATGGCAGAGACCAAGGGATGGCGCGAAAAACACCGGTCAATAGCAAGAAGGCCACTCATCGAGTCCGTACATAACAAAACGCGGTTGTGTTGGGATTGTTTAATAAAGGTAAGGGCCCGGGAAATTGCCATCAATTCCGCAGTAAACACCCCACATGAGGGTGGCAGTAGATGATTTTCCGTTCCAACAAAGGACGTGAAGGCATACCCAACATGATCAGCAGATTTAGAGCCATCAGTGTAAAAAACAACAGCATCCCGAAACTCCCATAAAATTTGGCGGAAAAAGGAACGGAACACCACCGGGGGGATGGAATCTTTCGGACCGCGGCGGAGATCCATCCGAATTCGAGGCCGAGGAACTAACCAAGGAGGGGTGGAGGGGAGGGAGCGAGGAAGACAGGACAAAGAAGGAAGCCGAAAATCACGGGTAAGAGACGCAAGGCGCAGCCCAACCGGTAAACCCGCCCGAGGGCGGGAGTCAGGCGGGCGACGTCCATGGTCTGGGAATAGGATAGAATAGGAAGGATGAGCGCGAGAAGAACGGATAGTAAGGGCATAAGACACCAGAAGCTGGGACCGCCGAACAGAAAGGGGGGGGGATCCCAGCTTCAACCAGGAGACTATCAACAGGGCTAGTAGGGAAGGCACCGGTGGCCAAACGGATACCACGATGGTGGACTGGATCCAGCACGTGCAGCGTGGAAGGAGCAGCTGAACCATAAACTTGACAACCATAGTCCAAACGTGACAGAACTAGAGCACGATAAAGACGGAGGAGGAGGGAACGGTCCGCACCCCAGGAGGAGTGGGCAAGGAAGCGAAGGACATTGAGTTTACGGAAACATCCTACCTTCAGGAGTCTGATATGGGGCAGCCAAGTGAGCTTGTTGTCGAAAAGAAGACCTAGGAAACGAAACTGTGGAACCACAGGCAATCTTTGTGCAGCGAGATAGAGCTCTGGATCAGGGTGGACCGTAGTACGGCGACAGAAGTGGACCACCCGCGATTTTAAAGGAGAGAATTGAAACCTGTGGGAGAGGGTCCATGCAGAGGCACGCCGTATAGCCACCTGGAGCTGCCGTTCTGCAGATGGCATCGAGGAGGAACTAACCCAAATGCAGAAATCATCCACATACAGGGCAGGGGCGACCAAGGGACCGACAGAGGCCACAAGTCCATCGATAGCAATGAGGAAAAGAAGGACACTCAAGACCGAACCCTGTGGGATGCCCGTCTCCTGGGTCCGTGGAGAACTAAAAGCAGTACCAACTCGAACTCTGAATGACCGATGGATCAGGAACTGACGGATAAAAATCGGGAGTGGGCCCCGAAGACCCCACTGATGAAGGGTTAGTAAGATGTGATGGCGCCAGGCCGTGTCATAGGCCTTGCGAAGGTCAAAAAACACTGCAACCAAATGGCGGCGCTGGGAAAAAGCCTGCCGAACTGCGGATTCCAAGCGAAGTAAATGATCGATTGGAGATCGTCCCTCTCGAAAGCCACACTGGTAAGGGGACAATAGATCCCGAGATTCGAGGACCCAAGTGAGCCGACGGGCTACCAGCCGTTCAAGTAACTTACAACCAACATTGGTCAAACTAATTGGCCGATAGCTGTCAACAGATAGGGGGTTCTGACCAGGCTTAAGGACAGGAACCACAATGCTATCCCTCCACTGAGAAGGGAAGTCACCCTGGAGCCAGATACGGTTAAACACCCGAAGAAGATGGTGCCGTTGTGGAGCACTGAGATGTTGAAGCAGCTGGTTATGAATGGAATCTGGGCCAGGAGCTGTATCATGAGAAGCAGATAGAGCAGAAAGAAATTCCCATTCAGTGAAAGGTTCGTTGTAAGATTCTGACTCACAAGTGGTGAAACATAAGGTGACAGCTTCAGCCTGCTGTTTTTGATGAAGGAAAGCAGCTGGATAGGAGGCCGACGCTGATGCCACTGCAAAATGGGTTGCAAGATGTTCTGCGAGAACTAATGGGTCCGTACAAATGCCATCTGGGAGGTGAAGGCCTGGGAGGGTGGACTGCCGATGGCAACCTTGGAGAGAGCGAAGTGTAGCCCATACCCGTGACAGAGGGACAGTGGAACCAAGGGAAGAAACGAATCGTTCCCAACATATCCGCTTGCTCTGTTTGATTAAATAACGGGCTTTAGCGCGAAGGCGCTTAAAGGTAGAAAGGCTGGCTACAGATGGGTGCCTCTTAAACTGTTGCAAAGCTCGACGGCGATCACGGATGGCAATGGCAATGGCCGTACTCCACCACGGGACTTGCCGACGACGAAATTGTCCAGATGAGCGCGGGACAGCAAGGTTAGCAGCGCGAACAATCGCGTCAGACACGTCACGTAGGACGTCATCAATACAACCCGACAAAGAGGGAGAAAACTCGACCTGTGCAGTATATAGAGGCCAATCGGCGCGGTGGAAAGACCAACGAGGTAACCTCTCCATCGGGGAGCGGGAAGGGAGCGTGATAATCAACGGGAAATGGTCACTATCACAAAGGTCGTCGTGTGGCGACCAGTGTAATGAAGGGAGGAGAGAGGGAGAAGAAAGAGAAAGATCAATGGCAGAAAAGGTACCATGACCAGCACTGAAATGAGTAGGGGAGCCATCATTAAGAAGGCACAGGTCGTGGTCTGCAATAAATTGGTCGATAAGAAGACCTCGTCTAGATGGAAAGGCACTGCCCCACAAAGGATGATGAGCATTAAAATCCCCAAGGAGGAGGAAGGGAGGAGGAAGTTGCTGAAGAAGGGTGGTTAAGGCAGCAGGTGTAAGAGTCCTGTCAGGAGGGAGATAAAGATTGCATACTGTGACTGCAGAGTCTAAGTGGACCCTAACAGCAACTGCTTCCAATGTAGTTTGGAGAGGAATCCACGTGCTAGCAATGTCTGTACGGACCAACGTACAAACGCCACCAGAAGCCCGCAAGGGTCCGACCCGATTTCGACAGAAAACACGGAACCCACGGAGGGTCGGTGAGTGAGCATCAGTAAAATGAGATTCCTGGAGAACCACACAAGCTGCTGAGTAGGACGAAAGAAGGGATTTCAATTCCGGAAGGTGACGATAGTAGCCATTACAATTCCATTGGAGAACCACAGAACGATGGTTTAAATGAGGGCTGAACACGCTAAATCCAGTCATACCGCCGGGTCCCCACCCGTCACCGACAAGGAGGGGGCGACATCCATAAACGACAGGTCAGAATCCGGTTGTGAAGCCGGAGAAGGGACCTCCGGTGACACCAGAGGCTCTTTGTCCCGGGACTTATGTTTCTTCTTCTTTTCAGGCTGAGATCGAGGAGGGCTGTGTGGCATAATGGAGCCAGCTGCAGCAAGATCAGGAACAGAAAGAGACCGGGCGACCTGGGGGCCGATAGACCGCGGCTCTCGCGGTCGCCGCGCTGCAGCAGACCTTTGACCTGGAAGGTGCCGGGAAGGGGCATCCCGGGAGAGGCGCCCTTGACCGGCAGACGCCGAAGGAGTGGGACACTTCTCCGGCTGGGGAGGGGGAGCGGCGCCCAGAGGAAAAGGTGTGGGAGCCGCAGGGGAGGGGGGAAGGAGAGGGGTCCGGGACGGGGGTAAGGAAGGGGGAGGAAGGGATGAAGATGTAACCAAGGCGTAACTAGATGTCATGGACACAGGGTGCAATCGTGCATATTTCTTACGGGCCTCTGTGTAGCTTAAACGATCAAGAGACTTATACTCCTGTATCTTTTTTTCTTTCTTATAGACTGGGCAATCTGCTGAACGTGGAGAATGACTACCATGACAATTTACACATACAGGAGGGGGAACACAGGGACTCCCCTCATGGAGTGGACGTCCACAGTCACCACAGAGAGGGTCCTGGGTACAGCGAGAAGACATGTGGCCAAAACGCAAGCACTTAAAACACCGCATAGGAGGTGGGATGTACGGCTTCACATCACAGCGATAGACCATAATCTTAACTTTCTCAGGAAGGGTATCCCCTTCAAAGGCCAGGATAAAGGCACCAGTATCAATACGATTATCTTTAGGACCCTTCTGAACACGCCGAACAAAGTGAACACCCCGCCGTCCGAGATTGTCCCGAAGTTCCTCATCAGTTTGAAGGATGAGGTCTCTGTGAAAAATCACACCTTGTACCATATTTAGAGACTGGTGAGGGGTAATGGACACGGGAATTGTGCCAAGATGGGTACGGGCACGAAGGGCCGCAGATTGGGCAGCCGAAGCAGTTTTTATCAGTAATGAACCCGACCGCATCTTGCTCAGGGAGTCCACTTCGCCGAACTTGTCTTCTATGTGTTCCACAAAGAATAAAGGTTTGACACTGGTGAAAGTATCTCCATCAGTCCTGGTGCAAACTAGATAACGGGGGAAAGGTTTTGCCCCTAGACGACGGGCCTGACCCTCCTCCCAGGGGGTAGCCACGGAAGGGAAGGCCGAAGGGGCAAGAGAAGCAGCACTTGAGGAATCAGTACCACGCAGAGAGACGGCCGCAGAAGAGCGGCCAGAGGTTTGGACCCTTATGCGTTTCATCTGCATAGCGTCCGCCCTGATACCACCCACTCCGATCAGGGGCTCTCCTCACGGGCGCCACCCAGCCACAGCAAGGGCCGTCTGGCACGGCGGCCATTGCCGGGAGTTCCGATGCTCCAGGATGACGAGCAACCACTCCAAGGCATGCATGAGGAGGTCACAGCTCAGGTATCAGAAGTGTGATCCCTGTGTGTTCAGGGGGCTCAACCAAAAGGGTACATAGCGACCCCACCACACGGGCTGGCTACCGTGCTGGCTATGCACCCTAGCATCAGACAACGACGTAGAAGAAAAGGTGGAATATACTAGGAGGGCACACGTCGGAGACACTAGGTAAGGTGCTCTTCCCCAAATGGCTCACACTACGGAAGAGAAATTTTGGAATGGAGGTCAAACCCCAGAGGGGGACCAAGGAATGCCAAAAGGAGGAGATGATTACGCAACAAAGCCAGAGTGTAAAACCAACAGAACCAGGAGGATAGCGGGGGCCAACATAAGCAAGGACACCAATAGAGGGAGAGGAGAGGGCGAGGGGAAAGGGGTATGGAGGGGAAAGGAGGGGAAGGGAAAGGAAATGCAGCCCGGGAGAGAAAGAAGGCTGCAATGGCTCGGGGCCCCGTGCTCGCCACGCACGTATCCACGAAAGAGTTGTGGACCCCCTGGGGGGGTGCATTATTGGGGCCAACGTGGTGTGGGATGAAATGGATGGGCCCTGTTCAACTCTGCATTTCTGACAGAGGAAGGTAGTAGGGTAGAAAGAGTATTATGATGCTGTCACAACATGTGTTACGAGGCATTCTGTGAGAACCAGTGGGTCAGTGCACAGAACACCTTTGACGTTCAGATGCTGGCGGCAGCCCAGAAGGCTTGGATCAAATCTGCGATGAGACATCGTCTCCAGGGAAGAAAAAGCGCTCCCAGCATTCCTTTTTACTCCACTTAAGGTAATGAGCCTTAGCACTGAGACACTTAAAAGCAAGGAGGTTGGTCTGTGAAGGGTGTTGCTTAAATCACTGCAACGCCTGTTGGCAGTCTGACAGCAACTGTCATCCTTTATCTACCATGGTATTGGTCGATGAGGGGGGACCTGTGGCTAGGGGGACAGCAGTGCCAGCAGCATGAAGAATAGTGGCAGAGATGCACTGCCCTGCAGAATGCCCAGTTTGGGGGCCTGTCTGCCTGGCAGCAGCAACAGGGGAACGATGGAATCACTGGGAAGTGTTCACTGTTTCAAAAGTCATCTTGGAATGACCAATGAAGGAAGGCCACAAGGGCAAGTGAGGTGGAGATCGATAGCAGAGAAGGTGCCATGAGTGGCACTGAAGTGGGTATGAGAACCATCATTTAGGAGACAAATCGAGATCTGATGACTTGTTCAGTTTTTTTTTTGTGGTTTTAGGGCGCACAACTTCAACGGTCATTAGCGCCCAGACTACGTTAGGAATGCACCGCGAGTCACAAGTTTAAAACAGCAACGAAACGGAAAACACGATAAAAGACAGACTGACAGGCACAGGATTAAAAAAACAGCATAATCAAATGTCCTTAGAGAGGGTTGTCAAGTTGATAAAATGAAGAACGCGAGCAGCTGCTCGTGGGTCATCCGCTAAAATGGCATCTAGAGTACATGGCAGGCCAAGATCAAGACGCAGTGTGTTAAAATCCGGACAGGACGTTAAAATGTGGCGGACTGTCAGCAATTGCCCACATGGGCAGAACGGCGCCGGCGCAGCCGTCAGCAGATGGCGATGGCTGAACCGGCAGTGTCCAATTCGTAACCGGGCCAAAACTACCTCCTCCTGCCGAGAAGGGCGTTAGGACGACGTCCAAGCCGCGGGAAAGGGTTTCAAGGCCCGAAGCTTGTTGTCTGAAAGTGCAGCCCAATCGGCATGCCACAGCGATAAAATGCGCCGACAAATGACCCTGCTACAATCTGACGAAGGGACACGACAAGAAGCTGTCTGAGGCTGGAGGACCGCAGCCTTGGCCGTGGCATCTGCAGCTCTGTTCCCAGGGATACCGACATGGCCAGGAACCCACATAAAGCTAACCGGAGAACCGACATCCACCAGCTGCTGAAGAGAGCGTTGGATCCGGTGCACGAAAGGGTGAACTGGGTACGGATCACTGAGGCTCTGGATGGCGCTCAGGGAATCGGAGCAGATGACATATGCAGAATGTCTGTGGCGGCAGATGTAAAGGATAGCCTGGTAGAGGGCAAAGAGCTCAGCTGTGAAGACCGAACAATGGCCATGGAGCCAGTATTTGAAACTGTGCCCCGACAATAAAAGAACACCCGACCCCGTCATTGGTCTTATAGCCATCTGTATAAATGAAGGTCATATTAATGAACTTCGAACGAAGTTCAACAAAACGGGAGTGGTATACCGAACCGGGGGTAACTTCCTTTGGGAGCGAGCTGAGGTCAAGGTGGACGCGAACCTGAGCCTGGAGCCAAGGTGGCGTGTGGCTCTCGCCCACTCGAAAGGTTGCAGGGAGTGAAAAATTAAGGTGTTGAAGGAGGCGACGAAAGCGAACTCCAGGGGGTAGCAGGGCAGAGACTTACAACCCCTATTGACGGTCGAGAGAGTCATCGAAAAAGGAACGATAAGACGGGTGGTCGGGCATTGCCAGTAGCCGACAGGCATACCGACAAAGCAGTATATCGTGCCGGTAGGTGAGTGGCAATTCACCGGCTTCAGCATGAAGACTCTCGATCGGACTAGTATAAAACGCTCCGATCGCAAGTCGTAAGCCCCGATGTTGTATGGAGTTGAGGCGGCCTAAGATAGATGGCTGTGCAGAGGAGTATACGAAGCTCCCATAATCCAGCTTGGAGCGGACGATCGACCGATATAGGCGAAGTAGGACAGTTCGATCCGCTCCCCACGACATACCACTGAGAACACGGAGGACATTTAGAGAACAGGTACAACGGGCAGCCAAATATGACATGTGGAGACCAGCTAAGTTTCCTGTCAAATGTAAGACCTAAAAATTTTGTTGTCTCCACGAATGGGAGAGCAATGGGACCGAGTTGTAAGGACGGTGGGAGAAACTCTTTGTAGCGCCAGAAGTTAATACAGACCGTCTTCTCGGCAGAAAAACAGAAGGCATTGGCGACACTCCAGGAGTAAAGATGGACAAGAGAACGCTGAAGACAGCGCTCCAGGAAACACTTACGCTGCGCGCTGCAATAGATGGTAAAATCCTCCACGAAAAGGGAGCCTGATACATCAGCTGGGAGGCAATCCATTATTGGATTGATCGCTATGGCGAAGAGAGCGACGCTCAAAACTGAGCCCTGTGGAACCCCATTCTCCTGGCGAAAGGTGTGACAGGACAGAACCCACACGTACCCTGAACTGTCGATACATTAAAAAGGAACGAATAAAAAGAGGGAGGCGACCGCGAAGGCCCCATGTATGCATGGTGCGGAGAATGCCCGCCCTCCAACAGGTGTCTTAAGCCTTCTCCAAATCAAAGAACACAGCCGCGGTCGGGCGCTTCCGCAAGAAGTTATTCATAATGAAGGTCGACAAGGTAACCAGATGGTCAACAGCAGAGCGGCGCCTACGAAATCCACATTGTACATTGGTAAGTAGGCGTCGAGACTCGAGCAGCCAAACCAAACAGGAGTTAACCATTCGCTCCATCACTTTACAGACACAGCTGGTAAGCGAGATGGGTAGATAACTGCAAGGCAAGTGCTTGTCCTTCCCTGGCTTAGGGATCGGGACAACAATAGACTCGCGCCAGCATGCGGGAACATTTTTTTTTTTTTTTTTTTTTTTTAGGGTTTAAGGGCGCTCAACTGCTGAGGTCATTAGCGCCCAGTCACTGGTGTTAGAAAACATGGAATCTGCTAAAACTCAAGGGGATGGGGGGACACCAGAAGGACCTGACAAAGATGCAGATTAAATAAGTAAAAAGGTTAAATGTCTTTGGTCAAGCCAGTTAAAGTTATAAAACGCAGAATACGAGCAGCTGCTCGAGCGTCATCAGCTAAAACATCCGGTAAAGTAGATGGCAGGGACAGGACAACACGAAATTTACTAAAACAGGGACACGACAATAAAACATGGTGCACTGTTAATGCCTGACCACAAGGGCACTGCGGGGCTGGGTCACCAGAGAGCAGGTAGCGGTGGCTAAACCGGCAATGCCCAATCCGCAACCTGGTCAGAAGGACCTCCTCGCGCCGAGATGGTCGGGAGGATGTTGTCCAAGCAGTTGGGAGCGGTTTTACTGCCCGGAGCTTGTTTCCTTGGAGGGATGACCAAGCATCCCACCACAACGACAAGCCTCTTACATACATCCCCACGAACGTCAGATGACGGGACACAATGGGAGGCTGGCCGAGGCAGGAGGACTGCAGCCTTGGCTGCAGCATCCGCAGCCTCATTCCCAGCCACTCCTACATGTCTGGGAACCCACAGAAAGCTGACAGAACCGCCATTATCAGCGAAAGAATGGAGGGACTGCTGTATCCGTTGAATCAAAGGATGGACCGGATAAGGAGCCCCAAGGCTCTGAAGAGCACTGAGTGAGTCAGTGCAGAGTACATACGATGAATGGCGGTGGCGGCGGGCATACTGAACGGCCTGATGGAGAGCAAAAAGCTCGGCCGTAAAGCTGGAACATTGGTGAAGGAGCCGGTATTTAAAGGTGGCGGCCCCGACGACAAAGGCACAGCCGACATCGCCGTCAGTTTTGGAGCCATCGGTGTAACTAAAGGTGTGACCGGCAAGTCGAGCACGAAGTTCGACACACCGTGAGCAATACACTGCAGCCGGAGTACCCTCCTTCAGGAGTGAGCTGAGGTCGAGATAAATACGAACCGGAGCCTGGAGCCAAGGTGGCGTCGGGCTCTCACCCTCTCTGAAGGTGGTAGGTAGGGCAAAATCCAATTGTCGAAGCAGGCGACGGAAGCGGACTCCGGGGGGCAGCAGGGCAGACACATACAAACCGTACTGACGGTCGAGAGAATCGGCGAAGAAGGACTTGTAAGAGGGGTGGTCGGGCATAGACAACAGCCGGCAGGCATACCGACACAGCAGTACGTCACGCCGGTAGGTCAATGGTAACTCGGCAGCTTCAGCATAAAGACTCTCCACAGGACTAGTGTAGAAGGCTCCGGTCGCAAGACGTATCCCCCGATGGTGGATGGAGTTGAGCCGGCGTAAGAGGGATGGCCGAGCGGACGAGTAGACGAAGCTCCCATAATCCAGCTTCGATCAGACTATGGACCGATACAAGCGAAGCAGCACAGTGCGATCCACTCCCCAAGATGAACCGCTAAGAACTCTTAGGACATTAAGGGAACGTGTACAACGGGCCGCCAAATAAGAGACATGTGGAGACCAACACAGTTTCCTGTCCAACGTGAGCCCTAGAAACTTAGTTGTGTCCATGAATGGGAGAACAACGGGACCGAGATGTAAGGATGGCGGAAGGAACGCTTTATATCGCCAAAAGTTGATACAAACCGTCTTCTCTTCAGAGAACCGGAAGCCATTTGCCACGCTCCATGAGTAGAGGCTGTCTAGACAACGCTGAAGGCAGCGCTCCATGAGGCATGTTCGCTGGGCACTGCAGTAGATCGCGGAGTCATCGACAAAGAGAGAGCCTGAGACATTAGGTGGAATGCAATCCATAATTGGATTGATCGCGATGGCAAAAAGGGCTACGCTCGAGACGGAGCCCTGAGGCACTCCGTTCTCCTGGAGGAAGACGTCGGACAATACGGAACCCACACGTACCCTGAACTTTCGATCCGTTAAAAAGGAATCAATAAAAAGGGGCAGGCGACCGCGTAGGCCCCACCTGTGCATAGTGCGGAGGATACCTCCTCTCCAACAGGTATCATAAGCCTTCTCCAAGTCGAAGAACACGGCTACCGTTTGGCGCCTTCGCAAAAAGTTGTTCATGATGAATGTCGACAGGGTCACAAGGTGGTCAACAGCGGAGCGGCGGCGACGAAAGCCGCATTGGACATTAATAAGTAGTCGTCGAGATTCAAGAATCCAGACTAACCGAGCATTAACCATGCGCTCCATCACCTTACAGACACAGCTTGTAAGAGAAATGGGGCGATAACTAGAAGGAAGGTGTCTATCCTTCCCAGGTTTGGGTATAGGAACAACAACAACAACGGCGTCACGCCAACGCATGGGGACTTGACCTTCGGTCTAGACGCGATTGTAGGTACGAAGAAGGAAGCGTTTGCCCGCCGGAGAAAGGTGTGCCAGCATCTGAACGTGAATGGCATCTGGCCCCGGAGCAGAGGACCGGGACAGTGCAAGCGCACGTTCGAGTTCCCGCATAGTAAAGGGGGCATTATAAGTTTCCAGATTCAGCGAGTGGAAGGAAGGTCGCCGAGACTCGACTGCCTCTTTCCTGGGAAGGAAGGCGGGATGGTAATGGGCGGAGCTTGAAACCTCCGCGAAAAAGCGGCCAAAGGCGTTGGAGACAGCGACAGGATCAACAAGGACCTCATTACCTGAGGTCAGGCCAGGTACCGAGGAGTGGGCCTTAATGCCCGACAGCCGGCGCAGCCTACTCCAAACGACGGCAGAGGGAGTAAAACTGGTAAAGGAGCTCGTGAAAGAGGCCCAACAAGCTTTTTTGCTGTCTTTGATGACTCTACGGCATTGTGCTCGGAGTCGTTTGTATTCTATATAATTCGCCAACGTATGATGGCGGCGAAAGGTGCGTAAAGCACGTCGTCGAGCACGGGTAGCGTCCCTACAAGCCTCGTTCCACCAGGGGACGGAAACGCGACGTGAAGAAGAAGTAGTACGAGGAATGGAACGTTCGGCAGCATTGATGATAACAGCCGTGAGGTATTCGACCTGACTGTCACAATTGGGAAAATCGTGGTCCGGAGAGGTCGCCAGGGAGGAGTAAAGTCCCCAGTCAGCTTTCAGTATGTTCCAGCTCGAAGGACGTGGGGATGGGGTGTGGTGCAGGAGACGAACGACACAGGGGAAGTGGTCGCTCGAATAGGTGTCAGAAAGGACATACCACTCGAACCGACGGGCAAGAGTGGTAGAACAGATCGAGACGTCCAAGTGGGAGTAGGTATGAGTAGAGTCTGAGAGGAAAGTCGGGGCGCCGGTATTGAGGCAGACAAGATTGAGATGGTTGAAGACATCTGCCAAGAGTGAGCCTCTTGGACGGGACGCAGGAGAGCCCCAAAGGGGATGATGGGCATTGAAGTCGCCAAACAATAAGAACGGCGGGGGAAGCTGAACGATCAGGTGCATCATGTCAGTCCGACTAACAGCAGATGATGATGGAGTGTAGATGGTACAAACTGAAAAAGTAAAAGCAGAAAGAGTAATGCGGATAGCTATTGCTTGGAGTGGGGTGGTCAATGGGATGGGATGGTAATAGACATCGTCCCGAACGAGCAACATGACCCCACCATGAGCTGGGATACCGTCCACAGGGGTGAGGTCATACCGCTCCGAGGTATAGTGGGTAAAGGCAATACGGTCAGTCGGGCGCAACTTGGTTTCCTGGAGACCAAGGACAAGTGGACAGTGCAGGCGGAGGAGCAGTTGTAATTCCTCTCGATTAGATCGGATACCTCGTATGTTCCAATGAAACAACGCCATCGCTAGTCAAAAGGTTGGGGGAACGAGACGGGGTAAGAGCTGGTCACCTCGATGGCCGCGGAGGGCCAGGTTGCGAGGGAACTATGCTACAACCGACGGGAGGCGGATCCGGTTCCACCGACTCGTCGCAAGCTGCGGCCGCTGTCCCTGATTGTGTAGGAGGGGCCGCATCATTTGCCGACGAAAGGCCGGCGGAGAGCCTGGCAGCAGAGCGTCCCGGCGAAACTGAGGACGGCCGGGAGCAGCGACTCGCGGATGGAGCGTCAGACGAAACGCGCCGGGGTGGAGAGGGGGTTAGAGACTTCTTCTTGGAGGCCTTCTTGGAAGGCCGAGGAGGCACAGGGATGGTGGACTGGACCCGAAGAAGATCCTCACGCGCGGGGTCCGTTTTGGAATGCCGGACCTCGGAAGCTCGGGTCCGGAACGTTTCCCCGATGGACGCCTGAGAAGAGGATCGCTTCTCAGGTGGCGTGGGAGGAGGAGGAGGAGGAGGAGGAGGAGGAGGAGGAGGAGGAGGAGGAGGAGGAAGGGTGGCCCCTGGGGCAGAGGGGGTGGGGGTCACGGGGGAGGAGGATTTGGGAGGCGGAGGCAGAGCCCCCTGATGGGCGGAGGAGGCGGAGGGGGGACAGGATAGGGGTGATGATACCGTGGAAGGAGTGGACACAACTGAGGCAAACGAAGTGGTCAGTGACACGGGATGAAGGCGGTCATACTTCTTCCTGGCCTCAGAATATGAGAGCTGATCCAAAGTTTTGATTTCTTGTATCTTCTTCTCCTTTTGATATGCGGGGCAGTCTGAGGATCTAGGCGAGTGGACGCCAGGACAATTAATGCACCGAGGTAGTGGGGTGCATGTATGTTCCTCACAAAGAGGACGTCCACAATCGCCACAAAGGGGCTCAGCCTCACACCGGGACGACATGTGCCCAAAGTGCAAACACCTAAAACAGTGCATAGGAGGCGGGACGTAAGGTCGCACGTCGCACCGGTAGGACATCACCTTTACCTTCTCCGGGAGAACGTCCCCTCGAAGGCGAGGATAAAGGCCCCGGTGTTGATGCGACGGTCTTTGGGGCCGCGCTGGACTCGCCGGACGAAATGCACGCCTCGGCGCTCCAGGTTGGCCCTGAGCTCCTCATCAGATTGTAGCAGGAGGTCACGATGAAAAATAACCCCCTGCGTCCTATTTAGTGCCAGATGTGGGACAATGGATACTGGGATGTCCCCTAGGCGGTCGCACGTCTGGAGTGACGCCGACTGTGTGGCAGAGGTGGTCTTGATAAGAACAGACCCTGATCGCATCTTGCTGAGAGCCTCGATTTCCCCGAAGACGTCCTCAATGTGCTGAACAAAGAACATGGGCTTGGAGGTGGCGAACGTCCCCCCATCGGTTCGAGAACAGACCAAATAGCGGGGGAAGTACTTCGCCCCAAGCCGGCGGGCCTGTCCCTCCTCCCATGGAGTGGCCAAGGGGGAAAGGGCAGGAGAACCAGAACTAGAAACGGTACCTTTTCTTTTGAAAGACTTGGTCGCAGAGCGACCAGATACATGTTGACGTTTCATCTGCGAAACGTCCGCCCCGATACCACCCACTCCGACCAGGGGCTCTCCCCACGGGCGCCACCCAGCCGCAGCAAGGGCCACCTGGCAGGATGACCATTGCCGGGAGTCCTGATGCCCCAAAGAGACAGGCATCTACTCCTTGGCCAACGTGGGGAGGATGCAGCTCAGGTATCGGCAGTACTGTGTTGTCATGGGGCTACCTAGAGGGTACATGACGACCCCACCACAACAGGCTGGCTACCGTGCTGGATTTCTGGTGCCATGGAAAGTCCATCATGATCGCTGGTGCAGATGGAGATGCACTATGGGCGTAACTTGGACAACTCATCAGGCGTTTAGGCCCAATTTGAGGAATAGTGGGTACAGTTACAACGCCGGTGCAATGCTGAGTGCCAAGGTCTTAGTGCACTTAGGACCAGTGGTACACCATGTAAGGTGTCCTTCCCCAAAAGGCTCGTACTTCTGTAGAATTTTGAAAAATGGAGGTCAAACCCCAAGGGGGACCATCACATAGAAGGCCGAAACGGTTGAAACTCCTTTTAGTCGCCTCTTACGACCGGCAGGAATACCTCGGGCCTATTCTTACCCCGGACCCGCAGGGGGAATGCGGGAACATGACCCTCAATCCGGATGCGATTTTAAGTACGAAGAAGAAAACCTTTACCCGCAGGAGAAAGGTTCTTCAGCATCTGAATATGAATATGAATAGAATCAGGCCCTGGAGCGGAGGACCGTGATCGGCCAAGTGCATTTTCGAGTTCCCGCATGGTGAAGGGGGCATTATAACTTTCACGATTCGAGGAGCAGAAGTTAGGTGGCCTAGCCTCCTCTGCCTGTTTGCGGGGGAGGAAGGCAGGGTGGTAATGAGCGGAGCTCGAAACCTCTGCGAAAAAGCGGCCGAAGGCATTGGAGACAGCCTCAGGTGCCACAAGGACGTCATTCGCGACCGTCAAGCCAGAAACTGGTGAGTGGACCTTAGTGCCAGATAGCCGGCGCAGGCTACCCCAGACAACAGAAGGAGTAAAACTGTTGAAGGTGCTTGTGAAAGCAGCCCAGCTGGCTTTCTTGCTTTCTTTAATAATACGACGACACTGTGCACGTAATCGTTTATAATTGATACAATTCGCCACTGTAGGGTGGCGTTTAAAGGTGGGTAAAGCACGTCGACGAGCACGTAAAGCGTCTCTACATGCTGCGGTCCACCAGGGGACCGGTACGCGACGTGGAGAAGTAGGGTGAGGGATGGAATATTCAGCAGCAGTGAGAATGACTTCCGTGAGGTGTGCGACCTGACGATCGCAGCTTGTGAAGGTTTGATCCTGAAAGGTCGCCCTGGAAGAGAAGAGCCCCCAGTCTGCTTTGCAGATGGTCCAACTAGATGAGCACGGAGAGGGGGTATGCTGCAGGAGATGGATAACACACGGGAAGTGGTCGCTCGAATATGTATCAGAAAGTGCATACCACTCAAACCGGCGTGCAAGTTGGGAAGTACATATAGAGAGGTCTAAATGGGAATAGGTGTGAGATGTGTCCGAAAGAAAAGTAGGGGCGCCAGTATTGAGGCAGACAAGATTGAGCTGGTTGAAAAGGTCTGCTAACAGGGAGCCCCTCGGACAGGATGCTGGAGAGCCCCAAAGGGGATGGTGGGCATTGAAGTCTCCAGTTAACAAAAATGGTGCAGGTAGTTGAGCAATAATTTGCATCATGTCTGCCCTGGTAACGGCAGACGACGATGGAGTGTAAATGGTACAAATGGAAAATGTAAAAGTGGCGAGAGTAATGCGGATGGCAACTGCCTGCAGGCCGGTGTGCAACGTGATGGGATCGTAGTAAATATCATCCCGGACCAGCAACATAACCCCTCCATGGACCGGGATACCTACCACAGGGGGTAGATCAAAACGCACAGAGGTGTAGTGTGCAAAGGCAATGTGATCGCATGGGCGTAGCTTCGTTTCCTGGAGGGCTACGACGAACGGACAGTGCAAGCGGAGCAGCAACTTCAGGTCCTCTCGGTTGGAGCGAATGCTGCGAATATTCCAGTGAATAAGTGCCATCGTAAGAAGAAAAGGAAGATGAAAGAAGAGGTCACCTCGAAGACCGCTGAGGGCCTGGCTTCGAGCGAGCACTGCCGCCGCTATCAGTAGGCGGACAGTCATCGTCCATTGGTTCTATAGGTTCATCGGACATCTTGGTAAGATGGCCGGGAGGTGGAGCTTCCTCCGCCAGTGAACGGCCAGATGTTCGGCTACCAGCGGTGCGGCCAGGCGAAACGGATAACGGCCTGGGGCGGCACCCGCTGGGTGGCGCAGGAGAAGAAATGCGCCGTGGCGGAGAAGGAGAACTGTGCTTCCTATGAGCCTTCTTGGAAGGTCGTTTGGTGGAATTACCGGTCGATGGCTGGGAGGTCGAGGTACGTAGGAAGTCTGCACGGGACGGTTCCTTCTTGAAGGCCCGTGCATCTGACTTCTGTGTCTTCGTCTTAGCAGAAGCTGATGAAGGGGCTGGTGTCTGTGGGGTAATGGGAGGAAGAGGAGACGTCGACCGCGCGATCTTAGCACTGGCCGAACGTACGACCGTGGTGCTGAAGGTCAGATCGCATGTCTGGGTTGCCACCTCCCTGGTAGTCCGAGGAGAGGCGAGGACAGTACTGTATTTCCCCGCTGGGAGCAGCGTGGGCTTTCTACTAGCCAATAGCTTGCGAGCAGCCGAGGTGGACACTTTCTCTTTGACCCGAATTTCTTGGATACAGCGTTCTTCCTTATAGACGGGACAGTCGCGGGAGGATGCGGCATGGTCACCCTGACAGTTCACACAATGAGGAGACGGAGGTGGACAGTCACCCTCATGGGCATCCCTGCCACATGTGACATTTAGCCGCATTGGAACAAGACTGTCGAATGTGATTGAAACGCTGACACTGGTAGCAGCGCGTAGGTGTCGGGACATAGGGGCGAACAGAAATAACCTCGTAGCCCACTTTGATACGCGACGGCAGCTGAACACTGTCAAAGGTCAAGAAAAGTGTCCAGGTCGGTACAAGGTCATTGTTGACCTTTTTCATGACCCTATGGACAGCCGTCACGCCTTGCTCAGCGAGGAAAGATTGAATCTCCTCGTCAGTCAATCCGTCGAGGGATCTAGTATAGACCACACCACGAGACGAATTCAAAGTGCGGTGAGCCTTCACCCGGACAGGGAACGTGTACAGGAGTGTGGCTCGAAGCAGTTTTTGTGCCTGAAAGGCGCTTTCAGTTTCTAGTAACAAGGTACCATTACGCAACCTGGTACAAGATTTGACAGATCCGGCTATGGCATCTACACCCTTCTGGATAACGAAAGGGTTGACAGAGGAAAAATCCTTTCCATCCTCAGATCGAGAAACGACGAGGAACTGTGGGGCAGGCGGTAGTACTTTCGTCACTGGGGGCTGGTCATGTTTCCGTTAATGGGCAGAAGTCGAGAGAGAAGAAGAGAAATCCATTGCGGAGGAATCCCCCATGATTGCCAGCGTCTCCGATGACGCGCTCCTTCCTTAAGGGGACCCTCTCAGAGGGCACTCCCGCCTTAGGTGAATGTTTACACCTCAGGTCACACCTCCCGAGAAACAGACGGAGGGAACAATCGGCATGGTCAGAAGGTATCAGCTCAGGCAATCACCCCTCCCTGGGCCTGGCCTTTACCAGGGGGTACGTGCGTGCCTTACTTGTCTACCCAGGGCGGGGAATTACGCATTACCCCATCACCGGCTACGCGTGCGAACGCGTGGGTCGGCCTTCAGGCGCGCACAGGGAGGAAGGAAGAAGAAAAAGGAGAGAGATAGAGAGAGAGAGAGAAAGGGAGAGAGAGGACAGACTGTCTCAAACGCCGAGGCGGAGACCAGAGGAGGCAAGGGAAAGAAGGCAAGGGAAAGAAGGCAAGGGAAAGAAGGCAAGGGAAAGAAGGCAAGGGAAAGAAGGCAAGGGAAAGAAGGCAAGGGAAAGAAGGCAAGGGAAAGAAGGCAAGGGAAAGAAGGCAAGGGAAAGAAGGCAAGGGAAAGAAGGCAAGGGAAAGAAGGCAAGGGAAAGAAGGCAAGGGAAAGAAGGCAAGGGAAAGAAGGCAAGGGAAAGAAGGCAAGGGAAAGAAGGCAAGGGAAAGAAGGCAAGGGAAAGAAGGCAAGGGAAAGAAGGCAAGGGAAAGAAGGCAAGGGAAAGAAGGCAAGGGAAAGAAGGCAAGGGAAAGAAGGCAAGGGAAAGAAGGCAAGGGAAAGAAGGCAAGGGAAAGAAGGCAAGGGAAAGAAGGCAAGGGAAAGAAGGCAAGGGAAAGAAGGCAAGGGAAAGAAGGCAAGGGAAAGAAGGCAAGGGAAAGAAGGCAAGGGAAAGAAGGCAAGGGAAAGAAGGCAAGGGAAAGAAGGCAAGGGAAAGAAGGCAAGGGAAAGAAGGCAAGGGAAAGAAGGCAAGGGAAAGAAGGCAAGGGAAAGAAGGCAAGGGAAAGAAGGCAAGGGAAAGAAGGCAAGGGAAAGAAGGCAAGGGAAAGAAGGCAAGGGAAAGAAGGCAAGGGAAAGAAGGCAAGGGAAAGAAGGCAAGGGAAAGAAGGCAAGGGAAAGAAGGCAAGGGAAAGAAGGCAAGGGAAAGAAGGCAAGGGAAAGAAGGCAAGGGAAAGAAGGCAAGGGAAAGAAGGCAAGGGAAAGAAGGCAAGGGAAAGAAGGCAAGGGAAAGAAGGCAAGGGAAAGAAGGCAAGGGAAAGAAGGCAAGGGAAAGAAGGCAAGGGAAAGAAGGCAAGGGAAAGAAGGCAAGGGAAAGAAGGCAAGGGAAAGAAGGCAAGGGAAAGAAGGCAAGGGAAAGAAGGCAAGGGAAAGAAGGCAAGGGAAAGAAGGCAAGGGAAAGAAGGCAAGGGAAAGAAGGCAAGGGAAAGAAGGCAAGGGAAAGAAGGCAAGGGAAAGAAGGCAAGGGAAAGAAGGCAAGGGAAAGAAGGCAAGGGAAAGAAGGCAAGGGAAAGAAGGCAAGGGAAAGAAGGCAAGGGAAAGAAGGCAAGGGAAAGAAGGCAAGGGAAAGAAGGCAAGGGAAAGAAGGCAAGGGAAAGAAGGCAAGGGAAAGAAGGCAAGGGAAAGAAGGCAAGGGAAAGAAGGCAAGGGAAAGAAGGCAAGGGAAAGAAGGCAAGGGAAAGAAGGCAAGGGAAAGAAGGCAAGGGAAAGAAGGCAAGGGAAAGAAGGCAAGGGAAAGAAGGCAAGGGAAAGAAGGCAAGGGAAAGAAGGCAAGGGAAAGAAGGCAAGGGAAAGAAGGCAAGGGAAAGAAGGCAAGGGAAAGAAGGCAAGGGAAAGAAGGCAAGGGAAAGAAGGCAAGGGAAAGAAGGCAAGGGAAAGAAGGCAAGGGAAAGAAGGCAAGGGAAAGAAGGCAAGGGAAAGAAGGCAAGGGAAAGAAGGCAAGGGAAAGAAGGCAAGGGAAAGAAGGCAAGGGAAAGAAGGCAAGGGAAAGAAGGCAAGGGAAAGAAGGCAAGGGAAAGAAGGCAAGGGAAAGAAGGCAAGGGAAAGAAGGCAAGGGAAAGAAGGCAAGGGAAAGAAGGCAAGGGAAAGAAGGCAAGGGAAAGAGTAAGGAAGACAGTTAGATGGAGAAGAACAAAGAAAGGAACCAACCAAAGAAGGAAGAAACGAGAAGTGAAAAACCAAAAAGACCACAAATATATGTCGTGGGACTGTCCGTCTCCGGACGCAGGTGCTAACTACCCCCTTGAGGGGGATGGACTCCTTTTAGTCACCTCTTACGACAGGCAGGAAGACCTCGGCCCTATTCTAACCCCCGGACCCGCAGGGGGGTTGTTCAGTTAGGATACCCCTACCCATTGAAGTGACACTCCACCACAATGGATGTTGGGCATTCAAGTCCCCAAGAAGAAGGGGGCCAGAGTTGCTGGCTTAAGGTAGACAGTGCAACGTAAGTGGCCTACCTGGATGGAGGTAGACATTGCAAATGGCGATAGCCAGAGTCGTTTGCACTCTGGCCACTATCACTTCCAAGTTGGTATGTAGGGGACCCAGTGACTAATATCAAAAGGAAGCAATGTGCAGACCCCACCAGATGCTCCCCAGGGCCAGCATGGTTCCAACAGAAGGCCCAATAACCATGAAATGTTGGAGAGAATGGTCATCATGGAAATACAGAATCGGAGACAAGACATCGCATTTCCAGTAGGTGACGATAGTATCAACTGGAATTCCACTGGATGATCGTGTGGCAAGAATCCAAGGTAGACATGAAACCAAGGAGGTGGTCAGGTCACTCAGTAGTCGTCACTGTCAAGGATGGGACGACATCAATAAATAAGGTTTCAGACTCAGGTTGTGAGGGGGAGATGGAACCTCCAGGGCACCAGGTGCACCTTGTCTTGGTATTTATGTTTTTTCTTTTTCTGAGATGGAGGAGGGCAGGGCACAGGAGGACTACAGGCTTTTGCAAGGTCTGGAACCGAAAGAGAGCAGGCGACCATGGGATGCACACATGGTGAGCCTCGTTGCCCAGTGGTGGTAAGAGTCTTCTGCCCTGAGAGACTGGGGAGAGGAGTCCAGGAGGGAACCCGATCACCGCCAGATGTCGAAAGGGTTCACTTCTTTGACTGGAGGTGTGGCTTCCTGATGGGAGGTCGTGGGAACTGCAGTAGAGGGGGAGGGGGAGAGGGACAGGGACAGGACTGGGGCAAGGACGAGGGAGGAGGAGGAGGAGTAGGAATTGAAGTAACAGAAGCAAAAGATAGTGACACAGGACTGAGTATCTCACTTTTGGCGAGACTCAGCACAAGAACTCAGCACAAGACAGGTAATCCGGCGAGCGAGGGTAGTGTCAGTCAGCACAATTTATACACAAAGGGGCTTCCATCGTTAAGTGGGTGGCCAGCCACCTCACAAAGGGTCCGCTGTACAGTGGGAAGACATGCCCAAAATGCAAGTGTCAGAAGCACTGCATAGCTTGAGGGATGTACAGCTTCACCTCACATCAGTAGCACATAACCTTGACATTCTCTGGGAGGGTATCCCTCGAAAGCCAGAATAAAGGCGTCAGTGTCTGTGCAGTTGTCTTTGCAACCCCTTTGCACACGTCTAACAAAATGAACGCCACGCCAGATTAGCCCTGAGTTCATCAGTTTGCAGAATGAGGTCCCTATGAAAAATAATGAATAAAAAATAGGGGTGCAGGTAAGCTACTACGAACAGCATAGTGAACGCATTATTATTGTGGCCAAGATAGACTAAGCCCACACCTACAACAGAGTACAAGAGAAAAGAAAAAGTTCCCAATGCGAATACCAATAAGCACAAAATATGAGTGGCTAAAATCTAAAAACATCGATTTCGAAGACGGTATGTTGAAGAAAGAACTTTTAGATGTAGTTAAAAATCACAGAACAGCGCACAACAAATACCCAATAGATGAAATGGCAAAAATGCAGGGAAAATTGTTCTCAGAGTTCCTCCATACCACTGAATTAAACGCCATGGAGTTAGTGTGGGCCAGAATCAAAGGCTATGTTGCAGCGAAAAACAAAACATACAAAATGCCAGGAGTTAAAGTACTGCTAGAAGAAGCAGTAAGAACAGTGACTGCAGAGGATTGGAACAAGTGCGTCCTCCATGTTGTAGAAAAAGTGGAAACTCAGATGTGGAAATTAGACTGCATTATAGAGGAGAGAGGAGCGGTTTGTTATAAACCTCAATAGAAACAGTTCAACTTCGACAGAGTGAATCTTGTTTCGTCCTTTATCATTATTACTGGTATTGTTATTAAAATTAACAATTACTTGTATTTGAATGGATCGTTTTGTTCGCAACCTGAATGAAAATAAATCTGCTTCGACAGAATGAACTCAGTTTAACATTTTAACATTGTTAAATTTATTTCGTACATTGTTGACCAGGTTTCTCACGGTCCGCTGCGACAGCTCGGCAGCCAGCCGAACGCCGCCAGCTGCTAAGCGTGCGCCAAGGATTTTCCACACACCTACGTATCACGTTAACACCGAATGCTTTCTCTGGAAACGAGCGTA
Organism: Schistocerca serialis cubense; assembly: GCF_023864345.2. Taxonomy (NCBI): domain Eukaryota; kingdom Metazoa; phylum Arthropoda; class Insecta; order Orthoptera; family Acrididae; genus Schistocerca; species Schistocerca serialis. Next base: position 627,347,327 of record NC_064641.1, on the reverse strand, counting down.
GTCGCTCACGTGACACTGTTTTGTCCCAGCTCTCGATGAACAGACTTTAGTGGTAAGATAGATACCACCTACAAGAAAATTAAAGAGACCTTTGGAGGAAAGAATCACTTGTATGAATATCAAGAGCTCAGATGGAAACCCAGATCTAAGCAAAGAAGGGAAAGCAGAAAGATGGAAGGAGTACATAGAGGGTCTATACAAGGGCGATGTACTTGAGGACAGTATTATGGAAATGGAAGAGCATGTAGATGAAGAGGGAGAAGATACTGCGTGAAGAGTTCGACAGAGCAGTGAAAGACCTAAGTCAAAACAAGGCTCCAGGAGTAGACAACATTCTATTAGAACTAATTATAGTCTTGGCAGAGCCAGCCCTGGCAAAACTCTACCATCTACTGAAATGTATGAGAAAGGCGAAATACCCTCAGACTTCTAAAGAAATATAATAATTCCAATCCTAAAGAAAGGATGTGTTGACAGATGTGAAAATTACTGAACTATCAGTTTAATAAGTCACAGCTGCAAAATACTAACGCGAATTCTTTACAGACGAATCGAGAGACTGTTAGAAGCAGACCTCAGGCAAGGTCAGTTTGGATTCCGTGGAAATGTTTGAACACGTGAGGCAATATTGACCCTACGACGCATTTTAGAAGATAAAGTAAGGAAAGGCAAACCTGCTGTTCTAACATTTGTAGACTTAGAGAGAGATTGACAGTGTTTACTGGAATACTCTTTCAAATTCTGAAGGTAGCAGGGGTAAAATACAGGGAGAGAAAGGCTATTTTCAATTTGTACAGAAACCAGATGGCAGTTAAAGTCGAGGGCATGAAAGGGAGCAATGGTTGCGAAGGGAGTGAGACAGGGATGTAGCCTATACCCGCCCTGATATCACCCACTCCAAGCAGGGGCTTTACCCTTGGGAGCCATCTGGCCACAGCAAGGGCGGTCTGGAGCAGCAGCCATTGCTGACTGTTCCGATACTCCAAAAAGATAAGCACCGGCTCCTTGGCATACATAGGGAGGGAACAGCTCAGGTATCCATAGGGTGACCCATGTGTTATCAGGGCTCAGCCATATGGATATATAACATCCTCACCACACATATTGGCTACACATGCTGGTGAACTAGCAGGGTGGAAGGGGTCTGCAGTGGGGAAGGGAGGGGAGAAAGAAGGGGGAGGGGAGAGGAATCCACACTGTAGATGCTAGAGAAGGAGTTCGTCCCCATAAGGCTCACACCAAAAAGGATGGAAGGACAGGCAAAAGGAACGGAAGTGCAACCAATACAGAAAACCAGGTGGATAGCCAGGTAGACGTAAATCAGAACACCGAGAGACAGGAAGGAGGTGGCAACTGGGAAGGAGCGATGATAGGGTGGGAGCGCAGGGTGAAGGAAATGCAGCCAGAGAAGAAAGACTCTGCTGCAATAGCTTGGGGCCCATATGCACCACGCACTATCTCATGAAAGTAACCGCGAGCCTCCCCCGGGGGGAGGGTGGGGGTGAGAGGGGAACGGGGAAGAGAAGGGTTGAATAATCAACAAAAGTATAACGTTCTACGAGTCGCAGCGTGGAATGTCAGAACCATGAATGTGTCAGGGAAGCTAGTAAATCTTAGAAGGGAAATGCAAAGGCTCAATCTAGATATAGTAGGTGTCAGTGAAGTGAAATAGGAAGAAAATGATTTCTGATGAGATGAGTATAGAGTAATACCGACAGAAATAGAAAATGGTATAACGGGAGTAGGATTCATTATAAATAGAAAGGTAGGGCAAAGAATGTGTTACTGTGAACAGTTCTGTGAAAGCGTTGGTCTTTTGACAGAATTGATAGTAATCAGACACCGACAACGATCATCGAGTATATATACCGCTGAAGAGGAAGTATGAGGAACTGAAAGGATAATTCAGAACAAAGGAGGATGAAAATCTAGTAGTCAGGGGGACTGGAATGCATTTGTAGGAGACGGAGCAGAAGGAAAGGTTACAGGAGGATATGTTCTTGGGACAAGGAATGAGAGGGGACACAGATCTGTAATAAATTTCAGCTAATAATAACTAATACTCTGTTCAGGAATCACAACAGGAGGCGGTATACTTGGAAAAGAGGCAGATTTCATATAGATTACATCATGGTCAGACATTCCGAAATCAGATACTGGATTCTCAGGCGTACTCAGGAGCAGATATACTCATATCACAATATAGTAATACTGGAGTTGGCTGAAGTTCAAGAGATTAGTAAGGAAGAATGAAGATGCAAAGGAGTGGGATACAGAAGTATTTAAGAGATGACTAGACAAGCATGAAGTTCTCTGAGGCTATAGATATAACAATAAATAGCTCAGTAGGCAGTATAGTTGAAGAGGAATGCACGTCTCTAAAAAGGGCCATCACAGAAGTTAGAAAGAAAAACATTGGTACAAGGAAGGTAGCTGAGAAGAAACCACGGGTAACAGAAGAAATACTTCAGTTGAGCGATGAAATAAGAAGTACTAAAATGTTCAGGGAAATTCAGGAATGCAGAAATACAAACCAATGAGGTATGAAATAAATAGGAAGTGCAGGGAAGCTAAGACGAAACGGCTGTTTGAAAAATGAAAACAGAAAAAGAAATGATTGTCAGATGGACTGGCTCAGCACATAGGAAAGTCTTAACCTTCGGTGACAAAAGCAAGGGTGGTAGCATAAAGAGTGCAACGAGAATACCACAAATGCAGATGAGAGGGTGGAAAGAGTACACTGAAGGCCTCTAATAGGGGGAAGATTTGATGTGATAGAAGAAACAGGAGCCGATACAGAAGATAAGGGATTTAAGAATTTAATGGAGCTTTGGTGGACTTAAGATCAAATAAGGCAGAAGGGCTAGATAACATTACATCAGAATTTCTAAAATCGTTGGGAAAGTGGCAACAAAAAGATTTAGAACGTATTAGTCTGGTGACGTACTGACTTTCGGAAAAATGTCCACAATTCCCAAGACTGCAAGAGCCGACAAGTGCAAGAAGTATCGCAAAAATCAGCTTAACAGCTCATGAATCCAAGATTCTCACAAGATTAATATACAGAATAATGGAAAAGAAAATTGGGAATGTGCTAAATGACTATCAATTTGGCTTCAGAAAAGGTAAAGGTACCCGAGAGAGAATTCTGACGTTGCGGTTGATAAGGGAAGGAAGACTAAAGAAAAATCAAGACACGCTCATAGGATTTGTCAGCCTGTAAAAATATCGACAATGTAAAATGGTACAAGATGCTCGAAATTCAAGAAAAATAAAGGTAATCTATAGAGAGAGTCGGGTAATATACAATATTTACGAGAGCCAAGAGGGAATGATAATAGTGGACTACCAAGATAGAAGCGCTCGGATTCAGAAGGGTGTAAGATTTAGTCTTTCGCCCCTACTGCTCAATCTGTACATCTAAGAAGCAATAATGGAAATACAAGAACGGTTCAGGAGTGGAATTGAAATTCAAGAAAGGGTATCAACGATACGATTCGCTGATGACATTGCTATCCTGAGTGAAAGTGAAAAATTACGTGATATGCTAAGTGGAATGAACAATCTAAAGAGTACAGAATACGGATTGAGAGTTAATAGAAGACGAAAGTAATGAGAAGTAGCAGAATGAGAATAGCGAGGAACTTATCGGGCGGACAGACCAAGGAGACATCAAAATCAGACTACCGCTGGCAAGAAGGACGTTCCTGGCTAAGAGAAGTCTACCAATATCATACATAGACCTTACTTTAAGGAAGAAAATTGAGAATCTACTTCTGGTGCACAGCATTGTATGGTTGTGAAACGGACTGCAGGATAACCGGAAAAGGAGAGAATCTAAGCATTTGGCATGTGCTACAGGCGAATGTTGAAAATCAGGTGGAGTGATAAGGTAAGAAATGAGGTTCTGTGCAAAATAGGAGAGGAATGTGTAAAACACTGACAAGGAGAAGGGACAGGATGATAGGACATCTGCTAACGAGGGAACCTCCCCATCGCACCCCCGCTCAGATTTAGTTATAAGTTGGCACAGTGGATAGGCCTTGAAAAAACAGAACAGATCAATCGAGAAAACAGGAAGAAGTTCTGTGGAATTAAAAAAAAAAGGGCACATTTAGGTCAATGTGAGCTCAGGAGCGCCGTGGTCCCGTGGTTAGCGTGAACAGCTGCGGAACGAGAGGTCCTTGGTTCAAGAGTTTCCTCGAGTGAAAAGTTCAATTTTTTATTTTCAGGTTATGTGACAAACTCTTATGTTTTCATCGGTTTTTTGGGAGTGATTATCACATCCACAAGAAAACCTAAATCGGGCAAGATAGAAGAATCTTTTTACCCATTCGCCAAGTGTACAAGTTAGGTGGGTCGACAACATATTCCTGTCATGTGACGCAAATGCCGTCACCAGTGTCTTGTAGAATATATCAGACGTTTTCCTGTGGAGGAATCGGTTGACCTATGACCTTGCGATCAAATGTTTTCGGTTGCCATTGGAGAGGCACGTCGTTTCGTCTACTAATCGCACGGTTTTGCGGTGCGGTCGCAAAACACAGACACTAAACTTATTACAGTGAACACAAACGTCAATGAACGAACGGACAGATCATAACTTTGCGAAAATAAAAATAGCAAACTTTTCACTCGAGGGAAGACTTTAACGAAGGACCTCTCGTTCCGCAGCTGCTCACGCTAACCACAGGACCACTGCGCTCCTGAGCTCACCCTGTCCTAGATGTTTCCTATCTTGCGCATGGACTACCTAGTTTGTCTATTTTGCTTTTTTTTCATAGTTCCACCCAACTTCTTCCTGTTTTCTCGATTGATCTGTGTTCAATTTTTCAAGGCCTATCCACTGTGCCAACTTATAACTAAATCAGAGGGGTGCGATCGGGAGGTTCCCTTGTAAGACGTCAGCGAATGACTTCCATAGTACTAGAGGGAGCTGTAAAGGAAGACAGATTGGAATACTTCCAGCAAATAATTGACATAGGTTGCAAGTGCTACTCTGAGATGAAGAGATTGGCACAGGAGAGGAATTCATGGCGGGCCTCATCAAACCAGTCAGAAGACTGATGAGCCCAAAAAATGGGTAATGGTACTGGACAGGACGGTCGTTTTAATGACTGTCGTTTTGACAGTGACTTCGTTTAAACGCATTAATACACAATGGTACACTTCATTGTATTCGAGAAGCGGCAAATCTAACTGATCATTCCATCATCATGCGACATTTGAATGTAATGGCGAAGGTTCAAAAATCGGGCATATGGGATCTGCATGACCTAGGGGAAAAAAAAATCAGATGTGTATCACTGCTTGCTCGTCATTAATTGACGCGTTACCAGCACTGACCATTCTAACCCTGTGTTACCGGAGACGAGAAATGGTGCGTTTACGCTAACAAAGAAAAGGAATGGCTGAGCCCAAACAAAGCAACTCCCCGTACGGAAACCTGTACATATTCACAAAAAAATGTTATGAATCTAGTGCAACAGCGACCATGAATGGTTTCCCTGAGGTGTAACCAGCACTGCTGACATTTACTATGAACAGCTGAGACGTCTTGCGGATGCAGGAAGACTACCTCTGAGTGCTGCTACTCCACGATAACGACCGATGCCCCCCCCCCCCCCTCAGGATTCTGCTAGATTGGCGGGAAACACTGTACAGTTAGGGTGGGGAGTCATTCCGCATCCATCTTACCTTCATCTTGCGCCCTCATTTTCGCGTTTTCCGCGCTAACAATCTTGCTATGAAAATGTGCTCCGAACGTAGCTGTAACAGTTCTTCGCCTCAAAATAACCGATTTCTACAGCCAAAGAATTTAACAGTTAACCCACATCTGGAAGACAAATAGTGAAGCAGAATATATTATTGATTACAAAAGGCTCATATGTATCTTATTTAAATTATGAAAAAAGCTACGAACTTCTGCGCCATGATTGAAGGTATTGCTACTCTGAACTGGTGCTTCTTACCTTACTGCCGGGTCAGCGTGTACAGCACACACAAGTTAAAGGAGACCAACTTTACTACAGCTCTAGAGCTATAGATCTATCATCATAACCAAATAAATTGAGATTAAACGAGGTCAGATTTCTGTTGCTCTATTACGCTAATATTTACATCTACATACACACTCCGCAATCTACCATACGGTGCGTGGCGGAGGGTACCTCGTGCCATAACTAGAATCTCTCCCTGTTCCACTCCCAAACAGAACGAGGGAAAAGTGACTGCCTGTATGCCTCTTGCGAGCCCTAATCTCTCTTTGTGGTCTTTCCGCGATATGTAAGTTGGCGTCAATAGAATTGTACTGCAGTCAGCTTCAAAGGCTGGTTCTCTAAATTTCCTCAGTAGCGATTCACGAAAAGAACGCCTCCTTTCCTCCAGAGACTCCCACCCGAGTTCCTGAAGCATTTACGTAACACTCGCGTGATGATCAAACCTACCAGTAACAAATCTAGCAGCCCGCCTCTGAATTGCTTCTATGTCCTCCCTCAATCCGGCCTTATAGGGATCCCAAACGCTCGAGCAATACTCAAGAATAGGTCGATTAGTGTTTTATAAGCGGTCTCCTTTACAGATGAGCCACATCTTCCCAAAATTCTACCAATGAACCGAAGACGACTATCCGCCTTCCCCACAACTGCCATTGCATGCTTGTCCCACCTCATATCGCTCTGCAATGTTACGCCCAAATATTTAATCGACGTGACTGTCAAGCGCTAATGGAGTATTCAAACATTAAAGAATTCTTTTTCCTATTCATCTACATTAATTTACATTTATCTATATTTAGAGTTAGCTGCCATTCTTTACGCCATCCTGTCCAAGTCATCTTGTATCCTCCTGTCACTCAACGACGACACCTTCCCGTACACCACAGCATCATCAGCAAACAGCCGTACATTGCTATCCACCCTATCCAGAAGATCATTTATGTAGACAGAAAACAACTGTGGACCTACTACACTTCCCTGGGACACTCCAGATAATACCCTCACCTCCGATGAACAGTCACCATCGAGGACAATGTACTGGGTTCTATTACTTAAGAAGTCTTCGAGCCACTCATATTTTGGAACCAATCCCATAAGCTCGTACCTTAGGAGTCTGCAGTGGGCACCGAGTCAAACGCTGTAAGGAAATCAAGGAATATGGCATCCGTCTGATACCCTTCATCCACTGTTAGCAAGATATCATGTGAAAAAAAAGGGTGAGTTGCGTTTCGCAGGAGCGATGCCTTCTAAAGCCGTGCTGATGCATGAACAGCAACTTCTGTCAAGGAAATTCATTATATTCGAACTGAGAATATGTTCGAGAGTCCTGCAACAAACCTATGTTAAGGATATTGGTCTGTAATTTTGAGGATCCGTCCTTCTACCCTTCTTATATACAGGCGTCACCTGCGCTTTTTTCCTGTCGCTCGGGACTTTACGTTGGGCAAGAGATTCGCGATAAATGCGAACTAAGTAAGGAGCCAATGCAGTAGAGTACTCTCTGTAAAACTGAATTGGAATCCCATCAGGACCTGGCGATTTATTTACTTTCAACCCATTCAGCTGCTTCACAACCCCAGGGATATCTATTACTATGTCCTCCATATGGGAATCTGTACGAGACTCGAACGGCGGTATGTTTGTACGATCCTCCTGCGTGAAAGATTTCTCAAATGCTAAATTTAAAATTTCAGCTTTCGTTTTGCTGTCTTCCGTTGCCAGGCCAGACTGATCAGTGAGTGACTGGATGGAAGCCTTCGATCCGCTTACCGATTTTACGTAAGACCAGAATTTCCTCGGGTTTCAGCTAGATATTTTGCAAAGGTATGACGGTGGTAGTGGTTGAATGCTTCGCGCATCGTTCTTTTTACAACAGCACGTATCTCAACTAATTTTATTTCAGTAGTAATACAATTTAGCTTTGCAGTAGCGAAATATTCAGATCACCAAACAGGTAAGCATCGCTGTTCTAGAGCACTATATTCAAGTTCTTTCGACCTGAAGAAGATATCAATGTACGTACACACAGGAGAAATAAGAGACACGGGAATATAGCATATTGGGAAACTGCAAATAAAACTCGCTGAATGTGCCTCCCGATCCACCTGCACCGACAAGCTAGGAAGACAGGGGGAACCAGATTATGGATGGATGACCTGCAATGAAGATAATCGTTTGTGAAATTCAAGCCTGTAATGTGTTTAAATATGTTTAATTTCTTCCAAATGTTACTCTATTACTGATGAGACCTCGCTGAACAGCTTTACACAACCACACACGGCAACACACTACCCTCCCAAGGAAGAAATCCACATAGCAAATACGAATATTCCTACGTTCTACTGCGATTTGGTAAAGCAGTTTATTCGAAACAAGTGTTTTGTTAGAATCAAATGTCGTTACTGATTTAATGTATTGTGAAATAAATATCCTTTAGATCCTTCTGTTTTGTTCTGCAGAGATAGTCAAATATCTACCTCAGTGTTCTTACGACTCTGAATATTTCACTTTCCTTAGCGTAATGACCTTAAACTGAGGTAACTCAAGGCATATGTATGATAATACACGGGCACGTTTTTCTTTAACGCTACCAGGTAAGATTTTAATTGCGTAATAGTACGATAGGAACTCTTGTGGGTTAAATGATGTGTGATTGTGGGATCGCACGGGATACTGAATTTTACAGGATTTCGTTCAATAGGTGTATGTTAATACGAACATATTTGAAACTGCTTTATGAGTGAAACTTAGCTTTTTAACTACTTTTACCATTGTTCAACTCCTAGTGCTTTTTAGAGTCCGAGATGTCACGGCTGTGATTACTTTCCTCTCTCCACACATTAGCAGTTCAAGGATGACATAGCTGCTCTGGTCCAAACCAAGAATGACTTAAGATCTGCTTAAAGTCATGGCCAGCGTACTTAGGAGATACGGACTGGGAATAAAGAATATCAAGATGAAAGTTACAGTAGGAATAGATATTATTAGCGAAGTAAATAATGAAAGCTAAATTTTTCGTGAACTACGGGTGCTACGGAAAAATTAGCATGTTCAATAATTGCTACTAAAAACAGCAACGAATGGTCCTACTCAACGCCTGAAGACAAAACTTCAGAGCAATGCTTTATCACTTTGATCTGCCACTATTTTAACCCGTAACAAAAGCCGAGCAGGTCTGTACAGAACCTGAATGTGTTCCACATCAATCCATAGATAGTTCGGAACATTGTTTTTAAATAATTCTTTAAGGCGAACTGGTTCATACGTTGCTGTATGTACACTGTTGAAGCAATGCAGAAATTCTAAATGTTTCACAGACCTTTGAAAAGAGTGGTGATTCAACACAAACCCTTCGAAGAAAAAAGTTACGCGATAAACGCTAATCCGAAGGTGAATGTCTAATACAGTTTCCCACTGCCAAGTAAACAAATAGTGCAAGCGAGCGGAAATTAGCTGGTCTGCGCCTTCACATTTAGTAAATTTTCCGTATTTTTCCGCTGAAGGTTTCATTATACCCATGAAAATACCCCGAAAGCAAAATATATTTTATTTTAAAAACATAGCTTCATGTATATATCGCTAGAAAAGTAAGATACAGGTGGCATCAATAATAATGAAACACATATTTTTGCATAGTATTATGTTCACCAAATTCTGCTGCCGTGTGAAACAGAATGAAGGAAAAGAAGCAGTTACCTTTCGCCCGACATCCTCCCTCGTAGCTGCTACCAAATCAGATACTTACGACCATAGGTTAAAACATATTGAGGATGAACTACCGATTTCTACACTAAGACCAATCTCAAATTACCAAAGTACGGTTTTAAGAAATGACACGCGAAGAATAGTACACACATTCGAACAGGATTACGTTGAATAATGTAGATTCTAGAAAAACAATTTTTGTTTCACAAGAGCATTAGTTTACCGATCACAGAGAACTACGCTAAGTTTTGAAACACTAAGAAACGTACATGAGAATTGCTTGCACGTGAATTCAGCCTGGACCTCTTATAACCACACATGAACACAGAGAGGATGGCCTCGCAGATGCGCTTAAGCGTTGTCCATAAGCAGGTCATGTTATGTCAGCAACACGCTCGTGCGGCCCTCTTCTCTGAGAACAGACTGTAAAGAGCGCTACACAATCTAACAGCTGTTGACAAGTGTACTAGCGACTGCTACACTATCTTTGCCTAGAATGGTATCAGGCAACATCTTTGCTGCACTGTTCAACCCTCGACAAATACCCGCGGAGAACATTTTCCTTCATGTTGAACATGGTGAAATATGACTTACGGCTACTTTTTATGAAACGAATAAAAAGGCAGGCTTTACATATTCAAATGTCACATCATGTAGTTTGAGACGTAAGTCTCATAACCGGTTGGAATTATATTCTACAATCGTTTCAGGTTCGTTATTTGCGTCTGCACCAGGTCCACAATTGCTTTTCTCCAGAACTGTTTATTTGGATTATTAATGTGAATAAATGTAAGATCGTCTTGTGGAAATTGTAATTTCGCCACAGCCTGAATTTGCTGAGTTGTTCATTGCAGTTTCAAAACTGTGTGTTCTCAGAGGTCTGCTACCTCTGCAGACAATACATATTTCGTAAGCCAGTGTGAAGCGCATGGTGGGGGTACTTCGCACTAATATTAGTGACCTTCTGTGCAGTTTCATTGTGGTGCTGTGCGAATGAAAAATTTCTACACGTATTCTCGACGCCCTACGTGAGATATGCTGTGGAGAGAGCAAAACTGTTATCCAGACTTCCTGGAGTACTGGTTCTCTAAATTTGGCCAATAAGGTATCGAGAGGACAATGTCCTATTTTTTCTGTAACAGTTGTCTCAGTAACTCTGCCTCAGGTATGGGCTACACCAGCCTGTGGCGACCCTGGCAGCGCCTCTCGATTGGTTCGATGTCAGCTTTGGCGCCTCCTCAACTGACGCTGGAGCTGGCTACAATGCCTTGAATGGATTTCTTTACACGTGCACTGAGCTTTACCAGAAGCAACAAGTCTAAATCTCAAATTTGTCATTCACGATACTGACATCACATGTTCATAGAATCCCACATCGGTTTGCTGTACTATCATAAGACATTTAAACGGAATGATGGGAGCAAGAAGTTAGTCACTGATCTTTTAATCGGACACGGTCGGGTCCTCTCTCTCTCTGTTGTGGACGTAATCAGGCATTTATCCACGTTTAAAGGGAACTGCCATTCAGTTAATCATTTGAATAAACATCTAAGTAATTGTGTCAAATACTGGTCGTTCTCATAAAGGATGTAAGTTAACGCAAAGTACTATACCTACGTAAGGTGATCAAATCCTCCGAATCCTTGGAGTCACCTAACAGTTTTATTAATTGCTCAGTAACTAAATACACTCCACCCCAAAAATTAATAAAAAAGGAATTATTCGAATGCGACGCAAGTCGGTAGATGTAATATATATGTACAGACAAACAAATACACTACTGGCCATTAAAATCGCTACACCAAGAAGAGATGCAGATGATATATTATACTAGAACTGACATGTTATTACATTTTCACGCAATTTGGGTGTATAGATCCTGCCAGAACAACCACCTCGGGCCGTTATAACGGCCTTGATACACCTGGGCATTGAGTCAAACAGAGCTTGGATGGCGTGTACAGGTACAGCTGCCCATGCAGCTTCAACACGATACCACAGTTCATCAAGAGTGGTGACTGGCGTATTGTGACGAGCCAGTTGCTCGGCCACCATTGAGCAGACGTTTTCAATTGGTGAGAGATCTGGAGAATGTGCTGGCCAGGGCAGCAGTCGAACATTTTCTGTATCCAGAAAGGCCCGTACAGAACCTGCAACATGCGGTCGAGCATTATGCCGCTGAAATGTAGGGTTTCGCAGGATCGAATGATGGGTAGAGCCACGGGTCGTAACACATCTGAAATGTAACATCCACTGTTCAGAGTGCCATCAATGCGAACAAGAGGTGACCGAGACGTGTAACCAATGGCACCCCATACCATCTCGCCGGGTGATGCGATGACGAATACACGCTTCCAATGTGCGTTCACCGCGATGTCGCCAAACACGGATGCGACCATCATGATGCTGTAAACAGAACCTGGATTCATCCGAAAAAATGACGTTTTGCCATTCGTGCACCAAGGTTCGTCGTTGAGTACACCATCGCAGGCGCTCCTGTCTGTGATGCAGCGTCAAGGGTAACCGCAGCCATGGTCTCCGAGCTGATAGTTCATGCTGCTGCAAACGTCGTCGAACTGTTTGTGCAAATGGTTGTTGTCTTGCAAACGTGCCCATGTGTTGACTCAGGGATCGAGACGTGGCTGCACGATCCGTTACAGCAATGCGGATAAGATACCTGTCATCTCGACTGCTAGTGAGATGAGGCCGTTGGGACCAACACGAGCAGTAATGTCGCGATACGATAAACCGCAAATCGGAAACGTGATGATACGCATTTTTTACTCCTTACACGAGGAATCACAGCAACGTTCCACCAGGCAACGCCGGTCAACTGCTGTTTGTGTATGAGAAATCGGTTGGAAACTTTCCTCATGTCAGCACATTGTAGGTGTCGCCACCGGCGCCAACCTTGTGTGAAAGCTCTGAAAAGCTAATCATTTGCATATCACAGCATCTTCTTCCTGTAGGTTAGATTTCACGTCTGTAGCACGTCATCTTCGTGGTGTAACACTTTTAATGGCCGGTAGTGTAATTACGATTTCAGAAAAAAAACTGAGAAAGTGAATAACGTTTTGGTCCATCTCTGGCCCTTACGCAAGCAATTATTCTAGTTGGTATTGATTGATAGAATTGTTGGATGTCCTCCTGAGGGATATGGCACCAAATTTTGTCGAATTGGCGCGTTAGAGCGTCAAAATGACTGACGGACCTTGCCCATAACGCTCCAAACGTTCTCAACCGGGGAGAGATCAGGCGATCTTGCTGGCCAAAGTAGAGAGTTTGGCAAGCACGAAGACAAGCAGTACTCTCGCCGTGTTCGGGAGAACAATATCTTGCTGAAATGTATGCCCAGGATTGGCTGCCATAAAGGGCAACAAAGCGCGTCCTAGGATATCGTTGAGTACCGTTGTGGTGTAAGAGTGGCGCGGATGACAACCAGAGGTGTGCTGCTATGAAAATAAATTGCACCCGAGACCGTCACTTCTGGTTGTCGATCGGTATGGAGGGCGACACTCGGGTTGTATGCTACAGCTGTCCTTGCCGTCTCCAGACACATCTTCGGCCCGAAATGTCATTAACGGGAGTAGAATTGTCTTCAGTGATGATTCCCGGTTGAATCGAGCTCCGATTACCAGATATCCACCTTGAACTCAGCCCAGTGTTATGTAAAACTTTAATAAGACAGCGATAGAATAACCAACTGACAGTCGCCCGCCATACGGCCAGCTAACCGGGTATGATGTCTGGGATGCCATTTCATTGCATAGCAGAAATCCTTTGGTTGTCACCCGTGGCATCCTTACAGCATAGTGGAACGTCGGCGGTATTCTACACCCGGTTTTTTTGCCCTTCATGGCAACCTGTTCTGACCTTATATTTCAGAGACATAATACCCACCCTCAAACGGCGAGAGTGTCTACTCCTTGTCTTCGTGCTTGTCAAAGTCTACCTTTGCCAGCAAGTTCGCCGGATCTCTCCTCAATTTGTTCATGAGACCCAGAAAATATTAGATACAGGCTCCCAGGTAGATGCTGTTTTCCTTGACTTACGGAAGCCGTTAGATACAGTCCCGCACTGTCGCCTGATAAACAAAGTAAGAGCCTACGGAATATCAGACCAGCTGTGTGGTTGGATTGAAGAGTTTTTAGCAAACAGAACACAGCATGTTGTTCTCAATGGAGAGACGTCTACAGACGTTAAAGTAACCTCTGGTGTGCTATAGGGGAGTGTTATGTGACCATTGCTTTTCACAATATATGTAAATGACCTAGCAGATAGAGTCTTAAGTTCCATGCGGCTTTTCGCGGATGATGCTGTAGTATACAGAGAAGTTGCGTCATTAGAAAATTGCAGCGAAATGCAGGAAGATCTGCAGCGGATAGGCACTTGGTGCAGGGAGTGGCAACTGACCCTTAACATAGACAAATGTAATGTATTGCGAATACATAGAAAGGAGGATGATTATATGATAGCGGAACAAACACTGGTAGCAGTTACTTCTGTAAAATATCTGGGAGTATGCGTGCGGAACGATTTGAAGTGGAATGATCATATAAAATTAATTGTTGGTAAGGCGGGTGCCAGGTTGAGATTCATTGGGAGAGTCCTTAGAAAATGTAGTCCACCAACAAAGGAGGTGGCTTACAAAACACTCGTTCGACCTATACTTGAGTATTGCTCATCAGTGTGGGACCCGTGCCTGGTAGGGTTGACGTAGGAGATGGAGAAGATCCAGAGAAGAGCGGAGCGTTTCGTCACAGGGTTATTTGGTAAGCGTGATAGCGTTACAGAGATGTTTAGTGAACTGCAAGAGAGGCGCTCTGCATCGCGGCGTAGCTTGCTGTCCAGGTTTCGAGAGGGTGCGTTTCTGGATGAGGCATCGAATGTATTGCTTCCCCCTACTTATACCTCCCGAGGAGATCACGAATGTAAAATTAGAGAGATTCGAGCGCGCACGGAGGCTTTCCGGCAGTCGTTCTTCCCGCGAACCATACGCGACTGGAACAGGAAAGGGAGGTAATGAGCCCGCATCTCGTGGTCGTGCGGTAGCGTTCTCGCTTCCCACGCCCGGGTTCCCGGGTTCGATTCCCGGCGGGGTCAGGGATTTTCTCTGCCTCGTGATGGCTGGGTGTTGTGTGCTGTCCTTAGGTTAGTTAGGTTTAAGTAGTTCTATGTTCTAGGGGACTGATGACCATAGATGTTAAGTCCCATAGTGCTCAGAGCCATTTGAACCATTTGGAGGTAATGACAGTGGCACGTAAAGTGCCCTCCGCCACACACCGTTGGGTGGCTTGCGGAGTATAAATGTAGATGTAGATGTAGAAATGAGAAAGTTAGGAGCATTAAGGGCAGGGTTTCCCAACCAGTTCGGGATTTTGACGATCTAACGCGCCAGTTGGACAGAATTTGGTATGATATCCCTCAGCAGGATATCCAACAACTCTGTCAATCAATACTAAGGCGAATAGCTGCTTGCTTAAGGGCCAGAAGTGGACCAACGGGTTACTGACTTGCTCAATTTGTAAAGTTCTTCCTCTTCAATAAATCATACAGATTTTCTTAAATCGGAATCAGTTGTTTGTCTGTACATGTACATCCCGTCTACTGATTTCCGTACCATACGAATAATTCCTTCGTGGTGCGTCTTTTTTTGTCACACTTTCTGGGATGGTGGAGAAACTTGTACAATTCTTAGGCTAGTGATCCAGGTAGGCAAACAACCGAGTCGACGGTTATAAGTGAAAATCGTTGTGATGCCTCTGACAGTGGACGTCTTTTACTGCGAGCTCGCCGGTCGCTGTGGCCAGGCGGTTCTAGGCTCTTCAGTCCGGAACCGCGCTGCTGCTACGGCCGCAGGTTCGAATCCTGCCTCGGGCATGGATGTGTGTGATGTCCTTAGGTTAGTTAGGTTTAAGTAGTTCTAAGTCTAGGGGACTGATGACCTTAGATGTTAAGTCCTATAATGCTTAGAGCCATTTGAACCACTGCGAGCTCTTTGCTTTTCGTATTTTGGTTAAGATAGTATGGACCAAAACCAGATAAATATGTCCAGTAACCATGGGCTTTAAGGTGCATACCTTAAGAACTATGAGGACTTGTTCATCTTTGCTTCTGTGAAACATATCTCTTGTACTGAACAAATACTCGTAGCTCTTACGATACGTGTTTTAGAACCGATATTTGGTAGGCAATATTTTCTTGTTTTGTTCCATATTGTCTCCTTCCACGATATGGAAAACAAATAGCTTGCATTAGAAAAAATCCATTGTCAGGATATCAGAACGATATTCGCTTGTAACTTTCTATCCGGTCGTTTCCGGACCGGCATCCTTCATCTCAAATTGATGCATTTATCCCTCTCCAAGGAAGTTTGTAATACCATCAAGGAATCACCCTGTCTATCTGAATGATCTCAAATTTGTTTAGAACGTAGATTGACATGCGCTGGTGTTTCACATCTTGCTGCACCATTCGATGCACCATTGTCGATGTTCTCAAGAGTACCTACGGTGCATTAATGGCTTTGTGCGTCGCGCTTCCCCATCGATTTCTTCAGCAGCCATTTTTCAGTACTTGTGCAAGGATGTATTATTTACTACATGTACTTCTAACTAGTGGTCATGATATACGAGGAGCTGCTGAGAAGTAATACCTCCGAATTTTTTATGTGAAAACTCTAAAAGCTTTTATAGTAAAACAAATGTTATTAACATTCTACTACTTTATTATTCACGTCTGAATATTTATTTTCAACATAGTCACCTTGGCGGCGTACTCATTTCTCCCAACGAGAGACCAGTTTTTTGATACGGTCACTGTAAAATGTTTGTACAAAAATGGCTCAAATGGCTCTGAGCACTGTGGGACTCAACTTCTGAGGTTATCAGTCCTCTAGAACAAAGAACTACTTAAACCTAACTAACCTAACGACATCACACACATCCATGCCCGAGGCAGGATTCGAACCTGCTACCGTAGCGGTCGCGCGGTTCCAGACTGAAGCGCCTAGAACCGCTCTGCCACTCTGGCCGGCGCTAAAATGTTTGGCCTTGTTGACGGCGCCACTACTTCACCTCTGCTTGCACCGCATCATTAAAGTGAAGGTGTTCTTTAAGTTTTGGAAACAGATGAAAATCGGATGGGGTCACGTCGAGAATGTATAGAGGATCAGCGATGACAGCGGATTGTTGCAGATGTCGCAGCGCTCGTGTGTCTTCTGCATTGTGATGCTGGAGCAGGTGCTGCTCCATGTGCGAAAGAACACAGAATTCGAAATCCGATTACAGCACGTCGTTTCTTGCGCAACCAAGTAATTAACGTTAGATACCGCCATTTTACACGCTACAATCCGCAGCGCTCTTGTGGCAGAGGCCTGCAAGTATATAGACATGAAGGATAAAGATGTAGGTTGTTAATAAAGTTTGTTTTATGTAAAAAAACTGTGAGATTTTTTACGTAGAAAATTCGAAAGCATTAGTTTCCATCACGCTGTCGTTATCCTTTTGTAAAAGGTTAGCTCTTCACCACCTTTCTTTCCCGAAATTTAATGTTAAGGGGACTAGTTTCTTGATGCTAGTTTGAAGTAATTCGAATGAAGCGAAGTCTTTAGTTCATGATAGAAATTTGCAGAGCCCCTTCTCAAATAGTTGGCTGTGGACAGTCATCATAGGATATTTACTGATTCGATTTGTATAAGTGTCGAAATGTTTCTAATGATCGCTGCTTGTAACCTACCCGGAATAATTATTGCCGTTATCTTCTGTATTTTCTGAATTGATTGCGCCGAACCTGAATTCATCTTAGATCGCAAATATGGGTTCTTACTGTTATCTGAGGGGCATTTTAATATGCATTACGACTACTGCTAACGATGGGTGCATATTATCTTGCCATGTACGTTACTTCGGGTTTGCATTTAAGGGTCGCAACTGCTACAATCAATATGTGCTTTGTCGTCAGTAATTTTAGCACCGTCCTCTCTTTTATATCAACATCAGTGGGAAAGAAGAAGCAAGGTAGTCTTGTCGTTATCGCTCCGTCGACAGCGAGTTCGTAAGAGAGCGACCACGGCTTTAGCCACAAGTGACTTGTGGGCGTCGGGACAGGGCTTGGAAATGCACTCCTTTCAAATTTTAATAATGCACCTTGACCAGCATCTCTCTTTCTTTTGAATATTTTTAATATACATTGTGAACAAACGAAACAAGAATGGTAAGTTCACAATTTCACGATAAGACTTTCTCTGATACAGAACACACACGTACACTCTCTCTCTCTCTCTCTCTCTCTCTCTCTCACACACACACACACACACACACAGAGAGAGAGAGAGAGAGAAAGAGCAACAGCAACCAACCGTTTCCATAGATTTCGATTCATTGGGCTACTGAGGATCTTCCATTTCTCAATATTTCCGTTTTTTGGGTGCACTGCGCAGCGCACCTCACACGATTGTCTCCCTTTTTCACTTTTACTGCACTTGCAGAAACAACTTCCAAGCTCAAGCAGGGGTGTCGAATGGACCTTTCTCTTGCTTTCTGATCAAACGGCATTCTATTGAATAAAAAATCTTCAGTAGTTTCTGCCACAAGAAGAGCTTTAGGACTTGGCCAAGTTGTATGCTCTTCAAAATGAATGATAATGAAATGGTAGCTTGCTATGTCACAAATTTCGACAGGTGTAGGTATGTTCGAGCACTAGAATCAATATTTTGATGATAAATGTGTGTCATAAACTGCACTTGGGGTTGTTAAAAAGTACTCGAATTGACAGTAATAGAAAAGGGAAAAGCTCTTATTCTGTACCTTCTAACAACCCTACCACAACAAAGGTCAAAATTTAATAATGATTGTGGTGTTGCTCGCGCTCCTAAATACTGCATTTTCGGGTAACAACAAAGTTATTATGTGGCAGGTGTCATTAGAGCACAGTTAATAAAGTTATTTCATGTAATAATGAATAAACCAGGCACTCATCTTTTCGTGTTTCCCACGCTGGTCTCGTTGTAAAATCATGTCTCAATCGTCGAAAATCTAGGTGGTGATGATTCCAAGCTCGGATGCAAAGAGGCCTAGGTCTTATTCTGCTATATTCAAAAGTTTTATAGATGTGTTTCACAAACCATTCTAGAAGATGAAACCTCTGAAAGTTAGCACAATGGTGATGTAAAGAAATAATCAGCACTCCGAATTTAAGTTATACTACCTTTTTATTGCTTTTGCTGCAAAATCACGTAACACACAAAACATCACTTCACAATACGAAACATACTTGAAAACATCTTCCTCACTGTTAAAGTTCACATTTTATAAGCTGACTACAATATGCGTCTTTCCAACATGACGTCCAAGACTTGACCTTCTCAAGGTCCGACTCTCTAACTAATAATCGCTTACGCGCCCAAAAATCAGAGTTACAAGTATGACAAAGATCATAGTGACAAAACAAAGAATACACATAAGAATAATATCATTGCAACATAAACATATCGATGTATCAAAGTATCTCTACATTAATGAAATCAAATCTGAATGTTGTCTCAGAAATATGTCAACTACTTTACAGAAACACAGTAGAATATTGCTGGTATCGAGAGGTTCAGGTGAGCAGTCGTAATGGTCACGTAATTCAAGTACCATTACAACCTTCCAAACCAACACTCGCGCCGAGAAAGTGAAAGCTTTTGCCATTTAACGTAGGTGAAAGACCAGACGGAGAGTTATTCATCATAACTTTTCATTTTAACCTTGAAGATTTTATTATACGACCAATATGGCGTAAGACAATTACGCAACAGAATCAAAGGATTACTTCTTCTAAGTCGCAAGATTCCCACCCATTAAGACTCTTAAGTTTGAAATCTGGCTCAAAGGTGCGAACAGCCATCGTCTGTGGAGCCCTCCGACGTTCCCCTCGAGCTCGATGACGCTTCAGACAGCGAGATGTCGACACTTGCGAAGAAAAGCTCACAGATAAGAAGTTCATGTAATGTGTAAGGTGGGTTAATGATGCCACATTGGCACCAAACTTCACCACAATTCTACCCAACGCCACCATGGCCGTGCTACATGATTGGAAGATCTCACCCAGCCTCTCTTACCCACATTTCTCCTCTTCATTTGACGCCTCTGTGATGGAGGTTATTACCTGGAGTCCGAGTGTTGAAATCACTCGGTTTTCTTAAAAGTATCCGAGGAGAAAATTCTAAACATACCGCCGGTCAGAATCGGCATGAAAAGGCATCAGGGGTTGGCATAAAGGGCGTCAATAAAACCGGCCCTTTCCCTTGGGCGTTGATTCCCACACACTTCGAGTGGTGCGATGGGCAACAGGAAGGCGTTGTTGACAATCTCCAACACCGCTGACACCATCTGATGTTTCAAGGCTTCTCTTAAGAACTCTGTGGGGGCGCATCCCCATTAAAGGTGATCAGACCCCTTTGGAGCACCGCACGACCACAGTTTTTCAAAATGCTCAGATGTGTGTGAATTCCTAAGGGACCAAACTGCTGAGGTCATCGGTCCCTAGACTTACACACTACTTAAAGTAACTTATGCTCATAACAAGACACACACGCTCATGCCCGAGGGACGACTCGAACCTCCGGTGGGAATGGCCGCGCAATCAGTGTCATGGCGCCTCTAACCGCGCGGTTGCAGCGCGCGGCCACAGTTTACCCTCTCATGTGTAGGTTGGAAATACCAGGGACTGTTCAACGCCATTCGACGAAAGCTGAATGCGCTCCGAAGCGACTATGCTTTTATACTTTCGCTTTTTCAGCGCTGCTATTTCGCTTCCTTCTATGACGTGAATATGACGGAGGGGTACGGGGAGTGCGACACTGACACGCATGAATGAAACCTCAAAGGGTCCTCCTAAGACTTGCCTCCCCCCCCCCCTTTCTGTTTGACAAAACCGTCTATTGTGCTGTTGCGCCACCCACCCGACTTTATTGAGTACCTTAAAAATGTACCTGCACAGGCAGAACCCGTGTCGTGAGCTTAAGGCCGATACGCTGCTGCCCTTACGTCTGAGAGTGTCGAAAGGCTTGCCGGCCGGTCTGCAGGTGCGCGGACATTTGTCACGCCGGACATTTGCCACGTTTTTACCTGCTCCGAAGTGTTGGGTCCCTTGTCTCCCCCTCCTCCTCCTTATCGCTGTTGCGCAGTAAAGGTACTTACTGAGCCTTTCCGCTGGCTTACTTAACATAGGACCAGAATCTCTTTAGATTTTCTGCCACATTTCTAGAGAGACCTTCGTTGTGGAAACTATTAAATGCATCTCTCATTGAAATCCGCACCAAATTTCGAGCCACAGTAAAACTTCGCCAATCTTGGAGGTTTTGCGTTCGTCTAAATTATACGTGCCTTTTTCGGTGCTCCTGCAGCAGCTTTCTGTCGTGTTTTGTGTACCATGCGGGAAGAGTTCCGTCTCTTATTAATTTATTTGGTATGAATCTCTCCAGTGCTGTTGATACTATTTCTTTGAACTTAAGCCACATATGGTCTTCACTTATGTAGTTTGGAAGGATTGGAGACTGTCTCTTAGAAAGACGTCAACCGAATTTTTAGCCGCTTTTATAAATAGATATATTTCGCGTTTAGTTTTGGTGAATTTCTTTGTTACGGAATTGAGCCTCGCTACGACTGTAATCCCTGTATCCGTCATGATGCTCAGGGTTATTTGTGGCTAAGAGGTCAAGTGTGTTTTCGTAACCATTTACAATTTGAATGGCCACGTGAACTAATTGTTCAAAATAATTTAACAAAGCATTTAGAACAATTACGGAAGTTGTTTCATCACTACAATAGGGTCTGAAAATGTATTTTTGTCAACATACGGAAGGTAGATTGAAGTCACTGCCAACTATAACTGTATGAGTAGCGTACCTATTTGTGATGAGACTCAAGTTTTCTTTGAACTCTTCAGCAACTGTTTCATCTGAGACCGGGAGTCGGTAAAAGGAGCCAGTTATTAATTTATTCCGGTTGTCTAATGTAACCTCTGCCCATACTAAGTCACAGGAACTATCTGCTTCAGCGTCGCTTGTGAGCTGAAACACACATAACATTATTTTTCCTTAAGTTGTGCTTCTTGTTTCTGTTGTAGTGCAGATCATTACAATTACGGCTTCTCCCTCCAAAACCTAGGATGCTTTCTCTGTGACCCTGTAAATATCAGAGCTAAACAATGTAGAGCAACAACGTACGTTACAAGCATAGCATTCTGTATTACTTCATTTCCTTATTTCTAACATTTTAAAATTGTACATCGACTTTAGATGACATGTCAATCATAGATGTTCTTACCTCTATTTAATGAACGTATTTTCAGTCATGTTTTGAAGATTGTCCCGCTACACATTATTAACTAATGTTTCGCCGCAAGGGAATCGGATTTTAGAGAGTAAATTAATGTGGAGTATGTCGTTCTTCTTTTCAAACATTCACATCCCCATTTCTTCTTTCCTTATTGCCTTTTGGTCATGCAGTTGTAGTAATTAAATTAGGCACAAATGCAGTAATCAAAAAGAAATGATTAGTGTACATTCGTATTCTCTTTACATCGTTCCTTTCTTCTTGCTCCCATGCCGATGGACTGTTTCTATCGCAATCAGTAAGCGTGAAAAGAAGCTACCCTACAGACAGAGGGATCTATATTTATACTTGGTAGTACTAATTAGATACTGACTAATCGTCGGTATTGCTTTCGTTTCCAAAAAGTTATAAATACACTCCTGGAAATTGAAATAAGAACACCGTGAATTCATTGTCCCAGGAAGCGGAAACTTTATTGACACATTCCTGGGGTCAGATACATCACATGATCACACTGACAGAACCACAGGCACATAGACACAGGCAACAGAGCATGCACAATGTCGGCGCTAGTACAGTGTATATCCACCTTTCGCAGCAATGCAGGCTGCTATTCTCCCATGGAGACGATCGTAGAGATGCTGGATGTAGTCCTGTGGAACGGCTTGCCATGCCATTTCCACCTGGCGCCTCAGTTGGACCAGCGTTCGTGCTGGACGTGCAGACCGCGTGAGACGACGCTTCATCCAGTCCCAAACATGCTCAATGGGGGACATATCCGGAGATCTTACTGGCCAGGGTAGTTGACTTACACCTTCTAGAGCACATTGGGTGGCACGGGATACATGCGGACGTGCATTGTCCTGTTGGAACAGCAAGTTCCCTTGCCGGTCTAGGAATGGTAGAACGATGGGTTCGATGACGGTTTGGATGTACCGTGCACTATTCAGTGTCCCCTCGACGATCACCAGTGGTGTACGGCCAGTGTAGGAGATCGCTCCCCACACCATGATGCCGGGTGATGGCCCTGTGTGCCTCGGTCGTATGCAGTCCTGATTGTGGCGCTCACCTGCACGGCGCCAAACACGCATGCGACCATCATTGGCACCAAGGCAGAAGCGACTCTCATCGCTGAAGACGACACGTCTCCATTCGTCCCTCCATTCACGCCTGTCGCGACACCACTGGAGGCGGGCTGCACGATGTTGGGGCGTGAGCGGAAGACGGCCTAACGGTGTGCGGGACCGTAGCCCAGCTTCATGAAGACGGTTGCGAATGGTCCTCGCCCATACCCCAGGAGCAACAGTGTCCCTAATTTGCTGGGAAGTGGCGGTGCGGTCCCCTACGGCACTGCGTAGGATCCTACGGTCTTGGCGTGCATCCGTGCGTCGCTGCGGTCCGGTCCCAGGTCGACGGGCACGTGCACCTTCCGCCGACCACTGGCGACAACATCGATGTACTGTGGAGACCTCACGCCCCACGTGTTGAGCAATTCGGCGGTACGTCCACCCGGCCTCCCGCATGCCCACTATACGCCCTCGCTCAAAGTCCGTCAACTGCACATACGGTTCACGTCCACGCTGTCGCGGCATGCTACCAGTGTTAAAGACTGCGATGGAGCTCCGTATGCCACGGCAAACTGGCTGACACTGACGGCGGCGGTGCACAAATGCTGCGCAGCTAGCGCCATTCGACGGCCAACACCGCGGTTCCTGGTGTGTCCGCTGTGCCGTGCGTGTGATCATTGCTTGTACAGCCCTCTCGCAGTGTCCGGAGCAAGTATGGTGGGTCTAACACACCGGTGTCAATGTGTTCTTTTTTCCATTTCCAGGAGTGTATATCGATTTCGGAAAAGAAACTCTGTATTTTGCCAAGATGTCGAAGAAGAAAGTTCCTTATGTACTGGTTGTATCGAGTAAGATGTGGAGACGGCGGTTCGAAAGCGGACAGAAGTAGTACGAGGAAGGGCGTCCCTTACCTGAGGGATCGCTACTCAAGCTACCTGGCGAAAGGGCAAGTGTGGCAAATGTCTGGCGTGGCAAATATCCGGCGTGGCAAATGTGCGGCATTTGGTCTGCAAAGGCCTGCGACTTCGTCACGAGTTCTGCTTCTGCAAGTATATTTTTAAGATTCTCAGCAAAGATGGGTGGGTGTCACCGAGGGTTTTGCAGAACTGAGGGACCCTCCGCAGTTTTATTCGTGCATGTGTCAATGACGTGTCCCCACATGATCACGCCACAGGAGGACATAAAATAGGAGCGCAGAAAAAGCGTAAGGATAAAAGCTTAGCTGCTTCGGATCAAGTTCAAATTTTGTCGAATGGTTTTGAACGGTCCTTAGTGTTTCCAACCTGTACACGAGAGCAAAATAGTGGTCGCGCTGCGATCCAAACGAGTGCGATCACGTTCGATGGGGATTCTGCCCCATAATGTCCTTAGAGAAGGCCTGAAATCCCCGGGGATGCCAGCAGTGTCAAAAGCTGTGAACAATGCGTTCCTGTCGCTCATCGCACCACGAACTTTCGTTTACGACCGCGAAATGTGTGGGAATCAGCGCCCAAGGGAAAGGAGTGTTTTCACTGACGCCTTCTATGTTACTCACTGATGTCTGTTCGATCCGATTCTGAACAGCGGTGTGTCTGGAATATTCTCCTTGGCCACTCGTAAGAAAACTGCGTGATTTCAACGCTGGGAGTCGCTGTTGTGACCTCCCTCGTCAAAAGAAAGGAAGAAATGTGGGCAAGAGGGGCTGTGACCATCTTCCCAAAGAAAATGGTTCAAATGGCTCTGAGCACTATGGGACTTAACATCTGAGGTCATCAGTCCCCTAGAACTTAGAACTACTTAAACCTAACTAACCTAAGGACATCACACACATCCATGCCCGAGGCAGGATTCGAACCTGCGACCGTAGCGGTCGCGTGGTTCCAGACTGAAGCACCTAGAACCTCTCGGCCACACTGGCCGGCACAATCTTCCCATCGTGTGAGACGTCCTCTGCGGCATTAGGCAGAATTGTGGTGAAGTTTGGTGCCAATGTGACGTCATTAACCCACCTTACACGTGACATGAATTTCTGAGCTGTGACCTTTTTTTCCCATGTGTTGACGCCTTGTTGTCGGAGGGCTCCACACTTTCGCACTATTACAGAGGAAGATTGACCACACATTTGCGCCAAACTTCAAACTTAAACGTCGCACTGTGTGGGAATTAATATTTTTCGAGGAAGTGATCCTCTAATTCACTTGTGAAATGTCTTACTATCAGTTTCTAACGTGCTACCTTGCTCTGTGTCCCACATAAGCATTTGAAAGCCGCTGGTTCTATGTCTTCAAGGTATTAGATACCATAAGAGCTATGAAGTTGATGTTTTAATGTCACGATCGAGTAAGGGAAGGCGATTAAAGTTTCGTTGGGAGAGGATGTGGAGAGTGTGAAGGCGTAGCATTGGGGGAATGAGGTGGTAGAGGCGCGGCAGAGTACCAGAAGTAGTGAGCAGGGGGGAAAGTAGGAGGTGGGTGTGTCGACTTTACTCCTAAGTTCGAGTAACGTAGGATATTGAGAGGTGTTCAACATGGAAGAAGAGGGAGGGGAATTTGGTATGTTGGTAGAGGATGTGGGTGGTGAAGGGTAAGCGAATTCGAAAGGCTGAGCGGAGTCCGTGGCGTGCGAGGATCTATTGGGCGTGATAAAAGGAGGGAGGAGCGGAAGTTATAACGGTACTTTGCGGGTACGCGTGTCAATTAGCATCATATTAATTAAAATCGGGGATAAATAGACTTGATTATGGAAGAATTAAAAAGAAGAAAGTATACGAAACTTTAATAACTGCACATTATTACTAAGAAGCAATATAATGAAAATTAATGAAAGAGCAAAGTAGCAAAGACCAAGCGGGACAGAAAGGTACGCCGGCCGTGCGGTTAAAGGCGCTGCAGTCAGGAACCGCAAGACCGCTACGGTCGCAGGTTCGAATCCTGCCTCGTGCATGGATGTTTGTGATGTCCTTATGTTAGTTAGGTTTAACTAGTTCTAAGTTCTAGGGGACTAATGACCTCAGCAGTTGAGTCCCATAGTGCTCAGAGCCATTTTTGACAGAAAGGTATAGGGGCGCGTTTCTTTTTTAATACATATAAAAGAACATGTAACACATTATTGCGCTCTCTAGCTTTAGTTATCGCGATCAGGCTAGTCGATGAAAAAGTGGTACGCGACTGCGAAATTCGTTATGGAGATTATTTAAAGACTCTTCATGCACGTTTAAAATGCATTACGTGTGACGAAGTGATCAGAGACGTTTATTGTCGGGTGAAGTGAAAATGATTCCGACAACATAATTCGAACTTTGTGTTAGCTGGAAAAAATACTCTTGGGAAACTATTATGGTTGTGGAACCCACGAAAGTTGTACGCAACGGAAAGCTATAGTTTACGTAATTCTGCATTTTATAAAATTGAGAAACGCGTATGCGCGGAACATTAAGAGAATCTTATCCTTGGAAGGTTGCGGTGGCAACAGATACAAACAACGAACCAGCATAACAATAGTTCGCTTACTAACTACCAGATATTAATTAACGGGGCCGGCCGGTGTGGCCGTGCGGTTCTAGGCGCTTCAGTCTGGAACCGCGTGACCGCTACGGTCGCAGGTTCGAATCCTGCCTCGGGCACGGATGTGTGTGATGTCCTTAGGTTAGTTAGGTTTAAGTAGTTCTAAGTTCTAGGGGACTGATGACCACAGATGTTAAGTCCCATAGTGCTCAGAGCCATTTGAACCATTAATTAACGGGGACCTAAAATACCAAAAACAATGCATACACCGTTAAATTGAACCCTGCGTGTGAAAGACAATCACATCGAACATTTCGAGAGCGAAGAATAGACATTTAAGTGCCGAATTGAGAGCCTGGGTCGTGTCGATATTTGGACATTATGTGACACGCGTTATTCAGAACACGATATCGACCATTCTAATACTGAAAAGAAGGATAGGATCATCACCTCCAATCCCGATTCACATTGCATATTTAGTTAGTGAAAGGAAAAGTGTTAATAAACAAACTACATTTCAATTTTATCCACGATTTTGGCTTCATTACGTAGTCTTGACTACATGGTAAACAATATCTGTGGAAGTTGTATGCAACGTATCGTCATAATATTTAGGCAAACAATATTGTGGGACACCAAAAACGTAAATGCATGAACTTGTTCTTACAGCGGATGTATAATGTGTGAGTGCGACGTACTATATTGAGAAACTGAACATCCATTATGTACTTGCATGTTTATCTGCGAAAATGGTTCAAAAATGGCTCTGAGCACTATGGGACTCAACTGTTGAGGTCATTAGTCCCCTAGAACTTAGAACTAGTTAAACCTAACTAACCTAAGGACATCACAAACATCCATGCCCGAGGCAGGATTCCAACCTGCGACCGTAGCGGTCTTGCGGTTCCAGACTGCAGCGCCTTTAACCGCACGGCCACTTCGGCCGGCTGCGAAAATGGTCCTTGTCGGTATATCAGCGTAGAGTTCGAATAGAATCGCTGGAACATTGCAAACCATTCAGATTAATCGAACATCTAAATACGCATAATGCTGGTATCAACAGGATGTGTTCTTTCTCTTCACCCCCGTGGCAGTAATTGAATTAAGAGTCAGCCCGGGATAACATTTAAATCAATTGACGACCATTGAGCTAGCGTCACGAATTTTCAAACGTCCACTGCCATGTATGGAGGCGAGTGACACCACGAGTGCTATCGTCGATTGAGGGGTGTCGTCGTGATCGTACTGAATGACACTGAGCGGTCACAAAGTCAGTGCCACGTTTGCTTAGCAGACGATGGATCGAATCAGGAATTTATAGGCGTGGAGGCTTTTGGAAGGCTGCAATCCCTATGTGCGGCCAATTAGTAATTTTAGCAGTGGGTTTTCTGTTGAATGTTTTGTAGATGGGACTTCCACGTCAGTAGGTGATCAAGTGTTAGCCCGAGATATTTTAGTATGTTAGTCAACTGGATACGACGGTCTTAAATGGTAAGGTAAAAATGTGGGGAAAGAAGCTGCGGATGGTCCGGCCTATAATTATTGCCTGGGTTTTGGTAGGGTCGATTTTGAGGAACCACTGGTTGCACCAGGAGATGAACTAATAGAGATGGAACTGGATGCATCGCTGGGATTTCTGGAAGGTAGGGTAGAGGCCGAGGAAATGTATTACACATCATCAAAATATTTCGTCGTAGTTCCTTCACTGCGTAAGTCCAAAATCACGTGTGCTTTGATGTCATGTTTACATTTAAAACCACATCAGACGGCAAGCAACTGAAGCGATGCTAGCGCTCCAAGCGGTTACATTTCTCCATGCAGTAACCAGAAGACTAACGCTTTCTTTAATCAAATCTAAAGGACCCTACACATGCACCAATAGACTGAATGACCGACTGTAGGCGTTTTGACTGACCGACTGACGAACTTTCTTTGTCAGAGTGTCGAGTTGGTAGGATGCTCCCCACCCATCACCATTCTACCCCATCAGAATGTGCCGGACGTTGCTCCTTTGTGCCAACCGCCCGACAAAAGTCCCTCTTCTATCATTGAACGGATGACAGGATGCGCGGAAGACGAAAATCTAAGGATAGAGCTCTTAGAGAAATTTAAAGACTGGTGATGTTTGTTGGACACATCGTGGGAGGAGTATAACAACATAGATGTAAGAAATGGAGCGGTATTTTTTACATTTTTTAACGAATCCATAATGGTTTCGTGAGCGCACAAAAAGAATAAAAGTCGATCGAACTTCTGCATTTCTATTTTTAAGTTCCATTTCGGATACTTGTCGGAAATGAAGTCTAGAATCCGAGCTATCAACATTCAATGAACGTTGATTCACAAAATGTACTTCCCTCATTATTATAAGTGTTAAAAAAAGCCGGCCGCGGTGGTCTAGTGGTTCTAGGCGCGCAGTCTGGAACCGCGGGACTGCTACGGTCGCAGGTTCGAATCCTGCCTCGGGCATGGATGTGTGTGATGTCCTTAGGTTAGTTAGGTTTAAGTAGTTCTAAGTTCTAGGGGACTGATGACCACAGAAGTTAAGTCCCATAGTGCTCAGAGCCATTTGAACCATTTGTTGAAAAAAGTCCAGCCTTTAATTTAGCCCTCTGCTATTAAGGGCGAGGTATAGTACTTTTTACAGTTATGACAGTTGCTAAATACTTCACTCCTTATGTATTTGTTGTTGTATTTATTAGACGATGTATGGTATCACCTAATGTAGTCTTTCTTCCTAGAATTTGAAACGACTTTCTTAAACTCACTGATTATCTTTTATCTTAAAATCAAACGGTTCAAATGGGTCTGAGCACAATGGGACTTAACATCTATGGCCATCAGTCCCCTAGAACTTTGAACTACTTAAACCTAACTAACCTAAGGACATCACACTACACCCAGTCATCACGAGGCAGAGAAAATCCCTGACCCCACCGGTAATCGAACCTGGGATCTTTTATCTTAAATATATAAATAAATTAATAAAGTTTGCATGAACGTCTGTTGTTTAATTTGTTTATTTTACCATTATATATTTCCTCAGTCAACCATAAATCACACTGAGTGCTTCAGCAAGCATTATAGTCAATAACTGAGAGGATACAACACTGAATCTGAGGTCCTCTTAACTTCTGCCAATAGGCAGAAATCGTAACGCTTGTAATAGCCTCTACTCGCAGCTTACGGCTTCTCTCATGACTGTATACGTTTCCGTTAAGGTGATGTTTAGCAGCTCCTAAATGTATGATACATCCATTCTTAGATAATTACGGAAATAGTCGGCTCACAGTTGCTTAAGTAAACGAACATGTGTGAATTTCTTTCCTTGCATTAGCCACTTCTTTGCCTACGGCTTCCTCTCGGCCTTTAAGACCTTGTTACCTCTGAAACAGTCAAGGCAAACTCCCGTTTTTGTTTCTGTGTACAGCTAAGCGGACTCTCGTAGAACATACAAACAACGAACCTAAGATAAACAAATCACAACACAGGGCGGCACTGCAATCATTGACTGCAGTGGGTCGGGACGTTTGTAGGCTGCCGCGGAAGTGGTCGGTCATCGGTCGGTCGGCCGATAAATTGTGTGTGTGTGTGTGTGTGTGTGTGTGTGTGTGTATGTGTGTAGGGGCCTTATAGCGAGGAGCAGGATTTGCTCGTAGAAAATTTAACAAATGCGTGACAGAGTTCCTTATTGCACCGTCGAATTTCTTTGGAAAAGAAATTTTGTCAATGAAAATTTGGTAGTGTAATACCAGTCACACCTGGTTGCCGCCAGATTTAGCCAGATACGCCCCCTATATATAAGAGCGCAGACTGGGCTTGCTACGATGTGAGAGAGAGTTCATTGCATAGGCAAGCGGCCAGAAACAGTTATGTCACCGCTTGATTATATCAGGGGCTACAGAGACTTCTGGATAAGGATGTTCTGTTTCTGGTGTTGTAGGAGGCCTGATTATGTCCCATTTCGCCACCGGACGCCGGTACGTTACCAAGTATAGTATCATTATGTTTCGAGTAAGTGTAACATTGTAATTAAACAGAAGCTACTGGAAACTATTTAGCAGTGTCAAAACGTTTGCACACAAGTTTCTGATGTTAGTGGAGTATAGAACAGTAAACATGACACAGCAGCTGGTGGTATTGCCATCATCGAAATGTTTAATACGCAGGAAATCGTGTTACTGAAATGCTTCGTCTTTGTGTTACGAATTAACGTAAAGGACACGAATTATACTCTATAACATGTTCCGTGGTGTAGTTATGAGATATCTTTGTCTTTGTGATTATAAGCACAGTTATGTTCTTTTTCCAGTTTGTCTTCGCTTGTAATGATTAACACTCATTTGCAATATTACGTACAGGAAATAATGCGAAAGCATCATAGACTTGATATTTCACATGTCTCTGAATGGGTGATATTCACGATATCGACGTGGCAAGCTTTAATACGAAGCAAAAGTTAGGGATTCAAAAATTTACGTTACTAAAGTAATGGGCTTCGAACCTAATCGTTGTCAGAATAGTTTTTCCCAAAAGTTGGCCCAGAACATGCAACTAGTGGTAGTATAGGGTCTAGTGCAGCAGGGGATACAACCCGTCGGCTTTGGACAATGACGTCACAAATCGCCAGAGAGCAGTTTACCATTTTCGCTTTTGCTGTTATGTTTGTTTCGTTTTTTTACTGATTGCTTAATAAAGTGGATCTGTTTATTCTATCTCGTGAGATTTTTTTTTAAATCCAAAAAACGCTTATCAGCCACTGAAGGGAGCTACAACACTAAGAAGAATCGCTTCTCGATTGGCCACTTGTGACGTCATTGTCCAAAGCCGACGGGTTGTATCCCCTGCTACACTAGTCCCGTAGTATACGCTATTTGAAAGTATGACTGCATGAAATTTAATGCTGCGTTTAGGAGTTTAGGACCATAGGGAAAGAAATTCGATTAGTAATTGCAAGAAGCTCACTATAGCTCTTCCGCTGCAATGCTGTTTTTTCTTTAAAGTATAGAACATGTTTTTCTATTTTCAGTCGCCTTGACGACGTAAGTAAAAGTAATACTACAAATATTCACAGAAATTAATGGCTGTGCCGATTAGATTGACTCATTACAAATTACCCATAAATATATATTGGTGGACGCCTACAGCAAAGAAACTCCTAGAATGTTCTGCCGCAGTCATCAACCAGGAAGTATTCATGGGCTGCCTGTAATGTTTAATCAGCCTTTAAACATTTGACGTGAGGATATAGTCTTGATAGCTAAAAAGTTTTGGGGTCGACAGAAGCGTCCGATCCCACACGTCGGCTTTGACCGTGACATAAGGGTGTTGTCGTGTGTGACGTCATGACAGCGCGGAGTTTGGTTTCTGAGAGTGGCGTGTTTGTAGATGTCGTCGTGCTGTGGTTTGTTGTGCTCTCTGGTGGTATGTTCATGGTTTTCGTTTGTGTGCTGTAATGGGCTCAGTTTGCTTTTGCTCATTATCTAGAATTATTTGTGTCGGCTGTGTTTGTAGTGGAATTCGCTTCAGTGAGTTAACGATTTTGTGTGAAGGTTAATTTAGTGTTGTTCGCTGTACATCGTGTGGTAATTTTAGTAAAATTAATCGGTTGTTGTTTTTGTTCAGGAATGGATATGACGGATAAAATTAAGTGCGCAGGTTAAGGGAAGTGTTCGATCCCAATGTGTGGCTGTGTATCTTGTTATTGGTATCGGGAGATGTTTTTGAGCTATATAGGCCAAGGGAAGTGTTTGATCCTAATTTATGGGATCGGGAGCTGCTGTTGAGCTATATAGGTCAAGGGAAGTGTCCGATTCCAGATGATATTGTGTTTAGTGGGATTTGAGGAGTTTCGTGATGTCGGTTTTTTCGTTTTGTGTGGCTTTGTAGGGGGGTGGGTGTCTAAATTTGTTTATATTTAGTTTGCCACCCCACTCAAAAACACATTTCCCGCGCTTGTCCCGTTAGTGTCATTAGGGTTTTTGTGGAAAGTGTGTGTGTGTGTGTGTGTGTGTGTGTGTGTGTGTGTGTGTGTGTGTGTGTGTGTGTGTGTGTGTTTTTCGATGTATTTTCGTCCTCATAATGTGTACCTACCGACTTTATATGCGCCATATTGGAATCATGGTTTATGGTCGTTTCCGCCATATTTGTGACGTCATGGGTCAAAGCAGACGGGCGGGATCGGACGCTTCCGTATTTCCCCAATTTCATGTACAGCCTCCACGTATCTCGACCGACTTTACTTAGCGATTACTGCGCCGCAGTGACATACGAACTTTTGTCGGGAAGTTGACAAGACAGCGCTACTCCTTCGTTCGCTGCCTGTCCAGTTCAGATGTATAGCGGTCATGGATCCTATTCTTCTCGTGTTGGTAGCAACACAGAATAATTCTGTTGAAGACATACTGAACCACTAACTAACGTTGTCAAAGAAGTTGGTATTCTTCCAGGGCCTCTTTCGTTGTTTTCCCCTGAAGTATATATTTTTTAGCAAATATCTACTTGTGTAATACATGATATGTCCTAAATAAGCCGGCCTGTGTGGCCGTGCGGTTCTAGGCGCTTCAGTCTGGAACCGCGTGACCGCTACGGTCGCAGGTTCGAATCCTGCCTCGGGCATGGATGTGTGATGTCCTTAGGTTAGTTAGGTTTAAGTAGTTCTAAGTTCTAGAGGACTGATGACCACAGATGTTAAGTCCCGTAGTGCTCAGAGTCATTTGAACCGTTTTTGTCTTAAATATAGGATCTTTTGGTGTTTCACTATCTCGATTAATTTAGGTATTGATTTATGCTCAAACCTACTAAATTTCTCACTCTAGGTCCAAAGTATTCTCAGGATCCGACTATAAAGCCACAAAGGCCTCAGTTTTTATTTAAGGTCAATGTTTCTATCCCATATGGGACGACAGACTATACATAGAAGTGCAAAAATCTGATTTTTTTAGTTCTTAGTTAGGTTATGGCTTTCAAAAACGGCACTCATTTTCTGAAACACGATTCTTGCTTTCGCAGTTCGTACACACGGCCTTTCTTGCGAGTTACCGTAATTTTCATTTATTATGGTTCCATGACATGTATATTGTATCACCCTTTCTATAGTTCTTTGGTTTGACTGTTTACTCCTGTAATATTTTCCTTACTTACGACCATGAGCTTTGCTTTGTTTATTTCAAGCCTATAACGACTGCTGACTCTTAAAATTCTGTCCATTAATAATTGTAACGCCTGTGTAGTGTCAGCAAATAAAATAGTATGAACAGCATATCGAAAGTTGATTAATCTTGTTCATCAAAATTACTTCTACTTCCGCCAGGGCATCTCTAAACATGAATTCTGAATATATATGAAATAGTATACGTGACGAGATATATCCCTTTCTTAATCCCCTGAGAGTTTTGACTGTTTCCGTGTGTTCTCCATCAATACGCAACATCGCTGTCTGATTCCAGAAAAGGTTCTTGATTCGGAGATCTTTCCTCCATTCCAATATTTCTCAAAATCTCCATCAATTTTCCGCGTTTTACTCTATCAAAATCCTTCTAGTAATCTATTAGGCAAGCAAATACCTGTTAGTTACATATCCACACCTCGGAAACAATACTTGCGCATTGGACAAGGCTTCTCTCGTACCCACGGCACTAACAAACCCAAACTGATTAGGGGCTATCTGTTTCTCACATAGTCATATACCCTCAAAAACAATTTAAAGATATGGCTCATTAAGATTAACATACGATAATCTCTGCATTATTTTGCATTTGGCTTTTTGGGCGGAGTAATGTACTGATTTCAGCCACTCCAATAGAATGGTTTCCAGATACATAAATTTGATTGAAAATTTGGGTTAATCATATTACATGATTTTTCATGCATAAATGTTAAGAACTCTGCTTCTGCTTTATCTGGTCCCACAGCCTTTCCGTTCTTAAACTCACTGATGGCTGTTTGAACCTCCACTTCTAGAATATATGCAACACTTATTCATTTGTACTTGAATTAAAAGCGCATCTAGTGTCATGAAATTTTCTATATATTTTTCCATGTCTTTCTTGTATTTTAATTCAACCATAAAGTTCTCTGCTTCATCCACTAGTTTCTACTGATGCTCTTCCTGTTACTTCTTTGACTTTCCTGCGTATATCATATTTACTTAGATAAAACTCGATTTCTTCGCTTTGCCCCACACACGCCAAATTTGTTGGGTGAAGTGGTACCGCGTCGGCTGTTGGGCGGTCACAATCACTGTCGGGTGGTAATACCCAGTCGATCGCTCGACAGGAAATATTGGTCGATTGGTCGATGCGTGAGTAGAACGAAGACGGAAATGGTTATGGTTTTCTCAAAGGTTTTAGCATCTTTAACTGTACTGTCTTGTTGAAAGCAACGTACAGAGTCTAATCTTACCGGAAATTAAAAGCAACTTGGCAGTTTAGAAACTCTGCACATTTCGTAACGCATTCATGAGACTCTCGGGAGTTTAATGACGCTTATGACGTCATAATTACGCTGCAAAATGAGCCCGAGGACAAAACGGAACGGAAACTCAATAGTCATGTGGCAGTCTCTAAGCGAGTAGCATGTTTTCAATTTGTACGAATCTGTAACATCAGTTTGGTCATGTCACTTGAATTTTATCAATTGACTCGTGGTAGGGGGGAAAGAACTATACTAAACGCAGTAATTGTAGTGCACATTTACGGCGACGAGTGTGAAATCGTTAGATGTAGGGATATTTAAAGAATGTTCCAGAAAATAAAGTGCAATGTCGTGTTTGTTTCGATAGCTAAAATACAACGGACACCATTGGTCATTTGAAGAACCGTTGAATATTTAAAGGACGTCGGACCTCTTTCCTTTGTAAGTTAATAGTGATTTGAGTAAAGACAGGTTAATCTTCTTCTGGGGATGACCAGGTCTCTTCACGTATTTCTGTCGCCATGAGCATGGTATGCATTTAATATTTTTTGTAATAGCATTATGTAATTGTCATACTTTCTGCTCTCTTAAAGTGCACTAACAAGGGGAAAGTCTGACATGTGGATCGCAGATTTTGATCATCTGCCAGAACATTCTATATTGAAAAAAGAAGCGTGTTTAGGCTTTTTGCTATACACTGCCTAGCTTCTGAAAAAATCACGGTCAGAGTTGAAGACAATTGGTAAAAGGCGAAAGATCGTCTAAGGAAAAATATCAATATGGTATGGGATCCAAAGTTAGTAATGTTATTAACGTTGTTGTGGTTCCATGCTGTAGCTTGGGTGTCAGTCATTTAATGTGTCAATTAGAGTGAGGTCGGTAATCTATCGACGGTGACGCGGTAGCTCAGAGTGTTCGGTCAGAGATCTGGCTGCCCTACGTAATACGAGTGAAGTATTAAACGACGCACTTGAAGGCGTACCATGTCTTCCCACACAAGCTGCCGAGAACGATGACGAACAAAATGAAGGTGAAAAAGCAGTCATGGAGATAGAGTACGAAACTACTGCTGCGTGTTAGTCTTGGTCGTGGCCGTCTTTAATCAGATATTTTTCGGTGAATCTAATATTTTCATGATAGGAATACTTTTCTTTGCCTTTTGTTTTTGAAGTAAAATACCGGATGTGTGATTAATAATCACACATATTGTACAAGAGTTATTTTTATCGTGGTACATAGTGCAAAAAAGCACCAGTACTATATCATGCGTAATCCCAACTGGTAATCTATTCGTGAGCATTCTCGTAATTCGTGGTGTAACGTTTATTATAGAAACAGTTAAAACATAAATATTTTCCGCATCATGCACAACACATGAACGAAATCTCACGGCATTGATAAAACTTGTTGGTGGAAAGCATACGGATTTACGTTGCTGAAAACAGGTATCGACTTGGATGAATACTGAGCGTTAAAAAGCATATCTTGAAAGACAGGCGTGGACAAATAGTTATGGACCAAAGCATAAATTTTGATGGCATCCAGTCTGTTGTGATTATCTGCTGTGATGTGGCACGATTTTGAGGTCGTGCGATGTAATTCTTTACCTGCTGGGTAAAGAAACGTAAAATGTTGAGAGGTATATTTCTGTGGTATCACTTACGGTACAGGTTAGCTAAAGATTACCCTAGTCCTATCGTAGCGCGTTATGTATCAGTATGAAAATGATCTGGAAAGAAAAGTACTCCCATTACCAGAATGTCACGGCAAAAAATCAAATGAAAAGAGAACGACGACCAAGTATCGAAGACGAAGCAGCTGTTTGGTAATGTTCTGACTACTCGACCACCTACCACTGTAGACTAGAAATGTCGAATGACTGGTACCCAAGTTATAGCATGAAAACACAAAAAACATAACTCGAACATTAACTTCTGATCCCACATTATAAGAGTATTAAAGGATTTTTAGGTATTTCTATGTGTAGCATTGAAAATGATTTTCAGTCAATAACTTTGACCTAGATTTTTCAAAAACAGGTGTCTAGCAAAAAATCGGAACGCCTCTTTTCACAAGCCTTTGAAAACTAGATAGAAATCGGTGACTCTCACGTCAGACCCTACCCCTGAAAGTGTAAAACGTATTGGACAACTGGATATTTCGGCGTTGTAGCTAATCACGGCGTTAAGAACATTTTCTTGATTATGGAAGTTGTAATAGTTTGTACACGTAATATGTAACAATTGCAAACGAAACAGTGACAATGTTTCAAGTAGTCGTTAATTTTAGACGAGTAATCAGTATGCAGTCATTCCAGGTGCTAAAATTCTCGCGCAAACTTCGAATATTTCTGGAAAATTAGGCAATTTGACGTTGAACTCAGAGTGGGAATGAATTCCTGAGACAGAGAAAAGGTACAAAAACGATATTAATTTCTAGTAACGAAAAAAATATGAACAGAATACTAAAAGCGCATAGATTACATTCACACTAAGAACCATAGTAGAAATTTCTGCGTAAGTAATCTTCAGAAATGTTTATTGCTTAGCTTACACCATTAGCGATATTTTGCCCCAGTCACCTGTAAACGACTTAATCATATCGCTTTTATTTGGAATACAGTTCATAGGGCAGGATTCACCCTTTGCACCAAATATTCCCTCCCAACTTTCTTGTCCCAGGTGTTAACAGATGAACCTCGCATGGTTCTTCAAAAGCGATTGGTATCTCAGTTTCATGTCCTTGAATTTTCCTCTGGAATTGAAATTAACATTGGTTATAGAGGTCTTGGCCTTGCCTGTACATCAGCCAGGTCCTCCATGACTTCTCCCTATGTTTTGTCTGGTCTTTTGTGCAGTTTTGTTTCCTGTTTTCTTGTCTTTTTTTCCACTGGTGATGTCCCCAATGTACCATGATCATGGTAGGCTGTGGAACTCGGCATGGGTAGGCGAGAGTGTTGACGTCTCACTATACTTAACGTTTATTGGGACACACATGCTCTGCCAGTTTCCCTCCACCCCGTCGTGTTTTCCTCTTCCTGCTGCGCTGAGGTCCCTTTTACTTCTTAGATTGCCCGTTATCACTTCCCCTTGATTGGACCATGCTGTTTTCGTTGTTCCTCCCTTGACATCTGCCATCCTCGATTATGGGAGTGGTGACTTCGCTGTTTGGTCTCCTCCCCCAACCAACTTACTTCTGTATGTCTTAGAATCTATGATAAACTACATACCACGACATTTTTCAGCGATGTTAACACTTTTACTAAGAGATAAACAGAGCTGTTATCAATGTAATGTCTGTGTATGTACGTATATTGTATTAAATGAGAGCTCCATGATCCTTGTCAGGTAAATGAATACAAGTTAGGAATAACGAATCTAGCCAACGTATTACTTGATTGGGTAACCCATGGTATGAGTAATAGCTACACAGAAAATGAGTCTGACAGGGAGCGCAGTGGCTAGCACACTCAATTCGCTTTTGGGGCGGACGAGTCAGATCCCAGTCTGGCCATCCATATTTGCGTCTTCAGCAATTTCCCTAAATCTCTGCAGGCAGGTACCGGGATGGATCCTTTGAAAAGGGCACGGCCGATTTCCTTACCCATCCTTTCGTAATCAGAGCTCGTGCTGCATCTGTAACGACCTCGCACTAGACGGGACTTTTCTTCCTTACGCATCAAATAAAGTACTTCCTTTGTAAGTTAGCTGTAAATACATTAATCATTTGACACCTTCCGTTGGAAAAAGTCTGCTTCAAGAATTTTCAGTGCATTTGTCTTCAGCTGTAGGCATCCATGTTTCTAAATGTCTACCCATATTCCATTGGTTGTCGTCTGTCATTTACCATGGAATCTGATAAACAACTTGTTCCACCATCTACATCTACATCTATACTCCGCGAGCCACCTTACGGTGTGTGGCGGAGGGTACTTATTGTACCACTATCTGATCCCCCTTCCCTGTTCCATTCACGAATTGTGCGTGGGAAGAACGACTGCTTGTAAGTCTCCGTATTTGCTCTAATTTCTCGGATCTTTTCGTTGTGATCATTACGCGAGATATATGTGGGCGGTAGTAATATGTTGCCCATCTCTTCCCGGAATGTGCTCTCTCGTAATTTCGATAATAAACCTCTCCGTATTGCGTAACGCCTTTCTTGAAGTGTCCGCCACTGGAGCTTGTTCAGCATCTCCGTAACGCTCTCGCGCTGACTAAATGTCCCCATGACGAATCGCGCTGCTTTTCGCTGGATCATGTCTATCTCTTCTATTAATCCAACCTGGTAAGGGTCCCATACTGATGAGCAATACTCAAGAATCGGACGAACAAGCGTTTTGTAAGCTACTTCTTTCGTCGATGAGTCACATTTTCTTAGAATTCTTCCTATGAATCTCAACCTGGCGCCTGCTTTTCCCACTATTTGTTTTATGTGATCATTCCACTTCAGATCGCTCCGGATAGTAACTCCTAAGTATTTTACGGTCGTTACCGCTTCCAATGATTTACCACCTATGGCATAATCGTACTGGAATGGATTTCTGCCCCTATGTATGCGCATTATATTACATTTATTTAAGTTTAGGGAAAGCTGCCAGCTGTCGCACCATGCATTAATCCTCTGCAGGTCCTCCTGGAGTACGTACGAGTCTTCTGATGTTGCTACTTTCTTGTAGACAACCGTGTCATCTGCAAATAGCCTCACGGAGCTACCGATGTTGTCAACTAAGTCATTTATGTATATTGTAAACAATA
Organism: Schistocerca serialis cubense; assembly: GCF_023864345.2. Lineage (NCBI taxonomy): Eukaryota > Metazoa > Arthropoda > Insecta > Orthoptera > Acrididae > Schistocerca > Schistocerca serialis. The sequence continues at coordinate 627,307,588 of NC_064641.1, read as the reverse complement.
AAGGTCCTATCACGCTTCCCTGCGGTACTCCCGAAATTACCTCTACATCTGCAGATTTTGAACCGTTAAGAATGACATGTTGTGTTCTTTCTTCTAGGAAATCCTGAATCCAATCACAAACCTGGTCCGATATTCCGTAAGCTCGTATTTTTTTCACTAAACGTAAGTGCGGAACCGTATCAAATGCCTTTCTGAAGTCCAGGAATACGGCATCAATCTGCTCGCCAGTGTCAACGGCACTGTGAATTTCTTGGGCAAATAGGGCGAGCTGAGTTTCACATGATCTGTTTGCGGAATCCATGTTGGTTATGATGAAGGAGATTTGTATTATCTAAGAACGTCATAATACGAGAACACAAAACATGTTCCATTATTCTACAACAGATTGACGTAAGCGAAATAGGCCTATAATTATTCGCATCTGATTTATGACCCTTCTTGAAAATGGGAACGACCTGCGCTTTCTTCCAGTCGCTAGGTACTTTACGTTCTTCCAGCGATCTACGATAAATTGCTGATAGAAAGGGGGCAAGTTCTTTAGCATAATCACTGTAGAATCTTAAGGGTATCTCGTCTGGTCCGGATGCTTTTCCGCTACTAAGTGATAGCAGTTGTTTTTCAATTCCGATATCGTTTATTTCAATATTTTCCATTTTGGCCTCCGTGCGACGGCTGAAGTCAGGGACCGTGTTACGATTTTCCGCAGTGAAACAGTTTCGGAACACTGAATTCAGTATTTCTGCCTTTCTTCGGTCGTCCTCTGTTTCGGTGCCATCGTGGTCAACGAGTGACTGAATAGGGGATTTAGATCCGCTTACCGATTTTACGTATGACCAAAACTTTTTAGGGTTCTTGTTTAGATTGTTTGCCAATGTTTTATGTTCGAATTCGTTGAATGCTTCTCTCATTGCTCTCTTTACGCTCTTTTTCGCTTCGTTCAGCTTTTCCTTATCAGCTATGATTCGACTACTCTTAAACCTATGATGAAGCTTTCTTTGTTTCCGTAGTACCTTTCGTACATGATTGTTATACCACGGTGGATCTTTCCCCTCGCTTTGGACCTTAGTCGGTACGAACTTATCTAAGGCGTACTGGACGATGTTTCTGACTCTCTCCTCTCTGAAAGACCTGAATATTTCTATTTAAACACCGCTACAATCAATTACATTCGCACGCCAGTCTGCCCCCTGACCTAATGTTTTGCTGTCGCTTGATAACTCTTATAGGAATGCGTGCATCTCTGTAATCAGTTTCTGAGTAAGTCTCGCCTTAAAATTCCTATCGTACCTCTAAAGTGGCAATGCACACATGCTATCCAGTTCTGTACAGTACAGACTGCCAACGCAAACCCGTAGCATTCTGCATGTATTGTAGGATTGAGCTGACAGCGTTTGTTTAGGGTGAAAAGTGATTTACTGTATGGCCGACAAGCAACTGCAATGGAAGCTGCCAAGTAGATAACCACTAAAATGTTATCCGTCTCAGAATCATGCTGCAGAAGTAAAGACGTAACTCCCATTCGAAGATGCCCCAGAAAATGTCTGAAAACGAGTTTGCAGGAATAAGCAAATATTTCAGAAGGACTGGTTGCATTTATTTGTGTATGTTCGACGTTTGCTGAAAATAGTTTCCGTGATATATTTCCTTGTCTCATCCCTCTCAAATTCTGAATGACGAAGTAGCTTAACTGAAATTTGCTGTGCGTTTGGTTGTAATTTCAATGAATAGACATTAACAGGCGGAGACTGGCATAACTGTATGTAAAACTTTCTGGCAGATTAAAACTGTGTGCCGGACCGAGACTCGAACTCTGAACCTTTGCCTTTAGCGGGCAAGTGCTCTACCAACTGAGCTACCAAAGCACGACTCACGCCCCGTCCTCACAGCTTTACTTCTGTCAGTATCTCGTCTCCTACCTTCCAAACTCTACAGAAGCTCTCCTGCGAACCTTGCAGAACTAGCATTCCTGGAAGAAAGGATATTGCGGAGACATGGCGTAGCCACAGTCTGGGGGATGTTTCCACACTGAGATTTTCACTCTGCGGAGTTAGTCTCGGTCCGGCACACAGTTTTAATCTGGCAGGAAGTTTCACATCAGAGTACACTCCGCTGTAGAGAGAGAATCTCATTCTGGAAACATCCCCCAGGCTGTGGCTAAGCCACGTCTCCGCAGTATCCTTTCTTTCAGGAGAGCTAGTTTTGCAAGGTTCGCAGGAGAGCTTCTGTAAAGTTTGGAAGGTAGGAGACGAGATACTGACAGAAGTAAAGCTGTGAGGACGGGGCGTGAGTCGTGCTTTGGTAGCTCAGTTGGTAGAGCACTTGACCGCGAAAGGCAAAGGTTAAGAGTTCGAGCCTTGGTCCGGCACGCTGTTTTAAACTGCCAGGAAGTTTCATATCAGTGCACACTCCGCTGTAGAGTGAAAATCTCATTCTGGATAACTGTATGTAGTTTGTATTGTCTGCTTTAATGTGAATAGCGTTACGGGAGTTGTCCTCCAAGCGCACACATGCTGCAAATAGTTTACCAAGTCTATTTTTACTTTTCCTCTATCTTTAAGAACTTTGGTATTCACTTGAAATGTATTTTGAAAGTTTTGTGGCAATACAGTGACAAAATTTGCTCCAGCGGTTGTATTTCTCATATAGCATAAGAGCTTTATTCAAAATCTGTCGATTTGCGAGAGCAGGTATAGTCAGTTTCAAACTACATGTCAGTGGCTATAATGAAAACAAATATGAGTAAAGGTACACATCAGTTGTCTTTGTTGACTTGCAACTCCTTCGATCATGGTAAAAAATGTTTTGTATGTTTGCAGCAAAAAGCTCCCGAGTCATACGACGAAATATAGCGTCGGAAGATACACCTGGGCGAAGAAACAATATGCCAATGAGCTGATTCGGCGCGCAAAGGAATGTTGAGTCTTCACGTTTGTTGTAATTACTTATTCTAAAACGTTGGCATCCATTATTTTAATTATTTCAACGGACACAACGAAAATGTATTTTCTCGTTGAAAATACTCCATAACTAGTATTCAGTAACGCACGTGTTGACCTTGAAATAGCATGATAAACGAATTACTGTTGTAATTTTGCGCATATTTAAATGTTTTTACATAAAGTATAAGTAGCTAGTGACAGGTCTAATAATTCAGATGTTAATCAAGAGTTGTTACTGGTATCATAAAACTGATGCTTGTGTCCATAATTTTAGTTCAAATATTTAAAAATGTTCTCTATGAAGCACTGTTTGAATAAAATTTTAAAATTCTAATTTTCTAGCATGTTAATACAATTTGTGAAATATATTACATATCAATAGTCCTACTAGTTTATTTCTATGTTTAGAAACGCCTTACCTTTTCGTCGGCTTTAAGACAAAAATTTGTGACACTCTCAGATTTAATACGGAGCTAAATCACTGAACACAGGCCTTTAATTTTTTTCTCTCAAGTAGTCGCTACAAATTAAGCATGTTGATATTACGATGACACTACTACAGTTCGTTGAGTTCTAACGGATTAGAAATCGTTTAAAGTACTGTGAGAATACGAAGCAATGAGAATGTCTTGCAGCATGCTGACAGTTACCAGTTGGTCAAGAAATGCTGTGAAACAGTGAGTCTTCTGGCTGCTGTAGGTATATCGTAAAACTGTGTACTACGAAATTAGCAATGTGCTCAAGTTTACAGTAATCAAAAGGCATTATGCACTTAATACATTTGGCAAAGTACAATATCTTTGTGTTAAATCAGCTGAGAGAACGTAGAGACTGGTTGAACTCGTCACAGACACACTGTTACCGTAACGTCCCCATACCATGAACGACTCCTATTGCAGCAGCGGCGCTATGCTCTTAATACGGCCCTGCTTACGGCTGGCTGCTACTTGTGGATTGTATCGAATTCAGATAAAAGCGCTCTCCCAGGAGCCATTGTACAGCACGTAGCTTTCAGAAAGCGCTGGACTGCATCTCCGCTTCCCCTCTAAAACAAAAAATCTCTTCAACGAGAAACTGAGATTTAACGAAACAAGCTTTGAGTTATCTGGAGAAATTTGGAAAGGGCTGTATCCCAAAATATGGCTGTCATCAACTCACTGTGAAATGATAAAAAGCACCACACATAATGACGCTTCCACTACGTATGCGTTCAAACGAAGCCCGTATCAGATGAATGTTGCCAGTCCGCTAGGGAAACTTAATCCTTAGTCAGTTGATTACTACAGGATCCGTTTAAAACAGCTAATGCCCGTAGCACTGATTAATTGGGGACCACATATTCAGCAATATTCACTTCATTATTTTACTTCCATAGTATGTGGAGGAAACGTCTAATAATTTACTTCATTTGGGTAAAACATACAGGTGGTATGTATAGGCTGTTTGCAAATCATGCAAAAGTGACCTTCAGTTGCGAAAAAATTAAAAACCTAAAGAAATGTTTGGTACAGCACTGAATGCAGTATATCTTCGTTTTACTTAAATTTTCATTAAGGCTACCTTCTGTAAGGCGACAAATGTTCCATCTGTAATCAATTTCCAGCCACATCCTATGAAGCAAGTGTCGAAGTATGGTGGCAGCTTGTCGACGTTTTCCAGAAGCGGAGCAACAAACGCTCTTCAATGTAACCCCATACACAGAAGTCCATTGGGGTTACATCTAGGTGATCCCTGTGACCAGGGCATTTTTCCACCTCGTCGAAAGTCGGCACATTCCTGCGATAAGCCAAAAGTTCACAAAGATGTGGTGGCGCTCATCTTGCTGTGAAATAAATTTGTGCCCATATCCTGTTGTAATTGAGGTATTGGATAACGTTGGAGCATGTCTAGGTAAGATATGACATTTGGAGTTGCCTCAGTAAAAAAAAGGACCGTAAATTTTGTTAAAAGTTAGACAGACATTTATCTTAGGCGAACCCAGTATGTGTTCGATTATGTGACATGGTATCTACTCACCCCCTATCCCAAAGCTTAAATTTCCAATGTGTATGGTTTGAATGACAATCGGTTCCGTAATACCTTCCACACAGTAACGGCAGACATGTTGATTTCTAAGGTGGCACGTCTCTTAAATTTACCAGGACTACAAATGTGAGACTGCGAAACTTGTTAAATTGCTGTCTTCCATTTGCTATTTTGAGTTCATTTCAGCCTACTACTCATCCTAGTCAGTGTTACCATATTTTAGTCTTTCTATGCCTATTTTTTCCATTCTCCTGTAATTTCCAACATTAAACTGTTCCACGTATTCCTAGATGACGCAGATGTCCCCCAACCTGTCCCACCTGGTAACGGACTTCTACAGTTTCTCAACGTTCTTTTTTAATAGTTATACTGTTGCATCTGGCTGCTGGCAGATCTGACCTGTCATCCTATGTGATACGCAGCCAGTTTCCGTGAAATTACTGTATCAATTAATAAGTTTGTCCTTGAGGTGGTGGCTTGCGATACTTAGTCCTGGATTGTCCCTGAACTGTAGTAAAGGATTTGGATTCATGAAACTATAAACAAAACTGCGCACTCTCTGCACCGTTAAGATTCCATGCTTGTTGCAATAACTCGCTCGCGCGTGTCACCTAGCGGGAACGTCGGGAACTAGATGTTAGACGGGAATAGAACTTGAAGATACGATGCATTCAGTTCTGTATCAAACGTTTACCCTTTCCGCAATTGCGATTACTTTGTATAAATAATTAATACACTCTCAGTACTTAGTCTGGAAACCAGTCTGATCTACACAGCAAATATTAACCCAGAAGTATCTGTCCGGATCTCTGACACATTAGCTCTATTTAGACACCAAAGGAAAGAAAAACTTACTTGCCAACCCGTATCTGGCGTCTCTCATAGGAACGCTGTTAACCAGGTGGTTTGGGTCTGAGATAACATATCAAGACTTGAATGGTGGATGCAAGGACTGTCTCACTTCAAACCCCAGGACCTTTAAAGTAGTTCCTGCTCATTAGCCCCAACAGTTTACAAGCATTGCCTCGCTTATCTTAAGGACTGCCGGACTCTGTAAGTGTTCGTCACGTTTACGCTTTAGCCTACCAGGAAAAATACGAGAAAAAACATTTAGTCAATACAAGCAAAGGCATTTATACAAAATAAAAGGACATGTCGGATTCTGTGTCTCGGAATTTTACATTTCTCAGCGCTCCCATGGAGTATCATATTCTGCCACCGATCACCTAGTTTCCTCCCTGAAATTAACCTTCAAATTTTAAAGCCCCATCTTTAAACAAGTGGCCATGTCCTAATAATCCAGATTACTAAACGGCTAATATCAGTTCATGACAATCCCAGTTCCAGCTGCAAAAATAAATTTGAATGTCAGTATTTCATATTGACCGAATTAAAAAATTTAAAATGGTATCATACTCATTAAGAGGTATACAGTTAAATAAAAAGTTTAACTGAATATGACAAGTATTACTGTTAGTATCTATTGAGGCAGCGCAACTCACGGCGTACAAGTTTCCCAGTCTATATTCACCCATCATTTGAAAATATGAGAGCACTTGGCGACTTTCAACAAACTTTAAACACAATTTCAGACCTGTTCTAATCTTTCTCGCTTACATGCCTAATGTTAAATACTTAACACACAAGCCCATTTGTAACCAGATATTTGAGTCATCCTATGGATGGGAGCTAGTATCTAACACAATGACTGCCGTACGTCCACGGGCGGCCATAGCGCAGCCTCCCATTCCTCGCCGCGTGCGAGGCCGGCCTGACGGTGAAACATCCATAGCCAGGCATGCGGCAGCCAATATGTTAGTAAACTGTCGTTAACCAGATGACACTAAGAGATATTATAAGGGCAACTCAGACGACAGACTTGAGTTTCTTAAATAGAGAAAACTTAGCTCATCGCTCTGAATCAGTCACTTCCCCATAAAGGTGGTTTCACGTTGTCAATAACAGTGCAGAAATGTTCTGGTTTAAGAAAATAAGCATGCAGATAACCATAGTGCCAAACGTCTAAATGAATGGTAAGACTGAGAAACTCCACATGTCAATTTTTTTTTACATTACTGTGCTGAATCTGTACTTTAATCGTCTAGGCTGTTCATAAGGGTCACCATGTTATAGCAGTTTCTGTATTGTTACGCAGCCATTGTAACAGCTAAATGGAAGAGACCCTCCTCATTTACAATTTTGTCAGCATTTTTTAAACAATAATCGATACATGCCTATACATAACAAAAAATGCATGGCCTATGGTGATTTCTACCTTTGATATGAAATCATCCATAACTTCTAAACTTAGATGCAATTGGCCAACATGGGTCAAAGAATGAACTAAGAGAAGGAAAAACTGGCATGTTTCATTTTTGTATATACTTGAAGTATGAGTTAAGTAATGAACCATGCTTATTTGTTACAAAACGTCAAGAAATTCTACACGTTGTAGTGTTTCCTTTCCTCGGGGTTCTGCCGTGAAAACACAAAATAGAAAATCTGATTGAATTTGAATTTTGATGGAATAAGTTACGGATAAGGTGGACCTCGTATTACTGATTGAGATAGTGCTGTAATTTGACCGTGAATGGCAGACCGGGTCGGCAACACAAGAAGCGACTGTAAGGAAATAGCGTCAGAAATAAGTTGAAATTTATCTTATAATTCTGTTAGAAACGTAGTATTTATTATATAGACTTCGTTGCTGCGTCTGGAATACTTCTTAATTTCATTGTAGGATGTCTTTTTTTTTTTTTTTTTTTTTTTTTTTTTTTTTTTTTTTTATTCGTTAGTCCTCTTGTTCTCCGTCTGAAGAAAATTTCTTGTTGTCACTGTCAGGATTAATTTATAAATTTGGCGATAACCATTGCGAATCACTACTGAAATAACTTCGTTTCGTAATATAGTTTTAATTTCCACTTAAAAGCATATTTAACACAGCGCCGAAAAATACAATTATGAAGACAAGAGAGTAATAAACTAGTTGTTAAAACAAACACCTACGCAAAAGTAAAAAAAGATCAAAATTATTTATAAAAATCTGTCGCTGGCGCAGCGCTCTTCTGCATGCGCGATCGTAAATCATATCTTTGTACTGGCGGAGGCGCAGTAGTCAAAGTACCGTTACAACGTTCACTAAATAAATTTTAACTTAACGTCAGGAAAATGTATCACGATTGTCTCGGGTACATTGGCATTCTTCTCTCTACGTTCATTTTAATGAGAATGAGAAGAAAACCTGAATTTCAGCAGTTTTTTGGTATCTCCTGAAAAGTTTTTTGGACATGTGGTGTTGATTAATCCTTTCATTCAAATGTACAGTCAGCCTTCGGTAGCCGAGTGGTCGGCGTTACTGAATGTCAATCCTAAGGGCCCCTGTTCGATTCCCGGCTGGATCAGAGATTTTCTCCCCTCAGGGACTGGGTGTTGTGTTGTCCTAATCATCATTATTTCATCCCCATCGACGCGCAAGTCGCCGAAGTGGCGTCAAATCGAAAGTCTTGCACCCGATGAGCGGTCTACCAGACGGGAGGACCTAGTCACATTTATAGAGGCAGCCCGAAAGGATGAGGTAAAAGTTTGCTGAGAATGAAATCTCTACACGAATTTAATAAACTTTCTTGAAATTTCTATTCCAGAGGAGGTAATCGGTCAGAAAATTCGACGACCTGTGCTGCCAAGCAATATTCCCACTATGTGGGCAGAGCAAGGCCACGGCTGCTGTAGGTTTTTACGGCCGCTCGAATCGCCGGCGAGCAGTACTAACAGTTAACAGAAGTTTTAGGCTCTGACTTGTATAGACTGTCACGAAATTGCCGGCCGAAGTGGCCGCGCGGTTCTGGCGCTGCAGTCTGGAACCGCGAGACCGTTACGGTCGCAGGTTCGCATCCTGCCTCGGGCATGGATGTGTGTGATGTCCTTAGGTTAGTTAGGTTTAACTAGTTCTAAGTTCTAGGGGACTAATGACCTCAGCAGTTGAGTCCCATAGTGCTCAGAGCCATTTTTTTGTCACGAAATTATCTATAAATTATTACAACTCACGTTGACAAGTATCATATTACACACCTTCAGACCTGGATAGACCAAAATTTCACGACACTCAAGACTCCAATCTTGTCGTTGGAAGCTGCGAGCCTCACTGCGACATTCGGCGGGAGTAACAGCACTAATTAAAAGTACTTCGTAATTCGTCAGCAATGTCTGTTCTTTCAGACATGCGAGTAAATAAAAGCTTGGTTACTAAGCCTAACTAAAACGAGTAGCTGTCACATGTTGGCAGTAATCTGGTTGAGATTATTTCCCTTAGCGGCCTATGTCTTTCGTTGCGAGGGCGTATTGAGTATCGGTATTTTGTCTAAAAACACCGTGGCAGTATTGTTGCGGCGCCACTGTCAGCGCGAGACGCGCATCATGTGTGACATGGACAATCCGCTCAATCACGCGAGGAATCGCCTAATAGTCGTACTCAAAGCTGTAATAAAGTTCAAATGGCTCTGAGCACTATGGGACCTAAAATCTGTGGTCATCAGTCCCCTAGGACTTAGAACTACTTAAACCTAACTAACCTAAGGACATCACACACATCCATGCTCGAGGCAGGATTCGAACCTGCCACCGTAGTGGTCACGCGGTTCCAGACTGAAGCGCCTAGAACCGCACGGCCACACCGGCCGGCTGTTATCAAGTCATTAGTTAGTGCCCCACGGAAGTCACGTCATGTAAACCTACATATCGCGGCGACCCTATTTTAGGGTACAATAGAACATGGCCAATCGGACCCACATTGAGGTAACAAGGTCCCATCATTTTCCGCTCTACGAAAGAAAATCACAAAAAATCTGACCTACCTCGATAAGTAAGCGTGATTTGCAGAAAATGTGCGAGAGAATTTATGTAATCATTTAACAAATGCCAAGACGTTAAATGCCACATGCTTCAAAATATGGAAAAAAAATTTCCTCACTTCCTGGAAAATGCAATGCGCTGTCATTGTATTTACATGGCGTGTATTTTTAGGAAATACAAATGAATTAATTGAAAATTATCGTTCGCTGTGAAAGGTAAGTCACACTCCCAGAAAACTGAAGCAAAAAATTGCTTCATTAGGTCGTGGAAATGTACAGCCGATTGAAGGCACTCGAATTGTTTCGCTAGCCTCAGCCCACTCCTTATGTATTCACAGGACAAGAATTCCATAATGTTGGTAGTGGAAACTGCCAATAAAGACACATTAAAAATATTTTATTTTACTGCATGTCAATGCTGTTTACAGAAAAACATAAAATTTACTCAAGTTTAAGGCCATCAGGCTTAACATAAGTGCATCAGAATTAGAATAACATACTCCAAATATTTATAGAACATGCACTAATGCAACCCAATTTACAATAAGCAATTGGCCTCCATCACAGACCATCTTGACGTGCACACCACCTGCTTAGATGACGCAATTTTACAAGTTTCCAGGGCATTAAACTGTCCATATGACAACTATAACATTTGAAAACATGGATATAGATAAAATATACTTTAAAAAGATGTAACAATTCCAGGCTGAAACATATGGCATGCTTGACTCAGCTTAGCCACAAATACGAGAAAACTTTCCAGAATTCTGAATAAAAATTTATAAATCCATTAAAGTTGATATTAAATAAAAGAACTTTTAACATAGTAGACATCCAACTCGAAAAACTGCAGTCACAAAAGGAATTCCTTTTGTTAAGTAGTATAGAACAGGCACATTTAGTCATTACTGCCGACACCAAAAGCACAGTCGAAATAGCACATAACACAGTTTGCACATATATGGGTACCTATAAAAGTTTAGAAACCACCTTGAATAGAATGGCAGTAAACATGACAAAACTTGGCTTATAATAACATATTTGTTAAGTCTGATAGGGGAACTGTAACAATTAAAACAAAAACTGTTATCAGATGCAGACAAGATTGCAACGACACCGAAAGGCTAAATGAAGCTTGACAAGTTAAAAAAAATCAATGTCTAGCTTGCAACAACCGTGCACGGAAACAAACTCTCAGCTGTGGCAGACAGGAAAGTTGAAAGCGTTTTGTTTTGAAATGTTTCCACTAGATTAAATTTTCTTACTTGCTCCGCTCACGGTGCATTGAACGAAGTAGACAACAGCTGGCGTTTTACTCGCACCTGCAACCGATCTGCCACTAGCCATACATTTCAGACTATAGCAAGTCTCGAATGCGTATGTCTCAAGTTGACAGAAGGCAGACAATCACATCATGCTTCACATACAACACAAAGGAAAACATTGCTATGTCTCCATCGAAGCGCGTGAATCACAATTACTAACATTTTTGCGGCCAGTTACTTAGTCATTAATTAAGGAACACGCCATAAGCGCAAGACGCCGCACGCAGCGCTCTTAGAAAAATGTAGACTGGGCATTGCAAGAAACCCCCACTCGCACTAAACCTCCAGAAATGTCTCAGTTTAGATGGAGGATCCAGAGAAGGTGTGATAAGTGACGCACAGTATAACTGGCCACCCTTCCCACCAGAGGTCTGCAATAATTAAGCCAATCCATCCGTGAACTGAACTAATGAACCGCCGCGTAAGAATGCATACTACCTCCAGAATGAGATTTTCACTCTGCAGCGGAGTGTGCGCTGATATGAAACTTCCTGGCAGATTAAAACTGTGTGCCCGACCGAGACTCGAACTCGGGACCCGAGTTCGAGTCTCGGTCGGGCACACAGTTTTAATCTGCCAGGAAGTTGCATACTACCTGTTATCTGGAGATACCCTGTGGTTTTATGTCCCCTTGTAGGACCGTAGCAGTTTAGTCCGATTCTGAAAGCGCAATACTATTCTCTGTTTTACGTAACGAAGCGGGATGTATTTTTTGTACAAATAATTGTTACATTGGATGCTATTATGGTGCGTTTATTTAAGAAACACCATCAAATGAACTTGTTCACACTGATAAGTTAACTACTAACGGTACGACAACATAGATTACTGCATGACCAGACCGAAAGGCATCCTATCGACGATTGCCGACTATGGTCCACAGTCTGTAACTTGAGCATACAATCGGTATAGTTGGTATAAGCTCGTACATTTTATTTTATGCCGAAGTTATTCATTTATTTCATCCTGGAAATGTAAAATTACTGAAAGATAGTTTTATGACCTGTAGACTCCTAATATCTGAGTGGCAAAAGGCATCTTTCGTTAGCAAATATCTATTAATAACAATTACTGGATTCACGCCAGAATAAATGTACTTTCCGTACGTATCTCTTTGCTGATGTCACGAGCTGTTTCTTCATTGGCGCCTCATCCCACTGGCTTCGAAAGCGCCAGCAGAGCGGCAGCCGCCTCTGCTAGCCAGCGTGGGAACCTACTGCTCGCTCCTTACACCCCACTGTACGTCCTGCAGTGCCGATACATTCACTTCACGAATGTGAAATAACAAAACTGAAGATAAAGTAAACTACACTCTTAAGTAAGGGATACCTTACAACATTCCATGCAGGCGCGCAGTCTAGCGTGACGCAGTAGCTTTCGTTGCTAGATTATAAGCTGCAGAGATGAAATAGATCGAAGACTGCAATGTATAGCAGGTTCATGAGTAGATAAATGGCTAAGAAGTATTAAGAAAAACAGTTGTTGAATTTCCAAACGTTGCAAAGTTACGCGAGGTGCTCACTGCAGACTCCTAAGGTATGAGCATTCACTGAATACTCCTAACTAAGGTATCAGCATATGGGATTGGTTCCCAAATATGAGAATGGCTCGAAGACTTCTTAAGTAATAGAACCCAGTACGTTGTCCTCGATGGTGAGTGTTGATCGGAGGTGAGGGTATCATCTGGAGTGCCCCAGGGAAGTGTGGTAGGTCCGCTGTTGTTTTCTATCTACATAATTGATCTTTTGGATAGGGTGGATAGCAATGTGCGGCTGTTTGCTGATGATGCTGTGGTGTACGGGAAGGTGTCGTCGTTGAGTGACTGTAGGAGGATACAAGATGACTTGGACAGGATTTGTGATTGGTGTAAAGAATGGCAGCTAACTCTAAATATAGATAAATGTAAATTAATGCAGATGAATAGGAAAAAGAATCCCGTAATGTTTGAATACTCCATTAGTAGTGTAGCGCTTGACACAGTCACGTCGATTAAATATTTGGGCGTAACACTGCAGAGTGATATGAAGTGGGACAGTTGGCAGTTGTGGGAAAGGCGGATAGTCGTCTTCGGTTCATTGGTAGAATTTTGGGAAGATGTGGCTCATCTGTAAAGGAGACCGCCTATAAAACACTAATACGACCTATTCTTGAGTACTGCTAGAGCGTTTGGGATCACTATCAGGTCGGATTGAGGGAGGACGTAGAACCAATTCAGAGGCGGGCTGCTAGATTTGTTACTGGTACGTTACACGCGAGTGTTACGGAAATGCTTCAGGAACTCGGGTGGGAGTCTCTGGAGGAAAGGAGGCGTTCTTTTCGTGAATCGCTGCTGAGGAAATTTAGAGAACCAGCATTTGAGGCTGACTGCAGTACAATTTTACTGCCGCCAACTTATATTTCGCGGAAAGACCACAAAGATAAGAGAGATTAGGGCTCGCCAAGAGGCATATAGGCAGTCATTTTCCCCCCGTTCTGTTTGAGAGTGGAACAGGGAGAGAAGATGCTAGTTGTGGTACGAGGTACCCTCCGCCACGCACCGTATGGCGGATTGCGGAGTATGTATTCAGTAGATGTAGAAATTAACCATCGACAGAAGTATTTCCGACGGTGGAGAATTGTTCAAATAAAAAGCTTGACCCTGCACAACTGTCGGAACAGAAGACTTAATAACAAAAATCATTGGACTGAAGATCTTACAATTCTTTCAGGTTAGAACCAAGATGATCCAATGCAGAAAGACTAAAGGGACTTAACTTCTGAGGTCATCAGTCCCCTAAAAATTAAAACTATTTACACCTAACTAACCTAAGGACATCACACACATCCATGCCCGAGGCAGAATTCGAACCTGCGACCGTAACGGCCGCGCGGTTCCAGACTGTAGCGCCTAGAACCGCTCGGCCACTCCGGCCGGCTTTTGAAATACCTTTGATTGATTTTAGTTGTATTTATTTTTTATTTGTTGCATGTTTACCCTGAGCAGATTGGAGTATCAAGGCCCTCTCTTTCATCTGACTAGGAGCAACACGTACATAAGATGTTGCAATACTACCCGATGTTAATGATGATGATTATAGAAATAGGTTAGCTTAGCGCATTTAGTATTATGAGAAGCAGAATGGGTAAAGGAAGAGAAGAGTGAAAAGACAGTGACATTGGGTGCTAGGGAAGAACAGAATATAAATAGAAAACTGTAACGACGAGGAGTAGGAAAAAGTGAGGGAACGGGACTGACGAGAGTAAACTGCACAAAATGTAGAATGGTTGTTATCATAGGTGGACCATTAGCTGCTTTTGAAGTTTTAATGGTATTTAATTTCTCTGATATTTTGAGGAAGACTTTCCAGATTCGAGTTCCTGTAGAAAATGATTTAGCGAACATGGTAGTGCTGTGTGATGGTTCAGAGAGAACTTTACTTTGTTGAGAACAACTATTTCTGCTGAGCTGTTCAGAGAGTAGAGTGAGAGTTAAAGACAAATAAGAGGAAGTGCAATGATTGAGAAGGCGACTCAGTAAACATTGAGTATGATAGTCTCCACGCTAATCGGCAAATAGCGTTGATAACTGTTCGTTGATTAGATTAGATTTACTTTCATTCCATTTGATCCGTAATGAGGTGGTCCTCCAGGATGTAGAACATGTCAGAAGGCTTACATCGCAAATGTATCGCCAGTTCCAGCCTGCGTGAGCTTTCGTCCGAAAGTCCTTGGACAATGGCATCACCATAATCAAGAATGGGGAGTATTAGTGTGTCTATGAGCTTTTCTTAAGCTCGAAAGCAAATACATTTTTATATTTCTGTAGTGAGTGCAGTGACACTGACACCAATACATCACACTGGCAACATACAATACAAAGACTAGTCACAACGTTATAATCACATCACTTTCAGCTTTCCCACTACAATTAGTATTTATCCCAGTTTCACACGACGCTGCCCCACTTCGTAACTTTTCTTTCCTACTATGAACTCTGGAGGATATATGCACGTCTTCCTGTGCAATGCAAGCCAAGTGGCGTTGCTGGATAGACGGTTGACTCACCTTGCTTCTCTCTCAGAGAATTATAGTTTGAATCAAGCGTCACACGGAAATATAACACGCAAAGTAATATTAAGAACATATTCATCACACACGCGAGTCCTCAATTGATACCATGGACGAGTACTTCTCTTTATCCTTTGTGTCGTACACAGATTGAGACTCACACAGTACTCACCCCGTGGAAGTACTCGTCTCTAATTTCAATTCCTGCACACGGCATTTCTTAAATATTTCAACTTATAGTACACACGCTAGTAATTCAGCTTAACTTAAGCACTCTGAAATATTTCAACTTATTGCTACACATGGTATCATTGTGACCGTTGGTCACTTCCAAAGATTACTACGATCCTCTTAATATTACCTGCCTCACATTTAATTATCCCCACAAAAGTTCCTGAAATAGAGAAATTATTATTTCAAACTACTCTTAAATATTCCACATGCATACCATGTCTCCACTCTTTTGTCTTTACGGAGCTCACCTAAGACAGGTCTTACCAACACTAGATCCAGCGGCAGAGTGCTGAAACATGGCCGTTCTTCAGGTCATCTAGCACCTATGCCGAGGTGGGGGAAGGCCACGCTACCGTATTCGTCAGCCATATTTCAGGCGCTCAAAGCTCCGGTAAGTTTGATCTCTTGGGTTCCACCAAAGGTGACCAAAGGATCGTCTCAAAGATGATCATATATTCACATTCACTATCTGCGGTTAGCTGACGACCATACATTCATTCATTTCACGGATCTCACCAAACTGGATGTAGGTATTTATTTTGTGGGAGTGCACATGTGATCAATTAAATAAATAAATTGTCATTCTTTCCCACACTGGTATCCGGCTTCGCTGTATTAATTGAAATTGAGTTATTATTAGAAAAAAATACGTTGTTCT
The DNA here is from genome assembly GCF_023864345.2 of Schistocerca serialis cubense. NCBI lineage: Eukaryota > Metazoa > Arthropoda > Insecta > Orthoptera > Acrididae > Schistocerca > Schistocerca serialis. Next base: position 627,291,510 of record NC_064641.1, on the reverse strand, counting down.
GACAAGAATAACGAAGAATGTTGTACCTATTTTCAATGTCGGGCGGTACTGTACCCTTTCACTTGAATTGTACCTTTCTCACTTTGAGTGTAAACTTTCGAAAACCCTGACCACAATGAAGGGTCAGTCATGATGCCTGATGGGCTAGACTGCTGATCGTATGTTTTATTTAAAATAACAGCAGCCTATTGTTGAATGTTGTAGCAGGCGTTGGTTTGGTAAGGGAATACTAGTTGTCACTGCTGCAGCAAGAACTTTCGAGAAAATGTGTTCAGCGAGTACTAGAATGCTACGTTTTATAAGTCCATTGACAGCATTGAGAGGAACAGCTCCTTTCAAAAAAAAAAAAAAAAACCTTCCATGAACGGGCGACTCACCTGGAATTCAGTCACCCCTTGCCCAGGGTTGTTCCTTAAGAACCATTCAATAATCTAAACCTACAACGAGTTGAAAGTAAGTTTTAGTGCAAGGTGGATATGTTGGCCACTGACTGGCTGCTGTAGCCGCCTAAGGCCGGCCGCGGTGGCCGTGCGGTTCTGGCGCTGCAGTCCGGAACCGCGAGGCTGCTACGGTCGCAGGTTCGAATCCTGCCTCGGGCATGGGTGTGTGTGTTGTCCTTAGGTTAGTTAGGTTTAAGTAATTCTAAGTTCTAGGGGACTTATGACCTAAGATGTTGAGTCTCATAGTGCTCAGAGCCGTTTGAACCATTTTTTTGTAGCCGCCTAAACGCCATTCCAGAAAAGTTTTTGTTAGTTGACGACAGCCTCCATCAAAGCGTTCGTCGACGTGGGAATTTGTCACTTAGTAGCCAAGCTTTCAACCCAACTGTATAAGAAAAACCTAAATTTTCATGTAAACTTCTAATAACTATAAGAAATAAAGACTAGCCTTAAATCAGAAAAGTAATAAAATGAAATACATAAAATGTCTTTTACTAGTTATTTTATTGCATGGCAACCAGTTTCGGTAACTCAGAACACCATTTTTAAATCTTCGCTGACGCTGAGGTGGTGAACTCCGATTCCATACACAATCCCATCAGTGTAACACCTATGAACTGGCTTCCGTAAAATACTTTAAATCAGTTGTTAGTTGATGGTTGCAAACACAACATCGCTGTTGCAGTATTCTACAGAAGCTAGTTCATAGAAGTTGGCCACTGAAGGGATCGTCTGTACGATCGGTGTTCACCCCCTCAGCATCAGCTAAGGCCTGAAGATGGTGAACTGAGTCACCGAAACTGGTTGCCATATAATAAAATATCATCTAAACGACATCTACAGATGTTTGATTGTACGAGCATTACGAAGGTGAAAGCCAAAGTCCCACGGACTATAGATCACAAAGATAGACATACAGAAACATTACGTCAGAAAGTCTGAAAAACCGTACAAAACGTGACTGCAAGACAACGCGATATTCTGGCTCCTTGAAATGACCGCAGTGCAGTTGCAGCGCCGTGGTAGTTCTGTATTGACTTTCAAATTCAAATAGTTGGTAAGGCAAACTGGCAATTAATACTGTCCGTCTATTACGTCCATTCTAACTTAGATGCATCGATTCTTGCTTTGCTGAATAGTAGGACAACAGCCAACATGTACGTGCACAAAGATATCAAGAATACCATCATCTACAGTTTGTTTTATAGGCTACCGTTTTTGGCGTTGTAATATGCCATCAGGCCCTAAACAACAAAATTTATAGCCATATTACCAACAAGAACTGCATAAAATAGAGGGAAAATTTGTAGACATATGAAAACATATTTGTCATTAAATAATAGTATCACTACGTGCAGTGGTTGACATTCCATTAATATACCGAAGCGCCAAAGAAACTGGTATCGGCATGCATATTACAATACAAAGATATGTAAAAAGACCGAATACAGCGCTGCGTTCGGCAACGCCTATGTAAGACAAGTGTCCGGCGCAGTTGTTAGATTGGTTACTACTGCTACAATGGCAGGTTATCAAGATTTCATTGAGTTTGAACGTGGTGTTATAGTCGGCGAACGTGCGATGGGACATAGCATCTCCGAGGTAGCGATGAAGTGGCGATTTTCCCGTACGACCATTTCACAAGTGTACTGTGAGTATCAGGAATCCGGTAAAACATCAAATCTCCGCATCGCTGCGGCCGGAAAAAGATCCTGCAGAAATGGTACCAACGGCGACTGAAGAGAATCGTTCAACGTGACAGAAGTGCAGCCCTTCTGGAGAGTGGTTCAGATTTCAACGCTGGGCCATCAATAAGCGTCATCGTGCGAACCATTCAACGAAACATCATCGATATGTGCTTTCTGAGCCGAAGGTCCTGTTGGTTACCCATGATGACGGAACGCCTAGGCCCGTCAACACAAACATTGGACTGTTGACAATTGGAAACAGACTGCCTGGTCGGACGAGTCTCGTTTGAAATTATATCGAGCGTGGGACGTGTACGGATATGGAGACAACCTCATGAGTCCATGGACCCTGCATGTAACCAGGGGACTGTTCAAGCTGGAGGCACTGCAATGGTGTGGTGTGTGTGCAGTTGGAGTGACATGTGACTCCTGATATGTCTAGATACGATTCTGACAGGTGACACATACGTAAGCACCCTGTCAGATCTCCTGCATCCATTCATGTCCACTGTGCATTCCAGCGGACTTGGGCAATTGCATCAGAACAATGAGACATCCCAGACGTCCAGAATAGCTACAGAGTTGCTCTAGGAACACTCTTCTGAGTTTCAACACTTCCGCTGGCCACCAAACTCCCCAGACATCAATGTTATTGAGCGTATCTGGAGTGTCTTGCAACGTTCTGTTCAGAAGAAATCTCCTCCCCCTCGTAGTCTTACGGATTTATGGACAGCCCGGCAGGATTCATGGTGTCAATTCCCTCCAGCACTACTTCAGACATTAGTCGAGTTCAAGCCATGTCGTGTTGGGGCACTTCTGCGTGCTCGCGGGGGCCGTACAGGCTATTAGGCAGGTGTACCAGTTTCTTTAACTCTTCAGTGTATGATACTACTACAAGCGAGAATACTGCTGCCAGCAAATTGGCCCTCTGCCCCAACGTTGGCAGGGTGGTTAAGTGTACAATGGACGTAATCTATGACATTCATTCTGCAGGCTACAGCGCTTCTCTTCTGAACAGATCACTAACCCACTCTTTCTGGGTCCATTAACAGTGCGCGAGACACCACATTTGCAGCGCAACGCAACTCACATTTCTCTTGCACACAGAGAAACCTCTCGAAGCGACGATACAGTAATGGGAAAGGGGTGCTTCTTGTGAGGGTCATGTAATGTCTTTAGCGAAGATGGACGTCTTCAATCAGTAATGCCAAGATCAGTTCCCTGACGCTGGGTTATAAAAATGTCGTCAAAAGTTTCCTTTCTCCTGTAATCAACAGACGTGAAATGGCGCTGCAAACGACTCTGAACTGGCTTGTCTATTTCTACACTACTGGCCATTACAATTGCTACACCAAGAAGAAATGCAGATGATAAACGGGTATTCACTGGACAAATATATTATACTAGAACTGACATGTGACTACATTTTCACGCAATTTGGATGCTTAGATCCTGAGAAATCAGTACCCAGAACAACTACCTCTGGCCGTAATAACGGCCTTGATACGCCTGGGCATTGAGTCAAACAGAGCTTGGATGGCGTGTACAGGTACAGCTGCCCATGCAGCTTCAACGCGATACCACAGTTCATCAAGAGTAGTGACTGGCGTATTGTGACGAGCCAGTTGCTCGGTCACCATTGACCAGACGTTTTCAACTGGTGAGAGATCTGGAGAATGTGCTAGCCAGGGCAGCAGTCGAACATTTTCTGTATCCAGAAAGGCCCGTACAGGACATGCAACATGCGGTCGTGCATCATCCTGCTGAAATGTAGGATTTCGCAGGGATCGAATGAAGTGTAGAGCCACGGGTCGTAACACATCTGAAATGTAACGTCCACTGTTCAAAGTGCCGTCAATTCGAACAAGAGGTGACCGAGGCGTGTAACCAATTGCACCCCATACCATCACGCCGGGTGATACGCCAGGACGGCGATGACGCATACACGCTTCCAATGTGTGTTCACCGCGATATCGCCGAACACGGATGCGACCATCATGATGCTGTAAACAGAACCTGGATTCATCCGAAAAAATGACGTTTTGCCATTCGTGCACCCAGGTTCGTCGTTGAGTACACCATCGCAGGCGCTCCTGTCTGTGGTGCAGCGTCAAGGTTAACCGCAGCCATGGTCTCGGAGCTGATAGTCCATGCTGCTGCAAACGTCGTCGCAGATGGTTGTTGTCTTGCAAACGTCCCCATCTGTTGACTCAGGGATCGAGACGTGGCTGCACGATCCGTTACAGCCATGCGGATAAGATGCCTGTCATCTCGACTGGTAGTGATACGAGGCCGTTGGGATCCAGCACGGTGTTCTGTATTACCCTCCTGAACCCATCGATTCCATATTCTGCTAACGCTCATTAGATCTCGACCAACGCGAGCAGTAATCTTAAATGCCAAATTTGTTCAAACTTAACTTACAACGGAACGTCTTAGATTTTCTCCTTACTTACAGGATTTGCTCAGTGAACGGTCATAATTTCATAAAACAATTAGGAAAAACCGCTTTTGAAAAATCATAAAATTTGCGAGTGCTTTTAAGTTTAAACATTTCTTCGTTATTAACACCGTTACCGATAGCTAAGTTGACAGCGTAAGAGTTTTGTATTCGTAAAGTCGCTGTTTCGAATCTTGTTATTACCAACTTTCTTACTGTTGCTTAAATTCTTTGTTTATTAACAAATAGAAATGTTAATTAACAAACACTGGATCGTAATTTTTTAGCAAAAGTACCATTTTTCATTTTGAATTACTGCCTTCTGTGCCCGTCACAATAAATTAAAATTTGGTGCAGAAGTGGGACACAACGTAAAATACATTTTTATTTCCAGGCTGAACAATACTAGAGTGTACGCTGTATATAACATTTTAATTTTAACAAGAATTCATTTTGTGTAAATGTAACAAATTTATTCATTCTCATACAACCAGTAATTAAAAATAAACATGGTATTATTAAACATTTATGGTTAAATATATAAACTTACATTTCCACTTGTTAAATATGAAATTTAAATAATTTTTTAAAAAAAGATTTGAACTGCCTACTCACCGACTCTAGAACTCTTCCACTAGGCACTCAGCTAGCACTGACAGTTAATGAGATAGAAATGTTTTATGCGTCACACTGTTCGGGCATGTAATTTCCAAAGGCGACTTTTTCGTGAGTTTTGGGTATTTAGTTATACTGATTTAGAAAATTGAACTCATATTCTATAAATATGAAAACATTCCAAGATAAATAGCTTCTGAAGTCACCTTTTAAGACCAGAGATGCATCGTGATTGAAGATGTCACTGTGTCTGCTTTAATCCATGCAAAACAGGGATACTTTCATTAACAAATTCGCTTTCATTTCGGTTATAACGGTAAGAGAGTTTTGAAGAAAAGTGAAAGTAGTGCATCAATGTGGGTACGAGGAACAGTTTAAAGATCAAATTTAATCAGATACCTATCACGGGTCAAAATAACGCCTCCCCCCCCCCCCCCCCGCCCCCCCCCCCCTCTCCACAGTTCTGCCACTCGTGCCTCTAGGGCAATTGTGAGACTAAAAGTGGTCGAAGTATGGTAACCCACCCTCTGTTAAGACACGAGGACCAAAGTCAAGATGATCCTCCTCTCCCCCTCCCCGCCCATTGAGGTAGACCAAATGGATTATTTAACCCTGCCTCCCCCTTCTCTCTCTAGATCAATTTGCGTGTCTCGTCATTCGAGTCCTGTACGCCATAGAGCAAGGATCATCATGAAGTGCAAACAAATGAGATCAGCAACCGCCTCCAGAAGACTAAGGGGTAGCAGTTAAGTGGTTCTGTCTGCCCAGTTCTCAAAGCGAATTGTGTGACAGGCCTACTTAAAAACGGCGGCAAATATGTTGTTATGAATTATCCAAAATAATTAGCACAATTAACATCAGAGTATTGGGCATTTTCTGTAAGTACTCCAAAACATATGACCAACTTCCATTGTTATTCACTATTTTATGACAATTTCCTAAATTTTATGACTGATTCCCCTCCCCTCCCCCCCCACCCCCACCCCCCAGTATTCTACATACACACTTTTGAAGATCATCCAGCAAAGACCCATGTCAATGGGAGATTTTAATAAACTCTTGCCACGTAACTAGTCTACATTTCAATGCAAAGAATTTGTTCCTGCATTATTAGTATATTAAAAATGGTGATGTCCTAGTGTGTTAAAAATAATGATGTAACTATAAGACTGCCTTAGAGGATACTATAGGATTATAGTAAACTCTTAAATAATGGCAAAAAGTCGAATATGTAGACATTGACACACGACCTCACTAAATTTACATTCTAAAAAATTACCCTGAAGCAACCGCAACCACAACCACAACCTTCAGCACGAGCACCAGCACCACCTCTGGCATGATGGGAATAGGATAGGCATGCATTTTATTTAAAACAAACTAAAAATGAGAGGTAGAGTCCTGCATGTAACTGTGTATGTAGTCACACACAGCTCTCCAGTCAGCCAGCTCAGGATCCAGTACTGCAACTCCCCGTTGCCACCAGACTCCATCCTCTCACGGCACAAGCTGCAGCATCGATAAGAGCCAGCAGGGCACAACTAGCAGCTTGCAGACATCACCCACTGGTCAACAACCACCAGAATCGCCGACACACCTGCAAGATAACAGTTCCACCTCCAGCCGCGAGAAAATAGACATTCAATTACCCGTCAATGCTTGGAGCACTCAGCATAGGAGACTGTATTAAATACACTGGATTCAGTATGCAGGCAACCTTAAACCAGTCTAATATTTTTCGTAACATATCTAATTCTCGAGCATATTTTCATTAATGAATCGTTATTAATATTCTATCAGCTAGACATAGTACGAGGGTTATTCCGAAAGTAAGGAACGGTCGGTCGCGAAATGGAAACCACAGTGAAAATCCTATGAAGTTTTCATCATATCTAATTCTCGAGCATATTTTCATTAATGAATCGTTATTAATATTCTATCAGCTTGACATAGTACGAGGGTCATTCCGAAAGTAAGGAACGGTCGGTCGCGAAATGGAAACCACAGTGAAAATCCGATGAAGTTTTCACAGGTGTGGGCAGTGTCTCTAGTATAGCCGTCGATCGCGTTACGTCGTTCTTTTTAGTTTTGTAGGCGCCCCGGTGGTCTCGGTCGCCTACGGTGGACTGGAAGCCGAGCGGTATACTCTATCCTACCCCGTCTTCTTCCCTGCTCCTCCTGGTGGCTCGTCCGCGGTGGACGGGCGGAACGGGCTGCAGTCCCCCAGCGCCGTCGGCTCACCCGGTTGTGACGGCGGATGCACAGGGCCTAGGCCCCGCACGATCTCGACGACGGCTCACTGGTGTGGTCAGCATTGGCGGCGAGCGAGTCTGCCGCGATGTCTGCTAATCCTGGATTGATGATTGACAGCGGCAGCAGAGAGGACCAGAGCTGGTACTGTCCCCTCACGTCTGCTGCTGGATGGGCCGCCCTTACTGCAACATCTCCTTAATAAAGATTAACATGTCGATCACCGAGCTGAGCGCTACGCAGCATCCCGGTACACATCTAACTGCAAGTCTAACTGCGAGTTCCTTGTTGCTATCAAAGCTGGCATATTTAAAGGAAGCACGAGCGACGTCCTGACGTCATGCTCGTTTGTAATGACCGCAATCGTTCCACTTATATTGCTGATTTATCTGTCGTACTCGCCCCTTAGTTCTTCTTGTGACAGAGTTACGTGTTGTTACGGCAGACTTACGCGAAGTTATGAAATGCAGTACAGCCGACGCTATACCTCTGTCTTACACTCTACGAAAGTCTCCGTCTAACACAAACCCGTGTACTAAGCAATTCTCTCTCGCCTGTTGTGTGTAACCGATACATGTGCAATCCTCTTAGCTCTTGGCTAACCTACTGCCTCTGGCTCTCGGCATAGGCAACGAAACTTTGACAATATTCCACATTTCCAACTCTTTACTATTCCGTGACACTACAGTTCTGAGCACACAGAGGGCCTGGTGAGACATTTCACCTGAAGCTATGCAGCCAACATTAGAAAACTGTTGTACGGTTTCTTCTTCAAGACAATTCTCAGCCGCCTTCTGCAGGGGCAATTGTCCATTCTCCGCAGTTCGTTATCACATACAAATCGCAGAAAAACGCAAAAAGTCATTAACTTCAACGCAACTCCTGCATTGTTTTCAATTGGAAATGTTTGACTACCAACAATACAGCCCGTAATTGTCTCCCTCTGAGTTTCATCTCTGCTCGCATGAATCGCTGCCTATGAAGACAACATTTTGGCACAGACAACGAGCTTTAGGCCAGCGTAGAGAATTGGAGGGAAGCGCTGGCGGCTGCCTTCTATAACGAGGCTATTGAAAAGTTGGTACAACGCTACGCGCTACGACAAACGTCTAAGTCGGATCGGCGACTATGGAGATAAGTAGCTGGAAGTTGTAGCTAACTGTTGCAAAATAAAACAGTTTTGATTTTCACTATGGTTTCCATTTCGCGACCTATCGTTCTTTACTTTCCGAATAGCCCTCGTATTACTGCTAGCAATATGCTGCTGGACTGCTAATGAGGTGAAGAACGACCGATTTCGGTCACAAAGGCAGAATTGCGAACACATGATAAATAATGCCACTAGAGGGTGAGGTAAGTGCAGAATGGCCCCTTAGCCGCACTATCGCCCCGGCAAGTGCATGTAACGTGGCTAACGGCCAAGATAACAATCCCACCAAGAGACAGCAATCTGTAACTCGTGTGTTGGCCGCACTGGCCAGCAGCGATCACGAGTCTCTCACACCTGGGATTAGACCGGCAGTCTGCTAGTTCTGAAGTGTGAGTGGTTCGCTATCAGAAACAGCCTCTAGAAGCGCCAGCAGGTTATTACTCACAGACCGAAGACGCAGAATGCAGGCTGTTTTGAAAACTGTAGTATTTGTTTATTTCACGTGTCTCAAATTCCGAAGTATACTTCCAGAAATTGGTCGCCATTAAAATCGTTCAAGGACAAATGGGGAAACAGTAACAGCGAACTATTCCTTCATTGTATTGCTGTGTGTTAACCTCACTTCACAACTACAAATGGTTCAAATGGCACTGAGCACTATGGGATTTCACATCTAAGGTCATCAGTTCCCTAGAACTTAGAACTACTTAAGTCTAACTAACCTAAGGATCATAGAATGAAGGCATCACACACATCCATGCCCGAGGCAGGATTCGAACCTGCGACCGAAGCGATCGCGCGGTTTCATCACAACTACAAAATCGGCGTGTTCCCGTGATTTCCATGTGAAAGGGAAAGACGTTAGCAACAACGATAAAATCATTAAATTGGCGTTTGGTTTATGTGTACAATAGTAAACTGAGATCGCTGTACCCAATGAGCTGCACAATGACAATTACAATGGTCGTGCAACCACACGTCCTCACATTGCTTCCTACAAGACATTGCCAAATCTTGTTACCTACATGGTTCCTCATGGAAAAAAACGAAAACCCAAATAAATAGTAAAATTTTTATGGTCCCTTAGTTACACTGTCACTCCTTGTGTTACTTTTTCAGTCTTCCATATCCTACGTATATGAATAGGGTGGACAGTTGTGAATCTGTCACCCGAGATTTATTTCGTTAGCTGTGAAACTCTTTCTTTAGAGACAATTCTCGGCGAGTTGCGCAAAGGTAGTTCCCAACAGTGAGGGGGGGGGGGGGGGGGGGAGAATACCTGATGCAAACGTATCTTTGTAAGTAGTGGTAAGCTTATCGCTTAAACTGCTATGTATTATTTATCATTTTGAGTGCGCTTACTTTCTGATAATTTCTTGTATCTCCAGTATTTTTCTGCAACCAGAGAAATTAATTTTGACTCAAAGGCTCGAGCAGTACTCAAGAATGACTGATTTTCCTTGTGGATCTGTAAATCAATGTAATATTACTAAGGATTCTTACGCACAGTGTAGGCAGAACGTAACACGTCGAAAAATACCATGAAAAATACACGAAAAACGCACTTGAAAATGGGGATGCCAAAATGTGTAGTGCAGGGGATAAATAATTCTAGTTTAAACCGTTCTGGACGAGTAATCCTAGATGTTTTATTGCTGCTGCTATTTCTGGCGGCTTATTGTCAATAGTGTAGTGGGACTATAGCACATTTCCACACACATTGTTGTATGTTTACATCATTAGATCAGTAAGATCTCTGGCATATGAATGTAGGTAGCACCTAACACACATCGAAAACATCATGAACCAGTCAAGTAACATTTTACAAGTAGTGTCAAGATGTGTACTAAACTTTGTAATCATAGGCAGAAGTGACATTAATCACGTCACCAACTTAAAAATCATAAATCGATCTAGTTTTCTTACCAGCATTGCATACTTAAACAACCCTCATATAAAATATAGCTCCAATACCAAGAAGGATAGCAATCGTGCAAGAGAAGTAAAGTAGGGAAAATTCATTATTTTATTTGTATTTGATGCTACGGAATATAGTGTGTGGTTATGAAAACATACACTTACAACTATGTACAGTTGATTGTCGCTTTTATAGGGTGATGTAGGGTCTTTTGTAGCATTTGAGCAACCTATCATAACTGCGAATTGCTGTGCTTCACGTGCATCTTCGTTCGACGGACTAACACCAGGAGGGGAAGCAACTTTTTTTTCAATTTTTCTTTGAAGTCAATGACTTTTGGCGTTAAAATAGGTTTTTCAGCGATTTGTATGTGATAGCGAACTGCGGAGAATGGACGATTGCTACGAGGGTCTGGACACAGGTAAATGTAACGTGCTGTACATAAATACGCAGAGACCCACTGCTATTATATTACACTATTGACGATAGTTCATTGGACATATACCGCTGGGATTTCGCTAGTCATATCGCACACCTGTGCGTAACACTGTCCTCCTCTCATTCCCTTCCATCTGCGGACTTTTCGTGATTTTATCAGTAGTAGTGTCAATATGTGATCTATGTGTATTGCTTTTTCCTGGCATTTCGTTTCATGGAATCATGCCTACTTTGTATGGTTACTTCCAAATATCTTAAGATTCTAAATACATATGGCTCACAGCTCGCAGGTATTGGGAAAAAATAGTACAGCGTTCAGAGCTCAAATAATACCTAACAAATCACACTCCACCAACCTAACATCAATAATAACTACTGTAAGTCAGAGGACTTATCGCACATCAGCAACTTTTCTCCCAATACTCTTGTGTATATTACTGGAGTTTCTCACTCTATAGCAAACGAATGCCTACTTACCAGTTTATATAACAGTACAAGTATACGGAACAGAGGATATATTGAAAATACTGCTGGGTAACATTAAAAATACATAACACAACTTCTGTACAATGCTTTTATCCTATGTGTAAACAGTCTCTTCCAATTTTAGAGCTGTACCATTAAAACTGTAGGCAAACGAAACATAGCTTATAACCTTTTCATGGTACTGGTAATTGTTACGGAATGAAACAGGATATTCACCGTACTATGCATGTAGTATAGCTTTCCAGGGCATATATACTCCCTAACTTCCGTCCTCATGATATTGAAATCCAATTTGTTAAGGAAGAATAGTAAGTACACGAGCAGAGCAGTGGAATTCGGAGTGTAATATAGATTTCTATGTAGTTCCGACTTAGATTACCAAGTGATACTATCGCTCACAATTTGCCTAATTGTAAGTCAGTTGTCTTACTTTGTTTGGTTGTATTTTCCGGCAGTATAAATGATGGAAAATGCTTTCAGCATACAGCTGTGTGATTTCAAGTAAAATTCGCCGATTTCGATAGAAATTTATTGATTTCGTGATATTTACAATTGACTGATTTTGATATAAAATTGCCACTGTTTGCCGGTCGGGTTGGCCGAGCGGTTCTAGGCGCTACAGTCTGGAACCGCGCGACCGTTACGGTCGCAGGTTCGAATCCTGCTTCGGGCATGGATGTGTGTGATGTCCTTAGGTTAGTTAGGTTTAAGTAGTTCTAAGTTCTAGGAGACTGATTACCTCAGATGTTAAGTCCCATAGTGCTCAGAGCCATTTTTTTTGTCACCGTTTGGAGGAGAGTGACTACATGTTGGCGTGGCTGCATAAATGGGATGGATTTGATGATATTTACTATATGCATATTAGTGTACATAGTAATTCGGACATGAGGGACGTAGAAGATAAGTTGTTGTTTTGGATATTCTGCTCAATTTACATTGAATTAGAGATACACGTTCGTAGATTGTGAAGTCAGTTTCTCAGAGATGATCTACGACGCAGGAATGCTAGATTTGTTACTGGTCTGGTAGGTTTGATCAACACACATGTACTACGGAGATGTTTCGAAAACGCGAATGTGACATTATCGAAGAACAGTATTGAGAAAATTTAGAGATCCGGCATTTGAACCTGCTGTACAACGATCCTACAGCCGCCGACATAAAAATTGCCAACGACGAATAACATAAGAAAAAAGAAATTAGGACTCCTACGGAGATGTCTCGAGGACCCATTATTAGAATTTAAAGAGCTTAAGAAGTCTTGCGATCAAATCAGGCAGAAGGGATAGAAAACATTTCGTCAGAATTTCTAAATTCATTGTCGGAAACGGCAACAAAACCACTATTCACGCAGGTGTGTAGAATGTATGAGACTGGTGATATACCATCAAACATTCAGGAAAAACATCATTGACACTGTTCCGAAGATTGCAAGAGGCGGCAAGTGCGAGAATTATCGCACCGTCAACTTAACAGCTCATTCATCCAAATTATGAAAAGAATAATAATGGGAGAGTGGAAAAAGAAGTTAGACGACTTCAGGAAATGTAAAGCCACCAGAAAGACAGTCCTGACGATGCGGTTGAGAGTGGAAGCAAGACTGAAGAAGAATTAAGACACTTTCATTGGATTTTCCGACCTGGAAAAAGCGTTCAACAATGTAAAACGGTGCAAGATGTTCGAAACTATGAGAAAAATAAAGCTAAGCAACAGGGAATACAACACAATATGTACAAGAACCAAAAAGAACCAATAAGACTGGAAGACCAAGAAGGAAGTGCTCGGATGAAAAAAAGAGTGTAAGGCAGGGATGCAGTTTTTCACCCCTGCTGCTCAATCTGTACGTTGGGGAAGCAATGACGGAAATGAAAGTATCATTCAAAGCTGGAATTAAAATTCAAGGTGAGGGGATATCACTGATCAGATTCGCTGACGACATCAGTTAAAGTGAGGAGAATAACAGGATCTGTTGAATGGAATGAACAATCTAATGAGTACAGTATATGGACCGAGAGTAAATCGAAGGAAGACTAAAGCAACGAGAAGTAGCAGAAATGCTAACATTGAGAAACTTAACAACAGAACTAGCGATCACGAAGTAAATGAATCTAAGGAATTCTGCTGCCTAGGAAGCAAAATATACCATGGCGGACAGAGCAAGGAAGACATAAGAAGCCTACTAGCACCGGCAAAAAGGGCATCTCTGGCCAAGAGCAATCTACTAGCATCAAAACACAGGCCTCAATTTGAGGAAGGAATTTCTGAGAACGTACTCGTTGAGCGCCAAAACCAGAACTCAAGAGAATCGGAGCTACAGAAGAAAGTTGAAAAGTGGGTGGACTGAAAAAGTAAAGAATGAGGAGTTTCTCCGCAGAATAGGTGAGGAAAGCAACATATGAAAAACACTAACAAAAATAAGGATCAGGATGATAGGTTATCTCTTAAGACATCATGGAATAAATACATCCTTGCTGCAAAGTCGAACCGGCCAACTCTAAAACTGGTGTTCTAATGCATTGACTGCCTGGATTATCACCTTAGACGACGCAGGTATTATACATGAGCGCCAAGTTCTTAAATCTGTAGAGGGTAAAAAACTGTAGAGAAAGACAGAGATTGGCATATATCCAGCAAATAATTGAAGACTAGGTTGCAACTGCTTCCCTAAGACGAATAGTTTGGCATAGGAGAGGAATTCGTAGGCAGCCGCATCAAATCAGTCAGACGATGGATGACTAAAACACGGAGGTATACAGACGCCGTCTTTGCCTTGTCTATTTGTGAGTTTAAAAGGACGGGAGACGACTAGTGGTGTTCTCCGCCACGCAACCTGTAATCGGTTATGAGGTACGGATGTAGATGCAGGTTCTCGTGAACCCTGTCACAGTGCGTTGCTCGTAACTACGCCCACCTAACCTCGCCACTGCGCGGTGAGTCCGACTACGGCCGCGGACTCTCCAGAGGTGCAGTGATCGTGTGCCATCTGCGTAAGCCAGAGTGGCGAGCATCTGTCTGCATACCATCATCTATCAATTACTGCAGTGCTCAATTTAAAGAAACAAATACACTATTGCTGCAGAGTGGAACCGGCCAACTTTAAAACTGGTGTTCTAATGCATTTACTGCCTGGACTATCGCCTTAGACGACACAGATATTGTACATAAGCGCCAAGTTCTTAAAGCGGGAGAATTATTTTTCTTAATCTAGCACGCTGTTCTGCACAACACAAAAAATATTGGTTATTACCGAATTAGGACTGTCTCCTTTCGAGTATTATAGTATATGTAGTACTAATTTCTCAATTTCTCTAGTGGGGTAATAAGAACACATGAATGGTGAGCTGCGGAAAGCTTATAAACTATGATGTCTGTCTGTCTGTCTGTCTGTCTGTAGTTTTGATTATATGGCTGTAAGCTAGTTGTATATTAACACAGGCGACATATGTATTATACGTAAGTGCTTAGGAAACATTTTTCTCAGTGTAGGCTCTTTGTGAAATGATGTGACACTCATTAAAATCCTATGAGTTGGACAATACCTAACAGAACCCACGTGTCGAGTGGACTTAAAATGTTTCCTGTTAAAAGTTATGAGAATAAGGCATCTATGTAGCACTACCGTCATTTGTCGATTTGTCTACTCGACTAATGACACAAGAAACTAGTCTGGTGTGAAAGTACACCTTCTAGACAAAATAGGGCACAGAAGGTTATTTACTATTCTTCAACTACCTATAGTTTCGATTACATACCTACATAATAAAATATCGTTAACACACGAGGATACAGATATTACACTGGAGCTGTGTTACGTATTTTTTGTAACCTAACCGTATTCAAAATAGGTCCTCTGCTATACAGGGTGTTACAAAAAGGTACGGCCAAGTTTTCAGGAAACATTCCTCACACAAAAATAAAGAAAAGATGTTATGTGGACATGTGTCCTTAAACGCTTAATTTCCATGTTAGAGCTCATTTTAGTTTCATTCTTCCACCTGCGCTCAATGGAGCACGTTATCATGATTTCATGCGGGATACTCTACCTGTGCTGTTAGAACATGTGCCTTTACAAGTACGACACAACATGTGGGTCATGCACTATGGAGCTCCTGCACATTTCAGTCGAAGTGTTCGTACGCTTCTCAACAACAGATTCGGTGACCGATGGATTGGTAGAGGCGGACCAATTCCATGGCCTCCACGCTCTCCTGACCTCAACCCTCTTGACTTTGATTTATGGGGGCATTTGAAAGCTCTTTTCTACGCAACCCCGGTACCAAATGTAGAGACTCTTCGTGCTAGTGTTGTGGACGCCTGTGATACAATACGCCATTCTCCAGGGCTGCATCAGCGCATCAGGGATTCCATGCGGCAGAGGGTGGTTGCATGTATCCTCGCTAACGGAGGATATTTTGAACATTTCCTGTAACAAAGTGTTTGAAGTCACGCTGGTACGTTCTGTTGCTGTGTGTTTCCATTTCATGATTAATGTAATTTGAAGAGAAGTAATAAAATGAGCTCTAACATGGAAAGTAAGCGTTTCCGGACACATGTCCACATAACATTTTCTTTCTTTGTGTGTGAGGAATGTTTCATGAAACTTTGGCCGTACCTTTTTGTAACACCCTGTATACTTCTATTGTGGTAGAAAACCGGTAAGCAGCCGTTAGTTCGCTAAAGAACTATAAAACAATTTATATATATATATATATAAGAAAAGTTGTTGATAAGCATTAATTCTTCTGGCCTCAAGTCATTTTATTAATGTTGAGAGATTAATAGAGTGCGATTTGTCAGATACTATATTTGGATTCTGAATGCTGTGATGTTTCCCATTATCTGCCAGCGGTGAGTCGTATGTATTTGAAATCTTAAAATATTTGGATGGAACCATAAGAAGCATTATAAAGTGAAATAATTCTATAAAACGAAATGCAAGGAAAAAGCAACACTTGTATCACATATTGGCACTACTATTGACAGAATCACGAGAGGTCCGCTAATAGAAGGGTGTGAGGTGAGGAAAGTGCTCTGTGCACATGTGCAATACGAGTAGCAAAGTCCCAGCAGCAAATATCATGTGAATTATCACCAACAGAGTAATAGAATATTGGTGACCTCTTTGCCCATTCTTAGGCAATACATTACATTTATCTGCGTCAAGGCCCCGATCTAACCTCATTTGTATGGGACACTTTGGACCGTTACTGGCTGGTGCGCCCAAGATGCAAGTAACAGCGCACAGGCTCTTTGTGAGACTTACGTTCGCTGCTCGTCATCTCGGATGAGCTTACCAGTGGGGAAAAGTGCTGTCAAGAGGACATTATTCACTTCTCTCGCTCACCAGTAGCATTGTCTGTCAGGTATTTGGGCGATTCTGGATTCTGCCTGTGTGACAGAAAACAGCCGTTCTCCACGCTGGCCGCCAGCATATTGCAAACGACACTAGTACGTAAAGCAGTTGGAATATTAAAAATTACTCGTTACTGAAAATATCTTGGAGAATTAGGCACCTGATACAGAAATTCTAGAGCGGTTTAAGACTACCTACATGCTGTGTCACTGCGGTTCGAAGAGGGACTGGTCTCTCAGGTGTGTGGACGCTTCTGACGGTTACTGGCCGCCACGTGATATCTGTGATCTGCTTGTTGAGACCTGGCTCTTATCGAGGCTGCAGCTTTTGATGTGGGCAGCTGGCTGCTAGCGGTCGCGGCAATATGTCCTCAGCCAGCAACTGGAGCGTCGCGTGTGAACAAGTGGGATTCCATTAAATAAAATGTATGCACACACACACACACACACACACACACACACACACACACACACACACACACACACACACACTAGGACTTTCTGTCGTTATTTACATATGTGTTATAATTGTATCTAAGACAGTCTTACAGCGAATTAATTGTTTTAACGCACTAATAATAGTTCCTTATAGTGAAACAGACTTGATACGTAGCAAGAGTGTTTGTTTAAATAAAGCGCTGTAGTAACTTAATTCAGACTCTCGTACTGACATGCGTCTTTGATTGACAATGTTAAAAATCATATGTCTGGAATACTGGGGGAAAAATCAGCCATGAAATTTTACAAATCACTGCAAAATTGGAAATCACAGTGGGAGATGGTCAGTGTGCTTACAGAGAATGTTGAATACTCTGCAGATAACTTTGCTATTTAAGACAATAATCTTGAAGGTGGCCATTTCGGATCATTAATTATGGTAATTAATATATCTGTCGCCACTCTCGAAAAACATCCGCTCACTATCTCTTATATCCGGATTCAGTGGCAGGTCTCTGCTGTTCTCGTTTCGTGATGGTTCTTTCACTATGGTATACGGGGCTCGAATGATGAGACTCATACAAAAGAGAGAAGGGAGAGGGGACTTCATTTTCCTGCCGATTTTAAGTCATCCAATTTCCAATTGATGTGTGGGGGGAGGTGATCTTGTTTTCGGACCTCGTACCTGCACAGTGTATAGGTTTCCACTTTCCCGCCATCAGTTTTTAGGATTTTTTAGTCCCACAATTGCCCTAGAGGCGTAGGCGGCAGAGGGGGGGGGGGGGGGGATCAGACTACATCATGACGTTGAAACCGGTTCTCGTACTTGCATTGACACATCTACATCGATACTTCGCAGGCAACCGTACGGTGCGCGGCGGAGAGCACCCAATACCACTACTAGACATTTCCTTTTCCATTCCACTCTCAAATAGAGCGAGGGAGCAACGACTATGTATACGCCTCCTCTGTTGTTGTTGTTGTTGTTGTTGTCGTTGTTGTTGTTGTCGTCGTCGTCTTCAGTCCTGAGACTGGTTTGATGCAGCTCTCCATGCTACTCTATCCTGTGCAAGCTTCATCTCCCAGTACTTACTGCAGCCTACATCCTTCTGAATCTGCTTAGTGTATTCATCTCTTGGTCTCCCTCTACGATTTTTACCCTCCACGCTGCCCTCCAATGCTAAATTTGTGATCCCTTGATGCCTCAGAACATGTCCTACCAACCGATCCGTTCTTCTAGTTAAGTTGTGCCACAAACTTCTCTTCTCCCCAATCCTATTCAATACCTCCTCATTAGTTATATGATCTACCCATTTAATCTTCAGCATTCTTCTGTAGCACGACATTTCGAAAGCTTCTATTCTCCTCTTGTCCAAACTATCTATCGTCCACGTTTCACTTCAGTACATGGCTACACTCCATACAAATACTTTTAGAAACGACTTCCTGACACTTAAATCAATACTCGATGTTAGCAAATTTCTCTTCTTCAGAAACGCTTTCGTTGCCATAGCCAGTCTACATTTTATATCCTCTCTACTTCGACCATCATCAGTTATTTTTCTCCCCAAATAGCAAAACTCCTTTACTACTTTAAGTGTCTCATTTCCTAATCTAATTCCCTCAGCATCACCCGGCTTAATTCGACTAAATTCCATTATCCTCGTTTTGCTTTTGTTGATGTTCTCCGCATGAGCCCTAATTTCTCGTATTATACCTTCGTGGCACTTACGCGCAATGCATGTTGGCAGCAGTAGAATCGTTTGGCAGTCAGCTTCAGATGCGGGTTCTCTAAATTGTCTCAATAGTGTTTTTCGGAAAAAAAGCCGCCTCCACTCCACTCCAGGGATTCTCATTTGACTTCCCGACACATCTCCGTAAACACATATGTGTTGTTCGAACCTACCGGTATGAAATCTAACAGTCCACCTCTCAATTGATTCAATGTTTTCCTTCAATCCGACCTGGTACGGACCCCAAACGCTCGAGCAGCACTCAAGAACAGGTCGCACAATGTCTTCCATGCTGTCTCCCCTGCAGGTGAACCACTCTTTCCTGAATTTCTCCCAATAAAACGAAGTCGAGCATTCGCCTTCCTTATCATGGTTCTCAAGTGCTCGTCCCATTCCATATCACTTTGCAACGCTACGCCCAGATATTTAAACGACTGAGTCAAGCAGAACACTAGTAATACTGTATCCGAACTTAACAGGTTTGTTTTTCCTACTCTCTGCCCTCTAACCTCTGCCAGGAACTTGAATGTGATTTGCAGAGTATCTATGTAGTAGATGTAGATACTCATCCACATCAACTTCCATTTTTCCACATTCAGAGCTAGCTGCCACTCATCACTTACTAGTAAATTGTTCTACGAATTTATTACTATACTTAAAATTTCTTGTACTGACCAGAGGAAACGAACTTGCGGTGACCAAGGAAGAAGTGATACGGGACAGGTAGCACTAGATATTTTGGATGAGATCCATCTAACATTACACACGACGCACATATTCTGGGTCACTATCTCAGATCAATTTCTGTGTGTCGTACGTTCTCTAAACAGACCTACAAAGAGTTCTCAAGTAGCAGTAACAGTGAAGCAAACAGGAACTTTGCAGGTATTATGGCAGGAACAAATTAACAGTGAGATTACTGTAATTCTTCACTCTCTGTCGGAGACCTGTTGACATGTTCAAGTGTCAGGTATTTTGCCGGATTTCAGCGTAGTTAATGCGCGATTTTTCCATAACGTGACATCATTATCTTCATCAAGCGCTACTTGAGATTGCTTGTCGAGTCGAACGGGTTCAGTATTCGTACCTACAGCACTCTCCATCCATCATCGCTTCAAGACGTTCCGTCTTCGCTCCGCTCCCGCTACCAGCGTCCTTAGGCATTCCCTCTTCGGTCGGGCGGGTCAGGCCAGGCGCTTGTGTTTTGTCTTCGCTCCAGTACACTCGTTCACTTGCTGCCATTCCATTTTCGGTCTGATGCGGTTCTAGGCGTCCCCTGCGGTCCGCTCCCGCTGGAAGCGTTCTGCGACGTACCACCTTTGGTGCGGAGCGCCTGCTGCTCTGTCTGGGTTTCGTTTACCACATCCACATTCTCAGTTCTTATTTTTGAGGAATTCTACTGCTGCTCCCGTCGCATTTTCAGCGGCTCCAATACAGGGTCCTATATTCTGAGTTGGTATCCAGCGTTCCGATTCGTGACGTTTCCATCACCTTTATAAGTTGAGGTCAGTACATTCCTGACGACGTCCAACAGATGATATTTTTTGTATGAGGTCAATATTACGAGGAGACAGGAGGTGTACCCAAGGGAAGCCCCTTCTCTCCAGTTGTTGTCGTCAATATGTTCATGTAGATATTTGAAGAGGAGGCTTTAGAGATGGGTAGATACAAGCCCACATGCTTCTTCAGATGTGTGGATGATACCTTTGTGATCTGGCCACGTGGTAGGCAGATGCTCATTGAATTTCTGGAATAGTTTAACTCACACCACCCAAATATTAAGTTTACCATGGAACTGGAAAAGGATGGTCACTTGCTGTTTCTAGATGTACTTGTCAAAAGGAGAGCAATGTGTATTGTTTAACTCACACACTGATTTATATCTGCAGTCCAGCAGCTCTCATCAGCCAGCCCAGAGGAACAGAGTTTAGAAGACAATGAACCACAGGACACACACCTTGTCAAGCCCAGACAGTTTGGCAGCAGAAATAGAGCGCCTACATTAGCGATCTGCAAGAACAGATAAACGGCCAAACAGATGCAGATGGCCCTTCAACCGACCACTTCGTCTCATGATATAGAAGAAGAGCAAGATGGAGCAAAGACTATGGTACACCTGCCCTACGTGGGATCTATTTCTGCCAAAATCAACAGGATTCCCAGGAATCATATCAAGAGTGTGTTCTGTCCACCTACCAAAATCAGAGGACTACTGAGAAATTTGAAAGATGATCTGGGACTATGAAAACCAGGAATTTATATCTTGCGGTATGGCGTGTCACACACTGGTCGAACAACTAGAACAGTGGACATCAAATACAAAGAATATCGGAGACATACCCGACCTAAGACAACAACTGTGTCAGCCATTGCCGAGCACTGTCTGTAATTCTTGTTATTCCTTGTACTGTGATGAAACGGCGGTTCTGGCACAGACCACCAGATACTTATCACTCCGTCTTCAGGCCACAAGTGGCCCATCAGAACCATCCGACCGCCGTATCATCCTCAGCTGAGGATGCGGATAGGAGGGGCGTGTGGTCAGCACACCGCTCTCCCGGTCGTTACGATGGTTTTCTTTGACCGCAGCCGCTACTATTCGGTCGAGTAGCTCCTCAATTGGCATCACGAGGCTGAGTGCACCCTGAAAAATGGCAACAACGCATGGCGTCCCAGATGGTCACCCATCCAAACGCTGGCCATGCCCGACAGCGCTTAATTTCGGTGATCTGACGGGAACCGGTGTATCCACTGTGGCAAGGCCGTTGCCCACCAGTTACTGGGATAATGTTATAAGAGTGTGTATAAAGATAAAGGTGACTGAAAACGTCGTGAACCGGGACACTGGTTACCAACACAGTAGAGCCTGGAATCCTACACTGGAGTTACGGAAAACGCAGCATGCCGGCAGAGCTCAACAAAAGGAAGAAATGGTACTGTGGACATGGGAATCGAAATCCAGAGCACCAGACACATCCGACCGAAGATTGTGCTTCCAGTGGGAGCAGAACACAGACGGAACACTTAGAATCGTACTAGGCCGAAAACGGACGGCTTCACTGGACCAAAGACGAAACACCAACGCTTGGCCTGGAGCACCAGACGGAACGGGGGAACGCCTAAGAACGTTTCTAGCGGCAAATCATCGTAGAGGGAACACTTGGAACAGCACCGGACTGGAAACGGTCAGGCAACGGGCAAATACAAACGAAGAATTTAATGAAGGAAAGCGCTAGGGACTCTTAAGAAGCACGCAGAACAATAGACGCAAGCAACGCCGAAAATCAAACACCAGCACCACGTTACGACAGAAGAAAGGCAGCTGTCCTGTAGGGAAATACACACAGAGATGGCCAAGCTAGTGACGAGGACCTTCCCCAGTGGAGCAGGACCCAGAAGAAAAGTACAACACTAAGGTGGAAACACGAGCGGTTCCAGCCAGGGTTTCATGGAAATTTCCCCTTGGATGCAGAGCGATTGCCGGGACCGTTTCCAACATTCTCCAAATTCCCGTTTGGGACAATCAAACAGACAACCAGTATTCACCAAATCCCGCACCAATATAATTAATGTCGTATACCAAATCAAACAAAACCGCCTACCCTTACAATTAAGTCACTGGCTGCAAAAGTGCATTCTTTCAAGCATTAGAATACGCTTCGTCCGAGGAAAGAATGAAATGTACGAAAAAACATTCGACGATCAGTCTCAGGTAGCACCTGACGAAAATAACGAGTCAGGCTGTCGAAATATCGTGCATAAACGACGCTGAATACCGGCAGCACACCCAACACTTTAACATGTCAGTGAGATTACTATTTGCGGCACAGATGTTCCCGAAGGGCACTATCACAACAGAACAGATCACTACATAACGCTCCACAAGCATCAATAAACTCTGTTGCAAACCCGGTACATGTGTTACTAACGACATAAAAACTGGGGTGTAAAGTTTGTAGACGCTCCTACAGTGAATCAAGTTTTAATATTCCTTGCATTACCTTACACCTGGTCTGAAGCAGTGTACTCGTAGGTAAGCTTTTCTAATATGTTAAACCCTCTGAGTGTGGCAGTATACATGTCTGAAGAACGACTGCGAATGAAATGAACCGTGGTGTAAGAAACCATATATTTTTTACTCATGGGCCTACGCTGAAATTTATGCAAGAGAAAAAATTCGAAAATTACCATTTTTTATATGATTCGGTGAATTTGAGAATGTGTTGTGCTCTAACAGATTCATCTGAGAAAAAGGACGCTTGACTTACTGTATCTCAAAAGTTTGATAACAAGTCAAATATTATATTACACTGATACTAAAAAGATTGGATTAATAGAAGAGATAGACATGATCCAGCGAAAAGCAGCGCGATTCGTCATGGGGACATTTAGTCAGCGCGAGAGCGTTACGGAGATGCTGAACAAGCTCCAGTGGCGGACACTTCAAGAAAGGCGTTACGCAATACGGAGAGGTTTATTATCGAAATTACGAGAGAGCACATTCCGGGAAGAGATGGGCAACATATTACTACCGCCCACATATATCTCGCGTAATGATCACAACGAAAAGATCCGAGAAATTAGAGCAAATACGGAGACTTACAAGCAGTCGTTCTTCCCACGCACAATTCGTGAATGGAACAGGGAAGGGGGGATCAGATAGTGGTACAATAAGTACCCTCCGCCACACACCGTAAGGTGGCTCGCGGAGTATAGATGTAGATGTAGATAAGAATATACATAAAGTACATCATTTGGTACTATGAATATGGATGCCATCTTCTTCATTTAACGATGGGTAACCACTTCTTTATATGATCCTATGTAACGAATTAGGAAACAAAGCTAGAATATGTCCATAAAAGCGGTTTTCATTCACATAGCAACAATTTCGGGTTGATACTGGAAATTAAAAAATGTTCAAATGTGTGTGAAATCTTATGGGACTTAACTGCTAAAGTCATCAGTCCCTAAGCTTACACACTGCGCAACCTAAATGATCCTAAGGACAAACACACGCACCCATGCTCGAGGGAGGACTCGAACCTCCGCCGGGATCATCCGCACAGCCCATGACTGCAGCACCTTAGACAACTCGGCTAATCCCGCGCGGCTGAAAATTAAAAATATAATATTTGTGTCTGTAGGTGAAGTACAGCTAAACATACCACGTTGTGTTCTTGATAGTCTATTATAACCGCTCTGCAAAGTAAAATAGAAAATAATCTCAGAAAGCCTTAATGGGTCTTCTTTGTCTGGAACAAATAGCAAACAGCTGTTGTGATTAAACTATGCAGCAGGAAAACGGATAACGTCCTTTTGAGAATTTTGAACGTATGTCGGGGAGGGATTCCGCAGACATTTTTACTTAATGCTTGGCGTCAGAACAGTCAGTTTCTGCACGTGAATGATGGCTTTTTGAGGAAGCTGAAGAGGAAATTATGGAGACTAGATCAGAAATGAATGACCCCTCCGTAGCCAATTGGTTAGCGTCAGTGTCTTTGGTACACAAGGACATGGGTTCTAACACAGGTACCCGAGTTTTTTTCTGAGGTGCGAGGTCTGGTACAGGGACCACCCATCCTTGTGACGCCGGATGAGGAACTACTTGAATAAAGAAGCAACTCCATCATTCACGTTCATCTACTCGCAACAATGGCTGGAGCGATTGAGGACGCGCTGATCACATGTTCCACAATCATAGATCACAGGCGCTCAGTCTGGAACCGCGGGACAGCTACGGTCGCAGGTTCGAATCCTGCCTCGGGCATGGATGTGTGTGATGTCCTTAGGTTAGTTAGGTTTAATTAGTTCTAAGTTCTAGGCGACTGATAACCTCAGAAGTTAAGTCGCATAGTGCTCAGAGCCATTTGAACCATTTCTCTGAAGAATTGACCGCAGAATACTTCTCTCCTACTCTTCGCAGTACATCGTCATTTTTTATGCGATCTGTCCACTTGATCTTTTCCATTCTCCTCCAGCACCACATTTCAAAGCTCTGTATTTTTTCTCCTTCTTTCTCACGGTCCATGTCTCTGCTCCATACAATGCAATGCTCAAAATGTAGCACTTTATCAGTTTTTTCCTCAATGCAGAATAGGGGTGAGTTTTCACAATATGAGCCTCTTACATAAAAATGATTCATTCGCTATTGAGGACTTTGTATTGGAAGCAAATACACAGCAACATGAAACAGAGATTGCTTGAGGAAATAATAAAAAAATACTAAATTTAATATAAATTTTAATAAGATACACATTAAATAAATTACATAGACAAATGACAAGAATAAAATAGATCTTAAAACTTAAAAAGGACTTTTTTTGTAAAATACGTACACTATACATCTCAAACAGATCGTTGATAAAGCAAAGTGCATAAACTGAAAAATGGCGTAAACTACAATAATTTAAATACTAAAATTATAATTTGCCATAACATAGCTACGTAAGGTACAGGAATTTGAATAACAACAGCCTTATAAATAAGCTTCTTAAATAAATAAGTTCGTGTGTGTGTGTTTAAGCACGTGGTCCTGCCACGGCCAGCAGTCAGTAATGTAAGGTTGGGTCCGCCACAAGCACGGTCCCTGCGTCATGGCAGACGACGTCCTGGAGTTGCCCTCCCACATCGCCGCCAGAATGAGATGTGTCCAGTGCGACCCCTCCGTCAGCACACAGTTCGTCGCCCCCTGTCGGGATGTCCAGCATCGTCGCAGCCTTCACTGAAACGTCCTCCTGCAACACGTAAACCGACACTGCTCACAACTTTACATCAGTAAAAGATAGTTCATATTTGTAAGACGACTATCAATTTGGCTGCAGAGAAGGTAAAGGCACCAAGACGCAACTCTGACGACGCCCTTGATAATGGCAGCATTATTCAAGAAAAATGAAGAATAAAAGTACACTACAGGGAAAGACGAGTAACATACAGAGTGGTCAGAAACAGTCTGTCAAGCGTACCAGAGTGTTGCAGGGTAGGCTATGCCGGGAAATAATTTTTAAGAAAAATGTACGATACGTTGCGCCATTTCCGCGTTAATTAGCATTGAGGTTAGCCAATAAGGTCGTTGTTCGCGCACATTCAACCGGCCCGCCAGATACAGTTAGTGTCAGTTGTTGATGGCGTAGATGATAGCGCACGAGACTTCTTAGCATTTGGCTCGGTTTCGATACCTACAACCGTCCCATGTCAAACGTCTGTGTGGCTCCCGTGTTCAGTTTCAGGAAACCAGCGAAGAACATGTTTGGCGACATCGTCTCTAAATGGCAACTTGAATTTGCGCACACAATCGCCTGATTAACTAACTTCAATGCTAATTAACTTGGAAACGGCGCAACGTGTCGCACTTTTTTCTTAACAACTGTATCTCGTTACAACCTCCCCTGCAGTACCATTCCAAGCTTTTCAGACTATTTCTGACCACGCTGTATAAGGGACAGTCAAATAAAAACGAGTCACATGGAAAAAGTAAGTAAACGGTTATTATTTCAAAGCTAATCGCCATAATTGTCAATAAATTTATCCAACTGTGACAAAAAAGGGCCAATTCTTTCACAGAAAAATTTTTGCAGTTGCCTACAGAGCCATCATTGTACCCAGGCCTGCACCTCTTCGTCCGAAGCGAATAGACGACGACGAATATCTGTCTCCAGGGCTCCAAAACTACCCAGATAGCATGGGGGATATCGGGACTGTACTGTGGGCGTGTAAGAGCTTCGCAGGAAACTTCGGCAGAGTAGTCTAAACAACCTTGGCAACATGCGGTGAGGCATTATCCAAAAACCGAATGATCTGGATCTGATGGTGCGCTTCACATTTTGCTAATTGTCCACGAACCGCTGTGTGTTAATTATGGCGCCGTGTTGCTGAAAGTCAGTGTGCAACGGGCCCTTGCCGTCAAAGAGAAAGGTCGTCATGACTTTCCCCAAAGCTGATATGCCTGTTTCGATTACACAGCAGAAGATTTTTATCTGGGAAACCATTATAGACCCACACTGCAGTCCCTATCTCTCCCGAAGTCATTTACATTTTTGGAGCCCTGAAGAACGACATTTGCGGCCGTTGATTTCCTACGGACGAAGAGGTGCAGAACTCTGTAATAATTCCACAGGCAGCCACAAATATTTTTCTACGAAGGCACCGACAGTCTTGTCTCAGAGTGGATCAAATGGTTGGTTGGATGCTTAAAGGTACCAAACTACTAGGTCATCAGCCACCTCGTTCTCGAACATACAGGTCCATATGACTGTAGATCAGAGGTAGCCTGCCGCACAAAACCTAGGGAAAGAAGACCCCAAGGTCTACCAATGTCAGCGAAAATGAGGTAAGAAACAAAAGAAGAAAGGGGGACAGAGGAAGAAAGGCAAGCAAGGTGCCTCATCTAGGGAGCAGCCAGAGGCCCTTTAAAACAGAGTGCAATGAGGTGATATACGTCCCCCAGTCTCCGCCGTTTACCAGAAGTAATCTGTTCCGTGATTTCCTTGGAAAGACTAGCAGCACGGACAGGACGAGAGAAGCACAGAGAGACAATAGACGAACAAGTCTAACAGACCAACTGAGAAGGAGAGAGGAAGAGTAAAAGAGCAGGTACAGTGAGGACCCGGCCGCAGCCCCATCTGGGCAGAGGAGTTTACAGAGTTTTCTACAAACCAATCAATGGGCTGGTAAGGTTAAGTGGCCCTCCCTTAAAGAGAGTGGTAAAAGCCCACTTCACGAATAAAACGTAAAACTAAGTCAGCTAAGTGTCCTAACACCAGGGGTAACAAATCAAGGAGATTAAGAGTCCGCTGCAGGACGAATGGGTTGCGACAGTCCAGAACAAATGTAGACCATCATCAAAAGGGCACTACAGCGACAGTGGGGTGGGTTCTGGTTAGGAAAGAGATGATCATGAGCCAGCCACGATGCGGAGCCTGCAAAGGACGGTAGAGTCGTTACGAGAGACCTGCATGGGAAGACTAAGCAGATTTGTAGTCTCCTTTATCACCCGTAGTTTGCTTGGTGAGGTCAGGGTGAGCCATTCTGTATTCCAAACACCTAAAACGGCATAATAACTATCAGAGGTCTGCTTCTAGAACACAGATCTCAAGAGTCGGTTTGCAGGTAACCTGTTTGGCCTGGCTGCCAGTGAGTTCATTCCTTGGGATCCCAATGTGACCATGGGGTCAGGACGAAGGTCATTGACCGTCCACGATTGTTTGGTTGGTTTAAAAGAGGGCGGAAGGGACCAAACTGCTAGGTCATCAGTCCCTTGTTGCGAATAAAACAATGCCACAAGCGTGAGAATAAAACAAGTGAGACTGACAACTCAAAACTGAGAGAAAAGAAAAACCAGAAGAACGACAGAAGGGCAACAAACATTTAAATGGACAAAAGGGGAGAAGAAAACCACAGAAACGCAAGAAACAGGTAGAAGAAATTAAAACGACTAAACAGATTACCATGGCTGGCTGATCATGAGAATAAAAAGGAGAAGCCAGCCACACTGCAACACATTAAAACCTCCACCCTAAAAACACTAGGGTGGAGGACACAGATGGACAAAGGACATGCACTAAAACTTTGATAAAATGATAAAAACCCATCCTCGCGAGTAAAAAGTAAAACTAAATCAGCAAATGAGGCGTTGTCAGATAAAATTAGCGGTAACGAGTCCAGTAACCGAAGATTTCGTCGCAGGGCAGTCAAAGTAGAACATTGCACCAGAATATGGGCCACTGTCAACCGGGCGTTGCATCGACACTGAGGCGGGTTTTCACGACGCAGGAGGTAGCCGTGAGTCGCCCAAGTGTGGAAAATGCAGAGCTGGCAGAGAACCACAGAGTCCCATCAGCCATCGAGCCGTAGGTGTAAACCACTTCATGGCCTCAGTACATGTCAAAAATTGAGAGAAAGTGACAACAGAGAGCTGTGGGGTGATCTGAGTCCTTTGGACCATGTGAAAGGTCCAGGTGAAGCCGTGGCCGAGGTGTACACTATGGGGGTGTACGCTAATGAACCTCGAGTATAGGTGGTAAAGGCAAGCACTCCAGCTCAGATTTAAGGGATCAGATGCGAACTGTGATTGGAGTCCCTGACCTGGGCCACCAATGCGGGAGATGAACCGCCGTGGGTGGGAAAAGGAGATGGCGATTCAGATGCACAGGAGTACTACGAACATGTGCAATGTAACTGGCGAGCAGTTGTGCACGCCTGACCTGCAATGGAGGGACTCACGCCTCTGCCAGGATGCTGATCACTGGACTCATCCTAAAAGCTCCCGTCATTACTTGAACACCACAGCGGTGCACTGGGTCGAATTAGCGCAACGCTGAGGGCACCGCCAAACCATAAACCAGACTCCCATAGTCAAGGCGGGATTGAACAAGGGCTCTGTAGAGCTGCAGCAGCGTAGAGCGATTTGCACCCCAGTTGGTGTTACTCAGGCAGGAGGGGGCACTGAGTTGCTGCCAGCACTTCCGCTTTAGCCAACGATGGTGAGGAAGCCAAGTCAATCGGGCGTCGAAAACCACTACGGTGAGTGGATCGACAGTAAGGTAAAGTTCTGGTTTTGGATGAGCGGTACGACGCCAACAGAAGTGTATAACACAAGACTTGTCGGCCGAAAACTGGAAGCCGTGGGCTAGATCCCATGAGTATGTCATGTGAATTGCTCCTTGTAGGCGCCGCTCAGCAACACCAGTAGTGGGGGAGCAGTACGAAATGCTGAAGTCGTCTGCATACAGAGAATCTGAGTCAGATGGCCCTACAACTTCTGCTAGACCGTTAGTGGCCACTAAAAAGAGACACACTCAATACAGAGCCCTGCGGGATCCCATTCTCCTGGATATGGGAGGAGCTATGGGAGGCACCAAGTTGGACACGGAAAGTATGAAGCGACAGTAACTTCTGGATGAAAGTTGGGAACGAGCCTCGGAGATCACACTCGTATAATGGGGCAAGAATTTTGATGTCACCAGGTCGTGACATACGCTTTTCGTAAATCAAAAAAGATGGCAACAAGGTGTTGGCGTCTGGAAAAGACTGTTCAGATGGCAGACTCGAGGGACACAAGAAACTGCCCTGGCATGGGGCCAGTAGGCCATGTGACTCCAGGACCCAACCCAACTGCTGACACACCATACACTCCAGCAGCTTACAAAGAACGTTGGTGAGGCTGATGGGCCGATAGCTATGCACCTCAAGTGGATTTTTACCGGGTTTGAGCACCGGAATGAAGATGATCTTCCACCATTGCGATGGAAAGACGCCATTGCACCAGATCTGGTTGAAGATGACGAGGAGGTGTAGTCAGATGCGATCTGACTGTGGATCCGATCTGGCCCAGGAACTATGTCAGGGCAATGTGCAAGGGACTGAGGAGCTCCCACTCTGTAAATGGGGCGTTATAGGGTTCACTGTGGCATGTAGTGGACGCGAGGATTTTCCCTTCCATCTGCCTCTTTGAGAGTGCAAAAGACTAGGGGGTAATTCTCCGATGCAGAGGCATGAGCATAGTGCTCAGCCAAGCGCTCGGCAATCGCCGTTTATGTTAACACCAGGAACACCTTTTGGGGTCTGGTACTCAAAAACTAGTTTTATCTTTGTCCAGACTTGGGAAGGTGATGTATGGCACCCAACGGTCGAGACATATTTCTCCCAAAACTCCTTTTTCCGTCGTTTGATAAGCTGGCGAATGCAGGCACAGAGCTGTTTAAAGGCTATAAGGTGCTCCAGAGAAGGGTGCCGCTTATGCCGCTGTAGAGCTCGCCGACACTCCTTCATTGCTTTAGCGACTTCCTGCTACCACCAAAGAACTGTCTTTCTCTTTAGGCCACCCTAAAGAACGAGGTATCGCGTTTTCCGCCGCAGAAACGATCGTTGTAGTTATCTGCTCAACTACCACATCGACGTTACCATGTGGGGGAGATTCAACAGTGACAGCAGAGGTGAAGGCTTCCCAGTCTGCCTTGTTTAAAGCCCATCTGGGCAGGCGTTCGTGGGCCTGATGCCATGGCAGTGACAGGAAGATGGGGAAGTGGTCACTGTCACACAGATCGTCATGTCTCTCCAGTGGGTAGATGGGAGAAGGCCAATACTGTAAACCGAGAGATCAATGGCCGAATATGTGCCACGTGCCACACTGAAATGTGTGGGGGTCCTGTATTTAAGAGGCAGAGGTCAAGTAGAGACAGTAAATTTTTGACATTCAGCCTCAGCTAGTAAGCACAATGCACCCCACAAGGGGTTATGAGCATTAAAACCTCCCAGAAGTAGGAAAGGTTTAGGGAGTTGATCAATCAGTACAGCCAATGCGTTCAGGGGTACTGCACCATCTGGAGGCAGATATGCGTTGCACACAGTTATTCCTGCGTCGTCCTTATCCCGACAGCCACAGCTTCAAGATGGGTTTGAAGGGGCACAGGTTCACAGCATACCGATTTCATGACATAGACACAATTTCCACCTGACATTCTATTATAGTCACTACAGTTCTTGCAATATCCCCTATAGCTGTGGAGGGCAGTGGTCCACATCTCTGGGAACCAGGTTTCCTGAAGGGCAAGCAGAAAGCAGGTGTAAAGCTTACAGGTGGTGGAAAAAACCGCCGCAATTCCACTTGAGGATGACGTTATCGTGAGACTGGAAAGGCATGAAGCATGCAAGGAGGCAGGTTGTGCCTCAGGGTAATCTGCTGACACCGATTATTTGTAGCGATTTCTATGGTAGATGAGGCATCAGCGAGATCCAGGTCCGCAGGGGATGCTAAGATCTCCACTACATCCTTATATGAAGAACTGATAGGGAGCGGTGGTGTCAAGGCCACCAGACTACTACTTAGTTTGCTTGCTATCTTGCTTCTCTTTAGGGGCTTGCTGCGAAAATTTCTCTGAAGCTCTTCATCCAGTGGCTTTTGGCTCCATGAGCCACTGGCGAGTGTCCATCCTGGCATTAGTGGAGATGTTCGGAGAGAGAGCCCCAAGGCGCCCCTTCTGCACGAGAGGAGCTGGAGGAGGCTGTTGTTACTCTGGCCAGGGGGAGGGGACCGCTGACCCCTACATTTGGGGGGCCTTGCTCTTGAAGTAGCTGCTTTGGGAGCAATGGAGGAAGATTTGCCCCCTACCACAAAGGGGACAGATGTATTCTGGTGGCCCAGAAGGCACACTGTTGGTGGCACATAGTGATGAACCACTGGTACTTGGGATGGCGACGGCGACGGAGCTGCAGCATATGTCGACGTCAACCGAATGGGATGTAATCTTTCAAATTTATGTTTAGCCTCTTAAGTCAACCAGTCCAGGGTCTTGTACTCCATGATTTTCCGCTCCTTTTGGAGCACTGGGCAGTCTGACGAGCAGCTGGAGTGGTGCTCTCCACAGCTGATGTAAGTGGGAGGTGGCGCACATGGAGGATCTGGGTGCAGTGGACGTCCGCAGTCTCGACATGTGGCGCTGGAAGTGCAGCGGGAAGACATGTGCCCGAACTTCCAGCACTTAAAGCACTGCATAGGGGTAGGGATGAATGGTTTAACATCACAGTGATAAACCATCACCTTGACCTTTTCAGGCAATGAATTACTCTCAAAGGCCAAGATGAAGACACCAGTAGCAACCTTGTTGTCTTTGGGTCCCCTGTAAACGCGCTGGATAAATGAACATCCCACCATTCTAAATTGGCGCGGAGCTTGTCAGAAAGCAAGAGGAGATCGCGATGGAAAATGATCCCCTGGGCCATGTTGCTTTTATGGGGAGTGACGTAAACAGGAACATCACCCGTCCAGTCACAAGCAAGTAACGCCCAGATTGGGCTGGGGATGCTGTCTGAATGAAGACTGCGCCATTTCGTACCTTGAACAGCGCTGTCACTTCACGAATCTTATCCTCAAGGTGTTCAACGAAAAACTGAGACTTCGTGGGTAGGAGTTCCCATAAGTTCTGCTACAGACTATAAACTGAGGCGAATATGGCTCTCTCCGTTCTGTAGCCCTACGTTCCTCCCATGGTGTTGCGAGGCAGGGAATCGAGTTAGGGTCATACCTGTCAGCATTGTATTCGATCTTGCCCTTCTTAGAGACTGATGGTGTCATACGGTCACCAGCAAGAGATGACTTAGTCCACTTCATTGCGGGTCATCTGCCCTGATGCCACCCACTCCGATCAGGGGCTTTCCCCATGGGCGCCACCCAGCCACAGCAAAGGCCAACTGGCATGTTGGCCATTGCTGGGAGTCCTGATGCCTCAGGAAGACAGGCATCTACTCCTTGGCATATGTAGGGAGTTTATAGCACAGGCATCAGCAGTGTGATCCCTGTGTTGTCAGGAGGCTACCACCAAGTGGGTACATGACAGCCCCACTGCAACGGACTGGCTACTGTGCTGGATATTGGGTGCAAAGAAATTCAGTATTGTAATTGGGGCGAAAGAGGACAGGACACAATGGAAGAAGATGACATACCCCAGAAAGTGTCCTTGCCCAAATAGTTGAATCGCACTTGGAGATGCAAAGCCATGACAACCGATTCAGGATATCGAATCTAAGGGCACTATGGACAACTCGTGTACCACATAAAGCGTCCTTCCCCATATGGCCCGCACTTCTGTAGAATTTCGAAAGTGGCAGGTCAAACCACAGCATATGACCTGGAGTCATAAGGTCAAAAAGTGTGAGACTCCTTTTAGTCACCTCTTGTGACAGGCAGGAATACCTCAGACACACAGTGGGAGCGTCCACAGTGTTCAAGGGTATACATGGAAGACCTCGATAGCAATGACCAAGGGAAGATGATGGTAGTACTGGTAGAGAGCTTACAAACTACGCAAGGAGTCATTGCAGATGAGAAAGGACCTCACAGTACTCTGGGACCCCATTCTCTTGGATATGGGGGGGGGGGGGGGGGGTACTATGGAAAGCACCAATTCGAACCCAGAATGTAGGAGCGACAGGAAGCCCTGGATGAAAATCAGGAGTGAACACGAGCTGTTTGAATGGTGGGTTCGATGTAAGCCAAGTTATCAGTAGTGGAACAGCTTCGGTGAAAACCACCCTGGGATGGAGCCAGAAGACCCTGAGACACATGGAGCCAGTTCACCATAAACCTTGCAGAGACAAGCGTTCAAACAACTTACAGAGAACATTGGTGAGACTTATTGGGCAGTAGCTGTTCATCTCTAGAAGGTGTTTACCCGGTTTCAATACTGAAACAATGACACTTTCTCGCTATTTCGATGGCGACTCACTCTTGCTCCAGATGCAGTAAATGATGCCAAGTATATGACGCTGACAATCCACTAGTAGGTGCTTCATCATTTGGTTGTGGATGTGGTCTGACCCTGGGGCTGTATTAGGGCAGTGGGCGAGGACGAGTTCCCACTCACTGATTGGAGCCTTGTATGCCTCCAGGTGTAGTAATAGATAATTTCTTTCGCTTCAGCTGCTGTTTTAGGACATCAGAGACAGGTTGATCATGCTCAAATTCTGACGCTTGAGCATAGTGCAGAATAAAATGGTGTCTGGGTCAGTGTAGACAGTGCCATTCAAGGTAATACCAGGTACACATACAGGTGTATAGCATCCATAGAGACATCCGATTTTAGACAAAACATGTGAAGGGAATGTACGTGATCCGATGGCTGAAATGTACCGTTCCCAGAATTCTCGCCTCTGTCTTTCTATTAGGTGGTGGATCTGGCGATAGGGCTACTTATAGGCAATGAGGTGCTCCATCGATGGGTGCTGCTTATGGCGTTGGACAGCGCACCTATGATCTCAAATGGCCTCTGTAATTTCCACCAAGGAACTGTCTTTTCAGTGCAGGCTGAAGGAGCAAGGGATCAAAAAATGGTTCAAATGGCTCTGAGCACTATGTGACTTAACTTCTGAAGTCATCAGTCCCCTAGAACTTAGAACTACTTAAACCTAACTAACCTAAGGACATCACATACACCCATGCCCGAAGCAGGATTCGAACCTACGACCACAGCGGTCAGGTGGTTTCAGACTGTAGTGCCTAGAACTGCTCGGCCATCCCGGCCGGCAGCAGGGGATCGCTAAATTAGCTGTCAAAAGAATGGCTGTAATTGTATTCTGGACTGCTTCATCGATATCTATATGACAGGGAGCCAAGGTGTTGGCAGAGGCGAAAGTATCCCAGTCAGCACTGTTGAGAGCCCATCTGGGCAGACATCCAGGGGACTGACACTGAGGGACAGCCAGGATGATTGGGAAGTGATCACTACCACGCAGGTCATCATGGATCCTCCACTGGATGGATGGGAGAAGACATGGGGTGCAAATGGGAAGGTCCATGACTGAGAAAGTACTGTGTGCCACACTGAAGTATTCAAGAGGCAAGGTCAAGTTGTGCCAGTATATCTTCGAGGCCCTTACCACAGCCCGAGACTGTAGTTCCACCCTACAAAGGATTATGGGCGATAAAAATCACAAAAGATTAGAAATGGTTGGAGGAGCTGAGCAATCAATGCAAACAGTATGTCATGAGAATCTTCAACAGCAGGAGGAAGGTAAACTTCGCAAATGGTAATATCATGAAATGCCCTTATCCGAACAGCCACAGCATGCGAAGGGGTATTAAGAGGCTATATAGTGTGTCCAGAACATATATGCGAACTCCACCTGGCACGCTGTCATAGGCAGCCTGACTCTTATAATATCCATTGTATCCATGAAGGGTTGGGGGTCTGCGTTGCTGGAAACCAAGTCTCCTGAAGAGCAATGCAGAAAGCAGGTGATGTGCTTAAAACACATCATAACTTTGTTAGGTGGTGGAAAAAACCACAACAATTCCACTAGAGAATAATGTTGTTGATATACAGTGAGCCTACTAAGGGACCAAATGGGCAGCTTATGCCTTAGGGTCGTCTGTTGGCATTGGTTCAGAGGTTGTGGCATCCATAGACATAGGTTCCAGGTTCTATTGTGTGGTGTGAACCAGTCAGAGCCTGCCAGAATCTTTGCCTCAGCCACAGGAGTGGAACAGGCAGTATCTGATGGTGTGGGGACCACCGGACTGTTCTTCTTGGAGGACTTTTTCTCGTCTTTCCTCTGCTTAGAGAGGTTTGATGGTTGCAAGGGCTTCTCTGAATCAGTTTTAGGTAAAGAGGTCGATCACAAAGCCCTGCGACCAGCAGCTTGTGGCTCCTTCATCCATTGTCTGGTGTCTGGCTGCAGACCAGTGGAAACCTTGAAAGAAAGTGTCCTGAATGACCAGTTCTTTGAGTGGGAAGCCAGAGGAAGGTGGAGGGGGGGGGGGGGTCAATGTCTCAGGTTGGTGGGAAGCCGTTGACCCCAAAGTAGGTGTGGGTGAAGCAGCAAGAGGGGAGCCCCCAACAATCACATGGACAGGCATGGCTAAGCAGCCCTGAGGAGCCACTGCAGGAGATGTAACAGGTGGCAGTACGGTTG